>NC_052159.1:67657671-70067736 GCF_902713615.1 Scyliorhinus canicula | reverse complement strand
TAAAGTTAATGGCAAACAAGTTAATCGTGTTAATGTGAGGTGCTGCGTATTTATCAATAATGGTATGGCCTTAGGAAGCTGTTGATAAGTGGAATAAAAATTAGCTGACATTTGGCTGCATTGAACCAAACTCTCTGTAAATCTTTGATTTCTGTGAAACAATTTACTGCTTTCTCTTAAACATTATCCCCAGTTGAGCTGCTCAATTAAGAAGAACTAATAAATTATCCCACACAGAAGCTTCTTATTGTGAGCTTGCTGTTAACCCTATTGTAAAAATGACACGCAGGCACCAGATTCTGTTGCCGGACAGCAGCCAGTGTGTTTGGACACAGTGTTATTTAAATACGGTGGTCAGTGCGAGGAGGGTGAGAGGTGAAAGCAGGTCAGATTAAAACTAACCCCTCTGGCACTCACAGGATCCTGGGGAGGGATTAATGAATGTGATTTTCCTGCATTTACTGCACTGATTGCTGGATAATGGTTTACCAACAATAACATTTTACCAATCCCCTTTCTCCGGGCCCATCTCATTTCTGCCTCTGTGGGGGTGGTGATTGATTGTGCAAGCATAATCAGAGCAGTAAACAGATTTGGGTCACTTCTGTAGGAAGATTAGTTCACTTCAAAGACAGGTGCTTAACTGGCTTACTAAGACTTAAATGAAGGTTTTGGTACCAAAATGTTTTTTGCCCAACTCCGGGGTTTTTCATTTATAGTAACAGTGTTATTTTGAAGTTGTTAATTTATCCTCACTCCTTTCACAAAACCATTATATTGATATAAGTATTTCTTTCACAATTGGATTTGATTCTGAGGGTGTGCAGGGATTTTTGCAGATCTGTAATCATTTTGGGGCAATTCTACTGCAGAAAAACAATGAAATTGAATCTGTGCCAGGAAAGTTCAGTAAGCAAGGACACAAAAGTCTTCACAAAAGCTCACAGCACATATATGCTGTCTCATTCAGATAGGCAAAAATGGCCAGGTTTCTTTTTATCAAATTAATCACTTCTTAAACCAGATAAATGTGTAATAAGTATAAGAGTTAACTACCTTGTTCAGGGAACTGTATTCTCTATTTATACATTAGTGAGAAGGCTGATATGTGGATATGGTTTGTGATGATTAGTTATCCCAATAGGAATCCATCAGCAGGCTTTTTTCAATTTTTAATCTTCATACTTTTGAAGAACGATTGGATGAAAGAATAAAACAAATCAGCTCCGTGTGAGATATCTTGGAAGACCCTCAGAGCCATTTTGTTTTCCTTTTAAACGCTGATATCTTTAACAAGAGCACACTTAGCTAAGGGTTTATAATCACTGGCAGATCTCAAAAGATAGTATGGTAATAAGCATTGTACTGTCTGCAGTAAAAAGACACTAAAAACTGCCCAGCAATGTACTGGGCGTTAAGACACTTGAATGTAGAGGGCGATGTTATGAACCCCTCTGATGTTACCTGCGAGAGTGTCTCAAAACCCCGAAGGATAACTTGAAACATTGGTTCTTAGTCACGTATATTTGTTTGGAATTATGTGAGGAACCATGTACAACCCAGTGAGGAACCACTACGTCATTGTGTAAACAATTAATAAAGAATATTAAAGTAAAAGCAAAGAAAAAACACACATAACAGACTAATATACACCAAGCAACTTAAGCATATGACTAACTGAACATACTGCTTCATCTGAAGTTACCTTTTGTTCCCAAAATATGTCCATGTTCCCAAAACTCACTTGAGACACCGCTTTCCCAAAACAACACCCAATTTTAGTTACTTTAGGTTAAATCCAATGAATAGTTACCACACAACATCGCTTAGGTGACCAAGTCCAGGAAAACACCTCTTCTAGGTTCAGTGAAGGCACAAAACTGCGCCTTTCAGGGGACAGCCTCTGCAATCTGCTGTGACTTTAAATGTTAGCTAAAACAGGCCTCTGTGGCTCGGATAACAGATGGAACTGTCAGTCTGACTATTGGATGGGCACTAACCTTCCTCTTCAACGAGGGGACAACAGTTATATTGTTTAATCTCTTTGATATTCTCCTCCATGGATTCTGTTGACTACCTCATTCAAATTCCTTGCCTTTAGAAGATATAATTTGTAAACCTTCACTGATCTCTGGTAAACAATGGGCAGAATTCTCTGCCACGGCCGAATTCACGATGGCGTCGGAGGCCGCTCCTCGCTCCCTATTCCCCCCACCCCCCCGGGGGGGCTAGGAGCGGCGTTTCATCAAACTCGGCAGCTGGGCCTTGACACCGGCGTCAAGGCGGCGCGCCGAGAATGACGTGGCCGGCGGCGCCTAATGACGTCAGCCACGCATGCGCAGGTTGACTGGCTCCAACTCGCACTTGCGCGGTTGCCGTCTTCCCCTCCACTGCCCCACAAGACGTGGCGGTTTGATCTTGCGGGGCAGCGGAGGGGAAAGAGTGCGTCTTTTGGAGACGCCGGCCCAACGATCAGTGGGCACCGATCGCGGGGCAGTCCCCTCCCGAGCACGGCCGTGGTGCTCAATCCCCTCTCCGCCCCCCACAGGCCCCAAACTCACCTTTTGCGCGCTGTTCACGCTGGCAGCGACCAGGTGTGGTTGCCGCTGACGTGAACAGGTCGGGAACGGCAGGCCGCTCGGTCCATCTGGGCCGGAGAATCGCGGGTCGCCGTGGAAAACGTTGACCCGCGATTCTCCGAGCGGCGTATCGCAAAATGCGACACGCCATTTTGGGGGGGGGGTGGGAGAATAGCAGGGGGGGTGCCCCTCCCGCGATTCTCCCACCCGGCCTGGGGAGCAGAGAATCGCGCCCAATATTTCTTATATGGCCATTCACACCTCAATGTCTCTCAACACCTGCTAATCTTGTTACTGTGCAAATCACATCTCATTATTCCTCTTGATGTATGCTTGCCTTGTTATTTGTTTGTTATTTTATTTTTCATCTCAAATTCACTGCTGATCTTGTTAACTTCCGACATTCCTGACCGTGCAAAATGTTAAATTAAAATTCCAAAATAGGACTATGATTACATGTTTGGAACATAATTAAAGCATGTGGGATTGGAGGAATTATTTTGGTATGGATTGAGAATTGGCTACCAGACAGGAAACCAAGGGTTGATATAAATGGGTCTTTTTCAGAGTGGCAGGAATTGTCTAGTGGAGTACCACAAGGATCAGTTTTGGCTCCCAGCTATTCACAATATATATCAGTGATTTAGATGTGGGAACCAAATATAATAATTCCAGGTTTGCTGATGGCACAAACATTGGTGGGAATATGAGTGGTGTAGAGAGGGCAGCACGGTGGCCTAGTGGTTAGCACAACCGCCTCACGGCGCTGAGGTCCCAGGTTCGATCCCGGTTCTGGGTCACTGTCCGTGTGGCGTTTGCACATTCTCCCCGTGTCTGCGTGGGTTTCGCCCCCACAACCCAAAAATGTGCAGAGTAGGTGGATTGGCCACACTAAATTGCCCCTTAATTGGAAAAAATAATTGGGTAATCTAAATTTTTTTAAAAAATGAGTGGTGTAGAGGATGTTAAGAGGCTTCAAAGTAATTTAGGTGATTTGAGTGAGTGGGACAATGCATGGCAGATGCAGTATAATGTGAATATCTACTTCAGAAGGAAAAACAGAATGGCAGAGTATTGTCTGAATGGCGATAGATTGGGAAATGTTGATGTACAAATGGACATGGGTGTCCTTGCATACCAATCACTGAAAACAAGGATCCTGTGCAGCAATTAAGGGGCTGGTTTAGCTCACAAGGCTAAATCGCTGGCTTATAAAGCAGACCAAGCAGGCCAGCAGCACGGTTCGATTCCCGTACCAGCCTCCCCGGACAGGCGCCGGAATGTGGCGACTAGGGGCTTTTCACAGTAACTTCATTGAAGCCTACTCATGACAATAAGCGATTTTCATTTTCAATTAGGAAGGCAAATGGTATATTGGCCTTCATTGCGAGAGGACCTGAGTACAGGAGCAAGGGTGTCTTACTGTCACTGTACGAGGGCTTGGTGAAACCACAGCTGGAGTATTGCGTGCAGTTGTGGTCTCCTTATATCCCTACTTTTCAGAGAGGTAGTGCAGCTAAGGGTCACCAGACAGATTCTTGGGATGGCAGGATTGTCACACAAAGAGAGATTGGGTCAACCAGGGCCTGTATTCACTGGAATTCAGAAGAATCAGAGGGGATCAAATTGAAACATACAAAATTCTGACATGGCTCAACAGACTGGATGCAGGAATGATATTTCCTCTAGCTAGAGGTGTCTAGAACAATATACATGGGCCATTTAGGACTGAGGTGAGGAGAAACATCTTCACTGCTGAACCTGTGGAATTCTCTACCACAGAAGACTGTGGAGGCCAAATCATGAAATATATTTAAGAAGTAATTAATAGATTTTGAGACTCTTAAGGCGTTAAGAAGTTTGGGAAGAGGACAGGAGTGTGGCATTGAGATGAAGGGTCAGCCATTTTTATATTGAATGGTGGAGCGACCTCAAATGGTCTACTGGCTAACTCCTGTGCTTATTTTCTATGTTTCTAACAGTGTGTGCCAAATGTGAGTAATTACCGAATAAACATTTGGAGGGCTGAAAGTCTACTCCAGCACTCTCATTGTTCCTTGGGCCTTGCTCAATCCAAGCAGAGCAATTGGCATAGGGGAGGAGGCATGGACAAGGACAAGGATGGAGATTCCTAGCTGGGAGTTCATCTATCCCCGAGCTGTTGTGACATTGGCAGACCAGCCCAATTAGCATTGGAAGTGGGGCTCACCTTGGGTTTGCAGGGCATAGAAACTTACACCATTAATGCATCAGCATGAAATTATTCTGCGATTTTAGCAGAGATGGTAACTCACTTAACATAGACAGTCTTCACTGAAATCCGGAAAGAAACATTTCAGAGCAAAGCATTAAATGGTTATATATAAAGAGGAAGATTTCATTTATATAACACTGTTCATGGCCACCAGATTTCCCAAAGTGTTTTACAGCCAATGAAGAACGCACAGAATGTAATCACTGTTGTGATGTAGGAAAGGCAGCAGCCAATCTGAGAACAATATGCTGTCACAAGCAATAATGTGATCATATGGTTTTTGTGATTTTGTTTCAGGGATAAATATTGGCAAGGATATTGGGGCTAACTCATCTGCCTTTCCTTGAAATAGTGCCACAGGATCTCTTACATCCACATTAAAGGGCTGAAGGAGCCTTTGGTTTAAAGTTTGAAGTGAAGGACAGAACTTCCAACAGTGCAGCAATCCCTCAGTCCTGCAATGGAGTGTTGGTCTAGCATCAGGCGGATGTAGCCTTCTCTCAATTACTGGTTTCACAAAACCGTTCCCAATTTAGTCGAGGGTCTGATTTGGGAACCCCACCCACTGGTGCCAGGATGTCAATTAGGTTAATTAGTGAGCTACTCAAACCAACCACCCCTTACAGGCCCAGTGGAATTTAATGGTGGCTCAGGGATTTAACGTTCCCGTGATTCCGGAAGATCTACCAGCCAAATAGCGGTCCACTGAGTAGCGGAGGTGGGAATGGTCCATAATTGACAGGTACTCATTTTCTGATAGATGGACCCAGCATCTGGAGAGAGTCAGCCAGAGGTGGGGGGAGACAATTAAAGCCACCCCAAGCCCTTGCATCTGATTCCCCTCCTCTCACCAGCAACCTCCATTCAACTATCTCTGGGGATCCAGCAATGATCTCTGACTGATGATACCGCAGTAGCCCAATATTCCCGGTGGACTTGCCAGCAAGTTGCCGGCCTCTGATTGGATTTCCTCAAACCTGGGGACCTAATTGGATGTGAGGCCCGATACTGTCCAGCTGAGTGCCTGAATGCAATTGCAGCTCCTATTGGCCGTACCAGCCTCCCCGAACAGGCGCTGGAATGTGGCGACTCGGGGCTTTTCACAGTAGCTTCATTTGAGCCAACCTGTCACAATAAGCGATTTTCATTTTCATTTCATTTCAAAATGACATCGAGTTATCAACAATTTTCCATCTGGTTTGTGGAGAATCCCTGGGCGGGATTCTCTCAGCCCGCACCGATTTGGAAAATCATCTTGCCGGGCGCGATTCGCACGAAGCCGCCCTGACGCTGGTCCGCCGATTCTCCGTAGAATTGCCCCCCCCCCACCCCCGGTGATTCTCTGCCCGGGATGGGCCGAGTGGCCGCCAAGAAAGCCCAAGTCCCGCCAGCGCCATTCACATGTGGTCTTACCCGGTGGGAGCTCGGCGTCCATCCTGTCAGGGGTGGCCTTGTGGGGAGGAGGGGGTGTCCGGCTCCGGGGGAGGCCTCCGCCCTCCACCATGGCCTGGTCCGCGATTGGTGCCTACCGATCGGCGGGCCGGCCTCTCCTGGTGGGGGCCTCTTTTACTCCGCGCCAGCCCCTGTTGCCCTACACCATGTTGCGTCGGGCTGAGTAGGAGAAGGAAGCAACCCGCATGCACGAGTTCATGCCGGTTTCAGCACGCATGCGCAGACCTGCGGCACACATTTGATGCTGGTATCGGTAGCTGGAGCGCCGTGAGTCGCTCCAGTGCTGTGCCGGCCCCCTGTAGGGCAGAGGATTGCTACACTTAACGGTCCGATAAAGCCGTTGTTAAACTCTCCGGTTTTAACGACAGGGTCAACACTGTGCCGTCAGAAGGGAGAATCCCGCCCCCTGTTCCTGGAATTTAATTCAGTCTCTGAAGTCGAACCCAAACCCACAAACTCCTGGCTCAGAGTGGAGATTGCAGCCAACTGAGCAAAACCTGGTACCTAGGTATCCCACAAAAAATCCCAGGAACAGTGGCCGGGATTCTCCATTGGCTGACGCCAAAATCATGAAATGCGATTGGGCGGAGAATAGGTTCCGACGCTAAAATCGCAGTGGGTGCCGATTTTACGCCAAATCGCTATTCTCTGTCACCTTGACAGCGGCATCAATGCGATCCGGAATGCACGTACAGTAGACATTGTTTGCATTTCATTCGCAGGCCTGACGCAGTATTTTCCGGGGCCTCCACGATGCTCCGCCTCCGATGGGCTGAGTTCCCGACTGCATGGTTCACTTGTGCTTCTGAAAATCTGGAAACTGGCATCATGGCTGCTGAGGGAGAGAGAGGGGATACGGAAAGTGTCCAAAATCAACAAAGTTTGCTGACAGTTGTGTCACTGGCCATGAGGCTTCTGCAAGGTTGGGGGTGGGGTGCAGGTGGTGTTCTGTGGGGTCGCGGTGGACAGACAAGGAACTCTATTGCCCCAGGCAAAAAGGCAGCCATGCAGCTGCGCACGTCGCTGACAGTCCACTATGAACTTAGAGCCATGGGTCGTATAGGTGTACCCCCCTCCCCCCACCACAGGCCACCCCCCTGGGTGCCTTGTGACCCCAGCTGACCCATCAGCTGTATGGGCATGCTCCAGCACAACCAGTGCCATCTTGTTGGCTGGGATGAGTGTGTGTGGGGATTGTACTGTGTATATGCGGCTGCAGCTTGTCAACCTTCCGTGTGGCAATCAGGCACCCAGCAAATCCCGCACCATGTTTCATTGGAATCAGTTGTGTTCCACGTGGCGCCGGTTCTAGCCACTCCACTGTTGCTGAATCGATCCAGGTTCAGCGCCAGTTTTGCTGTCATGAAAGTCCACGAATTCTGCGTCGGCATCAACACTTAGTCTCAAAAACGAGAGTCCCGCGCAGTATGTTTATAATTTTTAAGGAATGCATTTTATTTACAAGATTAAAAATGATTTCAATTCAGCCTAAATAACTGGTATCCTGCACAAGCTGGCATTAGTGGATGTTTCTAGGGATGGGGTCTAAAACTTCCTACTTTCTTCAACGAAAACATAATGCTGGCAATATTCAGCAGGCCAGGCAGCATCTATGGAGAGAGAAACAGGATTAATGTTTTAAGCTGATGATCTTTCATCAGAGTATTGTATTTTCACAAGATTGATTACTTGATCAGCTCACTTCCAGCACTTCTTTCTCTTCGGAGTTGTTGTTGAACCTTATCCCAAAATGTTTTTTAAAGACTTAAATAAGACAAGTGCTATGTTTTTTAAAATAAATTTAGAGACCCAATTCATTTTTTTCAATTAAGGGGCAATTTAGTATGGTCAATCCACCCTGTTGGTCGTTCTGGGTGAGTGTGCTTAACACTCAATTTGGCTCTGTTTCTTCTTCTAAGCTCTGGAGCCGCCAGGTGCCGTTAAGACACCGCCACAAGCTTCAAGGTGAAGTTCAAAGCAATAAAACCGTACACCAATTAGTAAGTCCAAACAACTAGAGTTTATTATAATACAATTATAATAACTACCCATGCACACGCTAAAGGATTAAACTTACTCCTACCGCTAAACAACTAATACTTATCTCGAAGGAACTGCTGGGTCAGGGAACAAGGCCTCTTGCTCTGCTCTGGTCTGCAGACTTCAGATTGTTATCAATTGAAAAGGGGGTCAGGAGTGCCTATTTCTGGTAGCGGTTGTCGTTAGGCACTTACTTGTTGGTGGCTGCTGCTCGACGGCTGGAGTAGGAGACAGGAGCCAGGAGCCAGGAGACTGATCCATGTGTGGGACCTTTCTTTTATAGGTCCCAGGGGGTCTGCGCCCCTTTGGGCGGACTCCCTTACCTGCTTGGAATCGATTGGGTCTCTTCCCAATCGATATGTTTGAACCCCCCCAATCATAGGGCAGTTCCTCGGTCACTGGGGCGGTTCTTGGGACCTTTTGTTTTGGGCTTCTCTGGCGCCACAGGGTCTGGCCTTCCATAGAATGTATCGATTTGTGCTTAACTTGTGTCCATTGTATCTGGGACTCGCCCGGTATCGCCTCATTAGTAGGTTAACTGGTTTCTTTTCACAGTGCTGTCTGGTTTCTGCAACAGTCAAAACTGGTTTCTGCAGTCGTCCCAATATACAATCGCCTTGCAAGCTGCTTGCTTTCCAACATGTCCATTTTCCCTGCATTCCTTGCAATCTTCCATTTTATGTTGGGCAGTGGCCACCCCAGGTGGCTACAACCCACCCTGCACACATGTTTGGGTTGTTGGGGGCGAAACTCACGCAAACATGGGGAGAATGTGCAAACTCCACACGGACAGTAACCCAGAGCCGGGATCGAACCTGGGACCTCAGCGCTGTGAGGCATCAGTGGTACTCACTGCACCACCCTGCGGCCTAAACAAGTGCTATGTTAATACCCAAAGGCTCAGTGGATAAATCCATCAGATGGAGTGATGTTGAATCAGAAAAGCCACAAAGGCCCAGGTTAATCCTGATCTGGTTGGGAATGTAACAAGCTGTGAGTACAGCATTGCAATGCTCAGGCTGTGAGCACCGCCTTTCTCACCATGTGGAGAGTCTTCAAAGGTCACCAATCCGTATAAATATCAGGTGAAAGCAGCACTGATCTCAATGGTAATGGTGCTCACAAAAGCAAGTTAAGACTCACAAATGGGGAAAAGGAACAGTTGCTTCTCTGATGGAACTATAAATCTCTGTCTTCAAGACAGTGATGGTAAGGAAGGTGGGCGGGGAAATGTGTCGTCCAGCTCTTCACTGGATAATTAGTTTTGCTTCTTTGTAAATTAGTAAATATCATAAGAAAGAAATTCCATCATTTTTCTAAGTGTCACTCTAGTGGATAATTGGGAAAATTAGCTCTTGAGGCAAAAAATGGGATGGAAGCCAATTCTGTTAGTTGACTGCACAAACCCCTCCCCCCAGGTCCTTCCCTAACCAAACCATTTCCAACAACAACTTCTATTTAAATAGCATCTCAAATGCAATAAATAACCAAAGGCACTTTATTGGAGCATGACCAGATAACAGTCGATGTCACCACCACTGAACCCTGACACGTTCTAATTTTTCCTTCTCTCCGCCCACTGATTTCTGAGTGGTCTAATTTGCAAATGTTGTCATAAGGACCAATGACACAGTAGCTCCAAGTTTCATCCTTTCACACCCAAAATACCTGGACTGAAAATTTAGAATCAGCAGAGCCTGAAGAATGTGAACAGTTTCACAATCCATTTCTGCAGCTGCAAGACACTTTTTGCAATAATTCATTTTTGCTATTCTGTAAAATCCAGACTCTGGATGTAACATTCGCGCCACACAAGTGCCAGGCAATGACCATCTCTAACACGAGAGAATCTAATAAATTCTCCTTGACATTCAATGCATTACCATTGCCGAATCCCCCACTATCAACATCCAGAGGTTTGCCATTGGCCAGAAATTAACTGGACGAGCCATATGAATTCTGTTGCAAAGACAGCAAGTAAGAGGCTCAGAATCCTGCGCCGAGTAACTCACCTCCTGACTCCGCAAAGCCTGCCCACCACCTACAAGACACAAGTCAGGAGTCTCATGGAATATGCTTCACTTACCTTGATGAATGCAGCTGCAACAACACTCAAGAAGTTTGACACCATCCAGGGCAAAGCAGTCTATTTGACTGGCACAGTGGTAGCAGTGGGTACCAGCCACAAGATGCACTGCAATAACTCACCAAAGTTCCTTTGACAGAATCTTCCAAACCCATGACCTCTGCCACCTAGAAGGACAAGGGCAGCAGAAACATGTGGACACCATCACCTGCAGGTTCTCCTCCAAATCACCTACCATCCTAACTTCGAAAATGACTCCCTGTTCCTTCACTGTCGCTGGTTCGAAATCATGAAACTCTCTCCGGAACAACAGCGGATGTATCTCCAACTGGATAGGTTCAAGAAGGCAGCTCACCACCACCACCTTCTCAAGGGCAATTAGGCTTGAGCAATAAATGCTGGCCTAACCAATGATTCCCACATCCTAAGAACAACTAAAAAAAATGTAATATTTGCTTCTCACCGCTTCTGACAAGAGTGAAGCCACCAGGATAATTTCCATCGAACTCCCAACTCTCAGAGAGGGATTCTCAGGAGCAAATATGGTCTCCCCTCTCTGCACACCCTCGTATTCCATTCTCACAGTGGAGGGGGTACAACACAGGGTGGAGCAAGATAACGTCAGATGGCATTTACCACCAGGAGGATCAGAGCATTGGATTCTTCAACTCACTGTCTGCCTTTAACACCGCAGGCTGGGTTCTTTCTCCCCCAACTTCAAAGAAAGGAATATTCCCTCAACCCACAACACATCTTACAATGTGGCAATATATCAACCTTCTTTGTCCCCACATGACTGTGCTGATAATCATTACTTCATTAAACAGTTCAGCCTCACATAAGACCATCCTGTCCTGTATGAATAATAATGCACGATTTCATGTTTAATCCCATGACTATAAAATCTAAAGTGAACACAAACTGACTCTTCTTTCCTAACACTGCTCTTCCCTTAAAGATTTACTTGTGCCTTTCTTTCACCTATTCTAGTTCTTTTCCAGGAACAACCCAAGGGTCAGCAGCATCAGAGGAGGTTCATCTTCTAAATATGGACCGTGCAACCTAATTTGACTCTCCTCTCATAACAGCTTGCTCTTGATAGAACCACTGCTGGCCATATCTCAGGTACTTGTTCCTGGTCACCAGCCTGGTGCAGCCTTCCCACTGATCAAGTTATATTACATCTGAGCTACATTAACTAGCAGATCCGGAAATCCGGAAATTTAGCAAAAATGCCCTCGACAACTGTGACCAAGTGCTTTCCATTCTCTCCCCTCTTGCTCCCAAAGCAAACGTCCTTGTTTCTATGAGGCGGAAGCTGCAAATGGTTCCTGGACATTACATAAGAGTAGAGCCAGTGTATATTTCAAATTCTTCTTCAGTGTGTTTTTTTTTTATGACTTTGGTGAGATAAGATTAGGGGAGCCTCCTTTGGTGGAAGTTTGCTTCAAGCCAGTTTAACCGGCACCCAGAAAAAGTGCTGGTATTTTTGAACAGTATAAACGTTGATATCCTGTATCACAGGGTGAGCATGAATTAATGACTATGCTTCAAGATACAAAGTTATATAGCGAGGCTGATTGGTGGAAGGGCCTTTAAATGTGCGGGAGTCAGTCAGGCTATTGAGCTCTTGATTTGATTTGATTTGATTTATTGTCGATCCCAGCTCCAGGTCACTGGCCGTGTGGAGTTTGCACATTCTCCCTGTGTCTGCATGGGTTTCACCCCCACAACCCAAAGATGTGCAGGTGAGGTGTATTGGCCAAACTAAATTGCCCCTTAATTGGAAAAAAATAATTGGGTGCTCAAAATATTTTTTTTTTTAAACCTGTACCCAGGTACAGTGAAAAATATTGTTCTGCGTACAGTCCAAACAGATCGTTCTATACATGAAAAAACAAAGGACATGCGAAAAATACACAATGTACATACATAGACATAGATAATTTCCCAACCCGTTGGAGTTACTTTGATAAAACGTACCCCAAAACACACAGTGTTCAGTCCGGCAGCTTAGGTGTCAGATAGAGTCAGGCCTGCTAATCCTGAAAACAGAGAAGCCAAGTGTGGGCTGAGGTGGCGGCTGCTGAGGTGAGCTGATTAGAAGGTCCACTCAATACCAACTCATGCCTCATCCTCCATGGCTCCTATACTCTCCATATCAACTCAACGTCGACTCAGGCTCTGCACCCATTCCCCCACGGCCCATCATACCGTTATGCCATGTCAATCATCACTCATTCTGTATCCACCATGGGCAGACATCAGAGGCCATGTGAATGTGATAAAAATTAAAATCAGACAATCTAATTCAACTCTCCCTTCTCCACACTTGATCGCGAAAACAACTCTGATTTATAAAACCCATTCAAAGATTGTTACTTTCCTATAATAACAAAGTTATATTCAGTCGCCACATCAGAAAATATGAATCTTTCAATAGACCTTTTTTTTGAAAGCCATGCCTATCAAACAAAGCAATGCAGCAGAGGCTTTAAAAAAAATCTCACTGATGGCTGTAGCATTTTGTTTTAAGTTTAAACAGCGGAGCATTTGAAAACCTTCAGATCATGACAATTATATGGACCTATTTTGCCCTTCAAGAGCGAATAATACAGTGGGTTATTGCTGTTTGACCAGCAAAATGAGGTCTGTTAATATTCAGCCAAGCTCCTGCTGAATTTGGGTTTCTTGCTTATGTGAATCACGCAGTTTGTCCTTCCCCCTGACAGAAAAATTTGGATTCGTTGTGACTAGGGAGAGGACTTTTATCCTTCCAGTCATTTTTAAATGGTCTGCGGAGCTTTCCTGATTCCAGGCAAAGTCATGTGCAGAAAGAAATGAAGAGAGGGAAAGAAAGATTAGATTAGAAGGAAATTAAAAAAAGAAAAAAAAAGAAAACATTTAAAGTTGAAATAATTAAAATTTCTAACAAAAGCAAATACTTGAAGGAATGAACACCACACTTGCAATAGTAAATTTTCTGCGACAGAGAGTTTGACTGGCAGTAATTAACAGGTAACTAAAATGGTACTTACACTTGAAATGACAGGACTTAACTTTCTACGGTAGGTTTAGTTTATATCTATCGTGCAAATGCAGCAGCCTCACACCCTCGAATTGATGCTAGCGGTGAGGTAATTTGCTGCT
Organism: Scyliorhinus canicula; assembly: GCF_902713615.1. Classification (NCBI taxonomy): domain Eukaryota; kingdom Metazoa; phylum Chordata; class Chondrichthyes; order Carcharhiniformes; family Scyliorhinidae; genus Scyliorhinus; species Scyliorhinus canicula. Next base: position 70,054,175 of record NC_052159.1, on the reverse strand, counting down.
TTCTGAAACCTAATAAACATAAACAGGACTGTGAGTCCAACTTCAGTGGTAGGGAAACTACTGGAAAAGATTTTGAGGGACAGAATTAATCTCCAAATGGAGAGGCAAAGATTAATCATGGATATTCAGCATGGTTTTGTCAAAGGGGGACCATTGCATATTTGATTGAATTTTTTGAGGAAGTGATTAGGTATGTAGAGGGTAGTGTGGTTGATGTAGTCTCCATGGACTTCAGTGAGGCTTTAGACAAGGTCCCACGTGGGATGCTGATGAAGAAGGCAAGAGCCCATGGGATCCAGGGAAATTTGGCAAACTTGATCCAAAATTGGCTTAGTGGTAGGAGGCAGAGGGTAATGGTTGAAGGTTGTTTTTTATGACTGGAAGTCTGTGTCCAGTGATGTTCCACAGGGATTGATGCTGGGTCTCTTGTTGTTTGTAGTACATTAAGATGTGAATGTAGAAGATATGGTAAGTAAGTTCGCAAATGACACAAAAATGGGGGTCTGGTAAATAAGGTCTTAGATTACAGGATAATACTGATGGGCTGGATAGATGGGCAGAAGAGTGGCAAATGGAATTTAACCATGAAATGTGTGTGGTAATGCATTTTGGGACTAACAAGGCGAGGGAATATATAATTAATAGTCAACCCTAGGAGGTACAGAGGATCAAAGGGACCTTGGTGTGCAGGTTCATAGATCTCTGAAGACAGCAGGGCAGGTTGAGATGGTGGTTAAGAAGGCCTATGGGAATCTTGTCTTTATTAACCGAGGCATTGAATATAAGAACAAGAGGTTATGTTGGAGATGTATAAAACTCTGGTTAGGCCCCAGCTGGAGTGCTGTGCGCAGTTCTGTTCATCACATTATAGAAAGAAAGTGATTGCACTGGAGAAGGTGCAGAGGAGGTTCACCAGGACATTGCCAGGGCTGGGTTGATTCAGCTATCAACTGGATAGGCTGAGGTTTCTTTTCCTGGAGCCCAGAATTCTGAGGGGGGGAACCGGATTGAGGTGTATAAAATTATTAGGGACACCGGTGGGATGGTCAGGAAGGTGTACTTTTCCCCTCAACAGTGGGGTCAATAACCAGGGGGCATAGGTTTAAGATAATGGACAGGAGGTTTAAAAGAGATGTGAGGAACAAATTTTCACCCAGAGGGTGGTTGGAATCTGGAAGTCACTGCCTGAAAATGTGCAGAGGCAGGAACCCTCACAACTTTTGTTTTAACCCTCACAACGTTTAAGAAGTATTTAGACCTACACTTGAAATGCCATTGCATACCAAGAGCTGAAAAATGGGATTGGAATAGATAGGTGCTCAGCATGGACGTAATGGGCTGAATGCTGTGAAACTCTATGACTCTGAGTCTACAATGGTGGAGCAGAAGACATCATTTTTGGATATTGGTATTTAACCATGTTTTCTCCTTGTCTGAAGTTGTATTATTGATGTTGAAATATCACCATTACCTTACCATTCTTTTGACAAAATCCATTCTTATCATTCTTTTCCCAAATGATCAATTTATAGAGGTTGCACATGCCAATACCTGACTTTGTTATTCAGGAGTAGGTTGTTCAGTCTCTCTTGTGCAGATATCTGATACAACATATGGCTGCTCACAGCATATCATTCACAGTGACAAGAGGCAAGATGTATGATGAGAGAAAATTGGAATCACTGTGTGAAACCATGGCCAGGATTCTCCGAAATCCCGGCCAAGTGTTGACACCGGAGTCAAAACCGGCGCAAGCGATGCGGGTGTCAATGGGCCTCCAGGAACAGGCATTCACCCCTTCTTAGGGGGCTAGAACGGCACCAGAGTGCTGTGCGCTGCTCCGGCGGCGAAAGCATGCGCACCACGGCTGCCATGGGTCCGCACATGCGCGCCACGGCCATCTCTGCGCCGGCTCACGGGCAACATGGCAGAGCCCTACAGGCGCCTGACGCAGAGGAACATATGCCCCCCCCCCCTCCCGGAATGAGGCCGCCTGACAATCGGTTGCCCCCGATCATGGGCCTGGCCACTGTGGAGGCCACCCACGCAGTCGGCCCCCCCCCCGCCCCCCCCCACGAGGACGGCCCCTGCAGCCAGAACACCGAGGTCCCGCCGGGTTGGTCCATACGTAAACTACGCCAGCGGAACTCGGTGGAACGCGGAGAATCGGCAGGGGGAGAGGCGCTTTCAGCGGCCACCGACCGGCGCCGTGGCTACCGTGCTGGCGCGATTGGCACCGATTCGCCGGAGAATCGGTGGTCCGACGTTGGCGTGGCATGATTCGCACGCCCCTCCGGTGATTCTCCGACCCTGCATAGGATTGGAGAATCCCGGCCCATGTAACTGGTGCAAATGTCATGCTATCGTCAATGACCTTGTGTTATTAATGAGGCATGCAGCTAATGGTTTGGTTTCAATGCCCCCCCCTCCCCCACTAGCTGGCATATTTAAAGGAAGGGAGCTCGTAAAATAAAGCATGTGTTCTATGCATCACCTTCCCACTCACTGCGCGATCTTTCTTCAATACCGTGGTGAATGGGGAAGACATCAGGCAGCCCCATCACCCATTAGACTTTTGAAGCCCTTAAGTTGCCAATTAATGGTCACTTAAGTACCTCATTCTGGCTGTTGCTATTTTACATGCAACAGAGGAAGGCGGAAGCAAGGCAGATAGCCTGTCAACTTTCATTTCAAAGCCTGCTACAGCGGTTCACCTGTATCCACTGGAGGAACCCTACTCCAAAGATAATACCCTGTTTTAACCCATTCCCCCATGGCGCCTCTAAACTGGCCCCTGATCCCTCTGCCCTCGTCCCTCGGTCTGCCAACCGGTCCATCCAAAATTCCAGACATCCTTTGAAGTCCGGCCTCCATGCATCTTATCCTGCAGGGATTGCCTGTAGCCCCAACAATGGCCACCATTCGATCTTGGCACTGCTGGGATACAGCATTCTGGTCTGCCTCCAAGGCAGGACGTCCTCCCAGATGGGGTCGAAGTCCCACTCTGAAATAATTAAGGCTGCTCCCAGCGTAATATCACTGCAGAGCAGCTGTGTTTCGTGTGAGAGGGATGACAATCGATGTTTTGGTTGTGGGTAATTGGGGGAGGAAAAATACGGCGCCTCATAAAATCCGAAAGACGAAAGATTTGCAATTGCCTCAACTTCTGCTCCAGCATGTACACCCTGATTATGGAACATTGACCCTTGCTTCTCAAACCTCCACTTGCTGTTCCGAAACAGTTACATTGCAGTTTGTTGTATCTCTGGGATTCATTTAAACTGCACACTAAACTTTATTAAATTGTCAAATTAATTAAATCCCAAATACTAACAGCACAATAATGAGAAGACAATAAATTTTGATCAAAATGCCGCGGTGGATATTGGCAAATGAAACCGTATAAAGGTAACTGTGCAATTTCAAATGTAAATGAATTAGCTGCATAGAGTCAGTAAATTACTGAACCTGCCTGTTCCAATGAGTATAAAGGTGATTGGTGTTTATTAACAGGTCTGAAACAAGTAAGTGGGAAATGGGTAATGAGTTTAAATTTTTTTTGAATATGTGCTTTGTTTGAGTTGTTCATTTAATTGAGGACTGCTTAAAAATACATATTTATTGTGCTTACTTCATAAAGTTGTCAGGCTCTTTTCATTTTGTTTTTGGCTGAACTGAATGTCTTCACATATTTTAATATTGTTGATTCCCAGCATTTAATAAATACATCACTTTAAAATAAGCCATGGTATTAAATTTGCAGGATATAAAATATGAATGAAGTTGCACTGGTTCAGGTGCGTCAAGTGTGATTTAATATATCTCACTACTGTTATGAAGAGTAAAAGATTACTAGGCTGCTCAGGCAGCAAAATAGTGACCTTTGTTCCCAAGTTACAACCACTCAGCAAATAGTGCTGAATGAAGCTACAGAAATGGAATAATACATAGATTCGGCATGAGGTAGAATTGATAAAAAATAATTTTACATCAAATTTGCTGAGCGGTGCATTGCAACCAGCTTTTCTGTTGTATAAGTCCTGATTTTATTGAACGGTAAAAAAAAGGTGAGGGGCTGCTGAAACGATCGACAAGCTCGGACGGCCATGTCTATCTGAGGACATGGCTATTATAATTCCTGTCCTCAATTATAATTGTAAAGGCAGATTTCCATCAGATCGCCGTGGTGATGGTGCAGCGGGATTCTGGGTGGCTGCCAGTGGGCAGAGGAAATTTGTGCTCCCCTGAGGTCACAAGGGCTAAGTGATTTTTTTTTGTAATTCACCCTACGGGGCACCTGCAGGGTGTATTCAGTGGACAAGTTCAACAAAAGGCACAACACCCGGGGTTAAATTTGTGCCAGGGTTCAAATTATGTCATCAGATTCTCATTTTTCAATATTTATCAGATCCTTGCCTGTGCGGTGAGGCCCTCCAACAATATCCAAGATGTACCTGCAAATTGTGAGTGGGGCATAAAAATGTTGAGTGTACCTGTACTCAATTTTAATCTGCCGCACATGCTGGGGTCACAAACAAGAGAATATCCTTACAGAAAAATAACAGTATTTCTCAGTAAAGTAAAACATTGAACATAAATTAAAGTGATTTGCTGTATCTAAGAATATTGATAGTCAGAGTTTGCCAGGCATTATTTGTTTATCAATACTTTCTGCCAAAAAGCAGCAAGGCATTTAAACTTTCTGCACTGCCCCATGGTTATCCCAGAATAGCTGTTAGGCAAAACTTTTCTGTGTTTGAGGTAACCTGGTTACTTTCACACACAAACAAATGAGATGTTCAGAGGCTGGATGGCCAGAGCTCATGAGCCCTCAGCCAGCTCTGTGCTGATCGCCCCCTTTGTCCTCCCTGATCAGTTTCAGTGAGGCTGTAAGCTTCCCAAATCTCACTTCCAAGATAGCTTGGATCCTTCATCTGCCCTCTGATTAGTCTCTGCTCTTGCTATTATTGTTGAAGGCAAGAATTCCTGTTTCAAGCAATGGTTGCTGTGGCTTGCATTCATTTCTTGCTGTCTGGGGTGACATTGAAAATGGTGCTGTGCACTTTCCAGATTCTTTGAAATTAACACGTGGGGGAGGGGAGAATCAAGGTTTCAGTGGAGCTCGGGAATGTGGTAGTTTATGGTCACCATTTCTGCTTGTTCTGATGGTTTTTAACCTGAAAGCTGGTGAGAAGGGCATAAAATATCAGAGGAAAACAAATAGGTGTAGAACTGGGTCTGTGTGGTGAATATAACTCCGTAATTCACACTGTATTGTATATACATGAGACCATGCATTTGTAAGCGCAGTTGCGTTGCCCGACCACTAGGGGGAGTAGCGCTGGGAATGCTTAGGAGTTTGTACAGGGCTCCACCCTTGGCCCCGCCCACGACTCCTCCCCCTGGACTGCTGTATAAATATTAATGCTCAGAGCCAGTCGTTCAGTTCATCGAGAGTTCAACGCGGAACAGGCTGGCTCTGTTGTAAGTAGATTAAAACCACTGTTCATATCTTAAAGCACGTGTCTAGTGAATTGATGGTTCCATCAATTTAATCTGCTTAAGAATCAGGATCAATCATGGAATCAGCCCTCAAGCCTGAGCGACTGGAACTCGACCCGCAGGATGCAGAGGCAAAATAAATTTCTTATTGGCTGCGGTGTTTTAAAGCATACCTAGCGGAAGCAAGCACGGCCGAAACAACGGAGGAGCAGAAACTGAGCCTACTGCACGCAAGGGTGAGCCACAGAATCTCTACTCAACTAAACTGTGCCGGTTCGTATACTGAAGCCTTAGCGCTACTCGACAAAATGTATGTGAAGTCTATGCACGACACGTGTTCACTACTCGCCGCCAGCGGCCTACGGAATCGCTCGCAGAATTCCTGAGAGAGCTTAAAACTTTATCTAGTGACTGTAATTACCAGACGGTTACCGCGGCAGAACATAGAGAACTTGCTGTACGCGATGCCTTTGTTGCGAGCCTTAGGTCAAATTACGTGCGCCAGCGACTGCTGGAAAAGTGGGCCCTAAATCTTGAAGCGATTGTTGAACTTGCTACCGCTATGGAGGTCTCCTTCCGCAGCCTCACCTCGTTCCCCGCGGACCCCGCGACCCCGTCATGGGCCCCCGACCAGCGACTCCCCCAGGCCTGTGCCGTGCGGCCGCCCAGCCACAATGCTGCCCCAGCCTGCCACTTTTGCGGCCAGAATCAGCACTCGCGGCAGCACTGCACGGCCCGCAACGTGACCTGCAGCAACTGCGGGCGAAAAGGACACGATGCCAGAGTGTGTCTGGCGAAGAAAGCCCCAGCCTCTAACCCTCCCACGGCTCAAAGCACTCATTCCCTGAATTCACAGGTCCGCAGGCCCCGAAATGCTGCAGCCTGTAAGCTGACTCCACCCGCACCCGACATGTGCGACTCATGGGGGCGGCCATCTTGGCAATCCTCCTCCATGCGGCCGGCCATGTGCGACTCATGGGGGCAGCCATCTTGGCAATCCTCCTCCATGCGGCCGGCCATGTGCGACTCATGGGGGCGGCCATCTTGGGATCCATTCCCTTCAAACTCTGAAACTCACCTCGACGACTACGAACTCAAGAGGGCAGTCATCACGGGGCCACTCCAGCACAGCTGCTCGAGCCGCCGACTACCCGCAACTCAGCGCAGTAACTCTGGACCAATCGCGCCCGAAGCATCTACGAAACTCGATGACAGAGGTCCAAATCAACAGGTACAGCACGCCATGCCTTTTCGACTCCAGGAGTACTGAGAGCTTCATACACCCAGATCTGGTAAGACGCTGTTCGCTCCCCATTTTCCCCGTGCGGCAATCTATCTCTCTCGCTTCAGGCTCCCACTCTGTCCAGATCCAGGGGTGTAGCCTCGTATTAGGCCTAGATTTTCAATGTAACCTTAAGAGCCTCACCCTCAGCTTCGGCGGGCCCCTGCCCTCACTCACTATCTGCAGCCTCGCCACGCTGCGAATCTCCCCCCCTCCCCTCTTCGCCATCCGCGCTCTCAAAACCAACCACAACATCGTCATCAAACCATCAGACAAAGGAGGGGCCACCGTCATACTGAATAGAACGGACTACTGCAAAGAAGTATACCGACAACTCAACAACCAGGAACACTACAGACAGTTACCCGCAGATCCAACCAAGGAACACATCCGCCAACTCAACAGACTGATCAGGACCTTGGATCCAGACCTTCAGAGCACCCTACGTGCTCTCATCCCACATAATCCCCGCATTGGAGATCTCTACTGCCTCCCGAAAATACACAAGGCCAACGCACCAGGCCGTCCTATCGTTTCAGGCAATGGGACCCTGTGTGAGAATCTCTCTGGCCACATCGAGGGCATCTTGAAACCCATCGTACAAGGTACACCCAGCTTCTGTCGCGACACGACAGACTTCCTACAGAAACTCAGCACCCATGGACCAGTTGAACCAGGAACATTCCTCGTCACAATGGATGTCTCGGCACTCTACACCAGCATCCCCTATGACGACGGCATTGCTGCAACAGCCTCAGTTCTCAACACCGACAACTGCCAATCTCCAGACGCAATTCTGCAACTCATCCGCTTCATTCTAGATCACAACGTCTTCACCTTCGACAACAAATTCTTCATCCAGGTGCATGGAACAGCCATGGGGACCAAATTTGCACCTCAATATGCCAACATCTTCATGCACAAGTTTGAACAAGACTTCCTCACCACACAGGACCTGCAACCGATGTTATACACCAGATACATCGATGACATATTTTTCCTTTGGACCCACAGCGATGAATCACTGAAACGACTACACGATGAGATCAATAAATTCCATCCCACCATCAGACTCACCATGGACTATTCTCCAAATTCTGTTGCATTCTTGGACACACTCATCTCCATCAAGGACGGTCACCTTAGCACTTCGCTTTACCGCAAGCCCACAGACAACCTCACGATGCTCCACTTCTCCAGCTTTCACCCGAAACACATTAAATAAGCCATCCCCTATGGACAAGCCCTCCGTATACACAGGATCTGCTCAGACGAGGAGGAGCATAACAGACACCTACAGATGCTGAAAGATGCTCTCGTACGAACGGGATATGGTGCTCGACTCATCGATCGACAGTTCCAACGCGCCACAGCAAAAAACTGCACCGACCTCCTCAGAAGACAAACACGGGACACCACTGACAGAGTACCCTTCGTCGTCCAGTACTTTCCTGGGGCGGAGAAACTACGACATCTTCTTCGCAGCCTTCAACACATCATCAATGAAGATGAACATCTTGCCAAGGTCATCCCCACACCCCACTACTGGCCTTCAAACAACCGCGCAACCTCAAACAAACCATTGTTTGCAGCAAATTACCCAGCCTTCAGAACAGCGACCACGACACCACACAACCCTGCCAGGGCAATCTCTGCAAGACATGCCAGATCATCGACTTGGATACCACCATTACACGTGGTAACACCACCCACCAGGTACGCGGCACATACTCGTGCGACTTGACCAATGTAGTCTACCTCTTACGCTGCAGGAAAGGATGTCCCGAAGCGTGGTACATTGGCGAGGCCATGCAGACACTGCGACAACGAATGAACGGGCATCGTGCGACAATCACCAGGCAGGAATGTTCCCTTCCAGTCGGGGAACACTTCAGCAGTCAAGGGCATTCAGCCTCTGATCTCCGGGTAAGCGTTCACCAAGGCGGTCTTCAGGACACGCGACAACGCAGAATTGCCGAGCAAAAACTTATAGCTAAGTTCCGCACGCATGAGTGCGGCCTCAACAGGGATCTTGGATTCATGTCGCATTACATCCACCCCCCACCATCTGGCCTGGACTTGCAAAATCCTACCAACTGTTCTGGCTTGAGACAATTCACACCTCTTTAACCTGTGATTATCCCTATCCCTGGATCTGTAATGATTTGATTACCTGCAAATGCTCGCATTCCAAACATTGTCCAGCATCTCTGACTTTGTCTATATAAATGTTTCTGGAACATACCTCTCCATTCACCTGAGCTCCGAAAGCTCGTGTTTGAAACAAACCTGTTGGACTTTAACCTGGTGTTGTAAGATTTCTTACTGAGCAATAGTGAGGCCCAGTGCAGCTCGACAGAGCCAAGAGAAACCACATCTTGCCACCATCACAGTGGCCATCCTCAGTGATATTAATCCCCCAGCCTACCAGGCCCTGGGGCAGTGAGTGAGCGCTGGCTCTGACAGACCAAAGCAGTCTCAGATATAGCAAGCGTTAGAGATTGGCAGATGCTGTTCAATGTAGAAATATGTGAAGTGACTGCTTTAGGATTGAAGAATAGGAAAGGGAAGTACAGAGCTCAAAAATGTAAGACATTAGATGGTTGCAGGAATTTTATTGTGCAGATGTCCAGGTTCGTGAAAAGATGGAACACAAATGTACAAGAACATAAAAATAGGTAAATAAGTGAAAAGACAAAGGCGTTGCTTTCGTTCATTCTGCTGCATGGCACTTTTTAATGGTCATTTTTACTAATTACTCATTTTAAAAAAATTATCAATGTATTGTTTTGACATTGGGGTGAATTCTCCACCGATGGGATTCTGCATTTCACCGGCAGCACAACCCCCCCCCCCCCCCCCCCCCCCCCCCCCCCCCCCGCCACGGGCTTCCGGGCGGCATGGGGTGGCCACAATGGGAAAGCCCATTGGCCAGCGACAGGAACAGAGAATCCCACTGCCGGCGATGGCGCTCCGGAGACGAACACGTGGCTGGGGAGACAGAGAATTCACCCCATTGTGTTTTTTTCCTCGGTAACATGTTTATGTTTTCTTCATATATTAATTATTTTTTTGAATGCATGTTTAATGTCTTGCCAGAGCAGATCTCAGGCAGCAGCTGCTGGGTTTCTTAATGAAGAGGAATGAGAGGTTCATAGAATCTGACTGCTCTTTGGAGGGTTGGCAACAGAGGTTATGTACGCTCCAATAGAAATGGGAAATGTTGGATTTGCTCAGCACACCTGGAGCCACCTGTGCAGAGAGAAACAAGGATCACTGACCCTTTATCAGAACTAAAGCTGAGTTTGGTCCTGAAGCATTGGCTGATTTTCTCTCCAAAACACTGCCTGATCTGCTTGCGTATTTCCAGCTTTACTGTATATATTTCAGATTTCCAACATCTATAGTACTTTGCTCTCTATTATATCTATGCTGGGCATTTGTGATTTCAATTTGAAATGGAAAAATATTTATCAATCAATGCAAAGTGTAATTCTTGTGTTAACACAGGCCAGTTGTATTGATAGAATGAACACATTAATGTCGGTGAATTGGTCGGTGCTAATTTAATGGAAGATTTTGTCGTTTTTAAACATGGAAGTGAAAACAGAAGGAATGCGCCAATAGAATACCTCACTGTTAGTTCAATATACTCTCATTTGTACATGGGATTGTTGTTTGAGGTGCCTGTGAGGTTCAAGTCTTTTAGATGTTGCTGTCCAGATATTGCATAGGGCCAGGCTCAAAGAAATTGGTTACATAATATGAATGACCAAGTTGTGTATAAGTGTCTGATAAATCCATGGTTGTAAAGTGTATCATACTAAAACCTGAGCTTTTCGTGGACTTTCTAAATATCGGAAACAATTCAATCCCATTGGTTCCCAATTCTGAGCACTTGAAGGGTGTGAGCGGGAGTGTTAAAAGAGGGAAGATAAGAGACCTGTAAAATAGGAGAAGCACCGCGGCCCATGATTTCTCTCCCTGGCCCTGTTTGAGGGACCCAGCATTGGGAAGTGAGGCCACAGAGAGTCACCTTCTGCCATTTTTAATGGCCTTTCTCTCCCCCACAACCAACACCTCCCCACCCCAACTTGCCTTCATACATTGTGGCTTTTGTCCCTCGATGATCCTTGGCCTCTGGTGGGTGCATTGCTGGATGCTGTCACCTCTCCCTGTGGTGGTGAAGGGCAATGGAGAATTGCTGGTCTTTGTTACAATCAGGATGGGAGAAGTGTGAGTATTATCCAGCTCCACGTACCATTAATTTAAAAGGTGAATGACCAAAATAGCCAATTGTTTACCTTCTCTCCTGACCCGCAAGATAGTAAGTCTTAACCATGTTTCTTTCAATAAACTCAGAAGGATTATTTTTTATAATCAAAACTTATTTTAACAAGTTGAAAGTACTGATTCACAAACAGTTGTAATCAGGAAGTATATCTATCTATTTCTTCCCAAAGATATCCCCAACACACACGCAGACGCACACATAGACGACCAACGGACAAACAGAATCTCTCTGCGGAGATGGGCGCTAAAATAAATGTTGCAGAATGTTGATGGTGTCAACCTCGAGTTCCTCATGTGATCCCAATGGACATCTGGGAGTTCTCACTGTTGCCAAATTAACTAGATATGGCAGTTATTAATGATAATATTGCTTTTCAGAGTCGCCAGGTATCAAATGATACCACCACAAGGCTTTATTGGATATCGATCAAAGACCAAACAACCGGTTAGTCAGTTCAAGTTCAAAGATAGTTTGTTTACACACAAGGATTACTTCGACATGCAACATAAAACACTACAAGTTAAACTACAGCTAACAACTACAATAACCTATACTTAACTTCAGGGCAACCGGCTCTTTGCAGATGAACAAGGCCCTTGTTCAGATCTTGCATGGCTGGGTAGAAGAAGTGGCTTTGTTTTTGCTGGGCTCATCCGTCTGGTAGCGATCGTTGGTCTTGAACTTGTCTTCTGGTCATAATGGTTTAGGGGCTGGTTTAGCTCACTCGGCTAAATTGCTGGCTTTTAAAGCAGACCAAGGCAGGCCAGCAGCACGGTTCGATTCCCGTACCAGCCTCCCCAGACAGGCGCCGGAATGTGGCGACTAGGGGCTTTTCACAGTAACTTCATTTTGCCTACTCGTGACAATAAGCGATTTTCATTTTTCATTTTCATTTCATTTTCATGCTACACTTGGGTTTAGGCGTAGGCCGGGGCCAAGAGAGACCAAACACATGGTTGTGTCTCTTTTTATCCCTCTGGGAGTTTGTGCTCTTTAGGGTGGTCCTTAGCTTTGGACCAATAATTCGACAGGTTTCGATCACTGCCTTCGATTTTGGCCAAGAAAGGGGCAGGTACCTTGATGGCTGGCCGTGTCCTGAGCGGTCATTGACCTTGGCTGTTTGGGCTTTCTTAGCAAAGGGAGTGGCACCGGTTAGTCTGCATCTGTGTCGGTTACCTGAGTACAGTCCTTTTGTTCTGGGGAAATGGGCCATTATAATGCAAATGGGCGGGGGTTTTGATCGCGTCTAGCTATCTGGGTTGCAAAGCTCTGAGTGTGTCTGAGTCCTGGGTTCGCCATAATTCCCGTGGTCCTTGCAGGTGGCCATCTGAGATGGCTACATCCCATCCTCTTGACCCTGAACGCGAAGCGTGGTGGATCACACTGCTGATCCCCCATCCGTCCTTGGTGTGCCAGTTACCCTTGGTCAAGGACAGGTTCTACACTACTCTGTCCTATGTTTTGGAGCATTTACCAAAGTTTTATTAACACATCATACATTCATAATCTCTTACGGTGTCACTATAAAACATTCAACTATTACACATTTAACTTATTCGCACAGGGGAGTATCTAACTATCACTATCTAAGCTACTCTCATGCTGCTAGCAAATATAAAAAGGAACTTATGTACAATACAAAACTTTTAAACCAGTGGCAGCATCACATTTCTACTTAAGGTATCAACGTTACAGAGGTGTACAATCTTTATTTTTATCGGTGGTTACATTGTTTGTTGGGTTGGGTGAATTCTGAAGAAGGAAACTGGGAGTGTATATATCGGGGAGCGGGAGGCTCTTTTTCGCCATTTGAAGAGTCTAAGTATCTGGATGACGCTGCAGATTATCGCTATCACCAGAAGGGCCTCTACTGTGTAGGAAAGGGAATACCATTTAACAATGTTTTTGCACCAAGTGGGGTATCAGTGTTTATCTCTATGTGTGGTGTCCGGGCTAGGGTATCTTGTTGTGTGGTCATGTTCGGGGCTGGTGTGGTGAAGGGTACAGAGGCTTGTAACGTGCGCAGTTGTAGGAGTCTAGCGATGATCACAATGGAGGTCATCAGTCCTGTCTTCATCTTGTCTCCTGTCTTCTGTTCTTCGTATATTCCTGGGGCTGCAAGCATAATATCTGTCATTATCTTTGGTTAACATCTCGTTTTGTTTGTCTTTCTCTCCTTAACTTCAATTACCCATTAGAATCGTGACCATGTGTGACTCCCTCATTTTTTTTTGAAATACCATTTTGGAGAGACAAGAAATGGAAATTTTTAAAGTACAGAGACTCTCGCAGCTCGTGGTCGATGCTTAGAGTGGGCAGACAATTTCTTCAGCCAGTCTTTCTCAAATCACAACCATGGGAGGTTGAGGCTTATCTTAACCAGCAGAATTTTAGGGTGGCCGGTTTTATAAAGTTTCTTCGTTCCATGGTCCAGAGGTAGTTCGCGTACAGCAGCATATATGTGGCAACCAAGTGTGCCAAACATGTAAATAGCAGGTGGGGAAGCGACTAAAGAATCACGGAAGGTAAAGAGCTGAGTGTACAGACTGTGGCAAAGGGCATTCCTTAAACCACAATAAAAGCAGAGAAGGGAAACTAAGACCTGCCAAAGACAGTGAAAAGTGTAAAGAACCATTCCAGAGTACTCAAAGTGATGGGAACTTGAATTGCGTCTGGTCCGCGGCAGGGCAAGAATGGGTGGGATTCCCGGGTAGGGCAGTGCTGTTTCTCCACTACCCGAGCTTAGCTGACCGGATGCATTTGGGATCCTCAGGCAGGGTGGGGATTAGTGCCGTTGCTCCCTACCTGGGTGACTGAAACGGACGGAAAGAATTTGTAACACATGAAATCCAACAATTGTTCCTTTAACGTCCATTGGTCAGTAAATGGCGTCAGAAGAGTAGCTATGACTGCGTCAGGCCGGCATTAATTAAAACCATGTAGCAATAAGAAAGAAAGGAGGAAATAAAAGGTGAGCAGGCTCCGTCAGTAAGTAGTACAAGTAATTCTTATGCAGCTCCTTTTTCTTATTATCTGGACACCTCAGGGTTCTGTATCGAAAAGCGTTGTAAACGGGAGTCAGACCCGGAATCATCACCATCTCCCGGTTGCCAGACTCGTGTCTGCCACTTTTGTGCTGTGGCCGCGTGGGCCATCGTGGAATCCGAATCATCATGTCTAACCAATCTACAAGAGTTGTCGCGGTGCCTAAAAGGGGTTCGTTTTTCATGAGGCGTGGGGGCGGTGGCAGTGAAGTGCAAATTACTGTTGTCGGGCGGTGGAGGTGGCTCTGGCTGTGGAAGGGGATATTGGGGGCCAAACATGTCCTGGTCGTGGTTCCAGGGGCTGGAGTGACTGGAGTCGGGGAGGTTGCACCAGTGGTCAGTGATCGTGGTCAATTCGGTGCGGCTGGCGCTATCGTCTGAATCAAGCTCAAAGTGGAAAGTTATACTTGTGGGCGGAGATATGGTCGGGTCTGTGGGCGTAGACGTGCTGTCATGGCTGGGGAACGGTTGGACTAGGTTGTCGATGGGCAGGGCAGAATCATCTTTTATTGCCAGGGAGATATGTTGGGAGTGGTTACATTGGGTTCCATAGACTTTGAGCTGCTTGATGTGGAACCAACCAGTTTTACCATTGGGGCATGTTATCTTGTACACAGAGGGGCTCACTTTGTCCGAAATGGAGTAGGGTCCTGCAAATTTAGGGGAAAGGAACGAACTGGGATTGTACAGGGAAACCATCACTTGCTGACCAACTGTATACTCTACTGTTTTATCAAAGCAGGCCTCATTCTAATTTCTCCTTGCGCCTAGTCGGACAGCTGCAGCGAGCTGTGCTGCTTTAATATTTTCCGTGACTTGTTGGACTTCTTTTTCATGGGTAAGGGCGGTGACTGTGGAGCTTGCCAAATCGAGACCTAATAAATATTCAGTTCCTTTCATGGGCTGTCCGGTCATGAGTGTGTGGGGGTGAAACCTGTGGAACTGGATACTGTGTACCTAATAAACATAAGGACGAATGGGAGGACTGTGTCCCATGTGGTGTTATGCTGTTGCACCATTTTTCGAATGGTCGCTTTCAAGGTGCGATTCATTCGTTCAACAATGCCGCTGGATGGGGCTGATACGCTATGTGAAATTTTGCTTGATTCCAAAAATCGTGAGGACATTTTGCATGACTCTGCCGGTGAAATGGGAACATTTGTCTGACTCAATGCTGCGGGGAAGACCCCAGCGTGTAAATATCTGTTGGGTCAAAATCTTAGCTGTGGCTTTCGCTATGTTCGTCCAGGAGGGAAATGCTTCTACTCATTTTGTAAAGAAGTCGATTACTACTAATACATATTTAAAACCATTTCTGCAGGCGGGGAGGGGACCAATGTAGTCGAGCTGTAAATTTGTCCATGGGCCATTAACAGGTCGGGTGTGTCTCAATTGTCCTTTCTTGGAGTACCTTTCAGGATTGTTCTGTGCACATATTAAACAATTCTCAATATAATGCGTGACATCTGCTTTTAAATTGGGCCACCAGCATAAACGTCTTAAAAGGGCAATGGTACTCTCTATCCCCTGATGTCCGTGTCCGTCCTGAAACTGGTAAATTATCTGGTTTCTATCCTGGGTGGGGACCACATAAATTCAATTTTTCAAAACCATACCGTCCTGTACCGTCAGTGAGTCCTTTAATTTGTCATAGGGGGCTGGGAAGTTACCATCTGAAACTTGCTTAAGAGTGTCGTCTGCCTTTTTGGCCTGGGCTAAATCTTCGATATTGGTCGGTGAAACCTGGACTGCTTGTATCAGTTCACTTTCGGGGGGTTGCCAAAAGTGTCCGTGGCATTATCCTGACTTGGCTAAGGCGTCTGCCTTTACGTTACCGGGTGGGGAGGAACGATGATGGCTTCTCACTTTGATTATGCAATATGTGCGGTCTTTTGCTGCCTCAAGAATCTGCTTCAATAATGGGGCTGAGGGTAGGTGTTTACCATCAGCGGATACGAATCCTCTAGATTCCCACTGGGGCAGGAATTCTGTCAAACTATTGCAGACATATAAACTGTCCAAATGTATGTCCGCTGGGGTCGGAAAGGAATCTGGGTGCTGCACTACATATGCTATAGCTGCTAATTCTGCTGCTTGTGATCCTAGGTGGCCAGGCAGTTTTAAAGATATTTCCTCTCATGTGCGTCTTCCACATAAATTCCACAACCAGTTATTCTCTTTCCGTTTTCTATGCTGGAGGAACCATCTACATAAATCTTTGAAGCGTTGTCCGTGGTCTGGGGATTCTGTGTTCTGATGCCTGCTCATGTGTTTCTTTGGAATAAAGGGTCCTGTGTGGTGTTTGGCTGCAATGATCTGGCACTCGTGGGGTTCCTGCATACTGAAGGTTGTCTGCTAAAAATGTGTGGGTCTTTGTACGTTTAACTATATTGTCGCTTCCTTGTAGTAAAAGTGTCCAGCGAGCTGCTCTGATCTGGCTGACCGAACCGTCCTTTAACCTACCATCTAACAGTAGTTGGAGTTTGCTCGGTTAAAATCGTTCCGGGGTTGAGGCCTGTGATATATGCAAAATATTGAACTGCCCAAAAGACTGCAAGCAAATGCCATTCACAGGATGAAAATCCTTGCTCTACGGGATCCAAAATTTGTGAGGCAAAGGCTACGGGTCCTAATCGGTCATGTCTTTCCTGTAGTAGTACTGCTGATAGGGTTCGGTTGGTGGTCGCTACTTCTGTGGCATAGGGGGAGTGTGGGTCTGGAACTTGCAAAATGGGGGATGTGCCTAGGGCACATTTTAATTCATTGATGGTGTCCGTGTGCTGAGGAAGCCATTCCCATGGGACGTACTTTTATAGGAGCTCTGAGAGTGGGGCTGCTTTTGTGGGAAAACCTTCTATATGGTTCCTACAATATCCTACTTACCCTAAGAATGACCGGTGTGCAGTGACATTGTGGGGCAGGGGCAATTTAACGATTCGCTCAATTCATTTGTGTTCAACCTCTCTCTTCCCGTGGGTGATAATGGTGCCTAAATAACGGACCTTTTCTTTTAGGATCTGGGCTTTTTTTGGGTTAACCTTGCATCCAATTGATTGTAAGAGACCTAACAATTCTGAAAGAAGCTTAACATGCTCTTTCTTTGTGTCCGTCTGTAGGAGTAAGTCGTCCACATACTGAATAAGGCATTCAGGGCAGGTAAATTTGGAAAGTCCGTTTGCCAATTGTCGGTGAAAGATGGAGTGGGAGTTGTGGAAACCTTGTCCACGTATACTGCTGCTCTTGAAATGTGAATGTGAACTTGTATTGACAGGCCTTAGTTAAGGGAATGGACCAGAAGCCATTGCTAATGTCCAGCACTGTAAAGTACTTTGCTTGTACTCCCTGTTTGAGTATGGTTTCGGGACTCATGGCAACGGTGGGGGCTGCTAATGGGGTGACCTTGTTGAGCTCTCGGTAGTCAATGGTTAATCTCCATAAACTGTCGGGTTTCTTTATGGGCCAAATTGGGGCATTGTTTGTTGAGGCTACGGGCCAAATTATTCCTTGATCTAGTAAGCTATTGATCACTTTTGAGATCTCACCCTTGGCTTGCTGTGGGAAACCGTATTGCTTCTGAGGCTTGGGATCGGGACCTGAAAATGTGACCATGCCTGGGATCTTCCCACAATCGTGTTTGTGTTGGGCGAAGGCTGCTTTATGTTTTCTGAGGAGCTCTCTAATTATCTGGTCTGTATTAATTGTTTGTGGATCAAACCAATAGTCTTCTACTGAGCAAATCCTATGTTCGTAGTCCCTACTGTGAGCGTGGCGGGAGCTCTCGCTGTTTTGGCCATTTTCAAGACACACCTGTTCACAGGGTTAAAGGAAAGGTTGTGGGAGCTCATAAAGTCGATTCCTAGAATGCGCTCGGCTGTTTGGGGCAAGGCGACTAAAACAACGGGGTGCTTGGTGTTTATGGTTCCTATCTGAGTATCTACGGGGGCTGTGATGTATCCCTGTTGTACATGTCCTGTAAATCCACTAAGGGTGATGGTGTCTGTGGTGGGCCATTTGTCGCTCTGGAACATTGTGGAGGAGTTTAAAGTGGTGCGGGACCCTCCTGTGTCGTAAAGGAACTCTAGTGGATGTCCCTGGACTGTGCCTGTGACACCTGGTCTGCCTGATTTGTTCCAGAGTGAGTCGCAGACCCAAGTTGGGGAGTCCAAACACAATCAATCTGTGGTGTTGAATACTGCATTATCTGTCTGGCACTAATGCTATGTATGGGCCTAACATTGTTCCTCGGTGGGGCGTTCGATTGTTGGTGCCGTTGCTGGTTCGGGGGGTTTTGGCTGCATTCGCGGGTGTAATGTCCCTTATGTCCACAATTATAGCAACCTTGTGGTGCCTGTGCTCTGGGGTGCTGTCCTTCATGTCTGCCCTTAATTACCCATGCTGGGTCCTGATTAGTCCTGACTGGGTGCATATTCGCCTCTGCCTTTTCCTCATTTGCCTTCCTATGTAGGGATTGTTCCCAAGCTCGGAGAGTCGCTTTAAAACCCAAACTTCATTATGTGTGGCGTCTGCAGGGTCGTAATTTACACAAGCCTTTTTGACCTGCTTCTGTGGTGTGGGAGATTAAAGTGCGGGACCATTTAGTTGTGTCGTCTTCATTTAAGTGTGTGCGGTTCAAATCCCCAAATACTGCTTTAAAATGGATCCAAAGGTGACCTGAAAATGCAGTCGGATGCTATCCCTTCTTTTGCCTACAACAGTTCAAACCTTCTACTGGGTCTCCCGTGTTGTACCCAATCACATCTAAAATGGCCGTTTTCATCCCCCGTAGGGTTCCTCCTCCTACATTCTCAGGTTCTGGTAAAGCTGAGCTAATGGATGGTCAAGGCTCATGACTATAAAACTTAACTTCCTCCGGTTCGTCTAGACCGTACATAACCATTTGCTGTCGTACTCTTTCAAAGAAACTATGTGGGTCTACGGTGGGTTCGAATGGTTCAATTTTGGTGCAGGCATCTCTCAATTGGGTGATGGATAGTGGGGTGATGTAAACAAAATCAGGCTCATCCCGATCTGATGACTTGTGCTATGTGGTGACTGGATTCATGGGGGTGTGTGCAGTCGGTGGTGCGGGGGCTTTCCTTTTCGGGGCATGGGGGGCTCTATTGTGATTTTCGGTATCCTCCACATATCTATGGGCAGTTTCATTTAGTTCTTGCCAATAGGGGCCATTCTCCTCATCTAGATCTTGTCCAAAGGTACCTCTGAATCTGTTTTGCACTGACAGCAGTGACTGCAACTTCTCTATTTGTCGTCTACATTTCATGTGATCTGTGCTCTGTCTTTGTTCTGTAGTGGAGCTATGGAGCGCTCGTAAAACTGTCTTTAAATCAGCGCATTGTCTTGTTGACTGTGCTACTTGCTGTTCCGTCTCTTCTCGTACCAAAATTGCGCGCTGTGTATCTTGGTAGGCTTTATTGTACTGGGTCTGAAAGCTGCTAAGGTGAACTAAACAAGATTGGTGTGCCCGTTTGACATAAGCAATCTCTTTATCTTTAGCTGCCAACTGTTCCTGGAGTTGCTCATTAATCTTTTCACATTCAATATTGTTTCCCTCATTCTTCTCCTCTTTCTCAACTAGGTGTCTGCAGAGCATCCTCATGACCTTCTCTGTGGCCCGCAACTGTGCCAAACAGGACACTATTGCCATCGGCTTACCAACTTTCGCTGCATTCTTCTTATGTACCTCGGTTACGTTGTCCCACCAGTTTTATCCTATGCTTCCTGGACCTGACTCTTCATTTGAACAAAACTTGGACCAAAGGGGCCATCCTTTCCCCTTCAAATACTCCCTCAACTCTTCTTCCCATATGGGCACTGCTCTGCTCTGTTGGTCATTGCGACCTCGGGTTCCTGCGGGTTCATTAGGCGTTCCATTGCTTTTGTGGCCATTGCTACTATTATCTCTGTTTTCCTACCATTAAGTTCTCTGTTTTCCTACCTCTAAGTTCTCTTTTGCTCTGCTTCTAACTTCTCTTTTCCTACCGTCAATTTGGGACAGGGGGAACAAGACGGTGATTCGAACAGCGGGTATGGCCGAGGCTATTTTCCGGTTCACAATACTCCTGAAAGTTTAACGCATAATCTAACGAGTTTACCTTATATCCCTGTTAGTACTCATGCAGGTTAATACACACTTCCGAATCTTGGTAATTTGATCGAGACAGTTGTGGTTTCTTTCATTTTCCTCAATTGGATTTCTAATGCAACGTTTTGTGGTTTCTCTCGGAGTGACAAAATCACTTCTAGGTCGAATCCCACCAGATTCGCCAATAATGTTGCCAAATTAACTAGATATGGCAGTTATTAATGATAATAATGCTTTTCAGAGTCGCTAGGTATCAAATGATACCACCACAAGGCTTTACTGGATATCAATCAAAGACCAAAAAACCGGTTAGTCAGTTCAAGTTCAAAGATAGTTTGTTTACACACTAGGATTACTTTGACATGCAACATAAAACACAACAAGTTAAACTACATCTAACAACTACAATAACCTATACTTAACTTCAGGGCAACCGGCTCTTTGCAGATGAACAAGGCCTTTGTTCGGATCTTGCGTGGCTGGGTAGAAGAAGTGGCTTTGTAGACGAAGTGGCTTCATTTCTGCTGGACTCATCCATCTGGTAGCGATCGTTGGCCTTGAACTTGCCTTGCGGTCATAATGCGTACGTATGTTGGTTTTAGGCGTAGGCCGGGGCCAAGAGAGACCGAACACATGGCAGTGTCTCTTTTTATCCCTCTGGGATTTTGCGCTCTTTGGGGCGGTCCTTAGCTTTGGACCCAATAATTCGACAGGCTTCGATCACTGCCTTCGATTTTGGCCAAGAAAGGGGCAGGTACCTTGATGGCTGGGCATGTCCTGAGCGGTCATTGACCATGGCTGTTTGGGCTTTCTTAGCAAAGGGAGTGGCGTCGGTTAGTCTGCATCTGTGTTGGTTACCTGAGTACAGTCTTTTTGTTCTGGGGAAATGGGCCATTATAATGCAAATGGACAGGGGTTTTGATCGCGTCTAGCTATCTGGGTTGCAAATACACACACAAGCTCTGAGTGTGCCTGAGTCCTGGGTTCACTATAATTCCCGTGGTCCTTGCAGGTGACCATCTGAGATGGCTACATCACCAATTGGTCTCAGCTTGTCCTCATGCAGACCAGATACACTCAAGTGAGGGTTGTATGGCTACAACTTATTGCTGCACATGATTTTAGGCAAGGTAAAGAGAGAGACCGAGAGCAGCAGGTAGGCTAGCATTCCTTCCTCGGTTCCCCAATAAGGCTGACTTCAAAACTAGCAGGTTCACAAATTACATTTTTTTCCAAAGAACAATACAGCACAGGAACAGGCCCTTCGGACCCTTCCAAGCCTACGCCGATCACGTGTCCTATCTAGACCAACCGCCTGTTTCCTTCTATACCCTGTCTGTTCATGTGCCTATCCAGATAAGTCTTAAAGGTCGTTAACGTATTTGCCTCAACCACCTCACTTGGAAGTGCATTCCAGGCCACCACCACCCTCTGTCTAAAAAGAACTACCCCCACACATCTCTACTAAACCTGTCCCCCCTCACCTTGAACGTGTGCTCTTTGTAATTTTCAATTACGCCCTGGTAAAAAACCGACAACTGTTCACCCTATCTATACCCCTAATAATTTTATTAACTTCTATCAGGTCATCCCTCAGCCTCCGTCTCTGTAGGGAGAACAATCCCAGTTTATTCAATCTCTCCTCATAGTTAATATCCTCCATACCAGGCAACATCCTGGTAAACCTTTTCTGTACTCTCTCCAAAGCTTCCACGTCCTTCTGGTAATGCAGTGACCAGAATTGGACCAAGTATTCTAAATGTGGCCTAACCAACTTTCTATATAACCTTAACATAATTTGTAACCTTTTATACTTGATACCCTGTTCTGTGCCCCGTTTAAGGGCAGCACGGTAGCATTGTGGTTAGCACAGTTGCTTCACAGCTCCAGCATCCAGGTTCGATTTCCGGCTTGGGTCACTGTCTGTGCGGAGTTTGCACATTCTCCTTGTGTGGGCGTAGGTTTCCTCCGGGTGCTCCGGATTCCTCCCACAGTCCAAAGATGTGCAGGTCAGGTGGATTGGTCATGCTAAATTGCCCTTAGTGTCCAAAATTGCCCTTCATGTTGGGTGGGGTTACTGGGTTATGGGGATAGGGTGGAGGTGTGGATCTTGGGTTGGGTGCTCTTTCCAAGAGCTGGTGCGGACTCGATGGGCCAAATGGCCTCCTTCTGCACTGTAAATTCTATGATTCTATGCTTTCTTTACCACCATTTCCACTGTGCTGCCACTTTTAACGATCTGTGGACCTGCACGCCCAGATCTCGCTCTGTCTCTGTGCTCCCATCTGAATTGGATCTATCAAAATGCATCACCTCGCATTTCTCTGGGTTAAATTCCATCTGCCATTCTCTGGACAATTTTGCAGCCTATCTATATCCTGTTTTATTTTCTGATAATCTTCTTCACTGTCCCTCTCTCTCATTTGATTTCCAGGAAGTATCCTTTTCAGTTATTTTTCCTCCCAGCAATTAAAATTATTGCAGTTCAAAACATTCAATCAGATCTTCCTCAAGTACCATGGGCTGGATTCTCCGCCGGCGGGATTCTCCGTTTTGCCGGCAGCCTGGAGGTTTCCCGACGGCTTGGGGCTGCCCCACAATGGGAAACCCCATTGACCAGCCGGCGTAACGGAGCATCCCGCCGGCGGGGTGAAACAGAAATGTGGCGTGGCGGGGCAGAGAATCCAGCCCCATAAGTCAGGTGATTTCTTGCAAGCAGCCTGCTTGTTCACAGCTCCAAGACGAACTTATGGCCTACTTCAAAAATCCCAAATGTATAAAACATGCCTTGTCCTTCCATTTTGTAAAAGGAAATTTCAGTCTTGAAATATATGATCCTAACACCTTTGATTGGTAGACAGCCCTCAGTGGGTCCCCTGGGAAGGCCTGGCATTGCCCAGTTAAAGTGTTTGATGGGTGCTTACTATGACGGGCCTTTCCCAACAGAGATGATGCTGGGCTCTCTTCAGTTGATGACTGAACTTTCTCTTGCCTGGATTAAATTCCACCTACAAGGTCTGATTTGCTGAATTTGCTTTGTACCACTCAGTATAAACTGTCACAGAATATCAGAAGTGCTCGAAAGAGAACATGACAATCATCTTTACAGAATCAGTTGCTGAAAACAGTGACAAATGTGCTGCTCTTTCACTACTTATGTGGAAGCCACAGACAGATCTGCACCAACAACCAAATCAGGAGTTTTTACTTGATCCTATGCAAATATGGGATGAAGCATCTGCTAAATTTAACTATTCCCAGTTTAGAAGTTAAAAGAAATAATATATTTCCCTTTTTACCCCCGGGCTTTCCTGAGTATTTATGCGGTGGGTGTAGCTCTGGAATAACCTCAGTTGAACCCTGTTTCTGATGGGTTCCCACCTAGGACAACTGATTGGATACTTCTTCGAAAGAAACTTCAGCAGATTGATTCCCTAGTTAGTTTTGATTCAGATATTCAAGCTGGTGTTCCTCTCACATGACACCTGAAGCATCTTTCACCAAATCATGCCTTTTGGGGTCATCTGTTGCAGGCATTCCTTATTTAAACAAAAGCGGAAAATGCTAGAAATACTTCAGCATATCAGCCATCTGTGAAGAGAACTGATAGTTCAGGTCTGGATCCTTCCTCAGTTCTGACCAAGAGCCAATATTTGAAGGGTTTTGCGTGTTCTCTCCATAGGGTCTGTCTCACCTGCTAATGCTTCCAGCCTTTTCTATTTTGATAATAATCGCTTATTTTCACAAGTAGGCTTCAATGAAGTTACTGTGAAAAGCCCCTAGTCGCCACAGTCCGGCACCTGTTCGGGGAGGTCAGTACGGGAATTGAACCTGCGCTGCTGGCATTGTTCTGCATTACAAGCCAGCTGTTTAGCCCACTATGCTTATTAGCCCCTATTTTTGTTTCAGATGTCCAGCACCTGCAGCATCTACCTCCCTGAATAATGCAGTTTGATATTGTTAATGTTGCATGGCTCCTAGCAAGTACTGCTGTTGGTCTTTGAATATATTGTGAGCATTTCTTCAAAGAAGTAATAGAAATTGAAGGCTTGAAAGCTATATATATACCCTGGATTTTTATCCTGTAATGACACCTAGTTTGCAGTCATCGTTCATGGGTTGATTGCTTCAACTCAGGCCTTTTGTTCTTCCCAGTTTTCTTTGTTTCCACCTCTGGTGACCACACCTAGAGCTGCCAGGTTCTGAACTCTGGAAATTACTTTTTAAACCTCTCTGCCTTTCTACCTCTATCTTCTCATTTAAGATTCCCTTTAAGAACTACTTCTGTCACTTGTCCTAATATCTCCTTTTGTGTTTCGATGCCATATTTTGTTTGATAATGCTAAAATGGAGTGCCTTTGGTTGTTTAACTGCATTAAAACATTATATTCATGCGACTAATAAGTGATAGCCCCTTCTTCCACTGAATGTAAAATTAATCCTTTCTATCCAGCGAGCAATTTTTGATTTTGATGGGTCACAATTCTGTTTGTGAATCTGAGCAAAAGAATGAAAATGAATAAAGACTGACAGAAAGAAAATACGAATAGAACAAAGGGGCGAAATACTCCCAAAACAGTTAAGTGTGATCTCCAGCAGGAAATGAGGTGTGATTCCCGCCGAATGGATTGCCGTGAATCAGATTGCAGACCACTCACACTTGGAAATGTTTTTGGAGCCGGGGTATTTCGTGCTTTGGGACCCAAAGACGGCAAGGCCTGATCCCCAGAAATAGGGGTGCCTTTTTTAAAAGGGCGTCCGATCTCGGAATAAAACTGTAGCACACCTCACCCCCAATCGCTTGCAGGCCGCCCCCCCCCCCCCCCCCCCCCCCCATCATTGGCAAACCCCCTCCACAAGTGAACAACACCCAGTATGTGTTCACCAGTGGTCCCCCACCCTTCAGGGTGCCACACCCCTTGCCAATGCCAACCTGGCACTTCACCTGGCACCCTGGCACTGGCTAACCTCGCACTGAAACTGCCAGATTGGTATTGCCAGGTTGCTGGGGGCAGCACACAGCCAGAGCACCTGGTCTTCCTTGGAATTCATTCAGAACAGAGGAAACCCCATGAGAAAAAAACTGTGGCCTTTCTGGGCGAGATCCTGATCATGGCAACTAGGGTGGACCTGGCTAGATTCTTGATAAACATGGGGCTGATAGGTTATTGGTTATCCATTTTGGAATTGGTGATGAAATGGGGCTCCAAATCCCTTGTCTGAAACAGGGTTTTTGGGCTGTTTGCATGTGCAATGAGGGCCGACCAACTGTTGATTCTTCCACTACAATAAAGGGTTCCTTGAATGCAGCTGGAACTGAATTCTGAAAAAGCAAGGCTGCATATGGTCTCACAGGGGGGTCCTTATCGCAGGAACACCATCAAACGGTCCCTGATGGGGCTGCAAAATCTTTGCAAAAGGGCAATGAGGCAAGTCCATATGAACAGGAGAATGAGAAAAGAGATGGTGGGCCATCATTTCATGCAGCAGAATAACTGTTAACTCTGTCATAGAGAGCGTCCTCCAGTAAGTAATCCCATTTTTACCTAGTATTTCAAATGATGATGTCCAGTGGTGTGGATACTCCACACAACACATTCTCCATACTCATCTTGACCTGATATATTGTCCATCAGGACCAGGAGAGGGCATTCGGTCCCTCAAGTGTATTCTGCTCCCCTGTTAGATCATGACTGATCTGTTGTTATTCCAGATCACTTGATACGCATTAAAAACAAATTATTGACCTGAGTCTTGAAATTTATAATTGAGTCAGCAGCCACCAGAGAGACAATTTAAGACTCCACAATCCTTTGTGTGAAAAAGTGCTTCCTGGCTTCACTCCTAAATAGTCCAGCTCTAATTTTAAAATAGGGCCCCATGTTCTGCATTCCCCAGTCAGAACAAAGATTTATCTATACCCTTTACTATTTTAAACATCTCAATAAGATCATTCCTCAATCATTAAACTCCAGGAAATGCGAGGTATGTTTATCCATTTGTTGTCCTCATAATATAACTCTTTAAGCCCAAGCATTATCCTAGTGAATTTGCTCTACAGTCTTTCCAAAGCCACTATATTCATTTTGAATAAGGACAGAAAATGCTCAAAATACTCAGCAAGTTCTGCTTTTCAATTGTTATCCTTCTTGAGGTTCAGTGCCCAAGGCTGAATGCAGTTTGCCGTATTCATTTCACTTCAAACCAAGTTAAAGTTCAAGTTGAGTTAAAGTCCGCTCAATAGGGCAGCACGGTGGTGTAAGTGTTGAGCACGGTTGTCTCAGGGCACTGAGGTCCCAGGTTCAATCCCAGCTCTGGGTCACTGTCCTGTGGAGTTTGCACATTCTCCCTGTGTTTGCGTGGGTTTCGACCCCACAACCCAAAAGATGTGCAGGGTAGGTGGATTGGCCATGCTAAATTGTCCCTTAATTGGAAAAAATGAATTGGATACTTTAAATTTTTTTTAAAAGTCTGCTGAATGGCACGTTTAGCGGGGTCTTTCTCAGCCTTATTTTTTTGGCCTTGGGGAGATTCTCTCCACTGAGGCCACACTGAAGCTCGCCAGCAGGAAAGGCTCTTCACAGGTTGAGATACCACCGAGGAAGGCTGCCCTAATTTCCCACTCCCCCTTACCCCCTTTCAGGCCGATCCCCCAGTTTTGACTTCACCCCCTCACGCCCCCAACATTGGGGAGACCCGGGCCTGATCCCTGGCAGTGCCAGCCTTGCATGCTGGCACTGCTAGGGTGGCACTGCAAGGGTCCCAGGTGTCAAAAGGAGAGCCAAGGTGCCAACCTGCCCTGTCACCAACCAATTATGTGGCCAATTCACCTACCCTGCACATCTTTTTGGGTTGTGGGTGTAAGATCCATGCAGACACGGAGAGAATGTGCAAACTCCACATGAGCAGTGACCTAGGATCGAACCTGGATCCTTGGCACCGTGAAGCAGCAGTGCTACAGCAAACATATATTCAAATGAGCTGCATGGCTCATTTAAAAATGATGAGCTGGATCATATCCTGTGAGGGCGAGAACAAGATTGTGACGTTTTGCAAAATTCCATTGAATCTCGTGAGCCGATTTGAGCTTTGCGAATCTCATGAGGGGCCTATCGCGAGATTCAACAACCTCATCCCGACACCAAGTTGGGCGTGATAAGGCTGCTAAATCGCGCCCCAAGTCTCCTTTCTACCCATGCAAACAACACTGAGATATTAGATGAAAGGGAGAAAACAGGTTGAGTATGGGAGCACCCTTACAACAATGAAGTGCTTCCCAAACATTTTCGCATTGTGAACCTATTGTGGGGCTTGAAAATTGCCAGGCCAGTAAGTATGAGCCAGGTTGGGGCGTGGGGGTAGAGCAGAGGAGGAGGGTTAGAGCCCTGTTAGAGTGGGGTTTGTTTAAACTACTTAATTTTACATACAATACCAATTTGTTGGCTTTTTTGGCTGGAATCAGGGGCAGAATTCTCCGACCCCCGCAGGGTCGGAGAATCGCCCGGAGCCAGCGTAAATCCTGCCCCCGCCTTGGCCGGAATTCTCCGCCACCCGGGAATCGGCAGGGGCTGGAATCGCGCCGCACCGGTCGGTGAGCCCCCTGTGCCGGTCGGCGGGCCTCCCAGCGGCGATTCTCTGGCCCGTGATGGGCCGAAGTCCCACCGCTGTCAGGCCTCTCCCGCCGACGTCGTATAAACCACCTCTGGTGCCGGCGGGAGCAGGTGGCGCGAGCAGGCCCCGGGGTCCTGGGGGGGGCACGGGGCGATCTGACCCCTGGGGGTGCCCCCACGGTAGCCTGGCCCGCTATCGGGGCCCACCGATCGGCTGGCGGGCCTGTGCCATGGGGGCACTCTTTTTCGTCCGCCACCGCCACGGCTTCCACCATGGTGGAGGCGGAAGAGACCCCCTCCACCGCGCATGCGCCGGGGTGACATCAGCGGTCACTGACGCTCCGGCGCATGCGCGGACTCACGACGACAGGCGAAGGCCTTTCGGCCAGCCGTGGCGCCGTTCGGCGGGGCGCCAAAGGCCGTTCGCGCCGGTTGGCGGAGCGGGAGTCACTCCGGCGCGGGCCTAGCCCCTAATTGTGCAGAGAATTCCGCACCTTTGGGGAGGCCCAACGCCGGAGTGGTTCTCGCCAGTCTGGTACGCCAGGCCCCTCCGCCCTGCCAGGTAGGGGAGAATCCCGGCCCAGACCTCAAAGATTAGTTAGTTAGGCCGTGCCAGCCATCAATAACCACCTGGGTTTAAAGGGGCCTAACAGCTGATAACACTCAGTCAGATCTCCATGGCATCCATTATGCCTCGGTGTTTGTGGTCCCAAACCTTTGCCTTGAAACCCCATTGGGGTTTGTGACCCACAGTTTAGGAAGCTCAGACCTCGGATGTTTTTTCGCAAGTTGCTGTGGGATCAAGGGGTTGGTGTGCTCACACAGAAAAACGATGGCCCTTCGTCCAGCTACTAGTGAATGTTACAGTAGCTCAGCACAGCTGGGGGAATGAGGTAGGGGAATTCTCTGGTTTCTAGTGCAAGCATCTCTGCAAATGTTATTGTGCATCCAGATTATAATATTAAAGCTACAGGTTTCGACTTTCTTCTTTCTGCCGATGAAGTGGCAGGATGAAGCCACGGCATAACCCCGACCAGTTCTCTCTGTTGGGCTGGTTTAGCACACTGGGCTAAATCGTTGGCTTTTAAAGCAGACCAGGGTAGGCCAGCAGCACGGTTTAATTCCCGTACCAGCCTCCCCGAACAGGCGCCGGAATGTGGCGACTAGGGGCTTTTCACAGTAACTTCATTGAAGCCTACTCGTGACAATAAGCGATTTTCATTTTTCATTTTCATTAATCAGGTGGACACCTCCATAACAAAAGGAAACACCTTGCTCTACCTGAGGAAAGCTCTGCTGGTGTGTGGTGAGCTGGAAGTGGGACCATTTACAGGAATTGGAAGGTGGAACTGGAACTAATAATTTTAGCTTTGGACTGGGCTAATAAATGAAAAGACAAGGGCCTAGCTTGAGGGAGGAATGCTTCAGCGTGAGGCTTCCACCACTGCCCCAGGGACTACCTCATCCTGATAGCCTGGGGCAGGTAGAAGGCAAGGAAATGGACTGACCTTGTGAGCCCTGTTCCTCACCATTGTAATTTAGATGTGGCAATTGGGCAAGTAGTGGCCAGTAGCTGACACCAACAGGAGCTGGAAGCGAGATTGAGGCTGGGATGAAAATGCAGTGGTCAGCCCCTCTGCTCACTTTTCCTGCCTTTTCTCTCTGCTGTCCTGCCTGACCTCACATGGGACAGCAGAGGAGAATTCAGGCTGTCCAATATAAATCACTGACTTGGGTATTGGTTTGTAATTGCTTCATTTATTATTCATTATTGTATACCCAATTACTAATTACATAGTTTTGGACACTGTTAGGAATTTGGGTTTAGTTATTGTTATAACCCACAAGTATATAACGGGGTGGGGGACAATTAACTTCCTCATCAATTCTGCGGAATTCGAGCTTCCCCGTTAAGGGGGCGGGGAACCCTCTAAACAATGTCCAGTTGTGTGGTATATAAAGCTGGCTAGCTGGGCACCAGCAAGGCAGGCCCAGTTGGGATATACCATGTGATGTATATAATAATTATTGCAGATCAACTAAGTTTCTTTGAACTACTTGGTGTGGACTTTGTGGCCTTCTAAAAGTTACACTCGAGTAGAAAACTGTGGATATTTGTTTAAGTTTCCGATTACTTTAACCCATCTTTTCACTGTAATACAAGCATTTCCTTTAAAGTATGAATAGTGGCAGGAAGGGTCATTGGTAGTAATAAGATTATCAGACTGTGACACAGGATTTTAATACTGGGACTTGCAGTCATAGTCACTGGAGCCGGGATTAGCAGCAAAGGTCAACAATGCTTCCTAGCACCAAGAATAAGAAAATTCAGCTCAGCACAATATAGATAGTCTGAGGCTTTACATCCTCACTCTAAAGGATTATAACTGAATTACATATAGCTGAAAAAACATAGGTACAGAACCCCAGAAATGTTTCAGCATTGGGATTATCATTTGATCGAAGGATTTATTTTCAGTGGAACCGTGAGGCAATGGTGTGTACATTTCCTAATGCGCATGCTAAATTTAATTCTTCTTACTTGATGGTGGCTCCTAAGTTGAATCAGAAAAGGAACCTCAACACGAATGAACACTGGAGTGGGTTTGTCTTATTATTTATACAAGTTTGTGTGTAATCATTTTTCATGGTGCAATCATTCTTAACGATAAACAAGTTCTGTCTTTCTCACTGCCGGTGTGCACAACATCATAATTCAAGCTGCTGGGAGAAACGTCAGCCTGCTAATGTTTCTGCTCAAATGTGGTCAATTTTTAACCATTCTGCGTTAATTTTTGTTTTTTAAAAAATCCTAAAAACAACAGTCCACTAAGAGAATCTCTTCCTGTTATAAATCAAGCTAAAGAGAGCATTTGATTCAGCCCACAAAACTGGCCGTTCTAAAAATATCAGAGCCTGTTAACTCAGTAAGATCGTCATCAGGCACAGCGATTAATTCTGGAACACTTTTCTCAAATTGTACACAAGGACGCATTTTCAGCAATCTTCTCCCCAATGCCCCTCCATTCTTTTAAATCTATTTAGTTCCAGTCCTGGTCCTTCCAGACAATGAAGCAAGATACCAGTCTTTCATTTACTGCTAATAGGCTTGAATTGCACAATTGCACATGTGCAGCAAAACATTTTTTTCTCCTGGATTCAATCAGGGAGAGTGGAAAATTACAGCGAGATGTACAATTTCACAGGATTGTGACCTTGTGACCTCTACATTAGAATGACAACCCCAAATCTAGTTTTGTTAGTACCACATATAGTGCATTTTGTTTGAACAGTTTTATCAAATATTTTTGATCCAGTTGGTTCAAGCTGGATAAAAGCAATGGTGACATATAAATTTAACATTATTTGGTAAGTTCCATTTCTCATTCTAGAGACCCCAACCTAGAAGAGCAATGATCAACCTTGTTACGGAGAGATTAAGGTGAAATGGGAGGAGGAGCTAGGGGGTGAAGTGGGGGAGGGGATGTGGTGTCAGCCCTTATGGACGGCAAATGTTAGATCATCGTACGCGATGCTCGAACTCATACAACTGAAGGTGGTGCATTGGACACACTTAACAAGGGCAAGGATGAGTCAGGTGTTTGAGGCGGTTGAAGATTATGTGAGTGCTGTGGGAGGGGCCCAGCGAACCATGTACGTATGTTCTGGCAGGTTCTAAATTAGCGAACTTTGGGGCTCTTTCTCCAGCACCATGTCGGTGATCTTAGGTAGGGAGCTGGAGCCGGTCTTCTAGAGGCCATATGCGTGGTGTCAGAGCTGCTGGAGTTGCAGGCGGGATCAAGGGCAGATGGTTTAGCCTTTGCCTCGCTGATTGCTCGCAGACGGGTTCTGCTGGAAAGAAAGGTCAGCTTTTCCACCCAGTGCCTCCATGTGGCTGGGGGACCTCCTGGAATTTTTGAATTTGAAGGAAGTTAAATACACATTGAGGGGTCAATTGGGGGGCTTTATATAAAATGGCAACTATTTGTTATGTATTTTAAAGAGCTGGTCACTGTCAGCTGTTGGGGTGGTAGGGGTTTAGTTCTTTTTTTTCTGTTATGTTTTTGTATTTGTATAGAAATTTAAAAATGTTCAATAAAAATATTTCAACAAGAAACCTTGTTACGGAGAGAAAAATAACTTGCATATATGTGGCACTTATTATCTGGCCACAACCAATGAAGTATTTTGAGCTGTGGTCCGTTGTTTACATCTCATCTTTAAATACTCTTACATCTTCACTTATGTAGCTTTAACACCTGGGTGGCCTACAGGGATAGGGTGGAAGTGAGGGCTTAAGTAGGTCGGCGTAGACTCGATGGGCCAAATGGCCTCCTTCTGCACTGTATGTTCTATGTAAACTATGTATGACTGCTCTCCTAAACTACACTGCTGCAACAGGGCCTCAAAAGAATTGGGGCTAAGTGATGGAATTTTCTGCTCTGGTATTATTGCGCCCAGTTGGGCAAGAAAATAATTACGAGCACCAGCCACACTAGTGAGCAACAACCTTTTAAGAGCAATATCATTCCTCCCAGCCAAACAGCATGCATGCATCCTTTCTACAGGGAACATTCTGAAAATGAAGGGGTGGGGTTTACCTCACAACATTCTGCAAGGCCAGCTTTCCCCAGTGTCAATTTAATTTTGCTGAACTTGAAAAATCATTCTGTTCCTCAGTGTGCCTGTGCATCTCACACAATATTCTTCATCAAAATCAAACAATTCTGCCATCTTCCCAAACAGACTGTCTGGGAACTGGGAAATCCTGCTGGTTCTCTTAAGTCCGCTGGCCTACTTGTTTTTTCTTGATCCTGCTCTGAGAACAAGGCCAGCAAATTGAATAGCACCTTGACAAAATTATTGATAATCAGGACAGGACAATCAGGACTAAAGTCAGTGTTGAAGAATGTTTTTAATGTATCTGTGGGTGGTTAGCACTGTTGCCTCACAGCGCCAGGGACCTGGGTTCAATTCCGACATTGGGTGAGTGTGTGATGTATGTACATTCTCCCTGTGTCTGCATGGTTTTCCTCCAGGTACTCTGGTTTCCTCCAACAGTCCAAAGATGTGCAGGTTTGGTCAATTGGCCATGCTAAATTGCTGGCACTTGGACACACTGACACTGGCACCCTAGCAGTGCTATCCGGACACCTTGTCAGTGTCTACTTAGCAGTGCCAAGGTGCCAGCCTGGCAGTGTCAAGGTGCCTTGGTGCTAGGGGGAGAGCCAGCGTGCAACCCAGCCCTGTCCCTGACAATCCACGAGCCTCCAATGCAAGACCCCTCAAGTTCCTCTCCGCCTGGTCCATGTCTGTGTGGACCAGTACTAATCTGCATCCAGCTGGTGTCTCCTTGGGGAGGCCAATAGATGCTGGGAGACCGTTAGATCCAGGGTCAGCACGTTTAAGTGGGTTCTTAAATCCACTTAACCATGCAAGGCTGCATCAGCCCATTGTGGGTGAGACCCAGATCGTGATATCTTGCAAGATCTAATTAGATCGTTGCGGCCGTTGGGAATCTCAAGAGAGACCTCTCCCGGCATTTACCGACCACCCCCATTCTAATTCCGATGGGATTTAGCCGGTAGATTGCACCTTATGTCTGGGTGAACACCGGCTTGGATCTCACCCGAAAAGCCGGCAGTAAACACCCCGCCAAACTCACCTAAAAACCAAAATGTTTTGGTTGAATGTGCTGGTAATGTTTAAACAGTAATAGTTACCTACTTACAATCTTTACATTCTGCAAGCGAAAATTAAATAATGCTCTTTGCAAATGAACACTTGCTAAACCAAATGGTTTGCTGTTGTCAATCAAGATCCTGCAATATGGGGACTGTACTTCAACAGGTATTTTTACAAATGTCAATGTCTCTCTTCTGTGCAAAGGACACATTTTGCACTAATTAAGGAAACAAAATGTACAGTCATTCCTTTTGTTGTTTATATTAATTAAGTGCCCACTTTTCTAAGTGGGGCATTATCTTCCAATTATCTACAAGGTGGTAAGACTATTCATAGAGTCATAGAGTCAGAGGTCTACAACACAAAAAAGGCCCTTTAGCCCATCGCATCTGCGCCAGTCAAAGCAACCACCTAACTATTCTAATCCCGTTTTCCAGCACTTGACCCATAGCCTTGAATGCCTTGGCATTAGAAGTGTCTATCTTCTTAAGTGGTAAAAGAGTCTCTGCCTCCACCACCCTTTCAGGCAGTGTGTCCCAGACTCCCACTACCCTCTAGGTGAAAAGGTTTTTCCTCAGGTGCCCTTTTAACCTCCTGCCACTTACCTTAAATCTATGCCCCTGATCATTGATAACTTCACCAAGGGGACATGTTTATTCCTGTCTACTCTATCTATGCTCCTCATAATTTTATACATCTCAATCATATCCCCCCTCGGTCTCCTCTGCTCCAATGTAAACAATGCCTGCCTGTCCAATATCTCTTCATAACGAAAATCTCCAGCCCAGGAAACATCCTGTTAAATCTCCCCTGCGCCATTTCTACTGCTCTCACATCCCTCCTATAAAGTGGATTTGAGAACTGCACACAATACTCTACATGTGGCCTGATCAATGTTTTATACAGTTCCAGCATAACCTCCGTACTCTTAAACTCTGCCTCAACTAATAAAGGCAAGCATTCCATATGCCTTCTTCACAACTGTATCCACCTACCATGCTACCTTAAGGGACCTGAGTACATGTACACCAGACCCCTCTGATCGTTGGTGCTTCCCGTGGTCCTGCCTTTCATCATGTAGTCCCTTAATTTGTTCAGCCTGCCCATTTATCCAGATTAAATTCCATTTGCCACTGATCAGCCCATCTGACCAGCCCATCTCTATCCTCCTGTAATCTAAGGCTATCCTCCTCACTATTTACCACCTCACCAGTTTTCGTTTCATCCTCGAACTTACTGATCAACCTTCCTGCATTCAGTCTAAATCATTTATATAAACCACGAGGGATAGAAAATGACTCTGACGTAGTAATGATGGTGTATTGCTAATTTGGACTCTGAATTAACCGGGAATTGCCTGCATCGTAAAATAAATCAGAGCAGCTGCCGGGACAAGGCAATGTTGCAGTCTACTGCAGCATCAACACTTGTCTGATGCTTTCACACCAACATCTTCGACCAGAATGACCATCACATCAGACACATGACACCATTGCAATATAGCATCGTAAAATATTTCACTCAGGTGACAGCACACCATTAAGCACATTACAAATTAAGAAAGTAAGAACCTATTTAGGTTTACCATTTCTTGTGTCCTTGCAAGCAAAGTCTCCAAGCATTAATATCGGCTCTGTAACTGTTGTATAGCAAATGCAGGCTGTGCATTGGTTTACTTAAAGTATTTGTTAAAAGAAAGAATTAAAATGCATTGGGAAGTTTATCTAGCTTTTGAACAGCATCCAGCTCCTTTTTTCTTTATTGTAGCTTGTTACCTTGTGGACAGCATCCAGAGCACTTTCACTTTGCTCTGACAGAAACAATCCATCAAGGTGACTGATGTGGGTGGTGAAGTGCAGAAGGAGACTGTCTGCACAGTTGTGCCAAAGAGATACAGTTCAGTCTATTGAGATACAGAGGCCAGTATTTTCAGCACTGGCTACAGGTGCCAAGGATTTTGGAGGCACAATAGTTACAGTACTGTCACCTGAGGACAGATTGCTTTGCACAGTGCTGTGTTAGGAGCCTCGCATTCTGTGTCTGCATTGTTCACATT
Source organism: Scyliorhinus canicula (assembly GCF_902713615.1). Lineage (NCBI taxonomy): Eukaryota > Metazoa > Chordata > Chondrichthyes > Carcharhiniformes > Scyliorhinidae > Scyliorhinus > Scyliorhinus canicula. The sequence goes on along the minus strand of NC_052159.1, from coordinate 70,018,599 downwards.
TATGAGCACAGAATTTTTCATGGAAATATAGTATTACTGCTCGTAAATTTTTTAAAACAAAACCAGAGCTGGACTTGGATGACATTTTCACTGGGTTATTAACACTGTTTAACAACACACTAGAATGTGTATTATATGCTAACACTGCAGTGTGGGAAGGGCTTCCAGTGAAAATTTCAAGGATTTTTCAAGGGTGGACTGGGCTCGACCTGCTATCCGGAGACGTAACAAATAGGGTCATGGGACATACGGGTTTTTCTGCGGGTTTCAAGACCCTGATATTGAGGCAAACTGGGCATCCCGAGCCCACACTTACTGGCGGTGGGACACTTTTACTAGAGGCAAGCCTCCTAATTGGCAGCTCCATGTCCAGTTAAAGTCCAGGACTGTATCCACCAGTTAAAGGGTGGATACACTCCCGATGCTGCTGACCTAATAAGAGGAACAGCAGATCGAGACCCTTGACAGCCTCGTTGGAGTTGGGTGTTATTGGCAGCTCAGGGCAACCAGAAGGTGCAGATGTAAGTATATTAATGAAAATCAGAGGAGGATTAAATAGGCAGGCACCTCTGGATGGCCCAGTGAGGCTAAAGGGGTGCCAATAAGATGCCAGTGGGCCTGATCAACACCAATTGGCGCCGTGCTTATTTAAATTGACTTCCCACCTCCGACCCACTGTACTTTTTGAATTTAAAATGCAGGAGAGGAGAATCAGTTTCAAAGATACCTGACTGCATTGTGAATCTAATTTGATTTTGGTGAGGAGGTTTGTTGGCCCTGCAACTGAGCAAATGTATTCCATTTTGGGACAGTACGGTAGCAGAGTGGTTAGCACAGTTGCTTCTCAGCTCCAGGGTCAGAGGTTCGAATGCCAGCTTGGGTCACAGCTTGGGTCACCTTTCGGCCCAGTCAGGGTTGCTGCTATTGTTCCTTTGGGCTGTTGCAAAAGTTCACCTAGAATACATTTTAATCAGATGGTACTTATTTATTTGGCAATGCAAACCTTGATTTGAACCACTGAATTTTTTTTTGGCATTTAGATCTGCATTTGACGTTAAAAAAAAAACGAAGCAACTAACCTACCACATGAAACCTTGGATGGCTTTGCAGTTTAACAAATGTAGCACATCAAAGCTCATTTTGGAAGAAGCGAAGCCACATTCTCCACTCCACACTGTGGGCTGGATGATCCGCTGAGGGTGGCCTCCTTCTAACATGTCCGGAATGAGTCAGCCTCCACTTGGCCAGCTGGCCCTGCATCAACTTTTCGGCTGACAGGCCTTAAATTATTGTGAGGCGAAACCTCTGCCCCTCTTCGGAAGCCATGATGTGGAGATGCCAGCGTTGGACTGGGGTGAGCACAGTAAGAAGTCTTACAACACCAGGTTAAAGTCCAACAGGTTTGTTTCAAACATTAGCTTTCGGAGCACTGCTCCTTCCTCAGGTGAATGAAGAGGTATGTTCCAGAAACATATATATACATATAGACAAATTCAAAGATGCAAGACAATGCTTAGAATGCAAGCAGGTAATTCAGTCTTTACAGATCCAGAGATAGGGGTAACCCCAGGTTAAAGAGGTGTCAATTGTCTCAAGCCAGGACAGTTGGTAGGATTTCACAAGCCCATGCCAGATGGTGGGGGATGAATGTAATGCGACATGAATCCCAGGTCCCGGTTGAGGCCGCACTCATGTGCGGAACTTGGCTATAAGTTTCTGCTCGGCGATTCTGCGTTGTCGCGCATCCTGAAGACATCCTTGGAGAACGCTTACCCGGAGATCAGAGGCTGAATGCCCTTAGAAGCATTGTCTTGCATCAATGAATTTGTCTATATATATGTTTATGGAACATACCTCTTCATTCACCTGAGGAAGGAGCAGCGCTCCGAAAGCTCGTGTTTGAAACAAACCTGTTGGACTTTAACCTGGTGTTGTAAGACTTCTTACTGTCCTCTTCGGAAGAAAATCTCACCTCATGATCCTGCCGGCCATTTGGTGCCAGTACCATGCTGGTTCTGCAGCTAAGCAAAGGAAGAGGCGCTCAGTGATGGGTCTGGACCTCCAGGCAAGTCTGGGACCTCGCCAGGGTGGCTTTCTGGGTGGGGATGATGGGTGCACATGTGGTCAGGGTAAGGTAAGATAAGGAGGGTGGATGCAGAGTGGAAAATCTGTGGAGTTAGGCCTTGCGATTGTCAATGGGATCTAGAAAGGAAGCACGGCTCACTTTTCACTGGCCAGCAGGCCGCAGGGATAAATCTGCTTGGCTGCATATTGGGCACAGGCCTCTCCCACCAACATTTGAAACTGAATGGTGGCAGGATGGGCCTTTAAGTGAACCTCAATGGGGCCATAGCTAAATGGCCCAACTCACATCTCTCCTACTATTCATTTTTAAAAAGATTTTCCAATTAAGGGACAATTTAGCGTGACCAATCCACCTAGCGTGCACATCTTTGGGTTGTGGGGTGAGACCCACACAGTCAGGGGGCGAATGAGCAAACTCCACATGGACAATGAACCAAGGCCATGATTGAACCCTTGGCCTCGGTGCCGCAAGGCAGCAGTGCTAACTCCGAGACCACCATGCCGCCCCTCTCCTACTATTCATAAAATCACGGTGAGGTTGGGGGCAAGGTGGTTGTCGTCAGGCAGGCCATTGCAAATGGCAGGCTATTTTATTTTCTGGGTCCACCCAGCAGCATTCCAGCTTGAGTGACCCATAAAATCCAGCCACAGATGTTTGCAGATTCCAGATTTTTCCTGCTTCATGAGGATCTCTGGAACCATTTGGTTGTGTCAAATGCTTCCAGAGGGCAGGATGGTAGCACAGTGGTTAGCATTGTTGCTTCACAGCTCCAGGGATCCAGGTTCGATTCCCGGCTTGGGTCACTGTCTGTGCGGAGTCTATATGTTCTCCCCGTGTCTGTGTGGGGTTCTTCCGGGTTCGCCGGTTTCCTCCCACAGTCCAAAGATGAGCATGTTAGGTGGATTGGCCCTGCTAAATTGCCCTTCGTGTCCAAAAAAAAAGGTTAGGTGGGGTTACTTGGTTACAGGGATAGGTTACGGGAATAGGGTGGAGGTGTGGGCTTAAGTAGGGTACTCTTTCCAAGAGCCGGTGCAGACTCGTCAAAGTAACGTGGCCTCCTTCTGCACTGTAAATTCTATGATTCTATAATATGGGCCAGGATTCTCTGAAAACGCAGCCAAGTGTTGACACCGGCGTCAAAACCGACCCAAGCGACGCCGGCGTCAACGGGCCTCCAGGCCCAGGCATTCACCCCTTCTTCGGGGGCTAGTACGGCACCAGAGTGCTCTGTGCTTGAAAGCCGATGCGCAACAGCTGGCGCGGGTCCACGCATGCACTGGGCCCGGGCTGACCCCCGAAAAAAATGGCGGAGCCCTACAAGGGCCCAGCGCGGAGGAACATAGGCCCCCCTTGGAATTAGCCCCCCCCCCACCGATCGGCAGGCCCCCCCTCCCGGAGTCAGATCCCCCCGCTCCCCCGCCAGGAAGGCCCCTGCAACCAGAACACCGAGGTCACATCGGGTGGTACCATACGTAACCCACACTGGCAGAACATGGCAGGCCCTCGGCCCATCGAGCATGGAGAATAGCCATGGGGGCCGCTTTCAACGGCCCCCCACCAGCGTGGCGGCGCGGGCCGATTGGCGACGACGATTCTTCGACCCGGCGCAGGATCGGAGAAGCCCGGCCAAGATTTCTAGAAAAACATTGGACAGTACTGAGGACAAAAGAGAAATACTGCCAATGATGGGTATCTGATATAAAATAGAAAATGCTGGAAATACTCAACTGGTCTAGCAGCATCATTGGAGAGAGAAATAGTGTTAATGTTTCATGTCTGTGACCTTACATCAGAACTGGGAATAGTTACGAATGCAATTGGTTTGAGAAAGTGAAAAAGTGGAGAATGGTGAAGCAACCAACAGGGAAGATCTGTGATAGGGTGGAGGGCAGGAGAGATTAGGTGACCTGAAACTAAAAGAGAAAATGCTAGAAAATCTCTGGCAGCATCTGTAGGGAGAGAAACGAACTAAGATTTCGAGTCCAGATGACCCTTTGTCAAAGCTAAAAGACATAGAAAGTGGGAGATATTTATATTGTGGGGTGAGGGAATGAAAGATAAGTCATAGCCACAGAAACCAAGGAGAAAAGAGTGCTAATGGCAGTCCCCAGAGAGAATAAAAGGTGTGAAAGGCCAAACAGCAAAGGAACTAACATCAGTGAGTAAGCTGTGACAGGTGTAGGGGGAGGGGGGGAAGCAAAGGGGAGAAAAGGTAAGAAGAGGGGGGACAAGTTAGGGGTGAAATTTTTTTTTTTTTTAGAACAGTACAGCACAGAACAGGCCCTTCGGCCCTCGATGTTGTGCCGAGCAATGATCACCCTACTTAAACCCACGTAACCCGTATACCCGTAACCCAACAATCCCCCCATTAACCTTACACTACGGGCAATTTAGCATGGCCAATCCACCTAACCCGCACATCTTTGGACTGTGGGAGGAAACCGGAGCACCCGGAGGAAACCCACGCACACACGGGGAGGACGTGCAGACTCCACACAGACAGTGACCCAGCCGGGAATCGAACCTGGGACCCTGGAGCTGTGAAGCATTGATGCTAACCACCATGCTACTGTGAGGCCCACAATATAGCTTCACTGGAACATAGCAGCGGGCCAAGAACAGACATGTGGACATGTGAGCAGGGTCTTGTGTTAAAATGGAAAGCAATGGGAAGGTCAGGGTCTTGAAGGCGCACAGACCGAAGGTGCTCAGCAAAGTGATCATCCAGTCTCTCCGATATAGATGAGATTAGATGGTATAAGGTTTCATGGTATGAAATAAGTTAAAAAACAAGAGATGTGTCCAAACAAGGTGTGAATGGCAAGATCATGAATAGTTCAAAGAGAAAGAAAAGGAAAAAAAGAGAGAAAAAACAAACCAGCAAAGTAAAAGGAAACAAAATGGAGGCAAATGATGTAAAATTGTCAAACTCAAGGTTGAGTCCAGCAGGCTGTAAAGTGTGCAGTCAAAAGTTGAAGTGCTACTCCTCAAGCATGTGTAGAGCTTCATTGACACACTGTAGTAGATCAAAATCAGAAGGTCAGAGTGAGAGCTAGGTGGAGAATTAAAATGACAGGCAACAGGAAGCTCAGGGTAATGCTTGTGGACTGAATGTAGATGTTCTCCAAAGTGGTCATCTAATCTGTGTTTGTCTCCCTATGTAGAGGAGACCACAGGGTTAGCAGCAAATTATTAACCTAAATTGAAAGAAATACAAATGAATGATTGTTTCATAGGAAGGAATGTTTGTGGCCTAGGTCAGTAGAAGGGAGGAAGTATAAGAGCAGGTGTTGCATTTCTTGCATAGAAAGCTGCCTTGGAAAAGTGAGGAGGTGGTGGGAGTGACTGAGGAGTGGAGTATGGTTTTGGAACAGTCCTTAAGAATGCTGAGGGGGGAAGGGGGGAAAAGGTTAGTGGTGGCACCCAGCTGCAGGTCCCTGAAATGGGATTGGATGATCCACTGAATATGGAGGCTGGTGGATTCTAGGTGTGGACAAGGGAACTCTATTATGGATCTGGGAGATAGGGGAATGGGTGAGAGCAGAAGTGCATGAAACAGAATGGACATGGTCAAGGGTCCTTTCCTGGGATGAAGTCCTGGGCTGAGGAAAAAGGAAGCTATATTGGAAATGCTGGTATGGGAGTTTTCATCATCAAAACTCTGGGCTGGAATTCTCCACCGTTCGCTGGCAACAGGATTCTCTGGTCCCATCAGCAACGACAGCGAACCCCCCCCCCCCATCCACGGGTTTCCCGACAGTGTGAGGTATTTTCAATAGGAAATCCCATTGACAAGCAGTGGGAATAGAGAGTCATGCTGCCAGTGAACGGCATGCCACCTCCTGCTCCGGGAAAATGCATGTCTGGGGGACCAGAGAATCCAGCCCTGGTTTTATGTGCAACATCAAAACTGCAAATTTTGCATTTCAATGAGTAGCATCTTGCTGCCATTACTCATGACTGCCTCACTGACTGTTAAAGATTAGTCATTTTCTTGAGCTAAGGACACTGTCTTGTGGAAACACTGAAGCAATGTCCAAGGGCTGCAATGAGTGGCCTCTGATGATCTCAGACATCTTTCTTTGTATCACATAAGACTCAGCCATTGGAAAGTTCCCCATTTGAACCCCATTGACCTCACTTTTTCAATATTCAATAGTATCCTGATGTTGGGGAAAGTTACACTATGTTTCATCTGCAATTCAGCTCCAACATCCATCTTTGGGTTAAAGCTAGAATGAGGTCTGAAACTAAGTGATCCTGGTAAAACACAAACTATTGTTCAGTGGAAGCTGTTTGACAGTCTTAGTGATGACTCCTTCTGTCACTTTCCTAATTGTTTTGTGCAGATTGATAGGGTGGTAAATGATCGGGTTAGATTTAACTTGTTCTTGTGGATAGGACAATCGTCACATTGTTGAGTAGATGCCAGTGTCATAGTTATACTTCATAGACTCTAAACTGAGACTAGTATATGTGGGATAACTGTAGCCAGCGATCCTTCTGTTCACAGATATTAAAATCATCGCCTTGATACTGTGCAGGAGAGACTGCATTAACTTTCAATTATTTTTCACAAATTTGATGTAAAGGTTTTGGGGTCTGGTCTTCGGTTAAAAAGAATGATGCCCTTGCACAATATTAGAATGTGCTACATCTGTTTAGATGCTCACAAGATCACTGTGCAGTACAACGGTTCCTGTTGGATTGTGTTGAAATTTCCTGCAGAAAATACTTTCAGATTTCATTTATGAAGGATTCCTTTGAAGTTGCAGTGTTTCATACACTATTTAACTTTGCAAGATGGATTAGGCTATCTTTTTTTTATGCTCTTGAAGAGTCCCCTCTTATCTGACTGCAGGACATTAATCAACTGAGAGTCTAGAAAAAAGAAAAGAATAAACCTCAGAACATGATGCAGTACTTACTGTCCTGAAACACATCCATTTCTTTTTTTCTGAATGTGTTGTTAGTTCAACTAAATGGGTGAAAATATTTTCTGTCCTCTCATTGCAATGTTCTTGGAGGAAAGAAATGTCACCAAGAAACGATGTTTGTTCCCCGTCATTTTTTTGGCACGTATTTTTCTTTTGTTTTTCCTTTTCTAATTTTATCCCCCTTTTCTTTTGAAGGAGATGGTTCATGATGGCTAATTGTTCCACAGCCAACAGTGGATTTCCTGCGTCTTGTCCAAGTGGTCACTCTTCATGTGTGACTGTCTGCAGGCAATTTATGACTGGATTCCCTTCACGCCTAAGGTTGCAGACACAAAGATTCAAAACAATTATTAGGTGAAATCATAGAATCCCCACAGAATCCCAGCAGAAGGAGGCCAATCAGCCCATCAAGTCTGCACCCACCCTCCGAAAGGGACCCGCTACCTATGCTCACTGCCCTGCCCTATCCCTCTAACTTCACACAGTGGTCACGGCCAATCCACCTAACCTACACAGCTTTGGACATTAAAGGGGCAATTTTAGCATGACCAAGCCATCTAACCTGCACATCTTGGGAGTGTGGGAGGAAACCAGAGCGCCAGGAGGAAACCCATGCAGACACGGGGGGAATGTGCAAACTTCATGCAGACAGTGACCCAAGGCCAGAATTGAACCCGGGTTCCTGGTGTGTAAGGCCACAGTGCTAACCATTGTGCCACCGTGCCACCCCTGTGTTAAAACAGAAATAATACACAAAAGCACAAATCTTTTATCATAACAAGCCCATGATAAATCTGCAACATTGAAACTTCTATGAAAAGAAGAATTGGGAAGAAAGCTTAAACGTTTCACCCACTAAAAGCTTTGATGCAAATTGTTTTTTAAAAATTATATTTAGAGATTTTACATTTTAACAAATAACTCAACAAAACCGCAAGAATGGCACAGCACCACAAGAAAGGCTCAACAGACATGAATACAGAGGGGAGCAGCAGTACAATTGGGCCAATACAATCATTAGACATAACTTGATATCTCTAAAAGCCCCACCAGAAAGGAAAGGAGAAACAGGATAAAGCCATGAAAACATGGCAAGATGATGTACACCTTCCCACGCAGTGATTGCTTAGGATAAATCTTTGTGCCATGTATGGGTGCACACCAATATGCATCTCCCTCAACTCCAGCAGCACCAGAAGCACCAATGACACACCGCCACTTTCTTCCCCCAGATACTAGACCTGTTTGTACCCTGCAGGATTCAATCACGGATTTATTATCCCACCCATAAAGAGAAGAAAAGACAAAGAAATTCACAAAAAACCCAGTTCTAAAGGGGTGTTACATATATACCACACATCACAACGTAATCCCAGTCTCAGGTCCCGTGCAGAACCAACACCATTCCATGCAATTATACAGAGAGGATGGTGGCACAGTGGTCACCACTGCTGCCTCACAGCGTCAGTGACCCGAGTTCAATTCTGACCTCGGGTGCCTGTCTGTGTGGAATTTGCACATTCTCCCCTTATCTGCGTGGGCTTTCTCCGGGTGCTCCGATTTTCTCCCACAGTCCAAAAATGTGCAGATTAGACAGCATTACAAGGATAGAACAGGGGAATGAGCCTAGGTAGGGTGCTTTTTTGAAGGGTCGGCGAAGACTCAATGGACAGAATGCGCTCCTTCTACACTAGAGGGATTCTGTTCTATTGATTTATTTTTAAGGGTCCTTCCTGTTGATTCCCTTAGTTCCTATTTCTTTTATTTTGTCTTTATCATTTTTGGTCCATGGATCGTTAATAGAGACATACCTTTAAGTCGAGGCGAGGAAGTAAGGAACTCAAAATAGTACACTGTATTATAAAGTTTTGTACATTGAGCAGAAGAACTTTATGGCACCCAAAGGATTGGTGGGGTTAATTTCGATTGGTTGGTTGGTGGCCAATGGATTGGCTTGGGCAGTATTCTGCCCGGCAACCAACGGCGACTGGCTTCTGTTGGGTGGGGTTTTTCGGAGAGAACCCAAGAGAAACCATTAAACTCTCGAGGTGGAAGCAGCTTTCTCTCTCTGCTCCTCTGTCTACTGTCTGAAGGCAGATGCTACTAGACCCTGAAAGAAAATGTTTTCTCTCTCTCTTGAATGTTGGATGCCTGTTATTTTTGTGAGTCTAAAGTGTAAACCATTAGAAGCTGAAAGAAAAGAGAACATCTACCTGAGAGCCTGGACTGAAGAAGAAACTAACTGGAAAATGTCCATCTCAAACAAAGATTCTTATCCTTTTACTTGTATCATTATTTTATACCCTTAAGTAAGTGCAGTGAAATCACATGCTTGAGTGATTGGAATGCATTTAGCGATTGGAATGCACTTACCTCTCTTTGATGTGGTCAATATTTACACTGAATAGTAAAGAGAGATGAATGAATCAAAGTTACAGATGGTTTGTAGAAGCTGTCAATCACAAACCACTGTTAGAAAGCTATGAATGGCTTACAGTTAATGGATTTGCGGGAACCAGACGCAGGCACAGCTGCTCACCTTCCACGAATGGACACGTGGAGCTTCAAGGTAAGCGTGACATTTGTAATTCTTCACACTGCTCCTGTCTGGACTGCTCTCAAGCTTCCAGACAGGAGTCTCATTTCTTGGGGTGGGGGTCTGTGTGACAGGAGGGTGTCCCCTATCACAGGGGACCCTGTGGGGTGTCCGCCTGTCACAGTTGTCCCTGTGGGGATCCCCCTATCAGAGGCATCCCTGGGAGGGGTCCTCCTTTCACAGGGAGACCTGGGGGGTTTATAAATTTGCATGGCGTGGAACACTGAATTGCTTACCGGTTTGCGGTCCCAGGGGGTTGCAATTCAGCTCCTGTGGGAGAACATAGTGGGTGCAATCACAGTACCGAGAAACACATGACTGTTAAACGTGACTCAGTTTGAATAAGGGGCCTAAACGGGGAACGCGCGGCCGAGGCTGTACATTGTACTGTTTTGTACAACGGGGAGCTCCACTTTGTTTATATTAAACTTTGTTCCAACATAAAAGATACCGATTAGTCAGAGTCATCATTCCTGGGGTGAAGTATCTTTTCCTCACAGTTTTACAAACAGAAAAATTGTTTGGGCTTCTCGTCCAGTATCCTAACAAAAGTTGGGGTCTGATCCGATATCCAAACAGTGGGATAATGAGACCATCCATATTGCTTGAAAAGGCCAAAGCCATGAACGGATCATCAATCACTTCCCAGCATTTCTGAAGGATTCTAACGAACAACGCCCCTTCATTTCTACCAAGTTGTCGCCCCGATGCCCAAGCGACCAACAGACTAGGCCCTGGCAAAGAGGGGGTGGCTCCACATGATTGGCCACCTCCATCCCCTTATGATGATAATTAAAGACAGAATAATATAAGGCCAATGGTCATGGTGCCCAACCAACCACAGGCTTTGAAGACTGGATACACCATGCTCCATCGAACCTGATACATCCAGCCTCCAAATCAGGATTACTAAAGCATAACAACCAATCTTTCAACTCAGTCAGGAATTCATCTCTCACTTCCCACCAGAAACCAAACACATGGATACTCCTTGACTGGCACATGCCTCCTGAACCATCAGGCTATGCGACATACCATGCAGCAGGGCCTCAACGATCCGAAGGTGGGCCTTTACCAGGAAAAGTGCTCGAGCAAATGCATGAATTCTCTCCTGCGCCTCCACCATTCTCCCAAGGATACCTCGCGGTTATTCAAGGTAAGTTCCAAAGACCTGAAACATGGAGCCGAAATAATCATCCAGAACAACACTCGGAGGCGGTCATCATCCCGATGCATACCGCATCGCTGAGGCACAAGCCCACTCATCAGCAATGATCCCACTGCAAGTTGGGCCCCACCCCAACCAATTCCGACCGCCTCACTCACACGAGGATTCTTTACAATTGCTTGGCTCCTCATCGCAAAGCTCCGATTAGAATGATCCAGGGACATAATCTCAAGCATATGTCCTGAAAAGAGACAATTATGAAATGTTCACAAAGATGAAATAAAGGACTAAAAGAATAGCATAGAGAGATTTGGGGGGTGATATGTGAAGGTTGATTTTTGATGGTATGTCTCTTATTGTTTTTTATATAAACTTGAAAATGCATCGAATAAAAATATTTTTAAACAAATAAAAGACTAGCAGAGCCAGAGCTCATGAAATGCAGCCCCTCCCACATTCTTATCACGTGATGCCCCCGGTATTTTTTAAGTGATAACATTAGGGATTTTCCCCCAGACGTGAAGGTTTGCTAACCACGATTGTATACCTTGCATTACTTTGGGGTACAATTCTATCCCAGTGTGTGCCCAGTGCACTGACTGTTATTCCGGAGAATAGCAGGAGACAGGGCCGGCTCAAGGCACCGGCAACTCGGGCAGTCGCCCGGGGCGCCATGTGCTAGGGGGCGCCAGAGACTCGGGTCCCGCGCATGCGCAGTTGGGCCGGTGCCAACCAGCGCATGCGCGGTGGCCGCACTCCCCCAGGGCGGTGGTCGCACTCCCCCAGGGCGGCCCCCCCCCCTCGGTCCGCCCCCCCCCCCCCCGCCCAGCCCCCCCCCCCTCGGGTCCGCCCATCCCTCGGGTCCGGTCCGCCCCCCCCTCGGGTCCGCTCCCCACCCCCCCTCGGGTCCGCTCCCCCCCCCCCCTCGGGTCCGCTCCCCCCCCCCTCGGGTCCGCTCCCCCCCCCCCGGGTGCGCTCCCCCCGCCCCCCCCTCGGGTCCGCCCCCCGGGTCCGCCCCCCCTCGGCCCCGCCCCCCCATCCGCTCCCCCTCGGCCCCGCCCCCCCTTGGCCCACCCCTCGCCCCCCCCAGCCCCGCTCCCCCCCAGGCCCCCCCCCAGGCCCAGGCCCCCCGCCCCCCCCCAAGGGCGCCGAAGTTCAGCTTGCCCGGGGCGCCAGCAACCCTAGGGCCGGCGCTGGCGGGAGAGCCCCGAAATGGTGTTCAATCCCGGCTCTGGACAGAGCACAGTGCTCCTGGCCTATGGCACCTGACAAGATCTGGTTCATGTCCTCACTGGATGTGCACCAGCTGAGCATATTTAAATAAGCATGGGATAAATGAGCTAGTGGTTTTGAAAACTGAAAGCAGTTTTGGTCACATCGGGGGCTCTGAGGCCATTGAAGCCCCTGGCTAGTTGGGAAAATTGTTGGGTAGTGCCCTGGCACTGCCCCATAGAATGGCAAGGGGCCAGGTGTGTGGGGCGGGGTGAAGGGGCTCCTGAAAGGGAAGGAAAGGCGATCCCATAGTGGGATATCGCTCACTTGGGAAAGGGGCCAATGCCCCGATGCTGGTGAGGATTGGGGGTGGGGTGTTGAAGGAGTGGAGGGGCCTGTAGGTGGTATCAGATCGCAGTCATACCACCATGGTATGGAGGGGGAGGTTGCCCCTCCAGGGTCAAGGTTTGGGGGTCTTGCCCATGTTTGTGGGGGTGCGCAATGTTTGTGTGGTGGTGGGTTACGAGGGAAGGGGACCTTCATTAACTCTGAGATCGGGGCACTCTTTCGAAAGGGTGACTCCCTAAGGAGTCAGTCTTGTAGGTGTTTTTTGGTCCCCACTCCAAAACAAATTCTAAGTGTGGGAGAATTCAGTGAATATCTCCCCAAGCTAAGAAAAAATGACTAAGGGCGGGATCTACCTGTCACATTGTGGCGAAAAGCGGCACGTCTAGGAACTACCCAGCTCGACACACCGGTTAGTCTCACTCTAATATGCGTTCCCGAGATCTACCCAAGGCATGGGATCTAACCCGTTTGCCTTGGAGAATTTGGGCGAGCGCCGCTCAGTACTGGTCTCCACAAACAGGAACCAGAAGGAATGGCACTTGTGGAGACTCCCAAAAGATTTCAGGGCCCCAGTGAATGCCCTCTGGCAGGGTGGTACCCTGGCATTGCTGGTGTCACTTGAACACCATGGCACTGCCAGCCTGGCACCCTGGTAGTGTCACCTGGGTGCCTGACTGAACACTGATGGGGTGCCAGGCTGGCACTGCAAAGGTGACCCGGCGATGATCACTCAAGCGGGTGCCCTCCTAGATAGCAGGGTGTTTCTTGGTGTTCCGAGTGCCAGGAAACACCTGATTAATCATGCGCACTACAGGACTCTACCCCCATTCGGGTAGAATGCACCCTAAGTATGGGTGGATTGCAATGGAAATCACACCAGAACAGCTGGCAGGATTCTCACCAGTTTTTCCACCCGGAGTGACACAGGACTGGATTGTTCTGTCCCGCCCACCTCAAGACCCCACAGGCGGGACGCAGACCATGGAAAGGTCCATTGACCTCGGGCGGGAATTTCCCCTCGGCAGGCCATTTTTGGGGAGAATTCCGCCCTTTATGGCAATATTGGACCCTCTGTTTTGCTGATGTTCTTGGAGTCAGCTTCAGTACTCCATCAAATGAATGCAGTGTTAGTTACAATGATACTGTGCGGTCTAAATTGGATATCTCCTGAAAACAGGGTTGTGATGCGCCATTACCTCATGCTAGCCCATTTGACATAATGCAGGAAGTGTGACATCTTCATGCAGCCTGCTTCTTTTCATAACTTCTGTATGCAACCAATAACTGCCATATGCAATAATCAGCAGAAGAACCAAAGTTGCAACTCGCTACCCTTTAAAACTAGTTTGGATATTTTAAAGGGAAAGTGTATTGTGACTGGAGCAGATGCTGGGAGTCCTTTTCTCAGTTGAATCTGACCTTGAAAAGAGAGAGAATGGCTGGACATGGGAGAGAGAGGGTGCCAAATTTCTCCAGCTCTGTGTTGGAAGTCCTGGTGGAGGAGGTGGTAAGAAGGAGAGATGCTGTGTATCTGCAGGTGGCGTGCTGAAGGCCTTGCAGACACCAAATCAAAAAACAGTGGGAAAAGATAGCTGTCGAGTTCAATGCCAGGATTATAGTTTCTGGACCACAAATTCATTTCTTGAGTTCAATATGAGCTGCAAATTCCAAATCTCTTATTTATCAACAAATTTGTCAATCCACAACATCACTTGAAATTATCTCTACCTCATCTCCATGATCACTGGAATTCTCAGCCCAACCTTGATCACCTCTCGGTCCATCTTTTAACATACTCACCCTGTCAGTCTTACAAACTCCACCCTATACAAACTTCAACTTATTTAGAATCGTAGAATCACTACAGTGCAGAGGAAGGCCATTCAGCCCATCAAATTCTGCCTCTTGCCTAAATCCTACTCACCTGTCACTTTCACACTTATTAGCCCTCGCTAGCTCCCCCAACTGCTCAACATTCTGACTTGAAAATCATCGTTGTTCACATATCATTCCTGTTCTCACCTCACCATTCGCTCTGCTCGTCCTCCAGTCCTACTTTCCAGCTCTTCACTCTGACCTTCCAACCATTTAAGCATCCCAGTGACATTTCCATGACTTGTCTATAATATGTCTATAAATGGACCAGGATTTACATGATAACTTACTGGAGATGCAACAAGGTGTTGAATATGTGGAACCTGAAATCATTATGGTCTGAAATATTCAGCAACTGCTTTTCAAGCTATCATCCTAGAAGGAGAAGTAATGTCTGACTGGCTACTCCTAAGTGACAAAGGGATTGGATTGTTAAAGAATCAAAGCAGAGGGCTTTTACTGGCCATGAGGAACATGAGAATGAACTTCAGAATTTACTAATCAGCAGCATGGAATCACATTCCAAGACAGATAATTGGGCATTAGTTTGGTAAATACTCAAACCGTGCTGCACTAAAATATATAGTTATCTCTGTTTTCTATAATGCATGTGAACAGAGGAATAAGATGCAGCTCAGAGTAGTGTTCTAGCTTGTTGACTGTGTCATAGCTGTTTATCACAGTGACTGGTGGGCAAGCAGCTTCCAGCTGTGACTTAAATCAAAGGGACAAATACAGGTTCTTAAAAAAGACATCTCAAAAAGGATTTGCTGACTTAATGGTCCAATTCCGTGTTAACCAACCTGTCTGATTCCTGGCAGTCCTCCAGATCCCCATCTGGTTCTTCAGTGGCCTTGTATGGGATTCCCCAGCACTTTTCTTCCTACTAAATTTATTGGAAGTATCCATTTTCCTTGGTAGGCTGAAGAAGCTAAATTGCCCGGCCTGCAATAACGTGGATAAATTTCAGCCAAAAATGGTTAAACTGAGAGGAGAATCTTTCATATCTTGTATACTTATGTCTTGCCACTCGGTGGATGGAAAGCATCAGAAGACGTTCATGAGCACAATAGTTTTGGTAAGTAAATGATTTCCACTTTCAATTGAACTGCACACTATCCACCTTCATAAGATTGGAAAATCCAACTTTTCAAACCCATAAAAGCAAGAAGAAAAAGTGCCTATCACAGGTCGATAGCAATTCAGGTGGATCCAATCCAAACGGTATGTCGCCAGGAACTCTCCACTTCCTCTGCCAGCAACATTTGACCACATACTGTGTGCCTACCGCTACTAAATGATTCAAGATAAAGTTGAGACTTAAAAATATTTGCCCCCTTCCAATATTAAACAATGGACCGATTTCTGTCTTTTACCAGTGGACAGTAAGAGATTAGGTACATACCCTCCCCCTTCACCAGCTCAATTCAATAGTTAACCAATAATATAACCATAGAAATAAAATAATAAGAAAAACAGACATACTCTTGTTGCCCTAGTTCCAGTTATAGACAAAAGATGCACCGGTGAAAGGAAAAAGAAATTCCTGTCAGACCAGAAAAGTCACCACAGATGCAGTGACACTTTGCCACTCAGCACATGCCACTTTTACTCTTAAAGGAACATCCACGTCCAAATCTGAATTCAGATCATTTCTGATTTTTTTTTCACCATCACCTGACAACATCATCTCAGATCCAGCTGAGTTCACTATTGCCAACAATACTGATATAATTTAAGAACAATATTGAGATGTACCCTTGGTGTGAATGAGCAATAAAACATATTAAACATTTTCAAGATGTCTGTGTGCATTAGGAAACAAATCTTCATGCTTGCGCTGCATTTAAAAACCATTGAAATGCATTTGAAATCAGACTCTTTATTTATCTCCTCTTGAAGCACTTTGAAAGTACTAAAGTCCGCTGAAACCATATATTAATGCTTAATAAATATTGTGACAAATCCATTTCTGAATCAGCTCCATGAAATCTTTTAAGGTTTCCCGTTTAGGTTTCTGTTAATTTGATCTAATTCCTGGCAGCGTTTAATGGCTATAAACACTGTGTAATCCTGCATAATTTCATTGTGTGTCATTGTAATCGTATCAGCATAGATATCAGTAGCTACAAACTGCTCGCCGTGCCAGTCATGAATCATACATCATGTGACTTGCAATCACTAAGAGCCTATCTTCCATCATAGCCATAGCCCTTGCCCTCTCTGCAGTCAGTTGTCTAAGCAAGTATTAATAAAGGTCTCCCTCTTAAAATTGCACTACTCTAAATGGTCTTTAAGGGACCAGGCAGTAATCTCAAGATCCCTATATTTTAGCTCTAAACTAGGACAGAGGAATTAATAAAAGTCCTTTCTGTGTAAACTGCTACTTGCTCTAAGGCTATATACTGATGTCAGGGCATTGAGAGAATTTTAAATGTGCAGGATGGATTGTTTGTGTAAGGAAAGCGAAACAGGGGGCAAAGGCTAAGAGACTTGAGAAAATTGAAAGACTGCCAGGGATGCTGAGATGCAAATAGCAACAAAACAGGGATAAATGCTGCTGCTCACATATTCAAGAGTACTGGCAAAAAAAAAGGTTATTAATTTTCACAAGGCTGATCTTACAGCTGGTAGCTCAGCATCAGTTTCTGTGTAATGAAAATGGTCTGAGTGGAAGATAAATGGTTCATAAAGTGGACCATTTAGATGCAATCGAGGCTCAATCTGTCCGGTAACTAATCACGTTCCCCCCAGTATAGCTGAATTCCAGTAACAGACTTTTTCTGCTGTTCCCAATGAATTGTAGTCAGGTCTAAGTTCAAGGCAGGAAGAGAATTATCTTGATTTATTAGCACGCTGTCTGGCCGTGCCACTCGCACTGCTGCGGCTTTGTGGGCTTCTGCCCTGTTGCTGTCTGTGTGTAATTTTTACTGCTCCCCTGTGACTAGTATACAGCATCATTCCAGCTGCTGGAAAAATGGTCTGTTTCTGCACCTGTAATTTTTCTTACTTGGAGTTGACGGAATATAATTTATCTCTAAAGTGCGTAATAAGTTTCTTAAAAGGTGTTTTTAAAACAAATTGGTTATCATGGTTTATGGGACTGAGCTAAACTATAAACTGATGCCAGTTTAGATCAACTTGTCCAGTTAAGGAAGTGGTATGACTATTGATGACTTATACATAAACGTGTAATTGATACTGTAATTGGCTGCTATAAGTTGTTTCCTCACTTCTTAATGACTCCAATTTATAGAGCGCCTCTCATTGTTTGAAAATAGTATTTGGAGGGGTCAATAAAATGGTATGGTCCCTTTTTGCCAGCTTTCAAAATGTGGGTGCTTTTTTCTTCTAATATTTTTCATTCAATAGTCACATTTCTATCTGTTCATTCACCAAATGCATGATGCAGATGGAATTTTCCAGCCGTTGGAATTCTCTGTTCTCACTGCCAGCGCAACCCTCCCCGTAGGTTTCCGCACAATTTGGGTTGGCATCAATGGGAAATCCCATTGACAAGTGGTGGGAGTAGAGAATCCCACTGTCAACAAATGGTCCGCTGCTGAGCAACACATGGCTGGAGAACCAGCGAATCCAGCCTTCAATGATATAAACCCCACTCTCGCATTGCAAAAAACACCCTTGTGCTGTGTGCCTGGGGTATTATCTTGTCAATAGTAGAATGGTCTCCTACTGCACCCTTAAATTGGAGAAAATAAATAAATGACGGTGCTTAGTCAACAAAATGCTTTACATGCCCCTTTAAAATTTGTTGGCTTGACTTGCCTTCTCCTTTACAAGGCTAATCACAGGAACTACTGCCCTGAGAGTTACGTGGATGGCATACTTTTAGATGTGGCCACCCCACAGTTTAAGGAAGTACATTCGGAGACCAAGTATGTGACCGCGAGTCAGAAGGGAGGCTGGCAGGTAGTTATAAAAGCCCCAGAGTGCACCTCACTCAAGAACTGTTTTGTGTGTTGGAAAACAGTGGGAGTGACGGTTCCTCTGGGAGTGCAGCCAGAGTTAGGTTCACAGCACGGTGACTGCACAAGGGGGTAGGAGTAAGACCAGACCGGTTTGCACTCCGCGCAGATCGGGCAATCCCTGGTGATGGCTTTTACCTCCTCGGTGGAGAAAGGCAGATTTCGGGCTTTAATGTAGTGGGCGAGCCGGGTGACCCCCGAGTGGTAGAGGTCATTGTGGATGGTTCTTAAGCGGTCGCTCTGTGGGCTGGCACACTTCTGTGGGACAGGGCATCTGGGGGCTCGTTGAACATCCCCGGTCGATACATAATATCGTAATTGTAGGTGGTGAGTTCGATCCTCCACCTCAGAATTATGTCATTTTTAATTTTGCCCCATTGCAAGTTGTCGAACATGAAGGCACCCGATCTTTGGTCGGTGATGAGGGTGAACCTGCGAGGTAGTGTCTCCAGTGACGAATAGCCTCCACAATGGCTTGTGCTTCCTTTTCGACTGAGGAGTGTCAAAGTTCTGAAGCGGAGAGGGTTCGGGAGAAAAATGCGACTGGTCTCCCTGCCTGATTTAGTGTGGCTGCAAGAGCTACCTCTGAGGCGTCGCTCTCAACCTGGAAAGGGACGGATTCATCCACCGCCCGCATGGCAGACTTGGCGATGTCCTCCTTGATGTAGTTGAAGGCCTGATGGGCCTCAGCTGACAGGGGAAAAAGTGTGGCCTTAAAGAGTGGGCGGGTTTTGTCCACATATTGAGGGACCCACTGGGCATAATACAGAAAGAATCCCAGGCACCATTTGAGGGCCCTGGGACAATGAGGGAGAGGGAGTTCTAAGAGGGGGTGTATACGGTCCGGGTCAGGACCCAGGACTCCATTTTCCACGACATAGCCGAGGATGGCTAGTCTGGTCGTGCGGAAAACGCATTTCTCCTTGTTGTATGGGAGGTTAAGCTTCTGGGCCATCTGGAGAAATCGGTTGAGATTGGTATCGTGGTCCTGCTGGTCATAGCCGCAGATGGTGACGTTATCCAAGTACGGAAACATGGCCCGCAGCCCGTACTGGTCCACCATTCGGTCCATTGCTCGTTGGAACAACGAAAGCCCATTTGTGACGCCAAAGGGGACCCGGAGGAAGTGGAAGAGGCGGCCATCAGTCTCAAACGCCGTGAAGTGGCGGTCCTCCGGGTGGATTGGGAGTTGGTGGTATGCAGACTTCAGATCCACCGTGGAAAAAATCCGATACTGGGTGATCTGATTCACCATGTCTGCAATCCTGGGGAGAGGGTACGCGTCGAGGAGTGTAAACCGATTAATAGTCTGACTATAGTCTATGACCGTGCAGAATTTTTCCCCGGTCTTGACGACCACCACCTGAGCTCTCCAGGGACTGTTACTGGCCTCTATGATCCCCCCACGTAAAAGCCTCCGAACCTCGGATCGAATGAACACCCTGGCTGTACCACCTGCTGCGAGTGGCTATGGGTTTACAGTCTGGAGTGAGGTTGGCAAAGAGAGGAGGGAGGGAGATTCGCAGTGTGGCGAGGCTGCAGATAATGAGTCGGGGTAGGGGTCCGCCAAAGCTGAGGGTGAGACTCTTGAGATTGCATTGAAAGTCGAGTCCCAATAAGAGAGGGGCACAGAGTTCAGGCAGGACGTATAATTGGAATTTAGAATAGCTACGCCTTGGATTGTTAGAGTCGCGACGGTGCGCCCTTGGATATGGACAGAATGGGAACCCGAAGCGAGGGAGATAGTTTGTTGCGCAGGGAAAACGGGGAGCGAACAGCGTCTTACCAGATCTGGGTGTACGAAGCTCTCAGTGCTCCCGGAGTCGAAAAGGCACGGTGTACTGTCCCCGTTGATTTTGACCATTGTCATAGAGTTGTTGAGATGCTTTGGGCGCGATTGGTCCAGTGTGACTGCGTTGAGTTGCGGGTAGTCGGCGGCTCGGTCGGCTGCGCTGGGATGGCCCCGCGATGAGTGCTCGCTGAGGTTGCAGTCTTCAATCGAGTTTTCTGAGTGTGGAGAGGAGGGGCCCAAGATGGCCGCCCCCATGGATCGCACGTGGCGGGCGGCGAGGAAGATGGCATCCAAGATGGCGGCCCCTATGAGTCGCCCGTGGTGGACTGCGTGGTGGGGGTCCGCCACGATGGCGGCCCCATGGATCGCACGTGGCGGGTGGGGGCGGAGTGGGGGCATAGGCCGCTGCGTTCAGGGGCCTGCGGGCCTGCGAGTGCGGAGAGCGATTACTCTATGCCACTGGAGTTTTAGGGACTGGGGTCTTCTTTGCCAGGCACACTCTGGCATAGTGGCCTTTTTGCCCACAGCTGCTGCAGGTCGCGTTGCAGGCCGGGCAGTGCTGCGGCGGGTGCTGGGGCTGGCCACAAAAGTGGCAGGCTGGGGCAACATGGTGGCTGGGTGGCCACGCGGCGCAGGCCTGGGGGAGTCGCTGGTCGGGGGCCCATGACGGGGTTGCGCAGTCGGCAGGAATCGAGGTGAGGCTGTGAAATGAGACCTCCATAGTTGTAGCGAGTTCAACAGTATCTTCTAAATTTAGGGCCCTCTTCTCCAGCAGTCGCTGGTGCATGTAATTTGATCTAAGGCCTGCAACAAAGGCATCGCAGACAGCAAGTTCTCTATGCTCTATAGCAGTTACAGCCTGATAATTACAGTCCTGGGATAAGGCTTTTAAGTCTCTGAGGAATTCCTCGAGCAATTATGTAGGGTGCTGACGGCGAGTAGTAAAAACGTGGCGCGCGTAGACCGAGTAGGGCCAGGGCCTCTGTATATGAGCAGGTACAGTTTAGCTGAGTAGATATACGATGGCTCACCCTTGCATGCAGTACACAGAGTTTCTGCTCCTCCGTCGTTTCAGGGGTGCTTGCTTCAGCCAGGTAGGCCTTAAAACATCGGAGCCAATACGAAAAGATTTCTTTCGCCTCTGCATCCTGCGGGTTGAGTTCCAGTCGGTTAGGCTTGAGGGCTGATTCCATAGTCGTTCCTTACTGTTTCCTAAGACGATTAAATTGATGAGACCATCAATTCACGTGACACGTGGTCAGAAGTGAACAGTGGTTTTAATCGTCTTACAACAGAGCCTGCCTGTGACATGATGAACTCCAGATGAACTGCAGGCAGGCTCTCAGCATCAACCTTTATACTTCCGGTTAGGGGGGAGGAGCTGTGGGTGGAGCCAAGGGTGGAGCCCAGTACAAACTCCCGTACACTCCCAGTGCATCTCCCCCTAGTGGCAGAGCAGCGCAACTGCTCGTGTGCCGAGCTTACAGAGACATAGTAATACAGTGTGAATTACGCTACTGTGATTCACCACAACTTTATTATAAGAAAGCTTTATTTATTACATACTGACTTACTGTTTAAAGGGTTTAGGGGTGCAGATAAGAATGCTTTAACTTCATTCTGGGGGGGGGGGGGGGCTGTATTTATGAGATAATGAGTGTCACGGCGCCGAGGTCCCAGTTTCCATCCCGGCTCTGGATCACTGTTCGTGTGGAGTTTGCACATTCTCCCCGTGTTTGCGTGGGTTTCGCTCCCACAACCAAAAGATGTGCAGGATAGATGGATTGAACATGCTAAATTGACCCTTAATTGGGAAAAAATGAATTGGGTACACTAAATTTTTTTAAAAATAGAGATAATGAGTGACTGTCTAAATGGTGTAGGGGTACAGAAGCTCACACTTTTCACTTTATTATGGTAAAACCTTAACTGTTACATAACTGTTTAATGGATTTAATGGCTACAGATAGGGATAGCAGCCAAAGGAGCCAAAGCGGTCCTGCCAGGTCAGACTGGGAAGCCCGACTGTGCTATCAGAAAACCTGCTTTTACTGGTGGGGCGGGAATGGAGACTTGCGACCGTTTTGCCACCAAGCGCAATCCCAATTTTTCCCTGCTGCAGGATTCTCTGTCCGATCAGGATTCACGATCTTAGTGACAGGGAACAGAGACCCCCAGATTATATCTTTTGATTCCCTTGATGTATAAACTTCTATCAGTCTCTGAATGAATATACTTACCTACTGAGCATCTACAATTCTCTGGGATAGATAATTCCAACACTCTGAGAGAATACATTTCTCCTCATCTCAGTCCTAATGTGCAGATTTCTTATCCTGAGAATATGACACGAGTTGTAGACTCTTCATCCAAGAAAATAGCCATTTAGATGTTTCAATGAGATAACATCTCATTCTTCTAAACTCCAGAAAATAAAGTCTATTCTACTCAATCTCTCCCCCTAGAAGAACCCTTCAATCTCAGCATCATAGAACATAGAACATAGAACAGTACAGCACAGAACAGGCCCTTCGGCCCTCAATGTTGTGCCAAGCCATGATCACCCTACTCAAACCCACGTATCCACCCTATACCAGTAACCCAACAACCCCCCCTTAACCTTACTTTTATTAGGACACTACGGGCAATTTAGCATGGCCAATCCACCTAACCCGCACATCTTTGGACTGTGGGAGGAAACCGGAGCACCGGAGGAAACCCACGCACACAGGGGGAGGACGTGCAGACTCCTCACAGACAGTGACCCAGCTGGGAATCGAACCTGGGACCCTGGAGCTGTGAAGCATTTATGCTAACCACCATGCTACCCTGCTGCCCCACAGTCCTGTTAACACTCATTGCACACCCTCTCAGGAATGTACACCCATCCTTGATGAGGAGACATATAAAATCTTGGATACAGAAAGCACTAGATTCATTAAGAAGCAGAACCCTCCAGGGTACCTCAGTTGAGACATATGTATAGAAGCCACAAATGGACAAATTGCACAGTGCCATTTTCAATACATTACATTACTCTTCTTATTGAATGAGAGATATAGCGAATTTCAATAGTTAATTTCCAAAACTGTAAACAGCAAACGTAAACACAACATGAGTATTCAATTTCGGCATTAACATAATTAACAATTGAAAAATGCACTCCGTTATATACAATGCGTATTGTTCAGCAACCGAAAATAGTTCACTTCATAACATAATCAGTAAAGTATGAAGGGCATCGTCTCTCATGAGTAAGCTATTGTAGGAACATAGGAAGACGTGTAGGCCATTCAGTCCCTCGAGCCTGCCCCACCGTTCAATGAGATCATGGCTGATCTGTGGCCTAACTCCATATGCCTTTGTCCCATATTCCCTTAATCCCTTAATTTCTTCGCTGAACAAAAATTGATCTATCTCAGATTTAAAATGAACAACTGATTTTGCATCAATTGCCATTTTGTGGAAGAGAGGTCCAAACCTCTACCAACCTTTGTGTGTTGACGTTGTTCCTAACATCTCTCCTAAATGATTTGGCCCTACCTTTTAGACTATGCTCCCTAGTTCTCCAACCAGTGGAAACAGTTTATCTTTACCTACACTGACTTTCCTCTTAATGTATTGAAGATTTGGAATAGATCATCCCATAATCTTTTAAATTCTAGACAAAATAAGTCTAATTTGTACAATCTCTCTTCATTTCTTAATCTCTGAAGTCCAAGTATCATTTTTGTAAACCTACATTTCACTCCCTCCAAAGCCAAATTATCCGTCCTAAGATGTGGTGCCCAGATCTGCTCACAGTACTCCAGGTGAGTCTAACCAGGGTTTTGTAAAGCTGCAGCATAACTTCAGTGGCCTTATATGCCAGTCCTCTAAACATAAAGGCCAACATTCCATTAGCCTTCTTCATTATTTACTGCACTTGTTCATGACACTTTAAAGATCTATGTACGTGACCCCCAAGTCTCTTTGGATATCCACTGAATTTAGCTTCATCCTATCTAGAAAGCATCATGATCAATCCTTTTTTGGTCCAAAATAGATAATGTCACACTTTCTTACATTGAAATCCATCTGCCATAGCTTTGTCCATTCACCTAGTCTATCAATATCCCTTCGTAGGGTGGTATGGTGACGCGGTGGTTAGCCCTGCTGCCCCACAGCACTGAGGACCCGGGTCACTGTCCTTGTGGATATTGCACATTCTCCCCATGTCTGCGTGGGTCTCAGCCCTCAACCCAAAGGTGCACAGGGTAGGTGGATTGGCCACACTAAAATTGCCCCTTAATTGGAAAAATGTATATATATACTTTCTGTCTCCTACCACGCAACCAATTTCCCAGCCTTGGCAGTAATTTGCCCTCAATTCCATGGGCTTCTTGTTAACCTTAGTTAACAGTCTCTTATGTGGGACTTTATAAAATTGCTTCTGCAAGTCCATATAAACAATATCATAAACATTACCCTGTCCACTATCTTACTTACCTTTTCAGAAAAACCAATATGGTTTGTCAGGCTTGACTTACCTGTCACAAATCTATGCTGGCTCTCCCTGATTATCTGAAATGTTCAAGGTGTTCAGTTACTCCATCCTTGATTATAGACTCACAACAATTTCCCCACCACAGATGGTTTTCCTAGTTTTTTTCTTTTGCCATTCATAAAAAACAGAGTGACATGAGCCATTTTCCAATCCAGAGGGACAACTCCTGAATCTATGGAACTCTGAAAGATTATAGTTGGGCATCTACAATATGCTCCCTACTTCCTTTCACACCTTCGGATGGAAACCGTCAGGTCCCGGGGGTTTGTCGCTCTGTGGCATCATGTAGAATTCCATTGAAATCATGTCCTTCATCTGAGATGTCGACGTTGAGCAGTGATCATTGATCCTTTTATGTTGATCACAACAACTGGCTGGATGTCGTGGCGGCATGGTTAGCACTGTGGCTTCACAGAGCCAGGGTCCCAGGTTCGATTCCCGGCTTGGGTCACTGTCTGTGCAGAGTCTGCATGTTCTCCCTGTGCCTTGTGGATTTCCTCCAGATGCTCCAGTTTCCTCCCACAAGTCTGAAAGAAGTGCTGTTATTTGAATTGGACATTCTGAATTTACCTTCAGTGTATCCGAACAGGCGCCGAAATGTGGCGACTGGGGCTTTTCACATTACTTTAATTGCAGTGTTAGTGTAAGCATACTTGTGACAATAAAGCTTATTATTATGTCAGAAGGGGTTGTTTGCTTTCCAACATGACCATCTTATTTCAAAAGCACTTTATCTCTTGGCTTTCATGGTGTAGCTCGGAACTTCACATGTTGCTCTGAATTTACTCTCATTCGATCCTTCTGTCCTCGACCATGTTCACATACATGTTAATCATTAACTTCGCGGGTTATCTCAGAAAGGCGTGTGCGTATAGGATGTGGAAAGATGAGTGTAGCTGGAGGTTTCCGAGTAATCGAGGGAGGAGACGTTCTGTAATTATAAAGAAAGTGATACACCTGTTGTTTCCACAATTTGCTGTCAGCTGTACCAATCACTTTTTTCAAGCTTTGTAAAATCTCTTGATTTCGCTGTTAGATGTTGGCCAGTGGAGTGTGATTTTTTGATGAGGGAAAGCAAGATAGTTCCTGAAATTTAATGAACTTATCGCTGTTGAATGGGGTCAGTTGTCATTTCTCACCATTTGAGAGACTCTAAACAAAGCAAAGATCTGGGGAAGATTTGAAATGACTGCTTTCGTTGAAGTTGACATAATTATTTCCATAACTGGAAATCTGCTGCAGCTGTTAGTGGCAACAAGCAGGGATTCAGCGGTGAGCCAATCTTCAAAATCAACACTAACTTCAATCCAAGTCCTGAAGATAGTTCAGATTTCATAGAACATAGAACATACAGTTCAGAAGGAGGCCATTCGGCCCATCAAGGCTGCACCGACCCACTGAAGCCTCACTTCCACCCTATCCCCTTAATCCAATAACCCCTCCTATACTTTTTGGTCACTTAGGGAAATTTATCATGGCCAATCCAACTAACCTGCACGTCTTTGGACCGTGGGAGGAAACTGGAGCACCCGGAGGAAACCCACGCAGACATGGGGGAACGTGCAGACTCTGCACAGACAGTGACCCAGCGGGGAATCGAACCTGGGACCCTGGTGCTGTGAAGCCGCAGTGCTATCCACTTGTGCTACCGTGCTGCCCAACTTTCTTGAGAGAATCACAAAGATTCGGCATTGTGGTTACTTGATATGGTAAATACAGATTAATTTTATGCTCGACGGTGTTGGAGATTCCTTGGAACCATACTTTTTCCCTAAAGAGTTGCTTGCTTTTGATAATTCCCTGGTGAGTTGCATGTGGTATATTGACAACACATTCCCTCAATAATGATAGAAAGACAATGCAGGTGTTGCATAACATGAGATCAGATATGGTTGGAATGGTGCACTCATTTCAAAAATTGTGAAGACCTTCTAATGTGAGTGATTTTGTTTGTAGACACGCTTTCGATCACAATTTTCCAGTTTTATAATTACATAGCTGGTTCACACAGTGGCAACACTTAATCTTGTTTAGGTGACACTTTGATGTCAGCCAATTTGAGCAACTTTGGCACCACATTTAGGCTCATGTCACTGGGCAATCTTTTCTTCATGACTTGTAGGGCTGTCTCCAATAGACGTCGCAAATGATAGTCCACTGGGTTGAGCTTGCCTGGCTGATATATGGCATGGAACGCATACTCTTATAGTTCCAGTAATCTATTTGAGAAAGTGGATTGCTATGTGCATTATTGAACAAGCTTACTAGTGGTCTCTGATCAGTTATTTCTTCAAACTCACGTCCATACTAGTAGCGATGAAAGTTGTTTTTCAAACTTTTTTCTTGGGACCCACTTTTACCAACCAGCCGACTTTCGGGCCCCACACCGGCCGACCTTCACGACCCATGCCACCTGACACAACACACCATTTTTGCTTCCTTTTAATGCAACAGGTGAGCCTCCTTGGTCCTCACAATCTCACTTGCTTTGTCATTCAATATTGCATTTCTGCTCAGGACTTCTGCTAAGGTTCTCGCTGCATCCTTTGAAAAAGAATCAAGAGTTTGTCCTCAAACTCACCATGCTTCATCTTGAAATGCCTTTTGAAATTTTTGAGGGTTTTAATCTTTCATTTGCCAGTACTTCTTGGCACATGACACACATGGGCTTTGCATCCTGATTTGCATTGGCACAAATATAAAGCCATCCCTCAATAAATCGTCTTTATACTGCTTTGTTCCCGATTTCAGGTTCTTCTCAGTAGGCTGTTCACCAGAGGCCCTGGCGTCCACACCAACATGTTTTGTCCTGCCATGGACTCTCCTGAAAAGCTCTCTCCAGCAGATTCAGTTGTGAGATCCTGGCCTGTTTGTGTCTCAGACCCTCTCTTCCTTATCACAAAATTATCCATCTTCAGTTCTTCACACAGTCCTGTTGCTTGCTTGCTGGCAGCTACAAAATGGAAGAATTTCTTCTCCGTGATTTCATACACAAAGCACGGGATGTCAGTGTACGTGCCGAGTGCGTGACCTGCTCTCTGCTGCCGCTTCTGGTGAGAAGACTCTGCTATTTAAAAAAATAAATTTGGTCCTCGGACAGCACGCTGACGTAAGGAAGAGACAGCGCACTGACATCAGGAGGTAGTCTGCCCCGCTGGGCTCCGGGCCTGTGCACTACCGGATCTGCCTGAGGGGGCACGCATGCATGGGCAGCTGGCATTCTTAACCTAAGAGCCAGTCACAGCTGGCATTTTTAAAAGCCGGTCGCCGCTGTTGGGCGCTTCTCCTGTGACCTATCGTTCCATGACCCTCCCGACACTCCCCCTCGACCCGCGCCCTGAGTTCGAAAAACCCTGGTTTAAGACATTACAGGCATACATTTAGGCATATTTCAATTTGTTGAAATCAAGTGTTGAAATACTACAGCTGCTGAGTTGACTCCAAAGTTGAACCTCAGATACCCTAATGTGAGTGAAGAATACGGTAAGATATCTTAGCCCTTTTGCAAGTTAATTTGATGGTACCCTGCATTAAGGTCAAGTTTAGCAAAGTCTTTAGTAACAGACGTTTTCCCTGTGATATATTGATAGTTGGTGTCAAATATCTTCCTTCTTGTATAGCTTAGTTTAGCAACTGCAGAGGGCAGCATGGTGGCGCAGTGGTTAGCACCTCATGACGCTGACGTCCCAGGTTCGATCCTGGCTCTAGGTAACTGTTGGTGTGGAGTTCGCACATTCTCCCCATGTTTGCATGGGTTTCGCCCCCACAACCCAAAGATGTGCAGGGTAGGTGGATTGGCCACACTAAATTGCCCCTTAATTGGAAAAAAATAATTGGGTACTTTAAATTTATTTTTTAAAAGTTTACCAGCCGCATCCTGACTTGGAAATATATCGCTGTGTAAAAATCTTAGAATTCCCTCCCCAACAGCACTGTGTGTGTACCTACACATCATGGACTGCAGCGGTTCAAAAGGCAGCTCATCACCACCTTCTCAAGGGCAATGAGTTGGGCAATAAATGCTGGTCTATCCAGTGAAGCCCACATCTCTTTGATGAATTTTTAAAAATCAATGCAGATTCTAATCTGGTTCTCATTCTTGAGTTTCTTGTATGGGTGGGACCCAAGTGGTAGGTGCATCGCCAACTTTCTCAATAATGATAAGGTCAAGTAAGTGTTGACATTCCTGCTCCGTTTTCTGACATGAAACGATATTCATCACTGTTGATGCACAACTGGGGACACATTATGGTCGACATGCAGCTTGCATGTAATACTTCTCAGTTTGCCGATACCAGTGAAGCAGTCAGCATACAATTTGAGAATGTTGTTGGTATGAGTGGGAATCGTGTATGTAACTGCAATCATGTGCAAATCTGTTTCTGTGAGGAAACTAATAAGCCTGTCACAATCTCCAGATATGTCACAGAATACAAAATTCAACCTCATGTGTTTGAATGAGACAGGTGATTCTAAAGTCTTGAGAACTTGCAGTGCTTTGTAAGAGAAGATTTTCATATTCTCTGGTTTTCAGAGTTCTAAGTTTGTTGTATGTTTTGTCTCCCATGACATGGCCAGATACTCCTGTATCTATGAGAGAATTTATTTCTGAGCAGTCAGTGGTCACTGTCTGTATCCGAAAGAGCGTACAGATGAATATATTCAGGGCCATCTGCCTCTTCATTGACTACATTCTCTTGTCCTTTTACTGTGATACGCATATGGGGCATCCTTCTCCTGGTATTGGTCTACGTAGTTGATTTCACTGATAGTACCAATCATGAGTAAAGTGGTTGAGTATTCCACAGGCTTTACACTGTTTACTAGTAGCAAGTCACACTGTCTGGTGTGGGGCAAGCACTGCCTCAGTGGAAACACTCTTTGGACAAGTCACAAATCTGAACTGTTGTTGTTGCTTTGCAGGTTCCTTCCATGAATTTGGTGTGCAGTGATTACAGTTCACAGCCTCACCTACAGTAGCTCTGGATTCTGAAAGTGATAGTAATCTTGCAACAACAATACTTTTCTGTCTTTCTCAGGTTTGTTTTGGCATAGCTGACATAAAGAGTCACCCTTCGATTATTTGTATTTTGAGTTCCCATTTGACATGTTCAACATTACCACAGTCACATTTAGATGCTAGCTGCCTCAATCGTGTGCCATATTGTCTCATTTGGTGTTGGTGTGTGTGTAACAGAACATACAATGTAAGTTTCCCCAGGCTTACCACTTCCCGGGATGCATGAGCATTGGTCTTCGTCTTCTGCAGTCCCGGCAGTGGCCACTGACGCCTTCCAGCTGCTGCTGAGACTGTGGACAATTGGACTGTCCGGAGGTGTGACGTTCTCTCCCCACTGAGGGGCTGAAGTCCCACTTGGTTCTTGATAGTCCACTCTATGGACTATCGAGTCCATAGAGCAGGGTAGGTCAGCATGGAGCATATTGACTCCAAGCCAACATTGTTTCTGGTGGGGGTTTGGAGTGGGGGAGTGGTGCGGGCAGAGCGTCCCCCAAGCATCCCTGTATCATTCAGCCTCGAGTCTTCAGCCACCTGAGAGTCCCCATATTCAGAGGTTACCTGAAAATGTATGTCCTGCATTGCATTTTCACTCACCATCCCTCTTGCCCTCCCCAATATCTATCCAGATGGTGCTTTTTATGGGCAGACTTTTCCGGCCCCGCATGCTGCCAGGATAGTCTCGTCCCACCGAAAATCAATGATCCTTTTGCTGGGCAGCTGAATCTCCCACAAGGGGTCCCGCCATGAGAGGGCCAGAAAATCCTGGCCTATGTCTTTATTCGTAAAGTTGTGATGAGCATGGAAATTCACCCATTCTTTGAAAATAAATAAGAAGTCATCCCTATAACTCTTTTCTGGGTGGTTCCTAACACCCTCGCCTCCTAGTTCGATCATCCACATTGTACTTTGTAGCTCCATTCCAAAGCAGGTACCCCAGATGTTTCCCAACTATTATATTCACTCAGCATTAACATGGATTTCAAATTTCATTATCTGCTCTGAAACCTAGGTCTCTGGATCGCTACTCCAGGGACAATACCATAACACCATTGCCTTCCCTTAATAGTGCAATATATAGGTGTGCAAGCTAACCAAAATAAAACAGAGTCCGTTCTGGGGGTGCTTAGCGGGGTTGATCACAGCGCTTGGAGCGCCGGGAACAACCCCACTATCTAACGTCACTCTTTTGTTTCCATGTCCCGGTGGGGACCATCCCCGAAGCCGTATTCAGCATCATTTCCTGCACTGAAGAGCTTCGACGAGCGGAGCTCCTCATTTCAGGAAGAGATTGGGCCGCCATTTTTAAATGGAATCCTGATCTCTTGACCCCCCCCACCCCCACCCCCCCCCCCCCCCCCCCCCCCCACCCATGCAACCCACAGACCCCCCCCCCCAACCCCAACTCATCTGTTGGAAGGACCACATGCCACCTCATATGGGCAGGGCACCCTTGGGCCCGATCCCCGGCGTGAGCACAATGCTTGCATGACACCTTGGCCCAGCCAGTCTGGCACCCTGACAGTGCCCCTGCCAACCTGGCAATGCCATGTGGGACCCTGGCAGTGCCAGGCTGGTACCCAGGTGGCACTTCCAGGGTGCACAGAGGGCACTGCCAGGGTGTTTTGCTGGCAGTCCCAAAGTGCCCAGGTGGCAGCAGCTGTGCCAGGTTTCCCCCATGCCCCGAGGCCAACCATCCAGTACCTCCGATCGCCTGGAAGGTCCCCCAGGTACTGTTCCTCCCGACCCTATTTGTGGGGACCAGTACTGAATGGTGCCTGGCTGGAATCTCCTTGGTGTGGCCAATAGATGCCGTGTGGATGTTCGATCTGGCATCAGCGCGTCTCAGTGGGTTCTTAAGCATTGTGGGCAGGACCCAGATCACGACGTCTCGCAAAATCTAGTCAGATCTAACGAGGTGTAATGGCCAAAGGGAATCCCAGGGAAGGCCACTCCCGGGATCTACCGGCCACGTCCCACCCCAATCCCGGCTCTAGAAAGATGTAATCGACATTAACTAATCCTTCCCCTTAAATCCTGATTCTCACCTGTTGGTTCGTATAAAGCAGTACTAAAGGCAGAAGCAAAAAAAACCTGTAGCTTGGCCTATCCTGATCTTCTGGATTAAATCACAGCAAGGACTCTGCGGCCTTTTCTACAGCTCTGAAGGTTCAAGGATGTGTTGAAATGAAATGCAGACTCTATAAATACTGGTATTGAAAGCAATGTCAATATTTAAACTTTCTACAATTTACAACACTGCAAGTGAGAGAGTTGCAGAGTACCAGCACAATTCCTTTTTTTTGAAGATGGTGTTTGTGAACATTGAAGGGGAAGGAAATGTTGATGTTCTTTAGAAGATTAAACTCCCAGAGCCAAATTATGTTATTAGGGCCCAATTTATATTTCAAACATGTCAGGATAACAGAAATATTCTGAGGAAAGGTCATCAACCTCAAACATTAACTCTGTTTCTTTGTCTCCAGTTGCTGCCTGATCTGCTGAGTATTTCCAGCACATTTTTCCAGCATCCGTTCCTGAAAACGGCAATGGTTTATTGTTAACGTAATGATATTTTTCCTCTGTCCTCTGCTTTACCTTACACTGGATATTCTTTGGCACTTATTCTCCATTCAAATTCCTGCTTGACCTGTTTTCCTGAGTACTTTGAACTATGATGCCAGGATGTTTCCAGCATTGTTCTCCAGTGACCTCTTCACATGTGGCTTAGGTAGTGGCTGGCGCAAGACGGGTGAATTGTTTGGTGGGGGGTGCAGGCGCGGGCATGCAGGGGAGGGTGTTTTGGATGGTGGAGGAGGGTATGAATGGCAAAATGTAATCCCGCATTGACCATCTTTTCTTCCACCCTCTTTACCCCTCAACCCCACTAATCCCCCAATCCCATGGACACATGGCTCACTGTATTAAAACCTTGCCATATATTTATCTTTTTCAGCACAGGGATACAGAGGTAAATATTTAAAGGAAACTGTTAATAATCATAAACAACTGGTTATCCACTATGAATTGCAATCGCTAAACTTCCATTTGGCTGCATTATTCATCAGCAATAAAAAGTTGCTGTAAAAAAAACTTAGTTATATTATTTCATTCTGAGTCAGTCACCATTTAAAGTCAAGGTCTATAACAGCTGATATTTTCTACTGCAGAGGAGCCAAAATTAAGTTCCACCTGCAAATCTGGTTTTGTGCAAAATTGTGATGAATAAAATGCTGCTGCTGGGCCCAGTTCATTGAATTTGTAGAGCAAATAATATCGGGAAAATCTCACTTGTGGAGAAATTAGGTCTAAATAATTGTTAAATTTTGTTTCCTGAGGAACCTTTTGACCTTTGTAATAGAAAGTAAAAACACATTTCAGTTATTAAAGCCACATAAATCCCCAGAAGTATGGGAAGCTTTTAATTTGAGCTGAAGCTCTTCCGGGCTATTTGATAGTGCTGGAAAAATATTCTCCTGTATTGCAGCTCAGAGTTTTGGGCCATCCTCTCTGGGGAGTGGAGGGAAAGATGATAAATAAGCAGTTTCCTGTACCCAAGATAGAGAAAAATATGCAGGCTTATAAACGTTTTCTTGAGTGCCAGTAATAACTAAAGTCAAGAATGTCTATATGTTGAATAATTTTTGCACAGCAATATTATAGGCACAGTTCTTTATAAACACTCAGGGCTATTAAACTTAGAAAATATAATTACCTCAGGCAGCTGCAGATGGGACAAGTCCAGTTGCATTCGTTCTTATTATTTATTACGGGATACAATTTACTTTGAAATAGAAAAACAATAGATAAAATGGTGATTGTGCTTTTTTGAGTAAACCGAGGTATTTTTTTATCCACAGTGAGGAATGAGAACTGCCACATCCAAAGCTAACGGAATTCAGTTTGCTACATTTCGAATACATTTCTTTTTCTCTTTTTGATTTTCCAAGACCGCAATTCATTTACCAGCATTATGCGTGATCATTTTAAATCTGATCAATAACTGAAGGCAAGTTAAAGGGGAGAAAAGCATCGGAAACAAATATTTTCTATCAGTGGGCAATTAATGTTTGCCTCAGAACCTTTAATTTAAAAAATATTTTCTAACTTTAATAGCCCTGAGTGTTTATAAAGAACTGTGCCTATAATATTGCTGTGTGAAAATTATTCAACATATAGACATTCTTGACTTTAGTTATTACTGGCACTCAAGAAAACGTTTTTAAGCCTGCATATTTTTGCCTGAAAAAAATGATTGTTTGTGTCGGGAAGGGTTGCCTAGAAATCACCATGCGTTTGGCAACATCATGGCGATGACACCAATTATGCGTAAAGATTGGAAGTCTTTCTTGCATATGTTAACAAAGCACTGACTCTCTCTGCCATATTATTTGAGTGCTTCAGTAGCTCATCATCAGCATGAGTGCTGCACACTGCAAGAAAGCTTCAAATTTGTGTCTCCCTTATAGATGCCATCGCGTTGATGTTGTGATTTAAATATGCAAAATACGTCAATTTGGAAACTACTGAAACTCCAAATTCTATTGTGTTTTTTTAAAAAATGTGCTAAAAAATGTATAGAGCACGGCAACATTAATCCAATCTGCTTCCAGGGGAATTTGCTGTCTCCATAGTATGCAAACCTGCTACCGCCATGCTCCAGCATGCTGTGAATATTTGTCTCACTGCTCAGTGTGCCACCTCAAATCTATAGCATGCTCTTAATCTTTATTATTGCAGCTCTGCTCTATACCATGCTATTATACCATTGTCCATTATACCATCACTGTTCCACAGCATTCAACCCCTGTCCATCTTACCACCACTCTGCAGTGTGTCATTAGTAACCTTCAGTTTCCTGATGCCCTACTTCCTTTTTTTTTAATTTAGAGTACCCAATTCATTTTTTCCAATTAAGGGGGCAATTTAGCGTGGCCAATCCACCTAGCCTGCACATCTTTGGATTGTGGGGGTGAAACTCACGTAGACACGGGGAGAATGTGCAAACTCTACACGGCCAGTGCCCCTGAGCCGGGATCGAACCTGGGACCACGGCGCCGTGAGGCAGCAGTGCTAACCCACTCCTCTGCCGTGCTGCCCTCTGATGGCCTACTTCAAGCTGAGAGATTGCACAGCTCCGCAAATACTGAAGTAGTCTGTGTCCATGTGCAGCAAGACGTAGACAACATTCAGGCTTGGGCTGATATAGGCCAAGTAACATTCAAACCGCACAAGTGCCAGGCAACTTGTACCAGAGTGAATCTAACTATCCCCACTTGACGTCAAAGTGTTACCATCATTGAAACCTCCCATCATCAAGATCCTGTGCTTTAATATTGATCAGAAGCTTAACTGGACCAGCTACATAAGCATTATAGCTACAAGAGCAGATCAGAGGCTAGGAGTATTTTGGCGAGGAACTTGCTTCATGACTCCTGAAACCTGACCTCCATAGACAAGGTACAATTCAGAATTATGTTGGAATATTCTCCATTTACCTGAATGCAATTGAAACAACACTCAAGAAGCTTGACACCATAGAGGAGAAAACAGCCCTGCATCCTGATTTGGAACTAAATCATCGGTCCTTCACTGTCAATGGGTTTAAATTCTGGAGCACCCTCCTGAACAACACTGTGGACGTACATACACCACTTGGACTGCAGCAGGTCAGGAAGATGGCTCACCTCCACTTTTTCAAGGGCAATTAGGGAAGGGCAACAAATGTTGGCTTTTCCAGTAATGTTCAATCCAACAAACAAATAAAAAATAAAAGCTGTTTTCCTTTTTTTGGTACAACAAGAAAGGTCCAAAATATGTACTGAATATTGATATTAATAAGCAACAAAACCCAGAAAACCTAAAAATGTAAAAAATGTGATTATAAATTGCTTGATGCATTATAAATGATTTAATCTAGTCAGCCCAGGTTTAAAAAGCTTTGCAGCAGAATTGTGTAGATTGTCGTGCATCCCCATCAATTTTGTGTTCTCATTACCTTTATAGAAGAGAGGGTTAAGAATTGCTGCTATTGTCTGACTAAACTGATAAAGGCTCCATATCCAAAGTAACACCAGCATATATTTTTTAGTGTGACCAAAAGACGTGCAGCTAGGTGAATTGGACATTCTGAATTCTCCCTCTGTGTACCCGAACAGGTGCCGGAATGTGGCGACTAGGGGCTTTTCACAGTAACTTCATTGGAGTGTTCATGTAAGCCTACTTCTCACTGGAACGACGGAGGTTGAGGGGCGATCTGATAGAGGTCGACAAAATTATGAGGGGCATAGACAGAGTGGATAGTCAGAGGCTTTTCCCCAGGGTAGAGGGGTCAATTACTAGGGGGCATAGGTTTAAGGTGCTAGGGGCAAGGTTTAGAGTAGATGTACGAGGCAAGTATTTTTACACAGAGGGTAGTGGGTGCCTGGAACTCGCTGCCGTAGGAGGTGGTGGAAGCAGGGACGAGAGTGACATTTAAGGGGCATCTTGACAAATACATGAATAGGATGGGAATAGAGGGATACGGACCCAGGAAGTGTGGAAGATTGTAGTTTAGTCGGGCAGCATGGTCAGCAGGGGCTTGGAGGGCCGAAGGGCCTGTTCCTGTGCTGTACTTTTCTTTGTTCTTTGTGACAATAATGCTTATTATTATTATTACCAATTGGAATTAATTCCTTAAAAATAATCAATTATCTATAATTAGTGAGTTACATGTAATAATATGAGATTGTGTTTCATGGTTTCCTCAAAATCATTGAAGGAGGAAGTGCTGACACAGATTGCCATGAGAATTATTCCATCTTTCTGTGCATTCAACCAGTGACGCAAATAAAATTCAGAATCTGCTCTGGATTTTTACTTTTGCTTTTGACAGAATGTACCAAAAATAACAAAAAGGTGCAACTGGCAAAAAAAATAGTTAATTTTTCACATGGAATCTTTAAAAATACGTAAAATGTGAGCAGCTATAGGGACCCGGCGTAGTTGGTAAAGAGGAAGGAACTCCAGGCGAGCTTTGACCGACTATCTACCAGGAAGGCAGATAGTCTCTCTCTCTTCTGTGACATGAGGGTTATATGCTCGCACATCCCGAATGGACAAGGTCAACTAGATGGTGATGGCTGCCTTGAGGGATAATAGATCCTGGTTGGCAGGCATTGGAGTCCAGCACAGAAATGAACCCAGCTTCTTGATCCCATGTATCGAAGCATTGAGCCCTGAACGCTGAGTGCATATCCCGTTCCTTAACTTTGATGATGTTTCTGCTCGGCTATGAAACAAGGACTTTTGCATGTCAAGCAAACATACAGATAACCACTACACTACAGAAACAAAAGAAGGCTGTGGGCTGCTGACATTGTTAAGGACGTGATTGCCCTTAGTTTGCTGCGCATGAGTCTCAGGAATGTTAGAGGGCACAATTGCTTAAAGCTTCAGGGATTGGCTAAACTAATAGGTGCCCTCCTTACTCAGGCATCCCGGAATCCCGTTGCCGCCATGCCTCTACCTTTACTGGACAGCAACTCCAGACAGAGTTTGTGCCCCCTACCCTCAGGCTGGGCACTGTGCTGCTGTCTCTTTCAGGGTCTCATCTACCCAGCCCATTAAGACATGTTCCTTATCACCCCACCCCCCAATGTCGCCCACATCCACGCAGCCGACCATACTCCCATACCTCATACAGCAGACTAACACAGCCCTAAAAGCACTTTTAAACAGACAGCATACTTCAAGACCAGTCCCACCAACTGTGACCCCATCCCCAAAACCCCACCGACCACTCTTCTCCCCCCCCCACCCTCGCCTTTCTCTGGAGCTGCCCAGAGTTTACATATTTTGGGCGGAATTTAGCAGCCATGACGGGATTTGCACCCATGGCTAACACAGCCATGACATCCCACCCAATGAATTTAAACTGTTTTGAAGTCAGAACACCTCAGATAGGTAAGGAAATACATTCCTATCCATATTAAACAACTCACGCTTTATCCACAGTTTTGTTTGTCAATTGTTCATAAAATACTGATAATTGCAGCTAAACCTGCTATCATTGATACATAAGTACATAAGAACATAAGAACTAGTAGCAGGAGTAGGCCATCTGGCCCCTCGAGCCTGCTCCGCCATTCAATGAGATCATGGCTGATCTTTTGTGGACTCAGCTCCACTTTCCGGCCTGAACACCATAACCCTTAATCCCTTTATTCTTCAAAAAATACGATCTATCTTTATCTTAAAAACATACAATGAAGGAGCCTCTACTGCTTCACTGGGCAAGGAATTCCATAGGTGCAATAGATACAAAAATGGTTTGTGTCTTTCTCCAACTGCCTAAAATATAACTTACTAAGATAAGAGAAGACTGAAATCTGTCACAGATAGACTGGAGTTTTGCTGAATTGGGAAGACTTTGTGAACCTTTAACGTGATTGGTGGAATCAGACGCGGAATTCACTTCCCCATTTCTGATTACCCAATTTTTGCTGGCAGTGAGAAGGGATTTGACTGTGCCTTTTGCAGAAAGAAATTCTGAACTCAGTAGGGTCATTCAAACTTAGTGCTGAGTTCAAACAGACACCATTTTGTCCGGTCCAATCACTTTAAAACACAGCATGAGGGTCACAAATTTATGCAGTTAAAGGGTGGATAAGATCTGTCCTACATCGAAACATACATAGAAAATTGAAGCAAGAGGAGGCTATTCGGCCCTTCAAGCCTGCTCCACCATTCATTATGATAATCAAGTTCAATAACCTGACCCCACCTTCCCACCATACCCCTTTATCCCTTTCGCCCCAAGGGCTATATCTAATTCCTCCTTGAAATTACAAAACATGTTGGCCTCAACTACTTTCTGTGGTGGTAAATTCCACAGATTCACCACTCTCTGGGTGAAAGAATTTCTCCTTACCTCAGTCCTAAAAGGTTTACCTCTGAACCTCAAATTATGACCCCTAGTTAAATGACCATAAGACATAAAAGCAGAATTAGGCCACTCAGCCCATCGAGTATGCTCCGCCATTCAATCATGTCTGATATTTTTCTCATCCCCATTCCCCTGCCTTCTCCACATAACCCCCGATCCCCTTATTAATGATGAACCTATCTATCTCTGTCTTAAAGACACTCAGTGATTTGGCCTCCACAGCCTTCTGCAGCAGAGTTCCACAGATTCACCACCCTCTGGCTGAAGAAATTCCTCCTCATCTGTTTTAAAGGAATTGTCCCTTTAGTCTGAGATTGTGTCCTCTGGTTCTAGTTTTTCCTCCAAGTGGAAACATCTTCTCCACATCGCTCTATCCAGGCCTCGCAGTATCCTGTAAGTTTGATAAAGATTCCCCCTCATCCTTTTAAACTCCAACGAGTACAAACCCAGAGTCCTCAACCGTTCCTCATACGACAAGTTCTTCATTCCAGGGATCATTCTTGCG
This sequence comes from Scyliorhinus canicula, assembly GCF_902713615.1. Taxonomy (NCBI): domain Eukaryota; kingdom Metazoa; phylum Chordata; class Chondrichthyes; order Carcharhiniformes; family Scyliorhinidae; genus Scyliorhinus; species Scyliorhinus canicula. Next base: position 69,979,605 of record NC_052159.1, on the reverse strand, counting down.
AACCTCCTCTGGACCCTTTCCAAGGCCAGCCCATCCTTCCTTAGATACAGGGGCCCAAAACTGCTCACTATACTCCAAATGGGGTCTGACAAGAGCCTTATACAGCCTCAGTAGTACATCCCTGGTCTTGTATTCTAGCTCTCTTGACATGAATGCGAACATTGCATTTGCCTTCCTGGCTGCCGACTGAACCTGCACTTTATCCTTAAGAGAATCATGAACAAGGACTCCCAAGTCCCTTTGTGCTTCTGATTTCCTAAACATTTCCCCATTTAGAAAATAGTCTATGCTTAAATTCCTCCTTCCAAAGTGCATAACCGCACACTTTTCCACATTGTATTTCATCTGTCACTTCATTGCCCACTTTCCTAGCCTGTCCAAATACTTCTGCAGCCCCCTTGCTTCCTCAATACTACCTGTCCCTCTACAGATCTTTGTATCATCTGCAAACTTAGCAACAGTGCCACCAGTTCCTTCTTCCAGATCATTAATGTATATTGTGAAAAGTTGTGGTCCCAGCACAGACCCCTGAGGCACACTACTAGTCATCGGCTGCTATCCTGAAAATGACCCCTTTATCCCCACTCTCTGCCTTCTGCCAGTCAGCCAATCCTATATCCATGCCAGTTTCTTACCCTTAACAACATTGGCTCTTAACTTATTTAACAATCTCCTATGCGGCACCTTCTCAAATGCCTTCTGGAAATCTAAATGAATCATATCCACTAATTCTCCTTTGTCTAACTCCCTTGTTATCTCCTCAAAGAACTCTAACAGTTTTGTCAGACATGACCTCCCTTTGACTAGTTATAGACTTCCATACCATTGGGAACATTCTTTCTGAATTGATCCTATTTTATTAATTCCTATGAGATCCCCTCTCACTCATCTGAACTCCAATGAATACAATCCTAACCGACTTAGTCTCTCCTCATATGACATCCTGCCATCCTAGGAATCAACCTAATAAACCTTTGCTGCACTCCCTCCATAGCACAATAAGGACACCAAAACTTCACACAATACTCCAGGTGTGGCCTCACCAATGTCCTTTGCAATTTGCAGTAAAACATCCCTATTGCTAGACCCAAATCCTCTTGCTATGAAGGCCAAAATACCATTTGCTTTCTTTACTGCCTGCTGTACCTGCACACTTGCTTTCAGTGACTGATGCACAAGGACACCAAGGTCTCGCTGAGTATCCACCTCTCTCAATTTATACCCATTCAAACAATAATTTGTCTTCGTATTTTCACGACCGAAGCAGATGACCACATATTTATCCAGAATATACTGTAACTGTTATGTATACACGCACTCACTCATCCTATCCAAATCCTGCTGAAGCATCTCGGCATCCTCTTCACAGCTCACCTTCCCACTCAAGTTTGTATCATCTGCAAATTTGGGGATCATACATTTAGTTCCCTCGTCAAAATCATTAATATATAATGTGAACCGTTGGGGTCCTATCTGCCTCGCGGATGCTCCACAGTGTCCCCAGCTCAACTCCAGCTCTGAGACCCAGACTTCCAGGAGCTGTATTTGGAGACGCTCCCTGCACACATGCTGGTCCCGGGCACCGGAAATGTTCCCAGCTTGTCACATGGAGCAAGAGGAGCAAACCAAGGCTTTGAACTCTCCTGCCATAACTTACACCTTCAGATTAACCTTCAGTTTTGGAAGATGTTTGATTTCAGATTGTATCAAATTGTCAATGGTCTTCTTTCCTGGCCCTCATTACTACCAATTATAGCCCTTACAGATTATAAATCACAAGAAGTATTTTCAAACTATAAGTGATAAAAGTTGTAAAGACTTACCGACCTTACCCACTATTTACCAATCATCTCTCTTCCTTATAGCCTTCCACTGCTTGTGAGCAAAGCACCCGGATTTAAACTTTTTTTAAAAATCCCTTATTCGTCAAACAGAAAAACAGGTTAAAGCTGTTAGTGAGAGTTTTAAAAATTCTCTGCTGAGCTGTTTTTATTGAAAAGCCATCAGTGTGTTGTCATGCTGTTTCAAGAGAGTTCTTTGTTGAAATTTCCCAAGGGCTATTTTTATGTCATTATTAACGCTTGGCTGAGTTTCAAAAGCTAGTTATCTCAGCAATTCTGTGTTCTCGGTTTTATTGACAGTTTAAGTAGGCTATTAAAGCTGTCTTGACATGGAGTCTGAGTACAAATGTGTTTTTATTGGAGATTAACTACTTGAAGAAATTAAAACTTTGAATTGGTTTTATAAATGGGAGATTTTCACGATCAGGAGATTTTCACCATCAGGAATAAAAACTATAAGATTTTTACAAGTTGTTTTTGTTTCACATGGCTCCTGAGGCCTGCCTATGGTGGATACTGAATGAGTGGCTTGTGGAGAGGGCATAAGTGGTCTGAGGGGATAAGTGATGGTTGGATATTTTGGGTAAGCTGGCATAGAGTTGGCACTGGTGTATAGTGCGTGGGTCATGGTAGTTGGGTAGGGGCAAGAGGTGACATGGTGATGGCATTGGGGTATGAGGGGCATAGGATGTGTGGGACATGGGTTGGCATGCAAGTGGCATGGGAGATGGGGCCATGTGGGGTTGAACAGGTGAGAGGCGAGGGCTGAGGACCTATCAGCAACTAAAAGAACTGGAAGTCCCAGAGAATGTATGTGGACTTTCCAACCAACCCAGCTCGGCATTCGCCCCCCGTTCAGGAGCCACCTAATATTTGCTTCCAAGGATGGTGGGTTCGAACTGTAACTGTCCCCACACACCCCAAGCAAAACATTGGTCCAACAGGGTCCTTTGAACCTGGTGTGTCTGCTGAGTTGGACAATTTCCCAACTTGAGCTCCCCACTTCAGAAGCAAAACACCAGCCTGCTGCCCATCCTTAGACAATTTAACAATCCGCGGCACTCATTTATTGAGATGACATTGGATTGTAAATCCATCTGAATTACAGTGGCAGCATATGACAGGAAAATCTAGCTATTAAAAATGATGCAACATCAACTTTACCTGAAAGAGAATTAAGGGAACTAAAGGCAAGGACACTGTGGCTGACTGATAAAAATGGAGCTGCAGCATCACATACTCGTAACACAGTGGAAATACCCCAACAAATCTACACTTCTATTCTCCAATTACCCGAAAAGACAAGTGAATATATATTTCTGGACTTAAAGTTGAATGTCAGACAGTTTACAGCAAAGAGGTAGAAGAAACCAAGTTTATTTCTGACAGTTTCAGAACTCAATGAAGAACAATTCCTACTGGAAGGAGTTGCTTCTATTTCCAATGCTGGCTGTCTGCCACTATGACAAGTGTGTGCAGTTATGTTCCAAATCACATCTAACAATATTGGCAGCAGTAATATTTGAACCAGAGCAAGTCAAACAAGGGCGATAATAACTGTGTGTGCAAGAAAAATTGCTGTTTGTTTTTCTTCAGATTAACTTGAGGCATGAAAAATGTATTGAAACGCTTGAAATCATCGAGACTCTGTGGTGTTTTAGTCCAGTCCTATTTTTCTAACCTCAATTTTGCTATACATCCAACTGAAACAAAACAAAACCCAGCCATCGTGTGCCCCTTAACTTAGCAAAAAAAAACTCTAACACCACAAAATTCTGTGCCTGTGAGTGCTATCTTGCTTTCACCTTCATCATTCGGTGGATTCCAATTTTACTATCTTGTAAGCTCCTGGTAGTACACAATTAATGATTTCTCAAAAAATCTGCAGTGATTATTTTGGTCATTAATTTTGCAAAATCAGTAGCAAATGCATCTTCATGAAGAACCCCTGTTGACAAAATAAAAATTTCCAAAGTGAATGAAGTCCAGGCTGGGTTAGATTTGTTGGAAAGTTGTACCGGGCTAAAGCATGTTACCAGGGTTTGTAAATATCTCGCTAAAATGCACATAGTTGGACCGATACTAATTGTGCAATGAGTAGGAGTGGACCTTTTAGATGAGCCTAAACTGTTTGGGGTTAAAAATTAGCCCCAATACATTTCAATGAACAGTAGCAGACTTTTCCATAATCTTAGGTTCAGTTTGAGCTCAGGGAATTATCTCTTGCATTTGGAATGGATCCAAGTAAAGTTTCACGAGCATGGAATACTTAAAGGACTGAAGGTTTTTTTGAGTTTCTTTTTGTATTTTTCACTACCTTTTTAATCTCTGTGCCACACTCTGACATTAGACCCTCCATAAAAGGATGATCTTTGTTGCCAGAGAAATCCAAGAAAAATGTTGTGAACAATACCAGGAACTGTTCATTGCACTTATCGACCCAGCAAAGCATTTGGCTCAGTAAACCATGAGGCTCTGTGGATAATGCTCCAAAGATTTGGATGTACAAGAAACTTCATCAGAATCCTGTACCTGCTTCATGATGATACAACTGCAGCTGTCGTACGTGAACGATCTGAAACAAACACCTTCAAAATTCAGACCATGGTCAAGAAATGCTATGCGGTAGCCTCCAGCCATCATTTGCAAGTCAACGAAAGTCCTACTCTACAGAGCAGTAGAGTCCCCACATTCCTGTATTGCAGTGAGACCTGGGGAAGGATTTTCCAGCCCTTTCTGCCAGTAGGATCTTCTGGTCCCGCCGAAGGTGATCCCCCTGCAGCGACGGAATGGGAAAGCCACGCAAAACGCCGTACACAGCGACAGGACCAGGAGATTCCACCAGCAGCCAATGGCAAGCTGCCTCCACCTCTGGAAAAACTGCCTCAGAGAGGACCATAAGAACTCTAGAAAAATCCCAGCAGCAATGCCTCTGCCATATCCTCAGGGTTCATTGGGAAGACAGTTGAGCAAATGCTAATGTCCTTCTTGAAACAGATCCACAGGCATTCAAGCAAAAACCGTGCAGTCCAACTGTGATGAACTGGATACTGTGCCCAGATGGCTAAAAACTGTATCCCCCTTCAGGCCCTATTCTCTCAGCTTCCAATGTTCCAGCAAAGGACAATGAATACATTCCAATGACAGTCTAAAGCTCTCCTTGAAGCACAACTATAATAACTGGGAGGAGCTTGATTCCAATCATTTAGAATGGCGACAGCTTGTCCAACGAGCTGCATCATGCCTTCAGTCACAACATCTTAGTGATGAGGCATAGCAGGGACAGAGATGGAAAGAAAAGGAATCAGTGAAGACCCATGGGGGAAAGTTGCAACCCTGAGTAGACATCATCCTCGAATTGAGGGACAGCAATAATATTTTTAGCACAGAGTTGTAATCTTGCAAAAACATTCATATTCATTTTGAAAATCGAGAGTTTTCTTTTTCTTTTACTCTAAAAATCTGTTGTAGAAACCCAACAAGCTAAATATTGTACCGTCAGTAATTGGAAAACTTATTATATTTGAAGCATTTACCAAGCTTCAGAAAAACTAAAATAGCGGAAAGAAGAGAGGACAAGAAAAAGGGTGTTCCATAATGTAAACTTATTCAGGATCTCAAGGCTCCATGAGGTAACTAAGGGAGTCTAGCTCAACCTAGTGATGGAAGCTTTAAATTGTCCCATCATATTATGAATGCTGAAGTGGTTCAAGATGAAAGAAGACATGGGATGAAGAACAACAGCTCTCAAACATTGATTGCGTGTACCCACCATCTGACTGTGCTTTGCACATTTTATAAATCTCCACCTTCTGCTGCAAGGCTATCCATATTCAAACTGTATCATAAGCATAGCATTGTCAGTGACAGTCAACCTTTTGAAAGCGAATGCTCCCTCTTTGTTTTCACCATTACCTTAGAAGGATATCAAAGAGTGACAAATGGGGTCATGCTTGTCACACCTAACCCAGGAATCAGTACCTCCACCTCATCATCCTGACACAGAGGATTTAGATGCTGTGCCACTCCTTTATTTGTTCATCCCTGTGTCCATGTATTTGACTGTCAGGCAGAGGCTAACTTTGATGCTCACTTCCTCTCAATGTTTTGACTCACGCTAACGAAACGTTGCTTTGGAAAGGTGGAGTATGACAAATTAGGGCCCATTGAACAATGTCTCAATGTGATTGACCACATTCCGGAGAAGGACACAAAGACAAAATTAGGGAAAATACATAAAACACCGAGATCCTTCGTAATGGTCTGAGCTTTGGCTCACCTCTGTAGCACTTGCCTCTTGGCCTTTCAGGACATGGGGGAAAAAACTACATAATGTATCCCATGGCAGTATTTAAAGAAGAACATGTGTGTTCTTCTGGCCAACATTTCTCCCACAATCAATACCATTAAAACAGAGAATCTCGTCATTATGACTGTTTTGTGTGGGAACTTTGTGTGTGCAGGTTTCCTACATTCCAGCTGTGACTGCACTTCAAAATAACAAATTGCCAGTGAAGTACATTGGGACATTCTAAGGTTGAGAAAAATATTTACTACAGTGTTCTTAATTTGAATACGATAACTTAATCTCAGGTTCTTGGATAACAGCTATAAATGAATGGTTTACCGCTGCCATTGGTTATGTCCCCTGAATGTCTCTATCACATTAGAGTTGTAATATTGTGTGTTATTTCATAATAGTCAATTGCTGATTATTACTCAATAAACACACTGATCTTATTACAGTTTTTATTCTTTGAGTGTGAATATCAGGGACATAGGGACCCCGAGCTTCCATGGGGGTTCTCCCTTCTCCTACTGTAACACTGAAAACGCGTCATTGGTTTTAAAGCCCATTAGTGCCAATTATGATCATGATTGTTCACTGAAAAATGGAGCAAAAACAATTGAAAGCAATATTATTTGTGAAAAAGGTCATTACCCTGTATACTTATGGAAAAGTTGAATCTTTGAGACAAATTTTTAAGCCAAAGGTCAGAGGACCAACTTTTACCAACGTAATGTTTTTGAGGGATTGGCAGATGCACTTGATTAGGGCCAAAAAAAAGTTTGGAATGGAATTAAAGTTCAAAACAGCAACACTAAACAACTCTTATGAATTCACTATCATTTATTTATTTCATAACATTACAAACGATATACATTGCATCCAAAAAAATAAGGTAAAATCTAAAGGTTCCTTGTATGCCTTTAAATTAAAGGACCATAGATAATTAATAGTCACGATATGGTTTGTCCCCTGAAAAACTCAGGTTGCATTCTTTTCGGCCTTGGGGTCATGGAGGCCTTTTACGTCACGGAGTCATTTTTTTTTACATGAGATTGACTTTTGCACAAGTTTATATGTAGGGCAGCACGGTAGCATAGTGGTTAGCACAGTTGCTTCACAGCTCCAGGGTCCCAGGTTCGATTCCCACCTGGGTCGCTGTCTGTGCGGAGTCTGCACGTTCTCCCTTTGTCTGCGTAGGTTACCTGGTGCTCCGGTTTCCTCCCACAGTCCAAAGATGTGCAGGTTAGTTGGATTGGCCATGCTAAATTCTCCTTAGTGTCCAAAAAGTGTAAGTGGGGGTTACTGGGTTACGGGGATAGGGTAGATACGTGGGCTTGAGTAGGGTGCTCTTTGTAAGGGCCGGTGCTGCCTCGATGGGCCGAATGGCCTCCTTCTGCACTGTAAATTCTATGATTCTATACGTATTTTTACCTACTTCACGATGAAGATGAATCAGAAATGTTGTGTATTATTTTCATCACCGAATTAGCACTGACAGACTATTTGATTGTGAGGAGTATCACAGTCTACCTTACTTTTATTCTCATCTGGACTTTTAATCTGACATCGAAACATGCATGATTGCCACGAGGATGAACCTCAGATATTTTTCTCTTCCCCGGTTCCTGGATGTTGAGGCAGTTTATTGTGCCTCACTAATAAACTGCTTGGGATCAGGTAATTCAGCACAGAATCAAACCTAATACCCTCCATGTCTAGATGGGCCTTTTCTGTATTGGGATAGTGCCTTGACCAGCTGAGCAATCAAGGCAGCTGAGATGAGCTTCATTGAACTGATTTGAGAACTGTGGGTTAGTATTTGTTGCAGGAAGGTATTGTTTCCTTATTTCCTGCTAAGTGACAGATTCCTCTGACCTGTAGTGAAGGGGTTGACTGTAATTAAGCCAGTTGTTCTCAGGGTAAGATTTTCTCACAGAAAAAATGATGCATGCAATCCATAAGGAAAAACAACTAATCAAGCCTTATACAACCACTTGAGGAATTAGCCAGGTAACCTATCACGGGTCAAAGAGTCTTGTTATCCATTGACCAAATGTTTATTTTATGGAGCACAAAGTCCACTTATATTTTGACTCGGAAACTGATCACGTAAAACTCTGTGTCTCAAGCCATCCCACTGAATTGTGGTGTTGTACATTTGACCAAAAGCTGATCAACCACGTTATATCAATAGCTTTCTCACACCGGATTGTGTAAATTGATCTTTTACAATTTTTCTCTGTGACAGATTCTGTAAGCAACAAGATAAATCATTCCTCCTGTGGCTTTTTTTTATTGATTGCACGGACCTGTATAGAAACTACACCCTCTCCTGCTGTGACCAGAAAACCCTTAGAACAGCAGACGTTTTTTTACCCATTTGAACAGAGGAGAGATACATTTGTTTCAGCTTCAAAAGCTTTGTCTACAAACTGATGTCAAGCCAGTATGTCCACTGCAGTGACGCTTTTCTATTTTATCTTCTGTTCTGTGAAATTTATTTTTCTATACAATGGTTTATGCTCCTTTTAAGTTTATGACACAGTTAGATCTGCATAGATTAAAGAATAACACTGGTTTAAACCTAATAAAAGCAAGGAAGAGAATTTGCACATCAGTGATTGTGAGAAATCTATGTAGTATAGCTATTTACAAAGAGGACGTTGAATGCTTGTTGATGAATTATGGATAATAATCCAGTTAAGGGGTTCAGATGACAGAGGGAAAAGCTTTCCCATTTTATGCCCTAAACTCTACACTGTCAGGTATGTTTTCCAAAATACACTGACTAGTGATTGTCAATGATCCAAATATGAACACAGTGTTGGTTGGTTGATGGGGGTCCATTGGTTTGATATTGTAACTGCCTGTTTCCTTTGAAAAAAATAGTGTTAGATGGTTTATGACCTTAAGGAATTTGAAATTCAGATCAATGACACCACTAGAGATCTATATCCATTCTGCACCCCATACTGAGAAGACACCCCCTGCAAGTTCTGAAAGCATGTGAAGTGACACTACAATGGCATCACTCAGCCCGATCAGCTGAAGTAACTTCCAAAATATAAGCCATGTAGGTCCAGTGGATGAGTTTCCTTGTCACTCGTTAAAGAGAAAGCATTCAGCTGCAAGATGGGTCCAGCTCTGACGGTACTTAACGGCCAGGCAACTTGGAGGTAAAGACATTTTGAATCATTTCCACCATTGCAAGATCTCTGGAAGAACTCTGCAGTATTATTAGAGGTGCACTGGTGAGCTCCAGAATTTGGCAAGGATTGTACTGCCTCCTCACAAGGAGGGCAGAGAATTGAGTGGCCTGTCCTCACAAAGGCTGCAACACGTATGGGGGATGCAGTTGCAGTGCCTCTGGGTCAAGTTGGAACTGACTCTTCCATGCTCCTTAACAGTGACAGGAGACTGTCAGGCCAGGCAATGCGTGCATCTCCTTTTGAAAACACATTGATTAGTGTTCTCCTATCTGCCACCCCTTTGTAATCCTCATCTGAAACCTTTGAAGCAGAATTTGGCTGCACCCTCACCCTCAGTTAGATGACCCAGGAAGCTTTTCCCCAGGAGTGGCTGCAGCCCATATATGCCTGTTGACTCAACAAGTGTAGATCTTAAGTCCACATCATCTTTCAAGGGTGTGCACACCAATATCTGAGCTAATAGCTGTAAATTACAGAGCGAGATTGAGGGATTTGGCCTCTTCATCAGTGTCATGCTGTTGCTCTCTCTGCACCTCCTGTGGCTAAACCAGAGGCAGATTTTGGTGTCTGAAAGAAGAAATTCAGAAGGAAAGTTTGGTGTGAGGGAACGTCGGTGGGATGGAAAGCAAGAGGGCCATGGCCAAAACATCTGTAGCATGAACCTCATGCTGGATCAGGCAATGTCAAACTCAGGGGCGGGACCTGCGGCTGGGTCCCGGGCGGGTGTCGGGAGGGTCACAGAGCCATCCGTCGCGGCGCTCCTGATAGCGCAAATCTGCGCGCAACAGCCGCAGCAGTCGGCTGTTAATAACAACGGCTGCAAGCGGCCTTCAAAATGGCCGTGAACATGTAAAAAAATGAGGCCGCTCTGCGCATGCATGCCAGATCATCGGCGTGCATGTACAAAATTGTGCGCATGCGCGCCGATGATCGGGCATGCATGCGCAGTGCGGCTGCTTTTTTTTTAAACGGCCGCAGCTTTTTGTTTTACAAGTTTAGGCCGGTTTTATTCATTTTATTCATTTATTTAATTCATTTTATTTTATTTTCAAGTTCGGGGGGGGTTTTATTTGATAAGATTTTATAGGGAAAAAATGCAGAACTTTGGACAGCTGGAGACTCCATACTTTCCGACACCGGAAGGATTCACCTTCATCCAACAGGTTCCATTGGAGGAGTGTGTACGAGGGCCAAAGGGACCCAGAACCATTTCCTCCATTTTTGTCAGCAGCAAACAAGGTAAGAGAAAATGGTGGGTCTTGCAGGTCGGCCAGCATGAATCACGAAGTTCGACCGCGTGGGTCGCAAAGGTCGGCCAGGTTGGGTCCCGAAGGTTGGCCGGTTAGTAAAAATGGGTCCCCGGAAAAAAGTTTGAAGAACACTGTGCTAGATAGCTAGCTGAGAGTAAGCTGGAAGTTGAAAATGGACATAAAGCAGGGACATGCCGTCATCCTCAATGTTCCCAGCAATGCCAGATACAACAGCTTTTGTCTCAGCCAGCTAGATCAGGCAATCATTTCCTTTGTAGGCCACAGGAACTGGGTGAGTGATGCGACTGTCGTGCATTGAGCGGCTTGAGAGATTGTTGGGGCAGTGGGTAGGAGATGCATTCTAGGTAAGAACTAGAACGCTGTGTTAGTTCATTAGACATCTTGAGTGGGATTCTCCATAAATCGGCGGGGTGGGCAGAAACGGCGCAGTGTGGCAGGAACCACTCCGGCGTAGGGCCGCCCCAAAGGTGCGGAGGATTCCGCACCTTCAGGGCTAGGACGGCGCCGGAGTGGTTTGCGCCCCGCCGGCTGGCATGGAAGGCCTTTGGCGCTGCGCCAGCCGGGGCCGAAGGGACTCCGCCGGCCAACGCAGGTCCGCGCATGCACGGGAGCATCAGCATCTGCTGATGTCATCCCCACGCGTGCGCGGGAGGTTCACCATCGCGCCGGCCATTGCGGAGGCATACATGGCCGGCGCGTAGGAATAGATCGGTGGGTCAGGCCACCGTGGGGGCACCTCCCGGGGCCAGAACCCCCGCGTCTCCCCAAGAACACCGGAGCCCGCTCGCGCCGCCAGGTCCCGCCGGTAAGGGACCAACTCCAATTTACGCCGGCGGGATCGGCATAGAACATGCGGGACTTCGGCCCATTGCGGCCCGGGGAATCGCCGGGGGGGGGGCCACTGCCAGCTGCCACCGACCGGCGCTGCGCGATTCCCGCCCCCGCCAAATCCCCGGTGCCGGTGAATTTGGCACGGGCAGGATTCACGCCGGCCCCCGCCGATTCTCCCAACTGGTGGGGATTCAGAGTGTCACTGCTACAAGATCCTCAGTTCCAGACACTGGGAATTAACCTCTCTGGCAGCCTCCCAACCCCTTCAGGCATTAGCCCCTGAGGGTCTCCTGGACATCCAAGGAACTGTGGCATCTCTCCTCCTGTCTACTTCTGCCACTAAAACCTTCACCCGTGACCCTGTACCCTCTCTCTGCATAATGGAATGGCATTTGTGGTGGTCTCCAGATGCATGCCCTTTGGCAGGATGGTAACCTAGCACTGATGGTGCCACTCAGGCACCCTGGCATTGCCAGGCTAGCACTGCCAATGGGCAGGGTATTGTCAGGGTGTCAGACTGACACTGCCAAGATGCCAAGCTGGCATGTTTTATGCACTGGCGATTGGGCCTAGGATGCCGTACGTAGGTGCTGGGGACGCGGGGCATGGACACTCCCATAGTGTCTTGGGGAGGTCGGGGGTCACGTTGGGGGCCTCGGAGATCGGGATGCCATTTCTAAATGGCATCCCGATCTCTTCCTGCACTCAGTTCCGGCGAGCGGAGCTCCTCAATGCACAAAATGGGTCAATATGTTGTCTTGGCTGCGTGTTCCCCACTGAAGTCCCTTATCTAGGCACGAGTGATGTTTTATAGTAAACACGCGACTAAACATACCCGCTATGGGACTTTGTTCCCTTCTAGTGAAATTGCGCCCTAAGAGTTTCAACTCCAATAGAGTATTCTTGCAAGAGATTCATTTGCGGGTCAGAAACCAGAAAAGGCTGCAGAAGGGGTGGGTAGGACAAGTCTTTAATTTGGGTTTCGAAGGTAAGGCCAGCGGTGACGCAATAGTAATTCATAAAAGGGTCCAGTTTACTGCCTCTGAGAACACCACAATTGCGCCACGCCGCTCTGACGCTGGCGTGTGATTCTCTGAGGTGTGGAGAATCGGTGCCATTTGCGCAGGCGCGTTTGGCGCGGCGCCGGGGGCGGGCCCCTGTACATGTCCTGGCCGCCGAAGCTCCAGCCCGGATGGTCGCTGCCGGCGGGAACTCTGTGCGAAGGATCGGGGGCGGCCTATGGGGAGGGGGGCTCTGTCCCCGGGGGGGGGGGGGGGGGGGGGGGGGGGTTGGCCTCCGATGTGGTCTGGCCCGTGATCGGGGTCCACCCACCAATCGGCAGTCCGGCCTCTCCCCCCACAGGCCTACTTTGTTTCCGTCCAGCCCCAGAACCCCCGCGCCATGTTGTGTCGGGGCCTGCGCGTTCCGTAAAGCCACCGCGCATGCGCGTGTTGGCGCGTTGCAGATCCTTGGCACCTTTTGCAACCAGATGTTTTCCTCACATATACAAGAGGTAGACTCGCAGATTGATTTTATTTGTCTTAAATAGATCTCTACTCCCTTCAGTGGTGGCAGCTGAGTACTCAGCGATTGTGATTTTGGACCATGCCCCGCACTTTGTTCATTTGGCACTAGATACAGGATCCTCCCAACTCCCGCCATGGAGGCTGGACACAGCATTATTAGCGGAGAATAAATTTTGTGAATTTATGTCCACTGCCATATAAAATTCAATAAAAATGAGTCAATCCCATCTTCCACACTGTGGGAAGCCCTCAAGCAAGTCCTCAGGGGGGACTTATCTCCTATAAAGCACAATTGGTGAAGGTAGCGAAGGCAGAGCAGGAAGGCTGGTGCACCCCATTCTTGAGGTGGACCATCAGTACTCGTCCCTCCCCGGAGTTGTTGGCAAGTCGGAAAAAGCTGCAAACACAATTCGAGCTATTGTCGACAGAGCGGTGGGCCAGCTGCATTGCTCAAGGGGCATGTTTTTTGAATCAGGGAGAGTGCCAGTCGCTTTTTGGCTCACCAGCTTAAGCAGCAGGCTGCTTCCTGGGAAATCGTACAGATATGCATTTAGGGCAGTAGCCTGGTTTTCGCCCCTTCTCACGCTAATGTGGCTTCTGAATGATTTTATTGGGGTATTTATAGAACGGAGCCTCTGGCAGAGGAATCAGTCATAAATGATGTATTGGACAGCTTATCCATCCCAGCTGTGGAGGGAGAGAGGAGAAATAAGTTGGAATCCCCGTTGAGCCCAAATGAAATTATAAAATGCATTGGGTTGATGCAAGTTGCAAAGCCAAGTTGCTTTCCCATTGATTTATATAAGATGTACATGGAGCATGTAGTGATCTGAATATATACTGGTATGTAAAGGTTAATAACTGTATCATAGTGCTAGACAACCACTAGAAGGCAGCACCAGATCCACGTATATAAACTGAACTCAGAGGATCTTCCCGCCTCTTCGAACTAGGAGTGACTAGATAGCAGAGTGTTCGAGAGATATAGTTTAGTTGGAACATGGAGTTAAACATTATTAATACTTCTTCTGATTTACTTTATCATCAGTTATAGTTGTAGAAGAGTGAACAAATTCATTAGTATTTATATTTGTTATTCATGAAATATAATTTGCTTAAACTGAAGACTGAACTACGACCATCGGACCATTCTGGGAGTAAGCAAAAGAGTAACGACGTATTACAATCACGTAATATAACAGAGCAGCTTATGCCTTTAATTCTGGACATATTTAATGATTCCTTATCCCGGAGCGCGTTGTCCTCTGCCCTCACACATGCCTCTATCTCCTTGATTCTCAAGAAAGAAAAAGACTCAACAGAGTGTGGGTCGCATCGACCTATCCCACTCTTGAATGCAGATGTTAAGTTACTTGCTAAGGCACTGTACCTGGAGCCCTGCTTTCCAGAGGGGATCTTGGCGAATCAGCCAGACTTGGTTAATGGTCGACAATTGTTGGCCACTTGTCGCCTACTAAAACCTTTCCCTTCCTCTGTGCCCAAATTGGAGCTGATTGTTTCCCTCTGTTTGAGATTCGGGGAAATTTGGATTTGTCACAGGCTTATTTCCTGGACTTGTCTACCGTACTGGGTCCTCACTGCTAGTATTCATACAAATGCCCTGAACTCTGGTTATTTTCTGTTGAATAGGGGCATGAGAAGGGGTGTCCACTGCCTTTGATCTTGTTTGTTTTGGCAATAGTACTGCTCGTTATAGTACTAAGGTCCTCCATTAAGTGGAGTTGGATAAATCGGGAGGGATGGAGCATCAGGTGTCCCTTTATGCGGATGACCTACCTCTCTATATTATTAAAATAAAATAGTTATCACCTTAAATGAATGTACAGAGGAATATATGGATAACTTTAATGGTTCCATGCTTCCAGCATCGTCATCCTGATTATCTGATCCATGCTGTCTGGGAGCAGAGAATTATCCTTGTGTTAAGTGTTGACATATGAAATTTACCAGTTGAAGTTTCTACTGTAGATGCAGCCAGCGAACAGGGATTGGTTGTTGTCTTTATTACTTGGTAAGCCTTTCTGCATTAGTTCACCAGCACGTAATGCCATGAAATGAATTGCATTGACACACATTGCCATGCCATTTGTGCAACAACAGCTTTTGAGTCATATCGATTCCGAGTCTTCCCCCTCGCAACCAAAACTAAAGATTGCAAAAGATATTTGAGAAGCTAATGGGGTTTTAGGATCAGAATGAGCACAGTGGAAAAAAAATTCATAAATTCCCTATTTTCATCAGTACGGCAGCAGACCCAAGAACTACAGATTCATTGAAAACATTTTAAATACTGGGGTCTCCAACAATATCAAACGTTTTGTAACTTTTATGCTTCAACTTTTTTATTAAGTTGATAGTGTTGATTAATTATATACATTTTATGTTCTCAAGGATCCTGCTTTCTTGTGTTTTGTTCTTTTCTCTCTCAATATTTCACCCTTCTTCTCCTGAAGCTTGTAGATTCCTTGCTGGGCTATGGTTCCAAATATCTGTTGCCCATATATGTGTGTTTCAGACACCGAATGCCATCAGGCTATTTAACTGCAGGAAACATCACAGTAGAGACCCAATTGTGTCCTCACCCAAAATCCACAGATACGACCCCAACCCCTCCATTCCAGCAAGGGCTATTGGTCAGTGATCTGGAGTAAGAAACAGCTTTGTTTCACCTCACTTGAGATCTCAAGATCACTCGAGAAATATCGTTAAATCTCTGCTGAGATCCCAGATGCTGATTTCAGTGAGAACCAGGGATTGAAGCTCAAATCACAGTTCCGGCAAATAAACTCATTGAGCCAGTGGGAAGAAGCTTGGCTTTCTTCCTTTTATCCATCCTGATTAGTGAAAACTGAATGAAACAAGGAGAGGCTTTCAATCAGTACGTCAGCATGGTTATTAATCAAGAGGAGTCATTGCTGTTTTGTTGGCTCAGAGGAGCCACACCTCGTTCCGTGTCCCAGCGGTGCCATAATGCAACAAATACAATGCTGGAGGGAAACAATGATGTTTATTCGCACTAATGACACTGTTCTCTTATGTGTGACAAAGATAAAAAAAATAGGTATGGTAATGACTGCCTTCTGGCCCCTTTAAACATTGGGATTAAATGCTTCCATTGCACTCTGCCATCAAATGGAAGAATATGAGTTTGTGTCTACAGTTATCTTGTGAATTCCTAACCTTACTTATACTGTCGTGCCGCTTTATCACAATTAAGGACAAAGGTGTAGTGCTCCTTTGTCAGTCCCTTCTGCACTGCCACAAATGTACACAATGTGAGGAAGCGCAAGGGAAGAAAATGATCTTAAAAAATAAAGATGCAGTCAGATCAGCAATCAATTGTTAAAGTACAGTAGCGCAGAGCACTTTTATTTTTTTTAAAGTATACTGCAAGTGCTTACTGCCATGAGAACTGTTTAATCACTGATTAATGGCTGAGCTATCATTGACTATTTAAGTAAAGGCAATTTCCAGCTCCACCCCTAACTCTGCACTGGAGGTCACTGTGGGAAAAGTCCTTTTCTTCTCAGCCGGCTTTCCAAACCTAATGAGTTAACAATTGAAATGTAGGAAGTTGCTTTGAAGGTCAGGAAGGCATCATTTTGACAATAGCCCTGAGTTCAGAAATGATGCTGCTGCTATAAACGGGAGCTTTGCGAGTTGAAGTGTCGGTGAGTCTCAAAAACACCAAGTGGCAGAAGAAAGTGAAAGATGATCTGTGAAAGAATACATGAAAAATGAGTTATTTTCCGATCACCTTGTTAGATGTGAGAGTAGCAAAGGTCAGCAGATTGGAACAATGGAAAGGTCCTAGGTTGAATAACTGCAGGGAATATTAACCTCGGACCTTCAGGTCAAGCATGACTGAAATAAAAAAAACATTGGAACAGCAGTGGGCCGAGAAGGAAAAGTGCAAAAGTCAAAGAGTTAAGGAGGAGGAGTCTCTCAGTTATCAATTAGAGTCAAGGGGAACGTCCTTATCAAGCTAATAAAGGCTAGGAACAGTTTTGTTCCTGGTGCAATATCCGTTGATTAAATTTTAACTCTTAACAACCACCTTATAGCTGATATTGAATAGCAATGAAATATAATCCAAGCTTCCTTTCTGGTCTATAGTTAGTGCTCAACAAACATTTAAGTGGAAAGTTTCTGAACCTATTATATTATCCTCTGATCTCAGCATGTCATTGAGGTGCTGTGCCACGTAAAGGGCATGCACTTCACAGGAAGGAAGAATAATTGGAGGGCAGCTCTCTCTGGGATGTTCTCACACACTCTTGCAGACAGTTTACAGGAAGATTTGAGCAGGAGAATGGGAACTGGTCACCTACCTACCCTTTTGCCTGTTGTATTGTATATGACCCAGACGCTGAGAACTAAAAAGGGGTTTGGGAAGAAAAATATAAAAGGGCTAAAAAAAACGTAATCAGCCAGTAAAGTCAGCAAAATGCAGGAATATTGTAGTTGTTCATTAACCTGGTCATGTGTTATAGTCTGCACTTTTAAATTATTTTTGTGTTCTGGTTATTGCCAAGCTCAGCAGAAATTTAAAATGGAGCAGACAACATAATGCTAACTTTCCTGCTATATTATTAGAATAGAGTTGTTAAACAAAATTTGGAAGAAAGGTTATCCCGCTCTACGCAATGACTATAAGAGCAGATTTAGAATACATTATGCTGGTGTTTATCTCCACAAGTTGGCTGGATGGCTGGTTCCTGATGAGAAGAGGCACTAACGGCGGGGGTTCAATTCCGATACAGGCTGAGGTTACCACGAAGGCCTCGCCTTCTCAACCTTTCCCCTTACCTGAAGTGTGGTGATCCTCAAGTTAAATCACCACCAGTCAACTCTTTCTCAAAAGAAGAGTACAGCCTATGGTCCTCTGTGTCTATGGCCACTTTAAATTAAATTAATTTCATTTCATTTCATGTGCCTCGACAAAAATATCAGCTTGTCATCTTAATAGCTTTAAAATGTTTTGCTGCCTTTAATTAAACTATGTGACCTCTCCCCATCAGACATTAGGGTTCTGAAATTGGGATATGGAATACTGGTGTGAAGATGCTGAACAGAATAATTTGAAATTCCTTTCCTTCAGTGGATATGTTAACATGTTTGTTGTAAAGTCTCTGCCAAAATAGTTCAGTGAGGAATTTCAGGTCAGTGTGTCAAGCATCTACAAGGGAAAAATTCAACATCATTATGTGCATCTTCTGGGCCTACAAGAAATATTGAGGGATCAATTTTGGGCCTTGATTTCCTGTGCCTAATCTCCCCTGGAAATGTGTCGACTGCCAAAGTGAAAGAGCAGTTCTGCAGGCATGGTGCCCATTTGAAATCAGGGTCCTTGAGGTGGCTGTGGAACCTAGTTGAAATTCCTCTCTTTCTTCCTTTAAAACATTCCTTAGAATTGTTCAAAATTGGCCATAAAACCTTGTACTATTCCTTTTTAGTTCGAGTCAGGAGAAGCAGGGCAATTGTATGTGCACTTGAAACCTACTCTGCCATTCAATAAGATCATGGCTGATCTGATACCCTCAAATCTGCATTCTGTCTACTCCACATAATCTATCACTCCCTTGTTTACCAAGAATCTATTTATGCCTGCCACCATAACCTTTTCATTAAGAGAGTTTCAAAAACTCATGACCATCTGAGTGAAAGAAATTCACCTCATCTCTGTTTCAAATGGTCGACCCCCTATTTTTAGATAGTGATCCCGAGTTCTAGATTCTCCCACAACAGGAATCATCCTTTCCACATCCACAGTGTCAAGACCCCTCGGGAACTGATATGTTTCAGTCATTGCCTCTTACTCTTCTAAACTCCAGCGCATACAAGTGTAGCCAGCCTAACCTTTCCTCAGAAGACAACCTACCTATTCCAGTTATTAATCTGGTAACACTTCTCTGAACTGCTTCTAACATATTTACATTCTTCCTTAAATTAGGGGACCAATGCTGTCCACCAAATATGGTCTCACTAGTGCCCTATACAACTGAAAGCATAACTCCCTAGACAGAAAGAAATAGCAAGCATTGATTTAATTAACACTGTAGACAGTGTTTTTAAAATATTTAAAGGGAACAAGTTTTAAATGCCTTTTCAACATGACAGCTGCTTTTGAGAGCAGCCTTTTACAGTTCCTTTTGAGAGTTCATTTTGACAGCTCTCTTGACATTTTATTTTGACAGCTCTCTTGACAATACCAATGAACTTGGCAGTTCCAATGAGTTCATGCACTTTTTAATGTACGTTCACGTCGACTTTTAACAATCCCAAAGGTAACCTTGCCTCTCCAAAGGTGTCCCAGGACCACATCCAAAAGGGTACCCTTTTTCTCCAAAGAACATTGGCAGCTTTAAACCTTCTCATACCAGGTCTAAAGCGCACAAGCCTTATTTTGGACATCCACCTAGAAAAATCAGATCAGCCTGAGACAGCTGCACTTTAACATGTGTAGATGCCCCTGTGAACCATGGTTGTGCAACTTAAAACCTGCTCCATTCCACCCCTCTGAAAATGGTAGTGCTAGTTTCAGGGAAGGGACTTCTGGATCTGGGCTTCTGCAGCAACAGAGGCTCTCTTACTTTAAAGCTTTTCAGGCCCATTTTCATTAATGTTTCTGAAATCATTCTTAATATAACTGGTAGAGTGCCTTCAAAAGTACACTCAAAAGATAGAGGTCAAGGATCACAGCCCTTGTACGTAAATGATTGGTCTGAATAACACATGACACAATTGAACTGGCAAGCTCTGGACACCTATTGGGCATCCCAGGTAACTCACCAAAGAGGATACCTCGAAGAGTCACTGAAAGCAAACCTGATGTCAGTCCTTAAACTGCATCACGAAAGTTGGGGTGACCAGGAAGTGGAGAGGTGACACTATGCTCCTATTTATGATCTTAGAATCCCTATAGTGCATAAGGAGGCCATTTAGCCCATCACATCTGCACCGGCCCATGGCAAGATCACCCAACACCCTACCTAAGCCTCCCCACCCTATCACCCAGTAACCCCACCTAACGTTTGGACACTGAGTGGCAATTTCAGCATGGCCAATGTACCTAACCTGCACACCTTTGGCCTGTGGGTGGAAGCCGGAGCACCCAAAGGAAACCCATGCAAACACGGGGAGAATGTGTAAACTCTATACAGTCACCAAGGCCGCAATCAAATCCGGGTCCCTGGCACTGTGAGGAAGCTGTGCTACTCACTGTGCCACTGTGCTGCCACCTCCTCCGTGCCACCCGTGTGCTACTGTGCCACCCAATAATTTTTTCCTTTTACACATAAGAGTTGTTTTGGTACAATGATAGGGGTGGAAAGCTAATTGGATGGATTCAAGCACAATGTTATGAGAAAGGTATGCATGGCTGATTTTTGAGGCAAAAATATTTAAAGGCGGTGCTTTAATAATAATAATCGCTTATTGTCACAAGTAGGCTTCATTGAAATTACTGTGAAAAGCCCCTTGTCGCCACGTTCCGGTGCCTGTTCGGGGAGGCCGGTACGGGAATTGAACCTGCGCTGCTGGCAGTGTTCTGCATTACAAGCCAGCTGTTTAGCCCACTGTATTAAACCAGCCCCCAAACCAACCACTTTGGCACAGTGGTTAGCACTGCTGTCTCACAGCACCAGGGACTTTGGTTCAATTCCGACCACGGGTGACTGTGTGGAGTTTGCACTTTCTCCCTGTGTCTGCGTGGGTTTCCTCCGAGTACTTCAATTTCCTTCCACAGTCCAAAGATTTGCAAGTTAGGTGGATTGGCTGTACTAAATTGTCCTTAGGTCGGGCTACAGGGAAAGTGTGGGGTATGGCCAAGGTAGGGTGCTCTATCAGAGGGCCGTGCAGACTCGATGGGCCAAATGACCTTATTCTGCATTGCAGTAATTCTATGATTCTATGTTCAACAACATTGAAGTGGAACGGGGAGGCCCAAAATAGGCAAAGGGTTGTTTTTTGAGGAGAGAGGTTGCGGACAAAATTTGAAGGCAGATCTGGTGGAGCATAAGACCGAGGTCAGCTGTCCGAGGCCAAATGAGTAGCTTTCTCATCCATGAGTCAGAAGGTTATGGGTGTAAACCGGCAACAGGCATGAGCCCAAAATCCAATTTGATGTTCCACTGCAGTACCGAGGGAGTGCTGTACTAACAGAGATGCCACCATGTGGATCTGGGCATGCGGTTAAATAGCAGGAAAGGGCAAAATTGAGATTCACGCCGGCACAAACCAGTTTGCAATTCACCAACCCGCTCCCGATGGCAAGCTCAGGATCCCACCCAAAAATGGCAAATATATCATTAACCCTAATTTACGTTAATTTCAATCTCATTAACGAGGTTGACGTTGAAAACAGTGGCCTCCCGGGAATTCCCTGACTACCCAATGGGAACTCATGCAGGCGTCGTTTAGTATACCTTTACAAAAACGTGAAGCTGGTGCAATGGCAACCACAGGGAAATGAGGAGGCGAGTAGCCATTTCAATTCCCCTGGGCGGGATGAGGGGGGGGCTTTGTGCTTGTGAGGCCTTCAAGCCATCTTTAAATATTGTGGAGATCCGTATCAGGGGCGATTTGCAGCTTCAGTCTTTCTGACCTACTAAACACTTCCAGGACAGAGCCTTGCTGTGCCTTCAATGCTGCAATTCAATTTCTCTCTCTTTGACTAAGACCAGCCTCTGGCTTCACAGCTGAAGACTACTGTAAATGATGAATTAGCTGAAGGCTATTGCAAATGATGAATTAGCCTGTTAGTTGTGAGAGCAATTCACATCTGTAAGGTTGTGTTTGCTGCTTGCTCCTGCTGGTGGCTGCAGATGCCTGGAGGCTGCTGTTGCTGTTTTCTTTCTTTTCTGTAGCTGGAAAGAAGGACAATTTTTTCTAAGATACCTGGGTTCTGGAACACTGGGCTCAGGGGGACATATGGGTCCAGAAGCAAGAAGACGCTGCAGGACCTGGTACGTGGCATTGATCCAAATGGGCCACCTGATGATGGCGCAGTTGAAGAAATGCTTTTGTAGATTGCTGATGCTTTTGTCGCTGGTGTGGTGAGTGCTGCATGTAACTGGCACTACACCACAGGTTAAACACACTGAAAGTGAAGAATGTTCAACTACACCTTGAGCGCCAGTGGAATATGTGGATGTGAGGATTTGGTTTTGGTGAGATTGGGCCATTTGGGAGGGCCTGCATAGCTGTGGCTCATGGTCTGAGAGTGGCACTGATACGTGGAACAAGTAACACATTGATGGACAGATCACTTCTACAACAAAGTTCTGGACATGACAACACATTCTCAGGCTTATCCTCTGTTTCTGTTGAGAAACCTGCAAGAGGTGATACCGCATATTTAGGGCGTCAGCAACATGGATCCTCTTGTGACCAAAGGGTATGTGTGTGGATCAGGAGAGGGCAGCGGAGCACGGTGTACCAAATGTTCCAGGCCGAGTTCTGGGGTCCAGAGGCCCCTGTTGTGGACAGGTGTGAGTGTGCAGAGTTTGCCAGAACAACTGACATGCTGGACTGCACTTTGCCAGAAGGTGGGAAAATCATGGTAAGGGTAGGTGGCGGTGGGGATGGGCGGGAGGTGGTGGGTTGGCTTGTGGGATTTGAGGGTCCTGGGGTGGGAGCCCTAACTGATTGTCGGTCTTTCTCCCTCTCCAACTCTTTCCAGATTAAAAAAAGATTTTGCTGCTGGGAATCCCACAGAAGCTGCAATCACGTTGCTGGTGGTAGCCAAGGGAGGCAGGTATCGGAGAAGGTGGCAGCAGCGACAATGCAAGCTGGAGGTGGCACCCCATGTGCAAGGGGCCGCTGTATACCCTGAGGACCCGGCTGCCCATAAGGACGAGGATAAGCCCAGAGGGGGAGGCCAGCGACTGCCCAAGGTGTACAGGCATCGTTGGTCTTTCGATGAGATGATGGAAAACATGTGCTGCAGGAAGCTCCATCTCAACACAAATACAGTGCAGCATCTGTGTCACGCCCTTGTGGACATGGTACCCCGTGGAGGAGGCCACCTGCTCCCAGCGACCGCAAAGGTCACCACAGCTCTGAACGTCTATGCAATCGGCTCATTCCAGGGCTCGAGCAGGGACTTGCGCTTCATTTTTCAAGCTGTAGCCCACAGGTACATTCCTTGAGCTCACGGATGCCTTGTATGCCCGGGCATCCAACTATATACCTTCAACCTGGACCAAGCCTACCAAGATGCTGGGCAACAGGATTCTCCACCATAACTGGGATACCCCCCGCTCCAGAGGGTAATAAATGGCATGCATGTCTCCTTGTGCACACCGAGGCATTAGGGAGTGCCTTTCAGTAACAGGAAGGGGTTCCACTCCCTGAATGATTGGATTGTGTGTGACCACCGCCTCCATATCATGCACGTGTATGCCCGCTACCCAAGGATCATGCATGACAGCTACATCCTGGGCATTCGGAGATACTCCGTGTCTTCAAGGAACACCGCAGGGTGTCAGGTTGGTTCTTGGGTGACAAGGGGTACCCGCTGAGATTCTGACTAATGGCGCAGGTGCGGAGGCCTGAGACTGAGACGGAAACCCAATATAACAAGGGTCATGTTACCACCCATGCTGTCATTGAGCGATGCACCGGACTGCTCAAAATGCGGTTCCAATGCCAGGACCCATCTGGTGGTGCTCTGAAGTACACTTCCCAGAGGGTCTCCCACTTTGTGGTGGTCTACTGTGCCCTCCACAACCAAACACAGCAATTTGGTGACATGCTGGAGGCTGAGGAGGAGGAACATGCAGCCTCGTCCGAGGAGGAGGAAGAACCGGACCAGGATGGGCTGGAGGACGAGCCCGGGGTGGTGCTGGAGGATGGAGGCCAGGTGGTGGCATGGGTCCGGCACACCTGGAAGACCATGGTGGCCCTCATTCATACCAAATTCACATAGGGCAAGGCTCTGTCCATCAGCTTAATCCCCCCATTCCCTCCTTCCCCATCCCCCCTCCCTTATTTTCCTCTTCCCCCGAAATCCCCCTCTCCCACTTTCCTCCTCCAATCCGCCCCTCCCCATCACACCAATAATTGCCCCCCACTCTCCCCCCACCCCCTCCAACTACCCTGTTCCTCAGTTTATGCAAAGTCTGACTCCTTTCTTTCTGCTGGCAGCGAGCTCACACCATCCTCTGGATGGGGTCTACATCGGGGGCTTTTGATCTTCGACCTCTGTGCTCAGGGGCTGTGGGTTGGGGTGCAGATGGCAAAAGGCGACAGGAGTGCAGGCAGGCCCATTATGAAGATTAATGTGATTAGTGTTCCTCAATTGTCTTGATCTTTCATGGGTCTACTGCTTCGTCTAGGTGTTCCCCCAGGATGCACATCAGAGGTTGAAGCAGCTTGCTGCTTTATGCACCATGTGGCCTTTGATGCCCTTGGCAGACATCCACTGGCTGACTAACCAGTGTGACTGTGTTGCCCGCTGCCCTTGAGATTAGCTGCTGTCAGGTGGGGGGGGGGGGGAGATTCGGAAGAACTGGAGACTGCCATCGTCTCCTTAGTGAAAGGACCCCTGTTGGCCTCCAGCGCTTCTTCCTCCCTGATGGTGCCTGTAGGGCCTTGAGGTCTCCATTGGATTGAGGAGCAGCTGGAATGAGCTCCAGAGGCCTCTGTGCCATCTGCCATTTCCAGCCCTGGCGACTACCCATTGTCGGGACCATGGTGTTGATGTCCTTAGCAATGCTCCTCAGCGATGGTGTCACGCTCTAGAGTGCCTCGGCAATGTCATTCTGTGTCTGGGACACGTCCCTCAGCAACTGGACCGTGTTCTGGATTGAATCATATCATAAAATCATAGATTTTACAGTGCAGAAGGAGGCCATTTGGCCCATTGAGCCTGTTTCTCTTGCGGTTGCTACCCGAGCAGTGTTAACCTCGATGCCACGCATGGCCGGCAACATCCCCTGTGACCAAAGCCTCTGGGACTTTCCAATCGGCTGGGCCGTCACTGAAATATCGCTAACAACTTCTGCTGAACATCATGGCTGTCGCCTACCATCTGCATCAGCTCGAGGGGAACCTTATCCGGAGGCTCTGACTGGGACCCGGCTGTCCACTCCTTTGGATGTTTCTGTCTCCATCCGATGTGCATCAGCAACTGTGTGGTGCTCACCAGATTGTGCCCCAGATGCCTGTCCACTAATATAACCAACTGAAGTGCGTTTGTGCTGGTGAAAGCTGGGGGTGACAGCTGTGATACCTCGATGGTGTCCTCCTCAGAACTTTCTCCGAGATGGTCTCTTGGGTGGCGGGAGATTATCGAATCCGGATGGCCTGGCCTCACCAGGGGGCGATCCTGCGGGACAATGGACAGGTGGTCAGTGGAAGTGAAGGATCATTTTGTCTGACATGAACAACTCACTTGAGACAGGTCATCTGGGTGAAGGAGCAGTGGATCCTCACCTCTGTGGCGCAGGTCCACCTTGCAGTCGGTGATTGCTCTCTCCTCGGTCAATCCCTTGATCTCCAGAGCCTGTCCTCAGAGGGGGTGAGGACTCAGATCACTGGTGCCCTGACCCCTGTGGTCTCCTTCTGACAACAGAGCTCCTGATCATGCTGCCTGCACTGACAGCTGCTGCCACTGCCTCCCAGGTTCCAGTGCTGACCCTGCTGCTGGTCCCCCAACCCCTCGGGGGAACAGGATGTCCCGTCTCGCATCCACAACATCAAGAAGCCTGGCCAGGTCGGCACTCCCAAAGCGAGGAGCAGGTCTGCGCACTGCCATGCCTGTGTGTTGACTGGGAGTGAGTGGGCAGGGAGCGTTGAAAAGCAGCTCCCCTTTGTTAGCAACGGAATGCTGAGATGCCAATCTTGCGGATCAGGCAGCGAGACAGCCAGTAATGGCGAGACTTACGTGGGGCTCAATTCCGGCCCTAAAGTGCCCTTGAATATGGGTCACAATCTCTGTTGAGGTACCCCCCGCCAAACACACCCAAAATAGAAATTCTGCCCGCTGCCTTAGAGTTTTGTTAGCCAAAGGTCTGAAAGAATGTAGGGCAAAGGAGAGGACATGAAGCAAGGTTGCAGATCCGCCATTATTTCATTGAATGGTAGAAAGAGGCTCAAGGCCTCCTACCGTCCCTATATTTGTAAGCTCTCCCAGTGTCTTGAATACCTGAGTTGCAGCCCTAATGGTGCAAGTACAGCACTGGGTCCACTTCCTACAGCAAGGTAAGTGAAATCATCAGCAGCCACAATCTTGGCATAAATACTGGGATTGTGTCCAACACAATTTACAGAAAAAACTTTCATCCTATTTCTAGTCATGAAACTAGGTTGGTAATTGTTCAAGTGTTGGAATTCCTTCAGGTAGTAAGTTCATCTGGAAGCTTCTTTATGATAGCAATGTGCATCACCAACCATAAAGTGTGATGGAGATCATATTGCTACCATTTTGTGTGGTGACATAGTTTATGCCATTTGTTCCGTGTTTCTTTTTTCCCTTTTGTTTCTTGTTCCTTTAATAGATAAATAATAAAAGGATCTGCCTGCACTCAACACACTCGCAAAGATAGGGGCTGGATTCTCCGATCCTGAGGCTGTGTCGACGCCGTCGGAAACGCTGTCGCTTTTCTCAACGGCATCAACATGGCCCCAAGATCAGCAATTCCAGCAGGGCGATGGAGCGGTTCACGCCGCTCCAGCTGCTGATCCGGCCGTGGAATGGGCGCCGGTGGATGCGTGCATGCGCAATGGGTCCAGGGCGTAACCATGCATGCGCAGTCCCACCGACGAGATTTCCGCGCATGCACGGTGTCTCCCTTGTCCACATCGGCCCCGACCCAACATGGTGCAGGAGTACAGGCGCCAGCACGGAAAAAAGGAGGCCGGGAGACAGAGAGGCCGGCCCGCCAATCGGTGGGTACCGATCACATGCCAGGCCACATCGGAGGCCCTCCCCCGGGGTCGGACACCCCCCCCCAACAGGCCGCCACCCAATCCTTCAACGCCGCGGTCCCGCCGGCTCAGAGCAGGTTAGAACGGCGCCGGCGGGGCTCGTTCTTTTTTATGGCCACTCGGCCCATCCGGGTCGGAGAATCGCGGGGGGGGGGGGAGGAGCGTGTAGAGTGGCCCCTGACTGGTGCAGCGCTGACCACGCCAGCCCCAATGCGGAGAATCCTGTCGCGCGGCTCCCCCGGCGATTCTCCGACCCGCGCCCAGGGTTCCTGTTTCACTCAATTCATCAACTGTGCTCACGGACCTCGCGTAAATGTTTAGTCGAGGGACCAAAACCTCATCCTGTAACAGGGGCCTGACTTGGAATGATACAAGGGCTCTGCTTCTGATGAAGCTGCACTGAATATGAATGAAGATTATCCAGGCAGAAAGTAATGCCCACTTTTCACACACTGTTACGTCTGTTATGTGGACCATCACAAAAAGGGCATCAATGGTATTTGCATGAAAAAGTAATTGAACTGTGTATTTAGTAGTATTTTGATGGAGATGCTTAAAATTAAGCACAGTGCATTTACATTCTTACAGCTCTCACAGGGCCTTCAACAGGTTTCTCAGTAGACACTTTTCACCAGAGGTTATGGGCATCTGCTATATTTCGAAATGACAGAACTAGCTAGGCTGTGGGGCTGTTTTATTATGTGCTGTGTGATATGTGACATGCTTGAGGATACTCTTCCTCCCGCAGTGCCTTCCTGGAGTGTTACTACATTTGTTCTGTACATGGCTACCCTTTTCCTTCCAGTTTTTCTGCCTTTCCAAAGTAAATAGATAATTAAAATGCCATATCGAGGAGATTTGTCAATGTGGCTCTGAGCCTGAGGAATGAATTTAATGTTTGCCACTTCAACCCAAAGTCCACCTCAGGTACCGGCACTCTCATGTGCCTCCAGTGGAGCTTTGTGCTGTGACTGATGTGTGTGAATTGTGATTCAGTGTCATGATGAAAAGAATCATAACTGTCTTGTCAAAAGGAGATGCTGGCAGGGTTTTGTCAGAGGCTGTGTGGTCTTGCAATTGTGAAAGGAGTAGATGATTTTAAGAAAGTACATTTCACATGAGTAGGATAAAATATCTGAATTGAATCTATTGCCTGCTTAGCTCAATGTCATATTTTGTTTTATATTGGTCCTGGGAAGCACCTTCGGATGTTTTATTACATTAAAGGCACTATATAAATGGAAGTTTTGTTGTTAAGTTATTGATTCTATGTTCGTGTAGCTGGGTAAACACTGTATCATTATATTGTCATTACATCCACAGGAACAGAGGCCGGGATTCCCTGATCCCACGGCCAAGTTCTGACGCCAGTGTCAAAAGCGGCGCGAGTGACTCCGGCTTCAACGGGCCTCCAGCCCCAGGCATTCACCCCTTCCGACGGGGCTAGTACGGCGTCAGAATGGTGTCCGCTGCTCCAGCGCTCGAAAGCCGGCGCAGCACGGCCGGCACGGGTCTGCGCATGCGCGCGTGGGTTGCGGTCTCCGCACCGGCCCCCCGGGCAATAAGGCGGAGCCCTACAGGGGCCGGGCACGGAGGAACATAGGCCCCCTACCCGTAATTAGCCCGCCCCCTGATTGGTAGTCCCCAATCGTAGGCCTGGCCACCATGGAGGAGGCCGCCCCCCTCCGGAGTCGGAACCCGCTGCTCCCCCAACAGGACGGCCTCCGCAGCCAGAACTCCGAGGTCCCACCGGGTAGGACCATACGTAACCCACGCCAGAGGGACTCGGCAGAACTCGGTGGGAACTCGGCCCATCAAGGAGCGGAGAATCGCTGGGGGGGGGGACCGCTTTCAACGGCCCCCGACCGGCGCGGAGGCGATCCCGCAGATGTGATTGGTGCTGATTCTCCGGCCGCTGGAGAATAGGCAGCCCGGCATCGGAATGGCGTGGCGCGGTTCTCGATCCCCCCCCCCCCCCCCCCCCCCCCCCCGGCGGTGAGCAGGATCAGAGAATCCCAGCCAGAATGTCTAGTGGGCCCTATACAAAAACAAAATTAAAATCTGTCAATTGGACAAGGAACTGGTTGGCATACTGATATGCCACCTCTGCAAAGCGAGCTGACAATGATGGGACAAAAGTCCCTGGCTGCTGTTCGTCAGATAAGTTTGGAGAAGCTTTGGTTTCTGGTCTGAGTTGACTACTCCACAGTTAATTTTAACAAGTGGAAATTCCGAACCAACTGATTGATTTTTACATTCAAACTCGTGATGTATAATTTCATCAGGTAAAGCGCACTATTGGGAGTACAAGTTTGACAAATTACCTGTCATGATATGCAGACATGCAGATAATGAGATACAAACAGGCCGCTAATGAATACAGAGAACAGGACATAACCAATCAGCAGGCAGAACACTTGGGGGTGGTTTCCCACTATAAAAGGCACAACGCACTCACACTGGTGACATCTACAGTGTGAGTCAGGGTGTGCATATCACATACTCCTACAGCACGTGGCTGAGAGCTAGTCTGGTTCAGCCAGACAGATGAATCACACTAGGTTAGCAGAGAGTCGAACTCACAGAGGATTGAGCTAACTGTGTGACAGGTTCAATGAATCATATTGAACTAACTTCAAGGTGTGGAGTATCTCTCAGGTATCCAGTTGCAGCCCATGTTATCATACTGTGCTTAACACAACATGATACCAGGAGACTGCAATCCCTAGGTGATTTACCTCAATCTGTTCTGTGACGACCAACAAATGTATCCCGGCATCATGGAGAAGATTCAGGCTCCTCAACAGTTGCGGACCTCCGGCAATCTCAGTGCCAACTGGCAGACTTTCAAGCAAAGGTTTCTGCTGTGCATCAAAGGCTCAGACCTCAAGGGTGCATCTGATACAAGGGATATCGTGCTTCTCCTTTCAAATGCAGGGAATCAAGCCATCCAACTCTTCAACTCACTGAACCTCACCAACGGCCAGGACAAGACAAAGTTTCAGACCATCCTGAACAAGTTTGATAGTCATTGTGAAGTGGACACCAATGAAATCTTCGAGGACTATATGTTCAAACAATGCCTCCAAAGTAAGGATGACACTTTCAACTCCTTCCTAACTAATCTCTGTCTAATAGCGCTGTCCTGCAACTTTGGTGATATTGCTGACTCCATGATCAGGGACCAGATCGTTTTCAGAGTTTACTCTGATCCTCTGAGAGCAGCTTTTAAAAATCAAGAATATGACCCTGCCAGTCGCAATTGAAACAGTGCATGAGCGCGCCAAAAATCGGTATTCCCAATATAAATCGGCTGAAAAGGAGAAACTTGCCTCCGACGAGGCAGAGAGTGTGCAGGCCATTACCCGGATGCAGTGCCTCAGCCCGGAGCCCCTCGCATGCATGTTGCGAGTGGGACGATGAAGCGGCCGATCACCACTCTGCGCAGGTGCGAACGTCTGCCGACCGCACTGCGCATGTGCGACGACGCACGGAGCGTAATGACGTCATGAGGTGCCCAAACTGCGGCACCACCCACTTAAAGAGACACTGCCCTACAAGAGGCAGGCGATGTTTAAATTGTAGGAAGCCTGGACACTATGCAGCCATGTGCAGGTCTGCACCACCAGTCAAGGGCCAGCGCTCCCAATTCTAACGCAGAAGGGTTAGGCGTGTACAGCAAGGTTTACAGGATTCTGATCCTGCCAGTAAAACGGACCCAGAGACGACTGCCTGGAGTCCCCCTACAATGTGGGCATCATTACCACATGTGGACATGCCTCATCGACATCATCACGACGCCTGTTCGCCCTCAATGTGGATTCTGCGGACGAATGGCGTGCGGTGCTGCGAGTAAGTCAATGCTCAACGCAGTTCAAGCTGGACACAGGTGCGTCTGCCAATCTCCTTTCACAGGTGGATTTCAACCGCATCAAGAAGCCACCCAAGCTCCTTCCAGCAGCCTGCCAGCTCCTGGACTATAACGGCAATGCCATCACAGCACTGGGATCCTGCCATCTGCTCGTCTCCAACAAGAACAATCACGTAAGGCTACGGTTTAAGATCATCAAGCCAGAGAGGGCCTCCCTGCTCAGCGCACAGGCATGCAAGCAGCTAAACCTTGTGCAGCGGGTCAACACAATGACCTCCCCCAACGGGGATCTTCAAGCCGGCATTGACGACATCCGGATGTGTTCGACGGGATGGGCACTCTGCCATATCGGTATAAGATCCTGTTACGGCCTGATGCCACGCCTGTGGTCCACGCACCACGCTGGGTCGCGGCTCCACTGAAGGAGCGCCTGAAGGCACAGCTCAAGGCTCTTCAGGACCAGGGCATCATTTCTAAAGTTACGGAACCGACGGACTGGGTCAGCTCGATGGTATGTGTAAAAAAACCTTCGGGTGAGCTGCGCATCTGTATTGATCCCAAGGATCTCAACCAGAATATAATGCGGGAACACTACACCATCCCGAAGCGGGACAAACTCACGAGTGAGATGGCACATGCCTGGTTTTTCGCAAAGCTAGATCCGTCACAGGGATTCTGGCAAATCCAGCTGGATGAGTCCAGCAGAAGGCTCTGCACCTTCAACACACTGTTTGGCAGATACTACTACAATTGTATGCCGTTTGGCATTGTCTCGGCCTCGGAGATCTTCCATAGAATCATGGGGCAGATGATGGAGGGCATTGAAGGGGTTCGTTTGTATGTGGACGAGGTTATCATATGGTCCACATATGGTAGCACATCGCTTGTCTCCAGCAGGTATTCCGCCGTGTCCATGCCAATGGCCTCAAGCTGAATAGGGCCAAGTGTTGCTTTGGCATGTCGACACTTAAGTTCTGAGGTGACCAGATATCTCAACAGGGTGTGCGCCCGAACGCAGACAAGGTCAAGCCATCAAAGCCATGAAGATCCCTGAAGACAAAAAGGCCGAACTGCATTTTCTAGGCATGGTAAACTTCTTGGGCAAGTTTATCCCAAACCTGGCCTCACACACCACGGCCCTCAGACACCTGGTGAAAAAGTCTACTGTCTTTGAGTGGCAGGCAGCTCATCAAGTGAGTGGTTGGAGCTGAAAGCCAAGCTCACCACGGCACCTGTATTGGCATTTTTTGACCCTGACTGGGAAACGAAAATCTCGACAGATGCGAGCCAGGATGGCATCGGCGCGGTGTTGCTCCACCGCGATGACACCTCATCCTGGGCATCGGTTGCCTACGCATCATGGGCAATGACACCCACTGAGCAGCGGTATGCCCAAATTGAAAAGGAATGCCCGGGCCTGCTTACTGGAATTCTCAGGCTCCACGATTATGTCTATGGCCTGCCAACGTTCACTGTCGACACGGACCACAGGCCTCTGGTCCACATTATCCACAAGGACCTGAACGACATGACGCCCCGGCTGCAGCGCATCCTCCTCAGACTCCGGAGGTATGACTTTGAACTTGTGTGCATGCCTGGCATGGAGCTCATTATTGCGGATGCTTTGTCCCACTCCATAACCTTGCCTGCTGACCCGCCGGCATTTGTCCAACAGATCGAATCACAGGTGCAGTTGTGGGCCAGCAACCTCCCTGTGTCGGATGAAAAGGTGATTCGCATTCGCGAGGAGACAGCCAAAGACCCTCTTCTGCAGCGTGTCATGCGCCACCTCGCCAATGGCTGGCAAAAAGGGCAGTGCCTTCAATTCTTCAATGTGATGAACGACCTGACGGTAGTTGATGCCATCCTCCTCAAGCTGGACCGCATTGTCATTCCACTCAGTCTCCAGAGCTTGGTGCTCCGGCTTCTGGGTGTCGAGGTGCAGGTGCAGAGCCAGGCAGGCTGTCTACTGGCCTGGGATTAGTCAGGATATCTCAAAGATGGTCCTCAACTGTCCGACCTGTCAACGCCTCCAGCCAGCACAGGGCAAGGAGACGCTTCAGCAGCACAAAATCATGACCTCCCCGTGGTCCAAGGTGGGCATCGACCTCTTTCATGCCAATGGTCATGATTATGTGTTAATCATTGACCTCACATCTGGACCTCACATCCAAGACCGTCATCAAGGCCTGTAAAGAGACGTTCTACAGGCACAGTATTCCACTCATTGTCATGAGTGACAACAGTCCTTGCTTCAGCAGCCAAGAGTGGTCAAGATTGGCCCAGGTATATCAGTTTCATCATGTCATTTCCAGCCCGTATTACCCGCAGTCCAACGGGAAGGTTGAGAAAGGGATGCACATAGTGAAGCAGCTCATCTGCAAGGCTGCGGATTCTGCTTCTGACGTCAACCTTGCGCTGCTTGTGTACAAGGCAACCCCTCTGTCTACATGCATGTCACCGGCACAACTCCTGATGAACAGGGACCTGCGGACCACTCTTCCAGCCATAAACCTGCCTGACCTGGATTACCTCCCCGTGCTGTAGAAGGTGCAGAAACTCAGGGACCGGCAAAAGCAGAGCTATGATGCTCATGCCACTGATTTGCCTGTGCTACTCCTGGACGAAGTTGTTCGGCTCAAGCTACCTGAGGGAAGTTGGTCAGGTCCAACTGTTGTTGTTCGACAGGCTGCTCCCCGATCGTATGTTGTGTGTATGGCTGATGGCAACCACACTCTTCATTGTTTCCATCCGTTATTGTGCCACCTCCTGATACCTCGAACCACGAGGCCACCAGTCAGGCTTCAATCCCGCCTGTCAAGGCGCCGTTGTCCCCACCACCACCTCTCCGGCGGTCGACCAGGATCAGACGCAAGCCCCATAGACTGGACTTATGAACACTTGTTTTGTTTAGTATGTTCTGTTTTTGCACCTTAGATACCTGTTTTTTACATGTACATATGTTCCCATCAGCTGCTGTATGTAAATAAGTTAGTTTATCGGCCTACACATGTAAATACTTTCACATAGGCCATAGAAAAACATTTCAAAAGGGGAGATGTCATGATATGCAGATATGCACATCATGAGATACAAACAGGCAGCTAATGAATACAGAGAACAGGACATAACCAATCAACAGGCAGAACACTTGGGGGTGGTTTCCCACTATAAAAGGCACGAGGCACTCACACTCCACCTCTTTCCACTGGTGACACCTACAGTGTGAGTCAGGGTGTACATATCACATAGTCCTACAGCACGTGGCTGAGAGCTAGTCTGGTTCAACCAGACAGATTAATCACACTAGGTCAGCAGAGAGTCGAACTCAGAGGATTGAGCTAACTGTGTGACAGGTTCAATAAATCATATTGAACTAACTTCGAGGTGTGGAGTATCTCTCAGGTAAAGCTGCATCCAATTGTAGCCCGTGTTATCTTACTGTGCTTAACACATTACCATACCAGATTTACAGCTCTGAACATGCCACCCAAGTGATTTATCTAAAATTAATTCTGTATCTAAACCATATCAGGAAAGCCTGACACTGACAATGGACATCAAAGGTGGTAAACTCCAATAGCACTGACCAACAACATTCAAATGGTGAGCTATGGATGCCTGATTCTTGTTTAATGATGAGGGGTAGGGAGGGAATTTTTGAAGGAGGACGTGGCTATCAAGAGGGAGAAGGGTGAATAAGATGGGGAGGGGACAATTGGAGGGCAGAGCGTTGCTGAGAGAATAGGGGTGATCAGTAAGATGAGGGTCATTGTAAGGGAGAATCACCTTACAAACTGTAAGGTGATTGGGAATGAGGGGCACTTTGGAGGGCTGGCAATCGAGGAGGGGTTGTTAGGACAAGAAAGAGTGATTCAGATGAGGGGATGATTGGGAAGAGGGAGGGTGTGATCCTGGCTCCATATTTGGTCATCTTTTTTAAAAAAACACCCTTCTGCTGGCAGCCTGTTTCGGTATAGGACCTTGGTGCCTCTAATTCAGTGCTTAACAAGATGGCATCTGAGTCTTTTCTGAAGCCGAATATGTACACATAATGTTGCCTGTCATATTGGCAACAACAAATCTGTAACCCCAAAGTTCTTCCAAAAATCCTTCCCCTACATTGCACAACCTTCAAACCAAATTTTATTTTTAAAAAGAAAGGTTGACTTTATATAAGTTCACTGTATGGGAAGGGGTGAGGGAGAAAGTTTTTTTTTGTTTTAAATCATGATCCCAATTATATCAATTCAACATTCAGTAGTGATACATATTTCCACAACATGATGAAATACAAACCTCAATAAGTGCCTTATAAGTCACGTAGTACATATGTATTACTGCACAATACGTCACTGGAGCTTGCAAGGAGATTTGCCTTCAACGTTGCTGCTCATTTTCATCAATTCATTGCATGAAATAATGAATTAGGGAGGGGGGCAGTTGCCTCAGTTGACGAGATAGTTCAGACTAATGCCAACAGCATAGGGTTCAATCCCCAATCCATCTGAGGCAGAATCAGGGTCTGCCTTCTCACTCTACCCACAGTAAAAGATCATGGAATTTTCCAATGGTTAGGTGAATAATCACCATGGAACTGCCTGCAGGCCAAAAACTGAAGAAGAAGAATGAATACAAGTGTGTGGTTTGTGACAATCGCACATCTTCATATGTCGATTAGATTGGTACATGGCACCAGTTTATAGATTATGACATTTTCTGAACGTAATACACTAGCTAACTTGATGTGACTTAGATAAACATCACTGTTCCTTGTTGCTGGGTCAGACTCCTGGGACAGGATTTTATCAGTGCACTCATCCCTGATAAAGTCGCATAAAACCCGCCCCGGCAAGCTGCCCCTCAACTGTTTTTCACTCTAAAGAGCATTAACTGGCATGAGACAGGCTTTTCCATCCTCGTCTGAGAAGGAAGCTCCACCTCTGAGAGTTGTCAGCCAATCTGATTGGCTTGCAGCTCTCTGGTACCAGCTGTGCAAATGGGAGTGGTGGCCACTGCTGGGACTGCACCCAGTCCATGAAGGAGAATAGCCAAGATGTCCTATTTGGCCACTTCGGAGCCTTAATTGATGCAAGGGTGGTAGGCTAAGCGAGGCCTCACCCGCCACCTGTTCAGTCATGCCAGGTTGGTAGAAGATGCTTAGGTAGCTGAGAAGCACCAGCAAAATGTTACTTGCCCACATGCTTGTAAACCTGCCCCAAGAGGATGGTAAAGTTCTGCCCCTCCGCTTCTTTCCCAACACCAGTGTGAGAGCACCTTCATCAAGGAGACGTATCACCAATTTATGAGGGCAATTAAGAACGGGCAATCAATGCTGACCAAGCCAGTGATGTCCACATTCCCAGAATGAATGCAAAATCATTGTAAAATGCACACAAGGATTTTTTGAATGAATACATTCAGAAAAATTAAATTTGTTGCCATTACTTGCTGTTGAAGCCAAATCAGTTATGACAGTTAAGACTGAATAAGAGAGGGCAGCAGGGCGGCGCAGTGGGTTAGCCCTGCTGCCTCATGGCGCCGAGGTCCCAAGTTCAATACCGGCTCTGGGTCACTGTCCATGTGGAGTTTTCACATTCTCCCCATGCTTGCGTGGGTTTCACCCCCCAAAACCCAAAGATGTGCAGGGTAAGTGGATTGGCCATGCTAAATTGCCCCTTAATTGAAAAAAAAAAATCGGGTGCTCTAAATTTTAAAAAAAAGACCAAATAAGAGAAAACACTTGAAGAAACAAAGCATTAAAGAATTTGGAGCCAAGCAGGTGAATTGAATTAGAGTAGATAGCTCTGATTTGGAACTAGCACAATGTCACATAAAATGGTCTGATTTTCATCCTCAAGATAGGTAGGGCGAGTTGGGAAAATACCCGGCTTTGCCTGCCACCTTGAGAAAAAGCTCCCACAAAGGCGAAGTCTTCACTTCTGGGGTGGTGGTGTGAGGGAGAGCAGGGGGAGGTGGGGGAGGGGAAGGAGAGGGTGAGGGGCATGGTATGGGCTGTAGTCGAGCCAGCCAAACCAGGAAGAAATGCAGAGGATGCCACAGAGCCTGTTGAGTGCAGAGGTGGGCTGTAAAAAGGCCTGCCTCAGTACTGTGGGATCTTGCCGCAGTGGAAAATAAAACACAAAGGTCCTTCAGCCCTCACCGCTCAAGCCCCCTTCACCCTCCAAACAATCCTCATACCCCATCCATGCTAGCTCATGCCAACCTATGGCCCCTTAAGCCACCCACCCCTATGTCCCTTCATGCCCCCAGAACAAGTTCTGCCCTTAGGCCCCTCATGCTGCCATTGCAAATCTCTGTCCTTCCACCCTTCCAGTATATGCCAAGCTCTGGCACTTCCATGCCCATTGACCGACTGTACACTTTATAGCACCAATGAACATCATTGCATCGAGTGGGATGTATCAAAAAGCGCTTTGAAAAAATATAATCCATTGAAAACCTTTTCCGATGCTTGAATAAAATGTCTGCACTGCAAGCTAATAAATTTGTCAATCACCCTGGTCCTTTGAAGTTTCGAAACCCACAAAGTGCAAACCCTTGAAACCACTTACCTTTTGTCAACAAAATATTATGAAATTGACTGCAGAGATCAGGGAGCCTTAGCTGTCAATCTAACAATGTTTCCTCTGGAGAGCTGTTCTAGTATTCCTTTTTTTTTGTAAAATATTTTATTAAGGCATTTGTAATTTTATAACAGTAGACCATATACAAACAACCATAAACATAGTGCAAAGATCCTCTACTTCCCTCACAGGTCCCACTTTCCAAGAACTGTAATCTAGACTAACCCCCCCCCTCCCTGCTGACAGTTAATTTTCTCTAAAGATGTCGACAAATGGCTGCCACCTCCAGACCTGCCATGTCATTGACCCAGGTCTCTGATTTTGGGGGCTTCAAGTCCCTCCATGCTAACAGTATCCGTCTCCGGGCTACCAGGGAGGCAAAGGCCAAGATGTCGGCCTCTCTCGTCCCCTGGACTCCCGGGTCCTTCGACACTCCGAAAATCGCCACCTCTGGACTCGGTGCCACCCACACCACCATGGACCTGACGTCTGCAAACCCCTGCCAGAATCCCCTAAGCTTCAAACATGCCCAAAATATGTGGACATGGTTCGCTGGCCCACCCGTGCACCTTGCACACCTGTCTTCTATCACAAAAAACTTGCTCTTCAGGGCCACCATCATGTGTGCCCAGTGAACGATCTTAAATTGTATCAGGCTGAGCCTGACGCATGATGTGAACGTGTTGACCCTGCTTAACGCATCCGCCCAGAGACCTGCCTCTATCTCTCCCCCTAACTCTTCCTCCCATTTGTGCTTTAGCTCCTCTGTCTGCGTTTCCTCTGTCTCCATGAGTTCATTATAGATATCTGAGACGTTCTCCTCTCCCACCCATACTCTAAAAATTGCCCTATCTTGTGCACGTGGTGGTAGGAACAGGAAGGTTGGAAACTGCCTTTGCAAGAAGTCCCAAATCTGCAGATACCTAAACCCATTCGCTCCCATCAACTCAAACTTCTCCTCTAACTCCCTCAAATCGGGGAAGCTCCCATCTATAAACAAACCTCCCATCCTCCCGATCCCTGCTCCCTGCCATCCTCGAAACCCTCCATCTAGTCTCCCTGGGGCAAACCGATGGTTGCTACAGATTGGAGCCCAAACTGATGCTGCCTCCGCTCTCACATGTTTCCTCCACTGCCCCCAGACTCTCAGAGCCGCCACTACCACTGGGCTTGTGGCCGGCGAGAACGACAGAGATGTCATGATCGATGCCCCTAAACTCATGTCCTTACAAGATACTGCCTCGACACGTTCCCACATCGACCCTTCCCCTACTACCTACTTCCTAACCATGGCTATATTTTCCGCCCAGTAATAGTTGCTAAAGTTCGGCAGAGCCAGCCCACCCTCCCTCTGGCCACGCTTCAGCATCACCTTCTTCACTTGCGGGGTTTTACCCGCCCAAACAAAACCGGAGATCACCTTATTTACCCGCTTGCAAAAGGCTAGTGAGATAAAGATGGGGAGGCACTGAAAAACAAACAGGAATCTCAGGAAGACCGTCATTTTCACTGTCTGTACCCTCCCCGCCAGTGATAATGGGAGCATATCCCACCTTCAGAAATCCTCTTTCATTTGTTCCACTAACCATGTCAAGTTAGTTTATGTAACAGCCCCCAGTCCCGTGCCATCTGGATCCCTAAATAACGGAAACTACCTTCCACCACTCTGAATGGCAGCTCTCCCAGTCTCCTCTCCTGCCCCCTTGTCTGGAATTGCTTTTCCCCATGTTCAATTTGTACCCCGAAAAATGGCCAAATTCCCCTAAAATCCTCATGATCTCTCCCATCCCCTCTAACAGGTCGGAAACATACAGGAGCAGCTCATCGGCGTATAGCAAGACCCTATATTCCACCCCACCCTGGACCAGCCCCTGGAAGCTCTTAACGTCATAGCCAGTGGCTTAATGGCCAGAGCGAACAGTAATGGAGAGAGGGGGGTATCCCTGCCTAGTCCCCCGGGTTAGTCTAAAATAGCCCGCGTCAGCCGGGTTGTTCGAACATTCACCTCTGGTGTCTGGTACAGCAGCCTGACCCAGTCGATGAAACGCCGACCAAACCCAAACCGCCCCAACACCTCCCACAGATAGTTCCATTCCACCCGGTCAAAGGCCTTCTCCGCATCCATTGCGACCACTACCTCCACCTCATTTCCTTCTGGGGGCATCATGATTACATTCAAGAGCCTTCTAACGTTGGCCGTTAGCTGCCTCCCCTTAACGAACCCCGTCTGGTCTTCCCCTATCACTCCCGGGACACAGTCTTCTATCCTTGCGGACAAGATTTTAGCTAACAGTTTGTCGCTGTTTTAGTATTCTGATAGCTGGTTCTCAGCTGTACAATACACGAACACCAGAACTCAATCTGGCCCGACTCGATGAAAATTGCAGAGTAGGACATACCTATTCCCGCAAAGGAGCCCGTTAGGTTGGTAGTACTGGATGTAGGCTTTTTACAGGAACCAGCCCACACCCTTTAAAGGCATTCCCAAAAATTAGACAGCCCAAGAATGGGTTTGGGAATTCCCGAATCAGGACCTGCCAGTTTTTACAGGTCTCCCAAGTCAACTTAATGCAGTATTAGTCAAAGCCTCCTAACGTGCTGCAGTTTTCATGATACTATGGTAACTGGTAAACTGAAGAAATATATGCACTTAAGTGCTTATTATAGTTAGAATGATTTTGAATTCCGACCTAACAAGCTTAGATCATTGTAATATGATCCGTAAGCAACTGCTCCTTCAGTTTTCCTTTGGGCAGGCTTAGTATTGTCAGATTTTCTGCTCCAGCTCTGCACTTGAACTATGGGTTTCCCATTCCAAATCCATTGCTAATTCAGTTACACCTTTAAAATTCAAACTTGCATTCAAAAAACTGCCCCAGTCTTCCTTCACCTCTTCTTAAATTGAAGCTGTTTTTTGGATCTCTTTCCACACCTAGAGGTTCATATGGCAGATTTTCATCTGATAATAATAATCTTTATTAGTGTCACAGGTAGGCTTACTTTAACACTGTAATGAAGTTACTGTGAAAATCCCCTAGCCGCCACATTCCGGCGCCTGTTCGGGTACACAGAGGGAGAATTCAGAATGTCAAATTCACCTAACAAGCACATCTTTCGGGACTTGTGGGAGGAAACTAGAGGACCGGAGGAAACCCACACAGACACAGGGAGAAAGTGCAGACTCCACGCAGACAGAGACCCAATGCTAACCACTGTGCGACCGTGTCACCTGTTCCCATAGCAAGGTTTTTCCTGGAACACATCGCTAACCTGGCAGAGGCTTTTTGAGGGGCACTATTCCACATCAGGCATGATGGACCAGGAGTCTCTCCCACTCTTACTAGCAGGCATTGAGGTGTTGGAAGGATCTTGCAGGTTGATACTCACCTCAACCTGTTGGCTGCATTATGAACATAGCTTTCTTGTCATCAAGTCCTGTGGTGGGGTTCAGAGGCAGGAATGTTACCCATTGCGCCCCAAGACCTCCCAATTGAAGCTATTGTGAATGCTACTTATTATTATTTATGGCAAGTCCATCACAACTTTAATCCTGCAGATGCCTTTACAGTTCCTATTTTTCAGGTCAGGATTCTCACTACAGGTTTGATACGAGTAGATTTTGTTACCTTGGGGATATCCTCGTCTGCTCATTTATTTCAGCCGTTTTATCTATGCAAAGTGTTAAAATAATAAATCAACTTTCATCAAAGTTTTGGGGTCAAGGCAAGGTTATATTGAAAAAATATAATATATAATTAGTATTCATCTGATCACATTTTGGCGTTCTTAACTTAATATTTCTTATGAAGTTTTGTAGAGAGCTCTGATTTGATTTCCGTTTATAAATTCATTTAGCTTTACTGTATCAATTCTTGAAAAAGTGCATCTAGTCGAACACCAATTGACTTCCAATCTCTTTAATTTATGATATTTGTTTCTTTTCACCACATTGTAATCATTGTTATACATGGCTCGAAGCAGCCATTCTATCAATGTATTCATGAAGCAAGCTCTTTAGTCCAGTGCCTCTTCACTGGAGGGTTAGTTCATCCTGTGTAATATGTAGATTTAGACCATGTTGCAAGTGAATAAATAAATGGTCTGTCATTGAAGCTTGTGGTATTTATCAATGTCCTGCTCTGTATGTGCGGTTAACCATGCTGGGAAAACCTCAAAACTATTGGTTCAAGAAACCTTTAACAGCATTAATGCCAAGAAACATCACACCATTTAACTCATTGCTTTTCAGGATCTCAAACAGTGAAACTCCTTACCTCCCTACATCTTTT
This sequence comes from Scyliorhinus canicula, assembly GCF_902713615.1. NCBI lineage: Eukaryota > Metazoa > Chordata > Chondrichthyes > Carcharhiniformes > Scyliorhinidae > Scyliorhinus > Scyliorhinus canicula. The sequence goes on along the minus strand of NC_052159.1, from coordinate 69,937,936 downwards.
CTTGCTCTTACAGGGCACGATTCACCCGAACAATTTCTATGTCTGCTTTCGGACACATTTGGCAAGGTGTTTCTTGGCGATGCCAGGATTAACACTACCAAACAATGGCACTTAGCAATTTTTTGGGCCTTGGGGTTTCTCCTTATTGAGGCCACTTCGGCAGTTTTACTGCACTGGTGAACTGAGCTCGCCAGCGGGACCGATTCCTCACAGATGGGGCGCCATTTTGAAGGATTACCCCGATCTCTACACCACCCCCCTCCCCCTTCAGGAACTCCCAGTTTCAGGACCCCCCCCCACCCTCCCCCACCCCCCTCACCTCCAAACCTTATTGTCGCCTCAAGGCTCCCCTCACCCCCCCTTTCATGGCATGGCCCCCCAGTCTTCCAGCCCTGGCAGTGCCACCTGGGCACCCTGGCAGTGTCTGGGTGGCACTGCCAGGATGCAAGGCAAGCAGTACCAAGGTGCCCGGGTGTTGAGGGGAGGCACTCCCCTGCCCTGTCCCTAACTAACCAGCGGGCTCTGATGGCCTGTGGGACCCCTCAGCTGCCACCATGGCTGGTCCACACTCGTGGAAGCCAGTGCTAAATTGAGGTCTCACAGGCACTGCCGTTGACTCCCGGGTAGGAGAATGTGCCATTCAGATATTTAAATGAGCCAAATGATCACCACCAGCGAGGGCATGCGCTGAGCGTAGGAAGGCAGGTGACTTGCAATCGGCCCTGCGTCGGCCGGGAAGCCCGAATTGGGGCTCTGTCAGGATTCACCCGTTATGCTCGGCTGAATCGTGCCCACAATCTACAGACTTTTAAAGTACAAACTCCACATCACCGAGCCACTGCTCTTCAGTTGGATTATATTTTCCCTTACTCTTTTCAAACTGCACAATGAAGCATGGCCTTTCAATTAGATTTCACAGTCTTTAAAAAATCTACAGTATCAATAGTTTGTTTCGATCAGGACTAAAATTAATAAGTTAACTGTTTTATCCAAATTGATGGCTTACTTGTCTTACTAATTAAAGTTACTTGAAAAAATTACAAGACATGTATTATTTATACACAGAAATAGGTGTGGTTTATTAGCTGTGGTTCAGCTGGTAGCATACTTGACTCTGGGTTCAAGTTTCATCCCAGGGTTTGAGCACAAATTCCAAGTCTGACACTTCAATGCATTATTGAGGGAGTGCCACGCTGCCTGAGATGCTGGGGTGGGTTCTCTGTCAGCCGGTATATTGGGGTCCATGATGCAGTAGAGAATCGCAAAATCGGAATTGGTACTGGATGTTGGCGGGCGCCAACCTGACCCCCTCACTGACGCCGGAATTGCGGTCCACGACCGCGTGCCAGCAGGAGCATGTAAATTAATGCAAATTAGTCTTTTGCAATCATTCAGGAATGTGGATTTGCGTGGAGCCTCCTCCTCCAATAAGTTGTTTAATAGTCCACCGCCATTCACAGCTGGATGTGGCAGAATAAGAAGTCTTACAACACCAGGTTGAAGTCCAACGTGTTTGTTTCAAACACTAGCTTTTGGAGCACTGCTCCTTCCTTCCACAGGTGAATGAAGAGGTATGTTCCAGAAACATATATATAGACAAATTCAAAGATGCCAGATAATACATAGATTGCGAGCATTTGCAGGTAATTCAGTCTTTACAGATCCAGAGATAGGGGTGACCCCAGGTTAAAGAGGTGTGAATTGTCTCAAGCCAAGACAGTTGGTAGGATTTTGCAAGCCCAGGCCAGATGGTGGGGGATGAATGTAATGCAACATGAATCCCAGGTCCCGGTTAATGCCATACTCATGTGTGCGGAACTTGGCTATAAGATTCTGCTCGGTGATTCTGCGTTGTCGCGCGTCCTGAAAGCCGCCTTGGAGAACGCTTACCCGGAGATCAGAGGCTGAATGCCCTTTACTGCTGAAGTGTTCCCCGAATGGAAGGGAACATTCCTGCCTGGTGATTGTCGTGCGATGTCCGTTCATTGGATGTGGCAGAGCTTAGATCTGATGCGTTCGTTGTAGGACCACTTAGCTCTGTCTATTACTTGCTGCTTATGCTGTTTGGCACACAAGTAGATACCTCTCTATTCACCTGAGGAAGGAGCAGTGCTCTGAAAGCTCGTGTTCGAAAAAAACCTGTTGGACTTTAACTTGATGTTGTAAGACTTCTGACTGTGCTCACCCCAGTCCAACGCCGGCATCTCCACATCATTTAGCATGGTGGTAGTGCCACACAACACAATGGACGGTATCCTCAATGTGAAGATGGGACTTTGCCTTCACAAGGACGGTTGTGGGCACTTCTACTGGTACTGACATAGATAGATGCATCTGCAGCAGGCAGGTTGGTGAGGATGAGGTCAAGTATATTTTTTCCTCTTGGTTCCCTCACCACCTGCTGCAGTCCCAGTCCAGCAGCTATGCCCTTTGGGACCTAGCCAACTCGGTCTGTGGTGGACGTTGAAGTCCTCCACCCAACGCATATTCTGTGCCCTTGCCACACTCAGTGCTTCCTCCAAGTGGTGTTCAACATGGAGGAGTACTGATTCATCAGCTGATGGAAGCCAGTACATGGTAATCAGCAGGTGGTTCCCTGTCCACGTTTAACCTAAAGCTGTGAGACTTGGTGGAGTCCAGAATCAATTATGAGGACTCCCAGGGCAACCCCCTCCCGACTGTATGCCACTATGCTGCCAACTCTGCTGGGTATGTCCTGGCTCTGGTGCATGTGCATGATCCCATAACTTTAATTTGAAGAAGAGTGGGGGAGTTATCCCTCAGTCAACATCACGCAGACAGATCAACTGGTCATTGTCAGGTTTCTGTTTGCTGTGCACAAAATTAGCTGACGCATTTCCCACATTGCAACAGTGACCACACTTTCAACGTACTTCATTGGTTGGAACATGCTTTGAGACATTCCATGTGTTTGTAAAAGTGCTGTATAAATGAAAGTTTTTCTTTTTAAAATGTATTTCTTAGTGTAGACGATTCAGAACAAGGGTGAAAAAGAGATCGGAACTCTTCAGCCATTTAAAGAATTGGAAGCAACTTGCCTGATTCCATTTATCTGTTTGTTAGTGATAAGCACTCGGAAACATCAATGCCATATATGATTAGTTTGTGAGCTAAAGTTAGCTGAGGTGACTTGTAGATTAGCACTGTGGTTATGGTATTTGATTAGCAACGCAAGACGCTGAAAATTCAGATCCTACCATGAAAAATTGCATAATTGAGTTTAATATTCTCAATCAGCCATGAAACCAAAGAGACTGTTGTGAAAATTATATCTGATTTACTAGTGTTTGTCTGGGTGGTGAGACTGTAACCTTACTTTGTCTCCCTACATGTTACCTCAGTTCTAGACTATAGCTATCATACCCACAAAGCAGCAGCATCACAAGGCTCTTTGTCACCTTTTCAGGATAACTAGATTTTGTGAGGGCCACGAAGAATCCAGCACGAGTTCAAGGATAGAAATAAATCACATTTATTTACAATAACATATATAATATATATATATTTATGTATACACACACAACAGCAGCATCAACTGCCTTGCTAATCACTCCTCACTAGTTGGTTCCAAACTGGCCAGCTCTATTTATGCAGGGAATCTGCTAATGATTTCTCCATCCCCCTCATTGGGGAAGCTCATGCTCCCTAAGGATTCTGGGATTGCCATTAGTCCCCAGCCTATGGTAAGCAGGCAGGCTATAACATCCCCCCCCCCCCCAAAGTCCAAGGAATCCACCAAAGACCCTGGCGAAGGAGGGCGTCGGACTCGTTTTGCCGCAGACCGGACACCATTTGCACGAGGCGCTGGATCGGGCGGTGTGTAACGAGACAGAGAACAGCATTTCATTGATGAACGGCGTAACAGTTTTACATCCACGGCCCGGGGCCCGAGGACTCCCCCTCTGAGGTGTCCTGTGTCTCCATCTTGGAGTCAGGGTCCGCTGACTCCGTCATCTCGGCATCTCTAACTCCACGCGGTTCTGCAACGACCTGCGCAGGCTTTGAGTGCGGCACCAGAGGAAGATTGTGAGTAATACTCTCCACTGTGTCTGGTCTCTGTGGCTGTAGAAATAAGCTCCGAGGGCGGGGAATCTTTGGAAGAAATGGTCTTCTGGACTGAACATGGTCCACATGCTTGCACTGGAGACGACCCTGGGCTTTCACCTGGTAAGCGATAGCGCCCGTTCGGCGAAAGATAACACCAGGGACCCACTGGGCACCACCAGCAAAATTTTGAACGAACACTGCTGAATCGGCCAAAGCCGAGAAAAACCATGTCCCTGCCATTATTGATTGCGGCGTACTTCTGCGCCAATATCCGGGAAAACCATGCTGAGGCGGGTGCGAAATCTCCGGCCCAGTAGAGTTCTGCAGGAGCTACCCCAGTCACCGCATGTGGAGTGGTCCTGTATGAAAACAAAAAACAAGCCAGTCTCGTGTCCATAGACCCAGAAGACTGCTTCTTTAGGCCCCGTTTGAATGTCTCCACTTCACGCTCCGCCAACCCATGGAAGCTGGGTGGTATGGAGCGGTGCGGATATGGCGTATGCCGTTCATCTTCTTGAACCTCGCAAACTCCTCACTTGTGAACCGAGTGCCATTGTCCGTGACCAGCACCTCGGGGAGGCCATACGTACTGAAAGACAAATGCATGTTCTCAATTGTTGCGCAGGACGGTGTGCCTACCATCTTAAGCACCTCTAACCATTTAGACTGGGCATCAATTAATAGCAGCAACATGGATCCTTGAAAAGGGCCAGCGAAATCCACATGCAAGCACTCCCAAGGCCGCCCTGGCCATTCCCAGTGATGTAGGGGCGCGGCCGACGGAAGCTTCTGATGCTCCTGGCAAATGAAGCAGTTTTGGGCCACCATCCCCAATGTCGGTGTCGAGGCCTGGCCACCAGACATAATTCTGAGCCAACATTTTCATTTTTGTCCAATCTGGATGCCCGTTGTGCAAGTCCTTTAGTATCAGCTCCTGTCCTTTTTCTAGGTCAATCACATGCGTCCCCCACAAGAGGATATCGTCTTCCATGCTAAATTCTGACAGCTTGGAGGAAAATGCCCGCAACTCGCCTGGGAGCTGTGTATGCCACCCACCATGCAGGACTATGTGCCAAACCTTTGACAGGGCTGGCTATGTTTAGGTCCACTCACGAATCTGTGATGCCATGACAGGCAAGGAGTCCATATAATTTTGGGTTGCAACCACCTCACCAGTCGTGGGGGTCGACATGGGGCCGGTCGATAAAGGCAATCGGCTCAGCGCGTCGGCATTCACTATCTGGGTTCCTGGTTTGTGCTCCAGAGAATACTCGTAGGCAGCGAGCAACAAAGCCCAGCACAGGATCCGTGCGGAAGCAATGAGTGGTATTGGTTTATCCTCTCGGAAAAGTCCCAGCAGAGGCTTATGATCAGACACAATAGTGAAGTGGCGGCCATACACGTACTAGTGGAAGCATTTCATGGCGAAGACCATCGCCAGGCCCTCCTTCTCGATCTGCGCGTACTTCTTTTCCGCTGCAGTCAATGTGCGGGAGGTGAAATCTATTGGCTGCTAGGCCCCGTTTCCCATCTTGTGGGACAGGACGGCCCCAATACCGTATGGGGATGCATCACACGTGATCCAAACGGCAGGTATGGCCCCTGGGCTGGCCCCAGTTTCTGTCGGAACGACGGCGCCGCTGGCGCCCCCTGGACCGATGTCCATGACGGGGTCGGTGCCCAAAAGTCCGACACTGACATGGCTCCTTATCCATTGGTTCTGGGGAAGGTTCCCTTCGGGGAGGAACGTCCGGCAGCCACTGGCGTCGATCCGGATGTCACTCCGCCCAAGGTACCGCAGGGGTGTGGGGAGACGCTTTTGGACGGAAGGAGTTGCGCCCCAAGGCGTGCAACTCCGTTCCCTGTAGCTCCTGCACTCCCAGTTCTACACTCTCTCGGGACAATATTATTTGAATGGCCAGTTGAAAAGTCAATGTTGGCTCAGCAAACAACTTTCTCTGGGTGGCCGCATTGTTAATACCGCAAACCAAACGGTCGCACAACATTTCTGATAAGGGGCGAAATTCTCCGACCCCCAGCAGGGTCGGAGAATTGCCTGGGGGCGCCTAAAATCCTGCCCCCGCCATGGCAGAAATTCTCCGCCACCCGGGAAGTGGCGGGGGCAGGAATCTCACCACTCCGATCGGAGAGGCCCCTGCGGCGATTATCCTGCCCAGATGGGCCGAAGTCCCGCCGCTGGGAGGCCTCTCCCGCCGCCGAGGTTTAAACCACCTCTAGAACGGTGGGCTCAGTGGCGCGAGCAGGCCCCGGGGTCCTGGGGGAGCCGGGGGGCGATCGAACCCGGGGGGTGCCCCCACGGTGGCCTGGCCCGCGATCAGGGCCCCCGCTCAGAGTCCGGGCCAGTGCCCTGGCTGCTCTATTTTCTTCCGCGGCCGCCACGGCCTCCGCCATGGCGGAAGCGGAAGAGAACCCCACATCGCGCATGCGCCGGCAATGACGTCAGCGGCCAGCTGCCGCTGACATCACTGCCGGCGCAAGCGTGGTCCGGCGAAAGCCTTTCGGCCAGCCCCACTGCCGGGGGCGCCGGTTTTTTGCGCCGGTCTTCAGGTGGCAACCGCTCCGGCGCGGGGCTGGCCCCCAAAGGTGGGGAGAATTCCCCACCTTTGGGGAGGCGCGACCCCTGAGTGGTTGGAGCCACTCCCCTACTCCGGGACCCTCCGTCACGCCGGGTAGGGGAGAATGCCGCCCAAGGTCTCACCATAGTCACAGAACTCAGCAATCCTGCATAGCCTGGATAGAAACTCTGCAAGGGATTCTCTTGGGGTCCTCTCAGCGGTATTAAACCAGTAATGTAGACTATCGTGGATGGAGTTGGGTTAAAATGTTGCCCCACTTAAGTTCACAAATTCATCAAACGTCTTGGTGTCTGGCGCAGCTGGGTACGTAAGGCTCCTAATCACCCCAAACATATGCGGGCCGCAGGCGGTGAGGTAAAATGACCACCTGCCGCTTGTTTTCCGGTGATGTTGTTTGCCCGGAAATTGTAACACATCCGTTGTGTGTACTGATTCCAACTTTCCAGCGCAGCATGAAAAACATCCAAACGTCCATATAGAGCAGGGGTGGGCAAACTACGGCCCGCCAAAGGTCTTTATGCGGCCCACCAAGATCAAGTCATTAAAAAAAAGAAAGAAAACAAAAATTCTTATTTTTAAATTTTTTTTTTAATTTTTATTTTTTTTTATTTTAAGGTTAATGGGGGGGTGCTGTTGGGTTACTGGTATAGGGTGGATACGTTGACTTGAGTAGGGTGATCATTGCTCGGCACAACATGTGTTTCATGTGAAGTTTCTACTTTAAAATATTAATTAATAAAAATTAATTCCTTTTTTTTCTTTAAAAACCTTTTATTTTGGCTATTTTAAATATTAATTATTTTACTTAATATACTATGCGGCCCTTTAAAATTGTGAATTTCTTAATGTGGCCCTTGCACGGAAAAGTTTGCCCACCCCTGATATAGAGGCATGGTTTAACAGAAAAAAAACTTCCAACCTGTATCTAACAAAAATCCAGGGAGGAGGCTTCAACAGCGTAGACAGCTATCCACTTTAACCCTCGTCGCCAGTCTTGTGAGGGCCACGAAGAATCCAGCGCAAGTTTCAGTATAGAAAGAAATAACATTTATTTACAATAACATATATACAACTGCAGCAACTCCCTTGCTGCTCACTCCTCTCTAGCTGGTTCCAAACTGGCTAGCTGCATTTATGCAGGGAATCTGCTAATGATTTCTCTGTCCCCCCCTCACTGAGGAAGCTCATACTCCCTAAGGATTGTACGACTGCCATTAGTCCCCAGCCAGTGGTAAGCAGGCAGGTTGTAACACTAGAAATGTACAATAATGTGCCTTGTATGTAAAAACTTGTAGTTTGTGTGGAAGTGGGGAAAACGGTATTTCTTCTGCAAAGCCTGCAATATTTCAGTCAAGTTTCTAACCGGTAGTGGACTCTACCTCTTCATCAATCACTTTCTCAGCCTCTCCAGCTTCTTCCACCTCACTTCCAATAATGTGTGATGAGTTTATGGATCTTGTTTGAGACCATCTATTCAGCTGCTTCTGTCGCAACTCTACCCTAAGCCAGCCAAATATTACCCAAGGTCACTCCATCTCCAGTTCTCTCCTGCTAAACTTCTGAACTGTCATCATCCTTTCCTGTCCCTTTACCAACTGACATTTTAAGTAGTTCCCACTGCTCAGGTATTGTCCCCCTCTCTTTCAAAACCACCATCATTACTTAATTCATTGTATCTCCAAACTCTCTTTCCTCTCATAATCGCTGGAACATTTTGTACTCGCCCAAATCTGTATCCATCTTTTTCATAACTGAATACATAAATCTCCCCAGTCAGGTTCCCACCTCAGGCACAGTAATGAAATATCCCCAACGAAAGTCACAAATAACAGCCTCTGTGACTATGATGATGGTGCACTGTCCTTCCTCACTCTTCTTAACCTCTCTGCAGTCTGTGGCACAGTCCATAAGACCATAAGACATAGGAGCAGAATTAGGCTACTCGGCCCATCGAATCTGCTCCGCCATTCAATCATGGCTGATATTTTCTCATCCTCATTCACCTGCCTTCTCCCCGTAACCCCTGATCCTCTTAATAATCAAGAACTTATCTAACTCTGTCTTAAAGACACTCAATGATTTGGCCTCCAAAGACTTCTGCGGTAAAGAGTTCCACAGATTCACCACCCTCTGGCTGAAGAAATTCCTCCTCATCTCAGTTTTAAAGAGCGTCCCTTTAGTCTGAGATGGTGCCCTCTGGTTCTAGTTTTTCTCACAAGTGGAAACATCCGCTGCATGTCCACTCTATCCAGACCTCACAGTATCCTGTAAGTTTCAATAAGATCCCTTCTCATCCTTCTAAACACCAACGAGTACAGACCCAAAGCCCTAAACCATTCCTCATACGACAAGTTCTTCATTCCAGGGATCATACTTGTGAACCTCCTCTGGACCCTTTCCAAGGCCAGCACATCCTTCCTTAGATACGGGGCCCAAAACTGCTCACAATACTCCAAACGGAGTCTGACCAGAGCCTTATACAGCCTCAGAAGTACATCCCGGGTCCTGTATTCTAGCCCTCTTGACATGAATGCTAACATTGCATTTGCCTTCTTAACTGCCAACTGAACCTGCACATTAACCTTAATCACCACATAAACCACACCATCCTCTATTGTCCAACTAAGGGCAATATTTTCCGGCCCTTCCAGCCGTCGGGATCTTGCCGCACCAACGAAGATGACCACTCATGGCGGCATTCCCGGTGGCAGGAGGGCGAGCCATGCCAAAGCGGGTACACTTTGGCAGGACCAGAAGATCCCACTGGCGACCAATGGTCTGACTCTGCTATGGGAAAACCCATCACGCTGAGTGGGGGGGGGGAGAAAATGGTGGCTAAATTGGGCTGCACTCATCTAGTTCCACTCTTACTCTCCCAAATCATAACTAAAGATTCTGCAGAAATGCTTCTCATGCCAACTTAATGCCATCAGGCCCACAGTCGTTTTTTGTATGCTTCTGCGGGATTTGGGCATTGTTGGCAAGGCCAGCATCTGTTGCCCATCCCTAATTGCCCTTGAGATGAGCAACAAATGCAGGCCTTGCTTGTAATGCCTCCATCCTGCGGAAAAATAAAAATAGACTCCAAAGCTGACGGCGTTGTGTTCCTCATCCTTATCTTCATACTTCCACTCGGCAACATCATCTGAAGACATTGCACTTAGTGTTAACGCCCTCATGACAGATGGAGAGGATTGAGGGAATTGAGGGAGGTTAAAAAGTAAAATTTGATGAACACATCACCATTCTGCAATGCTCATGCTTTCCACTAATTTTAGGGCAGCAGGTTGGAAAAGTAGAACACATTGTTATCGTATTTAAATGAAGCTCCCACAGTGCTGTCGGAAATGTGATTTAAACTTAAACAGCTGCCAGCCAGATTAGCCAGAGCTCAGGAAATCTTGCCGCCAAATGGAGGTGGAAGGTGCCAACCTCAGCTGGTTAATGCCTTGTAAAGGATAGTAAGAGTAGAAATGTTTCTTCTCATCCCCAAGGAAGCCTTTGGCCTTCCTTGCAGTCTCATTTCATTTCATTTCCTCTTTGCTTTTGGCAACTCAATATTCAACTATTTTAATGCTCTTATCCCACCCTATACTACATCATTTCACTCCGAACTCTGTTGACCATATCCTAACTCACACCAAAATTTGCTCACTAATCACAACTGTGCTCAGTGACTTTGTTGACTCCAAGTCCATTAAGACATAATATTGAACATTTTCATTCTCATTTTCAAAACCCTTCACAAGCTCATCCCTCCCTGTCTCTGAAACTTCCACTCATCTAAACCTTTGAGATTTCCTTCAGTTGTCATCATGATGACCCAGGTGGAATATGATTTCCCTGAGTTTATCGTAGAGAGCTGGACCCAGTTAATTCCTCTGCTATAAAGTGTTAAATGTAATTGATTCCCTGCCCAAAGTATGCATTGACTTTTCATTTGCAGTTTAAATCAACAAATGATTTGCATTACGTGCTTATGCTAGCTTAATATGAATCTTCTGTCTCTGCAATGTTCGAATGGAAAAATAATAGAAATAGGAGTTGGAATAGGCGTTTTGGCCTTTTGGGCTTGCCTCCTATTCAACAAGGTCACTGCTGACTTTCTACCTCACCTCCACCTTCTGCACTATTCCTATAATCCCTTAATTCCATTTGTAACCAAAAATCAATCAGCATCCACCTTGAATAAACTCGATGACTGAATACCCACAACTCTCAGTGTAGGAAATTCCAAAAATTCACAATGTTTAGTGAAGAGATTTCTTCTCACCGTCTTACTTTAAAATCCCCAGGATGAAAATCTTCTGGTCCAGGGGGATTGTCTCTGTTTCGTGCAGTTGTTTTCTTCAACACAGTTATTTGCGGATGTTAAATTTGGAAAGTCCCCTTCCTGTTTCAATCTTCTGCCTTTTCTGTAAATTCTGATGCAAAGTCATTATTTAACATATTTATCTTCTCCTCATTTTCATTTCAAATATTGCTGTTATCAGTTTCCAAGTGGTCACATTCTCCTGACCACCTTTTTCCAAATATGACAGGAATTTTTTTCTCGCAATAATTTTCACATTTCTTAGGTTCTGTTTTTGTTGCTTTAGCTTTCTGTTTTCTCACCACAGGTGTGGAATTTAATGCCCTTACCCATGGTGAGTTTGGTGGTGGGAGATAATTTAATCAGAATGGAGGTGACAGGAGGTGAGCCCACTATCTGCTCCCCTCCATTTCAATTGAATCTGTGGTGGGAAGATGCGTGGATGGCCTTCCACTCTGCCTCTGCAGAGTTGCATATGGATTACCTGAACTCCTCCAGTGCTTCCAATGAATTCACAGTGCTCAAACTCCAGTCGTCTTGTGCAGTTGTCCTAACTTACCCCATCAGGTGCAATATATTCAGTCACCAGGCCCCATACTTTGGTTCCTTCCTTAACTCTTTCACTTTCTACCTCTTTTCAAAGCTTAAGACCCTTCTTAAAGATTTTTTTTAACCGAGCTATTGGTTGCTCCATGTTAACTTCTTTGGCTCAGTGTCCATTTCTCCCTTACACCTCTGTGAAGCAACTGGAGCATTTTCTCCATATTAACAGTGCTAAGGTTTTGTTGTGATCGTTGAGGTATTTAAAGAAGCATGCCAAAGCTAGCTCTGCCAACTCTATGGCTTTGCAAACCTGCCAAATTTGAATGAGCTCCCTTCACTGCCCAGTCTTCACAGGACAGGCTTGTCAATCAGCTGAAACTGATTACTGGCTAAGTATAATTGCACCAGGTTTTATTATACTCCAAGAAGGTTTAACACTGTGAAGAATAATTGATCCTCTTTATGTAGAACAGTACTTTAACGGGCTATTGGACATTCAAGACTTCATCTTTTACAGCACATAATTAAAAGTAATATAGCCTTTAAACTTGGGCGGTGAAACTGAGTGAGCTAATGACCTGAGCTAAACCCTGTATTCTGTATGAAATTAATGTGGTTAATTCTCATTCTGGTCTCAGTGGCTTAGAGAAACTTTTATCTTAGGTACTGAGACTAGAATTAGTATTAAACACAGTGATTTCTTACAGAATGTCTTGTTCATTAAATGCCTATTTGCGAACAATGGCAAAAGTGTTTTCTAAATAGAAATAAAATGAATGGTGAAAATCCAAGTTGTTTATATCCAGATTGATCAGAATACAATGTGTGTATTCTGTTGATAGAAATTGCATTTTCTGAAGTAGTTCTATGGGAGACTTTAAATTTAGAGAAACTTCTGTGACATTATTGTAAAAGGTTCCATACATGGGTGGACACATTGATGAGTCTGAATTAGTTTATGGGTGAAGAGAAAGAATGGTTCTGATTGACTAAGACCCATTGTAAAAAAAAAATCTACTACATGTGATCTCCCACAGCCTCAGAACCTTTTATTGTTCTGTATGAGAGAGGCTGTGACAAAGTCAAGCTAATCGTAGATAGTTACTGAAAATCAATTCAAACTGTATAAAACATGGGCAGAATGAAATGTTAATAATGAACTCCAAGGTCTGCATTTATCGAAACTGGAAAGCATAAAGGTGGTCAGAAGGGTAATCTATATTTGGAGGGCATTCACTTATCTTGCATAGAAGGAAGGGGAGTTAAAATTTAACCATTGGGCCAGCTGCCTGCTCAATGGTGCCAACATTCGGCAATAGTTTTGAGGGCCAGGCCTCGCTACATAGGACTGTGGGCAAAAAGAATGATCTCCCAGGAAATTCTGGTTGGCTACAAGCCTCTGAAACATTGTGCTGGAATGAGGATTCAGTGTTGCTGCAGCCCAGGTTTGATTTTGCAGAGTCTGGAGTAGGACCTCTGCTCCTCCCAGTAAATTGACATTGAACTGCTGGACTTCTTTCAGCTGAACTGCCAGCTGATAATGTGCAGAGCTCTGCCCAGCAAATGTCCTAAAATGACTTTTGGGGCTTTCTTAATATAATCGGATGTTGATTTACATGTTCAGATTGCCAAGCACCTGAATCAAGCAAATGCCGAGTAATTCAGTCGAAACTCCTGGTGAAACTGGCTTCCACCAGAGACTTGTTCCTAATGTTTTTTGGGGTGGGACTGCCCTGTTTTCATCAGTGAAAGACCACCACAAAATGTCACAGCCACTATCCAGGGGAGATGAACATATACCTATTATTTTGAATCTGAAGATAGTGCTGACACAGCTAACAGGCTGACAGAATAAAAAATATTCAGGATGGAAGGAAAGAAACAAGAGTGTTTTAACTGGAAAAGCAACAAAGAGCAGGGAACAAAGCTTGGGTTTTAAAGAAGTGTAGGTTTAGCAGCAGGGAGGATGGATGTAATACAGAAAGCCACAATTCTAAAGATATAAGAAAGAATGAGTTAGAGTTGAAAATACTGTGCTAAATTTTAATGTCAGCACAAGATAACAAACTAAATACAGATAAAGATGCTCATTCATCTTAGGTAAAAAAAAAAATATCGTCAGCATGCCATCTAACAGTGTTTGAATTAATCTATGCTTCCTTCCACCATCCTTCCCAAAAGACCATCCGAATGAGGATTAGAAGGATTTTCGGCAAGATTAAAGGAAATGCACCAATGATTGGCCCCTGAATGCTGACAAATCTGACCTAAAGTTGTCAGAAATGAAAGGTTAATCATTACTTTGTAGAACAAGCTGGGATGAAATAAAATGGATGGTAAGAGGATGATTTTTTTTAACCAAAACTGGAAAAGCTCTAGAAAAAGAAAGGGAGAAATAAAAAGTGAATAAAACGAGGAACTCCAAAGCCCATTCCCATTATACAGGTTATGCGTGTTGCGACTATTTTTCGGTAGCCTCCAAGCTGTTTTTGAATAATGCAGGTCGATGGAGTTAAGGTACAGATCAGCCACGATCTCACTGAAACGTGGAACAGGATCAGTGGATTGAATAGCTTACTCCTGTTCCTATGTCCCGGCCTGCATCATAATGTGGTTCTTAATTTTGAAATTCCTGTTCAATAATGCACTTAACACCTACCTTCAACATAACATAAACTGCTCATCCACATCTCCACTGCGGCCTACATTCTGTTCTGATCTGTTTCAGTTCCATAGACCTCTGCACAGCCAAGATCCTTTGCTTGTTGCTGTTTCATTTGAAAACGTTCCCACTCTTTTAAAATTTTATTCCCAGCATAAACTACCTTGATGCTATTTTTCATTAGTTGACAAGATGAGACAGCCTAGGCAAGGAAGTTTTCAATCATCCCTCTCAGTACTACTGGATATAAATCATTCCACAGAAGGCACACTTTACAAAGAAAAACATACATCCCCAATAAACTTTTCTTTCCATTCTCCAGGATAGCAACCATCCATCCATTCCAACAAGGATCAAAATGCAGCTAATGGTGCTTAAATTAAGATGTTTGTTGAAGCGGTCACGAGAAACCTCTTGTTGGGAGTCCAATATTCCTTGAATTTCATGCTTCAATGCTCCATTTATCTTCTGTGGATTTCTCCAGGATTGCTTTCCGTCCTCCTTTCTGACTAACTAATAATACTCCATTCATCTCTTCATTTAAACTGGCCAGCTCCTTGGTTACGTTCACATTTTGCACTCAATTATGGAAAGATTGTATTGGTTTGAAGTAAAGGACGTTGGAGCAAGAGGTTTGGCTTCAATCAGATTTGGTAACTTTTTACTCTATTGTCCTCCTCAGAGGTGACCAGCACAGAAAAGGCCCTTCAGCCCATCAATCTGCACCAATTAAAAATAACCCCCTAAATATTCTAACCTTGTTTTCCAGAACTTGGCCCATAAACCTGAGTGCCTTGGCATCGCAAATGCACATCTAAATACTCCTTAAATGTTCTGAGAGACTCTGCCTCCACCACCCTTTCAGACTCCCACCACTCTCTGGGTGTAAAGGTTTTCCCTCACGTCCCCTCTAACCCCCCTGCCTCTTACCTTAAATCTATGACCCCTGGCTATTGATCCCTCCACCAAGGGGAAACGTTTCTTCCTGTCTACTCTATCTATGCTCCTCAAACTTTTATCCCCCCCTCAATCTCCTCCACTCCAAGAAAAATAACCCCTGTCTATCCAACCTCTCTTCATATCTCAGGCAACATCCTGGTAAATCTCCTTTGCACCCTTTACAGTGCTATCACATCCTTCCTATAATGTGGATTCCAAAACTGCGCATAATACTCTAGCTGCGGCCTAATCAATGTTTTATATAGTTCCAGCACAACCTCCCTGCTATTAAACTCTATGCCTCAGCTAATTAAGGCAAGCATACCATATGCCTTCTTAACCACTGTACCAGCCTGCGCTACAACCTTAAGGGACCATTGTACATGCAAACCAGGGTCTCTCTGATACTTGGTGCTTCCCAGTGTCCTGCCATTTATCATGTGTACCCAAACTTGTTTGTCCTACCAAAGTGCATCACCTCACACTTATCTGGATTGAATTCCATTTGCCTCTGATCAGGCGAACTAACCAGCCTATCTCTATCCTTCTGTAATCTAAGGCGATCCTATTCACTCTTTACTGCTCCACCAATTTTCATATCATCCACAAACTTACCGATCAACCCTCCTACATTCATGTCTAAATCATTTATATAAACTACAAACAGAAATGGCCCCAACATTGATCAATGCGGGACCCCGCTGAACACAGACTTCCAGTCAGAAAAACACCCATCACCCTCTGCTTCCTGCCACTCAGCCAATTCTGGATCCAGTTTGCCAAATCTCCTTGGATCCCATGGACTCTTAGCTTTTCTATCAGTTTCCCATGTGGGACCTTATCAGCAGATGCCACTTTCAAAAATGGTGCTGCTGACTTGTCTTCATTCTTCATTAATCGTAGTTTCCCACCCACTGTGGTTCACAGGGCTCTCAACCATGTCCAATCCAGCCAGCGCCGGCCCTAGGGTTGCTGGCGCCCCGGGCAAGATGAACTTCGGTGCCCTTGGGGGGCGGGGCCGAGGGGGCGGGGCAGGGCCGAGGGGGGGGCGGACCCGAGGGGGGGGGGGAGGACCCGAGAGGGGGGGGCGGACCCGAGAGGGGGGGGCGGATCCGAGGGGGGGCGGACCCGAGGGGGGGGCGGACCCGAGGGGGGGGCGGGGGGGCGGACCCGAGGGGGGGGCGGGGGGGGACTGAGGGGGGTGGGCGGGGGAGAGGGCCGAGCGGGGGGGTGGGGGCGGACCGGGGGGGGCCGCCATGGGGGAGGGCGGCCACCGCGCATGCGCTGGTTGGCGCCGGCCCAACTGCGCATGGGCGGGATCCGAGTCTCTGGCGCCCCCTAGCACATGGCGCCCCGGGCGACTGCCCGAGTTGCCGGTGCCTTGAGCCGGCCCTGAATCCAGCTCCCGCACCACTGCCTTCACCCATTTTCCTCCCTCCCAGAAAAAGGATAGGGTCCCTCTTGTCCTCACTTTTTACCTCACTGGTCTCTGCATTCAAAGAATTACTCTCCACCAGTCCCGCCAACTCCAGCATGATGCCACCACCAAACACATCTTCCCCTCACTCCCCCTATCAGCATTTCAAGTGGACCGTTCTCTCCGAGATGCCCTGGTCAACTCCTCCATCACCCCAACACCTCATCCTCTTCACACGGCACCTTCCCACGCAATCGCAGAGGTATACCACCTGCCCCTTTACCTCCTCCTTGCTCACCATCACAAGGCCTAATCATTCTTTTCAAGTGTGGCAGCGCTTCAGTGCATCTCCTTCAATTTGGTCTATTGTATTTGCTGCTCCCAGTAAGGCTACTCTACATTGGAGAGAATAAACGCAGACTGTGTGACCGCTTTGGAGAAAACCTTTAGTCCATCCGCAAGCAGGGCCCAGATCATCCTGTCGCTTTCCATTTCAACTCACTGTCCTGCTCTCACGTCCAAATGTCTATCCTTGATCTGCTGTAATGTTCCAGTGAAGCCCAGCGCAAACTGGAGGAACCGCACCTCATCTTCCGATGAGGCAAATTACAGCCTTCCAGATTTAACATCGAGTTCAACAACTTTGGATTGTGAGCTCGCTCCTCCACCTTCACCCCATTTTTAAAATCTATTAATTTATTTTCATTTCTTCCATTGATCTGTTTTTCCCTCATCATTGTCTCCCCTTCCCCCCACCCCACTTGGGCCATCTGTGCCCAGTTCATGGTTGCCCATTGACCCACTGCTCACCTTTGTTCTGTCATTCACATATTCTAATCACTTTATGTGCCACTGTTAGTACCCTTCTTAGCCTTAATCACCCCCATTCCTTTTGCCTTTCTGTCCATAACATCTTTGTCAATCTCCACCTATCACTGCCCCTATCCAGCCCCACAGCTCCACACTCCACCACAACAGTATAAATCTGATCCTATTTCCAGCTCTCTCCAGCTTTGACAAAGAGTCATCCAGACTCGAAACATTAGCTCCCTTCTCTCTCCACAGATGCTGTCAGACCTGCTGAGATTGTCCAGTATTTTCTGGGTCTCTTTCAGATTCCATCATCCACAGTAATTTGCTTTTTATCAAAATCCTTGCTGAAGTCCAAGTAGACAACATCAAATTAATTTCCCTCAACTGCAGGCCTGGTCACCTCTTCAAAAATTCAATCAAGTTGGTCAGGCATGACCTCCCCTTAACAAAGCCAAGCTTATCGTTCTCGATTAATCCTCTCCAAATGCAGATTAATTCTGTCTCTCAGAATTGCTTCCAATAATTTCCCCACCACGGAGTTTAGACTGACCAGCCTGTAGTTTCCTGGTTTATCCCTTCCTCTTTTCTTGAATAATGGTACGACATTTGTTATCCTCCAGTCCTCTGGCACCTATTCTGAGGCCAGAGACGAGCTAAAGATTATTGCTAGCGCCCCAGCTATTTCCTCCTTTGCCTCACTCAACAGCCTGGGATACATTTCATTTGGTCCTGGAGATTTGTCTACTTTTAAGCCTGCCCAGAGCACGCAGACCTCCTCTCTGTCCATGTTAATTTCTTTAATTTATCACAGTCCTTCTCCAGGATTTCTATACCCACACTGTCCCTCTCACGAGTGAATACTGACACAAAGTATTCAGTTAGAACCCCACCTCTGTCCTACGGCTCCACACATAAATGACCACTGTGGTGCTTAATGGGCCCTATTATTTTCCTATTTATCCTTGTACTTGCAAAACAATTTAAGATTTTCCTTTATTTTACTTGCCAGTATCCTTTCATATCCCCATTTTACTTTCCTAATTTCTTTTTGAAGTTCCCTTTTACATATTCTGTGTGCCTTAGGGCTTCTGCTGCGCTGAGCCTTCGATATCTGCCATAAGCCTTCTTTTTTCGCCTTTTCCAATGCTGTGTATCTCTTGATATCTAGGATTCACTGGATTTGTTGATCCCACCCTTTTTCTTGATTGGAAAATGTTTCTCTTATACTCTCCCTATTTCCTTCTTGAATGCATCCAACTGTTCTGTCACGGATTTACCTAAAAGTGTCTTCTCCCAGTCCACTCTGGCCAAATCATATCTGATCTTATTAAAATCGGCCCTCCCCCCAGTTTAGAACTTTGATTTCAGATCCATCCTTGTCCTTTTCCATAATCTTGAATCTAACAGAGTTATGTTCACTGTCTGCAACATGCTCCCTCATTGATACTTCAACCACTTGCCCAGCTTTGTTACTTAAAAATTAAGTACAGGATCGCCCCCTCCCTTGTAGGAGCTTCTGCATTCTGGTTTAAAAAGTTCTCCTGGATGCATTTTACAAATTCTGCTCCCTCTAAACCCTTTACACTACCCCAGTTAATGTTGGGGAAGTTGAAATCCCCAACTATCACTACCCTATTATTTTTATGATGTGGAGATTCCGGCGTTGGACTGAGGTGAGCACAGTAGGATGTCTTACAACACCAGGTTAAAGTCCAACAGGTTTGTTTCAAATCACTAGCTTTTGGATCACTGCTCCTTTCTAAGGTGACTGAAGAGGTGGGTTCAAGAAACATATATATAGACAAAGTCAAAGATGTAAGACAATACTTCGTTCTCCAAGGCAGCCTTCGGACTTGTGACAACATCGAATTGGCGAGCAGAAACTTATAGCCAAGTTCTGCACACATGAGTACGGCCTCAACCGGGACCTTGGATTCATATTGCATTACATTCACCCCCCACCATCTCGCCTGGGCTTCGGAAATCCTACCAACTGTCCTGGCTTGAGACAACTCACACCTCTTTAACCTGTGATTATCCCTCTCTCCAGTTGCTCCGTTTGAACCTATAAAGGCTTAATTACCTGTAAAGACTCACATTCAAAGTATTAGAACATAGAACATAGAACACTACAGCGCAGTACGGGCCCTTCGGCCCTCGATGTTGCGCCGACCCGTGAAACCATCTGAAGCCTATCTGACCTACACTATTCCATTTTCATCCATATGTCTATCCAGTGACCACTTAAATGCCCTTAAATTTGGCGAGTCTACTACTGTTGCAGGCAGGGAGTTCCACACCCCTACTGCCTCTGACATCTGTCCTATATCTACCACCCCTCAATTTAAAGCTATGTCCCCTCGTGTTGGTCATCACCATCCGAGGAAAAAGACTCTCACTGTCCACCCTATCTAACCCTCTGACTATCTTATATGTCTCTATTAAGTCACCTCTCAGCCTTCTCCTCTCTAACGAAAACAACCTCAAGTCCCTGAGCCTTTCCTCGTAAGACCTTCCCTCCATACCAGGCAACATCCTAGTAAATCTCCTCTGAACCCTTTCCAAAGCTTCCACATCCTTCCTATAATGTGGTGACCAGAACTGCACGCAGTACTCCAGGTGCGGCCGCACCAGAGTTTTGTACAGCTGCAGCATGACCTCGTGGCTCCGAAACTCAATTCCCCTACTGATAAAGGCTAGCACACCATATGCCTTCTTAACAGCCCTATTAATCTGGGTGGCAACTTTCAGGGATTTATGTACCTGGATGCCGAGATCTCTCTGTTCATCTACACTACCAAGAATCCTGCCATTAGCCCAGTACTCTGCATTCCTGTTACTCCTTCCAAAGTGAACCACCTCACACTTTTCCACATTAAACTCCATCTGCCACCTCTCAGCCCAGCTCTGCAGCTTACCTATGTCCCTCTGTAACCTATAACATCCTTCAGCACTATCCACAACTCCACCGACCTTCGTGTCATCTGCAAATTTACTAACCCATCCTCCTACACCCTCTTCCAGGTTATTTATAATAATGACAAACAGCAGTGGCCCCAAAACAGATCCTTGGGGTACACCACTAGTAACTGAACTCCAGGATGAACATTTGCCATCAACCACCACCCTCTGTCTTCTTTCAGCTAGCCAATTACTGATCCAAACCGCTAAATCACCTTCAATCCCATACTTCCGTATTTTCTGCAATAGCCTACCGTGGGGAACCTTATCAAACGCCTTACTGAAATCCATATACACCACATCAACCGCTTTACCCTCATCCACCTGTTTGGTCACCTTCTCAAAAAACTCAATAAGGTTTGTGAGGCATGACCTACCCTTCACAAAACCGTGTTGACTATCGCTAATCAACTTGTTCTTTTCAAGATGATTAGAAACCCTATCTCTTATAACCTTTTCCAACATTTTACCCACAACGGAATTAAGGCTCACAGGTCTATAATTACCAGGGTTGTCTCTACTCCCCTTCTTGAACAAGGGGACAACATTTGCTATCCTCCAGTCTACCGGCACTATTCCGGTCGACAAAGACAACATAAAGATCAAGGACAAAGGCTCTGCAATCTCTTCCCTGGCTTCCCAGAGAATCCTAGGATAAATCCCATCTGGCCCAGGGGACTTATCTATTTTTACACTTTCCAAACTTGCTAACACCTCCTCCTTGTGAACCTCAATCCCATCTAGCCTGGTCGACTGTACCTGAGTATTCTCCTCGACAACATTGTCTTTCTCCAGTGTAAACACTGACGAAAAATATCCATTTAACGCTTCCCCTATCTCCTCTGATTCCATACAACTTTCCACTACTATCCTTGATTGGCCCTAATCTTACACTAGTCATTCTTTTGTTCCTGATATACCTATAGAAAGCCTTAGGGTTTTCCTTGATCCTATCCGCCAACGACTTTTCGTGTCCTCTCCTCGCTCTTCTTAACTCTCCCTTTAGGTCCTTCCTGGCTAACTTGTAACTCTCAAGTGCCCTAACTGAGCCTTCATGTCTCATCCAAACATAAGCCTTCTTCGTCCTCTTGACAAGTGCTTCAACTTCCTTAGTAAACCACGGTTCCCTTGCTCGACAACTTCCTCCCTGCCTGACAGGTACATACTTATCAAGGACACGCAGTAGCTGTTACTTGAAAAAGCTCCACATTTCGATTGTACCCATCCCCTGCAGTTTCCTTCCCCATCCTATACATCCTAAATCTTGCCAAATAGCATCATAATTGCCTTTCCCCCAGCTATAATTCTTGCCTTGCGGTATATACCTATCCCTGCCCATCGCTAAAGTAAACTTAACCGAATTGTGATCACTATCACCAAAGTGCTCACCTACATCTAAATCTAACACCTGGCTGGGTTCATTACCCAGTACCAAATCCAATGTGGCATCGCCCCCTGTTGGCCTGTCTACATACTGTGTCAGAAAACCCTCCTGCACACACTGCACAAAAACTGACCCATCTATAGTACTCGAACTATAGTATTTCCAGTCAATATTTGGAAAGTTAAAGTCCCCCATAACAACTACCCTGTTACTCTCGCTCCTGTCGAGAATCATCTTTGCTATCCTTTCCTCTACATCTCTGGAACTATTCGGAGGTCTATAGATAACTCCCAACAGGGTGACCTCTCCTCTCCTGTTCCTCGGCCCATACTACCTCAGTAGACGAGTCCTCAAACGTCCTTTCTGCCGCCGTAATACTTTCCTTGATTAACAATGCCACCACCCCCCCCCCCCCTCTTTTACCACCTTCTCTGTTCTTACAGAAACATCTAAATCATGAAACCTGCAACAACCATTCCTGTCCCTGCTCTACCCATGTCTCCGAAATCGCCACAACATCGAGATCCCAGGTACCAACCCATGCTGCAAGCTCACCCACCTTATTCCGGATGTTCCTGGCGTTGAAGTAGACACACTTCAAACCAGCATCTTGCTTGCCGGTGCCCTCTTTCAAACTTTTAACCCTATCCCTGACCTCACTACTCTCAACATCCTGTACACTGGGACTACAATTTAGGTTCCCATGTATTGTCTTACATCTTTGACTTTGTATATATATATATATATATATGTTTCTGGAACCCACCTCTTCATTCACCTGAGGAAGGAGCTGTGCTCCCAAAGCTAGTGATTCAAAACAAACCTGTTGGATTTTAATCAGGTATTGTAAGACTTCTTACTATTACTTTTACATTTCCCTGAAATGTCCTACATATCTGCTCTTCTATTTTGGACTGTTAGGAGTTCTATAAAACTCTCCCAGAAATGTGATTACTCATTTTTGGTTTGTATCTGCATTAATATGTACCAAGCTCTGTATAATGACAGATTTTCTTCTGGCTACTTGTCTGCATACTTGTTGCTCATGCGTGGAATTTACTCAGCTTGGTTGACTATCTGAGGTTGCTCATTTCCTTTGAAGTGTGAATTCATTGATATAAAATGTGTAAAGCTAATAAACAAGCTACAAAGCAATGAAACATCAGTATAAAACCAATTTTTTACTTGAATGAGCATCAAACTGCTCATTATGTGTCCCATAGTATCTCACTGGAAGTAAATATTTGTATAGGCTTTGTGTAACAATTGAAAACAAGTAAATATGGGCTACGATGCTTTTAATAAAATGTATTTAATGAGTAACAATGAAAAACAGAATCTATCAAACAACTGTAAACAAATACTGACAAAATAATTGTAAGCTCAGTTACACATCACTGAATATGCAGAATGACTTTGATATCACAATTATATTGTGCGATACAGTAAATATTTAAACAACATTACTGTAGAGTCTAAGCTCTTTCTCCATTTGATGATCCTTCAAGGCATACAGGAAGAACCTGAGCATCAATAACTCAAGTGGTAGTGGTTACACTCCAGGATTATCTCTCACAAGTCATATTTGTGTGCTGAACATGACTAGTCCTAAGGATATTTGGTTATGTGCAAGCTGACACAAGTATTCTGAATTGTTTAAACAAACACTGCCATCTTTACTTTCCAATTAGAATTCCACTTTGTGAATCAGTGAGAGAGCTTTCAGTTGATATTTGATCGTGCATCAAGGTCTCTCGAACACAAGGGTGTGATTGGTTGCTGGTGTGGTAAACGATTAAAAATACCCTCATCAGTGAAGATGTTTGTATACTAAACAAACCATAACAAAAACTCATAGACATTGGATGTGATTATAACGCTCTCTGTGGAAACCAAGAGGAGTTGCAGTTAAAATCTCTCGATTGGCTAAAAACCCAAGGATCAACTGTGATCTAAACCTCTATTATGGTCAGCCAAGGCTGCAAGGACATGTGTCCAAAACCAAGGGGTCCTTTTTAGCATGTGGCGTCATTGGAACCTGGAGACACTTTCCTTATTGGTAGCCCTCAGCAGAAAATGGCAGTAAGACTTTCAGCAAACTTTCCTAACAAGGATCGGGACCAAAATGTAAGCTTCAATATTTTCTTCTAATTTCCTCAGAAGTAGGAGTGCTCCTCCAGGTCTCAAGGGGAAATCTTGAACTTCTGTTGCTGCAATCACCACACCAACTGTCATGGAGCCCTCTATGGGATGGCTAGTTCTGCTCTTGGTGGATTGCCACAGGTTGTGGGGGTTTGCACTACTGCTTGCCAATGACCTGCCCAAGTGTGTGGGATGTCAGCCAGCCTCATTTAAATGAGACCTGGCAGTTGATTAACCACCTGGGCCTCATTTTAAACTGACATCAAAATTCAACTTCTAAAACTGGTCCCCACTTAAAATCAAGGCCATTGTCTTCATAATCACCTCAATCCCCCACTCACTGTTTGCAACATGTTGTTAAGAGTAGGATACTTTGAATAAAATCAGAGGACATTTCCTCAAAATTTCTTTGCAACTGAGAACAATATATATAGACATGCTGCTAATCAAGGTAACTGCGCATAAACAGAACAAATTAATGATTCAACGTGGTAGTCTGAGGCTTCCTAATGTTTAGGCATCAGTATTCTGCTTAAACCATTGAAAAAGAGATTGAACCCTGTTATATCTATTCTTTTGGTGTAAAACTGGTGCACAAATTATAAGTTTCCTGGGTCTATTTTCTGTGTCCAAAGGGTGCCTGAAATACAAACACCACACATCAGTTCAGGCCACTTAAAACAGACGTTAGCTCCCAGGCGTAAGCTAATGAGGAGCCTAACACCTGCTTCAAGCCTCTTTTCAGTAAGTCATTAGCACTATGATTATGTATGGGGCATGCTCCTCTCAGTTTTTCAAATTCTTCCTCAGGCCAAACCATTGGTCCTTGGAGGGACCTCTGGGGACTGTCAACAAACAGGTACATTTTTTAAAAATTTTAACTTACCGTAATGTGGAGTCAAGAGAAACAAGAGTCCTTCCCCTAGCTCCACAACATTACTGCCGCTGCTTTTGTCCCACATTCAAAGTAAGAAATAGAAGTTCTTCAACTGCACAGAGCCTTGTTCAGCCCTCATGTGGAGTAATGCATTCAGATTTGGCCCCTTCCACAGGACCTACCTCAGTGCTACTGCCAGCCCAAATTGATGTACCATAATCTGGAGAACTGTCTCTGGATGCCCACCTGGTGCTCACAGTTCTGCAGAGTTCTCATGAGGTCCAAGCTCCATATTCAGATGAGCCTTGAATCTCTGGATTCTGGCTCATGTCTGTGATTTCCCCAAAATGAACCCATTGTTTCTTATAATAAAGCTTGATACACCAGAATACTATGATATGTAATACGAAGCATCCAAAGCATCCACTACATTTTAAGCATGCTATTATCCAGTACAAGGAAAATTGCACGGTTATCTAAACCATGTTCTTGAAATAATTCATCTGTCTCACATGAGATTCTTGTATGCTTGCAAATACTGTTAGTCCAGGGATAGTGGGATTTTAGCCTTGAGACAAATGCAAGACAGAGAAAAGTTTGCTCTTTTTATTAAGAAACCAATTTTGCACCACAATTTTCTGTCATAGAAGAACCTAGCGAGTGGTTCCATGCATTTAAAACCCAGAAGCAGCAAAAATGTCAAACAGGCGGTGCAAGGAGTAAAAATTGATTTTCTGTTTGGGAAAAAAATCCAATCTCCCGTTAGTGTCCAGTAATTTTTAAATGGTTTCAGCACAGTACATTTCACCTTGATGCATATCTTACAGCTCATATTCCTATCTGCACCCATTTTGCTCACTTCTATTAACTGTATATTTTGATTGCAAATTCCTCTTGAATGTTATCTCTTCAGGGTTTCGCAGTAACTGTATTTAAACAGAACAGTGTATTTGTAGTCATTTTTTCTCTATATGTAAACTTTATGAGTGCAATAGAAGTTGCCCCTCCCCAAATAAAATCTCGAATGCTCTGTGGCAATGTCCTTCGGAGAAACAACCAAACTATAATTCCCCTTCCCGCCACTCTTTGTCCACTCTGTGATCCTTGTGTGGTCTGTTAATCAGCAAGAATGAGTTAACTAAATAGTCAATATGTAATTAATATTTAATTATCTTTATTAGCTGCAAAGTGTAGTTTACACAACAGTTGGTTCAATAATAATTGCTCAGTGTATTGCATAAGTTTGAGCTCAGTGTTTGTTTCTAACAAGTATATAACATTTGGCAGATATAAAATAGTTTGTCCATTGAAGAGGAATTGGACATGCCTGAACATGACATCTGGGAAACCTGATAGCACTACATTCATGCCCACATAAATCAGAAAAAAAAAGTACTTAGTTATGTTAGAGCAGCCTGCCGCTACAAATGATGTTGTGAAAGTATTCTGTAATGTTAATAAACCAAATTACTTTACGATGTAATTTTGTTAATTGTAAGACAATAAACATGCTTAACATCAGAATAGTTTAGGACTTGAAACACAAAACACAATAGAGAAATGAACACTACTGTATTACAATCAGAATAGCTTCACTGTTTATTTGCAGCAGTAACATAATGTGATTGATTTACAAGAATTTGGCTCAAGTGTTAATCTGACAGTTACAAAAAGCTCCTTGCTGGCAGAATCACTTTCACTATCATATTAGTTGCCTCCTCTATTAAAGCAGCGTGGTCGATAATTGGAATGCTTTTATGTCTAGTGGTTGTGATGAGACTCTCTTTAGGTCACGTACAGACGGTTGCTCAGTGCACAGCTGAACAGTCGCAAATAATTTAAGCTGTGAAAGTATTGTTCTCCTTCTATTGTGGGACAAGGACAGTTCAAGGGAAGCATAGTCTTGTGCTGACTACCTGCTGATGTGTGGTGAAATAGGATGGCAATGACACTATGTGTTGCATACAATTAAATGTATTTTACACAGAAATGTCAGTCCAGAGGCAAGTTTCCACATGGCCGTGCTTTATGATCTTTATGTAGGATGAACTAGTAGATTGAAGTAGTGCAGCTGAACTTCCCGAGGATGAGAAAGCAGTCAGCAGCACATCCAAGCTACAGGTTTCTCATATACTCTGCATCATGCTGGGTTTTTATAGCTCCTGGCTTTCAAAAAGCCTGTTTCAAAGAGGTTTGCGCTAGACTGGGCATGCAGTTTAGCTCTGCAGATATTGTCGCTACTGATTCAGTGGAATGCAATTAGGAAGCCTAAATTAAGTGGTAATGGAGAACCAGCTCTCGAAACTGGGGTTGTCATGGCAACCACTGCTGACAATACAGCCTCCAGTAGTTTCCCACTTTATCTGCAAAATGCACAATTGAGCTTTGAAACAGCTCAGTGCTGAAAAACATACTGTAAACAGATGTTTGGTCAGAGTTTCACCATTTTAAAAAAGTGAAGCAGCAAATAGAATCTATTTATTCATGCAATTCTTTTTTAAATCACCTGACTTTGCGAGGGGACAATGAAAAGAACCCTCCACAAAGATCTTTTAAAAATCAGATGAACTACTGTATTGCAAATAGTGAATGCTCCGCATTAGTCAGTTGTGATCATGAATGATGGTACACACAGAGCAGTTCCTTAGATTCATAGTTCAAGTACTGCTGGTTATTTCAGCCCCAAATTTTTTTTTAAAGTAGTTTGTTCACTGAATTTTAATGAAATTATCATTACCCATTTAGCACTTAAAATTACTTTCCCCCTTGTGAAATGAAAAATCACTTTCCGATTAATTGAATACCTTTCTTATTAAATAATTAAACATGTTTAATATTATATGGCTCACATGTAAACTTGTCAAGAACCTTAGGCTCTGTTAGTTAAATGCCCACTCAAACCATGGAGTAGAATAGTAAGGATTATAAAATAACATGGTTCTTCTCCGGTATGCTTTACCTGATGAAAAATTAAACAGATTTTACCGCTGCTGAATTTATGGTAAATAATGGTTTTTTTGTGCTGCAAAGAAAATTTATAAGTAAGCAAATTCCATGCATAAAAGGAATATGGCCCCACATTTAAACAGCTTCAATACAGTAGGCATATCTAACTCAGAAATGTTAATGAGAACTGTTGAGGAATCTTGTCCAGATCTGATTTTACATAATAGCCATTAAACACAGTCTGTGGAGGTCAATGAAAGAAGGACATCAATTTTTGAAAGGTTAAGCATCTCTTTTTTAATTGCTGTGACAACATTTCCAAATTCTAATATGATGCTTGCACATACACTTAACTGTGCACATGTCCTGTGTAGTGTCTTGAAAAAAAAATCACAAATTCCTTAGAATGCTACTACGCCATTTTACAGACTCATAAAAACATTGAGCTTGTTAAAAGGTTCGACTATGATAACGTTCAGAACATTTATTGAAAACCATGAACTTTAATGTAGGCTAAAATTAGTCAAATGTTGCTTCAGTTTTGTTTTTATGTTCTATGTAAACAGATTGCTCCAATTTGTGTTTGACGATGCTAACGCTGCTACATAAATGCAGGGTGTTGTTTAATTAACCTATGGAAGTACCTTTAACTCTTGGAGAACAGAAGGTATTTTGTACGTTCAATAGGACATCCATGTTCTGGAATGTGACAGTTGCCATACATGATCAGCCTTTGATATGAACCATTACACTCTGGAATAAGCGTCGAGCTCGCAGTTAATGGCAGCCTTGGCACAGTTGCAGTACTTTTGTCTCTGGTTCGCACTAAGCTTCAAAAGTATTTCATTGGCTTTAAAATGCTTTGTGACATAAAAGGCACTACAAAGAGTGTTCTTCTCTTCTTTTGGATTCATCATGATATGTCAGACAAGTCGACAATATTCATCCAGAGGGCCGAACTTCAAAATCCCAATGATATAACAAAATAAACATTTCTAGATAGTCTATTTAGCCTCTAGCTTTCAGACATGATGGGCTGGCTTTCTTCTTTGGAATGGGAAACAGGAGCCTGGTCTGTTTCCCATTCCAAAGAAGAAAGGGGCTGTTTAGCACACAGCTAAATTGCTGGCTTTGAAAGCAGACCAAGCAGGCCAGCAGCACGGTTCAATTCCCGTAACAGCCTCCCCGAACAGGCGCCGGAATGTGGCGACTAGGGGCTTTTCACAGTAACTTCATTTGAAACCTACTCGTGACAATAAGCGATTTTCATTTCATTTCATTTCATTTCTTTATTAGAAATCCACCTCCATTGGGAAATTGGCTGATTTTCCTGGGAGTGAGCCCAGCATTGATATAGAATCATAGAATTTACAGTGCAGAAGAAGGCTATTCAGCCCATCGAGTGCACCGACCCTTGGAAAGAGCACACTAATTAAACCCATGCCTCCACCTAATGTTTTGGAGACTAAGGGTAATTTAGCATGACCAATCCACCTAACCTGCACATTTTTGGAGTGTGGGAAGAAACCAGAGCAGCCAGAGGAAACCCATGCAGACATGGGGAGAACGTGCAGACTCCACACAGACAGTCACCCGAGGCTGGAATTGAACCCGGGTCCCTGGAGCTGTGAGGCAGCAGTGCTGATCACTGTGCCATCACGCCACCCCTATGAAGACAGGTTTCCTGTCCAATTAAATTTAGTGGGGCGGGAATGGAGATGGGGTTCAAGCATCAAATGAAGCCATCACTGAAGCTGCAGCTTGTCCTAAAGAGGAGAGTTTGTGTCAAAGTCTGCCACTGCAACACAGCGACCCAAGATGACACAGGGGAGCACTGGCACCCACGATGAAGAGAAGGGAGGCCCTATTACCAGTGTGGCAGGAGAAGGCCACCTCCTCATGCAGTCGGGGCATTTTATGATCGGTGTCACCTCCCTCTGCCTCCAGTGCCTCCTCCTTTCTTACCTCCTCTTCCTCCGCCCCTTCCAGGGTCTCACCAGCTTCAACGTCCACAATTCTATGCTATGGTGAACACAACAGGCCACCATGATGACGGAGAGTAATGCAGGCACAACCTGACTGCATCAAGCACCAGATCAGTGCTCTCTGAGCCCATGTTGCCCCATGAGTTGTGAATGTCTAGCCTTGGTAATTAGGACAGCTATCACTTTGGTGATGCACTAGTGTGCAGCCACCTGTGAGTTACTGCAGAGGTCCACATTGACACGGGCACAGATATCTGTGACCATCTACCTAGAGAGTTACAGTCTTCGTCAACACTGATTTTGAGACATCTCCAGGTATTTTCATCTCTGCCTGGGTAGTTTGCTCAGGGTAGTTTCTCCTGCATTGTGCCTTTTTTCCCTCTCCGCTAGCCTCTTGATGCTGGATGCAAGCTGCTGACCCTCATTTCTAATGGGTTCAATTTCTGAGGATCCAGCACCCAATTCCAGCTACACCCATCTGTTGCAAAGGTGCAACCCAATCAGTCTTGCCCATTACTTTGATGCCTGTGTGATGACAGGCTATGCCAGGAGAATGACAGCCCTTGAACTGACAGCACTGTTGATTCTAACTCCTCCTCTGAGCTATGATGAACTTCCACAACTTCTAAGGGCAAGTCCCTTCAACCTTTGAAATATCGTTTTCACGTTGCTTTTTAAACTCTTCCCACGACCAGACAAATGTCTGGACTGGTCAAGTTATCTTGTTAATCAGTTATTCCAGTTGATATAATACACGCCTTTCAGATTTGAACTGTGTAGGTCCAATGAGTGCCTCTGCTAATCATTCACAGCTGAACATGAATCAGAGACCCTCTTAGATGGAAAGCGTTTTTTTTTAATTTAGAGTACCCAATTAATTTTTTCCAATTAAGGGGCAATTTAGCATGGCCAATCCACCTACCCAGAAAGCGATTTTTTGATTTACTTCTGCTGTGGAGAATTTTCTGGAAGTACAGTGAAAATGAAGAAAAATGAAATGAAAATCGCTTATTGTCACAAGTAGGCTTCAACTGAAGAGACTGTGAAAAGCCCCTAGTTGCCACATTCCGCCGCCTGTTCGGGGAGGCTGGTACAGTGGGTTGTTATTTGGAGGACTGTTGGTGAGCTGGTGCATCCAATCAGAGAGAGCAGAGGATTCGGCCTCCCAAGCCCGCAAGAGTTATGGGGCTATCGCTGCAGTGCCTCTGGTCTGCAACACAACTGGGCAGGATCCTCTGTATCGCCAGCCCTGTTTTCCTGTACGGCGCGCCCTCGCCAGCAGCAGGATTCTCCGTTCCCGCAGCCGACCAATGGGGTTTCCCATTGTGGCCATCCCCACGCTGTCAGGAAACCCGCGGGCATGGGTGTGCTCCCTAGACAACCACGCCCGGAACTCATGTGGCACCTGTGCCAAAATTGCGCAGCTACGAGTGTCGACCAGTGTCCGTCCCGGAGCAGTTCTGTCACTGGCGGATCCATGAATGATGAGGCTGAGACAGGTCCTGAGCCATCATCTCTTCAGCAACTCTGCTGGTGCCACACCTCCGATAGCATGAGGGGTGATCCGGTAACTGAAGAGAAAACGAGCCAGTCGCGTCACCCAAGACACTGCAGTCAATTTCTTCGTTGTCCTTTTGAGGCTGGGTACACAGAGTGAGAATTCAGACTGTCCAAATTACCTAACAGCACGTCGTTCAGGACTTGTGGTTGGAAACTGGAGCCCTGGAGGAAACCTACGCAGACACAGCGAGAATGTGCAGACTCCGTACAGACAGTGACCGAAGCTGGGAATCGAACCTGGGACTCTGGAGCTGTGAAGCAACAGTGTTACCCACTGTCCTACCATGCACTAACTGTGACGTTAACACTTCGGGATTCCATGGGGTCTGAATGTGCACCACAGCCTACCCACAGTTATCTTTGTGGTCATAGTTTGCACATTGTGGACCTTGAGCCACTTCAAATGGGCGTCTACCATAATGAGGAATGTTGGGCTGACGAAGTCTGTGTGGATACGGAACCCAGGGTTTCCCGGCCATTCCCAAGGGTGTGTTGGCACATCTGGTGAGGCTATCTGGTTCTCCTGGCAAAGGCCGGAGTGCTGGGTCACCTTCTCGATGTCCAAGTCTATCCTGGGCAACCAAACATAGCTGCGGGCAAACATGGTCACTTTGGAAATCCCAGGGCGTCTATTATGGAGGTCTTGTAATAAGAGTGCACAACGGCATTCCGGGATGACCACCCATGCCACTCACAATAAGACGTTACCCTCCACGCTCAGCTCCAGGAGCTTTATTGTATAGGCCCTCAGATCATCTGGCAAAGCTCTGTGCTGACCTCCACACTGGAGCATGTATCGGAACCGAGATTGCTGTGGGTCTGTCTCCGTCCACTCTTTTATGCGAACCACCGTGACCAGCAACAAATCCCCGAAATAGAGCACAGCTACTCCGTCTGCAGCCGAGGTGGGTGCTGGTGGTCTTGTGGAGAGTGGCAAGCGGCTCATTGTATTGGTATATGGGATCCGTATGCCTGGGCGGTGTTTCAGTGAGTACTCGAATGCTGCTAGGAGTAACGCCCATCACTGGACCCTGGCCACCACGATTGGGGGACTCACCCAATCCTCTTTGAATAGCCCAAGTAAAGATTTGTGTTCGGTGTCGTGTTAGGAACACTGGCTGCAACTGGATTCAATTTAGATCAGAAAGATACTCCAGACCTTAGCGTTAGTTCAATCAGGTTTGTTGAACTAATAGCACAGTTCTCTGTGAATTCGACTCTCTGCTAACTTAAGTGTGGTTACTCTGACTGAACCAGACTAGCTCTTAGCCATGTGGTAGAGGTGTGAGATTGTAACAACACCCTTGACTGACTCTCTCGATGTTCATCAGTGGAAAGAGGTGGAGTGTGAGTGCCTCGTGTCTTTTATAGTCAGATTCCACCCCTGAGTGTCCTGCTTGCTTATTAGTCATGTCCTGTTCTCTGTGTCCATTAGCTGCTTATCATTATATCTGTATATCATTATGTGTATGTGTGTATGCCTGCATATCATGACATTTCCCCTTTATTTTTTATGTTTGGATGACATATGTGATGTATGTACAAGAATAGTCCAATATTAACATATATACATGCAGTGGGTGTGAACATATGTACATGTGAAAACAGCTGAGAACACAGAACATAGCAAACAGAACAAATATTCATATGTCCTGTCTCTGTGGCTTACGTCTGATCCTGGTTGACTGCTGGAGAGGTGGTGGTGGGGACGACAGCACCTTGATGGGCTGGATTGAAGCCTGACTGGTGGCCTCATGAGTCGAAGTATCAGCAGGTGGCAAAACAACAGAAGGAAATGGAGAAGATTGTGGTTGCGGGCAGGCAACTTTGGGCATTGCCCATCTGTTTCGTCGCACAACAGAACCATCAGCCAGACGCACAACATACGAGCGGGGGGCAGCCTGTCGAACGACAGCTGGAGCTGACCAGCTTCCATCAGGGATCTTGACCCGAACAGTGTCTGACAGGGATAACACGGGCAAATCGGTGGCATGAACATCATAGCCCTGTTGTTGCCTGTCTCGGAGTTGCTGCACCTTCTGCAGCACCAGACGGTGATGCAGGTTAGGCACGTGTATGGCTGGAAGTGTCGTTCGCAGGTCCCTGTTCATCAGGGGTTGAGGCGGCAACATGCCAGTGGAAAATGGGGTCGCCATATCCTCAAGCAGCGCCTCCTTTGCACCTTTTCCAAAGCTTCCACATCCTTCCTAAAATGAAGCAACCAGAACTGCACACAGTACTCCAAATATGGCCTTACCAAGGTTTTGTACAGCTGCATCATCACCTCACGGCTCTTAAATTCAACCCCTCTGCTTATGAACGCTAGCACACCATAGGCGTTCTTCACAGCTCTATCCATTTGAGTGGCAACATTCAAAGATCTATGAACATAGACCCCAAGATCTCTCTGCTCCTCCACATTGCCAAGAACCCAACCGTTAACCCTGTATTCCGCATTCATATTTGTCCTTCCAAAATGGACAACCTCACACTTTTCAGGGTTAAACTCCATCTGCCACTTCTCGGCCAACTCTGCATCCTATCTATGTCTCTTTGCAGCCGACAACAGCCCTCCTCACTATCCACAACTCTACCAATCTTCATATCATCTGCAAATTTACTGACCCACCCTTCAACTCCCTCATCCAAGTCATTAATGAAAATCACCAACAGCAGAGGAACCAGAACTGATCCCTGCGGTACGCCACTGGTAACTAGGCTCCAGGCTGAATATTTGCCATCCACCACCACTCTCTGACTTCTATCAGTTAGCCAGTTCATTATCCAACTGGCCAAATTTCCCACGATCCCATGCCTCCTTACTTTCTGCATAAGCCTACCATGGGGAACCTTATCAAATGCCTTGCTAAAATCCATGTACACCACATCCACTGCTTTACCTTCATCCACGTGCTTGGTCACCTCCTCAAAGAATTCAGTAAGACTTGTGAGGCAAGACCTACCCCTCACAAATCCGTGCTGACTATCCCTAATCAAGCAGTGTCTTTCCAGATGCTCAGAAATCCTTTCCCTCAGTACCCTTTCCATTACTTTGCCTACCACCGAAGTAAGACTAACTGGCCTGTAACTCCCAGGGTTATCCCTATTCCCTTTTTTGAACAGGGGCACGACATTCACCACTCTCCAATCTCCTGGTACCACCCCTGTTGACAGTGAGGACGAAAAGATCATTGCCAAGGGCTCTGTAATTTCATCTCTTGCTTCCCATAGAATCCTTGGATATATCCCGTTAGGCCCAAGGGACTTGTCTATCCTCAAGTTTTTCAAAATGCTCAACACATCGTCCTTCCCAACAAGCATCTCCTCAAGCTTACCAGTCTGTTTCACACTGTCCTGTCCAACAATATGGCCCCTCTCATTCGTAAATACTGAAGAAAAGTACTCGTTCAAGACCTCTCCTATCTCTTCTGACTCAATACACAATCTCCCGCTACTGTCCTTGATCGGACCCACCCTCGCTCTAGTCATTCTCATATTTCTCACATATGTGTAAAATGCCTTGGGGTTTTCCTTGATTCTACCCGCCAAAGATGTTTCATGCCCTCCCTTAGCTCTCCTAATCCCTTACTTCAGTTCCCTCCTGGCTATCTTGGATCCCTCAAGCGCCCTGTCTGAACCTTGTTTCCTCAGCCTTACATAAGTATCCTTCTTCCTCTTAACAAGACATTCAACCTCTCTTGTCAACCATGGTTCCCTCACTCGACCATCTCTTCGCTGCCTGACAGGGATACACATATCAAGGACATGTAGTATCTGTTCCTTGAACAAGTTCCACATTTCAATTGTGTCCTTCCCTGACAGCCTATGTTCCCAACTTATGCACTTCAGTTCTTATCTGACAGCATCGTATTTACCCTTCCCCCAATTGTAAACCTTGCCCTGTTGCACGCACCTATCACTCTCCATTACTAAAGTGAAAGTCACAGAATTGTGGTCACTATCTCCAAAATGCTCCCCTACTAACAAATCTATCACCTGCCCTGGTTCATTACCCAGTACCAAGTCCAATATGGCCTCCCCTCTGGTCGGACAATCTACATATTGTGTTAGAAAAGCTTCCTGGACACACTGCACAAACAAACCCTTCCAAACTATTTGATCTAAAGAGTTTCCACTCAATATTTGGGAAGTTGTAGTCACCCATGACCACTATCCTGTGACATCTGCACCTTTCCAAAATCTGTTTCCCAATCTGTTCCTCCACATCTCTGCTGCTATTGGGGGGCCTATAGAAAACTCCCAACAAGGTGACTGCTCCTTTCCTATTTTGAACTTCAACCCATACTACCTTAGTAGGCAGATCCTCCTTGAACTGCCTTTCTGCAGCTGTTATACAATCTCTAATTAATAATGCAACCCCTCTCCACCCCCCCCCCCCCCCACCACCACTTTTACCACCCTCCCTAATCTTATTGAAACATCTATAACCAGGAACCTCCAACAACCATTTCTGCCCCTTTTCTATCCAAGTTTCCGTGATGGCCACCACATCGTAGTCCCAAGTACCGATCCATGCCTTAAGTTCACTCACCTAATTACTGATGCTTCTTGCATTGAAGTATACACACTTCAACCCATCTCCGTGCCTGCAAGTACTCTCCTTTGTCAGTGTTACCTTCCCCACTGCCTCAGTACACGCTTTGACGTCCTGAACATCAGCTACCTTAGTTGCTGGACTGTAAGTCCGGTTCCCATTCCCCTGCCAAATTAGTTTAAACCCTCCCGAAGAGTACTAGAAAACTTCCTTCCCAGGATATTGGTGCCCCTCTGGTACGGATGCAACCCGTCCTGCTTGTACAGGTCCCACCTTCCCCAGAATGCACTCCAATTATCCAAATACCTGAAGCCCTCCCTCCTATACCATTCCTGCAGCCACGTGCTCAACTGCACTCTCTCCCTATTCCTAGCCTCGCTATCATGTGGCACCGGCAACAGACCAGAGATGACAACTCTGTCCTGGCTTTTAACTTCCAGCCTAACTCCCTAAACCCGTTTATTACATCCACACCCCTTTTCCTACTTATGTCGTTGGTACCAATGTGCACCACGACTTCTGGCTGCTCACCCTCCCCCTTAAGGATCCTGAAGACATGATCCGAGACATCCCTGGCCCTGGCACTCGGGAGGCAACATACCTTCTGGGAGTCTCGCTCGTGACCACAGAATCTCCTATCTATTCCCCGAACCATTGAGTCTCCTATCACGATTGCTTTTCTATTCTCCCCCCTTCCCTTTTGAGCCTCAGAGCCAGACTCAGTGCCAGAGACCTGGCCGCTAGGGTCTTCCCCCGGTAGGTCATCCCCCCCAACAGCATCCAAAACGGTATACTTGTTTTGAAGGGGAACGGTCACGAGGGATCTCTGCACTGTCTTCCCGTTCGTTTTCTTTCCCCTGACTGTAACCCAGCTACTCTTGTCCTGTACCTTGGGTGTGGCTACCTCCCTGTAATTCTTCTTTATTACCCCATCTGCCTCCCGGATGATACGAAGTTCATCCAGCTCCAGCTCCAGTTCCCTAACACGGTCTCTGAGGAGCTGGAGTTGGGTGCACTTCCCGCAGGTACAGTCAGCGGGGACACTGGTGGTATCCCTCACCACCCACATCCTACAGGAGGAGCATGCAATTGCCCTAGCCTCCATCCCCTATTACCTTACAGAATACAGCTGCATTGTGGACCAACTGGAACTCCACCCTTCGACTCTGTTCCCAGTCAGCTGTACACTCTGTAAACTCCCGGCTCCCTTCACGCTCTTTGAGGAAATATAGGAAATGAAATGAAAAGGAGCACCTTGCTCCCTCCTCACCTAACTCCCTCAGTCACCAAACTCTCACTATAGCACTCAGATGCACCCAAATTCAGCACTCAGTGCAAACAAAATGGAGATGATCTTCAGCAAACGGCAACTATAAGAGAAATGCAGGGATCAGCATCAACCCTTGTACATGGCCTCCTTTAACCTCACAAAGTCCTTTGACACTGTCACCTGTGAGGGATTATGGAGCATCCTCCTCCATTTTGGCTGCCCCCGAAGGTTTGTCACCATACTCTGTCTGCTCCACAATGACCTGCAAGCCTTGATCCTGACCAACGAATCACCGCAGACCCAATCACATATGGATAGTGTCATCACACCAACATTGTTCTCGATTTTCCTTGCTGCAGTGTGCCATCTCACCCTCAACAAGCTAAAGAACAAAGGGGATCTGTTCAATCTCCTCCCTCTGTCGGCCAGATCCAAGGCCGTCCAAACCTCTGACATTGAATGCCATAGTAGTCTGAAAACATTGCAGGGTTTTGCTTAGTAGGTGGCACCATGGCACAGTGGTTAGCATTGCTGCCTCACAGCACCGGGGACCCGGGTTCAATTTCAGCCTCAGTGTTCGTCTGTGTGGAGTTTGCACTTTCTCACCTTGTCTGTATGGGTTTTCTCCGGATGCTCCGGTTTCCTCTCTCAGCCCAAAGATGAGCAATTTAGGTGGATTGGCAATGATAAATTGCCCCTTAGTGTCCAAAAGGTTAGGTTGGGTTATTGGGTTATGGAGATAGGGTCGGGCGTGGACCTAGGCAGGGCAATCTTTCCAAGGGTCGGTGCACACTCGATGAGTCGAATGGTCTCTTTCTGTACTGTTGAGATTTTAAACATTCTGTTAGTTGTTTAATTGACAACCACCATTCATGGCTGGATGTGGCACGACTACAGAGCGTAGATCTGATCTGTTTGTTGTGGGATCGCTTAGATCTGTCTATCGCATGCTGTTTCCACTGTTTGGCACACAAGCAGTCCTGTGTTGTAGGTTCACCAGGTTGGAACCTCATTTTTCCATGCCCGATAATGATTCTGGCATATTCTCCAGTACCTTTCATTGAACCAAGATTGATCAACCAAAGTTGATGCCGGCTAATCTGTTCAATTTATTTCCTTTTTGTTTACTCTGGGGTGTTTTTGGTACAACTGAGTGGCTTGCTTGGCCGTTTCTGAGGGCATTTCAGAGTCAGCCACATTGCTGTGGGTCTGGAGTCACATGTAGACCAGGTGAGGATTGCAGATTCACTTCCCTGAAGGACATTAGTGATCAAGATGTTTTTTTTTCAACGACAGCTGACAATTCTTTCATGGTCACTATTACTGAAACAAAAATGTATTTTCATTTCAAATGTATTAATTTAAATTCCACCAGCTGTCATGGGATTCGAACCCATGTCCCCAGATCGTTAGCATGGGACCCATCATTGGTCATCTGGTGAAATCGCCTCTCCAGGCATATGGAAGAAATCAATGGCAATTTTATACTGTTATTGAGTGGAGTGTTTCCTTGATCATCCTGACACACATCCTTTTATGGCAGGCCAGCATGTCTACTCAAGCTAAGAAAATTTTTTATTGAGGGGCCAGGTGAAGCAGGAATGCTTTTTCAGGCCCCATAATAAAGAAAGATCAGGAGCGTGATTCACTGGTTGCTTTGCGCCAGCACGGATCTGGGCGCAGCGGGTGAATCACGCGAGAGCCCCAAATTGGGGTCCACGCCAGGTGCCGGGCCGATCGTGAGTCACCCGACTGGCACACCGGGCAATCTGGATCTTACCCTTGTTGGGCGAGATGCAAATCTGCAAATATTTTAATACCCAGATGCTGCTTTCTCCCGGTGCCTGGGAGTCAATGGGCACACCTCTATGTGCTGGGGTCTTGCAGGCCATTAGAGAACTCACAGTGGTCTGGGATAGGGCAGGACAGTACCCTGACACTCTCCCTGGCACCAGGGCACCTTCGCACTGCCTGCTTGTCCGGCTGTCAGAGCCAAGGTACCTGTGTGCCAGGTTGGCACTGCCATGGTTCAGGCTTGGGTTGGGGTTTGTGGCAGGCTTCCCAAAGCCTCAACAAGGTTGGAGGGGTGAACAGGAGGTGCAGAAAGCATGGGAGAGCCAGAAGGGTGACCATGAGGGGATCCAGGCTGCCATTCAAAATGGCACCCGATCTGTGAGGGGCCATTCCTGCTGGAATGATCAGCTACCCAGCAAGAAATCTCTCTAAATGTGCCCTCATAGTGGAGGAACTCCCCGAGGCCCAAAAAACAGGCAAAGTGCTGGTGAATAGCGGGATGAATCTCGACACTGCGGCCACAGAGAAACGCCCCGCCCAAAAGCAGACTTTAAGATTTGTCCGCTGAACTCCGCCCCACAACCATAAGGCTCTTTGAACACTCGGCTTCCCTTAACACAATGCCATACCCACCACAAACAACATACCCTTTTGCCGGTCACTTCATCTTGTGCTGTCAGGTGGCCTCCAAAGCTGTCTGATCTTCCACCTTCCCCAGTGGGTGCCTCTATTCTACCTCAACAATGCATAATAACCCCCCAATCTCAGCATTGTTTTGATATTGCACAACTGTTATGTTTCAATTTGCAACACTTTTATGGCACCTTTGAATGAACTTTCTACCCAGAGGGTAGGTCTGATCAAGGACAGGA
This sequence comes from Scyliorhinus canicula, assembly GCF_902713615.1. Lineage (NCBI taxonomy): Eukaryota > Metazoa > Chordata > Chondrichthyes > Carcharhiniformes > Scyliorhinidae > Scyliorhinus > Scyliorhinus canicula. The sequence continues at coordinate 69,898,239 of NC_052159.1, read as the reverse complement.
GCGGGAGATTGTGTATTGAGTCTGAAGAGACAGGAGGGGTCTTGAACAAGTATTTTTCTTCAGTATTTACAAACGAGAGGGGCCATATTGTTGGAGAGGACAGTGTGAAACAGATTGGTAAGCTCGAGGAGATACTTGTTAGGAAGGAAGATGTGTTGGGCATTTTGAAAAACTTGAGGATAGACAAGTCCCTCGGGCCTCACGGGATATATCCAAGGATTCTATGGGAAGCAAGAAATGAAATTGCAGAGCCGTTGGCAATGATCTTTTCATCCTCGCTGTCAACAAGGGTGGTACCAGGGGATTGGAGAGTGGCGAATGTCGTGCCCCTGTTCAAAAAAGGGAATAGGGTTAACCCTGGAATTACAGGCCAGTTAGTCTTACTTCGGTGGTAGGCAAAGTAATGGAAAGGGTACTGAGGGATAGGATTTCTGAGCATCTGGAAAGACACTGCTTGATTAGGGATAGTCAGCACGGATTTGTGAGGGGTAGGTCTTGCCTTACAAGTCTTATTGACTTCTTTGAGGAGGTGACCAAGCATGTGGATGAAGGTAAAGCAGTGGATGTAGTGTACATGGATTTTAGTAAGGCATTTGATAAGGTAGGCTTATACAGAAAGTAAGGAGGCAGGGGATAGTAGGAAATTTGGCCAGTTGGATAACGAACTGGCTAACCGATAGAAGACAGAGAGTGGTGGTGGATGGCAAATATTCAGCCTGGAGCCCAGTTACCAGTGGCGTACTGCAGGGATCAGTTCTGGGTCCTCTGCTGTTTGTGATTTTCATTAACGACTTGGATGAGGGAGTTGAAGGGTGGGCCAGTAAATTTGCAGATGATAAGAAGATTGGTGGAGTTGTGGATAGTGAGGAGGGCTGTTGTCGGCTTCAAAACTGTTTCACACTGTCCTCTCCAATAGATAGGATGCAGAGCTGGGCTGAGAAGTGGCAGATGGCGTTTAACCCTGACAAGTGTGAGGTTGTCCATTTTGGAAGGACAAATATGAATACGGAATACAGGGTTAACGGTAGGGTTCTTGGCAATGTAGAGGAGCAGAAAGATCTTGGAGTCTATGTTCATAGATCTTTGAAAGTGGCCACTCACGTGGATAGAGCTGTGAAGAAGGCCTATGGTGTGGTAGCGTTCATTAGCAGAGGGATTGAATTTAAGAGCCGTGAGGTGATGACGCAGTTGTACAAAACCTTGGTCAGGCCACATTTGGAGTACTGTGTACAGTTCTGGTCACCTCATTTTAGGAAGGATGTGGAAGCTTTGGAAAAGGTGCAAAGGAGATTTACCAGGCTGTTGCCTGGAATGGAGAGTAGGTCTTACGAGGAAAGGTTGAGGGTGCTAGGCCTTTTCTCATTAGAACGGAGAAGGATGAGGGGCGACTTGATAGAGGTTTATAAGATGATCAGGGGAATAAATAGAGTAGACAGTCAGAGACGTTTTCCCCGGGTGGAACAAACCATTACAAGGGGACATAAATTTAAGGTAAATGGTGGAAGATATAGGGGGGATGTCAGAGGTAGGTTCTTTACCCAGAGAGTAGTGGGGGCATGGAATGCACTGCCTGTGGAAGTAGTTGAGTCGGAAACGTTAGGGACCTTCAAGCGGCTATTGGATAGGTACATGGGTCAGGGTAGAATAATGGAGTGTAGATTATTTTCTTCTTAAGGGCAGCACGGTAGCATTGTGGATAGCACAATTGTTTCACAGCTCCAGGGTCCCAAGTTCGATTTCGACTTGGGTCACTGTCTGTGTAGAGTCTGCACATCCTCCCCGTGTGTGCGTGGGTTTCCTCCGGGTACTCCAGTTTCATCCCACAGTCCAAAGATGTGCAGGTTGGGTGGATTGGCCATGATAAATTGCCCTTAGTGTCCAAAATTCTATGATTAACCTAGGACAAAAGTTCGGCACAACATCGTGCTGTGCTGTATTTCTCTATATCTATATCTAACTTTACAAGTTAATGAAAAATAATGCATAACACTCCAGTGGGTAACTCCAGACCCACCTCAGTTTAAAATGCCGTGTCACACAAAACGTTGGCTCCAAGGGAACGCAGGTGCAAAACAGTTGTGCCCAGTGATCCTGGAACCAAACACTAACTGGTCATGGAGGTGGGCGAGTGCTGAAGTAGGCTGGTTAGAAGGCCCACATCAGTTGTGGTGGGAAATTCAGGGCACCAAAGATCTGATCCTTCTTTCTTTGAAGTTTTTCATTTTATACAATACAAAATAAACAAATGTGTGTAGACCAGATACAATTTACGAAAAGCAAACATTGGAAATATCCCCCAAAACCCCACCCTTAGCCCTCCCCAACCCCACTTTGTGTTACTTTGTAATATTTTTATTGGAATGCATAGTTTACAGAATCTCTGCTCTATTGGTCATTGGCTTCAAACAGGTCCTGGAACAAGTTCGTGAATGGCCTCCACGTCTTATGGAAGCCCTCCTCTGACCCTTGGTTGGTGACTTTGATTTTCTCCAGGTGGAGAAATTTCAGACAGGTCTGCCAGTCAGTCTGCAGCTTTGGGTGGTGCTGCTGATCACCAGTTGAGCAAGATTCTTCAGCGGAAGCAAAGGCAAGGGTGTCACCCCCCCCCCCCCTGCCGCATAAATAGTTCTGGCTGGTCTGATATCCCGAAGAAAATGTCCACCGTGGCCCCATCTGCAGCACCAGGTTCGCACCAGCCATGCTAAGTGCCGTCTTTAAGAGGTGGAGACAGGATGGCGGGGGGGCGGGGGGGGGGGGGGGGGGGGGGGGGGGTGTGCTGTTAAGTGTCGGGGACTTGTATGCAGACGACAGGCTAGCGACCTTAGAGGCAGTGCTACCGTGCTGCCCTTGATTGATAGCTTTAAGTGGTTATAATAAATTGTTCTTTCTGTGATCTATTTTGTCAATATCCCAATGTTTATCTAGTCAAGACTGAAAGAACAACGGCAGCAGGGTGGCACTGTGGTTAGCACAACTGTCTCATGGCGCCGAGGTCCCAGGTTCGATCCCGGCTCTGGGTCACTGTCCGTGTGGAGTTTGCACATTCTCCCTGTGTTTGCATGGGTTTTGCCCCCATTCCCCAAAACAATGTGTAGGATAGATGGATTGGCCTTGCTAAATTGCCCCTTAATTGGAAAAAATTAATTGGGTACTCTAAATTTATTTTTATAAAGACTTAAAGACCAGAGAACAATACAGCAGAGGAACAGGCCATTCGGCCCTCCAAGGCTGTACCAGTCATGATACCACCAAAAGGTGTGAAGTATCTGATGCCTCTGCTATTGATACTTTAATGGACTGTCTGATTGACACTTTTCTAGGGGTGCAGGAACGGCAGTTTTATTTGAAAGCAGTTCCACCTGTGCGATTGTTATGATATGGTTCAATGGTCAGGTACACAGTGCATATTAGTTGAATGGGCATGAAAAGGGCAGGAGTTGGCAGAGTTTGAGGAACCATGAGAGGAGGCTGGGGGGACATAAGTTGGCTTTGATTTTGCATGGAAGGTTGAGGGGCCATGTGAATTGCTTAGGGAGCATGGATAGAACCTCTCAAACTTACCTTTTAAAAGATTTCTGAATCTAGAGAATGGCTCACAAATCGTATGAGGAGCCATGAACTACAAGTCAGGGCGAAGCTGACCCAACCCCACAAAAATTGTGGGAAGTTTGGAGATGCCTAACACCACAAGGGAGCCAGCCAGGTCAGGACTATCCCAACACTGGGGAAAATTGCCACTACGGGTATAGTAAGGAATCTTACAACACCAGGTTAAAGTCCAACAGGTTTCTTTTGAATCACTAGTTTTCGGAGCGCATCTCCTTCCTCAGGACCAACGCTGGCATCTCCTCATCACGACTGGGTATGGTGGTGAGAATCTCAGACTTTGGTCCCGCCCACCATTTTTAAAGAGCCCCACAGTTGTTTTGGCACTGCGAAAATCCGGCCCTCGCTTGTTTTGTTCCCTGGGCTTACTGAGAACTTTGACGGCCCAGAATAATTTCACACAGCAACCAATGAAGAGATGAAACTTTGTGTTTGAATTCAAATCTAAGTCACAGAGGTTTGCCTGTTAACTCAATGTGGCAGCCAGTAAGTTGTTTCAACAAAATAAGAGACAGTTCAAGGATAGTGCTTTGAATGTTTCATGTAAAAATGATACTCTTCTATAATTTACAATGCAGAACACATGATTCTTTTTTGAACCGTGATAAATAACTAAGCCATAATTATCCTTTGCCTCTGCAATGGCACGATTGTCAAAGTAAAGTTTTCCACATTTTCATTAATAATTACACAATACGAACACTATCTTTGAGAAACTTAGAGGGCACATTTGTTATGCTGCATGGGAGAACATATTAACAATGTGCTAATTAGTCTGATTTACATATTCTAATTAGGTTAATTACAAAATAGATTTTCCTCTATAACTCAAAAACAGTAAGGCCTATCTTTATGAAAGTTGCAGAATATATTCATTATGTTAAAAAGCAGCATATCAGTGCATGTTGCTCATTAGGCACACTTTATATATGCAAATTAGGTTAATTACAAAGTACAATTTCCCCAATAAGCCAAAAAATGTTTGTCATATCTAAATGGAATTTTGAGGTTATAACCATTTTGCTATTAAATATAACATATTGTGCTAATGATATCTGATGTCAATATTTTATTTGATTATGTAACAGCATTTCCCTTCAAATCAAACAATATAAATGACTATTGCAAAAGGAAAATGCTATGATATCGATGGCTTGGCAGCCTTTAAATGGAGATACTTGATTTTATCAAATTTGGATTATATTTTTAAAAATCAAGCGAAATTTATCATTGATGTTCTCACAAAAGTTAGGTAACTTTTATTACAGCTACCCAGAGTGCAGAAAGTTTGAATCATCTGACATAAATATTCACTCAAGCTGAATCCCACCCTCTTGAAGCTGCTTCTGCTCTCCACTGCCAAGGCTAACCATTATTGAATGAATGTTCAGTCTGGTTAAGGAGAGAATGAGTGGAAGTGTATTGGTGTCATGTGACAATGTAAGTGCTGATTTAATGAGAGTAGAGGGAGTAACTCTGTCCCAAAGTTAATATTAGGGGTTTATTGCTAAATGTAATGTTCTGAAACTGATGCAGCAACTGCTCAGAAGCTCAATTTATCCTCCTCTAAAAAACATTGCTTCAGCTTATTTAAAAAGGAAGACAAATTGTATTTCAAATCAGTTTTGTATCAGCTTGAGGGTATTCACTTCACCAATGAACCCTAATTATCAGCTCTGGAGGGAGTTGATCCACCTGTCTTAGTTATGACACCTATATATTTCGACTGATCCTTTGGTTACATGACTGTGCATTTTGTGCAGCACCTCTCTCTGACTGGTGGAAGATGACTTGTCTAAACAGAGACTTCAACATTCAAATCTGTATAGGCCAAGAATCTCTGACACTAAGGAGATGTTGCTGATCTACAAGACAACATACAAACTATGTGTTCTTCTCCTAACGGAACTAGTGATCAGAATTGATGATGGCAGCCAGTGATCTGACTGAGAGCAGTGACATTCACCGAGGGGCTGTTTAGCACAGGGCTAAATCGCTGGCTTTGAAAGCAGACCAAGCAGGCCAGCAGCATGGTTCGATTCCCGTAACAGTCTCCCCGAACAGGCGCCGGAATGTGGCGACTAGGGGCTTTTCACAGTAACTTCATTTGAAGCCTACTCGTGACAATAAGCGATTTTCATTTCATTTCATTGACTACGAAAAATCTAGGATGAGCAAAGTTCTTGCACTTTTTAAGAAAAGTGCAACTACTGTAGGCCTCTAGAGGGAGACACATACGAGGTACTTTTTTTCTGATTTGCAGATCCATTGGTACAAGAATTGGTGTGAGACTGGTGCAAGCAACTGAACTATCTGGAAATTTCTGTGGCAATCTTAAAAGAAACAGTTAAGGCTGCATGATTTTGCAACATTCTGGCAGACAAAGAAGGAACGGTGCTTGGCGCTTTGCACCTCGTGCTCTAAGAAAACCTTGTTGCCTGTCTTAATAATGAATTATTACACTAGCTGGAATTCTGATTACTTAGGCACTATCCATACCCAGAAAACATGGCACCAAGCCAGAGGTGACTTCACTCAATCGGACCATCCTGGGTAGGACTGGAATAGACTCCTGGCTGTGGGTACCACCAAGTCATCAATAATTATCACTTGTGCCACCTCGTGAGCTAGCAACAACCACCAAACCATTCACCATTAGAATTAAAGCACAGCACCACAAGGAGGTCCACGTCCCAGAAGGGTATCCAGCTCCCTTTCTTTACTTACCCACCCTCAGAACCAGCACATGCTTCACCGTCTGAAAGCAGCCCTTCTATGAATCTTCAACTCACGCTCTGGTTAAGACTGGCTCCAATCTTGCACCATGGCGACCAAGTTAATGGTACAGCAATCACTTACATGGGCAATCCTAAACCCTTTCTCAACTTTCAAAGCCATTTATCATTGCTCCCAAGCTGCTTGGCTTATACTGAACCTCTAGACTTATCTTCCTTCAGTCTATTTTCTTGAAAGGAAGATTGACACCATTTAACCAGGCCCACCTTTAAACCCCCCACCACTGAGCTCCTATGCTGTCTCACTGACATTCCTGTGAACGCACAAGTATATTTGGAAGATACTTAGAGGTTCTTGTCACTGGCTTTCACTTTGACACAATAAAATTAAGCTAATGACAATTCAGTCAGCAGATGGCAGATGAGCTGCAGAAGTGCGGGTATGTCTCAGGAGAAAGATTTTCAAATATTGAAGCTAAATGGTAAAGATTTCCATCCAACTTTCCTCACAGAAATAGTTTCCAACACTATTTCAACACGGTAAATGTGCTGGATTTGCTGAGGAATTTCACCTTCCTATCCAATTTTGAAACAAAAGAAAAGCAGACATTGATGGGATGTCTCAAAAAATATTCTTGTCATGGTTACAAATATTCTCTAAATGAGTGCAATATGGCTAGATTGCTGGAGTGCAGTGTAGAAAAATAACAACAATGTATGTTCAATCCCTGTACTGGCTGAGGTAGCTGTTGCAGTCTAACCCTTGCCTTGCCCCATAGTAATATCAAAGCATAAGCTTTGTTACCAACCCTTGAACAATGAGGGTACTGAATAGGGAGAGAATAAAAGATTAATTTTCTGTACCTAATGCAGTTATTGCTAATGACATGTATCTTACATTTCGGTCTGCGTTGCATATGAATGAAAATGTGGAACTGTGAATGGCATTGGAAAGAGGAGATGTTAAGACCTTTCTGGCCTCAGTTACATCTTTTAAAAAATAATTTAGAGTATCCAATTATTTTTCTTCCAATTAAGGGCAATTTAGTGTGGTCAATCCACCTAACCAGGACATCTTAGGGTTGTGGGGGTGAAACTCACGCAGGCATGGGGAGAATTTGCAAACCTCACACGAACAGTCACCCAGAGCCGGGATCGAACCCGAGTCCTCAGTGCCATAGGCAGCAATGTTAACCACTGTGCCACCGTGCCGCCTTGGCCTCTGTTGCTTCTTCCTGACTTCCAAGGCCAAGTGTTCCATTTCAGCATCGCTTACATCCTGTGATCCTGCACTAGTGGTTATTGGAGCTAGCTGTTTGAAAGTCAGCTTTTGTTTGGTAGTCTACTGAGCATCCTGATACTATTTCCTCACCACTTGCCAAATTCTTCAGTTCGTGGAGCTTTTCTACAACCAACTTGTTTGTGCCAAGTAAGTTCCCTGCCAAATGGATGAGGAGAAGCCTTCATTTCTGTGTACCCTGATGATAAATTACAATTCAAAGCCTACAACACCTGCCCTTTTTGTTTTTGGAAGTGCAGTTTACATGTTTCCAACAAAAATGTCAGGATTACTGGATGAATTGTGAGGATTTTGGCTCCAGAGGTTTGTTGTGCTCATTAAAGGGTTTTGTCCTGATTATCAAATTGAAGAAGCTCGTTTAACCTGCTGCTGGACAGGTGTTAGGCTGCTACTAACCAGTTACTGTTGTTAGAAAGCTGTGGATTGCCCAAAACAATCAAGTCCAGATTTCAGCAGGATTCTGCATTTTCAGCCGAACCATAGAATACCTACAGCACAGAAGGAGGCCATTTGGCCCTCTGAAAGAACATCCCACTTAGACCTACTACCCCACTGTATCCCCGTAACCCCACCTAACCCACACATCCTTGGACACTAAGGGGCAGTTTAACATGGTCAATCCACCTAACTTGCACATCTTCGGACTGTGGGAAGAAACCGGAGCACCCGGAGGAAACTCAAGCAGACACTGGAGAAAGTGCAACCGCCACACAGACAGTTACCCAAGACCAGAATTGAACCCATGTCTCTGGCGCTGTAAGGCAGCAGTGCTAACCATAGTGTCGCCTAATGCTTGAAACCCACTTCCTGGGGATATTCTTCAGCTTGGTGGATGCAAACCTGAGCTCTAAATTATAAACATTAAGGAAGCCCACACATTTCCCTGGGGTATGGTTAAATCGCCACCAGTCAGCTCTCCCCCTCAAAGTCATCTGGGACTATGCCGAATTTACCGTTGTCGGTTTTTCCACCATTAGCATCTCGTTTACCAATTGTAGCCATAAAAGAGCTTCCACGGATTTCAATATGTGATCCAACATTGCTTCCAATGCAAACAACATAAACTTGATTTGAAATAACTGTAGCATGCAGCAAACATTAAGCAAGCATGCTTGAGCAGAGGGTACAGGCTCGTGCAGGCTCCAACACAATTTGAGACTAGTCTGCATTACTGAAAGCCAGCCTGCGTCTCTGAAATTCTGGCTGAAGCAAGTCCTGGAAGTCATTATAAAAATGGTACTGATGTGGTAAAGACACAAAAATTGCACAGCATGGCAGAGAGCATGCTCCAAGGTTTTTCAATGCTGTATTGGAAGCCTTGATGCAGGAAGTGGAGAGGGGGTATGACTGGTAGCGGTGGCAGCTGCTGGCAGTGCACCCACCAGTAATGGTGACAGGCCCCCATGCCAAAGGTGTATGAGGGAAAATGGAAATCGCAGGGCTGGGATCATGGGGTAGGTGGGGGGTGGGGTTGATGGCAGGTTGTGCAAAGGCAGAGGTGACTTTCAATGCCCATCCACCTTTCTCCATGTTCTATCCCTCAATCAGAGAGATCTCCTCAAAAGGCCACGGGTGAACCCATCAAGCTTTGCTAGGTGGCCTTCAGGAAGTGCAGAAAGCCTGTGGCTTCCACTTAATCCCTGAACCATGACTAAATTGCGGTGCGTTTAGGGACAATAGGTGTCAATTGGCTCATTAATTAACTTAATTGACAATCTTCTGCCAGCAGCCAGTCACGATGCATCAGCCCCACCCAGTCTCTGACATAATCTTCGGAGTTTTTGCAGCTGCCGGGAGACTAAGGTGGGGCTTCTCTCGCAATTATGTGGCCTGGCTGCTATGGTTACTGCCACAACGAGCTGCATTGAATCCAGCCCCTAACATGCAGAGTAAAGTGAAATCACGAGTAACCTCATAATTTTTGTTGAGAGGGGAGGGAAATGAAGAGTAAGAAATTTTTTTTTAAAGTAACTCTATCTGTTGGTAGACTCCAGCTGAAGCAACCTGCTGGTCAGGACAGTGAGTTCCAGTTTTTGCATTTTGGAGAGGAAAAAACAGGCTCGTCATCATCAGTTGAATCTTAACAACCAACATTGGGGTAAGTCAGTCCGATTGGGTGACTAGCGACCTGGGGGTTGGCCAGGGAGAGTGTTCAGCCTGACAACAGTCAGTGATTGATTCCTGCATGATCCTTCTGAGAGAGCTGGGCAGAAGTGTTTGGACCTTGAAAGGTGAAGGAACTGTCTTTTGCTACTGAAGTAAAGAACTGCTTTATTGTTCTAAATCCAGTGATTGCCTGGCACATCTTTACTATGAATTTGAAATGATCTTGAATCTACAGAGAAAATAGACAACCTTACCAGAGAAAACCATCCCAAACTGAGAAGGAATAAGTACCAAAATGAAAGCTTGAACTCCAGAAAGATCTTAACTGGAAGACATCCAAGTGCATCAAAGATTCTTTATCATTTTATTTGTATTGATATTTTGTTTACCTCTCAACCACATTTTCGGTGCATATGTGTGCATGTAGAGTGGGGCGAGTTGGAAAGGGAGTTGTTCGGAAAAGAGTATTAGGCAGTCAATTGCACTTTTGTCAGTTTAATTATGTGACAGGTATTTTTAAATAACACCTAATTTCACTTGTGTTGCATCTCAACATCATGTGGGGCTGGAATTGACTGCACTCCAGCCCAACTTATAGACTGTAGCACATGATAACATCTGCAGACCAGAAGGAATCACTTACATAGATGGGGAAATTTCTGTGTGGGTGGCAATGTCTTCACAAAAAACATCTTTAGCAAACTTTAGGTTGGATTATACAGGTGGTGTGGATGTCCCACTGCTGAAGCCAAATGTGGTAGTCAGCCCCATTTCGGCCACAGGTGGGTTCTGGTGTGGCAGACTGATGACAGCAGTCATCACCGGGGCTGTGGTCCAATTAATGATAGTGGTCGTCCCCCAAATGCTGACGGCCTAATCAGAGAGCCAGCAACCTTAACAGTGCCACCAGCAGCTAAATGCGATTATGGGGAGCTAGCATCAGGCAGACTCAGGGCAGGGGTGGTCATTGAGCATCAGTGCACCAATGTCTTGAGGGTGGCAATTGCCACCATAGGGCCCAATGGTGGGCCACCCAGCCTCTGCTCCCCCGAACCTGCTGGGAGTATGCCAGGGTTTACTCGGAGGTCTCCCCACATGGCAGTGGGCCCTCCCAGGTGGGGAAAATACCCACAGAGGCAGGAATTGGCCCTTAATTGACTATTTAAGTGGCTCAATTGGCCACACGAAATTCCCACTGCTGGCGGTATACAATGAAGGCAGGAGGATGGCCTTTTTTTCTGAGGGTTGTGCAGCTTTCGAACTCTGAAGGCAGCGGAGGAGGGCTCAATGAACATTTTTAAGGAGGAGATTGATAGATTCTTGCTCAGCAAGGAAATCAAATGTTATTGGGGGTAGAGGAGAAGGTGGAATTAAAAGTGCAAATGGATCAATTGGGATCAAATGAATGACAGCAGGCTCAACGGGCCAAATGGCTGACTTCTGCTCCAATTATATACGACAAACTGTCAGCCACCAATGGACTGGGAAAATTAAACCTTTGGTTTCTGTTTAAGAAGAGGGAAAAGCCAGAAGTGTCAAACATCACTGGCTTCATACGAATGTGGTACAATGTACAATGAAACACAATTTAAATTGTTTTGTCATATCTTTGGAATAAGCAAAAATTTGTTTATCAGTGATTTTTGATGAACATATAGTTGAAACTTAATTTAAATTGGCAGATGATGGCAGAAATTCAGACGCATGGTTCTCAGCGTTTTCCTAGAACCATTTGTTAATGTAGATACTGTAGATGATAAGATTGCTGAAATGCCCTATTAACTGTGCAAAGGCACATTAACTCATAACTTAGCTTACTGCCGGGGACTACGCCCTGGCAACAATCTCCTTCCAGTCAAAATCCTTTTCTTGCCCACTGGCCACATCTGAATTCCAAGCAGGATGAGTTAGAAGACACACTGAAAGATGGTAATGGAGCCCAGGAGTTAAAATTGTCCCCAGCATGGCCAGACGAATATGGAATGAGCTTGCTCTGCTCACCCCCAATGAACCCACACCGAAGTTCAGCTTGGAGGCTTAAATGTCAGCTTAATAAATGGATAAATCCCGACTTGTAATACTATGTCCTGATGGAACCTAATATTGTGAAGCGATATGCAGTATTCCTAAAAATAGAAACATTTTGCCAAAGCTTTTTACCTCCGGACAGGCGCCGGAATGTGGCGACTAGGGGCTTTTCACAGTAACTTCATTGAAGCCTACTCGTGACAATAAGCGATTTTCATTTCATTTCATTTCATTTCATCAGGACAAATGCAAGAATGCCAAATTTCAAATAATCACAGCATTTTTGAATTGATCAGACTCGGTTCATCAAGATGTTGCCATGGAGAAAGCAATGGGAAATTATAGGCTCTCCAAGCTTATGAGTAATTCAAAAAAGATGCAAGGCTTGAACATGCTTAAGTGTTGTAAGATACAGGGATATGGACCGGGTGCAGGAAGGTGGGATTAGAAAGGGAACCTGGGTGTCCTCGGGCTGGCATGGACAAGATAGGCCATCATTTTTCTATTCTAATGATTCTGTGTTCCTTTTTTTTGCTGAGAATGTGTTCCTGTGTATGACTGTAGGTCACTTCAAGAAAATATATTTGAGCCACATTACAAGTTCAACTGATTATCTTAAATTGGTTGTTAGTGTAGCTGTTAGCGCACTCAGGATTGTTCTGCAATATTCAGAATACAACTTGAAGTTAGAATGGTGACATACATTGCCATTCATTGTGGTGGTGGGACAGGGCGTGTGCAAATTCAGGATGTTTTGTTACTTTTGAAGGAGTTTATTTGGCAACAAGGCTGAACCTCATTCACATTGTTTAGTTTCATAATAATTAAGAAACGGGTTTAGTTACTTGGCTGATGAATGTTAGAATTCCTTAGTATAAGTACCATATAAAGTTCTCACATTGATCACACAAATAGCTGAACATGATGTTCTGTACAGGGACCAAAATATGCCAACAAATTGGATCAGCCTCTGTCAAGAAAAATTCTTCATTTGACTGCAAATTAATAATAATCTTTATTGTCACAAGTAGGCTTACATTAACACTGCAATGAAGTTACTGTGGAAAGCCCCTAGTTGCGAAACACCGGTGCCTGTTCAGGTACAGAGGGAGAATTCAGAATGTCCAAATGACCTAACAACATATCTTTTGGGACTTGTGGGAGGAAACCGGAGCACCCGGAGGAAACCCATGCAGACACAGGGCAATGTGCAAACTCCAAACTATGAATCGAAACTGGGACCCTTGCGCTGCGAAGCAACAATGCTAACCACTGTGCTACCGTGCTGCCCATAATAGTGGCTCTACTGTTGACACTGGCATCCAAATGGCAATCATTGCAGACCTGGGAGGAGAAAGCTAGCTTAATAATAATTTAACCAGCTGCATTTCCTACCTTTGCCATTCATTAAGCTAAATGATAGGGCTAAGTCTTTTGGTCAGGCTGACCAACTTTTATGAAATAAAATAAGGGACACTTTAACCATGGAACTGGGAGCGATATGGGGTGCTCGCAACCAAGTAGGCAGGGAGGGGGAGGGGAAGTTATTACTGGTGAGAGTTGGGTGGGGGTGACCCCCAGGCACGGTAAGAGCAGGGGGTCTGGCATGTGTCGGTTGGACGGTGGGGGGGGGGGGGGGGGGGGGTGGAATGCAGTGTAGTGCGATGGGCTTTAAAGTAGCCAAACCTGACAACTTATCTTGGGGAGACGTGGAATTATCATCTCTCCGCTGGCCATCTCACAGACTTGCAGTCCCACTCAAACACTCAACCCCAGGTTCAGACTTCCACAGGCTTTCCTTGAAATACATGAGGCGGCTTGCTCACGGGAACTTATAGGTCAGTTAGCCAGACTTCAGTTGTTGGTAAGATTTTAGAGTATTATTTTTAAAAATATATTTTATTATCAACATGTATAAACAAGAACGGTAACATATACGACACATTCAATAGCCTACATTTTGTATATTTTACCGCCCCCCCCCCCATCCCCCACCTCAGGATGAACAATTCCTCAAATATTGTCATGAACAACTCCTACCATGCCTCAAATCCGACCTCTGATCCCCTGAACTTGATCTTTTCAAATTGTAGAAAATCATATAAGATCCCCGGTGGCATATCCGCTGTCCAGTTTAACAAAATCTTCTACCGGGCAATTAGAGAAGCGAGGGCCACAACGTCGGCCCCTCTTCCCTGCACCTCTTCGATACCCCAAAGATCGCCACCATTGGGTCTGGTTTAGAGTCTATTATTAAGGATGAGATTGTGGTGAAATAGAATTGAGTCAGCACGGATTCGTCAAGGGGAGATGATGCCTGACAAATCTGTTTGAATTCTTTGAGGAGGTAACAAGGAAGTTAGACAAAGGAGAGCCAGTGGACATGATCTATTTGGATTTCCAGAAGGCCTTTGACAAGGTGCTGTACAGGAGGCTGCTAAATAAGATAAGACCCATGGTGTTCGGGCAAATACTGGCATGGATAGAAGATTGGCTGACTGGCATAAGGCAAAGAGTAAGGATGAAGGAGACTTTTTCAGGATGGCGGCTCATGACTAGTGATGTTCTGCGGGGCTCAGTGTTCGGACCACAAATTCACGATATATATTAATGATCTGTAAGAAGGAACTGAGTTGTTACTTGTTGCTAAGTTTGCAGATGATACAAAGATATGTAGAGGGATATGTTGTGTTGAGGAAGCAGGGAGGCTGCAGAAGGACTTGGACAGGTTAGAAGAGTGGGCAAAGAAGTGGCAGATGGAATACAATGTGAAAATGTGTGAGGTTATGCACTTTGTTTGGAGGAATAGGGGAATAGACTATTTTCTAAATGGGAAAAGGCTTCGGAATTAGGAAGCACAAAGGGACTTGGGAGTCCTAGTTCAGGGTTTTCTTAAGATTTACATGCAGGTTCAGTTGGCAGTTAGGAAGGCAAATGCAATGTTAGCATTCATGTCGAGAGGGCTAGAATACAAGAGCAGGGATGTACTGCTTATGCTGTATAAGGCTCTGGTCAGACCCCATTTGAAATATTGTGAGCAGTTTTGGGCCCCATATTTAAGGAAGAATGGGCTGGCCTTGGAGAGCCTTCAGAAGCGGTTCACAAAAATGATAGCCGGAATGAAGGACTTGTCATATGAGGAGCAGTGAGGACTCAGGATCTGTACTCGATGGAGTTTAGAAGGATGAGGGGGGATTGAAACTTACAGAATACTGAGAGGCCTAGATAAAGTGGACATGGAGAGGATGTTTCCACTTGTAAGAGAAAGTAGAACCCAAGGGCATATGCTCAGACTGAAGGGACGATCCTGTAAAACAGAGATTAGGAATTTCTTCAGCCAGAGGGTGATGAATCTGTGGAACTCATTGCCGCAGAAGGCTGTCAAGGCCAAGTCATTGAGTTGCTTTCAGACTGAGATAGATAGGTTCTTTATTAATAAGTGGATCCGGGGTTATTTGGAGAAGGCAGGAGAATGGAGATGAGAAACATATCAGCCATGCTTGAATGGCGGAACAGACTCAATGGACCAAGTGGCCTAATTCTGCTCCTGTATCTTATGGTCTTCGTTACTGGGTGGATCTTAGGAAGGAGTTGGTTCGATTGGTTAACTGGCAACCAGTGGATTGGCCAGGGACAGTGTTCTGCCTCATAGTTGTCAGTGATTGATGCTGCGTGATGCTTCCTGAGAGAACTTGGTAGAGTGTTCAGACCTTGTAAGTGAAAGGAACGCTCTCTCTATCTCTCTCCTGCTTGCTGAATTGAAGAAAACTGCTCTATTGTTCTGAAAGTAGTGAGTGCCCGGCACATCCTTTGGTGTGAACCTAAAATGATGCTGAGTCTGCAGAGAAGGTAGACAACCTTTCCAGAGACAATTAACTCAAGCCTAGAAGGAAGAAGTTCCAAAACAAGAGCCTGAACTTCAGAAAGCCATTGACTGGAACTCATCCCAACACATCGATCCTTATCCTTTTATTTTTTTGAATATTTTCTTTCCATTTCCACCATCCTTTCCCCTCTATGTTGTTTGTGTGTGTAGAGTAGGACGAGTTAGAAGGTTGGTGGGGGGGGGAGGGGGGGGGGGGGGGCGCGCGGCGGCGGAGTTGGAAAAGGTTGGTGAGGATGAGGTCTTATGTTTTTCCCTCTTGTTGGTTCCCTCACCACCTGTCACGGACCCAATCTAGCAGTCATGTCCTTTAGGACTCAGCCAGCTCGGTCAGCAGTGATGCTACCGAGCCATTCCTTGTGATGGACATTTAAGTCCCATACCCAAAGTGCATTCAGTGCCCTTGCCACCCTCAGTGCTTCCTCCAAGTGGTGTTCAACATAGAGGAGTACTGATTCATCAGCTGAGAGTGGACAGTATGCAGTAATCAGCAGGAGGTTATCTCACCCACGTTTGACCTGAAGCCATGAGACCTCATGGGGTCCAGAGTCAATGTTGAAGACTCCAGGGGTAACTCACTCCCCTGCTGTGCCGCTACCGCTGCTAGGTCTGTCCTGTCGGTGGGACAGGACATGACTAGTCTGTGAGACAGCTCTCTCAAGATCTAGTAGCAGAACACTTCACCTGCAAATCAATAATTACCTCACTTTGAGGACACCTTAATCACCACTCTAGAAGTCATACTATCTGTATGCGTCTTAACCCAGGTTTAATAACATTACTGCAAAACATGATAATTTCTTACATTTATCACAACAGCAATGTGATGATGACCAGTCCATCTCTTTTATCACCATCGGCTCAGGGATAACTACTGCCCAGGACAGGAGGAGAGCTCCTAAGCTCATCTGGACTCTTTTATATGAACCTGAAAGGATGGACAGGTTTAATATCTAATCTAATAGGTGGCATCTTCAACAATGCACAGCTCCCTCAGCACTTGAACTGATAGGTCAGCCTGGATGTTGCACTCAAGTCTCTGGAGTGTGCATTGAACCAACAACCATCTGGTATAGGGGCCAGAGTGCTATCCACGAAGCTATAACTGAAATCCTACTGAACTAATACCTGAAAATTATTGTGTGATTTTAAAGCTGACTGCAGGTCAACGAAAAAATATTCTTCAAACAAATGAACCCAAAAAAACTGCATTTTCAATTACTGGATTAAGCATACCTCTAAACAATGACAGCAGAGTAGCATTTGGGCCTACTCATTGAGGACCATCATCTTGTATTTTCATTGTATGCATTTGTAAAAGCACATCCTTCATTATTACCACACCATGTCATATGCAGCACATAATAATGATTTTGTACAGTAGTCAAACTAGTATGATGAGTGCTGCCAAATCCACCCAGGCAGCACTTGCTATACTGTTGTATTCCAATGGTCTGTTCCACAACCATCTGGCTGCCCATTACGGTTGACTGCAATTTTACCTAAAAATGGGCCCATCCTCAAACAATAGTTGTAGTCTAATATAAACAAAACATGCAATTTTGTACTAATTAACCCAGTGATATTTTGTGCATTACCAACTATCCAAATATTTCATGAGTATAATACTTCACGGCTAATGTAGGACAATGAATTTTTCAAAGGCTGTCTGTATCTCAACATGTGTGTAGTCAAGCACACCCTGCACTATTGGAAATCCTGCAATAGGGTAGAACATCTGCTGCCCTGACAATTGTTCCTCTTTTCTGTAAAAATGAATGAAGCATGAAGGAAACACTAAGAAAAAAATCTGCTCTTGAATAAATTGGATACTGTGTTGTGAATAATTCCAATGCAATCTCCACTGTGATCTTGAAAGGACCCTATGGCAAAAAGTAATCAACACAACAGTGACTGTGACTTTCACTGCTATAAATACAGTAAGGAGATTCACTGAAACAGTGTCAAGAAATGGAACAATGAACTCAGAGATCATTGTAATGCCCTACCTGCTCATTTCCACACACAATACTCTTCAAAAAGATCAGAGTGATTTGTTCTTATCCTACAAGTTTCTCCCAGAATATGAGGCTGTTTTGAATCAACTATTTCTCTTCCTTTGTCAAATCAATGGTCCTTCACCAGAAGGACAATAGTTATATCTCGCCCCATCAAGGAACATTGAAAAGCACTGATTCAATAGCAGAGACACAATACAGATTTTGAACCTATTCTTATTAGTTCTTAGTTCCACATCTAGCAGAAGTGTTTGGTTAGGGAGGATGGTTCCATTGATTCCTGATTAGTTTTTATCTGCCCCAAATAATTGACAAACTTTCAGGAGACTTAGGTAGGTTTTACTTTCTAAAATGAGGATGGAAGATTGTCTAGCTTTCAAACTAGATTATTAGATCATTTTGATATTGAATATGCAATAGATTTCTCGGAATTCAGGTATGATCTGTCAAACCTTAGGAGTAAAAATACTTTATATGTGGCGGAAATAGTATATATAAGATTAACAGATGAAAACTACTTTCATTTCATGGCGTTCAGTGGCGAACACAAAACTTTAAATCGGTTGTAGGCCTGGGACTTCATGTGTGTCCCATCTGGGTTCTGAGTGCGGCCCATGAGACATTTTGTTAACTGTTGACCATGAGACATTTTGTTCATGGTAGCAGAGGGCTACCACATTCCACTGGTTTCCATCTGGGTAGGATATTTCAGACCGGTGTGACTGAAGTGATACGCACGTAAAGTAATAATAATAATCTTTATTATTGTCACAAGTAGGCTTACATTAACACTGCTAAGAAGTTACTGTGAAAATCCCCGAGTCGCCACATTCCGGCACCTGTCCAGGTACACTGAGGGAGAATTCAGAATGTCCAAATTACCTAACAAGCACGTCTTTTGGGACTTGTGGGCAGAAACCAGAGCACCCGGAGGAAACCCACGCAGACATGGGAGAACAGGGAGACATTGGGGGCAGTAGGGTAGCATGGTGGTTAGCATAAATGCTTCACAGCTCCAGGGTCCCAGGTTCGATTCCCGGCTGGGTCACTGTCTGTGTGGAGTCTGCACGTCCTCCCCCTGTGTGCGTGGGTTTCCTCCGGGTGCTCCGGTTTCCTCCCACAGTCCAAAGATGTGCGGGTTAGGTGGATTGGCCATGCTAAATTGCCCGTAGTGTCCTAATAAAAGTAAGGTTAAGGGGGGGGGTTGTTGGGTTACGGGTATAGGGTGGATACGTGGGTTTGAGTAGGGTGATCATGGCTCGGCACAACATTGAGGGCCGAAGGGCCTGTTCTGTGCTGTACTGTTCTATGTTCTATGCTCTAACGTGCAGACTCTGCACAGGCAGTGACCCAACCGGGAATCGAACCTGGGACCCTAACACTGTGAATCAAAAGTGCTAACCACTTCTGTTCCGCCCAAAGAGCATTGACTGTGAGAGCCGTGTGCCTGCTCTCCATTCAAAGTGTAATTCTTGTTTTATTCTACTATTTTATGTTGATGACAGTTCTATTAATGCAGGAATGATTGAGCATTTTCTATAACCTGTTATGAAATATTCAGCATTTTAAAAATGTTTTCAATTCTATTCATGGGGTCATAGTTAGTGAACATGTCCAATTTCAATCTTTCAGCCCACTTAGGTGAAAGAGGGCCACTCCTGCTGCTCACTCACCAGCCTAGGTTGCCTATCATAGCTCTAAATCATGACTCCATTGATATAACTATCAAGGCATGTAAATAAAGCACATATCTATTGGGGTCAAAATCAACTGTCTTCTTCTGTACAGCTGCTGTATCTATTGCAAACACCTGCCCTTCGCTTAGAGTTTGTCCTGAAACTAAGGGCTGGATTCTCCAGTCCCCTAGCCGTGTGGTTCTTGGCGGCAGGAGGCGCGCCGTTCGCTGGCAGCAGGATTCTCTACTCCCGCCACTTGTCAGTGGGAATTCCCATTGAAATCCCTCCACACCACTGGGAAACCCATGTGCGGGGCTGCGCTGTTGGTGGAACCAGAGAATCCAGTCGCCAGCAAACAGATGGAGAATTCTGGCCTAGTTGTGGGGAGGGGTGCAGGGAGGGAGGCTCTGTCTACCCTACACATGGTCAGTGACATAATTAGGGGTGTAGCCAATGAGAAGAACCCCTGAGCCTGAAGTTCCTGCATTCCACCTGACAATGTAATAGTGGATTGGTAGACCAAATGGAAACAAGTGCAACTGCTCCCTGAATACTAGAAGAGGAACCTACTTGATAATCCAATTCCAGTTTGTGTCCTGATTTCAATACGAAAATCAAACATTTACAGGTAAATTCCGGCCTCTTTACAAAGAGGGCAGGGTAACACTCAGAACTTCTTCCTTGGGAGGGAAGTGGAAACATGACCCTTGGAATCTATACTGCTCATCACATTTTACAACATCCCTGGGCAGTACGGTGCCTAAAATATGCTCCCAAATGCACAAGCTCGCATGTAGAAATTTACATTTGCTGAAATGATAATACAGTCGCAGATAGATACAACCTGACACTGCCATAGAATGTTAGGGGCCGCAGATAGTCAACCTCGTTGTTTTTGCCCTCAGCTATGTAATGGAGAATGAACACCCAGTACTTGCTTCTGCTTCAGAGATTCTAAATGTGTTCCTTTGTGCATAGTAATAAAATTCACTAATACTTTTAAAGGGAATTTTCATGGTCGAAATATAAATTGGATTTTCATTCTGTCTTTGAGAAAAAGCAAAATCTTTATTCGTCCTAGGGTCAGAAATGCTTTGGAAGCAATTAAAAGCGCTGCTATTTCATCGTTATTTTCAATGAATTATTCTTCCTGGCTTTTTTTTTTACTTCATTTTTTTCCCTCCTGTTCCCACCCACGATTAATCATTTCCTTCCTATCTCCAGTGAGCCATGATGGTCAGCCGGCAAACAGCAGGAATCAGCTTTCAGTGGATTCCAAACACTTGCTTCTATTTGAGGAGATATATTTTCCATTTGTGTCCAATTCCTTTTTTAAATTTAAATAATTTGATGGCATTTTAAACACTGAGAAAAGGAACTGATGAGTGACTATGGATTGTGGATAACCTCCAGTTCTTAATGAACTGTCTTTAGTTTTCAAGTTTCTCACCAATACATTGCCTGTTTTTCTGGTATGCATCACTGGAGGCTGTGAAGAGGGACCAGCAGCTGAAACAAACAGAAAGCCTCTTTGTTTTATCAATGGACCCAAATAGGGTGGAAATAAAAATCTCTATCCGTGTTTAACTGAATATAGTCTCTTAAATTCCCTTTCAAATAACTGTTAGGTGCCATTTATCAGAAAACGGAACAGTGATTAAGAGAGAACCACGACACACGCTTTATTGTTTAATAAATGAACCACTATCTCATCTGTAATAGTGAATCAAAGGAGCAAGAAGTGTGAGTCCGCACATACCCTTTCCACTGCCTTTTTCATCAGTCTTGCACTGATATCTTGTTACTTGGTTAGGTATGGTTCTAGTTAATTTTCTTCACCAGCTTTTCATATTCAATATGTGAATTTTTTTTTGTCCAATAGGTATGGATTTGGTTTGCTTGATGCTGGGCGAATGTTGAAGGCGGCCCTTAAATGGAAAGACCTGGGTCCTCAGAAAAAGTGCGAGGTTATTTTTGACCCTGAACTGCAAAGGTAAGTTCTCAAAACAGAATCATAGAATGCTACAGCACAGAAGGAGGCCATTTGGTCTGTTGGGTCGGTACTGTCTCTCTGCAAGAGCAACTCAGTTAGTTCCACTCTTCCCTGCGTTCCCCATAGCCCTGAATTTTTTTTTTCCTTTGGTGCTTATCCGATTCTCTTTCGAAAACCACGATTGGATCTGCCTCCAACACAATCCCAGGCAGCGCATTCCAGATCTTAACCAGTCTCTGCGTAAAAACGTCTTTCTTCAAGTCAATAATGTTATAAGTGTCCTCTGGTTCTCGACCCTTCCACCAATGGGAGCAGTTTCTCTCAGTCCATTTTAGCTGTCTAAAGATCTCCATGATTTTGAACACTTTTATCAAATCTCCCTCAACCTTCAGTTCTCTAGGAAGAACTGCCCCGGTTTCTCCATTGAGCCACATAACTACATTCCTTCATCCCTGGAACAAACCTGATAAATGTTTTCTGCGCCCTTTCTGAAGCTTTCACAGCCTTCCTAAAGTGTGGTGCCGAAATTTAAATACAGTGCTCCAGTTGATGCTGAACCAGTGTTTTCCTTGTCTTTGCACCACGTGCCTCTCTTTATGAAGCCCAAGATTCTATTTGCCTTTAACAAATCTATGTTGGCATTCCTTAATTAACCTACAGACTCCGTACTGGTGAGGGTGATGATTCCCCTGGGGAGTGTAGTAAGAGCCATGGCACCACAGGTGACTCAGCTATATGGTGGAGCAGGAGGAAGACTGGGAACACAATAATCACAGGTGACGCTATAGTTAGGAGGAACAGATACACATTTTAGCAGCCACATACTTGATTCCCTGATGGTATTTTGCCTCCCTGATGCCAGGGTCAAGGATAGTAAGAAGTCTTACAACACCAGGTTAAAGTCCAACATGTTTGTTTCAAACACTAGCTTTCGGAGCACTGCTCCTTCCTCAGGTGAGGAAGGAGCAGTGCTCCGAAAGCTAGTTGTTTGAAACAAACATGTTGGACTTTAACCTGGTGTTGTAAGACGTCTTACTGTGCTCACCCCAGTCCAACATCCGGCATCTCCACATCAGGGTCAAGGATGTCACTGAACAGCTGCAGAATACTCTGAGGTGGGGAGGATAAACAGTCAAAGATCCAGGTCCACATCAGTACCAATGGCATGGGGAGAAAGAGGTACTGTAGACAGATTTTACAGAGCTCAGCAAGATACCCAGCAAGTGATACCTCAAAGGTAGAAATCACTTCATTATTCATGGTGCCACATGCACATAGGAACAGGAGATTCCTGGGATATTGGGAATGGTTCTGGAGAAGCTGGAGCCAATCCAGGCCTGATGAGTTGCACCTCAACAGAGCCTGGAACAATGACCTCATGGGTAGTTTGCCAGTGCCGTTGGCAAAGATTTAAACTAACTTGGCAGGGTGATGGGAACTAGGATACAGCATTAGGAAGAAGAAACAAGGTGAACCGAGACCAAGAGCACCAGTCACAAATAGTGAGGTGGGGTCAGACTTAAGAGGGAATGCAGTAAGGTCTAAATAGATTTACACTGCAACTATGGGAATATGAGGAGTGTGATAAATACAGTTGGTGAGCTGCATGTGCAAATAATCACACAGGAATAAAATGGCAATGGAAAACTGGCTCAAAAAAGAGCACGATTAGGAACTAAATATTCCTGGATAAAAGGTGTTCATGAAAAATAGGGAACGTTGGAAAGGAGAAAGGGTGGCAGTATTGATTAAGACGAACATTACAGTGCTGGAGAGAGAATATATCCTGGAGCAATCAAGGGCAGTATCTATTTGGGTTAGAGTTATGAAACATTAGGAGAACAATCACGCTACTGAGTATATTCTATAGGCTGCTCAAAAATTATAGAGAGGTGCAAAAACTATAGAGTAGTGATAATAGGTAACTTAATTATCCTAATCTAGACTGGGATAATAGTGCAAAAGATAAAGAGAGGAAGAGTTTCTGAACTGTTTTCAGGAGAATTTTCTTGATCAATTTGTTTCTGGTTCAAGAAGGAAGAAGTTACTGTGGGATCTGGTTCTGGGGGAAGAGGGTCAAGTTGATCAAATGTAAGTTTTGGTCCATACACATATAGGTATATATTAATCACAGGTAATGAATATAATATATCCTGCAGATCACTATGAAAATCTGCCAATATCTTAAAAGATAAGACTTGTGAATTCCCTTTTCTTGTGGAAAATAATCAGATCATTTGTTCTGATCTTAAATAGGTCCTGAGTAAGTTTTTTTTACGCATTCTAATTTTAACCTAAATTTTTTTAAATAGCCTTATGGTATACAAATCCTTACAGTTACCAAGGTAACCCAGGCCAGAGATACTATTAAAGTAAGTATAGCCAGAACATCAGACTTATCCGCACCTCCCACTTCCCCACAGATTTGCAGGTAGTAAAAACCTGCATTAAGCCACAAGATTGATACTTTAGCACTGTGTTGGCTTATCTCAACCCAAGCATTGGAATTGATCTCAATGCTCCAGGGTTCGAGAGGCCAAAATTGATCAGGATTCCTTTTCTTGATCTCTATCCACTATCACAGCAATAAAAGTACAGGACAGCATCAGGCTCAACTACAATTTACCCCTCAATCAAACAAAACTGTTGGCATTTTGAGGATGCGCCTGCCTTTTGGAGGAAATTGCTCAACTGTTGTTAGTTTTCTCAGATAGCATAGTTTTTTTATTTTGCTCTTCGAATCTGGGTACCGCTTCTGAGGAATTAGAATTCCTTCAGTGCAGTAGTCAGCCAAGAACTTCACAGCATCTTGGACCTCTGTGTCCTTTGCTTATCACTCAAGACATTATAAATTCCAGAAATAACTTGGCACAATTACTGTGACACCCTTTCCAATACAACAGTACCAAAGGTGCCAATTTGACCACTTATAAACTGCTAAAAAAAGCTATCCAATTAGTCTCACTCCCATGCTTTTGATCAATTGTTTTCTCCTCTTCAAATATCTGTCCAACTCCCTTTTGAAAGTGAATCTGCTTCAGTCACCCTTTGTTTTATGAAGTGTGGTTATTTCTTGTAATGTAGGAAACTTGATGCTTTAAGTAAATGGATCTTTCATGATTTCAGTACATCTCAAAGCTCTTTACAGCCAATAAAAATACTTTTAACGTGTAATCACTGTTGTAATATGTAGGAAACAAGTTGTGCACAATTAGCTCCCGCAAACAACCATCTTATCAACCAGATAATCAATTTTTGGTGCTGTTTATTCAAGGATAAATTTTGGCCATGACACTAGGGATAGCTCACCAACTTTACTCAGTGAATTGCCATGGGAGTTTTTAACACTTTCCTGAAAGAGCAGAAGGGCCTTGGTTTAACCTCTCATCCAGAACACAGCACCTCTGACTATGTAGCACTCCCTCAGCGCAACACTGAAGTGTCACCCTAGCTTTGTGCTCTTGTCTCTGGAATGGTATTTGAGCTCAAACCTTCTGCTGTGGAAGCACAAGTTCTACCAACGGAGCCATAGTTGACATTCGGTTCAGAGCACACCAAATAAATAAAACACTCCACTGTTATTCCCTTCATGCCAACCTATGCTCCTCTCCCCACTTGCCCACAACCATTCATAGCCCCTTTTGTAAACTTAGTGCCACCTCATGCCAACCCATTACACCAACCACCATTCTTTACCCTTACACCTACAATTTCAACTCGCTCAATATCCACCATTGGCAATATCACCTCAGAACCCATGCTAAGATCAGATAAAGTAAAGTTAATAAGTGTCTACTGAAGACTTCAGTATTTCATTAAAAAAACTCTAATTGATAAAAACCCATTCACTATATTTGCTAATGCTCTGGGGACACCGGTTCAAACCCACCATGGCAGCTGCTGGAATTTAAAAGCAAGCTAACACTATGA
Source organism: Scyliorhinus canicula (assembly GCF_902713615.1). Taxonomy (NCBI): domain Eukaryota; kingdom Metazoa; phylum Chordata; class Chondrichthyes; order Carcharhiniformes; family Scyliorhinidae; genus Scyliorhinus; species Scyliorhinus canicula. The sequence goes on along the minus strand of NC_052159.1, from coordinate 69,872,964 downwards.
CCACGAAACCATGTTGCTTGCCATAAAACCCATCTGGTTCACTAATGTCCTTTCGGGAAGGAAATCTGTTGCCCTTCCCTGGCCAGGCTTAGATGTGGCTTTGGACCCACAGCAATGTGATTGACTCTTAACTACCCTGAAATGGCCCAACAAGCCACTCAGTCCATTGGTAATTAGATATGGGTAACAAATGCTGGACTTGCCAGCGTGCCCACATCCCATCAAAGAATAAAAAACTTCTTCCAATCCCGTATAAAAACAAACACTGCAATTTATTGTCCCACTTCAAAGAGTCTATAATCATTTAGAGCTGTCAATCAAACAATGAACCGAGAGGCACTGCAGTATGATAATGGAAAGCTGTGAACCCTCAGCCTTATGTCAATACACAGAATGAAACAGCAAGCACCAATATTTTAAACACTGCAGTTTCCCCCCACAAATATTTAAAGGCGAGTTTAAACATTCTTTAAAGCTTGACAGTTCCCTTTGACAGCTCCAATGAGTTTGACAGTGCCTGTGAACTTGATAGTTCCAAAGGGATTATGTACTTTTTACACACATTCATGTCCACTTTTAACAATCCCAAAGGGCACTTGAGCTCTCCCGAAGAGCACCTTACCATTGCCAAAGGGCACCTGACCTCCCAAAAGATGTCCCCAGACTAAATTCAAAAGCTTACCTGACATTTCCAAAAGGGTTCCCCAACTATTGAAGAAACTGTGCTCCTATCTGCACACGTCAAGTTTTCCACTCATTGCCAACAAAATCTGACATGACTGCAAGTGGCTATTGTTTTATGTGGGCACCTATATCTGTAAACCATGGATGTGAAATTTGGATAACATTGGTCAAAATTTGGAAATCATCCCCATTCCCCTTACCTCTCTGAAAATTGTAGGTGTGTGTTCCGGGACAGGACATGCAGATCCGGGCCCCTGCAGCCATTTTCAAAACAACAGAGAGGCTCGCCATCTTTACGAAAATGCAGTCCTCATCACCTCAGAAAGAGCCAAGATCAAAAAGTTGTTCTTGGGTGATTGCACACATGGACATTGCCACTTTGATGACATATTAATGCACTATGCCATCAAGCCAACTGTCCAAGAAACATCCCTATTCAGGAGTAGCTTTGCTTTTTCATCATACATAACAATGGTTGATGTAATTTAGCTATTGCCATTAATATACAGTTTCATCTAATCAGTCCTAAGAGGCAGCTTTAATCAATGTTGAAATGTGTACGTATTAAAGGAAAGAGTATGGAAATGCAAGGGGACAATAATCTGGAATCGAGACTTAATAATTCTCACAAGTGACCTGCGTTGTTAATAATTAATCAATACCAACCGACTGGCATTTGAAATGTAAATGTGATGGATGAAGGCATGACGCTGTCATCAGCAGAAAATGATGTGACTAGAATAGGTAACATGAAGTCCCCAATGACTGGAGAATGCATGACTGCAAAGGTAATACATGCCATCAGATATCATCCCTAGCAGCAGGTAATTATTGCCTTGACCTGCAACTCACTTTCAGGCCTCTTTCCCAAAGGAGATAAAAAACAAGACCAAATGTTTCAAAGATTCAGGAAAAAGGCAGGGACACCATCTGACTGTGCTGAATCTGTTCAGCCTAATCATAATAATCGCTGATTGTCACAAGTAGACATCAATGAAGTGACTTGAGAATGCCTTGTTTTCTTTAAATAATGCTGTTTTTCTAAAATTGCGTTTTCTTTCTCTCTCTCTCTCTATTGCCTTGAATCCTCTAGAGCTATTCCTGTAAAAGGTTCTCTGACACTGAATCTGACAACAAATGGGTGCATGGGTACAGAGAATGAAATCGACATACTCGAGCATGTACAGGTGAGAGAGTCACCAACAAACACAATTTTCAGCAGTCCAACAATATTGTATGAGGTCCCAACAAATGGAGCAGGCAGTAGCTGACATAAACCTGGTCGTGCATGGTCAGAATGCTTTGTGTAACACCAACAAATAATTTTTTATGTTGAAAATTTAATGTTGTATATTAAATCTGACAGATGTGCAACAACAGGACAATTGTGCAATGCAGTACATCCAACCTTCTGGTCATGGGGGCGAATAATAGAACTGTTTACGCTGTAACCCAATCAAAGTTTGAAAATGTATTTAGGAGCCAACATGGACAAAAATCTGTTTTGTGAAGTATTTAACTGCACTGGTCTTCACTCATTTCATTGGCGGGCAAATTGATGAGTTTAAGGATATGAAATGTTTTGACTGAGAAATTTAAAATTTCCAAGACAACAGTCATATTTATTTATAATTATCCTGTGCTTCTTTTTATCGATTGCTAACAAGGAGACTGATAGTCATACATTTTGTTTCATGCAGGAACGAATCCAGTGTCACTTGATTCATTGGGTCAAGTTTTTACTTTCTGTAAAAGGGAATGTTTTCATTCCATGGTGATGTAATTTCCTGAGTAATAACATTGGATTGCGATCCTGGTGTCATCACGCTGGTGGGCAATAATGCTGGAGGTGGGTGGGCCGCAAAATTGGGAGCCTGCCCACCATTTTCAAATAGATCATTAACAGATAGGTAACCTCATTAGCAATCTAACCTCATGCAGTAATACATTTTGGCTTCAATAATTCATTCCCAGTGCATGAAAAATCCCAAGTAGAAATTTTTTTTTCATGGTTGCTTGTCAGGGCAGATATAAAGGCTGACGTTGGGCCTGTGTGTGATTTCAGCAGGAGAGACTGTTGAGATGTTGTTGACTTGGAATAATTGGAAGGTAATCCATGGCCATTACCAAGGTTTGTAACCATTCATTTGTCCGCAAACTTGATGACTTGTGATTTAGCTACACTGCAGCAATGCTGATCTGAGGAATTTGGGGACATACATCCTCCAATGAGGAGGAGAGGAGGAAGAGAATGAGAAGGAGAGGAGGCAGCAGGTACAACCATGAGCGACCACTACCAGCAGAGAAAGAAGGGACTGCTGACTGCAGGTAGCAGCAGCCACAAAGCTATGGGCAGTGGCCTTACCCACACAATCTCCCTATCTGCAGCTGGCAGAGACACATTGTCTAAGCAGACTCCAGCTTTCAAGAGTGACCGTAACTTCAATTTGTAAGATGCCGGCCAAAGAGATAGCGTTGAACTGTGTGGGGAGACATCAAATGTGATTTGCCACAAAAGTCACCTTGGCTCTGAAATCTTTTCCCTCAGGCTCACTTCATACTGTGTGTGATGAAATCTGTGGCATAACACAGCCTGCAGTGTACCATTGCATCAAAGCCTTCACAGATGTGATGTTTAGACTTTCAAGACAATACATCTCCTTCACCACTGACTGCAATAATCAGAGTGAATGAGCCAGAGGATTTGCAGCTATTGGAGGTTTCCCGAGGGTGCTCAGCACGATTGATTGCATCCATGTTGCCATAAAGACACCAGCAGGCCAGCCTGGGGCATTTGTTAACAATAAAGGCTACCATTTACTGAACACGCAGTTGGTGTTTGACCATGAGCAGGTCTGTGTTAGGTACTTAGGGAGCAGACATGATTCCTACATACTCAGGAACTCCCAGCTGCCAACCAAGTTCTCAGGATAGAAGGATGACAGCTGGGTGACAATGACTACCTTATAAATAAGTGGCTGCCGACACAAATGCAAAATCCTAAAATGGTTGAGGAGCACCAGTATAGCGAGAGCCATGACACAAACAGAGTCATCATCAAGTAAATGTTTGGTCAGCCTCAAGCTGAGTGGTATAGCAAAAAGTACAGTGGATACTGGAAGTCTGCAGAGGGATTTGGATAGTTGAAGTGAATGGACTAAGGTCTGGCAGATGGAATACAATGTTGACAAATGTGAGGTTATCCATTTTGGTAGGAATAACAGCAAAAGGGATTATTATTTAATTGATTAAATATTAACATGCTGCTATGCAGGGGGACCTGGGTGTCCTAGTGCATGAGTCGCACAACGTTGGTTTACAGGTGCAACAGATGATTAAGAAGGCGAATGGAGTTTTGTCCTTCATTGCCAGAGGGATGGAGTTTAAGACTAGGGAGGTTATGCTGCAACTCTATACGGTGTTAGTACAGCCACACCTGGAGTATTATGTTCAGTTTTGGTCTCCTTATCTGAGAAAGGATGTACTGGCGCTGGAGGATGTGCAGAGGAGATTCACTAGGTTAATCCCAGAGTTGAGGGGGTTGGATTACGAGGAGAGGTTGAGTAGGCTGGGACTGTACTCGTTGGAATTTAGAAGGATGCGGGGGGGGGGGGATCTTATAGAAACATATACAAATATGAAGGGAATAGATAGGATAGATGCGGGCAGTTTTTCAACTGGCGGGTGAAAGCAGAACTAGGGGGCATAGCCTCAAAATAAGGGGAAGTAGATTTAGGACTGAGTTTAGGAGGAACTTCTTCACCCAAAGGGTTTTTAATCTATGGAATTCGCTGCCCAGTGAAGCAGTTGAGGCTCCTTCATTGAATGTTTTCAAGATAAAGATAGTTTTTTTTTGAAAAAGAAAGGAATGAAGGATTATGGTGTTCGAGCGGGAAAGTGGAGCTGAGTCCACAAAAGATCAGCCGTGATCTCATTGAATGGTGCAGCAGGATCGAAGGGCCAGATGGCCTACTCCTGCTCCTAGTTCTTATGTTCTTATGAGTTTTTGCTGCCTAATGAGGACAGGAGGAGCACTCCGGTACTCATCATCCAGAGTGTCCCTAATGCTGGTAGTGAGCTACGCTCTCTACAAGCTGGCACTCCAGAGAGAGAATGCCCTAATGGAGGAGAAGCCAGGAGAGAGCATTAAACTCTGATGAGGTGATCGAGAAGAGATTACGGGAACCAGAGCTGGCAGATGTCAGGGAGCAACTGGATGGTCAGGATACATGTAGGGCTTTAATCCTCTGGAGTTTCCAGTAACTCTGACAATTGAAGCTCATGCACTGTTTTCTTCTACTCCCTCCGACTCCTGCAGGAAACCAGTCCTCCTTTCATGGAAGTACAAACAGGACAATCATCTTACTCCCCTGGTTCCAACTTCACATTCACATGGGACCACATACAGAATCCATCTATATCCATTAGTTCACACTGCAAATAAACCAGTGTTCTTTTCCAGGATGATCAAACAACACATAATTTAAGAACAGATGACCTTTTTGGCCCTTTGGAATTGATTCAAATTGTAAACTCACCAATATACGCCAAAATATAACTAATATGGGGCCTTTTCGATTCTGTTCTGGGTGCTGCAGCATGGTGCACCCTGACCTGACTTTCATCTGCCGTTCAAATAGGTTGTTGACTTTAATGCCCCCTTGTTTGCGATTAATTTTGTTGGCCATCTTCTGGTCACCGAAGGGCATGAGGGCCTTGGTGTAGTGGGAATCTCCAGCACAGTGACAGGAGGTTCTTCTGTTGCCACAGCCCTGAAAGATATCTGTGCAAATGGTAGAGCAGTGGAGGACAGGCTGTCCTATCGAATGTGCCCCACATGGCATCAGCTCCTGCTCGCCTTTGCCATGAGATTCTTTGGCCTCTCCCTGTTTTCCTGAGAGAGACCAGGTGCTGGATGTGACTCCAGGGGTGGAATTCTCCGATGCCTCGCAAGGTCGGGGAATCGCCCGGGGCCGGCGTAAATCCCGCCCCACCGTGGCCGGAATCACGCCCCGTCGATCGGCGTGCCCCCAGCAGCAATTCTCCGGCCCGCGATGGGCCGAAGTCCCGCCGCTGACAGGCCAATCCCGCCGACATGGTTTAAACCACCTCTGTGCCGGTGGGATTGGCGCCGTGAGCGGGCCCCTGGGGTCCTGGGGGGGGGGGGGCGCGGGGTGATCGGACCCCGGGGGGGTGCCCCCACGGTGGCCTGGCCTGCGATCGGGGCCTACCGATCGGCGGGCGGGCCAATGCCATGGGGGCACTCTTTTTCTTCCGCCGCCGCCACGGCCTCCACCATGGCGGAGGCACAAGAGACCCCCTCCACCGCGCATGCGCGGTGGTGACGTCAGCGGCCGCTGACACACCGGCGCATGCACGGACCGGCGAAGGCCTTTCTGCCAGCCCCGACACCGGGCGGCGTAGCGCCAAAGGCCATTGGCACCAGTTTTGGTGCCATCGGCGGAGCGGGAGCCACTCCGGCGCGGGCCTAGCCCATTCTCCGCACCTTTGGGGAGGCCCGATGCTGGAGTGGTTGGCGCCACTCCACTACGCCAGGACCCCCCCCCCCCGCCCCGCCGAGTAGGGGAGAATTTCGCCCCAGGTTCCTCACTCCCTATCACCCTGGCTCTGAGCCCTGAGTTCAGAGGCTGGGTGATGCAGTGCAGATCAGAATGCAGCTCAATGATTGATTTTGCAATCTGCTGTGTTTGACCCTTCAAGATAGTCGTTAATCTGTCAGTGGAAGAAGCTGTATGTTCCATAGAGTAAGTGATCAAAGGGCCCATGGCCTCAAGAGTCCAAAGTTCCAAAGAACGTGCAACATCTCTCGTATCTCCAGCAGATCTCCATTCCATTCACATTGGATGTCCAGTACCTGCTGCCTTATTGATGTCTCCAGACACTCTTTATCCAAATCTGGCTCTCCTCCAGAACTCCTCTAACAGCCAGAGGCCTGTTCCATCTCTGTCTCCTACTGTTGCACATGCAATTGTGATATGCCCTCACCAGATTGTGGTTCCTTTGTTCTGAGGAATGATTCCCCACTGAAGTGCTGGTATCTGCACTGGTGCTGGGTGTAGAGCAGTGATTCGCTGCTGCTGCATCCGAGAATTCCTCTTCCTCCTCAGACGCTAGTGCTGGACTCTGGGGGTTTCAGCGTCAGCAGTCGATAGTTCACTTTTGCGGGAGACAAAAATAAGGAAGCTTGCAGCGCATTCAACTTTCCAAGAGTGTCCAAATAGACACACTTCCTGATTGGCAACACATAAAGCATTATGAAATGTATTGTATTTCACTGGTGCCAACCTTTATTCAGTTATTTCTCACTGGTGCATGTGAGTGTTCTCACGCAGGTAGCCTCAATGGCTCTTTAATAAAAACATACATTGCAAAATGCACTCTCCTCTTAGCCATGTTAAGACATATCTCTCTCAGTTGCACATGTTGCCCTTTGCAATCTCACCACCCCAGGGGCTCCATCCTATCTTGGCTCTCCCAACGAACCAGCGCAACCCATTAGCAGCAAGCTGCAAGGTCTCCACCTCGATTGGTGTTAAGAATGCTAGATTGAGCACACCACCTCCAGTCTTCAAGCTTCCATAATCATTGTGGGCCCTCTTATTCTGTGAAGACAATGTGGCATTGTAATGATTTGGTATGTACTTCTCAATAATTCCTTCCGTGACAATCCAAGTTGATGCTACTACTGGGCGGGAAGGTAACTTTTAACAGAAAACAAACATATTAAACATGAAAAGTTTGACTATAATGAAATACTCCTTCTCTTCCACCTATCTTCACAAATGTACACAACTTTTAAGGATAACACAGGTTACAAAATATATCTTATGCTATAATTCTTCTCAGTAAATAAACAATCCCAGTAAACCAACAGATTAACAGTGATCAGACACACCCCACTTTGAAACCAAGTAAAGGATGCCCCCCATCAAACTTTTGTGTATTTCTCCTCAAACCCTCTCAGATGAATATTACTCTGTGAGACAACTGGGCTCATTGGATTCTGGCTTCCACACAAATGTTTTCCCAAACTCCAATCTTGAAAATACACATCTTAGAATCTCTTCCAAACAGCTGTATTCCACAGCTGTTTTCAGCAAGGATCCACTTCCAGGTTTCCACCTGTCCTTCAGTAATCCTCTGCTCTGAATTGTCCCATACATTCAAGCCTCACACAATCTCTCAGGTACTCATGCCATGCCAACAGATTGTTACTGCTTCACAGGCTATAATAAGATGTCACCAAAATTTTGATTCACCTCTGATGCCTGGCTCCCCACTTTAAATCTGGTTCTTATAGCTATCTCTTTAACTAAAGGCACTCTCTCTGCCTTTTACTTTAATTCTAATGAACAGTACCGCGTCACATTCCAGTTCCTTTGACTTCAACCTTCCTGGGAATTCTCTTGTTGTATCTGCTAAATCTCAGGTACTTTTCCAGTATATCAATCAAAGTTTTAACCAGGTGTCCTTAGTTGCAAGTTGGACAAAGGACAAACACAAGTAAAGGTTCAATAAGTTTATTAATAATATTATTATTACACCTTAAATTACCCACATAAAACAAGAGGATACCCCAGATTCGAATATACTACCCGTAAAAATGGCTTGGTAGGCTATGGATCTGATTGCTGGAATTCCTCTGGCCCATCTTCACAAAGGTGGTTCTCGCTGGCGGTGTATTCCTTGCTTCCCTCCTTCCTTCTGGTCTGGTCAAGGTTTAGTCTGGTGTTATCTTGTCTTCACTTCTCCGATCTGGTCAAGGTCATCCCGCACACAGAGGCTTTGCTGCCGGTGTATCTGAGATGCGTACCTTTATTCCCTTCCATCTCCGCCTTTCCATAAACTTCTTTGACTTCCAGACAATGAGGTCTTGAGAGGGGGTCCCAATACCCAATGGGTTTTTGATGTCTGTCTGACAGGACACCGGGGCCCGCCCCCAGGTGTCCATCTCCATGGTGTTGCTTGCATGTAACCTGTTGACATATAAGGTAACGGCGGGAATTCTAGGTGACAGAAAGTCTGGCCCGATTTGGGCTTCTAACAATAGGCCAGGGCATTTCAATGGGGTGCGATGACCTCCTGCTGGGTCTCAGTAGAGTGCGATGATCTTTGATGAGTGATTGATGGGACAGGACCAGACATGATTCTGTGTCTTTATATATTTGACCTTTGTCAAGTCTGGCTTGCCCCAGGTTTGACTGTGTTCGATTTTAATATGCCCAATTCTTTAATTTAGGATATCCAATTTAATCGGCCTTAAAACCAGGCCCTGATTATATTGCCACACTCTTTTCATTCCCTGGTCCCGAGAACAAACTGTTATTTAGTTTTTGAGACTTGTTTTCTTCCCATTACTTCATTGTCCTGCTTCTGCATCTGGCAGAGCTGTGAAAGCTTTCCTCTCTAGCTGTTAAGCTCCTACTGCCTTGGGTTCAGTTAAAACTAAACTCAAAAAGTCTTTCTAACTTAGTCCTTGGTTGCTAAGCAACAGTTCAGTCCTTCTCTAAGCTCTGTTTGTTTTTCACATTATAAACTCAAACCACAACACAGACACAGTTTGAAATCAAAACTCCCATATATGTAACCTTTGTTTAACATGAATCTAACTAGAGGTTTAATCCTTTCTCACACAGAAACACTAAATTAAACTCATTTGAATCTCCACCTTATATCTAATATCGAACAATACAAATATAGATCACTTAAAACTACCTCTGCTTCCTGACACTTCATCAGCCCTTTCAGAAGTCCGCAAGCTCAAGAATTTGCAGCGTCAAATGGCTATGTACCTTTCACACACTTCCAAAATCTTCTCATCCCCGCGCCACCCCCACAATAACCCTTTCATAGGCCTAGTAGATTGGAAAATGTCATTGAAGCGCTTCTGGCATTGCATCCAAGTCTGCCTGACGACCAGTTCCTTATAAGGTAAGCCAACCTGGGGACGTACTGATCCTTTGGGAGGATTGTAATTCACTAGTGCCTCTCCTTCAGTAGAGGTAAATTCAGTTTGGACCTCATTAGGTTGACTCTCGACTTACGAAGGTGCATCCGTGCAGAGCATTTCCCTACTTCCCCGTGGAACATTACAGGACTCTTCCTCGGGGTAGCTTGCTGCTGAATTACTTTCATCCACAGCAATATTAGTGACAGGCTGCCGCACTGGGTCTCTGTGACATTCTCTCCTTCTCAAATGGTCCAAGTATTTCTTTACCCTTATTCCTTGGACATCGATTTCATACGACACTGGACCTGTTCTGGCCATGACCAGTCCAGGGTTCCAATTCGGACCAGCACCAAAATTCTTTACATGAACCAAGTTGTCCACTCAAATGTTCTCTCAGGTTTTCTCGAGTCTTGATGTTTCTTCTGTGTGTTCTGTTTACCTCCACCCTCCCTGCCAAATTCGGAACTCAACAAATGAAGCACCTGTGGTAACATGAAGTGTTGTTCAATAGCAGAGTAGGTAACAGAGCAGTTTGGTTTATAGAGAAGCTGATAACTGTTTCTTTATGGAAGCTTTGGCTGTTTTGATGGTTCTCTCAGTCAGTCCATTTGAAGCAGGATGGTAGGGAGCGGTCCGAATATGTTGAATGCTGTTGGTCCTCAAGAAATGCTGGAACTCATCATTAGTAAAAGCAGCCCCATTACCTGAGATGAGCACTTTGGCAACCCGTGGGTGGTGAATGTCTGTTGCAATTCGTTTGCCGTTGCTGATGAGGTTGTGGGCTTCATTTAGTGCATTTCCAAACATAGGAGTGAGCATCTATGATGAGAAAAAACATGGAGGCTACGAATGGGCTCACAGAATCAATGTGTAGTCACACGCGTGGTTGACTTGGCCACCCCAGCACAGGAAAAGGTCCATCGGCCCTCCAAGCCTGTACTGGTCATGGTACCACCCTTGGCCAAAACTCTTTGCACTTCCTAGTGCCAGATCCCTCCATACCCATCCTATCCATGTGTTTGGCAAGATGCCTTTTGAACGCCGTTAATGTAGCTGCTTCCACTACCTCCTCTGGCAGTGCATTCCAGGCACTCACCACCAGCTGTGTAAAAAAAACCTGCCTCGCACATCTCCTGTAAACTTTGCCCCACGGACCTTAAAACTATGCCCCCTGGTGAATGACCCCTCCACCTTGGGAAAGAGTGCCTGCCCATCCACTCTATCCATGCCCCTCATAATCATGTAGACCTCTATCAGGTTTCCCCTCAACCTCCATCGTTCTAATGAAAACGGTCCAAGTCTATTCAACATCTCCTTCTTTTGGAGGAAGTGGTGGAAGCAGGGACAATAGGATGGGAATAGAGGGATACAGACCCCGGAAGTGTAGAAGATTTTAGTTTAGACGGGCAGCATGGTCGGCACGGGCTTGGAGGACCAAAGGGCCTGTTCCTGTGCCGTACTTTTCTTTGTTCTTTGTTCTTTTTGGAAGAATGTTGCCAGGGCTAGAAAAGAGTCGTTACAAGAAGAAATTGGATAGGTTGGGGCTATTTTGCTTGGAACAAAGAAGGCTGAGGTGTGGCTTAATTGAGATGTGTATAATTGAGGGAAAGTGACAGAGTGAACAGGATACAATTGTTTCCTTGGTGGAGAATTCTAGAACCAGGCGATATAGATTCAAGATAAGTTTTAAGCAGAGAGTAGTGGGTGTCTGGAATTTGCTGCCCGAGTTGTTGGTGGAGGCAGTGACACTAAACTCTTTAAAAAGGTACCTGGATTTTCACCTTAAATGCTGTAAGCTGCAGGGCTATAGACAGGGTGTAGGAAGGTGGGATTAGAAAGGGTGCCTGGGTGTCCTTGAGCTGGCATGGAGAAGATGTGCCAAATGGCCTCTTTCTGTGCTGTAACTTTTCTATGGTTTCTAAGCTAAAGATATTGGGGGAGATTTTCAGCCCACAGTAATCGTGTACGGGATTGGCAACGCGGGCTCAAATTCAAGAGAGAATTGAAAAACAAAGTGATGCTTAGTACAAGAGCTAAAAATGCTATGGTGACCTATCTCACTAGTGAGCAGATTTACCCATGTCCACAATGTGCCTGCAATTTCTTACTCTTTTTCACCCTCTCACTGTTTCGAAGCGTATGCCCCAGGATCCAGAGCTGAGGTTGAGATGTCCTGCTGACCTCTATGCCCTGTTGCCTGAGATGGTCTTGGTGGGCATCCCCTGGGGGGCCTGGACCTTGAGACTCTGGGCTTATTTTTGGGCAGCAGAGGTGTGACAGTGTTACCCTCCTCAGTGTGCTGGGCTGGAGGTGCGTTGCTCATAGGGAGGGGTGTGTCATATGGGCTGGACACCCCCCAAGGTGCCCGGCTGTGCTCCAGCTGATCCTCTTCCCTTCGGCTGTCCACGGGCATCTGGCCTCCTCCATGAGATAGAGGGGAAGCTGGAGTGAGATCCAAAAGTCCCACCATCCTCTGGCACAGAGATTCATGGACTCCCACTGTGCCTGCAGCATTCAGTTGAAGCCCTGCACCATTGAGCTCATCCCCTCAGCCGTGTGAGCCATGAAGTGGACATCCCCCACCATGGAGTACACGTCCTGCAGGAAGGTCTCCACTGTGGATACCACTCTTGCAGTGTTAACCTCGCTGCGTAGGAGTGACTGCACCATCTCCTCAGACACAAGTCAATGGGACTCCTCCAGTCAGCTTTGCAGTCCGAGGAGAGATGCTGATTCCTTCCTGGTTTCCACCACTCTGCCTTTGCAGTTCTAACAGCTCTGGGGCCATCAGATCCAGGGGCACATCTTCCGCCAGAGTTCAGCAGAGTCCTGGGCTCCAGCATCCCTCCTACTGTTAGTTCCCTGGAACATTCCTTCATCAGCCTGCTGTGGATCTTCAGTTGTGAGGAGCTCACCAGTGAGTGACCCATAAGCCTGCCTATGAGTTAATCCCACTGAGTTGTGAGTGTCTGCACTGGTAGAGGATGCGGGTGATAGATGTGACGCCCTTATAAGGTGGTATCCAAGACGTCTAACCCAGAGCTGCTGGCTGGTTTAGCACAGGCTAAATCGCTGGCTTTGAAAGCAGACCAAGGCAGGCCAGCAGCATGGGTCATTTCCCATACCAGCCTCCCTGAACAGGTGCCGGAATGTGGCGACTAGGGGCTTTTCACAGGAACTTAATTTGAAGCCTACTTGTGACAATAAGCGATTTTCATTTCATTTCATGTCCGTGGTCTCCAAGGGGAGTGAGGATGGTCGGGGCTGGTCGACCGATTACCAAGCAAGAGAATGGAGATGGCATTAATACATCACAATGATGGGAAATATTTACTCACGTGAGGCTTAAGGAATTAATGTGTGTCAGGAGGGTTCTTATTTTTGTTTGGTGCCCCCACTGCGCCCTCTGCACAGACATGTTCTTGCTCCTCCCCGGCCAGCTTAAGGGTTCTTTCCTCAATGGGTTTGATGCATCTGAGCTTGTGCATGACTCTGGGTGGCTGTGCCCGCTCATGCCTGTTATGCTTGAGTTTATCCTGCAATGAAACAGATGGGGTGAATGTAGGCGGGAGTCCTGACGGGTCAGATGGTGATGAGGTGTGGGCTGCATGGGACTTGAGTGAGAGTGGGAATGGGAGGAACAGAGTAGACATGGGGGGGGGGGGGGGGGAGACCATCAGGATTGGGGTGGGAGGGTGGGAAGAGGGTGGGGTGGGAAGAGGGCCTTATGACAGGTGTTAGTAACCGGGAGGTGGCTGGATAAGAGATTACCTTGGAGGTGCAAAGGGTCTGTGAGGGGGTGTAGCAAGATAATGGAGATGGCTACGCAAAGAAGATCTTTCATCTTTTTCCGACAATGCTGACCCTCTGCAGTGAGCTGGCACTGACCTGGGTGCCACTGCCTCCCAGGCGGGGGGTGGTTACCTTGCTGGTAGGATGTATGTGCGACTGCCTCTGGTGCACTCCATCCAGTAGTCTGATCAGGGCTCCCACTGAGAAAAGAGGTGCTGGCTTCCTGCCAGCCGTCTCCTTGAATGGATCTGGAACGAGTGCTTGGGAGGCGATTATATGGAGCTCCCCACTGATTGAAGTGATTACATTGCCCTGGGATGAGCAAATCAGCGGGAGGCAGCCACCACTGTGGTGTGATTCACGTGGTTAAAACAAAAATTGTTAACAAAAATGTTCCCATTGATGGTGCTGACAGGACTTGCACCGGCTTTCTCTCCGGAACGGACACTGGTCACATTTTTGTAATATTGCACCCATTGGTTTTATGATCTCAAATTTATTAAAACAGAAGTAACTGAAAGTATTAAAAACAAAGAAAGTTGTGCTCAAATCAATGCTGATTATCAGAGACAGTGCAGTTTATATTGTGGCAATTGATTAGGAAAATTAAAATTCATAAGTGTGCACTGCAGTGCAAATAAAATGTCCTGGTTCCAGTCAGTCATTTACCTTGGAACAGTTTCACTGCCCTAATGATATTAAGTAATTGAAGTTATCACATGTGAAATATTGATTTTGTTTTCACTGTTGTTGAAACTGTAGAAGGAATTCTAATGGTTTCCTAATAGATCATATTAAGTTCAGCTTCACCAGAGTCAGACTATAACAATGGAAGCAACAACCATGTATTTTACCCATTAAATGCCCCCACTTAGTGATATCTTGGTAAAACAATTGGCTGGCACCTCCATGGTTACGGGTTGATTCTTTGATGAAGACGAATTCAATGTTGCAATCATATGTGAGGGTTGTCAGTATTCTCAGCTGTGTACTTAACATAATAGTCCCACTGGTGTTAAAATGTAGGATAATTATATGTTGTTTGATGCACCACACTCATTTTGCTAGTAATAGTGACAGGGGATGGAGATTGAGCACATGATAAGGCAGTCAGCATGAACCCATACTGACCCAAATTTGCTATCTCCTGTATAATGTACTTGATGCACATTGTGTTCTTCCATGCCGACCAGTTTTGGGGGAGAAGTGGTTGAAATGGTGAAAGTTGTAAGAGCTAGGGAATATAATACATTCTGGGTCAGCCCAGCCAAAATGCTGATTAAAGCTGACCTTTACACTGTACTGACATAGAACCATTCTCCATTAGTATGCCTGTGGTGGAAACTTCACCGACTATTTGGTGCCTATCAGATTATCATAGGCAGTATCCTTATACAGGAAGTACAGAGAGTTCTATGTCACTGGCACATACTCAGAAAATTACCTCTATGTTTCAACACCAACCTCAGAAAAACAAAACCAACTGCATTAGTATGACACTGCCCATCCTCAAAGCATTTTGGAATGAAAATTCTTTCTGAGAGGTGGTGTAAAACAGGCAGTAATAAATTGACTGCTAATTGTACGCAGCTATATTAAGCGCTGCTTGAAATGGATGGCCGATCTAAAATCATCCATTTTGCCTCACTCACTGGGTTGAATTTCTGTCACTTTGTGTCCATTCGCCTTCACCAAGAACCAGAATGCAATGCTTCAAACTCATTTTGTAACTGACAGAAGCATTACATTTTTGTCCCAACATTTTGGAATTTAACTTGGATAACAATTGAAAGGAAAGAGTATTAACTGCATAGTGTACTTACCTATCTACAAATTAAATTGGTATGTCCGATTATCTGGTCACTTAAAATTCCTGTGAACAGTGCCTTTGAGGTTTTCAAGTGTTAATTCTGTTCATATTCCTGTAAAATATTTTAGTGGGTATTATTACTAGCATGAAAATGTGTGTTGCAAGAATGTTCAGTCTGAATGGAGTTGAAGTCTCCAGACCCCGAGTCAGATCCAGAAAGACATTAGCATTCCCTCCCATTCTCTTTCGCACCTTTTGGGACTTTGATGAGGGAGCTGACAGAAAAGCAATGACCCAAATTGGTCCCATGGTTATCTGGGAGCTGCCACTCAGTAAGATAAGGGGCACAATGCAACAGGAAAAAAAATCTATGTCCAGTTTTGGGCATGTTTGGCAGGGTGTGCCTTGGCAACTGCAGCGCTGAGAAACATTGCGCTATTCCACTGCATTTTGCTGTTTCTTTTGACCTTGGGGAGTTTCCGGCCGCTGAGGCCACACTTGAGTAATTTCTTGCTGACGAGCCGAACAGAAAAGGCTCCTCCAGACTGGGACGCCATTTTCTCTCTGCCCTCCTCCACTTTGTTTTCAACCTCCCCCCCAACCTCGGGGAGGCTCCAAGGAACACCCCCTCACCTCCCCGACACCTGATAAAGCCCCACCCCCCCCCCTCCCCAGGGTACGATCCCTGGAAATGCCAACCTGGCACCTGGACACCTGCCATTGCCAGTCTGGCACTCCGGAAGTGCCCCTGTTAGCCTGGCAGTACTATCCTGGCACTCTGGAAGCATCAAAGTGGCTGGTTGGCACTGCCAGGATGTCAGTCTGACAGTGTCAATGTGCCTGGGTGCCAGAGGGAGTGCCAGAGTGCCACCCTGCCCTGTCCCTGACCATGTTGGTGTCTCTAATAGCCCAGGAGACTCCCTCCAGGTGCCATTAGGTTTGATGAAACCAGTACTAAATGACGCCTTGGCGAGGTCACCCAGGCGCGTCTGTCAGGTCCTGGGTGCCAGGAGAATCCTAATGGCTCATTCAAATATACAGATCTGGATCATTCCCAATGAGGATGAGATCCAGATCGTGACGTCTTGCAAGTTTTTGTTAAATCTCACGAGGCGTTTCGAGCATCGCTAATCTTACAATAATCTTGTTGCGTGATTCAATGGCCTCGTCCTGATACCAAGTCGGGCACGACGAGGTTGCTGAATCTCGCCCAAGGTGTGAGAACTAATTTCAGAAAATCCACAATCTGACCCCTTTGACACTCTGCAGTTGCCTCACTATTTCACACCTGTAGTCGGGCATTTCCAGTTTCTACCCCGAGGAGACTTTGAATGGGCAGCAGGGTAGCACAAATGGATAGCACTGTGGCTTCACAGCACCAGAATCCCAGGTTCAATTCCCCGCTGGGCCATTGTCTGTGCGGAGTTTGCACGTACTCGCCGTGTGTGCGTGGGTTTCCTCGGGGTGCTCCAGTTTCCTCCCACAGTCCAAAGACGTGCAGGTTAGGTGGATTGGCCATGATAAAATTGCCCTTAGTGACCAAAAGAAAAAGGTTAGGAGGGGTTATTGGGTTACAGGGATAGAGTGTAAGTGAGGGCTTAAATGGGCCGGTTCAGACTCAATGGGCCGAATGGCCTCTTTCTGCACTGTATGTTCTATGTTCTATGAATGGTAGTGTAGTGCCATGATTCCACTGGTTCCCAGGTATTGTGTTAACTCCAGTTTAGACAACATTGCTTCACCATCAAACCACCACCTTGAAAATATCTCAATTCAGGTGGTGCAAATTGAGGTCCAGATTTCAATCCCAAATTGGATGAGCGGAGATGGGAGAATTCTCTCCTTTTGTGAACTTGATCATAAAAACTGGCAGCCTGCAGTTTGAATATTTGTTCCAGGGGGAGTTGGCTGGATTCAAAGTCAGGTCCATCACCCCCAGAATGAGTGCAGAGGATGCTGGTTGAGGAGTTGGGCTGGTGGAAGGCCTAACTGGATGGAGGTTTTCCAGCACTTCTTTGAATTCAGTTAATAAATGATTAAAATAAAAAACATTCTTCAGCTTTCACCCTTCATCCTCCCCTTAACTCTACACACTCTCCATGCCCAATCCATACTAACAATGAGACCTCATGCCCCCCACTTCCCCATGTGATCCCACATGCCTCCTATGCAACCCTATGCCCCCCACTCATCCTTTTAAGTAACTATGCTAACTTTGGTCCACCACATACCTATCCAGCCCGCCATCTATTGCGCCAACCCCCTCCATGTCAATTTATCTCATATCCACCCCGGCGAGAGCTCAGGCCTCATGTTGACATAAAATAAAATTGTGTCTATTGAAAACATCACTATTTTGAATGAAATCACAATTAGAACATAGAATAGAACATAGAACATTACAGTGCAGTACAGGCACTTTGGCCCTCGATGTTGTGCCGACCTGTGAAACCACTCTAAAGCCCAACTACACTATTCCTTTATCATCCATATGTTTATCCAATGACCATTTAAATGCCCTTAATGTTGGTGAGTCCACTACTGTTGCAGGCAGGGTGTTCCACTCCATTCCTTTTCTCTGAGTAAAGAACCTACCTCTGATATCTGTCCTATATCTTTCTCCCCTCAATTTAAAGCTATGTCCCCTCGCGCTAGCCATCACCATCTGAGAAAAAAGGCTCTCACTGTCCACCCTATCTAATCCTCTGATCATCTTGTATGCCTCAATTAAGTCACCTCTTAACCTTCTTCTCTCTAACGAAAACAGCCTTAGGTCCCTCAGCCTTTCCTCATAAGATCTTCCCTCCATACAACCTCCCCGGACAGGCACCGGAATGTGGTGACTAGGGGCTTTTCACAGTAACTTCATTGAAGCCTACTCGTGACAATAAGCGATTTTCATTTCATTTTTTCATTTCATCCTGGGAAATCTCCTCTGCACCCTTTCCAATGCTTCCACATCATTCCTATAATGCGGCGACCAGAACTGCACGCAATACTCCAAATGCAGCCGCACCAGAGTTTTGTACAGCGCAACATGACCTCATGGCTCCCAAACTCAATCACTCACCCAATAAAAGCTAACACACCATACGCCTTCTTAACAACCCTATAAACCTAGGTGGCAACTTTCAGGGATCTATGTACATGGACACTGAGATCTCTCTGCTCATCCACACTACCAATAATCTTACCATTAGCCCAATACTCTGTCTTCCTGTTACTCCTTCCAAAATGAATCACCTCACACTTTTCTGCATTAAACTTCATTTGCCACCTCTCAGCCCAGCTCTGCAGTTTATCTATGTCCCTCTGTAACCTGCAACATCCTTCCGCACTGTCCACAACTCCACCGACTTTAGTGTCATCTGAAAATGTACTCACCCATCCTTCTACGCCCTCCTCCAGGTCATTTATAAATATGACAAACAGCAGTGGCCCCGAAACAGATCCTTGTGGTACACCACTAGTAACTGAACTCCAGGCTGAACATTTCCCATCAACCACCACCCTCTGTCTTCTTACAGCGAGCCAATTTCTGATCCTAACTGCTAAATCACCCTGAATCCCATGCCTCCGTATTTTCTGCAATAGCCTACCGTGGGGAACCTTATAAACATACACCATATATCCATATACACCACATCAACTGCTTTACCCTCATCCACCTGTTTGGTCACCTTCTCAAAGA
Organism: Scyliorhinus canicula; assembly: GCF_902713615.1. Lineage (NCBI taxonomy): Eukaryota > Metazoa > Chordata > Chondrichthyes > Carcharhiniformes > Scyliorhinidae > Scyliorhinus > Scyliorhinus canicula. Next base: position 69,854,016 of record NC_052159.1, on the reverse strand, counting down.
ACTCAATAAGGTTTGTGAGGCATGACCTACCCTTCACAAAACCGTGTTGACTATCCCCAATCAAATGATTCCTTTCTAGATGATTATAAATCCTATCTCTTATAACACTTTCCAAGACTTTGCCCACAACAGAAGTAAGGCTCACTGGTCTATAGTTACCGGGGTTGTCACTACTCTCCTTCTTGAACAAGGGGACAACATTTGCTGCCCTCCAGTCTTCTGGCACTATTCCTGTAGACAATGATGACATAAAGATCAAAGGCTCAGCAATCTCCTCCCTAGCTTCCCAGAGAATCCAAGGATAAATCCCATCTGGCCCAGGGGACTTATCTATTTTCACTTTGATTAAAAAATTGATTAAAAAATAATTAAATGTTTGAAAATCCTTCAACTAATCACATATGAAAACAAATACTTCAATTCTATAGCCATTTGGAGCTGTTGATTAAAGCCCCAAAGGGTGCCTTACCTACCCAAATGTTTCTCTACCCATCCCTAAAGTGTCGCAGGACCATATCAAAAATTGTAACATACCTCTCCAAAGGGTTATCCTTGCTATGCAAATAAATCCACCAAGTTCAGATCAGCTGTTAGCTGAAATTTCAATCTGCAAACACTAGATTTTGTACTTTTATTGGAGATAACTGGCAATTTAAATTCCTAGCTGTAAATGCACGTGGGGCTGCCGACCCGACTCCTGTCCTGCTTCTCGGGAGAATAGGGAATGCCGTGTTCAGGGGTGAAACTTAGGATTTCTACCCATTTCCACTATTTTCATCAATACAGAGGATGTCTGTCATGGCGAAATTCTGGACTTACGATTTGATAATGTTTGAATTGCACAACTATTGGTATACATTTACCTCAAGAATCATAGTTAATCATTCCTTTATTGTATTATCAGCCATTGGTGTCGGAATGTTCACTGCACACAGCAGGGACTGGATTCGCAGCATACTGTTGTTCAACCCTTGAGATTTGGCCTTCACATATGAAGATAAACGTTATTATCTAACAGATTGACTGGTACACTAGGAATTACCTGTAATGGTTATTCAACAGAGTAGCTGTGGAATAAAATACAGTATAATTAGTTATGATCTGGGACAAGGTGGCCAATTATTATGTTCTTGGTAGAGACTAGTAACGTGTTTTTTTTAGAATCAGAAAGCCCAGGTATTCACCAAAACAACAATGCCACAGGGTTCACTGTTTAAATCAGAAGAATGTTATTAAACAGTAAACAAAGAACAAGAATATTTATAACTACACTTCACCTTAAATGGTCAGATATTAAAAATAGAATGAACCCAGTTATAAGGGCCTAGAATTTTACTCCCGGTTCAGGAGGCCAGAATACAAACATTTCCTGGCTCCGCAAAACCGACCTGAAGGTAAGTGGCCCGGAAGGTCAGATTTTCATACCTGGGTGGCGGGATTCCCTGGGAGTTATGTCAGATAACCCCGGAACTCATACGGAGGATGCTTGGCTTGAGAACGGGCTGTGTGGAAGGCCTGCCTCAACGCTCTGGCACTGGGATTAAGTTTTTAAACATAAAATAAAACAGACCTCCGACCCTCACCCCTCGTACCTCCTCAATACTCCCCTGTCCTCATGGGGTCCACAGGCTCTATCCTGTCAAGCTATGCCATTCATGTTCCCTACCTACCCCATTGCTTCTCATACCATCCATGCCAAACTATGTCCCCACTACCTCTCATGGCTCTTTATAGACCCTATGTCAAATTAGAACAAACTCATGTCAATCTAAGCCCCCGTACCTACCAACCTTTGCCCTTACACTTACCATGTCAACTCGCGTCATGCCTCATGATCCGTACTGACATTAAATTATTTTGCAGATCATTGTTTTAACTCTCATTCATAAAACCTATTCCTACATTTTCATTCCTTCAGCTACATTGTTTTTTATAACAATATTATGGTCAATTGCATAACTCCATAAAAAAACAAGCATTGGAATTCGCAGTCCAACTTCAAAGAGTCTATAACCACTTGGATCTGTCAATCAAATGTTGAAATGAAAGACAGTCTACTCAGGTAATGAGTGGTTGTTAACTCAGCCATGCAGCACTAATCCAGTGATGTTAACTTTAAGGCATATGTTATTAGCCAGTGTGAAATAACAAGCAGTGTTTTAAACTGTCTCAACAGGTTTTTTTCTAGAGTTAAAGGGCAGATATTTTAAATCCTTTGATACCTCCCTTTGACAGTTCATCTTGATCCTTCTGGCAGTTTTTGACAGTATCAATGAGCTTCATAGTTACAATGAGTTCATTTGATTTTTTTCCAAATTGATACCTACTTTTAGCGATCACAAAAGGGATCTGACCTCTTCGAAAGGGCACTTGGCCTCCTCTTAGTGGCAACTGAACTCCCCCAAGATATGTTCCTGGATCATAACCAAAGAGACACCGTACTTCTCCATATATATATATATATATATATATATACAAACAAATCCACAAGGTTCTGTGTGGAGTTTGCACTTTCTCCCCATGTCTAAGTAGGTTTCTTCCCGCAGTCCAAAGATGTATGGTTAGGTGGGTTGGTCATGCTAAATTGCCTGGGGGCTGGATGGCTTTCTGGGGAAGTTCAAAAGGTAGTTTGCGATGGAGTTGGCCTCACACCTGGTGGGTATGTTTAGTGAGGCAGTAGAGAAGGGGGAGTTGCCACTATGTTAGCCCAGGCATCGATTTTGTTGATCCCAAAAAAGGGGAAGGACCCACTGGAGTATGGGTCCTACAGGCCGTTGTTATTTGCATTGGCTATAGAGCCCATGGCGATGGACCTTCGGTCATCAGCTGAGTGGCAAAGGATTGTGAGGGGGGTAGGGAGCACCAGATATCATTGTATGCAGACGATCTGTTGTTTGTGTTGGACCCGTTGGAAAGCATGGGCAGAATTATGGGCTTGTTGGAGATGTTTTCTGGCTGTAAGTTGAGCGTAAGCAAGAGTGTTCCTAGTGAATGTGGCAGGGTGGGGTGGGTGGGGAAGGCATCCTGGGGCACTACCACTTAAGGTGGCAAGAGAGAGGTTTAGGTATCTGGGTTTCCAGATAATGCATGAATGGGCCATGATGCATAGGTGCAAATTGACAGGGTTAGTGGAAGATGGGATATGTGAGGGCAGCACGGTGGCGCAGTGGCGAGCAGTGTTGCCTCACGGCGCGAGATCCCAGATTCAATCTAGGCTCTGGGTCACTGTCCATATGGAGTTTGTACATTCTCACCGTGTTTGCATGGGTTTCATCCCCACAACCCAAAGATGTGTAGATTAGGTAGATTTGCCATGCTAAATTGCCCCTTAATTGGAAACAAATGAATTGGGTACTCTAAATTTTTTTTAAAAGATGGGATATGTTGCATTTGACATTGGCAGGAAGGATGCGGGTAATAATGATGAATGTGTTGCCAGGCTCCTGTTTGTATTTCAGACCCTCCCAATTTTCCTTCCCACGGCCTTTTTCCGGAAGATGGAGGTGTTGGTCTCGGATTTTGTGTGGGTAGGTAAGGGGCCGAGGTTGAGGAGGGCTCTGCTGAAAAGGCTGAGGCAGGGACGGGGGATGGTGCTCCCAAACCTGATGCACTAGTACTAGGCAGCGAATGTGGACAAGGTGAGGCATTGATGGGGGGGCGGAGTGGATCAGGTCAAAGGAGGAGTCCTTTAAGGGCTTGAGTTTGAGGGCTCTGGTGGCAGAGGATGTACACGGGGAGTCCGGTGTGGTGGAGTCAACTGTTAAAATCGGGATTCAGTTGAGGAGGCACTTTAAGCTGGGCCACATGTCAGTGCTGACACCAATATGTGGAAACCACAGGGGGAAACACGGGGGGGGGGGGGGGCATTCATGATGATGGGCGCAATCCAACGGCCATGCTGCACCCGAAAAGCAACTCGGCGCAGCACAATGTGGCCGATGAAACCCCACTCCCGGGATCTACCTGGCTCACCATACCTCGTGAGATCAAACGCAATCTCACGAGACATCGCAATGTGTATTCCGCCCACAATGGGTGGGATCACTTTTTGGCAAATCTGCATATTAGAATGAGACAGGAAGGCTCACCCTAATGTGCAGATTCCCGAGGTACCTGGGGCTTTGGGATTCAACCCATTTGCCTCAGAGACCTCCAGTGAATGTCGTTCAGCACTATTTCCCACAAATGGGAACCAGGGGGAACAACACTCGTGGGGGGAGGGGGGACAACACTCGTGGGGGGGGGTCTCCCAGGGGATTTGAGGGGGGGGGGGGCTCCCAGGGGATTTGAGGCCCCCAGCTGCATGCCCTTTGGAGAGGATGGTGCACCTGGGTACTCTAGCAGTGCCACCTGGGTGTTAGTCTGGCACTGCTAAGGTATCCAGGTAGCACTGTGAGCTTGCATGGGCATTGCCAGGGTGCCAGGCTGGCACTGTCAAGCTGGCATTTTCTGTGCGTGATTGGGCCAGGGTGGGGTGGGTGTTAGGGGGGGTCGGGGCCCTCCCAGGGGTGTGGACCATCCCATAGTGCATTTGGGCTTGCGGGGGGGGGGGGGGGGGTGGATTGTTTTGGGGGCCTCGGAACAATGGCATCCCAATCTCTTGCTACAATGGGGAGTTCCAGTGAGCAGAGCTCCCCACTGTACAAAATGAAGCTATATGCGGCCTCGGCCACACGATCTCCATTGTGTCTCCTTACTCAACATGAGCCGGAAACATTGTTCCCTTTTAGGTGAATTGCACTCGATATTTGAGGAGCTATTCGTGTTAATGTTAAATGTTAACTGTTTTGTTAGAATGTGATGTTGTTATTGTTTATGCTTGGAATAAAAGATTTTAAAAAAAACAGATGTGTGCGTGAGGTTGGGTTGCAGTGGAGTGGGCATAGGTGGAGTGCTGTTTCAGAGGGTCAGTGCAGACTCGATGGGCTGAATGGCCCCTTTCAGTGCTGTAGAAATTCTATGGTTCTGTGATTCAGGCCCGCTCCTATCAGGTCTAAGCTGCACACGTTGGGTTTCAGATACTTCTCAGACAAAAATCACACGTGAGTGGAGAGAGATGCTAATTTCTACGGGCAGCTGCCTCCCCAAAATGCATGAATCACTATGGATGCTCATACCGACTCCTGTAAAAATGGCAGGTATCAAGTTCGGGATAGGACCTCCGGATTCTGGCAACAACTATTTTTGCAATAATAGGAAGTCTCTCCTTTGTTATGAGAATCCAGGTCTTATTTTTAATTTCATAGAATCATAGAATTTACAGTGCAGAACGAGGCCATTCGTCCCATCACGTCTACACCATAATTCTCAACTCATTCTCAAAAGCCAACTCCAAGAGAAACATAGCTCTTAAAGGACCCAATACTCAACCATAAAAAAGATTTTTACTTCCCAAAAGGCAATGAGCCATTGGAAATTACTGAAAGGTGTTAATCATTTTGACATAGATATACTGAACATTTTACACACCTAAAAAAGCCATGTTTATCTTCAGTAGTTTCCAGGATTGGGCAGACAAGTTATCCCGTTTTGTAAACTTGGAGTATTTTAACTTTTCCAGGTGACTGTCAACCTGTCAAGCATCTGTCGTGGTGATCTTGACATTTATCTCATCTCACCTTTTGGTACCAAATCTAAACTACTTGCAGTCCGAAACGCAGATGACAGCAAGTTCGGGCTGAGAAATTGGACGTTCATGACTGTTCATTTTTGGGGAGAGAAACCTGATGGAGTCTGGATTTTTATTGTGAGTACTGTTTTTTTATTCCTTTCGCTTGACTTGTTTGCCTTCAGGATCCTCCTATCATATTTCCAACTTGTATGTGTGTTGGTTCAGCCAACAGAGTAGGACATGGCATTCAACAGAGCACTCCCAATTCTCATTAACATGATGCTTTGATTAATCAGTTATAATAAGAAAGAAAGACATTCTTCATTCACAACCTTGGGAAGTCCCAAATGCTTCACAAGCAATGAAGTATTCTTGAAGTGTCGCCACTGCGGTAGTCTCGGCACTTGAATCCTTTATTCTCTGTGAGGAACTTGCCTTGCCTGAGTTCCTCGTTCTTCTCATCCTTTCTTCATTACTGGTGCATAGTTCTGCTCTCTTTACCAGACCACAAAAATCCAATTTAAGAACTTACAGAGGACGATCAAACTTCAGTGGTCAGTCAGTCCAGAATTTAAGTATGCCTTTCTGTTTGAACTACAACACTCAGTTATTGACACTGGAGTTCACTGGAGGTCCCACAGGAATGTAGGAACAAAATAACATGAAATTAGAGATCTTTATGATAACTTCTTGGGAGCTTATTAAAAAAAATGTTGATTTGGAGTGCAGTGGGATGTTATATTTGGTTGATAGTTCAAAAGCTTATAAAACGGATGAGGCTACAAGTAGGTCAAGCTGTGGTTACATTACTTAGAGTTGGTGCATAGGACAGAAAGCAACACTAGCTTAAACATTTAGGATATATTTTTCATTTTTTCCAAACATACAGTGGAATAACATAAATTTCACAGAAATGTATTTTGTAATGCATGCCAGAAATAATGATTTTCCTTTTTCTCGCTACAAAGAGAAAGATTTACCAACACTCTTTTAAAAGGAACACATCAGCCACACCCCTTAACAAGTCAAAAATGCAGTGCATGGTTAATGTTTCTGTTTTTTAATATCTATATGTGCTCTTGTTAAAAATTGCTTAATTAACTTAATATTGAAAATTTCTGTAAATGACATGGGAACAATTTGTGATTTAGCAGCCTGGAGAAAGTGTTGATGGCCTTGTCAGGAAGAATTGGCTCAGGAGGGTTACTAAGCTCAATAATGTGAGGCAACTGGATTAACACGTAGAATTAGCCCAGGTTAATGAATATAACACTGATATTAATTCAGCTGCTTTGTAACCATCATCTGAGCCTGAAGATTGAATTGCTGCTGAATTTACAGCCAAATCGTTTTGGGTATTTCAAAAGTATTTTTATTGAAGTTTTCCATCTTAACAAATTATGCAACAAAACCACAAAAATGGTACAGTTCAGCACAGTAAAATAGTCTCAACTTATATGGATACAGAAGGGAATAGGAGAACAGCAATATAATTGGCTCAGTACAATCATTAGACTCAATTCGGTGCCTCTGAATGTGCCACCAGAGAACAAGGGAAAGAAGGATAAAGCCATGAAAATGGTGCACACCTACCCACACGGTGATTGTTCACAACGACCATGAGAGTTCAGGATAAACATTTTGTGCCATGTTTAGGCGCGCACCAGAACACATCTCCCTCAACCCCAGCAACAGCAGATGCACCAATGACATATTATAACACCCCCTCTCGGATGTCAGACTCATCTGTACCCCTGCAGGAGCCAATCATGGATTCTTATACCACCCCATAACAAAAATAAAAAATCTTTATGTGAGACTTTCTAGAAGGATGTTTTACATATACCACACAACACCACATAATCCCAACCTCAGGCACAGTACGGAACAATCATCATTCTACATATTCATACCGGTGGGAAAAATAGCTAGAATTTTGGATTATGGTCAGTGCACTTCCCAACACATTAAACATGACAGGATTAAATATGAGAGTTACCAGGAGAAAACATTCTAAGGATAAAAGAGGACCAAGATATAACCATAAGTCCGTATTCTTCTGGTGCACGCCGACCCCAAGAATGAATTGAGAAAAAGTTGCTCGTACATATAAGGGAACATATCAACCATAAGTGGGGCAACAGGACACAACTACAGCACAGGACCCAGCTCAACCCCACAACCTTCCACACTTAGGAATCAGTAAACCAAGGATATTCAAGCACATCAAAAAACTCAGCCTCGCAGGATATTCTGAATAAGTGCCTTTAGAAGGGCCGACCCAAGCATAAATTTTAATTTAATAATCTTTATTGTCATAAGTAGGCTTAACATTAAGACTGCAATGAAGTTACTGTGTAATACCCCTCGTCGCCTCATTCCGGCGCCTGTTCGGGAACTCAGAGGGAGAATTTAGAATGTGCAAATTATCTAACAGCACGTCTTTCGGGACTTGTGGGAGGAAACCGCAGCACCCGGAGGAAACCCACGCAGACACGGGGAAAATGTGCAGACTCCGCACAGACAGTGACAGATGCCGGGAATCGAACCTGGGATCCTGGAGCTGTGAAGCAACATGCTATCCACTGTGCTACAGTGCCACCCTAAGAGGACAACAGGATATCAATCACAGCACTGGACTTGGCCTAGTCCACGACACTCTGAGATACCCCCAAACCCCAGCACATACAGGACCCACAACCGAACCAGCCCTACACTTCACTAACCACACCCAGGGCAGCACCATTCACCGACCTAAATAGGGCTTATAACAGCACATTGCTCACCCAGATGACGAGATGAAAAAAATCCTCCAAGGGAGGAATGCCCGTGTAGACCCAGGATCATTAGACACAAGCTAGCACTCTATGTCCTTGCAAGAAGGATAATAAGGGACAGGGCAGCATTGTCTCAACAGAGACAAATACACTGCCTCTCCAAGGAAGACCCAACCACAACAAGAGGACATTCAGGAAACAAATATATAAGACCACCTGGAGGAGGACACCTAACACCAACCCCCCCCCCCCCCCCCCCCCCAAGCCTACCCCCAATCTAAAGAAGGGCTCTGACAAGGCAGAGATATAACACACAGACTCTCACTTCAACAAATCAAGCAAGGATAAACCGTCCAAACCCAGGCATGCACCACGACTCATTTCCCCCTTCCCCAATAGCCTTAAAAACGGTAACCATATCAAAGAATCAGATGGAGCCCAGTCCTCTCCAGGATATATGATCCACACAGACCGTCAAAGGAGACGAGTGTGGATTCTCTAAATTCAAAGCAAGAAAAGCAAAATGAAAAATCAATACAATTACAGGGGAGACAGTGGCATAGTGATCTTGTCACTGGACTAGTAATCGAGTGACCCAGGATAATTCTCTGGGGTCCCGGGTTCAAATCCCACTTCGGCAGATGGTGAAATTTGAATTCACTTAAGCCCTCACTTCCTTCCTATGCCCATAACCCAATAACTCCTCCTAACCTTTTTTGGACACAAAGGGCAATTTAGCATGGCCAATCCACCTAACCTGCACATCTTTGGACTGTGGGAGGAAACCGAAGCAACCGGAGGAAACCCACGGAGACATAGGGAGAACGTGCAGACTCTGCACAGACAGTGACTCAGTGGGGAAGCGAACCTGGGACCCTGGTGCTGTGAAGCCACAGTGCTAACCACTGCTACCGTGCTCAGGCAGGAGAAAAGGCAATAACATGAAATCAACAGCATAATCACAGGGGAATAAAGTTCAGGATTATCGATCAACTGCAGGATAATAGCACCATATATGTGCCTTGGAAAGTCCAAGCCCATGTCAGGATCAGGGAACAACACTCGGGATCGCTCCGACGATGCATACAGCACCTCCAAGGTGTAAACCAGCTCACCAGCAAAAGCGCCACTGCAAGCTGGGCCCCACCCCAGCAATCTCCAACTGCCCCAATCAAATGAGGATTCTCTCTGATTCAACTCAGCTCTTCACCACCAAACTCGAGGGATATAGCACAATACATATATCTCAAAAGAAATTATGGAATGTGCATTCGGGTAAAATGAAAGATTCAAAGATGAGTGGAGCCAGAGTTCACAAAATAGCAGCCGCTCCCAGGCTCACATCACGTTATTCCCCCCTTTTTGTTCTTTTTAATATGTACCAGCCAATAATTTCTCATCAACAAACAAGAAAGAGTTGCTTTGTAAACTCCCTTGATCTCACAGTCCTGAGCCAATACAAAGATCATTCCTTGCCAGTAATATATAACACATTGACCACCACTACCAGCACAGAAACAGAACCAAAAATTCCTCATCAAATCATCAGTGGATCTTACCACTTCAATATATGGCTCCATAGCGCTACTGGTGAGGGTCCAATAGAGCATGAAACTTCAAAAGTGTTGGTGCTTCCAACTCCTGTCCACACAGTACATACTGACTGTAAGAACACTCGTTGAGGTATGCCATGCTCAAATCATGGGTAGATTGTGTAGCTGAATTTTAATGGCATTTTGGGGACAGGCTGGGAAGTGGAAAGCCAGGCAAAATGACACAGAAAGATGTGGGTGACATACCGGATGTCTTTGCAAGTGCCAGGTAAAATATGGCAGACAAGCCACCCACTCAGAACCCATTTGAGCCAGTTGTGGCAAATTAAGAGCCTCTTCCAGCCTCCATGAAAATTTGTCCACATCATGGAGGACATCAGCCTCCACATGGTATTGTCCCTGTGGGTAGAGGGGGAACCGCTTTTGGAATGCTCTGACCCATGGAGGGCCTCCTCAGTGGCAATGGCTGCTGCCATGGGAACAACACTGCTTGGCCTCCAAGGTTCCACCTCTCCAATCGCTGCGGCCTGCCTTCCAATTATTCCCTCCTCGAGGGCATCAACCGAGACTGCCGACTACAGACCTTCAAAGATTTAACATTCAGTACATGTTTGCTGCAGCCTAAATGATCTCATAGAATCTCTACACCACAGATGGAGGTCATTTGGCCCATCGGGCCTGCACCATCCCTCCAAAAGAACACCCTACCTAAGCCCATGTCCCCACCATATCTCCATAACCCCAGCTAACCTTTTGGACACCTAAGGGGCAATTTAGCATACCAATCTGACTAATCTGCACATTTTTGGACTGTGGGAGGAAACCGGAGCACCTGGAGGAAATCCATGCAGACACCAGGGAGAAAGTGTAAATTTCATAAATACAGTCACCCAACGCTGGAATCAAACCCTGTAAGGCAGCAGCGCTAAACATTATGCCACCATGCCGCCCTGAGTCAAATGAGTCAAGCAACTTGCAGCACCGCATTCTGGTGGTCCAATATTCTTTGTCACAAATTGGCTCAATATGATTTGGCATTCCCACCTTGAAAATTTTAGGTAAGTGCTAGATGCAAATATAAAAATGTCTCCAGTGGAACTCATCAATGGGCTATTCAGCAATGTTTAATTTTGGTTTGATAATTCCTACCCTTCCAAAAATGGTCTGATAAATAATAGTAAAGAGTATAGAAGGTTAGTATTTTTACTAATTAAGGCCAAATATGCAATGATATGCTAAAGATGCAATTATATTACACAGCAATCAACGTGCACCAAGTCAATTTGAAAGGTGGGCATTTCATTCCAGACAAATCTTGTGTTAATGAGGTTAATGTGGAGATTCAATATTAAAGAGTTGCTCCAGCAACATCTGGGCCTCTTCAGTAAACTGGATTTTCTCTTTTATTGTTGAATTATTCTTCACAAAATTGTTCACTGTACAATTGAATTAATACATTTTCCAACACTTGTATTAGTTAATTTGAATATAAACAGATGACTATTGCAAATGTGTTTGATTGAATGCTGCTATTTATAGTCAGCGCCAACAAAATCTTTTTCTCAAGAATCTTACTTTCCAAGATGTATGTTTTCTACCTTTATTAAAGCCTGCAAACTATAAGAAGAATTGAACATTCCTCTTTTTGACAAAGGTGAAAGGTTGGTCCAAACTTGGTTTATGTTTGTGATCGCTAACAGTGATTCAAAATCTTTTCTTAATTATTCATGGAATTGTAAGCATCACTGGCAAGGCCAACATCTATTGTCCACCTCTAATTTCTCATGGGAAGGTGGTGGGGAGCCACTTTCCTGAACGACAGGAGCCCACATGGTGACTGTGCACCCACAGTACTGTTAGGGAGGGAGTTTCAGGATTTGATCTAGTGAGAGTGACTGGACGATGATTAATCATAGGTGTGTTATGACACCCTGAGCAAATGTGCGGTCAATTGCAGCATCACTCATCCCGGTCTCACAACACAAGTGAATTAACCAATAATTCTTATAAAATTTCCCAAAGTCTTTAGTCCTTGGCTGCCCAACAATTACAGTCACCAGGTTTGTTAGTTTAAGCACAACTACATTTTATTTATAACAAGGACTATCATGATATCTGCAATAAATACAACTGGTTAACAACAAGCTAATACCTAGTAGCCACTTCAACTGTGCCACCTTCTACCCATACACGCAGGAGACTTACGAACACAGGGGGGAGGCATACAGGTCAAAAGATATGGGGCGCGATTCTCCGCAAATGCGGCGAGTCGTAAAGGCCACCGTGAAACTGGCCGTGTTTCACGTCAGCCTCCGCACCCCCTCCCGGGACCCGATTCCCCCCCCCCGGGCGGGGCTAGCAGCAGGGCCCCGTGAAGCACGGCACCGCGGGTTTAGCGACCGTCGCTAGGTCCGCGCGCCAAGTGTCACGCCGGCTGACGTGCACGATGACGTCAGCCGCGCATGCGCGGGTTGGACGGCTCAACCCGTGCATGCGCGGATGATGTCATCACACAGACGCGTCAAACCCGCGCATGCGCAGGCCGTCATGCCCCTCAGCCGCCCTGCGGACTGATCCTGCGGGGCGGCGGAAGAACAAATAGTGCGCGGGTACCGGACCCACTGCCCGAGATCGGTGACCACCGATCGCAGGCCCATGCCAAATCGGTGCCATGGTTGTCCGGGATGGGCACTTGGCGGCTGTTTTCACGAACGGTGAGAGCAGGTGTGATCGCGTTCGTGAAAACGGCCGTAAAGGCCTGGGAACTCGGCCCATCGGCCTGGGGAGAATCGCTGTTTGCCGTAAAAAATGGCGAACAGCGATTCATGTCATGGGGCGGCCGTGAGGGGGGGGGGGGGGAGAATAGCGGGAGGGCGTGAAAATTGTCAGGAAGGCCCTCCCGCTATTCTCCGACCCGTCGTGGGCAGCGGAGAATCGCTCCCATGTTTCTTTGCTTCAAATGGTGATTCTTTAACACACTTTCCTCACAGCATGCTTGTCGATTGAAGTCTCTGGTTTGCAGCCAGTAATAGTCTTCCTTGTAGAGTCATTCATTTGGGGTCCTTGTAGTTTAGAAAAAGAATTCAGCACCCACAAGCAGCAGGATTTCTGGAGAGGCATTTTATTTCACATCAAACCTTGCTTCTAGCTCGTGGTTTGACTTTAGGCCTCAGCAGTTACAAGAGAATGGTGACCAGACTTGCTGGAGAGAGAGAGTCACCCCTCACAGCGGCCTTCTGGAGAGAATTTAACTGGATCTTTTGGGAGAGGGTTAGTTAGATCCCTCCATCAGGTTGCCAGAATCAAAACTGAAACTAAACCGGAACCTTCATGACTCTGAAAACATTCCGGTGGCATCTGATCCAATCGCCGCCTGTTACAGAGCAAAGGTTTTTGCGCCAATTCATCTCCCAAATCAATCAAACTGAATCCCATCCAATCTCTGTTTTTGGTGCCGGACAGTCCACAGCTTTGGTTTGAACCAGCACAGACTAACACAGTGGTCTCTCCTGTTGCTAAAATCCTTTGCTTGAATTAAAGGCACAGGCCACTACTTGTTTCTGCTTGAATTAAATATATAGGCTGCCTTAAAGACAAATGTCCGCTTAAAGGAAGCACTGAGGGTGGCAAAGGCACAGAATATGCTCTGGGTGGGGAACTTCAATGTCCATCACCAAAACTGGCTTGGCAGTACCATCACAGAATGAGCTGGCCGGATCCTAAAGGACATAGCTGCTAGACTGGGACTGCAGCTGGTCATGAGGGAACCTACAAGAGCGAAAAATATACATGACCTCATCCTTACTAACCTGCCTGCTGCTGATGCATCTGTCTATGACAGCGTTGGTAGAAGTGACCACAGTCCTTGTGGAGACAAATTTCATCTTCACATTGAGGATACCCTCCATCGTGTTGTGTGGCACTACCACCCTGCTAAATGCGACAGACTTCAAACTGATCAAGCAACTCCAGACTGGGCATCCATGAGGTGCCTTGGGCCGTCAGCAACAGCAGAATTGTATTCAACCACAATCTGCAACCACATGACCCAGCATATCGCCCACTCTGCCAATACCACCAAGCCAGGGAATCAACCCTGGTTCAATAAAGAGTACAGGAGAGCATGCCAGGAGCAACATCAGGCATACTGTAAAATGAGGTGAAGCTACAACACAGGACTACTTGTGTACCAAACAGCATAAGCAGCAAGTAATAGACAGAGCTAAGCGATTCCACAATGACCGCATCAGATCTAAGCTCTGCAGTCCTGCTACATCTAGCCATGAATGGTGGCGGACAACTAAACAACTCACTGGAGAAGGTCCACAAATATCTCCATCCTCAATTATGCAAGAGTCCAGCACATACGTACAAAAGACAAGGCTGAGACATTCCCAACAATCTTCAGGCAGAAGTGCCGAGTGGATGATGAATTTCGGTCCCCTTCGGACGTCCCCTGCATCACAGATATCAGACTTCAGCCAATACAATTCATTCCACGTGATATCAAGAAGCAGCTGAAGGCACTGGATACTGCAAAGGCAGTGGGCCCTGACAATATTTCGGCAATAGCACTGAAGCTCCACAACTTGCCGCACCCCTTTCCAAGCTGTTCCAGTACAGTTACAACATTGGCATCTACCCAGCAATGTGGAAAATTGCCCAGGAGTGTCCTGTACACAAGAAATAGGACAAATGCAACCCAGCCAATTACCACCCTAACAATCTACTCCATCATCAGCAAAGTGATGGAAGGAGTGGCCAACAGTGCTTTCAAGCGGCACTTGTTCGACAAAACCTGCTCACAGGTGCTCAGTTTGGGTTCCACCAGGGTCACTCAGCTTCTGACCTCATTACAGCCTTGGTTGAAACATGGAAATAAGAGCTGAATGCCAGACGTGAGGTGAGAATAACTGCCCTTGACATCAAAGCAACATTTGACCGAAATAGCATCAAGGAGCCCCCGTAAACTGAAGTCAATGGGAATCAGGGAGAAAACTCTCCACTAGTTAGAGCCATACCTGGCACAAAAGAAAAATGGTTGTGGTGATTAGAGATCAATCATCTCAACTCCAGGATATCACTGCTGGAGTCCCTCGGGATAATGTCCTATGCCCAACCATATTCAGCTGCTTCATGAATGACCTCCCTTCCATCATAAGGTCAGAAGTAGGGATGTTTGCAGATGACTGCACAATGTTCAGCACCATTCACAACTCCTGAGATGATGAAACAGTCCATGTCCAAATGCAGCAAGACCCGGACAATATCCACGTTTGGGCTGACAAGTGGCAAGTTATATTCGCACCACACAAGTGCCAGATAATGACAATCTCCTACAAGAAAGGATCTAACCATCGCCCCTTGACAGTCAATGGCATTACCGTCGCTGATACCCCAACATCAACATACTGGGGGTTACCCGTGATTAAAAACTGAACTGGACAAGCCATATTAAAACTGTGGCAACCAGGGCAGGTTAAAGGCTAGGAATCCTGCGGCGAGTAACTCATCTCCTATCCACCATCTACAAGGCACAAGTCGTAATGGAATACTCTCCACTTGCCTGGATGAGTGCAACTCCAACAACACTCAAGAAGCTTGACACCATCAGGACAAAGCAGGCCACTTGATTGCTGCTCCTTCCACAAACATTCAAACCCTCCACCACCAGTGAACAGTGACAACCGTGAGTACCATCTACAAGATGCACTGCAGTAACTCACCAAAATTCCTTAGACAGCATCTTCCAAATCCACAGCCACTGCCATCTAGAAGGACAAGAGCAGCAGATACCTGAGAACCCCACCACCTGGAAGTTCCCCTCCCAATCACCCACCAGCCTGACTTGGAAATATATCGCCGTTCCTTCACTGTCGCCGGGGCAACATCCTGGAACCCCTCCCTAACAGCACAGTGGGTGTACTTAAATCTCAAGGACTGCAACGGTTCAAGACGACAACTCAGCCCACTGCCTTCTGAAGGGCATCTAGGGATGGGCAATAAATGCTGGCCTAACCAGCGACACCCACATCCCGTAAATGAATAAAAAACATTTTTAAAAAGTATCTATGGATCAAAATCCTAACGGCTAAAATCAGGGAATAAACATGACGGACCCTTAAAGGTAGCAAACAGTGGTTTATTCTTCGCATACAAGGAGGAGGAATAATGGTGTAGTCATCCTGAGTTTTATCATACAGTGATTCAAGGAGAGCTAAATGATAGTATGGGTGAGATCCTCAGATCAGATCATCTCTAAGCTGAATACACAGGAGGAGAGTGGAGAAAATTTAAGTTAAAAGATAGCCAGAGAAGCAAATAAAAAATGTAATTTTGTGAAACACTTTGTAAAAATAACAGCCACAGAAATCATTTGAATGTGTTCAAACTGTGCTGCTGCATTAGAATCAGAATTAGAATGATTATTTTTACCCTTTTTGAAATGCTATCTGCAGCACATCTTACCACAGGAAGAAAAAATGTCACAGAAGAGGTGCCATTCTCTATGAATTACAGGCTGTGTAAATGCTCATAGATAAGAGTATGCAGATTATGATGGGGTTCCTGTGATAGAGCATACGTGCTCTTAGCCATTGAGCAGCAGGTACACACTGCCACCACATCCAAATGTAAGTCACAAGAATGTGAGTTACGCTCCCTATAGGAGCAGGACAAAAATCATGTCTCAAAGTCTGTCAAATATGGAGCAGCAAATTGCTCTACTTGGAAGAATGCTCCATGTTAAAATGTAATTTAGCCACACCATTACATCCCTATTATACACCAGTGATTGTTCAGTACAAAAAGTACATTGCACCACTGCATTTTACAAAATTGCTGTGAAGCATAATGTTGTACATCAGCTTGTGTAATTAATACTATTTCAGCTGTTTAAGTGTCTCATTTCTATTTGCATTACAGTGAGCATAATGGCTAGGTAGCTTGCTGATTCTTTTTCTATCTTGTACTTTTTTGAATTTGTTATCATTCTCATTGTGTGTAGCTGTGCACCTCTAACGCTGTTATCTTCTGTCCATTGTCTGAGGGATAGACTTCTTCACCATTTCTGGTCTGATTCTGAATGGATTATTTGGCATGAAATGCGTTTTTACAGGGAGAGTGCATTGTCGCATACATCAAATGGCTGAACCAGTCCAAATGCAGATATGCGTGACTTACTTTTTCTCTCTCACTTACATAAGTTTTAAATATACTCTGAAACATTGATTCATCAGAATTCAATATATATGCATTCAAAAGCCAGAACAGTAAGTACATCAGAGATCAGTCCTATTGTTCATACGCTGGACCGGAGAAAGTGACTCATTAACAAATGCAGAAAATGCTGGGAAGACACAAGAGGTTTAACAGCAGTAAAAGAAAAAGGATGGTTAACATTTTCTTGGTGGACATATTGTAAGAAATGACACCATCCTGACAATGAGTGCAAGCCTAAAACACTAACCAATGATTTCCCTTTTCAAATGCCGACGGGCCTTCGGTATATTTTCATCATTTCCTGTTTTGATTTCAAATACATGCATTATTTTCAGTTCTTTTCTTTTGAACTAATTGATAGATGCTGGAGAGTGTAATATGAGATAGTCAGGAATTTCAGTCGACTCATTTTTAAATGAGTGTGACAATTAAAAATTGACTTTTCACTCATCCCCTTCCACTGACCAAGTGGTAGTGCACCTGTCCACGAAGCCAAGTCACAATTATAGGTTGAAGCAATCGGAAATGGGGTCTGTGCCAGCTGTCAAGCACCTATCTATTCAAATCTCATTTGCAAGAACATGGTCCGTAGCCTTGTATGCTATGGCGTTTCAAATGCTCACCTAAATGCTTCTTACATGTTGTTCGGATTCCGGCCTTTACCACCCTCTCAGGCAGTGAGTTCCAGATTCCCACCACCCTCTGGGGGAAAACCGTTTCCTCAAATCCCCTCCAAATCTCCTGCTCATTACTGTAAATCTTTGCCTCCTGATTAGTGACCCCACTACTAAGTTGCTTTATCTCTACCTTGTCGGGCAGCATGGTGGCGTAGTGGTTAGCTTTGCTGCCTCATGGCGCCGAGGTCCCAGGTTCGATCCTGGCTCTGGGTCACTGTCCATGTGGAGTTTTCATATTCTCCCCGTGTTTGCGTGGGTTTCGCCCCCACAACCCAAAGATGTGCAGGGTAGGTGGATTGGCCATACTAAATTGCCCCTTAATTGGAAAAATTGAATTGGATAGTCGAAATGTTTTTTTTAAATATCTACCTTGTCTATGTCCTTCATAATTTTGTACACCTCAATCAGGTCTCCCCTCAGCCTTCTCTTTTTGATGGAGAACAACCCTAGCCTAACCAACCTCTCTTTATCGCTGACACATCCTGGTGAATCTCCTCCGCACCCTTTCTACTGAACTCTGAGTTCATTCCATTTGTGGTTTCATCAATTTTTATTTACAATAAAATATTAAATTAAAATTATAATGTTCAGTTAAAGTGAATTTTCACTTTATTATCATCCTTCTCTTTGTGTTCTTATTCAATCTGTGCTAGATGCAGCTTCTGGCCAATTCTGTTGAGTTTTTAACCTGCTGTTTATTTAACTGACAAGCACTGTTTGTTTAAGGCATCAATTACATGTACATGGGAGAAAGCATTTGATGTTCTATCTTCCTATCTTATGTCCAAATGGAAAAAATTTAAATTTTCTATAAATAACTTGGTAATTAGTATTTGAATCTGCTTTTAGGAGTTTTGTCAAACAGGGTTTCACATTTGCATGTCTGTATGCTTGGGATGACAGTGCCTGAAATAGATTAGGAAACCTGGAGAGATAATAACCTGGATGTTTACTTCCTTTCCCAGACTGTGCTTAACAGTGCATTCTTAGACTAAAGCAGTCATTATCTTTCCTTTAACTCTACAATCTATTATTAATCTGAGGAAGCTGACCATTAATGCTTCATCGTATCTCCAGGACATTAACACAATCCCTGATTGAAGGAGCATTAGATTCAGTCACTAACAGGAACATAACAATTTGTCAGAACCAAAATCTGATGCTTTCTATTTTTTTAAAAAAACAAAGAATCCATTCAAACGACATTGAAACTTAAATTTATTAAAGCTTAAAAGAACAATCGGAAAAGGGAGAGTAAAAATATCATTCGAAATACAATGTGATACATTTCACAATCTAAATTTTACACTGTACAAAATGATAGCTGGCAAGCTTTTTAACACTTGCTTGAATCTTTTTGCCCCTTTTATGAAAAAACAGATCTACATAACAAATAAAATCTGATTTATTCTGATTTTATTGGGAATAATAAATTAGGTTGATTACGCAGAACATCACAAAAGTAAAAAAAAAGAAAATTAGCTGAATCAAGAAGTAGTTATGAAGTGATGAACAGATTGGGTTTGAAAATAGAAGGGATAATTCCACATGCTTGAGTCTATGGAAAAGAATACGTTACTATCAAGATGTTGCAATGAACCTTAACTTCAAACGTTTTAACTATGGAGTTCATCTTTCAGCTTATTCTCAGGATGTGTATGTCATTAACAAGGCCACCTTCAATGCCCAGTCATAGTTGGTCTGTGAAAGTGAAGGTGTGTAGCAATTGTTTTGCAACTGTAGGGCAGAAGACATTAAGAGGAAACAGTAGCATAGTGGTTTTAATGTTGGGCCAGTAACCCAGAGGCTTAGACTAATGACCCGGAGATTTGAGCTCCAACCACCAGGCAGCTGGAAAATTAACATGAGGGAATCTGGAATAAAACATTAGTATCAGTAATGATACTCGTGAAACCACTGGATTATCAGAATAACTCCATCTGGTTAATTAATGTCCTTTAGGTAAGGAAATCTGCCTTTATCAGATCTGGTTTGACCCCAGATGCACAGAAATAAGCTAGCAAGTCATGACAGGCAACAATAAGAATAAAATTGGACAGACCGGAGGCATCAACTGAGGCATCGGTTATAGCAAAGTCATACCCAGCCCAACCAATCCGACAAAGTCTCCTTCGATAACGAGTCCCACTAGTCCATAGATTAGTCAAGCCACAGCCTGGTACAGTCAGGCTCGCAGAATGTCCCAGACTCCTCCTTCACCATTCCTGGGCATTCCTGTTCCACCAGCAACTCAGAACCACCAGAGATGGCAGCAGTGTGCTATAAAGTCAGGAGGGCGTGACCCTTTGGGATTCTTCAGCATTGACTCCAAACCCCACAAAGTCTCAGTGTGTCAGATCAAACTGATTATCGACTGCCCTCCCCCAGCTAATTAACCTGCGCTGCCAAAGCTGTTTCAGCGCCTGAATCTACCCACCTATATGAAATGTTGCCCAGCTACATCTTGTCCGGAAAAAGCAGGACAAACAGAATTTGGCCAATTACATGCTATCAGCCTCCTCTGTCATCATCATCAAAAGTGATGGGAGGTGTCATTGACAGTGGCACTTGCTCAGCAATGCTCAATTTGAGCCCTGCCAGAATCAGTCAACATCAGATCACATTACAACCTTGATCCGAACAAGGAGGAAGGTGCTGAATACGAGAGGTGAGATAGGAGTGACTACCCTTGACGTCCAATTGTACCATCAGGGAGATTGTGTAAAATTAAAGTCACTGGGAATCGTAGGGAAATCTCTCCACTGGCTGAACCTTACTTTGCACAAAGGAAGGTGATAGTGATTTGTTATTGGAAGCCAATCATATAGACCCCAGGACATTTCCTCAGATCCCAACCATCTTCAACTGCATCATCATTAACCTTCCCTCCATAATAAGGTCCGAAGTGGGAATGTTCAGTCGTGGTGGTGTCTAATTCCATTCATAATCCCTCAGGTAATGAAGCAATGCATATCTCAATACAGCAAGACCTGCATAACATTCAGATGTGGGCTGATAAATAGCAAGTAGGATTCATACCACACAAGCGCCAGGTATTCACCACGTCTCACAGGAGAGAATCTTGCCATCTCCCTATGATGTTCAACAACATTAGTATACTCCCCACCTCAAACATCATTGATCAACACCGCCACCCCTCTCATCGTCATATCCAACCCCAAATGAAATACTTGCCCCACCGAGCCTTTCCACAACCTAGTCTGGTCCTCCACTTTCAAATGTGTCTCCTGAACAAACACCACTTCCGCCCTCAAACTCCTTGAGTGCGCAAAAACACGAGACTTCTTAATAAGCCCATTTAATCCCCGAATGTTCCATGTAATTAACCAGTGGGGGGGCTTCCCCTGCCCTCCCCAATCAGCCATAACCCTTCTTTAACCAGCTCCCCCAGCTGCATGCCATTGTCTTTTGCTGGTCGGGTGCAGACGGTAAAGGTGACAGTGTTGCTGAAGTTTTTGTTTGTGTTTCAGAACCTCCCGATCTTTGTGCCCAAATCCTTCTTAGGAAGGTTAACGAGATGATTTTAAGGTCTAATCCCTGCAACCACCTCACGATTTTAAGGTTCGTGAGGGTGGGTCAGGCTCTGCGGGCTAGGAGTTTTTTTTGGAGGGAACTACGGGGGGGGGGGGGGGGGGGATTAGCGTTGCAGAACTTACAAAACTATTATTGGACAGCAAACATTGAAATGGTTAGGAAGTGAGCGGTGGAGGAACGGTAGGAGTGGGGGCGGATCGAGGTTGCCTCGTGCAAAGGAACCAGTTTGAGGGCACTATTGCTAGTGCCCCTTCCATTCCTGCCAGCCAGCTATTCCACAAGCCTTGTGTTGGTATCAGCATTGAGGGTATGGAACCAGTGTCGGCATCACCTTCGATTGGAAGCCATGTCCCCATGGGTGCCCATTATAGGTTTTCCCCTGCAGGGTTGGATGCGAGGTTCCTGGGGTGGTGGCAGGGATTAGTTGTTGGAGGGAAGTTTCCAGATTTGGAGGACCTGGAGTGGACATACCAGTTGCCTCAGGGAATGTGTTCAGGTATCTTCAGGTTAGGGACTTCATGATGAAGGAGGTGGCTTTGCTTCTGCCGCTGCCACCTCCACCACTGAGGCCAAACTCTTGTCTAAGGAGGAAATAGCAGAGGGCAAGGCCTCAGATACATATAGGGAGCTGTTGAAGTGAGAGTGAGTGCCCCGGGGGAGGAGGTTAGGTGTAGGTGGGAGGAAGAGCTGGGTGGGGCTTTGGGGGCTAGCGTGTGGAATGAGGCTTTACGGAGTGTTAATGCGTCCCATCGTGCGCAAGACTAAGTCTCTGTAAAGGGTGTAGGAGGGTCCTGAAGAGAAGGAACCCCCAGGGGCCCCATAGTCACTTGAGGGGATGGGTAGTTCCCTTGTGTATGGGGGGTGGCATTGCCCATGAGTTGGGGGTGTGACCCACATGCTCACTTAGATCAAGGCACCTTTTCAAAATGGCGACCTGATCTCTGGTTTCAGAACCGCAATGCTGAAAATATTCTTAAGTGTAGTCGAAACTGGTGAGAAACTCCCCAAGTTTCTCTAGCACACCCGGTATTTAGTACATAATGCAGCCACAGATCACTGGTGTATTAAATATTATGTTTGTGGCAGGGGTGTGTAAAATAAGAGATTTTGTCTGATATGGAGAGCTTCTTGAGTATTGTTACAGATTTACCCAATCATGGAAGTGGTTAGTATTCCAGACCTGAGATTGTAGGTGGTAAAGAGGTTTTGACAGCCAGGAGATGAACTATTTATTACCAAGTACCCAGCCTTTACCCACAAAAGCTACAATGTTCACATGACTGGTCTAGTTAAGCTTCTGGTCCAGGTAAATCCCTGCCCCCAATGTTGATGGTGGAAAATTTGGTAATTGTCTTGCTATTAAAATTCCTAAGTGCAGAAGGAGGCGTTTCGACCTTTCGGATCTGCACGCACCCTCTGAACGAACACCTTACCTAATTCCATTCCCCTACCCTACCAAACCTGCACATCTTTGTACACTAAAGGGCAATTTAGCATGGCCAAGCCACCAAACCTGCACATCTTTGGAAACCGGAACACCCGTAGGAACTCATGCAAACATGGGGAGCAAGTGCAAACTCCACACAGACAGTCACTCAAGGCCAGAATTGAACCCAAGTCCCTGGCTCTGTGATGCAGCAGTGCTAACCACTGTGCCACCGTTCTGCCCATTACAGATGGGAAGAACTGGTTGGACGCTTTCTTCTTAGAGGCGGCCATTGCCTGATATTTACATGGTATAATTAATACCTACAACTTGTCAACCCAAGCTTGATGTGGTCCAAACCCTTATGTAGGTTGGCACAGGCTGCTTTGTGATTGTGAATGGAACTGACACTGTAGAATCATCCCGTGGCATTATATCATCGCATGGTTAATTATGAAGCGGCTGAAGATGGTTGGGTTAATGATACTGCCATGAGGAACTCCAATAATGTTGTCTGGGGCTGCAATGACTGTTCAACAACTACATCCATTTTGTTTGCAACAGGTATAAGTCCAGACATTGAAAGGTTTTACCATTGATTTCATTTTTGTTATCATTCCTTCATGCTATCATTAGTTGAGTACTAACTTGATACTGAGGGCAACTACTCTCACTTTCCCTCTGATATCCTGCTCTTGAGCCCATTAAGACCATGACAAAGCTATGAGCCAAGAGATTCTGATGGCACCTACAGTTAGCATTGATCAGGTTCTTTGTGGATAGTTGTCACTTGATGGCACTATTATTGGTCTGTCCTGTCACTTTGCTAATGGTGGAGAGGAAACTAATGGGCATTAATTGGTCAGATTAGATTTACCCTTTTTTTTGTGAGTGGTACATACCTCGCCAACCATCCCCATTGTCAGGTCAAAGGTATAGAAGGTATTAGGGGCTGGTTTAACACAGTGGGATAAATAGCTGGCTTGTAATGCAGAACAAGCAGCAGCGTGGGTTCAATTCCCGTAACAGCCTCTCCAAACAGGCGCCAGAATGTGGCGACTCGGGGCTTTTTACAGTAACTTCATTGAAGCCAACTTGTGACAATAAGCAATTATTAATATTATTATTATTATTAGAACTGCACTGAAGTAGCTTGGCTGGGGAGCAGCTGATTCTGGCATGTATGTATTTTGCACTTCAACCAAACTTTTTTCACTATCCAGTTTATTCAGATACTTTCTCCATGGCTACATTTGAGTCAATCAGAGTTGACTTGCCAACCAATCAGCAAGCACCCTTGCAGTATACATTATGATTGTTTGAAACTTGGCATTCTTGCATTTGTCCTGATGAGTGCAAGACATAAAGCTTCAACATCTTCAACAATATTCTGATGATTCTGACTTGTCTGTCGATCAATACAAATTAGTTGGACACTCTCATTTATGATGGTTGAGAACATTGGAGGAGAACCAGTAAGATGGTCAAGTTTTTGTCTGAAGAAGTTTGTGAATAGATCAGTCTTGTCTCTTACATTCACATGCCAGGCTCCACTATGTCTAAGATTCAAAATGTTCATTGAACTCTTCCCAATTGCCCACCATCCTCATATGGGCGTTGTAGGGCTGCAAAGGTTTTGTCTGATTCTTTGGTTTCAGCACCATTTAACATTATCTATAGCTGCTACTTTCAGAGCTTTGCATGTAAGAACTGTCTTTCACTAGACTGATGTGTCAGAAAATTAAAATGATCTTTATTGGTGTCAATACTGCTATGGCCTCTTGTTGCTCCTGACACAGCCTTTGTATTCCTCAATGGACCAAAATGAATCTCACAAGATCAACCTATACCCCACTAAACCTCTCCAGACCCACTAAACCTCCGCCCACCCCCCCCCTCCCCCCCACCACCACCGCACCCACTGCGTGGATACAGCCAGCCATTTAAATCTCCATTCAGTTCGGTGGGACTGTAATATCCCATGGAGCGAGAGGGGCTATGAAGTCCTGTTGTGTAAGATACCAATCAAGCTACATTAGAACAGCCCCTGTTTAAGGCTGTTCTGATGTACTCAGTTTCCAGGCATCCATTACTGTACGATTGCAGAATATAGGATCATTACTTTCCCAGAATGTTCTTTACTTTATTCAAGCAGTTTTCTATCAATAAATGGCCCAATTATATACTATCTTATTTCAAGGATTACATTTCAAATGCTTCTTGGTTCTTCTGAAATACTCTATTTCTCATAGCGCTATCATTTACTTTCCATAGCATTTTGCAATCCTACATGTCTTATTCTCTAAACATTTATAATCTCTCTAGGATACCTATTACCAGTTCCATTTCATAAAATAGCAACTTCAATTTGGAAAAAGCATTTTACTTTTTTTGTCTTTTATCTAGCTGTAATTCTAAAGTCTTGTCAAACCCAGCAGCAGTCAGTGGTGCATTGTATTATAGTCATGATTAAGGGAGTCCCAAAATTTCACTTTTCATTTTTCTTTATTCCATGTCTTTAGAACCTGTAGGAATAAAACCAGATGGGCCTGGCATCAACCAAGGCACCAAAAGCAATAACCGTACACTCAGTCCTGTCAACACTGCAAAGTCCTCCTTGCTAACACCTAGCGGCTTGTGAAAAATTGGGAGAGCTCTCCCATAGTCTAGTCAAGCAACAGCTGGATATAGTCATATACACAATGTCCCAGACACCACCATCACCATCCCTGCACATGTCCAGGTCTACCAGTAGGACAGAGCCATCTGAGGCTATAGCACAGTGATATATAGTTTGGAGGGCATTGCCCTGGGACTTAACAGCATTGACTCCGGATCTGATAGAGTTTCACGGCATTAGGTCGAACACCAACAAGAAAACATCCTGCTGATTATCACGTACCCCCCCCCCCCCCCCCCCCCCCCACCGCCAGCTGATGAATCAGTACTCCCCGTGTTGAACACCACTTGGAAGAAGCACGAAGCACTGATAGTGACAAGGACATAGAATGGACTTTGCAGTGGGCGACTTGAATGACCGTCACCAAGAGTGGCTCAGAAGAACCACAGCTGGCTGAGTCCTGAAGGACATAGTGTCCAGACTGGGCCTGCACAGATTGTGATTGAACCAACAAGAATGAAACACATATTTGACCTCACCCGTACCGATTTAACTATCATAGCACTGTCACCCTCACCAATCTAACTGGGTGTCAATGACAGTGCTATCAAGTGACACTTGCACAGCATTTCTCACTATGTGTACCTTGTGTTGCCCTATTATGTATTTTCTTTTTCTTTTCTTGTCATGTACTTAATGATCTGTTGAGCTGCTCGCAGAAAAATACTTTTCACTGTACCTCGGTACATGTGACAATAAACCAATCCAATCCAATAAATCAGAAGATCTCTATCCACCCTACTTGAACCCTGATCCCTGCATGGTTCCTTTCAATATTTTGGCTCTAATACACTGTTGCAGGTCATCACTATGCTTGTTCGTTGCGAGTGGTCGGGAAACCTAGTCAGATGCAATTGCAGTAGCAGCAATAAAAAGCCAATGAGGAAAGCATTGCTGAAATTTCAGGATTCCAAATGATCTGCCAGATTCTCCCACTCGGAGCGGGTCAGAGAGTGAAAATTCAGCCCTTTTTAAATGTACAATTTTCATCACTAAACATCTTTACAACCACTCTGAATGGGTTTCCCATTGCTTAGTTCAATTTGCATTCATAAACTTTCTTTGGATTACATACCCTTGCAACTTTTCATTGTGCAATAGTCAAATCTTGATCTCCTCCAAGGTTTCGATGCTGCAGCAAAAAATGATTTATTTTCATACCTCGCAACGAATACCATCTCTTACATTTGTTGGTTCAACCCAGCCTCACGTCATCTATTACAATTCTTAGTCTGAGTGCCCTCTCTGAGAGGAAAATAAACCTTTAACTCTCCTCATCACTACAACTAATTTCAGAAAGGTTTGTTTCCATTTTCTAGCACCTTCGCAACCTTTGTAAAACTGCAATGTGTCAAAGACTTGAATAATTCCTGATTTGTCAAAGTAATTCCAACACTGTTTCTTGAACTCACAAATTAAATATAAGAAAAGGTTTGTCGATGACGTGATCCTGTTTATAACTCCAGCCTCCAGCCAATGTTTTTCCATTACAATTTTTCATGTCTATTTAAGCTTCGATGATCTTTGCCCCTCTTGAGCTTTTTTCTCTAATTTCTCCTAAGTTTCAAAGGTCCAATAGCCCTTTCCTCCTCATTTGTCATTACCAAGTTGAAATCAACGAAAATCACGCAGCCAAACACTATTTCATTGTTTACAAAATTGTAGAAAAGAGGGATACGGACCCAGGAAGTGTAGAAGATTTTAGTTTAGATGGGCAGCATGGTCAGCACGGGCTTGGAGGGCCGAAGGGCCTGATCCTGTGCTGTAATTTTCTTTGTTCTTTGTTCTTGTTCTCCCTCAATCTTCCTTTCCTCGACAATTCAGACGCTGAACCAAAGCTTAGTGTCATTTGCTCATTAACTTCCAACTTAGTGAGATATTTTTCTTGCTGTTTCAAAGTTGATTCTGAAGTACATCCCAACTCTTCATCTATGTTTCTGTAAATATGTTTTATAAAGTACTAGATTGTGGGATGTTTGGTGCGATGAACTGTGACTGGTGGAAATTGAATTCAGACTGCTCAAACACACACAACTATTGCGACCAGAAGACAGAGAAGGCTTTCATCTCGTCAGTCTGGGCTAGATTTGACCTAGTTTTCAAGGTTGAAGAGGCAAAGTTCGAACTCGCCGTGGTTCCAATAAGAATTGTATTTTTTCTTTCAGATTACAGATCATGCCAATTCCGTCAGAAATTGTAAGAGAAGTGGCAGTGAACAAACATCAGGATTTCTCGCCAAGCTCAAGCTGACACTGTGGGGAACCTACAAGAATGAGCTCCCCAAAAGGGAAGAAAGTACGTGAATCTCACAAAGTACAAAAATAATAGAGAGGCAATGCCCGGGATTCTCCATTCCAGAGTCTACATGCTCCTGCAAGTTGCAAATTGGGAGTGTCCCGCTGGCGCTAGGCATGTCGCCGGGGTGGGATTCACATGACTCAATGATTCAAAAATATGCATAGCACCTAACGCGCTGGTTTCCCTGCAGTTATTGAGGTTGAGATGCCATTTTGAATGGGCGCCCTGATTCCAACATCCAGGGACAGGACCCCCCAAAATGCAAAGGTTAAATCCCCTCCCCATTGACAAGAAGAGCACCCCAAACTCCTCATCAAGGAGAGGCATCCTTTCTCCCCCCCCCCAAACCACAGGAATAATGGGTCACCGCACCCATGAGAGTAACGCTACCCTCCCACCTGACCCCCCTCAGCCCCCCTTCAACTCCCCCCAGCCCCCACTCAGCTTCCATCTCAACACCCCCCATCCTCAGCCGCCCTTCGCCCGCCCCCCGCCCCCCCCCCACCCCCCCAGATATGAGGGAGCAGATGTGAGGTAATGGAAAATGCTCCTTGCTTGATTCTTCACACAACTGTCTAGTCTGCTCATCAGCTGTCAGCCAGAGCAGTTCAGAGTGAGAAGTCCACTTCAGAAGGGTCTAAACAGGTCAGACCAGGATGAAAACCTTGCCAAGAGTGAACTTCAGGTTACGCAAAGCTGAAAGGGGCAGTCCAGACATGAGACGCCCATCATAGGGGAGGGTCCCACGGTCAACCCCCTACCTCCAGCCCAAGTCGAACCAGCCCCCAGGACCCTCCCTCTGCAGCATCTGTGGTTGGGGGGGGAGGTGGGGAGAAGATGCCATTTGTGAGGACCATGAAGAATCCAGCACGAGTTTGTAGAGTCAAACAGAAAGTAACTTTATTTACAACAATATGTACACAGCAGCAGTTTTTGACCTCTGCTTCCTTGTCCAGCTGGGACCACACTGGTTATCTCTATTTATACAGCTGTAACCAATAGTGACTGTCCCTCTCTCTCATTGGGGGAGTTCATATTCCCCAAGAAACATGAGCTAACCAATTGTCCCCAGCAAATAGTATTGGGCGGGTTATAACATTGCCCCGCCTTGACGAGGGGTTGGTGGTGCTCCCCTTGTCAGTGGGGAGGGGGGGGGGTCAATATTTGCATTTTGGGGTGGCAGATGGATGTTTGAGCATTGGGCTGGCCCCCTTAAACCCCCTCAGGGTCCATTGCACCTGCGTTCCGCGTGGCAATACTTACACCAAAGTCCGCCCAGTGGTATACCCGCTGTGGGGGTAGGAGCATACCTGGGGTGATGGGGTATCTTCGCGGCGGGGAACAAGAATCCTGCCTGATGAGTTTTTATGCAAGGCTTGAAAGTTGAAAAATGCTGGGGATAGAATCAGTTTTGTACAATAAATATATATGCATAGATATATGAAGCTTATGGAGAGACATGTTGGTGATTGTTAGTAAAATCAGAGTAGATGTTTATAAATGCTCCACATAGTACAATTATTATTGCTTGTCATTCAAGCCCACGAATGGGTACTGCAGGTTTGCACTAGAACCTCAATGGACAACACGCAGAACCTGTTAATATGCAACTAAAAACAAATCCACAATAATGATTTGCAACTAACATGGAATGCTCCAGCCATTCTCCGGTGGGGGGGATTCTCTGGTACCACCAGCAGCACACACCTGCTGATGGGTTTCCCCGGCAGCATGGGATAGCTTCAATGGGAATTCCCATTGACAGCAAGGGAATAGAGAATCTTGCGGCCAGTGAATGGCGCGCCACCTCCTGCCACCAAGAAAAAAGCGGCTGGGAGGCCATGGAATCCCTCCCCTCATTTATCTTAATTGTATTTTAAGTACTTATCTTCTTCATATAAGTGATAGAAATGCAGGCATCTGAATTTTCCTGACAGCGTCTTTCCAACTATAAATGCTATAGAGGTGATCGGAGAAAAGACGTGATCTGGAGAGGCCGACCATGCCCCCAAAACCATGTCCTCAAGATTGTCTGTCATTAATTTTATGCAGTTGCCTTAATATAAACTGGTCCCCTCCCACTTGCAAAGTCATTAAATGGGCAAAAGGAGGAGGTCGAGTTTTTGTAATTATTAGTGATGATATAATGCATCATCAGTAGCATAGAATAAATATGGAAACAATAAAAAATAATAAAGGATCAACCACATTAATGGAGGTATTCTATAGACCACCTAATAAAGAGAGGTGGTGGAAGAAATATACAAGCGAATTAGGTAAGTGGGTAAAACGGGTTAAGTATTTATCATGGGAAATTTTAACTACACTAAAATTAATTGGCCAGAAGAGGTATTTAAGATAATAATTGAGACGAACATAAACTTGACAAAGACCACAATATAGATTGGAGAAAAGCTGATTTTATGGACTGAAAAAACTTGAACAACAATATCAGCAAAGACGAGCAATGGGAAACATTTGAAACAATGTTCAACAGAGTCCAGGAAAAATATATTCTTCTAAAAGGAAAGAAGAAGTTAAAAACTCATGAAACATAATTGATGGACAAGGTCACATGGGAAAAAATACAGCAAAGGAAAGCAAGACAAAGGAAAATACGCAATGATTAGACGAGAAATCAAAAGAAAGCTAGGACGGGAAAGAGGAACACGGACATTAAACTAAGAAATATAAAATGAAAAATATTAAATGAACTAATAAGTAAAGAGGATGAAATCTTGGTAAGGGTGGATTTCATCAATGTATTTTGAAAGAATCTGTGGAAGAGAGCGCAGAGGCATTTTCCCGTACCAGCCTCCCCGGACAGGCGCCGGAATGTGGCGACTAGGGGCTTTTCACAGTAACTTCATTGAAGCCTACTCGTGACAATAAGCGATTTTCATTTTCATTTCATTTCATTTGTTAGAAAAATGTGTAGGTACCAGAGAATTTGCAGGTGGCCAGTCATATATGTTTATTTAAGAAGGGAGATTGGACATGATCAGGGAGCTTCAGACCAGTGGCATGAATAATAAAAATAATTTCAAAAGAGAACATTAAAAAAATCTAGAAACTAAAAATATAAGAAAGAAGAGTCAGCATGATTTCAAAAGGAAATGTCTTGCTTGGCCAACCTGATTGAACTCTTTGAGGAGGCAAAAGACAGAATAAATAAGGGTGATGCAGTGGCTCAGAGTGTGTGAGAAGAAGGGGTTTTTATTCATGGGAACATTTACCTGAACTGAAAAAGAAAAAGCTGTGCCCTTGGGATTGGTTCCATTTAAACCAAGTTGGGATCAGCACTGGCAAATCATGCAACTGGAGATGTGGATAGGGCTTTTAACTAAAGGAGGAGGCAAAGGGGTCAGATTAAGGGAAATATAAATGGAGAAGTTGAGGCAATAGAGTAGTGCAGTGATTTGGTAAAAACAGGAGAGTAAACAAAGTAGAGCCGGCATGGTGGCACAGTGATTAGCATTGCTGCCTCACAGCGCCAGGGACCCGGGTTCAATTCCGTCTTTGGATGATTGTGTGGGGTTTGCAAGTTCTCCCCGTGTCTGTGTGGGTTTCCTTTGGGTGCTCTGATTTCCTCCCACAGTCCAAAGATGTACAAGTTAGGTAGATTGGCCATGCTAAATTTTCCCTCAGTGTCCAAAGGCGTGCAAGTTAGATGGCGTTATGGGGTTAGGGCGAGGGAGTGGACCTAGATAGGATAGGGTGCTCTTTCAGATGGTCGGTGCAGACTTGATGTCCAAATGTCCTCCTTCTGCACTGTAGGAATTCTATAGTTCTAAATATTGGTGTCTTAGGGCAGAGACAGAAGAAAATAAGGGAAATGAGGAAATGATAGAGGCATTAAACAAATATTTTGGGCTGAATTTTTCTGATCCTGTGTGGCAGGTCCCGCCAGTGGCAGCGTTCCCCCCGCCCCACTCCATCATATAGACTCCATCATGGGACAGCAAGGTGACGCAGTGGGTTAGCACTGCTGCCTCACGGCGCCGAGGTCCCAGGTTCAATCCTGGCTCTGGGTCACTGTCCGTGTGGAGTTTGCACATTCCCCTGTGTCTGCATGGGTTTTGCCCCCACAACACAAAGATGTGTAGGTTAGGTGGATCTGCCACGCTAAATTTCCCCTAAATTGGATAAAAATGAATTGGGTACTCTAAATTTATAAAAATATATATATATACTCCATCATATATGGAGGCTGCAAGCTCAAATGCAGATGGTCAGAGGATTCATGCCACAAGGAGGTGCTTGCAGTTGCAAAAGGCCTCGTGACCATACATACATAGATACATAGAAGATAGGAGCAGGAGGAGGCCTTTTGGCCCTTCGAGCCTGCTCTGCCATTCATCACGATCCTGGCTGATCATCCAACTCAATAGCCTAATCCTGCTTTCTCCCCATAGCCTTTGATCCCATTCTCCGCAAGTGCTATATCCTGCCGCCTCTTGAATATATTCAAAGTTTTAGCATCAACTACTTCCTGTGGTAATGGATTCCACAGGCTCACCACTCTTTGTGTGACGAAGTGTCTCCTTATCTCTGTCCAAAATGGTTCACCGTGAATCCTCAGACTGTGACCCCTGGTTCTGGGCACACCTATCATTGGTAACATCTTCCCTGCATCTACCCTGTCTAGTCCTGTTAGAATTTTATAAGTCTCTGAGATCCCCCCTCATTCTTCAGAACTCCAGCGAGAACAATCCAAACCTAGTCAATCTCTCCTCATATAACAGTCCCACCATCCCTGGAATCAGTCTGGTAAACCTTTGTTGCACTCCCTCAAGAGCAAGAACATCCTTCCTCAGAGAACGAGACCAAAACTGCACACAATACTCCAAGTGTGGCCTCACCAAGGCATCATACAATTGCAGCAACACATCCCTGCTTCTATACTCGAAACCTCTTGCAATGAAGGCCAACATACCATTAGCCTTTACCGCCTGCTGCACCTGCATGCTTACCTTCAGCGAATGGTGCACAAGGACACCCAAGTCCAGCTGCACACTCCCCTCTCCCAATTTACAACCATTCAGGTAGTAATCTACATTCCTGTTTTTGCTTCCAAAATGAATAACCTCACTCTTATCCAAATTATACTGCATCTGCCATTGGTTTGCCCACTCGCCCAATCTGTCCAGATCTTGCTGTAGGTTCCCTGCATCCTCGTCACAATTCACTCTCCCACCTAATTTGGTATCATCTGCAATCTTTGAAATGTTACATTTTGTTCCCTTATCAAAATCATTAATATATATTGTGAATAGCTGGGGTCCCAGCACCAATCCCTGTGGTACTCCACTGGTTACTGCCTGCCAATTTCAAAAGGACCCATTAATCCCTACTCTTTGTTTCCTTTCTGCCAACCAGTTTTCTATCCACCTCAATACATTTCCCCCAATCCCATGCGCTTTAACTTATGCGGGACATTGTCAAACGCCTCCTGAAAGTCCAAATATACCCCATCGACTGGCTCCCCCTTGTCGACTGCACTGGTTACCTCTTCCAAGAATTCCAACAGATTTGGCGAGCATGATTTTCCCTTCATAAAACCATGCTGACTCTGATTGATCCTGCAACTGCTTTCTATATGTTCCACTATAAAGTCCTTGATAATGGATTCAAGCATTTTCCCCACTACCGATGTTAGGCTTTCTGGTCTATAATTCCCTGCTTTCTCTCTACCTCCCTTTTTGAATATCGGAGTGACATGAGCTCCCCTCCAATCTGCAGGGACAGTTCCAGAGTCTATAGAATCCCGGAAGATCACCACCAATGCATCCACTATTTCCAGAGCCACATTCTTAAGCACTCTGGGATGCAGAATCTCAGGCTCTGGGCATTTATCCACCTTCAACCCCATCAATTTTCCCAGCACCATTTCTCTAATAATGTTATGATGTGGAGATGCCGGCGTTGGACTGGGGTGAGCACAGTAAGAAGTCTTACAACACCAGGTTAAAGTCCAACAGGTTTGTTTCAAACACGAGCTTTCGGAGCACGGCTCCTTCTTCAGGTGAATGGAAAGGCTTGTTCCAGAAATGTTTATATAGACACAGTCAGAGATGCCCCGGAATG
Organism: Scyliorhinus canicula; assembly: GCF_902713615.1. Lineage (NCBI taxonomy): Eukaryota > Metazoa > Chordata > Chondrichthyes > Carcharhiniformes > Scyliorhinidae > Scyliorhinus > Scyliorhinus canicula. The sequence continues at coordinate 69,820,131 of NC_052159.1, read as the reverse complement.
CGAGCACCTGCAGGCAATCAAATCATCAAAGATGCAGAGAGAGAGGTAACTCCAGGTTAAAGAGGTGTGAATTGTCCCAAGCCAGTTCAGTCGGTAGGCCTCTGCAAGTCCAGGCTTGTTGGTGGGGGCCGAATGTAATGCGACATGAATCCCAGATCCCGGTTGAGTCCGCATTCATGCGTGCGGAATGAATTTCCGCACGCATGAATGCGGACTCAACCGGGATCTGGGATTCATGTCGCATTACATTCGGCCCCCACCAACAAGCCTGGACTTGCAGAGGCCTACCGACTGAACTGGCTTGGGACAATTCACACCTCTTTAACCTGGAGTTACCTCTCTCTCTGCATCTTTGATGATTTGATTGCCTGCAGGTGCTCGCATTCCGGGGCATCTCTGACTGTGTCTATATAAACATTTCTGGAACAAGCCTTTCCATTCACCTGAAGAAGGAGCCGTGCTCCGAAAGCTCGTGTTTGAAACAAACCTGTTGGACTTTAACCTGGTGTTGTAAGACTTCTTACTCTAATAATGTTGATCTCCCTCAATTCTTCCCTCTCACTAAACCTTTCATTCTCCAGCATTTCTGGGATCTGATTTGTGTCCTCATTTGTGAAGACAGAACCAAAGTATGTATTTAATTGCTCAGCCATTTCTTTGTCCCTTATTATGCATTCCCCTGTTTCTGTCTGTAGGGGACCTACTTTTCGCTTTCCCAATCTCTTTCTCTTCACATATCTGTAGAAACTCTTAGTGTCAGTCTTTATGTTCCCTGCAAGTTTCCTCTCCGCCTGTACTTTCCCCTTCTTAATCAATCCCTTCATCCTTCTTTGCTGAATTCTAAATTGCTCCCAATCCTCAGACCTATTATTTTTCTTGGCCAATCTGTATGCTTCTTCCTTGTATCGGATACTATTTCTAGTTTCCTTAGTAAGCCATAGATTGGCCCTCTTACTCCCTTTGCTTTTGTGCCAGAAAGGAATGAACAGTTGCTATAGTTCCTCCATGCGTTCCTTGAATGTTTGCCATTGTCTATCCACTGTCATACCTTTAAGTAACTCTCCCCAATCTATCAAGGCCAACTCATAGTTCCCTTTACTAAGATTCAGCACCCTGGTCTCCAAATCAACTACTTCACTTTCCATCTTGATTAAAAATTCTATCATTTTATGGTCGCTCGTCCCCAAGGGGTCTTGCACAGCCAGATTGGCAATCATTACACAGTACCTAGCCTAAAATGGCCTGCTGTCTTGTTGGTTCCTCAACATATTGGTCAAGAAAACCTTCTCGTATACATTCCAGGAATTCCTCCTCTACGGCATTGTGGCTAATTTGATTTGCCCAATCTATGTGAAGATTAAAATCACCCATGATCACCGATATTCCCTTATTACATGCATCACTAATTTCTTGTTTAATGCCATTCCCAACCTCACCACTGTAGTTTGGGGGTCTATATATGACACCCACTAATGTTTTTTGTCCCTTGGTATTTCTCAACTCTACCCATACAGATTCCACATTGTCAGAGCTAATATCCTTTCTCACTATTGTGTTAATTTCCTCTTTAACCAGCAGTGCCACACCACCAACGTTTCTTTTATGCCTGTCCTTCCTAAATACTGAGAACACTGGGACATTCAGTTCCCATCCCTGGTCACCCTGCAGCCATGTCTCCGGAATCACAATTATGTCATACTCATTTATATCTATCTGCGCGATTAGTTCATCCACTTTATTGCAAAAGCTCCGTGCATTCAGGCACATAGCCTTTAAGTTTGTCTTTTTCACAGTGCTTGTCTTGCTCCCAATATTTTTCTCTACTGCCCTGTTTGAATTTTGTCCTTGGTTTCTCCACCTATCACTTTTATTATTCACTTTTTTACCTTTTTGCTTTTGTCCTTGCTCCCTCTTTCTCTGACTCCTTGTGTAGGTTCCCACCCCCTGGCATTTTAGTTTAAACCCTCCCCAACCGCTCTAGCAAATAGCCCCCCAGGACATCAGTTCCAGTCCTGCCCAGGTGTAACCCGTCCAGTTTGTACAGGTCCCACCTCCCCCAGCACCGGTCCCAATGCCCCAGGAATCTGAAACCCTCCCCCTGACACCATCTCTTCCGCCACGTATTCATCCTATATATCCTGTCATTTCTACTCTGACTAGCACGTGGCACTGGTAGTAATCCTGAGATCGCCACCTTTTGAGGTCTGATTTCTTCGCTCCCTGTATTCTGCCTTTAGGACCTCATCCCTTTTTTCACCTACGTTGTTTGTATCAATGTGTACCACGACCACTGGCTGTTCACCCTCCCCCTCCAGAATGTCCTGTACTCGCTCCGAGACATCCTTGACCCTAGCACCAGGGAGGCAACATATCATCCTGGAGTCTCGTTTGTGGCCACAGAAATGCCTGTCTAGTCCCCTTCCAATTGAATCCCTATAACTATTGCACTGTAATACTTATTACTCCTCCCCTCTGCAGCAGAACCAACCGTGGTGCCACGAGTTTAACTGTTGCTGTTTTCCCCTGAGAGGCCATTCCCCTCAACATTATCCAAAGTTGTATGACTGTTCTGCAGGAGAATGTCCACAGGAGATTCCTGCACTACCTGCCTCGCTCTCTCACTCTCTTGCTCTGCCTGGTGGTCACCCATTCCCTTCCTGCCTGCGGAATCTGAGCCTGCGATGTGACCACCTCTGTATATGTGCTATCCATGATACTCTCCGACTTGCGGATGCTCCACAGTGTCTCCAGCCACCGCTCCAGCTCTGAAACTCGAGCTTTCTGGAGCTGTAACTGGAGACACTTCTGCACACATGCTGACCCTGGGGACTGGAACTGTCCTCAGCCTGCCACATGGAGCAAGACGAGCAGATCATGCCTTGGAACTGTCCTGCCATGATTTATACCAGTCGAGTGGAAGGGTCTCTGCTTCATTTTGCTTGACGTGCTGGTCCAGATGATAGTTTTTATTTACTGCTGTACAGCCCAGTGAAGGTGTCTCAATCTTGTGCATTCTCGTGGGATCCTGATCTGTCACCAGAGTACCCAGTGGGGCTGCCCAAGGCTGCAGAGCTGCTGATCCTTTTATTGAATCAGCAACATCTGACCTTTGGGCAGGTCATGGTTCTCTGGCAGACTTTTTCAAGAAAGAATTGGAACCATGAAGCTCAGAAGCAGCTGAGAGTATACTTGATCAAAAAATATTAACAATAGTAAGTGAAAACACTCATCAATTTAGAGCCAATTGCATTCTGTGGAGGGGTAGGGAGGAGAGAAAACTGGGGTAGGGATGGTGGGGGAAAATGAGAACGGATGGAAAGAGGGGAGGGGGAGAGAGGGGATATAGGGTACGGGGATGGTGAGGTTCTGGGTTGGAGGTGATGTAGGAATGGGAGGAGAGTTGAGTCATTGGGGGAGTGGGAGAGATGTTAAGTTATGGGGATGTGGGATGGGAGGGAGGTTGAGTCATGGAGGGTAAGAATGAGGTTATAAATCATGAGTGCTGGGGGGGCTTCGTATTGGGATGTTGGGGGAGTGGGAAGTGTGGTGGGTGGGGTTGTCACTTTTTTAATGTTCAGTGTAACAAAATTATATACTGTACACTTCTCAAAATTCTCTTTTAAATTTAAACCAGCATATAAATAGCAGTCTAAATTTTCATTATGCCCTAAATTAGACACAATTCTGATGACATGCTGTGTTGATATACCAGAGACTTCATTATCAAAATAAATGTAAGAAACTAAAAACCAGGAGCGATGCAAAACTGGGTGTTGGCTCACTTTTGCCCAATTTGTTACTCTTTCACAGACTGAGGAACCTTGCTTTCTGATACAAACAGATACTCCCCTGGAGTGGCGAGAATTTGCTTACTTCACCAGTTTGTTCAAACACAGCACACTCTTCTACATAGCACATGGCCACTCCTCCTAACACAGTTTTGAACACATTCTCTAAGTATGTTTTTTTTCTGTTTCATCTTGAACTCATTGGGCGAGATTCTCAGTTGCCCGTGCTTATATCGTAATAGGTCACTGGGTGGAGAATCCATTCCAATGCCCAAATCGAGGCCTGCACTGGTTTGACGCCGGTCAACCATGCTCCGCCCCCTCGCAAGTAGCCTAATCGCGTTGTGAGCCGCACGCTGTTGGAACAGCGTCGGTGCTTCATTGGCAGGCCCTCCAGTGATGCTCAGCCCCCGATGGGCCCGAGTTCCCAACCATGCAGGGGACGTGTAGTCTCAGCGGTCGGGAACCCGGAGTGCCAGCTGCACTCGGCCGTGATCTGTGCCGCTGGCCAGGGGGGCTTCCGTGAGGGCTGGGGGGACTGTTGGGGGTGGCGAGGGGGTGGCCTATGGAATCGCGGGTGGCGGGTTGGATCCACGCAAGGCCATCGCATGTTGTGTGGTGTGACCTCTGCAGGTCATCGCCGTGTGCATGCCCGGCCACGGACCCACTCACTGGCTGTTTTCGGCATGGAGCCGGGAGTTTCACCCAGCGCCCCTGCTAGCCCCCCCTCCTCCGCCCGACACCGGTTCCGGAATCGATGAGGGTTTGGCGCCAATTTTCGGGTCGTACAATGCCCACATATTCTTTGTTTGAGCCGGCACATAGCAGCTGAAACTGAGAATCCGGCCCATTGTTCTTAACTTTCCTAGAATATAAAAACCTTTCATATTGTCTTTATGGCCATTACTTAAGGGAAAAATAAACTTAATGACATTGCTTTATTCATTTATGGCCTTTGCCAGTTTTAAAACTTCCTTTTATTCCTCTTTGAAATTTAACAAGTAAACACAAACCTTTTTGTCTCCTCATGCAATTTTCCATCCATGTTGTTAATTTATTCCATCTTAGCTTTGCTCTTCTTCACTTCAAAATGCTTGCTTTGACACCTAACCCTTTTGGTGATTTAAACCTTCAGTCTGACTATCTTCAGTTCAACTAAATCAGTCAGACAAACACGCACACAAACGCCCACAAGCCCTCACAACCAAGCTTCACTGTATCAAACAGTAACATTGAAAAATATTACAGGATTAAATAATTATACTGAATCATATCTTGCCCCCAGGCAGGAAAAAGTATTCTACTTCTTCTCCAAAATGGAAAATGTCTCATGCCATTTATCTGTGTTGCAAGTATTGAATCACATACAAGTTGGACGTTCAGGGAATGGAACCCCTTCCTGTTGATGTGAGGCACGTCCTGATGGCCCTGTGTGCACAAGGCAACATCTATTACCCTCTAGACCTAGGGCATCCCATCGATGGTGGGGAATCCTGCTGCCCGAGCATCTTGTTCAGCCTGTCCATGACAAAGTTTATAGACTTAGCTGCCTGGGAAAACAGGACATCTGTGACCTCACCGATGCACTTACGGGCTGTTGCTTGTGAAATGTTGGACAAGTTCACGCTCGAGCCCTGGGATTATCCTGAGGCATAGTAATTCAGGGCTGCGGTGACCTTGACAGCACCGGGAGTGGGTATCCTCCTCCTCCACATAGTACCAAGTCTACGAAGACATGGCACAGGTGCCGCATCATGCCCATGTTGAGGCGGAGCCTCCTGCTGCACACGCTGTCCATCATCTGTTTGAAAGACTAGTGATGCCTGTACACCAAGGGCCGTCGCCAGCCTAGCCCTCTGACCTGATGAGTGGCTGGGTCCTCAGGGTGTGGGGTGTGGCGCTGCACATGGGCCACCGCTTCAAGCCTCTGTTGATGCTGCTGTTGCTGCCTTCTCCGGTGTCTGCCCACCTAGTCTGCCAGCAGCATCGCGGAGCAGCTTGCGCGAGATCCAAGATATCATCCATCTTGTGTAATATCTGTAAGGAATTGGAGAGGATGTGAGACTGATGACCAGTGGTGCCTACCACCCCGGGACCCTCCAATCCCTCATGGCTTCCCCCTCCCCCCTCACATCCCCTGCCATTTTGCAGGCTGCCATCCAACATGTCCTGCCCACACACCCCCGGCCGCAGCTGGGCCCCTGGTCACCGGACCCCAGACCCTGTAGCCCAGACACCCGCTCTTTACATGACCTAGACCAGGTGCTGGCCCCCTCCCTGGTGCACACGCCCGCCCTCTGGTTGTGGAAATGTCCCCGGTGCTGGGGCCCAGCCCCTGGTGTTTGGATGCTGGCTGCTGAGTCCGTTGTGTTGCTTTCTGCAGTGTTAAGGCACAGTTTCCAGGCCTCGCGGTCTGATTGGGATGTTAGGCAATAACTCCCGCATGTCACCTGGCCTGCTCACCCACAAAAATCCACTTAGGAGCTATGAAGTTCTCACTTAACTACGATTGCCAACTCCCTATTAGCAATAGCCTTCAGCCGCATGTCCAGAGGCCTCCACGGTCAGTGGGAGTTATGGGTGGTCGGTGAGACAGACAGGTAGGAGCTGGGGTTGCCCACATTATAGGTACAAATGATTCAGGGCATGCGGACCCTTGGATGCTGAGGCCCCACCACCCCCTAAAACCAGGGACACCCCTACCCCTCCGCACCATGGCCTCCCCCACAGGGGCTCCCCCACAATCCCCCCAAGCACTGGGACCAGAACCCCAGTGCCCCCAGGTTCATTGCCCAGGGGCCAGGATGGCTACTCACCTCATTGTCGGATCCCCACAGCAGCCATTCTGCTAGTTTCACGTTTTACTAATCGGTGCCCACATGATCACTTGCTGGGGAAGCGGTTAGATGCCTGGAAGCCATTAGATACGGAGGGCGAAATTCTCCCAAAGGGAAATTGAGTGCTGACGCCAGAGTGAACCCTGGAGTGTTTCACTCCGGCATCGGAGGCCGCTCCTCGCCCCCTATTCTCCCCTGGGGGGCTAGGAGCCGCGTTGTGAGAAACTCGGCCGCCGGGCCTTGACGCTTGCGTCAAAGCGGCGCGCCGTGAATGACGCGGCCGGCGGCGCCTCAGTGACGTAAGCCGCGCATGCGCAGGTTGGCCAGCTCCAACCCGCTCATGCGCGGTTGCCGTCTTCCCCTCCGCTGCCCCGCAAGACGTAGCGGCTTGATCTTGCAGGGCGGCGGAGGGGAATGAGTGCGTCTCTTAGAGACACCGGCCCGACGATTGGTAGGTACCGATCGCGGGCCAGTCCCCTCACGAGCACGCCCGTGGTGCTCGATCCTCTCTCCGCCCCCCACAGGCCCCACACTTACCTGTTACGTGCTGTTCACGCCGGCAGCGACCAGGTGTGGTTTTCGCCGGCGTGAACCTGTCGGGGTCGTTAGGCTGCTCGGCCCATCCGGGCCGGAGAATCACCGGTTGCCGGGAAAAACAGCGAGCAGCGATTCTCCGAGCAGCGTGTTGCAAAACGCGACACGCCATTTTGGGGGGGGGGGGGTGGGAGAATCACAGGGGGTGCCAGGGCGGCGTGGCATGATTCCCCCAGCCCTCCCGCGATTCTCCCAACCAGCGTGGGGAGCGGAGAATCGCGCCCGGGGTCTTTCCCGTTAATTCTATAGAGATTGGCTTTAAGTGGTGATCATTGGTTTCTCACCACGTCGGAATCCAGATTTCGCCAACGGGAGCCGGCCAGTTAGATCGCAAACCAGCCAGTGCCTGGCGCGGTTCCCGAGCCTCTCCAGTGATCTAACGGCTGCATCACGCTCTCACTTGAGCACAACGCAGCTGTTAGATCGCTCGCTATATTTCTGGACAGTAAGAAGTCTTACAACACCAGGTTAAAGTCCAACAGGTTTGTTTCAAACACGAGCTTTCGGAGCTTACTAACACATTCACCTGAAGAAGGAGCCGTGCTCCGAAAGCTCGTGTTTGAAACAAACCTGTTGGACTTTAACCTGGTGTTGTAAGACTTCTTACTGTGCTCACCCCAGTCCAACGCCGGCATCTCCACATCATGTATATTTCTGGAGGCATAGAATTGAAAAGTCAGGAACTTAAGCTAAACTTGTATAAAACGTTAGGTTGATTATGTACAGATCTGGTTGTCCTATTGTGAAAAGGAGTAGAAGTATTGGGGAGGGTGCAAATATTTACCAGAATTGAGAGGTTACAGCTGTCAGGACAAGATGGGTCTTTTTTCACTGGAAACAAGAAGGTTGACGCTGACCTAATAAAGTTCTTTAAAATTATGGAAGATTTTGATAGAGTTGGAACAAATTGAATGTTTCCACTTGTGGGGAAGAGCAAACTGGAAGCCATCAATACATGATTCAGTGCCCGTGTTGCCATTTTGGAGCTCAACCTTCCAGAACCTTTTCTTCAGAGAGTTGTGAACACAGCCCAGTCCATCACACAAACCTGCCTCCCATCCATTGACTCTATCTACATCTCTCACTGCCCGGGGAAAGCCGACAGCATAATCAAAGACCCCTCCCTCCCGACTTACTAACTCTTCCAACTTTATCCATTGAGCAGGAGATACAAAAGTCTGAGAACACGGATGAACAGACTCAAAAACAGCTTCTTCCCCGCTGTTACCAGACTCCTAAACGACCCTCTTATGAACTGACCTCATTAATAGTACACCCCTGTATGCTTCACCCGATGCCGGTGCTCAAGTAGTTCCTTGTGTTGCCCTATTATGTATTTTCTTTTATTCCCTTTTCTTTTCATATACTTAATGATCTGTTGAGCTGCTCGCAGAAAAATACGTTTTACTGTATACCTCGATACACGTGACAATAAACAAAATCCCATCCAATTCAAATCCTTAGCCTCACACAGTTGAAACTGTGATCAGTGGCAGGAGGGACATCCCACTAAATCTAATAAAAGGGATCATCAACTGCTTTTAGTTTAATTACTGATTGACATTTCCTGGCCATTGTTGTGACAGTAGAAATATTTGATGGTGTCTACACTTTTTAAATTTACTGAAGTCTATAGAGCATGCTGTGTGGCATTTGGTGAATGTTTCTGCACAAACCAATTCCTCCAAGCATTGGTGCATTCATTTACATACACCCCCACCCCTCCAACCCACCAAACTACAACATGACAAGGAGAATGAACAGAGGTAAAACAGAGCTAGACATGCTGCTTGAAGAAGGAGGACAATGTGTGGGAGAAAGGTTCTCACGAGGAGGTCATACATGTCCAGCATGTTCAGGGAGTAATTCTTCGGCCTGAACCTCCACTTCACTGAGGGCATCCTCACTAAAATCTGCCATGTGCTGCACCCACAACTGCAGCCTATAAGCAAGTTGAGGACAGCATCGCCAGTGGCTGTGAATGTGGAAATGGCCATGAATCTTTTCGAGGTTTAGCTCCTTTCTAGGCTACAACACATGATGTTTGCAACATCTCCCAGTTTGACATATACTGTTGAGTAAGGGAGGCTCTGTATTCCAAGAGAGCTGAATAAATTTCAGTCTCTCTTTACAGCACGGCAGCATGGTAGCACAGTGGATAGCACTGTTGCTTCACAGCGCCAGGGTCCCGCTTGGGTCACTATCTGTGCGGAGTCTGCGCGTTCTCCCCGTGTGTTTCCTCCGGGTGCCCTTCGGGTGCTCCGGTTTCCTCCCACAAGGCCTGAAAGATGTGCTGTTAGGTAATTTAGACATTCTGAATTCAACTTCTGTGTACCCAAACAGACACCGGAATGTGGCGACTGGGGGCTTTTCACAGTAACTTCATTGCAGTGTTAATGTAAGCCTACTTGTGACAATAAAGATTATTATTATAAGCTTATTGTAAGCAAAGAGAAGGAGGTGAATGACCACTCAGCTTTGCAAGGGTGATAACTTTCCCCATAGTGCAGCATCCACAGACTGCATTCAAATCACTTTGGGGCACTGTATGTCAACTCTAAGATACACTATAACCAAAAGGAATTGATCTCCCTCAACATTCAGCTGGCATGCTACCTTACATAGTGTATCATGCAGGTCAATTCAGTATCTTGGCAGCTATCATAATGCTTTCATTTGCAGAGCCCAACTGCATTTGAGTCACTACAACAAGTCAGAGGCCACTGGGTGATAGGAGCTTTCCTTTAACTTCACAGTTCTCGGATGCACAACCTACACATGATTGGACAATATGCATGTGACATGAGTCATTTTACCAGACAAACTGTGATGAAACACATTGTGGTGCTTAAGCAACACTTTAGTTGCATGGAGCTTTCTGGAGGAGTGCTAGAGCTCTTGGCAGGGTGTATGTCAACATACATGATTGGCAACTGAATGCGACAGAGCATTGTCACCACGAGGGCACATCGCTTGTGACCAGCTATATCACGAGCAGATGAGGAGTAGGGATAGAAGGAACTGGAAGGAAGAAGGCAATTAAAATAGCACCCGTGTGGCTGGACTGTCCATGATCAACTCCTCTGACTCCATTCACCAACAATCCTTTACACCTGACTTTCCTTCTGCTTCCTTCCATCACAGAATTTGATTGGCTATGATGAAAAAAAGCTGTCGCAAAATGAACATTTCAACTCAAATCGAACTATGCCATATTGCATACAAACATTAACTAATCACACTTGTGCACTCTGAGTTCCTGCCTTTCGTGTGGCTTTTTCATCTGAATGCTCCAATCCAGTGACTGAAGCATGGCAGGTGGGAGGCTGCTGGCTTTGCAGGCAAAACGCGATCAGCTTTGGCCCTAAAAGACTTGACTTAGACTCATAGAATCACTCCAGTGCATAAGGAGACCATTCAGCCCGCGGGCCTGCACTGACCCACTAAAATAGCACCCTATCTGGGACCACACCCGTCCCCTATTCCCATAACCCAATAATCCGGCCTAACCTTTTGGGCACCAAGTTGCAATTAATCATGGTCAATCCAACTAACCTGCACATCCTTGGACTGTGGGAGGAAACCAGAGCACCCCTTCTGACATGGGTGGAACTGTCTGGGCTAGTTAGCTGATAGGCAACAGCAAGAGCACTGGCTTTAGGGGCAAAGCTGATCGAGATTTTCCTGAAAAGCCAGCAGCCTTCCACCCGCCATGCTTCAGTCACTGGAGAAGTCCTGGATAGGAGCATTCAGATGGAAAAGCCACAAGAAAGACAGGAACTCAGAATGCACAAGTGTGATTAGTTGATGTTTGTATGCAATATGGCATAGTTTGATTTATAAATTTGAGTTGAAATGTTTATTTTGTGACAGTGCTGAGAACATGAACAATGCCAGCCAAAGACAGACAGTGGGTTTGTCCTCCAGAGAGGCATTGTCAGTCTAAAGTTTGCATGCCGCCTGAATTGCAACCAATGGGCACAGGTTAAGTACACTGCCACCTTTTTCTGGGCTGTCCAATTTCTAAATACTTGCAAACTTGATTTTGTTCAATATCATACGCTACTCTTTGTAAAGTCATATCACTGAAATCTCATATTTAAAATGCTAGATGTGTACTATGATGTTGCCTAAATGTGAGTCCCATTAAACCTCTCTTGAACCATCTTGATAATTTGGCACTCTACCATAAACCACGTCTTTAGAGTATTGCTTCTGTCAACTGCAAAGGAGAGATTAATACTACATAAAAACAGAGATACTCCAGATTAATGAATTAACAAAGGTAAAAGAGACATGGATGCTGCCAGGGAAACTGTCACATATGTATCCACTGTGTGCTTGGTGTCTCTCTTTCTTTGATTAAACCTTGGGACTGCACCCTAACACTTCCCCTCATTGCCCCTGTTGTTTCACATCCACTGTTCTGTTCCCCTTAATGTCAAGTACTTTGTGATGTATTCCTCTACCTGAGGAACATTATGCAAATGCCAATTCTTCCTTATGTGCTTGGAATCACAAATGCCTACATTTTAATGAATGGAATATTTCCTTATTATGGTATGCTTGTAAATTTCAAAACCAGTTGTTCACCTTGGTGTTCCCAACAGAATTGGTGTTATGCAAGCCAGGTGTAAGATGTAGCAAGTCCAATATTTCCTTGTCGGGCATTTTGCTACTGTTGTTGGGGAGGGTTTAAACTAACTTGGCAGGGTTGTGGAAACCAAAAGATAATGGACGCAATTTAGCGATTTGGGGCACTCGCGCAATTCACCCGTTGCGCCCGGATCCATATCCGACTCACTCGGCCAGCATGAACTGGATATCATCCTCAGCAGATTCACCTGCCGCCCAGTAGGCAACAGCCACACCTATGAGACTGTGCCAGGGTGCAGCTTAGTACGGTTCACACAGACGTGAACTAGGCATAATGTCACCTCAGGTGGGGAAGGGGGGGGGGGGGGTTTGCAGGTTATTAGTGACCCCAGGTGGTCAGGGGCAGGGCAGAATGGCGCTTTAATACTCCCCCACCACCCAGACACTTTAACACTGCCACCTTGGCATCCTGGCAGTGCCACTCTGTCACACCTGCCAGGGCACAGTCCGGGTTCCAGACTGACAGTGGCTGGGTGCTGGGTTGGCACTGCCAGGGGTCAAACCCGGAGGGAACTTGCAAATTGGAAGGTGGTGAGGGGGATCAGGTGGAGTTCCCAGAGGTCTCAACAAAGTTGGGGCATGAGTCAGGGGCCAGAAAGCGAGGGACAGGGCCTGAAAGGGTAATCGGAAAGATGGGGGCTGCTTCTCAAAATGGCAAGATCAGCTTGCCAGCAGGAAATCTTTTGAAGTCTAGCCTCGGTGGGGAGAAACCCCACAAGGCCAAAAACGCAGCAAAGTGCCGTTGAATGGCGGGGTGAATCTCAACGCTGCCGTCATTGAGAAACAGCCCGCCAAACCGGCCCAAAAGCATACTTAAACTTTCTTCCGTTGAATTGTGCCCAATACTTGCAAAGAGTACCAAGGTGCATTGAATATTGGAATAGATTATTATTTTAATGTTTTTGTTACGTTTTATTCATGAAATATTTGTAAATGTACACAGAGGAAAACAAAAAAAATCAGGAAGTAAAAAAAAAAATGTCGTAATACATAGCAGAAAAGTGGGGGCTTTCTCCCCTCCATCTTCTCCTATTTTATATAAAACAAGCAAAACAAACCCAGGTGGAAGGGGCACCTGGGTGGTGTCCCTGATGCCACTTGCATCTCTTGGTCTTTTTTCTTGTTTTTGTCCATTTGCCTCAGCTCCGGATGTCTGTCGTTCCTTCTTCCTTTTCTTTCTTTCTCTCTTTCGCCTTGCTGTGCTTGTTACGGTCATTGTCGTTTCCTCCGCTCTCCACCCAGTTTGTGTTCCCTTCTCTTTCCTCCCTTCTGGCTCCCCTCTGTTGTTCGCCTTCCCTCTTCTCCCTCCCTCCCAGTCCACCCCCACCACTTCCCCCCTCCCCTACCCACCTTCTCCCATCCCCTCCCCTCCCACTCCCTTCTTCTCTGGTACTCCCTTTTCTCTCCTGCTGGGTTTGGCTACTCCCTCTTGCTCCCCCCCCCCCCCCCCCCACCCCCACCGGTCCTCCCTCCCTTCCCTCTCTTCTATCATGTCCTGGCTACTTTCCCCTGGCTCTTGGCTACTTGTTTATTTGTTTGTTGGCCACAAACAGGTCCCGGAATAGTAGGGTGAATGGCTCCCATGTTTTGAGGAAGCCATCTTCCGACCCTCGGATGGCGAATTTTATTTTCTCCATTTGGAGAAATTACAATAGGTTGGACAGCCAGTCTGGAGCTTTGGGTGGTGCTGCTGACCACCAGCCAAGCAGGATTCTTTGGTGGCAATCAAGGAGGCAAAGGCAAGGGTGCCCGCCCTCCACCCCATGAAAAGATCTGGCTGATCTGATATGCCGAAGACCACCACTTTCGGGCATGGCTCCACCCTCATTCCCACCATTTTGGACATTGCCTCGAAGAAGGCTGTCCAGTACTCAGCAAGTCTGGGGCAAGGTAGCATTGTGGTTAGCACAATTGCTTCACAGCTCCAGGGTCCCAGGTTCGATTCCGGCTTGGGTCACTGTCTGTGCGGAGTCTGCACGTTCTCCCCGTGTGTGCGTGGGTTTCCTCCGGGTGCTCCAGTTTCCTCCCACAGTCCAAAGATGTGCAGGTTAGGTGGATTGGCCATGCTAAATTGCCCTTAGTGTCCAAAATTGCCCTTAGTGTTGGGTGGGGTTACTGGGTTGTGGGGATATGGTGTGGGGATAGAGTGGGGGTGTGGGCTTGGGTAGGGTGCTCTTTCCAAGAGCTGGTGCAGACTTGATGGGCCGAACGGCCTCCTTCTGCACTGTAAATTCTATAAGACCAGAACATGTGGGCGTGATTGGCCGGGCCTCCTTGGCACCGTTCACATCTGTCCTCCACCGGCAGGAAGAACCTGCTCATTCGGGTTCTTGTTAAGTGGGCTCTATGTACCACTTTTAGTTGCATTAGGTTGGATCTTGAGCACGTGGAGGTGGAGTTGACCCGATTTAGTGCTTCACTCCATAGTCCCCACCCTATTTCAAACCCCAAGTCTTCCTCCCATTTCCTCCTCGTCACGTCCAGTACAGCGTCGGCCCTCTCTATCAGTCGTTCGTACATGTCACTACAGTTCCCTCTACCTAGAATGTCTGCATCCAGTAGTTCTTCTAGTAGCATCCGTTGCGGTTGTCGCGGGAATGTCCTACGCTCCTTCCAAAGGAAGTTTTTAAGCTGCAGGTATCTACGCTTGTTGCCCTTAGCTAGCTGGAATCTCTATGTCAGTTTGTCCAGTGTTGTGACCCTGCCGTTGGTGTCAGGGCCGGCTCAAGGTACCGGCAACTCGGGCAGTCGTCCGGTGCGCCATGTGCTAGGGGGCGCCATCAAGGACTGCGTGACAAATTATTTCATAATTTTTATGAAGTATTTATCTGACTGTTTTTAATTTATTTTACAATGCAGTGTCAATTTTTACGTGACCGTAAATCATTTTCTGTTGGCTATTTTTACTTGAATTCCGGTCAAGTCAAGTGCGGGACCCACGTAAAAATACAGCCCCTGGGCTAGGAAGCTATTTTTTACATACCACAGACGATTTACAAACAGATGTGATCTCAATGTGAATATAGCTATTAGGTACACTTCTACCATTAAGTCGATGTTAGTAAGAAATAATATTTCAGAAAAACCAAATGCTGGTGTAAACCGTGTAATATAGACGAAACTGGGAATATTTAGTTATTAGATTAAAAGAACATAAACGTGACATGCCTAACTGCAACACAAATAATGCTAACTTTGTTCATGCTTATGATAATGATTAATGACCATCCAACTTACCAGAACTCTAGTGAAATGATTGTCAAATGTAATGATTACAAAATACGAAGCATTTTAGAGTATGTATAAGGGCGCCGAAGTTTAGCTTGCCCGGGGCGCCAGCAACCCTAGGGCCGTTTCTGGTTGGTGTATAGGTCTCTGACTGACAGTGTCCCCATATCCTGTCTCCACCTTTTGAAAGTGGCGTCGGTAAGTGCTGGCGTGAACCTGTGGTTATTGCAGATGGGAGCTTTGTTGGACATTTCGGTCAGGTCAAATTGTTGCCGTAGCTGCTTCCGGGTCTGGAGGGTGGCTACCACCACTGGGCTGCTGGAGAGTTTTTTGGGTGGGGATGAGGGGGCAGGAGGCCTCCTTCATGCACACCCACTCGGCTTCTGGCTTTATCCACCCCATCACTCTTTCTGTTGTTGCTGCCCAGAGGTAGTACTGTAGGCTTGGGAGGGCTAGCCCCTCCTGGACTTTGTTTTCTATAGAACCTTCTTTGGGATCCTAGCATTCTCCACCCCCTCCCCCCGCCCCACTCCCCGTACAAACGGCATGATAAATTTGTCCAATTAATTGAAAAAGGCCTTGGGAATATAGGGCGAACTTCTCCAACCCCACACAGGCTCGGAGAATCGCCCAGGGGGTGCCGATATTCCCGCTCCCGCCATGTTCAAAATTCTCCCACCCGCCATAAAACAGCGTTCTTCAAATCCCGCCGCTCGCCTCGGAGAACGGCGGGCGCCGGCAGGATGCCATTGTTTTTTTAGGCTTAATTATTCTCCGGCCCGAATGTTGGTTCCCACAGTTGGTTTATAACGGCGTAAACCATTGATGATGGTTGACGCCGTTCAGTTACCTACATCGAGTTCCCGGGGGGGGGGGGGGGGGGTGGTGTTGTGAGGAGAGAGTGAAATCACTTACATTGCGTGCCGGGGGGTAGGGGTAGGGGGGGTAGAGGTAGGGGGGGGGGTAGGGGTAGGGGGTTGTAAGGGTAGGGGTAGGTAGGGGTAGGGGGGTTAGGGGTAGGGGGGTAGGGGTTAGGGGTAGGGGGGTAGGGGGTAGGGGTAGGGGGTAGGGGTAGGGGTGGTTGGGGTGGGGAACTCAAGATTCTGCAAGATGGCATAATTAAGTTCAAACATTTGGAATAATAAATAATGAGGATCACCAAGAGTGCAGCAAATTTTTTTCTCTCTCTCTCTCAGATAGGCACGCAGCACAATATACTCGCCATTTTAAAAAAAAACAAGGCATTCACATCTATTCCAGCGTGTTGGTTGCGGACTCTGCCACCCCTACCCCCTACCCCCCACACCCCTCCTACCCCCCACCACCCACCCCCCCCCCCCCCCCCCCCCCCCCCCCACTGTCCAAAGATGTGCAGGTTAGGTCGATTGGTCATGATTAATTGCCCCTTAGTGTCCAAAAGGTTAGAGGTTAGGTGGGGTTACTGGGTTAAGGGAATAAGATGGGGGCCTGACTCTAGGTAGAGCACTGTGTCAGAGGGTCAGTGTAGACTCGATGGGCCAGATGGCCTCCTTCTGCACTGTAGTGATTCTATAATTAGAGATGGCCAGCGATGGGACTTCGCTCAAAGGCCACCCGCTCAAAGTGGCGGCCCGATAGCGGGATTCCTTTGGGAATCCCTTATATTCCTTGCCACGCATAAGCTTGCATGGCAAGGGATATGGAATTGCTTCCTGATTTCCACTCCCAAGGGATTGTGAATTGGTTGTAACTCCCTTCCAGGAGGAGAATGGGCAGGATTCCCCGTCCCGCCAGCCCCGTTTTCTGGTGTGGCATACCCCCACCGGCAGCCGGATTCTCCATTCCCGCAGCCACACCAACGCCGTTGGGAAACCCGTGGGCATGGGTGCGATGCCGGCGAAGTGGAGGATCCTGTCGATGGAGAATCGTGCAGAACATCTCCCAAACAGAGAATTCACCCCGCAAGTGAATTGCTCACTCGAGAACCCTTGCAGACACGATGAACCGAATACCATTCCTCTGCGTTATAAGGTTTCTATGGTTGTGTTTCTATGAAATGTACAGCCCATTGGGTCCCACTGACAGTGCAGGATTTCTTTTGCCGTGATGGTGGAATTGGGAAACTAATGTGTTGATGTATCTCGGTATTCTAATAGTCAAAGAACCATTACTTCAGGCATTGCTGACTGACTGACTGAGATCTGTTGTTGCTGAAATGTGGGCCTGAAAAAGTGTCAATGACATAGGGCAAGATTTTCTCATTATTTGGCTAGTGGGACAGTGGACATGAAAAACAGTGTGGAAACCGCTGGCCCCAAGAGTGACTTCCTTCGCTGTAATGTAAGCCTCTTGGTGGGTACCACAACATCATTCTGGTAGGATGGGCTCTGATTCAGCCTGCCACCCCCAACAATTAATGTTTTTAAAAGATCAGGGTGCCCTTTTTAAAGGGCGCCCCAATTTAAAAAAGTTAAAGTAGAAACAGCATCCCCCATGCAATGCCCACTCCCCTCACACACACACACACACACCTGCGGGACTCTTCCCACACCTTTTTGAAATCAGAAAAGAAAAAAATTAAAAATATTTAGTATGCGTATGCTTACCTGTATGCTGGTAAGTTAATGGCTACAGAATATTGGGAAAGTGCGACAAAGATCGGAGCGGAATAAATAGTTGTGATAGTCTGATGTGCAAGCTGCTTTTGACCACTGCATGTCTGGCAAAGCCATATCATTACTTGAACACTTTATGAACATGTTTTGTTTTTCAATCCGGACGTTGAACTGGTGAAACATACCTCTGAAATGGCTTATGTACCAAAATGAGCAGGAATCGTTCAAAGCAACTTGAATATCAGGAGCTTGACAAATTTCTGTCTCCTTGGATAGAAGGAAACATGCAGGAGCACAAATGTATTATTTGTGATGTTCAGGTTATTTTACCAAAGATTCTGAGGAATGCACACATTTTGGTGTTTTGATTTTTACATTAAATTGATAGTTTGTTTCCTTTGTATTGCAAGCATATTGCTGCCTCTCAATTTGGCTGAGTCACTGGATTTAAGGTCATTGCAGAACTTCAAGTCTTGTTGAAATAGGATCAAGAAAAGCTATTTAGCGGTTATTTCTATGGACATCATTGAGAAACGCAATCTCTGTCGAGTATAACATTGGGGAGAATACTTCATCCCAGAATAGCTGGCCTTTCTTCAAATGCCCGCAGTGTATGTTGCTTCCAGTAAGGTTGTCCGTTTCCCTCCACTTCCGGAGGCCTGTTACTCTTTATAATGGTGAATTAAGTTACAATTGTGTTTGAGAACAAAGTCAAGTGATTGCATACAAAAGCTGGCAGATAAGTGTTTGCATTTTTCAATGTGAAATCTTCTTTGGTAGCTTCCTTCTCTTCCTTAACGTTTTGCAGTTTGTCTCACTTAACAATACAATGAGGATGCAAAATAACATTCAGGTTCTAGAAGACTGGCCTTCTAATTACTGTTTTTCCATAAATATTCAAGTCTCTGATTAAAATATACACTTAACTCAAGTTTGTCAGTTGATTAATTTGTTTTCAAATGCTCGTTTGATTACTGGCATGATTAATCATGTACAGTGTAGACAAAAAATAAGAACATAAGAACTAGGAGTAGACTATATGCTCCCTCATGCCTGCTCCACCATCCAATAAGATCATGGTTGATTGGATCTTGCTCCAACTTCACTTGGTGTGCAGTTCCCCATAACCCTTAACTTCCCCGTAGTTCAAGAATCTGTCTGCCAATTAAATGCATTCAATGATTCAGGCTCCAATGCTTTCAACGTTAGAGAATTCAAAAGATTCACAACCCTCAGAGAACAAATTCCTCACCATCCCATTCTTAAATGGGAGATGGCTTATTCTGAAACAATGCCACCTTGTTATAGATTCTGCCACATGAGGAATCTTCCTCTCAACATCAGTTCCATGGGGGGGGGAGGGGTTGTACAAAGTTATAAAGTAACTAAAAGTGGTTTTAATTTTGGGGGGGGGTAACTATCGCTGTGACAAAGTCGGAACCATCCAAAGTTTGCAAAGGTGCCCAGATTGCCCGGTCCAGCGGTCAGGCCCAGGGGAGGGAAGAGGGAGGGGCGCGTTGACCATAAGATGTGGGGTGAGGCAGGGCTTGAAGACCCTCAAAGAAGTAAGTTGGATGAAGTGAGGGGGTCCGGAGGCTGAGGTGGGGAGCTGAGGGGGGCCAATAGATCGGGATGTCATGAAAATGCCCCTTTAAGAACTGTTTGTCTTCTCAAATGGCTGCAGTGATGTCATCGTGTGGGTGGAATTGGGTTTTGGGTTTTACTTTCGTTTTGAGCTGGAAGCTGTGTGGCTCTGTGTTTTACTTGTGGTTTAGACAGTTGGAAGCTGTATTCAAACTACAAGGATCTTGGAGTCTCTCTCTCTCTGCATGTTAAAAAGGTGACTACAGATCACTTGATAACTTCAAAGTAATAACTGTTTAGGAAGAAATTCAAACCTACTGGTTTGTGTAAAAGGGATTGTCTGATTTATGGATGTTGTTACTTGAGTGAAGCAGTAAAGGGAAGTTATTAAGGGTTAAATATAGAGTTCTGTAGCTGTGTGGGGTATTTATGTTTGTAGTTGATAAAATGCTTGCTGTGTGTGTTTATAAAATGTTAACTGAATTTGTAGAATAAACTTTGTTTTTGATTTAAAGTGCTTAAGGCAGTGTTGAATAACACCTGAAAGGTAGGCCCTTATGCTCCTCATATCCAAAATCTATAAACAGTTACAGGTCAGGTGAACTCCATAATATACTTTGGTGTTCTCTAAACCCTGGCCCATAACAGGGGCTACCTTTAAAAACGACGCCTCGATCTGTGAGTAGTCTTCCTGCACTTGTAAGCTGAGCTCGTCGGTGCAGGAAATGATTTAAAGAGTGACCTTGATGGAGTGTTCCTCAATGAGGCTAACAAAATGGCAAAGTGCCGTTGAATTGCAGGGAGCCGGGTTGTCTGTCGGGGGATCCTCCGTTTCGCCGGCAGCGCACTCACGCCCAGAGATTTCCCAACGGAGTGAGGGTGTCCACAATGGGAAACCCCATTGGCCAGCTGACGGAATGAAGGATCTCGCTGCTGGCGGGGGCGCTCCGCACCAGAAAACGGGTGAGGTGGGACAGAGAATCCCGCCCAACTAATTTTTGATGCCGTAGACATCCATTAAAACTCCTCTAAATGCGCCGTTCAGCTGACTTTAACCCAAACTTGCTGAATCATGCCCAGTAAGTGTGCTTATGATTTCATTGCACCTTGAACAGAAAGCAAACCTTCCCCATATAGCAGTTTGTGAAATTACAGTCATTATTGTGCTGGGAGTATGTGCCTGTCAGAAATTATCATGAGAAAGCCCAAACTCTATTCAAAGGGTGATACAGTGCTGGAGTGATGATGTTATTGGATTAGTTATCCAGAGATCTGGACTAATAATTGAAAGAATGTAATTTCAAAATCCCGCCATTGTGGTGTGAGAATTTGAATTCAGTGTTTTTTTTTAATTGAGAAATTAAGAAGCATGTATCAGCAAAGGTGACCATGAAGGTGAAACTAAAAACAGAAAGTGCTGGATATACTCATCAGGTCCAGCAACATCTGCGGAAAGGTCAACATAGTAAACATCACAAGGCAAATATGACTCTTCTACAAAGAAAATAGAATTTTGGCTCAAAGCATTCACTTTCTTTCTCTCTCCACAGATGCTGCCAAACCTGTTGAGTATATTCAGCACTTTCTGAACCCGATTTTAGCCATGATTGAGAGTTTTCTGTCATGGCAAAAATGGCTGAAATGGCTGAAACTCATAAATCCCACCTCCGAATAGGGGAATTCACTTTTTTCTGGGGGAGGGAATGGAGGCAGGGCACATTTTGAACATGCGTGTCGTATGGACGCAGCTGACCAATCATCAGCTGCCTCTACTGAAGTGGGATTTTGGTAGAATTGGTTGGAGCGTGGAACCCAAAGTGTGCAGATTAGATTTGGTAAGAGCAGGTCTAAATTATGTGGGTTCCTTTGAATAGTCTGGATAGTCCTTTAGAGGGGTACAGTAGCCTTTTAGATCCAGACACATTGAGGGATGTAAGGTGCTATTGGTGAAGGAAATATGCCCTTTGAGATTGGTCAAGTGCCCAATCGAATTGTTAAAAGTTGGCATAAATATGCATCTAAACTGCATAAGCCCATTGGAACTGTCAACAGATCTGTAAAATTCAACTTTCAAAACTGTCAGAAGCCTCTGTCAAAAGTACCAAGTGGATCTATCAAAAGCAGCTGTCAAAGCATTTTAAAATCTTGCCCTTTAAATCTTTGAAAGTGTTAAAAAACATTGTTGGCTATTTTACTCTGTCTGCTGACATAAGCCTGAGAGTTCCCATTATTAGATAAATGCTGCATGCCTGATTTCACAACCAGCATCACAGCCTGCCATTTCACAGTTTAATTGACAGCTATAAGTGGTTATAGACTCCTTGAAGTGGGACTATGAAATTCACAGCTTGTTGTTATAACGAATGAAAAGGGATGAATGGAATGTTTATTGTCATAAGGCTTTATTTAGTTGAAGGAATGTAAATGTAAAGAATGGGTCTTTACGAATGCAAATATTTCCCCCCAAGTTAGCGAAGTCTGAAATAGACACTTAGAACTTTATTCAGAACTTTATTTTATCCACAGTTATCCGTGCCCACGTGATTCCCAGTCACGAGGACCAGAGAATCGCGGGAGGCCAGCGCATAGGGAGCTGATATTCCCCTGACGCTTCCATCTCATCAGGGAACGCATCCGGGTGAAGAAGACAACATAATAGTCTCAAGAGGCAAAAATATTATTGCTAATACAGGTTATGACAGGTCTTTAGAATACAATGTATTAGACCAAGTTATACTGCTGGTGTACGTGAACAGAGAATCTCAGGCCGAACAACAACAAAGGAGATTTAATTGTGCTTGGATGTATGCACAGATCAATGGATGATTAATTATCAGAGAGTGACTAGGAATCTTCCATCATTAAAAATATTCTAAAGTATGTTTTGAAAATAGCCAGTGTGTGATGTGGACTGCCATAGAACTTTTAAAATGTGTCCTCACACAGGTTGCATTTGCGCTAATGCCCACTGAAGATTATGAGGCACTTCCTGGCTTCTGTGTTGGGAATCAGATCAGATACCAACCAGGTCATACTGCCCACATTGCAACGATGCACACCTCAACTCGGTTTTCATCAATTCAAAAATGATAGGGTAACTGTCACCATACACATTTCTGGAGAGGGAAACAATATTATGAGAAGACAGGTGCATTGAATTGTTACCAATCAAATAGGAATGGGCTAATTCTGAAATTTCTTATGTCCTTACCTGAACAGTTATGGAACTTGGCAGTATTCAAAATGTTAAAAACAATCAAAAACTGGCAAATGTCAGAAAATTGGTGGAGCAAAAACAAATAGATAAGCGACTAACTGAGGATTTTTTAAATGAAAATACGAGAAACGTGGATGCAGAAGATATTCCTTTCACATGGTCAGGAGAAAAGGTAAATACATTTCATTTTATAAATCTGTTGTTCAGTTATACTGTCCTTGTTTTGGCATCTGTCATGTTAATGTAATGATATAATAAGTTGGCTTATTTACTGTGCAAGACACAGGCATCAATCAGTCAATGGATTGGTAAACATGTTGTGGGTTCATTTATTAAGACTAGGCACATGGGAACAGTCATCCATAGTAATAAAGCTTGAAGACATCAGAGCTGTGTGCTCTGCTCAAAGCAAAAGTGAAACCGCAACTGGAACAAGTGGCACATTTCTTTTCTAGTAAAGTCATGCTGACATCCTAAAAGTAATATTATAACAGTATCCAATCAATATTCATCTATACTGCCAATACTTCGACTCAATATTTTAATTTCTGTCGACAGAACATACAAGAAGACACCAAACTTCAGATATGCTAATGAATTCCCTTACACTTAATATCTCCATCTTCTCATGATAACGTAAATCTAGGCCCGGTTTTTACCGTCCCTCCCATCCAGCAGGATATTGCGGTCCTGTTGAATTTAACGGACATTTAAATGGCTCCTCGCATCCACCAGGGGGTGCCTCGCTGCAGCAAGGTCATAACATCCTGGCCCTAATCTTTTTTCTTAATCTTTTTGTTTCTCAGACATCAAAAGAAATAAAGCTGTATCGAGAATAAATTTTCATTTGGCATCCTTGTTGTCTGAAAGTACTGCAGGTTAAGCTCAGTAATAATGAAAACAGGACTACAATTGTCTGTCATTTTAATGTGCGGATTGCCTTAATGAGAGAAGTGAGAACCATAATGCTTCAAATTGTTTTCTCACTTCAGAAATTTCAAAACAATCCCTCATACATATCTAAATTATAAAAGGACAACATGTTTTCAGTAATCTGAGACATGGCAAATATAAAATATAAAATATAAAAGCATTGTGTTGGAATTGGATTAGAATAGCACTGGGGAAAAAAAACTTGTTTTAATTAAATTTATCGTCATGTGATAACATTAAAAAGAACCACAATACCAATGTTTTATATTTTAACTTTATTTCTGTATTCATTAAGCTGAGCACGATTGGTGCTGGGGCAAGTTTACATTTTTTTGGCACCTAGTGTTCATGTCAGGCACAAACTGGTCTAGTAAAACTCCGTTAAGTGCAGAGTAAAGCTCTCTCAACAGCCTAAACCCCAGAAGACCATTTTATACTCCATAAATATGTCACTTCAATTTCCTGTAACAACTGGCCTTGATGCCGCTGTGTGTGATAATTTGGGCATGAATATTCCTAGTTATGGCATTTTTGGGAGAGATCGGGAGAAAAGAAGGAGTGGTGGGCTGCAATGTTGATGATTCCATCACAAGTGCTTGAATACAAGGATATCCTAGGGATTGCATTAATTCAAAATTTATATGGAAGAGTATTTTGCATCAAATCAACATTTTTAGTATGTGTTATAGTTTACCAAACAGTTAAATTAGGTTAAGTCTCCAGGTATCTAGTTATCTATCCTAAGAACACAAGAACTAGGAGCAGAAGTAGGCCATCTGGCCCCTCGAGCCTGCTCCGCCATTCAATGAGATCATGGCTGATCTTTTGTGGACTCAGCTCCACTTTCCTGCCCAAACACCATAACCCTTAATCCCTTTATTCTTCAGAAAACTATCTATCTTTATCTTAAAAACATTTAATGACGGAGCCTCAATTGCTTCACTGGGCAAGGAATTCCATAGATACACAACCCTTTGGGTGAAGAAGTTCCTCCTATCGACACATAAAAATGTCAGGGAGATTGTAACCTAACACGCCAGGTGGGAAACCCTTTGATTCAGGTGGATTTTGTACCCTACATAATGGCGTCAATTTAACCTACTCTGCCAATTGGGAAATAGATGGAATGGTGCAATCTTGGTTTTGCATCATTTATTTATTTACTCACTATTGAAGTTAGCAAGTAAAATTGGGCAGACTGTAAAATAAGCATCACACCTCTCCCGTGAGTTTCTCATCCAGTAATTAGATTACAGTCAGGGCTATCATACAGAGTATTTTTAACTCTCACAAGTTATATTGGATTAATGATAATGCTTGTGGACCGAGCAAATGGGCTTTTGGAATGTAATTAGAACTATTTCCTGTCAAAATCCAGCCCCACATTTCAGGAGGGATGTCAAAACCTTTGAGAGTGTGTGAAAGAGATTGACTAGAAAGATACCAACAATGAAGGACTTCAGTTGTGTACAGAAGCTAGGGTTGCTCTCCTTAAAGTAGAAAGGTTAAAGGACTAAAATTACAAATTAGGGTCAGGAATGGCATGCCTGTCGCCTTCCCACCACCATGGCACTCTGCCAATGGACGGAAATCTAGCAAACAGTCCTCCTGCCCAGAGATTAATTGTGTTAGTTAAGTGACCAATTAATAATTTTTCTGCCAAGGGGTGGGGGGGGGGGAGGGGGGGATGCTCAGAGGAATCTCCGAATCAGATATATCAGATATACTGTGGTCCATGTAGAGGCCCCATGACAGAAATGACCACTCCCAATCGTCCATTAAACCGCTCCGCCCACCTTCAACCACCACTGCCACTCTTAGTTGGGCCTGCGTGACTTGCCTTGACAAACCCCCCTTATCTTGGTCCAAGGGCAGTCTCCAACGCTGAGTCCTCAGGCTGAGTGCAGCTCCAGCACTGGCCATTGCTTCTGGTGGTGATGCTGAGCCAGAAGAGCTGTTGGATTCTGACCAGCTGCTTCTGAAAGGGGGCTATAATTCTTCCGGGTCTTGACAGCAGCTCATTAGCTGCCTGAGAGACATAAAACTCAGTCGACAATCCCCAAAGCAGTTGAGGCACTTTCTGGCCCGTTGTTGGGGCCAGTCTCTGCATGAAGAAATCAAGCCCCACATTTTAAGAAATATGTCAATGCCTTGTATAGCATGCAACAGAGATTTACAAATGATACCAATGATGACAGACATGAGTTGTGTGCAGAAGCTGGTTCTGCAGTCCTTAGAGTTTTGAAGGTTAAGGAGAGATAGAGGCATTCAAAATTAGATGGTTTGGTAGAGAAAAATAAGGACAAACTGTTTCCACAAGCAGGAGGATCAATGATCAGATGACATTTTAAAGATATTTCACAAAGGAACCAGAGAAAATTAGGATTTTTTATAATGCTGCGATGCTATGCCGAAAGCAGATGTTCGTTGCTCAGCAAAACCAAATGGAAACTTGGCTTACGAGCCACATTTTTTGAAAATTACAATTGAAAGGTGTATGAACAAGAAGAAAAGAAAACTTAGGCACACAAGATTACAGTTACATAGTTAAAATATGCACTGAGTGCTGAGCTTGTGGCATTTGAGTGCTACAGTGAGAGTTTGGTGACTGAGGGAGTAAAAGGGTTATTTAAAGTCTAGTATTTCTTTTATTTAGTTAATTAACTTAAAAGTTGCTGTTTGGTCTATAAGAAGGTGAATTTTGAATCAGCTTTAAACAAGGTTCTACTTGGACTTACTTGCAGCTGGAGCTTGTTAATTAGTTAATTGCATTAGGCCAGTTTTTAGAAGCTAGAGTCACGGTATAAATAGGGGCTAGATACAGTGCAGACTTTGTTTGCACTGAGTGCTGAGCTTGTGGCATTTGAGTGCTACAGTGAGAGTTTGGTGACTGAGGGAGTAAAAGGGTTATTTAAAGTCTAGTATTTCTTTTATTTAGTTAATTAACTTAAAAGTTGCTGTTTGGTCTATAAGAAGGTGAATTTTGAATCAGCTTTAAACAAGGTTCTACTTGGACTTACTTGCAGCTGGAGCTTGTTAATTAGTTAATTGCATTAGGCCAGTTTTTAGAAGCTAGAGTCACAGTATAAATAGGGGCTAGATACAGTGCAGACTTTGTTTGCACTGAGTGCTGAGCTTGTGGCATTTGAGTGCTACAGTGAGAGTTTGGTGACTGAGGGAGTAAAAGGGTTATTTAAAGTCTAGTATTTCTTTTATTTAGTTAATTAACTTAAAAGTTGCTGTTTGGTCTATAAGAAGGTGAATTTTGAATCAGCTTTAAACAAGGTTCTACTTGGACTTACTTGCAGCTGGAGCTTGTTAATTAGTTAATTGCATTAGGCCAGTTTTTAGAAGCTAGAGTCACAGTATAAATAGGGGCTAGATACAGTGCAGACTTTGTTTGCACTGAGTGCTGAGCTTGTGGCATTTGAGTGCTACAGTGAGAGTTTGGTGACTGAGGGAGTTAGGTGAGGAGGGAGTAAGGTACTCCTTTCATTTAATTTCCTATATTTATCAAAGAGCGTGAAGGGAACCAGGAGTTTAGAGTACAGCTGACTGGGAGCAGAGTCGGAGGGCGGAGGTCCAGTTGGTCCACAGGGCAGCTAATTCTGTAAAGTAAGAGGGGATGGAGGCTAGGGCAGTTGCATGCTCCTCCTGTAGGATGTGGGTGGTGAGGGATACCACTGGTGTCCCCGCTGACTATACCTGCGGGAAGTGCACCCAACTCCAGCTCCTCAGAGACCGTGTTAAGGTACTGGAGCTGGAGCTGGATGAACTTCGGATCATCCGGGAGGCAGAGGGGGTCATAGAGAAGAGTTACAGGGAGGTAGCCACACCAAAGGTACTGGACAAGAGTAGCTGGGTTACAGTCAGGGGAAAGAAAACTAACAGGCAGACAGTGCAGGGATCCCTCGTGGCCATTCCCCTTCAAAACAAGTATACCGTTTTGGATGCTGTTGGGGGGGATGACCTACCGGGGGAAGGCCCCAGTGGCCAGGTCTCTGGCACTGAGTCTGGCTCTGGGGCTCAGAAGGGAAGGGGGGAGCATAGAAAAGCAATAGTAATAGGAGATTCAATGGTTAGGGGAATAGATAGGAGATTCTGTGGTCGCGAGCGAGACTCCCGAAAGGTATGTTGCCTCCCGGGTGCCAGGGCCAGGGATGTCTCTGATCGTGTCTTCAGGATCCTGAAGGGGGAGGGTGAGCAGCCAGAAGTCGTGGTGCACATTGGTACCAACGATGTAGGTAGGAAAAAGGGTGTGGAGGTAATAAACAAGTTTAGGGAGTTAGGCTGGAAGTTAAGGGCCAGGACAGACAGAGTTGTCATCTCTGGTTTGTTGCCGGTGCCACGTGATAGCGAGGCTAGGAATAGGGAGAGAGTGCAGTTGAACACGTGGCTGCAGGAATGGTGTAGGAGGGAGGGCTTCAGGTATTTGGATAATTGGAGCGCATTCTGGGGAAGGTGGGACCTGTACAAGCAGGACGGGTTGCATCTGAACCAGAGGGGCACCAATATCCTGGGGGGGAGGTTTTCTAGTACTCTTCGGGAGGGTTTAAACTAATTTGGCAGGGGAATGGGAACCGGATCTGTAGTCCAGCAACTAAGGTAGACGATAGTCAGGACGCCAAAGCACGTAGTGATGCAGTGGGGAAGATAACAATGACAAAGGAGAGTACTTGCAGGCAAGGAGATGGGTTGAAGTGTGTATACTTTAATGCAAGAAGCATCAGGAATAAGGTGGGTGAACTTAATGCATGGATCGGTACTTGGGACTACGATGTGGTGGCCATCACGGAAACTTGGATAGAAGAGGGGCAGAAATGGTTGTTGGAGGTCCCTGGTTATAGATGTTTCAACAAGATTAGGGAGGATGGTAAAAGAGGTGGGGGGGTGGCATTGTTAATTAGAGATAGTATAACAGCTGCAGAAAGGCAGTTCGAGGGGGATCTGCCTACTGAGGTAATATGGGTTGAAGTTAGAAATAGGAAAGGAGCAGTCACCTTGTTGGGAGTGTTCTATAGGCCCCCCAATAGCAGCAGAGATGTGGAGGAACAGATTGGGAAACAGATTCTGGAAAGGTGCAGAAGTCACAGGGTAGTAGTCATGGGCGACTTCAACTTCCCAAACATTGAGTGGAAACTCTTTAGATCAAATAGTTTGGATGGGGTAGTGTTTGTGCAGTGTGTCCAGGAAGCTTTTCTAACACAGTATGTAGATTGTCCGACCAGAGGGGAGGCCATATTGGATTTAGTACTTGGTAATGAACCAGGGCAGGTGATAGATTTGTTAGTGGGGGAGCATTTTGGAGGTAGTGACCACAATTCTCTGACTTTCACTTTAGTAATGGAGAGGGATAGGTGCGAGCAACAGGGCAAGGTTTATAATTGGGGGAAGGGTAAATACAATGCTGTCAGACAAGAATTGAAGTGCAGAAGTTGGGAACATAGGCTGTCAGGGAAGGACACAAGTGAAATGTGGAACTTGTTCAAGGATCAGGTACTGCGTGTCTTTGATATGTATGTCCCTGTCAGGCAGGGAAGAGATGGTCGAGTGAGGGAACCATGGTTGACAAGAGAGGTTGAATGTCTTGTTAAGAGGAAGAAGGTGACTTATGTAAGGCTGAAGAAACAAGGTTCAGACAGTGCGCTGGAGGGATACAAGATAGCCAGGAGGGAACTGAAGAAAGGGATTAGGAGAGCTAAGAGAGGGCATGAAAAATCTTTGGCGGGTAGGATCAAGGAAAACCCCAAGGCCTTTTACACATACGTGAGAAATATGAGAATGACTAGAGTGAGAGTAGGTCCGATTAAGGACAGTAGCGGGAGATTGTGTATTGAGTCTGAAGAGATAGGAGAGGTCTTGAACAAGTATTTTTCTTCAGTATTTACAAATGAGAGGGGCCATATTGTTGGAGAGGACAGCGTGAAGCAGACTGATAAGCTTGAGGAGATACTTGTCAGGAAGGAAGATGTGTTGCGCGTTTTGAAAAACTTGAGGATAGACAAGTCCCCCGGGCCTGACGGGATATATCCAAGGATTCTCTGGGAAGCAAGAAATGAAATTGCAGAGCCGTTGGCAATGATCTTTTCGTCCTCGCTGTCAACAGGGGTGGTACCAGAGGATTGGAGAGTGGCGAATGTCGTGCCCCTGTTCAAAAAAGGGAATAGGGATAACCCTGGGAATTACAGGCCAGTTAGTCTTACTTCGGTGGTAGGCAAAGTAATGGAAAGGGTACTGAGGGATAGGATTTCTGAGCATCTGGAAAGGCATTGCTTGATTAGGGATAGTCAGCACGGATTTGTGAGGGGTAGGTCTTGCCTTACAAGTCTTATTGAATTCTTTGAGGAGGTGACCAAGCATGTGGATGAAGGTAAAGCAGTGGATGTAGTGTACATGGATTTTAGTAAGGCATTTGATAAGGTTCCCCATGGTAGGCTTATGCAGAAAGTAAGGAGGCATGGGATAGTGGGAAATTTGGCCAGTTGGATAACAAACTGGCTAACCGATAGAAGACAGAGAGTTGTGGTGGATGGCAAATATTCAGCCTGGAGCCCAGTTATCAGTGGCGTACCGCAGGGATCAGTTCTGGGTCCTCTGCTGTTTGTGATTTTCATTAACGACTTGGATGAGGGAGTTGAAGGGTGGGTCAGTAAATTTGCAGATGATACGAAGATTGGTGGAGTTGTGGATAGTGAGGAGGGCTGTTGTCGGCTTCAAAGAGACATAGATAGAAT
This sequence comes from Scyliorhinus canicula, assembly GCF_902713615.1. Taxonomy (NCBI): domain Eukaryota; kingdom Metazoa; phylum Chordata; class Chondrichthyes; order Carcharhiniformes; family Scyliorhinidae; genus Scyliorhinus; species Scyliorhinus canicula. The sequence continues at coordinate 69,789,966 of NC_052159.1, read as the reverse complement.
GCAGAGCTGGGCTGAGAAGTGGCAGATGGAGTTTAACCCTGACAAGTGTGAGGTTGTCCATTTTGGAAGGACAAATCTGAATGCGGAATACAGGGTTAATGGTAGGGTTCTTGGCAATGTGGAGGAGCAGAGAGATCTTGGGGTCTATGTTCATTGTTCTTTGAAAGTTGCCACTCAAGTGGATAGAGCTGTGAAGAAGGCCTATGGTGTGCTAGCGTTCATTAGCAGAGGGATTGAATTTAAGAGCCGTGAGGTGATGATGCAGCTGTACAAAACCTTGGTCAGGCCACATTTGGAGTACTGTGTGCAGTTCTGGTCACCTCATTTTAGGAAGGATGTGGAAGCTTTGGAAAAGGTGCAAAGGAGATTTACCAGGATGTTGCCTGGAATGGAGAGTAGGTCATACGAGGAAAGATTGAGGGTGTTAGGCCTTTTCTCATTAGAACGGAGAAGGATGAGGGGCGACTTGATAGAGGTTTATAAGATGATCAGGGGAATAGATAGAGTAGACAGTCAGAGACTTTTTCCCCGGGTGGAACACACCATTACAAGGGGACATAAATTTAAGATAAATGGTGGAAGATATAGAGGGGATGTCAGAGGTAGGTTCTTTACCCAGAGAGTAGTGGGGGCATGGAATGCACTGCCTGTGGTAGTAGTTGAGTCGGAAAATTTATGGACCTTCAAGCGGCTATTGGATAGGTACATGGATTAGGGTAGAATAAGGGAGTGTAGGTTAACTTCTTAAGGGCAGCACGGTAGCATTGTGGATAGCACAATTGCTTCACAGCTCCAGGGTCCCAAGTTCGATTTCGACTTGGGTCACTGTCTGTGTGGAGTCTGCACATCCTCCCCGTGACTGCGTGGGTTTCCTCCGGGTACTCCGGTTTCCTCCCACAGTCCAAAGATGTGCAGGTTGGGTGGATTGGCCATGACAAATTGTCCAAAATTCTATGATTAACCTAGGACAAAAGTTCGGCGCAACATCGTGGGCCGAAGGGCCTGTTCTGTGCTGTATTTCTCTATCTCTATCTCTAGCCTGAGAAAACATTCCCCTAGAAAGACACCCTACTTGGTCTGACCCACAAGTAAACACTTTCCAGGCAACATTCCCTTATCGATGTTTAACTATAAAGGTCCAGTAATATTACCCAAGGGCAAAGCTGCTGTTGCTTTAGTTAGGCATACCATATCACCTCTCAAACTCACCTGCACTCTGCTATGGAAATCCAGTACTTCAGAATAATGATACTTCTGACAGCCTCAAATAGTATCTGGATTGACTGGATTGCTGAGTCAAACTGCACCTTTGCCCTCCCTGGACCTGTTTTAGCAGGTCTTCATCACACAACCCACCTGGAGGTTCTCAACAACTCTCCTTAAATATCTGTTTTACCTTTAATCTATGAATCAACTGTCCTCAGCAGTTATTTAAACTTACCTTTTCCAAAATATAAAAATATTCCATGTTTTCCCATGGCCATCACTTTTGGGTCAAATAAAATTTAATAACCTTGTTTAAAGAACAAAGTAAGACGTCTTACAACACAAGGTCCAACATGTTCATTTCAAACACTAGCTTTCGGAGCACCGCTCCTTCCTCGGGTGAATGAAGATGTATGTTCCAGAAACATATATATAGACAAATTCAAAGATGCCAGACAATGCTTAGAATGTGTGCATTTGCAGCTAATTCAGTCTTTACAGATCCAGAGATAAGGGCAACCCCAGGTTAAAGAGGTGTGAATTGTCTCAAGCCAGGACAATTAGTAGGATTTTGCTAGCCCGGGCCAAATGGTGGGAGATGAATGTAATGCGACATGAATCCCAGGTCTCGGTTGAGGCTGCACTCATGTGTGCGGAACTTGGCTATAAGTTTCTGCTCGGCGATTCTGCGTTATTGTGCGTCCTAAAGACCGCCTTGGAGAATGCTTACCCGGAGATCAGAGGCTGAATGCCCTTGATTACTGAAGTTTTCCCCGACAGGAAGGGAACATTTCTGCCTGGTGATTGTCGCGCGATGTCCGTTCATTCGTTGTCGCAGCGTCTGCATGGTCTCGCCAATGTACCACGCTTCGGACATTCTTTCCTGCAGCGTATGAGGTAGACAACGTTGGCCAAGTCATACGAGTATGTACCGCGTACCTGGTGGGTGGTGTTCTCACGTGTAATGGTGGTATCCATGTCGATGATCTGGCACGTCTTGCAGAGATTGCCATGGCAGGGTTGTGTGGTGTTGTAGTCGAGGTTCTGAAGGCTGGGTAGTTTTCTGCAAACCACAAACTATGTTTCTGGAACATACCTCTTCATTCACCTGAGGAAGGAGCAGTGCTCCGAAAGCTAGTGTTTGAAATGAACAAGTTGGACTTTAACCTGGTGTTGTAAGACTTCTTACTGTGCTCACCCCAGCCGGCATCTCCACATCATAAAGAACAAAGAACATAGACAATTACAGCACAGGAACAGGCCCTTCGGCCCTCCAAGCTTGCACCGAGCATTGTGCTGGCCAATTACTTTTCGTGACCCCTTTCCTTGTGCCACAACCTCTGGCTGTTCACCCTCTCCCTTCAGAAAGCTTTCAGCCCATTCAGATGCATCCAGACCGGGGAACCATATCATCCTGGAGTTTCTTTCACATCCACAGAAGCGCCTATCTATACCCTAACTATAGAGTCCCCGATAACTATTGCCCAAGTTCTCTCTGTCCCTCCCTGCTTAACAACAGAGCCAGCCATGGTGCAACTGATGTGGCTGTTGCTGTTATCCCCTGATAGGCCATCCCCCCCAACAGTATCCCAAATGGTATACTTGTTAGATAGGGGGATGACCACAGGGGATTCCGGCACTGACTGCCTGTTCCCCCTACTAGCAGTCACCCATCTATCTGCCTTCTGCTTGGATGTCACCACAACAATAAAGCTCATGTCTATGATGCTTTCTCCACCTTCATGCTCCCAAGAGCATCGTACTGCTGCTCCAACCTACCCATGCAGTCTGTGAGGAACTGCAATTGGGTGCACTCCTGCAGATGTAGTTGTCGGAGACACTGGAAGCATCACAGATCTCCCACATCTCACAAGTTCAGCACCTAACCCCACTCTCACAACAAGTAATTCTGATCTGGAATCCACTGCCTGAGATTGTGCAAGCTGATTCACTAATTGGTAATTGAAATTGGTAATATACTTGAATAGGACAAACCTACAGAGATATGGGGAAAGAGCAAGTGAGTGGAACTAACTGGATAACTCTTTCAAAATGCTGACACAGGTACTATGGGCTGAATAGGCTTTATCTTTGCAACATGACTGTAATTATATGACACTCAAGGCTTAAAGGGGATATGATGTCAGCTATCTTATAATGCAGATTAAGTAGTGTGTGTTTTTACAAAGTTCTTGAGATGTAAAACAATAGTTATAAAGATTATATGATCACTCAGGGATAAAGGAGTGGACCTAACTGTACAAAATAAAAGAATGCCCAGGATATTAAATAAATAATTTACATCTTTACTTTCAAATGATTTTAGAAGTGAGAATGTACACAAGGGGAATAAAACAAAGTTATTTGGGGTAAATGTAATAAAGCATAAAGGTTCGAAAACAAAATCTTAACAGAACTTAAAGTGGATAAGTGCCTACGCTCTGGTGGTCTACATCCTTGGTTGAAAGGTTTCAGAGAAAACAATAGAGGCTCAGGCCACAGTTTTTCAATCTTTTTCAAATACACACATTGTGTCTTGGCACTGGAAGGTAACCATTGTTCACGAAGGATGAGGAGGGTAAATCAAGTAACTCTCGACTGGTTAGACTAATGTCGGTTGTGAACAAACTCTTAAAGGTAGATTTCAACTTTCACTGTCAGAACAGAATTTCTAGTAGCAAATCAACCAATTTTCCTTTCCATTCACTTCAATGGATTTCTTTCCTTTCTCAGTTATACATCCCTCCCACAATCCACAAGCTTTTAAAATGCATTTTTTGTCTCATCCAAACAGGATTTCTTGATTATCTCATCTGTTTTCCTATTAATTTCAACTATGGTAGTGTTCCGCAATGAGGGCCTTATGAGGTTTGGTCCTTCACATTTAATTTCTCAATTTTAGAAATGGTACAAGTATCTTCAGGGTATGCAGACAAAAATTGTGCATTTCTGCACATGTTAGCATGTATTATTTAGGCTATGTCCAGATCTTGTTCAAGCTTTCGTGGCAAGAAAATATGTCACAGATCATTCATGTTTTGTTCCATAATAGTTGCCTGCAAATGAAAAAGGTGAAAGCGATCCAAGCACTATCTTTGGAGATGTAATGCTCAAGTTCTGGTATTCCCAGTCGAACAAACCTGAAAATGGTATTAAGCAAACAAGATCATTGCCAGCTGATAAAAATGTTGCGCAGGTGAGTTTGTACCCATTCTTTCACTTTTCTCCTCCATAACCATAAAATCATTGTTCGAAATAGCCAGTAGACTGGCAAGTATTTCAGGCATCGGCAGTGCACTCACGCACCCCTGCCTCTCCCTCATTCCTTCTACTTAATCGGGATTGAAGTTATGTGTGATTGTATGTTTACATCACTGATTTTATAGAAAAACTACTGATGAAAAATCAATCCTTCAAATATACTTAAGAAGGCCATTGCAAACAATGTAGCATCATTGTAATATGTTCCATGTCTTGATAGTAAGGGTACTTATACCCATCCTACTGGAATGTGATCTGCATGGTATTACGCAGATTATGCACTGTTTAAGTTAGCTCAAGGGATAAGATGCAAGATTTTCATAAATATGCATGGGAGCAAATACAAAGATACTTTGTTTCTCAACTTTTTTTAAGTGATTGATCATTTTAAAGTGGTTGCTTGATAGATTTTTATATAGGAACAGAACTTTTTAAAGTGCAATTTGGCAGTGGGTACAAATCAATGAAAGAACCTCTTTATGAGAGAAAAGTGAAGATTGAAATAGGGAACAAGGAGATGAAGAAACCTGAGTTGAGATTGCAGTTGTACTAATAGGTCCTACTGCCCTCAAAACGTTAAGCCCCTATCTTCAGTGTTTCAATTTGCTGCTGATTTATTCCACTGAAATGTTTTCCCAGGTATATGACGTCTTTTTTTTGTATTTTGCACCAATTTTCTCCTTTCCTGCAGCTGTTCACTGATCCTCAGTACCTCATCTAAGTGCCCATTATTAACATGTAAGACGTAAGAGTGACTGCTGGCAAACTGCCGAAGCCAAATCCAATCCTGTCCTTGGCTGACACTTCAATTTTGGCTCAATTTTAGCAGGGGCTACTGGAGAGCAACCAGGAACTAGTTGTCTCTTTCCGACATCTTTAAGACATCTATTACAATTTAAACAATCTTTTGTTGCAGTCCAGGCTGAGTCGTATTACGGTTCTAAAACAGGATCCTGCAAAACTGTTAATGTAGCTTTCTGATCCTGAATCTGATCATTTCCAACATTAGTCTGATTTTATTTCAGATTTTCAGTATTTGTTTTTTTTTTCTTTTCATCTCTGTGATAGTTTCTTTCTTAATACTCTATTGCTGCTGTTTTCCTTTCCCCACATTTTAATATTTCTTCAATTCTACAAACATTACATGAAAAAGCATAAGTAAACATTCCAAAAATAGTGCTGTAAAACATGATGCAAGTAGTGAGAGTTAACTGGAGATAAATGTGGCTTTTCCTTTGTGCTGTAGATTTTAGTAAATTTAGTCCTTTAAAGAGAAGTGTATTTGAAATATGAATAGTGCACTTAAATAATGAAATACTTTCCTGCCACAGGATGTTGGTGAAACTCCGGCTGAATATTGAAGAAACACCGCGGTGGCTGCAGAAGAGTAGAGCTAGGATCCAGCATCTTCATTCTTAGCTTCCTCAAACAGTAGGAAATAATGTACAAAGCAGAAATGGTGATGGAAAATATAGAGAAGACCTTTAAGCAAATAATTCAAGACAAGAACATTTTCAATGGCCCCAAATGAAAAAAATGTGAAAGCTCCACCAAAATCAATTAAAATCATACTTAACATGTCAGGGGTAAATATTTGTCTCAGGCAGCAGTGCCAAGCAGATATTATTATACAACTGGGTATTCCATTCTACTGAAGTCAACGCAACTGAATATTGGGAGAGGTGTATAACGGGTGATGGGAGGTTAGGGGGAGGGAGAGGCTGATACCATAACAACCAATTAGCATTAATGTTCGAGACAAATTTCTGCCCCCAAAGTCTCTTCCAAAGATGAGAAGCAATAAATGAAAATATTTCATTTGCAAACCACTATATTAGTTGATGGTATTTTTAGGGAACAAGATAATCATAAATTCAATATCTAATATGTATTGGGGTAACTTGACTGTGTCCAAATCATGCCTTTGATTGAAGAATACATTCAACATTTCTTCCTCTTTTTCTAATGTTCAATGTTGTCTTTCTGGAGACGATAAGATATTGAATAATTTTAGAATAGGTATTAATAACTGTATCCAATATAAAAAATTATAGCCTGAAATTCGACTGGATTCTCTTTATCTCATTCTGTGGCTTGTGCAGAACATCAACAGAGCATCCTGAAGAAGTTGCATAAATGGACATTTTAGTCGTGTGCACTGTCTCTCCAAAGATTCTGACCATCTCCCACTGGAGAACCCTTGGTAATTCCAAGCATATGTGTCCAAGAAGGTACCAGACTGCACACTACATAAGTGTTTTCAAATTAGAATGTGATTTGCATACCAGAGCTTTCAATTACTACTTTATTTGAATTCTCCAGTCTGGAAATATTGAAAAGACTGATTTAAGATCACAGTTCATCTCCATCATGTACGCATACATGGCCCAATTTATTTTCAAGTTGAATATTCTGCTTTCAGTAACAGATGTTTCTGACGATAATATACTGTTAAAACCCTGTGGAATAAGATGTGCTATGTGTCCTGCTCCTGGGCAATAGGAACAATTACCTCAGCTGACTACACCTGGTGAAAGTGATCTTTCCTCTAACTGTCACATATAGACAGAAGGAACTAATCTCAACTGAGCCTCTAGACAGGGTCGTTCTTTTCATTCACATTTCTAGAGATGTTCACCTCACTGCTTTAAAAAGGAAAAGTAATGTGCTGCCTTCAGCTTCACTGAGAGAGTATAGGCAATAGATATTGTAAAGAGCAGCTCATTTGAACTGCATGGAATTCTAATAAATGGAGAGTAAACTTGGATTAAAATTAACTCAATTAATTTTACTAAATCCTGAACAACAATGCTGAATTTATCTTGCTGTAAGGAAGAAGAACAAAAATATTTTCTCAGGAATGACATGCAATAAAAATCACTACCCAGTTACACATAATAATTGAACAACAACCATGTTAACCATTTAAAACTATTGAGCAAATTAATTGTTCTGTTTATAAACTCTCAGGCTGGGACCAGAAGATTCCACCAGCAGAAAGAGCCAGAAAATCTCACCTTTACTCTCTTTAGTTCAGGGTCTTTCCATGAGCTTAGACTGCTGTTGAACCAATTGGGACCTATAATCTCCTCAGTCAGTCAGTTGAGCTACCAACGTAATCTGAGTAGGCACAGATTAGTGTGGGAGGAAAATGGGGTGACATAAAAATGGATGCTGGGGAAGATGGGCATCAGTCAGTAATTGTGCCTGCCCCTTTCAGCCAGACGTGAGGTACACAGCACCATCCTTGGGCAGAAGGAGTCCACAAGGGTGGGTTAGAATAACAAATTAACACATATTTGGCCCAGAGAATCATTTAGCTGCCTGGTCTAAAAGGAAAGTAGCACTTTTTAAAAGTTTGTGGTTTGTAAATGGAATGTTTATAATTTCATTCATAAGCAAGTTGCTTTTTAGGCCAAAACAAATATATAATTTCTGTTTTCGACATTATTATCACAGATTATTATTTTTAAATAACACCCAGAATGGCAGCCACCATCTATGCTGAATACAGAAGACTTAAAATAAGTTGAGTCTTAAAATATGAAACAAGATAATTTATAAAGATATCATCAATTATGATTCAGTATGCAGGGAGTGTCAAATCAGACTTCTTCATAATACAATAATCTATAATTTAATATTACTGGTGGAAAATTTAACTGCCTTGTTATTAATAATATGGAGAGCTGAATTCTACTCTGAATTTGATTTATAGAATAATACTGAAATTGCTTAGCAAAAGTTGGGAGCTCACATTGGTCACTTCCTCCAATTTATCATTAACATTTCTGTGATTTTTTTTTCGCGAACATAATCCCTGCTCATTTTTATTAATCATTTCACTGCAGAAGTCTTTATAGTATAATGCCACAATAATTTGATCTTCTCTTAAAGCATTTTGTCAGCCATGTACTTCAATTGCACACTTTAGATCTGAAAAAAATCGAGTAAATGTTTTAAGGAGATATCATAGTATGTCATACAATCATGCAGTTTTCTAAGCCCACTTATATTGTATAATTTTGTGGCTCTGCGAGAGTGCATCAAGACCAAAAAAATCAAAGTTCAGATGTATTAAGTGTGTATAATTTAAATGAGCTCTAAGGAGCTGGGAAGTCACTCTATGGTGGGACAAGAGTTAATGCTTCTGTTTCCCCACACGGTGAACTTTTAATCCACCTCAGTCCAAACAGGGTACCTTCAAGCTGATACGAGAAACCTTGTCCATTGGAAGGCTGGGAAATTTAAGAGAGTCAGAGCCTAACAGTGTCATGCACCTCCTACTGACTGGTTTACATTGCAGCAATGTGAAGATGATCTTTCAGTATTCCAACATTGCACAAGGGAAACCCAACAAAAAAGAGATTAAATATATCTAAAGCACAGTGGATCATTGGCAGGTGGCAATTTTACATATTTTCACATTGATATTGAAAAACTGATTCCATATTTATTGCTGTTTATTTTTGAGAATATACTGATATGTTCAAACTATATGAATGACACAGATAAGCAGGGAAATTTCAAGGCTCAACTGAATTGCAATGAAACCGTCAATATTTATCCAATATATTCAATTCACTGTAACCGAGTTGCGTAGGTGGTGGATGGGGGGGAAGGTTGATTTTGAGCCATGATGTAAAGTGGGCAATATCAATTCAGCCACCTGTTATCGATTTCTCTTATTTGACACTGAAGATGAAAATTGGGAAGACCCAATCAAAACCACTCATTTGATGCCATCAGCCAAAGTCAAAATGAATCCCCAGTGTTTCCATTTTTCCCATGTTGGTTGCAATGCAATATTTGAAAAATAATCACTTGCGGAAAGTTATTAATGCTTGGAACGATCTTCTGGCAAGTGTCAATTCAAAAACTTTAGAATCAGCCACCGCCAGCAGGTAGCTCAATACTGTAATGGGGGACAGCAGGTTTCTGTGGACAGCGAAGATAAATGGGCTGAATATTTACTGTTATAATTTGTACATCTTATGCTCACTACCCAGGAGGTCTGATTTAAAAAGTACCCCGCTCTTTATAGTCAGTAAAAATGGCAATGCAGTAAATGTTTTCCAGTAGTTGTGTAGTTGTTATTAAGACATTTTGTGAGCGTTGGGATTAATAAGTTATGTAATACTTTTAGCTTCTTCTGTAATTTCCTTTCCATTCCAATAAAATTCAACGGGAAAACACAAACTGTGTTGCTTTTTGTATAAATGCACTCACTTTATCATTAAATTCCAAAAACTGTGCAAAAATAAAACAGCTATACAAAGTTGGATTGCAATCTAAAGTTCTTTAACTTTGCTGATTCCAATACCTAGACACACTTTGGCTTCATATCATTGCCATAATAATGAAATGCAGACTGCTCCTGCATTTTATCAGAGTTAGACTTACAATGAAAAACAGAGCGCTGCAACACAGGGTCCTGGACAATGGGTGGGTGGGGAGGCCTTACTGAGAGCTGACTGTGGTGCAGCAGCACTAATCAGAGACTGCTAGCTCTGAATTTGCTGATGGGTCAATGGGCCTATCAGCAGGCAATATAGATCAACATTGGGCTCTGATTGGTGGACTCCCCTTTAGAGGGGGAAAACATTTGCCAGACATTGAGATGTGGTGGAGACTTTGAGAAGGTCAGACGGATCTCCTGAATTGGTGTGAGGTGTCTGAACATCCAGTGAGTGAAGCAGCATTCGGCCTGGGTGTGAGGCTGCAGCATGAAATAAAAGTGAGGTTGTCAACCTAATGTCGGAGTGCGAGCCTGTGAAGCCTTCTGCAAGGCAAGGATGAGGCGCTGGCCAATGGCCATCAAGAGGAGCAGCAGGGTACCTCTTAACCTCCGGGCCAGGGCTGAGGAGGGCAGAAGGGCAACCAACCAAAGAACAGAGGCCAGGCGCCAGCGCCGAGGTTTTTGGGGAGCAGTTGGGCGACTCGACCAGAGGCCAGAGCTGAGAGTGAGAGGGCGGCAATCAATTATGCTGTGGAATATCAACATGGAATTCAGTTATTCTTAATTCATCACAAGTGTTACGACACTTTGGGCTAGTGCACGGTCAATTCCAGCCCAACACGTTCCTGAGTCACAACACAAGTGAGTTAACCAATAATTCTTATAAAAATACCAGAGTTCTTTAGCCCTTGGCTGCCCAAACATTAATCACCATGTTTGTAAATATAAACACCATTCCTGTTTATTTATGACAAGGTGGCACAGTGGCTAGCACTGCTGCCCCACAGCACCAGGGATTCAGGTTCAATTCCAGTCTTGTGTCACTGTCTGTGTGGAGCTTGTATATTCTCCCCGTCTCTGTGTAGGTTTCCTCCTGGTGCTCGAGTTTCCTCCCATAATCTAAAGATGTGCAGGTTAGGTGGGTTGTCCATGTTAAATTGCCCCTTAGTGTCCAAAAGGTTAGGTGGAGTTACTCAGTTATGTGGATAGGGTGGGGCCGTGGGCCTAGGTAGGGTGCTTTTTCAGAGGGTCAGTGCAGACTCAATGGGCCAAATGCCCTTTTGCACTGTAGTGATTCTATGATTCAAAGGACTATCATGAAATATGCAGTAAATACAACTGGTTTACGACAATCTACTACACTCTTTAACTGTACCACCCTCTACCCATATACACAAGACAGACCAACACCGAGGGGTAGAAAGGGATAAAAGAAAAATAAGGATGAAGATCAAAAGAATTTGCTTCAGGTGATGGTTCATTAGCACACTTTCCTCACAGCACGTTTGCCGATTAAAGTCTTTGGTTTCCAACCGGCAATCATATTCTTTGTAGAGTCATTCATTCAGGGTCCCTGTGGTTTAGAAAATGCAGTACTCACAGGCAGCAGGCTTTCTGAAGAGACATCCTATTTCTCATCAAGCTGTGGCTTCAGCTCAAGGTGTCCATCCAGGCCTCTACTTTCTCTAGAGAGAGTTGGTTGTTTTTGCTCCTGCCTTTTAGAAGAGAGAGTTGGTCAGTTCTGGACTCTGCCTGTACATAGATGCATCCAGGCACTCTGCCAGTTCAGAAACACAGCCTTTCTGGAGATAAATGGAGATGAGAGGACAGCAGGTCCTTTCCTGGAGATGCCAAGATTAAAACTGAAACCAAACAAAACACTTGGGACTCTGAAAAATATATTAGTGGGATCAGATCCAATCACCACCTGTTGCCAGGCAGAGCACAGCCTTTTGGACCACTTCATTGTCCACCAACCAATGAATTAGACAGAGACCTCACTGATGTCGGCCAGTTTAAACTAGCACAGCCTTTCAGATTCTTCTGTTTGAATTAAAGAGACAGGCTTCTTGCCTTAAAGTGATAATAATCAAGATTATTATTATGTCCAATAATCATGCATGGATCTAAAGGGCAACGGCAAAATAAAAGAAAGGGGAAATAAGGGAATAAACAGGAAGGACCCTTACAAGGTCCAGTTGCTACTGTTCACAAAGCAACAGCGCCGACTATGCTGTGATCCAATTCCAGGAATTCTCCTATTTAGGATTCTACAGGAAAGATTTATGGGGCATTCTGCCATGACACTTTGATAATGACCTTCCAGTTTTTTGTCAAGGAGTGATGATTTCTGTGAGGAGTCGATTTGCAGTTCATTTCTGCCGGGGATTAACTCTCCCAGGCTTTAGAGGCGGTTTTGTTATCATGAGGGGAGACGGAAGACCCAACTTTTGAAACCAGCCAGGAAATGCCATTCCTGATCCAGCTTGTTTAATGTTGGTTGTTCGATCTTTGACCGGTGATTGTATTGCTTTGAATTCACATTGGGATTGTCGAGGCCATCGATTTTCAAATTGACTCTCTGTTCCTTGCAGTTCAATGGGGAGTTGCAACTGTTGTCCTTCACCCAGAGACTCCACTGTTCCAAAAGCAAGGGAACTTTTCACTTTCTGGGCATTATCCAAGAATTTTGCCATTTGAGAGTCAAAGCCAGATTTCGTTACCAGGCAGTCAACAGGAAATTCCCGTAACTTAGCATTACTGCCTCACGGCGCTGAGGTCCCAGGTTCGATCCCAGCTCTGGGTCACTGGAGTTTGCACATTCTCCCCGTGTTTGCATTTGTTTCGCCCCCACAACCCAAAGATGTGCAGGGTAGGTGTATTGGCCACTCTAAATTGCCCCTTAATTGGAAAAAATGAATTGGGTACTCTAAATTTATTTTTAAAAAAGAAAACAAAAAGGAAATTCCCGTAACATTGCTGTCCCTTCCCCAACAAACAATCCATCCTCTTTGAAGTCGACATGCATTTCCATTCGGCATTGCTTAAGTTTGCAGTTGGATGGGGATTCCCATAGTTTTGTTTCTGCTGGGTGCTCCATTATGTCAACACTCACCAATGATGTTCAAGTGGTGTGGACCTGACTTGTGCGTCAATAATAGGCAGCTCAATTCATTCAGCTGTTTCAACTGGAAGATTCGTTTTGCAAGATTTGAATTCTTGGGAATAATTTTGGTTTGAATGTGCACAGTCTCTTTGAATGATGACACAGTGAGGGTGTATTTGTGTCGTGGTGTTTTGAAACATTTCTGAATTTGCCGATGCTTCTGCTCTGTGTTTTGGAGGCCAGTTCTTCTTCTGCATATCTGTTAGAGTTCTGGACATGTGGAGTTTGATTCTGGGCTGTCTCTTGAAGCCTGAATTTGACGCACCTTTACAGAGTCGTTTGCGACGCTGAGGCAGAACTATCAACATCTTCAATTGTTTGCGCATGTTGACTTTACTGCCTTTTGGATGGATGGATCCTCATCACTCTCAATACTGGTGTTCAGAAAGTCTCTTCTCTGGACAAAGAACAGAATCCTGCCAGACAGCTGCCAGCAAAGCCACAGATATTAGACTTAGACAAGTGACTCCACTTCATTGGCGTATTTGCTCCTACACTGGACTTTTTCTCGCTGATTCTGTCCTGCACTGGCCTGTGATTTGTCCATCCTGTTACTCATCAGCTAGTTCAGGTTTGCTCACCTCAAGACACATAAATTGCAATCTCTACCGCCATACTGACACCAGGTAGGCTTGGATTTCACTTTAACAATTACAGTGCAGGCTTGTTATCAGAAGGTAAAGAGTACTACAGCAATTAAGCAGTGATTTGGGAATTCTGTAGCTTGCATTATGTGAGTTGAGGGTGGACAGAGTCAGAAGAGTATATTAGGGGTGGGTCTTTATTACATTGGGGTGGCGATTGACGTCATTGGGGTGGGGTTTGGCATCATTGAGGGAGCACTGCCATATCACCAAGGGGCAGGCATGATGTAGGGGCTTCGTAATGGGAGAGCGTGGTACTCCCAAAAGTGTAAATCCAGTTCTGCATTTAATGCTTCTGCTACCTTCTCATGAGTCCGTTGTCTGTCCATCCAGAAAGGTGCTTGGTGAGACAAACACATTTGGTGACTTTAACTAGTATTCAAAAGCAACACTTCTATAGTGGGCAGAAAGGATTGCTCTGAGTAAGTCAAAGGTTTATTCATGTGGAGACCAGTGAAGACAGTTCCCACCTTCCAACAGTGGCTACATTTTAAAAGTATTTTGTTGATTTTTAAAGAACTTTGAGACATCGGAGGTTGTGACCGGCATTATGAAAACAAGTAACCAGGATATTCAAACAGTACTACCTAAGTATTGCCAAATCGTCTCTCCAGCTGCATCTAACTTGTCAAATTGATAGGATATGAGGTCATTTTAAAGAAATTTGTTTTCTAACTACCCCTTCACAGCATTAATAAATGGCGGGGTACCTGAGCTACCAGTTCTGGAATACTGTATCATATAATTCAAAAGAAGGACTCAGTAACATGAAAGCTTTATGCTACAGTAAGCTACAGATCTATGGAAAGAATCATGCTTGAAGCAGATGTGTATTCAAATCATTGGTCAGCAGCTGGCAAAACTGTACGTCAGTTGCCTTGTGAAATAAAGCTGATGAAGCCATGACTCTTCTGGTATGTCCAAGTGTTTGTGAAGGGGTCTTTAACTTAGTAGTTAAATCCCAGACACCTGATGGGCTTGCTGCTACTGAAATTGTTGCCCTGCTCACCACAAATTCCTTTTCTTTATCTTAATTATGCATTCAGACCCCAAAAGGACTGTACCTCTTCATGTAAGGTGTAACATGAGAGCCGGTTGTAAGGAGGGGAATTGATTATATTAGTAAGAGGGAAAAGAAAACAATGGGGGAAAAAACAATTAAAGCAGGGATCGAAATGTCGGAAATAGTATGTGAAATCACAGCTCATCCCCATTTGGATACTTTGTATCTTGGATACTTTGTATCATCTGAGATAAGACAAAATTCAGAAATTCCCGTGCACCCAATTCTTCTGCACAAGGTTCACATTATGGACCTAAAATCATATACAGTACCAATAATATTTGTATTTACCCTATAATGTGCACATGTGTCTGATTGTTATGATACGCAACATGTAAATCTGACACCAAAAGAGAAAATGCTGGAAAATCGCAGCAGGTCTGGCAGCATCTGTAGGGAGAGAAAAGAGCTAACGTTTTGAGTACAGATGCCCCTTTGTCAAAGCTTTGAGCACAAAGTGTGGGTAACTTGCATATGTAACATCCATACTGTAATCACGATGAATATGAGATGATAAGTATCTGTGTGTTTCTGTGCATGCATGGTGTATGTGTGTGAGAGAAAGAGGGGCAGTCTTAATGCAGAACATTTGGAAATGTTAGATCAACCCAGCTTCAAAAGGACCTTGGGTACAGTCAAAAGAAGTTTTCAAAATTCTTGTTCTAGCTGCAAAACTGCACTTGCCCACAGGCATGTTTAGACTTTAAACATATTTGAACACGACCTCAGCCTCATGCCTTTTTTATTTTCTCTTTTTTTGATATTTCTTGGATATCTAAGCATAAGTAATATTTACAGTATGTGCCAAAAACGTTTAAAAACGACGGCCTGTCAATGAGAATGGTGTTTGATCCCTGTTGCTTATGTCCTGAAGAGCACATTAACCTCATCCTATAGTATGAGGTCATTATATTTGTATAATTTGACAGTGTGGAGTGCTTGAAGCACTCGAAGTTCCACGGGGGGTTGGGGATAAGAATGTCAGATGCCAATAATGCTGGAAGTCTGTTGATTACTGCCAACTTCCTTCTGAACTATAGACATTGGGGACTTGAGTTTCCTTGCAGGCTTTAGGTGGTGAAGGCCCAAAAAAAAACGGTGATTTTCTTTCCTAGTGATTCAGGCACTTCAATTGCACTATGTGACATCCTCTTATTTAGAGCATTTCTAGGACCTTAGTAAACCTTTCATGTTTTGCCGACTCCAAGTGCTCAAAGCACTAGATCACTGCATTCAGGCAGTAGGTGTATCAGATGCAGAGTAGTTCTCAGTCTCCTACATATGATAATATGAGGAGCTGGCAGAGGAAGAGAAGTAGGCCATTCTGCCCCGAAACATGGTCCACCAATATGGTTGATGTGTATTTTAACTTCATCTAGCCACCTTGATTCTGCAACCCTTCATTCCCATGCTTAACAAAAATGGATCAGCAAAATTACATCGAATGTGGATCAGCACAATGGCTGCTAATCATTGAATTAACAACACAATGCGTCATTGACTTGTTCCAGCAATTAATCTTTTTTTCAATGTATTTTATCCCAAACGTATATGAAAAGTTACAACACATAAACAGTTTGGGAAACAAACTTCCCAACACACAACGATACAGTTTGTACAAATGTTTCCCCCTTTTCGCCCCCCTCTCCCGCGACTAACAACTCCTCAAACATGGTCATGATTATCCCCCACCTTGCCTCGAAACCTCCGCTGAACCCCTTAACTCGTATTTAACCTTTTCCAGCTGAAGAAAGTCATAAATCACCCAGCCAGACCACCACTCCCAGTGGCATTGCTGACCGACACTCCAATAAAATTCGTCGGCGGGCAATCAGAGAGGCGAAAGCCACAACATCAGCCTTCCTCTCCTCCATCAGCTCCGGCTTCTCCGATACCCCAAATATCGCCACCAAAGGGTCCGGCTCAACCTCCTTCCCCCACTATCCTTGCTAGCGCCGCAAACATTCCGCCCAGAATCTCTCCAGCTTTTCACAGCCCCAGAAATATGTACATGATTCGTTAGTCCCCGCCCACACTTCTCACACATCGCCCCCCCCTGAAATAACCCATTCATTTTTGCCTGCGTCATATGTACCCTGTGTACCACCTTGAACTGTATGAGGTTCATCCTTGCACACAAGGAGGTCACATTTACTCTTCGTAGTGGCTCACTCCATACTCCCCAGTTTATCTCGTCTCCCAGCTCCCCCTCCCACTTCTCCTTAATCTTCACCACAGGTTCTCCTCCCTGCTCTCCCAGCCACCTGCATATGTCTCCGATCCTGCCCTTCCACATCCGGAAGCAACAGTCATTCCAGCTGGGTGTACATCGGCAACCTGGAGAACTCTTTCCAAACCTTCCATGGGAAGTTCCTTACCTGCAGGTATCTAAACTCACTGCCTCTCGGGAGCTCTACCTTCTCCTTCAATTCATCTATACTGCAAACCCTACCTCCAAATACAAATCCTTCACCTTAACCAGCCCCACTTCTCTCCATTTCCTATACATGCCATCTCCCCCCCCCCCCCCCCTCCCCCCAGCTCAAAACCGTGGTTTTCACACAACGGCGTTAATACCGATATCCCCTCTATCCTAAAGTGCCTCCTCAGCTGGTTCCAGATCTTCACCGTGGACTGCACCACCCGGCTCCCTAAGTATCTGCTCAGCGCAATTGTCACCGCTACCATCAACATAACCCTTAAGCTGCCTCTGCCTCTGTAACAGGGTCCTCTTAACCCTTGGCACCTTCCCTGCCCATACAAAATCCGAAATAATTGTGCCCAGTTTCCGAACGTAAATCTTTGGTCTGACGATCGGGAGTATCTGGAATATGAGCAGGAACCTCAGCAGAATGTTCACCTTTACCACTTGGACCCTCCCTGCCATAGTTAAGTGTAGTGTATCTGACCTCTTAATGATAATAATCTTTATTGTCACAAGTAGGCTTACAAATGAAGTTACTGTGAAAAGCCCCTTGTCGCCACATTTCGGCGCCTGTTCGGGTACACACAGGGAGAATTCAGAATGTCTAAAATACCAAACAGCATGTCTTCCAGGGCTTGCAGGAGGAAACTGAAGCACCCGGAGGAAACCCGCGCCGATACAGGGAGAACGTGCAGACTTCGCACAGACAGTGACCCAAGCCGGGAAACAAACCTGGAACCTTGGTGCAGTGAAGGCATAGTGCTAACCACTATGCTACCATGCTGCCTTCCTCCCTAGCCTCCTCCACCAGCTTTGTTAAATTACATTTGTAAAGTATCTCCCATTCCCTCACTACCTGATTCCCCAGATATCTAAATCTGTCTCTAGCCACCTTAAATGGCATCCACCCTAAATGGGCTTGCCAACTCAACTCATTCACCAGGAACACTTCGCTTTTCCCTACAGTTAACTTGTATCCCGAGAACGCCCCAAACTTCCCCAACAAGCTCATGATCCTCTCCATGCTCGCCAGGGGTCTGAAACATACAACAACAGGTTGTCGGCATAGAGTGACACCTGATGCACCCTTCATCCCCTCGTAATCCCTTGCCACTCTGCTGACCCCCTAAGAGCCATTGCCAGAGGCTCTAAAGCCAGCTCAAACAGCAGCGGCGACAGCAGGCATTCCTGTCTTGTTCCCTTGTTTAGTTCAAAGTTTCATGAAGCCACGTCATTAGTCCCCATACTCGCCCTCGGTGCCACATATAACAGGCGTACCCATGCCACAAACGTCAGCTAAAACCTTCCCAGAACCTCAAACCGCCACTCCACATGGTCGAATGCCTTCTCCACGTCCATGGACACCACTACCTCCAGTCTCTGAGCTCCTGACGGGGTCATAATCACATTTAGCAGCCTCCTTATATTACAAGAAACCTGCCTGCCCTTCACGATGTCTGTTTGGTCCACCGCACACAACCTTCCATCCTTCCCGCCATCAACTTAGCCAGCACTTTCACGTCTGTATTTAACAGCGGTTATGAGCCAATACAACCCACGTTCCAATGGGTTCTTCCCCTTTTTGGTATTAACGTGATTGGTGCCTGCATCATCGCCTCCGGCAGCTCCCCCTTCTCCATCGCCTCATTAAATACCCCAATAGATGTGGTGCCAGGTCCGCCGCAAACTCCTTATAAAATTCCGCCGGGTAGCCATTGGGGCCTTCTCCAACTTTATACCCTTTATACTGTCTAATATCTCCCTCAGCCCCAGATGCTCCTCTAGTGCCTGCCTCTTCTCTTCCTTCAAATGTAGAAACTCACGTTCATCTGAGAACCATCACACGTCCCCCTCTTCACTTCCCCAGGTCCGCCCTGTACAGCTCATTATAATACTCCCTAAACACCTCGTTTATCTTCCCCGGCTCCGACACCACATTCCCTGCTCCAATCCGTACCTTCAATATTTCCCTGGACACGGCCTGCTTCCATCTGTTGCGCTAACATTCGACACAACTTCTCTCTGCATTCATACTGCACCCCTCTTGCCCGACGCAGCTGTCTTACCGCCCTCCCCATCGTCAGCCTATCAAATTGCCTCTGTAAAGACCACCTCCACTTGAAGCTCCTAAGGTGCACAAAGACGCAAGGAGCTGGATTCTCCAACCCGCCACATTTCTGCCCCAACCTGCCGGCGGAATTCTCCGTTACACTGACCGGTCAATGGGGTTTCCCATTGTGGGGCAGCCACACTGATGCGACCATCAATTCACTCAAAGACACGAGTCGAAGCAAACCGAGGTTTTAATCAGCTTAGAACAGGGCCTGCCTGCAACTAGTACAATACTGTGGACCGCCTACAGGTCAACTGCTCTTTATACTTCCTTTCAAGGGGAGGAGCCATGGGCAGAGCCCGTACGTGCCCGAACATATCCCCATGTGGGTGCAGCCACACAATGGCCCATAGGTGGAGTCCACAAGCTCAACAACATAACATAGCTGTAACACAATGGCAGAATATGATACTAATACACTGGTGAATTACTAGTACTGTACATTCACCACACGCACGTCGTCGGGAAACCCCCGGGCGCTGGCAAAATAGAGAATCACGCCGGTGGAGAACCCCACCCAAGATCTTTTGACTGGTCCATTGAGTCCTCACATGTTGCACATTATCAGCCTTACCGGGGCTAATGTCTTCATTCCCCTCTACCATCCGCCATTCTCCCTTTTTGGCCCTACCCACATTAATTTCACCCTATATATGGCCCATCCAAGATGGCCTCTTTCTCCACCCCTGACCGTGGGCGCGGTTCTCCGCCCCCCACGACGGGTGGGAGAATAGCGGGAGGGCCTCCCGACATTTTTCACGCCCTCCCGCTATTCTTCCCCCCCCCCCACGCCCGACCCACGCCACGAATCGTCACTCGCCGTTTTTTGCGGCGATTCTCCGAGGCCGATGGGCCGAGCGGCCAGGCCTTCACGCCCGTTTCACCACGGCACCAAACACACCTGCTCGCTGCCGTCGTGAAACGGGCACCAGATGCCCGTTTGGGGCATCTAGGGGCCCGATTGGCACGGGAGCGCCACGACTGTGCTCGGGAGGGGACAGGCCCGCGATCGGTGCCCACCGATCGTCGGGTCAGCGTCCAAAACAGACGACTCTTTCCCCTCCGCCGACCGGAAAGATCAAGCCGCCACGTCTTGCCGAGTGGCTGAGGAGAAAGACGCCAACTGCGCATGCGCGGGTTGGCGTTGTCCAACCTGCGCATGCGCGGCTGACATCATCGGCCGCGTCAGCCGCCGTGACGCTTGACATGCGGCCTTGACGACCATCGTCAAGGCCGCGCCGCCGTGACGACCATCGTCAAGGCTGCGCCGCGCGCCGTGCCGCCTCCGCATTTGCGGAGAATCTCGCCCCATGTTTCTTCTCCAACATTACCACGTCGTGCCACCCTCCCTTTCCACCCCCTCCACATTCCCCCTCCCCCTACCTCCCTAGGCCTTCTCCCCCACCTCACTTCCATTCACCCGCATTACCTGCCAGCGTGACAACTCCTGCCCAAAGACTTCTCCCACTGAGTCCAAACCCCTCCCGTGCCCTCACTCTCTGCTCTGTGAAGAAGCCTCCCTGCTGACTTCACCCTCCCCCACCCAAACAAAGATTCATCTTGACCCACGGGGCACACTCCCCAAGACACTGGTTAGCACTATTGCTTCACAGCGCCAGGATCCTAGGTTCAATTCCTGGTTTGGTCACTGTCTGTGTGTCGTCTGCACGTTCTCCCTCGATCTGCGGGGCTTCCTCCGGTGCTCCGGTTTCTGCCCACAAGTCCGGAAGATGTGCTGTTGGACATTCTGAATTCTCCCTCTGTGTACCCGAACAGGCGCCGGAATGTGGCAAATAGGGGCTCTCACAGTAACTTCATTGCAGTGTTAATGTAAGCCTGCTTGTGACAATAAAGATTATTATATTATTATATTATTATTTTTATTATAACAGAGAAAAGAAAACACACAGTCCCAGGCAGCAGGAGGGGAGATGAGGACAGCAATCTCCTGACAATTTTTTCTCCCCTGCCTCCCTTTGTCAATCCAACAATAAAAAAAGAAAACAACCTTCCACACAAAAAAAACCTCCACAAAAACCCCCACTCCCTCCAATCCCCATTCCACCTGTATTCCCAATTACTTCAAAGTGCCAGCACCTCAGCCTCCCAGAATTGTTCAGTTCAGTTCTCCCCTCGTTTATGCTCCTTGATAAAGTCATTGACCACTTCTGGGGTCTCAAAATAATATATCCGGCCTTCATACGTCACCCAAAGCTTTGCCGGGTAGAACACCCGAAACCTGACCTGCCGTTGGTATAGCACTACCTTATAGAATTATAGAACAGTACAGCACAGAACAGGTCCTTCGGCCCTCGATGTTGTGCCGAGCAATGATCACCCTACTTAAACCCACGTAACCCGTATACCCGTAATCCAACAATCCCCCCATTAACCTTACACTATGGGCAATTTAGCATGGCCAATCCACCTAACCCGCACATCTTTGGACTGTGGGAGGAAACCGGAGCACCCGGAGGAAACCCACGCACACACGGGGAGGACGTGCAGACTCCACACAGACAGTGACCCAGCCGGGAATCGAACCTGGGACCCTGGAGCTGTGAAGCATTGATGCTAACCACCATGCTACCGTGAGGCCCATAACCTTGGATTTGTCGAACCCCACATGCCATTTTTCCAGCTCAGCTTCAATGTCCTGGTATATTCGGACCTTTTATCTCCCATTCTCAGTTCCGCTTCTCTCTGACCCACTGCAAAATCTTCTCTTTCTCCACAAACTTATGGAGCCTCACGATCACTGCCCACAGCAGCACCCCCAGTCTAGGCTTCTGCCTCAGAGACCTATGTGCTCTGTCCACTTCAAGGGCCTCATCCAACACCCCCTCCACCACCATCCCCACCAGTGTCCTTGAACTATACCTGTGAAGGGCTCAATGGAGAAGGTTGGGAAATGTTTGGAGGCGCAGGGATTGCAGATCCGAGAGACTGAGAGGGTAATGTCAGACAACAGTAATCGGGTTGTGGCATTGGAGGTGGAGGTGGGGCTCTTAGAAGATCTTTGCAAGATGTTGAAAACAAAGGTGGAGGAGCAGAAAAATAGATCGAGAAGGCAGAATCTGTGGAGAGTGGGCCTGCCTGAAGGAATGGAAGGTGAGAATGCCATGAGGAGTGCCATCAGGAGCTGCCCTGTGTGCGGCCACTCACACCATTGGCACCACCGGAAGTCAGCAATTTATCTTTGATTATGCTGATGGCAAGTCTTGATTATTACAGAAAAGTAGTTACTTTCATTCTCGCATATGATGCTTCAAAGTCTGCTGTTCACCATGTCCACACTGATAGAAAACATGATTACTAGTGCCATTGTCTTTGAAACCTAACCTCCATTGTGCTAATCCATTATTTGAAATGTAGAATCCTGGTGTATATCAAAAATTTAAATAAGAACAAAAGGCCCAAATGGGTAGTAAGTAGTAATTTCTATAGCTTATTGTCACAAGTAGGCTTCAATAAAGTTACTGTGAAGAGCCCCTAGTCGCCACATTCCGACACCTGTTCGGGGAGGCCGGTACGGGAATTGAACCCTCGCTGCTGGCATTGTTCTGCATTACAAGCCAGCTATTTAGCCCACTGTGCTAAACTAGCCCCTCTACAGCCCCTATAGAATGCATTGTTCCAAATAAAATAATGCATGGAAGATATTGCTTGTTATTGCAAACTAACTCAAATGAATGATATGTGACTTGCTCAAGTCTGAATATGTAAATAATCTTGTATCAAAAATACACCAATGTAACACTGGTCAGTACTTACTATAATAACAATTATTGTGTATATTATGAGTGTTGCGATAATAAGAAAAATGAAGGAAAAATGACTTTTCAAGGCAAATAGCTGATTAACCTGCCAAGCATCATTGGACTAAAATTGCTGATAAACATATTTTGTAACTCTTTCACAATGCAGCCCTGGAACCTTAAGGCCAGTAATAAATGGGTAATGTCAAAAGCAACCCCTCAGACATCATTAACTCGAGAACATCAGTGTTTGTGCAGCTGTTGTCATTCAGCAATGTGAAAATGTGTATCGAGCATGCTCCAAACAACTCAGTGTGTCCAGTCTGCATTGTTGGCTTACTTCACATTTACGAAACAGTCTAGTCTGTATTCCATAAGGTGAGGAATGCAGTTCTGGGACTAGAAATGCCCCACTCTTTGGGCATTTAGAGCTTAGGTTCAGCATCAAAACTCAACCAGATGCACAGCAAAACTTCCTTTCCACCAACAATGCACCTTAGCCTCAGAATCGCATTCCATATTGCAACTTTCCATCTGGCTCTAGCCACCTTTGTGACCTTTCTGACAGTGGCTTTCAGTTTATAGTTAAAGTGTATGTAATTTTATGCTGTGACTTCATATCCATGGTGACCCAATTGAGATTCAAGGCTTGATTTAATGTGGAGATATCCAGGTGATGTCAGGAAATGACAGACTCATAGCCTATTATTGTCCCTCAATGCTTAACAATGGCTGAAGCAGAGCATAATTCAGGTGATGTGCTAGGACATTTGGAAGCAGTGAAAATGAAGTTTCTGAAACACAAATGCAATCTGGAAGATCTGTCCACTAATTACTAATACATGATACTATTAGCTAACTGATTTAGCTGCCCATTTAAGAAAATGGGCCCAAAGCATCATCATTAACACAGTCTTCAGCACTTCACCAACTACTATCAATGTCCTTCCTTTGCTGTGGTGCTTGCAACGATCCCCGTAGACTTAATTTCTCACTTTTTACTTTTACTGTACCACACAAACTAAAATTAACAGTGACTAATAAGAACTGAGTCGGCAACTAATATTTTAAAGTACAGAAAAGATATCCTTCATTAATTTCTTAACACAACAAATAACCATGCACCATATTTATACATTATATCACACTCTCAGCAGATTTGTCACCTTTTTAGGAACCGGATGAATACTTCCCAGCCCCCAATGGACTTCCTTGTCCCCGTTTCGTTGAATCATGAGTCAAAAATAATTTGCTTACGTCTTCTGAGATATCCTCAAATTGACTTCTGGCAGCAATGTCCATTCTGGTTATTTCTTCTCCCAGTCATGTCAGAAAAAAGTATTTCGGTGTTCTTAAATCTCTTCAGGTTCCATCTCGTGAACAAGGTGACAAGCTCTCACCAGCATTCTGCCTGGTAGCTAACAGCCGTTTATCCACAATTGCTATTGTTTTCCTCTTTTTATCTCTCTCTCTCTTTCCCTCTTATGTCCAGATTTTTCCCTCTATGTCCAAGGCTTTTCAATGATGCTGACAAAGTGTCTGTCAGTCTAACTGTGGCAAAGCCAGCTGCTTTATCCTTTGTTTTCAGGTGTTAAAGCTGTCAGGTGGATTTTATTAGCACTCAATCTGTATCCCCCCCCCTCCATCCCCCATGGTAAACAAGCCACAGAATCTTATTTTCGGGAGGAACTAGTTACAAATCACATTTACCTTTTCATTACTCAATTTTGCCTTGAATTAAAGAGACTGTACAAACAGAGTCACCTTATAACATGCTGCAATATTCTACACAATCACAAGAACACAATCACAAGAATACAACACAAGAACACAACACAAGAAATAGAAGCAGGACGGGCAGCACGGTGGCACAGTAGTTAGCATTGCTGCCTACGGCGCTGAGGACCTGGGTTCGAATCCTGGCCCGGGGTCACTGTCTGTGTGGAGTTTGCACGTTCTCCCCGTGTCTGCGTGGGTTTCGCCCCCACAACCCAAAGATGTGCAGGTTAGGTGGATTGGCTACGCTAAATTGCCCCTTAATTGGAAAAAATAATTGGGTACTCTAAATTTACTAAAAGAAATCGAAGCAGAAGTAGGCATCAGGCTTTTCAAGCCTACCCCACCATTCAATATGACAATGGCTGATCTATGAGGCCCTCAACTCCTTTTCTGTGCCATTTCCCCATAGCCCTCTATTCCTCGATCTATCAAACATTTACCTACTTCCACTTTAAATACCTCTAATTACCCAGCCTCCACCATCCTCCTATCTGGCTGCATCGCAGTTTGATATGGGAACCACTTGGCCCAAGACCATACGAAAATACAGAAAGTCATGAACACAGCCAAGTCCATCACGCAAACCCGCCTCCCATCCATTGACTCTATCTACACCTCCTGCAGCTTTGGGAAAGTGGGCAGCATAATCAAAGACCCCTCCCACCCGAGTTATTCTCTCCTCCAATCTCTTCCTTCGGGCAGGAGATACAAAAGTCTGAGAACACGCACGAACAGATTCAGAAACAACTTCCTCCCCGCTGTTACCAGACTCCTGAATGACCCTCTTATGGACTGAACTGATCTGTCCACACATCTTCTCTACTGAGTAGCACTACACTCCATATGCTTCACCCAATGCCTATGTCTTTGTATTTACTTTGTGTATTTATTGCATGTGCTATGTGTGGATCAATGTGTCTGGACTGTATGCAGAACTACCTTTCACTGGGCGCGATTCTCCACTGCCCACAACGGGTCGGAGAATAGCGGGAGGGCCCTCCCGACAATTTTCATGCCCTCCCGCTATTCTCCCCCCCCCCCCCCCCCCACGGCCGCCCCACGACACGAATCGCTGCTCGCCGTTTTTTACGGCGAACAGTGATTCTCCCCAGGCCGATGGGCCGTGTTCCCAGGCCTTTACGGCCGTTTTCACAAACGCAATCACACCTGCTCTCACCGTTCGTGAAAACGGCCGAAAAGTGCCGTCCCGGACAACCATGGCACCGATTGGCACGGCCGCACCATGGCCGTGCCAAGGGTGGCATGGGCCTGCGATCAGTGGGCACCGATCGCGGGCAGCGGGTCCGATACCCACGCACTATTTGTTCTTCCGCCGCCCCGCAGGATCAGTCCGCGGGGCGGCTGAGGGGCATGACGGCCTGCGCATGCGCGGGTTTGATGCGTCTGCGTGATGACGTCATCCGCGCATGCGCGGGTTGGAGCCGTCCAACCCGCGCATGCGCGGCTGACGTCATCGTGCGCGTCAGCCGCCGTGACTCTTGGCGCGCGGACTTAGTGATGGTCGCTAAACCCTCGATGCTGTGCTTCACGGGGCCGCGCTGCTAACCCCACCCAGGAGGGAGAATCGGGTCCTGTGAGGGGGCGCGGAGGCTGCCGTGAAACACGGCCAGTTTCACGGCAGCCTTTACGACTCGCCGCATTTGCGGAGAATCGCCCCCAGTACTGTACCTCGATACACGTGACAATAAATCCAAATCCAAATTCAGGGCAGAAAAGTCCAGAGATTCAGCAACCTCTGTGATAAGAGATTTCTGTGCATCGCAGTTTATAATGACCAGCCCTTTATCTTGTAGCTATGTCTGCTGTTCAAGACATTCCCACCCGTGAAAACAACTCACCGTCTACCCTATAAAGCCCCTTCAGGATCTTATATGTTTGAATAAGGTCACCCCTCAATCCTTTAAACTGCAAGGAATACAGACACAGGTTATTTAATCTCTCTTGATAGGGCAACCCTGTCATCCCAGGAATTAGCCTGGTGAATCTCCAATGTTACTGTATACTTTTTTAGATAAGGGAGTCAAAGTTGTATGCAGTGTTCCAGGTGAGGCCTCACCAACACCCTATACATTGCAACAAAACCTCCCTATTTTTAAACTCCAAACCGTTCACAATAAAGGCCCAATTTCCGTTTGCCTTCTTAACTACTTGTTCGCCCTGCCTGCTAACTTTTTGTGATTCATGCACGAGAACATCGAGATCCCTCTGTACTCCACTCACTTGCAGTCTCTCTCCATTTATATAATAACCTGCCTTTTGATGTGTCCGACCCAAGTGCACAACCTCACAGTTCCCCACATTAAACTCCATTTGCCAGGTTTTCGCCCAGTCGTCCAATCTATCTATATCCCACTACAGAATCACAATATCCTCATCACAACATGTCCTTCCACCTATTTTAGTATCATCACCAAATTTGCAAACCTTACATTCTGTTCCTTCCTCCAGGTCATTAATGTAAATAGTGAAAATTGCGGGCCAAGAACTGATCACTGCGGTACTCCCCCGTTACATCTTTCCACTCTGAAAAGGACCCATTTAGAACATAGAACATACAGTGCAGAAGGACGCTGTTCGGCCCATTGAGTCTGCACCAACCCACTCAAGCCCTCACTTCCACCCTATCCCCGTAACCCAATAACCCCTCCTAACCTTTTTGGACATGAAGGGCAATTTAGCATGGCCAATCCACCTAACCTGCACGTCTTTGGACTGTGGGAGGAAACCAGAGCACCCGGAGGAAACCCATGCAGACACAGGGAGAACGTGCAGACTCCTCACTGGCAGTGACCCAGCGGGGAATCGAACCTGGGACCCTGGTGATGTGAAGCCACAGTGCTAGCCATTTGTGCTACCGTTCTGTCCAAATTTCCCAGATTTATTCCAACTTTCTAGTTTTCTATGTGACAATCTATGCAGTACACTTTCTCCAATTCCATGGGTTTTTACTTTTGCACCAGCCTCTTATGCAGCACCTTGTCAAATGCCTTTTTCAAATCTAAGCAGAGTACATCTACAGGTTCCCCTCTATGCTCTCGGTTACATCCTCAAAGAATTTGAGCAAATTTGTCAAACACATTTTACCTTTCATAAAACCATGTTGACGAGGGTTGATTATATTCAACTTTCCTAAATGATTAGTTATACCTCTTATACAACTTATACTATAGGAAACGAGGGTGCTGATTGGTTGGCAAGTCAATTCTGATTCCCAAGGCATTGCCATGAAGAAAACAATGGGGAAGTGTGAAGTTCCCAGGTAATTCAAAAAAAGCACAAGGTTTGTGCGCTTTCATATTCCTTTTCTAAAATGTATTCTTTCATTGGCTATGGATGTTGCTGGCAAGACCAGAATTTTTGCCCATTCCTAATTGCCTTTGAACTGTGTAACTTGCAAGGCCATTTATTGAGTTAAGAGTCAGCCCCATTATTGTGGATCTGGAGTCACATGTACACCAGCAAATGTTCCTCGCTAAAAGCATTAGAAAGCCAATTGGGTTTTTACAACAACCAATGATAGTTTCATGGTTACCACTGGTAATACTTGATTTCAATTCCAGTTGTTATTAATGGAGTTTAAATTTCACTAGGTGCCATGGTGGGATTTAAATCTATGTCCCTAAAGTATTAATTTGGGCTTCTGGATTAGTACTTACAGTCACATTACCACCATTCCACCATCTCCTTTCTATGCAGACAATGGGTCCATGCATACAAATATATGTTGTTATTAGCAAGCCAGATTGATTAAACTAACAACCAATTTAAGGTCAGCAATCAAGGTCATAGTGTGGTTCATTTATACTTGCTCAAAGTTATAGACATTCGCACACAGGGATCCATTAACTGCAAACAAAAGGAATATGCTCAAACTTTGCACCTTTTTTGAATGGCCTGAGGACTTGGGGAGCTGAGCATACTGGTGACCTATTGCAGACCGGACCTGGAATGCCTGACCGTGAAGTGCCACCCATACTATCTTCCATGTGAGTTCACTTCAGCCATTATCACAGCGGTCTACATCCCACCCAGGCAGAAGTGAAGAAGGCGCTGGACAAACTGTGCACAGTTATAAACAACTGCAAAACAGAACACACGGAGGCCTTGTTCAACGTGGCCAGGGACTTCAACAAGGCCAACCTCAAGAGTGTACTACCAAAATTCCACCAGCACATCTCCTATCCCACCAGGGGCGACAACACTCTTGACCACTGCTACTCAAAAATCAAGGGCGCATATCGTTCCATCCCCCGACCGCACTTGGGAAAATCGGACCACTGGCATACAAGCAAAAACTCAAGCGGGAGAATACAGCTAAAAAGGTTGTGCAGTGCTGGTCCGAGGAAACAGAAGAGCTCCTACATGACTGCTGAGAGACAGTGGACTGGTCCATATTTAAGAACTCAGCGATCAACTTAAATGAGTATGCCACCACCATCACAGCCTTCATCAGCAAATGTGTGGACGGCTGCGTGCCAAAGAAAGCAGTATGTATGCTCCCCAACTGGAAACCATGGCTAAATCGTGAGATTGACTCCCTATTGAAGGACAAGTCTGAGGCGTTCAAGTCAGGCGACCCTGACCTATACAAGAAATCCAGGTACGACCTGCGCAAAGCTATCCGAGATGCCAAGAAAGAATATCAAACCAAGCTAGAGTCACAGACTAGCGTTACAGACTCTTGGCAGTTGTGGCAAGGCCTAAACAACATAATGGGCTACAAAGCGAAGTCGAGCAGTATCTCTGGCAGCAGCACACCCTTCCCCAATGAACTCAATGCATTCAATGCTCGGTTCGAGCAGGAAACCAACGATCCGCTGTCAAGTGCCCCAGCAGCCCATAATTCACCCATACCCACCATCACAGCTTCCAAAGTCAGATCGGCCTTCCTGAAAGTGAACCCTCGGAGCGACGAGTCCAGACAGGATCCCTGGTTGTGCACTTAGAGCCTGCACGGACCAGCTGGCAGTGTGTTGGTGGACATCTTTAACCTGTCCCTACTCCGCTGCGATGTCCCCACCTGCTTCAAGGAGACCACCATCATACCGGTGCCAAAAAAGAACCAGGCAACGTGCCTCAATGCCTTAATGACTACCGTCCGGTGGCCCTGACTTCAGCCATAATGAAGTGCTTTGAGAGTTTGGTCAGGAAGCGCATCAACTCCATAGTCCCAGACCACATTGATCCACTGCAATCCACATATCGCCGCAACCGGTCCACGGGAGACACCATCTCCCTGGCCCTACACTCATCCCTTGAGCATCTCGACAACAAGGACTCCTACATCAGACTCCTATTTATTGACTACAACTCCGCCTTTTCAACCATAATCCCAGCCAAGCTCATATCAAAGCTCCAAAATCTCGGACTTGGCTCCTCACTCTGCAACTGGATCCTCGACTTTCTGACCCACAGACCACAATCAGTAAGAATAAACAACAACACCTCCTCCCAATAGTCTCAATGCCAGAGTCCCGCAGGGCTGCGTACTTAGCCCCTACTATGCTCCTTATACACACATGACTGCGTGGCAAAATTTGGTACCAACTCCATCTACATATTTGCTGACAACACTACCGAAGTGGGCCGGATCTCAAATAACGACGAGTCAGAATACAGGAGGGCGATAGAGAACCTAGTGGAGTGGTGCAGCGACAACAATCTCTCCCTCAAAGCTAGAAAAACTAAAGAGCTGCTCATTGACTTCAGGAAGCAAAGTACTGCACACACCCCTGTCGGCATCAATGGGACCGAGGTGGAGATGGTTAGCAGTTTCAAATTCCTCGGGGTACACATCACCAAAAATCTGTCCTGGTCCACCCACATCGACGCTATGACTAAGAAAGCCTATACTTCCTCAGGAAAATAAGGAAATTCGGCATGTCCACATTAACTCTTACCAACTTTTACAGATGCACCATAGAAAGCATCCTATCTGGCTGAAAGCATCCTATCCTTTCGCCTGGTATGGCATCTGATCAGCCCAAGACCGCAAGAAACTTCAGAGAGTCGTGAACACAGCCTCGTCCATCACACAAACCTGCCTCCCATCCATTGACTCCATCTACACCTCCCGCTGCCTGGGGAAAGCGGGCAGCATAATCAAGGACTCCTCCCACCTGGCTTACTCACTCTTCCAACTTCTTCCATCGGGCAAGATTTACAAAAGTCTGAAAACGCGTACGAACAGACTCAAAAACAGCTTCTTCCCCACTGTTACCAGACTCCTAAACGACCCTCTTACTGACCTGATTAACACTACACCCCTGCATGCTTCGCCCGATGTCGGTGTTTATGTACTTACATTGTGTACCCTGTGTTGTCCGATTATGTATTTTATTTTTATTTTATTTTATTTTCATGTACTTAATGATCTGTTGAGCTGCTCACAGAAAAATACTTTTCACTGTACGTCGGTTCACGTGACAATAAACCAATCCAATCCAATCCAATTCTTTGCTGCTTTCTCTATGTCAACACCAATCATAGTCAACTTGCCAAACAATCTCAAAAGTCATTCTCAGTGAATCCTATAAATCAAGAACAAAAAAAATCTTTGAAGCAGTTCAGTGAGGTTTGAACCACAATTAGTGTGCTTTGTCACTGTGCTTTGTGCTGATGGATTGAGTGTGATGTCGAACACTTAACCTACAACTTCTTCTAAATGAGTCCCCAGTGGCAGGAAACAGGCATTTTTGTCTGCAGGGTTCACTGAGAGCCAGGTAAGAATTGTGCAATAACAGCAAAGATTTGAGAGGACACTTATCTCCTTACACACAACAATAGTGAACCTGGACTAAGTAATCTGGTGGAGACTATCACTCAGCTGTGCTAAACCATCTCCCACGAGTAATGTCATTGAGGTCCAGACTGCACAAAGTCAGTTATTTAGTACATTGCAACACCAGTGGAATGTTTAGTGAGACAGGTGCACAGTCTATTGGCCTGCCAACACCACCTCATATATCCTCACACAGCTGCTTTGGAGTCTCTTAAGTCCAAAAAGTAGGCATGATTAATTAAATAAAGATATATATTTCATTCTAAATACAGTCAACGAATCACACAATCAACAAAAGATACAACCACATTACAGACAGTTTATCAATTTCCCCCTTTTTCTCCCCTTAACTAACTCAACACTCCACAACAATCCCCCCCCCCCCCCCCCCCCCCCCACCACCACCACCCACTGGTGGCAAACAAATCCTTGAATAGAGACAGTCTCCATCTTACATAGAATCCCTCTTATGACACTCCAAGAGCGAACGTAATCTTCTCCAGTTATAAGAGCTCTGCCATTTTCACCCAACCACGCCGGCACCTTTGATGGCACCGCCGACCTCCACCCAAATAAAATTTGCCATCAGGCGATCAGAGTACGGCCCGCCCCACCAGTTAGGGGAGAATCCCACCCAGTGTGGCCAGTACCGACATACCCCTCACTCCAAAGTGCCACCTCAGCTGACTCCATACCTTGATGGATGACACCACGACAGAGCTAATGATATACCTGCCCGGAGAGAATGGGAGGGGCCAGACAACTTAAGTATGCCCCCACACAGAAAGTTTTCTCTACCTGTATCCATTCCAACCTCCCCTGCCCCCACCACCATCTCAACTTATTCATTTTGCCACTCAATAATAACCATAGCAGGTTTGGTAGCGCCAGCCCCCCCGGCCCCTCCACCCCTCCACCCACTGTCCCCTCTGCAAAAAAGCCCATCCAAATTCTGGGCATCTTGTCCGCTCATACAAATTCCAAGAATAGCTTATCGATCTTCCAAAAGAACATCTTTGGAAGGAATATTAGAAGGGACTGGAAAACAAATAAAATCCTCGGGAGAATATTCATCCTTATGGTCTGCACCCTCCACGCTAAGTACATTGATTGGACTCCCACCTCTTCATATCCCCTTTTACCCCTCTACCAAGCTAGCCAAGTTCCACTTTATTGGGATGGAGGACCCAAAGCCCCCGAAACTCGGGGGTTTGGGTAAAAGGGGTTTCTCAGGCTTGAGAAAATATTTTTTTTAAATTACTGAGTCCAGCCTAATTAAATATGCAGTGTGATCTCATGGCATTATGTCTGCCATTGGGAGCTTAGACAATGGGTTAGGAGATTCAATTTTCAGCAGCTGCTTCATCTATATAAAAGGGGACAACAACCACTTGGGAGTAAGTGGTCAAATGTGATTGCACAGAATATATGGCTGGTAAAAGATTGTGTATGGCAAACTGATTTTGGCAAAAATAATTCATCCAAAAATGTTAAAGACAGGAAAAGGATTCTTTGGGCAAGTAACAAAGCTGTGCATGCCTTAGATCCTCTGTTTTGGGGGAAAGTAGAGGTAGTGGCACTTGAAGTCAGTTCAGGAAAGCCCTTGCCACTCTAGGCACTCAGCCCAGAAGAGATTCCATGTGCCTGGCAATAAGTAGTAATCAGGGTGAGCCTTGTGTACAGATTTTCAGCAATTGTGGACAAATGCAGAAGAATGTGGCAGACGCTAAGGAAGCTGCCGAGATATGGGTATCTAACTATGCAATATTCAAAACAGATAGCATGTCATATATTGTGGCATGTCAACATATTCCAGACTTATTGTTGGTTGGGCATGTGTCAACCGCTATTACGTATTTGAAGCTGAGCACCGTTTGTTTATTTCTCTGCTTGCAGAACAACGTAGCAAATGATAATAACTTTTACAAAGTTCCAGCAGTGTGATAGTGTATTACTGATGTAAAAAAGGGTTGATTTTTTAATGCAGTTTTAAAGAAAGATAATGAGGTTGCACTACACACATGGACAAGCTTTCTTTATATTGTATAATTATTAAAATGTGGTTTGACCCTTAATCTCATGGCATTGAGTAAGGTTCAACAGGCACTGTGCACATCGCTCAAATTAAATGGGTTTATCTTGAGCTTGGGAATCTGGTCTAGTACGCTTCTTAAAAATAATCACCATTTCATTTAACATTTTGCACTTGTTCTTATATGTTCCTCCATTCCCTTGTTCATTTTGCAGGAGGTGGATGCACCAATATTTGTATTTTTGATGATTTATACCAGTGGTTTAGCTTAATGTCTCTCACTCCTCCAGTACCAGGGGAGTTTAAGTGTCAGCTGTAGCCAGCATATTGAATTAAGTTTAATTCAATTCAAATATTTCTAGCATTGGTCAGTTATATGAAAAGCTTAAGGGAAAAGCCAAGCTATTTTTGAACATACACAGACTGTGATTTGTTCACTTATATGTATGACAGCCAATTATTTTCAAATGTGCTTGACTGTTATTCAATTCCAGGATGTCCCAAGAATTCTTTGCCAGAAATTTTAAGGAGTTATATCTGCTCAAATCTTTGAATGGGTTTTGAATTCTCAGGAGAATAGTCCAAGCCACCATCAGATCCTATTCTGATAAGAAATATCCTTAAAAATTGTTTCAATGTATTCAGTAGAAGATGGTTGGACAGTACTCCTCAACTTTTGAAAATTCTGTGAATGTAAACCTAAAAGAGTCTGAAGTTATGATGGTCGACCACTTATGAAGTCAGGATATCAATTCTGTGGAGGCAAACGTGGGAGAGAGGAAGGTGGGAAGAAATATAAAGATAGATAGCAGGTTTTTATAGACATTCAAAAATGAAACGAGAAAGCAAAGTGAGTGTCAGTCCTCTTGGGAGTGAGAATGGGGTGTTAACAGTAGATAATTAAGAAAATGGTGAATGAAATGAACAAATATTTTCTGTCCATCTTCACTATTTGCAGATGGATATAGATAATTTGAGTGAGTGGGCAAAAATCTGGTAGCTGGAGTATAATGTGGGAAAATGTGAAGTTGTTCACTTTATCAGGAAGAATAAACACATAGGGCTAGATTCTGTAGCCACCTAAGATGGACACTGGGCTACAAAATGGAGAACTGCTAAGGCTGCAGGGAGAAAACAGTCTTAGCAAGGACAAGCAGTTTGCAGAAGACTAATTAGCATTCTGCACGTATAGAAACCAGTTTGTTGCCAGGTGCAGAGTGTCAGCCAAAGGTGTAAATGGCAACAAGATCTACATAGTAATGAGGTGATCCAGATGCAGACCCCACACAATAGAAACATTTAAGTATGAATGGATACTTTTGAGTAGACGCCCAGACAGAACGGCACCATAGTATCCAACACAAAGAACCATAGGGACAGCCCACCCATTGAGAAACGACCCTCAGATTGGGGGGTTTGGAAGATATCGATTGGGAAAAGGCCCAATCGATACATGGCAGGTCACAGGACCGCCCCGAAGGGGCATGGACTTTGGGGGACCTATAAAAGTAGACCCCGCACATGGTTCGGTCTGTTTTTGGCTCCGGCTCTCTGCTGTTTTCATCGCTCCGGCTTCGCTTTGCTGATACATCGCATCCTGACTCCAGTTCCATCACCAGCTGTTGAGCATCAGCCATCGAACTGTAAGTGCCACTACAACGATCGCTACGTGATCCAGACTTTGCTAGACCCTGACAACTTTAAGTACCTGAGAGTTGCAGACCAAGAACGGGACGAAGGCCTTGCTCCCTGACCTTGACTGTTCCTGTCTAGATAAGTATTTTAGTTGTTTAGTATTAGAAGTAAGTTAGTCTCTTTAGCGTATGCATGTGTATTTATTATATTTGTCATAATAAATATCAATCGTTTGGACTTACTAATCGGTGTACAGATTTATTACTTTGAACCTGACCTTGATATACTTGTGAGGTGTCTAAATACGGCACCTGGCAACTCCTGAGCATAATTACATACACAGAGCCATAGTAGTGTTAAGCACACGGTCTTTAAACGGAGGTGTGTTAATACACTCCAGTAAAACGAGCAACAATTCTCCATTCTTGAGACTAAGTGTTGATACTGAGGCAGGATTCGTGGACTTTCACAACAGCAAAACTGGCGCCAAAGTTGGTCGATTCAACGACGGCGGAGGGGCTAGCATCGGAGCCACATGGAATGAAAAATGGTGCAGGATTCATTCGCCGAGTCCGTGATTGGCATTCAAGAGGCTGACAAGCTGCAGCTGCATATATAACATTACAATCCCCACACGCACTCATCCCAGCCAACAAGGTGGCACTGGTTGTGCTGGAGCGTGTCTTTCCCGCTGATGGGTCGGCTGGGCCAGGGGGTACCTAGGGGTGTGCCCTGGGGGGACACCTATATGACCCGTGGCCCAAAGTTCACAGTGGACTGTAAGCGGCGTGCGCAGCTGCATGGCTGCCTTCACTGCTGCGGCAATGTGCTCCACGTTCATCCACCCTAACCCCACAGCCCACCTCCTGGCCAGCCCTCACTACTCCTCCTGGCGAGCGGCACAACTGTCAGCAAACAATGGCAATGTTGGACACTTTCCATATCCCCTCTCTCTCCCTCTGCAAACACGACGCTGGTTTCTCAATTTTTAAAAGCAGAAGTGAACCGCACCATCGGGAACTTGGCCCAGAGGAGGCGGCGAATCGCCGTGGCCTCGGAGAATACCGGGTCAGGTCCACTAATGGTGTTTGCTGTACATGCATTCCCGATCACATTTACGCCGCTGTCGGGGTGACAGAGAATTGTGATTTGGCGTCAAATCGTGATTTTAGCGTCAGAACCAATTCTCTGCTTAATCACATTTCCCGATTTCGGCGACAGCCAAAGGAAAATCCTTCCCATGGAGTATTTCTTAAATGGAGAATTACTGCAGAACTCTGAAGAGGGGTCTATATGTTCTAGTGCATGAGTGAAAAAAATGTTACATTGCTATGACCCTCTTAGCTAGTGCGCGGTCAATTCGAGACCCGCTTGACCCGGAGTCACAACCCAAATAAGTTTTAAAATGCCTGAGGGCCTTGGCTGACCCCAAACTAGGTTGATAAATGTTAACACAAACAACTTATATTTTTTAACAGTAATATAATTAAACTGATAAAAATGTAAGTGGCGACTTAATACCTCTCTCCCAAACCACCTTTCCCCACTCTAACTACCTCACTCTCTCTACACACACAAACAACAGAGAGGGAAAAAGGATGGTTGAGAGGTAAAAAAAACTATCAATAAAAATGGAAGGATAAAGGGGGCAGTATTCTCTGGGCTCCCAACCATATGGGTTTCACTGCTCCTGCACATATCAATGGGAATTCCCATTGACATCACCCCGTGCCACCAGGAAATCCATGGACACGGGTACACTGCCGGTGGCACCAGAGCATCCTGTCACCAGGGTTTTCCTTAATTGTGCTGGCCAACAACTTTTCATGATCCCTTTTAGCCCTCTTGACTCCTTGCTTTAGTTTCTTTCTACTTTCCTTGTATTCCACACTTGCTTCATGGGTTCCCAGCTTCCTAACTATGACATATGCTTCCTTTTTCTTTTTGACTAGATTCACAATATCCTTCATTATCCAAGGTTCCCAAAACTTGCCATACTTATCCTTCATCCTTGCAGGAATGTGCCAGAATTCCTATCAACTTACACTTGAAAGCCTCCCACATGTCAGATGTTGATTTGCCCTCAAACATCTGACTCCAATCTACATTCTTCAGTTCCTGCCTAATAGTTTTGTAATTAGCCTTCCCCGGGGCCGGTGACAAACCCGCCCCCGCCGTGTCCCATATTCTCCGCCCCCCGAGATTCGGCGGGGGCTGGAATTGCGCCGCGCCAGTCGGCGGGCCCCCCGCGGCGATTCTCCAGCACGTGTTGGGCCGAAGTCCCACCGCTGACAGGCCTTTCCTGTCGGCGTGGTTTAAACCACCTCTGGTATCGGCGGGATTGGCGGCGCGGGCGGGCTCCGGGGACCTGGCGGGGGACACGGGGCGATCTGACCCCGGGGGGGTGTCCCCACGGCGGCCTGGTCCGTGACCGGGGCCCACGCTCGGCTGGCGGGCCTGTGCCATGGGTACACTCTTTTTCTTCCGCCCCCGCCATGGCCTTCACCATGGCAGGGGCGGAAGAGACACGCTCCCCTGCGCATGCGCCGGTATGACGTTAGCAGCCACTGACGCTCCGGCACATGCGCGGACTTATGCCAGCCGGCGAAGTCCTTTCGGCCCCGGCTGGCGTGGCGCCAAAGGCCTTTCACGCCAGCAGGCGGAGTGGAAACCACTCCAGCGCTGGTCTAGTCCCTAAATGTGCGGAGAATTCCGCACCTTTGGGGCGGCCCGACACCGGAGTGGTTCATGCCACTCCGACATGCTGGGACCCCCCTCCCCACCGGTGGGGGTCACCCTGCTAACAGAAATGATGGCCATTTGGGGGGGGGCGGGGTAGGGGGTTGTTTTTTTCTGTTTTCTGTGTTTTCCGTGTCGATTGGGATAGTGAGAATGGGCGTTGGGGCTTCCTTTGTTTGGGATGAGGGAAGGGATAGGGAGGGGTGCAGACGACAAAGGTTTGATTTTAGAGTCAATGGACGGAGGGGGTGGTGGCAGCCAACTTGGGTGGGTCCAGGGGTGGGCAGGGTAGGGACTTGGAGGAGTCCATTAGGATTCTGGTATGGCTGATCATGTTGGTGGGGTCGGTGGTGTTTGGAGTCCCCCCGATCAGACTGGTCTCATGGAATGTGCCAATTAAAAGGTCTCGGGTGATCATCCATTTAAAAAGCTTGAAGGCAGATGTGGGCTTTGATTGTCCGATTTGCAGACAAAGTACTGACATATGTGTGGGAACAGTGGCATTTTACGCCAGAAATAACGCGCCGCCCGCACACCAATCCTCCGTTCGGTGGGGAGCTAGCAGCTGCGCAGCGTGAAGCCCCAGGCTTTACCTGCGAATATGGCCGGAGAATTGCCGGGTCCATGGCTGTGAATGCACATGACAGCGGCCTGCGGTGGCCATGCCATGCAACATGGCGCTGCCGTGCGCGGTTCCGACCTGCCAAATACTGTTCCCCAGTAACACCCCTCGCCACACCCAGACCACCCCCCACCAGT
Source organism: Scyliorhinus canicula (assembly GCF_902713615.1). Taxonomy (NCBI): domain Eukaryota; kingdom Metazoa; phylum Chordata; class Chondrichthyes; order Carcharhiniformes; family Scyliorhinidae; genus Scyliorhinus; species Scyliorhinus canicula. The sequence goes on along the minus strand of NC_052159.1, from coordinate 69,751,345 downwards.
GCCCACAACCGCCATCAAAGCCTCATTTACCCACGGAACGGCTCCGCCCGCCCGACTGTGGCGGCGCTGGACCCAGTCCGCAACCGCCATGCGGGGTCCCTGAAATAAAATAGCATGAGTGATCCACGCCGTCGGCAACTCACCCCATCGGGTGCGGAGCATCGGGGGAATGCCTCAGGTGACATCCTGAGGCCTTCCATAAGGCGTGCGGCGTAGTCCTCAAATATGCCATGTTTGAGGGGGCGGAGCATCACAAAAGCGGTGCCGCCCCCGATTTTGCACCCAGCGACCGTCGTGGATGTTAGATGTGGCACTTTTAGCAAATATGGGGGCAAGTGAGAGGATTGGGGTGGCTATAGGCAAACATTTTGAGTTCAATAAAAACAATCAGGTCTTTCCCTGCAGAAGGTAGTAATTAGGGAGAGCTAATCACAATTAAGGTACATAGGGAGAAGGTAGAGAGGATGGAAAGACAGAAGTTGACGGAGGCCATTTTGCCAGTGGACTGGCAGTGTTCGGAGGAGTTGTTGAAGGAGAAGAAGCTCCAGATGGAGTTTGAACTGTTGTTGAGGGAGAAGGTGATTGGTCAGTTGCGCCAGGTATGGGAGGTGTTTTATGAGCATGGGGAGAAGGCCAGTAGTTTGCTGGCTCACCAGTTGAGACAGCAGATGGCTTCGAGGGAAATCACGCAAATTAAAGACTCCGGAGAAGAGTATTTTCTGATCCAGGTAAGAGAATTCCAGAATGGGTGTTTGAGACCTTCTACCAAGTGCTGTACACTCGGAGCCCCCGGGGGGGGAGACTCGGACATGAAACAGTTTTTGGATGGCTTGGATTTCCCGGTCATAGAGGAGGGGAAAGTGCACGGGTTGGGGGACCCACTTGGGTTAGAGGAGGTGATGAGGCTCATTGCTTTAATGCAGTCTGGAAGGCCTCAGGGCCCGGACAGATTCCCAACTTAATATTTTTTGAAGTTTGCAATGAAGCTGGGGCCTCATCTAATGGAAATGTACAATGGTTTGTTTACCGGGGGAGTTCCCGTCCACGTTGACACAAGCTTCGATTTCGCTCATTTTGAAAAAGGATAAGGATCCAGAGGAGTGTGGTACTGATCAATCAATATCATTGCTAACTAATCATGATGAATACATAGGAAACTCTGAACCAATAAAGCAACATCTATCTCGACTGAACCCACAGACACTGGCTCATGTAGAGGTGGAAATCTAGTGCACATTGGATATGTTGGGGAAACAAGCGAAAATGGTGTGGTCCACCGATCACAAAGTAGAATTTGGGAGATTGAGGACCATGATAATGGGTGAACCATTACTGGCCCTGGACTTTTCTAAAACTTTTAAAATGGCCATGGAAAGGGTCCAGAGGAGGTTCACAAGAATGATCCCTGGAATGAAGAACTTCTCGTATGAGGAACGGTTGAGGACTTTAGGTCTGTATTCGTTGGAGTTGAGAAGGATGAGGGGGGATCTTATTGAAACTGCGAGGCCTGCATAGAGTGGATGTGGAGAGGATGTTTCCACTTGTAGGAAAAACTAGAACCAGAGGACACCATCTCAGACTAAACGGACGATCCTTTAGAACAGAGATGAGGAGGAATTTCTTCAGCCAGTGGGTGGTGAATCTGTGGAACTCTTTTCTGCAGAAGGCTGTGAAGGCCAAATTACTGAGTGTCTTTAAGTCAGAGATAGATAGGTTCATCATTAATAAAGGGATCAGGGGATATGGGGAGAAGGCAAGATAATAGGGATGAGAAAATATCAGCCATGATTGAATGGCAGAGCAGACTCTTGAATGGCAGAGAAGACTCAATGGGCTAAGTGGCCTAATTCTGCTCCCATGTCTTATGGTCTTATGGTCTTATGGATGCCAGCGACCTGGGCGTGGGGGCAATGCTACTACAAGACGACGATACAGAGGCCAGTGGGATATTTTTCAGAAAAACTAAGTCTGAACCAAAGAAAGTATTCCACCATTGAAAAGGAAGCCTTAGCCTTGCTACTAGCCCTTCAGCACTTTGAAGCATATGTCCGGCATGGCAATAAACAAAGCTTAGTTTAAATGGACCATTATCCACTTGCGTTTATAGAAAAGTTTAAAACCCGGAACGCAAGATTATTCTGTTGGAGTTTATTATTACAACAGTTTAATGTTAACATTTTACACAATCCCAGAAGGGATAGTGTGATCGCGGATGCTTTGTCATGGGTTTGAGGGTTGAGTAGTTACTAAATGTATGATCTCGGGCGGGGGGGGGGGGGGACACATACATAATGAGGAAGGCTGAATGGATACATGTTTGTGATTTATGTCTTGCATACCTCATAATGAAACCTGACATTTCATTCCTTTTAGGGAGGCAGGTATGTAAGGAACCTTCCTGTTTATTCCCTTATTTTCCATTTCTTTGATTTGTCGTTATAATTTTTGATCCATGCATATTTAATGAACATATAGCATTAAGTCGAGCAGAGGAAGTGAGGAACTCAAAAGTTGCAAAATAATACACAGTGCTATGAAGATGAAGATTTTGAGCAGAAGAACTCAAGACTTTCTGGCACTTGAGAGATTGGAAGATCTCAGATTGGTCAAAGATTGTATTCTGCCTGGCAACAGACATAGAATTTACAGTGCAGAAGGAGGCCATTCGACCCATCGAGTCTGCACCGGCTCCTGGAAAGAGCACCCTACCCAAGGTTAACACCTCCACCCTATCCCCATAACCCAGTAACCCCACCCAACACTAAGGGCAATTTTGGACACTAAGGGCAATTTATCATGGCCAATCCACCTAACCTGCACATCTTTGGACTGTGGGAGGAAACCGGAGCACCCGGAGGAAACCCACGCACACACGGGGAGGATGTGCAGACTCCGCACAGACAGTGACCCAAGCCGGAATCAAACCTGGGACCCTGGAGCTGTGAAGCGATTGTGCTATCCACAATGCTACCATGCTGCCCGTATCAGACAGCGAATCAGACAATGATTCTCTTCAATCAGATGGGAGGTTTTCAGAGGATCCACGAATGAAACAGAACTCTCCTGGATGCCAAGAGAAGAAGCTGTGAGTTGCTCTCTCTTCAAATCCATTGCATTTTGACCTCCTGCTGTGCAGCACCTCCTCTGATTTACCAGATTGCTGATAGAGCAGTAAGCCCATACAATGCTCTCAAGATTCTATTGCTGTGGTAAAGTTGGTGCTAATTGCCTCCTTAAATAGCTTAAATGCATTCTCACTGCTATCGGGCTGATAGCCATCACCACTGCAAGCCCATCTCCAGGTGAGGAGGCAGGAACGCGTTGCAATCAAGCTAGTGCTTTGCTCCAGATTTTCTTGTCCAGCCCGCCTCAAAATACTCCTTTCCTAGAGTCAACAACCATAAAACCTATATTTATATCGCGCCTCTAACATAATAAAACATCCCAAGGTGCTTCACAGAAACATTATCAAACAAAGTTTGATAACAAGACACATATGGCTTCAAGGAGGAAAGTGAGGTGAGGAGATGAAAAGGTGTAAGGAGGGTATTCCAGAACTTGGAGCCGAGACAAGTGAAGGTACTGCTACCAATGGTGGGGCAATTAAAATCGAGGATGCAAAAGAGGCCAGAATTAGAGGAGTGCAGATATCTCATATGGGCTTTAGGAGCATAAAGTGATAGGAAGGGGTGAGGCTACAGAGGGTTTTGAAAACAAGAATGTGAAAATGTTTTCATCAAGTTATTGCTTAGCTGGGAAGCAATGCACGTCAGTGAACAGCAGAAGTTTTGATGACCTTAAGGTTTTAGAGACTAAAGTAGTCATAGCCAGGAATGCATTGGAATAGTCAAGTCCAGAGGTAAGAAAAAATGAATGAAGGTTTCAGCAGTAGATGAGCTGAGACAGGGGCAAGTTCCGGCAAATGGATAATGCTGCCCTCATATTTGACAGGTAGGCCTGCAGGTATGAATTGTAGCATAATTGTGGCGATTTAACTTCCAGTGCCAGAGCATGAATTTTACTCCTTAATTTGATAATACTTTATCCATTAAATTCAGACACAACAAAAACATACCCAGTCAGCCCTGCCAAGTTCTCCTCACTAACATCTGGGGCTTTGTGATAAAATTGGGTGAGCTGTCCCACAGACTAGTCAAGCAACAGCCTGATACATACCTTACAGCTAATGTCACCGAAGCCTCCATTGCCATCCCTGGGTACGGCCTGATTCCCCAACTGGAATGACCCACCAGAAGTGGCAGCACAGCAATGTACAGTCTGGAGTGACTGGTCCTCACAACACTTCCTCAACATTGACTCCAAACCCAATGAAGTCTCATAGCATAAGGTCAAACATGAGCAAGGAATCCTCTTGCTAATTACGACTTAATGCAGTCAATCAGGTGAAGAATTAATGCTCCTCTATGTTGAACACCATATGGAAGAACCAGTGGGGGTAGTAAGGTCATAAAATGTACTATGGATGGGGTCTTCAATGTCCGTTACCAAGCATGGCTCAGTAGCACTACTACAGGCCGAGCCCAGAAGAACATAGCTGCCACATAGGCATACAGTGGTAGAATCATCATGAGTGAAAAAAGTGCCATGATCTCATCTTCATCAATTTAACTTTCATTAATGCATCTGTCCATGGCAACATTGGTAAGATTGATCATCAAACAGTCTTTGTGGAGATAAAGTCTCATCTCCACTGTTACGGGTTGGACTTGTGTAGCCCCTGCCAGTCCACAATCAAGATGTTTGTGTGTCAGGTGTGGCCTATGCTCAGTGTAAAGTTTGTTCATTTAAAATAAATTCCAGCAGCAGGATCTGATGATTTTTTGAAATAATGAAGGTTATTTATTTTCACACACTAGCCCCAGAGGATTGACTGCAACATCTTAATCATTCGTCTCACTCTCACTTATCACACACATGAAGATTAGATACAGATGACATTAAAGTAGCAATTATAAAAATGATATTTATAATTCAGTCTTTATGTCGATGCAAGCCTGTTATTTTCTTGAAGTTGAGTTGATCCTTTAGTTGGAGTGAAGGTCTTTTAGAAACAAAGGATTCTCATGAAACTGCAAAGCCTCTTGTAGATGAGTAGCCAGGAGGTTGGTCTTCAGATAGATTTGCGATCTGCAACAAGTGCAGTATTTAGGTTGCTTCAGAAGGTTTTCTGCTACAATGTCCAGCTGTTTCAGATGCTTCACATGTTTCTCACACATACATTTCTTTGTTCAGATTGTATTCTCGTGCAATCCCTGGCAGTTAATTTCAATGACATGATGCAGGGTTAACATCGATAGGTCCAGACCACCATGATACAATAGCAGTTGACAAGGCTCATTTCACTCTTACTTTTGTTACAACTTGGGCTCAAATAGTTTCCTTTGTTCAATATGGCACCCTTGAGGCCAAATGTCTGAAGATTTCATTTTCCTCAAAGGCTAGTTCATCCTTACACAATGAGATCTTTCAACTTCACCAGTGGCTGTAAAGTACCCTTATTCAGGTTCACGTTTAACTAAATGTTGCCACAGAATTGAATACTATCTACAGCTCAAATGTCCATAGTCATATGTTAGTTACAGCTCCATTTTAACAGAGTTTGTGTCCACTTTTATTAAATATGATTTTACAGACTATGATACCCAATACTTCATGATTATATTAAGCATGAGACCACATTGAGGACACTCTCCATCGCATTGTATGGCACCATCAACCTGCTAAATGGGATAGATTCAGAACAGATTTAGTAGCTCAAAACTGAGCATCCATGAGGTTCTGAGAATTATTATCTGCACCAAAACCCACCGAAATCTGTAACTTCATGGCCTGCTATACCCCTCACCCAAACATTGCCATCAAACCAGAGACCAAACCTGGTTTAATGGGAAGTGTGGAAAACCATGCCTGTAGAACCAACAGGCATAGCTAAAAATGAGGTGCCAACCTAGTGAAAGTATAATGCAAGACTGTATGTATGCTAATTGGTGGAAATCACTTGCTGTGGACAGAGCTAAGTGATCTCACAACCAGCAGATCAGATCAAAGCTCTGCAATCCTTCCGCATTCAGTCAAGAATGGAATGAAATAATGAACAATGGATTACCTCGAGTGCGGGATTTACTGACCACCCTGCTGCGTGTTTTTCGGCAGAGGATATGGCCAGCCAGCGGGATCTACCGGTCCTGCCATCATCAACGGGATGTCCCGTTGACAGTAGTTCTTGTCGCCGGGAAACCCGTGCGCCGGCGTGGGACCACAATTTCCCACTGGTGTGAACAGCTGGTAAATTCTGCCCTTGTCTTTCCCATGGAGCAAATAACTAAATTCCAGACAAGAGGTGAAAGTGACTGCCCGAGACCTTAACCATCATTTGATCGATTGTGGCATTATCCTAGTAAAATCAAAGTCAATGAGTTTTAGGGAAAACTCTCCACCTATTGCATAACTATTACAAGGGAAAATGGTTGAGGTTATTGAAAGCCAATCACCTCAGCCCCGGAACATCACTGCAGCAGTTCCTTAGGGCCGTGTCCAAGACTGAAACAGCTTCAGCAGCTTCATCAGTGACTTTCCCTGAGTTCACTGTTTATTGCACAGTGCTCAGTTCATTTTCAGTTCCTCGAGTAATGTAGCAGTTCGTGCCTGCATGCAGGAATACAGACAACAATTAGGTGCTAAACGGTAAGCAACATGTGTCACTCAAGTGCCAGGCAATGACTATCTCCAATAAGAGATAATCTATCATCTCTTCACATTCAATGGCATTACCATTGTCAAGTCCTCATCATCAACATTCTGGGGATCACCACAAAATGAAAACTTTACTGGACCAGTCACATAAATACTGTGGTTACAAGGCAGGTGTTCTGCTGTGGACAACCCACCTCCTTACTTCCCAAAGCCTTCCTACCAACTACAAGCTGCAAGTCAGAAGTGTGATGAAATAATCTCCAGTTGCCTGAATAAGTGCCGACTCAACAACACTCAAGAAGCTCAATAATATTCAAGAAAAAGCAGCCTGCCTGACTGACACCCGTTCCACTACCTTAAACACTCATTCTCTCCCCAATCAGTGCACCATGGTTGCAATGTGTGCTATCTGCAAGATGCACAGCAGCAACACACCATTCTTCGACCCATGACTCTTACCAATTAAAAGGGCAAGGGCCGTAGGCACATGGGAACACCATCACCTACACGATCCCTTCCAAGTTATACAAAATCCTAAGTTGGAAACACAGTGCTATTCCTTCATCATCAATAGGTCAAAATCCCAGAATTCTCTTCCTCGCAGCACTGTGGGAGTACATTCATCACAAGGGCTGCGGTGACCCAAGAAGGAAGCTCACCACCATTTTCAGAAGAACAATTAGGGAATAGACAATACATGTTGTCCTTAACAGTGACACCCAGATTCTATGAATGGATAGAAAAATAAATATTGCAATTATGGTTTTAAAAACAACCTGCTCCTTTAATTTCAAATTAGCTTGTCAAATGGTTTTGGGCCTTGAGGTTTGCAGTATTTCTGAAGTTTGACTGAAAGGTTGAAATCTTGAAGTCATTTTGTAGTTTCCCTCTTCTATAAGACAATACCATTCTTTTTAAATTTGAAGATTATTTTATTTACAGTTGGTTTCACATTGACTTGAAAACCATGATTTAGGCTCTCCAAAGAAGTGCACCAAGTTCAGATCTGTTCTTAACAGGTCAACTTTGCACACTTCAGATTTTACACAGCTGGATTGCCAACATGCCGCGTGAATGGAGGCAGCTGATAATTTAAATGGCCACCTGCCATTGTAAAATATGCATGTGTGAAACCCGAATCACCCCATCCAGCCCTTGTGGAAATGGGAAGTGCTGTGCTGAGGGGGCAGGACATCAGATTTTCAGGCACTTCTGCCATTTTCACCACAACAAAGTTTTTCATCATGGCAAAACCCTAGGCCTGTGTGCTTTTCCATTAACATGAACATTTTCGGCATGTTCTGAAGAACAGAGCCAACAAAATAATTCTCCAACCCTGGTGGCCATAGTTCAGCTGACAGCACTCTCACCTCTGGATCTGAAAGTTGTGGGTTCAAGTCCCACTCTGGGGATGATATTACAAAAATCTAGGCTAACGCTACAATGGAACACTGAGAGAATACTACTGTTGCTCGTTCTGGGTGAGTGTGCTTAACACTCAATTTGGCTCTGTTTCGTTACTTAGCTCTGGAGTCACCAGGTATCGTTCAAAGCAATACAACCATACACCAATTAGTAAGTTCAAACAACTGAGTTTATTATAATACAATTATAATACTACCCATGCACACGCTAAGAGGATTAAACTATTCCTACCGCTAAATAAACCAATACTTATCTCAAGGGAACTGCCGGATCAGGGGACAAGGCCTCTTGCTCTGCTCTGGTCTGCAGACTTCAGGTTGGTACGGGTTAAAAGGGGTCAGGAGTGTCTATCTCTGGTAGCGATCGTTGTGAGACTTACTTGCTGGCAGCTGCTGTACCAAACCTCTCCTCTCTCTCGTTCAAGGTCTTCTTGGCAAAAGCTGGTCGAAATGCTGGTCCAGAGAGGAGGGCTGGTTAAGGAGAACGAACTATGTGTGGGACCTGTCTTTTATAGGTCCCAGGGCTTCGCGCTCTTTTGGGCGGACCCCTTTACCTGCTCGGAATCGATTGGGTCTCTTCCCAATCGATATGTTTGAATCCCCCCCAATACTGAGGCTGTTCCTTGGCTACTGGGCGGGCTTTCAGGTGCTTTGTTTTCGGACCCCGCTGGTGCCGGGGTGTCTGGTTTCTCATACACTGTTGCAATCACTTCCCCATTTGTGTCCATTGTCCCTGGGATCGTTCCATTACTATGTTAACTATCCCAGAGATTGCCTCATTAGTATGCGGAATGTTCATTTCGGTGCTGTCTGCTCTCTTAGCAGACAGAATACACATTGGCTTGGTGCAGCCTGCTTGCGCTGTGTTAACATTGTCCATTTTAACCGGTAAGCTTTGCATTCCTCCATTTTGTATTTAGGGAATGGCCAACTTCGGTGGCTACACTACATTGTTGGAGCTACCAAGATCCCAGTTCCATATACTGTTTATTTTTGACACTCATTCAACACAAGTGAAATATATATGGTTGCTATGCCCAATTAAAGAATGATGTGCAATCTTTTGGAGTTTGGAGGACAGCTGTGGGAGGGAACTGTGGGTCTCTGAAAGTTAAAACAGAAACTAGAATGAGGTCTGCTCATTTTACTTCCCAGTCCCAATACGCTGCCCCAGTGCATCTAGTGAGAGCCCTAGTTTGTCTGTTGCATTGTTGAAGATATTCTTCAGAGGAGACATGTTAATGGAACATGGCCAACTGACTGTAATGTACACAGTGGAATCTGGAAGTTCCCTGTGGCATAAAAGTTAAGAACCATTGTAACCTTTTGTGCAAACAGGCAATGATGTGCCAGTAATTCACTGCCCCTACGGGTTTTTATGGACCAAGTAACCTTGTACCTGTGCTTGTTAGCTACAGTTCCTCTGTTATGACCAAATGACTGCTTCTTGTATTAATAACTGATCCTCTTATGTTAAATCACTGCTTTGGGTAATTTCTTGTGCAAGTCATGAATCTCCAATTTATTCTGCACTCCAAGGATACTTACTTCTTCTCTTGCACTAAGTGAAACTTGGCAATGCCACTGTAGCCATGCTATGCTTAAACTTGATTTCTCAGTATTCATTGAACTAATGCCATTGGACTGCAATATTCGCTTGCTGAAACTCCCCCGATTCTACAGGTTTCTGTTTAAGGCATCACCCAGCATGAAATGTTTTTTTCCTACAGTTTTGCTAAGATTGGAATCAATTTTTGATAGGGTGAGAAGTCTCAGAGAAGCTCTGAGCCAAAACCACTACTTTCAACTCATTTCTACCTTTATGCTAAAACTAGTGAAGATAACACTTCACAGCCTCTAAACCTTAGTAGATGGAATGCATGTGGAATTCCTGGTGTACTGGTTGCTGTTATAAGGATAGCTACACTTTGATTTTACGTTGGATGGAATTTTATGAGCAGAGCTGAGGTGTGGCTACCTAGTCCTGAAGTGGGTGACACTGACACCAGCATGGGGGGAAGGGGGGGGGGGGGGGGGGGGGGGGGGGGGTGGTGAGGTGCCCCTGGCATGACCATTCTGAGGATGTAAGTGCAAATCTGGAACATAGCTGAAGTTCTCCCTGACTAAGGCTTTCCCTGTCTGGAACCTTCCCAACTGCACAACAATTCAACCCCTATAGAATACCTATAGTGCAGAAGGATGTTGTTCAGCCCTTCGAATCTGCATTGACCCTCCAAAAGAGCACTCTACCTAGGTCCACTCCCCTGCCCTATCCTTGTAACCCTGTGCATTCATCATGGCCAATCCACCCAACCTGCACATCTTTGGACACTAAGGGGTAATTTATCATAGCCAAGCCACCCAACCTGCACATCCTTGGACACTAAGGGGTAATTTATCATGGCCAAGCCACCCAACCTGCACATCCTTGGACACTAAGGGGTAATTTATCATAGCCAAGCTACTCAACCTGCACATCCTTGGACACTAAGGGGTAATTTATCATAGCCAATCCACTCAACCTGCACATCCTTGGACTTCGGGAGGAAACAGATGCACCTGGAGGAAATCAAGGCAGACATGGGGAGAGCATGCAAACTCCACAGACAGTCAACCAAGGCTGAAATTGAACCCGGGTCCCTGGGGCTGTGAGGGAGCGGTGCTAACCACTGTATAACAGCCTATATTTATGTAGCGCCTTTAACATAACTAAATGTCCAGAAACACTTCACAAGAGCATGAGTACTGCCATTTCCCTCTCAGCTATTCATGTGGCCACATCCATTGTGAAAGATTGGCAAATCTTATAGTGAGCTAGATCCAGCAGCCCAGTTTGTGGATGCTGGAGATGCAAGCAGACCTAAATGTCATCAGAGTGGTTAAGTGAGAAGGGTTATAATGCTGGACTGTCTCCAAGTTCCTTCTTCTTCTCAGGTTAGCAGATAAGTGCAGATGTATCTCGCGAGGGAGGAACAATGGCTGCCTGCTGCTTGTGGGGGCTCCTCTCAGAGTGTTCCAAATATGGACAGTGGCTCCTCGACTCCACCAGTGACATGGGCTTCAGTCGGCACAACGACAAGGGAGGATCCTGGACCTATTGAGGAGCATCTCTGCTTGTCCGAGCCTTCCAGGCCTCAAGCAATCAGAGGACGGTTGCTAAGGTTCTCCAAGCCACTTGGCAGCCCAATCAACAGCCTGTCGCTACTGCATTCTCCAGTGAAAGGTAGGGGCACTGTTGTGTTCTATACTGATATGAAAAGCAACAATCACTCAGAAGCAATTGTGTAAAAATGTTTTGGGTTCATTTATTGAGACTAGACACATGAGAACATTTATACAGAGGCATAAAACCTGATAAACACAGAGCTGCATTTGAGTGCTCTGCTGGGAGCAAAGGTGAAACTAAAAGCACACAACACACTTCCTTTCTAGTGATGTCATGCTGCAATCCCTTAAAGGCATATTTCAACAAGCCCCTTTCTTTTCAAAGAACTTCCCTTTCAAAAATGTATACCTGATTATAATATGTGCCCATGTATTAGTTACCATTAAATAAGTTAATAGAGCAGATTCATCTATAAATCTTGAAAGCGTAGAGGCAATCTGCTGGTAGGCCCAGAACGTATATTGGTAAGCTTGTCTGGAGTTGTCTTTATTTGTTCGCAGTGATCTGTGGGATTGTTATTCTTGGATGTTATTTCTGGATACATTTGGATCTTGTCCTAGATGGAATAGGACTACAGTTGAAGTGCTGGAATGGATCTGATTTGTCCTCAGTTACACCTCACCATTGTGCCTATGCGTGTAATTGCTTCATAGGACTTTGGTTCTGAACAAATCCCTGTCACCGTGGCTGGATGCCACATGTCTTATGTGGGGATCCTGTATGTGAACTTGTCCCAACTGTAAACTTGGCAATTCTGTACCTTCATTTTTAATCATGCAGATTGTTTATTTTCCAGTGCACTTTTTAACAGCCTGACTTGGAAATACATTGTCTTTCCTTCACTGTCACTGGGTTAAAATCCTGGAATGTCCTCTGTAACTACACCAAAGGAAGTGCAACGGTTCAAGAAGGCAGCCCACCACCATCTTCTCAGGGGCATTAAGGATAGGCAATCAATGTTGGTCCAGCCAGCGATGCCCACATCACATAACTGAATTTTTTAAAAGGAAATTGTCGACAGTTATCTGTAATAAACAAAATAAACTGAAAAAACATTTTGAATGTGCACAACAGTTGTGCTTAACATATTGTATAATTGCCAAGTAATGGAGCACTTGCAAAGAAGTCGATGACATTGGTGAAGTCAGTGCCATGGGACATGAAAGAGGTCGGATGTGATTTTGGACAAAGGATGGGTAGGATCTTCACGTGGAATCAATGGTGATATGTGCTGACTTGGACTATGATCTTAACATTCCTCACAATTTTTGGCGGCAACTTCAGTCTCATTGTTCATACTTGGCCAATTGGCTGACTCTCTTGTGAGTTTTCTTATCTGATCTATGCCCATGTGTGAGTGACAAATTTGTTGAAAAATATCAGGTTGTAGAGATTCTGGTATGATAACCTGTCTGCCTATAAAATGATTCTCTGTGTTACAAATTGGGGAAAAGTAAGATAAAAAACTCAAATTGGGATAAAATAACAAGGGAAATTCATAAGGGCAGAACTCTGAAGGGGTTTTCATATGCGAATTAGCATACCTGTGAAAAAAGCAAGTGCTTCCCTATGTGACTAGGGGAAAACAATGGGATGTAGAAAAGGTAACTCCAAAGTGGAAAGATGGGCAGCATGGTGGCGCACTGCAGTCTCACGGCGCCGGGGTCGCAGGTTCGATCCCGGCTCTGGATCACTGTCCGTGTGCAGTTTGCACATTCTCCCCGTGTTTGCATGGGTTTCACCCCCACAACACAAAGATGTGCAAGGTAGGTGGATTGGCCATGCTAAATTTCCCCTTAATTGGAAAAAATGAATTGGGGACTCTGAATTTTAAAAAAGTGGAAAGATAAAAGGGGCAGCATGGTAGCATTGTGGATAGCACAATCACTTCACAGCTCCAGGGTCCCAGGTTCGATTCCCGCTTGGGTCACTGTCTGTGCGGAGTCTGCACATCCTCCCCGTGTGTGCGTGGGTTTCCTCCGGGTGCTCCGGTTTCCTTCCACAGTCCAAAGATGTGCAGGTTAGGTGGATTGGACATGATAAATTGCCCTTAGTGTCCAAAATTGCCCTTAGTGTTGGGTGGGGTTACTGGGTTGTGGGGATAGGGTGGAGGTGTTAACTTTGGGTAGGGTGCTCTTTCCAGGAGCCGGTGCAGACTCGATGGGCCGAATGGCCTCCTTCTGCACTGTAAATTCTATGAAATCTATAAGGGAATTGACACTTATATGCTAAAGGCAGGTCCACGGGGTGGGCACCATCAAAGGGAAAGAATGATATATCCATAGCACGATAATTAGAGAAAGGGATACAGTGAGAGACAGCTACCTTCCCCGGAGGAAACCCACGCAGACATGGGGAGAACGTCCAGACTCTGCACAGACATTGACCAAGCTGGAAATCGAACCTGGGACCCTGGAGCTGTGAAGCAACTGTGCTGACCATGTGCTGCCATGCTGCCCATGTCACACATGTCAAGTAACAGGGAAACCACAAGTTGCAAAAAAAGCACTTTTGTTTCCCTATTCCACCTTCCAAACAACCTTTTGCAAGAGTTCTTGTCGTTGGACCGCTTTCGAAAACGTGAAATGGAAATTAATATTTGTTCATTACCATGGACATATCAATAGATTTCCAGAAACCAACATTACAGCCAAGGGAGCACAGTAGCACAGTAGTTAGCACTGTGGCTTCACATAACCAAGGTCCCAGGTTCGATTCCCGGCTGAGTCAGTGTCTGTGCGGAGTTTGTACGTTCTCCTGGTATCTGCGTGGGTTTCCTCCGGATGTCCCAGTTTCCTCCCACTGGTCCCAAAAGACGTGCTGTTAGGTAATTTGGACATTCTGAATTCTCTCTCCATTTACCCAAACAGGCGCCGGAATGTGGCAACTCGGGGCTTTTCACAGTAACTTCATTGCAATGTAAGTTTACTTGCAACAATAAAGATCATTGGGGAACGATTCTCCGCCCCCCACGACGGGTAGGAGAATAGCAGGAGGGCCTTCCCGACATTTTTCCCGACCTCCCGCTATTCTACCACCCCACCCACGGCCACCCCACGACACGAATCACTGCTCGCCGTTTTTTTACGGCGAGCAGCGATTCTCCCCAATCCGATAGGCCGATTTCCCAGGCCTTTACGGCCGTTTTCACGAACTCCAACACACCTGCTATCACAGTTCATGAAAACGGCCGCAAAGTGCCATTCTGGAGAACCATGCCACCGATTGGCACGGCCGCACCACGGCCGTGCCAAGGGTGGCATGGGCCCGCGATCGGTGGCCACCGATCGCGGGCAGCGGGTCCGAACCCCGTGCACTCTTTGTTCCTCCGCCGCCCCGCTGGATCAGTCCATGGGGCGGCTGAGGGGGCCTAACGGCCCGCGCATGCGCGGGTTTCACGCATATGCGTGATGATGTCATCCGCGCATGCGCGGCTGACGTCATTGTTTGCGTCAGCCGCCGTTAACCTTGGCGCGCGGGCTTAGCGAAGTTCGCTAAGCCTGTGATGCCAAGGTTCACGGGGCCCCGCTGCTAGCCCCGACCGGGGAGCAGAATCGGGTCCCGGGAGGGGGCATGGAGGCTGTTGTGAAACATGGCCCGTTTCACGGCAGCCTTCACGACTCTCCGCATTTGCGGAGAATCACGTCCATTATATTATTATAAGTACTGGGAAATTTAAACAACTGGTTAGGTTATCTTCCAGATAAGAGTTGAGGTGAATTGAAAGAGTTACTGCGTCTTATAAATGTATTTCTGGGATTAAAATAGGCGGAACAGAGATAGTGATGTATGATGTAGATGATGGGGAAAGAGGTCCAATAAAGCGACTTCATTAATGGTTAAATCCAGAAAGGTTATCAGAAGTACAGAAGGAAATTGAGTATATGCTCCAAAATGACATTACTGAATTGAGTTCTTGTGGTTGGTGTTCACCTAACATAATGGTGCCAAAGCCAAAAGGAACACAAATATTGTGGGCGCGATTCTCCGCCCCCCACGACGGGTCGGAGAATAGTGGGAGGGCCTTCCCGACATTTTTCCCGCCCTCCCGCTATTCTCCCCCCCCCCCCCCCGCCCAACTCCCGACACGAATCGCTGCCGCCGTTTTTTTACGGCCGGCAGCGATTCACAGCTGATAGATGGGCCGAAGTCCCAGCCCTTTACGCTGTTTTTACAAACGGCAAACACACCTGGTCTGGCCGTTCGTAAAAACGGCGGGAACAACTCGCTTTTTATAACCATGGCACCGATTGGCACGGCAGTACCACGGCCGTGCCAAGGGTGCCATGGGCCCGCGATCGATGGGCACCGATCGTGGGCAGCGGGCCCGATGCCCGCGCACTATTTCTCCTTCCGCCGCCCCGCAGTATCCATTCACGGGGGGGCTGAGGGGCATCCCGGCCCGCGCATGCGCGGGTTTCGCGCAAATACGCGATTACGTCATCCGCGCATGCATGGGTTGGAGTCTTCCAATCCGCGCATGCGCGGCTGACGTCATATGACGCGTCAGCCGGCGCTAACTCCGGCAAGCGGGCTTAACGAAATTCGTTAAGCCCGTGATGCCGGAGCTTACGGCGTCGGGCTGCTAGCCCCGACCGGGGACCAGAATCGGTTCCCGGTCGGGAAGGGGCGCGCTGGCGTCAAACCCGCCCGGGTTTGACGCCAGCCTTACGATTTCTCCCGTTTTGGGAGAATCGCGCCCTTTGTGTGGACTACAGGAAAGTGAATGTCATCACCGAGAGGGATTTATTTTCTATATCACAGTTAGAGAATCACACTGAAAGAGGTGGACAGTTTGCATTCATCACAAATATTGACTTGCGAAAGGGATGTTGACAAGTACTTTTGTCGAGAGAGGAAAGGAAATCTCAGCCTTCATGGCACCAAATGGACTTTATCAATTTAAGGTTATGCCGTTTGGGATGAAAAACACACCACAACATTTCAGAGGCTACAAATAAAGATATTCAGGGACTGATATTACGATCCCCGACCAGACTCCAACAGTTAATAGGATGTTGGACAGAAAGCCCAATATTGTATTTTAATTTTGTAAGACTGTGAGGAAAAGTTACCTTGCTCCAGAAGTGATTTCTCACAAAATATGGATATGGTATATTAAAACAAATGTTATTACTAACACAGTATTAAAATACCTTTAACATCATACAAGAAAATAGCTTACAATTATCCCTTAAACAATGCTCATCAATACAGTCACACAATAACCCTTAACTGCTATCTTTATTTCCACTCAAGCAACAAAATCATTTCAAGTCACAACCACTTATAAATACAGTTAGCAGATTCAGGAATACTTGCTGCAAAGAGATGTCTTGGATACTCCACTTTTGAGATTGCTTGATAGAAAATGTCCTGACGCATTGTCGGAATAATGCCGAATCTCTGGCTGTATTCTTCAGAAACTTCCCCTTCCAGCCAAAAACCTCTCTCTGAGAACCTCAATACCTGACTGCTTCAGCCCATGGCACCTTCCATTAACTGCATCATCTTACTAATCTGGACTCAATGTATACTCCCCAAGGAAAACTCTTAAAATAAATAGAAGTTAGCCCAAACATTTACGACATTTTAATTGCACCTCTGTCTCCAAAAAACGTAGGTATCTTTCAAATCGGAATTTTTAAAAACATGACTGCAGCACCCCCGTACCAACCCAAGCTTTTAGCCCTTGCTGCACCAAATGCATATAATACAATGGGCTGGATTCTCCAGTCTCCGACGCCAAAATTGTGTTCTCCGATGGGCCGGAGAATCCAGATATCTGACAGAACCAGAGGCGGCGCTGATTCCGTAGTGCTCCGCCCCCTCCAAACCAGCATACTTGCAGAGTTCACCGTGCAATGTATCAACTGCCTCAGGCCATTGCCTGAGACCCGCCCCCGATACCCTGCCCCGACAGGCCATGTTCCCGACGGTTTGGGTCTCTCATGGTCTCACTCATCAAGAACTCAGTGTGGCAGACAGTCCAGCGCTGCCACAGTCGTGGGAGGGCCACTTCAAGGATAGGATTATTCGGGGCTGGAGGCACTGTGGTGGGCAGTCTGGGGCTCACACGCCAGCCGAAGGGGGGACTATTTTGCATGCCGGGTCCATGAGTGGCATCCGCCATCAAGCATGGCACGGCCGCTGCAGGCTACCGCTATGCACATGCGCAGTCACGGACCCAGCAATTCTGCAGGCCATATCGGCAGCTAGAGCTGGATGCTCCACACTGCCTCTCTGCTAGCCCCCAGCAAAACTGGGAATCGGTGGCTGTTTTGTGCCAGCTCCGGTCCCACGCTGGCGTGGGGACATAGTCTCCAAATAGGAGAATCCAGCCCAATATATCTGAAATTCCTACATTCATCATACTGAGTCACTGTGTGGTGCACATTGACAATATAGTGTTTTTTAGTCAAAGTTGGGAAGAACATCTGCAATACCGAAAAGAACCATTTGAATGCTTGAATGCAGCCAATCAAGTCATGAATGTGGTAAAAAGAAAGTTTGCTAAAGCTAAAATTTCATATTTAGGACATATCACCCAGTTACCTTATTAGCACAGGGCTAAATTGCTGGCTTTGAAAGCAGATCAAGGCAGACAAGCAGCACAGTTCAATTCCCAAACCAGCCTCCCCGAACAGGCACTGGAATGTGGCGACTAGGGGCTTTTCACAGTAACTTCATTTGAAGCCTACTTGTGACAATAAGCAATTTTCATTTCATTCATTTCATATCAAGGGATATCATCAGATGGCTCCATGAGATGCAAAAATACAGGCCATTTCAGAACATACAAAAATAATAGATATTTCAGGATTTCTGAGAATGAGTGGATTTTATCATAAATTTGTGCCAAACTTTGCCAGCCTAATAGCACCACTACCATGATTCTTGAAGAAGAACAAGAAATTTAACTGGATAGAGGACTACCAAACTGTATTCCAACATTTGAAAACTGCGTTTGTAACAGTGCCGGTATTAGCTGCACCAAATTGTGACAAACATCATAAACTGGCTGTGGAATCTAGTGATATTGGTGTGGGGGCTGCGTTGTTATGGGAAGATGAACTTGGAATTGAGAAGCCTGTGGGGATTTTTCAAGGAAATTAAATCCCTACCAACAGACGTATTCGACAATTGAAAAAGAGGCTTTATGTTTGGTATTGGCATTACAACATTTTGAAATTTATGCTGCCGGTAACTCAGCAGAAGCAATCATATATATGGATCATAACCCCCTAAAGTTTCTGGAGAAATTTCAAAATCAGAGCAGCAGGTTATTTAGATGGAGTACTACAACCATTTAATTTGATTATCATTCAATGCTGATGCATTGTCATAAATGTGCAAGAGACGATTTGGAACATTGAGTGGAAATACTTTGGGATATATTTTATGTTAGTGCATGTTTTTTAAATCTATGAAATGATAAATAAGGGGGAACTGATGAGAAATTGTTGAGAAATGAAAATGTCTTTCTAATTATGAAATTTCATGTGAAAAAAGAGGGAAAATGTTAAGAATTCGGGAACAGTAAGATTAAAAAAATAGAATTGGGGTAAAATAAAATAAAAATGGAATTTGACAAGGGCAGTTGTCTGAAGGGAATTTCATATGCAAATTTGCATACCAATAAGACAAGTGTTTACCTATGCGACCAGGGGAAAACAATGGGGGGTAGAAGGGCTAACTTCAAAGTGGAGAAATAAGGGAGTTGGCACTTATATGCTGCAACAACACATCCACAGATTACATCAAAGAGAAAGGATTATATATTGATAGCAGAATAACTGGAGAAAGAGACACAGTAGAGGCAGCTACCATCACACCACACCCATCTGCAGAAAACACTCTTGCCTGAAAACAATTTATTGCTAAAAAGGGCAGCCTGTTAAAGTCAAAAATTCGAACTGAGAATATTATGCCCTCGCAGAAACTGAGGACAGTTTTCCCAAAAGTGGACAGATAACATGTGCGTGGTAATTATCTGCTTGATTTAGCGCATAAAGTTATATAATATTGGATGTTGCTTGGGAACTAGAGGCATCTCAGAGTTCAGGGAGTATAGGTAGTTGGGAACAAAAGGGTAACTTAATGTAATACTGTGTGTAGAGCCATCAGTGTAGTTAAGTGCCCTGTTGTTGTGTATTATACTCAAACTTGACTTGCATTTTTCATTTAAGTTAATAAATATTCATTATTAATTGATCATAACATTTCTGGACTATTCGTCCCTGGTTTGAATATCTTTTTTCGCATTATATTTAATTGAAAACTGACACCATTAAAAGCTGGTGGTCCACGTTACGCTTCTGCGTTTTGTGAAGTGAAGTTCATAACACCTAAGAGACGCCTATCTCATCCTAGTAAGGCCAAAACAGACTCCCATTATCATGGACTTACTGAATTAAATATTCTATCTTGCAATACGTTTTTCCACATTTTATGAAGTTCAGAATCTTTCACCATTTCATCTTCTATCTGCATGTATTTACACAAAATCAACCTGATCAATTTGGAGTACATTTTCAGGTCCGATATCAATGACGTCAATTTGTAAATCCAAGGGTATATCTTCTGTTTCCATTGGGTTAGGCAATCTTCTAAGGTTATCCAATGTGACCATCAATTACTTGATTTGTACCTTATCGCACAACTTTGAATCTTTCTCAAGAGATGTTGTAATTCTGGTGGTGCACTGGTCAATTGTTTTCACGAAATTATCTCCAGTAGCTTGTGGTCAGTCATTTCCATGAATCATTTGCCAAATAGATAGACATGAAAATGCATGATTCCAAACACAAAAGCTAATGTTTCCTGCATGATGTTGGAGTAGTTGGATTGCATTACAGACAGAGATTTTGAAGCAAATGCAATTTGTTTGTCTTTTTGGAATATACATGCTCCCAGGTCTTTCGATGAGGCATCCATCTCCAGGGAAGTTGTCTCCCTGGGATTGTAAACCTGCAACATTGATGCTTCTGATAATGGCTATTTCAATGCTTCCAAGTCAGGCCTCAGGAAAGGTACATTCTTTCACAATAATTCCATTGTAAGAAGTCTTACTTCTTAGGGGCAGCACGGTAGCATTGTGGATAGCCCAATCGCTTCACAGCTCCAGGGTCCCAGGTTCAATTCCGGCTTGGGTCATTGTCTGTGCGGAGTCTGCACATCCTCCCCGTGTGTGCGTGGGTTTCCTACGGGTGCTCCCATTTCCTCCCACAGTCCAAAGATGTACAAGTTAGGTGGATTGGACATGATAAATTGCCCTTAGTGTCCATAAATTGCCCTTCGTGTTGGGTGGGGTTACTGGGTTATGGGGATAGGGTGGAGGTGTTAACCTTGGGTAGGGTGCTCTTTCCAGGAGCCGGTGCAGACTCGATGGGCCGAATGGCCTCCTTCTGCACTGTAAATTCTATGATTCTTACAACACCAGGTTAAAGTCCAACAGGTTTGTTTCAAACACGAGCTTTCGGAGCACTGCTCCTTCCTCAGGTGTATATAAGTCCATTAGCAAGGAAGATTTTTGAGCAAAATTGGGATGTCTGAGGACAGGAAATTAAGAGACCTAAATTAAGGTCATTGTGATCTTGAGGAGTTAGCACAGCTTTAATACCCTCTCTTTTACTTGGATCAGGACATATACCAACACTGGAATAATTAGAACCAAATACATTGGCGTGCTGCACATTGATGGCACGTTTCAAACTGTTGAATACCAATCCTTCATTATGTACCACTTGCATCAATAAGTGCATATTATGGTCATGTTCTTGCTTTATTCTTCCCACAATGGCAATGTCTTTGGCAATTTAGATTCATCCTGGCACAGTGCATATAATGCAGTCCATGTGAGCTTGAAAGAGTTCCTGGCTAATAGATAGCCTGAAAGGAAGCCATTGAAAACAGTATCTTCTGAATGAGGTATGAAATGTAGTAAACTCTTGGGACTTCTCCGCATGATGTGCAGTCCAATATCTGCGCTTGGCATCAAGCTTCAAGAAGAACTTTGCACTCTCATCCAAAATTCTGTCAAAAAGCATGCAAAATAAATCAACAGTTTTCTTCAGAGATTCACCTCAACTCTACAAATGCACCATTAGTGTGTCACGACTAACATTGACAGTGTTCTCTTTACTTTTAAAGTGATTTCATTGTCTCTAGTTTAATCAAATATAACTTCCTGCATCTTGTATGCTTCTTATCATCAGAGTGACCTATATTTTTTGTTGAAAGCAGTTCCTTTGCTTACATCGAGCTATAGTCATCTCAAACTTCCACGACAAAAATTTTGACTGAGGCTAAAAATTGTGCAGCATTCAATAAAGTTGCATCAACACTTCGCAGTGATTAGTCGATGGCATTAAATCTTTGAAATAAATTGATTCACAAAACAGGAAAAACAGCAATATCATACTTTTAAAACTTCTCTGCTAAGGATTTTGCTTCAGTCTTCACGCGTGGTATTTCTGAATTTGATGTGGCTATGTCTAATCAGGTTTCTTTTATATCAGCAAAGTTCATTTTCAAAGCCAAAGCAGCATCTGCACGAGCGGACCACCTCATGTCACAAATTCTTTTGACTGTCAAATGTTTTCCATTTGCCTGCTTCAGGTCTGATTGCAACATATTCCACCGATGCATGGAAACTGAAAAAAAGGCATACACATTTTAGACAAAGTCAAAAAAAATGTACAGCTTCCTCACAGGATTCAGTAGTAGCATTGCAGATTAAATTGATGGAGTGATTGGAACACGAGTGATTGAATACTGCAATACTGCAAAGCACTGTTCAGTCTTGCTTGTCGACCTAAATATTTGGCTGCCATATTTGTGGAATTATTGAAGCTCTACCCATGACAATTTATGATGCCCAAACCTAAATTTGCAATGATTTCCAAAACAGTTGTCTCCAGACACTCATAACTGTGGGAACGTATCTGGGCAAAACAACGTAATTGCTCAACAACTTCACCATCGCTGGTCACATATCTTAAAATTAATGTTAATTAATGACTCACATCCTCTTTTGATACAATTATTATAGAATAGTATTTGGTATCTTTTACTTCATTAGTGAATTGGTTTCTGAGTCGATCTACATTATAGTGATGAAGTCACCATCGGTTCTGTGCATTAAAAAGTTGGTCTTCCCTGAGCCACAATATTGATAACTTTTCAAATGATCTTTGAGAAGCTCATCAAATTCACTGAGAAATTCAAGGCAGACTAAAAAATTACCTCTTCAAATTGACAATGATGGCTTATAGAGGTAGTCGCAAAGAGGACAGCAGTTTGACTGACAACACATCTCAGCACTTGACGCCAATAAGAACACTCCTTTACAAACTGACTTAATAACACAGAATCAATTCTTCCAGATAAATTACATCTTTGAACAAAGGCACACACAGCTTTAATATGAGCCTTGGATGTTTCATGATCAGCAATATTTCTTCCAACTTTTCTCCAGTCACAATACCCATTGACAAATGCTTCTTTCCCTTTACTAGGACCAGGGAATAATCTGCAAACATAACAATAGACTGCCTTGTCGGTTTCTGAAAAAAATCAACTAATTTCTAATTTCCATCATCCCATTTATCTTCACCCTCAGAAAATGGGACTTATGAAGACCTGCTTGCAACCTCCAACTCTTTCCCCAAATTTTCCATATTAACAATGTTCCCTGGTTTATTTAGAATGAAATATTCTACCATACTCAGTGGAACAGGTTTTGGCCATAAAGCAATATCTTCAGGATAGGTTTCTTCCCTCACTTCAAAAGAGGAAATATCTTGTTGTTCTGTTGTCATTTCAGATTCCACTTCATGTTCAACTTTTTCATGCGATGTGGTTTCTCCAGATAACGGCAAATCTAAGTCTTCAGATAATTCCTCCATTCTTTTGGTGGATGAGGATGAATGTGCATTTTGTGTACTGCTCAAAACTTTGAATTTTTAAGGAAAATGGCTAAATGTGTTTCTGCCAAACTTTGTCCAATATCAGACCAAGATAGAGTCACAGACTAGCGTCACGGACTCTCATCAGGTGCGGCAAGGTTTAAACAACATAAAGGGCTACAAAGTGAAGCTGAGCAGAATCTCAGCAGCAGCACAGCCCACCCCAATGAACTCAATGCATTCTATATTCGGTTCGAGCAGGAAACCATCAAACCGCTGTCAATGTTCCAGCAACCCTGGACACACCCCTATACCCACCATCACAGCTTCCAAAGTCAGATTAGAATTCTTGAAAGTAAACCCTCGAAAGGTGACGGGTCCTGACGAGGTCCCTGGTCGTGGATTCAGATCTTGCACGGTCCAGCTGCCTGATGTGTTCGCAGACATCTTCAATCTTTCCCTACTCCGTATTTCAAGAAGACCACCATTATACGGATGCAAAAGAAGAGTCAGGCAATGTGCATCAACGACTAACGTCCAGTGACCTTTACATTGATTGCAATGAAGTGCTTCAAGAGGTTGGTCATGAGACACATCAACTCCATACTTTCAGAATTCCTAAACCCACTGCAATTCACTTACCACCTCAACCGGTCCACAGCAGACACCATCTCCCTGGCCCTACACTTATCCCTGGAACATCCTGACGCTAGATTCCTACATCAGACTCCTATTTAGTGACTTCAGCTCCACCTTCAACATCATAATCCCAGCCAAACTTATATCAAAGCTTCAAAACCTTGGACATGGCTCCTCATTCTGCAGCTGGATCCTCGACTTTCTGAACCATAGACCACAATCAGTAAGGATAAACAACAACCTCCACAATAGTCCTCAATACCGGGGACCCGCAAGGCTGCATACTTAGCCCCCTACTATACTCCCTATACACACATGGCTGCATGGCAAAATTTGGCTCCAACTCTATCTTCACATTTGCTGATGACATGACCGTAGTGGGTTGGATCTCGAACAACGATATAGGAGGGAGATAGAGAACCTAGTGGAGTGATGCAATAAAAACAATCTCTCCCTCAATGTCAATAAAACTAAAGAGCTGATCATTGACTTCAGGAAGCAGAGTAAAATACATACCCCTGTCTCCATTCGAGGTGGAGATAGTTGACAGCTTCAAATTCCTAGTTGTGCACATCACAAACAATCTGTCCTGGTCCACCCACATTGACACTATGGCCAAGAAAGTACACAGCACCAATACTTTCTCAGGAAACTAAGGAAATTTGGTATGCCCACACAGACTCTTACCAACTTTTACAGGTACACCATAGAAAGTAACCTATCTGGCTGCATCACAGCCTGGGATGGAAACTGCTCGGCCCAAGACCGTAAGAAACGGAGAGTCGTAAGCACCGCCCAGTCCATCAAACTAACCCGCCTCCCATCCACTGACTCTGTCTAAACCTCCCGCAGCCTTGGAAAAGAGGACAGCATAATCAAAGACCCCTCCCACCAAGTTTATTCACTCTTCCAACTTCTTCCATCGGTTTTAGGAGATACAAAAGTCTGGGAACACGCACTAACAGATTCAAAAACAGCTTCATCCCTGCTGTTACCAGACTCCTGTATGACCCTCTTATGGATTAATCTGATCTCTTCACACATCTTCTCTCCTGAGTAGTACTACACTCCTGTATGTTTCACCCTATGCCTGTGTCTATGTATTTACATTGTGTATTTTATGTACATAGTGTATTTTATGTACATTGTGTATTTTATGTTTACCCTATGTATTTTCATTTTGTGTACAGAATAATCTGCCTGAGCTGCACACAAACAACACTTTTCACTGTACTTCGGTACACGTGATAATAAACAAATCCAATCCAATCCTCTTGCCTCACCTTTAATTTTCTGTGTTTTTGACTGCCAGATTGATAGGTCATTTAATATTAACTGACATTTCTTCATTTTTATGAATATGAATTTTTGAAAGAGCAGACTTTTTTTGCCTTCCTCAGCCCTGGGAGTCAAATTGCCACAGCTCCCCTCAATGACCTTGCTTCACTGCTGGCTCAGGCTGCCTGGCCATGGCTTCACTTGTCCAACCCTCCTCAACAATTGCCTGAGGGTCAATTTGCCCTGCTCCCCTCAACGACCTTGCCTCATTGCCGAATCAGGCTGCCTGTCGATGGCCTTGCCTGCCCAGTCCTCATCAACCCTGACCTGGAGGTCGAGTCGCTTGCTGCTCCCCTCAATAACCAGCCCTTGCACCTCACCTTGCTCAATGGCTTCACCTTGCTGCTGGCTGCCGAGCTATGGCCTGTCCTCCTCAACCCTGGGTTGAGATTGAGAAACCTGCTGCTTTTTTTGCAAAAACACAGGAGACCTTTGCCTTGACTGTTGCCTCTCTCCCTCCTGGTCACCTCAACAACTTTGGATAAGTGTTTTCCCGCCCTAAGGGGACTCAACCAATCAGAGTCTGATGTCACTCTGCATTTCCTCCTAATAGGCTCATTTGAACTTGTTGAGCCTATCAGCAAATGCAGAGATATCAGGCTCTGATTGGTGCCCAAGAACCGCCCACAGACACTGCACAACATGGGTCCCCACTGTGGGCGGGGCCCTGTGCCTAGGCACAGTATGTTTCATTGTAAGTCCACCTCTGGTTTGGATCAGTGCACGATTCTTTGTAGGAAATTGTAGCTACATCATTTTTTTGCTCTGGAGCACAACTACTGCCAATGGCCCCATCTGTCAGATATTCTTCAGTATTGATGGAAGGCAGGGCACTTCCTTGATACGCGCAGAAGGCCACGCCTTCCACATGTCTTGCCAGGTTGGGTGTTTTTGTATGTATGTCATCAAACAGGATTGTAATCAAGACCAGCAAAGGTCATTTTGTACTTACCTTCATCCTTGAATTGCCCTTCAATGCTATACATTTTATGGTTGTTCAGCAGATGTTTTTGGAATTCTTGTATCCATGTGGATGTGACCACCAACTCAACAATTCTGTCTGCTAGTTCCACACTGGAAAATCACAGTACATACCCTTTTCTCTGTATGTGCTGAAGAAGGGTCTATGGATTCTGTCGGCTGTTGTTCAAATGCCATGAACTCTAGTCAATGAAGTTTAATCTCATACTGGACCAGTTTTTCAATGTAGTCCTTATGGTTTGGGATCCTTTAGCTCTTCTACGTTCAGTTTGTGTAGACTGTGTAGACCATGTATTCAGCCTGTGTCGACCTTCATATCCAATTGGTAGGTCATCTTTTATGGCTTGTTTATCTGCTGCAGACACACCTGTGTCAGGAAACTCCAACTCTACCTGCTGTCAAATATTTTGAATTCAGATATTAGATTAATTGCATCCCCATTCAAACTGGTGAATTTTGTGGACATTTTGACAATAACTTTTTGACTTTCCTTCTCCTGTAGTATCTGGACTGATATTTGCTGCAAATACTTTAGCACTCTTCTCTGAAGCTCTGCTTATTATAACCGTAATCTTCGCTGGCCCAGTCTTTGGGACCTTTTTTTGGTTGCTTGACTCTCCCTCGCTCACTATCAATCTGGCCCACACCTGGTCACCCATCTTCCTAACTGAGCTAACTGGAGCTAGTTCTCTTGACGCTTTGTCTCACTCACTGAATTGACAGGTTATGGTTGCAACCTCGAGCAATTCTTTATTGGAGTACCATGTCTTCAAAGCTTTTTTGCAGTTTCAGCACTCTTCAATGCTGTAGCTTCATTGTGGTCTGACCAAAACATCAAGGGTCGTCTCATGACTTGTAACATAATCTAAAACAATTCTCCATGTCATACTTGTCTTTACTTTTCCTGCCAGGCTGAGCACCATGTAGTTTAGAAGGAACAACTGCTACACATCGTGTCATGATTTTATAATGATATCGAAAGCACCAATCATTCACGCGGTATTGGCTAAACATGTTATGGGTTCATTTGTTGAGGCTAGGCACATGAGAACATCTACACAGAGGTATATAGCCTGAAGACTTCAGAACTACAGAGCTGTGTGTGTGTGCTCTGCTGAAAGCAAAACTGGATTGCATGGCACTTCTCATGATGTCATGCTTCAATCCCTTAAAGACATACTGTAACAAGTGGGAGCATCATTCATTAAAGATCTAAGAAAACACATTAAAAGCACTTGGGCTCATGGGTGAATGGAATGTTAAGGAGTTACTGCTTGTGCTGTCCATGTTTGTAATAAAGGAATGATTTGTTTTGCTGATATTTCCATTTACTACTGGTGACCCTCCAGCAGTGCACAAACATCTTGGCTCCTCCACGGTCTTTTCTTTATATTTTCATTCATGGGATGTGGACATTGCAGACTAGGACAGCATTTATTGCCCATCCATAACTGCCCTCGATAAGGTGTCAGTGAGCTGCCTTCTCAAACTGCGATGCTCTTGTCTGCTCTTCGGCTACTCTTGTCCTTCTATATGGTAGCAGTGGTAAGTTTAAGAAGTGCTGTCTGAGGAGTCTTGATGAGATCCTGCAAAGTTAGAGGCCATAGCTCCTGTGATTATTGTTTTGGGATTGCAGAAGTACCAAGAGTCACTGGGCACAGGAGCCTGGGCTTGCAACTGAGATAAACAGCAACAGCGTAGGATGAAGTTGGATTTTTATTTGTTTGGAAGGATGGTGTAGAAGAGTCACCTGATGCTTGAATATATAATTGTCTCCTGAGCCTCTTTAGTGCCCATGACCTTGCACATTCCATGCAGTCTCTCATGTCTTCCTGGATGCTGGAGATAGTCATCAGCTTCCTCATAATCCTTCACATCTCAGGATTCCCTGTGTTCCACTATATCTATATTGGGCAAGGCCTCTCCCCTCTACACTTTCAGATTGTACAAAGTGACAAAGGCCATCACAATCTGGGATGAGGCCTACTGAAGTATCCCACTGGAATGATTCATGCACCTGAGTCTCATGTTCAGGAGACCTGAGGTTGGCAAGATGGTGGCTCGAGTGACCCAATGGTTGGTGATATAATTCTCCCCTGCTTCAGTCGAGGGATCCTCGCTGGAGTCAGGACACATCCATTTAGTACATAGTCCTTCCCACTAAGAATCCAAGCTTGAAGGCACATGTGGGAAGAGAGAGAAAGGTTTGATGCGCTGGGAGTTCCTGAGTATGTAGCCATCATGGCTCCTTTCAGGGAACCGTGCATACACCTGAAGATTATATTGGTGATAATCGAAGACTGACTGGACATTGAGGGAATGGAAACCCTTCCTGTTAATGAATGCTGCTGGCAGGTCTTTGGGAGCCTTGATGTTCACGTGCATGCAGCCTATCATAACTTTGTACCAGGGGAATCTAATGATGGCACAGAATCCTTTGGCTCTCTCAGACTGACTCTGACAATCAATGCAGTAATGTATTTATCAACTGCTGTCCAGAAGAAGGCATCGGTCACCACCTTAGTGCAATAATGTGCCACCATTTTAGAGATGCCATGCATACCACCAGTGGGCTCCTGGAATGAAATAAAAACCATTCCTTAAGGAATCGGAGCTTTGGCATCAAATTGGCTGAGTGCGGAGTCCTTCCGACTTGGCGGAATTTCAGGTATTTTTATCTTTCGGCTGCATACTGGTTCTAACCTATAATTTATTTAATTCAATGCTGGCATAACTGAACTAAACTACTGAGTTGGGTTTGCAATTGCATATCAATGAAATGTGGTGGTAATTATAATATAGGGACCTGCAGTCATGAGACTATGCCTGAGTGAGACATAGATTGAGTGAGGAGTTGGGACTTTAGGTAAAGATGCAGTACACAGGGGCAAAATGATGTCAGGAAGCAGATGGAGTTGTAAGAAATCTATGTGTGTAGTGTTGGATATTCAAAATAAGGTATAGATGAAACTGAGTTTAATTTTGTGTTTTTGTGTAAGAAAGGGTAAAACTCTCGTAGATTCATATTAAACACAGATGTTTGCATGCATGGGGGTTTTTGGTTTCAGTTCAAACTGTGTCTGTGTAGTGCTTCGATTATTCCTACGTGAAAAGTAAACACAAACTTGGAGAAAGAATGAGCTATTGCTTTGTAACTGGGGCACCTCGAGGGTAGGAAGGCTTTTTGAGTTTAGTTTTAGCTGAATTCATAGCAGTTGCAGCTTAGCAATGAGAAAGAAGATAGCTCTCACATCCCTGCTGGGAGCAGGAAAGTCATACCAGAATAATGGGCACGAAAGCAAGTCCAGATGCTAAAGGACAATTTGTTCTCAAAACTAGAGAATGAAAAGAAGTTTCCAGGAAGATTGAAGTTAAAAAAAGGGCAAGGAGAGACTGCCATTGGAACAGGGCATTAATTTAATGATAGAGTTGAAAAGTGCAAACCTTGTGGAATTAGCCATTGAAAAGCCAGTAATACCGGAAGCATTCCTGAGGTTGCACGTGAATCTTATTACAGTAGTTGTAACATCAACTAGGACCATGGAAGTGAGTGCAACTTTTTATTACTGTATCTGTGTGAATTATTAACTAATTGACTAACTAAATTGACAAGGTTGGTTAGAAATGGCAGAGTTGTTGATGTGCCATGACGACAGCATGTGGGAATCTGTGGAATGCACTTCAATCCCAGGCAACCATACCTCGATCTCCTTAATTTTAAAGAGGGACAAGGATCTGGAGCGGTTTGGATCCTTCATGCTAATTTCACTGTTAAATGTGGACACCAAGTTACTGGCCTTGATCTTGGCTTCAAGGATCGAGGACTGTGTGAAAGGGCTGATAGGGGGGGACCAGACGGGGTTCATTAAGGGGAGGCATCTGTCGGCCAACACCAGGGGTTAAGGAACTTTACAATGATGCCCCCAGAGGGACAAAGTTTGAGGTGGTGGTCGTCATGGATGCAGAGAAGGCCTTCAATTAGGTGGAGTGGGGTTATTTGTGGAAGGTGCTGGGGTGGTTTGGGTTCTGACAGGGATTTGTGGACTGGGTCCGGTTACCGTACCAAGCACTGGTGGCGAGTGTGCGGACAAACCGGGTGACAAACCCCTGCCGGGCCGGAGAATCCCCGGGGTACGGTGCAAATCCCGTCCCGCTGCCCCAACGCTGGCTGCCATATTCTCCGGTGACATTTTCCGGGTGGGGCGGGGTTCACGCCACGCTGGTCGGGTCCGTTGGCAGTGGCCCCTCCGACAATTCCCCAGGCCCCGATAATCCAAGCGGCAGTCTGTTTTTGGCCAGTTTTGGGGTTTTTGGGTTACGCATGGTCCCACATGGTGGGACCTGGCAGGTAAGTCATCTGGGGCGGTCCTCAGGGGGACAGGGTGGGGGGGGGGGGTGACCCCACGGTGACCTGGCCCGCAATCGGGGCCCACCGATCTGCGGGCATGCCTGTGCCATGGGGGCACTCCTTCCTCCCATGCTGGCCCCTGTAGGGCTTCGCCAAGGCCGGCGCGGAGAAGAGAACCCCCCGCGCATGCGCCAAAACATACTGGCAGTTCCGCGCATGCGCGAGATCACACCGGCATTTTGGTGCATGCGCGAACTCGCGCAGTCCCTTCGGCGCCGGCTGGAGCGGCGCCAACCCCTCTGGCATCCACCTAGCCTCCGAGACAGGTAAGAATTCCTCAGCTTGGGGGCCTGTTGACGCCAGAGTCGTTGGCGCTGATTTTCCCACCGGCGTGGGGACTTAGTCCCCGGCAAGGAGAATCTCAGCCCTAGTCTCCCCCATAGAGTTCATGCAGTATGTATACACGCATGAACAAAGTAGAAATAACAAAGGGGTTTTCCAGCCCTTTTGAGGATAATCTTTGAAGTAAAGCGGTGGGGCGATGGCGTAAATTGCAGTTCTACTGCCAGGGAAATTTCCCAATGGAAAGACTAATGTGGATCGACTGCCTGCTGAATGCCACTGAATCCCTACAGTGCAGAAGGAGGTCCATCGAGTCTGCACTGACCCTCTGAAAGAGTACCCTAACTAGGCCCACTCCCCCACTCTATCCCTGCAACTCCACCTAGTCTGCACATCTTTGGACACTAAGGAGCAATTTTAGCATGGCCAATCCAACTAACGTGTACATAGAATATAGAACATTACAGCACAGTACTAGCCCTTCGGCCCACGATGTTGTGCCGACCATTTATCCTAATTTAAAATTATGTCCCCTTGTGACAGCAATTCCCGCCCTGGGGAAAAGTCCCTGGCTTTCCACCCTATCCATGCCTCTCATCACCTTGTACACCTCTGTCAAGTCACTTCTGTTCCTTCTTCGCTCCAGTGAGAAAAGCCCTCGTTCCATCAGCTTTTCTTCATAAGACATGCCCTCCAGTCCAGGCAGCATCCTGGTAAATCTCCTCTGCACTCTCTCCAAAGCATCCACATCCTTCCTATAATGAGGCGACCAGAGCTGGGCACAATATTCTAAGTGTGGTCTAACTAGGGTTTTAGAAAGCGACAGCAAAACCTCACAGATCTTAAACTCAATCCCCCTGTTAATGAAAGCCAACACACCATACGCCTTCTTAACTACCCTATCAACCTGGGTGGCAACTTTGAGGGATCTATGTACATGGGCCCCAAAATCCCTCTCTTCCTCCACACTTCCAAGAATCCTGCCTTTAACACTGTATTCAGCATTCAAATTCGACTTTCCAAAATGAATCACTTCACATTTATCTAGGTTGAACTCCAACTGCCACTTCTCAGCCCAGCTCTGCATCCTGTCAATGTCCTGTTGTAACCTGCAACAGTCCTCAACACTATCTACAACTCCACCAACCTTTGTGTCATCAGCAAAATTACTAACACACCCTTCCACTTCCTCATCCAAGGCATTTATAAAAGCCACAATGAGCAGAGGTCCGAGAACAGATCCCTGCAGGACACCACTGGTCACCGACCTTCAGGCGGAATACTTTCCATCCACTATCACTCTTTGTCTTCTTTTGGCCAGCCAATTCTGTACCCAGACGGCCAGATTTCCCTGTATCCCATGCCCCCTGACTTTCTGACTGAGCCTACCATGGGGAACCTTATCAAATGCCTTACTGAAATCTATAAACATCACATCCACTGCCCGACCTTCATCAATGTGTATCGTCACATCCTAAAAGAATGAGGCTTGTGAGGCATGACCTACCCCTCACAAAGCCATGCTGACTATCTTTAATCAAACTATGTTTTTCTAAATAATCATCAATCCTATCTCTCAGAATCCTTTCCAGTATTTTTCTCACACAGACATAAGACTGACTGATCTTAATTCCCAGGGATTTCCCTAATCCCTTTCCTGAACAGGGGAACAACATTTGCCTCCCCCCAATTATCCAGTACTACCCCAGTGGATGCAAAAATCATCGTCAACAGCACAGTAATCTCCTCCCTCACTTCCCGTAGTAACCTTGGGTATATTCCGTCTGGCCGTGGGGACTTATCTATCCTGATGCTTTTCAAAGTTTCCAGCACATCCTCCTTCTTAATATCAAACTGTTCGAGCCTATTCACCCAGTTCACGATGTTCTCATGAGCAACAAGGTCCCTCTCTATAGTAAATACTGAAGCAAAATATTCATTTAGTGCCTCCCCTATGTCCTCAGACTCTAGGCACAAGTTCCCTCCACTATCCCTGATCAGCCCTACTCTCACTCTGATCATCCTCTTATTTCTCACATAAGTGTAGAACGCCTTGGGGTTTTCCCTAATCCTTCCCGCCAGGGCATTTTCATGCCCCATTCTAGCGGTCCTAAGTCCATTTTTGAGTTCCTTCCTGGCTACCTTGTAACCCTCAAGAGCCTTGCCAGATCCTTGCTTCCTCAACCTTATGTAAGCTTCCTTCTTCCTCTTGACTAGAAGCTCCACTTCTCTTGTCATCCAAGGCTCCTTCACCTTACCATTCCTTCCTTGTCTCAGTGGGACAAAACTATCCAGCCATCGCAGCAAGTGGTCCAAAAACCCAACCTCCATATCACTGTTGTGCATTTCCCGGAGAACATCTGTTCCCAATTTATGCTCCTCAGCTCCTGTCTAATAGCAGTATAATTTCCCCTTCCTCAATTAAATACCTTCCCATACAGTCTGCTCCTATCCCTCTCTATGACTATGGTAAAGGTCAAGGAATTGTGATCACTGTCACCGAAATGCTCTCCCACTGAGACATCTGACCCCTGGCCTGGTTTGTTGCCAAGCACCAAATACAAAATGGCCTCCCCCTAGTCGGCCTGTCTACATATTGAGTCAGGAATCCTTCCTGGACATACCTGACAAAATCTGCTCCAACCAAACCATTTGCACTAAGGGCGTTCCGGTCAATATTAGGGAAGTTGAAGTCACCTATGACAACAACTCTGTTACTTCTACACCTTTCCAAGATCTGCCGTCCAATCTGTTCCTCCATCTCTCTGCTGCTATTGGGAGGTCTATAGAAAACTCCCAATAAAGTGACAGCTCTTTTCTTGTTTCTGACTTCCACCCATACTGACTCAGTAGACAAATCCTCCTCAACTACCTCCTTTTCTGCAGCTGTGATGCACTCTCTAATTAACAGTGCCACTCCCCCTCCTCTTTTACCTCCCTCCCTATTCTTCTTAAAACACCCAAAACCTGGAACGTCTAACAACCATTTCTGCCGCTGTGAAATCCATGTCTCTGTAATGGCCACAACATCGTAGTTCCAAGTACTGATCCATGCTCTAAGTTCATCTCTCTTATTCCTGATACTCCTTGCATTGAAACAGATACACTTTAACCCATTCCACTGAGTGCAACTTTGCCCTATCAAATGTCTATCCTTCCTCACAGACACAATGCATACTATTTCTGCCCGTTCAACAGCTACTCTATCCTCTGATCCATAGCTCCAGTTCCCATACCTCTGCAAAACTAGTTTAAACATCTTTGGACTGTGGGAGGAAAGTGGAGTACCTGGAGGAAACCAATGCAGACACAGGGAGAAAACGTGCAGATTCCACTCAGAGCTGGAATTGAACCCATGCCCCTGGCACTGTGAGGCAGCAGTGCTAATCACTGTGCCACCATGCTGCCCTTGTTAAGAGTCTTTTTTCCCAGTTCATTGGCACTGTATTAGCAGTGAGACCATGCCCCTGCCATGTGAGGAGGGTGCCAGCTCCATGGACTTCCCTGCAGCCGTCCAGCAGGTAGTTGGAGCTGGAACTTTAAGCCCTAAGGAGGGAGCTGTGGGCAGGGAAGGCTGCATGTGCAGTCTCAATGGACCACCTGGTGGGGCCTGCCTGCTCCCACTCCTTATTTTAACTTGTTTACTTACCTCCCCAAGGGTAACTTCATACTGAAGCACCCTCTCAATCTCAACCTGCCTTAACAGCATCCATATCTTCAGAGCTGCCAACCTTCTGACTGCACTAGCTCTTGTCCACCCAGAGGCCAAAGGCTGCCAAATAGGAGGCCACCTCTAGTAAAAAAATGTTAGGTCCGTCCCACTGCCAGCAAGTGCGGCTCCAAGACGTCCCCATTTTTTCCAATTGCCAGGTCCTGAAGTCCAGGATAAAATCCTGCCCATTTAGTCAAATTCTGGGCACCTCACTTGAGGAAATAAGTCAAGGTTCAGCGTGCAGGAGGGAATTTCTGCTAAGGGTGAAGGACGTCAGTTATGTGGAGGGACTAGAGAAATTGGGATTATACTCTTTAGAGCAGAGAAGGTTAAAGGGGGATTCAATGGAGGTTTTAAAAACCATGTAGGATTCTGATAGAGTAAATAAGGAAATACCAGTTTCAGTGGCAAAAGGGTTAATAACCACAGCACCCAGATATCAGTTACTTAGCAAAAGAATCAAAGGGGTGGAAATAGGAGATATATTTTTCCACAGTTGTTCTGACCTGGAATGCTGTGCCTGACATGATGATGCAAGCAGATTCTTTAATAATTTTCAAGAGGGAACTGGATAAGCATTTGAAGGGGAGAATTTGGAGGTTTATTGGAAAACTGCAGGGAAATGGATTTAATTGGAGAACGCTTTCAAAGAGCTGGCACAGGCACAGTGGGCCATTCGAATGGGCATGGCACGGTGGCACAGTGGTCAGCACTGCTGTTTCACAGCACCAGGGACCCTAGATCAACTTGACCTTGGATGGCTATCTGTATGGAGTTTGCACGTTTTCCCTGTATGTGTGCATTTTCCTCCTGGTGCTCCGGTTTCCTCCCACAGTCCAAAGATGTTCAGGTTCGGTTGATTGGCCATGATTAATTGCCCTTTAGTGTCCAAATATGTGCAGGTTAGGTGGGATTACAGGGTTATGAGGCTAGGGCGGAGGAGTGGGCATGGGAGGGTGCTCTTTCAGAGGGTGGGTGCAGATTCGATGGGCCAAATTACCTCCTTCTGCCATGTAGGGGTTCTATGGATTCTATGGATTCTATGGATACTGCATCATTCTAGGATGCTTTGATTCTTTGGCATTACATATTAAATAGCATCAGTCTGCATCTCCTCCAACTTACCATGAGAAATATAACAAAGAGATTCACCAGCAGAAATAAAGTTATTGCTTTGAGTATTTGTTTAGTCCATTACTTGAAGCATCATATTTCTTGTATCACAAGTCAGGCATTACACCTCAGGCATTGCACTTGAGATGCAAAACACTTCACATGCTTAACTCAAATTTTACATTCATAAAACAGCGGCAAGTCAAAGCTAAAGATGTCAAGAATGTACAAATCATGCACAAGGAAAACAGATTGTTAAACTTCAAATAAAAATTCTACTAAGGATGCAATAAGGCAAAAAGCACGAGGGGTCAGCAAAATCTACCAATAGGCAAATGCAAATGAATCAAATTATTTCAAATATATTTTTGTGAATTGCATGTATGTCTGTATAGGGTCTTTCTCCTTCTTCGGCTGTCTCCTAGGATCAAGGATGATTTAATTCCACTCTGGTTCAATGAGTTCTGAGATAGCTGATAAGTCCAATGCACAATCTGCAGGCTGTATCACATAAGGGTCGTGCTTGGGGGAATCAGGCAGATGAGGTGTTTGCAGACCCATGTACTCTCTCAGAAACCTTGAATTTGCCCTTACATGTTCGTAACAAAATCTGTCAATGTGTTTGGTGCCTTTCTGAATGAACCTTCCCCATTTTGGTCAGCCACAAGTCGGGGGCTCTCATGTTTGACCTCTTCAGGGATGCTTTGAGGATATACCTAAAGCATTTCCACTGTCCCCTTGGGAGTCTCCTGCCACAAGCTTTGATTAGAGCAGTTGCTTTGGGGGTCTGGTGTCAGGCAGACAAACAACATGTCCTGCCCTGTTTGAACAGGTTTCTGAGTGATATTGGCCAAGCTGGCTTGGAAGAGGACAATGCTGTTACACTGTGTTTCCTGCCACCAGATGTGGAAGATCTTGCAAAGGCACCACTGCTGGTACTTTTCCAGTGCTTTGTGTGAGGTGCTTGCTGTAGGGTTGTCCAAATCTTTAAATCATAGAGAAGCACAGAGATTACCGATGTCCAGTAAGCAGTGCCCTGGGTTTGAGATCGTTGTCCTCAAAATTCTTCTCATCAGATGGTCAGAGGCTGAGATGCCACATTACAGGCAATCCTGAATTGTCAAAATATGTCTGCCTTCATTGAGAGGAGCCTCCCAAGACATGGCAAATGTTACACATTTTTCAGGATGTAACTATTAATCATAATAGACAGAGTGGGGAAGGGACGGGCAGTGGGGAGGGTGGAGTGCAGTGGATGGAGATTGGTGCAGTACTGTCGGAGCTGGTTTGAAGAGAACTTTTGTTTTCCAGGTGTTTACGGAAAGATGTATTACAAGGACCCACTCTTCAATTGCCTCCATACAGTGAACAAAGAACTCCTTCCAGAATCACAGTGAGATTTTCACCAATCAAGAGGTACCACAAACATCACTGCACAGCCCTATCTTAGCAAAATTGGAGTCATCACAGCAGCTCCCTTTTCCATCTTACTTGCTGCAATGCTGCACCTCACCTCCCACAAATTGCCCACAGATGTGGAGATAATTTACAGAACATTTGTGAAACTATTCAACCTATGTCGCTTTTAGTCAAAAACCCAAATCACTCCAACCTCAGTCATTGAGCTTCAGTCTACAGATGCTGCTTGCGTGCATGCTCACTCAAAAACTGTACTCCAGGACAGTGTCCACTCCTTCTCCAAAGCATTTGAGAAAATGGGCCATTCATAAAAACCTGGAAAACTGAGGGAAGATATGTATGCACAGAATAATGACACTGGCTGGGATTCTCCATTCCGGACTCTAAGGGTGGGATTCTCCGTTTTAGCGGCAGAGTGTTGACGCTGTCGTAAACGCCAGACTGTTTTACGACGGCGTCATCTGGCCGCTAGGAGCAGCGACCCCTAGTTCTGGACTGCCCACCATCGGAACATTCTTTCTGAATCTACCCTGTCTAATCCCGTTAGTATTTTATAAGTTTCTATGAGATCCCCTCTCACTCTTCTACACCCCAATGAATATAATCCTAACCGACTCCTCATATGACAGTTCTGCCATCCCAGGAATCGGCCTGGTGAACCTTCGCTGCACTCCCTCCATAGCAAGAACATCCTTCCTCAGACAAGGATACAAAAATTGCACACAATAATCCAGATCTGACCTCACCAATGCCCTATACAATTGCAGTAAAACTTCCCTATTCCTATATTCAAATCCTCTCGTTATGGAGGCCAACATACAATTTGCCTTCTTTATTGCCTGCTGTACCTGCGTGCTTACTTTCAGCACCTGATGCACGAGGACACCAAGGTCTTGTTGAGTATCCACCCCTGTCAAGTTACACCCATTCAAATAATAATCTGCCTTCCTATTTTTGCCACTGAAGTGGATAACCTCACATTTATCCACATTATACTGCAAATGCCATGCATATAAAGGCATAACTTTCGTCTTCATCTCACAGACCTTTAAACTTGGCATACTAACAGAAGTTTTGAAAGATTTAGAGGTGCAGATGAGCACATTTTCACTTTATTATTAGGGATGTGTATTTATGAGATAATGAGTGACTATCTAAACGGCATAGTTGGGCACATTAACTGTTATATACTGACTGACTGTTTAATGGGTTTAATGCAGCAGATGAGGAGAGCAGTCAAAGGAGCTCCATCCCGAGGGAGACTGCTGTCCTGAGCCCCATCAGTCCAGCACAAGCCTCCTTGACCCCCAACTGCCAGGAAGGAGCCCCCTCGACACCATGGTGGCAATTGTTGGGATGGACATACCATCTTGCCATCCCTCGGAGTGCAAACCGCCAGGTCCACACTCCACAATACTTTCACTAATCCATGCCAGCAGGATTCTCACCTGGGGGGTGGCTGGAGCTTGTGAATGGTGCATCCTGCCCGCCAATGATATGTAAAATGGCTCCAATGAGCTCTTTGCATGGTCCAGCCTGGCCAGGGTGGGAAGCCCAACTGGGCCGTCGGGAAACCCGCTAGGGCCAGTGGGATGGGCACAGGGACTCACAAGTTGTTTTCTGCTGGCTTGAATCCCGATTTTAATTCTCCCCCCAATCGGGATTCCCGATCTTCTTAATGGTGAACGGAGAGTCCTGGCCACTGTTTTCAATTCTTTCAGTTTTTCTAAATTTCACCTTTTTGTCATTCCTGTGAAAGAAATATTCTAAGCTCAAATGGTCTAGATTTCTTCCACAGAGCTCTCTCTGATGGTGGTGATATTTTATTGCTGTCCAGCTCACTTTCAGCCAACTCTTGGGTGGGCAGTCTTAAGTCAACATGAGACTTTGCCCACAACCTGAAGTCTATCCAAATGCCAACATTCAGTTTTACAAATGTGTAATACATCTCACACATGCTTTTCTGTAGATTGGCTATAGACCAGAATATTCTATGAAAATGTTTGTTTCAAATAAGAATCCATAACTTGTTTTTTTTATAAATTTAGAATACCCAATTCATTTTTTTCCAATTAAGGGGCAATTTAACGTGGCCAATCTACCTAGCCTAAACATCTTTGGGTTGTGGGGGCGAAACCCATGCAAACACGGGGAGAATGTGAAAACTCCACACGGACAGTAGCCCAGAGCCAGGATCAACCCTGGGAACTCAGCCCCCTGTGTCAGCAGTGCTAACCACTGCACCACTGTGCTGCCCTAGAATCCATAAAATTTAGACATCTTGTCAGTTATATTTAAATATTGACATTGATTATTTACTATTTTTAAATTTATGATTTTCAGGTAGGCAAGTGTTCAATATGTATATAATTGAAGTTTATTTTATACTGATTTATTCTGAACATTGAAAGAAAGACAAAATATGACAAAAGTGAATTAACTGTAAGTTGTTTAGGAGGTGTGTTTTTTGGATGTGTATTTGGTCCTTGTTACTGTGCATTTATTTAGGTTACCTATGGATGCGCCCTACTACTCATTATTTTCCTAACTGAGGATTAGCAATGATGAATGATGACATAGCAAACAACATAAATTGAAAGGATACAAAAGCCCTCTATGCTACAAACATTAACCTAATTACCTGCATCAATGTCAGGTACTTCTGTTGCTCTCGTTGCTTTGCCCTCAGTGTTTTAGGTAGTGTCTACCAGTTTCTGTGCAAAGGTTACATGATAGTATACAAATGCTGGCAACTGAAGTCTCAACCAGTTACTTCCCACATGTCACTGGTAGAGAGTAGACCTTCATGATGCTTGTCATCAATTGGGGTGGGCATTTTACCGGTAAGTATCTTAACGTTTTAAAATCTCTCTAAAATTGTTGCCTTTATCCATGCTGCAAGCAAGCTTGTCTTTATTTCTAGGTCGTCATGATGATAGTGGGAATATTCATGAAAAATGGCTCACGTGAGGTATGCAATGAGATTCTCACAAGATGTGCCATTGATGTTGCCATTTGCTCAATACTAGATTGCAATGATCTTTCACGTCATTCACAGAAGATGACAGCACATATCCAATTGCCAGATTCACCTAAGTACTCAACTCATTGTTCAGTGTTGTGTGCAAGGAGATAAACAAATATTCAATATTATGCTGTTCATGTACCATCCGCTATTTAAAAACAGGCCTCTAAAGTTGTCCTCTGAGAACTCAGAAAACAACAACAATTTGTAATTATGTAGCACCTTTAATATAGAGAAATGTTCCAAGGTGCTTCATAAAAGTGTAATCAGACAAAAAGGGCACTCAGCCTCTTGGGATTGGTCCTTCATCAACAAACACACTGATAACTTTTCATCAATACTTGGTGCTTCATCCTGTGCAGTGCATCAC
Source organism: Scyliorhinus canicula (assembly GCF_902713615.1). Classification (NCBI taxonomy): domain Eukaryota; kingdom Metazoa; phylum Chordata; class Chondrichthyes; order Carcharhiniformes; family Scyliorhinidae; genus Scyliorhinus; species Scyliorhinus canicula. Next base: position 69,710,845 of record NC_052159.1, on the reverse strand, counting down.
TATCTATTTTTCAATTAGTATGTGCATCTGGACTACTGCCTGCTTCAAGTGTGCACCTGGTGGCACATTGTGTTCCCCTTGTCCTCTAAAGAGAGCAGATGGTACAATATGGGGTTGAATTTCTGCTGTGCATTACTTTTAGCACAAAATTAACCCAATCATACAAAATTCCTATCTGCACTTTCTAACTAAGTCCTTTGCCCATTTCTTTCAAAAAGGTGAACAATTTTGGTAAAAGAGATCACATAGGAATTTTAAACAAGCATGATAAACACTCTGCGACGCAGAAATCAGCTCAGCAAACTTTCAATCCCTAAGTGATGATTAACGTGCCTACCTTTGAGTATTGTACTGTCATGTAATATATGGACAGATTGATTAATTTTTTCAATGTCTTTAAGATTATCTAAATCAAGCACTAAATCCCTGGGTGAGTCAGCCAGTAACACCATATCATTTGCGGAAAGGAGTGATGAGCACATTTAGAAATGTCTGAAGCTCTCACTATTCCATATAATCCTATTCACTGAGCAAGATGGGGACATGGCAAAGTTGCCTTATTTCTCTTCTCAGACAGGGGTGGCATTTTCAACTTTGGCCCAAAATGGAGGCCAAATTAATGGTTTGTCCATTGAGGTCTTGCTCAAGATTACAGTCAGATTGTCCGCACCTCACCAATTTCAGATGACGGGAGATATTAATATGAAATAGATCCCAAGGAGTGCAAGAACATGCTGGAAGTGGGCTGGGAGAATTTTACGTGGGTAGAAATCAAAAGTTTACCTCCTTTAGAGCAACCTCCACTGGTTCTTTAAATGACCAATAGCTAGGCCACCCAACCTTTGGTACAACAGAGACAAGGCTACATCACACATGCTCCATGCATTTGTACATTAAAATTTCAATCAGAATCCTAGACGAGATGTAAGGCTTGATTTTCATATTTAACAGGCATCCTATGAGTTTTAATATGATGCTGGCCCTCCATTTAATGGCCTGCTTGAAATTTGAGTCAGATAACCAATTGGTTCTCCACGATGTCCATCAAACTTTCCTCCACCAGTCATCCATTTTGCAGGTGAGAACCGCGTAGTTAAGAATTGAAATTCTCACTGCAACAATAACAATCACCGTTATATGAATCTTGCAAATGGCGTGCATGTCCAAGGTAAAATATAAGGTTTAGGCCTGGTTCTCCTATCACTAGCAGTTTCCTCAGGCAAGTTGCATAACAGACCCCTATGTCCAAAGCCTTACAGAAATCAATGAAAAGAATGGCAGTAGAACCTCCCTGGGCTTCAAGATGTCCTGGATTTTGTTTAAAGCCACAGCATGTTCTGCACATTTCTTATGAGATCTTGCTTCCTTTCTGAATTCCTCTACTGTCCTCCAGAGCTGCAGGTGTTCTGACAATAAAGAGTTCCTCAAAGCAGAATGATTCTTCTGTTTTAAGGATTCCCTATTCTAATGATGCAATAGCCTTGCTATTAATCCCTCACCACAAAGATAGAAGAGGATCAGGAAGGATAAACATTTTAAAATTAGGTACTTAACCCTAAAATGCTGCACTCATGTTCATTTTGGATTTTGCAGCAGTGTGTGGGACTGCCAATGTTTCACACTTGGACAGTAGGTCCTCTCATTAACAGACTTAAATCAGATTCCAGTAATGCAATTAAGAACCTGATTTAAATTTAACTAATGTCGACTGGGTTTCCCAGGGCTCAGAAATAAAGGCTGCTGAGTTGTTTAACAGCACTCCTTGTGGACCAGGAGGAATAGGAGTGCTTCCCCTACACCCCCTCCAGGGGACTTCCAGCTTCCCGTCTGTCATTCAACTTCCTGTCTTTTGCTGCAGTTAGCCCTGATCTCTGGCTCCCTTCGTTCTCATTGCCACTCGCTTCAAGTTCTTCCTCCTCCACTCCTCGATAAGGTTCCCAATTCCTACATTTTAGGCATGAGTCCACTGAAATGAGCAATTGGTCTGCCGAATGCTGCTCGTCACTTGGGTAGAAAGTTCCCATATGTACATTTCACATAATACCGGGGTACAATGTTTGCAACCAAACGGCATTGTCGAAGTCCTGCTGGTCTCCACAATATTCAGAAATATGGCTTCATTGATGATTGTGAAGATCACTCCAATAATATCACATGGAAACTCATTGAGGCCTGGGAGAGCAACTGGAGGATGGGGGGAAAGAGCAACACAAACTAGGGGTAGGGAGAGAGAGAGAGAGAGAGAGACATACAGACAAACCTGGGGAGAGGGAGAGAGAGACACACACATTTGGGGAGTGACAGAGAGAGAAAGGAGAGTGATATAAACTGGGGGGTAGAGAAAGAGACACACAAACAAACCGAGAGAGGGAGAGAGAGAGCAGTGAAGGGGGGAGAAAGAACATAAACTTGGGCGGGGCGGCAGAGAATGACACAAACTCAGGAAGGGAGAGAGACCGACACAAACTTGGGGAGAGAAAGACACACACAAGCTGGGGGAGTGCAACACAAACTGGGGAGAGAGAGAAAGAGAGCAACACAAACTGAGATGGAGAGAGTTTTGAACTTTTATGACCAGTTCAAAAGACACTTGAGAAGTGTAAAAAATCATTATCATATATGAATTATGAAAATTTCAGTCAAATCCTATTCTCATATATGATATATGCCTGGTCTGTCTTGAAGTATAAAATGCAGCATTAAAAGAGAACTCTGGGTTATGAGTAAAAGTGGGAATATCTATTTTCGCCATATACCATTCTTTTGTGACATTGATCGATATAATATTTCCTTAGCAATTCCATGCAGGATGGACATTTCTGTACTATTTCAACTACAATTGTCTGAATTTGCGAGGATATGTTTTCATAAAAAGACACTTGGCAACTGATTTTTATCATTTATAGCCAGATTGCACAATGATGTAACTTGCAACAAAAAAAGCAACATGTGGCTTCATAATGACAGAAATGACAAATGGGTCTACTGCCTCAAGCAATACAAGTTGAGCCAAATTTCTTTTTCATGAAGACGTTACATTTTGATTTGCCTTGTTATCTATCACTTCCTACAATGGATACCATTCTTCTTGTCCTGTTTCGGTGGAGTCTGGCTTTCAAAGCAATTGTTCTCAGTGACCATTAAATAGATTATCTGAGTGGTATGGACTTCCTATTTATCATTTTGATCTTCCGTCTTTGATGTCCCTTTTTACTCCGAGCATCAACAATTACAGTGATGTGGGAAGCACCGTTTGGTATATCCAACTAGTTTTAGAAGGATGGAAGTGGTATGATAGAATTTTTCCACTTGGGACTGAGCGTTCTTTACAAGTCCTTATAGGTATTTTGATCATTTGGTTTCAGTTGATGAAGGCTGTCCCTTCATTTGGCAAAGCTAAATGGTCTTTTATTTTGACAAGACTGACAATGGTCGAATTTCTGATTTTGAAACTAAGTGCTCCCACCTGCGGAAAATTGGGAGTGTGTCCCGCTGCCATTAGGGATCTCACTGAGGTGGGATTCTCACATCTCTGCTAAGCTGAACTGTGTATTGCGGCTAGCAGGCTGGGCTCCCTGTACATACTCATCATGGGCCATCGTTTTGAACGGGCACCCTGATCTCAGGGTCGAGAGACACCCCCCCCCCATCCCCGATATCGCTAATTTTGACCCCCATCCCCCCTTACACGGCAAGAAACCCAAACCCTCATCAAGGAAGGGCATCCTACCCCCCACCATGGGAAACATGGGTCACCCCCCCCCCACTCTACAGATGCAAGACTCGACCCTCCACAGACCCCCCCTAGCAACCCCTTCCCCACAGCCACCCGCCCCCCCCACACTACAGATGCATGACCTGACCCGACACAGACCCCCCCTAGCCACCCCTTCCCCACAGCCACCCCCCGCCCCCCCCCCCCATTCAACCAACACCTCCTCAGCCGCCCTTCAGGCCCCACTCTGGTATTGCCAACAATGCACTGCCTTGACACCATGGCACTACCACACTGGAAGTGATGTCCTAGCCTGGCACTGTGGACCCCGAAGTGGTCAAGGAGGTAAATCCATTTCTCATGTGCCCCTCTGCCACTGCCAGGTTGCAGATGGAGGGTCCCCAAGGGTCCTGGTGGTTGGGTGGGCTCAGGCTAGAGGTAAGAGATTACTTCAGGATCCTCCCCCAAGTTGGGGACTCAATGCCTGGATTTTCCCTCTAGCCCTGTGCAACCTTGGCATGGTAATCTCAGGAAACCTCCTGTTCAAAATCATCGGGCGAGATTCTCCGCAAATGCGGAGAGTCGTAAAGGCTGCCGTGAAACCGGCCATGTTTCACGGCAGTCTTCACGCCCGTTCCCGGGACCCGATTCTCCCCCCCACCCCCCAATCGGGGCTAAGAGCGGGACCCCGGGAATCATGGCGTCGCGGCCTTAACGACCGTCGTTAAGGCCGCGCACCAAGATGACGCACGGCCGGCTCCAACCCGCGCATGCGCGGGTGACGTCATCACGCCATTAACGGAACCCAAACATGCGCGGTTCCACATTTCTCCACCGCCGCCCGACAAGATGTGGCAGCTTGATCTTGTCGGGCGGCGGAGGGGGAAAACAGTGCGTCCCTTTTGGATGCAGGCCCGACGATTGGTGGGCACCGATCACGGGCCTGTCCCCTCCCGAGCACAACAGTGGTGCTCCTGCCCCAAACGGGCCTCTGGATGCCCCAAACGGGCATCTAGCGCCCGTTTTTACGACGGCAGCAAGCAGGTGTGTTTGCTGCCATGAAAAAACAGGCATAAAGGCCCGGCCGCTCGGCCCATCGGCCGCGGAGAATCGCCGCTCGCCGTAGAAAACGGCGAGCGGCGATTTATGACGTGGGTCGGGTGAGGGGGGGGGAGAATAGCGGGAGGGCATGAAAAATGTCGGGAGGCGCTCCCGCTATTCTCCCAACCAGCGTGGGCAGCGGAGAATCGTGCCCATCGTTCTTGCCTGTGAACTTTGAAGTGTTTTTTCACTTTGAACTGCTCTGCCTGACAGCTGATGAGCAGATCAGATGGTTCATTGAAGACTCAAACCAGGAAGTTGCAAGGACGTTCCTCATATCTGCTCCCTCAGCCCTATGTTTTTAGCACTGGTGCTTTTTGAAGTGTCTGAGCTTCTTATAAAGCCCACAACACTTGAAAAGCTTTGAAATGATTTTACATTCATTCAATTTCAGAGTGCAGTACATTTAACTAGCTTTTGATTGATAGCTTAATGGTTTAAACACAGTAGGCAGGAGGTTTGTTTATTTATCTTTCCCTTCATGCTTGAATACATCTGAAGTACCCTCCATTAATCCAAAACCACAATGTTTCTCATAAAAAGTCTTACAACACCAGGTTAAAGTCCAACAGGTTTGTTTCAAATCACTAGCTTTTGGAGCACAGCTCCTTCCTCCGGTGAATTCACCCGAGGAAGGAGCAATGCTTCGAAAGCTAGTGATTCAAAACAAACCTGTTGGACTTTAACCTGGTGTGGTAAGTCTTCTTACTGTGCCCACCCTAGTCCAATGCCGGCATCTCCACATCATGACAATGTTTCTAAACATCCTTGTTCTGATTGACAGCTGCTGGCCATTTCAAAAATGCTAGGTGCTTTCACTTGCTCTTTTCTAACCATAGGTTTTAGTGGGCGGGAGCAGAAAAATGGAAGTGTCAATTACAAGGGATCATAGGTTCAAGATGACAGGGGGAAAGTTTCAGGGAAATATGCGGGATACGTTTTTCACATCGAGAGTGGTGGGTGCCAGGAACACGCTACCAGAGGATGTGGTAGAAGCAGGAACATTAGCAACATTTAAGAGGCATCTGGATGGATTCATGAACAGGGAGGAAATAGAGGGATATGGACCGAGTAAGGGCAGCATGTTTTTCTTTTAGTCAGGCATCATGTTCAGCACAGGCTTGGATGGCCGAAGTGCCAGTTCCTGTGATATACATTTCTTTGTTCTTTGTTCTAAAAGCTCTATTGACTAAATATTATACTGTCGGCACACCTACCTTAAAGCACAAAACAGAATAATCCCCTCTGATTTTTAGTACAACCCTTCAATTTTACACTGTCTTTTAACTAGGCAATCATTTCTCCCAGAATTAGTCCAAAAGGTTTTTTTTTTAAGCTCCAGGTGGACATGATGGACTGCCCATCATGGTGAGAGTATTACTGGACATCTTCCCACTAGCACAAGCTAGACAAATTTACCTGGTTTGTTTTAAATCCTAACTAATTTGGTCTTTTCAATCCGATCGTGAGCTTCTATCCAAATTCTGGCACAATGGATTATAGAGACTTTTGGCTTCTAGCTGCTCTCTCTCTCTCTCTCTCTCTCCCAGACCCTGGCAGACTAGTCTGTCATTGATAACGAGTGATATTTTAGGAAAGGTTGTAATCCAATATCACAATAGCTTCTTCTGTACACTTCCCATCTTGAAGCCCATTGTCATGGCAATATGAATCACATGGGTCTTGTAATGAGGTAGATATCCTTGAGACCTCAATTCCCTTTTATTTTGGAAGTAAATGGACAGTTTGAAGCACGGTTGTTTACAACCTGACCTTCTCAATGCTTTTCTGGGACTTTGGAGACTCGGAGTCTATTCATTATTAGCAAACAGGATGTTGCCATTGTCTACAAATATAAATACCTTGCAGTTTCTTACCAGTAAAACAATGTGGGCTCCGTTTAATCTCTAACAATCAAATGACCCAGGCAGACTCAAACATAGGTCACATGATCCCCTTAATTTTAATCCAAATTTAAAGACACAGTCGCAAAACATATTACATTCCTCATAATTGTGACACTGCCCCCAAAGAACTGAAAAGTAATCACTATAGTGATGAGCTTCCCTAAACACTTTCCACAAATATAGCAACTTAGAACATTCTATACACTTTGATGACTAACTTACAACATGCAGTACAAGTGCAATTCTTGTCCCGTTCTCCCTGCCCTGTCACATTTTCCATTAAACAGTTCATCTTGGAAGCAACACATTGTTTAATCTGTATTAATCCAAATACACATAGCAGTTATGATTTAAAGTCCTCTTTATCATCATTCTTGAAATTATTCCTCTCTTATGACTGAGAATTGGTTTCATTGCTAGTAGTTTCACCTTCTGAGATACACTGTTGTGAATTTCCTTTCTCTTGACGATTAAACTTCACATTGCTTCAATGTTCTTTGTTGGACAGTTACTTTCTTGGTCTGGTTTGGTTAATGTCAAGAATAAATTTGCTGAGTTGTGACAGTCCCTCTGGCTTTTGTATATCAATGGGCATGTAAGTTTTAAACCCAAAATAAATTCTCTGTTGTAATGCTTTTTACCCTCTGGATTCAGAATTTCCTTTTGCTTTTCTTTACAATAAGTCTGTGAACATTATGGTCCAAGTTCTAACTTTTGATATTTGTTTTCTTTCATGGCTGCAGATGTTGTAATGTTTGAATCCACAATAAACATTTAATCTGGTCAACTACCCAAGTCATCCTTCTCCTGTTTAAATGCAGGCTTATGGTTCTCCTTCATGCCTGAAGAATTTCCTGAAAGTTACATCAATGTTCCAATTTTTTTTTAATATTCCACCAATTCTTGCATTCTTTTACATTCCATCAATTTTGTATCATTCCATACAGGATGAACTTTTTCCGACTCCTGATGACCAAAAGCCACAGCTTCTTCATTTTGAAGTTTTATTTTTCATTTTGGGACTCAAGTTCATCCTAATCATAGAATTTACAGTGCAGAAGGAGGCCATTCAGCCCATCGAGTCTGCACCGGCTCTTGGAAAGAGCACCATACCCAAGGTCAACAACTCCACCCTATCCCCATAATCCCATAACCCCACCCAGCACTAAGGGCAGTTTTTTGGACTCTAAGGACAATTTATCATGGCCAATCCACCTAACCTGCACATCTTTGGACTGTGGGAGGAAACCGGAGCACCCGGAGGAAACCCACGCACACACAGGGAGGATGTGCAGACTCCGCACAGACAGTGACCCAAGCCGGAATCGAACCTGGGACCCTGGAGCTGTGAAGCGATTGTGCTATCCACAATGCTACCGTGCTGCCCTAATGTTTCCACTGTAACAGCATCACTTAGAGCCAAGTCATTTTTGTTTAAAGCACTGCTTCTCTTTATTTGTCCATGAACCTGGAATTCTGCTGCTGTCCCTGTTTTGGCACTTGTAGCTTAGGTTCTGCAGGCAGATTCAATTCGTTACCAGTTGGCTTTAATCCTTTGATATTATTCTGAGGATTCAGTATCTTTTCAATTTTAGAAGTTTGAGGTTTTGACTCTTTAGGCAACCCTTGAGTCAAGTCATTCTCCTTTACAACAGATTGAGTGACAAGTGTATGTTTTACAAAGTTCATTGATCTGGCTGATACATCCTTATCATGGCCCACTTCAATAAATTTTATGGAGAGATCTGGAGCAAGGATATGGTCTCCTGCTAAATTTTTTCCCAAGGTAAGGTTAGGTAATCGCACAATAACAGATCCACTTACTAAAGCACAGTTTAAATTCACTTTACACATGGAACCAGTAAACAACGTCCATCAATGCCCTCTATAAATTTGCTTTTATTTAGCAAAATCTCTGTAAATACATTAAGGGTGGAATTCTCCCATTTCAAAACTGCGTGGGTGGGCGGGTGGGGGGCTCCTGTGACACCTGTCTCACCAGCCAGAATGATGGTTTCCTGCATCAGATTCAGCACTTGGAACTTCATTAAGTATGCAAAGGCAAGTTCCCCTCTAACTCTTCTGGCAGGCCGGCAGTTGATTTGCCAGCACGCCCTCAGCTAACTGGTTTGGAGGTCCCAACACCATATTTAAATACCAATCCAGCACACTCATATCACTCTCTTCAGCCCAGCTGTCTTCAACAGACCGTATAGGATGTCAGCAACCCAGAGGGAAAAGGGAAGCAGCCTCAGTAAGAGGCTTGTTCCTCGATTCAATATCCTCCGCCCAAGCCCATCACCTATGAGGTGCCCATGCCACACTTGAACCTTTACCCACTGCATCTGGAATGTTTGTGCATCCCCTTCAAGCAAAGAGTGTGGTATCCCTTTGATACCTATTTCTGTGAGATTTTCATGCAGCCATGTCAGGGCCTGGCTTCCCTCCCCTCAGTTTTCCCTCTGTCATGCATTGCTTGTCTTCTTCATCCACCTCCTTCCCCTGCTTCCTGCAATTGTGCGTGCTCCCCCCACCCACCCCGAATGCTTTCTTGCCTACCTTCTCCATCTGTGTTGCCCCTTTCATTGACCTGAACACCTAGATCTCTCTGACTGTCAATACTCTTGTGGATTCTACCATTCACTGTATATTCCCTACCTGTATTAGACCTTCCAAAATGCATTACCTCACATTTGTCCGGATTAAACTCCATTTGGCATCTCTCCACTCAAGTCTCCAAACGATCTAAATCCTGTTGTATCCTCTGACAGTCCTCATCGCTATCCGCAATTCCACCAACCTTTGTGACGTCCGCAAACTTACTAATCAGACCAGTTACATTTTCCTCCAAATCATTTATATATACTACGAACAGCAACGGTCCTAGCACTGAACCCTGCGGAACACCAGTCGTCACAGCCTTCCAATCAGAAAAGCACTCCTACCCTTCCATTGCTGCTCTCTGCCTTCTATGACCTAGCCAGTTCAGTATCCATCTTGCCAGCTCATCTCTGATCCCGTGACTTCACCTTTTGTACCGTCTGCCATGAGGGACCTTGTCAAAGGCCTTACTGAAGTCCATATAGACAACATCCACTGCCCTACCTGCATCAATCATCTTTGTGACCTCCACGAAAAACTCTATCAAGTTAGTGAGACACAAAACCGTGCTGCCTCTCGTGAATACGTCCACTTGCTTCCAAATGGGAGTAGATCTTGTCCCAAAAAATTCTCTCCAGTAATTTCCCTACCACTGACGTAAGGCTCACCGGCCTGTAATTCCCTGGATTATCCTTGCTACCCTTCTTAAACAAAGGATCAACATTGGCTATTCTCCAGTCCTCCGGGACATCACCTGAAAACAGTGAGGGCCAAAGATTTCTGTCAAGGCCTCAGCAATTTCCTCTGTTGCCTTCTTCAGTATTCTGGGGAAAATTCCATCAGGCCCTGGGGCCTTATCCACCTGAATACTTTTTAAGACGCCCAACATCTTGTCTTTTTGGATCTCAATGTGACCCAGGCTATCTACACACCCTTCTCCAGACTCAACATCCACCAATTCCTTCTCTTTGGTGAATATTGATGCAAAGTATTCATTTAGTACCTCGCCGATTTCCTCTGGCTCCACACATAAATTCCCTTGCCTATCCTTCAGTGGGCCAACCCTTTCCCTGGCTACCCTCTTGCTTTTTATGAACATGTAAAAAGCTTTGGGATTTTTCTTAACCCTATTTGCCAATGACTTTACGTGACCCCTTTTAGCCCTCCTGATTCCTTGCTTAAGTTCCTTCCTAATTTCCTTATATTCCACAGAGGCTTTGTCAATTCCCAGCCTTCGAGCCCTGCCAAATGGCTCCTTTTCCTTTTTGACAAGGCCTACAATATCTCTCATTATCCAAGGTTCCCGAAATTTGCCATATTTATCCTTCTTCCTCACAGGAACATGCTGGCCCTGAACTCCTTTCAACTGACATTTGAAAGCCCCCTCATGTCAGATGTTGATTTACCCTCAAACATCCGCCCGCAATCTAGGTTCTTTAGTTCCCGCCTAATATTGTTATAATTAGCCTTCCCCCAATTTAGCACACTAGGACCACTCTTATCCTTGTCCACCAGCACTTTAAAACTTACTGAAATGTGGTCACTGTTCCTGAAGTGCTCCCCTACTGAAGCTTCTACCACCTGACTGAGCTCATTCTCCAATACCAGGTCCAGTACAGCCCCTTCCCTAGTTGGACTATCTACATATTGTTTTAAGAAGCCCTCCTGGATGCTCCTTACAATCTCTGCCCCATCCAAGCCCCTAGCACTAAATGAGTTGCAGTCAATATTGGGGAAGTTAAAGTCTCCCATCACAACAACCCTTTTGCTTTTACTCCTTTCCAAAATCGGTCTACCTCTGTTTCCCGCTGGCTGTTGGGAGGCCTGTGGTAAACCCCCAACATTGTGACTGCACCCTTCTTATTCCTGATCTCTAATCATATAGCCTTGCTGCCCTCTGAGGTATCCTCCCGTAGTACAGCTGTGATATTCTCCCTAACCAGTAGTGCAACTTCGCCACCCCTTTTACACCCCCCTCCATCCCGCCTGAAACATCTAAATCCTGGAACGTTTAGCTACAATCCTGGAACATTCACCATCTCTGACAAAAGTAGCATGTTGGTCTCTTTGAATCAGTTTTATCTCCCCAACTTTCCCCACTCTGCAAAGCATCATTTTTTTTATTTCTGTTATCCCCTCATTGTAATTAGTGTTCTGTTCATTTTCACTTCTCTTATCTCTCCAGTTTTTGTGTAGGTTTAAAAACAAAGGCTTGCTTCCCCCTCTATTCTGCAAGAAAAATTCTTACCTGTCAGCCAAAGCGACCACTTCCCTTATTTTAGAAATATTGCAGTCTTCTAATTGGAACCCGATTCCTAAATGAATATCCTTTATGAATTATTCCAATACTGGGCGACATGTGGCACAGTCGTTGGCACTGCTGCCCACAGCACTGAGGTCCCAGGTTCGAATCCCGGCCCTGGGTCACTGGCCGTGTGGAGTTTGCACATTCTCCCCATGTCTGCGTGGGTTTCACGCCCACAACCCAAAGATGTGCAGCTTAGGTGGATTGGTGACGCTAAATTGCCCCTTAATTGTAAAATAAATAATTGAGTACTCTGAATTTATAAAAAAAATTCATACATCACTGGTCACAGGCTTCCACTCCCAAAAACAACCTTCAACCATTATCCTCTGCCTCCTGCCACTAAGCCAATTTTGGATCCAGTTTGCCAAATTGCCCTGAATCCTACAGACTCTTACCTTCTTGATCAGTCTCCCAAGTGTGACCTTGTCAACAACCTTACTGAAGTTCATGTGGACTACATCAACTTCACTGTTCCCCATCTACACACTGAGTCACTTCCTTGAAAAGGTCAATCAAATCTGTAAGATATGATCTCCCCTTGACAAAGCCATCTTGATTAACCTTCCTTCTCCAAGTGAGATTAATTCTGTCCCTCAGAATTCCTTCCAATAATTTCCCTACCATTGATGTTAGACTCACTGGCCTGTAATTACCTGGTTCTTCCCCACTTCCCTTCTTAAACAATGGTACCACGTTAGCTGTTCTCTAGTCCTGCCATCCTGCAGGAATATTTTGACTCCTTCCAGTTCGGTTTCTGTGTCCGTCCCCTCTGTCCTGTAGAGGAGCATGCAGCTGAGGACAAGACTGCTGGTGTTGCTTCTGTTGCTCCTGGAACACTTGGTGGTGGTCTTGCCTCTCCTCATTCCTCATTAGGAGTGCAAGGTGGAGCTGCAAAAAACAATCCGAGGCCATGATGAAGACTGATTGCAGGCAACTGCAGCTAAAGGTGAGTGAACTAGAGGGCAGGTGAAATGCGTTCCAAGAATTTGGCAATCACCTGTCAGAGAAATGTCTTGAGCAGGAGCATCTCACCTGGCCATGGCTGGAGTTCTTCAGTTTCACAGATTGAAGGCATCACAACTTGTCAATTTCACTGAACAAATCCATTGTGCAGGACGATGGGTCAATGCAGTACTTAATGAGCTGTTTGATTATTTTAATTGTTTATCTGGCAACCTGCTTACCTTCAATTCTGCCCAGCAGAAACCCAAACAGGGGTGTCACTTTCAGGGGATTAAATTCACTGCATATACCCAAACCTGCTTTTCCTTGCTTGAGAAAATTGCACCCTTTGTGTCAGTCTTCATTGCAACTACAAAGAATGTGCTGGAAATTGTCAGGAAATATGTGGCTAAAATGAGCGATGAACTTAAAGTAATTAATATGGAGAAAATATTGGAGGTAAAAGTCAACAAATCCCTTGCACGTGATGGTGTACACCCTGATATTTTAAAGAATGTTTAAATTGTGAATGCTTTATTCTTGATCTTCCAGAACTCTCTAGATTCTAGAATAGTTATTGTTGTTCAGAAGATAACAATGGCGACCCTGTTGTTCAAGAAAGGATGAAGAAAGGAAACAGGGAATTTATAGACTAGTTAGTCTGACATCAGGAGCAGGACAAATGCTGGAATCTATTATTAAGTAAATGTAAACAGGCCCCTTCAAAAATCACAATATGAATATGCGGAATCAACACAGATTTATGAAAAAGAAGTCATATGTACAAACGTATCAGAGCTCTTGAAGGGTGTAACTAGCAGGTAGCAAAGTGGAAACCAGTGGATATTTGGATTTTCAGAAGGTATTTGATAAGTTGCCACACAAAAGATTGTTACACAAGGTGAGGGTTCATGGGGTCGGGGATAATAACATGGACAGAGGACTGGTTAACAGATAGGAAACAGCATAGGCCATATATCTAATTGGGAAGTTAAGCTGTAAAGAATATATGAAGAGATATATGAAGAGGCTGAAAAAGGATATAGACCAGCTAAGAAATTGGGAAAGAAAGTAGAAGGAATATAATATAGGATGTGTGAAATTATCCATTGGGTAGGAAGAATGGAAACATAAAAGTCTGGATTCCCCTCCCCGCCTCATTTCCGTTTCATACCACCGGCGGGATGCTCCGTTATGCCGGCCAGTCAATGGGGGATACCATTGTGGAGCAACCCCACGCCGTCGGGAAACCCCCGGCTACCAGCAAAGACTGAGCATCCCGCCGGTGGAGAATCCAGTCCAACATGTTTTTATTTATGCTAGAGGTTAATGAATGTTAGCATTTAGAGATATTGGGCTCTTTCTACACAAATCACAGAAAGTTAGCATAAAACTACAGCAAGCAAGGAGGATGACAAACGTTATGTTAGCCTTTATTGCAAGGGGATTGTAAAATAACAGTAAGGAAATCTTGCTGAAGTTATATAGGGCTTTGATGAGACTATAGCTAGAATAGAGTGTACAGTTTTGTTCCCCCCCCACCCTTGCCCGGGAAAGATACTTGTCTTAGATATAGTAGAACAAAGGATCCCTAGATGTGGGCGGCACGATAGCACACTGGTTAGCACTGTCTCTTCACAGCACCAGGATCCCAGGTTCGATTCGTGGCTTGGGTCACTGCCTGCGGAGTCTGCACATTCTCCCTGTGTCTTTGTGGGTTTCCTCCGGGTACTCTGGTTTCCTCCCACAAGTCCCGAAAGACGTGCTGTTAGGTGAATTGGACATTCTGAATTCTCCCTCAGTGCACCCGAACAGGCACCAGAATGTGGTGACTAGAGGCTTTTCACAGTAACTTCATTGCAGTGTAAATATATGCCTACTTGTGATAATAAAGATTATTATTACTATTAATGGGATGAGAGGATTGTCCAAAAAAAGATACTGAGTAGAAATGAACTATATTCTCTGGAGCTGAGAACAATGAGATGATTTCACTGAAATGTATAACATTCATTGAGACTGTGACAAGATAGATGCTGAGAGGCCATTTCTCCTGGCTGGTGAGTCTGGAATTAAGGATCATAGAACATAGAACATAGAACGATACAGCGCAGTACAGGCCCTTCGGCCCTCGATGTTGCACCGACATGGAAAAAAATCTAAAGGCCATCTAACCTACACTATGCCCTTATCATCCATATGCTTATCCAATAAATTTTTTAATGCCCTCAATGTTGGCGTGTTCACTACTGTTGCAGGTAGGGCATTCTACGGCCTCACCACTCTTTGCGTAAAAAACCCACCTCTGACCTCTGTCCTATATCTATTACCCCTCAATTTAAGGCTATGTCCCCTCGTGCTAGCCACCTCCATCCGCGGGAGAAGGCTCTCGCTGTCCACCTATCTAACCCTCTGATCATTTTGTATGCCTCTATTAAGTCACCTCTTAACCTTCTTCTCTCTAACGAAAACAACCTCAAGTCCATCAGCCTTTCCTCATAAGATTTTCCCTCCATACCAGGCAACATCCTGGTAAATCTCCTCTGCACCCGTTCCAAAGCTTCCACGTCCTTCCTATAATGAGGCGACCAGAACTGTACGCAATACTCCAAATGCGGCCGTACTAGAGTTTTGTACAACTGCAACATGACTTCATGGCTCCGGAACTCAATCCCTCTACCAATAAAGGCCAACACACCATAGGCCTTCTTCACAACCCTATCAACCTGGGTGGCAACTTTCAGGGATCTATGTACATGGACACCGAGATCCCTCTGCTCATCCACACTACCAAGAATTTTACCATTAGCCAAATATTCCGCATTTCTGTTATTCTTTCCAAAGTGAATCACCTCACACTTCTCCACATTAAACTCCATTTGCCACCTCTCAGCCCAGCTCTGCAGCTTATCTATGTCCCTCTGTAACCTGCAACATCCTTCCGCACTGTCTACAACTCCACCTACTTTAGTGTCGTCTGCAAATTTACTCACCCATCCTTCTGCGCCCTCCTCTAGGTCATTTATAAAAATGACAAACAGCAACGGCCCCAGAACAGATCCTTGTGGTACGCCACTCGTAACTGAACTCCATTCTGAACATTTCCCATCAACTACCACTCTCTGTCTTCTTTCAACTAGCCAATTTCTGATCCACATCTCGAAATCACCCTCAATCCCCAGCCTCCGTATTTTCTGCAATAGCCGACCGTGGGGAACCTTATCAAACGCTTTACTGAAATCCATATACACCACATCAACTGCTCTACCCTCGTCTACCTGTTCAGTCACCTTCTCCAAAGAACTCGATAAGGTTTGTGAGGCATGACCTACCCTTCACAAAACCATGCTGACTGTCCCTAATCATATTATTCCTATCTAGATGATTATAAATCGTATCTTTTATAATCCTCTCCAAGACTTTACCCACCACAGACGTTAGGCTCACCGGCCTATAGTTACCGGGGTTATCTCTACTCCCCTTCTTGAACAGAGGGACCACATTTGCTATCCTCCAGTCCTCTGGCACTATTCCTGTAGCCAATGATGACATAAAAATCAAAGCCAAAGGCTCAGCAATCTCTTCCCTGGCTTCCCAGAGAATCCTAGGATAAATCCCATCCGGCCCCAGGGACTTATCTATTTTCACCTTGTCCAGAATTGCCAACACTTCTTCCCTACGCACCTCAATGCCATCTATTCTAATAGCCTGGGTCTCAGCATTCTCCTCCACAATATTATCTTTTTCTTGAGTGAATACTGAACGAAAAGTATTCATTTAGTATCTCGCTTATCTACTCAGCCTCCACACACAACTTCCCACCACTGTCCTTGACTGGCCCTACTCTTACCCTAGTCATTCTTTTATTCCTGACATACCTATAGAAAGCTTTTGGGTTTCCTTGATCCTACCTGCCAAAGACTTCTCATGTCCCCTCCTTGCTCGTCTCAGCTCTCTCTTTAGATCCTTCCTCGCTTCCTTGTAACTATCAAGCGCCCCAACTGAAACTTCACACCTCATCTTCACATAGGCCTCCTTCTTCCTCTTAACAAGAGATTCCACTTCTTTGGTAAACCACGGTTCCCTCGCTCGACCCCTTCCTCCCTGCCTGACTGGTACGTACTTATCAAGAACATGCAATAGCTGTTCCTTGAACAAGCTCCACATGTCCAGTGTGCCCAACCCTTGCAGCCTACTTCTCCAACCAACACATCCTAAGTCATGTCTAATGGCATCATAATTGCCCTTCCCCCAGCTATAACTCTTGCCCTGCGGGGTATACTTATCCCTTTCCATCACTAACGTAAAGGTCACCGAATTGTGGTCACTGTTTCCAAAGTGCTCACCTACCTCCAGATCTAACACCTGGCCTGGTTCATTACCCAAAACCAAATCCAATGTGGCCTCGCCTCTTGTTGGCCTGTCAACATATTGTGTCAGGAAACCCTCCTGCACACATTGTACAAAGAATGACCCATCTAATGTACTCGAACTATATCTTTTCCAGTCAATATTTGGAAAGTTAAAGTCTCCCATAACAACTACCCTGTTACTTTCGCTCTTTTCCAGAATCATCTTCGCCATCCTTTCCTCTACATCCCTAGAACTATTAGGTGGCCTATAGAAAACTCCCAACAGGGTGACCTCTCCTTTCCTGTTTCTAACCTCAGCCCATACTACCTCTGAAGAAGAGTCCCCACCTAGCATCCTTTCCGCCACCGTAATACTGTCCTTGACTAGCAGCGCCACACCTCCCCCCTCTTTTTGCCCCCTTCTCTGAGCTTACTAAACACCTAAACCCGGAAACCTGCAACAACCATTCCTGTCCCTGCTCTATCCATGTCTCTGAAATGGCCACAACATCGAAGTCCCAGGTACCACCCATGCTGCCAGTTCCCCTACCTTATTTCGTATACTCCTGGCATTGAAGTAGACACACTTCAAACCACCTACCTGAACACTGGCACCCTCCTGCGAAGTCAAATCTGTGCTCCTGACTCTATACTCTCAATCTCCCGTACCCAAAAACTACAATCCAGGTTCCCATGCCCCTGCTGAATTAGTTTAATCATAGTATCATAATAAGGGGTTGCTTATTTAGGATTGTGATAACGAGAAATGTCTTCACAGAGGATTATAAATCTTTGGAATAATTTAGCCCAGAGGGCTCTGGATGCTCAGTCAATGAACATACTCAAGACTGAGGTGGCTAGATTTCTGACACCGAGTAATTCAAGAGATATGGGAATTTGATAGGAAAATGGACCTGATACCGAAATACAGCCATGATCTTATTGGATGGCAAAGCAAGCCGAAAGGGCCATTTGGACCCCTTCCTGCCCTTATATTCTGTTCTTATGTACATGGTGCTTACATTACGGAGTCAGGCCATTCAGTCCAAACTGGTGTTTTGATTCCACATGAGGCTCTTCTCACACTTCTTCATCTAATCCCATCAGTTTATTCTGTATTCTTTTCTCCCTCATGTGTATGCCTAGCTTCCCCCATAAATACATCAATGATAGTTTACTGAACTACTCTGCGTCATAACAAGTTTCACATTCTAACCACTTTCTGGGTAAATGACCACATGCCGCTCTGACGTTTGTCCGCCAATTCTCCGGTTACCGGAGAATCGCTGCCATTGGCGCCTGCACGTCAGTGCGGCAATGGTCGGGGGTCGCTCAACGCAGCCTTCCTGGTGATTCTCCTCGCACAATGGGCCGAGTGCCCACCGAGTTAGGCCGAGTCCCGCCGGCGCCATTCTTGTATGGTCCTATCCGGCGGGACCTCGCCGTTCATGTTGCGGGGGGGCTGCCTGGTGGGGGGGAGGGGTGGTCCGACCCCGGGTAGGGCCTCCACGGTGCCTGGCCCACGATCGGGGCCTACCAATCGGCGCGCCGGCGTATCCTGGTGTGAGCCTATGTTACTCCACGCCAGGCCCCTGTAGCTCTCCGCCATGTTGCGTCGGGGCCAATGTGGAGAAGGCAACCCACGCGCCTGTGCGAAATTGCACCGGCCGTAGTGCGCATGCAGGACCCACGGTGCCCGTTCTGATGCCCGTTTTGGCAGCTGGAGCAGCGTGAGGCTCTCCAGTGCCATGTGGTCCCCTATACGGTGCAGGATCACTGATCCTAGGGGCCTGTTGACGCCGTCGTAAAATGCTCCAGAGTTTATGATGGCGTCAACACTTCGCCCCAGGATCAGAAAATCCCACCCGTTTTTCCTGAATTCCTGACTGGATTTATTAGTGACTATCATACCCTGGTTCTGGTCTATCCTGGAAGTGGAAACATCAGCTGGAATTCGCAGGTCATTGGGATTCTCTTTTCCCACTGGCAGCGCACCCCCACTCTGGGTTTCCTGGCGGCATGCAGCGGCTGCAATGGGACATCCCATTGACAAGAGGTGGGAAAATAGAATCCCACCACCAGCGAATGGTGCACAAGAAATACACAGCTGGGGGACCAGAGAATTTAGCCCATCTTCTCGACAACTACCTTATCAAACCTTTTTAAATTGTAAACCCCTGTATCCGGTCACCCATGAGCCTTCTTCTTTCTAGAACAAAGAACCACAGCCTGTTCATTATTTCCTGATAGGCATAGCTCCTCAGTTTTGGATAATCTCAGTAAACATTTTTTGCACCTTCTCCACTGCTTCTGTTTAGGTTTTAATGTATGAAGAACCCAGAACTGTTCACCGTAGTTCACTTCATTCGAATCTTGCTTCTTAACAAACTTAATATAATTTTGCTATGTTTCAATTACATTCCTCTAGAAATGAACCCCAGTGCTTTGTTGATTTTTTTATGACCTTATTAAACTCTATTGCTACCTTTAATGAGCTGTTTATCTGTTCCACCAGAACCCTTTGCTTCTCTACCCTATTTGGACAATTATTTTCCAAGGTAAATTTGTGGCCTCTTTATTGTTCCTATCCAAATGTACCACCTCATTCTTATCCACATTGAAGCTCACTTGTCAATTCCTTGCTCATTCTGTAAGTTTATTAATGTCTTTCTGTACTTTGTCACAATCCTCCTCTGTGTTAACGACACCCCAATTTTGTATTGTCTGTAAATTTTGAAATTGTAATCAATTCTAATTCAGGTGTGTCAAATTATTCTTGTACATTGTGAACAAAAGTGGTCTCGGTACTGTTTTTATGAAACAGTGCTTCCCATCTTTTGTCAGTCTCTTTATCCTCTGTTCTGTGCTTTTGGATTTGTGGCAAGCTTACTATCATTCTGCTACTTGTCCCCCATGTGTTTCTTTAAAGGAGCTTGTATAGGAGCTGAAACAAAGCAATAATGCTTGAAGCTGAACGTTGAGTGAAGTTAGGAAAAGTATTTAAGTATTGGGTCCTAATCCATCCAGAACCTTTGGCTATACTTCTACGCCTTTTCTCCTTAGATTTGTGATTCCATTTAGACGGATAGTTTCATAAACACAAATCCCATACTGATGGCTTTCTGTCAAGGTATATGATCCACTTACCAGTCACAAGGATCACTGATTAGTTCCTACTCTGCTGATCCACACAGTCTGACTGAAGCAATTTGAACTCAAAGTACCTGGGTGAGAAACAAAGAGGAGATTTATATTTTAGCCATTGGTCTGACAGGAATCTTGCACTCTCAATACATTAAATTAAGTTATATTTTATTCATACATTTTATTTTGAGTAAATTTAAATGGTTCCCAAGATTTCCAAGGAACCTTTAGAATTTTTTTAAAACCAGTCTGACGTGGCAGATAGTGTCAAATAAAGGGAGCGTGAGACAGCTTCTTTCAGGAGTTTTAGACAACTTTTCTCCAAGTTCATGTTGACACGTAATTGATGAGTTAAAAGGAGTGATTTTAACTCTGCTAGTTAAAATTGTTCCAGGAGATGTATTGCTGACATGCCATGCTTTTCTTGGAAGCTGCAAGGTTTAACCTGCTTCTCTCAGCAGGTACAGACAATGCCCATTAGAAATTGGTGAGATCCTTACTGACATGTGCAACTGAGATGCTATCTGAAGCTTTTTTAACCGACAACCTGAGTAAGGAAACTACTGCGCCTTACCCACCAAATCAACCTAGTAGAAAGAGGAATCAGGCCAAAAGATGTTTTAAGAACATTCAAACATACGAATTAGGCACAGGAGGAGGCCATTCGGCCCTTTGAGCCTGCTCCGCCATTTGATAAGATCATGGCTGACCTGATTGTAACCTCAACCCCACATTCCTGCCTACTCCTGATAACTTTTCACCCCCTTGTTAATCAAGAATCTACCTAGCTCTGCCTTAAAAATGTTCAAAGACTCTGCTTCCACCACCTTTAGAGGAAGAGGGTTCCAAAAACCTACGGCCCTCTGAGAGAAAAGATTTCTCCTCATCGCTGTCTTATTTTTAAACAGTGACCCTTAGTTTTAGATTTTCCCACAAAAGGAAACATCCTCTCCACATCCAACCTATTTAGGCCCCTCAGGAACTTAAAGATTTCAATCAAGTCACCTCTAAGTCTTCTAAGCTCCAGTGAATACAAGCCTCACCTGTCCAATCTTTACTCATAAGGTATCCCAGACATTAGTCTAGTAAACCTTCATTGAACTGCTTCTACCTCATTTACATCTTTCCTCCACATGACTTGTTTGAGTGACAGGGATTGTTCCTCTGCTCAGTGGTGATGTGTTCCTGACAGCTGGCATTGCACCCACCGCCAGTCATCAGTTGACATGGTAGCACAGTGGCTAGCACAGTTGCTTCACAGCTCCAGGGTTCCAGGTTCGATTCCTAGCTTGGGTCACTGTCTGTGCGGAGTCTGCATGTTCTCCCCGTGTCTGTGCGGGTTTCCTCCGGGTGCTCCAGTTTCCTCCCACATTCCAAAGATGTGCAGGTTAGGTGGATTCGCTGTGCTAAATTGCCCTTAGGTTGGGTGGGGTTACTGGGTTATGGTGATAGGGTGGAGGTATGGGCTTAAGTGGGGTGCTCTTTCCAAGAGCCGGTGCAGACTCAATGGGCCAAATGGCCTCCTTCTGTACTGTAGATTCTATGAGTCTATGACACCTCTTGCCGGTTGGGACACTGACCGTGACATGCAAGCGAGGCTTGGGAGTTAAAATCTACCGGAGTCAGCTGGTAAGGCTGGGTGGCTTGCTATCCAACTCAGCAGTTCCAGCTCGATTCCCATCCCAAATTTCAACCAGTTTTTGCATTACTGCAAGGCAGAAACATTTTCACAGCAACACTAAAGTTGACGTGTAAATGTCTCCTGCGTTCCGAAATACAGTCAGTGTGTTTCCTTCTCAATGTGCATTTTCTTTTTCAGGAAACAAACAGTACTCAAATAAGAACTATATTAAAATTAGTGGTAGTGTACTTCCAATAATTCTGTCGGGAGTACATAAACATCATGTAGCCCACACCAGCATAGAGCTTTCTCAGCAAAAAATTAATTGCCTAAGTTAAACAAAAGAGATCGATGTTAACTCGGGCATGGATTAGTCCTGAAGTGGACAGAACACTTGGACACTGTGAAAAAAGTGTGACTAGCCATGCTGCTTGTTGGGTGGCATTTAAAATTATTAAATTAATTTCTTGCCCATAACCTGTGAAAGCATTTTTGAGATTTGGGGCAGAAGCTAACTGTCAAGTAAAGGTTGTGGGAGGGGGAAGGCTGGGCTTGGAAAGCTCCTCTGATGAATGTAGAAATTTCAAATATATTGTATTATAACTATTTGGTGAATTAAGGGTTAAAAGCCTGGGTTCCGGTGTATTTGACTGCTGCAGTCACGTTTTTAAAATAATCTTTGTTTGAAAGACAACAGATCCTTTAGGAGTGAGGTGCAATTAACCATCGTAAAGCTTGGGCTAAATGCAATTTTGCTTTGATGAAGGGATTTCCCTGGGAAATGGCTGACGCCATTAGGCGCGTTGGCCGCGTCATTCTCGGCGCGCCGGGCCTTGACACCAGCGACAAGGCCCGGTGGCCGAGATTCATGGCACGGCCCTCCTAGCCCCCCAGCGGAGGGAGAATAGGGGGCCAGGAGCGGCCTCCAACGCCGTCGTGAACCTCTCCTGGTTTCACGACGGCATTGGGCCTGGCGGTGAATTCCGCCCCAGATCTCTTCTCTAAAACAGTGTCAAAAGATCTCTTTCTCAAAGAATAACTCTGTAAAGCATATATTACACTGTTCCATTGGTATTTAAGGTGGATTGAGAACAGAGATGGCTTATTTCCTTGTTGTTTAAGGAGGACTAAAGATAGCAGTTAAGGATATTGTATTCACTGTATTGAGTAGTATTGTTTAAGAGGTAATTATAAGTTATGTTCAGGTGTGATGTTAATGGGCAGCACGGTGGCCTAGTGGTTAGCACAACCGCCTCACGGCGCTGAGGTCCCAGTTCGATCCCGGCTCTGGGTCACTGTCTGTGTGGAGTTTGCACATTCTCCCCGTGTCTACGTGGGTTTCGCCCCCACAACACAAAAATGTGCAGAGTAGGTGGATTGGCCACGCTAAATTGCCCCTTAATTGGAAAAAATAATTGGGGAATCTAAATTTATTTTAAAAAAGGTGTGATGTTAATGATTTTAATACTGTGTTAGTCATAAAGTTGATTTTACTATATCATACCCCTATTTCTTCATGCAATCACTCCTGGAGCGAAATATCCTTGCCTCACATTCACACAAACTTAAAAATAAAATATTGGGGTTATAGTCCAGTATTCTAGTCATTATTGGGGTCTGATCTGGAATTGTAATACTCTGAGGTAAGTGTCTAATCTTCCAGGCCCATTAACACTCCACATAAAAATAACATTCTCAAAACCCCTTTAGCCTCTTCGGGCCACCATGACTCCCACCATGATTTGGCTTTAAGTGTTGGCCCTTAGAACATAGAACATAGAACGATACAGCGCAGTACAGGCCCTTCGGCCCTCGATGTTGCACCAACATGGAAAAAAAAAACTAAAGGCCATCTAACCTACACTATGCCCTTATCATCCATATGCTTATCCAATAAATTTTTAAATGCCCTCAATGTTGGCGAGTTCACTACTGTTGCAGGTAGGGCATTCCACGGCCTCACCACTCTTTGCGTAAAAAACCCACCTCTGACCTCTGTCCTATATCTATTACCCCTCAATTTAAGGCTATGTCCCCTCGTGCTAGCCACCTCCATCCGCGGAGAAGGCTCTCGCTGTCCACCCTATCTAACCCTCTGATCATTTGTATGCCTCTATTAAGTCACCTCTTAACCTTCTTCTCTCTAACGAAAACAACCTCAAGTCCATCAGCCTTTCCTCATAAGATTTTCCCTCCATACCAGGCAACATCCTGGTAAATCTCCTCTGCACCCGTTCCAAAGCTTCCACGTCCTTCCTATAATGAGGCGACCAGAACTGTACGCAATACTCCAAATGCGGCCGTACCAGAGTTTGGTACAGCTGCATCATGACCTCATGGCTCCGGAACTCAATCCCTCTACCAATAAAGGCCAACACACCATAGGCCTTCTTCACAACCCTATCAACCTGGGTGGCAACTTTCAGGGATCTATGTACATGGACACCGAGATCCTCTGCGTCATCCACACACCAGAATTTTAACCATTAGCCAAATATTCCGCATTCCTGTTATTCTTTCCAAAGTGAATCCCTCACACTTCTCCACATTAAACTCCATTTGCCACCTCCAGCCCAGCTCTGCAGCTTATTTATGTCCCTCTGTAACCTGCAACATCCTTCCGCACTGTCTACAACTCCACCGACTTTAGTGTCCGTCTGCAAATTTACTCACCCATCCTCTGCGCCCTCCTCTAGGTCATTTATAAAAATGACAAACAGCAACGGCCCCAGAACAGATCCTTGTGGTACGCCACTCGTAACTGAACTCCATTCTGAACATTTCCATCAACTACCACTCTCTGTCTTCTTTCAACTAGCCAATTTCTGAATCCACATCTCTAAATCACCCTCAATCCCCAGCCTCCGTATTTCTGCAATAGCCGACCGTGGGAACCTTATCAAACGCTTTACTGAAATCCATATACACCCAATCAACTGCTCTACCCTCGTCTACCTGTTCAGTCACCTTCTCAAAGAACTCGATAAGGTTTGTGAGCATGACCTACCCTTCACAAAACCATGCTGACTATCCCTAATCATATTATTCCTATCTAGATGATTATAAATCGTATCTTTTATAATCCTCTCCAAGACTTTACCCACCACAGACTTTAGGCTCACCGGCCTATAGTTTACCGGGGTTATCTCTACTCCCCTTCTTGAACAAAGGGACCACATTTGCTATCCTCCAGTCCTCTGGCACTATTCCTGTAGCCAATGATGACCTAAAAATCAAAGCCAAAGGCTCAGCAATCTCTTCCCTGGCTTCCCAGAGAATCCTAGGATAAATCCCATCCGGCCCCGGGGACTATCTATTTTCACCTTGTCCAGAATTGCCAACACTTCTTCCCTACGCACCTCAATGCCATCTATTCTAATAGCCTGGGTCCTCAGCATTCTCCTCCACAATATTATCTTTTTCTTGAGTGAATACTGACGAAAAGTATTCATTTAGTATCTCGCTTATCTCCTCAGCCTCCACACACAACTTCCCACCACTGTCCCTTGACTGGCCCTACTCTTACCCTAGTCATTCTTTTATTCCTGACATACCTATAGAAAGCTTTTGGGTTTTCCTTGATCCTACCTGCCAAAGACTTCTCATGTCCCCTCCTTGCTCGTCTCAGCTCTCTCTTTAGATCCTTCCTCGCTTCCTTGTAACTATCAAGCGCCCCAACTGAAACTTCACGCCTCATCTTCACATAGGCCTCCTTCTTCCTCTTAATAAGAGATTCCACTTCTTTGGTAAACCACGGTTCCCTCGCTCGACCCCTTCCTCCCTGCCTGACTGGTACGTACTTATCAAGAAACATGCAATAGCTGTTCCTTGAACAAGCTCCACATATCCAGTGTGCCCAACCCTTGCAGCCTACTTCTCCAACCAACCACATCCTAAGGTCATGTCTAATGGCATCATAATTGCCCTTCCCCCAGCTATAACTCTTGCTCTGCGGGGTATACTTATCCCTTTCCATCACTAACGTAAAGGTCACCGAATTGTGGTCACTGTCTCCAAAGTGTTCACCTACCTCCAGATCTAACACCTGGCCTGGTTCATTACCCAAAACCAAATCCAAAGTGGCCTCACCTCTTGTTGGCCTGTCAACATATTGTGTCAGAAAACCCTCCTGCACACATGTACAAAGAACGACCCATCCAATGTACTCGAACTATATCTTTTCCAGTCAATATTAGGAAAGTTAAAGTCTCCCATAACAACTACCCTGTTACTTTCGCTCTTTTCCAGAATCATCTTCGCCATCCTTTCCTCTACATCTCTAGAACTATTAGGTGGCCTATAGAAAACTCCCAACAGGGTGACCTCTCCTTTCCTGTTTCTAACCTCAGCCCATACTACCCTCGGAAGAAGAGTCCCCATCTGCATCCTTTCTACCACCGTAATACTGTCCTTGACTAGCAGCGCCACACCTCCCCCTCTTTTGCCCCCTTCTCTGACCTTACTAAAGCACCTAAACCCCCGGAACCTGCAACAACCATTCCTGTCCCTGCTCTATCCATGTCTCTGAATGGCCACAACATCGAAGTCCCAGGTACCTACCCTGCTTCCAGTTCCCCTACCTTATTTCGTATACTCCTGGCATTGAAATAGACACACTTCAAACCACAGACCTGAACACTGCCCGCCCTCCTGCGAAGTCAAACTGTGCTCCTGACCTCTCTACTCTCAATCTCTCGCACCCCAAAACTACAATCCAGGTTCCCATGCCCCTGCTGAATTAGTTTAAACCCCCCCAAAGAGTACTAACAATCTCCCCCCCAGGATATTGGTGCCCCTCAGGTTCAGATGTAGACCATCCTGTCTATAGAGGTCCCACCTTCCCCAGAAAGAGCCCCAGTTATCCAGAAATCTGAATCCCTCCCGCCTGCACCATCCCTGTAGCCACGTGTTTAATTGCTCTCTCTCCCTATTCCTCATCTCACTATCACGTGGCACGGGCAACAACCCAGAGATAACAACTCTGTTTGTTCTCGCTCTGAGCTTCCATCCTAGCTCCCTAAAGGCCTGCCTGACATCCTTGTCCCCTTTCCTACCTTAAAATACTGCACTTTAGATTTTTCAGTTTAAATTAGGCCCCACCCTGATTGAAAAGGAGCCTCAGCCAACTTCAAAGTCAACAAAAATTTAATGTAACCAGGTGGGAAGTGCCCAATTAGGAATCTATTTAACCCCAATCATGCAGCATTTCCAGTAGGCAGAAGCTGGATTTAAAATCAGTTCAATGATTCAGCAGGCCTGAAAAATTGCTCGCAGATACAAAAGAAAAGCACATCCAGAATTCAAACCAGCAAAGATGGAAGGGAAACAGCACAAAGCACTTGCGAAAACCAACTAAAACCAAAGACACGTTCTTCGCAAAGCTCTAAATGACACATAAAGTACTGCACAGAAAGACATTGTTGGAAAAAGTATGAACATACAATCACATCACTCATGGGTCATAGCTCAGAGTGTAATGTGGAAACCATCTGAATCATTGAATCATTCTTGCCACATTAGAAGAAAATGTTTCAAGTATGAAGGTGCACCTTCTGGAAATATTAAAAATTAATCAATATCACCATGAGACACATAGGAGAACATACAGGACAAAAATACATAGCTGCCAATACAGTGCCATGCACACACATGCAGACACACATATACAATAGGCTCACAGTCACATACATACATAAACACAGACAGACCTGACTGTGAGCAATGTTATAGAATAATTAATACAGGTGCATTTTAAATGGGTGAAAATCCCTGTTTAAAATAGCAGAGTGTAATTTAATGCGATCCTGTTTGACTTTAGAATAGATTACATGTCACACATATACATGAGCATCATATAACATATGCAGATATAGATAGGCAGATACATACACCCACATGCCGTCAGACATTCAATATAACAGCAACATACACAAATACATTGACACAGATATGCCTGGAAAACTTCAGTGTCACTATGGATTAAGAGGGGATTTCTTCTGAGTAAATTTTCCCACAATGATTTACTCTAAATTTATGCTGAAACATCATGATATATAAATGTGCTCATTCAGTTGGCCAATCTACCTAAACCCCACTTAAACCCCTTAACATAACTCCATCAACCATGCCTATTGCATATTGGTGAACATTTATCTGCGAAGCAGAGGGAAATTTTATACGCCAAAGTTTAGGTGCAACACAAACCTAAGTTTCTAAATCAGATGTTTATAGCAATTTATTTTGTTTAGAAATTCTGTAAATGGCTTCTATTGGGGCTGGCACTGTATCTTTTATTTATTTGAAGCTTCTTCCATGGCACCAAATATGTTATACTAAAGGAGAAAAACTTCTGGATTTGCATTTCTTAAATATGTTGTGTTGTGTATATAAAGCATAGTTTGATGGCTTCAAACTTTAATTTTCATTGCATCAATAAAATAATTAGGAATTTAAAGTAGGTGAGTTGTGTATGATCTGCACTTCCATGAGCCCTGCTATTTATACTGATTTCAACTTGTTCAACACCATTATTGTGTCCTTATAATTCTCAAATTTCAACTAAATTGTCATCAGAGAAATGGCAAAGATTTTGATATCATTTTGCTGTAAATCAAATTGAAGAAATTCCAGACTAAATTATGGAGATACTCATACATTGTTAAAAACATAGATACCCAGATATAATTACAAACATCCTCTGCATGTTTCATTGTTGATATGTTTTGGTACAGATTTCCACTAATATTAGAAAGACCAACACTATGTCACCCATGCTTCCATGCACTGTATTCTCCAAAATTGGAAATACCCACACAGAAACACAGCTTGATAGACATGCACAAATATTTAACTCAGACACAGGCTTATCGCACAAATAATTCAGGGATATCTCCCTCACTTATACACACACTCCAATCACTTTCACAAATACTAACTGTTGTCACATAAGTAAAAGAGAGAAGCATCACTGTTCTCATAGAATATGTGCCAAGAACATTAATATATAAGAAACGTATTATGTAGAAACACTAACAGTCACCATTCTAACCACACAGTTAAACTCTGGTTTACATGAACATCCACATCAGTAACACCAACATATCATTTATTGTTTTTCTTTTCCTGGCCTATTCTATCTCTGTTCCTCTGAAATGTTAATTGGGCTTCCATGTTAAAATGTGTCCAGATATCTGTCAGCTTGGAATAATTTCTGAATACAATTGTTTATCCTAAAATGTGTTCCATGTGTAGATGTGGTTAATTCACCACCTTAATTTGCCTAGTATGATATTAGATGATCCATTCCGTATAGTAGATACTGTTGTTGCAATACAATGAGCTTATCAAAAAAGCAACTCATTCTGAATATCTTTAGTTGCTTTTGTTCCCTATATTGACCTATGGTTTAGGACTGAGGCACATTTAAGTTTTCTATTCAGGAAAATATAACATGTGAAGCTATAAATTGGCTGATGGTCGAATGCTGAAAATTCCAGTGAGTAAAGTGAACATACCAATAGCTAAACTGCCATTTTTAATACAGGCATTCACAACCTATTTAATATAAACTGATTGAGGCATGTGTAAAAACAGAACACAACAATGCAAAAGGAGCCAGGACTTTTTATTTTGCCTGATGTTCACCAATCTACGTTTCTACCATGGAAAACATTTGGAAAATGTTCCCAGTTAACAATGTATCGAGCATGTGAGATTTAGGTGTTATATGTGCAAATGCTTTGCTGAGTGTGGGGTGCTGCCTGAGTGTCCGTATGTCAGGCAAATCGTGTTTAGGCTTCGGAGGAGATGCTGTTACGCTGAGAGAGTTCACATAAATGAGGGATATGTGTAATATGTGTGTGCACTTGTGGCATCGCACCTGAGTGTGAGGAAAAAAAACTGAGGAAGATGAATATGAGGCATGAAAGAAATATTGTGTGGGCAGCACTTGTTTATAGGTGACAATTTGTATGTGGATTTTTGTGTTGGAAGAAAGGATTATTTACGTTGGAGTATATTTGAGTGCCTGCATTCCATCAAATATTTCTGTGAATATGTGCAGTAAGTGTCAGGAAGGGTTTCCACGTGCATGAATGTGACTGTTTATATGTGCATGCTTGTGCATGATGACTTTTATATAAGTATATTCCTGGGTGTTGGAGTAATTGGAAGTATTAAAAATGAGAAAATATTTTTCTTTTTTCTTTATATGTCTCCCTTAGAATAGTTGTGAGAATGGTTCTTGCTGCAATAGAGGGTTGTGGGAGAATTTTCTTGAGTCTACATGAGTGTGTTTTTCCACTTTAGTGATGTTCATGAAAGAAAGACCAATGTTATCTCTGACATTGCTGCCTGTGATTGTGAATTTGGGTTTGTGTATAAACATGTGTATTTCTTTGTCTTAGCATGTTTAATAATAGGTACATTATTTTATTCTTTATACCAAGGAATAGTCCTATGGATATTCCTATAGATATTCACACTTTGTTAAGTGTGAATGAGGCTTTCTCTGTGTAGCCTCTCCATATTTGCATGTTCAAGTGCATGCGTGCAACGTGTTTACATATTTTAAGTAAAGTATTCTAATATGTATGTGTAATCTCCTGGTTCCATTATTCTAGTGGTAAGACAAATCTGCTCACAGGATAAAGAATTTGGATTTAGTAAATGTGGAAAAATGGTTATGGGTGCTAGTCTACCAGAATACAGCTAAGATATTAGCAGTCCAAAGCAGTTTATGTGTAGGTAAAAGTCCTATTCGTGTGAGGGCTGATTGGTTCTATGAGTATTTACATTGTCATTAGGTTGAAACATGGATGTTTCTATGTCCTCATGTGTGAGGTAGTCACTGCATCTTTAAGAGTTTTCCACATGGGGGTTATTCATGTGAAACTGTGTATGCAATTAACATGCCATACAATGGATAAGTATTTCTGTGCATATATGTGCTCCTAGAAGAGCATTTTAGAAATTTGCACACATGAATGTGATATATAAAGGTATGGAAAAGTATATATATTCTTGTGTATTTGCATTTTGCTTCTGCGGATGACTGTATGGCTATGTGTACCTCTTTGTATATGGGTATTTCTGTAAAGGTGTTTGTGTGCACCTAAAACTGTTTTTGTGCTGACCATTTTCTTTTAGTTTGTATGTGTGTGAATGTTTACCTTTTTGGTTTATAAAGATTTGGGTGCATAAGAGCAACCTGCCTTTGTCTCAAAATGTTTGTATCTATAAATAATTTTGTCACTTCAATGCCTCTATTTCTTTGGTGTCTGTGTACATATTTCAACTTTCTGTGCTGTTGTGAGGAAACACATTTACAGTACATGCTAAATATTTAAGAAGTATATATTTTTGCAGGTGAAACTTCCTGCCGGTGATAGTAATTGTGTATTGAATGTGTATGTATAATTTACAGTAATTTATGCATATAAAAGAGTAAACATATGCAAAATGATTTATCATCAATGTCGGAGGCTAATGTCAGTGTTTGTATATGAGTGGATAGTTCTATACTTCTTTCAGTATTTGGATACTGTTAATGCATATGTGGGGAGTGTGTTTGTGGATATGGATATGTGTGTCGGAAAGTATTAATAATAATCTTTATTAGTGAAAATCCTCTAGTAGCCACACTCCAGCACCTGTTCAGGTACACTGAGGGAGAATTCAGAATGTCCAATTCACCTAACAAGCATGTCTTTTGGGACATTTGGGAGGAAACCCACACAGACACGGGGAGAATTTGTAGACTGCACAGACAGTGACCCAGCAGAAATCGAACCCGGGAAGCTGGTGTTGTGAACAACAGTGCTAACCACTGTGCTATTGTGCCACCACATTTAGAACTTATGTAAGAGTATGTCTTTGCAAAAAGAGAGTTAGTACTTCTTGTAAGTCTGTATAGGCATTTATCTGTGTTTGTGTATTTGTGCTGGAACTTGTAGAGGGTATATGTAAGTGTGTTCTGTGGATATTAATACTTGTAGTCATTTGTAAATATGTGTCTGTGACTGTAGCTGTTAGTATTTCTTTGTGTCAGAGTTTGGGTACATTAGCTTGGACACAAGGACTAACATATGATTATGAATATATGCATGTGACTATGAATACTTGCACATGAATTATGTGGGTATATGTGCATATTGATAAGTAGGGAAGTGTTAGTGTGCATATGAGGCTGTGGTGATACATAAAGTGGATTCAAATATTTGTATGTGTCTGTGAATAGCTTTACCAGGATAGTGGTGTTGCTGGCATTTATTGCCCATTCCTCGAAATGGAGTGGCTTGCTACACGACTTCAAAGGACAGTTAAGAATCAATCACTTTGGTGTGGGACCAGAGTAACATATGGAACAAAGCAGGAAAAGAAACCTGTTCTTCCCTGACGGGCATCCATTAACCTGTTGAGGTTTTTCCAACAAAGTCTTGTGGTTACTTTTACACACACCTACTTTTTATTTCCTTATTTTTAAATTGAATTCAAGTTCTTAAATTGTATGGTGGGGTTTGAATGCACATTCTTCAGATTATTAGAACAGTAACAATGACATTACTGAAATCTATATATGTCTGAATGAGTATACATATAAAATCAGGCATTATACCGATGCAACAATATCAATTAAAAGGACCACAAAGGGACTGTGTTTTAAAAGTGAGGTAATCCCTCAAATTTAATCATTGCTGTTGCCCTCCTAACATTTCCCACACTCGTGTCCTTTGGCCTGTTTTCCTTCGCTTGCCTCCAGTGTCCAACTTCTCTATAATCACTCTCCATTGTAAGCTTCATTGTGATGTTGCTGGTCTTTATGCACTTTCTTAACATTTCTATGGTCAGTTTCCCTCTGAACATTTTTCTCTTGCTTCTAACCTAAATGTGTTACCGTCCACGCACCTCTTCGGTATTGAAATCGACGTGGTGATTTCACGATTCACCAAGCCAGAGGTGTACTGGATCAAACAATTACTTCTCAAAACTCAGCAGACCGTGCCTCCTCTACTTCATCCTTCTCAGGACCACATAACTTGGAGGACTCTTAGCTCCATCAGACTTTTCTTCCCACCGCAGATGGGAAATATTTAAACTCCACATATTGTCAACTAATCTCGACCTCATAATGTACCCCCAATCTTTCTGTTTCAATCTTTCTTATTTGCTAGGGTCCCTCAGAGTCCTTGGTCTTGGATATCCAAAATGATAAATGATGATTAAAAGCAGATTAAAAAGAGCCTTATTTCTAAAGTTTCACCGTCTGAACTCAGTGCCCTGAAACATTAACCCTGCCTTCCTCTCTCCTCCGACGCTGCCTGTCCTGCGGAGTTCTTCCTCCAGTAATATCATTTTTTTGCTTCAAATTTTCGTTTTGTGTCCATTTGAAAAAAATGTCACTGATACTATTTCGGTTGAGGTTCAAGGTCCTGATGCAATATAAACCCAACGTCCGCTCTTTTGTCTCTTTCGGAGGAAGCGATTGAAATATTTCAGCACCTTGACGTGTTCGCTCTTTTGAAATCTAGGTATCCCCTTGAACTATTTATTTCAGCTCCAATCTACTCTGTTACTGAAATGTGCCACCCATTTCGATGGGGTGTTGGGTTTATTTTAAATGCCAAATATGCTGACCCAACATTTCCCCGAGGGAGGCTGTGTGCATTTCCCTTGTTATTGCAAACTCTCCGGCGTGTCCTCTGTTCGGGGCGCACGGGCTGGCTTCCTGTTTGGCCAACCCTCAGCCGATTGTGTGCAGGATGTTTGCAGATTTGGAGGTCAGTGATATGTTGCAACGCGATCGGGATATTCACACCGACGTTGGGTGGATTTGGGATTTTTCGTACAGCGTATCTCGCTCTGTATCACAATAATTGCAACTCACGGCACTCCCCCCCCCCCCCCCCCCCCCCCCCATCAAT
Organism: Scyliorhinus canicula; assembly: GCF_902713615.1. Classification (NCBI taxonomy): domain Eukaryota; kingdom Metazoa; phylum Chordata; class Chondrichthyes; order Carcharhiniformes; family Scyliorhinidae; genus Scyliorhinus; species Scyliorhinus canicula. Next base: position 69,677,233 of record NC_052159.1, on the reverse strand, counting down.
TACTTCACTGGCATGCTCCACTCTTCTGACTCTGTGGCCGAAACTGCAGCTGCCAGCCCCTTCCCTTGGCCCGTGTTTGACGTTATTGGGTGCTGGGATGCACTACTTCGGATATACACTGTACCCCATGCCAAGTTATAGTTTGATGCGGGTTTGCAGTGAAGTTCGGGGAAGTCCTAGACTGAGATCATTCGGGTTTTAGTGTTTATCTAAAGAGAACAGGTTCCTTGGCTCTCCCTTTCTCGGCAATCCAATTTTATTAGGATTTACTATCATTTGTGCGCGGGAATCCCTCGGGAAATAATGCTTTGATTAATGTAATCCGAGGCAGGGATACGCCACATGCTCGGCTCCCAGGGGATGAACCCTGTTTGACAAACAAAAACAGTGCAGCCACGCCGAATGCAACTATTACAATCCACACCCCCGGTCCCGGAGACGCAGTTGGATCATTTGAACAATGAGCAGAAATAAAAAGGCAGTCATCGAGAGAGGCTGCGGCCATCAGCCAGCCTCTGGCTGCGGGGTCCACAGCCACACACTCAAACTTAACCGGTCAATTAACACAAAACTGCCTCACAAAAAAAGATGCATCGGCTTTAATACACGTTCCAAATCCCTCGCCGGCTGCTTTGAAAAAAAGGGAACATTTGGACGAATATTACCCATCAGAGAATCTTGCAACCGCTGTATTTAAAAAAAACAAAATTGTATTTATTGAAAGAATAATGTGCATATTCCAATGGCACGTGAGAAGCAGCGGTCACATGGTGAGCAATAGGCACGTCCCAAGATCAAATCAATGTGAAGGTTTCAAAAAGAAACAAATAAAATTCACTGGGCATGTGTTGCTAAATACCGTCACCAGCAAGCAAACCAGAACGCGCGTGCAAAATACCAAAAAAGCATTGCTCCTGAGCTGCAATCTCCTGCACGCCGGCATTGGTTGAAAGAAAATCACCACACATACAAAGGTAATCATTCAAACTATGTAAAATGCACAGGCCCCTGAGGTACACAGTACGAATGGGTGACATACACATCCTGGTCTTGAAACAATAGAAATATGTCCCCGGATAGATGTTATCTGGATCCTGCTATCATCCAATGTAAACTCGAATACAAAACCAATATAAATACAGCCAAGAAACTGGGATGAGTAATAAGCATACCCTAACATGAAACCAGGCCACCACAAAGCGCCCACACTGCCATCCATAACCAGAGCCCCATTCTTCAAAATGACATTCACCTTTTCCGTGACACAAACCACCTTTTGCCAGCCAGATTTGTTCCCTTTAATATATGCTAAGCGCACACTGCTCCATGTGAGAAAACATGGTCATATCGAAGACAGCAGCGATCCAAATTAACATCGAACACGCTAAGATCCGTGTCTGTGCCGACCATTTGCTGCCCTGGTCATTTATTATTTAACACCAAAATAGTATTTCAAAAAGACTTGGCGGCCACACGGTTCATGTTCGTGTTTCCCTCGGCTTTCCCCTTGTTTGAGATTGAAACCCCAAACGGTGGGGAATGGTTGGGGGAGGAGGGCCGCTCAGTTAAGCAATGATATAGATATCCGTGCACCCCCTCGGCAGATAGCACAGTTCTCAGTCTAGCAATTAATAATCTCCAATGTATTAATATTCAGGAAACATCTGGACTGTCGCTAACAGTATGGGCTATCTCACGGGAAGGGGCAATCTGCGTGTTTAGTACTTTATTTTCTAAATATTCTGGAAGTAAAGCTTTTTTTTAAAAATGAAAATACAGCATCGCACAAAAAAAATTATTCATCAGTCAGTATAAGAAGTTTCCAGTTCAACGCATTATTCAATAATTACATACATCCATTGAAAACGATTCGCTCCAAAACTTTTCAGACTGCATGTGAGAGTTTTATTATCTTAATCAAATGTTTCCAAGGAAACTTGCCCCCAACCTGAAACATACTATTGCTAGATGTGAAAGACGCGATGAATACGTGTTGTAAATGTTACAATCTGCCCCATTGTCAGATTATAGAAGTATAATAAACTATAATAGTTGATCGCCAACGTAACCCGGAATTCTGATCACTACAGTGTTCGCGGATCAACAAGTAGCGACATTTCTTAGCAAGTCCGGAAAAGAGCGGAAATGTCTTACGTACTGACGTTTCAACACTTACTTTTCGAAAGTGCATGTTTGGAGTGAGTTGCTGTGAAGGAGGCACTGTCCAGCGGTCACTGCCCCCCCCCCCCCCCCCAGTCACTGGCAAGCAACTAAAGCTATGGAAAGTTGGAGATTCAAAATAAAGTTTGACATAATTTATACTTGCCAAAATTTGCATTCGTGAATGCAATATATGTACGGATTCCCAGAAGACAACGAGAAGAGAAGAGAAATAAGTTATTGCAAGACATTCCCTGCAACGATTGGGTTATTTGTTTTTAAATGGTTATTCGAGAATCATTCAGAAACTGTAGCACTAAATATAACACGGTAAAGCAATAACAGCAACAACCTTAGAACTGCTGAATAAAACTTATTTTTTTAAACAAACGACGTGTTATGAAACAGAAATAGAGCGCGCTTTTGTAATGCGACATCTCATTCCATTAAGGTGCAGAATCGTGCAAGCATGGTGCAGGAGCAGAATTCTTTAACTTTTCCTCCCCCAAAAACTAATACAGTAATTAGCGATGGTAAATCACCAAATCATCCCTATTGTCGGGAACACCAGTAAGGTCAGACTGTTGGAGTGCTTAAAGGGAACAGTAGCGAAGATAAAACGGCGGGAAAACAATAGGAATTATACCATTTGGAAATGTCTGTGAATTTATAAGGAGTATCTTTTTTACATCTTTAATAGTTAATGGAGCACAGCCCTGTGTTCACCTATAAACCGTCTAGCTCTACTTTGGAAAACCGTTCGATTCTGTGATGTTCTTATTCGGAGTTGTGTTAGTCGCATATTTTAAAAAGAACTAAGGCTTGTTTCTAATGTGGAAAACTCGTTGCCATGCATAAAATGGGGCAAGCATTCTCAGACGAGAGGAAAATCTGTAACCTTTCTTTGAAGAAAATCTAAAGCAGACAGGCTAGATTCTCGCAGACACGTGCGCCGTCACAGTCTGGGCAATGGGGATAAAGAGTTCGTGTAAATAATGAGCATCCCCAGAAAAAGAGGGGCCGAATCTCGCCTCTTCACGCAGCGACGGGCCTTCAAATAGGCGAGTAACACATTTCAGATGTCCTTTCCACTCTTCAATTCCTCATGTTATATCAGTGCTTTGATAGGAAAATCCAATTCAGTAGGAGTCACATGTTCAGCAAATCGTTACCAATCCCTCAGACTCCTCCAAGTCTACAGGTTTCAGAACACTTCGCCCGGTTTTCATCTCTGGAAGCAAATAGGAATTGCCAGCGAAGAGCTCGCTTCCCCTGTCGAAATTAAGGTTTTAATTGAGATTTTTCACAAAGCTATTCGGCTATCCACACTGCAGCTGAACATGAGAAAGTCCACACCAACGTGCATCTTAACCCAGTGTGGACGGTCTGTGTTTCTTTAACGTTCAAGCCAAGTGTTACAAAGTTAATTGGAAACTCTTGGAATAAATAGGCGAGGGTGAGTTGGGATCATGGTGGGGGGGGGGGGGGGGGGATCAAACCGGCATTTTTTCTCTTCACCTTAAAACTTTAGACTACAAGGCAAGAGGTAGGTAATGAGTAACAATACTGATAAAAACATATATGAATTAAACTCCTAAAGCAGCAACCAAAACTACTGCTTGCAGTTCAGGTCAGGTGCAGGCTATTGCGTGGAAATGCCACATTGAAGGGCGAGAGGTTTTTAAAGCTCGCCAATTCTCCCGCCTGGGTTTTTTTTGCTTTAGCACCCCTTGTTCTTAAGAGGGTCTTTTCACAATAACTTATTATATAGATGTATTTTCAAATATAAAATTTGCCCTGCCCCGCCCACCCTCATCCCCCATATAATTTCAGACTGCATGAAGCATTTTACGGATTCTTTTTCATATCGCTGACCAGAAAAACGTTAATTTTTTTAAGAATCCCTCAAACTTGCTAGAGAAGTGGCAGGGGCACTTTATAAGTAAAATTAGTGACACCAGGAGTCACGCCCGTTGCACTTACTTTTACATATATGGTTACTATTTTGACTTTTTTGAGGCATCACATTTCGCCAGTTTTTGTATAAACTAACTCCGTGGCTTCTCCTCTCTTCCCACCTCTCCATGACTGAACTCCGTTATTTCTCTGTGCTCTGTCTTTTCACGCACGACAGCGCTCCCTACCGTCCACGGCGTGCAAAAAGCAGCGTCTCTTAAGCCCCAGATATTGCATCGTGCGCTCCCGACCTCCGCAACTGACAAATTAACGGCACCCGAGGGGGGATGGGGAGGGGGGGGGGGGGGGGGGCGCTGGGATAAACTATATGTTTTAAAATGTCAGAATTGGGAACAGGAAGACGGCTACCTTTATTGACTATATAGAGAGCTCTAATACACTGACTTAGGGGTCCCGGTTGTTCTTCCCGGCCTGAAATGGAGTCCTTTATCTCAACCCGAGTGCACAAACATATAGGTTAAGTGGACTACTGTTCTTTCCTTTTAATTTCGTTCTCTATGCAACGAAATATGCTGTGCGCAGAATGCACCCCGTCAGGAAAACAAATGATCTTCGGGGAGATGCTCTACATGGCATCTGTTCCAAAGGGCACAGAGGGAAGTAAGGGAAGGAAGGTAAGAGTGAAAATGTGAGAGAGAGAGCAGTGTGTGTGTGTGGGGGGGGGGGGGGGGGGGGGGAGGGGGAATAGAAAGGACTCTTGATGTGTTTGACGGAGAAAGGATTACGTGCGTGTGTGAAAGAGAAAAAAATAAAGACTGCTGCGTGAGATGTAACAATGGTAAAAAAAATACTCGTTTAAAAACTTGATTCCTGCCACTGCTAATTTCTTCGAAAGACCACCCGACGCACATTTTGAGCTGCATTTGTCATTCTATAATGAAATTGAGAAAAACAGTAAAAAGACAGACTCGAACAGAACATTTTACACGATAAAGGAATCGATGTTTAGTAAAAAAAAATATCAATCGCGCTGGGAAAATGGACATGAAATACTTTGTTTCAAAGCTGAAACGGGGTGCAAAATTCTGTATCGTTATATATTTTAATATACAAACGTTCACGTGCCTGGGCGCGTATATATACAAATATGTGTCTGTGTGTGTGTTTGTGTATTTAAGTAAGCTTGACATTCAAATTAATTCCAATCGTCACGAGGCGAATCTCTTTTTTGGGATTCAATGATATGAAGTGCCTGGATTTAAACACGGGAGCTGCGGAGAGAAGGACAACACAGCATGGAATGTCATATTTGGAAAATTTCTTTTACACTTGACCTTGACAATCGAAGTGCTTCCGGTGTGCCACCGAGTTTTACCTCTCTGCAGGCAATGGAAGGAAAGTTGTCGAAGATGCTTTGAAATTTGGGAGATGGCGGCCTGTTAGTTTATGCCTGGCGCTTGCGCCACCCACCTCTCCGGAGACCTCAGCCAAGTTCTCGTTAGTTCTGATTGATCGTGATACCCTGGACAGGCTTCCCAGGACCACGGGGTTGGTTTGTGGTGTCTGGGCTATCGGTGCACGAAGTACTCCGGTGTGCTCGTCGATTTCTGTGAGATCATTTGCAACGCTTTCGCTACCTAATTAATGCTGGAATCTCCTATTAATTGTGACCTTGCCCAGTGCTCTCTACTTACGCGTGTCCTCCACGGTAATGGTGAAGCGCCGAACAGCACTTCAATTCAGCAAAAATTAGCACACACGAAAAAAAAACCCAGCCCAACGCCTCCGATCCTCAAATGCCCCAACAATCTAAAATCCAAATAACCCTATTAATAAAGCCTTTTGATATAGGATACCAGACTTACCAATGGATGTTCGCTGTTCAGACCGGTAAACAGAGTTGAAAGTTTCGCCTATTTGGAAGATTTGTTTTGCTTTTTACCTTCGCTCCGAATTGCTCCTCGATGATCCTCGCTAAGATGTGCGCTTGTACTGGCTGACGGAGCACGGCACTCACTAGTCTATTATTTTCACCAAAATATATGAAAATTTATGCAAATGTAAATCAGTACAAATTGCTCTCTGATGTTTTACTTTTTTTCTTGGTGGGGAAACACGCTTTCGGTGATGTTTATTTTAAAAACAAAATGTTATTTGGGTCTTTCCCATCGTAACCAGTAACGTTTAGCCTTTTAATGGGCAAAAATGTGGTCCCTTTTAGCCGGCGTGTTCGCGCGTTTTGATCAGTCCACCTGAAACGCCTTTAAATGCATGCACTGTGAAATTGGTAGCAGTAATTTAGACAAAAATCCTCACTGTATATTAATGAAAGAGGGCCCCATGGCACCGTTTCTATATTCCCTATTCAGTGTAAACAAAACCACGAGACTTGGTTTTGAGAGTGGTCCAAGGAAAATCTGCTGGAGAGGAAACATGCTGTTGCGGCTCTGGCACAGACTATTCAGGCGTCTGCACCTGGAGATCAGAGATTTAAATGAGATCTGTGTTACATCTATGAACTATTTGGCAGTCGCGCGAAAGGACGAAATTCTTACGGTTGGAGGGTCCATTCAGTCTCAGAGGCTTCTGATCAGCTCCACATATAAACGGTGTCTACTATTGCCAAGGAATAGGTATTTTCTTTAAAAAGAAATAAGAAGAAATCGCGCGTCTGTTAGCGTGGCAATACCCCCACCCCTTGAATTTTGAACCTCACACTGAAGTCTAAAGCGGTGCATTAGATTATTTGTGTGTGTGCAGGTCTGAATGAATCGCTGAGACGGAAACTGGCGCATTCCAAGTTTATGTTCCAATGAGAATGAGTCAATTGCGTTTCTTACTCTCTGAGACACACAGGTGTTCCTTTGCAAATTGAGCTCAAGTTTTATCCCCCCCCCCCCCCCCCCCCCCCCCATTCCTCGGGAATGTCAACTTGTTCTGTTTGGGTTGTTACTTTTTTTTTAAATCTTACGTATATCTTGCTTCACCAAGGCTGTGTGCAGCTTTTCTAGCTTGGTCGCGTCTCCCCCTCGCATCTCTCTCACCACCTCCCCCCCCCCCCCCCCCAAACCAATACACCTCCTCCCCCATCCCCCCACCTACAACAGCGACATTCCCCTAATTAAAAAAGCAGCCAATCGGAACCGGCCGGAAGGAAGCCGGCTCGCCGGGGGTCTGGCGGTGGGAAGGTGTCAATCACCCAGCGGTAGCCATCAGACGGGTGTCTCGGGCTGAACTTCCTCCTTTTTTTGTGTGGTGTGTGCGGTGGAGAGCGCGGCGCGAGGCGGCCGAGGTAACACTGGCTATGTGAGGAGGGAGCTGTCAAATAGCAGCTTCCCCAAGTCCCACCACCACCACCCAGCCAGCAGCAAGCAGCAAGCAAGCAGCAACAATCCCATACACAACAAAACTCTCAGCAACAACAACAACAAAAAACCAGAGCAAAAAAAACAAAGAGGAACTTAAAAACAACAAAAAAACACTTTTTAAAATTTCTATTTATTTTTGGCAATCAAAACAGCAACAACAAAAAAACAGACAAGAGAGAGAGGGGAAAGCCATGGCGACAGCGACGTCCAATCCCTACATGCCGAGCAATAGCATCCTGTCGTCCAACTCTATCGTGCACAGCGACTCAGGAGGCATGCAGCAGGCGACCACGTACCGAGATCCCTCCAAAATGGTGCAAAGCGACTTCATGCAGGGGACCATCGCCAGCAACGGCCACATGCTCAGCCATGCACACCAGTGGGTGACGGCGCTGCCCCACACCGATGCCGGCTCGCCCTGGTCCTCGGCCATGGCCGGCAGCCCCCTGGGTCAGCAGCAGCAGCAACAGCAGCAGCAGCAGCAACAGGACGTCAAGCCGTCGGTGCAGGTCGTGGCCGGGACGAGCTGCACACGGGAGCGCTCCCCTCCACCACCACCGCCCGCCTCACTTGCCGCCCCCACCAGCCGTCTCACGGCGGCCACCCGACCGCCTGGTGGGCGACCACCACGGCTCACCTGCCGTCCATGGGCTCGGCCGTGCAGTCCGCTCATCTAATCGCAACCCGGCTTCACCGTCAACGGCATGCTGAGCCAGGCAGGGGCCAGAGCCTGCAACCCGGGCCTGAGGGACACGCCGGAGCTGGTGGACCACGGGCAGCAGCCCCACAGCCACGAGCACCGGACGAGGACACGCGCGACCTCGGACGACCTGAGCAGTTCGCCAAGCAGTTCAAGCAGAGGAGGATCAAGCTGGGCTTCAACCCAGGCCGATGTGGGCTTGGCGCTGGGCACCCCTGTACGGCAACGTCTTCTCCCAGACCACCATCTGCCGGTTCGAGGCGTTGCAGCTGAGCTTTCAAAAACATGTGCAAGCTGAAGCCCCTGCTGAACAAGTGGCTGGAGGAGGCCGACTCCACGACCGGCAGCCCCACCAGCATCGACAAGATCGCGGCTCAGGGCAGGAAGCGAAAGAAGCGCACCTCCATCGAGGTGAGCGTCAAAGGAGCGCTGGAGAGCCACTTCTTGAAATGTCCCAAGCCCTCGGCGCAGGAGATCACCTCCCCTGGCAGACAGCCTGCAGTTGAAAAAGAAGTGGTCCGGGTTTGGTTCTGCAATCGGAGGGCAGAAAGAGAAACGCATGACGCCGCCGGGAGGAGTGCAGCAGACGGACGATGTGTACTCACAGGTCGGCAATGTAACGCCGACACGCCACCTTCTAACCACGGACTACAAACCGCCGTGCAGTGAAAATCAAAACACGAAACATAGACTGTTTGGACTGGATTTTTTTTTAAAAGAAAATAAACAAAGACAAAACGAAATCAACAAGTTCAGGACTATCTCATTGATAGCAGGTTTTCTACTGTGATTGTGAGGCTGGCGATTGCATAGAATGAGTGCCCCAAAACTGCAGATGTCTTTTCTAGAAAAAAACAAATCTTAACCCCCCCCCTCCCCACCCCTCCCTGGCTTGCGGTGATCGACAGGTGGACCCAGATACATCCAGATAAGTGTGTCTACAATTTGCCTGCTATTTCAGGAATAACTGGTTTATAAAATAATTTCAGATTGGGGCCAAGTGAGATCGGGTCAGCCGTGGACGCTGGAAGGTGCCTGGTGTACTTCCAGAGGCTTTTTTTTGTTGCTCTATCAGGTGCATAGACGACACTAAAATGAAAATCGTTCGTTCTGTTATTTGAAATACTGAAGACTGTCCCTCATGTAAAACACTAATCTGCAGGAGAGAGAGAGAAAAAAGAGGTAATCCGTACTGACTATCAAAAAGAAAGACCGGTGAAAGGGGGTCCTAAAAGCACGAAACTTCAGAGCCACCTTAAACCTGCCAGGCAGGGGAAATTTCAAGAGAGAAACAATTAAATGGGTTGATCCAAAAATGATGACAGATGAACTTTCAGCAGCGAGGCTTGCTGGAAAAGACAAAAGAAAGACTAGGGGATTTGGGCGAGAAATCGTCCCAGATGTGGCTTTGATGATTGGTTCATTAGTGTTGTGTTCGACTTCATCCCCCTCCTCACCCCCCCCCCCCCCCCCCCCACCCCCACTTCCAAAAAAAACCTTCGCCCGAATGTTTTCTAATTTCATCTCCAGTCCATTGGAGTAGAAGCATTTTTTAATAAAAAGAAAAAGAGAAAAAAAAAACCCTCCACCATCTGCAGCTGCACTTACTGAACTTATCTTCTTCTAAAAAACCATTGCCAAGTTGAATGAATGGGTGCTGTGGATGCGACTGTATAAAACTGCCATTTCCAAGCAGTGTTCTTGGTAGGTTTCAATATAGACTTTTCAGAGGCGCAATATAGAGTCAGTAGATCAGTTACTGATCTAAAAATATTTACTTTATATTTTCATCAAAATTGACTTCTTTTATATTTTATTCAGAATACCTATGAACTGCCTGCAAAACGGTAATTTATTTTTCCCCAGATCTTGTATTAGCTGTTTTCAAAACGAGCACAAATAAATGCGATGAAAAAAATGGACAGTTGTTAGGTAATAAGGGTATCTTTTGATGGATAATTTGATTGTAATTTAATTTGAGTAGTGATTCCGTAAGAGATGATTCAGAAATAAATTTGTTAGAGTCAAACGATTTTATGGCTCATGTGTCCTGGTGTACAGTAACGGGACCTCAAAAATTGCAGAAAGGCGTCAGTCTGCTCAAAGAAAACGTATAGATGGCATTTATTTATCAACCATAAATTAATTGCCATAGAAGTAAATGGCACTTTTAAGATCCAATGCCGTTGTACGCTTAAATATCAACGCTTCTATTTTAAATCCTATTTTGTGCGATTTTTCTGTTGTCAGAAATAGACATGCCTTCAGTCAGGCTTAACTCCCGTGTTGGATCTGAATGTTTATCATGTGTCTTTTTCTATTTGTAAAGAGTCTCCAAAATGCATATTACGCCGTTGCTTCTGCCCGTTTGGGTTTATATGCGCCCCCCCCCCCCCCACCCCGCCATTGATTTCCCTTATTTTCGAGAACATAATTAACTTAATAAAAGAAAATATCGGTCTCTAATCAGTCAGTTTGAAATTGAGTTATTTAAAGAAAACGTTGAAAACTGTTTGGGAGGAAGGTAAGGATAATTCAAGAAGAGGTTCAGGCACAGGTCCACAGATGTCATTGCATTAGCTGTGTTGATAGTTAGACTAGTTTACTCTCTATTTCTAAAATAAGACCCAGTGGACTAAAGGCGTCTGGATGTATATTTTAATCAAAGATGTCTAACAACTCCCTGTACAGTTCTGCTGTAAACCGCGATTCTTATTTAGGGAATATATTAAAATGGAAAAGAAAGGATTGGACAACCACAACTACGGTTCCTTAACATTTAATATTTCACCCACCAAAGGACAAAGTTGTGAACCGCTTACTTAATCTACCGCAGAGTTCACAGCTCTTCTGGGGGTTTTCACTAATATCTTTGCATGATTTATACCGGTTACATCCCACTAAAAATCCGGACACTGGAATCACAAATTGGATATTTTAATATTATATTACTGTTCAACAGTATAAGGTGTGTATATGATAACCCTATTTTGAAGTATTGAAAAAGATACCCAGTGCAATCCTTTAAAATGCCGGCTTCTCCTTATTATGTGTTAGTTTCACGTTCTTTCCAACGTCTGGTTAACACTGAAGCACGACATTATTCTGATTCCACCCTAGCTATCTTATCTGTTGCAAGATGTATCATCTACTCTATTCCCAGTGTCAAAATGTTAGGGGTTGGGGGTGGGTTGGCTGATATGTTGAGATGTTGGGCGCAAAGAGATGTTCGAAACTATAAAATAACCACAAGAAGCGGCGAGGCATGTTAGGTTGCTGGCAAGCTGTGGGCTGAATTCTTTCTTTCAACAGCTCTGTATGTGACGTCAGTTAAGTGTTATATTGCAAATAGATCTTGGAAAACCTGACCATATTATTATTTTTGCCGCCGTTGTGTTACTTCATTTTTTTTTTAGATGAACCGTGCGCGCGGTGTGCATCAATAGAAAGTTGTAGGTCACAGCGCACCGTTGTGTAGGCAATTCTCAATCACAATCCCAGAAATTGATAGGTGGGGATTTACTGGCCAAATGGAAAATCTCTCGGCGTCTACGGTCACCCAGGAACAGCGTTGATAAGTAGCGCAGCAGTGCTAATGGATATTGGGGACTGTGAGAACATTAGGGTTTGTTGGTCAGACAGTGTTCTGTAAGCAAATAATAACACGTGATTCCAAAAACCTATTTTTTTTGCACTCCAAGTGTGCTGCTTGTTAGGACATTGTCAGGATTGTATAAACCGTCCTGGAGGATGTCGATTCCTGCGTCTAGCGCAGGGTGCAATCCGGAATGATTTATGTGTCAATCCCGAGTAATTAAAACTCGGAAAGCCGGTCTAGTCTCTGATTTTCTAAGTTTGATGTTTGCGGGGAAATGAAGCATTGAAGTCAGATTATATGTCACTGTTCCATTAGACACTAGGAGAATTGCATGGCACAAAACATCATTATTTTCCATATTAGTTCAATTTAATCTGGGGAATTTGCATGCAGGGCCGGTTTTGACCCAAACTCGTCATTGTGTTCATTTCGTGAATATCTAATGGAAAAGTGGTTGAAATGTGTGGGGGAAAGGTAGAATCGGAGGTAAATAATGTAAACAATATTCCCGAGGTGATACCACACTGATTTGTAGGATTCTGATCATCTAGCCTGGACCCGGATACTTTGTTTTTAAATATCTTCTTCTTTTCAAATTTGTGCTTTATTATCTCATTTCCTTAGCACCGAGCTCTTTTCGTGTTATTTCATTTTTAGATCTGTTAGCTAAAGCCCCGCGTATAGTTACAATAAATTAAACATACTGGTCGGAGATCCCTGCTGCGGGGATATCAAGCTGCATTAATTTCTGTCTCCTTTATCTGTATCTTTCAGTGACACCTTTAACTATTCCCAGTCACCAGCGGTTCACAGTTGCACAGCTGCCCTCGCCCAACATTTGTTCTGGTTACTGCAGCAGCCTCAATTGTCACAGTCTTTCCTCTTCCAAACATTTATTCACAGGGTGCACGAGAGTATTAAAGTGCATAGCCAGAAGCTGTAGGGGGACTTGAAATGCACACACGTGCACGCATTGTGTATCCGTCCGTGTACTGTATTCCAACCTTAACTTTGAAACTTATTGGTTTAATTGGTTAAACTATGGCGTTTACTTGCTTCCTTTCTCGGTCTCATTGTGGTTTGCGAGTTCTGTTCGAGGTAGTCGTTGCTGTCGCTTTCAATCCGTTGAAATCTGTCCGCTTTTCAAGTACAATAGTCACATACAGGAGAGTAAATTGCAGAAATGAGCTCAAGGTGCGGAGGTAAATTTTGAAATAATTGGCGATTGTTTCGACTAGGCAACCTCCCAAGCTCCATTCCCTGCCAGTCTTTGAGGGGTGTTTGGCGTGATTAATCTTTTAGAATAAGTAGCAAGCTCGGGAAAAAAACATTCTGAAGTTATCCAAGCAGTGCTCAGTTTATGTTGAAGTTGTGCTGCCAGCTTAAACGTTAATTAATCAAAACTCTCTGGTGCAACAGGTGTATTTTGTAATGAACGCGTTCAGTTCCACCTTGCTTTGAGTCTGCAAGTTTGCCACATCTGTTTTCAGTTTTTTTTTAAATCTTCGGTGGGTTGAATGCGTATGGCTTGTATTTCAACAAATTACCAAGCCCTGCTTACTTTTTTTTGTTTACCTTGCATGGACACGAGGACAGTGTGTGATAGTGACGCCTGCTTGTAGGCTGTGTAGTGTAAAAAATACAGCAGAATTGGGGCAAAAAAAACCCAAACATGACTGATGATTTTACCACATAATGCGTTTTAATCTTTAGTTTTGGGGGTGGCATCAGGAAAACAGTTTCTAGTTTATCACCCTACATTAACAAGGTGTGCAATAACTTAATCTGCGCAACAGTTGACAGCATGTTACACGTCAGTGGCAGAATGCATTGTGCAACAATAGTTTTTGAAGCTTGAGTAAGCGAGATTGACCACTGTGTGTTCCATAATCGATCTTAATTATTATCAAGATATAAATGCGCGGTCCTGCATACCTAATGCTTTGAGGGTTCGTCTTGCTTACATACCAAGATCAAATGGAATTTTTTTTTAGAAAAAGTGTATTGGATTGTATAGTGATCATTGAAAGACACGATGCGCTGGTATTTCGTGTGGTATTCTTTATCCTTTCAACCAAGACTTGGTTAGGAACGACTGTGTTTAGTATAGTTGCATTTAAGCGCAAGTATACATTTGGATCGTTGTAAATCTAACCTGCATTTTAATTGCGAGCCATAGAGGCCCATTTTGTTTCAAGTCAAAAGTACTTGCATTGTGCTCTAACTGCTGCTTTCTCATTGCAAAAAGGCTGCCGTTTCAGCTGTCACAACCTCCCACTGACTCACCCACACCCTCCCCTTGAAGAATAACATTGCAATTCACAGGTTTCCACGTCCAATTTACTTATTTTTTGGACACATCCTCCCAAACACAGGTAGAAAAGGGAATGTTGCAACCTTGCCCACTTAACACGGGCTGTATGTTGTCCCTGCATGCAGGAGAGAAGGCCGTTGGTTAGGGTGTCTGTCTGAACTGGTGCTGCCCGATTGCGGGGGACTGGCCTCGCACGCTGAGGCAGATACTGGCCATCTTAGCAGTTGTGTTCCTAGTGTCGACCTTTCAATAAACGCAGCAGTGTTTGGTGGTGGTGGGGGGTGGGGGGGATCACATTTCTCGGGTCGAGGAGCCAACATCGGTTGCTTAGCAACAACATTCAAGCGAAGATGAAAGAATATGCATTTTTGTATTAATAGTTGTTGTTTGAACATAATAAGGTGGCAGTTTGCCTCAGACTCTCTTGACTATAATGTGTTTTAAATTCAAGGCCGAGGGATATGTTCCGAACTCGGGGACCAAATAAAGTTTTTTAAAATCATGAATAAGGGATTTAGGCGGATTCTGCTCGGTGACAGCATACTATTCAGTAGCGCTTCACATCCTAGGGAGTAAATTGACGTCCACTAGCATTAGATTTATTTCTAAAACTGGACTGTGAATGTGACTTCTGGGGTGCTTGATGAATCCAGGTACTGTCTGCAATTAGAGATGAGCAATGAATGCTGGGCAGGTCATAGAAACCCACATCCCATGAATTAATATATATATATATATATATTAAAAGCCTCTGGGTTATTTCTTGCTATGCGACGTGGGTACTCTTTAGACGGTTCCCAATGTGCTTGGTCAGGCTGGGTGGGAACTGAACAGGTCACTACATCCGGTGGGAAAACATTTTCACTGTGGGCCTGAATCCGAGTATTGCGATAAACCTCCATGTCAGCCAGCGAGATTTCAAAACAAGGACGCTTAAAGTGACTACTTTCTGTTTGCGATTAGCACCTACTTTTTTAATTTCTGAATTGCACCGACCTCTTTTTTTTACTGAATCCAACCGTTCCTTTATTTAACAGCTCGTTTCAGATTGATTGGAGAAGCCAGGCCCAAAAGTATATGATGTCTATTACATTGCATCTTCTCAAAGATCTGTAATTTGCCACATTCGAGACGGAATTGTTATTAGAAGAGCAGAGCTCGTATTGCTGAAGACTCGGGCACATAAGAACTGAGGCATGACTGTCCATAAATGTGATAGTTAAATTATTGCCTGGAACCAGCGAGATACTGCCTTAACGTGTCAGCTTATTCGGTGCAAATATCATTAAATTGTACAGCTGTAGTTGGACCATTGTTGGCACTTTTCATTTCATGGTCAGGAATGCTCACTTTTTTATTTGAAGTGGACTTTTTTTGTTCAAGGTCTTCATGGATGGTTATATTCCGCTATACTTTTAACTTGAGCAAATTGTTCCCACTTAACGGCCAGCTATTTGGCATTGTTTCAGAATAACTTTTAATGAGGTTGAAGATCAAGCCCTGAGTTAGTGAATAGCTGAGCAGGTTAGAGGTCCACTTTTGTTCCTATTTCATTTGTTCCTATGTCCTTGGAGGCTCTCGGTGGGTGTCAAATGAAGTGTGGGGATGGGCAGGGGGGTTGCAGGGATGGTCACTGGTTCTAATAATTTGATAATTAAATACGTTCTTGGACCTTTAAAACGCCCTATAGTAATTATTAGCTATGATAGTGGTAACGGATCTAGACCTGAAGTGGTACCGGTTACACTCACACAAGCTATTTTAAAGATAATATCGGAGTTTGAGCGAATGAATCCGGCAGCCCGCGTGGGATCAGCCGAGTTCAAAACATTTCCGTCCAGCTCTACAAAGGGAAAGAGTGCTTTGTTCAAGATCCACTGTTGTACCAGAGGGGGGACAACTTGACATTATACAGACTTTAATCACAGACCTTGCAGATGTGTTTCTGAACTCATTGCTTGAATTAACCGTCGATCTCACAACATTGGTGCAATTTCTGGAGTTTCCACCTGCCCCAATTTCATAAAACCACATCGTTGGCTTTTGGTGTCATGCTGGTATGTGCGGGTTCCAAAACCCAAATGCCAATTATGTAAACAAAATTCCTTAATGTTTATTGTATTGTGCACACCACAGATTGGTTACAACTGTACTATTTACACACAGTTCAACGTGACCTCAAATTATTACCCAGAAAACACCATATAATGTATGTTTTATGATCACGCTCCAACTACATATCGTTCTCCTAACTTTCTTTACCCATAGCTGACTTTTGTCCAAATACTGGATAAGCCAAATTATGATACAAATACAATAAACCAAATACAAATGTACTTCAACCTTTTTCTTACTACTACTGGTTCGATACTGAGGTTAATTATTACGGCGATGCAGTGTAAATAATAGAAATATGTTTTATGAATATTGCATTATTTGCTGTTTACCTCGTAGCAAACTATGATATCGGTCGGTTTTAGACACTGATGAGATTAGTACTTGGTGGAGCAGGATATCGAAGTTAGAGCAATTCTGGCAAGAGAGACAAAGATGACAGAATAAAGAATGAGGGAGGGAGAGGGGACATTTGAAACCGTCAAAACAGTCCCGGGGCGGATTAACCCTTTCAACCGTCAACCACGCATGCAAATTAGACCACAAATATCGTTGTCTAATGTTTCCAGGACACCTTCAGATGTTAAGTTAACTTCATCATCAATAAAACTTTCTTAGTGCAATGAAGAAGTGGAAGGGAGGATATTTTCCTCAGCTTTATATAGGCAAGTGAAAATGCGAGATACAATCTATGGGTTACTGAAACATTATCCGGAAAACGGATAATTACTGTTGATATCCTCTTGTGTGCTATTCCATATGCACTGAAGGTTAGATTTCGACATTAAAATGATTAGTTTCGTGTACTACTGATAATGGAACATTTTATGTTAAGTAAATGTCAATGTCAGTGATCATTAAAACCTGAGGATAAGGATTGCCTTGAGCTGTTTGGAATGTGTTGTCCAGCGGAAGTGCTGTTCTTAAATTAACGAGGTAGGTGAGCTCAACATTGTTACTGTTCCAAGAGTCGGTTGTACTCATGAGCTCTTGTGAGGTTACTCTCGTCACCTGGTAAAAGGTAGTCCAGAACTGAAGTGCATTGAATTGGAGCAGGACGAATGGAACCAGCGACGCAAATTCCGATCACGCCATGCAAGGCCCGTAAATGTGTACCAGAGAGCACACTGCAGTACCTCATCAACATGTACAGAAAAATTATGATGTGGAGCAAAATGCATGCAGAGAACATTATACATGGCTTCTATTCTCATGAGAAAGTATACAGTTCGACATGTATGGCGCACAATGCATAATCAAGGAGGCCAGATTGAACACTCACCTTAAGGAGATTGATTATGAACATACTCATTAATACGAATGTGATACATATAAGAGTAATTTTGAGCAACATGAGAGACCTACAGTTAACAGTGAGTATTAAATCTTAGTTTTGGCGATTACATTGAATGAAATTGGTATGAAATGCTTGAACAGATGCTTACAGCGCACTTTTTCTTAAATTGCTCTTCAAAATGAACAACATATGCCCTTTGCTATAGCTCCATTATATTCCACTGCAGAACTTCAAATGGTACTGTATGATTGGCCAAGTTTGAGTAGAACAGGTATGTGCAATTTTGAAAAGCATTTGAAGTTACTTTGAGTCGAGAGAGTCGTGTTCTCTAGATTGCTTAAGTCTCAGTAAAATAGAATGCTTGCAACAGGGATGAGTTGAACAAGGTGGCATTCTTGAGTACAGCTGACCTGTTTGGACAAAGTAGGGATTTTAAAAAGAAATTTTAAAAAGGCAAATTCGGATATTGTTGTCACTGTTGTTCTTCTGGGTTGAATCGAAAACATTTCTAGTCTCTCATAGAGCAAGTCTTGTTGGCACAAATAATGATGTTAATAGTATTTTACACCTAAAATAATTTTTCATCCTCTATCACATAATCCACCAATCGTTTTAACAATTCTGTCAGCGCTAGAAATTTATTGTGCGGACTGTCTTGATATCAGTTCGATTTCCATACTAATTTGTTAAACATAATCGTTCCGCCAAGCCAGTGTAAACAAAGCGTTTTGAATCCTACACGCTTCACCTTGCTCCGTGTACTGTGTATCTTAACCAAAACCTATGGGAATAAGCATTCCTTCGAGAGCTGCCCTTTCTCGCCTTCTGGTTATGTATGTCAATTGCAATGTTATTTCCCAATATATTCCATTATTTAAAATGTGCCTAGTCCCACATATTTCCCTCATCTCATTTACTAATATTCAGTGCATTAGAAGAATATATCTGTAGTTTTGTTTAAGAATATAAGTAGTTTATTTCTGTGTGCTGAATCTTAGTATTCTTAAAGATTAGTACTTACCAGAATTAAATCTGACTGGTTAGTGTCAATAATTGGGACCTGAGCTCAGAGTCCGTTTCTAACTCAATTACTGTTCCCACAAAATCTCACAGTTGTACCAAATTACAACATATGCAAATATTCGAAAATAAAAATGGGTTAAGCTCAGCCAGTAGCCAGCTTAAACATCTGAGTTTACTTAAGCAATAGCCTCTATGCTTTAAACCATTCTGCAAATTCAACCCCCGCACAGTTGAACTTTCTGTGGTCTCTAGCCAAGATATTCCAATACCACTGCAAACCTAGCTTTGCCAGTGTATCCCGTCCACGAAAAAGCAAGACAGATCCAAATCAGTCAATTACTGTTCTAATCAATCTACTCGAAATCATCAGCAAAGTGATGGAAGGGACCATTGACTGTACAATCAAGTGGCACTTTGGCACAAAACACCTTGTCAACAATGCTCAATTTGAGTTCCATTAGGACCATTCTGCTCCAGGTTTCATAGATTTCATAGAATGCCTACAGTGCAGAAGATGGCCTTTTGGCCCATTGGGTCTGCACTGACCGTCCAAAAGAGCACCCTACCTACATCAACTCCCCGCCCTATCCCCGCAACCTTGTAACCCCATCTAACCTACACATCTTTAGATTCTAGGGGGCAATTTAGCATGGCCAATCCACTAACCAGTACCTCTTTGGTCTTATTGCAGCTTTAGTATAAATATTTACAAAAGAGCTGTATTCCAAGGGTGAGGCGAGAGTGACTGTCCTTGCCATTATGGCAGCATTTGATGAAGTGCGACCTCGAGGAACCCAAATGTAATTGAAATCTGAAGGGGGGGGGGGGGCTTTTATAACTGGTTGGAGTCATACCTATCACAAAGAAAGATGGTTGTGGTGGTTGGAAGTTTGGAGGGCAATCACCTCAGTCCCAGGATATCACTGCAGGAGTTCCCCAGGGTACTGCCCTCGGCCCAATCATCTTCAGCTGCCTCATCAATGACCTTCCCTCTGGCATAAGGTCTGAAGTGGGGATTTTGCTGATAATGTATAATGTTCAGTTCCATTCACAACTCCTCAGATAACGGAGTGCTCTCTGCCTACATTGCAGCATGACCTGTTCACTTTTCAGGTTTGGGCTGACAAATGCCAAGTGATATTCACAATGCACAAGTATTAGGTAATGGCCATCTCCAACAGAGAGGACTCAACCATTGACATTCAATGGCATTATTATCATTGAATCACCCACTGTCATCATACTGGGGGTTACCAGTGACCAGGAAATGAACACTAGCCATTTTTTTAAAATGTGGCTATAAGAGCAGGTTAAAGTTGTGTATTCTGCAACAGAGTGGCTCACCTCCTGCCTCCCCAAAGCCTAACGATCATCTACAATGCACAGCTGGGGAGTGTGATTAAAAACTCCCCACTTGGCTGGATGAGTGCAGCTCTAACAACACTCAATAATCTGAACATAACTCAGGACAAAGCAGCCCGCTTGATTGGCACCTTACCCACCACCATAAATATTCAGCCCCCCCCCCCCCCCCCCCACCACCACCACCACCACCCCACCACCACCACCACTGGCACAACGTTGCCATGCATGTACAGAATGCACTGTAGTAACTCGCCAATGCTTCTTTGACAGCACCTCATAGATCTTCAATTTCATCTACCTGGAAAGCCGAAGGCGCCAGGCGGTTGGGAACACCATCACCCTCCACTCCACCGCCCCCCCCCCCCCCCCCCGCCCCCCAAAGTCACACACTATCCTGACTTGGAAATACATCACCAGTCCTTCATCTTCGCTGGTCAAAGTCCTGGAACTCTCTATCTAACAGCACTGTGGGCGTCTCTTTATCACATAAGGATGATGACCGCTACCTTTTGAAAGGCAATTAAGGATGCACAATAAGTGCTTGTCTTGCCGGTGCCGGCCTATATCTTTGTATTAATGCAGGCGGTGGGCAGTGGGCATTAGATGCAAGCAGTACTTTAAAATCCCTCACATTTTGCTTTCAATCCATATTACACTTTTCGTTTGCTACAAATGACAAAAAAATTTAGTGATAAATCTACCAAACGCCGCAGATAATTTACAGAGTTCAGTGGGGTTGATTCGAGAATCACATACTCGAGAGAAATGCCTATTGTCTGCTGTAGAAACCTCCGCCATTTCAGAAACCTAGAAAACACTTTAATACTAACCACCGACCGGGGCCTAGATTTAACTCCTGTGCAATTATTTCTATTCTCTTTTCCTCAAAATGGAATTGAGTATTGTTGGAATGTTCAAGTATATTTTTCTTCAGAAAATGTGCCCAATCAGCGTCTCGATCAAATTGGGGCTTGGTGTGTTGCACACAAGTAACAACGGCTGTTGGGAACATAGAGTTGAATTTCAGTGGTTACAAACGCTTCAGATCGTTGTTACATTGCTTATGGACACATGGTGAGCGTATTGTGCCACATTACAGTGATCACTCCGTTGGCCTGAAGTAAAATGGATGTGTACCATCGTCAGACCGCTGGTTACATTCCGGAAACCAGGGGATTGGGCAACACGTAAGTCTCTTCAGACGAGGCCGCTCTTTGGACAGGAGATCCATATTAGATTGTAGACAGACGGTTGCTTGAGGTGTCCCACACATCTCATGCCCCGTAAACTGGAACTTTGCTGCAGAAATCGATGATATAGGTGGTTCCCAGACGTGTTTAGGTTTACCTTTCTCATCGTAGGGAGGTTAGTTTTAACTTTCCAAATAGCACAGTTCACTAAGACAGGGCGTCAAATCAGGAGAATGGTGGTTGACTAGCTTTGCAACATTTAGAGGGATTTGTATGGACAGGGGACCAGGGCAATGCGACCGTTGGACAGCAGCTTATTGATTGGCATTGGAGAACAAAAATCAATACGTTCTTTGTTAGTCTCGTTTGCCCCATAAAAATACATAAAAGTCCTGTGACCATAAAGCCAAACTTAGACCAGAGGATGAAAGGTTAAAACTGAAACTTTTATAATAACACATCCACCATTTGTCTTAAAGCAGCAATGTCCTCACTAGACAAATAACTTATTATTTTATACAGATGATTTACGGTAGCCGGCAAGTGCAGCTAACTCTTAGAATCATAAAAAAAAAGTAGGGCACAGAAGGAAATCGATCGGCCCAATGTCAGTGGTGGCTGAAAGGAAGAAAACTGTTTAATCCCATTTCCTGCTCTTGGTTGCTAGTCTTGCAGGTAAGGGCATATCAAGTGTATATCCAAATACTTTCCAGGTGCGATCAGGGTTTTCTGCCTCGGCCACCTTTACTTCACACCTCGACCATTTCCTGGGTGAAAACATTTCTCCTCAACTCACCTCTAATCCTTCTGCCAATTACTTTAAATCTATCTCCTCTGGTCCTCTCTGGCTGAGGGAAATGGTTTCTGTCTATTCAACTCTATCTAAGCCACCCCACAATTCAATCTATTAAATCTCCACTCAGTCTCTTCTGTTCCAAAAAATCCCTACAAATGTCTAACTAGTTGTCAATAAATATTAGATTGTCACGAGCATTGTGCTTTGTTGTAAGTATAATCCTGCTGGAAGCAGTGCATGCTTTGAATTATTGCTCGGAATCCAGTGTTTGAGTCAGACAGCAATGCAAGTCTTCGTGGCTGGGAGAATGGCCGCGGTTGGTTTCTGTGAACCAGATATCGAGCCTATAACCTAAAGGACTAATGGAATTCTGAAAATTGTACCTAAAGAAAATCAATCTTTTGTTGAAGGAGGTAGTAGTTTCCACCTGAGTTTGGAAGAGGCCAGATGGTGACTGGCGATGTTAGCAGCTGCCAATCGCTGTCCAATAGTTGGCAACAGTGTGCTGTTCTTTAACTAACTTAACACATCCGTTCAATCGCACAGTGGAGTGGATATAACCTGATTGAATATATGCATTTAGTATTGTTTTAGATTGACAATATTGAGTCATTCCTTTTCCTCCACTTTCCCCCTTCTTGCTTCCCAGCATCTTAGTTGAACAGGTAGATATGTGGAGAGCACTGTGGGGACAGAGTTGGGCAGGGGACCTAATCTCTCTGAAAGAGCTGACACACACACGAATGTCTTCCTTCTGCGTGGTGTCAGCTTCTAATTATGAGGCTCTAAGCCCATTAAGTGACTTGATGAGAGGGGGGTGGGGGGTGGTACGATGACTGACCTCACCTAACGCTGCACTGAAATTGCACATTAAATGTGTACACGTAATATCCCAGTAATATTACTGTTATCTGACACAACCAAATAACACGCGTGCAATCGATTTGAGAGTATATTATAGCTTGGATTGATATGGTCCATCAATATTTATCAAAAGCCAGGTGCTATATTTAAATAATAAAATTGCGAAGATTGTTTAAACATTTATGGGTTAACGTTAGTTTTCTCTGTCTATGTATTGCTAATGACAATGTGTTTAACTTCATCAAGATATTCATTTTCACCAACGTTGGCTGGTACATAACATACCAGCACATTGCGGTCTAATTTGTCTGCCTGGTATGATACTTTGTGCGTTGTGTGAGTAGCAGTTCGTCTGTTCTTTTTTGACCCAGTTTCCAGCTCCTGTAGTTCGCTTGTAGTTGACAACGCAAGTGGTTGTCCTGCTCTTCGATCGATGCCAACTGTCTCCACAGCCCCCTTGTGTTGGGACATTTACTTGGAAGAACCCAGCGCTCACAATCACACGGGGGACAACTTTCCCTTCAAATGGTCTAACCCTCTCAGGAATGTCTTGTCCCTCTCAACACGGCAGCGCGTTTGAGATGTGGGAGATGAAAGCTGCGTGCCAGCACTGTTATGGTTGTGAGTGTGTATCACCAGACCATCTGTTTCGGTCGTTCCCTAAAACTTCCTATCGCTGCCACAAGATGTGATATTCATCAACTGTGTTCTTATTAAATTATACAAACCATTTCCATCAGATTCTAAGCAATCGAACAGAAAATGTTCAGTTCGGGTATTTTATATAACCTGAGTAAATATATAAGTAGTGTGGGAGTGGCTTTGGTATCTTTGTGCGGAAAGATGTTACAAGCAACGTGGTGAATGGGTTACCTAGTTTGCTTTTCTCGTGTGGGTAACTGTGGTGTACATAGTATGATGAATGGATCCATGTGGTGTGAGGAATTGCATCATTGAAGAATGGTGTGCATATTATGAGGAATGGTATATATCCAGGTGAGAAATGTGTATTTACAAGGCAGAAATATTTTATAAACAGCTTGAAAGATTATTATATGTGCACAGGGAATCGTACATAAGCTAAATTTAAATGGTATTTCATATGCAACAGACGGTATATGCAATATAAGAAAATATTATATATATAGCTATTTGGGCGGCACTGAGGCACAGTGGTTAGCACCGTTGCTTCATCAGTGTCAGAGACTCAGGTTGGATTCCGACTTCGGATGACGGTGTGGAATTTGCACCTTCTCGTGTCTGCCCAAAGGCTAGGTGGGGTTGCGGAGGTTTGGGACTAGGTAGGAGGCTCTATCAAAGCAAGAGCCGATGCAGGCTCGATGGGCCAAATGGCCTCCTTCTGCACTGTATGTTAACATGTATATTAACATGTATGGTGATATTATTGCATAGGTTATAAAATATCATATTATATAATGCGGGTACCTATAGTGCATGGATTGATATTAAATAGTGTATCGTTGTATAATATAAGAAATGGTTTATAGCAGTGTAGGAAGTTAATATCCGGAGTCTGAAAACGATACATTTGTGGCGAAGTGATGTCGTTATTGGGAACGGTATTATACAATGTGAGAGATTGAGTTAGATCAAATGCGAGGAAGGAAACTACATATAGTATAGAAAATGACTTAATACACTGAAATTGAAACATTATTACATATAGTATAGGCCAACCGTAAAAAAAGATTCATATTATAAATGGAGAGAAAGTAGTAATCGTATTCTATCTTATCATCCCAGTATGTTTTAGGAGGCCTGTATCATTCTCCTAAAATTTTGTTGGTGTCACTCTGGAGTGAGTTTCTATAAACGTATGTTTGACGTTTTTGTTGATACAAAGAGATTGGGTAACAACACTATCGCCAAAATCAATTGATTAACCATTTCGGAATTGAAGCATTGGCCCACTGTCATTTCATTGCATTCATAGCTACCCGTCATTAATTGCAATGTGTGGAGAATTTTAACTTCACATTTTGCAGTTTTGTGAAATGTTCTGGGTATTTTGAGCTGTGGGGCGTTCTTTTGATAATCTCCCGAAGATGACATGAAACACCACAAGTAAGTGATGTAGCGGTATTGCCGCTGGACTACTAATCCCGAGGCACATAATAATGCCCTGGGGACCTAGGTACAAATCCACCATGGTAGATGGCGACATTTAAATTCAATTTAAATTCAAATTAAAATGTCTAATGATGACCGTGAATCCATGGTTATTGTCGTAAAATCCCCTTTCATTCACCAATGTCCTTCATGGAAGGCAATCTGCCACCCTTACCTGGTCTGGCCTACATGTAACTCCAGATCCACAGCAAGGTGGTTCACTCTCAGGGATGGGCAATAAATGCTGGTTCAGCCAGGAAGCTCATATATCCCCCCCCCCCCCAAAAAAAAATAATCATATATTAACATCTTCAAAGATGATTAAAATGTATTGTCTTCTTTGATTGTGTTGGCTCATGCTATTTATGATGTTAATTTCAGGATGAATTATCCAAAAGAAATGTAGCAGTCTGTGAAACACGACACTGTGGCTGAAGTTGTATTTTACACAAAAGACACGCATAAGTCGAAGGTGGGCTTTTAGTGTTAACATTTTTGTAAGATGTAGGATGTCGGTGCTTTCGGTCTGTTACTGAACCATGCTCACCACCTCATCTTTAACGCTGCCACCTTTTACATCCTCAGAGAGAGTTTCCGACTTGGCAGCCCAATCTGCGATGCACTGCGGAGAGTTTTTGTTGGAGATTTGAAGACATGTAGAATCAGCCCGAATGTGTTCAGTCTTTCTAAGAAGGGCTGTCATGCTGGCCAAAGGGGGGTATTCCCATCGCATTGCTGTGCTGCGTTCGCTCTGAAGTCCTGCAGTTGGAAGAAAGTTATTGATGCATCAAACCACCTTTGTACCCTACTTACCTCCTCAACCATTGTCCTGATTGCGTTGCAAATCAGAGTACTGAACACGTCTGCAACGTGGTTGTGCACTGCTGCCCTCTGCTGATCGATATAAAGTTTAAACTGCAATAACTTGATTCGCGCGCTCAATTCGTCATTTCTAAAAGTTAAAGCCACGTTTTTAATAAGGCGAGAGATGCCACTTCCGGTACATTGATGGAGCAATTTAAATAATTCTGGCATTAAGAGACTAACTCATTTTAAATCTTCTTTGAAATTGTGCTGGAAAATACAAAGAAAAACAACATATAACGAATGATTTAAAAGGATGTGTAGTTACCAATGTGGAGGGGTTCGTTGTGATTGCACCATCTGAGCAATATCTGGATAGTGTTGGTTGTGATGGGACCAGTTGTCTGATGGAGACATGCGGTAGCTGCAAAAATAGCAGAAAAATAAATGGAAGTGATGTTAAGTAGCATTTGAATTATTCAAACAATAACTGTACAAGCATCATAATGGCGGTTGCGTGTAGCATACATTCGGCAAACCCAGTCATGCAATGTCTTGGGGCAGGGCATATACATTCAATGCTGCGCCAAGTTTGCAACGTGTGTATATCTACATTTTCAATTAGTCCACAGATAAAGTTAAAGCATTTCGTCACCTCATAAATGAATGAACAGATTTATTTTTTCGAGAGGAGAATGTAGAAGTATGTGTTTAAAGCAGCTCGCGGAATCTGAGGGGTCACTTCAAAACTCCATTCAATTGCAACTCTAGCTGAAATCCGAAATATGTTTTAGACGTAGAACAACATGGATTCCCAATGCAAAACTTCCAATAGCAGCACGTGTTTGATTAGCGAATGGCCTTGATGTCAAAATGCTACATTGTCTGCCTGAGGTATCCTCAAGCATGCGGACATCTTACCAATGACTGTCCTTCATCTCTCATTTTCCTTGTGGTCCTTATACATTTCCAAACACATTTACTTAGTTTCTCCAACTAGCCAGTTTCTTCATTCAGTTGGTGCTATATATGCGGATCGGCGTGAAACCAGTCCTGTTTAATGATGAATGGGACTTTAAAGATTACCTGCCGGAAAAATACAGGTAACGATTGAAGCGTCTGAACTGCTTTTTGAATGAAGTCATGTGTTGGCATTGATCAGCTGACCGAGTCCGCCCCATCAGCACTGTCTCCATAAAGTGTTCAACAGGGACATTAGCACAGGGTTGTGTGGCAGAGTTGGAGGGAAGCATGTGTCTGTGATGCAGTCTCTTGCTTTGTAATAATAAAACTAGCCTTGATGTCAAGGAGAGTATGTTTCGGTCCCTGTGCTGTTTTCAATCTTGTTTCAAATCTAATGCATTAAATTGCATCTCCTTTAGGTTTTATTCCGCCCTCCCCGCCCAGTAAGTGTTCACGTCAGCTTTGATCGCGGTGTTTTCCACTTGACGGTTGCAGTTTCCCCTGAGCTTCAGCTCTGTACTCGTTCTGCCCGCGGCCGCGGTTTTGCGGTGCCCTGTAACACGCGGACACATCAATCCCATTGGCCATGCAGATACCACCCCACCGCAATGCTTTCAT
This sequence comes from Scyliorhinus canicula, assembly GCF_902713615.1. NCBI lineage: Eukaryota > Metazoa > Chordata > Chondrichthyes > Carcharhiniformes > Scyliorhinidae > Scyliorhinus > Scyliorhinus canicula. Next base: position 69,650,011 of record NC_052159.1, on the reverse strand, counting down.
CTCAAACACGCCGATTTTAGACCGCACTTATTGTGTTGTCTCCTGAAGTGGAAAACAAAATCCCCTTTCGACCCGAGGGATGATTGATGGGGACACGCTCACAAAATGCTCGCGGCTGCTCCCCTCGGGCGCTCGGCAGCGTCCATTCCGGGCGAGCTTCCCCTCCGGTTCAAATAGGAGCGCGTAAAACTTCCACTTTGAACATATGGGTGCTGTCGGTGAGACAGGGAAGTCACGAGGACTTTCCTCCAGAGACTTTTAAATCTTGCCTAAGGTCAAGCAAGACGTGCCTTCAATTTATTAGGGGGTGGGCGAATGAGGGGATAAATGCAGAGGTGTCTTATATGAGCACACAGCATTTTCCAGCGTGTCAGAGCAGTTGGTGCAAAGCTCGTAAATAAAACAGCGGGGCAATCGATGTGGTGAACTCAGAGGAAAGGACATGTTATCACGTCTGGGCGCTCCAGAGGGATTGGGTGGCGTTCTCAAAAAGAACGGCATTGAGTCGCTATTAAACATGGACAAGGCAAGTGTGCAAATATAAATTGCTAAGGTGGATGTCTTGGCTCCAAAATTTGCAACAACTCTTGTTCCCCCATCATGTGTGCTGCCAAAAGCAGTTAAAAAATAATCAAAAGCTCGCGGCGAGGGGGAAGTTCAACCACAATCTACATATCATGTTCAGGAATACATACGGAATTCTGTATCCCCCCCCCCCCCCCCCCCCCCCCACACACACACACAATCCTGCACTGACACCCCCTTTCTGGTTCACACTCCTAATGTGAGATGTTTCTGTCCGTTCATCTTTCAAATAGAAGCAAGTTTACACATTATGTTGCTCCCTCGGTAAGTCAGTGCACGGAGGGTGAAGTGACTACAGGACTAGCGGCACGATCAAGTTTATCTTTTACTCCTTCCACTTATAGTAGCCCCATTAACAAAGAAAGTTGGCCGCAAGTAAAGATCTCGCCACCTCGAAGTCAAATGATCTTTCTAAGAATAGTTGTTTCGAATGGACATTCACCAGCCAGAACACATGGGCAATCATCACTTTAAAACAAATCTATAATCCAGTAGACTTTAAGAGTTTCGCAGTCACACTGCAGTTTCTGAGAAACTGGCTGGTTAGTGAGCAAGCGTGTTGATAGTTCATCGAGATTGCCGAGTAACTGTGTACAATTCAGCTTCAGCAATGACTTGTCTAAGTGGCCAACAGCTGGGGAAACTAGTTGTGCAATGAGGTGGCCCAGAGGGGGGAAAGAACTGCGAAATAAAGATGCTTATCGAAATTAAAAATAGCCCTGGAAAAGCAAAATGGTAAAACTGAAAAAGACCCTGTAACCCTGCTAATAACTTTCCACCAAAATGACACATACATATTTTTCACATCCTCACATCTATTGAAGAGTCTTCCCGTTCCGCCTCAGTGTTTATGCCTGTCAGATTTGCTAGTTAGAAGGCTGCCTGTGTTTACTACGCTTAAAAAAAATACGTCGTTTGTTTGAATGTTCCCTACTTGCAGGCTATCATTCTTGCACACCATTAAATCAAAAAGACGTCCAATCTAGAAATAAATACACCAGTTGTGTTCGTTGGGGACGTATAAATATTTAAAAGCCTACAAAAAATTGTCAGAAGATTAGTGTTGGTCACGATTTTTAGATTATCAGCAATGAGATTTCGGGTGGACTGTAAAGACTGATTGACTTTGAGCTGGAGGGATTCAGTGCAGAATGAGGTGAAACAGTGCAAATCGATGAGTAGGGATTAGGATGGATCTGCTGAAAGATTGCCGGCTCTGACACCAGCGGCAGGTCGTTCCCACTGGATCTCTGACGATTAAATGACAAATCTCTGCTCAGCAGATCACCACTGACTGATGCCAATCCTCGGAGATTTATAGCAGAGAGCATTCAAGGTGTCTATAGTGGGGAATGCTGTTCAATGAGAGCACATTCGCTTTAAACCGCGTACAATGCTGGTGATATTTGAAATCTGCTTTTCATGCTCAGTTTCTGAGTGATATCTCTGAATGTTACATTTGTATTCGAAGTTAGAAATTTTAAGAAAACCTCCCCAATGTCTGCTATTCATCCCGTACACGTGACATCAAGCCAACCCTGGGTCTTTTTCAGTTCAAAGGCTAGTAATAAATGCAACGACTGCTAAGAATTCTAGTAGGTGCCAGTGACATCCGTCTTCATTTTGCCAACTACAATTCCCAAGATCCCTCGCTGTTTCAGAGTGACCAGGAAACGGCTGGTAAGGGATTTAGGACTGTCTATATTTATCAACTCTTCACCTGTCAATGTGTCACAGGAACTCCCGATACCTCTTGTCAGAAAGTGAGTTGGTGAAGAGCAGGTCAGTGAAAACCTCAAGTCGCTAAGTGTCAAGAAATCAAAGCAGCCGACAGGGTTACCAAGTGACAACGTTTTCTTTTTTCTCTCTGTCAAAGCCCAAAAGATAAGGTTGGCTGCGAAAATCTCTGTCCCAATGCTTCACTAATTCGCTTCGATGGCGACATTCCTGGATTTCCTGTATTGTTAAAAAAAAATTAAGATGTAACTAAAATCTCTGATTTCCGAATTCCTGGAGCTTTTAGCACTTTTGAATATGTTCAGAAATGTGACAAGAACATATTGTTCTAAATCACCTGCTTGATGCGCTCAATGAGGAGGGAGAGCGAATTGCTGGAAATGACCCCCTTGCGGCAGATATAATGGTCCAGAATCACACTATTGGCCAACCCTTGATCTGTTCAGAGATCTCCGTCCGCATGGGCAACCCGCCGCGTGATCTCGAGCGGTCTCTCGATCCTCGGTTGCTAGATATTTAAGATCAAAAGATAGGATCAGGTGTAATAAAGGATTGTGGAGAGCGATCCCTCTGTAACCCCGGAGGGGTTGCACAGATTGGGGATTTGATAGCGGCAGTCTCTCCTGCAGTTGTTTCCTTCGCCCGAGCTTGACACTGATCCCATTAAACTGCCCCGAGGCCACATGCGCCCACTTTCCAGTCTTTAACATTGGCCTCGCTTTCAATCGGCGAGATTCCAGTTTGCACACTGCATCCAAACCCAAAACTAGTACATCATTTCCAACCTCTGTGCAGACAACATATTAAGGGGAAAATGTGGAGCTCAAGCGACTGGAGAAGCGCATTTTAAATCGACAAATTGAAAACAACACAGAAGACAACCAAAGACAAAATTGTGTCCTTGTCATTTAACTGTATATTAAAGAAAGTCCTCCAAAATAATAAGCTTTCTACACAATTTATCACTCTGAAATCTGTAAAGCTGGTTCTCAGCGATGTGATTCCTAACTTGTTTCTGTAAATGTTAGGAGGGGTGCGGACAGAAATCATCAGTCACAAGCTCTGTATTTCGCTTTACTGGGTTTAAAACAAACACATTTCATTAATTCTGAGAGGAAAAAACAGATAAACTTTTTTTAAAAGTCAATAATGAAGAAAACCTGCACCGGATGCTATCTCAAATCACTTCATTCGAAGCAAAATGCAATTGTGTGAGAAACAGATTTGAACAAATTCTGACGGGGGCCGGATTTTAACTTTCTAATCAGTTTCAACGTTAAGGTCTACATATTTACATCTAACGTAGCACTTCCCAGTGAAAGAACATTTATATATTATGTATAGTTGGAGTAGCTGGGACCAGTAATTTAACAGGAATGTTTGATCTGAAGTTTGGTGGGCCTTTCTGACATTTTGAATATAACATGCACGGTTGCTATTGGAAATTGACAGTGTGCACTAAGACATCCACATGCCCAATCAAATCGTGTTTCTTACCAATAAATAGCAGGGCGCAACTTTAGAAAGGCGCCGGTTTAAATCGTTCATATACTGTAAACGCTTCGATTAATTGCGGTGGGATTATATGTAAACCGCATGGAGTGGGGGGAGGGACCCTTCAATTCCTCCCCGATTAAACATCCTTTCTTGTGACAAGTCTCTAATGAGAACCTTTCGCCTCAGAATTGGAGATAAGAAAATGCAGATCCAGAGCTCGAAGGAAACCCTTCGCTGCTGGCCTGAAAAGTGTTGCCAGAAAGGTTTGAACAAAAACAATATATATATATTGTTTGAAGAATGGGAATTACAAGTCTCAGTAGCAGTCATTGGGAGGTTTAATGTCACTGTCTGTGGAGTCAAATAAATGGCAGCCCTGTCACCGTAAAGGAATAGCTGTTGGAAATTCAAAATGTACAACGCAGGTAGTGTGTCCGTGCAGAAAACCTGCTTATCCCTCTCAATCAATGGAAGGGCATCGAATTGGTTGAGATTATTCCCACTGATTGATAAACTATAACCAGCGATGCTGCAGCCTGAAGCAGAGCAAGCGCTAAACCGAGACTAATCTTTCCACCCTCCACCTTTCCGGTAATTACATGCCGAATTAAATAGATTGGAGGAGGGGGTTGCAAATCAGGGAAAAAAAATAAAAACATTGTTTTTAAATGAAACCACCCGGGTATGGTGACTCACCGATAGCAGGGCTGCTCCGTACACAGCAGCAGCAGTAGGAGCAGCGACTCTACGGACTTGGAAATGCATTTCTTTTTAAAGCCGATTTTCCAATCAGCCAACCTTCACAAATGAGCACCCTAGCAAATTTAAAATGTGAGTTGCCACATTCGTATATAACGAAGCCCGGCTGAAAATTTCCGCTTGCTTTATTTAAATTGGCACTCAGAGGCTACAACAGGTCTTTGGAGATCCCGCAGAAAGAAGGGGCTTTTCTGCTTTTGTTATGGAAACGAGAAATCTGTTTAAACTAAGGAGAAGCGGCGTCGCACTGGACAGAAACCTCTAATTAATATTATGTAAAAGATCAGGTCGAAGTACGAAGAAAGCAACAGGACATGCGGAAATCGTTCTTCTATTTATTTTCGTGTGAATCTGTATTATTTCGATGTTAACGTCAGTCCTGGTGAATTTTGTTTGAAACGTCATCGATGTTGTGCGGGTATAGCTTTAAATATTCATGTGGAAAGAATGAATTCTTAAAGGAGAACGCGCGCTAGAATTGCAGATTTACCCTTAAAGGTGCTCATTCATATTTCTGCAATCGTATATATCTCGGTCAGAGTGGATATGTGAGCTTTTTTTCTTCATCATATCAATTCCTTCTTGTTTGGTCTGATCCCATACATACGAATGTAAATTCAGAGCCATCAATCATCCTTAACGATCTAGTCTGGTCTCACTTACTAAACCAGTCCCCAGGGACACAGAAAGCTTTTGCCGTGTTTGGAGCCATTGCATAAAGAAAAAAGGCAAAGCAGAAAGAGAGAAAATAAAGGCTAACCCTCCAATTCGAAGATAACTATTACAGATGATACAAGGTGGACGAATATTCGAAGTCGAAACCATTTTAATTAACAATTCACTTTATAACTGGTTGTGTGAAGTATAAGCAAGACAAACCGAATTTATTTTTAAAGTATAGAAAAAAATCTCTATTCTTGATCGGAAAGGTAGAATAATATAACACCAGACGTTTAGATGTAACACATTCATTTGGATGTAAGTTTGTTTCAATTTAGAAAACGTTTCTGCTTAAAAGGTACATTTGGTAGTTGTGTGTAACAAACTAAGATTTAAAGCGTTTGTATCTAATCTGGTCAAACGAACCTATACTCGTAGAATGTAAAATTACCACAGTAAAGATTAAGGTAGAGTTTCCCTTCAAAAACTTCACATATCACTGCCGTCTTATACGTACAAAAATTCGCTTCTTGAATGGAATATTTTTTCCCTCAAATCTAGCCAATTTACAATTGTTTGATTGGGGAAAGAACAGACGAGTCTCAAAAACCAATTGCTAAAGTCTCCAGCGCCATCTCGTGTTAATACAAGTATTACGTGACACCTGAATCAACGGTGCACTGTTTATTTAGTTCAAAGTCCAAACTGGCGGAAATCTTTCGTGTGCTGAGAAATGAATGAACACCTCTAAATAATCTGTCACACATAAAATCTGGACCAATGAGTGTTCTAAGTGGTGAAGCAATGATGCTGACAGTTAACCTGGCAGGAAGCTGCCCACAAAGATCTGGTGATCTCTGTAGTATGACGTTAGTTTGATTCTTGCACTAAATTAAGGGGATCGCCGAGTATCAAGCAACAGTCATGTCATCAAGTAAGGGAGGCAACTAATCAGGTTGAACTATTCTCACAGACAGCAATCCAGGAAGTGAAATGCAATGATTATCTTTTGCTTTTAAGTTTGGAGAGCGAGAAATACATTGTTGAGAATACCCTAATCACTTAAATAAAACTATAACATTTTCAAAATGTATTTTTATTGTAAAGGATAATTTTGACAAGTGAGCTTACACGGCATTGAAGTTACTGTGAAAATCCCCTCATCGCCACATTCACCTGCTTGGATACACTGAGGGAGAATTCAGAATATCCAATTCATCTACCAAGCACATCTTTCGGGACTTGTGGGAGGAAACCGACAAAGACACGGGGAGAACGTGCCGACTCTGCACATTCAGTGACTCAAGCCGGGAATCAAACCCGGGTCTCTGGCGCTGTGAAGCAACAGTGCTACCAGTATGTACCACTGTGCTACCAGTATATACTTAAATAAAAATGGAAAATGCTGGAAAAACTCAGCCTGTCTGGCAGCATCAATGGAGAGAGAAACAGAGTTAACATTTTGAGCCCATATGACCTCTTCAGAGCTTCATATCCTGTTACTTTGTATTTGTTAAAAACCCAGTATCACCTCATTCAACAGAGTGTAACTTTTTCAAGGGAATACAGTGAAACGAATAGCTGAATTGCAAGTTCCTGCCGGTTCACAGATTTCCACTTGATTGCAATTACAGGGCTTCAATAGCAAACCCTCTGGTGGAATTAATGACAGCAACTTCGAGATTTCTACATTTGACTGCATGCCAGAAGATATTGCCAGATTCTGTGGAGGAATGAGGGGAATGCTAATAGTTTCAAATTATTTATCACCCAAAATCTGGCACAAGATATTTTTGAAACCTTTTGATTTTGTAATGTAAAAGTTATTGGCCATCGAAATATGGATATTGAAAATTTGTATTAATTGGATGACACCATAGTAAGGCACAGTATAATTTATCAAAATAGATCACAGCTCCATGACCTGAGTACTGTGGGTTAACACTTCAATACGGTACTGATTGGATGTCATCATAATTGAGGTACTCTGGCTCACACCAGATAGTAAATGGGTGTTCCATTTGGCCTTTCAGTGATTCAGGCTGACGCTAACTATTTGTTTACATTATTCAAAAGAAAAACCCAGGGAGCTCTCCCAGTGCCTTATCCAACATCTTGCCCTAACCAATATAGTTAAGGGCGGCACGGTGGCGCAATGTTTAGCACTGCTGCCAGAGGGCGCCGAGGACCCATGCGCAATCCCAGCCCCGGGGTCACTGTCCGTGTAGAGTTTGCACATTCTCCCCGTAGAGTCTGCATTGGTCTCACCCCCACAGCCCTAAAAGATGTACAGGATAGGTGAATTGGCTACGCTAAATTTCCCCTGAATTGGAAAAAAAAAGAATTGGGTACTATAAATTTATTTAAATATATAACCAAATAATGAAAAACACATTAATTGGTCATTCATTTCATCATTGCATGATCCTGCTTTTGCAACATGATTGCTGCACTTTCCAATATAATAGTGACTGTTCCGCAATAATTGTTTTGATTTCTGCATTGTGATTTCTGGGAGAGCCGATAAAATGGTTTTTACCCCTTTATGAATAATTTTAAATCAGCTCTCAATGGATGTGGTTTCACAAAATAACTGATGGTAATGAAGCAGAAATTTGCACTTTCACCAAGGTAATGTAGCCTTTAATGTATTGAAAACTCTCAAGGTTCTTCACAGGAGCATTATAAACATCGAGCCACATAAGGAGATGTTAGGTAAGGAGGTGATAAGCTTGGTCAAAGAGGTAGGTCTTAAGGAATATCTTGAAGACAGAAAGCAAGGTAGAGAGACAAAGAGGCATTGGGAGCGAATTCAAAGGCTTATGGTCCAGGCAGCTGAAGGCAAAGCTATCAGTGGTGAAGCACAATAGGTCAAAGTTAGAGGAGCGCAAATATCTCAGAAGGTTGTGGGGCTGGGGAGAATGGAAAATGAAGATATTGTTTGCCCAGAAGCTAAAGTGGGTACAGGGGTGATAGGTGAATGGGACTTGCTGTGAGTTAAGAAATGGTCAATAGAATATTGGGTGACCCCCAGTTTACAAAGGGTAGAATGTGGGAGGCCAGCTAGGAGTCGATTGGATTGGTTGAGTTTAAAAGTAACAAAGGCATGAATGAAAATTTCAGGAGCAGATGAGTTGAGACAAGGACAAAGCCAGACAATGTTACAGAGCTGCAAATAGGCAGTCTAAGTGATGCACAAATATTAAGTTGGAAGTTCATCTCAAGATCAAATGTGGCACCAAGATTGTGCACAGACTGGCTTAATCATAGATTGTAGTACAAGAGATGGAACTGGTAACTAGAAAAACAATATCTTAATTCTTCCCAATATCTTACTGGAGGAAATTTCTGCTTATCTGGCGCTGGATGTCACATGCACAGTCTGATAACTAAGCAACAATAAGCATTTGAAAGGGGTGGAGGTTAATTCTGCACCTCACCCACACTGTTCCTCATAAAGCACTGCATTGACAGTCAAATCCAGTATTATTTTCCATTCCTTGGAACTGGCATTGCTCACTTGAAGACTAAAATCAACCATGCTCAGAAAAAAAACCTTTAATAATAATAAATGAGCCCTGTCTATATATGGCAAATATTAAATTCAGGAGAATATCAGAGATAATAGCCATTGAAACATCTTAAGCAGTGAGATATAAAGGTAAACAGTGAAATTCCAGCCTATGTCTTTCAGACCAACCCAGGATTGCAGATATCTCTGCAATCTTATGGAAGAACATTTTTTCTTCAATCTCATCGTGGCAAGAAACCAGAAAACTCTGTGAAACAAAGATGAAAACAAAATCATAACAAAGAATGAAGATAATAAGAACACTCTGAAAACCTTTACGCCCGTACTCAAATCAAAGGTAATGCTGAAAGGTGCTTTTTTTCATTGTGACTTTGACCCTAAAGTGACAGCTAACCTCGTGAGTTGACATGCTTTGCAAAAGCTAAACGTGCAGCGGGACTTTGCTGATCGGCCAGAGCTGACGATAGACTTTGGAACAAGAACTCTAGAGAGCTTTGATGTTTGCAAACTAGTGCTCTCATTGGCAGGCATGAAGCACACACTACTCTTTCACATTGTAGACATGAATGTGGACTTAGTACTTGGGATAAAATCTTGTGAATCTCTGAATCTAGTCGAGCAACTAACTATCCTAGAAGACAGCTGGCCATCTTAGCACAGTGAATGACTGCAAGACATTACAGTGTGCATGGTGTATGAGGATTTAGAAGAAATCCGAGTGGAGAATGACAAGCCAGACAAGGGGATGGAACTGCCAGTGAGCATTCCGCAATTCTGGTTAACAGTCTTGAAGAACGTGCACAGGCTCAATGGCACAATACGAGAACATGACAAACCCATATTAAAGCATTTGAGAGATGGAAAGCTGTGGAACTTCACTCTGGAGTTTACATTCGATCCTAATGTGTATTTCACGAATGAGGTGATCACTAAAGTGTATCAGTTGGACTCACGGCCGCTGAAATCATTCTTTGCTGAACCACAAATCATCGGCTGCACAGGGTGCACAATCGACTGGAGGGAGGGTAAAAATGGGACAGAAAGAACAATTTGAATGAAACCAAAGTACAAGGGTCGGAACACTCCAAGAACAACAAGAACCATATCCAATGAATTCTTCTTCAACTTCTTCAGACCCACTGAAGTTCTATAGGTGGAATTTTAAGCCATGTTTTGGCGGCCAAACAAAAGGCTGATTTTGGCACTATATTTTGTAAACAAATATTTCCGTATGCAAAGTTATATTTTTTAGGTGAAAAGACTGATGATGATGCTGAATCCACGGCCGATTAACAGAATATCTGCTTGAAGTTAGCGATATGATGCAGAAAGTGATGACATGGAGGGTGAGACAGATGACGAACACTATGAGCTGCTTGCACATCTCTTCTCCAGCAGCACAGCTCTGGTGGTCTGCAAGAAATTACGAGGTGGTCACGGGGGATACCCAGACCACGCTGGACTCTGTGTAGAGTGGAAGTTTGGAGATGGTGAATTGGCCGGCATGGTGGCGCATTAGTTTGCACTGCTGCCTATGGCACTGAGGGCCCGGGTTCAATCCCGGGCCTGGGTCACTGTCTGTGTGGAGTTTGCACATTCTCGCCATGCCTGTGTGGGTTTCACCCCCACAACCCAAAGATGTGCAGGGTAGGTGAATTGGCCATGCTAAATTGCCACTTAATTGGAAAAAAAAAAAATTGGGTACTCTAAATTTATAAAAAAATAAAGAAAAAGGGATGGCAAATGTAGAAATGGAAGCTGCTGATACAACCGAAGATCAGCTATTGATTGAATCAGAGAGGCAAGAAGTTGCCCCAATCTTGGAAAAACTGGCCTCGGAAGTATGTGGTGACCCATTACAAGTCCTTGAAAAGGTTCTGGTAATTTACTCACAAGCAGTCGATGACACTGATGACGAATGGGAGGACATAGATGAAGGTGCTGATTACAGCGACGTGGAGGTTGCAATAGTAGGCAACTCTGACACTGACTCTGAGGAAGACCAAATCACTATCTCATTATGCAACTCCACAGACCACTCGCACATTTGCGAGTTTGATCAAGAAGACCCAGTACCTGGATCAGCTCAGCTACAAAGCATAGTCATCTCCAGTGATGAAGTCACTGATGCTGCAGCACGCCAAGAAGAGGGGAACCTCCATCCCCAGTTCCATCCTTCATACCGGCACGAGAAACTAAGGTGATCCAGCATGTCAATGAGGCTGCAGAAGTGGGCATGGTTACGCCACCCAGAGGTGATGTGATACCTAAACCTCTGAAAATAAGTCAACACACAACGACAACCAGCCAGAGGCTGCTACAAAGAGACACACCAAATAGAACAAAACACAAAGAACACAGAAGAAGAACATAGAAGAAAGAAAAGTACAGCACAGGAACAGGCCCCTCAGCCCTCCAAGCCTGCGCCGACAATGCTGTCCGTCTAAACCAAAATCTTCTACACCTCCGGGGTAAAGAAAAGAAATACATCACTGTGTCCAAAAAATTAAAAGAAAAGAGGAGAAGACTGGGAGAACTACCTCATCCCACCAACCAACCAGTAACAAAAACAGTCGCAAGTAGCAAGCAGCATCATGCAAGAAAGCGGAAGAGAAAGCGACTGGTAACACAATTATGGCAGTCTTGGAAACAGGTTTTTCAAAGGCACAAGGCGAAGCGCAAGAGAAGCAAGATGCTGGAAAGTAAACCAGTTTCCGACAAGGTGGGCAACAATTCGAAAGAATGAGAGCTGTACAAAGGAAATGGATACTTATCAGGCACAGCATGTAAATCAACACTTTAATAAAACTTGCTCACATTACCAGCCACATATAATGATTGTATAAAGTTTAATGTTACCTGTAAAAAAAATGATCTCAATGTTTTGTAAGGAAGGGGATGTGGTGATATGCCTATGGGCTATATCATAGTTGGATGGTGTGCGACCTGCAACAAGCAGGTGGCGGTACAGACACACCACGTGGTCTCTAGACCACTGTCATGTGACCTGTGACTCCAATATAAGGGGAGACACATCTGGCCATCTTCACAAAAGATTGAGAGGGTAATGAGACATACATGTGCTAGGTGCAAGTTCCAGAGGAGTTGTTAGCAGACTCCATGATAACGTGCTCTGTATCAGATTGCTGTCTTACCATACAAGACTAAATAAAAGATTCTGGTTTGGACAAGTCACGTGTTTGGTGGATTCCTTCATGAAGTACAAGGGGCCAAACACAACACCTCCACAACATTCAGTGTTCTTTGGATCTCTGTTCTTCAGTGTTCTTCGGATTTCATACCCATGTGCTGCCACATGCATGCCCTCAAGCTTCCACTTCAGAAGCACCAATTCTCTCTATCTAAAAGCTGCCCTGATCTTCAGTTTCATTTCATCCTTCATCTTATCCTGTGCTATATCTAAAAACTTTATTTCCTCCTTCCAGGTGTGAGGGATGTTAAAAATGTAAAACAAAATAAGTGATTTTACAGAAACTTTTTCACAAACACAACTGTTTTAAAACAGTAAATACTTGTTCAAAGAAAAAGTTAGGAATGTATCCATTAACTATTGGAATGACAGTGTCATTAATGCTTCACCAGCTCCTGAGAAGTACTGCCTCTACAGATCTTTCTTCACCTTCCCTTCACTCAACTCCATTCTCCTTCTAATCTTACCACTTGTGTATTCAGAATATCCTTTCACTCTGATCCAGAACAGTCTATCCTTAGTAAAGACCTCATCTCCATCCCCTTACATTCCCACCTCATTGAATTTCAAGGCATGATGCTGAGCTATTCATCTGTTGCATTCCATGCTCACCTCTTTGGCTAGGAGGTCTCCTCCGCAGAGCGGACCCTTTTACCCAGCTACAGTAATATCCATTTACCAGGACCCCTCCCACTGACCTCTTAGCTTCTCTTGATCAACACATATGTAATTGCGCTAGAAAGGGTGCAGAGGAGATTCTCCAAGATGTTGCCTGGTCTGGAGCATTTCAGCTATGAAGCGAGGCTCGTTAGGCTGGGGCTGTTTTCTTTGAAGCAGAGAAGGCTGAGGGGGGACCTCATTGATGTGTACAAAATTATGAAGGACATAGGTAGGGTAGATAGGAAGAAATCTTTCCGCTTAGTGGAGGGATCAACAACCAAGGTGCATAGATATGAGGTAATGAGCAGGAGATTTAGAGGGGATTTGAGGAAACTCTTTTTCACCCAGAGGTTGGTGGGAATCTGGAACTCACTGCCTGAAAAAGTGGTAGAGGCAGGAACCCTCACAACATTTAAGAAGCATTTAGATAAGCACTTGAAATACCACAGCAGACAAGGCCATGGACCAAGTACTGGAAAATGGGATTAGAATAGATAGGTGTTTGATAGTCGGTGCAGACACAATGGGGCAAAGGGCTTCTTTCTGTGCTGTAAAACTCCAAGTCTAAATTTAGAATACCCAATTCATTTTTTTTCAATTAAGGGGCAATATAGCGTGGCCAATCCACCTATCCTGCACATCATTTTTTTGTATTGTGGGGCCGAAACCCACGCAAACACAGGGAGCATGTGCAAATTCCACACGGACAGTGACCCAGAGCCGGGATTGAACCTGGGACCTTGGCGCCGTGAAGCCGCAGTGCTAACCACTGCACCACCATGATGCTCGTCTAAGTCTATTGAGAAAGCTGGTCAGACATCCCTCTGAACCCGTTGCAGTTTGCTCTATCAGGTCCAACCTTAACATTGTCATCAAACCTTCTGATAAGAGGTTGGTGTCAGACAAACCAAACTCCACTTTTTGCAGAGTAAACGTCAACTCACTGACACTTTCTCCTACCTCCCCCAGCCCATGACCCCACCCCCAAACACCAAACCATCATCTCCCTGCTTGTCATTGACCTCACCCCCCCTGGAGATTTTCTCTCCATGGTTTTCCAACATGCACAACCTACTTCTACCACCTTCCAAAGATTCACAAACTGGATGACCCTGATTGACTTGATCGATTCAGCTTGCTGCTGCCTCACCAAACTGATTTCTTCCTATCTTGATTCTACTAATTCCTCCCATGTCCAGTCTTTTCCCACCTCCATCTGTGTCTGATCTGATGCTGTCCATCACTTTAAAATTTCCTAATTTCCTGGCCCTAACCATCTCCTTTTTGCCATGGATGTCCAATATTTCTACATCTCCATCTCCCACCAAGACAGTGTGAGGGATCTCTGCTCCATCCTTGAATAGAGGCCCAATCACTCTCCATCTACCATGATCCTCCTCCGCATGACTGAAATTGTTCTCACAGTGAACTACTCTACTTCTCCTTTAACTCACTTACTACTTCCAAATAACAGATATTACTACAGGCACCCACATGGGTCCTAACAATGTTGGCATTTCTGTAGGACATATGCAACATTTCTCACTCCAGTCTTACCCAGGTTCCCTCTTTCCATTGATGAATGTATCAGTGCTGTTCCTTACTCTCATTCTGAATGGGAATATTACTTCCACTTTGCTTCTAATTTCCACCCTCTCTCCTTCATAGTATATCTTCAACTCAGGCATTTCCTTCCTCAACTGCTTTGTCTTCATTTCTGGGATGGGCAACTAACTAATTTTCATTATAATCTCACTGTCTCCCTTGACTATAATTCTTCACTTAAATTTTTCAATCTTTTTTTATTGTCACAAGTAGGCTTACATTAATACTGCAATGAAGTTACTGTGAAAAGTCCCTAGTCGCCACATTCCGACGCCTGTTCAGATTCACAGAGAGATAATTCAGAATGCCCAAATTACCTAACAGCACATCTTTCGGGACTAGTGGGAAGAAACCGGAGCACCCGGAGGAAACCCACGCAGACACGGGGCGAACATGCAGACTCCGCACAGACAGTGACCCAGCCAGGATTTGAACCTGGGACCCTGGCGCTGTGCTTCCTGCAAAGACTCCATTCCATTCTCTCAGTTTCTCTATATGTCCATCATCTCTGTTCTGATTATGTAATCTTCATTACCAGGTCTTCTGCTATGTCATCTTTTCCTCAACTGAGGATTTCCCCTCACCATAGTGGACAGGGTCCTCAACCCTGTCATTCTCATTTTCTGCAATTTGCTTTCGCCTTATTCTCCAAGAACCACAATAACGTTCCTTTTGTCCTCACCTTCTACTCCACCAGCTTCCATATTCAATGGATCATGCTCCACCATTCCTGCCACCTCCAGCATGATGCCACCTCCAAACACATCTTGCCCTTTCCTCCAAACATAAGAACATAAGAACTAGGAGCAGGAGTAGGCCATCTGGCCCCTCGAGCCTGCTCCGCCATTCAATGAGATCATGGCTGATCTTTTGTGGACTCAGCTCCACTTTCCGGCCCGAACACCATAACCCTTAATCCCTTTATTCTTCAAAAAACTATCTATCTTTACCTTAAAAACATGTAATGAAGGAGCCTCAACTGCTTCACTGGGCAAGGAATTCCATAGATTCACAACCCTTTGGGTGAAGAAGTTCCTCCTAAACTCAGTCCTAAATCTACTTCCCCTTATTTTGAGGCTATGCCCCCTAGTTCTGCTGTCACCCGCCAGTGGAAACAACCTGCCCGCATCTATCCTATCTATTCCCTTCATAATTTTAAATGTTTCTATAAGATCCCCCCTCATCCTTCTAAATTCCAACGAGTACAGTCCCAGTCTACTCAACCTCTCCTCATAATCCAACCCCGTCAGCTCTGGGATTAACCTAGTGAATCTCCTCTGCACACCCTCCAGCGCCAGTACGTCCTTTCTCAAGTAAGGAGACCAAAACTGAACACAATACTCCAGGTGTGGCCGCACTAACACCTTATACAATTGCAACATAACCTCCCTAGTCTTAAACTCCATCCCTCTAGCAATGAAGGACAAAATTCCATTTGCCTTCTTAATCACCTGTTGCCCTTGTAAACCAACCTTCTGTGACTCATGCACTAGCTCACCCAAGTCTCTCTGAACAGCGGCATGCTTTAATATTTTATCGTTTAAATAATAATCCCGTTTGCTGTTATTCCTACCAAAATGGATAACCTCACATTTGTCAACATTGTATTCCATCTGCCAGACCCGAGCCCATTCACTTAACCTATCCAAATCCCTCTGCAGACTTCCAGTATCCTCTGCACTTTTCGCTTTACCACTCATCTTAGTGTCATCTGCAAACTTGGACACATTGCCCTTGGTCCCCAACTCCAAATCATCTATGTAAATTGTGAACAATTGTGGGCCCAATACGGATCCCTGAGGGACACCACTAGCTACTGATTGCCAACCAGAGAAACACCCATTTATCCCAACTCTTTGCTTTCTATTAATTAACCAATCCTCTATCCATGCTACTACTTTACCCTTAATGCCATGCATCTTTATCTTATGCAGCAACCTTTTGTGTGGCACCTTGTCAAAGGCTTTCTGGAAATCCAGATATACCACATCCATCTGCTCCCCGTTATCTACTGCACTGGTAATGTCCTCAAAAAATTCCACTAAATTAGTTAGGCATGACCAGCCTTTAACGAACCCATGCTGCGTCTGCCCAATGGGACAATTTCTATCCAGATGCCTCGCAATTTCTTCCTTGATGATAGATTCCAGCATCTTCCCTATTACCGAAGTTAAACTCACTGGCCTATAATTTCCTGCTTTCTGCCTACCTCCTTTTTTAAACAGTGGCGTCACGTTTGCTAATTTCCAATCCACTGGGACCACCCCAGAGTCTAGTGAATTTCGGTAAATTATCACTAGTGCATCTGCAATTTCCCTAGCCATCTCTTTTAGCACTCTGGGATGCATTCCATCAGGGCCAGGAGACTTGTCTACCTTTAGCCCCATTAGCTTGCCCATCACTCCCTCCTTAGTGATAACAATCCTCTCAAGGTCCTCACCTGTCATAGCCTCATTTCTATCAGTCGCTGGCATGTTATTTGTGTCTTCCACTGTGAAGACCGACCCAAAAAACCTGTTCAGTTCCTCAGCCATTTCCTCATTTCCCATTATTAAAACTCCCTTCTCATCCTCTAAAGGACCAATATTTACCTTAGCCACTCTTTTTTGTCTTATATATTTGTAAAAACTTTTACTGTCTGTTTTTATATTCTGAGCAAGTTTACTCTCATACTCTATCTTACTCTTCTTTATAGCTTTTTTAGTAGCTTTCTGTTGCCCCCTAAAGATTTCCCAGTCCTCTAATCTCCCAGCAATCTTTGCCACTTTATATGCTTCTTCCTTCAATTTGATACTTTCCCTTATTTCCTTAGATATCCACGGTCGATTTTCCCTCTTTCTTCCGTCCTTCCTTTTTGTTGGTATAAACCTTTGCTGAGCACTGTGAAACATCGCTTGGAAGGTTCTCCACTGTTCCTCAACTGTTCCACCATAAAGTCTTAGCTCCCAGTCTACCTTAGCTAGTTCTTCTCTCATCCCCTTGTAATCTCCTTTGTTTAAACACAAAACACTAGTATTTGATTTTACTTTCTCACCCTCCATCTGTATTTTAAATTCCACCATATTGTGATCGCTCCTTCCGAGAGGATCCCTAACTATGAGATCATGAATCAATCCTGTCTCATTACACAGGACAAGATCTAGGACCGCTTGTTCCCTCGTAGGTTCCATTACATACTGTTCTAGGAAACTATCGCGGATACATTCTATAAACTCCTCCTCAAGGTTGCCTTGACCGACCTGGTTAAACCAATCGACATGTAGATTAAAATCCCCCATGATAACTGCTGTACCATTTCTACATGCATCAGTTATTTCTTTGTTTATTGCCTGCCCCACCATCTCGTTACTATTTGGTGGCCGATAGACTACTCCTATCAGTGACTTTTTCGCCTTACTATTCCTGATTTCCACCCAAATGGATTCAACCTTATCCTCCATAGCACCGATGTCATCCCTTACTATTGCCCGGATGTCATCCTTAAATAACAGAGCAACACCACCTCCCTTACCATCCACTCTGTCCTTCCGAATAGTTTGATACCCTCGGATATTTAACTCCCAGTCGTGACCATCCTTTAACCATGTTTCAGTAATGGCCACTAAATCATAGTCATTTACGATGATTTGTGCCACCATCTCATTTACTTTATTTCGAATACTACGAGCATTCAGGTAAAGTACACTTATGTTGGTTTTTTTACCTCTGTTTTGAATCTTAACATCTCCAGTTTTATTCCTTTTGTTATTACTGGGCCTATTCACTGTGCTCCCCTCAGTCACTGTGCCTTGTACTGTCGCCCTTATGGATTTCTGACTATGTCTTCTCTGCCTTGCACTTTTCCCCTTACTTCCTTTTGTTTCTGTCCCTGTTTTACTACCTTCCAACTTCCAGCATTGGTTCCCATCCCCCTGCCACATTAGTTTAAACCCTCCCCAACAGCTCTAGAAAACACCCCCCCTAGGACATCGGTTCCAGTCCTGCCCAAGTGCAGACCGTCCGGTTTGGACTGGTCCCACCTCCCCCAGAACCGGTCCCAATGCCCCAGGAATTTGAATCCCTCCCTCTTGCACCATCTCTCGAGCCACGCATTCATCCTATCTATCCTGACATTTCTACTCTGACTAGCTCGTGGCACTGGTAGCAATCCTGAGATTACTACCTTTGAGGTCCTACTTTTTAGTTTAACTCCTAACTCCCTGAATTCCGCTTGTAGGACCTCATCCCGTTTTTTACCTATATCGTTGGTGCCTATGTGCACCACGGCAGCTGGCTGTTCACCCTCCCCCCCCAGAATGTCCTGCAGCCGCTCCGAGACATCCTTGACCCTTGCACCAGGGAGGCAACATACCATCCTGGAGTCTCGATTGCGTCCACAGAACCGCCTGTCTATTCCCCTTACGATCGAGTCCCCTATCACTATAGCCCTGCCATTTTTCTTCCTGCCCTGCTGTGCAGCAGAGCCAGCCACGGTGCCATGAACCTGGCTGCTGCTGCCTTCCCCTGGTGAGCCATCTCCCTCAACAGTATCCAAAGCGGTATATCTGTTTTGCAGGGAGATGACCGCAGGGGACACCTGCACTGCCTTCCTACTCTTGCTCTTTCTTTTGGTCACCCATTTTCTATCTCCCTCAGTAACCTTCACCTACAGTGTGACCAACTCGCTAAACGTGCTATCCACGACCTCCTCAGCATCGCGGATGCTCCAAAGTGAGTCCATCCGCAGCTCCAGAGCCGTCAAGCGGTCTAACAAGAGCTGCAACTGAACACACTTCTTGCACGTGAAGGGGCCAGGGACAGTGGATGTGTCCCTGAGCTCCCACATCGCACACGAGGAGCATGACACGGGTCTGGGATCTCCTGCCATGTCTTAAACCCTTGGTAAACTTAAACAACTAGAATTTCAAAATAAAATAAATAAATTAGACAATGAAAAGAAAAAGAGAGACTACTTACCAGTCACTTACCAGGGTTAAAGAGCACCTCCTCACACTCTGCACCGAATTACCTCACTGCACCAAATTACCAAGTTTAAATCTCCCACTCTGTATGAGTCTCACTCCGGATGTGTCTCCTGGAAAAGTGCTCGCTTACTGTGTGCGCTCTCTGTCTGTCTTTTATACTGACCTCAGCTAACCGATGACTCAAAAAAAAACCTTAACTTCAAAGAGAATAATACAATGTGCCCCTAAACAGGCCTCAACAGGCCTCAGGTGATTGACAGAGGGATCATTCCATCTGTGAAAACCTGATCCACTCCTCAATCATCCCCAACATCCCTTTGCTTACCTCCTTTCCAGGCAGAGGCAAAAGATAAACATCCGCTCTTTTACCTCCTCTTTCATCACCATCCAAGGTCCCAAATATTCCTTCTATGCAACACAGTGTAAAACCATATTCATCCGCCATTCACGGTATTGTATTCACTGCTCAAAATGTGATCAGGTTTACCTTGGGAGAGCAAACACAGATTGAGTGAATGCTTTGCAGGACACCCCCATTCAGCTCACAAATTTGATCTCATGTTTGCGGTCCCCAGTAATTTTGCCTCTCCAACCTGCTCTTATGCTGGCCACTCTGTCTTCAGTTTCCTGCAGAGTTCAAATGAAGCTTAATGTAAACTGGAGTAACAGCACCTCATACTTTGATAGGGCACTTTTCAGTCTTCCAGACTCAAACTCAGTTCAATAATTTCAGACCATCATCTCTGTTTCCATTTTGCTTACATTATCTTTACATGTTTCTGTTCTACGTTTATTTTTCTCTTGCTTTTGCTTTCAGACAGCAATTGTTCATCACTCTGCCATTCACACCTCCTCTAGACACATCTTTTGATTCTTCACTTCCCTCTGGCCCTGCACCACTAACTACTTTGTTATTTAATTTCCCGTATCACCCTCCTATCACAGACCTTCCTTTTTGTTCTTTTGCCACCATCCCCATTTTCACTGGTTTAAAACCTATTACCTTTCTAACCTTTTGCAGTTTTGATGAAAGGTCATCAAGCTGCAAAATTAACACTGTTTCTCTTTCCAACACTTTTGTCTGACAAGCATTTACTGTTTTGATTTCAGATTTCCTGCATCCGCTGTATTTTTCTTTAATATACATATAAGTAAGATTGCTAGAGAGCAATTTTTGTGTTCTGGACATTCAATCATATGGTGAACTGGTTTGCCTTTTTTTACTGTGGTTAAGTGTGCATTCATGTACTGCCGTATTATGCACTTGATTTCAGGGTCTTCAAGGAGTTAAGAAACCTTTCTTCCAAAACCTGAAAAACATTCCAACAGATTTGTTCTCAGTGAAATAACAAATAGTCTCAAACATTCAGAACTGGACCCATTGGACTCAACCCTTCCTTTTCAACCTCTTGGTAAGCTCCTTATTTTCCTCAATTTATTAATAACAATAATAATAATAATAATAATCACTTATTGTCACAAGTAGGCTTCAGTGAAGTTACTGTAAAAAGCCCCTAGTCGCCACATTCCGGCGCCTGTTCGGGGAGGCTGGTACAGGAATTGAACCCACGCTGCTGTCTTGTTCTGCAATACAAGCCAGTTGTTTAGCCCACTGTGCTAAACCAGCCCCTGATTTAGTGATATTTCATTAATATTTCATTATTTTCTACTCATTGTTCATCAGGACGTTTGATTTGATTTGATTTATTGTCACATGTACCGAAGTATAGTGAAAAGTATTTTTCTGTAGCCGAGGAACGTACACGGTACGTACAGAGTAGACGCAAGAATAATCAACAGGGAACATTGACAAATGGTACATCGACAAAACAGTGATTGGTTACAGTGTGGAACAAGGGGCCAAATAAAACAAACAAATACATGAGCAAGAGCAGCACAGGGCATCATGAATAGTGTTCTTACAGGGAACAGATCAGTCCAAGGGGGAGTCGTTGAGGAGTCTTGTAGCTGTGGGGAAGAAGCTGTTCCTAAGTCTGGATGTGCGAGTCATCAGACTTCAGTACCTTCTGCCTGATGGAAGGGTCTGGAAGAAGGAAATGCCTGGGTGGGAGGGGTCTCTGATAATGCTGTCTGCCTTCCTGAGGCAGCGAGAGGCAGCGACATTTGTTGCATCCTCCCCTTATTTTATAAATCTCTACAGCACACTGCTGCTTTTAAGTATCCATGTTTATACTGTTCTTTTTTTAAATTATTGAGGAATTGGATACCATAAGGTCACTTCTCCTAATGCATAGGAGATATATTCCATTCAATACTCTCAGTGCCACCTATTGCAGTCGAGGGTTATTTCATTTTACACCAGCCATTATCCCACCTTTCATTTGCCTTCTGAAGGTCAACTAGGGATGGACAATAAATGCTGGCCTAACCAGCAATGCCCACATCCTGCAAATGAACTTAAAAAACACTTTCAACTGCATATTCAGAAGTTGGAGCAACAATTTGCATCTATTCTTCTCGTACATGGCTTTTTTTAAGTTTCAGATATCACGTATAATAGCAACCTCACTTTATGCTTGAAAGGGATGATCCAAAAAACAGTTGGAAGTTCAATCTTTTCAGACTAACAGCATCTTTTAAATATTTCTTGTTGCAGGAAGTGAATGCCCACATCCCAGAAGTACAGGTTGCCCAATCCTCAGAAGCATTCAATATTGAGTCATCAACATGTTGGTTCAATCCGTGGCCTAAAATCTCTAAGGAGACCAAAACAAAGATCAAAATGTCTGTTTTATGCCATTCTTGTCTATATTCCCTTGTTGTCCACTTTTCAGTTTGGTTTGAGAGGTTTTTAGAGGATGTCGCCACAGAGGCAGCTTCATAATCCTCATGTGACTCTCCCAGTTCTGATTTTACCTGTTTCTACCTCTGCCTGGTGTTCTTTACAGATGAGGGTATTCTGGTCTCCTTGCCAGATGCAACTCCTGCATCCTGAGTGGACAAGTGATTTCAGATTGTATCTTCATTTCTCCAAACAATAACTCTTTGCTAATTTTTTTTAGAAGTGTTTTGGCTTATTCAATTTGCCAGAAAAGAAGCATTAATTTAGGAAAAGCTCTGGGGATACCCTGAGAAGAATCCTAACCAGTCAACTGAGATATCCCCATTCTGATATACACCCAGAAAAGCTTCTGAAAAAATAAGTCAGCCTTGTCTATAAATTCTGGAACTACAGATATTGATCTCCTTCTTTACCGTGACTATTATTATTTTCTCCAAAATTAAGAAAATCCCCAGAAGAGATGAAAGCCTACTTGCAAGCCCACATGCAGTGGGCATCTTAATAGGCAGACTGCAAATCACAGCATTATAGTTACTAGTTGCTGGTCAGTATAATTGCAACCCTATTTTAACTCCTTTTGATATACAGATTGTAGAAAGGGATATTGTTTTCTTTGAGCTGTGAGAAACTGAAAACAAAGTTTTGTTCAGTACAAAGACAAACACATGGGGCGGAATGTACCAGCTGTTCACGCTGGTGGGATATTCCGGTCCCCTAATGGCGCCTTGGGATTCCAGGCAACTAAGGGTGAATTATACAGGAAATCCTGCGGGACCAGAAAATCTCATTGGCTGGCTGCCTCTGCCGTCAAAAACATGTGGCGGGTTGCTCAGTAAATCCAGCCCGTGGTTAAGCTGCTAAATTTTGGACAAGTTTCATCCTGATGTTAAAGGAATTGTATTACACCTAATAGGCCCAACAATCACTTTCAATCTTCTTAAATCTTCTATGACAAAGTCGGCAGATCATTTTTATTAATGGCAACATTCTGGAAATGTTTTCATCTATAGGAATCAGACTCTTATCCCCAGCGCCATTGAAGATTAAGGATGGAATTTTCCCATAATTTGTCAAAGTTTCAGGCTCTGACTGAAAACCAGGGTGCATCCCCCCAGTTGCACAGCCACGTTTTCAGACCAAATCTTATGACACACTGACAAAAATAAATTGAGGGGAGTGGTTTACACTATCTCTGTGACGGGATGACTGAGACCACAGAAATAGGGGTGCCGTGTTTAAAGGGCGACCAGCGGTAACAATAAACTCCTCACCCCCAGCACCCACAGACACGGAGGACCTCCACCCTGCCCCCAGAAGCATTGGGGCGATCCCCCCAGACCACAACTGCAGTCTCAGGGGCACACTTCCCCCTATCTCCCCCACCACCGCAGTCTTGAGGCACTCTCCCCCCTTTTTTCCATCACCTCAGTCTCAGGTGTACCTTCACCCCACCACCACCCACCCACGACCACCACCACAAAATTGGGGCACTCTCCCCCCTCCCCAACATACATAAGGGGAACACCTATCAGTGACTCCCCAGAGGGTCCACCCCTAGCAATGCCCCTGGCACAGGCTGGCACTGTCAAATTGGCACTGCTGACCTGTGCCAACCTGGCAGTGCCAACTTGTGCCGGTGCAGTGCCAGGACACTTCCTGGGCATGTCCCTCTCCCCCCCCCCCCCCCCCCCCCCCCGGCTATAATTACCATGGTTCCCCTGTTGGGATCTCCTCGATTGTTTTCTGCCTTCACAAACCTGTTGTGAACCACATCGGTGAGGTTTCAATATTCTGTGAGGCGGCGCATGTGGAGGAGAAATTACATCACTGCCAGAGGGCGGGCAAAGTCGGGGAAAAATGTCTTGCCGGCAAGAATCCCGTTTCCCAACCTGCGTGAGATTTAGCACCTGTGTCACTGTTCTCGCTAAAGGGGCAGGCGTTTGCAAAATCATCTCCAAAGAAATATTGAATACAAAAAAATGTATCTTCAATCATTTTGCAGCAGAAGTCCATTCTGGGCACTTATTCAAAAAATGTATCCATCTGTTGGGAATTTAACCTGTGAGGGGTTGAGTATGAGCAGGGATTAAATCCCCTGGAATTCAGGTTGGATCTGGATTCCAACTTCATGCCACCCTCTTTAGGGTTTCACTGGAGTGGGATTGAAGGTGAGCCGGGAACCTCTGTGCAGGTATCAGGTAAGAAATTAAAATAATCAAATAGCTTATTCAGCATGAAATTTTGGATTTTACATCAAGGGCACCTGTTTCCGAAACTGTCAGCAATTCATCAGGGTCACCAAGGTGAGTGCACAGTGGAGCAAGGTTCTTCAGTGAAACTGCCAAACTGAAAATACTTTGATCAGTGAGTCTGAAGAACTCCAGCTATGGCCATCGAAAGGCGACTGCTGAAAACACTCTTTCTCTCAGACAGTGCTATCGCTGATTGACAGATGATTACCAGTTTTTTGAAAGATACTTGACCTGTCTAGCATTTCACCCACTCTGCTGCTTACGCCATTGCCAGCCTCTAAAATAGTGTGGCATCAGCTTATGCAGCTCCACCTTCCAACTCCACTGAGGGGCAAGAGCAGAACTCCCCCCCCCCCCCCCCCCCCCACCCAAACAGCTGCAACAGCTCATCCACATGCCGCTTCATGTAGCACAATGGATGGCCACTGAGATTCAGCAAGAAGCGACGATTGGCATTCTCGCTGTGTCAGAACGCCAGTACCTCAGAGGCTAAGGCTGTCATGGCAGGTCACTGCTGACATCTGCATCCCCCTGGAATAAGATCTACTTCCTAATGAAGCAGCAAGGCACACAATGACAATGGTCGTCAAGATGCATGACATCGGAGCTTCTCCCGACCATGGTATTTCTTACCTTTCTCAAGTTGTATGCTCACTAATCCTGCAAGGGGAGAAAGCAGAGAAATGTCCGTGTTTGGAATAGATTATGTGGAAAGGAGGGAAGGACACAATTTGTGGAGGGTGACTGTGAGGTATGGTTGGAAGAGGGAAATAGGATTAGGTTTTCTCTGAGTATTGACTGTTGAGATGGGGGTGTGAGGTGCCTGGAGATAAAGGAAGGTCTGGAGCTGAAAGGTCTGTTGCCCTGAGTAGTGCCATGCAAGAGAGTCCTGGGAAAATCAGAGCGCAGAGCTTGGCACCTAAATATGCCACTCACCTGCATGCCTTCTGAGGTTTGTATCATCTTGTTTCACTGTCTCCAGGAGTTGGGGGGGGGGGGGGGGGGGGAGGGGGGAGAGAGAATCACATTCCTATTGTTGACTTCCCCAGCCACTTCCATCCAAGCCTGCTTGGTTGAAAAGGCTGTCTTTTTCTTCCTACTCTTGGGAGAGCTCATCTCATTGCAATCCCACAGATCCAGGTAAGAGTGACAGGCCCTGGAGATGGAGAGGTGGGGTGGGCTGGGTTGGGAGGAGCCGAGGGGGTTGCAGAAGGGGTGATTGCTGCAGCCTCAAAAATCCCAGTGCTTCTGTGCCTTTGCAATCCATGCCAGGATTCCTTTAATTAGAAATATTTTCATTTGTGACAATGAATACATCATTCTGTTCAATAGCCTGCTCCTTCACCATTCTGGTTCTTTACCTGCAAATGGTTCCATTGTTCCAGTGGGGAATGAGTTGATTAAATTCCACCGATCAGGTCAAATTATGTTTTGTGCTTTTCTCAAACTTAATTGTCGCACAATTACAGATTTGTTATACAACTGTGATATTCCCTAACAGCGCTCCAGCAGTTGATCTGATTACGCTAAGAAAAGAGTTTGCTGGTTGCATTAACCTTCATGACACAAAGGTACAGTTACAAATCTTGGGCCATCACTTTATCTATGGTAGCATCAAAGTATATTCTCAGCACAACATAGGTTTCCTTCAAAACATTACAAAAATAATCTTTTAACGGTCAGTGACTAATAAAATAAGAATTGGAAAGCAGATTTAATTTTGATAGTTAAGAAATAATTGTACACATTTGCCTACATAACAGTGTTTATTATTCAAATAAGAATTCTTTGCTGCAAAGTGCATTGAGAAGTCCTGAGAACCTAAACATGTCCTTTCTTTCAGTGGTAAGTCAATTAATCCACAAAGAAATTGCTTTATTAAATTTCAAAGTAAATTAATTTGAAGAGCAGGTTTGGTGTTCGCAAGCTGTTTTACACAGCAAAATCCTACAGACAACGATATGATGCTCCTAATTCAGCAGTGTAGGTTAAAGTAGTAATGTTGGTAAATATATTGGCTCAGGACACCAGGAAAATTCCCTTTTATAAATAGTACCATGGTATCTTAATCATACAGCTTCATTAGTCACAAGCTAAACATCTCATAAAGGGCACTATACATATATCTCTGGCAGTCGAGCATTTTACAGTCCTTAACTGAGATTTCAACCTAGATCACAGGATTCTGTATGGGAGTGTGACTTGAAACTTGATGCTTCTGACTCATAGATGAAAATATACCAACTAAGCCAAGCTAATCCAAGAAACATTATAGTGTTTCTACTATTTTCTGTAATATTAGCTTCTGTAGACCGACAGTTTTATTCTCAGGAGCTCATTATTTTATTTTATTATTTTGGTGAAGAATTTATTATTTTCTTGCTCCTGTTTTTTGGAGACTGGCAACCATATCATCACTGGGGTCAGTAGTTAGGGTTTATTGATGGAGTTCTACAACTGGTTAACATAAGAACACAAGAACTAGGAGCAGGAGTAGGCCATCAAGCCCCGCGAACCTGCTCCGCCATTCAATAAGATCATGACAGATCTTTTTGTGAACTCAGCTCCACTTACCCGCCCGCTCACCATAACCCTTAATTCCTTTACTGTTCAAAAATCTATCTGTCTTTGCCTTAAAAACATGCAACAAGGTAGCCTCAACTGCTTCACTGGGCAGGAAATTCCACAGATTAGCAACCCTTTGGGTGAAGAAGTTTCTCCTAAACTCAGTCTTAAATCTGCTCCCTCTTATTTTGAGGCCATGCCCCTTAGTTCTAGTTTCACCTGCAAGTGGAAATATCCTCTCTTCTTCTATCGTATCTAATCCCTTCATAATTTTATATGTTTCTACAACATTCCTCCCTCATTCTTCTAAATTCCAATGAATATAGTCCCGGTCTACTCAGTCTCTCCTCATAAGCCAATCCTCTCAACTCTGGAATCAACCTAATGAATCTCCTCTGCACTCCCTCCAGTGAAGTATATCTTTTCTCATGTAAGGAGACCAAAACTGTACACAGTACACCAAGTGTGGCCTCACCAGCACCCTATTCACCAGGGCGGAAATGGCTGTCACGAGAGGACATCATTTTAAGGTGATTGGAGGAAGGTATAGGGGAAATGTCAGAGGTCGGTTCTTTACACAGAGTGGTGGGTGTGTGGAATGCACTGCCAGCAGAGGTGGTGGAGTCAGAATCATTAGGGGCTTTTAAAACGACTCTTGGACAGGCACATGGAAAGCAGTAAATTGAAGGGGTGTAGGTTAGATTGATCTTAGATTAGGATAAATGGTCGGGTCAACATCGTGGGCTGAAGGGCCTGTACTGTGCTGTACTGTTGTATGTTCTATGTTCTATCAGTGCTTTTAAATTCCATCCATCTAGCAATGAAGGAAAAATTCCATTTGCCTTCTTAATTATTTGCTGCACCTACAAACCAACTTTTTACAATTCATGAACAAGGACACCCAGGTCCCTCTACACAGCAGGGTGTTGCAATGTTTTACCATTTAAATAATAGTCCATTTTGCTGTTATTCCTACCAAAATGGAAGACCTCACATTTACCAATATCTGCCAGACTCTTGCCCATGCATTTAAACTATCTCTATCCCTCTACAGACTCTCAGCGTCCTCTGCACACTTTGCTCTACCATTCATCTCAGTGCCTTCTGCGAACTTTGACACATTACAATTGGTCCCAACTCCAAATCATCTATGTAAATTGGAAATAATTGCGGTCCCAACACTGATCCCTGAGGCACACCACTAGCCACTGATTGCCAACCAGAAAAACACCCATTTATCCCCACCCCTTGCTTTCTGTTAGTTAACCAATCCTATATACATGTTAATACATTGCCGGCAATGCCGTGCACCTTTATCTTATGCAGTAGCCTTTTGTACGCCACCTGTAGTCCATTAATCCTTTTGATATCCTCCCTTCCAACTGGAGTAGTTTGATCTCTGTGCATTACCTTTTCTCGATGACTTGATTATGATCATGGATGCAAGCTTCTGAGTTAATATTCCACGGCAAAGTATATTGTAACTGAATGGTGTTTTACTCCCTGGTCTCCTTGGGCCCTTAAAATTTCCTGTAGCAGCAAATCAAAATGATGGTGTGATGGAGCTTTAGTTGTCTGATATTTAATACATGATCATAACATTTATTTTGTGCTCAAGCGATGCTTATACGTAAAAAGGCTTTGCCTCATCATAGCTTTTTATATTAATGAATTATCACATTTACCATTTGTCTTAAGTTACCAAATTAATTGCATCTATTTTCTAATTGCCTATGAAGATTCCTACTGAAATGGGAATTTGAATAAACTTACCGAAGAAAGCCTCAACTTTATCCTCTCCATCCATCATAGTCAACATTCAATCTGTTACTTTGCTGAATGAAAATGTTAAGAGGGTGATGGAAACATGAACTAGCAGCAGAACTTCCATTCCAAACAATAATGGCACAGGGCATTTTGAAAGAAATAGTGATATTTTCTATTAGGGTGCAAGCCAATGACTCACCTAATCATTTGGCAGCACGGTAACACAGTGGGTAGCACTGATGCTTCACAGCTTCAGGGTCCCAGGTTCGATTTCTGACTTGGGTCACTGTCTGTGTGGTGTCTGTACGTTCTCCCCGTGTGTGCGTTGGTTTCCTCCAGGTGCTCCAGTTTCTTCCCACAAGTCCCAAAAGATGTGCTTTTCGGTAATTTGGACATTCTGAATTAACCCTCTGTGTACCCGAACAGGCACCAGAATGTGGCGACAAGGGGCTTTTCACAATATCTTCATTGCAGTGTTAATGTAAACCTATTTGTGACAATAAAGATTATTATTATTATTTAGACATAATTTCTGCGAGTGGAGGACAGAAACCAAGACTTTGTTGTTTACTGAGCAGGATTTCCCACTTCAATCCTTTTAAAAAAAATTTAGAATACCCAATTCGTTTTTTCCAATAAGGGGCAATTTAGCGTGGCCAATCCGCCTACCCTGCACATCTTTGAGTTGTGGGGGTGAAACCCATGCAAACACGGGGAGAATGTGCAAACTCCACATGGACAGTGATCCAGAGCCGGGATCGAGCCTGGGACCTCGGCACCCTGGGGCAGCAGTGCTAACCACTGCGCCTCCGTGCTGCCCCACTTCAATCCTTAAATGATTTAAGAAAAGTAGCTGTACAGGAGGTCGGTCAAAACCAGGTTTTAGAAAAACTTTGAACTAAATGCACGCATATATGTTTTTGCAGAACTACTACGTCCCTATTCAAACAACATTTTGTACATTTTTATATTCTACCTGCTCTATGGTATGTTACAATTAAATTGCAATGTAATGCACTTTGGTGAAAAAGAAGTTAAAATGCATCATATCAGTGCAGGTTTCAATGGAAGCAAGTGTAGCACACTTCACTGCTATCTGAATAATGATATTTTGTGCAATTCAAGAAGAAAATTAAAATTCTTGTACACACCCTCCAATGCACAAAGCAGTGAAAACATTAGTCTTTCAAATGTATAGATCATTTGTTGATTGTTTAGTAGATGAATAAATTATAACTGCACTTGTCAAAATGTTTGAGTTATTTCATTTATTTTCGAGTGAGTGGAACACTGTTTAAAAGTGTTAAATATTTTTATAACACCAGCCTCGCCTATTAAATATATGAAGTTTTGGAAACAAGGTGGTAACATCCACATTTCTAGCACCACTTAAACCTGTCACAAATATATTGTGAAGTATCGCAAAGTAACATTAAAGTGAAAAAATGCAACAGAAAATATTCCATTAAATATGTTGAATATGTTTAAAAATACATCCTTTTGGTTGAAATTGGTGGTTTAAATTGCTGGGCACGGTATCATTACAGTGAAATTAGGCAGTTGTTTTAATGGCCTGTGCCAGGTGTTATACTAGTGTTTGCCCATTTAATGCCAACAAATGTTGCTCTGCAAGTTGCTGGCAGTGCACGATTGAAATAGTATAGCGCCCGCTACAGGGCCTCTGTGATTTGAGTAAACAGAATGAACATTGGTCCATCTCTATAACCAATCAGATTGAAGCATTCCTGAAAGATTATGAGAAAGAAAGCAATGAGACAAAAATAAAAAGTTGCAAAAATAAATCTCTAATGATGATTTACACCTGAACGCGATTCTCCAATGCTGCGCCCCCCCCCCCCCCCCCCCCCCCCCCCCCCCGTGGGGCTAGGAGCGGCGTTGTGTGAATCTCGGCCGCCGGGCCTTGACGTTTGTGTCAAAGCGGCGTGCCAAGAATGACGCGCCGGCAGCGCCTAAGTGACGTCAGCTGCGCATGCGCTGGTTGGCCGGCTCCAACCCGCGCATGCGCAGTTGCCGTCTTTCCCTCCGCTGCCCCGCAAGACGTGGCGGCTTGATCCTGCGGGGCGGCGGAGTGGAAAGAGTGCGTCTCTTAGAGACGCCGGCCCGACGATCGGTGGGCACCGATCGTGGGCCAGTCACCTCACGAGCACGCCCGTGGTGCTCGATCCCCTCTCCGCCCCCCACAGGCCCCACACTTACCTGTCGCGTGATGTTCACGCCGGCAGCGACCAGGTGTGGTTGCCGCCAGCGTGAAACAGTCGGGGTCGTCAGGCCGCTCGGCCAGGGCGGCGTGTCGTGATTCGCCCGGCCGTCCTGCGATTCTCCCACCCGGCGTGGGGAGCAGAGAATCGTGCCCGAGGTTTCACACTTGAAATAAATTTAGTGCCAGAGAGATTGGCTGGCAATAATTAATACTTATCGGATTGTTAAAGTATTTAGACTTGAGTGACTTGACTTATGTTTCTATGGGTATTTACTTCTTATATACCCATGTAAGTACAGGAACTTTCCGTTACTCAATGCATTCGAATGGGGAGTCTGAGCGTGAGATGCCATATCCATGAAGGTAACAGCAGATCGTCAGATCTCAAAAAGCAGCCTTTCAATTTCTGCATTTAATTGCACATCTACCCTTTCCTGAAGTTACTGTGGAATATGCACATGAATAAATCTGAGCACTATTAGCCGCACTGTTATTTTGACAGAAAAGGTTGGGTCAATAACTTGGTGAGGACAATGACCTTAAATCAATGTGTTATATTTTGTTGCCTCAAGCATTTTTATACAGGCTGATCAAAATAATTGATTGCACATGTAAACACACGTGTGCGTGTTCTCTCAAACTTCTTCCACAATAACATAATCTATATTGCTACAACTGTAATTACAGTATATCGCTTTGATTTCCATTCTGTTTAAGAAAGTTGCCGATGTATGCTTTTCCATTATTTTGTAACCTAATCACTTGGCAACAGTGATAATTACAGATTCTAACCAACTTAATATTTCTGGCCATAACCATATTTTTGGGAATTAGCATTGAAATTCGAGATCGAATACTAAGGAGTGACTAAGAAAATGTTACACAATCATCAGGTAGCATAAGGCAGAATAGAACATTTTAAGTCTTATTTTATCGGACCCCTTCAGGCTTCTAGAAGTGATATTAATGCATTTACTAATATTTCTTACCTTATGTGATATATACATAATGTGATAAAGAAATTCAAATATTAAAAATATAATTGCATGCATACTTACTTGAATGAAAGCAATTATCCTCAGTGTATTTAAAAGCCATCCTTTGATTAATAAATGTAAGTTATAGGTGATGTGAAGTGTTTTCAGGTAGGAAAGTAACAGTTATTGTGCTTGGCTGAAGGAATTGCAGCAGATCAGCAGTGCTACTCACTTTACTGCATATATATTACATAATATATGTAGAATTCAAATCAGTATGAGGACTACATTGTCATACAGCACTATTAACTCAACAGAGGTTCTTTTGTCAGCCAGACATCAAAGTGAAGTTAAATCTACATCCTTATTAAAAGCCATTCCAACAGACAACTGGGAACAATCTAATGCAACACTTCTGAGGACTGTAATTGAATTTCTAAACCAAAAATAAAATAAAAGCTAAACAGGTCATTCACTATTTAACACTAATTAAACAACATGTTGCCATTCCATGCATTTCTCTAATTTGGCATAGTATTCCGCATTTAAACTGGAAGAAAGTTATTGCAAAGAAAGCATGAATATTTTAAACTCACAAAGGTTATTCAGTACCCAAAGGGTTTATGTGGAGTAATGCATGCTTGCATATTTACAAAACAACTTTTAGAGTCAAAGCCTGTAATTACAGGCCAATCACTCAACACAGAGCTCTTGAACCCATTAAAGTTTGGGCATGGTTGGTCAAAGATTTGGGTCAGATGTCAAGGTCACATATTTCAGCAAATCTGGTTCGAGGCATTTTTCGAACTGTTCCAAAGCTAAACTTTGTTTCAAAAATTATGGATACCTGGAAATGATTATAAAGCAGTAATCTAATTGAGGGGTTCAGATGATATCATCAACCATGGAGACTGAAGCTCCAGGAATTTATAATCATCAGGTGAACCCCAAGATTGCAACTGTAAAATATGTCGATGGTCTATTTTTATTGTGTTTCTAGTATGTAGGGTTTATTTTCACATGTATGTGTGTGTGGTTAGAGGGGGTGGAATTGGCGAGGGGGGATTGGGTTGCTGGTCGAAGGTGGCTGCTGGTTGGGGGGGGGGGGTTGAAGTATCCTGTTTTTGTTCAGATTTTGTACCGCAGCAGCTGTCATTACAGACAGAAATGTTAGTGTGCTGTAGGTCATTGATGCATGATGGTATTCACATAAGAGGATTAGTAATTGTGACATAATTGTTACAGGATTATGTGAAATAATGTGCAAATGATTACTGGGAAACTCCATGCCCAGTGTCTATTATTGTTATTTTTATTAAAAATGTCTTGGTCCTGAAATTAAACTATGGTTATTTTACTGGTTAACATTCCTGCTAAAATAGTGAGAAGGGAAATAGGTGTTATATATTTTCATACTGGTATTGGACAGCTTAATTTTAGGATCATTTTGTCTTTAATGTTATATATGCTTTGCCTACAGAAATATAGAAATAGACCATTCCACCCCTCAAGCCGGTTCCAGCATTTAATTAGATCTTTACCTCAACTCGATTTATGTCCCTTTGCTCCACATCCCTTGGTAATCCTTCCCTAACAAATATCTATCAATCTCAATCTTGACAATTTTCATTGATCCCAGCATCTACATTCTCTTGGAGAGAATGTTCCAGATTTCCACTCTGCTTTCTACAAGAAACTGGTTCCTGATTTCACTGTTAAATTGCCTAGCTCTATTTTAAGATTATGCTGCATTATTTTGGAAATAATTTACTGGAGGAAATAGTTTCTCTGTGTCTGTCCTATCAAATCATTTTATCATTTTAATGATGTCAATTAAATCAGCGCTCCTCCCTCCCCAGCCCCAATAACCTTCTGTACACAAGAAATACGAATCGTGTTTATTCAACCTGTCCTCACAATTTAACCCTTAAACCCTGGTATCATTCTGGTGAATCAATATTGTTAGCCAATAAAGCGGAGGTCCAAAATGAAAGTACCTGAGGTCTAACCAAGTCTTTTTAAAACTGAAATATACTTTCTCATTTATTTAACGCCTTTGCGTAATAATTCACCAAGGTCAGGCTTCATACAAAAGCTTTGTTTATTCGAACAACTAAAAGAAACATGGCTGCAGTGTACAGTGTTTGCATCCCAATTCGGGGATCAAAGAACAAAGAACAATACAGCACAGGAACAGGCACTTCAGCCTTCCAAGCCTGTACTGGTCATGATGCCACCCTTGGCCAAAACCCTCAGCAATTTCTCGTGCTGTATCTCTCTATACCCATCCTATCCATGTATTTGTCGAGATGCCTTTTGAACGCCATTAATGTATCTGCTTCCACAACCTCCTCTGGCAGTGTGTTCTAGGCACTCATCCCCTCTGTACATCTCCTCTAAACTTTGCACCACGGACCTTAAACCTATGCCCCCTGGTGACTGACCCCTCCACCTTGGGAAAGAATGCCTGCCCATCCACTCTATCCATGCCCCTCACAATCTTGTAGACCTCTATCAGGTTTCCCCTCAACCTCCATCATTCTAATGAAAACAGTTCTGTTCTGCCTCTCCGCACACCCTCTAGATCAGGCAATATCCTGGTAAACCTCCTCTGCACCCTCTGCAAAGCCTCCACATCCTTCTGGTAGTGTGGTGACCAGATTTGTGTGCAATATTACAAGTGCGGCCTTACCAAGGTTCTATACAGCTGTACTATGACTTGCCAGTTTTTATACACAATGCCGCGTCCAATTAAGCAAGCATTCCGTATGCTTTCTTGACTATCTTCTCCACTTGTGCTGCCACTTTCAAACATCTGTGGACCTGCATGCCCGATCTCTCTGACTTTCTATATTCCGAAGAGTTTTGCT
This sequence comes from Scyliorhinus canicula, assembly GCF_902713615.1. NCBI lineage: Eukaryota > Metazoa > Chordata > Chondrichthyes > Carcharhiniformes > Scyliorhinidae > Scyliorhinus > Scyliorhinus canicula. The sequence continues at coordinate 69,615,346 of NC_052159.1, read as the reverse complement.
ATTTACAGAATATTTCTCCTCTATATTGGATCATTAGGAATGCCTGTCTGGGCTGCAGTTTTTAAACACTCATCGAATGATTCTTATTGGGCGAGCCTCCACCCGTTCAATAGGGGAACTCATGTTCCATGAACTACATGGGGAAATCAATCAATGATACCCTATGTCTTTCATGGTCATAGAACATAGATAGAACATAGAACGATACAGCGCAGTACAGGCCCTTCGGCCCTCGATGTTGCACCGACATGGAAAAAAAAAAACTAAAGGCCATCTAACCTACACTATGCCCTTATCATCCATATGCTTGTCCAATAAATTTTTAAATGCCCTCAATGTTGGCGAGTTCACTACTGTTGCAGGTAGGGCATTCCACGGCCTCACCACTCTTTGCGTAAAAAACCCACCTCTGACCTCTGTCCTATATCTATTACCCCTCAATTTAAGGCTATGTCCCCTCGTGCTAGCCACCTCCATCCGCGGGAGAAGGCTCTCGCTGTCCACCCTATCTAACCCTCTGATCATTTTGTATGCCTCTATTAAGTCACCTCTTAACCTTCTTCTCTCTAACGAAAACAACCTCAAGTCCATCAGCCTTTCCTCATAAGATTTTCCCTCCATACCAGGCAACATCCTGGTAAATCTCCTCTGCACCCGTTCCAAAGCTTCCACGTCCTTCCTATAATGAGGCGACCAGAACTGTACGCAATACTCCAAATGCGGCCGTACCAGAGTTTGGTACAGCTGCATCATGACCTCATGGCTCCGGAACTCAATCCCTCTACCAATAAAGGCCAACACACCATAGGCCTTCTTCACAACCCTATCAACCTGGGTGGCAACTTTCAGGGATCTATGTACATGGACACCGAGATCCCTCTGCTCATCCACACTACCAAGAATTTTACCATTAGCCAAATATTCCGCATTCCTGTTATTCTTTCCAAAGTGAATCACCTCACACTTCTCCACATTAAACTCCATTTGCCACCTCTCAGCCCAGCTCTGCAGCTTATCTATGTCCCTCTGTAACCTGCAACATCCTTCCGCACTGTCTACAACTCCACCGACTTTAGTGTCGTCTGCAAATTTACTCACCCATCCTTCTGCGCCCTCCTCTAGGTCATTTATAAAAATGACAAACAGCAACGGCCCCAGAACAGATCCTTGTGGTACGCCACTCGTAACTGCACTCCATTCTGAACATTTCCCATCAACTACCACTCTCTGTCTTCTTTCAACTAGCCAATTTCTGATCCACATCTCTAAATCACCCTCAATCCCCAGCCTCCGTATTTTCTGCAATAGCCGACCGTGGGGAACCTTATCAAACGCTTTACTGAAATCCATATACACCACATCAACTGCTCTACCCTCGTCTACCTGTTCAGTCACCTTCTCAAAGAACTCGATAAGGTTTGTGAGGCATGACCTACCCTTCACAAAACCATGCTGACTATCCCTAATCATATTATTCCTATCTAGATGATTATAAATCGTATCTTTTATAATCCTCTCCAAGACTTTACCCACCACAGACGTTAGGCTCACCGGCCTATAGTTACCGGGGTTATCTCTACTCCCCTTCTTGAACAAAGGGACCACATTTGCTATCCTCCAGTCCTCTGGCACTATTCCTGTAGCCAATGATGACCTAAAAATCAAAGCCAAAGGCTCAGCAATCTCTTCCCTGGCTTCCCAGAGAATCCTAGGATAAATCCCATCCGGCCCCGGGGACTTATCTATTTTCACCTTGTCCAGAATTGCCAACACTTCTTCCCTACGCACCTCAATGCCATCTATTCTAATAGCCTGGGTCTCAGCATTCTCCTCCACAATATTATCTTTTTCTTGAGTGAATACTGACGAAAAGTATTCATTTAGTATCTCGCTTATCTCCTCAGCCTCCACACACAACTTCCCACCACTGTCCTTGACTGGCCCTACTCTTACCCTAGTCATTCTTTTATTCCTGACATACCTATAGAAAGCTTTTGGGTTTTCCTTGATCCTACCTGCCAAAGACTTCTCATGTCCCCTCCTTGCTCGTCTCAGCTCTCTCTTTAGATCCTTCCTCGCTTCCTTGTAACTATCAAGCGCCCCAACTGAAACTTCACGCCTCATCTTCACATAGGCCTCCTTCTTCCTCTTAACAAGAGATTCCACTTCTTTGGTAAACCACGGTTCCCTCGCTCGACCCCTTCCTCCCTGCCTGACTGGTACGTACTTATCAAGAACATGCAATAGCTGTTCCTTGAACAAGCTCCACATATCCAGTGTGCCCAACCCTTGCAGCCTACTTCTCCAACCAACACATCCTAAGTCATGTCTAATGGCATCATAATTGCCCTTCCCCCAGCTATAACTCTTGCTCTGCGGGGTATACTTATCCCTTTCCATCACTAACGTAAAGGTCACCGAATTGTGGTCACTGTCTCCAAAGTGTTCACCTACCTCCAGATCTAACACCTGGCCTGGTTCATTACCCAAAACCAAATCCAAAGTGGCCTCACCTCTTGTTGGCCTGTCAACATATTGTGTCAGAAAACCCTCCTGCACACATTGTACAAAGAACGACCCATCCAATGTACTCGAACTATATCTTTTCCAGTCAATATTAGGAAAGTTAAAGTCTCCCATAACAACTACCCTGTTACTTTCGCTCTTTTCCAGAATCATCTTCGCCATCCTTTCCTCTACATCTCTAGAACTATTAGGTGGCCTATAGAAAACTCCCAACAGGGTGACCTCTCCTTTCCTGTTTCTAACCTCAGCCCATACTACCTCGGAAGAAGAGTCCCCATCTTGCATCCTTTCTACCACCGTAATACTGTCCTTGACTAGCAGCGCCACACCTCCCCCTCTTTTGCCCCCTTCTCTGACCTTACTAAAGCACCTAAACCCCGGAACCTGCAACAACCATTCCTGTCCCTGCTCTATCCATGTTTCTGAAATGGCCACAACATCGAAGTCCCAGGTACCAACCCATGCTGCCAGTTCCCCTACCTTAATTCGTATACTCCTGGCATTGAAATAGACACACTTCAAACCACAGACCTGAACACTGCCGCCCTCCTGCGAAGTCAAAACTGTGCTCCTGACCTCTCTACTCTCAATCTCTCGCACCCCAAAACTACAATCCAGGTTCCCATGCCCCTGCTGAATTAGTTTAAACCCCCCCAAAGAGTACTAACAAATCTCCCCCCCAGGATATTGGTGCCCCTCAGGTTCAGATGTAGACCATCCTGTCTATAGAGGTCCCACCTTCCCCAGAAAGAGCCCCAGTTATCCAGAAATCTGAATCCCTCTCGCCTGCACCATCCCTGTAGCCACGTGTTTAATTGCTCTCTCTCCCTATTCCTCATCTCACTATCACGTGGCACGGGCAACAACCCAGAGATAACAACTCTGTTTGTTCTCGCTCTGAGCTTCCATCCTAGCTCCCTAAAGGCCTGCCTGACATCCTTGTCCCCTTTCCTACCTATGTCGTTAGTGCCAATGTGGACTATGACTTGGGGCTGCTCCCCCTCCCCCTTAAGGACCCGGAAAACACGATCCGAGACATCACGTACCCTTGCACCTGGGAGGCAACATACCAAACGTGAGTCTCTCTCGCTCCCACAAAATCTCCTATCTGTGCCCCTGACTATTGAGTCCCCAATTACTAATGTTCTACTCCTTTCCCCCCTAGTGGGAACTGAACGTGGACCTTCTGGTTCAGAGGCAGGGATGCTACCAACTGTGTCTAGACTCCCTTTAGCATTTTATTCTTCTATAAATGTCATCATAACATTTTGTGAGCTTTTAGCATTGCTGATTGTTTGCTGTCAAAATATATTTAGTGTGGACCAGTCAGTTCCTAATATTGGTCCCTATTAATCATGTAGTATCATGGGTAAACCAAATCCCACATGAATATATAAGGTGGCCATTTTCCACTTTAATATGTAAGCTTCCTATTTTTAATTATCTTCAGCACCATTCTTCTTGAGTTCTCTTCCCAAAGGCAGGTCCAACCCACAGTGCTGCTACCATAGGTAGGGCAAGAACTAGATCTGAAAATGAGGACACCATGCAGTTGGTACCAATCTGACTCCCACCAGCCATCTAGCCAATTGATCCACATAAAGAGTCTAAGGTTGCTGTGGCAACATGCATGGTGCTGCCTGGAGCTATGGATAGTGATGGTAAAGGTTCCAATTTATTTACATCGCACGGCTGACCAGGGATCTCTCCCACTCTTTCCCCTTGCCATTGATGTATGTTGGAAGGATTCACAAGTTGACACTCAACCTGTTTGGGGCCACATTATGAACAGTACTGGAGTGGGAACTGAACGTGGACCTTCTGGTTCAGAGGCAGGGATGCTACCAACTGTGTCTAGACTCCCTTTAGCATTTTATTCTTCTATAACTTACCAAGTTACTGCTTTAATCAACAGGCGAGCTGGGCAACATCATCTGAACAATTTCAACAAGTTTTCTATTGATGTTCCTCTAAGGGTATTCATTATGAATGCTTGACTGAGCTTCAAAAGTTACAATTATTTCAACTGGAGATTGTGAATTCACAGTTTGATTGACAACTTAAGGATGCTATGATAGGATTTGGGGATGAACAGAAGTCTGTTCATTTTTAGTCGCAATTAACCACTTGAGAATTTAAAGATTGGATGCCTTTTAATACAAATTTTTCACTATCAAGGCAGTGTGATGGGATTTATTTTAGATATTTCATTTTTTTTCATCTCCACATGGCCCCTGCAGCCTGCCTATGGTGGATACTGGATGAGTTGGCATTGCATTGACAAAGGGTGCGTGTGAGGGGCCATGGGGGATGGTTGGTGAATGAAGCGGTGTGAAGGTGAGGGCTAGAGAATCTAAAATCTTCTAAAACAACTGGGACCAAATCCCAGAGAATTATGGCAAGCTTCGAACCAGCCCACCTCGGTTATTGCCCACCCTGTGTCCTCACAGCATCTGCTTCCAGGTTCGACAGGCCTGCCTTCATCCCGCACCAACATCCACGATAGCATTCTTAGAGCAAACTTTAGAACTTTTCTTTTTAGTAATTGCTATAATGAAGGCTCAGTATTTTTATAAATGGGAATTGTACAGGGAGCTAACATTCTTTGGGTTAATTATCTCTTCGGGGTCTATTGCAGTGGAAAAAGCACTGGAAAAACATTGACAATTTCAATATGAATACCAATAAACTTCATTCATGTAACACTTTTGGAAACTTCACAGAAGCATTACCAAACTAAATTTGACAACAAGCCACCTAATGGAATATTAGGGTAGATGTGCAAAAGCTTGGTGAAAGAGGTAGATTTACGGAGCAGTTTAAAGGAGGTAAGGGAACAACAAAGGCAGCATTTGCGGGAGCTACTTTAAACTAGGCATTAGAGCCGTAGAATTAGGAAACACCCTTGTTTCTAGAAGGCTAGTGAATTTTGGATGTACCCATAAAAAAGGGACACATTTATACCTGTTTGTAGTGCAAGATATATTAAATATTTTTACAAAAGCTAGATTTTTGAAAATATTTTTTATTCAGCAAGTCTACTTCTTTACCATAGAGTAATAATTCAAATCAGAGCTCGACAAAATCTGTCTTTGTTGCCATTTTACCTGCTGCAAGAGAATGTGGAGGCTTGGCTTTCACTGCATGGGCTGCTGTTGAAGAGGAGGGGGAGCTGAACCTCCTATGGTGGATCCACTGTGTGATCGGAGGAACACCCCACTCTCTCTGAAGATCATACCCCTCTTTAATTCTCCCCCTCCCTCCGGCCTCTCAAACATGTTATTCCTACCCTTCTCCCATATGCACACTCCTTGGCCCTTTATTGGGGTCTGCCAGCCAGGCCTGTCCATAATCCCAGATTTACCTAGAAGTCTAGGCTCTAATACTTCCTCTTGAGGACTGCCTGTAGTTCCAGCAGTGGCCACTGCTTGAACCTGGTGTAGCTTGGACTGCAGAACTGCCAGCCAATTGGATTGGCTAGCAGCTCTCTAAGGCAGGACATCCTCCCAGACGAGACAGAAGTCTCACCCTGAAACAATTAAGGCTTCTCCCAACGTAAAATGGCTGTGGGCAGCCGGTGTTTGGCTGGACATGCTGACGACCGACTTCTCAGTCGGTGGGGGGGGGGGGGGGGGGGGGGAGGTGGCGGTGAGGGGGTTGTTAGCACATGGAATATATTGCCCTGCAAAATCCAGCCCAGTGTCTGTTGAAATATCAGACGAAAAAAAGCTATTAATTGTCATATGCCAATATTGCAAATAATTATTTCAGGCTTTTCATTTTAAAAGTTATGGAAAGGTTTATACTTTAAAAAAAACTTATTTCTCACAAATCTTTCTGATAACTATATTCCCATTTTTCTCCAAAATCTTAAGGATTTATTTTAATCCTTACGTCTTGCTGGAAACTGGACGGGCAATTAAAATAGGCAATGTAATTTACCCACACTGATTCACTAGAATATTAACATGCTCTTCTGAAAGCAAGAGGGACACCCATTAGAAAAAGTATTCTTCCTTTAAATCCAATTCAGATGACATCACCAGGACCCAGTCCAGCTGTAATATTAATGTTGGAAGCATGGGCCAGATAGAAGCTGCCCTGCTGGGACATCCTGGGGGCAAAATGAACTTTGGGAAAGAGGCCTAGAAAACTAAGTGATTCTTTTTAATGTTCTTGGCTCACAAGGAAAGCTTAGGCTTCCCTGCCCTGCCTTTTTCATGTGATACCCTCTTAACCACTTACATAACCACCAGGGACACCAGGGAATATTTCTTCAGGTCCCCCAGTGGTGGGCTCCTGGGGCTTGACATCCTGCTTCTGTTTGCTGGTTATCTTCTCATTCCAATTGAGGATTGATTGGTAGAATGAAGCCATCTATGCAGATGATGACTGTGAGTTAAAATCTCCTGGGATTAATGTTACAAAGATGTGAAGATGCCGGCGTTGGACTGGGGTAAGCACAGTAAGAAGTCTTACAACACCAGGTTAAAGTCCAACAGGTTTGTTTCAAACATGAGCTTTCGGAGCGCAGCTCCTTCCTCAGGTGAATGGAGAGGTATGGAGAGGAATGGAGAGGTATATAACCCTCTCCATTCACCTGAGGAAGGAGCAGCACTCCGAAAGCTCGTGTTTGAAACAAACCTGTTGGACTTTAACCTGGTGTTGTAAGACTTCTTAATGTTACAAAGGTCCAGGTTTTTTTGCTATCTGCCTTGGTCCTACCTACATGATTGCCCACGTCCCCGAATGGTGGCTTATCTCAAGTTAAAATCGGGATTAGTCTTTTTGAGGCTTAATCATGACATATTTCTCATTTTAAATTCTTTCAATAATTGCTTAAGGCAATTAATGGCTCTAATCCAACTGAACATATGGAAACAATATACACTTACTATGACAGATATTGGGGAAAGAACTTAATATCTCATACATTCTAACTGAGTAAACATTTTGAATGTTTTTTAGCGCGTATGTGCAGATGAGTATCAGATAATCAGCAACAATATTTTCCACAGTAGGAATGCATTGGTTTTTGATAATCCATCATTTTCTACACATAACATCTCCATTTTTCTCTGTTAGTGTGTTCATAATCACACTATAAGAGCAGCTACCAGTACAAATATCAGGGCAATAAACTTTCATACAAAGTGACCTCTAATTAACCTCAAATTAAACGCAATATGACTTGCTGAATAAAAAATATTTTCAAAAATCTAGCTTTTGGGAAAAATATTTAATGTATCTTGCACTAAAAATAGAGGTATTATTGTGTCCCTTTTTTATGGGTACATCCAAAATTCACTAGCCTTCTAGAAACAAGGGTGTTTCCTAATTCTATGGCTCTAACGCCTGCTTTAAAGAGTAGCACAGAATAGATCAGTTGTGTTCTGTATAGGCATTGTTCCTTGTTGTGGTGCTCCAGCTAAACCACACACCTTGTGTGATCAGCAAAACGTTTAGATGATCTGATCTGAGGTTTCTCCTAATGCCAATCTTCAGCCTGATGCCAGGATCTGCACAACAGAACTTTGATACCAATTTTATTTTGCTACAGATGGAGGCCTACTGCTACTGTTCAGTAGCATGGCCAACAGCGGAGCAGGGAATCAAAATGCACATTGACAGCGCAGTGGCAAACATTATTACAAATCCCGATGCCTTTTGTAAAATGCCTCGACAGATTGTGTTTTAATTCAGCCAAAATCTTTTGAAACAATTTAGTGCCTTGAATCACATCACAAGAAAAAGGTTAGTCATCATAAAATACACATTCCTATAGAAAGTGGCCATGTCTTTGGCATTACCCAACAGCACATATCTTTGTAATAAGCCACGCTCTGTTAAAAACTACTTTCTCTTTCCTAATTCGGTTTGTCTGCTCCTCTTTTGGATGTGTTAATCCTGGGGTGTGATTTTAATAGTGTGGTGAATGTAGAATGCTTAATTCACACTATGTATCACTGTGGGCTCCGTCTGTGAGCCGTTGCACGGCTCTGCCCAAAGGGGGAGATGAGGCGCTTGTACAGGGCTCCACCCTTGGCTCCACCCATGCCCCTTCCCACTACCGGAAGTAAAAAGTGCTGTGGTCTTGTGAGTCTGCCCTCAGTTCTTCTGGTCACAGGCAGGCTCAGTTGTAAGTCTATTAAAGCCAAAGTTTACTTCCTCTCGTGTCTCGAGTGAATTGATGGTCACATCAATTAAATAGACTTAAAAAACTACCACGGAATCAGCCCTCAAACCTGATCAACTAGAACTCGGCCCACAGGCCGCAGAAGCAAAGGAAATCTTTCTACACTGGCTTCGGTGCTACAAGGCCTACCTGGCTGCGTCGACTACCTCCGCTACTACTGAAGAGCAGAAATTTAGTCTCCTGCACGCACGGGTGAGCCATCACAAATCTACGCAACTGGATAGTACCGACTCGTACACCGAAGCCTTCGCTATACTTAGTCTCCAGCGGCTCCTACGTGAGGGAGTCATAGAGGCCAGTAATAGCCCCTGGAGAGCTCAGATGGTGGTCGTTAAGACCGGTGAAAAGTTCCGGATGGTGGTTGATTACAGCCAGACCATTAACCGGTTCACGCACCTCGATGCGTACCCCCTCCCCCGAATTGGAGACATGGTCAACCAGATCGCCCAGTACCGCATCTTCTCCACGGGGGATCTGAAGTCTGCTTACCACCAGCTCCCAATCCGCCCGGAGGACCACCACTACACGGCATTCGAGGCAGATGGCCGCCTCGTCCATTTCCTCCGGGTTCCCTTTGGCGTCACAACTGGGGTTTTGGTGTTCCAACGAGCAATGGACCGAATGGTGGACCAGTACGGGCTGCGGGCCACGTTTCCGTATCTGGATGACGTCACCATCTGTGGCCATGACCAGCAGGACCACGACGCCAACCTCCACCGATTTCTCCAAACCGCCCAAAAACTCAACCTCACATACAATATGGAGAAATGCGTTTTCCGCACAACCAGACTAGCCATCCTCGGCTATGTCATGGAAAACGGAGTCCTGGGGCCTGACCAGGACCATATGCGCCCCCTCTTACAACTCCCTCATTGTTCCAGGGCCCTCAAGAGGTGCCTTGGATTTTTCTCCTATTACGCCCAGTGGGTCCCCCAGTATACGGACAAAGCCCGCCCACTATTTAAGACCGCACTCTTTCCACTGTCAGCTGAGGCCCGCCAGGTCTTCAACAGCATCAAGGAGGACATCGGCAAAGCCGCCATGCGGGCGGTGGATGAATCCGTCCCCTTTCAGGTGGAGAGCGACGCCTCAGAGGTCGCTCTCGCTGCCACTCTGAACCAGGCAGGGAGACCAGTCGCTTTCTTCTCCCAAGCCCTCTCCGCTTCAGAACTTCGACACTCCTCAGTCGAAAAAGAAGTTCAAGCCATTGTGGAAGCCGTATGGCACTGGAGGCACTACCTCGCAGGTAGGAGGTTCACCCTCATCACCGACCAGAGATCAGTTGCCTTCATGTTCGACAACTCGCAATGGGGCAAAATAAAAAATGATAAAATCCTACGGTGGAGGATCGAACTCTCCACCTATAATTATGACATCATATATTAGCCAGGGAAGCTCAACGAGCCCCCAGATACCCTGTTCCGCGGCACATGCGCCAGCGTGCAAGACGACAGATTACAGGCTATCCACAATGACCTCTGCCACCCGGGGGTCACCCGGCTCGCCCACTACATCAAAGCCCGAAATCTGCCTTTCTCCACCGAGGAGGTAAAAGCCATCACCAGGGATTGGCTGATCTGCGCGGAATGCAAACCGCACTTCTATAGACCAGACAAGGCCCACCTGGTAAAGGCTTCCCGGTCCTTTGAACGCCTGCGCATCGATTTCAAAGGGCCCCTCCCCTCGACCAATCGAAATGTGTACTTCCTCAACGTCATAAACGAATTCTCCCGTTTTCCGTTTGCTATCCCATGCCCCGATATGACCTCCCATACAGTCATCAGAGCCCTGCACAGTGTCTTCACCCTGTTCGGCTTCCCCAGCTACATCCACAGCGACAGGGGTTCGTCCTTCATGAGCGACGAGTTGCGTCAGTAGCTGCTCGACAAGGGCATCGCCTCGAGCAGGACTACCAGCTATAACCCCAGGGGGAACAAGCAGGTGGAGAGGGAGAACGCGACGGTCTGGAAGACTGTCCTACTGACCCTAAGGTCCAGGCATCTCCCAACCTCCCACTGGCAGGAGGTCCACCCCGACGCGCTCCATGCAATTCGGTCCCTCCTATGTACGGCCACTAATCAGACCCCTCACGAGTGATTATTTGTTTTCCCTAGGGGCACTACCACGGGGGCTTCGCTCCCATCTTGGTTGAGGACACCGGTCCCGGTTCTCCTCCGGAAGCACGTCCGGACACATAAAACGGATCCACTAGTAAAGAGGGTACTACTGCTACACTCGAACCCACACTACGCCTTTATAGACCACCCCGACTGCCATCAGGACACCGTTTCCCTCCGGGACCTGGCGCCTGCAGGATCCACCACCACCACCACCGCCGAGGTACCCCTCACACTACACCCCGCCTGACCCCCCATGCCCTGCACCCCCACGCCTACTGATTTCCTGCGCCCCCCTTCGCCCGCTGCACCGGTCAGGAACCAAGCTCTAAACGAACCACTCCCGGAGTCCACCCTCAGAACCACACCACCCGTCAGCACACAGCCATCCGAAGCGGCTGCAACCCCAGTGCTCCACCAATCCCAGCGGACGACTCGGCCAGCGGACCAGCTCAATCTGTAGACCCGTCACCCCCGCCGGACTTGATTTCTTTACAGGGGGTGAATGTGGTGAATGTATAATGCTTAATTCACACTATGTATCACTGTGTCCCTGTGGGCTCCGTCTGTGAGCCGTTGCATGGCTCTGCCCACAGGGGGAGGTGAGGAGCTTGTACAGGGCTCCACCCTTGGCTCCGCCCATGGCTCCACCCATGGCCCCTCCCACTACTGGTAGTAGAAAGTGCTGCGGTCTTGTGAGTCTGCCCACAGTTCTTATGGATGCAGGCAGGCTCAGTTGTAAGTCTATTAAAGGCACAGTTTACTTCCTCTCGTGTCTCGATTCAATTGATGGTCACATCAAATAGTAATGGACATGCTTCCCTACCTTGCCGTGGCAACCATTATACATCTGTGAAGCTTTACAGTGAATTTCAGAAAGCTTTTCAGAGAGGCATCGTGGAGAATTTCCAAGGGCCGGTGCAGATGCGTTGGGCCGACTGGCCTCCTTCTACACAGTTGATTCTATAAATTGCGATCCTGTATCAATTCTGCTCTAGTGTGCATTGGCTCAGCTACTCATCTGAAGATCTTGGTGAAGTTATTAATATCTATGAACAAGCTGTGGTGGTATGAATGTGAGCACTGCCATTGGTGCAGTGCATTGGTTTCCCATTGGCTCTGGCTGGTCATGTGCCTCTTGTCCCGCATTAGTCATAGCGCCTCCGAGGCAGGGTATAAGTACCCAGAGTTCCCGGCGGTAGGCCTTTCTCTGTAGTCAACCACCGGGTTAACAACTAGCTGATTAAAGCCACAGTTTGGATCTTCATCGTGTTTCGAGTCCAATTGATGGTGCATCACATATTATTCATAAATATTACACATTTCAACATAACAATGGTGTGTGTGACGTCTCTGCACACATGATGAACGGCAGTTTTATTGTCTGTTCGGCCAAAGATTCAAAAACTGCAACTGGTTGAAATTTGAAGTAAAAGCTGAAAATTCTGGAAATGTTCAGCAGATCAGGCAGCACCTGTGGTGAGAGAAAAACGTAGTTTGTTAACTGACATAGGGGAGGAAGATCTAGCTATGTATATTCCAAGTGGCCAGTCAGGTTACACTGATACTGTCATGCTTATCGAACTATTAGCACAAATTTAAAATATTTAGACAGTAAATTACTCAGATCACGAGCATGATAGTTCTGCTGGAGCTGTGGCCAATGGTACCATCCAGAACTGACCTCAACAGAGTTAGCAGGATCACTGAGGCTGGGGGAATATCCTATTGTCTTGGGGCTAGTGGGAGCTAGGATCCATTGTTTCTCACCCGGTCCATGCCCAAGGGACGCACCCATTCACGTGCTGTTGAAAATGATGGGAGAATTGCTGACCCACACCATCACCCCCCCCCCCCCCCCCACCCCCCCCCCCCCCCCCGACCCCCAATCCCCTTCCCCCCGTCCCATCCATCCCATGATTTCAAAGCAATCTGGAACAATTGGCAACATATTCAAAATAAATTCTGAGGCTTTTGTTGGCCCCGGGCCATGCTTGGTCTGTACCCTAAACAATGATTCTCAAATATGGGTGACATCAATGAAGGATGGAATGAAAATTCTTCACAGTGAAGTTGAATTATAGGATGCAGCAGTGAAATGGATCTTTGCTTATCAACAGTAGAAGGGCATTTAACTGAACACTCTTTAAGGAAAGCAAGCTTGCAGATCTCATGTTGAAATGAGACTCTACTTTGCAGCACTGATGTTGGCCATCATTAGTCATAGTGCTGACAGGACTGATGATAGCCATGAAGTTGCTTATTCAGTGTGATGGAACATCTCATTTCACTGCAATGTTGGGATGTTGTCTCTAACTTATCACTGATTATCTCTTGTGTCCTGAAGTATCTCATATACAGATGAGACAAAATCACCAGATAATTTTACTTACTATAATGAATTGTTAAGTGTATTTGGACTGAAGCAATATCAGTTTTAGTACTTTTTACTTTGTCCTTCTGCAATTTGCCAATGTCCCAAAGCACAGTACAATACAGTGAAATTTTAATAATACATCTTATTTGTTTAAAACAGAACTATGAAATGACAGTGGAGAAGGGATCAGTATTTTCTATTCACCCAATTAATGCATTGGGTGAATTAATGCATTTTGAGCATGTACATACAATACACAAACATAGAACATAGAACACACAGTGCAGAAGGAGGCCATTCGGCCCATTGAGTCTGCACTGACACTCTTTAAGCCCTCACTTCCACCCTATCCCCATAATCCAATAACCCCTCCTACCCTTTTTGGACACGAAGGGCAATTTAGCAATCCACCTAACCTGCACGTCTTTGGACAGTGGGAGGAAACCGAAGCACACGGAGGAAACCCACGCAGACACGGTGAGAACGTGCAGACTCCGCACAGACAGTGGCCCAGCGGGGAATCGAACCTGGGACCCTGGTGCTGTGAAGCCACAGTGCTATCCACTTGTGTTACCGTGCTGCCCCTAAACCACTGATAAACCATCCTAATCTTAACAAGTTGCATATTTGTTGCTTACTCATTCTCTCAGTGTTTTAGAATAGGGGTGAGTGAGAGCTGTGTTCGTGTTTTAAGTAAGTGACATACGTTCCCATTAACATGCAGTTAAAGTCGGTGTACAAGGATTGCTGCAGAGGGTGTCACAGAATGACATGGCATTTTTTTTGCACTGCTCAAAGTTCTCTATATGGGAAATACTATACAGTAAGTTGTTATGCAGTTAGCAGCTTCTTTTAGCTATGAAAGTAAATGTTAGAAACAGCATGATAAAACAATCCTGGCAATTTCTGTAGAAACACATAAAGCCAATTGTACATCACTCTGAATGTAACGTTTGATGTACCATAGTAATTAATAGCTTCCTTAATGGTCCATGAGTCAAACTTGGCTCAAGTTATCAGATAATGAAAGAAATATACATGTTTCCGATCACAGAAATCCTCTTTGAAGTAACGAAGGCAGATGCATCAATACCAGCAACAAATAACAGATGCTTCAAATATTGCCAAACAAGTATTCTTGGCTTCAATGAACTCTTCCTTCATTTGGAGGAGCTTGGAAAAAGAAATTGTATATCGTGAATTTATTGTAAATTATACTGCACCAATAGGCTACGGTCTGGTGCACCATTCATCACGTATTTTATTACTGCAAATAATTAAATGCAATGCTCTTCATAGATACTTGCTTTTAAGTATCATAGTCAAATCAATCAGCAACTACTACTATATCCTAATTTAAGTAGCAACATCCCGTTTAAAAATTCACAGCTTTGGCCTTTGTTTCAAAGCAGCACGAAAGATTACTCCTAGAGTTTTGTCAATGTCCAGGATATCTGGAAGGAACTATCAACTGCCCATTTTCCAGAAGAAGACAGTACAATTGCTCTCTAGATTGTACCTCCAAGAAAAGGGAAAATATAGCCACAGGTTGTCTGGCCATTATTTTATTATATTTCTAATACAAAATGTATGCTTTCAACTGTTCACTAACTCAGTTGGCAGTACTCTTGCCTGAGTCAGCATGTTGTTGGTTCATGTCCCTCACCAGCCCAAAATTCAAGATTAACGTTCTATTGTGGTACAGAGGAAATGCTGCACTGTTGAGTGTGCTGTCTTTCAAATGAGGCTATAAAAAAGATCTATGAAACTATTTTGATAGAGTAGGCAAATTACCCTCAGTGTCCTGGCAAATATTTATGCCTCCCCAAAACTGATTATCTGGTTATTATCACATTATTGCTTGTGGGAGTTTGTTGTGTGCAAATTAGTTGCCCTATTTCCTATACCACAACAGGGACTATACTTCAAAAATACTCCATTGCTCATAAAGCACTATGGGACATTCTTTGGTCATGAAAGGTGCTATATAAATGCATTTTTAAAAGTAACTGAACTGTTGAACTAACCAGATGGATTACATAAATTCTCAACTGAAGTTCTGCTGTGACACCAATATTCTGTAGAAAGACAAAACCTTGCAGTGCTAAAGAGCACAGGAATGACAGAAATAGTAGCAAAGATGCCTGTGGACAGAAAAATGCAGACTGTTTCACCATTTTTAACATTGACCAAACTTTGCCAATTTTTGATGCTCTTCAGTGAATTAACAGACCTGCCAGTGTCTAGGAACACCTCGGGCTGGATTGTCCGCACCCCTGCGCCGAAATCACAGCCGGCGCGGGGGTGGAGAATCCACTTTCACACCGTAATCGAGCCCGGCACCGGTCCGGCGATTCACCGGTCCCCGTAATCGGTGTGACCGCGGAGTATGCCGCGCCACCGGACGGCCATTGCCAGAGGCCCGCCCAGCAATCCTTTGCTCCCGACTGACCGAGTTCCTGACAGCGTGGAAGTAACCACCTATTGCCAGTCGGGATGTTGGCGTGGCGGCTGCGGAGTCAGTCCGCGGCCGCCCTGGACGGGGGCGGGGGGCGATCAGAGACCGGGGGGGCCTTATAGACGGCCAGGGATCGAATCTGCGTGGTTTCAGGCTCAGGCAAAAATTCGAAAATAGCGAGCGGGGGCGTCTCCTTTCTGTGTGTGGCTCTGTGGTCCAAGTCCGTCATGGAGCTCAGCTCGGCCGCTGGAGGCCGCTTCCCTGCACATGCGCAGACTCCGAACCGGAAGTGCGGGGGCCCGTATCCACATCTAAAGCTGTGAGATTTACTCCGGGTCCCTGCTAGCTCCCTGCAGGGCATTGAACTGGGTCAACTTTTTAATAGGAATTTCAGGAGTAAAACTCCACCGTTGTTACACCGCCGTGAGGATATAGTCTCATTTTGGGAGAATCCAGCCCCTCACCTTTCAACTCCAGTCTGAGATAGCTGGTCCCATCTAGAATTAGTTGGGACAGTACAATTAGCCTCAGCACCTCGGAGTGAGAAGATGGAAAAACATGTCCATGTTCCTGATCATGATCTTGTTTGAGTGATTGCTGCAAACAAGCATCTACATGCACATGGCAGATGAAAACAGGACTGAGCCTGTCTTTGACACCTATCCCTGTGGTTAGGTATGTTGACACTCACTGGCAAGCTCACATCTGAAGAAGAGGCAGTTGGATAAGGTACCAATGAGCAGTTGGTGTTTTTGGATTGGTAACTATAGGTATTGGAGGTTAGAAAATTGGAAGAACAATCAGATTGTCGATACTATGTTTTGATGTTGAACTCCTGATAACAAGGAAAAAATGGCAATGACTTGGCAGTGGATGTATTACTTCATCCTTGATATACAGGAATGCCAGTGTCATGTCTTTTGCCTTCTTGTTCCAGGTTAATGAAGAAAAAATCATTGATTATGATCCCATTCTGATTGACGTGGGAAATCTGTACAGCCTGTATTGAGAAAATAAGCATGCAGGTAAAATGGCCGGGATTTAATGGTTCAGAAACAAAAGATTGATATGAAACCAGGGCCAAGGTTTTTTGAGTGGATGGGGACAATCCAAAATCATTTAATGCTTAGCCAGTATCAGAGATTGGAGATGCGGAGGCATGATAGGCCAGGGTTTACCTCTATTTCTTCATCATTGCAACTCTGGAAATATTAAGGGCGGCAAAGTAGCACAGTGGGTAGCACCACCATCACAGCACCAGGGACCTGGGTTCGATTCCCAGCTTGGGTCACTGTCTGTGCGGAGTCTGCAAGTTCTCTCCGTGGCTGTGTGGGTTTCCTCCGGGAGCTCTGGTTTCCTCCCACAAGTCCTGAAAGACGTGCTTGTTAGATGAAATGGACATGTTGAATTCTCCCTCAGTGTACCCAAACACTCGGGAATTTTCACAGTAACTTCATTGCAGTGTTAATGTAAGCCTACTTGTGACAATTATTATTATTATTAGATCAACTAGATCAAGACAGAAATGCAAGCAGAGTAAGAAAGCTGGCTACTCAGCAATATACTCAGAAATGTCTTGATTTACCCACTTCAAGAGTCATGTTAAAGTATATTCCCTATGGATGGTTATGCTAATTAATAATAACCTTGGATTCTGAAACACATTAAAACCACATCTGGTAACTATCTCTGTTAAGCTCAATCAGTTCCTAAGTAAGGAATACCTGTACAGTTTGAGAAATGTGCATGAACTTGTCATGTTGGACGTTAATATACCAAAATTCCAAGAGCCACAGTTGCCTCCGAAAAAACAAATGGCATAAAATACTCATTTTTCATTGTTCATGAACAAAATTGGACCAATAAGTTGTTTAAAAAAAAACAATTTCTGTGAAGATGAATTTTATTGGCAAAAAAAACAACCTGTTATGATGTACTTGTACCAATGATTTTTAATGTATATGCACTAAAGTCACTTCATCAATACAAATGAAGAAAGATTTGCTATTTCATTTTGTTATGAGCAGGTGAGAAGGAGTGAACTGGCTCTCCTCCTGTTCAACTGCCTTGGTTAGTCACAATAAAGATTTAAATTTATTTCTTTGCAAGCATATGTCCTTTCCAAATCAGAATGCATTTAATTCTTTAAGCTGTGAACAATGATCCAATAGAACAAATTTTTCATGAGTCAAAGAAAGAGCGAATTTATTCCTGAAATTTAAACCCAAGAAAAATAATGGCCTGTAACTTCCGACTAGCGGCGGAAAGTTGCAGGCCACTGATTCTAAGATAGAAAAATGCCCACTTGCCAGCCCTGAGAAATCATAGCGCATGTTCCTCTTCCAGATGCATTCTCCAGCGTAACAGTCTGCGCAGGCTCCAGCGTGGCGCAGGAGGAGTGTAGCCCTGGCCCCTTTTGACAGGGCCAGGGTGGGAACGCCCATTGAGAGCAGACATTTAAACTAAAGATTTGTATTGAAGATAACAGGCAGCAAGTTTAAAAAGTGTTTTAAATGGATGTAAAAGTTTTTTAAACAGTTTTGTTTTTCTCTTTCTTTTATACAGGCATTGTTGTTCTTATTGGTTCTTTTAAAGTAATTTTACATTTTATTTATGATTAAAGGTGATTATTTGTAAGTGAACATAGGTCTGGCTATATTTGTTTTAAATCTGTGAAAACTTTAAATCTGCACTGTATGTTATTATATAACTTTATGTATGGATGTTTAAAAGTGTTTGTACGTTTTAATTTAGATTATGGTCACAGGATTTTAAAAGCGTCCAGGCTTTTTACTGTCACTGTCCTTGTAACATCTGATATTTTTTCATTTATGTTTAGACAATCACAGAATCACTGCAGTTCAGAAGAATACTATTCGGCCCATTGAGTCTGCACCGATGCTTTGAAAGAGCACCCTACCTAGGCCTACGTCCCCGCCCTACCCCCATAACCTCATCTAACCTTTAGAAACTAAGGGGCAATTTAGCAAGGCTAATTCACCTAACCTGCACATGTTTGGACTGTTGGAAGAAACCAAAACACCCAGAAGAAACGGTGGTGGCACGGTGTCACAGTTGTTAGCCTCATGGCGCCAGGGGGGCGGGTTCAATTCCAGCCTTGGGTGACTGTCACTTTGGAGCTTCTACATTCTTTCTGTGTCTGAGTTGGTTTCCTCCGGATGCTCCAGTTTCCTCTCACAGTCCAACAATGTGCAGGTTAGGTGGATTGACCATGCCCAATTGGCCCTTAATGTTCAGGGATGTACAGGTTAGGTTCCAGGGATAGGGCCAGGGGTGGGCCTAGTAGGGTACTCTTTCAGAGGGTCAATGAAGGCACGATGGGCCAAAATGCCTCCTTCTGCACTGCAGGAATTCTATGGTTCCAGGAAACCCATGCAGACACAGTGAGAATGTGCAAACACCACACAGTCACCAAAGGTCCAAATTGAACACGGACCCTGGGGTTCTGAAGCAGCAGTGCTAACTAGTGTACCACTGTGTTACCCATGTTATTATGTTTCTGCCTTGTTTACTTCAATGATCTTATTCATTTATAATTATCTCATAATTAAATATTGTGCTTTGATGTTTCAGTAAGACATTTGTAGAAGCTTGTAAAGTTTAATGGAAAACATTTATTAACAAAAATAAAAACGAACTTTGAAACCAGTTAACATTTAACTTAACATTTAACTTTATAAGATAAACATTGACATTTTGTGTAATAGCCTCAACTTTTACAAATTTCTTTCAATAAAATATATTTACTCTCTTAAACACAGCGGTCAATGAAATATATTTTCCCACATAAACACAACGGTTCTGTCTATTTGCACAGGGGAGAGGAGGGAAGGGGAGAGAGGGAATGAGTGAAATGAGGAGAGAGAGTGTTCAATTGTTAATATTACAAGTGCAAAGTCCGAAAGCAGCAGCTGCTGAAGTACAGTATCCTGGCACACATCTCCCCGGCATCATTTCAGGATGTCCTTTGTCTGTACACTGTTAGGGGTAGGTAATTGATTTGCTTCTTCACCAGACAGAGATGTAGCATGACTTTTCTTTCAAGATCCTTGCATCTATATCGAAGCTTCAAAAGAAGTTCAAGGATTCTAAGAAACCAAGCTATTACTCTGATGACCCAACAGAAGTGAAGCATGACTACAGATTTTGAATCTGCACTGGATTCTGCAATACTTGTCAGAAAGATAGTTCACATTAACTTACAGATGGCTTACATACATCAACTAAGGCATTAAATATTGTTAAAGCATTTGAAGTAAACACTGAGACTTGTAAGGATGAACATTATATCAGAGAGAATCATCAACAATACAGTTTAAAATACATTGCAAATCCAAATGTACTTTAGCTCTGAATCAGCTGGGAGGACAGGCATACTAACATTAGTGTCCTGAAGGAGTCAATAACACAAGTATCGAGGCCGTGAACACACAAAACCAACTCCGCTGGGCCGCCCATAGGCTTGGGATGTCAGAGTGTCGACTGCCAAAGAAAATCCTCTTCACCTTGCTCAAAGAAAAATCCCGAACGAAAGGAGGACAAAGGAAGAACTTCAAAGACAGCTTGAAGGCTTATCTCAAGAAACAGAGCCTTGACATTGTTGGAGAGCATTTTGTGATACTGGACTATGATATAAATTATAGGTGGCCCTGTAACTACATTTGTGCTCATATATTACTTTTGAATAATTCTGATAAAACAAAAGGTACTCATTGGTTGGATACCTGTTTAGAAGAGGCAATTTGTATGACGTCATTGCCTAGGAGATCCTTGCTAACAAGAGACTTACTTGGAGGTACTTCTTGATTGAAGGGACACAATTCTTCGAGAACACCCAACAGTAAGAGGATGCCTGGAAAAGAAGCCTGAGAAGGGAATACTCACAACACAGTGACCAAGGACCGATCCCACCTTTTGGAAACCCCTGCCAAGTGGGTGATTAAAGGTGCGGTTCTAGGATCGGGCTCATCAGCCACACAAAGACTCACAGAACCCATGACCAGTAACACAGAGTATCTTAGGAAGAAAATCATTCCCGTTACCGGGTGATCACTGCATTCTATCCATTATAGTTCCTTTAATGGCATTAACATCCTCATGACAAACCAAAGTTTTTTAAAAATCTTTTGTTCACTTTCTGTGATTCCAAACTCACTATATACAGGAAAGTACTCTTTTAATGGAATTAACAGCCTCATGACAAACCAAAGTTTCAAAATATATATATATCTTCCTTTCACCTTATTTGCATTTCAAATATATTTATAAATGCTATAATATAAAACATTAACCTATCAAACAAATGGCTCTCGATGTCTCCTGCCTCTGCACAATGATCCTGGACCAAGAACAAAAGGTACAAACAAAAAGGTGCAAATAGTTACCTAACATCAGGGCAATTCGACCAAGTTAGCACGGTCCCTGGATTTTTAATACAGTGGGTCCAGCGCAGCGCCTGAAGTCAAGCCAGTAAAACAAAGTGGGCCAGGAGTTTAAACACTGCGCACTTCCAGCGCGCATGCCATGGGTCCGCATTTACGGGCCACTGTGCATGTACGGCAGAGCATGCAACTTAAGTCGGAGATCCGAACGGAAGTTATGGGCTCTCATGAAATGGTTCAGGCCCACCCACCTACACACATACATACAAAAATGTATCAGAAATAAAGGGAGTTTGAGTCCAGTGGAAATAAGGTAAAAGGATATCTGGTTAATATATCATTATGAGCCAGCAAGGTGTGTGAAAGTCTGCGCAACTTACAAAAAAGTGCAAATGTTACTACTACACTGCAGTTTTTCCTGTCAAGAAAGTAGAGCGAAATGTGACGAACATAAGAAATGATCATACTGTTATTAAAACCTAGGTTAGAATGCATATCGATAGTATGTCTGCTAGTGATTAAAAGTGAGATAATCAGTGCTTTTTACAGGGGAATTGTTTTGCTAATAGATATTAAAACCATTCTACATGGTTAGCAGACAGAGAGCTAATGTAATGTTGCAGCAGTTTGAGCCTGGCTAAACAAATCAAGGCACATTTTGTAACAAGGGAAAAAAGAATGCTGTGTGCTTTGAGTGCAGCTGTCGTAGCTAATTGGAGGGGCTAGGTCTGTCTGGACAAAGGAGTTGCGACCAGGGCTCTGAGCTGAGCAGAAGGTTTTCAGTTTGGTCTGAAAAAAAGATCTCCCTCTAAGGACTCTACCCCAAGATAAGCAAGTAAAACCATTCTTTACTTTCTACGTTAATGATACTTGAAATATATGGGTTGCTTAATTGGAATGTAGAGGCAGGTTTCAGGAAGTAAGTTAAAATGTTGTACTGCCAAATTTAAAGCTAATCCTTTGCTGCTAATGTGCTTAATTCTGTGTTTGAGTTAAAGTTTGTTTTAATATAAAGGCTATATAATTTAAAGATAACTGGCCAGTGTTATCATTCCTGTTGTGCAGAAACATTTCCTCACAGTTTTACCAAATGCAAATAGTTGGGTTCTAATCAGGATCTTAACCAAAATTGGTGTTCTGGTCTGGACCCATAACAATTGGAGGCTCTTTGGCAGGATTTAAAGAGTATAATTCCTTGTTTGGTGTGGATGTATTGAATTTAAAGACAGCGAGTTTGAGGAGTTGTTACTTTCAGGTGTTGGTACTCTATCAGTTTAATATGGAATGATTTGTAAAATGTCTCTTTCCAAGGCTAACAGTTAACTGTGAGTTGAAGAAATAACTAAGGGTGGTTTACAAAAAGTAGTTAAGCCAAAATGTTTGGAATTGGTGGGCAAGTTGCAGTCAAATGTATCTGCAGGGGCAAGGACGTTAGAGATAATTGAAGTAATTTCTCTGTATTTAAATTAGGAAAGAATGCCAGAGGCACTGCTAAACAGAGAGAGTTGGAAAGGTATAGAAAATATCAACTTAAAAGTTTGGAGATAAAGGCAGAAGTTGAGGAAAGTCGAAAGGGAGGTGTAACCCTTCCCATGCGAAATCCTGGTGAGGATATGTTTAAATATGTTCAAGCACTGATGAGAAGGATGCAGAAGCATTTTTATCCCTTTTCAGAAAGTAATTAAACAATTGCATTGGCCAAAAACCATGTGGGTATTGTTGGTTCAATCAAAGTTAATAGGTAGAGCTAGGAAAGTGTTTGTATCATTGTCAGAGTAAGTATCCAGGGATCATGGTAAGGTGAGAAAAGCCATTTTAAGTACATATGAACTAGTCCCATAAGTGACAGAAGTTTAGAAGTATAAAGAAAGACATATGCAGAATTCAAAAGAATCAAACAAAATCATTTTAATAGGTCGATAAGAGCATTAAAATAGACCAAACTTGTCAACTCGAAGGGAAATTATTATTCTGGAGGAATTTAAAGATTGGGCAGAATTCTCCGACCCCCCCCCCGCAGGGTTGGGGAATCGCCCGGGGCCGGCGTAAATTCCGCCTCCGCCGTGGCCAGAATTCTCCGCCACCCGGGAAATGGCGGGAGTGGGAATCATGCCCCGCCGATCGGCATTCCCCCCGCGGCGATTCTCCGGCCTACGATGAGCCGAAGTTCCGCCGCTGACAGGCCTCTCCCGCTGGCGGGAATTAGAGCACCTCTGGTGCCGGCGCGATTGGCGGAGCGAGTGGGCTCCCGGAGTCCTGGGGGTGGCGCGGGGTGATCGAACCCTGGGGGGTGCCCCCACGGTGGCCTGGCCCGGGATCGGGGCCCTCCAATCGGCCGGCGGGCCTGTGCCGTGGGGACACTCTTTTTCTTCTGCCGCCGCCACGGCCTCCACCATGGCGGAGGCGGAAGAGAACCCCTACCGCACATGCGCCGGTGGTGCCGTCAGCGGCCGCTGACTCACCGGCGCATGCACGGACCGATGAAGGCCTTTCAGCCAACCCCAACGGCAGGCGGCGGGCGCCAAAGGCTGTTGGCACCGGTTTTGGCACCAGTCGGCATGGCGGAAACCACTCCGGCAATGGCCTAGCCCCTAAATTCTCCGCACCTTTTGGGGAGGCCCGACACCGGAGTGGCTGGCGCCACTCCGCTACGCCGGGACTCCCCGCCCCGCCGGGTAGGGGAGAATCCCGGCCCTGCTTCCTGTAGCAGTGAGAACTCATGTGGAAGAGCAAAGTGTTAAAACTGATAGACTGGCAGCAGCAATGGTAGATGATTTTGAATTAGTTCATAATTCAAAGTTTGGATTTCAACATAACTTTCAGTCTGTGATGGGTTGAAACTGGGGTAATGAAAAATCCAAGTGGTGAAGGCAATGGAGGTATATTTGGGGATATTAAAAAGATTTTGCCTCTGGTTAAAAAGGAAACTTATAAGAGTGAAAGAGAGATAAGAAAACTCAGATTTTTTCATTATAATAAAGTTGGATAGACAAAGTCACAGTGGTGGTTACTTTAAAAAAGTACTGAAAAGACAGGCTCTTTAAAACAGGATAAGGCAGTGGTGTTTATTCATGTGGCAAAATAAACCATGGTTGAAGCTGAAGAGGTGTAGAATTGTGTACAGCCAGTTCAGAGGTTTGTTAAGAAACAGCTGTCTTTTGAAATATTTATTTGTGAAGGTACGGTTTACTCATATAAACATATCCCCACTATGATTTGGACTGTGAAGGGTTACTTCACTCTTTTATGACTTTCCTCAACTTCTGCCTTTAACTCTAAATTTTTAAGATGATAATCTCCATAACTTTCCAACTCCTTCTCCTGTACAAGGTGGAGTAGGTATGAGGTTAGAACCTTAAGGAATACAGGATCAAGTCAATCTTTAATGGTGAGAGATAAGAAGGTATATAGTTCAGAAGGAGTATTGCCGAAAAGGTGGTAATATGTGTACTTAATGGTGAAGTGAGTAATATTCCATTATGTAAGGTAAGGTTAGAGAGTCCGATGAAAAGTAGTGATTGGATTCGTACAGAAATGAGCTTTTTCAGGGTACAGTTTATTCTGGGTAATGATATAACTGGATCACAGCTGGGAGTGATGCCTATTGTGGTTGAAAAGCCAGTGGAAAGTCAAACAACTGAGGTGTTGCAAAAAGCATTTCCTGGGGTGTTTTCAGATTTTGAGGAGAAATCAAGGAGTAAATATAGAGAGGCTGAGGGTCACTTACCAGGAACAATTTTTGATCAGATTATTGATAAAGAACACAAGCAGTTGGAGGATGAAACTAATATCTTTAGTTCAGGAAATTTGGTAGAGTTACAACAGAAGTATTTAGAGATAAAGCAGTTGTATCAGAAGGCCTATCTCGAAATAGAATCTGAGTGTATACCAGAGTGTTATTTCACTAGAAATAATGTATTACTGAGTAAGTGGAGACATTTTTATGTGAAATAGACAGAAATTCATCAAGTTATATTAATGATCGGTTATAGAGATTCTCAGAAATCCCGGTGAAGTGTTGACATCAGCGTAAACACCAGAGTGTTTCACGCCGGCATCAACGGGCCTCTTGGCCAGCGATTCAATGGCCCACAGGACGCCAGCATGAGGCCGGAGTGCTCCATGCAGCTCCGGCGCTGATACGCGGGCCTCATGCGAGCGGGGGCTGTTTACACGCTGGCACCACGCAACATGGCTTAGCGACACAGCGGGCTGATCGATAGCCCCTGATCGTGGGCCTGGCCATCATGGAGGCCCCACCCCCAGAGTCTGATTCCCCCCGCATCTTCACCAGGACGGCCACCGCGGTTGCGGTTCCGAGCTCCTGCCGGGTGGTACCATATGTGAACCACACCGGCGGAACGCAGCTGGTCGACCCCGGATAATTGCTGCGGGGGCCTCTTTCAATGGCCCCCGACCGGTGCCTCGTCGACCGCACGCACGCGACTGGTGCCAATACTCCGGTCGTCGGAGAATCGCTTCCCGGCATCGGAGTGGCGTGGCGGGAATTTTCGGCGTCAACGTCAATTCTACGACCCAGTGTGGGCTCAGAGAATCCGGTCAAGGTGTTGTGGGTAGGGCACAAGGTTCTAATAGTGGGGCATTTAGGAGTAAGGAAATCTCAGGTGAAAGAATAAGGATGTAATTGACTTTTGCTGTACATATCACACGTGTCAGTTGATAGGAAAACTTCAAGCAGTAATCAAACCAACACCCTTAACACATTCTGACATTTGAAGAATCTTTTACTAGGGCCCTAATTAATTGCATGGGACCCCTTCCTTAGATGAAAAATGGAAATCCGTATTATTTTTAAAATGTTTTTATTAAGGGTTTTTCATATTACAGAGCAAAGATAAACATAAACATCTACCGAAAAAGTATACATACATTGTGTACATCGGTTGTCTTTAGTTATTTACACCTGTTACCAGTATCTTGGCCTGGATTCTCCGCTCCCCGACGTCGTAATTGCATGAGAATCTGTTTTGGCGCCAAAACCGGGAGCGGTGCCAGTTTTTGAGTTCTCTGCCCCCTGAAAAGTGGCATACTTTAGGCGATGCTCCGGCTGAATTCCCAACAACGTGGGTTACGTGTGCTCACACCGTCTGGGAAGCTCG
This sequence comes from Scyliorhinus canicula, assembly GCF_902713615.1. Classification (NCBI taxonomy): domain Eukaryota; kingdom Metazoa; phylum Chordata; class Chondrichthyes; order Carcharhiniformes; family Scyliorhinidae; genus Scyliorhinus; species Scyliorhinus canicula. The sequence continues at coordinate 69,589,150 of NC_052159.1, read as the reverse complement.
CATGGCGACTGCGTACTCAGTCCGGGCTCGCCACAGTCAGGAGAGGGCTGATCGGCGGGCAGGGGAGGCTTCATTCGGGGCTTGGGGCACTGTGGGCGAGCGGTCCAGGGCATGCGAGCGGCCGATAGGGGGACTAATTTAGGGGTCTAGGTCTGTGGGGTGAGTCCACCATGGAGCATGGTGCTGCTGCTGCAGGCCGCCGGCGTGCGCCTGTGCGGCCTCTGAACCGAAAGTGCTGTGGGCCATATCGGCAGCTAGAGCTGCGAGCGCTACGCCAGCTCCCTGATAGCCCTCAGCAAAATGGGGAATGGGCGGCCTTTTGATGCCAGTATGCTTTTTTAAAAATAAATTTAGAGTACCCAATTAATTTTTCCCAATTAAGGGGCAATTTAGCATGGCCAATCCACCTAGCCTGCACATCGTTGGGTTGTGGGGGCAAAACCCACACAAACACGGGGAGAATGTGTAAACTCCACATGGACAGTAACCCAGAGCCGGGATCGAACCTGGGACCTCGGCGCCATGAGGCAGCAGGGCTAACCCACTGCACCACTGTGCTGCCCCTTGAGTTGTAGAGGAATTAATTCATTTTTTTTCCCAGATGCGGACTCCCAAGAGAAATCCAACCATATCAAATTTTATGACAAAGTTATTCAGAGAAGTAATGGATGCTTAGGGTAAAGCAATTTAAATCCACCTCATATCAATCAAAATCGAAAGGAACATTGGAAAGGTGCACCAAATGCTAAAGACCATCAGTGGGATTCTCTGTTTTGCTCGCCCCTTTTTCCAGAGCGGAGCATCCCCGCAGGCTGCGGGATTCTCCGTTCCTGCAGCCAGCCAATGGGGTTTCCAAAAGAAATCAAAAACCTATAGTTTTGTTAGTGGGGAGAAAGTATTAGTGTTATTATTAGTGGTAGCCTTAAAAGCAAGATTTAGTGGGCCTTATCAAATTGAAAGAAAATTGAGTTAGGTGAATATGTGGTTAGAATGCCAGATAGAAGGAAAACTCAGAGGGCTGAATTCTCCGATTCTAAGACTAAGTGCTGATGCAGGCGTGGGAATGGTGGTGTTTTGCGACCGGAAAAACAGCGCAGAACGGCCACCGATCCCCTGTCTGATGGGGGGCTAGCAGGCACGTAGTGTAGAGCATCCGGTTCCAGCTGCAGATATGGCCGGAGAATTGCCGGGTCCGTGACTGCGCATGCACACTGTGGCACAGCCTGCAGCTGCCGCTCTGTGCAACATGGCACCAGCCACGTGTGGACCTGGCCTGCCAAATAGTGACCCCCTTTGGCTAGGCTCGCCACACCCGGACCACCCCCACCAGTGCCCCCAGCCCCCGACAAAGCCTCCCTGTGGCGGTGCTGGACTTAGTCCGCAGCTGCCACATCAAGTTCCCGAAAATAAATACCACATGCGACCGACGCCGTTTGGGAACTCGGCCCGTCGGGGGTGGAGCATCGCGGGGAGAGCCTAAGGTAATGTTCTGAGGCCGTCCATATGGTGTGCGGCGTACTGCTAGAGTACGCTGTTTTGGAAGAGGCGGAGCATCACAAAAGCGGCGCCATCCCCAATTTCAGCGGCAACGGGGATTCTCCGGCCGATCGCCGAATGTGATTTCGGCATTGGTGACCAGAAAATCCCACCTAGAGTGTTCCATGTAAATATGCTCAGAATGTATTTTGATAGGAAAGGAAAGCAGGAGGATGTGTTAGCAGTTATAACTCAGGGGGAAGAGATAAATCCAGAGCATTCTGAATTGGACATTCCTCAAATTAGATTGGACAATGAGGAAGTAATAGGAAATTGGGATAAAGTACCGAGTTACCTTCCGGAGAAAAATCAGAGTGACCTGAAATACCTAATTAAATCACATAGAGCTATATGTGGGAACAGACTAGGAAGTACAAGGACAATTATACATGATGTAGATGTAGGAAGTTCTGTTCCAATTAAGCAACATCCATATAGACGGAATCCACTCAAGTTGGCACATGTTCAAAGGAGATTGAATGCATGCTTAAGAATGATATAATTGGAGTAAGTTGCAGTGATTGGAGCTCACCTATTGTGATGGTTCCAAAACCAAATGGAACACAATGATTCTGTGTAGATTATCGAAAAGTGAATGCAGTAACAAAGTCAGATTCATATCCAATTGCTCGTTTGAAAGACTGTATTGAAAAGGTGAGAAAGCAAGTTTCATTACCAAAATTGATCTACTAAAAGAATATTGGCAAGTATCTTTATCGGAGAGGATGAAAGAAGTTTCAATTTTTGTAATGCCAAATGGCCTGCACCAGTTTAAACTCATGCTGTTTTGCATGAAAAAGGCGCCAGCAAAATTCCAATGGCTAACCAATAAGGTAATTTCTGGACGAAAGAATTGTGCCATGTACATAGATGATCTGATGGTGTTCAATCAAACATGTAAGGAGCATTTGGAACATTTCAAGGAATGATTCGATCTCAAGAAACTGGTTTGGAGCTAAACTTGACCAAAAGTGAGTTTGCGAAAGCCCAAATTGCATTCAAAGAATCATAGATTCCTGGAATCTTTACAGTGTAGAAGGAGACCATTCAGCTACTGAGTTTACACTAACCCTCAGAAAGACCACCCTACCTACGCTAACTCCTCTGACCTATCCCTGAAACCGGATAACCCCACCTAACCTTTGGGCAATTTAGGCAAATTTTAGCATGGCCAATCCACCTAACCTGCACAACTTTGGATTGTGGGAGGAAACTGGAGCATCCGGAGGAAATCCACCCAGACACGTGGAGAACGTGCAGACTCCACACAGACCGTGACGCGAGGTTGGAATTGAACCCAGGTCCCTGGCGCTGTGAGGCAGCAGTGCCATCTGCCATGCCACCGTGTCGCCCGCTAATTCTTAGGCTACACTGTTGGATATGGTCAGATGGCCCCAGGGAACATGAAAACCAAAGCTATTAAGAAGAGAGGTTTTGAGGTTTTTGGGCACGAGTGGCTCCTATAGAAATTTTAGCAGTCTGGTCGCTCCACTGACTGAATTATCCCTCGTCAAAGGAAAGAACCAGATTCCAGTCCAGAGAATGTTCCCTCAGGAATAGAGATTAGCTTCTAATTCACTTCTGCATGTGTCTATTTCTCCAAACAGAAAGGTCAGTTTAAACAGCTGCTTCTTCTTATGGCCAAAACATGCTCCAAACTACCCATAAAAGTGCCACAGGACCCAGCTAGTGTGTACGCACTGCAGTGTGTGTAATACAGTTCTCAAAATCAATAAGTATGCTCATGTAGTTATATTCGTCTATTTTTATAGAGCACAGGGAGCTCTATTTTCTACAATGCTACCCGAAGAGCATATCTCACACTTTAACACTTTAACTTCCGTTTTCAATCAGTCTGTTCACTTATGCTCAGTTTGGGTTCCACCAGGACTCTTCAGCTCCTGACCCCATTAAAGCTTTGGTCCAAACATGGTGGCTTGGTAACACAGTGGTTAGCACTGTTGCTTCACAGCACCAGGGTCCCAGGTTCGATTCCCAGCTTGGGTTACTGTCTGTGTAGAGTCTGCACGTTCTGCCGTGCCTGCATGGGTTTCCTCCAGGTGCTCCGGTTTCCTCCCACAGTCCAAAGATGTGTAGGTTAAATGGATTGGCCATTCTAAATTTGCCCTTAATGTCCAAAATGGTTAGGTGGGGTTACTGGGTTACGGGGATAGGGTGGAGCTGTAAGCTTGGGTAGGGTGTTCTTTCCAAGGGCTGGTGTAGACTCAATGGGCTGAATGCCCTCCTTCTGCACTGTAAATTCTACGTAAATAACTGAACTCCAGAGGTGAGGTGAGTGTGACTGCCCTTGACATTAAGGCAGCATTTGAGCGAGTGTGGAAGCAAGGAGCCCTGGCAAAATGGGAGTCAATGGGAATAAGGGGAGAAATTCTCCGTTGTTTGGAGTCACACCTAGCATAAGGAAAAATGATTGTTGGAAGTCATGAATCTCAGATCCAGGATATCACTGAAGGAGTTCCTCAGGGGTGTGTCTGAGGCCCAAGCAACTTCAATTGGTTAATTAATGACCTTCCCATCATCATAAGGTCAGAAGTGGGGATGTTTGTTGACGATTGTAGTGTTCAGCAACATTCTTCTCTTCAGATACTGAAGCATTCCATGCCCATATGCAGCAAGACCGGGACAATAATAAAGGTTTGGGCTGATAAGTGGCAAGTAACATTTTCATCATACAAGAGCAAGGCACTGTTCGTCTACAACAAGAGAGAATCTAACCATCACCCCTTGACATTCAATAGCATTACCATTCCTGAATCCCCCATTGTCAACATCCTGGGGTCATCATTGACCAGATACGGAACTGGTCCAGCCATATAAATAATACTGTTACAAGAGCAGGCCAGAGGCTGGGAATTCTGTCCTGAGTAACTCACCTCCTGACTTCCCAAAGCCTGTCCACCATCTACAAAGCATGAGTCAGGAGTGTGATGGGATACTCTGCACTTGCCTTGAAGAGTGCATCTCCAACAACAACACTCTAGAAGCTTGACACCATTCAGAGCAAGTCAGTCTGCTGATTGGCACCCCATTCACCACCTTCACCATTCATTCCTTCCACTACCGAAACACAGTGGCAGCAGTGTGTACCATTGACAAAATGCACTTTGACAGCACCTTCCAAACTCACAACCTCTGCAACCTAGAAGGACAAGGGCATCAGATGCATGGGAATACCACCACCTTCAAGTTTCCCTCCAAATCTCTGACAAACCCGAATTGGTACTTGCCATTCCTTCACTGTCATGGGTCTAAATCCTGGACCTCCCATTGCAACAGCACGGTGGTTGTACCTACACCACATGGACTGCAGCAGTTCAACCAAGCAACTTCCCGCCACCTTCTCAAGGGCAATTAGGGATGAAACTCACTGCCCATGAGGGTAATAGAAGCAGAGACAATCAATAATTTGGTCAGGTGAATAAAGCCACAAGATTCCATGGATTTAAACTAACAGAATGAACTTTACAAAGTCAGAAAAGTAAAACAATTTACAATATCTAACTTACATTCTAACATTCAGACTTAACATGAGGTAAATATGAATTAACAAGCAAACTGTGGCCAAATATGCCACTTTGTTCTTAAATGGAAGATTTGACCAAGGCTTATCCCAAGGATTTCTCAGCAACCCTCCCAGATGTCAGTAACCACTGTGAGCTACAAAATATTGTTAAAATGCTGGCTCCCTCACGAGGAGATTCACATTTTCACTTTCAAAGATATTGGGCTGGGTTCTCCACCGACGGGATTCTCAGTTGCACTGACAGCGCACCCATACCTGGGGATTTCCTGACTGCGTGGGGCTACCCACAATGGGAAACCCCATTAGCTGGCTGGTGGGATGGAGAAGCCAGCTGTCGGCGGGGGCGTGCCATACCAGGAAACTGGTGCGGCGGGATGGAGAATCCCGCCGTGTGCCTCTGAATTCCTTCTAAAGCCACTCTGATTCACACTACCTCAACAAATGCTCACCTCCCAATGATTCAATTTCTTCTCCTAAGACTGTGTTCCACAGGATTCATAAAGCTGCAATCCTGCCTCCAATTACTGGCACAGTTCCAACTCTTTTGCTGGCACTGCCCCCTGTGTTTCTTCAAACACCGATCTCCCAACTGCACTGACTATAAATGGCTCCCAGGACCTTTTTGATCCCAAGGCACACAGAACATCCACCACCTTCTCAGCTCCTCTGGAATTCTGAGCCCTAACTGCCTGGAGCTAGCTAATCACTCCCAGAGTTGATCCGTGAGCTGCAAAAAACATGAGGTCTAAACGGCGACTAACACCTGCAAAGAACAGCTCCCAGGCTTCTCTGAGTGCTAACTGTGTGAAGCCTGCTAGCAGCAATATCCTTTCAGTATATTCTCTTCCCTTACTGCAGAACACTCATGTAAATTAAAACCAGAGAACCTTAAGCTCCACCCATTTTTATGATGATGTCACCTGCTCTAGTTTATTCTCAAACTAACCTCAAAGCCAATTATCCCTCATTTACAATTTCTCCAGCTAAGTAACCCCACCTGCTGTTTTATGGCTCCATCTCTTATATTCGGACTCTGTTAAACCAACACGGGTAACCTTCTGAACTGTCATTTTCTTTTAGGTATTGTGGGAATCTCTAAAGTCCAGCATTTTATTTACCTTCCCTTCACAATAACAATCTTCCGAGAACTAAACATGACCTCGAAAATATTAACCTGAACCATGAACTAGATATTCATCATCACATATATGGCTGAAGTGCCTTCACTACTGATACTTCCATTCTCATGACAATTCAAGTCAATTTTGCTTCCATGCCCTTGGCTAAAAGATGGCACAATTTATCCAGTCTGGGAATTTTTTAACAAGAATGATAATGCTGACTTCTGATAGTTTCTCTGGCCTTTTAATATCAGCAGGTATAATTTGTAGATTGAGAAGAAATTATCTGTCATAATGCTTTCTTACGCTCTGGATTATATATTTCCTTGGCTTCTTCTTTAAAACCAAATTTTGCTTTGCCATCAGGGTGTTGTGTTTTTTACACAGTATTTGGTTCATCCTGTTCAGATTTTACCTTCTGATCTTGATTCTCTTTCAAAAGTACAGGTTCTCATTCAACATTGTCCAAATTCAACAAAAAAAAAATCTCAGCGAGCTAACTATCTAAATGCAGGATTCTGACTCTTCTTCATTGCTTTAAAATTCTTGTTGAAATTATGTTCAGCACGGTAGCATTGCACAATTGCTTCACAGCTCCAGGGTCCCAGATTCGATTCCGGCTTGGTTCACTGTCGGTGTGGAGTCTGCACATCCTCCCCGTGTGTGCGTGGGTTTCCTCCGGGTGCTCCGGTTTCCTCCCACAGTCCAAAGATGTGCAGGTTAGGTGGATTGGCCATGATAAATTGCCCTTAGTGTCCAAAAATTGCCCTTCGTGTTGTGTGGGGTTGCTGGATTATGGGGATAGGGTTGAGGTGCTGACCTTGGGTAGGGTGCTCTTTCCAAGAGCCGGTGCAGACTCGGGCCGAATGCCCCCCTTCTGCACTGTAGATTCTATGATCTATGAATGCTCTGATCAAAATTCCTGATACTCCTTTCTAATTAGCTCTTGTTGGTTTCTACACTCTTTCTGTTTTATGTCTTCCCATTCATTATGAGCTTTGTCCAATTCCTTCTAAACAAGAACCATAGCCTCTTCATTTTGAAGTTTAATTTGACCCAGTAATTCCACTGCATCAACATTAGCTACAAACTAGTCATTTTGCACCAAGGAACTGTCTTTCACTGTTTGTCCACTATCCCAGAGCAGTGTTGGTCTATTCTGTTTTGACACCAGTGGCTAAAAATCTTCAGGCAAGTTTAACTAAGGCCGATCAAATTCATTTCCAGTTAACACAGAATATACAGTGCAGAAGGAGGCCTTTCGGCCTATCGAGTCCGCACCGACCCACTCAAGCCCTCACTTCCACCCTATCCCCGTAACCCAATAACCCCTACTAAACATATTGGACACTAAGGGCAATTTATCATGGCCAATCCACCTAACCTGCACGCCTTTGAACTGTGGGAGGAAACTGGACACCCAGAAGAAACCCACGCAGACACGGGGAGAACATGCAGACTCCGAACAGACAGTGACTGATGCACTATGAATTATGACGAGACGAGTGTAGAGAGTAATCGAGGCTTTATTACGCAGAGATGTGGAGCCTCCCGCAGCTGCTGCTAAAATGGCTGCAGTTCGGAGAGCCCACACATCTATACTCCGCCTACTGGGCGGAGCCAGCAGGCAGGGATCTACCCCCCATACCTGTAGTACAGGGGCCTTACCGTAATACCCTCATATGCAGTATATAATACAACAGTGGTGACTACCGCATTCACCCCTGTTAAAGAAGAGTCCAGTGGGGGTGCTGGAAACTATTTACATAAAGATTGTTAAAAAAATACAGAAAGAGTCTACAAATTTAGACAGTTGGGCGCCTTGATCCGCCGTTGCGAGCGTCGCAGTTGTGGTGTTGATTGAGGCGTTAGTTTGGTCGTCGGTGACTCCAGGAGCGTGTCGACCTCATCTTCATCCACGGGTGGGACCAAGGGGAGGGTGACGCCGGGGCAGGGGGGGGGGGGGGGGGTGAGCGGGGCTGTGGTGGGGTGCGCCGGGGGGAGGGAGGGTGACGCCGGGGCAGAGGGGGGGGGGTGAGCAGGGACACAGCTGGTGCCAGGTCCCGAAGGGAGATTGTGTCTTGGCGGCCGTCGGGGAACGCTACGTAGGCGTACTGCGGGTTCATGTGGAGTAGCTGTACCCTCTCAACTAACGGGTCCACCTTGTGTACGTGCTTACGGAGGAGAACAGGTCCTGGAGCTGCTAGCCATGGTGGGACCGAAACCCTGGGGTGGACTTCCTAGGGAAGGCAAAGAGGCGTTCATGGGAGGGTTTCATTAGTCGCAGCACACAGGAGCGACCGAATGGAGTGAAGGGCGTCGGGGAGGACATCCTGCCAGCAGGAGGCCGGGAGATTTCTGGACTGTAGGACCAGCTGGACGGCCTTCCAGACCTTCCAATTCTCCCGCTTCACCTGCCCGTTTCCCCAGGGGTTGTAGCTGGTCGTCCTGCTCGAGGCGATGCCCTTGCTGAGCAGGTACTGGCGCAGGTCATCGCTCATAAATGAGGATTCCCGGTCGCTGTGGACGTAAGTGGGGAAACCGAACAGAGCAAAGATGGTGTTATGGGCTTGATGACGGTGGCAGATGTCATGTCGGGGCATGGGATGGCGAAGGGGAATCTCGAGTACTTGTCGACCACATTGAGAAAGTACATGTTGCGGTCGGTGGAGGGAAGGGGGCCTTTGAAGTCCACGCTGAGGCGTTCAAAGGTGAGGGAGGCCTTCACCAGGCACGCACGGTCTGGCTGGTAGAAGTGCGGTTTACACTCCGCACAGACCTGCCAGTCTCTGGTGATAGCCCTGATTTCCTCGATGGAGGAGGGCAGATTGCGGGCCTTTATGAAGTGATAAAAGTGGTGACCCCTGCGTGACAGAGATCGTCGTGCAGGGTGCGGAGGCAGTCGACTTGTGCGCTGGCACATGTACCTCGGGATAGTGCATTGGGGGGCACGTTGAGCTTACCGGGGCGATACAAAATCTCGTAATTGTAGGTGGGGGGCTCAATCCTCCACCTCAAGATTTTATCATTTTTGATCTTGCCCCGCTGTGTGTTATTGAACATGAAGGCAATCGACCATTGGTCAGTGAGGAGAGTGAATCTCCTGTAGGCCAGGCAATGCCTCCAATGTCGCACAGCTTCTACGATGGCTTGGGCCTCCATTCGACAGAGGAGTGCCGAATTTCGTAGGAATGGAGCGTGCGGGAAAAGAATGCCACGGGCCTGCCTGCCTGGTTGAGGGTGGCAGCCAGAGCGACGTCTGATGCGTCGCTCTCGACTTAGAAGGGTAACGTCACGTTGACCGCGTGCATCGCGGTCTTGGTGATGCCGGCCTTGATACGGTTGAAGGCCTGGTGAGCCTCGGCCGTCAGTAGCAAAATGGTGGAGTGAATGAGTGGGCGGGACTTGTACGCATAGTTTGGGACCCAGTGGGCGTAGTGTGAGAAGAACCTCAGGCATCGTTTGAGGGCCTTGGGGCAGTGGGAGTTCCATGAGGGGGCGCATGCGATCGGGGTCGGGCCCTAGAACTCCGTTCTGGACTACATAGCCGAGGATGGCTAATCGGTCCGTGCTGAACACACACTTCTCCTTGTTGTAGGTTAAGTTAAGGAGTTTGGCGGTGTGGAGGAAATTGGAAAGGTTAGCGTCGTGGTCGCGCTGGTTGTGGACACAGATGGTGACGTTATCCAGGTACGGGAAAGTGGCCCGCAGCCTGTACCGGTCAACCATTCAGTCCATCTCCCGTTGGAAGACTGAGACCCCGTTAGTGACGCCGAAGGGAACCCTAAGGAAATGGTAAAGGCGGCCGTCTGCTTCAAATGCGGTGTACGGGCGGTCCGCTTTGTGAATGGGGAGCTGGTGGTAGGCAGATTTCAGGTCCACTGTTGAGAAGACCCGTTACTGTGCAATCTGATTGACCATATCAGATATGCGTGGGAGGGGGTACGCGTCGAGCTGCGTGTACCGATTGATGGTCTGACTGTAGTCATCCTGTTTTTCTCCCCAGTTTTCACCACTACCACTAGGGCTCTCCAGGGGCTGTTACTGACCTCGGTAATACCTTCCCGCAGCAGCCACTGGACCTCAGACCTGATGACGGTCCTGTCCTGGGCACTATACCGTCTGCTCCTGGTGGCGTCAGGTTTGCAATCCGGGGTGAAGTTCGCAAATAGGGAAGGTGGGTCGACCTCAAGGGTCGTGAGACCGCAGACAGTAAGGGGTGGTAGGGGCCCGCCAAATTTCAAGGTTAGGCTCTGGAGGTTGCACTAGAAGTCCAGGCTGAGTAGCAAGGCAGCGCAGAGGTTGGGGAGGATGTAGACGCGGAAGCCGCTGAACTATACGCCCTGGATGGTGAGGGTGGCGGTGCAGTATCCCCGGATCGCCACGGAGTGGGATCCGGAGGCCAGGAAGATTCTCTGGTGGACCATGAGGGAGCAGCACCTTACCGTATTGGGGTGGGCGAAGCTCACAGTGCTTCCGGAGTCCAGAAGGCAGGAAACCTTGTGCCCGTCGATTTTCACTGTCGACAATGCGGTCGCGAGGTTGTGCGGTCGTGTCTGGTCGATTGTGACGGAGGCCAGACGTGGCTGGTCAGCGGCGGTTGCAGGTGATGAGCGGCCCGATGAGGTGTCCGACGAGCAGGGATCCTGAGGCGGGGAAGATGGTGGCGCCCACGGGCCACACGCGTGAGGTGAGCAAAATAGCGAGTAAGATGGCAGCACCCATGACGGGCCGCACGTGTTGTGAGGGGTGCAAGATGGCAGCGCCCACGGGCCGCACGTGGTCTGAGGCGGGGAAGATGGTGGCGCCCACGGGCCACACGCGTGAGGCGAGCAAAATAGCGAGTAAGATGGCGGCGCCCACGGGCCGCACATGGTCTGAGGCGCGGAAGATGGCAGCGCCCGCGGATTGCACATGGGGGGTGCCGGGGCAACAGCAGTGCTAGCGGGCCTGGCACACAGCAGCAAAATGTCCTTTCTTACCGCAGCCCTTGCAGAGCGCGCTCCGTGCCGGGCAGCGTTGTCGGGGGTGTTTTGACTGTCCGTAAAAGTAGCACTTTGGTCCCCCGGGGTTCTATGGTTGCCACGCGGCGCAGGCCTGGGGTTGGCTGGAGGAGGCCGCTGACGACATGCATGGTAGGTTGTTCGCTGGCGGGGTCCACGATGTCCAGGAGGGGTGGGCCGCACGGTCGGGGGCATACGCCTGAATATTGCGCAAGGCGACCGTGAGCGAGAGCGCTAGTTTCTTGGTCACCGCCAGGTCGAGGGTAGCCCCTTCTAAGAGTCGCTGGCGGATGTAGGCCGACTCTATGCCTGTAACGAACGCGTCTCTAAGTAGCAAGTCCGAATGTTCAGCAGCCGAAACGGCCTGGCAATCGCAGTCTCTCACTAGGAGTTGCAGGGCACGCCAGAAATCCTCCACAGACTCACTGAGGAGTTGATGCCGCGTGGAGAGGAGGTGCCTGGTGTAGATTTTGTTGGTCTGCTGCGTGTAGTTCTCCTTCAGTAGCGCCATGGCCTCAGCGTATGTCGGTGCGTCCCGGATGAGGGGGTAGACGTCTGAGCTCAGCCGTGTGTAGAGGATCTGGAGCTTCTGTGCCTCTGAGGGTGCTTCAGTCACAAATCCTATATATGCCTAGAAGCAAGCTAGCCAATGTGCGAAGGCTGACTTGGCATTGTCTGCTTGAGGGTGCAGCTGCAGGCGATCAGGCTTGATGCGGAGATCCATCGATTTAAAATCTCTGCATAATAAATTGATGCACTATCAATTACGACGAGACGAGAGTAGAGTAATCGAGGCTTTATTACGCAGAGATCTGGAGCCTCCCGCAGCTGCTGCCAAAATGGCTGCAGCTCGGAGAGCCCACACATCTATACTCTGCCTACTGGGCGGAGCCAACAGGCAGGGATCTACCCCCATACCTGTAATACAGGGGCCTTACCGTAATACCCTCGTATGCAGTATATAATACAGCAGTGGTGACTATCACAGTGACCCTGGCGCTGTGAAGCCATAGTGCTAGCCACGTGTGCTACCGTGCTGCCTTAACTTGAACTTTGTCTTGTCAATCTGAAGTTTTAGTGTCTCGACTCTCAGAGGTCTGAGCTTTTGACTCCTTGGGCACATCTTCAGTTGAAACAGAAGTTTCTACAGCAGGGATACAAATAGTCCCAGATTTCTCTGGCGTATTGCCAATTTCAATGAACTTGCCTACCATCCCCGGGGATGGCAACAATCCAAGGTCATTTCCTAGTATAGAATTAACATTATTAATAAGAAATTCAGTGTCTTTTGGCTCAGATCTGGTATGTCTCTCTTGTGGGGACCATGAATTGGGTTCAATTTGAATTTGAATTGGTTTTTGGAGCAGGCAAGGAGCTGGATTAGGGGTTTGCCCCTGTCCATACTCTGAGCCCTGGCTTTGTAACTCAGAAAAAGTAATGTTTTAAAAAAGTACTCCAACAATAACGGACCTATTGAGTAAAGAACAGTTCAAATTCATTCTACACAGTGAAACAGGTAATTTCCACCAATGCCCTATATCAATATACTTTTATTTAGCAAATTATTGGAGAGAAAGTCACGTATATTGTGAACATGAAGCTTTGAGCTGGCACCATATTCTGAAGGATAACAATCTTTATCAGACAAAGCAGGGGTTACTTCACCTTCAAATGTAAGACTCCCTGAATCTGTTATAGATGAGGAGGGATGTGGGTTGATTTCCCCCCTTTGTCCCGTCTTGGCTAACTGCAAAAAAGATGTCAGGTGCAATCTGATGGCCGTGTTGCGTTTAAGTGAGAGCATGACGAGACCGTTAAATCGCGGGAGAGGCCAAAATAGAGAACCGCGCCAGACACCGATCTGTTTGCGATCTTACAGGCCTGCTCCCGTTGGCAAAAACAGGATCCCACCATAGCGTGGTGAGAAACCAGTAATCACCACTTAAATCCAATCTCCATACTATTACTGGAAGCAGTCCCCTATCTAACGGTCTCCCATGATCTAACGGCCATCCCAGCAAGTAGTCACATGGATGCCGATTAATATTCCTTTTCAAAAACGTGAAGCTGGTGGAAGAGGTGGAGAGATGGGTGTCTCAGAACCTGTGGGTCCACCGTGCGAACCCCTGGACCATGTGGTCCTGTTTCGGGGACAACCCCAGCCCACCTGCTCCACCGCCCACCCATAACTCCCACTGACTCCAGACGCCTCTGGCTACATGGCTGAAGCCTATAGCTAATTGAGAATTGGAAATCATAATAAATTGAGCACTTCACACATCACCAAGTGGATCCCTGTGGGTAGGTGTGCCATGTAGCACGTGGGAGTTATTGGCTAGCGGTTCAGACCGTGATGGCTGGACACTGTGCCTGAACATTGTAGGAGGCAACACCTAGGACGCAGTGGCCAACATCCAAACACCCAAGGGCTGGGCTCAAGCACTGGGGGCATTTCTATGACCAAAGAACAAGGAAAAGTACAGCACAGAAACAGGCCCTTCTGCCTTCAAAGCCTGTGCCGATCATGATGCCCTAACTAAAAAAAACCTTCTGCCCTTACTTGGTCTCTATCCCTCTATTTCCTCCCAATTCATGTACCCATCCAGCTGCCTCTTAAATGTTGCTAATGTGCCTGCTTCCACCGCATCCTCTGGCAGTGCATTCCAGGCACCCACCACTCTCTGTGTAACCCGCACATCTCCCTTAAACATTCTCCCTCTCACCTTGAACCTGTAATTGACAAGCCCACTTGTAATTGACATTTGCATCCTTGGAAAAAGCCTGAGTATCCACCTTGTCTATGCCTCTCATAGTTTTGTAGACCTCTATCAGGTCTCCCCTCAGCCTCCATCTTTCGAGTGAAAACAATTTTAGATTATTCAACCTCTCCTCATAGCCAACACCCCCTTGAGACCATGCAACATTTTGGTGAACCTTCTTTGCACTCTTTCCAAAGCTTCCAAATCCTTCTGATAATGTGGTACCAGAACTGCAAATGCGGCCTAACCAAGGTTTTATATTGCTGCAATACGATTTCCCAACTCGTGTACTCAATGGCCCGGCTGATGAATGCAAGCATGCCATATACCTTCTTAACCACTTTGGCCACCTGTGTTGCCACTTCTAGGGAACTGTGGACCTGCACACCCAGATCCCTCTGTATGTTAATGTTCTGAAGGGTTCTGCCATTACAGTATAACCTAGATTTGATCCTCCAAAATGCATCACCTCGCATTTGTCCGCATTAAACTCCATCTATCTGTGCCCAAGTCTCCAATCTATCTATGTGCTGTTGTATCCTCTGACATCTTCGGCACTATCAGCAACTCTGTCAATCTCTGTGTCATCTGCAAACTTACTAATCAGACCACCCACATTTTCCTCCAGATCATTTATATATACTACATACTAAAGAGGTCCCAGCACTAATCCTTCTCCCACTAGCTACAGATATCCATTCAGAAAAATACCCTTCCACCACTACTCTCCGACTTCTATAACCAAGCCAGTTCTGTACCCATCTAGCCAGCCCATCACCAATTCCATGTGATCTTATTTTTTTACCAGTCTACCATGTGGGACCTTGTCAAATGCCTTATTAAAGTCCATATAAATTTCATCCTCAGCTCTTCCCTCATCAATTTTCTTTGTCACCTCTTCAAAATACTCAATTAAGTTGGTGAAACATGACCATCCCCGTACAGAACCATGCAGCTTGTCACTAATTCATCCATTTTCCTCCAAAATGAGCATATATCCTGTCCCTCAGAATCTTTCCCAAAAACTTCCCCACCATTGTTGTCAGTCTCACCGACCTATAATTGGCTGGATTATCCCTGCTTCTTTTCTTAACGAAGGGAATAACATTGACTGTTCTCCAGTCCTCTGGAACCTCACCTGTGGTCAGAGAGGATGTGAAGATATATGTTAAGGCCCAGCTATTTCTCCCTTTGCCTCCCGCAGTAGCCTGGGATAGAACCCATCTGGCCCCGGAGACTTGTCTATCATAATACAATTTAGGATACTCAACATTTCCTCCTTTGATATATTGGCAAAGGATGGGTGTGTGCACCGGGAAGGGAACCAACATCCAGACCGTATTTCAGCAAGGTGGCACCAGAGCTCTCTCACACAGATCCTCTTCTTACATCTCCTATAACCATACAAATCTCTTAAAACTTAATTCTAACAATGACACTATCATTAACCTTTCTCTTTTATGTTCTCCTGCAGGTTTGAAGATCCTCAGATGCCCACGAATGGACCTGATGACCCGACCCACAAATGGACCTGATGACCTGACCCAACCCGACCCGGCAGGACTCCTACAATTACCCAACCTGGAAGTTGAAGAGGCCCAAACTGGAAGTCCGACCTTGACCTCGATTTGGGTCCGACCCAGATCTTGGAGCGCGGGACCCAGCCTAGGAACCAACCGACACCAGCCCCAGACCCAACCCGGCCCCCAAACATGAGACACGGCCCGACCAGACCCGGAGACGCCCACCCTGTGCGCAGATTTACCAGAGGATGGAAGGAAGAATCCACGTGGAAGCCCGCCCAGGCCTACTCTAAGGCCCAACTACAGGAGCGCCCGACCAGACCACCAACGCTGGAGCAGAACATGGGACCCGGCCCAACCTGACCCAGGAAGCCCGTGCCGGTGACCCAACCCAGGATTAAAGAGCCCCGAAACGGCGGAGGCCCCGCTGTGGTGAACGTATTGCTACTACAATTCACCACTATATTGTATTATGTTGATGCCCTTGTGGGCTCCGCCTCCTCGGGGGTGGTATATAAATCTGCAGCCCATAGGCAGCACTCAGTACAGAGCAGTCGCAGGCAGGCATAGATCTAGCTTATTAAAACCCACTGTTCACTTCTACTAATCGTCTCGTGTGAATTGATGGTCGCATCAATTTAATAAGCTAAGATATCGCAATGGAAGCCGCCCTCAAACCTGATCGACTGAAACTCGCCCACAGGCAGCTGAAGCCAAAGGAATCTTTTCACAGTGGCTCCGCTGCTTTGAGGCCTAGCTCGCCGCCTCCTCCTCGCCCGTTGTCACCGAGGCACAGAAGCTGAGCCTCCTCCACGCCCAGGTGAGCCACAGAATCTCTGTACTAATCGAAGACGCGACCACGTACGCAGACATGGTCGCGATCCTGAAAAGACATTACGTGAGGCCGGTGAACGAAGTGTACGCGCGGTATCTCCTCACCACACGTCGTCAACACCCCGGGGAATCGCTGGAGGAATATCTACGCGACCTGAGGGTACTCGCTCAAAACTGTAACTACAAGGCCGTCACGGCCTCGCAACACATGGAACTCGCCATCCGGGATACCTATGTGGCTGGAGTCCAGTCCCACTATGTCAGACAGCACCTGCTCGAAAAGGGCGCCCTCGACCTAGAATAGATGGTAAAACTATCCACCTCATTAGAGGTAACCTTTCAGAGCCTAAATGCTTTCCCCTCCGACCACGCGATTTCCTCGTGGGTGCCGGAGGCGCGGCCATCACCCGACCCTAGGGTGTCCCAGGCCTGTGCCACGCGGCCGCCCACCCAACCTGGGGGGTCGCCTTGCTATTTCTGCGGTCAGAACCAGCACCCCAGGCAGCGTTGCCCAGCTCGGAACGCGACCTGCAGCGACTGCGGCAAGAAAGGACATTTTGCCAAAGTCTGCATGGCCCGACCCAAAGTTCCAAAATCACAGGCCCGACTCACAGGCCCGCAGACCCCGCAGCGTGGCTGCGTGACTGCCGGTACCGCCTCCTTCTGATGCGTCATCCGCCTCGTGCTATCCGTGGGGGCCGCCATCTTTAACTCTACCCGACACGTACGACTCATGGGGGCGGCCATCTTCAACGCCGCCTGACACGTTCGACCGACGGGGCCGCCATCTTAGCCACCATCTTCAACGGTGCCCGACACGTTCGAACGACGGGGGCCGCCATCTTGTCCTCCATATTGGGACCACCCGCTATCACCGACCGCGCCGGTTACCCACTGCTTGGCGCTGTCACTCTCAAACAGTCACGGCCCAAGCATCTCAAGAACTCCATGATGACCATCCGGGTCAATGGGCACGAAACGCCCTGTCTGTTTGACTCCGGGAGCACGGAGAGCTTCATCCATCCGGACACGGTAAGGCACTGTTCCCTCCAGATTTCGCCCGCATCCCAAAAAATCTCCCTTGCTTCCGGATCACATTCAGTGCAGATCCGGGGGTACTGTGTCGCGAACCTCACGATACAGGGTGCTGAGTACGCCAATTTTAAACTCTATGTCCTCCCCCATCTCTGCGCTCCTCTCCTGTTAGGACTGGATTTCCAGTGCAACCTCCGAAGCCTGACCCTGAAGTTCGGTGGACCCCTACCCCATCACCATATGTAGCCACGCAACCCTTAAGGTCACCCCTCCCTCGCTCTTCGCGAACCTCATCTCTGACTGTAAACCCGTCGCCACCAGGTGCAGGCGGTACAGTGTCCAGGACAGGACTTTTATCAAGTCGGAGGTCCAGCGGCTCTTGAGGGAGGGGATCATCGAGGCCAGTAATAGCCCCTGGAGAGCCCAGGTTGTGGTCATCAGGACCGGGTAAAAGAACCGGATGGTTGTAGACTACAGCCAGACCATAAATCGGTACACGCAACTCAATGCGTACCCCTTTTCCTGCATAGCGGACATGGTTAATCAGATTGCACACTACCGGATTTTCTCCACGGTAGATCTGACGTCCGCATACCACCAGCTCCCAATCCGCCCGGAAGACCGCCACTAAACAGCCTTTGAGGCAGACGGCCGCCTCTTCCACTTCCTCAGGGTCCCCTTCAGCATCACCAATGGGGTATCGGTCTTCCAAAGAACGATGGATCGAATAGTTAACGAGTACGGGCAGCGGGCCACGTTCCCATACTTGGATAACGTCACCATCTGTGGCCATGATCAGCAGGACCACAACGCCAACCTTCAGAAGTTCCTCCAAACCGCCCAAGCCCTCAATCTCACCGAGCGCAAGGAGAAATGCATTTTCCGCACAACCCGACTAGCCTTCCTCGGCTGTGTCATGGAAAACGGAGTCCTCGGGCCTGACCCCGACCGCATGCAACTCCCCGTTCCCCACTGCCCCAAGGCCCTGAAAAGGTGCCTGGGGCTCTTTTCATGTTATGCTCAGTGGGTCCCCAACTATGCGGACAAAGCCCGCCCACTTATCAAAACCACCATCTTTCCCCTGACGACTGAGGCCCGCCTTGCCTTCAGCCGCATCAACGCAGACGTTACTAAGGCCGCGATGCACGTGGTGGACGAGTCCATCCCCTTCCAGGTGGAGAGCGACGCGTCTGATATAGCCCTGGCTGCTACCCTTAACCAGGCAGGCAGGCCCGTAGCCTTCTTTCCCCGTACCCTCAACGCCTCCGAGATTCAACACTCCTCCGTCGAAAAGGAAGCTTGAGCCATTGTGGAAGCTGTGCGGCATTGGAGGCACTATCTGGCCGGTAGGAGGTTCACCCTTGTCACCGACCAACGGTCAGTAGCCTTTATGTTCAACAACACACTGCGGGGCAAAATTTAAAATGACCAAACCTTGACCATCACCTACGTTTCCCCCCCCCCCCATCCCACACTGAACACCACCCCCGCCCCTACACGGCCTACACCCCCCTCCCCCCATCGCCGACCCACCATGATGAAGCTCCAGATGACACGCTCCCGGAATCAATGAACCCAACACCCGTGCCCGCAGCGAAGTCGGAGCTGAGGCGATGACAGAGAATGATCAAGGCACCGGACAGACTCAATCTGTGAGCCCCCTTCACCCCCGCTGGACTTCAATTTTTTAACAGGGGGTGAATGTGGTGAATGTATTGCTACTACAATTCACCACTGTATTGTATTATGTTGATGCCCTTGTGGGCTCCGCCCCCTCGGGGTGGTATATAAACCTGCAGCCTGTAGGCGGCACTCAGTACAGAGCAGTCGCAGGCAGGCACAGATCTAGCTTATTAAAACCACTGTTCACTTCTACTAATCGTCTCGTGTGAATTGATGATCCCATCACCCGCATGAGGACCCGAACACGACGCAAAGTAGGCCTGTCCTCGCAGAATACCGAGGTCCGACTGGATCGCAAACATGCCCTCCCCAGCAACCCCAAAATCACAACCAGCACCCGAGACCCTGCCAGACACGACCCCAAAAACGAAACCAGCACCCCGGCCCCCATCAGACGCAACCACCTACTTTCCACATTGTCATACTTCTCTCATCAGATTCCAGGATCATCCAGACACAGCCACTGATCGAGGAACTCAGTTTCAAGACTCCTCTCCCCAGCATACTCCTAGCAAACGTCCAAACTATCGAAAACAAGTTGGACAAACTTAACATTAGACTTACCTCTCAGAGGGAAGTAAGGGACTGCTGTGTGCTCTGTTTCATAGAGATGTGGCTCACTCCTACCTCACCAGACTGTGCCATACAACCTGAAGGCTTCTCAATATGGCGGCAAGGCGGCATAGTGGTTTGCACTGCTGCCTCACAGCTCCAGGGTCCCAGGTTCCCAGGGTCCCAGGTTCTGTGTTGAGTTTGTACCTTTTCCCCGTGTTTGCATGTATTCCTCCAGATGCTCTGGTTTCCTCCCACAGTCCAAAGATGTGCAGGTTAGGTGATTGTCCATGCTAAATTGCCCCTTAGTGTCCAAAAGATTAGGTTGTGTTACTAGGTTACGGGGATAGGGTGGAGGTTTGGGCTTAAACAGGGTGCTCTTTCCTAGGACCAGTGCAGATTCGATGGGCCGAATGGCATCCTTCTGCACTGTAAATTCTATGACTAATACACTGGATGGATCGCGCAATGTCATCAGGCAAAGCAAAGGGTGGAGGGGTTTGCCACCTCACCAACTCCTCATGGTGCTCGGATGTGGCAACCTTGGTGACCTACTGCTCCCCAGACCTGGAATACCTGACCATGAGGTGCCGTCTGTACTATCTTCCACGTGAGTTCACTTCAGCCATTATCACAGCGGTCGACATCCCACCCCAAGCAGAAGTGAAGAAGGCGCTGAGCATATTGTACACAGTTATACACAACAATGAAATAGAACACTCAGAGCACTTGTTCATCGTGCCCGGGGACTTCAACAAGGCCAACCTCAAGAGCGTACTGCCAAAATTCCACCAGCACATCTCCTGTCCCACCCGAGGCGATAACAATCTTGACCACTGCTGCACAAAAATCAAGGGTGCCTAACGTCCCATCCCCCGACCGCACTTTGGGAAATCAGACCGTAAGATGGCGCTCCTTCTCCCAGCATACTCGCAGAAACGTAAGTGGGAGAATCCAGTTAAGAAAGTCATGAAGTGCTGGTCCAAGACAACAGAAGAGCTCCTATGTGACTGTCAGTGGACTGGTCCATATTTAAGAACTCAGCGGCCAACCTAAATGAGTATGCCACCACCGTCACAGACTTTATCAGCAAATGTGTGGACGACTGCGTGCCAAAGAAAGCAGTGCGTACGTTCCCCAACCGGAATTATGGCTCAATCGCGAGATTGACTACATACTTGTGGTGAATGTTGTGGTAGTCGGTATTAGGGGTATTACGGTACCCAGGTTGATGCTGTAAGACCATTGATGTGGGAGGTACCTGAGACAGCAAGTTTATTGGTGAAGCCTGCCTGCTGGTTCCGCCCAGTAAGGCGGAGTATAAGAGCATGTGTCCCCCTAGCAGCTGCATTCTGTACCTGCGCTGCTGGGGGAAACATAAGTCCGACCCCCTGGTCGAGATTGCCCAGCTCCTACATGCCAACGTGGCGCACCGCGACGGCCGACAAGATACAGTCTCCCTCCGGGACCTGGTCAACGCGCCCCCCTCCCCACTGCTTACCGCTACCCCCTGGGGCTCCTGTACTGTCCCACACCTACAGTGCCACCGACCTCCACCACCCTGCCTGCCCCCATCTCTCAACCGTCACCAACACGCCGGACTGAAGCCCCAGACAACACGTTCTCGGAGTCAACAACTACAACACCCGTACCGGCCGCACTGCCAGAGCTGAGGAGGTCCAAAAGAACAATCCGGCCTCCAGACAGACTGAACATATGACGACCCCACTTCACCCCTGCTGGACTTCATTTTTAACAGGGGGTGAATGTATTTACCATAATATAAGTTGTCTGTATAGTACTGTGGCCTATGCCCAGGTAATGGTAATATGATCTCCTTCCATGTATTGTACTGGAACCCTGGTGGGCTCCGGTTCTGGCTCAGCCCCAGGGGGCGGTATATAGACCGGCCGCCTGTGGGCAGGGCTCATTGTTACAGCAGTCGCAGGCAGGCAAGTTCTAAGATAATAAAGCCTATGTTCACTCGTTCTCATCGTCTTGTAGTGAATTGATGGTACATCACTACTGAAGGCCAGGTCTGATGCATTCAAGTCAGGCGACCCTGACCTGTACAAGAAATCCAGGTACGACCTCTGCAATGTCGTCAGGTATGTCAAAGGACAATATCAGACCAAGCTAGGGACACATGAATGTGCATTTTGTGTACTGTTCAAAACTTTGAATTCTTTAAGTAAAACGACAAACTGTCTTTCTGCCAAGCTTCGTCCAAGCTAGAGTCACAGACTAGCGTTACGGACTCTCGTCAATTGTGGAAAGACCTAAACAACATAATGGGTTACAAAGCGAAGCCAAGCAGATTCTCAGCAGTAACGCACCCCTCCCTGGTGAACTCAATGCAGTCTATGCTTGGTTCTAGCAGGAAACCATCAAACTGCTGTCAACTGTCCCAGCATCCTCGGACACACCCATACCCACTGTCACTGCTTCCAAAGTCAGATCGGCCTTCTTGAAAATGAACCCTTGGAAGGCGACGGGTCTGGACGGAGTCTCTGGCCGTGCACTCAGATCCTTTGCAGACCAGCTGGCAGATGTGTTCGCGGACATCTTCAACCTGTCCCTACTCCGGTCCGAGGTTACCACCTGCTTCAAGAAGACCATCATCAAACTGGTGCCAAAGAAGAAGCAGGAAACGTGCCTCATTGACTACCGTCCAGTGGCCCTGACTTCAGTCGTAATGAAGTCCTTCAAGAGGTTGGTCATGAGGCACATCAACTCCATACTCCCACAATGCCTAGATCCACTGCAATTCGCATACCGCCGCAACCAGTCTGCAGCAGATGCCATCTCCCTGGGCTTACACTCATCCCTGGAACATCTCGCAACAAGTCCTATATCAGACTCCTATTTATTGACTGCAGCTCTGGCTTCAACACCATAATCCCAGCCAAGCTCATATCAAAGCTCCAAAACCAA
The DNA here is from genome assembly GCF_902713615.1 of Scyliorhinus canicula. Classification (NCBI taxonomy): domain Eukaryota; kingdom Metazoa; phylum Chordata; class Chondrichthyes; order Carcharhiniformes; family Scyliorhinidae; genus Scyliorhinus; species Scyliorhinus canicula. The sequence continues at coordinate 69,566,626 of NC_052159.1, read as the reverse complement.
GGACTTGGCTCCTCACTCTGCAACTGGATCCTCAACTTTCTGACCCATAGACCATAATCAGTAAAGATATACAACAACACTTCCTCCATGACAGCCCTCAATACCGGGGCCCTGCAAGCTGTGTACTTAGCCCCCTAATAGACTCCCTATACACACATGAGTGCATGACAAAATTTGGCCCCAATTCTAACTACATGTTTGCTGATGACACAACCGTAGTGTGTCGGATCTCACGCAATGATGAGTCAGAATACAGGAGGGAGATAGAGAACCTAGAGGAGTGGTGTAACAACAACAATCTCTCCCTCAATATCAGAAAATCTAAAGAGCTGGTCATTGACTTCAGGAAGCAAAGTATTGTACACACCCCTGTCTGCATCAACGGGGCCGAGGTGGAGATGGTTGACAGCTTCAAATTCCTCGGTGTGCACATCACCAACAATCTGCCCTGGTCCACCCACGTCGATGCTACGACCAAGAAAGCACATCACGCCTATACTTCCTCAGGAAACTAAGGAAATTCGGCATGTCCACAGATCCGACCATCAATTCACTCAGAGACACGAATTGGAGTAAACTGTGGCTTTAATCGGCTTACAACTGAGCCTGCCTGCGACTATGCTGAACTGAGGGCAGACTCGCAGGACCACAGCACTTATGTTTCCTGATGGGGTCGGAGCCAAGGGCGGAGCCCTGTACATGCTCCTCATCTCCCCCTGTGGGCAGAGCCGCGCAACGGCTCACAGATGGAGCCCACAGGGACACAGTAATGTACAGTGTGAATTATAGTGGTTACACATTCACCACATCAACATTGACTCTTACCAACTTTTACAGATGCACCATAGAAAGCATCCTATCTGGCTGCATCACAGCCTGGTATGGCAACTGCTCGGCCCAAGACTGCAAGAAACTTCAGAGAGTCGTGAACACAGCCCAGTCCATCACTCAAACCCGCCTCCCATCCATTGACTCCAGCTACACCTCCCGCTGCCTGGGGAAAGCGGGCAGCATAATCAAAGCCCCTCCCACCCGGCTTACTCACTCTTCCAACTTCTTACCTCGGGCAGGAAATACAAAAGTCTGAGAACATGCACTAACAGATTCAAAAACATTGTCTTCCCCACTGTTACTAAACTCCTAAACGACCCTCTTATGGATTGATTTGATCTCTTCACACATCTTCTCTACTCAGTAGTGCTACATTCCTGTATGCTTCACCTGCTGCCTGTTGTCTATGTATTTACATTGTGTATTTTATGTTTGCTCTATAATGTATTTTCTGAGCTGTACACAGAACAACACTTTTCACTGCACCTCGGTATGCATGACAATAAACATATCCAAATCCAAATAACGTTACGTGTGGGTGTCTAGATACAAGGTCTATGGTCCGGTGAACAGGGGCCCAGCCGGATGCATGGGTAGGGTGTGTCAGATGGTGTGAGGAAGAGCAATGGGGGAACTAGAGGGTTCTGGCATGAAAGACACCGCTGGTTGTCAGTCTCACACCCTCACAGATATTGCACGGGATGGATGATATCTTGGACCCCAGGCAAACTGCCTTAGTGGTGCAGCTGGCTGGCCAGGCAGCCAGATGGCAGAGGAGGCAATAGCAGCAGCATTGACAGAGGCTCAGGATGACGCCTCATGTGCAGGATCCCGCCTCACATCCTGTGAGCCAAGCCGCCCATCAGATCAGGGAGGGACCCAGAGGGGGAGGCCCACGATGGCCCTAGATGTACAAGCTTCACTGGTCTTTCGAACAGATGACAGACAGCGTGTGCCGCAGGAGGCTCTGCCTCAACAAGGGACGTTGCGGCACCTGTGCCATACCTTTGCTGACTTGGCACCACGCGGAGGCATAGGATACCCACCCCTAGTTGCCATCAAGGTCACCACAGCCATGACCTTCTACCCTTCAGGATCATTCCAGGGCTTGAGCGGCAACTTGTGTAGCTTTCCAGAAGCTACAGTCCACAAGTGCATCCATGAAGTCACGGATGTCCTGTTTGCTAGAAAACTAGAAACTTTAACATGGACCAAGCATAATAAGATCCCAGGGCCGCAGGATTCTCCACCATCAATGAGATGCCCACGGTCCAGGGGATAATAGATGACATGCATTGTCGCCTTGCGCACCCAGGGCCCTCTGGGAGGGTGCTAAGTCAACAGGATGGGGTTCCACTCCCTGAACGTACAGCTCGTGTGTGACCACCACATGAAGATCATGCACGTGTATGCACGCTTCCCAGGGAGTGTGCACGAAAGCTACATCCTGGCGCAGTCAGACATTCTGGGTCTCTTCGAGGACCACCCCAGGATGTCTGGTTGCCTCTTGGGGGCGTAAGGGGTACTAGATGAGGAACCAGCCAATTCTACCAGTGCAGAGACCTGTGACCAATGTGGAGACCCGATACAAAGAGGCCAACGCGGCCACGCGTGGTTCCCATGCCTCACTTTGTGGTCGCCTGCTTTGTGGTGGTCTGCTGTGTCTTTCACAACCTGGAACAGCAGCGGTACAACGTGATGGAGATGGAAGGGGAGAAATATGTGGCCGCGTCCAACGATGAAGATGAGGAGGTGCTGGAGCAGGCGGGGCTGTAGGATGGGCCCGGGAGGCACCCGCAGGACCAGCTGGAGGATGGGCCGGCAAGTCTAGTGAGCCAGGAAGGCCCTCATCCGCGTCCACTTCACGTAGGACATGGCCTCGTCTGTCACTTCCCTCTTCCCAAAACCCACTCCCCCCTTCCCGCACTCATACCCCCAATCCCTCTGCCTTCCCCCTCTCCCCTTCACCATCCTCCCTCCCTGCTGCTTACTGTGACCCTGACTGGGACATGCTGTTGAGGTTCTCAGCCGGTACGGACTGAGCAACTCATTGACACCTCTACCCATGCTGTAGACATCGTGCACCAGGCTTTCCACTGCTGACGCCAGACTAGGAGTGATGGCCTCGCTGCCACGCATTACCGGTGCCATCTCCTGCACCCATGGCCTCTGGGGCTCCTCCAATCAGCTGTGGACACGTTGGACTGTCGCTGACATCCCCTTCTGAATCTCACAGCCACACACGTCCTGTCTGCATCAACTCCAGGTAAACCTGTCCCAGAGGCTCAGCTTAGATTGGGACCCAGTTGGGTCCTGGGATCTCTGACTGCTGTCTCCCCTGGGTTTTCCTGCCTCCACCTTATGTGTATCAGCAGCTGTGTGGTGCTCACCAGAATGTGGCACAGAAGCCTGACCACTACTGTCACCCACCGCAGTACTGGTGGAGGGTGGGGTGACAGTTGTGCTGCAATAATGGTGGCATCCTCAGGGCTCTCCTCTGAGGTGTTCTCTTGGGAGGTGGGGCACCCCAGATGGGCTGGCATCATTGGCTGCAGATCCTGTGGGAAAACAGACATGTGGTCAGTTTGAGGGATGGGTCAGTCTTTATGGCATTAACAGCTCACATTTGACAGGTCATCTGGGTAGGGGCAGGTAGGTTCTCACCTCTGTGCCATGACCCGACCTCTGTCTTTGGCCATCTCCGTGATCTCCAGGGCCCGTTCTTCATAGGGGTGAGGAACCTGATATCCAGCACCCTGCCACCCGTCTGGGCCCTCTCCCATTGGTTGTGGGCCAACTTCTCCTGCGGGGACACATCGTTAGCAGCAAGCATGGTTCATCGAGGGTGCTTGGGGAAATGGGCCGTTTAGGTGGGAGGAATGGGGAGTATGTTGTGGTGGTGAGGAGTATGGGGGGTGGGGAATATGAGGGTGTGGGGGGTGTAGTGGGTGTATGAGGGGGGAGTATGGGTGGATATGGATGGGCCGGGGCACAGAGTGGTGCGGTGCAGGGGCGGGGCCAGCTGCATTCACCTGGGGGTGTGGGGGGGGGGGGAGGGTGGTCCAGTGCAAACTCACCCGAGTGGCCTGGTGGAGGTCATTGACCTTCTTGCGTCACTGGATGCAGGTCCTCCTGGTCACACTCCCCAAGTGGACTGCTGCTGCCACTTCCTCCCAGAGGGCATTGGTTGCCCTGTGGCTAACCCTCCGAGACCCTCAGGGGAAGTGGGCATCCTGTCTGGCCTCTACCCTTCCAGTAGCCTGCCCAGGTTGGCATTCCCAAATCATGGGGCTGGTGGTCTCGACGCCATGGCTGTGAGCTGAGTGGGGTTGGCGGTGCAGGATTGGTTTAAGTGCTGATCTCCATTAGTAATGAGGAGCTGGCGAGCGCGGTTCTGATGAATTGGCTGGCAAGCCTTCATTTGCGGTGAGAACTTCATGGGGCCTCGTTAAGTGAACCAATTAACGTTTTATCGCAGTGACGGCCTCGTAGGGCCGAGCGTCGGGAAGCTCGCGGCAGTTTCCGCTCGCTACCACACTTAGAAACCTTTTGGTTAAATCATGCCCACATTTTGAGAGGGGATGTTTTAACCTCTCGAATGCTGTGACTTTTAAAAGAAGACACTAAAACTGGCTTGTTTGTAATCTTAAATCAAAAGAAAGAATTATTTTTTATTTTTCACAACACCCAAAATGTAATTCCAACCAGCACCTTCTCCTCACACATACAAGAAAAGATGGATTCTGCAGATGTCGCATGTACTTTCCTCAAGATGGTCATAGAAACCTTGCAAGCTTGAAGCATTCGCTCTTGATTGAATGGAGAAAAATTAAGGTTGGAGGTTTCTGGTGATCGAATTCACACTGGTTCACCCCAAACACCAACAAAATTATGGCTACCCAATGGTTGTTTGAGCCCCTGCAGTGAAAAATATACTCTTGCAAGTAAAATGAATAAACCCCACTTCTATCCCAAAGGTGATTTTTGAGACAGGATTCAGAACCTCTCCATCGTGGTGAAAATCCTGGCCCATATCTTTTTCTGCGAAAAATTCCACAAGTCTGTTTCTGTCTCTTCATCAGATTTCTAATCTTTTATCTGGGACTAACTCACATGTATTAAGCTCAGCAGTCTTAATTGTGCCATAATCTGAAGACTGCTCATCAGAAAGAGTTGAACAAACCACCTCTGCTTTTCTTACCAAAACAATTTTAAATAAAATTGTCTGAATTTCTTATGGCCATTGTAACTCCATAGCAAAGTTCTCAAACTAGACAAAATACCTTTCAACTTCTCCGACTGAATTTCGGGACTAGGTGAAATTTCCTTGCCATATCAAAACCAGGAGTTAAATCTGACCCATCAAGCCTGCCTGCTACTCCTTGTTCATGCAAGCAAAGCCTTTTCTAACTAGTTCAAATTTCCAGGCGTTCCTCTCTCTTGGCACTTCAAAGTGTCCTTTTCCTTTTCTCTTGAACATTCTAATTGAAGTTTTCACATTTTCCCCGCTTTTTCCTCTCGTTCCAGTTCAAGGTATTTTTCACTGCTCTTTCTCAAACTCAGTTTTTTGCTTTTCTCTTTCCAATTTGAGTTGCTTCATTTGTAACTAAATTCTAGCGAACTCAATATGCGTTTTGTCTGGATTACCTTTTAGTCTTCAAAGTTCAAATGGTTGAACCAATACTTCAACATTTCCGACTTCGTAGTGCTTACTTTTAACTCTACTCCCAGTTTTTTTTGCTATTGCTTTCAAATTAACCTTTGGAAAATGTTGCAAAGCACTTCATCAATACACATAGGGCGGGATTCTCTGTAGCCCGGCACACAAATCGGGATCGTCGATCAGGCAGAGAATGGCTTCCGACGCCGGATTCGGGGAAGGCGCCTGTTTGATGCCGGGTCGCGATGCTCTGCCCCCTCCAAATTGGTGTCATCGGGATGCAAGTACAGTCGCAAGGCCGTTGGCGTGTCATAAGCCGGCCCACCCACGATGCTCCGCCCTCGATGGCTGAGTTCCCTTCGGCGCAGGCCAAGTGTGATCCCAACAGTCTGTAACCTAGCGTGCCGGCTGCGGACAGTGTCGAGGCTGCCACACACGTCCGGAATCCGTGCCGCTGGCCAACGGACTGCTGCTAGGGCTGGGGGGAATGGTGGGGGTGACAAGGGGGTGGGTTGTGGGGTCGGGATGGTTGGTTTAGGGTTCCAGTACGGCTGCTCCATGTTTTGCAGCGCGACCAGTGAAGCTCATCAGGCCTGTGCATGCACGGCCCAGGACCTGGCATATCCAACCATTTTCCACGCGATACGCGGGTGCTCCACGTGGCACCTGTGCTAGCCCCTCACAGGCACGGGAATCGGAGAGGGGTTTGCATTATTTTCCCTTCATGAAATCACCCATGGATTCTCCATTGGTGCCGGCACTTAGCCTCAGGAATGGAGAATTCTGCCCCTAGTCCCTTTTAACGTCTCAATAAATGCAGCAAAAATCACGGTCAAATCATGGTCATTTGAACTTTGGCTAAACCCAGTGTCCTTGTCTCAGACTGTGCATTCAAAATCCCATAAAGGGCCCCCATTTGTTACAATCCCTGTAGAGTGATAACTTTATTAAAAATAAATTCAACCTTCCAGTTATTAGTTGAAAGAATGAGACATCTTAAAATGTGAAATCGTGACATCTACTGTAACAAATTACTAAAAACACTATCAACTAATTGCTGGAGTAAATGTTCTGGTCCTGCCCGCCATGGAAATTGTCGTGGGCAGGACTGATAATTAATAGGCCATTTAAAGGTCCATTGACCTTGGGCAGGAATTTCCAGTCTGGAGCAGGAGCCGCTGGAATACCCAGCCCATTATCTTTGTAGGCAACTTAAACTTTAAACCACAGAATGAAACACCACTCTTTTTATTCTTACCTCAACTTTTTGGTTTCTAACTGCTTGCTCTCTCCCATGTCCAGGCAGACTTCAGAACAAGGTCACATGACATCCTTCATTTCCCCCTGAATTTAAAGAAATAGATCCAAAACATAACCATCTTACAAATCTCATAATTTAACAGACTTAAATAAAATTGGATGGGCAATAGGAAGTAAACTTGCAGAACTACAGAGATAGAATGACTAGTTTGCTTTACAGGATGCTGGCATGGACTTGATATGCTGAATGACCTCCTGTGCCTTAAATGACTCCATAACTGGTTACTCCAGGGCCACTGTGCTCCAATATGCTAATATACATGGTGAGTGGTGGAAGTATGTGATGGCGAAACAGATCACCAGGGTCTTTGCACCCAGTGAATCTGGCAGCAAATATGAAAGATGTTTTATTACATTCACAGTAGTACCCAGGTAAGTGAACTCTGCAGTGAATAGGGAATATGGTGCTTCCTTTAAGAAAACAACAGAAAGTAGGCGATGGTTTTCATTTCAGCGAGTGAGAACCTTCTCTACATTCAGATGGCAGGATCTCTGTCTGGATTCAGCACGGATTTATCCTAACGATACAGGGAAAATGGGAGGAGGTTATTGCTATGACTCTAGAGCATGCAAATGGAATGCACCCCACGATGGTGTGGATTAAAATCCATAGAATTCCTACAGTGTAGAATGAGGTTATTTAACCCATCGGCTCTGCACCGACCCTCCAGAAAAGCATTTTACCCAGACCCACTCCCCCACCCTATCTCCATAACCCTGTAACCCCACCTAACCTGCACATTTTTGGACACGAAGGGGCAATTTAGCATGGGCAGCCACCTAACCTGCACACCTTTGGACTGTGTGAGGATGCTGGAGCACCTGGAGGAAACCCACGCACACACGGGGAGAATATGCAAACTTCACACAGTCACCCAAGGCTAGAATCAAACCCAGGTCCCTGCCGCTGTGAGGCAGCAGTGCTAATCACTGTGCCACAATGCCAGGATTATTCACAGACTGGGAATTTACAGGGTTTCTGGAAACCCGAAAGAAACAAAATGGCAAATAGAATCTAAAATCTCCCCGCTCCACCACCCTATCCCCACGCTTCCCAAGGATGATCTATGGATCCAATGCTAGGGTAAAGCAGCAGACTACTCCTCACCTCACAACTTTGATCCTTTGACGCTCCTAATTCCAATGAGAAGCCTTGGCAAGAGGAAAGCACACAACAAAGTGCACCTAGGCAGTGCAGATGAGTTGGGCCAGGAAGATAAAGCACATTCCTGCCATCACAGGCCTGTTCAGTCCATTGTGCCTCTCATATATCCAGAGAGAAAGTTTTGTCTTCAGACAAAAACTCGCAGAGTACGTCGCACGCCGTATCTACGGCCTCAGGACATTGCCTGAGCCCCCCCCCCCCCCCCCCCCCCCCCGATGCTCCGCCCCGGCCGGTCGAGTTCCCGACCGTGTGGGTCTCTCATGGTCTCATCCGTCTGGAAATCAGCGTGGTGGGTGCGGACTCAGTCCAGCGCCGCCACAGTTGGGGGAGGAATGATCCACGGGCAGGGGGGGGACATTATTCGGGGCTGGGGGCACTGTGGGGGGGGGGGGGGTGGGTCCAGGTCGCGCGAGCCAGCCAAAGTGGGGGACTATTTCACGGGCCAGGTCCGCCAGTGGCCTCTGCCATGAAGCATGCCGCAGCCACTGTAGGCCACCGCCGTGCACATGAGCGGCCACGGATCCGGCAATTCTCCGGGGCGTATCGGCAGCTGGAGCCGGGTGCTCTATGCTGCTGTCCTGCTAGCCCCCAGCAAAGCAGAGATGTCTGTTTTGCGGCAGTTTTCCCGGCGTTCCTACGCCAGCATGGGTTCATAGCCCCAGAATCAGAGAATCCAGTCCAGTCTTCCTGCATGTACATAGAGTGGGTTGAATTTTACCAACCCTGTTAGGACAGGTTGGGAGACAGGGAGGTTCATAACAGGCATTCCACTCCTTGCCTTCCCATTGATTAGGCATTTCTGGAAAGTTGGGATGCTCCTCCTGCCCTAAGACCAGTTGAGCCACTAAAGTAGCTGACATTTTATCTGCAGCCTGTGGGACCTTTTTCACAAGAGAAGGCCACCTGGTTGAAGCTTGTGGACTTCCTGTGGACTTAGGGGAGGGGGGGTTGGGCGCAGAGGACCTCACTGCGACCAGCTTCACAGCAACCATACCTCCCCCGCTACCCTCACTAAGTACTCTCCCCACCTTGCTGGGCCTGCTTGATTGGCTCTGTCACCCCCCCCCCCCCCCACCCCCCCATGACCCCAGATACCTGGTTGGGAGAGTGGCCTGCCCCAATAGCATTCTCCTCTTCCAGGTTCAATCGTACCATCTTCCAGGTTCAATCGTATCAATAGCACTGCTAAGACTTCTGAAGTGCTGGCTCATCGACTGGCCGGCAGCTCTTTCGGGGGTGGGGGGGCACCCAACTTTTATAATGCTGCTGGGGTTACCAAGATTGGCTGAGGGCGTTTACCCTAGCTCTCAGGCCTGTTGCTGGGGCCCCTGTCACTCCAGTAGGTGAATTTTTGCAGGGTTTTTCTTCCTCGCTTGCATTGCAGACAAGACAAAGAATCCCTACTTATTGTCAGAGTTACAGCAGGCAAATTGAGGAACCCAATCTACATTTAAATTTTCCGCCATAGTATGTTTGGACTTACAAATGCTTCCCTCACAAAAAGGACAACTTAAAGTACATTCTGAAAAACCACCATCCCCTTTTATGAAGCAGTGTAAAGCAGGTTTAATTTACTCATCAGTCATGCATTGCTCAAACCAGTGAAATTAAGTGTGGGATCATTTTTTATATTTTATTAATTTAATTTAATTCCCTCTCCCTCCCTCTCCAAAAGTAATTCATTGGAAAATTGAGCAAGGTCAAACACCCTTTGTCAGGCCCTGCACAGTTGGTGGGCCTCACACAATCAGAGTCAATGCTGTTTCCTTTAAATATATAATGTAATCATGTAGAAGCAATTCTTAATATACCGATCAAATATTTTCTGCTTTCTTGCAATTAATAAAGTAGCAAAAGAAAATTGGTGCATTTCTTTGTGTCTCTGATAGTTCAAACTTTCAATACTGATTAGAATTCAAAGTGCAGTTGCTAAATGGCCATAATAATTAATTCCACATTATTGTCTTTTCTCTGCCTTTTGTGCAAAACAACAACTTGCATTTATATTAAGCTTTTAATGTAGTAAAACACCCCAAGGTGCTTCATTGAAGCGTAATCAATAAAATTTGATACCAAGCAATATCAGTTGACTTTAGGATAGATAACCACAAAATGGAACTAAAGAACACCTTAAAGAGCGAGAGAAAGGTAGGGTGACACGAAAGATAGTCCATACTTCTTTTTTAACGTTTCTCAAAATGTCTCTGAAAATTCATTCTGTTTAGCCTGGGAAAAAGCCCACTGGTCCAAAACTGAACTGCCAACTAGTGGCAGTAGGTGTATGGAAAAGAGCAAAATATAAAGAGGAATAGTCTGTGGTTTCATATTTTCATTTTGCATTTTTTTCAACACAAAAATAATCTATGAACTTCAGTGTTACTTGACTTTAAAGTTTTAAGTTGAGCTTTGCTCTGTTGGTAGCCATTTTTACTTAATTATATGCCATTTCAAAGAATTACTTTGAGCTTACATTTTGAAGGTCATATATATCCTGTGCTGTAAGCAGAATTCTGAACCAAATTCTTTCAAACTCTGTCTCAGAATAAAGTGTCCACTAATTACCTGCACAGTTATGACATACATTTATAAGTGATGTTCGAGATGAAACTCTGAATCAAACATCAATTCTTCCTCAGTGTTTATCTTTCCTAAAATAAGACAGTAAAAGCAATAGTTTCCCAGGTATTCAATCATTCTCTCTGTGTCACAGGAGAGGCAGTTTAGGAATGAGTCTGCCCACAGTTCACAGCTGACAGCGTTGAGATGGAATCATAAAAGTCAATTAATCATTAAAAGCTGTTAGAAGCGCACATCGAACAGCTCTGGCATGAAATGTTAATCAGTCCAGTATCAATATAATAAATTCCTGCAAATTGGGGAGATCAATAACTTTGAAGCTGAAGAGATCAATTGCAGGGCACCAGGCCTCTCCTTTGGGCCCTGGTGACATGGTTGCCACGCGAATAAAACACCTCCAGGCATGTTGCCAACAGAGGTCATCTTCCCAACAGGCTGTTCATTTCAGCAATTGTTACCACGGTGACAGCATGTCACAGTTGCCCTAGTGTCCTGCTGGGGTAGGTGGAAGCCAATGCATCACTGGCTTTGATGGATTTGTCAATAATACTTAGCAGGGGAGGAGAACTGTTCACATAACACTTGCAGGTCTGCTGTCCCAGAGTGGGTCAGGGTGATTTAATTGTTTGCAAGGAGGTGTGAGCCTGCATACATACAAGGATTAACTAGCGTGCACAAAAAGCACAAGGTTTTCATCTGAAATTGCTTTAGGTTAAAATCCCCAGTGAAAAAGAACAATAAGCAACACACGCCATTTAACTATTCCGTTCAAGAACAAAATATGAAACTATTGTAAGCACGCTTATACCAATATAGTATATCAGGGTTTTAAAGGGGAAAAATTTATAAGTTACTTGTTGTGTTATGTAATTTGGAATAACACAAGCTGCCACTTGATGCAGTTTTGAGTAAAAGATGCTCCAGACTTTGAAGTGAGTTCAATCTGTTTTATTGAACTATTAACACAGTTCTCAATGAGTTCGACTCTCTGCTAATCTAAATGTAGTAACTCAGTCTAACTGAACCAGCCTTGCTCTAAGCCACGTGCTGGGGTGTGATGCTGAGGATACACCCTGTCTCACTCTGTAGATGTTGGTCTGTGGAAAGAGGCGGGGTGTGAGTGCTTCATCCCTTTTATAGTGAGATACCACCCCTGAGTGTCCTGACTGCTCATTGGTCGTGTCCTATTCTATGTGTTCATTAGCTGCATGTTTGCATATCATGGCATTACTCACATCAGTTTTACATTTAAATAGATGTCAGTTGATCATTAATTTTCTGGCGGTTGTGGTGGTATGAATTTATTAGAGCTAAAGGATTCCAGAAGCAATTTTTGTCTTGCTTTCCCTGCCAACAATAGAAATAGCTTTAGAAAAAGCTGAAATTATACAGCAACTCTGGAAGAAAATACTATTAAAAGCCTTAATTAACTACCACATCTTCATTTTGTTTCTGTGCTTTATTAAAGTTTGCACATTCAGATTAGTCAACGGATGCAGTAAATCAGCATGTTGCTTTTTGATCCCGAGATTCTGAATATAAATTCCAATCCACTCCGTATCGGAATAAAAATCCAATGCAAGCAAAAGACAAAACTTGTAACTGGAACCAGCGTACTAGAGTGGCAGAGTGGTCCTCTAAGTCAGAGATCCTGCGAGGCCTAGTCGAGGTATTATGACATATACTTGCTCTATGCTATACCTGAACTGGGCAAACTTGATAGTGTCACGAGGAATTGTCCTTTTAATTCCCACAAATTCAATCACCTCACTTAGAAAAGGCACGTCAATTATAAGTGCTTCATGTAATGCAAATTTGAACCACATTGTCTGGCTTTTATATATAAAATGATCCCATAAGCAAAGATATCTTAACTGGGAGAGAAAGGTTAGAAAATTAGAAGACGCAAGTGATCATTTTCCGCCTTCATTCTGCTGGCAAGAAGCCGCACTAACCAACCACATATAACAGCACAGTAGCACAGCAGTTAGCACAGTTGCTTCACAGCTCCAGGGTCTCAGGTTCGATTCCCGGCTTGGGTCACTGTCTGTGCAGAGTCTGCACGTTCTCCCCGTGTGTGCGTGGGTTTCCTCCGGGTGCTCCTGTTTCCTCCCACAATCCAAAGATTTGCAGTTAGATAGATTGGCCATGATAAATTATCCTTAGTGTCCAAAAAGGTTAGGTGGGGTTACCCGGTTACGGGTAAAGGGTGGAGGCTTGCGGTGCTCTTTCCAAGGGCCGGTGCAGGCTCGATGGGCTGAATGGCCTCCTTCTGCACCGTAAATTCTATGATTCTATGAACAGAAATTTACAATGCACACTCAGCACAATTTTTGACCCATGTATTTAAATGATAGGAAAATGAGGCATAGCGCACAGTCAAATTACTGACATTTGGTCCAGTAGAGTGAGGTTCCCTGTCAGAAGATAGAAATAAAAACATTGCCCTGAGTAACGTGAGACAATAGCACCAGATCAGCTCATTTGTACTGCAAGTGCCTGAAAAGGCCTGCATGATTCTTCTAATAAGATCCTTGTCATATAAGTGATGGGTAAAAGAATATTGAAGAGTCAAAGATAAAGGTGCTGGGCTGGAAAAGGCACAGTTCAGTGAGATTAGAACGGATCTGGTCGGAATTAGAAGGGCAAAAAAAAAAATAGCAGACTTAGATCAGCAGTGAATAATCTCAAAAAATGAGATGGATAGAGTAAAAAAATCAATTCCTGGGAGGCAAAAAAGAGGGTGCAGCAGATAATAGTCTGCTCTGATAAGTAGGGATTAAAACTAAACTGAAGGTTAAACCGGAGAGCAGGAATTAGCCAAGGAGCTGCGGCTATGGTGATGAATGTAAATAAATATTTTGTAGCCATTAATAAATGGAGGCAAAAGTAAGAATATAGATTCATTAGAGCAGAATGCTGAAAAATCATTAGAAATAACTGTTGTAAGGGCCCTTCCTCTTGATTCTCTAATTTCCATTTCTTTTATTTTGCCGTTATAATTTTGATCCATGGATGTTTAATGGACATATACCTTTCAGTCGAGCAGAGGAAGTGAGGAACTCAAAAGTTGGAATATAGTACACTGTGATAGCTTTGAACAGCAGAACCCAGACTTTTTCGCCACCTGAGAAAGATTGGAGGGATTCAGTTCGATTGGTTGGCTGGTGGCCAATGAATTGACAAATGGTAAGATCCTACCTAGCAATAGATGGTGATTGGGTCCTACCCGAGTGGGATGGCTTTCAGAGAACCAAGGAAAGGACAGTCAGATCTTGGACGCTCAGAGAAGAAGCTGTGTGTGTCTCTCTCGCTCTTTCTCCAGCAGAGCTTCATGGCTACTATTTAAAGAGCCCAATTCTTTTTTTTCCAATTAGGGAGTAATTTAGCATGGCCAATCCACTTACCCTGCACATTGTGGGGGTGAGACCCATGCAGACATGGGGAGAATATGCAAACTCACACAGAAAGTGACCCGGGGCCAGGATTGAACCAGGGTCCTCAGTGCCATGAGGCAGCAGTGCTAACCACTGCACCACTGTGCCACCCCAAGGTACTGTGGGCGCGATTCTCCCAAAACGGGAGAAATCGTAAGGCTGGCGTCAAACCCGGGCGGGTTTGACGCCAGCGCGCCCCTTCCTGACCGGGAACCGATTCTGGTCCCCGGTCGGGGCTAGCAGCCCGACGCCGCAAGCTCCGGCATCACGGGCTTAACGAATTTCGTTAAGCCCGCTTGCCCGAGTTAGCGCCGGCTGACGCGTCATATGACGTCAGCCGCGCATGCGCGGATTGGAAGACTCCAACCCGCGCATGCGCGGATGACGTCATCGCGTATTTGCGCGCAACCCGCGCATGCGCGGGCCGGGATGCCCCTCAGCCGCCCCGCGAATGGATACTGCGGGGCGGCAGAAGGACAAATAGTGCGCGGGCAACGGGCCCGCTGCACGCGATCGGTGGGCACCGATCGCGGGCCCATGGCACCCTTGGCACGGCCGTGGTACTGCCGTGCCAATCGGTGCCATGGTTATAAAAAGCGAGTTGTTCCCGCCGTTTTTACGAACGGCCAGACCAGGTCTGTTTGCCGTTCGTAAAAACAGCGTAAAGGGACTTCGGCCCATCGAACAGCTGTGAATCGCTGCCGGCCGTAAAAAAACGGCGGCAGCGATTCGTGTCGGGAGTTGGGCGGGGGGGGGGGGGGAGACAATAGCGGGAGGGCGGGAAAAATGTCGGGAAGGCCCTCCCGCTATTCTCCGACCTGTTGTGGGGGTCGGAGAATTTCGCCCTGTATTTCTGAACCCACATAAAACCTGAGTGAATCTACAGTGAAAATTATTACAGACTGAAAGCAGAAACCTCGAGCGGAAAGTCGAGACTGAAGAAAGGTGTGCTAGAAGACAACCATTGAACCAAAGACTCTTATCCTTTTACTTTCATCATTATTTTTAGACCACTCTTTTCTCCTCTGTGTTTGTTTGTCTGTGGCTGTGTGTATATAGAGGGTGGACCGAGTTAAAGGGGGGGGGGGGTTACGAATTAGATAATAGTTAACCAGTTGTATTTGCTGCATATTTCATTATAGTTATTAATAAAAATGAATTGTGTTTAATTTTTTAAAAATTTAAAAAAAAATTTAGAGTACCCAATTATTTTTTCAAATTAAGGGGCAATTTAGCGTGGCCAATCCACCTACTCTGCACATTTTTGAGTTGTGGGGGCGAAACCCACGCAGACACGGGGAGAATGTGCAAACTCCACACGGACAGTGACCCAGAGCCGGGATCGAACCTGGGACCTCAGCGCCGTGAGGCAGCTATGCTAACCACTAGGCCACCGTGCTGCCCGAATTGTGTTTAATTTACAAACCTGGTGACTGTAGTTATTTGGCAGCCAAGGCTCAAAAGTTTGTGTGTTTTTCTCAGAATTATTTGTTAATTTTAATTGTGTTGAATGGGGCTGGAATTGACCGTGCACTAGCTCAGGGGGTGGTAACACTTTCTAACGGATTTGGTTCTGAAACAATTAGTAAAATGAATGAGGTCAAATTGTTCTTGAGCAGCAGCGCAGATCAGGCAAGCACAAATTGGTCGATTGTTGTACACACTGACCAATCTGCTTTTCCATTAACTTTCATGGAAAACGATATTTAGGTGATAGTAAAAGATGCAACCAATACATTATCACATGTTGCACCTTACTACCATAGTTCGCACTGAAGGGCTGTCAGAGAGGAAATGGCCACATTTTTTCAATCCTCCTTAAATCTGCAAATGAAGTCTAGGGATTTGGAGACATGTTAGTCTAACATCAATTAAGGACAAACTCATATCTCAAGATCAATTTAATAAAGCATTTAGAGATGCATGGATTAAGCAGGGACAGGCAGGAAAGTTTTGATATGGCCAAGTTATGTTCGACAAAACTAAAAGAAGTGATCAATTAGATAATTAAAGGGAACACTGCTGGTGTGGTGTATATGGAACTTCAGAAGCCACTCAAGAATCGCAACTTGCATTTGAACAGTGTTTTTAATGTAGTAAACAATGTCCCAACATTCACACCGTAATGTTATTCAGACAAAATTTGCCATAAATTTCACTAAGGCCTCTCATAAGATTTTTTTCACCAAAATGCAGCTGAGACAAAGTGTAGCAACATGTATAAAACGCTGGGTGGTAATTGACAACAAAGTATCAATAAGTGCTGTATGGATCGTAGAAGGATTGAAAGTGATTGAGCGATGAGTCCATCTTTATTCTTGATATGTGTAAATTGTTTAGACTTAACTGTACTCTAAACTTCTGTGGTTCTGTTACATGTCCCTTTTGACCTTCATATACATCCACAACATAGCTGTACAACATTTCATTAATTGGTAAACAATCACAGGGAAGATGGATTGGTGCACATTAGTTTTACAGTGAATTATACAGATTACCAGTAGCTACTTTCCTGTCTGTGCAGTGGATACAAATTGTGGTCTTGTGTGGAAAATTAGCAATGAAGACAGAAATTAGATTTATTCTGCGCAGCTTTTGAAATTTCTAATTGGAAAGCAGATAACATTTACACATAGTCCAGTGATTTAAAAATGTTCCAGACATCTGAAATCAAAATTGTGGTTGCAAACATTATCACTGCCAGTCATGTGAATTCATCAAAGATTTTGTTTCTTTGTAAGTAAACTGATAAAATTAAGTTTGGTTTGCCTGTATGAGTTAGGATACCCTTGTGCATTTGCTGGGAAAATGCCCAAAACATTGATCCTTATTTCTGTGGATAAGTTCATTCTCTTCAATGAGCAAACACTTGGAAAGGCTACTGAATAATTAAAGTTCATCCAGATATGAGACTTGGCTCAGTCAGAAAGTAATGAGTTCAAGCCTCACTCCAGAGACCTGAACACAACAGTGCAGTCCAGGAAATGCTACATTTGCTGGGATGCTGGGCAGCATCTTTCACACTGGAGTACATAAACTGGGGTGGCAGGAGCGGAAATGAGTGGGACTTCCACTCAGGGGTAGGACAGCTTGCCACTGACGATCTTGCGCTGGTCAGCTCATTACAAATGCATCCGCGAGGAGCTTGCCGAATCTTGTGGTGGGAGGGGACAGTATGTTCCTATCCCTACCCTCACCTCAAGGGGTTGAAGGCGCTGGCAACATATGTAAAGGGCACCTGGACAGCCATTCACTCACCGTATGCCAGGAACTCTGGATTATTCATCCAGAATATCCTAGAACAGATAACATGTGGTCTCACAGTTCTCCTCCAGGCTGTCCAGGAAAGGTGGGTCATCCTGGTTCCCAAAGATGTTGGCAGCAGGCCCTCCCATCTGACCACAATGGCCTGGATGGAGGTTGCAGGAGAGGTTAGCGCCTGAAAAGGTCACAAAAGAACCGCACAGCACTGCAGGAAAAAGATGAATGATCTGATGCACTCCTCTGGGGTAAGTGACACCGTTTACTCACTGAAAAGTGACACTCGTGTCGACATCAGGCACTGTAAAAGCATGTGTGCAGAGAGTTTGGGTTGCAGGACTCAGCAGCAGGTGGAAAGTGTGCACTGAATGTGTGGCAGCCGTTCATGTTCTATCAGTTGCAAGATATCCACCTTGTTAAACACTTACTGGGGAGGGTTCAGGAGCTGGCATAGGCATGCATGTTCCTAAACTGCTCATGCGCCGATGGGGATGGGACTCAAACCTTCTGCCTGTTTGCCGGACTAAAACGCTCACAACGAAAGGAAATGGGCCAAGGCTGGCGTTGACATGCCTGACCTCCGAGCCCTTAAAGGTCAGGTGAGATAAGACTTCCCCAACAACCCAATTAGGATGCCTCCAGTCTTCAGTTGTCAGATGCGCCAACAGAGTGTGACATTGTGTTAATAAGGGGGCCTGCATAGGCATTCATTAGATCTTTCTCTTCTCCATTCCAGTACCAGCAAGAAAAAGGGAAACAATAGAACACAACTCCAGCCCAGAGGAAGGTGCCTCAGAATCCTCAAAGGATGGGCTGTCATGTGTTCACCTGCAACCTCCACCAGTGTAATGGACCATCAATTGGACGCGAGGCACGATGAAGGTCCAAACTTAGGCTTTAATCAGCTAGTTGTTAGGCCGGAACATAGACAGTGACCCAAGCCAGGAATTGAACCTGGGTCCCTGACGTTGTGAAACAACAGTGCTAACCACTGTGTTACATGCAGCAAGAAGCCTGTGTGGCCTCATTAAGTGGATCAAATAACGTTGAATAGCATTGGCGGCCTCGCTCTGCAGAGTGCCGGGAAACGGGCGGTAATTCCCGCTCACTACAACACTTAGAAACCTTTCCGGAGAATTGAGCCCATAATGTGGATGAACTCCTCCATTCTTCATTCTAGTCCGTTGACTGTGTCTCATAATTCTGCCTGTTGTTTTGTCGCCTGTCTTTACATCTCCACCATGTTTATCATGACCACTTCCATGGACTCATCATCAGACTTGGGACTCAGCAAGTGCCTGGTCTCCAAGAGTCCTCCAAGTGCCAGAGACCTGTGCTGTCACTGCCTCCAATTTCTGGGAAGACGAGTCTGTGAAGTCATCCCCAGAATGTAATCTGGATCCAGGACTCACTATAGTGTGTGTCTGTGTGCTGGGGGAGGGTTCAGGTGAATGCAGCGACACATCACCATCTGATGTATCCTCAGCATCCTCCCCTCTGGTGGCAAGGGGCTTGGGTTCATGTTGGTCTGGAAATCTGCCTGGTCCTGCTGCTGCCTGTAAGGGAGAGACGATAGATTTAGTTCATGAACAGGCTAAATACAACATACTCACTGTGGTCAGGATATGATCAACTTATGGAGAGCTTCTCCAAATTGACTTGCTGGGAGAGGCCAGTCTCGCCTTCACCATAGGAGCGATCTCTGTCTTCCTCTGCTAATTCAGCATCATCTTCTTCAAAATTAGTGAATTACTGGATACTGGCCATCCTTCCTTCAGTCTGGAGTCTTTCCCTCTTGTTGTGGACCATCTTGGTCTGTACGAAGACATTGGAATATAGTGAGTAGAGAGGCTGGGAAGCATGTATGCTAACTGTGTGAGCTAAGCCCCATTGCCTCCTCCCACTCCCCCATCAGTAAGGGCTGAAGATACTGTTTGTGCAGGATGTAGATGAGATGCTGGTGAACAGCCTTTCAATGCTGATATCTTCCTCCAGAGTAATGCGTGAGATCCCTGAGCTGTTTGATACTTTGAGTGCATAATGCCATTATAAGAATGTGAGTTTGAAGTGAGATGAAGATTGACTTAACCTGACAGAGTGGATAAAATCATTCATCTTCCTGCACTGGATGGCATTTCTCTGGGGGTTGCCTGTGGAGTTGACTTCCTTCGTGACCAACTGCCAGGCTGGTGAGATGTGGTCGGTGGATCCCTGGGAAAATGAACCTCCCTCTGCTGATGGACACCTCTAATTAAAACCTCCAGGGAGCCATAGCTTAACCTTTTAGTTTCTTGGGATTACCACCTGAACTTTTGACATTACAATTGGCTGCAGAGTGAAATGTGTGAGTTCAGCTGATGTTTAAATATGGCGCCAGGAACTTTGATCCCATGAACTGATGGCTGGCAGACGAATCAGTGCCCAATCACATGTGATTCAGCGAGCAGCAAGCCAATGCACAATTAATGAGGTTGCAAGCAGAAGGTTGGGTGTGAAAACCCAACCTGCTGATCAGCATGAAACCTACCGCTAATCTCACCCACCACTGCACTTCATCCCTAGAGCATAAAATTCCTCACTTTATCTATCTTTTCCAAACACAGCACCTAGGTGCCAGTCTAGCATCTGCAGCTGAGGAGGAGGCAGCTCATTGAATGTGATGATTTTGTCAGGAGGCTTCTGATGGCCCGATGCCAAAAGAGCCCTGGCTTGTTAAGGGTCTCCTGCAGAGGTGCAGGTGCACCCCTTTCCCCCCCACCCCCTCCTCAGCCTGACCTGCTGGGGACAATGGGATTACTGGCAGAGGGGAGGTTGAGCGGCAACATACAATTGGAGTGCTTTGGGATGAAGCCCCTGGGATGCCTTGTTGGCACTCCTTCCTGTCAGTACATAATTGCACCTCCAAGACTCCTTGAGATGTTGGGATACCGCGAGGGATGTTCCCTTGTTGTCTAGTCACTGCTACACTGCACCCATGGAAAGAGCTATGAAGTGCAGGTCCAAGTGCATATCCACCAGCTACTTTGCATCTTGCTGGACCTATGTCTTCAAGGTGGCCCTCACACTTTACATGGAGGTAGCCAGACATTTGAATGGGGAGCCACTGCGGCAGACAGAACGTGAATTGCCTCCTCCAGCCTTCGCATGGCCTCTGGCATTCCTGTCAGGTGTTCCCCTGCCTGTCTCTGCATCTCCAGCTTGTCTCTTATGGCCAAGTCCAGGGTTCATCATCAGCAGGGGGCTGAGCAAGGGACTAGTCTCCAGCAGTTCTCCAATTGTCAGAAACACCCGCTGTCACATCCTCCGCCAGCTATGGACACCTCCCAGTGACCCTGAACCGACTCTGGAATGTGCACCCACCAAGGAGAACATCTTTGCACTGTGTGGTGGTATGAATGGGAGCACTGCCATTGGTGCAGAGCATTTGTTTCCCATTGGCTCTGGCTGGCCATGTGCCTCTCATCTGATTGGCTGGGACTAGTCATGTGACTGCTCACCAATTGGTTGAGAGGCAAGTAGACCCCGTCTCCAAGGCGGGGTATAAGTACCCAGAGTTCCCGGCGGTCGGCCTTTCTCTGTAGTCGACCTGCATGTTCTCCCAGTGTCTGCATTGGTTACCTCCGTATGCTCCAGTTTCCTCCAACAATTCCCGAAAGATGTCCTTGTTAGGTGAATTGGACATTTGGAATTCTCCCTCAGTGCACCCGAACAGACACCGTAGTGTGACGACTGGGGGATTTACACAGTAACTTCATTGCAGTGTTAATGTAAGCCTACTTACGACACTAATAAAGATTATCATTATTATTATGATTGGAGTTGAAATTGCCTTTCATCACATCTGCTGAATCAACAAAGAGCAGATCAATTCCAAGGAATGGAAAAAGACAATGATGGAGCCGACCACTCCCCTGACAGTATTCCAATAAGGTATAGAATGGTTATAAGGCCTCCAGATACCCTGAAACTATGGACTCAGAGACTTGAATGGGGGAGATGGGGTGGTAAGAACTGTTATATATGTGAGTTATTCTAGTTGTGGGCTATGTCTCTTTAAGTACTAAATCACATGACTTATGTGATGTCATCAGCTACTTGCAGGCTTTTAGGGAGTCTGGGCCAAGCGTTGTACGGTGAAGACCTATTCAATAAATGTCTGTTCATCTTGCACCAAGCCAATGTACTTCTGCAATCCTTTTCCTTTTGTACTGTTAGTCTAATGATACAACAGTGTACAAAAAGAAAACTGGCGACAAGGAAGAAGAAAATGTTTTATTTTTATTTTTCAAAAATCTTTGGAGTGGAGCAGGTTCAAAAAAATCGATCAACTGATTAATGGATGGTCAGAAATTGCAGGTATCAGAACCGGTAAGGTTTTGGGGCAAAAATTCAAAGGAAGGGCCCGTACCAATTTTAAACATGCAATCCGAGGACTCAGGCAGTGGGGCTCATCATGTGCAGTAAGACACAGAGATAGAGTGGAGCAGAGAACAAAGATCACAACTCAAATGCAAGTTCAAGCTGAGGCAAGTAAAAGATGATTAAAATTAAAGTTGTTAGACTTCCGGTGGCGGCCATGCAGGGGTAGGTCGCACATTTGATAGCTCCCGCCTGTAACGGACTTTTGAACCTTTTTCCCCCAGTTTTTTCGGATTTTATGGGATAAAGCAGTGAAGAGTGAGACAGTGAGGAGAAATCCCCCTCCAGTATGTGGAGAATTGGACCAGAAGTGGCTGTGTGAGACGACAAAGTCCTATAAGGAAGATGCAAGCAGAGCTGGTAACACGGGAAGCATGGCGGAGACAAGGGCTGTGGGGAGACGGCACAGTGGTCGACGGAGCAGCTGATGAAGTTTTTTGAGGATTGCTTCGCCAAGCTGAAGAATGGCACGCAGGACCCAATTAAGGCTTCGATTGATCAAGTGGTTCAGAATCAGGAAACCCACGGGAGAGCGATCCAGGAGGTCGAACAAAAGTTGTCTGAGCACGTGGAGCATATAACCGTGCTGGAAAGCAAGGTGGGGATGATGAACGATCACCAGAAAAGAACGCAGGAGAAGCTGGAGGACCTGGAGAATAGGTCCAAGAGACAGAATCTCAGAATTGTTGGCCTCCCTGAAGGCAGTGAGGAATCAGATGTGAGGGCCTATGTGACGGATATGTTGGAGAAGTTGATGGGGGCTGGGGCGTACCCTCGGCCCCTGGAATTGGACAGAGCGCACAGAGCCCTCGCGAGGAAGCCCAGAGTGAACGAACTGCCGAGGGCCATGGTGGTACGTTTTCACCATTTCATGGACAAGGAACTCGTTTTGAGGTGGGCCAAGAAAGAACGGTGCAGCAAGTGGGAGAACTGTGAGTTCCGCATTTATCAGGACCTGAGAGCAGATTTGGCCAAGAGGCGACCTGGGTTCAATCGGGCAAAAACGACCCTCTTTCAGAAAGGGTGAAGTTCAGGATGCTGTACCCAGCCCGCCTGTGGGTCACGCATGAGACACGGGACTTCTACTTTGAAACACCAGATGAAGTATGGACCTTTATTAAAGAAATGAAGCTGGAGGCAAATTAAAAGGCACTTAAGCCTTGGAGAAGTACTGTGGTAGCAATTTTGTGGTGCTGGATTGTAAAAATTTCAGTAGCTCTATGTGAAATAATGGGCTGTGTGGATGGTTAAAGGTTGATCTGTCTTGCAGGGACCTTGTTAGAGGGGGATGGGCTTTGAATTTAATTCTGCTTTTTGGGTGACTATTTTTCTAAAGTGATTATTTCTTCACTTTTTTTTCTGTTGTTTGTTTACTGGGGAATGGAATGCTTTTAAAATGTTTATTCATGTGGGGGGGGGAGAGAGGAGAGTACAATAGGGAGACAGACTGCTTGGTGCCAGGGGCGGGAGATATCGGATCAGCATGGCTCAGCTGACTCTCGGACACGCAGTTGGGGGGGGGGGGGGGGTGTGGGTGGACAGGTGTTAAGCTGGAGCTTGACTTGGGGGATTGGGTTTTTAGTGTTGTTGCTAGGGGGAGGGTGGGCGAGGAGCTGCTTTGCTGACAGGGGAGGAATTTCTACTAGGGGACAAAGGGGAGGTCGGGAATGGCGACAGCCCGAGTGGGGACTCGAGGAAGCGGAGGGCGCGGACTCGGGGCTGGGAAAAAAGGGTGATGGCTAGTCGGCAGGGGTGGGGGGTTTGGAAACCCCCCCCATCCAGGCTGATCACATGGAGCGTGAGAGGACTGAATGGGCCGGTCAAGAGGGCTCGCGTGTTTGCACATTTGAGGGAATTGAAAGCGGGCATGGCAATACTACAAGAGACACACCTAAAGGTTACAGAGCAGATGAGATTAAGGAAGGGGTGGGTTAGCCAAGTGTTCCACTCAGGACTGGACTCAAAGTCCAGGGGGGTTGCGATCATGACCAGCAAATGAGTGGCATTCGAGGCAGGGAGAATCGTGTCAGACAAGGGGGGGCAGGTACATAATGGTGAGTGGGAAGCTGGAGGGGGTGCGTGTGAACATATATGGTCCAAATTGGGATGATGTAGAATTTATGAGGCGGGTTTCAGGTAAGATCCCAGACCTAGAGTCACATAACCTGATCATGGGAGGGTACTTTAACACAGTCAGTGATCCGGAATTGGACTGGTCAAAATCCAGGACAGGGAGGAGGCCGGCTGCGGCAAAGGAATTGAAGGGTTTTATGGAGCAGATGTGGGGAGCAGACCCATGGAGGTTTGCACGGCTGAGGACGAAGGAGTTTTCCTTTTTTTCACATGTCTACAAGGTATACTCTCGCATCGACTTTTTTGTTCAGAGCAGGGCGCTAATACCGAAGATGGTGGATACTGTGTACTCGGCAATTGCAGTGTCGGATCATGCCCCGTACTGGGTGGTTCGGGGTGGGGGGGGGGGGGGGTGGAGCACCGGGTCTCGTTCCACGCAGATGACCTGCTCCTGTCCATTTCGGACCCGTTGGAGGGGATGGGGGAAGTAATGCGAATCTTGGGTGAATTTGGAAATTTTTCGGGGTATAAATTGAACATGGGGAAAACCGAGATGTTCCCGTTCCAGGCAAGAGGACAGGAGAAGAGACTGGGAGAGCTGCCACTCAGAATGGTAGGGAAGAGCTTTCGGTATCTGGGAATCCAGGTGGCCCGGGAATGGGAGGTACTACACAAGTTAAACCTATCCCGGTTGGTAGAACAAATGGAAGGGGACTTTAAGAGATGGGACATGCTCCTGCTATCACTGGCGGGGAGGGTACAGACTGTGAAAATGACGGTCCTCCCCAGGTTTCTGTTTGGCTTTCAGTGCCTCCCCATCTTCATACTCATATATCCCCATACTCAGTGAAAGATCATCAAGGCCTTTTTCAAGTGGGTGAATAAGGTTATTTCGGGCTTTGTGTGGGCGAGTTAAACCCCGCGAGTGAAGAAAGTGTTGCTGGAGCGCAGTCGGGGGGATGGTGGGTTGGTGCTGCCGAACTTCTGCAATTACTACTGGGCGGCTAATATAGCCATGATTAGGAAGTGGGTAGTGGGGGAGGGGTTGGCATGGGAGCGGATGGAGGCGGCGTCATGTAAAGACACCAGTCTGGGCGCATTGGTAACGGCACCTCTGCCGTTCTCGCCGGCCCGATAGTCCACAAGTCAAGTGGTAGTGGCGGCTCTGAGGATCTGTGGGCAGTGGAGGAGATATAAGAGAGTGGAGGGAGCGTCGATTTGGTCCCCAATTTATAACAACCACAGGTTTGTACCCGGTAGGCTAGATGGCGGGTTCCGAAGTTGGCAGAAGGCAGGAATTAGAAGGATGGGGGATCTATTTATAGATGGGAGTTTTCCCAGCTTGAAAGCCTTGGAGGATAAATTTGAATTGCCAGCAGGGAACGGGTTTAGGTATTTGCAGGTGCGCGACTTCCTGAGAAAACAAGTGCTGGCGTTTCCGCTGCTGCAGCCATGGAGGATACAGGATAGAGTCATTTCCAGTACCTGGGTGGGAGAGGGGAAGGTATCGGATATTTACCAGGAGCTTTCGGAGGCGGAGGAAACTCCGGTGGAGGAGCTTAAGGGCAAGTGGGAGGATGAGCTCGGAGGAGAGATAGAGGTGGGTCTATGGGCGGATGCCCTAAGCAGGGTTAATACCTCCTTATCATGCGCCAGGCTTAGCCTGATACAATTTAAGATAGTTCACCGGGCACACATGACAGTGGCTAGGATGAGCAAGTTTTTCGGGGTAGAGGATAGGTGTGCGAGGTGCGCGGGAAGCCCAGCAAATCATGTCCACATGTTTTGGGCATGCCTGAACCTTAGAGGGTTTTGGCAGGGTTTTGCTAAGGCAATGCCCACGGTGCTAAACCACGGGTGGTGCTGAGTCCGGAGGTAGCAATCTTTGGAGTGTCGGAAGATCCGGAAGTTCAGGGGGCGAAAGAGGCCGACGTCCTGGCCTTTGCCTCCCTGGTAGCCCGGAGACGGATCTTGTTGATGTGAAGGGACTCGAAGCCCCCGAGACCTGGGTTAGTGACATGGCTGGGTTTCTCAGTCTTGAGAAAATAAAGTTTGCCTTAAGAGGGTCAATGTTAGGATTCTCCCAGAGGAGGCAGCTGTTAGTCGACTTTCTCGTGAAAATTAAAAATGTCAGCAGATGCAGTATTCCAAGGGGGCGCTGGGCGGGCGGATTGTTGTTGTATGGCTGAGGTGTGTAAAGATTGGGCTGGGGGGGGGCAAAATGTTTATTTTATCATGTTAATGTAATTGTTTTTGTTACTGTTATAAAAATTTTCAAATACCTTAATAAAATATTATTTTTTAAAAATTAAAGCTGTGACAAATTGATAATCCAGCTTGAATGAATTAAACCACTGAATTAAGTAAAGGGAGAGAGTATTCCAATACCGAGAAAAATGGTGGGAAATTTCAGCGTAATGGGCTGTTTTATTAGGACTCAGAGCCTGGGAATTATATTCAGAAAGATTGCATTATTTTATTCAGGCCAACAAAATGTAGGAAGTAATTAATGTCCCTTTAGTCTTAAATACAATCTGGTAGCAAAACTTTTAGGGGGCGATTCTCCGCTCCGCAGACCAAGTGCCCGCGCCGTCGTGATCGACGTCGCATTTCACGATGGCGCGAACAGGGCCCGGGCACAACCTATTCTGGCCTCCACATGGGCCAGCACGGCGCTGGAGCAGTTCACGCCACTCCAGCATCCTTACGCGGTGCCAAATGGGCGCCGCGCCAACCCGCGCATGCACAGTTGGGGCAGCTCAATCTTGCACATGCGCAGTTGGGCCGCGCCATCCCATGCATGCTCGGGGAACTTCTTACGCGCGCCGGCCCCGATCGCAGGCCAGACCCCTTCGGAGGCTCCCCCCGGTGAAGGAGCACCCCTCCCCTGCCCCACAGGCCCCCCTCCCTCCCCCGAGCGTTCCCGCAGAGTTCCCGCCGGCAGCGACCAGGGGTGGACGGCGCCAGCGGGACCCTGTCATGTCGGAGCGGCCACCCGGCCCACTGGGGCCGGAGAATCGCCTCTCGCCGTTTGTGACGATTCTCCGAGCGGCCTGGCGCGATTTGCGCAGTGCCGTTTTTTAAAAATGTTTTTATTCTCCATTTTCACATTTTCCTCCAAAATTCACACCCCACCCCCAAACAGTAAACGGTAACAAATACAAAGTTAATCCCCTTAACAATAACAACGATCCCATCCTCCCACCACCTCAAACAACGGCCCACCTGTCAATATATGCATCCAATAATACAAACCCTCCCACGGTGGAAACAAAAAACAAAGGAGAAAAAGAGTAAGGAGTCCGGGACCACCCATGGTCACCCTAGAGTCCACTCCCCCCCCCCCCCCCCCCTCCACCCATGGTCACCCTAGAATCCACTCCCTCCCTCCACACTCAACGCCGTCCAACCTCTCAAAGAGTATCATATGTGATACCCAAGAGTTGTAAATCCAAAGGGGCCAGCACGGCGCTGGAGCAGTTTACGCCACTCCAGCATCCTTACGCGGTGCCAAATTGGCTCTGTGCCAACCCGCGCATGCCCAGCTGGGGCAGCTCAATTTTGTGCATGTGCAGTTGGGCCGCGCCATCCCGCGCATGCGCGGGGAACTTCTTACGCGCGCCGGCCCCAATCGCAGGCCATACCCCTTCGGAGGCTCCAACTCCTCCTGCCCACTGCCTCTTGTAAAACTCCTCTCCGCAACCTCGGTTCCTTCCCCCCAATTTTCCACTCCGCCTAGACCACTCGGACCCTGTTCTGCCAGGCTCCGATGGCCGCAGCCCCTCCCCCCCCACCTCACTCCCGTTCACTGGCCGGTTTAAACCAGCCAGCGTGGAGGCCCCCGCCCGGGTCCCTTTCCCCCTTGCCCGGCCCTAGGAAAGCCCAGAAATCCCCTTTTAGCCCACACACCCCGCATAACCACCTACACCCCAAAGAGCCCTCACTTCATGTGAGAGTCCCATCGCTTCCCTTGTCCAAATATATACAACATTGGCTCCTTCATCCTTCACCTGGATGCAGTGAAACAAGAAAGAAGAGACAACAAAGAAGAAAATACAGTCCTGAGGTTACATCGGCACATGGCCATTTCTCAATTTCTCAGTTCTACCATAGTCCTTCTGCCTTCGCAAACTCCTCCGCTGCTTCCGCCGTTCCAAAATAAAAGTCCTTGAGCTTATAAGTCACCCTCAGCTTCGCTGGATATACAATGCCGCACTGCACCTTGCTGATGTACAGTGCCCTCTTCACCCAGTTGAAAGCAGCCCGCCTCCTCCCCAGCTCCACCGTAAAGTCCTGGTATACACATATACCAGCTCCAACCCACTGCACCACCCGCTTCTGCTTGGGCCAGCACAGGACCTTCTCCTGCACACAGTACCTACGGAAGCACAGAGTCACTACTCTTGGCGGCTCACCCGCCTTTGGTACAGGCCTCCCTGACTGATGAGCCCGATCCAGTTCATATCGGGAGGGGTCCTCCCCCTGCCGCAATAGCTTCGCCAGCATAGCAGCAAAATACTCCGTCGGCCTCGGCCCTTCAACTCCTTCGGGCAGCCCCACAATCTTCACATTCTGTCGCCTGGACCTGTTTTCCAGGTCTTCCAATTTTCCTTGCAGATCCTTGTTCACCTCCATCGCCTTCCGCATCTCCTTCCCCATTGAGGTAAGTTGATCACCATGCTGCGCCACCGTCTCCTCCACTACCTTCAGCGCCTCCCCTTGCGCCCGCATCTCCGCCACTGCACTCGCCACCGCTGCTGTCACCGGGGAAATCGCCTCCTCCACCAGCACACTCAAAACCTCCCTCATCTCCTTCCTCATCGCCTCCAGGTGTTTTGTAAACTGCCCTTCGAATTCTGCAGCCATCACCTTGGTTATTTCTTCAGCCTTCAGCAATGCGGCCTCCCCTGGTGCTCCAGCCTCCTTTTTCCTGGTGACCCCGTGGTGACCTCTCCACTCCCCGACGGGCTCTCAGCTGCTTTTTTAACGGCCGTTTTCTTACCGACCCTTGACATCTTCTTCTGCTGTGCCTCCTCTGCACTTTCTCCGTGCCTTTGACGTCTCCGTGGACCCTGGGACTGGGCTTAAAGCCCCGAAAATGCCGTTCCCGATAGGGAGCCCTCCGTTGCGCGGCCGCCCCCCGCCTGCCATCCGAGATCCCTCGCGCAGCGCTGGTTTAGGGGGTGGGAGAATCGCGTGCGGGGGGTCGGGGAGGCCTGGCGTGATTCTCCCACCCGGCGGGAGGGAGGGGGAGAATACCGCCCTTAATTTGCAATGAAGCTTAGTTCAGCCAGAGATTCTGGCGATAAGACATATCAAGAGCTGGTGAAAATATTCTAAGATCATTGTTCACCAAAGCCCTTGATTATTGTGGCGAGGTTTTGTTTTCATCAAAGGAATCAGTTAAAAGGTGAAAATATTGCACAGTTGTTTAGCACAGTGGGCTAAACAGCTGGCTTGTAATGCAGAACAATGCCAGCAGCAGGGGTTCAATTCCTGTACTGGCCTCCCCGAAAAAGGCACCGGAACTTGACGACTTGGGGCTTTTCACAGTAACTTCATTGAAGCCTACTTGTGACAATAAGTGATTATTATCCTTGCAATCCCCAAGTGGCATTGT
The DNA here is from genome assembly GCF_902713615.1 of Scyliorhinus canicula. Lineage (NCBI taxonomy): Eukaryota > Metazoa > Chordata > Chondrichthyes > Carcharhiniformes > Scyliorhinidae > Scyliorhinus > Scyliorhinus canicula. The sequence continues at coordinate 69,537,263 of NC_052159.1, read as the reverse complement.
AGAGATTTGCGAATTTGGCAATTCATTAAATGACACAATCAGAAATTGTTTAGTGTGTAGTTTGAAAAACGAGGCTATTCAAAGAAGGTTATTAATGGAACAAAATCCAAGTCTGAAGACTGCATTAGATATTGCTGTTTTAATGAAGCTTGCAACTAAGGAGTCTTCTCAGTTTGGATCAAGCTCGAGGATCCATAAACTGGCTCCTGGTCAGAAGAGATTTACCCAGCAACAGATGTGTCATCGCTGTGCAAAAATGGGCCATTCACAGGCTAATTGCTGGAGCAAGGACAGCCAATGCAAAAACAGGCAGGACTGGCCACACAGCAAAAGCTTGCTGGAGTAAAATAACTTACTAGTGAAGAGCCCTCAAAGGGAGACATGGAACTCATTCAAAGGAAGTAAGAAACCAAACTCAACTAAGAAAATGTATATGTGGAAGTTAGGAATAACAATCACACTGAAACTAAAACAATTAATTCTAATGAAAAATTAAAGTTGAACGTGCTATCAGTCCAGGGTGGCTCAAACCATTTTTTTAGGTAGTGCTAAATTTGGATGGGAAATCTATTGAATGGAGGTCGCGACGGAGACTGCCCTCCCTAACTCTTGCGACCTCCTATCAATGGAAATTTAACCACCTGCCTTTAAAACCAGCAGATGTGTTTCTTTTAAATAAATTTAGAGTACCCAATTGTTTTTTTCCAATTAAGGTGCAATTTAGCGTGGCCAATCCACCTACCCTACACATCTTTGGGTTATGGGGGTGAAACCCAGGCAGACATGAGGAGACTGCAGACTCCACATGGACAGTAACCTGGAGCCGGGATCGAACCTAGCTCCACAGCACCATAGCAGCAGTGATAACCACTGCGCCACCGTGCCACCCCAGCAGATGTGATCTTGAGGACATATGCAGAAGAGATAGTACCACTGAAGCCCACACCTCCATCCTAGCCCTATAACACACAAACCCCACTTTACTTTTTTAGTTGGACACTAAGGCCAATTTAGCATGGCCAATCCAACGAACCTGCACATCTTTGGACTGTGGGAGGAAACCGGAACACCCGGAGGAAACCCACGCAGACACGAGGAAAACATGCAGACTTCATACAGACAGTGACCCAAGCCAGGAATCAAACCTGGGACCCTGTAGCTGTGAAGCAACAATGCTAACCACTGTGTTACCGTGCCACCCATAACCCGTGATCCCCCTATTAATCAAGAACCTAACTATCTCTGTCTTAAAGACCTTCAGTGACTTGGCCTCCACAGCCTTCTGCGACAATGAGTTCCACAGATTCACCACCTTCTGGCTGAAGAAATTCCTCCTCGTCTCAGTTTTAAATCAACGTCCCTTCAGGCTGAGGCTGTCCCCTTGGCTTTTAGTTACTCATGTCAGTGGAAACATCTTCTCCACATTTACTTTATCTAGGTCTCTCAGTATTTTTTAAGTTTCATGAGATCCCCCCCTCATCCTTCTAAACTCCATCAAGTGCAGACCCAGAGTCCTCAACCATCCCTCATATGACACACCCTTTATTCCGGGGATCATTCTTTTGAATGTCCTCTAGACCCCCCTCCAAGGTCAGCACTTAGATACAGGGACCAAAACTGCTCACATTATTCCAAATGGGGTCTGACCAGAGCCATAGACAGCCGCAACACTACATACCAACTCTTGTATTCTAGCCCTCTCAAAATGAATGCTAACATTGCATTTACCTTCCTAACTGCTGACTGAACCTGCACATTAACCTTAAGAGAATCTTGAACGAGGACTTCTGCTTCTGATTTACTAAGCATTTCCCCATTTAGAAATACTCTATGTCTCCATTCTTCCTTCCAAAGTAAAGTGCATAACCTCACACTTTTCCACATTGTATTCCATCTGCCACTTCTTTGCCCACTCTCCTAGCCTGCCCAAGTCCTTCTGCAGCCCCTTTGCTTCCTCAATACTACCTGTTCCTCTACAGATCTTTGTATCATCTGCAAACCTAGCAACCTCAGTTCCTTTTTCCAGGTCATGATGGACAGCACGGTAGCACAGTGGGTAGCACTGTTGCTTCACAGCTTCAGGGTCCCAGGTTCAATTCCCGGCTTGGGTCACTGTCTGTGTGGAGTTTTCATGTTCTCCCTGTGTCTGCGTGGGTTTCTCTGGGTGTTGCGGTTTCCTCCCAGGAGTCCCGAAAGACATGCTTGTTAGGTGAATTGGACATTCTGAATTCTCCCTCTGTGTACTCAAACAGGTGCCGGAATGTGGCGACTCGGAGCTTTTCACAGTAACTTCATTGCAGTGTTAATGTAAGCCTACTTGTGACAATAAATTATTCAATATTATTAAAGTATATCGTGAATAGGAGTGGTCCGAATACTGACCCCTGTGGAACCTCACTAGTCACTGGCTGCCATTCTGAAAATGACCTCTTTATCCCCACTCTCTACCTTCTGCCAGTCAGCCAACCTATTTCCCATGTCAGTACCTTGCCCCTATTTAGCAGCCTCCTGTACAGCACCTTGCCAAAGGCTTCTCACAACCTAAATAGATCACGTCCTCGATGAAGCCATGCTAACTCAGCCCTATTTTACATTGCATCTCCAAATACCCCACAGTCTAATCCTTAATAATAGATTCTAAAACTTACCAATGACCAAAGTAAGGCTAACCGGCTTATAAAATCCCATCTTCTGCCTCCCTCCCTTTTTAAACATGGATGTTACATTAGCCATTTTCCAATCCTATGGGACCTCCCTGACTCCAGTGATTCCTGAAAGACTACCACCAATGTGTCCACAGTTTCCCCAACTATCTCCTTCAGAACGCTGGGGCGGGATTGTCCGACCCCCCCGCTGGGTGGGAGAATCGACGGGGGGTGGCGTGAATCCCACCGCTCCGACGCCAGCTGCCGAATTCTCCGGCGCCGGTTTTCGGGCGGGGCGGGGATTGGCTGCGCTGGTCGGGGGCTGTTGGCAGCGGCCACTCCCCCGGCAATTCTCTGGGTCCCGATGGGCCGAGCGGCCACCCGTTTTCAGCCAGTCCCGCCGGCGTGAAATCGACAGGGTCATACGGCAGGATCTGGTTTGGAGGGCGGTTAGCGGGGTCCTCGGGGGGTCGCGGGGGGATCCGGGCCCCCACGGTGGCCTGGCCCGCGATCGGGGCCCATCGATCAGCGGGCGGGCCTGTGCCATGGGAGCACTCTCTCCCTCCGTGCCGGCCTCTGTAAGGCTCCGTGATGGCTGGCGCGGAGCAGAAACCCCCTGCGCACGCGCAGGAAACACACTAGCGGTCCTGCGAATGCGCCAACTCGCTTCGGCCGGCGGCGGCCCTTCGGTGCCGGGTGGCGTGGCGCCAACCCCTTCAATGCCGGCCTGGAAGTGCAGAGGATTTCGCACCTTCCGGGCCGCCCGACGCCGGAGTGGTTCACGTCGCTCTTTGGCACCAGTACGGGCCGCCCCGCCGATCGTGGAAGAATCCCGCCCCTGGTCTGTAGTCCATCCAGTTGGGATGATTTACCAGCTTTAGACATTTCAGCTTCTCTTGAAGTTCCGGTGTGCCATTGGTGTCTTCCACTGTGAAGAGTGATGAAAAGTGCCCATTCAGTTCCTCTGCCATTTCTTTGTTCCCTATTACTACTTCACCAGCCTCAGTTTCCAGTGGTTCCCCGTCCATTCTTGCCTCTCACTTACCTTTCATATATCAAAAAAAAACTCTTGCAACCTTCTTTTATATTACTAGCTAGCTTACACTCATATTTCACCTTCTACCCCCTTGTTGCTTTTTTAGTTGTCCTCTGCTTGCTTTTAAAGGCTTCCAATCCTCTGGCATCCCACTAATCCTCGCCACATCATATACTTTTCATTTATCTTTTATGCTGTCCCTGACTTCCCTCGTCAGCCATGGTTACCCTGCCCTCCCTTAGCAGGTTTCCTCCTCCTTGGCATGAATTTCTGTTGTGTCTCCTGAATAATCCCCCCAAACTCCTGCCATTGCTGTTCCACCATTTTTCCTGCTAGGCTCCTCTACCAATCAACTCTGGCCAGCTCCTCCATCATGTCTTTGTAGTTACCTTTATTTCATTGTAATACCTTTACATCTGATTGCAGCTTCTTCCTCTCAAACTGCAGGGTAAATTCTATCATATTGTGGTCACTGCTCCCTAAGGGTTCCTTCACCTTAAGTTGCCTAATTAGCGGCGGGATTCTCCCACACCCGCACCTTCAGGGGCTAGGCCGGCGCCGGTGGGGTTGGCGCCGCGCCAACCAGCATGGAAGGGGCTTGGCTCCGCGCCAACCGCGCCAAAGGGCCTTCCGCCGACCGGCGCGACTTGGTGCATGCGCTGGAGCGCCAGCATGTGCTGACGTCATCCCAGCGCATGTGCAGTGGGGTTCATCTCCACACCGGCCATGGCGGAGGGAAAGAGTGCCCCACGGCACAGGCCCCCAAACGCGTGGTCCCCGATCGCAGGCCAGGCAACTGTGGGGGCACCCGCCGGGGCCAGATCCCCCACGCCCCCCCCAAAGGGCCCCAGAGGCCACCCGCAGAGCCAGGTCCCGCCGGTAAGTACCAGGTCTAATTTATGCCCGCAGGACCAGACTAAAGCGGACGGCTGCTCGGCCTATCGCGGTCCGGAGAATCGCTGGGGGATCGCTGCTAGCGGCCGCCGATGGCACAACGTGATTCCCGCGCCCGCCAAAACCCCGGCGCCGTAGAATTCGGCAGCCGGCAGGGCGGGATTCACGCCGCCCCCCCGGCGTTTCTCCAGCCCGGCGGGGGGTCGGAGAGTCCTGCCCCAGGTTTGCCTCATTACACATCACCAATTCCAGGATTTCCTGTTCCATGTTGTGCTCTACCACAAACGGCTCCAAAAAAAACATCCATGAATTCCTTTTCTTTGGATCTGGTATCAACCTGATTTTCCCAGTCCATCTGCATATTGAAGTCCCCCATGATTATTGAAATATTGTCTTTCTTATATGCCTTTTCTAACTCCTGATTTATTTTCTGCCCCACATCCTCACTACTGCTAGGGGGCCTGTGTTTAACTCCCATCAGGTCTTTTTACCTTTGCAAAAAAGACCTTTCCTTTGTGATTCCCCACCCCTTCTGCCCATCTGCCTGTACATTCGATTGAACACTGTGTGATGGCCCAAAATCATACCCGCCAATTTCAACTTGCCAGGATTCTGGTCCCAATATGATTCAGGTGAAGACCATCCCATCGGAACAGCTCCCTCCTTCCCCACTCACTTAAACTATCTATATCCCTCTGCAGACTTTCAATGTCCTCTGCACACTTGGCTCGACCACTCATCTTAGTGTCATCTGCGAACTTTGACACATTACACTTGGTCCCCAACTTCAGATCATCTATGTAAATTGTAAACAATTGCGGACCCTTTATCTTATGCAGCAGCCTTTTGTCCGGCTGTCGAATGCATACTGGAAATCCAGATACACCACATCCACCGGTTCCCCATTGTCCATCTCGCTCATAATGGCCTCAAAGATTTCACTAAATTAGTCAAACATGACCTGCCTTTCATGAACCTATGCTGCGTCTGCCCAATGGGACAATTTCCATCCAGATGTCATTCTATTTCTTCCTTAACGATAGATAACATTTTTCCCACTACAGAAGTTAAGCTAACCAACTTATAGTTACCTGCCTTTTGTCTATCACCATTTTTAAACAGTGGGGTCACATTTGCTGTTTGCCAATCTGCCGGAACCGCCCACGGTAGTGATCAGCGCGGGAGCAGAGAATGGGCATCAAATCCGAAATGCGGTCCGACGCCGCTCCTGCGAATCGCGAGTGTGCGGTCTACGCGGCGCGGGTCGGGGCCCATTGACAGAGGCCCCCGTGGCGATTCTCTAACATAAACTGGCCGAGTTCTAACCACGTTTTGCCTATCGGGAATGGCCAGTGGCGGCTGCGGAGTCAGTCCACGGCCACCCTGGTGGAGGTTGGGGGGGATTCTTCACCGGGGGGGGGGGGGGGGGGGGGGCTCACAGACGGCCAAACTATCTATCTGGGGCCACCGATCCGTGGGTACGTGCGATCTCAGGGGAGGCCTAACTGTTTGGTGCGGGTCTGCGGTGTGGGTCTGCCATATCGTGCGGGGAAGCCGACGCAGGCTGCCACCGTGCGCATACGGGGACCCCCGACCGGAAGTGCAGGACCCCGTGTCGCAGCCGGAGTTGTGAGGACTATTCTGGGGCCCTGCTAGCTCCCTCAAAGTTGGAGAATCACTCTGGACTTTCTTCTGGCGTGGGGGCATAGCTCCATTATTGGAGAATCCTGCCCCCCGAGTCCAGCGAACTTTGGTAAATTGCCACGACGCATTTACTATTTCCGCTACCAGCTTTTTTAGCACCCGGGGATGCATTCCATTAGGGCCAGGAGACTTGTCTACTTTTAGCTCCATTAGAGACCCAGCACTACCTCCTTAATGACAATATCGTTCATAGGTCCTCACCTGCCAGAGCCTCCTTGCCAACAGTTTTTGGCATGTTATTTGTGTCTTCCACTGTGAAGACCGACACAAAATATCTGTTCAACGCCTCAGCCATTTCCTCATTTCCCATTTTAGTCCTGTTTCTCATCCTCTAAAGGGCCAATGTTTACCTTATTTAATCCTTTTCATTTTATATATTTGTAGAAACCTTTGCGACCTGTTTTTATTTTGAGCTATTTGACTCTCATGATCTATCTTATTTTTCTTTCTAGCTTTTTCGTGGCTTCCTGTTGACCTTTAAAGATTTCCCAATGCTCTAGTTCCCCACTAATCGTTGCCATTTTGTATGCCTTTTTTTTCAATTTGATATTCCTTTATTTCCTCAGATATCTATGGCTGATTATCCTTTTTCCTATAGTCCTTCCTTTTTGCTGGTATATACCCTTTCTGAGCACTGTGAAAAATCTCTTTGAAAGTCCTGCACTGTTCCTCAGTTGTCCCAGCACAAAGTTTTTGCTGTCAATCTATCCTAGCCAACTCCACACTCATCCTGTTGCTGTCTCCTTTGTTTAAGCACAAGACACAGGTATTGGATTTTACCTTTAAATTCAACCATACTGTGATCGCTCCTTCAGAGAGGATCCCAAACTATGAGATCATTAATTATTTCTGTCTCATTACACAGGACCAGATCTAGGATAGCTTGTTCCCTTGTAGGTTCCATTGCATACTGTTCGAGAAAACTATCACCCATATATTCTATGAACTCCTCCTCAAGGCTACCCAGACCCACATGGTTTGACCAATCGATATGTAGATTAAAACACCCCATGATAATTGCTGTACCATTTTTCACATGCATCAGTTATTTCTTTGTTTATTGTCCATCCCACCATGATGTGATTGTTTGGTGGCCTATAGACTACGCCAATCAGTGACCTTTTCTCCTTAATATTTTTAATTTCCACCAAAGTGGATTCAACCTTTTTCTCTATAGAACCTCTACACTTACCTTTACCAGCTGGTCAAATACCACCTGTCATGATAATATTTTTTACTGTTCACAGACTGAAAAGGTTCCAGTGACTGCAGCTCAAGTCAAAAGACATACCAAGAATGATCCTGTGATAGGGAAGGTACTGGAAATGTTTTTAAAGGCGAAACAACCTGATTTGAAATCGTACATTTCCAGGAGAGTCGAATTACTAGCACAGGGTGGATGTCCATTCTGGGGGATGAGAGTAATTATTCCATGAAATTTACGACCAAATGTTTTGGAGCAGTTGCATGAAGAACACCCAGGCATAGTACAAATGAAAATATGAGCACAATGTTATTTCTGGTGGCCAGGAATTGATGCCCAAATAGAAGAAAAGGCAGGACTGTGCCAGTCATGTACACGGTTAAGGAACACACTACGGCTGTCCCCAGTGCGTCCATGGGAGTGGCCTAAAATACTGTGGCAATGTCTGCATGTTGGATTTTCTGGTCCAGTTGAAGGGTACATGTTCATGGTCACTGTAGACGCACACTCAAAGTCGCCTGAGGTTGTCATAATGAAATTGACCATGGCAAAACAAATCATTGAGAAACTTGTTGAGATCTTTGCCAGATTCAGAAAACCAGGGCAGATCGTGAGCGACAATGGGCCACAGTTTATAGCCCAAGAGTTTGAAGACTACTTAAAATGTGTGGAGTTCAACAAATTAAGTCAGCACCTTACCACCCATCCACCAATGGTTTATCCGAAAAGTTTGTCCCGTCTTTGAAATGGCACTGAAGGCTTCATAGGCGAAGGTTCACTTCAGCACCACGTGAACATGTTTCTAGCAACATACTGAAATGCGACACATGAAACTACATGAAATTCCCAAGCTTTGCTATTGACGAAAAGGAAGCTGAGGACTACCTTTGATTTACTCTTGTTAGAGGAGAAATTTGACATAGCAAAACCAACAGATACAGACCTTGAGGCGAGAAAGTAACTCAAGGAAGTGCTTGTTTCAACAAGGGGAACCAGAGTTAGTGCGCAACTACACCACTAATGAGAATTGGGTCCCTGTGACGGTATTGGCTCATACTGGTCCAATATTCTACACATGTCCAAACGGCAGATGAACTCGTGAGTAGAAGCCATGCTAATTAATTATTGTCAACATGCGTTTGTGCACCAGCCCCAGAACTATCTCAAGAGGTAATGGTCTCCGTTCCATCTGGCTTGTTCATTTACAGAAGAACAGATTGCATCAGAAGTGCCTGCTACTAGTTGTCTACCCTCGGAAAAAGAGACTGTAATGCCTTCCAGAGTAGAGACATCTACTGGAGTACTTGAAAATATTTAAGGTTGAAAATGATAATGTCCCGCAAGTGCACAGGCAACCAACAAGAAATAGACACCCATCTTATTGACTGTGTTATTACAATGTAATAATATGATGCTTACACTTGTAAATAGATGCAAGTGACTTTATTACTAGACTAGTTATTAGTTGTGTGGACCTTGAAGTAAAGGGGGGGTGTTAGATATGTGGGTTGTTGTTGTTGTGTGCAATGTCTCTTTAAGAATCAAGTCACATGACTTAGGTGATTTTATTGGCTACTTCATAGGTTTTTAGGAATTCTAGTGCCAAATGTTGTGCAGTGAAGACCTATTCAATAAACCTCTTAATTTTGTATCATATCCACATGCTTCTGCAATCCTATTTCTTTTGTACTGTTAGTCTAAAGATACAACAATAACAATGTAATTACAAGGCATAAACTAAAATAATACAAAATACATTGGATAAAGATTTGCAAGCAAGTGTGCACATATAGTGTTAACATGGGACTGCATACAGTACAAACCACACAGTGATGTAAGAGAGCACATGACCCACACCTAGAGGTCAGCCTAATGTTGGACAGAGTTGTGTGCATAAGCAAGCATGGAGTCAGCTCTCAGTTTGAAAGGATATGTACATAATTCTTGTAGTTAATAAACACATACAGTTAACTACTCAAGACTATGAAGACTTCATTAAGACTTACCATATGGTATCCAACACTCTACAATAGGAATGAGTTAAGATAGTCAAGTCTACAGATTTTTAGAAAACCATGTATGAGGGTTTCAGCAGCAGGTGAATTGAGGCAGGTTGAAATCGGGTGATGTTACCTGAGGTAGAAATAGATGGTCTTCGTGATGACATGACTAAAGAAGCTCACCTCAGGATCAACTATGACACTGAGGTTGCGAACAGACTGGTTTAATCTCAAACTGTTCCTCAGGAGAGGAATGGAGTCAATAGCAAGGAAAGGGAGTATGGAGTGGGGACCAAAAATAATAGCTTTAATCTACCAAATTTTTTAAGAGACTAAGAATTGGCCTCCAAATTATTAGCTCTACTTTCCTCTGGAGAAATGCTTCATCTTGATACCCTCCATGGTTTTACAAATTTAAATATGGAAAACTACAAGACGACTGATGGGGAGAAGAAGCCACTCTGTGTGCAAAGCCAAGCAACAGAGGCGGGATTCTCCAATAATGGGGCTATGTCCCCACGGCACAAGAAAACGGGTGCGAATCACTCCGGGCTTTTTTTGAGAAAGTCGGGGGTGATTCTCCATTTTTAAGGGGGCTTGCAAGGCCCAGGTTTTCATTATTAACTCCCACGCTACAGGCCATATAGAATTGGAAGTAATATAACTTTAACACCAGAATCCAGACTTCATATTCTAGCTCCCATGTGATATCTGTGGGAGGGATTAATGTCCAGCTGCAGTCAACTTCCCCCACTCTGGAAGGAGGACATCGATGAAAACCATGCGCTTGCACGATGAATCACACGCACAAGTGCAATTTAGCAGACTTCTCTACTGCCACTTACTTTCCACTGATTGAACATACCTGACAGGACAAACAAAATCTCAAGCAAAACTGTCGCTTGGAGATGGTGACAGGTCAAAGTCAAGATGGCCTTTAAATATGAGAAAAAGAAGAAAATGCAGGAAACACTCAGCAGAATCTGAAATGTTAGCCGAGGGTGGAAACTGAAACACAACTCTCAGAATGCTCCAATAGGACTCTATAATTTCTACCACAAGTTTGCCTCTTTTCTAAGTCAAATGAACTCAAACCCATTTGGGGGCTGAACAGTTTATAGCACATCAGGATATTTAGCTTTATTATTATTGACAACGAGATCTGTCTCATTGTTATATTCCTCCCATCGAGCGATGGGAAATGCCTGAGGAATGACTGGGTTAAGAGATATGGAAACATTTTAGAACTGTGAAAGTAGCAATAAATTGTGTTTTTTTCAAAATCAATAACCTCTCAACTTTACCTAAAGTAGTTGTGGAAATAAAAATCATGCATGTTAGTTATATTCAAGAGATTGTTTATTTATGGAATGAGGTGGTAAGATCACAAAATAATTCATTTCTTTTACTGTCAAAGCTAACACTTTAAAGTAAAATTCCATTTACCTTTTCCATATCCTTGACCATCTTGTAAACCTCTGTTTCGGAAGGTTCTGCTGTTCAGGGTGACTGCTTGAAAGAGGTAATCATTCCGAATATTTACTCTTTTGTACCTATCTTAAATTTGATTCCATTTACATTTCTTATCATTTTCACCTCTTCTTTGCTGTATCCTCAGAATCATGAAATGGATCAGCACAAAACAAGGCCATTCAGTCCTTCATGTCTGTGATGGCTCCCAGCAAGACCAACTCAGCTAGTCCACCTCCCTGCCTTTTCCCCACAGCCCTGCAATATTTTTCTATTCAGATAATTATCCAGTACCCTTTTGAAAGCAATGATTGAATCTGCCTCCACCACACTGTCGGGAATTCATTCCAATTCCTAGCAACACGCTGCTTAAAACAATTGTTCCTCATGTCACATTTGGTTCTTTTGCTATTTACCTGACATACTGACACCTGCTTTGGGTGGAGGGAGACTTTCCTTTAATTATTCCTCTGAAACTCCATCTAATACTCAAGCTCCTTTACAGTGTTAGCAATGGAAACTCTCAGAGGACTTCTCATAATAAATCTCAGAGTAATTAAATTGATTTTTAATTCCCTGATTATATATTAAAAAGCAGTCAATCTCAAAAATGATTTTTAAAAACTGGGAGGATAGGTTAATATCAGCCCAACCTGCAGACTAATTTGAGTGTCAGTAAGTAACTTCACATTGTGCAGCCATCTATTCATCGTGCAGTGTGTTTCATTTCAGCAACAACCTTTGGAAGGTATGAGTTTGGCAACGTTTTCAATTGCACATTACATCTTGTGTGTCCCGTTTATGTACAGTCACACGTGACATCCAGCAAAAGCATTATAAGGATTAGCCATGAATGAGCTGTAATTGTATTGACAGACAATGTTTTGTGCCATGTAATCTTAAATCACCTACCCAATACAAAGAACTGTCAATTGGCCTTACTCAGTCACGTAAGTGGCTTGCTATATTCTGCATCTATTCCCAGATCCTCCAGATAGTATGCACAGCATTAAACATGCTTATCACCTCAGGGGAGGGTATTGGATTGGATTGGATTGGATTGGATTTGTTTATTGTCACGTGTACCGAGGTACAGTGAAAAGTATTTTTCTGCAAGCAGCTCAACAGATCATTCAGTACATGGGGAGAAAAGGGAATTAAACAGAATTCAAGAAAATACATGAGAATACATAATAGGGCAACACAACATATACAATGTAACTACATAAGCATTGGCATCGGATGAAGCATACATGGGTGTAGTGTTAATGAGGTCAGTCTATAAGAGGGTCATTTAGGAGTCTGGTGACAGTGGGGAAGAAGCTGTTTTTGAGTCTGTTCGTTGATGTTTTGATGTTTGATGGGTATTTTGATGTTCCTGACTTCTCACACTCACCTCATGGAACAAAAAGTGCACTTTTCTCGCCATCCTGCAGTTGGGTGCTGTACTGCTCCATCATATATCCAGGGACACTGTTTCATTCCTTCATACTAAACTACGTTTCCTTTCACTTCCTTTTGTATCTCCTCTTCCACTGTCTCCTTGACAAAAACAGTTGATTATTTAAACTTAATCTTGAAGCTTTATATCGGTTGAAACCGTAATTATCCTCACATACAACCAACTAAAGTGCGCACGTCTTTAAATCTGGAAAAAATAGCCAGATTTTGTCTAGTTAGTCCTCATTAGATTACCCCACTGCACAAGTTACAAAGTCAAAGCTACAGAAGGAACTATGAACAAATATTTAAATGAAGTAACCTGCCAGTTTTCAGCTACACATAAACAGGATCACAACCAGGACTGGAAATGACATTTTTTATTCTTCTCTGTCAAGAAAGCTTAAACCTGTGCTCAGATACAACATGATGTGGAGATGCCGGCGTTCACCTGAAGAAGGAGCCGTGCTCCGAAAGCTCGTGTTTGAAACAAACCTGTTGGACTTTAACCTGGTGTTGTAAGACTTCTTACAGATACAACACAAAAGTTCCTGAAACAATGCATAGTATAAAGATATCTGACATAGCAAGGGTTAATATGGGGCTGGGAAACAGCACCACCCACAATATGATGTAAAGGGACACATGACTGGAGACTAGGGTCAATTGAGGACTGGACAGAGACCTAGGTAGAAACAACCATGGAGTCAATACATAGCTTGGGCTACACCTTGTATATAAGGAAAGTAAAAGTAAAGTCACCATAGTTCCGGAAGGCTGCTTTCCCCTTATAGGGCAAGAGCTGACTGGTGGTGATTTAACCTGAGGATCACCACACCTCAGGCGAGGGGCAAGGTTGAGAAGGCGGGCCTTCATGAATAACCTCAGCCTGTTTGGAAATTGAACCCGTGTTGTTGGTCTCACTTGCATCATAAAACAGCTGTCTCGCCAACTGAGCTAAACTGGCCCCAGTGTATATTTACACAGTTATGTGTTACCAACAAATATTTACTGTTCAATCATACAAGACTCACACACTGTTTGTGAAACTTACTGAACAGACATATAACATGATGGCAGCTAATGGTGAAACCCAGAAGACACAGAAGGAGATCAGCTGAACCAAGCAACTGCAGAATTAGAAGCAGAAAGGCAGAAGAAAAATCTCCGCTGTGTAGTCGAGGACTCCACAAGATCTTATGAAGGTTCATTGTGAATGCACACAGGGTGCAGAGTCAAAGGGCCTAGCCGGGTGAGCAAAAAATTCAGTTCTAAGACAGGACTAATTTAAAAAGCTTCTGTACGGGAACGAAAAATCAGAGTAGCGTGATTTTGAAATCACCACAGACAGCCCAGGTTCAGAAAAAGTGCCATAACATGCGGCAGCCGAGCCCATTGTAAGAAAAAAAATGAAAGGTTTAAACACCTCCGCCAAATCCGGGTATCAATTGTAAAATGCCCCAAAATATTCCAATATCACATGGTAGGCCCCAAAGTGTCGATATAACTAATTGCTGCAAAGAAACTAAACCCAAAGAGTTCAAGACCGCCATTGACAAGGGAGCCCACCAAAATATGACAAACGTGGGAAGACTCTTTAAAGAAACTGTTATTGCAGCACCATCTTTAAAACCTCCAAAGTATTTAAAGCTGCTTTCACCTGAAGTATAAAGTAACCATGGACAACAAATCACCATTACCAGACCAATTTGGACTGATCCAAGGGGCAGGTGAAACACAAAATTGGGGCCTTCAGCAGATAAGATTCTTAAGACACACGCTAATTTAAGGATTATATAAAATGACAAAGCCAAACAAGAGAATACCCTACTTTAATTAGTAGGTCCAATAGAATCATAGAATTTACAGTGCAGAATGAGGCCATTCAGCCCATTGAGCCTGCACAGCCCCTGATTTGATTTGATTTATTATTGTCACATGTATTAGTATACAGTGAAAAGTATTGTTTGTTACATGCTATCCAGACAACGCATACCGTACATAGGGAAGGAAGGAGAGACTGCAGAATGTAATGTTACAGTTATAGCTAGGGTGTAGAGAAAAGATCAACTTAATACAAGGCAGGTCCATTCAAAAGTCTGATGGCAGCTGGGAACAAAAGTCTGATGGCAGCTGGGAAGAAGCTGTTAAGCTGTTCTTGAGTCGGTTGGTACATGACCTCAAACTTTTGTATCTTTTTTCTGACAGAAGAAGGTGGAAGAGAGTATGTCCAGGGTGCGTGGGGTCCTTAATTATGCTGGTTGCCTTTCCGAGGCAGCGGGAATTATAGACAGAGTCAATTGATGAGAGGCTGGTTTGCGTGATGGACTGGGCTACATTCACGATCTTTTGTAGTTTCCTGCGGTCTTGGGCAGAGCAGGGTCCATACCAAGCTGTGATACAACCAGAAAGAATGCTTTCAATGGTGCATCTGTAAAAGTTGGTGAGAGTCGTAGCTGACATGCCACATTTACTTAGTCTTCTGAGAAAGTGGAGTCGTTGGTGGGCTTTCTTAACTATAGTGTCGGCATGGGGGGACAAGGACAGGCTGTTGGTAATCTGGACACTTAAAAACTTGAAGCTTTTGACCCTTTCTACTTCGTTCCCATTGATGTAGACAGAGGCATGTTCTCTTCTGTGCTTCCTGAGGTCAATGACAATCTCCTTCGTTTTGTTGACACTGAGGAAGATATTATTGTCGTCGCACCAGTTCACCAGATTCTCTATCTCATTCATGTACTCTGTCTCATCATTGTTTGAAATTCGAGTTGGAGGGGAATTTAGCCACACAGTCATAGGTGTATAAGGAATATAGTAGGGAGCTGAGGACACAGCCTTGTGGGGCATCGGTGTTGAGGATGATCGTGGAGGAGGTGTTGTTGCCTATCCTTGCTGATTGTGGTCTGTGGGTTAGGAAGTTCAGGATCCAGTCGCAGAGGGAGGATCCGATGCCCAGCCACGGAGTTTGGAGATGGGTTTCGTAGGAATAATAGTGTTGAAGGCTGAGCTGTGGTCAACAAATAGGAGTCTGACATAGGTGTCTTTGTTATCTAGGTGTTCCAGTGTTGAGTGCAGGGCCAGAGAGATGGCGTCTGCTGTGGACCTGTTGCAGCGATAGGTGAACTGTAGTGGATCAAGGCAATCCGGAAGGCTAGAATTGATTCTTGCCATGACTAACCTTTTGAAGCACTTCATAATGATGGATTTCAGAGCCACTGCAAAGAGCACCCCACTTAAGCTCTCATCCCCGTAATCCCACCTAACACAAGGGCAATTTAGAATGGCCAATCCACATAATCTGCCCATCTTTGAAATGTGGGAGGAAACCCACGCAAACCCACCAGACAGTGCCATGGTGTTCTGGTGTCAGTATCAAGGTGCCAGGCTGGTAGTGCCAAGGTACCAGGTGGCATAGTGGGTGGTACCCAGAGTCCAAGCATCTAGGGGCCTCCGATGGCCTGGGAGACCCCCTCAGGTGGCGTTATGCCTGGTTCACATTTGTGTGAACCAAAGCTAAAAGGTGCCATGGTGAGGTCTCCCAGGACCGGGCGTTCGTTCCCTGGCCTTGGGGGAATTGCATGCCGACATATTTAAATGAGCCTAACGACTCACTTAAATATGTAAATCTGGATCTCAGCCTCGCTAGGCGAGGTCCAGATCTTGCAAGGCTTTCCGAGCATGGAAAATCTTGTGAGAAACTTCTCCCGAGATTTAACAGCTCGTCACGCCAACAAGTCGGGTGCATCAAGAACATTTGATTGCACCAATTGTTCAAAAATAAGGTGTCGCTCATTTAAGACAGGGATGTGGAGAAATATTTTTTCTCAATGTTATAAGTCTCTAGAACGCTCTTCGTCAGAAGACAGTGGAAGTAGCCTTTTTGAATCCGTTTAAGGCCAAGTTAGAAGAGATTCTTGATTTACAAGTGGGTGAAAGTTTATCGGGGGTCGGCAGGAATGTGGAGGTTACAATCAAATCAGCTATGACCGTATTGAATGGCAGAGCAGGCTTGAGGGGCCAAGTGGCCTACTCCTGTTCCTAATTCACACATTCATATGTTCATAGGTTCATGCGTATTCAGCCATCCCACTGCCCAATAGGAATGATGCTGACTTTTCCATCCATCAGTGGGAAATTCTGGAAGGAAATACGAGCATAGAAATGTCAAGATCCCAAGATCCCATCGTATTTATTTATTTTTGGCAAAACCTGTATTATTACAGTTTCATTGTAAGACTATCATAGACTGATTTTAAAAAAAAATCTGAACATTAAATAAAGAGTAGATGATGTTTACCAACCCTACAATTGCCTCCTGATCTTCCTATTTTTGCTTCCTAGGCACTTTCAGTGCTCGAGTGGTGTCAGCATTTTTCAGCTCAGCTCCGGGATACGTGAGAGGCATGTGTTCCATTGACAATGATAGTGAAGATAGAGCCTGACCATTTAAGCTGATGCCTGAAATGTTTCATTTCAAGGTGAGGTCTCTCCCTTCATGGGCTCTTGACCTTCATTTTGACTTTTATTTTCGCGATCTGAAAGAGAATGTATATTTGTGTTTGATTTTCATGTTTGAACATGCTCAGCAAAATAAAAAGCTTTTCAGTGCAATAGCTGCCATTGACAAAATGTCATAAAAGGTGTGTTGACAAAGAAAAGGGAAGTTTATATTTTATTGACACATCTGCATGTGCATGTGCATCAGTTTCTATGTGGTTGCCCAACGCTCAACTGTTTGGCACAAATATAAACATTTCAAATATATTTTTGAGTTGTAAAAATATTATGAAAAAAACATTATTAAACAATATTTAAATGAGTGTTACAATTGCTGATCCCGTACTTAAACTTCCCAGATGAAATTGCTTCCAGTCCCACCTGATTAGAATGCGAGAGCCTGGTCTGTCAAAGCAAATGCTGTCACTGTCTGCCTCGGGATGCAGCAAGTAAACAAAGATGCTGACACATGCAGGATGAGGAGAGCTTCCCTAGGGCTCCACCTTTAACCCTATGTTTGAACTATCAGCATCACATTAAACATGGTGTCAGAAACCATCGTTTCACTGACACCTGATGGGTGCAATGCTTTAAATATTGAAAAATGAATTGCTAAGTTTAGTTTATTGGCAACAATCTACCACTTATCTCAAAACTGAAAATTATGAAACAACTTACATTGCAATATATATCTCAAATCAAATAGACCACTATGCTTATTTGTAAATTTTTAATGTATTATATTTAAAAGTCTGTAAAAATAAGCTTTGGAATTTGCTTTGCTGTGCACAGATTTGTATTAGGAGAATATCGTGGCTTTATAAGCTCAGCAGACTTTCTGGCTCTTAAAACTTTGAGCAATTGTCTTTAGTGCTTCCAGTTTTGTTATTTTCTCTGAGGATTTGCTTTTAAAAATGAATTTAAGTTTAGGATATTTTATTTTAATACAACTATTGTTGGTATTTAAAATACCTTTTATATGATACTTACTTTTCGATATATCCAACAGAAAATAATCTAATTTGATTTGATCTGCATCAATTATAGAAGTATGACCTCAACAAATTCATCCAATGTTCCTTGTACTATAAATTCACATTCCTATTATAAGAAAATACATTGATGTAGTCTTTAATAGCTCTTCCACTTTTTTGAAATACGTTGGTCTTGTTCAGTAAAGACTGTTTTTAATCAGCAGATTTAATGCAGATGATTTACAGTCAGGCAGTACATTATATTTGTAGTAGATAAGTTAAAGCAATTAATGTTAATGCAATTCTACCAAGAAGGACAAGGGCAGCAGTTGCATGGGAACACCGTCACTTGCAAATTTTCCTCCAAGCCACATACCATCCTCACTTGGAATTATATTGTCGCCCCCGTCACTGCCGCAGGATTAAAAGCCTGGAACCCCTGTCCTTATAGCACCGTGGGTATATCTACCTCAGAGGGACTGTAGAGGGTTCAAGAAGATAGCTCACAACTACCTTCTCAAGGGTAATTTGGGCTGTGCAAATAATGCTGGTCTGGCCTGTGATGCCCACATCCTGCAAAAGAAATAAAAAAATTGCATGAAGCTCTTCCATCTGCTATTTTAACATTGCATAAACCTATTGAATAAACATAATTTTGATCTAAAATAACTTCCAATTAATAGCCATCAAGTCAATATAACAATAATTTATACTTTTGAAAAAAGACAATTACTTTGACTGTGAAATTAGGTCTGAGGTGAACAAATAACTCACACAGTACTTGCAGTGTGGCCTACCTGCTGCTCCATGTAGATTGTCTCAGGATGGAGACATCATGGCTACAGCCAGGATAGCGAGAACTCACTAACAGAATACTTTGTGCATAGTTGCTCATCAAATGCACATTAATGATGTGGTAGCCCTTCCAGTTCCGGTACTTTACCTTGTTGACATTGAGCCCACAGAATCAGATGCATCCTGCGCCATTGGGAGTCCTGTTATCCTGGCAAATCCACATACTCTCTCTTTCTACTTCCCATTGCTTAGAGTCAAAACAATTAAATCACATCTTCTCACATACCCCGCCCCCCCAAAAGCAGTGAAGGACGGTGTCCTGGGAGAGGCTAATAGATGCTCTGCCTGTAAGAATCTGTTTAAGTTTGAAGTTCAAAGCAACTGTAGGACGTAAAGTACCACAGGTTAGCACTGCTGCCTCGCAGCTCCAGGGTCCCGAGTTCAATTCGGCCTCAGGTGACTGTGTGGAGTTTGCACTTTCTCCTCATGTTTGCATGGGTTTCCTCCGGGTGCTTCGGTTTCCTCCCACAGTACAAAGATGTGCAGGTTTGGTGATTGGCCTTGCTAAATTGCCCTTTAGTGTCCAAGAGGTTAGGTGGGGTTACTGGGTTACGGGGATAGGGTGGAGAGGTGGGCTTAAGTTGGGTGCTCTTTCCATTAGCCGATGCAGACTCGATGGGCTGAATGGTCTCCTTCTGCACTGTAAATTCTATAAAAGGACTTCAGCTGAGTTGTCCAGGCATACTAGGGTTGCCAGCTTTTATTAAATGTATTCCTGGAGATTTCATCACATGACATTCCCCCACATTCCAGTCATTAGTCAGCCAACACATCCATCCTCGTGTTTCACTGCCTTCCAATGTCAATTGGAGGATGCTTGACTGTCAGTCAAACAGCCTCCGCCGCGCGCCCCCCCCCCCCCCCCCCCCATTTTCAATATGTTTATATCTGGTAACGGTAAATGTTCAATGGGAACGACAAAAGGATATTCTTAATGTGCTGATGATTTTTCTCCAGGATTGCGCACAGTGCCCTGGAGATTCAGCTTAAATTCCTGGAGACTCCAGGCCAATCCTGCAGGGTTGACAACCCTTTTGTATGTCCTTTGGAGCATTGGTATCTGTAGCCATGATGGGAGCTGTTTAGCCTGCATGCCAGCAAGCGTGGATCTCCTCTCAGCTTCCACTGCAGCACTGAGACCTTGAGCGGCTTCTGTTCTGTGCTTCAGTGGAAGCTGAGATACTGGCAACAGAAGCTACATCATAGGTCACCATTATCACCATGTTCTTCTTTGCTGTCCCATTAAAGTCGTCACCTTAGTCTATAGAACCTATGCATGACCTCACCCTCCGGGGAGCTGGCACATAACTACCCTTTCCCTGGCCTGGCTATAGCTGACTCATGCCCCATGATTCACCATGTGTGCATTCTGACTCTACTATTTGCTAAGATATATGCAGTGCCAGTATCTTTACTGGTGGCTGTAAGTGTCAGTGCTTCCTCATGAGGCTGCTGTGGCTGGGCAGGTGGAACTTTTAGGGTGTCTGAAAGCAGAGGATCAGAAGGAGAGGGTTGGGGCGAGTTGGAAAACACGTGATCACACCATCAGCAGTTTGCACTTCATGTCAGATAATGGAATGAAGTCACTGATCTTCTTGCAGCACTGCTGCTAGATCTTCGGGGACCACATCTGGGAGTTGACCTCCATGGCTCACCTGATCACGTTTTCTTCAGAGGGGTTCCTGAAGGACATCCAGTGCACCACCACCACCATGACCCCCCCCCCCCCCCTCCGCCATCCCCATTTTCCCCACCGACAGCTCCCCATCCCACACACCATCCACCCTGTCCACCTCCTATGGAATCATAATCTCTCTTGTCTTGGCAACCTCCACCACTAAGACCTTATGCCCACACCCATGAGCCTGGGAGCACACTCCCTTCCTTCATGCTTCTATATCCATGTTTCTACTTCAACTAATTCCTCTTCATGTAGATAGCAGAAACATCCTTACAATGAGTGCAACTCCTCCTTAGGAGGTTAGCCGTAACTCATACAAGTCCTGCAGGCTGCTGGGCATCATGTTGAACACTTAGCCAGCCAGCGGTATGGGTCACGCTCAGCTGAACACTATTCATGAAAGTGAGAAGGCAACGTGAAGTTTGTATACTGCCTGCCTCATCAAAATTGGGCACAGAATTGTGACCCTTATGCCCGAAAACATAATACAAATTGTTAGCCTCGGAGTCTTAAAATAATATAAACTCTTGCACCTTGAGTTACTCAATGTGCAATTACAATACATCCTTGAGCTTTCAGAAACCATCTATTGTAGATACCATATGACTGACTTATCCACTCTATCGGGTCAAAGATATTTACTGCCGTTAGGTCAACAATGTTAAATACTTTTCCATATAGTAACAGAGTGATTAATATCATGTGTCTCAACTGCTGTACATTACACATAAAGTCAGATTATTTTTAGGTGGGGACAATGTTCATTGCAATAAATTACTGGAAGAATATTGTCAGCAACAGTTTTGATAATCACTAGTGCAAGAAGGTATTATTATTTAATGATGCAGAAAGGACCAGAGTTTTAAAACAATTTTGTTAAGTACAATTAATGTTCTGTATATGCTTTGTGTTTCTCCCATCCATTTAGTTTCATATTGCTTTATTTTTTTTAAATTTCCTTGGCTTACATGTTCCCAAATGTCTCCTGCTTGTTTTTCAAACAGCAGCTTGAGCATAATATTTTTATTTTACTATGGAACCCCATTATTATCTGTAACATTCATTGAAGAATGGACTACTTATGGCTTCCTAGCAATTAAAATGGTTTAGGAAACCTCAGAGAAAGTCGGGAGCTAGAGGAACAGTTCAGTAACTACGGAGGCCCCACACAATCTCACTAGAAAATTGGATTTCTAAACACTTAAGTGAATCACATAGAATGATAGAATCATAGAATTTACAGTGCAGAAGGAGGCCATTTGGCCCATTGGGTCTGAACCAGCCCTTGGAAAGAGCACCCTCCTCAAGCCCACACCTCCACCCTATCCCCGGAACCCAACAACCCCACCTAATCTTTCTGGACACTAAGGGCAATTTAGCATGGCCAATCCACCTAACCTGCATATCTTTGGACTGTGGGAGGAAAGCGGAGCACCCGGAGGAAACCCACTCAGACATGGGGAGAACATGCAGACTCTGCACAGACAGTGACCCAAACCTGGAATCGAACCTGGGACCCTGGAGCTGTGAAGCAACAGTGTTAACCACTGTGCTACATGCAGTGTGATGAATGTAGAAATTGTTATATGTTATACTTTGTTGCTGTAGCGTCATTAAATTCCCTGGTTTAAAATACATACAGACTGTGTGTCTACTAAAGCTGTAATTAAAGAGTCATAAAAGGTGAGGTAATCATTCATTCCAACCACGTACTTGGTTACAAATAAAGGGGTAATGGAACATTGTTTATTTTTTGGATGGTTCCCCAGAATGTAGATAATTTATCATAGAATCATGAATTTACAGTGCAGAAGGAGGCCATTCGACCCATCAAGTCTGCACCGGCCCTTGGAAAGAGTACCTTACTTAAGCCCGTGCCTCCACCCTATCTCCGTAACCCGTATGAGGGGTTGTATTTAGTCCTAGTTAAACAGGTCATGGAGCTTAGTGGGATACAGATGATGCAATTAATGGGCGGAGCCAGGTCTGTCTGTGGTTTTGCAGTTTGTTATAAGATTTTATGTTGAACAGCAGTTTTGCCAAATGCTGTTAAGTTGAGCAGAAATATACTGGATCTGCTCCTGAAAGGAACTCTCTCCATAAGTCTCTACACAGCTAAGCAAGTAACCTGTTTTGTTAATTTTATTTATAAGTGGCATCTGAACTGTATGGGGTTGCTAAATTGGAATTAGTGGCAGGTATAGATAGTACGTTCAAGTTTTTACATTTTATTTAAGAAACGTTTAACTAATAATTGTAAAGCTATTTATTTTATGTTAATGTGGTTAATTCTGTGTTTAAATTAAAGTTTGGTTTAACATAAACGATACCTATTGGTCAGACTCATCCCTCCTGGGGTGAAGTATTCTTTCCTCACAGTTGTACAAATTGAAATCCAGAATCCTAACAAAAATTGGGGTCTGATTCGGTTATCCTAACGAAAGCAGATTCATTTCTATTTGAGAGTTGAATAGTGGCTACAGAGAGAATTTTGAACAAGGACCCAGAAAAGAAAGACAGCCATCAGGGTCAAGATACTTGTCTCTCATTGCTCTGTACTCAGTACCCCACTTCCATTATGCTCATTGTAATAAATAATTGTAAGGCTGCAGGATTTTAGCAAAAACAAATTGTTACAACTTGAAGTGAATTTTGGTAAGTTTGAATGTTTTCATGTCTCAGTATTGCTGGGCTTTTTTGTCCAAACGTAAAAATATATTTGTGCAACAAGCATTTTTCACTAACAAATTGATACTCTAGATTTAATCTCACCTAACCACATTTAAGACAATCGCAACTGAAATCTTAGCCCAAAGGTGAAACGGATATCTAGCACAATACAATTCCAATTATCAGGTTTCCAATTATCTAAACAGAGGCATTTTGTGAATCACATTTACGTCAATCAACCAATTTAACTACAGTATTTAATTATTGAATTCCAGTTAGCCAAACTCAATTACTTGAACTGATTTGCTGTCTCTTGAGTTGTTGGGATAATCAGGAATCCACGGTGCATAATACAATTTCCATATACTTAATAATATTCTTTTATTTAATATTGCCTTTTCATCTGGCCTAGTGTGAATGGGATTTGAAATTAGCTTTATTGTGCGATATATTGGCTAAAAGCCATGGACTGACTTTAAGAGTCCTCAGTCCACGTTTGGCTCAAATCTAGTACTTGGAGATGGCTGCCTTTTCTGGATCATTGCTGAAAAATCTCTGTGTAGCCATTACCCACCACCCAAGCAGAGATGAGTATGAAGTGTCAAGCCAATGGCCAGAGTATTCCAGTCGTTCATATCAGTGGGATCTTTTGGTCCCACCAATGGCACATCCCCACCACAGATTTCCCAACAGCGAGGAGAGCATTCAACTGGAAACCCTGGTGATAATGGCGGGATGAGACAATCCCACTGTTGGCCAATGGCAGGCTGCCTCTATCACTGCGAATCACGTGGCGGGTTCTGCTGAAAGTCCTGCTCTAAAGTCTCTAGAAAACAGTCTAGAATGGTTTCCTGAGTTTAGAAATCAATTGTCTAGAGAAATTGACAATGCATATTTGTGAGATACCCATAGTCACTGAACCATTCTGAGAATAGTGAGATTCTTTACCATGACCTTCGAAATAATTTTAACATATAATTCATTCATTGTCCAATAACACTGTATGTTTGTGCCAAAGGTCAAACATTCCAATTTATTCAAAGAATAATGGAAATAAATAAATATGATTATTGAAATGAGTAAGTTTTAGTACGTATACATGTCTAATTATATTCTGGTATTGATTCTAATTGGTTATTATTGTGGGGTATAATTTGGTACTTGTGTCAGTCTGTGGATTGATTGACCTAAATCCGACTGCCCTAGATCTCCATTGTCAACAATTGACATTTATTAAATGGCTACTAACCAATAGAATGTCTCACTTAAATATGCTAACCTGGATCCAGCCCAGCATTCCTTTGCACTCGTGAGACGTTTAGAGCGTCACGAATCTCGCGAGAGGCTTCTCGCAAGATTCAATGGCCTCATCGCATCACCAGGTCAGGTGCAACAAGGCCATTTAAATCGCGCACATTTATGTATTGTCTCATTCTTTCTGATATAATTGATCTTTTTTAAAAAGTGAAATAAAAATGATTTTCTTTACATTTTTGTCTGTCCCCTTTATCTCACTCTTAATTGCACCTTTCCTTCTGAATGCTTATTTTTCTTTCTGGACATGGATTAAATCTTATTTATAGTTTCTGTTTTATATTTCCTGTTTGGGGGCAGAATTTTGTGTTTTGGGTCAGTACTCCAACATTGGGATCAAATGGGGGTCTTGACTTCACATCATGTTGTGAGCAAGCACCTGACCTTAGTTTTGCTTGAATTAGCTCATTAGTGGTCAGAGGACATGCTTGCATACAATTGAAGACAGTGAGCGCATCTGAAAGCTGGAGAGCCAATAGGAAGCCTTCCTAATGGAAGGAACTGTAGCCTACAGTTACAGCGAAGGAGAAGAGAGGACATTTCAACCTTGAAGCACCCACTGTGCACTGTTTGCAGTACAAAATTGGTCACAGGTGACAAGGTACCCTTATGAAGGAGGATCCCCTCCATATGCTGGCCTGCATCCCCAGGTATGGGGTGGGGTGGGTTGGGGATGGGTGTTCAATAGCGTCCTGAAATGTTGGTCACCGGATCACCATTAGAAGGCCACCTCCAGGTTGCTGCCATAATCCTGCCCTGCAGGAATCATCTGCATCTAGCCATCTCTAAAATCACATATCGAGGGTGGGAGGGGATTCAGCCCTGTGCCACATTGAGATTTTTTCAATCTGATTGGTTGAAGCCTCTCTTGCCCCAATTAAAGATGCCACAGATATCCGATAGATTGCATTGCTCTGTGCCAGATGTTGGATTAGGTCATGTCTCCACGCAAAAACCCGCAAAAACAACATCGGCAGCTGACAGAGAAGTGAATAATGAGTGCCAAATCCACTCCTGTCTATAGCATTGCAAACCAAAAAGGTAACCAGGTGACTGCAATTATAAATTCTGGAAAGAAAATGCTGCACTCAAAACATTAATGGATTGAATGTATACCCCTAACAAATTTAACAACTTGCGGAAATGAAATCTTTCACTTAACAAAAGAAAATCCACTGTTTCTCGCCATAAAAACAAACCAGTAACAAGATTGCTATCTCCACATATTGTAAAGGTACGTGGTCCAACAATTTCTGTTACTAAATGAAATTATCACAGTTATCTGTTGAGCAATAAGAAGCTGTGTTTCGGGCCTACTTTCAAGTCTCAAAAGTGGGGTCCTCTGGTGTCCCAAGGGTCCTGAACAGTGCAGCACAGGGAGAAAGCCAATTCCCCTTTACATCAAGAAAAAAAATTAACATTTAGCCTAAAACATAAAAATAAATCATTATTGTCTTGCATGAAATGAAGAAGGGCTTCAAACAAAAAAAAATCCCTCTGGACTTTCTTTGCTTTTCAATAATTTTTACTTGTTCACAAAATAAAATTCTCCAACTCACTGGCTTTGTGATCTTTCTTGCAATTGAAATGACAGGTACTTCTGGCTTTAGCTTGCCTGGGGCACTTAAGATATTAATTTAAATTCTTAATGCTAGTACATTTATAGCCAGATCCTCGTCGCACACCTGTACTATACAATCTTGGCATCTGTGGCGATATTTTGGATGAGAAATTCTTTGCCATGCGCTCATTTTTCAGCATGAAACAAATGCCGAGCAATCAATATGGCAGGGAGGCCAAGTGTCATCCATCATATTGGTAAATGGACATAAGGCCCTTTGTGCATTTAACAACTGCTTGAGGGCCATTTACAAAATTGGCTTGCCATGAACACAGCTGGCTGCATTATGGAAAATGTAGTCTACATACGGCCTAACCAATGGTCATTAAAAGGATCACTCATCAAGGTAGGTTTGTTACAAAAAAATCTTGAACACAGAACATGTTAAACATCCCTCGACCAACCAATCGCTCCCTTTCTCCTGACCAAACCTTTCCTTTCTAATCACGCCCAAGTGCTTTTGCTAATGGCACATACACACATTGTTAATCGTCTTGTCGGCTGGCTGGGGATATCCATCAGGCATCTTTCAACTGCCGGTCTACAGTAAATATGGTCGGCAGGGTAGCACAGTGATTGGCACTGTTGCTTCACAGCACCAGGGACCAGGGTTCGATTCCCGGCTTGGGTCACTGTCTGTGCAGAGTCTGCACGTTCTCCCTGTGTCTGTGTGGATTTCCTCCGAAGCTCCAGTTTCCTCCCACAAGTCCCGAAAGACGTGCTTGTTAGGTGAATTGGCCGTTCTGAATTCTCCCTCAATATACCCGAACAGGCGCTGGAGTGTGATGACTAGGGGCTTTTCACTTTAACTTCATTGCAATGTTAATGTAAGCCTACTTGTGACAATAATAAAGATTATTATTAATAAAGCCTGTAATAATAATCGCTTATTGTCACAAGTAGGCTTCAATGAAGTTACTGTGAAAAGCCCCTAGTTGCCACATTCCGACGCCTGTTCGGGCAGGCCAGTACAGGAATTGAACCCGCACTGCTGGCCTTGTTCTGCATTACAAGCCAGATGTTCAGCCCATTGTGCTAAACCAGCCCCTATACCCAATATCAGGTATGCTTCAGGTGGAACCATTCCAGTGCCCAAGTTCTTTCCTGTGCCCAGTTCAGGCCAGGCGGCCCTGTACGACTTCATTACCAGCTTGTTGAATTCTTCCCATTTGATAAACTGATTCATTGTCTCACCTGGAAAAAACATTCGTCCTTTGATTTGAACTTTCAGCTGGGAATGGTGAACACTTTCCTAATTAATAAAATAATAAGTAAAGAAGGTTGCTGAATGTGATTATGATGGCCCCAGAGGGTAGGGATGTAGAGGTAGTGGTCGCAATGGACACAGAGAAAGCATTTGATCGGGTGGAATGGGCTTATCTGTGGGAGATATTGGGGCAGTTTGAATTTGGGTGGGGCCTCATCGACGAGGTCAGACTGCTGTACCAGGCTCCTGTGGCGAGTGTAAGGATGAACAGGTTGACATCGGGATATTTCAGGCTTCACCGGGGGACGAGGCAGGGATGTCCCCTCTCCCCACTGCTGTTTGAGTTGGCCATAGAACCGCTGGCAATTGCGTTTAGAGCAATTTTTTAGAACATTTTCATTTTTCATTTTCATTTTCTTTTTCAAGGGGCTGGAAGGGGCTGGTCCAAGGAGGGGTGGAACACAGAGTCTCGCTATATGCAGACGACCTGCTCCTATATGTTTCAGACCCACTAGAAGGGATGGAAGAAATTATCAGGATTCTGGATAATTTGGCGGTTTTCAGGTTATAAATTGAACCTGGGGAAAAGTGAGATGTTCACAATCCAGGCAAGGGTCTAAGAGAGGCGATTGGGGGAGCTGCTGTTTAGAGTGGTAGGGGGAAGCTTTTTTTCACCTAGGCATCCAGGTGGCTTGGGAATGGGAATGGCTACACAAGATAAATCTGGCCCGTCCAGTAGACCAAATGAAGGAAGATTTCCGAAGTTGGGACATGCTCCCGTTATCACTGGCTGGGAGGGTACAGACAGTGAGAATGACAGTGCTCCCGAGATTCCTGTTTGTGTTTCAGTGTCTCCCCATCTTTAGTCCACTGTCCTTCTTTAAACGGGTCAATAAGGTGATCACTGGCTTTGTATGGGCGGGTAAGACCCCGCGAGTGAAAAAGGGGATGCTGGAGCGCAGCCGAGGGGAGGGCGGGCTGGCGCTGCCGAGCCTTAGTAATTATTATTGGGCGGCAAATATAGCCATGATTAAGAAGTGGGTGGGGGAGGGGGTGGTGGTTGGGGTTTAGTTTAGAGTAGGGTGTTAGAAAAGGTGGGAACTGTGAGGGAGGATGATGAGCCATCAATTGCTTTACAAAAGTTAAGCTTTAATAAGCTAGAACTTAGCCCTGCGATTGTCTACAATAAAATGGACGACCGCCGGGCGATTCGACTATTTATACTTCGGTAAGGAGGCGTGGTTAACTCAGCCTCTCGACCAACTGGAGAGTGATCACATGACTGGTCTCAACCAATCGGTCGAGAGGCACATGACTGACCAGGGCCAATGGTAAGCCGGTGTTCTGCCCCAATGGCAGATAGCTATGCAAATCATATCACCACAGAGGAAGACGGCCTTTGCACCATGTTTATATTTGTATGTACACTGTTTCTTCTGTTATTGTTATAAAACCATAAATACCTCAATAAAATGTTTATAATAAAATAAAATAATAAGTATAATCTAACTACTTGAGGTAAAATGCTTTTCAATTGCCTTACATAATTTTCTTTAAAATTGGCTCTTTAACGTTAACTTTGTATTGATGTTCGTAACTGATTTTGGATGTTTAGGATTTTTTAGGATTACTCATTGTGATGCCTTCCACCACATTTCATTCATATCTACTTTTTATTTAAATTAGTGGTCCAGGGATGATCGACAGGATGATAATCCCCCAACAAGCACTGGTGCATGACTGCCTGGTCTTCACATAATGGAAGGGGTTCCACTCGATGAACATGCAGCTGGTGTGTGACCATGAGATGCACATTGTACAAGACTGTGCCTGATACCCAGGCAGTGTGCATGGTGCCTTGATCCTGGCACACTCGATGATTCCTAACCTCTTCGAGGCACAACCCTTGGCTGAGGGTTTGGCTCCTGGGCGACAGGGGTTATCTGCTGCGGCCGTGGTTGATACCGCATATCCGGAGGCCACTGACCGGCACGGACAACTGCTACAACGACACCCATGTCGCAACCAAGGGCGTAATCGAGCGGTGCTTCAGCATCCTGAAGATGCAGTTCAGGTGCCTGGACAACTCTGGAGGTGCCCTTCAGTGTGGCCTGCTACGTCCTCCACAACATTGCACATGAGAAGGGTGAAGTGCGAATGCCAGGCCTTCCCCGACTAAGAGGATGTGGAGCAGGATGAGGTTTAGCAGGAAATGGGGCCCGGGGCAGGCAGGGGAGGCCGCACAACGTATGCGCCAGGGCTGATGCACATGGGATGCTCTAATCTTCTCCAGGTAAATCGACGAGAATGCCTGGCCATTGTCATGGACACCCCGTCCACACCCAGACAGACAGGCAGGGATAGGCGTTGCCCCGAATGTGTACACACGATCCAGGGGTTGGCATGGAGGACCCATGCACAGTTGCCCAACCCCTACCAGCAGAGACCCCCATCCCAGCTCTGACACCTAAGGACCACCCTCCCGCCCTCCGCTGCAGCCGGGTGTGCTTGGGCAGGGCGTATCTGTCCCCCAGCCCGATACTCTCAACCCCCAGGGCAGACCGCACCAACCAGGGCTGCAACCCCCTGGATGCCTCCCCAACCCCATCCAAGCACAAGGACAGCAAGGCCAGTGCCCCCCGGTGACCACTGATTCGGGAGGCAGCTGGATTTGGATATGGGGTGGCTTCCGTTAATTGTACGGAAATAGGGATTAAGGGGTGATTATTAGTTTCTCGCCACACTACGGAGAATCTGATTTCACCGACGGGAGCGGGCCAGTTGCATCGCAAACAATTCCCATTCGGGCATTGAGTCTGCACCAACCCACTTAAGCCCTCACTTCCATCCTATCCCCGAAACCCAATAACCCCTCCTAACCTTTTTGACACTAAGGACAATTTATCATGACTAACCCACCTAACCTGCACGTATTTGGACTGTGGGAGAAAACCGGAGTACCCGAGGAAACCCACGCAGACACGGGGATAACGTGCAGACGTTACGGGTGTGTTAGTCTGGCATTGGCGCCGGGGGCACAGTGCTGCCTACTCACCCGGTCTTGTCACACCCTCACCATGGAATTGCACCCTAAATGTAGATGCCGGGATTGAATTAGTGGACTTCTATGACAGCAAAATTGGTGTAGCTCCAGGAGCATTTCATGAAATATTAACGGGCTTGCACCGACGCCACGTGGAACACGATCAATTCCAATGTAAAATGGTGTCTCATTCGCCAGGGTCGGCACTGGCACTTGAGAGGCTGACAAGCAGCAGCTGCATATTAGCACTCCATCTTTATATACACTCATCCAAGCAAATAAAATGGCAGCGCCATGAGCGGTATTCCGGTTCGCTGATGCTGAACTCGAAACCCTACTGGACACTGTGGAGGGGAGGCGAGCCACCCTGTACCTCGGGGTGGGAAGGAGGCATTCACTGGGCCAAGGTTAGGAGGGGATACGGTGGAAGTGAGGGCTTAAGTGGGTTGGTGCAGACTCAATGCCCGAATGGCCTCCTTCTGCAATGTATGTTCTATGTCTATGTAACTCCCCCTCCCCCACCGGAGGGCGCCCGAATTTCCACCCTACACCAGCTGCCAGCACCCATTCTGGCTGCCATGGCCGGTTGCCCTGTCCACGAATGCAACCAGCTACCCACCCCCTGTGCTGTATGCATCCAACTGACTAACACTGTGCCTTTTCTGTCGGGTGGCCCATAACTGGCAGGAGAGGGTAAAGACTGGACTTGGACAGCCAAACCTGTGGGCTCTCACTGCAGTAGAGCAGCGGGCACTGGACCTAGTTGGTGGTCCCGGAGAGATGGCTGACACAGAGGTGGAAGTTGGCATCGGCCGAGAAAGTCAGACCCCGCTGCGTTCCGGTCCACATGTCTCGTGTGTCACCACCCTCATACCCACCACCACCACACCCCATCTCCACCCTATCACTGTTGGCCTCGATGCCACGAATTGCCGGCACCATCTGGGACTCCTCCAGTCAGCTATTGACCTGCTGTATTGTCGCTGATAGCCCCCTCTGAATATCACGGCCACACCCGAACTTCTGCATCAGCTCTGGGTAAACCTGGACCAGAGGTTCAGCATCTGACCGGAACCCAGCTGGGTCCTGTTTGTATGGCATTAACAATTCATTTGTGACAGTCCATGTGGGTGGGGCCCAGTGGATCCTCACCTCTACGGTGTGCGCGACCTTTGCGTTGGTAACCATGCTGAACTTGGCCAACCCATCACCCTCAGGGCATGCGCCACAGTCTGGACCTTCTCTCGACGGTTTGGGACAACATCTCCTGCGTGGACGCAGAGAGGGCATTGTTATGCTCACGCGTGGCTCACTGAGGGGGGGGGGGGGGAGGGTAGAGCTGGTGACAACACACATATGCGGCCCAGTGTAGGTTGTTGACCTGTTGACCTTCTTGCGGCACTGGAGGCCTGTCTGCTCATCAGGCTGCGCGAGCTGACGGCCACTGCCACTTCATCCCAGGCGGCACTGTGGCTCACCCTCTGGGACCCTCAGGGAACAGGATAAGCCCCCTGGCCTTGAGAGAACAGGATGTCCCTCCTGGCCTCCACCACATCTAGGAGCCTTCCCAGGTCCACGTCTCCAAATCCTGGGGCCAGTCACCTGACTGGGGTTGGCTATGCAAGAGCCGTTTAAGAGCTCAACCTTGCTAGCGGGGGGGGGGGGGGGGGGGGGGGGGGGGGGTGCGCAAAGTTTTCTTTCTATGCGCCATCCAGTCAATGTTTAATGCCCAGGTGATAAAGACCACGGTTTATCCTGGTATCTTTTCAATCGATTTCAATGTGCATTGAAGTGTAAATAAAGGAAAAAGAAAGTTGACTTTATATTGTAGCTTTCATGATCTTAGGATGTCGTAAAGCACTTTACAGGTCAATGAAGTATGCAAAAATAAGCTAGCAATTTGATTCCTAGTAACTGACAGTCATAAATTCAAATAATTCCATCATTCTGTCTATTTATCCATCAGTTTATTTGAGTAAAAGTCTTGCATATAGATTGTTGCCATTGAAAAATGATTATCGCACTTTGAAGTCTCACAATTCAAAAATATCCAACAGGCAAAAATTATCATGATTCAATCAAACATATAAATAAAACATTAAGCAATTACTACCCACAACCTGATAGTTATTGCACAGTGATCAGTACTATTTGCAACTCCTCCGATAGCAGTCAGTGCCGACATGCAGCAGATCTTGAACAACATTCAGGCTTGGACTGATAAGTGGTAAGTAACATTCACACCACACAAGAGCCAGACAATGACCATTTCCAATAAGAGAGAACCTAACCATCTCCCCTTGATGTTCAACAGTATTACTATCACTGAACACACTACCATGAATATGCAAGGGGTTAACATTGACCAGAAATTGAACTGGACAAGCCACCTGAATATTGTGGATACAAGAGCTGGCCAGAGGCTAGGAATTTTGTGGTGATTCCCCAGAATGTGTCCACCATCTACATGGTACAAGTAAGGAGTGTGATGGAATACTCTTCACTTGTCTGGATGAGTGCAGCTCTAATTACACTCAGGAAGCTTGGCAAAATCCAGGACAAAGCAACCCACTTGATCTGCACCCCTTAAACATTCCATTCCTCGACCATCAACACATAGTGGCAGCAGTATGTATTACCTACAAGACTTACTGCAGTAACTTGCCAAAGTTCCTTCAACAGCACTTTCCAAATCCACGACGTCTACCAACTAAAAGAATAAGAGCAGCAGACTTGCCTGTTCCAAGCTCCCCTCCAAGTCACATAGCATCCTGACGTGGAACTCTATCGCCATTCCTCCATTGTTGCTAGGCCAGATTCCTGGAACTCCCTTCACCATATAGACTGCGGCAGTTCAAGAAAGCAACTCATCACCACCTTCTTAAAGGCAATTGGGGATGGGCAACAAAATGCTGGCCTTGCTGGTGACATCACAGCCGATAAACAAAATCTGGCAAATGAACAATGCTAATCATTGAGGGTGTCTTTCAGATTTAAAAAGGTACCAAATTAGCAGCAGTAATTGTAAAATGAATAAATCTATTTCCTAAACTAACCAATCGTCACTTTGATTCAATAAAAGGAGATGAAACGGCTACCGACCAGTTACCAGCAGACATCAGCAAACCAGGCAGTCATGTCACTTGAAAGATTTGTTCCAAACAAATGTCAGTTGCCATTCTGATTTCTTGCCTGGCGAAGTTTATACCCATATAAGTAATAGTATAGATT
This sequence comes from Scyliorhinus canicula, assembly GCF_902713615.1. Lineage (NCBI taxonomy): Eukaryota > Metazoa > Chordata > Chondrichthyes > Carcharhiniformes > Scyliorhinidae > Scyliorhinus > Scyliorhinus canicula. Next base: position 69,503,777 of record NC_052159.1, on the reverse strand, counting down.
TAATGGTAATATAGCCTGTTCATTTGAGTGATAATCTATAATTGCAATTGGTAAAACTCTCCCTATTAGAGTGTATTCCTAAACTCACTTGTGCAACATCTTTGGAGACTTTATTAATGTACATATTTTTTCACCATAATCACCTGCCCATGACAACAGATGAGAGTGAATCCCACTTCCATTTCATTATTGTTGTGTTCTTTCTCTCTCCACTCTACTTGTTTTTTCATTTATGTCTTTTCAGCCAATTTCTAAATTCATATCTAATGCATATACCAAAAGACAGTGTATAAAATCACTCTCCACTCTCTATTATCACATAGAAGAATTCCTTATCCAAGCATACTACTTAATATTAAGATAATAAATTAGAAACACTAAAAATAGGCAATCCACTGTCAAATTTCACCAACGTAAAACCATAACAAGTTCTTGAAGTATAATGACATTTTCTGCAACATATAATTTGCACTCCTGACAGGGGGCCTAATCCAATTTTCCATCCATTAATATCTATTTTAAGTGTTTTCTTTTGATTATTTTTGATTTGAACTTGTGAATGAAGGATCAATTGGGGAATGGAGATGAATTTTACAGGGCGCAGTGTATTGCTTGCCACCCCCCCCCCCCCCCCCCCCCCCCCCCACCTCCCATTACAAAAGCTGTTCACAAACCAACTGGTCTATGTAAAGGACACCCCACATTGATAATGCGAAGAAAAGGGATGAAACTGGACAGATCACCTGGCATCGACCTGATTACCAGAAACAACAATGGCAAACTCAGCCTTGCCGACTGTGCAAAGTCCTCCATTCTAACATCTGGGGACATGTGCCAAAATCGCGGGAGCTGTCTCACAGGCTAATCAAGCAACAGTCTGACTTGGTCATACTTACGGAATCATGCCTTACAGACAATGTCCCAGGCACAACCATAATCATCCCTTGGTATGTCCAGTCTCACCCACAGAAAAGACCCACCAGAGGTGGCAGGGTGGCACAGTGGTATATTCCAGTCAGGAAGGAGTTGCCCTGTGAGTTCTCAAAATTGATTATAGACCCCATGATGTCTCATGGCATCAGGTCAAACATAGGTGAGGAAACCGCCTGCTGATTACCAGAAACCACCCTCCCTCAGCAAATGAATCAGTACGACCCAAGGCTGAACACCACTTAGAGGAAGCAGTGAGTGTGGCTCGGGCATCTGGCTCAGGGTCTTCTATGTTCATCATCAAGAGTGGCTCAATATCACTGCCAAGCTGACTGAGTCCTAAAAGGCATAGCTGCTAGTCTGGATTTGTGTCAGGATGTGAGAGAACCAACAATAGCTTGTGCCCCAAATAGCTATGGCCTTAGCCAGGCTGTTCCAGTACAGTTGCAACACTGGCATCCACCTGGCAACTTGGAAAATTGCCAGGTATGTCCTGCAATGGATCACAAAGGCAACTCACCACCACCTTCTCAAGGGCAACTAGCAATGGGCAATAAATGTTGGCCTAGCCAGCGATGCCCACATCCTGTAAATGATTTTTTCTTTAAACACAAAAAGTAGGACAAATCCAACATTACTACTCCATCAATGTACTCTCAATCATCAGCAAAGTGCTGGAAGGTGTTGTCGCCAATGTTATTTAGTGGCACATACTCAGCAATAACCTGCTCACTGACACTCAGTTTGGGTTCTGCCAGAGCCACTCAGCTCCTGACCTCATTACAGCTTTGGTACAAATATGGCAAAAGAGCTGAGGTGGGATCAATTGCACATGGCCACCAATTGACCAAGTGTGGCATCAAGGAACCCGAGCAAATCTGGAGTTAATGGGAAACATTCTACTGGTTGGAGTCATGCCTTGCACAGAGGAAGGAAGTTGTGGTTGTTGAAGATCAATTATCTCAGTCCCGGGATGGCATGGCAGGAGTGCCACATGCCAGTGTCTGAGGCCCAGCCATCTTCAGCAGCTTCACCAATGATCTTCCTTCCATCATAAGGTCGGAAGTAGCAATGTTTGCTGATGATTTCACTATATACAGTGCCATTTGTGACTCCTCAAATACTGAAGCACCCATATGTAGCAAGACCTGAACAATATTTGGGTTCGATCTGATGAGTAATAAGTAACATTCATGCCATACAAGTGTCAAACATGGACCATCCCCAATAAAAAGCCTTGACATTCAATGGCATTACGATTACTGAATTCCGACTATCAACATTCTGCAGGTTACCATTGATCAGAAACTGAACTGGACCTGTCATATAAGTACTGTGGCTACAAGAGCAAATCAGAGGCTGGGAATTCTGTGGAGAGTAACTCACCTCCTAACTACCCAAAGCCTGTCCACCATCTACCAGGCACAAGTCAGGAGTGTGATAGAATACTTCTCACTTGCCTGGATGAGTGCAGCTTCAACAACACTCAAGAAGCTTGAAACCATCCAGGACAAAGAAACCTGCTTGATTGGCACCCTATCCAACAGCTTCAACATCCAATCCCCCCACCACTTTTGCACAGTGGCAGCTGTGTTTACCATCTACAGGATGCACTGGAGTAACTCACCAAGGCTCCTTCGACAGTATCTTCCAAACGCACGAACACTACCAGCTGGAAGGACAAGAGTAGCTGATGCATGGAAACACCATACCCTACATGTTTCCCTCCAAACCTCTCACCATTCTGACTTGGAAATATATCAAATTTCCTTCACTGTCACTAGATCAAAGTCCTGGAACTCCCTCAATAAGTGCAGTCAGGGACTGCCGCAGTTCAAGAAGGCAACTCACTACAATCTTTTCAATGGCAAGTAGGGATTGGCAATAAAAAATGGTGGACCAGCCAGCAACTCCCACATCCTGTGAAAGAATTTTGAAAAGCCACACCGCTAGCGGCCAAAACCAGCTGAGGGTTAGACTACCGCTCCTAAATCAGTAATGGGCACTGCTGGGACTTCAAGCCACCCCAAGAAGAAGACGGCATGAATTGTGGGTGGGGGGGGGGGGGGGGCTATGTGGGTGTGGTGATATGAGTGGGAGCACTGCCATTGGTGCAGAGCATTGGTTTCCCATTGGCTCTGGCTGGTCATGTGCCTCTCGTCTGATTGGCTGGGACTAGTCATGTGACTGCTCACTAATTGGTCGAGAGGCAAGTAGACCCCGCCTCTGAGGCAGGGTATAAGTACCCAGGTTTCCCGGCGGTCGGCCTTTCTCTGTAGTCGACCACCGGGCTAACAACTAGCTGATTAAAGCCACAGTTTGGATCTTCATCGTGTCTCGCGTCCAATTAATGGTACATCAGTGGGAAAATAAACGGACAGTTACTGAACAGAGCCCGGACTCCACTGGACGAGACCAGGCAAAAATGGGAGGACGAATTGGGGACAGAGGTATGGTGGGGACTCTGGAGCGAAGCACTGAGCAGGGTGAACTCCACCTCCTCTTGCGCAAGGCTAAGCCTAATGCAGCTCAAAGTGGTTCACAGAGCGCACCTGACTAGAATCCAAAAGAGCAGGTTCTTCCCGGAGATGGAGGATAAATTTGGACGGTGCCAGAGGGGCCTGGCAAACCACACCCACATGTTTTGGGCCTATCCCAAATTTGCTGGGTTCTGGACAGCCTTCTCCAAGGCAATGTCCACAGTTGTGGGGTGAGGGTGAAGCCATGCCCAATAATGGCAATCTTCATGGTATCAGAGCAGCTAGAACTACAAGTGGGGAAGGGGGCAAACGCCCTCGCTTTCGTTTCCCTAATCGCACTCCGGAGAATCTTGTTTGGCTGGCGATCAGCAGCACCACCCAAAGCTGCAAACTGGCTCACTGAGCTCTCAGAATTTCCACACCTGGAGAAGATTAAGTACGCTATCTTAGGATCGGAGGAAGGCTTCCTGGATACTTGGGGGCAGTTCGTCGGCCTGTTCCAAAACCTGTTCGAGGTCAGAAAGCTAAGAATAAAAAAAACACAAGATAGATCAGGAACCAAAAGACTGCGCAACCCGGGTGGGGGGGCTGCAGGGGACTATGGTGCTAGTCGGTTGGGGTGTTGGAGGCCAAGTGGAGAGGCACAAAGGGGGCTATTTCTGACCATGTGCCGTATTGTGGAAAATCGGTGTGTGGAAGTCAGGTTTTTGAACTAACATCTTCATGCTGGCTTTTACCTATGCTCAGGATGGCAGCAGTTCTGATGTCCAAGCATAAAATCCCAGCACTGATTTACAAAGTCTTAGTTGCTGCTCACAGAATTCCTCAACAAGCACTACACGTCTTGTAAAATTATTTACATTTATTGGAATCCAGATGAGTGGATATTTAGAACTGGAAGTTTCTGCTGCAATTGTCATATTATACCTGAATATAATCCAAACATGGATGTTGAATCTTCAAAGCATGGAAGCTGTGGGCAGAATCCTACCATATTTTTTCAAAGTGTCAGGCTTAGACTCAAAACCAATGATGAGCTCTCCAGCTGCACAGAACAGTTTTCACTCCAGATGTTGAGCCTCTCTGAGAAAAGAAAATCAGTGGGTAGGGTTTACGCTGTCACTCTGGCAGGGCGGGGCCTGGTAGAGCTGGCAAGGTCGGCTCCACAGAGGTCAGAGCGTCATCTTTAATGGAAACCCCAATCAGCACAAAAACTGAATGGTCCCTAGCAACTCCCCCTAGCCCCCACACTCCACGTACAAGTTAGCAACCCCGTCATAAGCATCAGGGGCTTACCCCTTCCCCCACCACCACCACAATCGCAGCAGCACTCTCACCCCTCACAGACATCAACCCTCCACAAACAGCCATGGGGAACCCCTTCCATGGGGCTTCCCAGAGGGCCCATTCCTGGCACCGCTCATTTGCACAGATTGCCGCCATCAGGTTGGCATTGCCAGGGGTGCCAACCTAGCAGCACTAACCTGTACTAGGGGTCAGTGCCTGGGCAAGTCCCTCTCCCTGTCGGGGACTATACTTAACTTTGCACTCCGGGGTATCCCTTTGATGGATTCACATTTTAAAATTGCTGTTGTAAACCTCGCTGACATGTCACATTGATGACGTTTGAATATTCAGTGAGAGGGTATCATGTGGTGGGGGAGGCTGACTAATGACATTAAAATGTATGCTAAAACATTAAAATGAGGTTCTCAGGGCAGCACGGTGGTGCAGTGGTTAGCATTGCTGCCTCACGGCGCCGAGGTCCCAGGTTTGATCCTGGCTCTGGGTCACTGTCCGTGTGGAGTTTACACATTCTCCCCGTGTTTGTATGGGTTTCGCCCCCACAGCCCAAAGATGTGCAAGGTAGGTAGATTGGTTACTCTAAATTGCCCCTTAATTAGAAAAAGTGAATTGGGGACTCTAAATTTATGTTTTTTAAATGAGGTTCTCGCCCTGTGTGGACATCACCGACAAGTGGCGTGGAAAATTGGGAAAGACAATCTCGCTGATGAACGCTAGCTGAAAATCACTCCCACTGTGTGCAGTTCATACACCATTATGCAAACTACAAGCAAAGTTCAACCAACATTGTTGTGAAAGGATATCGCTGGAACAAGATCAATTGCAATTTAAAGAGCTGTGTGAACTTTTCAGTTTCCATTTGATATTTTCAACAGCTCATGGTGACTATATCAAACATTATAATCTTTATTAGTCTCACAAGTAGGCTTACATTAACACTGCAATGAAATTACTGTGAAAATCATTAGTCGCCACACTCTGGCACCTGTTCAGGTAGACTGAGGGAGAATTCAGAATGTCCAATTCAGCTCACAGGCAAGTCTGTTGGGACTTGTGGGAGGAAACCGGAGCACGAGGAGGAAAACCACACAGACACAGGGAGCACGTGCAGACACCACACAGACAGTGACTCAAGCCGGGAAACGAACCAGGGTCCCTGGCACTGTGAAGCAACAGTACTGTTTAATGGTTAATCAAGTTTTAAACAAAACTACACTATGTTGGTTTGAAGACAAGCCGACTTTGACTGAAATTATTATAAAATTCGAGACTTCTGTGTCAGTGGTATACATCACCATGTCTGGATAAGCCATGATGGCATCAAACGTATGAAATAGATAATGGCCTGAATTTTTAGAGTGATGTGAGAGCAAATTCAGTAGGCCCAAAGCAGGTTTGCATCCGAGAAAGCAATCATGTGCTGGCTGGCAAATTAAGAGCTTGCCAGCATGAAACTCACTTGTATGGAGGGCCAACACCGATGGGGGAAGAGGTGTGGGGAGGGAGCAGGAAGAGGGCAAGTGCCTGAATGAAATCAGCTGCAGGCGGGGTTTAAAAGCAGAGGAAACAAGGTAAGTGGATGAAGAACAATGTGGGAGATAGTGGTGCTGACCTTGAACGAAAACTTTCCATTGAGGAGATGTTCAAGCAAGATGGCAATGTCCTCATTTCCTTACTCCAGAAATTTCTCAGGTCTTTTTCTTTCTCTTTGGGTGAGAATCTTCTTGTCTCTGTTTGTAGTAAAAACTGTCAGCAACTTTTCATCGCCTATTCTGTTTTCTTTTCCAGCTTTTAAAAACAGCAACTGTTCACATGCAAGATGGCAATGTCCTTAGGAGCTGGAAGCCATAGAAGAATGCGTGGAAATAACCAAAGCCAAGTAGTTCCCCCACTTCTCTGACATCTGCCTGTGGGTTCTCATCAATGCTGTCAATGATCATCAGGAGATATTGCTGCCATATGACGGTAAGAGGAAATCTCCATGTCTCACCAAGAAGGCTTAGTCAGAGGTGACAGCAGCTGGGGGGGCGAGCATGTCTCCTGAAGGACCTGGAAGAAGGTCAATGAGCTTCTCCACTCTGCAAGGATGAGTAATGAGGCCCCATTGGTTACATTTCACTTTCATCAAGCGTAAAGGCTAGCATTTGTTGGGGCTTGAGGGTGTAAAACCATGAACGTAAGTTGGCACAGCTTCCAGTGCCCTTGAAGACTGCCTGCCTGGAACTAGACTAAATGGCAGATATGTCTGGAAGGGAAAGTCCTGCAATGTACTGGGTACTTTTGCCAGTGATCTTGGGGAGGAGGATGCAGCTTTCTGGCAAATAAAATGAGGCTGTATGAAAACATGATTATCCTCACAGAAGAGGAGTCACAATGTCGTGGGGCGAAACTGTACTGGCAGGGAGTGCTAAAGATAACTTTGCTAACAGCAATAAAGGAGGAAATCCTGGAGCTGACGTGTGAGCATGGAGCCAGATTTTGGTGTCTGGCACTTTAAGGGGCGATCGGCCGATAGGACCACATGACCTGGAAAACAAGTCAGGGGACCGGGGTGGGGATTCACCCTAGGAAATGCAAGCTTTTGCCTCAGATCGATTCTCGACGCTGACTGGTAGCCACAAAGCTGCTGGACTATGTAAGATAGTATGTTAGTATTTTATGGCCAATGGTATAGAGGAGGAGGGGAAGAAAAAGGCAATCATTTTAAATGTGCATGGGGCCCTGACCTACAGTCTTATCTGCAGCCTTATGTCACAGAATGTGCCCAATTCCCAGTTCATTCATGGAGATTTGGTGAAGGCACACCATCACCCAAAGCCCTCAGTCATTCTGCAGCGTTTTAAGTTTAATTCCACGGGGATAGCCCCTGGAGAGACCATTGCAACCTACATTATGAAGCTAAGGCAAATCACAGAGCACCCCGACTTTGGGGTCACCCTGAACGATAAGCTGAGAGATCGCTTTATTTGTGGAGTCAATAATGACACCATCCAGAGAAAGCTGTTAGCGGAGACAAATAGCAATTTTGAAAAGGTGCTGCAGATAGTACGAGCGATAGAGAGCACTGAGAAGGGCACACAGGAGCTTCAGAGCGCACAAAATGACAGTGCGGGAATCTGCAGTCAGCAGTGGCGCCAACAATGAAGATGTCAGTTTTAAATTAGAAGCAGGTGTAGCAGAAATCAGTCAGAAGATTTCGGAGAGTGAATTCAACACAAAGGATTGAAGCAAAGCGTTATTGATGCCGGGGTAATCACTACCCAGAATTTTGCAGATTTACAGAAGCAGGATACGATTCATGCCACAGAGAAGGGAACTTGAGGCACTGGCGTAAGAGCAAATCAAGTCTGCTCAGCACTAAAGGCAGTAGCACATTGCAAGTACACTGTGTAGAAGATTTCCCGACAGGTTATTTGAGTGTTCATTCACTGAATAACGTGAAAGCGAGCAGGGGAGCCCCTATCATAGTGGTGCTTTTGGTTAATGGTAAATCTACAGAGACAGAAGTAGCCATGTCCCCTACCATAATAGGGGAACACACATACAGGTACTTGTGAGGAGGGGTTCAGCCTTTGGATTTAAGGAATACATCAGCAATATTGACGACCTATACGGGAGAGGCCATCAAAAGTCATAGATACTACCACCGTACCAGTGAGATATCAGTATCTTACAAGAAACAAGAAGGCCAGCTGCCCATGATCATCATGAAGGGGCATAGACCAAGGCCAATAGATGGAACAGGCTGCAGCAAATTCAGATAAATTGGCTGTAAATCTTTAAAATTTCAAGCAGTGTTTACCAGGATATCTTTTGTAGACACATGGATGAGTTGGGCTGAATAAAGGGGGTAAAAGCCAAGATTCATAGTGATCCAGATTCAACGCAAAAATATTTTACAGTGAGACCAGTCCTTTATGCCCCACATCAAAAAGTGGAAGCTGAACTCAAGCACCTGCAGGAACTAGGAATTATCAAACCCATACAATTTTCCAAGGGGACAGCCAGCGTAGTGAAATCAAAGCGTTCAGGTAGGATATGCATCTATCGAACTATCAATCAGGCAGCCCAAGTAGACAAGCACCCAATTAACCAGAATCAAGAACCTCTTCACGAAGTTAGTAGGAGTCTCACATACTCCAAACTGGACCTCAGCCATTCCTACTGCAGCTAGGATTGAATGAAGAGTCCCAAATGTTCGCTACAATCAACTCGCAAAGGGGCTTAATCCAATATACTACGCTATCTTTCAGCATTTCTCGGCCTGTGTGATATTCTAGCACAGCGTGGAGAACCTACTTCAGGGTATCTCAAACATAATGGTTTACCTAGATGATGTCTCAGTAACAGGAACAACACACGAGGAACACATGTCAAGCCTGGAAGAGATTGTCGGATGCAGGAGTCTGTCTGAAACTTGGGAAATGCACCTTCCAGGCCACAGAAGTCACTTACTTGAGGTTCAGAGTGGACGCCACCAGCCTGCACCCATTCGAAGAAAAGGTTTGAGACATACGAAAAGTCCCAGCACCCAGGAACATAGCTGAGTTAAAGTATTTTCTGAAGTTGGTGAACTATTATGGTAGATTCATCCCCAATCTAGCCATGATATCGGTGCCACTACACTTACTCTTGAGAAAACACCAGCATTGGCGCTGGAAAGAGCTACAAGATTCCACCTTGTCAACCAAGCCTTGCAGTCTTCAATCTTTTTGGTTTATTTCGCCCCCAGGAAGCCAATCATTCTAACTTGTGATGTAACGCCATACAGGATAGGGGCCGTTCAATCCCCTCAATGATGGAGGTCAGGTTAAAGATGCCAATTGCCTTTGCCTTCAGAACCCTCTCAGAAGCTGAGCACAAATACATCCAGATAGAAAAGGAAGGACTTGTCATGATCCATGGCGTTAAAAAGATCCACAGTTGATGGGTGACATTTTAAAATATTAACTGACCACAAACCATTATTGGGACTCGTGAAAGAAGATAAGCCATACCTCCAATCGTCTGTGCCAGAGTGCAATGATGGGCCTTGTTGCTAGCAGCCTACAATTATGCCTTTCAACACAGGCCGTGCACTTAAATTTCCAATGCGGATGCACTGAGTCCACTCGCTTTGCCCAAGAAGCCTGGCACCACCTCCAATGCCCAAGAAATCAGTTTGGCGCTGAACTTTCTTGACACCTTGCCGGTCTTCAGGATACATATGAAATTGGACCCAGAGAGACCCTGTCTTATCCAAGGTGAAATGCATGATATTAACTGGTTGGCACCACGATAAATCTGACCAGTTGAGGTCTTGCCACACTCACAGTGCTGATCTCACCAACGAGGATGGAGTAATACTCTGGGGGTCTCGAGTGATGGTACCACCTCCAGAAAGGGAGCCCTTGTTAGATATAGAATTTACAGTGCAGAAGGAGGCCATTCGGCCCATCGAGTCTGCACCGGGTCTTGGAAAGAGCACCCTACCCAAGGTCAACACCTCCACCCGATCCCCATAACCCAGTAACCCCACCCAACACTAAGGGCAATTTTGGACACTAAGGGCAATTTATCATGGCCAATCCACCTAACCTGCACATCTTTGGACTGTGGGAGGAAACCGGAGCACCCGGAGGAAACCCATGCACACACGGGGAGGATGTGCAGACTCCGCACAGACAGTGACCCAAGCCGGAATCGAACCTGGGACCCTGGAGCTGTGAAGCGATTGTGCTATCCACAATGCTACCGTGCTGCAATTGTTGCAGGAATTGCACAGTGCCTATCCAGGCCAGATGAAAATACATGCTCGCTCACAGTTACATTTGATGGCCAGGGATAGATAAAGACATTAAATACATGGTGCGCAAGTACAACCCTTGCCTGACATAACAGCCGTTGCCTCCCACAGCCAATCTCCAACCCTGGGAATTGCCTGGTCGGCCATAGTCTAGAGTGCATGTGGACTTTCCAAGCCCATTTTTTAATATTAATAATAATAATAATAATAATCACTTATTGTCACAAGTAGGCTTCATTGAAGTTACTGAAAAGCCCCTAGTCTCCACATTCCGATGCCTGTTTGGGGAGGCCAGTACAGGAGTTGAACCCGCGCTGCTGGCCTTGTTCTGCATTACAAGCCAGCTGTTTAGCCCACTGTGCTAAACCTCATCTTGGATGGTGCTCATTGTAAATTGTTGTTCGTTCAAGAGATGGGAGTGACAACTTAGGCAGCTATAGTAGAAACCTTGTGCCAGATATTTGCCACCCACGGCCTGCCCGAAACCATAGTCTCCTTTCACTGGAGAGGAATTTCTACACTTTGCCGAGACAAATGGAATCTGCCGTACCAAAGCAGCCCCCAATCACCCCGCATCAAACTTGTTGGAAGAGAGAGCTGTGCAAACTTTCAAGAATGCCATGAAAAAGCAATCAGACTGCCCATTACGCCAGAGACTGACCAAAGGTGATAGCTCATTCCCAATGGGCTGTCTGGTTCTTGTCAATAATTTTGCCTCTGACTCACCTTGGTCACCAGACTGGATTGTTCTCAGGTCTGGACCAGTCTCTTACGTGGTAGATTTGGAACGGTAAAACATGTCAAGCATGTGTGAAGCTTTGTAGCAGTGGAAAAAGTGCTGGTGCTTTCACCTGTGTCAGGTGAACCACTAAAAGCCAGATGTTGTGAACTGTACCAAATTGAAAGAAAATTAAGTCAAGTAAACTATCTGGTACACACCCCAGAGAGATGTATAGCTCACAGATTGTGTCATATTAACATGCTTAAGAGGAATTGGGATAGAAGAGATGAGGATAAGCATGAAATCTTGACAGAATGAAGCAGGGAGATGAAGATGAGTTAAATTCTGACAGTGACGTCTCTCTAATTGATTTGGGTAATGAGGAAGTACTGAAAAATTTACACTCCTGGTTGTTATCTTCAGATAAGAGCCGAGGTGAATTAAAAAAGTTACTGCAGGCTTATGAATTTATTTGTGCGAATAAATTAGGTAGAACTGAGATAGCAATGCATGATGTAGATGTGGGGGGACAGTTCCAATAAAGCAAATCCATGTAGGTTAAATCCAGGAAAGTTATCACAAGTGCAGGAGGAAATAGAATATATGCTCCAAAATGATATTATTGAATTGAGTTCCAGTGATTGGAGTTCGCCTATCGTAATGGTGCTAAAGCCAGCTGGAACACAATGACTTTGTGTGGACCACAAAGACATGAATGCCATCACCATCCAGGAGGGATTTGTTTCCTATAACATGGCTGGAGGATAGCATTGAAAGAGTTGGACAATCTGCATTCATCACAAAAATAGACTTGCTAAAGGGCTATTGGCAAGTACCTGAGCGGGCAAAGGAAATCTCAGCATCCATGACACCAAATGGACTTTATCAATTTAAAGTTATGCCGTTCGTAGGGGTGTCACGGAGGCGCAGTGGTTAGCACTGCTGCCTCACAGCACCAAGGACCCGGGTTTGATCCCAGCCTCGGGCTACTGTCTGTGTGGAGTTTGCACATTCTCCCCGTGTCTGCCTGGTCTCACCTCCACAACCCAAAAAAGTGGAGGGTAGGTGGATTGGCCACGCTACATTGCCCCTTAATTGAGAAAAAAAAGAACTGGGTACTCTCAAATTTATAAAACAAAAAATAAGTTATGCTGCCATTCAGAATAAAGAGTACACCCCCAAATCTTCAGAAACTAACGGCTAAAGATATTCAAGGACTAAGCCACTGTGCAGTGTATAATGATGATTTAATGGTGTTTAGTCATGGTTGGGAAGACCATCTGCAACATTTAAAAGAACTGTTTTAATGCTTAATAGAAGCTAATCTCGTCATGAATTTGCCAAAAAGTCAATTTGCTAAAGCTCAAATTTCATATTTAGGACATGTTGTGGGACATGGTCAAATGGCTCCATGAGGTGCAAAAACATTCCCCACAAATAAATTCATAAACCCAGAACCTACAAAAAGAAAATAGATTTTAAGGGAAATAAATCGTATAACTGTAGAACAAAGGGGAGAGAGACAGCTAACATCAGAACCGCAGGTTGCAGACTTAATCTCCCAAAATGCATATGGGCGGCACGGTAGCATATGGACGGCACAGTAGCATAGTGGTTAGCACAATTGCTTCACAGCTTAAGGGTTCCAGGTTCGATTCCCGGCTTGGGTCACTGTCTGTGCGGCATCTGCACGTTCTCCCAGTGTCTGCGTGGGTTTCCTCCGGTTTCCTCCCACAGTCCAAAAATATGCAGGTTAGGTGGATTGGCCATGCTAATTTGCCCTTAGTGTCCAATAAGGTTAGATGGAGTTACGGGGATAGGGTGGAGGAGTGGGCTTAGGTAGAGTGCCCTTTCCGAGGGCCAGTGAAGACTTGATAGGCTGAATGGCCTCCTTCCGCACTGTAAATTCTATGATTCTATGATGAAAAGATAGCAGCCATTTTCCGCCTTATCTGAACCTGAAGACTATTTCGCCAACGTGGCCACATTAACCTGGTTGTGGTTATTATTTGCTGGATATAGCTCAAGAGTTACTTGAAATTGGATGTTGTTTAGGAACAGGGCTATATCAGAGTTCAGGTAAACTTAGATACTTGGAGAGCAAGCAATACTTTCTTGTAAAATTGTGTGTGTATATTCAAGTGGCTTAGTGTATTATAATCCATCTTGTGTGTATCTTTGTCTTTCCTTTAAGTTAATTAATTGCTCACACAACGACTGGACTATTCCTCACATTTTGCCAGAAGAAAACACATACGCTATGCAAGAAATAGAAGCAGGAGTAGGCCACCAGGCCCTTCAGGTCAGCCCCACCATTCAATACGACCAATCAGCAGTCTCGTCTCATACAGTACAAATTGTTATTTTCCCCTTATATTGGTATTCTTGTGAAGTGTTCTGAGGAGTAGAAGACAAATTGCTTTGACATGTAATTTTTTTCAGCAAAATCAAAGTTCACTGTGATGAAAGTCACAACCATATTGAATCTTTATTCGACTGGATTATGCCACATCATCACTTGTGACATGTGTGACAACATTCATGCATCTGTACATCACTATTTAGTGTAGATCACTTAAGCTTTGTTTGCCAAAGGAACATGTTTGTCACTGCCCACCTGTAAAGTAAAAAAAAAGACTGAGTACTTCTAGCAGGTGGCTGTTTTCCCAAAACTGCTGGCTGTCTGTGATTGTTCTCACACAGCCATCAGCACACCCAACAACAATCAATCCTATGGCATAAATGAATTACAGGGGATTTCATTAAGTAAATGTCCAGATGCTCAGAGACCACCACAATGTAACATTGCAGGATTCAGTGATAACAATCATGATATTTTTATCCTCAGATAGTCCATGGTACCACAACTATTTTGAGAGAGTAGGACCCATAGTCTTGTTGTGGCAATACATCTGTCCCTGGTACCTCACGTATTAACACCAGTCAGGAACCCCCACATCAAAGCACAGCAAAAATGTAATGAGAATATATGATTGAGATCCGAAAGCAGTACTTTCAATGGACAGGTCAGCTGGGTCCTATTGCAAGCAATAGGAAAATGTGTCAAAGATATTTATATCTGTTGTGTGTCACACAACCTTGCCATTTAGAAAGAAGACTCCACGCAGCCAGAATTATTAGAAGGTGAGCCTGAGGAGGAGGAATAATGGTCAGGGAGAGGGAGCGTTAGCCGTGACTGAAGCATGGCCAAGGAGTCAGTGGCAGGTTTTTCGCTTCAAAGAATCCCATGAGCTGCTACCTGAACAGTTCAATCGTCCTTTCTGTAGCATACTGATCTATTATAGCGTGACAGCGCAAATTCTCCTCGCCTTTATTTTACATATCAGTTCCCGACACTAATGTTCAGAAATCCTTTCAGTGAAAAAAATACTGAGGCCAAAGTCTGGGAAAGGGGAACGCTAGTTGAAATGAGGGAGGAGTGAGAAGAAAGTGTGGGAGGAAAAGGGAATGGAAGGGAGAGAAGGAAAGAATTAGAGGAGAAAAGGTATCAAAGGGAGAGGGAAGAAGGTGGAAAGTGCGAGAGGAGTGGTGGGGGAATAACAGAAGAAGGGTGACAGGTAGGTAGTAGTGGAAGAATGAGTGGGGTCGGCAGGTTTTCCAAAACATTTTGAGACTTACTTATCTACAATATTGGGCCTCTTCCGGGATTCCCAACGACCGTTACGCTTCATGAGATCCAACGAGCTCTCACAAGACATTGCAATCTGGATCCTGCCCACAAGGGGACAGAGCCTCCTTGCAGAGTTAAGTGAACTTAAATGCCAATGCCAATGCCAGACCTTACTGGCAATCTCGATCTAACAGCCTCACCGAGGAGACCCCAGCTGGGTGCCGTTTAGCACTGGTCCACAGCAACGGGGACCAGACGGAACAGCACTTGAGGGGTCTCCCAGGAATCGGAAGCCCTTGGTTGGTTGGAATCAGGGCAGGGCAGGGTGGTACCAAGGCACTGAGTCATACAGGAAACTTGGCACTGCAGACCCTGGCCCCCAGGCAGCACTACCTAGGTGCCAGCCTGGAAGTGCCAAGGTGCCCAGGTGGCACTTTTCCCACACTGGGGATCGGGCCCGGGGGTGCTTGCCCATATGAGGTGGGGTGCGGAGAGCTCGAGGACCCCTCCCCAACAGGTGAGTTGGGGCATTGGGAGTTCCAGAGGTCACATCAGCGGGTTAAGAGATTGGGGTGCCATTTTAAATGGCATGTCGGCCTCTTCCTACAGTGAGGAGCGGCCAGAACGGACTCTTTATTTTTGTTAGATCGTGCCCATTATCTCTTGCCCATCTTTTCTCACTGTAGGAATGCGTATTCAACTTTTGGTAATTTATCTAAAACAAAGCCCCTTTTCCCATCTTTCAGCATTAAACTTCACTAGATTGTGGTCTGATATTAGATTTGCTAGTCTGCAATCTTGGGATTGGCACCCAGTCACCCAGGTGTAATTCCTACCCCTTCACCTCTTCCCTCTTCACCGTTCAAGGCCCCAAACACTCCTTTAAGGTGAAGCAACGTTGCACTTGCACCTCTTTCAATTTGGTCCACTGTTTTCACTACTCCCAATGTGGTCTCCACTACACTGGGAAGACTAAACACAAACTGGGTGACTGCTTTGCAGAACAGCTTTGCTCCGTCCGCAAGCGTGACCCCAATTTTCCTGTTGCTTGCCATTTGAACTCACTGCCCTGCTCTCATGGCCACATGTCCACCCTTGGTCTGCTGCAATGTTCCAGTGAAGCCCAACCCACACTGGAGATGTAGCACCTCATCTCCCAATTAGGCACGTTACAGCCTTGGGACACAACACTGGGTTTAACTACTTTAAACTATGACCTTTCTCCACCACCTTGACACCCGTTTTGTATCCCATTTTTTGTCCCAATACAAACCCCGCCCCCCAAACACCACCACCACCACCACACACACCCCATTGTGCTCTCTGTCACGTATTCTGAAGTTCACCAAGCATTGATCTTTGTTCTTAGAACATAGAACATAGAACAGTACAGCACAGAACAGGCCCTTCGGCCCTCGATGTTGTGCCGAGCAATGATCACCCTACTTAAACCCACGTAACCTGTATACCCGTAACCCAACAATCCCCCCATTAACCTTACACTACGGGCAATTTAGCACGGCCAATCAACCTAACCCGCACATCTTTGGACTGTGGGAGGAAACCGGAGCACCCGGAGGAAACCCACGCACACACGGGGAGGACGTGCAGACTCCACACAGACAGTGACCCAGCCGGGAATCGAACCTGGGACCCTGGAGCTGTGAAGCATTGATGCTAACCACCATGCTACCGTGAGGCCCCTTTTCGTAACACATTTTGCTATCTTGCCTTTAAGCACCTTCCGTTGCTCTTCACAAGGCCATTAATGCTTCCTCTTTCTCATGTCCTACACAACTTTGTTGCAGGCTCTCCTAGCTCCCACCAACAACTGACCTTTTATTCTGCTTCAGCTGCTCCCTGTTCTCATACCATATATAATCCATATATAATCCATCACATTTTCCCCTTCTTTAGCTCTGAAGAAGCCATATGGACTCAAAACTTTAATTCCGTTTCTCTCTCCACAGATCCTTCAGACCTGTTGAGCTTTTCCAGAATTTTCTGTTCTAATCTTATGATAAGTTGTATGTTTTTTCCGCCTTTTCAGAAAAGGTCTTGCTTAGGCTGAAGTAGAAAATTGTGTCGTTGCTGTTATGTGCAAATGTTCCGAATATCAAAGCGCTTTGGGCACTCAAAGGGCAGCACTGCAGCACAAATGGATAGCACTGTGGCTTCACAGCGCCAGGGTCCCAGGTTCGATTCCCCGCTGGGTCACTGTCTGTGTGGAGTCTGCACATTTTCCCCGTGTCTGCGTGGGTTTCCTCCGGGTGCTTCGGTTTCCTTCCACAATCCAAAGACGTGCAGGTTAGGTGGATTGGCCATGATAAATTGCCCTTAGTGACCAAAAAAGATTAGGAGGGGTTACTGGGTTATGGGGATAGGGTGGAAGTGAGGGCTTAAGTGGGTCGGTGCAGACTCGATGGGCCGAATGGCCTCCTTTTGCACCGTATGTTCTATGTACATTGCTGAATAGTCAATAATGTGCAATATATGAGAATATACTAAATTCAACTTCTTAGTACTTACTACTCAACTTACTGCCACCTTCACTGAGCTTGCACAATTCTTGACCAAGTTGTTGGATGAAGTATTGTGTAGAAATTAAGCATTTCCCACAGGTCCTACTTTTTGTGAGGAAAGAAAGGTTGACATAATCCAGCACCTAATTTCTGTTGAGCCTTCTGTCTCCTAAACACAGGATGATATTGAGAGCATTAGAAGGGAAATTTACTGTGTACTGTTTCCTGTTGAACTAGTGTGATGACAAGCAGGCTATTGTGTGTGTTTGTGTGTGTTGGGGATATATGAGCAAAAAAAAAATCAAAGCTGCCTTCGCTAGTTATTTTCAATGGTAGCAACTTTTGTTTACTAAGAAGACAACAAATAATTTAGTGAATTGGTTTTTGGAGTTGAACTCAACTTTAAAATCACATGAATTCTAGGAAAAGTCTAAATCAGTACCCAGTGGTTATATTCTCAGTCATGGATGTAGATGGGGCGAGGTGGAGCAGAGGGGGAAGAAAATAGTTTGAGACAGGAAGAAATCAATAATGTGGGGCAAGAACGGACTAAAATGATGGGCCTACTGAGACAGTCCTGTTTGTGGATCATAGGAAGGAATTAGAAGTGGAATGTGCAGAATTGATAGACTATGAGGTTGGAGATCATAGAATTATAGAATTTTCAGTTCAGAAGGAGTCCATTCGGCCCATCGAGTCTGCACTGGCCCTTGGGAAAAGCACTCTGCTTAAGCCCATGCCTCCACCCTATCCCCGTAATCCAGGAATCCCACCTAACCTTTTGAACACAAAGGGACAATTTAGCATGGCCAATCCACCTAACCTGCACATCTTTGGACTGCCAGAGGAAACCGCAGAACCTAGCGGAAACCCATACAGACACGCGGAGAAAGTGCAAACTCCACACAGAAAGTCACCCTGGACTGGAGATATGGGCCGAAGGGCCTGCACTGTGCTGTACTGTTCTATGCTCTATGATGGATGATGATCGCCAGAGGACCTGAGCTAAGTGACAGACCTGGAAACTGTGGCATGATGTTTAGTGGTGAGACCATAGTCCAGGAAAAAGTAGAAAGACATGTCACAACACCAAGGAGAAGCACTAAATGCAGTAGAGAGCGCGACTGGCTGGGAGCTTCCCGATTGCCGATCCAGCGAGGCTGCGATTGGTATCTAACGTCAATTAGGTCTGGAAATGATCTCCCACAGGCTTCACGGTGGAAATGGATACCCAGCCAGCTGATTTGCATGGACAGCGCCTGGCAGCTCCCTGCTAATAAGGGGAGCAGCACATAAACCTCTCCCTCCAAACAGCCCAGACAGCTGTGTCCCTGGGCTGCATGCCCTATTTTGAAGATAGCTACTCACCTCCCCTCAGCAACCATTGGGTTAGGTTCCGGCGCCCACGTGACCACCTGCTAGGGAGCCGGTTAGATCCTGTGAGGCCGTTAGATAGGGGTCCATCTTCATAGAGAATCATAGAATCATAGAGAAATACTGCACAGAACAGGCCCTTCGGCCCACGATGTTGCGCCAAACTTTTATCCGAGGTTAACCATAGATTATCATAGAATTTTGGACACTAAGGGCAATTTATCATCGCCATTCCACCCAACCTGCACATCTTTGGACTTTGGGGGGAAACCGGAGCACCCAGAGGAAACCCACGCACACACGGGGAGGATGTGCAGACTCCACACAGACAATGACCCAAGCCGGAATCGAACCTGGGACCCTGGAGCTGTGAAGCAATTGTGCTATCCACAATGCTACCGTGCTGCCCTTAAGAACAAGTTAATCTACACTCCATTATTCTACTGTAATCCATGTACCCATCCAATAGCTGCTTGAAGGTCCCTAATGTTTCCGACTCAACTACTTCCACAGGCAGTGCATTCCATGCCCCCACTACTCTCTGGGTAAAGAACCTACCTCTGACATCCTCCCTATATCTTCCACCATTTACCTTAAATTTATGTCCCCTTGTAATGGTTTGTTCCACCCAGGGAAAAAGTCTCTGACTGTCTACTCTATCTATTCCCCTGATCATCTTATAAACCTCTATCAAGTCGCCCCTCATCCTTCTCCATTCTGATGAGAAAAGGCCTAGCACCCTCAACCTTTCCTCGTAAGACCTACTCTCCATTCCAGGCAACATCCTGGTAAATCTCCTTTGCACCTTTTCCAAAGCTTCCACATCCTTCCTAAAATGAGGTGACCAGAACTGCACACAGTGCTCCAAATGTGGCCTTACCAAGGTTTTGTACAGCTGCATCATCACCTCACGGCTCTTAAATTCAATCCCTCTGCTAATGAACGCTAGCACACCATAGACCTTCTTCACAGCTCTATCCACTTGAGTGGCAATTTTCAAAGATCTCTGAACATAGACCCCAAGATCTCTCTGCTCCTTTACATTGCCAAGAACCCTACCGTTAACCCTGTATTCTGCATTCATATTTGTCCTTCCAAAATGGACAACCTCACACTTGTCAGGGTTAAACTCCATCTGCCACTTCTCAGCCCAGCTCTGCATCCTATTTATGTCGCTTTGCAGCCTACAACAGCCCTTCTCACTAGCCACAACTCCACCAATCTTTGTATCATCTGCAAATTTACTGACCCACCCTTCAACTTCCTCATCCAAGTCATTAATGAAAATCACAAACAGCAGAGGACCCAGAACTGATCTCTGCGGTACACCACTGGTAACTGGGCTCCAGGCTGAATATTTGCCATCCACCACCACTCTCTGACTTCTATTGGTTAACCAGTTCGTTATCCAACTGGCCAGATTTCCCACTATCCCATGCCTCCTTACTTTCTGCATAAGTCTACCATGGGGAACCTTATCAAATGCCTTACTAATATCCATGTACACTACATCCACTGCTTTACCTTCATCCACATGCTTGGTCACCTCCTCAAAGAAGTCAATAAGACTTGTAAGGCAAGACCTGCCCCTCACAAATCCGTGCTGACTATCCCTAATCAAGCAGTGTCTTTCCAGATGCTCAGAAATCCTATCCCTCAGTACCCTTTCCATTACTTTGCCTACCACCGAAGTAAGACTAACTGGCCTGTAATTCCCAGGGTTATCCCTATTCCCTTTTTTGAACAGGGGCACGACATTCGCCACTCTCCAATCCCCTGGTACCACCCCTGTTGACATCATCTTGTTAATGAAATGGAGGGCAGCAGGGCGGTGCATTGGTTAGCACTGCTGCCTCACACTGTCAAGGACCTGGATTCGATCCCGGCCCTGGGCCACTGTCCGTGTGGAGTTTACACAATCTCTCCGTGTCTGCGTGGGTCTCACGCCCATAACCCAAAAAGATGTGCAGGGTAGGTGGATTAGCCACAGTGCAACATCAAGAACAATTAACATTTATACAACAGATCCCCTGATATGTTATTTCTATACACATATATATAATTCAATAAGACAGTCTCTCTGGTGGATGTCTTTCTTTTTGGTAGAATTTGGCTTCCTTGAGCTGGGCTACTTGTGACTTCAGAAATGTCCTCATTCCTTTCGGTAGATGGTAATTCTTGAGTAGTTATTACAGTATCTCTCACGACAGGCATTTAAAAGTCCTCAGAAACAGAATCTGAACTTGTCACTGTCTCTAGCTCTCTAGATTTTCTTAAGATAAAACCTCTTGAGAAGTTTCTGAAACCTCACTTTATGCAGCAAGTAGCTGATCAGCATGACGTCCCCAAACTCTTTCATCATCTGTCTGTGCGGTGTTTGATATTAGATCTATCTTTGCTAGGATCATAGCCGGTACCCATTTCTCGTTAGTGGTGTAACTCCTAGCTCGCACTCTCCTCCCTGGTTGAACACTCGTTTTCAGAGATTTCCACCCTCCTAGCAATTTGTGTCTGTTGTTGTCATTTGACAATCTCTGAAGGATCAGGTGGAAGTTAACAAATCAAACTCTGTTTGTTGTTTCCCCTTAAACAACAGCATTGCCGGTGAACTTTGCGTGGTAGCATGTACAGTGTTCCAGTGAGATATTAGACATTTCTTTACTCTTCTTGATAATTTCCCTGGTTCTTCGGTGCTTTGATAGAATGCATAATGTTTGCACAAAACATTCAACCAATCCATTTGTTGCTGGATGATATGGGGCTGACTTGATATGGTGTATACCGTTCCCCTTCAGGTAGTCCCCAAACACCTGCAAAGTAAATTGCATACTATTATCACTGACGATTTGATCCGGTGTTCCAAATCTAGAGAATATTTTGGCTAGATTTTCAATGGTCTGCTCAGTCATCGTTGATTTCATTATCGCTACTTCTGGCCATTTCGAGTGTGCGACCACAATCACTAAGAACATGTGACCCTCCAGTGCAACAGCATAATCATTGTGCATTCTCTGCCATGACTGAGTCGGCCATTCCTATGGGTGTAATGGTTGTAATGGTGGGGTGTTCCTTAGTTTTTCACACGATTGGCATTGCCCAACTTTCTCTTCAATTTGAGCATCTAATCCAGGCCACCAAAAATACATGTGTGCTAATTCCTTCAGCCTTATCACACCAGGATGCCTCTCATGCAGTTGGTCAAGGGCTCTAATGTGCAAGCACTGAGGAATAATCAAACAGATTCCCCACAATACAACTCCATTCTGTACTGTCAACTCAAGTCTTCATATGATATAAGGCTTGAGGTCTGGAATTTTCCTATGAACATCTGACAGCATTCCTTTTTGGACCAAGTCAATCGCCTTCCCCATCACTGGATCGGCTATTGTATATCTTTGAATTTGAGATGAAGTGATGAAGTCGCAGGTACACCATCAATGAGCAAGGAGTAGAAAATGTTGACAAAACTTTCTTCTGAGTCATGCTTGACTAGTAACGACAATCATGACAAACTATCAGCATTTACAGGATGCTCGGACTTAACAATACTGAATATCGTAAATGTGTGCTGACAATATCAATGGCCATCTTTGCAATCTATTAGCTGCCAGAGAAGGTATACCTTTATATGGCCCAACGATTGTGGTCAAGAGTCGATGATCTGTCAAAGGAGTGAAATGACGCCACAAAACGGTAATGGAGGAACCTTATTGCACCAAAGTTGATGCTCAAAGCATCTTTTTCTAGCTGAGCTAATTAATTTTGGTGCTAGTAAGAATAGTTTCTCTCCTGAAGGCATAATATGCGAGACGACACCACCAACTCCACAGTGCGAGGCATCGCAAGCTAATTGCAACTTCATTTTTGGATTATAATGAACCAATAGCTCTGACTTTTGTAAAGCTTCGTTCACTTTACTGTATGAATTTTCACATTCTTCTGATTAGTGCCATGTCTGTTTGACACATAGCAAAGTGCATAAAGGCTTCAATCATGTTGCTATATTCAGCAAGAATTTACCATAATAGCTGATCAATCAAAAAAACGTTTTATTTTAAGGGCGAGATGCTTCTAAGATTGCTAATGTTTTCTATGGTTCTTTGTGTCAACCATCATTGTCGATGATATGAGCAAGGTTATCTATGACTTGATAAAGTGGCACTTTTCCTTTTTCACCCTCAGGTCGTGACGCTATAACCACTTCAGGGTAGCTTCTAAATTCTCCAAGTGTTCCTGTTCATTTGAACCGGTGATGAGTATGTCATCGAAATAACATTACACTCCATTCAATCCACTTTGAATTTGATCCATGGATCTTTGGAAAAGAGCAGGCAAAGATGTTATTCCAAAAGGAAGTCTGTAACGAAACAGACCTTTGTGCGTCACAATGGTAAGCAGTGGCTATGATTCGGCAGTCACACACATCTGCAGATATGCCTGTGAAAAATCAATTTTACTGAATTTCTGTCCTGCAGCATTCGCCCACTAAGTATCCAACTTGTGTACAACAGTGACATGATTGCACCTTTGTAGCTTCTTTCCTTGAGATATCCATTTTGTGGATCTTTGCTCCAGCCCCTATCTCTGCAAAGCTTCTCTCATTGCAAACTCCACAGACGTGGCAACTTACACAGCAGCTTTCAGAGCTAAATCACTTACAGTAAGCAACTTCCTCTGAATTACTTCATTTCGTAATCCACAAACCAGCCTGGCTCGCAAAATATCAAGTGTTGCACCAAATTCACAATATCTAGCTAATCATCTTGAATACACTGCAAACTGCAAGATACTTTCAGAACCTTTCTACAATCAATAACGGTTTAGGAAAGAAATATCCCTCTAAAATTTTCATTAATTCACTGAAGGGCTTGCCTCCTGGTTTTTCTGGGTGAACAAGATTCTGTTGCAGCTTAACATTTTACGACCAACTGAGCTGAGAAATGTTACGACCTTGAGGTCCTCCGGAGTCTGATTAGCTATTAGAAACAATTGGAGTCTTTCTTCATATGAATTCCATGGTTCATAATCCTCATGTTTTTCCCACTATATTTGGATCCCGGTTCCGAGGGTCTATGCATCCTCCCTTCCGACTGTGTTGGAAAGTATCGTACAAACAATCCCTTGAAGAAGAAACTAGGAACTCTTTCCCCTTTTTCACCTGAGTATATTTAAATTTTTCACCCGAGTAATTACCCATGCAATCAGCAGACTTCAAAATCACCCTTTCCTGCAGTATGTGTGGCTTTACTATATGCACATTCCCTACTGCCCAGACCCCGCTCACATCAACGAGAGCACGTCTTCCCTGACTGTTGGTCTTCTTACTCACAGTTGCTATCGAAAACTGGTGTTAAACCTTCACATAGGCGGCTGTGCTTTGCCCGATGTCTGTGTCTGTGTGGGTCTGGTCCCGAAAATCTTCTGTTGCTCCCAATGCCGTCGCACAATTAGTCAACAAAACTCTTCTTTCCTGCGAATTTTCTACCTCAATCCTCATCGCCAGTTTTCTCTCCTGTTATATTTCTTTGGTTGTTGCAAACAGAAAAGGTATGGAGTGACCCATACTTGTAAAACGTGATGAGAATTTATTAAGGGTATGGCTCACACAATCGAGACGGTAATCTGGTCAAAGCCCACGCAAACACTCTGATAAAGTCGCTACACATCACGTGATGCAGAACCAGCAAGAATGTATTCGCAGATACATAACAATTTTATTTTGCAAGTTCTACCAGTTTATACCAATGACAAATCATAGCTTAAATAGTAGTTTCTGGCTATAAATATACACATGAAAACTTGATTGAGAAATCATTCATAATGTGGAAAGTAATAATTTAGGACAGCATGGTGACACTGTGGTTAGTACAGCTGCCTCATGGTGCCAAGGACCCAGGTTCAATCCCAGCCCCGGGTCACTGTCCGTGTGGATTTTGTACATTCTCCCTGTGCTGCGTGGGTCTCACCCCCACAATTCAAAGACGTGCATGGTAGGTGGGTTGGCCACGCTAAATTGCCCCTTAAAAAAAAGAATTGGGCACTTTTTTTAAAAAGTAATAATTTAATGTTAGACATTATGGTTTCCAAAAATGATAACTACTAATTGATCATATTAGTTTTAATACAATTTGTTAAAAATCTATGTTAAATTATTTAGTGTTCCATATTGGGAACTTGTTAACGAAGAGAAGTTAATGAAAGCACCTCAGGAAAAATGTGCACACATTGAGACTATTACACATAATGTTTATTAAATGAGCCTCTAAGGATGTTTTTCCTAGGATCTCTCAAGCATTTGTAAAGAATCTTGTTTCATGTTTGAGGCCCCGTTTTTCTGCCTCTTAAACGATGAGCAGCTGCAGCACATTGCCTTGTTTTGTGTAACTTTGTAATGATTTCCTTCCTTCAGGAATCCCTGTTATGCCTAAAACAGAGAGCAACTTTTTAATCCAAGCAAATGCAAGAGCAAGTGCTGTTGGTTCCAGGGTAGAAACCCAATACACCAAATGCATTGTACTTGGACCTCAAATTAGAGCCATCTGGACTACAAAAGCTCTACAGGCAGTTTAAGGGAAAACAGGAGAACGCAGATAGATTTATGGCCTTAGGCTTCTGCCGTGCACCTGCAGAAGGAGTTGAGTGCAAGATAAACCGATCATGTGATGTGCTTCAGTACTCACACCCTCCCCCATACCACACTCAGCATCTACCCTAACTTGTAAGGAAGAGAATTACGTCATATATATTTATGTATGCTGGAAGGTAGAATTACTCTCAGATTTTCAGTGGAAATGAATCACTTACACAGCCATAAAGCCAAAATCAACTCAATCCATATTCACTAATCCTCACTATAAGTGATAGTTGCGTTCCTGAAAATTGCTACTTTAAGTGAATGATCTTTATGTGTGTCATAACCCCTACGAGAGCCATGGGACAACCCGATCGCTCTACCCATGGTGCTTGTGGAATACGAGCTCCCGGCTGATGGGGCGGATGGCCAACAGCAGGGTTTGTTAATTCCCCGAGATAAATGCCAACGCAGAAGGGTTGGGCCCAGCTGAGACTAGGTATGCTTCTCACTGTTGTGCGTTCTTACTGTGAGTAAGAAATAAACTACTTGGACTTAAACTCCTCATTGATTAACATATTGGCGATGAGGACAAAATGGAACTATAGGTGGCGCTGCTAGACATCCAAACCATGGTTGCATCTCACTATAGAGGAGCAAGTTTAGCACAAGTTCAAAAATGCTGCTCTTCAGGAAGCTCGATGCTTTTGACGTGAGTATAGAAGGCTGAGCTCAACACGCTGAGTGAATGCATTAATTTTTCAGGGCGAACGCCACTGGGGATGACCGCCAGAAGGGAATTATCCGGACCACCTGTCGAGCCACCACTTTTAGTGTCATAAAGAACCTCACCTGCAGCCCAGACATTTGATGAGTTGGTGGCACTCGTGGTGAACCACAACGACACCAAACTGTGGGACATTATCCAAAGATACCTGTTCAATACGGCCAAGGGAATCCAGGAGGAGTCCGTTACTGAGATTCTAGCATACTTACGCATACTGGCTGAGCACTGCGATTATAGGCCATCCTACCGGAGATACTAAAGGACTGCCTTGTGTGCGGAGTTCATAGCATGGCCATTTAGTGGAAATTGATGGCTGAAATTGGTCCTGGCAAGGGGCCTCGAGATCTCCCGCTCGTGGGAGAGTGGGGATGAGGGAGTCCAGGAGCTCCAGGGCACTTTACAGATGATGAAGAGCATCGGACACACTCCATTCAGGCGAGTGGCACCCCCTAGGAACAAAGCCTCTGGGGCCCAGCCCTTGCCCAAGCAGCATCGGTGACAGGCCTGTTGGCCAAGGGCCGTTGCAGCCAGGCAAGACATCTCCCCATAACCTCTGGAGGAGGATTCACAGAGGTGCTGCACCTGTGATCAGAGGAACCACTGGAACCAGCAACGCCAAGTCAGCTAACAATCACATGGCCCTGGTAGAGGGATGCGCCCACCTAGAGCCAGGGTCTTCTACCGAGCGCAGTCTGACGAAAAAGAGTGCATGCAGTTAAGCTGCATCACCGCACCAAGGGTTTCCCTCATCATAGTCACCATCCAGATGAATGGTCACCCACTTGTAATGTAACTAAATGATTGGATGGCAGATAATCCAGAATGTCTGAGCGGGAAGCCAGCATTTGGGTTTGGCGAACACTGATGCACGTTTGACAGTGCACATGGGGAATCATTAGACGTCGCAGGCACAACAATGACCCCAGTTGCCTACGGACAGCAGGCTGTCCAGTTGCCCTTGATAGTGGCACGGGGACTGGACCATTTCTGGCAGGAGATGATTGGCTGCATTTGGGCTGGCAGCAGATTCTCAAGATGGGCACTGGGAGATTATATGAGGTCCTGGGGAAGTACCTGGAAGTCTTCCAGGATGGTCTGGGAAAGATCAAAGATGCAAGCCGGAGTTGCTCAGAGAGGACCCTGCAGCAATGGAGCTTGCCCCAGAGGGACAGGAGGCAGCCAGTGAGGATGGAGAGCGAGCCACCCAACAGGCCCAAGAGGAGGTGGGAAGGAGTTACCGCACGAAGCCTCGAGTGGACCGGCAGCACTTGTCATTCGAGGACCTGCCAGACTGGCATGCTATCAACGACTCTGGCTCAGCAGGGAGACACTGCGACATACCTTTCAGACCTTTCGGTGCAGAGGTGCATTTGTGCTGTCACAGAGGCCCTGTATGCCCACTCGGCACAATATATCAAATTCAATGTGGACGACCTCCGGTGGCGGTGCTGTGCTGAGCGGAATCACATCAGGTGGCTCTCCTCCCAAACAAACCCAACAGAGGCAATTTATCGGGAATTTCGGCTTAAAAAGCCCACCGAAACAAAGCCAAAGGCGAAAGGCACATGAAAGGATTATGCCTGGAAATAATAAACTGAGGGGACGACGAGATGTAAGGAGCAGCAGCGAAGGGAAAGGGCTGGAACTGCAGGCGCGCAGGCAGGCGGCCCCACAAGGCGGGCCGGAGGTTCAGGCGAACCAGGAAGGGGAAAAGATGGTGAACCGAATAGTGGAGCAGGAAAAGGATGCGGCGACCTCCCCTCCTCACAGGGGTAAGAATGGAGAAATGCACTGAAAAGGGAGCTAAACGCCATAAAGGAGGAGATCAGGACGGAGCTGTGGTAGTCACCACTGTCTGTGTAATACGTATATTAGAGGTAATACGGTAAGGCTCTTGTACTACAGGTACGGGGGTAGATCCCTGCCTGCTGGTTCTGCCCAGTAGGCGGAGTATAAATGTGTGTGCTCACCGAGCTGCTACCATTTCCAGTAGCAGCTGCAGGAGGCAATACATCTCTGCTTAATAAAGCGTCGATTACGCTCTACTCTCGTCTCGTCGTAATTGATAGTGCATCAATTTATTAAGCAGAGATATTACAGCGATGGAACTAAGCATTAAGCCAGATCGCCTGCAGCTGCACCTTCAAGCAGACAACGCCGCGTCGGCCTTCGACCACTGGCTAGCTTGCTTCGAAAGCTACCTCAGATCAGTGACTGACAGCCCTCGGACTCACAGAAGCTTCAGATTCTGTACTCACGGGTGAGCTCCGAGATTTTCCCCCTTATCCGGGATGCGCCCATTTACCCTGAAGCTATGGAGCTTCTGAAAGGACACTATATCCGGCCAATCAACAAACACTACGCCAGGCACCTCCTATCCACGAGGCAGCAACTCACCGCTGAGTCATTAGATGATTCCTACGTGCCCTGCACATCCTGGCAAGGAATTGCGATTGCCAGGGAATTTCGGCCATGGAACATACAGAACTCTTAATCAGGGACGCTTTCGTTACGGGCATGCAGTCGACCTACATCCGCCAGTGCCTATTAGAAAGGGGTACGCTTGACCTCGCGATTACCAGGCAACTCAAGAATTCACTAACGGTAGCCTACCTCAACGTACATCGTATGCCCCCGACCGCACGGCATACACCCCCGACCGCACAGCGCCCTCATGGACATCGTGGGCCCCACCAGTGGCCGCCCCCAGCCAACCCCAAGCCAGCGCCGTGCGGCAGACAGCCAACCCCGGGGGGCCCAAGTGCTATTTCTGCGGGCAGACAAAGCACCCCCTGGTAACGCTGCCCGGCGCAGAGCGCAACCTGCAAGGCCTGCGGAAAGAAGGGACATTTGGCTGCCATGTGCCAGGCCAGGTCGATCGCCGCTGTATCCAGCCCCATTGTTCCTGCACCCACCACATGCGACCCGTGGGCGCCGCCAATTCCGTCCCCGCAGGTCACGTGCAGCCCCTGAGCGCCGCTATCTTCCTCCCAGCAGAACACGTGCGGCCCACAAGTGCTGCCATCTTCCTCCTAGCAGACCACGTGCTGCCCCTGGGCGCAGCCATCTTTAATTACGCCCGCCATGTGAGCCCCATGGGCGCCGCCGTCTTCTGCGCCATTTTGGATGGCGCCTCAGGATCCCTGCTCGTCGGGGACTTCATCGGGCCGTTCATCACCTGCCACCACCGCCGACCAGTCCGGGGCCTACCAATACCAACCGCAACTCGCCTCCATCATGCTCGACCAGTCCCAGCCGCACAACCTCGCAACCGCGACGACAACAGTAAAGGTCGATGGGCACAAGACATCCTGTCTTCTTGACTCCGGGAGCACAGAAAGCTTCATCCATCACTCCACTGTAAGGTGCTGCTCCCTCGCGATACACCCTGTTACTCAGAGAATCTCCCTGGCCTCCAGATCCCATTCCGTGGATATCCGGGGGTGCTGCATCGTCACCCTCACTGTCCAGGGTGTAAAGTTCAACAACTTCCGACTCTAAGTCCTCCCCAACCTCTGCGCTGCCTTGCTACTCGGCCTGGACTTCCAGTGCAAATGTAGCCACTGTAGCCACCTAAAATGGACACTGAACTAAACAAAATGGAGAATCGCTAAGACTGCAGGAAAAAGCAGTTTAGCCAAGGCAGCAGTCTGCAAAGACTCATTAGCATTTTGCAAGCAGCAAAACTAGTTTCTGGCCAGGTGGAAGATGGCAAACCAAAGGTGATAATAGCAAAACGCTTTACATACTAATGAGGCAGTCCAGATCTAGGCACACACAATGGCAACATTTGGGTTTGAATAAGATACTTTAAGTGGATGTCCAGACAGAGCGGCACCAGAAGTATCCACTATAGAAACCGCCCCCGCCATCAAGAAAGACCCTCACATTGGAGGAATTCAAAAGATATCGATTGGGAGTGATCCAATCGATACCTGAAGGTAAAGCCCGCCCAGAAAAGGCAAGGACATTGGGGACCCCTATAAAAGATAGACCCCCACCCATGGTCCTGTCTGTTGTTTCGTGCTCCGGCTTTGACCAAGAACTTCGAATTGTATCCTGACTCCAGCCGTTGAGCACCAGCCGCCGAACCGTAAGTGCCAATACGACGCTCGCTACGCGAACCAGGCCCTCTAGACCCCCAGTGACCAGCACGCTCTCTGAAGGTTGCAGACCAAGATCGGAACGAAGGCCTCGCTCCCTGACCTTGCCTGTTCCTGTTTAGTTAAGTATTCTGATTGCTTAGTTTAGTCATAGCTTAGTCCCTTAGCGTGTGCATGCGTATTTATTATAATTGTATAATAAATATTGATCGTTTGGAACTTACTAATCGGTGTATCGTTTTATTACTTTGAACCTGACCTTGGAATATTTGTGAGGTGTCTATACGGCATCTGGCGACTCCTGAGCTGAAAATACATACATAGAGCCTAGTAGTGTTAAGCACACAGCCTTTAAACGGAGGCGTGTTAATACACTCCAATAAACGCGTATTACACCCATAGTAAAACGTGCAACATTTAGTGGCGACATCCTGCCGGGACACGGTTACAAGTGGTACCCCCACTCCGTCGAGGACCCTGAAATTTGAATTAGAAATCTGGTAAAGAAAAAGGAAAGAAATCACAAATATTCAAGGTGTTCAAAGGAATAAACGTAATTCGGAAGTGTGTTTAGTGCATGCGTACTAACAGGGTTGTAAGGAAAACCTGAAAGCATTTTTGTTGCGACAAACTTTCGGTAGTTTTGTGAACGGAACATAGCGTAGCCTTACCCGTTTCGTGAGACATAACCTCAACACCCCCTGTTCAAAATTAAAGTGAGTCAGAGAAAATGGCCATGCAGGCAATGGAACGCCTCATGAACCCAGAACGGTTTGCGGTCGCAGCGACCAGCAGTAGCCGAGTAGGTCAGTGTCCCATGTGGGAGCTGGAACTCCGCAAGTATCTGCAAGGAAAGGGATGGCCCCTTTGGAAAGAGTTTTGTTTGAATGAGGAGACAGGTCCCGGAAGTATAGGACATACTTGGTGGGAGAACCTCTCTCAAATTCACAAGAAAAATATGAGTAAAGCACGTAAGCCGATGGCGATTGTGTCCTGTTTGGCACAATTGCGAGGCACAGAGGAGGTCGTTCAGACGCTCCGGGCAGAATTAGAAGAAAGAAATAGAATGAGTAAAGTGGATGTCAGGGACATCGAAAAGGAAAATATGGATCTTAGAGGGAAGTTGGCAGAGAAAGGTAGAGAGGTGGATGATGCCAAGAGGGCACATCAGTCTTGTCTAGCCCATCTCAGCAGTTCCCAGACCCAGTACGAAAAGGCCTATCAGGACGTGCAACGTGCCGTCCTGATAAGAGAAGAATCAGAGAAGCAGGTAGAGGCTTTGCAGAGGCAATGCTCTGACCTTAAAGCAGCTTTGAGAGCACTCCATGCTGCCACCACAGAACAAAGACAGAGTACTGTAGACCACGCGAAATGTAGGAAGCAGATTGCAGAGCTGCAATCGCTGCTTTCGGTGCAAAATGGGTTTCAAAGCACCTTTGGAACGCAGTTAGATGAGGAGAATGCTCCAGACTGGAAAGAGTTAAGTGAGACAGCACAGCGTTATGTTCAGGGAACATGTGCGCCAGCAGCGCAGCAAAAAAGACAAGCACCCCAACCCCCCACAGATCAGCTAGTTACCGTTCCAATGAATCCAGTCACCACCCAACGGAAAGCGACCACAGAAGGCGCACCCGATATTACTTACACCACCCCCTTAACTGTAACCCAACTAAGGGACGCGTGTGAAAAGATCACTCCCCACCGCAGACCCCCACCAGTTTTTCGCAAAGGTAAAGCAACAGGCAACCATGTACGGCCTGGACGAAAGAGAGCAGGTTAAACTCACAGTTCTGAGTTTAGACCCATCGGTTGTAGCAGCCCTCCCCGACCCACAGAACGTTGGCGGAGGCACCCTAGAGGAAATGCACACCTCCATTTTAGATGCCATAGGGTATAATCGAGGTGACCCCGTAGAAGGACTTAATAAGTGCCGACAGAAGAAAACCGAGCACCCCACAGCATTCGCAGGAAGGCTGTGGATCCATTTTAACGCAGTATTTGGCGATTTAAATAGAGCCCATTTGAACCGTGAAAACATGTCTATACGGCATCTGGCGACTCCTGAGCTGAAAATACATACATAGAGCCTAGTAGTGTTAAGCACACGGCCTTTAAACGGAGGCGTGTTAATACACTCCAATAAACGCGTATTACACCCATAGTAAAACGTGCAACAAACCTCCAAAGCTTAACTCTAAAATTCGGCTGACACCTACCACCCCTCACCGTCTGCGGCCTCACGACCCTTAAGGTCGACCCATCTTCCCTGTTTGCGCACCTCACCCCGGATTGCAAACACGTCGCCACCAGGAGCAGACGGTACAGTGCCCAGGACAGGACCTTCATCAGGTCGGAGGTCCAGCGGCTTCTGCGGGAAGGAATCATTGAGGCCAGCAACAGCCCCTGGAGAGCCCAAGTGGTAGTGGTAAAGACTGGGGAGAAACAGGGGATGATCATTGACTACAGTCAGACCATCAATCGGTACACACAGCCACGACCAGCAGGACCATGACGTTAACCTTTTCAAATTTCTCCAAACCGCCAAACTCCTGAACCTCACGTATAACAAGGAGAAGTACGTGTTCAGTACCAACTGCTTAGCCATCCTTGGCTATGTGGTGCAAAATGGAGTTCTAGGACCCGACCCCGACCGCATGTGCCCCCTCATGGAAATCCCACTCCCCCACTGCCCCAAGGCCCTGAAACAATGCCTGGGGTTTTTTCCCTATTATACCCAGTGGGTCCCGAACTATGCGGACAAGGCCCGCCCACTCATCCACTCCACAGTTTTCCCCCTGACGGCTGAGGCCTGCGAGGCCTTCAACCACATCAAGTCCGACATCGCCAAGGCCACGATGCACGCGGTCGGCAAGACCCTCCCTTTTCAGGTCGAGAGCGATGCATCGGACGTCGCTCTGGCCGCCACCCTCAACCAGGCAGGCAGACCCCTGACATTCTTTTCCGCACCCTCCATGCCTCCGAAATTCTGCACTCCTCTGCCGAAAAAGAGGCCCAAGCCATCGTAGAAGCTGTGCGGCATTGGAGGCATTACGTGGCCGGCAGGAGATTCACTCTCCTCACTGACCAACGGTCGGTTGCCTTCATATTTAATAATACGCAGCGAGGCAAGATCAAAAATGATAAAATCTTAAGGTGGAGGGAGGATCGAGCTCTCCACCTACAATTACGAGATTTTGTATCGCCCCGGTAAGCTCAACGTGCCCCCCAATGCACTATCCCAAGGTACATGTGCCAGCGCACAAGTGGACCAACTCTGGGCCCTACGCGATGGCCTCTGTCCCCAGAGGTCACCCAGTTCTTTCACTTCATAAAGGCCCGCAACCTGCCCTACTCCATTGCGGAGGTCAGGGCTATCACCAGAGACTGCCAGGTCTGCGCTGAGTGCAAGCCGCACTTCTACAGGCCAGACCGAGTGCACCTGGTGAAGGCCTGATGCACGATCAATTGTACAAAGAGTCAGATTGGGTACAACTGTGGCTTTATTGCAGTAAATGCATGGCCTCCTACAGCAGCTGGCAAAATGGCAGTTGAATAGAGGACACGCATATTTATACTCCTCTTCCTGGGCGGAGCCAGCAGGCAGGGGCTACCGGCGAACCTCTAATACAGGTCCTACCTTGCATCACCTAATACAGGTGCAACAGTTGTTTACTGCATTCACCCCCTGTTAAAAATGAGTCCGGCGGGGATGGTGTAGAACTATATACAGTAGTGAAAATTATGTACAGTGTTTTATTAGAAAAAAAAGGGAGAAAAAAAATGTCTTTTGAAAGTCCGGTGCCAGTTAGAGGTTCAACCTGTCTGGTGCCTTGATGTTCCACTGGGAGCAACGTAACGGTGGCGGCGATGACGATGCTGGCGACGTTGGTGCCAGCCTGATGTCGGGTGACTCTGGGGCCATGCCGAAATCCTCTTCATCCTCTTGCGTGGGCAGGGGAAGGAGGGATAGTCCTGGTCAGGTTAATGTTGGAAGCGCCGGGGTCGGGGAGGATGGCGCCTGGCCGGGGAAGTGTGGATGGGTGGAACCTGCTGGTGCCAGGTCCCTGAGGGAGGCAGTAACTTGGCGGCCGTCGGGGTACGCCACATAGGCATACTGGGGGTTGGCATGGAGCAAGTGTACCCTGTCCACCAACGGGTCCGCCTTGTGGAGTCGGACGTGCCTACGGAGCAGGACCGGTCCTGGAGCTGTGAGCCAAGTGGGAGTGATACCCCGGATGTGGACTTCCTAGGGAAAGCAAAAAGACGTTCATGGGGTGTGGTGAATCATAATAGCATAATTCACACTGTTATCACACATGTTGTACCATGCCTCTGTAAGCTCAGCACATGAGCAGTTGCGCGGCTCTGCCGCTAGAGGGAGGTATACTGGGAATGTACGGAAATTTGTACTGAGCTCCACCCTTGGCTCCGCCCATGACACCTCTCCCCCCCCCCCACTGGTTGTATAAAGCTTGGCAGTCGGAGCCTGCCTGCCAGTTCATCTAGAGTTCATCTCGTCACAGGCAGGCTCTGTTGTAAGACGATTAAAACCACTGTTCACTTCTAACCACGTGTTGCGTGAATTGATGGTCTCATCATGGAGTGTGTTATTTGTAGCGGTGCACAGTAGTGACCGGATGGAGTGGAGTGCATCAGGGAGGACCTCCTGCCAGTGAGAGGCTGGGAGGTTTCTGGACTGTAGGGCCATCTGGACGGTCCTTCAAACCGTCCTGTTCTCCCTCTCTACCTGCCCATTTCCCCGGGGGTTGTAGCTGGTTGTCCTGCTGGAGGCGATACCCCTGCTGAGCAGGAACTGATGCAGCTCATCACTCATGAATGAGGATCCCCTGTCACTGTGGATGTAGGCAGGGAAACCGAACAGAGCGAAGATTGTGTTGAGGGCTTTGATGACGGTGGCAGACGTCATAGCGGGGCATGGGATGGCGAAGGGGAATCTGGAGTACTCATCGACCACACATTGAGAATATATGTGTTCCAGTCGGTGGAGGAGAGAGGCCCTTTGAAATCCACGTTGAGACATTCAAAGGGGCGGGAGGCCTTCGCCAGGCGTGCACGGTCCGGCCGGTAGAAGTGCGGCTTGCACTCCGCACAGACCTGGCAGTCCCTGGTGACTGTCCGTACTTTCTCGACGGAGTAGGGCAGATTGCGAGCTTTGACAAGATGGTACAACCTTGTGACCCCCGGCTGACAAAGGCTGTCGTGTAGGGCCCGGAGTCGGTCTACTTGTGCACTGGCACAAGTACCTCGGGATAGGGCGTCAGGGGGCTCGTTGAGTTTGCCTGGGCGATACAGAATCTCGTAGTTATAGGTGGAGAGCTCGATTCTCCACCGCAAGATTTTATCATTCTTGATCTTGTCCCGCTCCGTGTTGTTGAACATGAAGGCTACCGACCGTTGGTCACTGAGGAGAGTGAATCTCCTGCCGGCCAGGTAATGCCTCCAATGCCGCACAACTTCAACGATAGCTTGGGCCTCCTTTTTGACGGACGAGTGCCAAATTTCTGAGGCATGAAGGGTGCGGGAAAAGAATGCCACGGGTCTGCCTGCCTGATTGAGGGTGGCGGCAAGTGCAACGTCTGATACGTCGCTTTCTACTTGGAAGGGCAGTGTCTCGTCTACTGCCTTGGCTATGTCTGCTCTGATGCGGGCGAAGGCCTGTTGCGCCTTGGCCTTAAGGGGAAAATGCATGGACTGAATGAGTGGGTGGGCCTTGTCCGCATAGTTTGGGACCCACTGAGGGTAGTACGAAAAGAACCCCAGGCAGCGTTTGAGGGCCTAGAGGCAGTGGGGAAGG
The DNA here is from genome assembly GCF_902713615.1 of Scyliorhinus canicula. Taxonomy (NCBI): domain Eukaryota; kingdom Metazoa; phylum Chordata; class Chondrichthyes; order Carcharhiniformes; family Scyliorhinidae; genus Scyliorhinus; species Scyliorhinus canicula. The sequence goes on along the minus strand of NC_052159.1, from coordinate 69,467,753 downwards.
GGAGCCCCATGAGGGGGGCGCATGCGGCCGGGATCGGGCCCCAGAACTCCGTTCTGAACCACATAGCCGAGGATGGCTAAGCGGGTCGTGCTGAACACACACTTCTCCATATTGTAGGTGAGGTTGAGGAGAGTGGCGGTGCGGAGGAATTTAGCAAGGTTGACATCGTGGTCCTGCTGATCATGGCCGCAGATGGCGACGTTGTCTAGGTACAGAAAAGTGGCCCGCAAACCGTACCGGTCGACCATTCGGTCCATCTCCTTTTGGAAGACCGAGACCCCGTTAGTGACGCCGAAGGGAACCCTGAGGAAGTGATAGAGACGACCGTCCACCTCGAAGGCAGTGTATGGACGGTCCGATTTACGAATGTGGAGCTGGTGGTAGGCGGATTTTAGGTCAATCGTTGAGAAGACCCGGTACTGCACAGTCTGATTGACCATATCAGACAAGATGACTGCGCCCATGGGCCGCACGTTGCTGGAGCTGAACAAGATGATTGCGCCCATGGGCCACACGTGGACTGAAAGGGGGAAGGTGGCAGCGTCCACTGGCTGGGTGCGGCCCCGGGGTGTGAAGATGGCGGTGCCCACTGGCCGTGCATGGCCCCGGGGGGTAAAGATGGCGGCGCCCACTGGCCACGCGTGGTTCCGGACAAAGATGGCAGTGCCCATTGTGCATGTGTCAGGGGTGAGGAGGCGATCGCGGCGACTGCGCGGGCCTGGCACACTGCGGCGAAGTGGCACTTTCTGCTGCAAGCCTTGCAAATGGTGGTGCGAGCCGAGCAGCGTTGGCGAGGGTGCTTCTGCTGGCCGCAGAAGTAACATCGGGGACCCCCGGGGTGCGCGGATTGGCATGTGGCGCAGGCGTATTGGCTGGGTAAGGCCCCAGCTGGGGCAGCTGTTTGCGAGGTCCACGAGGGATAGGAGGGATGGGCTGCGCGGCTGGAGGGGTAGGCCTGAGCATTACGTGAGATGACCGTCATGGGGAGCGCTAGCTTTTTAGTCTCCGGTAGGTCGAACGTGGCCCCTTCGAGCAGTCTTTGGTGGATGAAGTCCGACCCCATCCCCGTTACAAAAGCATCGCGCATATGAAGGTTGGAATGTTCGGTCGCCGTGACGGCCAGACAGTCACAGACCCAGACGAGTGGGGTTAGGGCCCACCAGAAGTCTTCAATGGACTCACCAGGGAGTTGAGAGCGAATGGTGAGTACATGCCTGGCGAAGAGTGAGTTCGCTTTCTGCGCGTAGTTCTCTTTGAGGAGCACCATCGCGTCCGCGTAAGTCGGGGCATCCTGGATCAGCGGAAACACGCTGGAGCTCAATCTTGAGTACAGGATCTGTATCTTCTGAGCTTTAGTCGGTGTGTTGGTCGCTGAGTTTATGTAAGCCTCGAAGCAAGCTAGCCAGTGATTAAAGTCACTTTGGATTGCGGATCCAGCTGCAGGCGATCTGGTTTGATTCGGAGGTCCATCTTGCAGAAAATCTTACTGCAATAAATTGATGCACGATCAATTGTACAAAGACTCAGATTCAGTTCAACTGTGGCTTTATTGCAGTAAGATGCGTGGCCTCCCACAGAGGCTGGCGAAATGGCTGCTGAATAGAGGACATGCATATTTATACTCGTCTTTCTGGGCGGAGCCAGCAGGCAGGGGCTACCGGCGAACCTGTGATACAGGTCCTACCTTACATCACCTAATACAGGTGGAACAGTGGTTTACCACAAGGTCTCCTGCCCCTTTGTGATGTGTTAGGCAGGTTGGTTCGATATGGACTGCACTTGATGCAGTGAAGGTAGAAACAGACCTCTAACACTGGAAAAGATCCAACACGGTTTTATTCAACGATAGAACTAATATACATATTCAGCCATGGGTCGACACTACACTGAACTGACTGGAGGCCTTGTACTAGCCTGATCAGACTTACTAGCTACCACATGGTGTTTGCACTGGCTAGCTCGTGGACTCTGACTGTCTCAGTGGCTGGGTCCAGAGAGAGTGGGAAACCTAGTGCCCTCTGGCTTTATAGTGGTAGTGTCCTGTCTGGTGATTGGCTGCACTGTGCTGTGTTCTTACTGGTCATCCTGTGTGCCAATCACTGCCTGTCTGCACTTCATTATATACATGAGTGGATATTATGACACTTTGAACGCCTCAGCATGGACTTCCACCGACGCGCTCCACTCCATCCGATCGCGACTTTGCACTGCAACTAATGAAACCCTGCATGAACGTCTCCTTGCCTTCCCTAGGAAGTCCACCTCTGGGGTTTCGCTCCCAACGTGGCTGGCAGCTCCATGACCCATCCTCTTCTGCAAACACGTGCGACTCCACAAGGCGGACCCGTTGGTCGAGAGGGTGGAGCTGCTGCGTGCAAACCCGCAGTATGCCTACGTGGCATACCCCATCGGCCGCCAGGACACAGTCTCCCTCAGTGACCTGGCACCAGCTGGATCCCCACCCATGACCCCACGCCACTCGGCACCCTCCCCTCCGATTTCCCCGGCGCCACCCACCCTCCCCCCAGCGCACCTCATTACAGCCCCCACCCCAGGACCATCTGTCCTTCCACTGGTTCCACCCAGGGATGAAGATGAGGACAACATGCTCCCGGAGTCACAGGCGACCAAGCCAGCGCCTGCATCACCACCGGGACTGCGGCACTCACAACGGAGGATCAAGGCACCCAACCGGCTAAACGTGTGAATGCAAACTTCAAATTCTCGCATACTTGTAAATAGTTTTTTTTCCACCATTCCACCAAAGATCTGGACTCTTTTTTAACAGGGGATGAATGTGGTAGTCACCACTGTCTGTATAATATGTGTATTAGAGGTAATACGGTAAGGCTCCTGTACTACAGGTATGGGGGTAGATCACTGCCTGCTGGTTCCGCCCAGTAGGCAGAGTATAAATGTGTGTGTACACCGAGCTGCTCCCATTTCTAGTAGAAGCTGCAGGAGAAAACACATCCCTGCTTAATAAAGCCTCAATTACTCTCTACTCTCGTCTCGCCGTAATTGATAGTGCATCAGGAGCTCCATGCGATGATAAAGAATGTGCTGTCGGAGGCGACAGACAAAATGCTGCGAACCATCGAAGGCCTGGTAAAAAAGGTGGAGGCACAGGAGAAAACAATCCTGGAGTTGGAGAAGGCCGCCTCGGACCAGAGCGACAGGAATGTAGCTCTGGAAACTGAGGTGAGAAGGTTGGTGATGACCCATGGGAGCCTAAGAGGGAAAATGGAGGACCAGGAAAACAGGTCCGGATGGCAGAACTTCAGAATGGTGGGCTGCCAGAGGGGAAAGAGGGCAGAGACCCAATGGGCTACATCGCCCAAATACTGGGCAAACTAGTGGGGGGGTGGGGGTGGTGAAGGCTTTCTAAACCCCCCAGAAATGGACAGGGTGCACAGGTCGCTTCGACCCAGGCCCAAAGCCGGGGATCAGCCCAGAGCGATTATCGCAAAGCTGCATCGGTTCCAAGGACCAGGAAAAAATCCTAAGGTGGGCCTGTGAGATGAAAGCGTGCACTTGGGAAGAAAATAAGGGTGTACCAAGCCATTGGGGCGGACCTAGCAAAAAGGAGGGCTGAGATCAACAGAGCAAAATCAGCACTCTACAAAAGTGGGGTGCGATCTGGGATGTTATTCCCGGCCAGACTCTGGGTAACATTCAAGGGAAAGGAGCTGTATATCACCACCCCAGCAGCAGCTGATGAGTATGTTAAAGCGAACAAATTGGGGGAGGAACAACCGCAACAACAATGAAAGCTACAGGGGCGGAAAAAATAACCGGTACAAAAAGCGGAGGACAGACCGCAAACAGAGACAATAATATCACAAACTGTGTGCATATGTTTTCTGTTTTACGTGGAGTGTTCTGCCTCGTTTTCGGGCTCATCTCTTCTTTTAATGTGATGGGGGGAAGCAGAGCAAGGGGAGTGAGAGTGAGAAAAACGGACAGGAAGGCGAGATAAGGGTTGGAAGGAGGAAGGTAAAACAGGGCCAGAGCTGGGCAAGTGCTGGGAGGGGAGCCACCGTACTAGTGAGGAGGGCCAACACAAGAGGGCAGAAAGGAAAGGCGGGCCCGCAGCGCACCTCTCAGGGGAGAGGGAGCGCTTGGCACAAAGAGTGGGGGTGGGGAACCTAAGAAGTCTCGAAGCAGACATAATCTACCGACAAGAGACGCACCTGAGGGAGAAGGACCGACTGCTGGTAAGGAAGGGCTGGGTGGGACAGACGTACCATTCATGCTATGGGACGCGGGCGGGGGGTGGGGGGGGGGGGGGGGGGGGGGGGGTGGCGTAGCAATACTATTTAACAAGAGGACGGGATTTACAGAAACCAAGACAGTTACGGACCCAGGGGATGGTATGTCATGGTCAGCAGTGTCCTGGAAGGGGCACCGGTCATACTGGAAAATGTGTACGCTCCCAACTGGGACGGCACAGAATTGATAAAGAGGACCATGGCAGAAATCTCCGACATTGACACACACCGACTGATTATGGGGGACGACATTAACTGTGTATAGGACCCACTGACCGACCGTTCAAACCCCAGAACAGGGAAAAAGACTGGCATGACTAGGGAACTAGGAGCTTTTATGGAGCAGATTGGGGCGGTGGGCCCATGGAGTTTCCTGCACCTCGGAGAAAAGTAATTCTCATACTTTTCACAAGTGCACAAGGGGTACACCCGTATCGACTTTGCAGTGGGGAAATCGGTGCTTCCAGGGAACACGGGAGCGGAATATTCCCAATCGTTATCACCGACCATGCTCCACACTACATGGATGTGAGGTTGGAGACAGGCCGGGCCCAGCACCCCACGTAGAGGCTGGACACGGGCCTCCTGGCCGCCAAGCTTTCTGCCAAAAAACATCGTGGGGCATAGGCGATTAGTTAGTAACAACTAAAATGGGGAGGTCTCACCCTCCACATTTTGAGGGGCACTGAAGGTCATGATTTGAGGAGAGATCATAGCCTACAAGGCAAGCAGAGATAGGGAAGAGAGCGTTACCAGGCAACAACAGGTGGACTCCATTGTGGAAGTCAACAGAAAATACGCCGAGGCCCCGACACAGAGCTGCTGGTCGAGAGGTAAAACTGCAAATGGATTTTAAAGAGATATCCACGAGGAAAGCAGTGTACCAACTGTCATGATATGCACTCATGCACATAATGGGATACAGACAGGCAGTGACAGACACCCAGTACAGCCAATCAACACACAGGACAGAACACAACCAATCACCAGGCAGAACACTAGAAGGTGGTCTCCCACTATAAAACACACAAGGCATCAACACTCTGCCTCTTTCCACTGGTGACAACTGTAGTGACAGTCAGGATGTATATATCAGTTAGCACCTTCTACACATGGCTCAGAGCTAGTCTGGTCTAGTTAGTTATAGTAAACACGCTTAGATTAGTAGAGTGTCAACCCACAGCGAACTGTGTGCACTGCTTAACAAGTTCAATAAAGTGTATTGAACTAACATCAAAGTTTGGAGTCTACTTTCAAGTACACCTGCATCCAGTTGCAGTCCGTGTTACCCCAGATGATTAACACGACACCAACTTTGCCAGACACGGGGACATTCTACGAACACGGAGACAAGGCTGGCTGCCTATTGGCTCATCAGCTGAGAAAGTAGGCAGCCACGAAGGAAATAGCGCAGGTTAAGGATAGCAGAGGCAGACTGGTAACAGAGCCAAAGGAGGTCAATCGGGCATTTGAGACCTTCTACCGGGTACCGTACACCTCCGAGCCCCCCAGATGGGGTCGCGGGAATGAAACAGTTCCTAGATGGACTGGAACTACCAGTTGTGGGGGATGACAGACGGGGGGAGCTGGAAGCACGAGTCGATCTGGGAGAAATCATGGAGAGCATCAGCTCCATACAGGTGGGGAAGGCACCGGGACCCGGTGGGTTCCTGACGGACATCTACATAAAATTTGCACCAGTCCTGGCCCCACACCTAAGGGACATGTTCATGGACTCACTGGCATGGGACACCCTGCCCTCCAAACTAATGCAGGCTACAATTTCACTGATACCCAAAAAAGATAAAGACCTGATGGAATGTGAATCATACAGACCCATTTCACCGCTAAATGTGGACAGGAAATGACTCGCAAAGGTCCTAGCCAAAAGGCTGGAGGGCTGTGTACTGGAGGTGGTCGCAGAGGACTAAACAGGCTTTGTCAAGGGTAGGCAGCTCACAGCGAACATCAGGCAGCTGCTGAATGTGATAATAACTCCCCCCCCCCCCCCCCTCCTCGGAGAGAGAACACCAGAGGTGATTGTCTCCCTGGACACAGAAAAGGCCTTTGACAGAGCCAAATGGATCTACCTCCTCGAGGTACTGGAACGGTTTGGGCTAGGAGCGGGATTCACCGCCTGGGTGAGGCTCCTGTACAACGCTCCCAAAGCGAGTGTCCAAACTAACACCAGCTCTGAATACCTCCAGCTACAGAGAGGAACAAGACAGAGCTGCCCCCTGTCCCCACTCTTGTTAGCGCTAGCGATCAGACCCCTGGTGATATCCCTGCGGGATGCAAAAAGGTGCAAGGAAATCCAGAGAGGAGACAGAGAGCACAGAGTCTCACTCTATGCAGATGACCTGCTCCTCTATGTCTCAAAGCCACAGGAGAGACTGAAGGCAATACTGCAAATACTGAAATAGTTGGGAACCTTCTCGGGCTACAAATTTAACCTGGACAATGAACCAAAATGGGGGAGGGACAGAGCTGGAGGGGCTCCTGTTTAAAACAGCCCAGAACAGATTCCGGTACCTGGGGATCCAAATAGCCAGAGACTGGACACAAATCCCCAAGTGGAACCTGACCAGCCTGGTGGAGGAAGTCAAAAAGGACCTTCAACGGTGGGGCTCACTCCCACTCTCCCTGGCGGGGAGAGTGCAGACGATCAAGATGAATGTACTGCCAAGGTTCCTCTTCCTGTTTAGATCCATACAGATCTTCATCCCTGATGCACTATCAATTACGACGAGACGAGAGTAGAGTGTAATCGAGGCTTTATTACACAGAGATGTGTGGCCTCCTACACCTGCTGACGAAATGGCTGCAGTTCGGAGAGCACACATATTTATACTCTGCCTACTGGGTGGAGCCAGCAGGCAGGAATCTACCCCCGTACCTGTAGTACAGGGGCCTTACCGTAATACCCTCGTATGCAGTGCAGTATATACAATATAATACAACAGTGGTGACTACCACAATCCCCAAGGCCTTTTTTCAAAATAATGTAGACAGTCTAATCTTGTTGTTTGTGTGTGTGTGTGTGTGGTGGGGGGGGGGGGGGGGGGGGGGGTGCAAAGATGGAAAATTAAAGGGGGCGTGGCCTTACCAAACCTACAGTATTGCCACTGGGCAGCAACGGCAGAAAGAGTGAGGGGATGGGTACAAGAGCCCAGCACAGACTGGATACCAATGGCGGAGGCCTCCTGTAAAGGAATGACCATCCGGACCCTGAATACAGCAGCACTCCTATCCTCCTCAACAAGATACACAACAAGTCCAGTGGTAGCAGCTATGCTGAGAACGTGGTCCCAGCTGAGACAACGCTTCGGACTAACTAAAATGTCCCCCATCACCTCCTCCTCCCTCGGCGTGCCTAATGACCCCCGGGCTACTCCATGGGACAAGGATGTGAGCAGAGCTCACTCCTGAGGCTCCCTCGCCACCTGGCGCTGCCAATCCTGGAGGCCTGCTCCCGTCCCAAACAGGGCCTCGATGGACACAGAGAATGGACCACCTCCCTTTGGGACTGCGCCACAACACCCTGTGAATATGCCACCACCTTCTGGCTCTCAGCCAGTGACTGCACCACTCTCTCTGGGTCTGTACCATGTCAGCCAGCGCAAGGGCAAACTGGCGACGCCCTCAGCCATGACCTGCTGTGACTGGGCTACGCTCTGGAGCACCGCTGCAATGTTCAGGTAGCCTTGGTGGCTTCAGATGGCTGTCTGTGACAGGGCAGCCCTGTCCTGGGTCTCGGCCTCCGCCTGCACATAGTACCGCAGGCCAAGGACATCTTGACCCATGGCTGATATCTTCGCCCTCAAGGCCTCCACTGAGGATGCCACCCGTGTGGTATTGGGCTGGGTGGCACGCGTGGTCAGCACCACCTCCTGCTCCTGCACACGGTCCTCCAGCTGCACCTGTAGGTGCTGAATAGTTGCTGAGAGCCCCAAATGCAGTCCCTGTCTCTGTGACTGCATCTCCATAACCAGCCTTTCCAGAAGCCCAAAACCCATCTGGATGACAGCAAGACCCTGGAGTCGGGCCAAGCTCCGACCGTCTGCCCCCTCAGGGGTTCCTACCTCCACCTACTGTACCGCAGCATGTGTGTGGTGCGCACTATATAGTGCCCCAGGAGCTTCTTCACTAAAGTGCCGGAACAAAGTGAATGTCTCTGGGATGGTGGAGGGTGTTGGAGGCAGCTGTGTCAGGAAGTCAGTGTCGTCCCTGGACTGTTGCACCGAAGTGTCTCGGGCTGCGGGTCGAGGGCTCCTGTCGCTGTCTGTGTCCTCTTCCTCGCAGCTATATCCACTTTGGATTGGGGTTGTGGTTGGGGGCGGGGGCACCAGAGGTGCCTGCCTTATCGGCAGAAGATTCTGCAAGACACAAGGCATGATGCATAACTGGATTGCAGGTTGGAAAGGGGGGTTTGAGGATGGTGGCGGGGGTGGCATCATACATACCGCAACTCAATGGGGTCTCACTTGCTCTCCCGTTTCCCTCTCCATCCCGGTGACTGCTCTCTCTCCGGGCCCACCAACCAGGTCGAGTGTCCACTGATCCAGGAAGTCCCCCTCCAGTCCTTTCCCTCTCCCGGCAGTTGTGGGCCGCCTTCTCGTCAGGACAGGGGCGGGGAGGTGGGGGGGGGGGGGGGGGGGGGGGGCCAGTAAACGCACACAGTGTTAGACAGTTGGACACAAGCAGCACAGGGGATGGGTTGTGGCCGTCCTTCATGGCCAGGACACCCGGCCATGGTGGGCAGTATAGGTGCTGGCATGTGGTGCAGGGTGGGGGTTCCGTCGCCCTCTGGGTCGTGGGGGGGTCACGTGTGTATAGCATGCGGTTGGTGCCAGGGGCACAATGCTGCCTACTCTCCCTGGCCGCCCTGAGAAGGTTGTGCAGTTTTGTCTGGCACTGCTGTTCAGTCGTAGCAGTGTGGCCCATGGCACTCACAACCTCTGCCACTTGTGCTCCAGCCAATTGTACAGTGGAAGTGGCAACCTGCATTCCACCCTCGGGCACAGGGTAGCCCGCCTTTCCTCCACCGCATCTAGCAGGGTGTCAGGTTCAGCATCCGCGAAACAGGTGCAGCTCTTTGTGCTGCCACCTTGATTGCTGGGATGAGTGTATATGGGGAGTGGAGTTCTTATATGCTGCAGCAGCTGGTCAGCCTTTCAAATGTCAATCCCGATCCCGGCGAATCCGACACCGGTTTCCCGTGGAATAGACTATGTTCCACATGACGCCATGGCTAGCCCATTAACGGTTGATGAACTGGTCCAGGAGTGGGGCCAATTTTGCTGTTGTCGAAGTCCACGATTCAGTCCCGATGTCAACACTTAGGGCGGGATTCTCTGTTGGCTGACACCGAAATTGGGAAACACAATTGGGCGGAGAATAGGTTCCGAGGGCAAAATTGCGGCGGGAGCTGATTTGATCGCAATTCTCCGTCACCTCGACAGCGGTGTCAATGCGCTCCGGAACGCACAGACAGTAAACCCCATTTGCATGACATTAACGGGCCCGACCCGGTATTCTCCAGGGCCTCCGCGATTCTTCGCTTCAGATGGGCTGAGTTCCCTATGGCGAGGTTCACTTGTGCTTTTAAAAATCGTAAAACCAGCGTCATGACTGGTGCAGGAAAAAGAGAGGAGGTAGGACCCGGAGAGGAGCGACTGGAGGCTGCCGGCCTGGACACTGGCTGGACTAGCTGGTGTGAGGGGGGCCCTGCCAGGATCGGGGGAATGGGGTGGTGACGGGGGAACAGGCCAAGTGGCCGGGGTGACCCCCCATGGAACTGGGGCAGTGTCCAGTCATGGACCGCTATTACTGCAACCTGCAAGGCAGCCATCTTGCTGCGCACCACGAACCATCCACCTTGGCTCTTGGTTCTGCAGAGTGACACCGCCCAAACCCCCCCCCCGACCTGCTGGTGGCTTACCCAGGGCAACCGCCACAATAGCCGCAGGCAAGGGCAGTGCCAGCCGATGGTACCCCAGGCATCAGGGACAGGCGCATGGCCTGAGGCCCCCACAGGGGTGCGGGGGGGAGGGGGTGCATGCAGGGGCAGTGTCCGCAGTGCCAACCGGGACCAACAACAACAGAGTTCGACAGTCCGACGCATGCAGTCCAGGGGGTGGGTAGCTGGTGGCCTCAGTGGCCAGTGCATACGACCACGGCGGTTGGTATGGGTGCCGGCATGTGGTGCAGGATGAGGATCCGGCCACCCTCCGGGTGGAGGGGGGTAAGGTTACTTGTGGGAGGGGAGTTAGTGCCAGGGGCACAGTGTTGCCCACTCACCCTTGCCACCCTGAGGCGGTCATGCAGTTTTTTGCGGCACTACTGGCCGCGGCACTGACAGCCTCTGCCATGTGTGCCCAGTCACAGCGAACGGTGGCTGCTGGCAACTTCCTTCCCGTGCCAGGTTACAGGGTCATCCTCCTCTCCTCCGCCGTGTCCAGGAGGGTCTCCAGCTCGGCATCCGTGAATTTTGGGGCTGCTCTCTTTGCCGCCATCTTGTTGGCTGGGTTGGAAGGTGTGGGGAGTGAAGTGTGTAAAGGCGGCTGCAGCTTGTCAGCCTCCTGAGTGTCAATCGCGAAACCGGCGAATCTGGCACCGTTTCTCATTAGAATCGATTATGTTCCACATGGCGCCAGTGCTAGCCCCTTAACAGTCGCTGAATCGTTCCAGGTGCAGCGCCAGTTTTGCTGTTGTGGAACGCCACGAATTCTGTGTCGGCGTCAACGACCCACAAACGGAGAATCCTGCCTGCTGTCTCTGAAACGGAGAATCCCGCCCAGGATGTCAGGAAGAAAGAGGGACAGGAGGGAGAGATTGAGCTCTTTCCCCTTGGGTTTACAGGGCCTTCTCCAATAGGACCTCTGGTGTCATGTCAAGAATCTGCACGAGTCATTCTGAAACGCACTGCTGTATGTCAGCTCGTGCACTCTCCATATTCTGTGGAAATGGGTGTGTTGAGCCCACAGAAACCACTCCACAAAACTTACTTCTAACTGTCATAATATACATCCAGGTATATGATGGAGTGCAGACAGGCAGTGATTGACACACAGGATGACCAGTGAACACACAGAACACAGCAGCCAATAACCAGACAGGACACGACCACTATAAAGCCAGAGGGCACCGGTTTTCCCGCTCTCTCGGGATCCAGCCTCTGAGACAGTCAGAGCTCGTGAGCAACAACTAGAACATACACCATGTGGTAGTAAGATAGTCTGGTCAGGTTAGCCTCAGGTCTCCAGTCAAGTCAGCAGAGTGTCAACCCACAGTTAAAGCATGTATTATAGTTAAGTGTTCAATAAAATAGAGTTGTATTTCTTCAAGTGTTGGAAGCCTGTCTCTCTCACTGCTGTGGTAAACGCAGTCCTTGCAGACCCAGCTTACCCAACACATCACTAACCAGTGCTTGAATGCTCAGCATGCAGATGGTTATTTTAACACACCCAAGCAAGTCTTAGTAGTATAGTTTGTGGCAAATTGCTTTGTTCAGTTAACGGTATGATACAAAATTACATCTCCGACAGAGGTTTCACAGAAACTTTAGGGGTGATCTTGCAGAAAAATGTCTCAAAGTGTTGTAGTGAGCAGGGAATGCCACGGGTTTCCCGGCGCTCGGCCCAGCGAAACCGGCAACCAATTCAACGTTAATGGTCCACTTAAGGAGGCCTCATGGGTTTCTCACCGCAAATAATGCCCCCTACCCCCAATAACAAGGCCGAGCAGCACTTATGCTGCACTTGCTCAGCCAACCCCAGACAGCTCGCAATGATGGCGCCAAGGACACCGGCCCCAAGATTCGCTGACCTGGGGAGGCTCCTGGATGCGGTGAAGGCCAAGAGAGATATCCTGTTCCCCTGGGGGTCCCGCAAGGTGAGCCACAAGGCTGCCACTGCTGCCTGGGATGAGGTGATGGCAGGTGTGACTAAGAGGACTGGCCAGCAGTGCAGGAAGAAGGTCAACGACCCACACCGGGCAGCACGAATGAGCAGGTGAGCACCAAACTGCTGCTGATGTACATCTGATGGAGGCAGAAACCCCCAGGTGAGACAGCAGTCAGAGGTCTGCTGGATCCCAGGATCCAGCTGGGTGCCAGCCTGATACTGAGGGCGGGATTCTCCAATCCCACTGTAGAGCGTCCATGCCATCAGCTGTTTAGCATAGGGCTAAGTCGCTGGCTTTGAAAGCTTTCCGAGGCAGGCCAGCAGCACGGTTCAATTCCCGTACCAGTCTCCCCGAACAGGCGCCAGAATGTGGCGTCTAGGGGCTTTTAACAGTGACTTCATTTGAAGGCTACTTGTGACAATAAGCGATTTTCATTTCAGTACATGCCATTGCGTTTTACGATGGCGTGAACGTCAGCCCGGCGCTGGAGCGGTTCGTGCCACTCCAGCTGCAGATCCTGACGCAAACTGGGATCCGCGCATGCGCAGTTGCGTCGGCACCAATGATGACATGCGCAGTGGCACCGGCGCCAACGCACGCATGCACAGTGGCCTCCTTCAACGCGCCGGCCCTGACACAACATGGCGCAGGACAACAGGGGCCGGTGCGTAGAAAAGGAGGCCCCCAGCCACAGAGGCGTGCAGGCGTCGGGGCAGCGTGGCCCGTTCGCGGGGATTCTCCGGCCTGGCGCGGGGCTGGGAGAATCCCGCCCTGAGCCTCTGGAAGCAAGTTACCCGGAGCTGATGGAGATGGTAGGGAGCAGCCGGGACATTCAGAGGGAGATGTCAGCATCACTCCAGCAGATCCATAGCCACTTGGAGGAATCCCAGAGAATACAGGTGCAGGAGATGGCACCGGCAATGAGTGGCACTGAGGCCAATGCTGCTCGGGGGGCGACCGCAGTGGAGAGCCTGGTGCACAATGTTGGCACTATGAGTGAAAGTGACCAAGGCGTCGTGCAGTCGGTGACGGCCATGGCTGAGGGTCTCGGCAGAATGTCCAACTCGCTGAGGGATGTCACTCAGTACGAGGCTAACCTTTATGAGGTTCTGCGGGACATGTCCCGCTCTCAGATGGGCATGGCCGAGGCACTGCAGAGCATGTCCCAGTCACCGAGGACCATCACTGAGGTCAGCGACACCATGGTGCAGACCATGGAGAATAACCAGGGCTGGCAAAGCCAGCGATGCAGGGGCAACGGGGGCTCAAACCAGCTGCCCGTCCATCCCAAGGTGAACCCCAGGTCCCTTTGGGCACCGATTGGGAGCAGGGGGTGCTGGCTGCCATTCTGGACCCATCCCATGAAATGGCGACGGTGGTCACCAGCTCCCCCGAGTTCCACCCCACTGATGAGGCTGCATCTCAGGGTCAGCACACGGGACAGGGCGCCACAGCTGTGCATTTCCCACCAAGTGACCTGGAACCCTCCGGCCCCAAAGCCCCCAGAGGACGCTTGCCAGGTGCATTGATGGCCATGGCACGAGGTAAACAGCTGGCTGCCTCCACCTCAGATGTGCATCCTGGGGAAACACCAGAGGGCGAGTGAAACGAGGCCAGAAGATCACGCCCATAGAAACTAGTAGCAAGAGTAAGCTCTTCAGCCCTTTGAGCCTGCTTTGCCATTCAGTATGTGCATGGCTGATCCTCTATGTCAATAATTCCACTTTCTCCTCATACCCTCGATGCCATTAAAATCAAAAAAATAATTTATCTCTTTATAATAATAATCTTCATTAATGTCACAAGTAGGCTAACATCAACACTGCAATGAAGTTACTGTGAAAAGCCCCGAGTCGCCACATTCCGGCACCTGTTCGGATGCACAGAGGGAGAATTCAGAATGTCCAATTCACGTAACAAGCACATCTTTCCGGACTTGCGGGAGGAAACCAGAGCGCCCAGGTTCACTACCCTTTGAGTGAAGAAATCTTTCCCCATCTCAATCCTAATTGGTCTAACCTGTATCCTGAGACTATGGCCGGGATTCTCCGATCCCACGGCCAAGTTCTGACGCCAGCGTCAAAAGCAGCGCGAGCCAGCATCAATGGGCTCCAGGCCCAGGTATTCACCCATTCTTAGGGGGCTAATACGGCGCCGGACTGGTGTCCGCTGCTCCGGCACTCGAAAGCTGGCGGGCCACTGCCAGCGCGAGTCTGTGCATGCGCGTGTGTTCCTGTCTCCGTGCCGGACCCCGGGCAATATGGCGGAGCCCTACAGGGGCCCGGCACGGAGGAGCATAGGCCACCCCAATGAAATTGGCCCGCCCGCTGATCAGTAGGTCCCGGTCGCGGGCCAGGCCACGGTGCAGTCCCCCCCCCCCCCGAGTCGGATCTCCCGCCTCCCCACCAGGATGGCCCCGCAGCCAGAACGCCGAGGTCCCACCGGGTGGGACCATACGTAACCCACGCTGGAGAGACTCGGCCGAACTCGGCAGGCACTCAGCCCATCGAGGCATGGAGAATGGGTGGGGGGGGGCCACATTCAACGGCCCAAGACTGGCGCGGCGGCGACCCCATTGACGGTGGAGAATCGGCGGCCCGGTGTCGGAGCAGCGTGGTGCGATTCCTGCACCCCCACGCCCACCCCACCCGCTGATTCTCTGACCCAGCGGGGGATCAGAGAATCCCAGCCTATGTCTCCCGGTCTAGATTCCTCAACCAGGGAAACATCCTTCCTGTGTAACTAGTCTGTCCGGCCCTGTTTAAATTTTATACATTTTAATCTGATAAAATTCTAACAGGGCTGAATACCCATACCAGCTGCAATAGTTTATGGAGGCCTGTCTCGTCATTTTGCCCTACGCTCATGGAGTTGTGCCTCTCAATCTATATAACCAATTGTCTCTCTCTAATGGAGAGAAATGCCTTTGATCTTCTGTGGACTATGGCTAATTACTATAATACAGCACCCATTTAGTGCTTGTTTTTTTATCCCTTCACTAAAATAACCCCCTTTAAGTATGGGCTTTGAAAAACCAGCATGTATGAAAAAGCACTTGGGTATTTAAAATTGATAAGACAAAATAGTTTCAGTACTGTGTATTCCGATGACATAATGTGCAAATCCATCAGAATTTCACAACCCCTCCATGGACTAGATGTAATTTCAGCAACAGCAATTATATTAGACAGCCTGAAAAGGACACAGAGGAACTTACCGTTTGAGAAGTAATACAAAGAGAATTGGCAGTTGTTATTTGTACATACCATAGGTCACAATTTTCAAACTGTATCACAAAGCTGTCGCTCAGGGACAAGTTCTATTGGAATTATAAACTAACTCTAGTCCAAGACAGCTTACCTACACTTGCTTCCTATATTATAAAAGAAAGTAGCATCGAATAAACAACCAGTCTTGCCTAGTCAGTCACAAAGCTAACATGGTTGTTATTGAAAGAGTGCAAGGTATCAACAAGGAGTCTGCTTAAATCACAAAGTTATTTATTCAGACAACAACGAGATAAAACTATATACAGGCACAACAATTATAGTGCAGGTCTTTACTCCTTGACTCCCAGGCTGACAGTGAGTGTCCCCTTGCTCCCTGGACCAGCAAGCTTTCTTGTCAATGGACGAGGTTCGTGCACTTCCAAACAATAGGTCCCGGTGGGTCACGTGATCTGCAAACGACCGGCCTTTAAAGGGGCCACGTTACCAGCTCCCTCCCCCCTCAAGTCCCTTAATACTACATATTACAGGTCCTTCCACCATCAAAATGGTGGTGCCATCAGCAGCAGATGGTTTAAAAGTCTCAGAACTTGCGTTCATGCCAGACAGTTCCATCTGAAGTAGCAAGAGGGGCCTCCTATGAAATTACCTGTTCCCTTATTTCTGGCTCTGATGAATAAAAATTGGTAGTAAACACTGTATTCAGTTGCCTTGCTGTCAGGGCGGCAGCCTTTCTCCTTATGTGGTCCATGTACTTTTGCACCTGTCTCTATTGTAGGTCCACCATATGAGATGCAGGCACAAACCTTAATACGATTCTCCCAGCTAACCATGTTGGTCCAATCCCAAAGTTTCCAACAAAAACTAGGTCATCTGCTTTGAAAGATCTGTTACCTTTGGTCAAGTCATGGCATTTTTTTTTGCAAAGCTTGCCTCGCGTCCATCCTCCCTGCCAAATTGTGAACACCAGGTCCAGGCGAGTTCGGAGATGCCGTCCCCAGTGGTAATGTGGGGGATAGTGCTGTAAGGAAGGAGGGAATTGGCTAGCTTGAGTCAGAATGGCCTATCAGGTTGCTTTTTCATCGTGGACTTTACAGTTTGCACCGCTCTTTCCACCAGGCCATCCGAGGCTGGGTGATGGGGGACTGTGCGGATATGCTGGATACCATTGGTTTGTACACAATGCTGGAATTTTTCCCCTGTAAATGCAGAGCCATTATACAAAACTATAACTTCTGGGAGGCTGTGTATCGCACAAATTCTTAATCTTTCAATGGTGGCTGCCAAGATTATTGTCCACATTCCTTGGATGTCTAACTACTTAGAGTGGGTGTCCACAACTACTAAGAACGTTTTCCCTAGGAAAGGGACAGCAAAATCTTGATGCAGTCTTATCCAAGGGCGGCCTGCCCATTCCCAGGGATACAGTTGAGCCACAGGTAGCAGGGTCTGTTGTGACTGGCAAAAATCACAATGGCAGACCAAATTTCCAGTGTCTTTCTCAATGCCCTGCCACCAGATGTAGCTCCTCACCAACGTCATTATTTTTGTTTGTCCACGATGCGCATTATATAGGTCTTGTAATAAAGGCTCTCTTGCTGAGGGTGAGGGGGTAACATCACAGGGAACCCCCAAAGTAATACCCCATCTTCGCAACTGAGGTTGCCTTTCCTAAGTTGCTAGGGTCTGAACTGTGCCTATTTATCAAAATGCCAGCTTTAGACTTTAGACAGGACCGTGTCCCTCTGAATCAAATTCTTAATATGATTCGATGATACGGGCAAGTCATTTAAAGCTTGGGCAATGTCCTGTGGCATCGGGGGCAGAGCTACACTCTGAGGGAGCGGGAGTCGACTCAGATCGTCAACATGGGAAATCTGGGCGCCTTCCGGTGGCGACTATGGAGTGAAAGGTCGCATATTTGGCAGCTCCCGCTCACGGTGGTCTTTTTGTGGTTTTTAAGCTGGATTTCCACAGGAAGTTTTCAAAATAATGGTGTAAAAGCGAGAAGAGAAGGAGGTGACCCCTAGTTTATGGAGCTGCACCTAGGGAAAAATCAAGAAAGGAGGAATCAAAAGTTGGGTGGAAGTGCGGACCAGAGTTCGAGGGAGACAATGGCAGGGACACAGGATCTGACCTCGCCAGCTCAGTGGTGAACTTGTTGACCTAGAAGTTCACTCAACATCGCAGGGAGTGTACGGAGGTCCTGGCCCGGGCGGTGGACTCGATCAGGGCTGTGGTCGACCGTGTGGAGGAGAGATTGACGACCGAGGGACAGACGATCCAGAAGCCGGAGGAGCTGGCGGCGGAATGAGAGGAGCAGTCCACCGCAATGGCAGCGGAGATCGGGATGTTACAGGACCAACAGAAACGGCTGCTAGAGAAAGTGGAGGACCTGGGGAACTGTTCTGGGAAGCAGAATATCCGGATCGTGGGCCTGCCAGAGGGGAAGGAAGGAGCAGATGCGGGTGCGTATATGGGGAAGATGTTGGAGAAGCTGATGGGGGAGGGTTCGTTCCCCAAGCCATTGCAGGTGGACCGGGCATACAGGCTTGAGCTTGAGCTCTCGAGGGCGATGGTGGTACGACTGCATCGATTCCTGGACAAGGAACACATCATGAGGTGGGCCAGGCAGACAAAGCATTGCATGCTTTGTATCAGGATCTTGATACAGTGTATCAGGACTTGGGAGCAGAACTCGCAAAGAAGAGGGCAAGTTTTAATAAAGTTAAAGCGGCCCTGTATGAGAAGAAAACAAAGTTTGGACTGCTTTACCCGGCCTGTCTGTGGGTGACCTATGAGGGTTGAGAGCTGTACTTTGGCTTGCCGGAGGACGTGGCGGACTTTATGAAGGACTTTCAAGGTGTTGGAGGAGGAGGGTGGACGATGGTAGCTGCCCGGGGGCGGGCCAGCTGAGGTGCGGGGCATGGGCCAAAGGCTGGCCGAGGAAAGGTCATGGATGATCGACAGGGGAGGGGGGGAAGAGTGCCCCATGACTAGGTTGGTCACATGGAACGTGGGTGGGCTAAATGGGCCTGTCAAAGTGGCCTGTGTGTTCGCACACTTGAAGCAGCTGAAGGTGTACGTGATCATGTTGCAGGAGAGGCACTTGAAGCTGGGAGACCAAGTTAGATCGAAGAAGGGATGGGTTGGACAGGTGTTTTATTCGGGATTAGATTTTAAAACAAGGGGGATGGCAATTCTGGTGAACAAAAAGGTGGCATTCGAGGTGGGAAAGATAGAAGCAGACCGGGGGGTAGATTCATTATGGTCAGTGGGAAGCTGAAGGGAATGGCTGTGGTGTTGGTGAATATTTCCGCCCCAAACTGGGATGATGATGTGTTTATCAGGAGGGTGCTGGTGAAGATTCCGGACCTGGACTAATACCGGCTGATTATGGGGGGAGATTTTAACACGGTTCTAGATCCGAGTCCAGATCGGTCGAGTTCCAGGTCAGGAAAGGTGTCAGCAATGGCGAAAGAGCTGAGGGGGATCACGGAGCGCATGGGAAGGGTGGATCCGTGGAGGTTCAGGAGGCCAAGGAGCAAGGAGTATTCATTTTACGCCCATGTGCACAAGGTGTATTCCAGGATAGACTTTTGCGTACTGGAAAAAACGCTGTTAGGTGGGGTGGCTGGCACTGAATATTCAGCAATCGCAGTGTCGGATCACGCCCCACACTGGAGAGACCTACGAGTGAACACAGGAAAGACCCAGCATCTACAATGGAGGTTAGATGTTGGGCTGCTAGCGGAGGATGAGATCTGTGAGCGGGTGAGGGAGGCCATCCGAGGGTACATAAAGAGCAACGACACGTGTGAAACTGCGGCAGGAGTGGGTTGCGAAGCACTGAAGGCGGTTATCAGAGGGGAATTCATCTCGAGTCGGGCCCACAGGGAGAAGACGGAATGGGCAGAGTTGGACAGGCTGGTAGGGGAAATTTTAAAGGTGGACAGGTAATATGCAGAGTCTCCAGATGACGAGCTCCTGACGGAGCATCAGAGACTTCAAATGGAATTTGGGCTCCTGTCCACAGGTAAGGCAGAGGGGCAGCTGAGGAGGGTAAAAGGGGCGGTGTACAAATATGGGGAGAAAGCTAGTAGGATGTTAGCACATCAGCTGAGAAAACAGGAGGCGGCGATGGAAATTGGGAAAGTAAAGGATATGAGGGGGGAGGTGGTGGTGGACCTGGGGGCGGTAAATTATGTGTTTCGTGAATTCTATGGGTGACTTTATAAATCAGAACCCCCAGCCGGGGAGGAGGGTATGAAGTGATTTCTGGGGGGGATTAAAGTTCCCGAAGGTAGATGAGGAGCTGGTGGAAAGCTTGGGGGGGCCCAATTGGCCTCTGGGAGGTGATAGACGGATTGGGGACGATGTAATCGGGTAAGGTCCCGGGACCTGATGGATACCCAGTGGAGTTCGACAAAAAGTTTTCTGGGTGACTGGGGCCGCTCCTGGTTAAAGCTTTTAATGAGTCTAAGGAGCTGGGAGCTCCCCCCAACGTTATCACAAGCATCAATCTCTCTCCTTTTGAAGCGGGATAAGGACCCAGAGAGCTGTGGATCATACAGGCCAATCTCCCTTTTGCATGTAGACGGTATATTTCTGGCAAAGATCTTGGCCAGACGTATAGAGTACTGTGTCCCGGAGGTAATCGGGGAGAATCAGACTGGATTTGTGAAGGGGAGTCACCTGACGTCCAATATTAGATGGCTCTTAAATATTATAGTGATGCCAGCGGAGGGGGCGTGAGGTTGAGGTGGTGGTAGCCATGGATGCAGAAAAGGCTTTTGACCGGATGGAGTGGGATATCCTATGGGATATTTTAGGCAGGTTTGTCTTCGGGCAGGGAATTGTGGATTGGGTCCGGCTGCTCTACCAGGCTCCAATGGCGAATGTAAGAACCAACCGGGTCCGGTCAGAATATTTTTGTCTTTGTAGGGGGACATGACCACAGCTCCCCACAGCTGTTTGCCCTGGCCATAGAGCCCTTGGCAATGGCCCTTAGGTAATTGAATGCCTGGCGGGGATAGTGAGAGGGTGGTGGGAGCATAGGGTCTCGCTCTACACTGACAATTTACTCCTTTATATCATAGACTCGTTGGGGGGGATGGCTGGAATTATGGAGGCACTGGAAGAATTTGGGCGGTTTTTAGGCTACAAGGTAAATATGGGAAAGAGCGAGGAGTTTGCGTTTCAGGCACAGGGGCAGGAAAGCAAATTGAGGGAGTTACCGTTTAAAATGGTGGGGAGGAGTTTCAGGTATCTGAGGATTCAGGTGGCTCAGGATTGGGGGCAGCTTCACAAGTTAAATTTGGGTAGAGCAGTCGATCAGATGAAAAGGGATTTCCACAGGTGGGACATGCTCCCGCTTACACTGGCGGGGAGGGTGCAGACAGTGAAGACGACATTCCTCCCGAGGCATCTCTTCTTTTTTCAATGTCACCCAAGTTTTGTCCCAAAGGCCTTTTTTTAGGAAAATGAATGCGATGATCTTGGATTTTGTGTTGGCTGGTAAAACCCCGAGGGTGAAGAAAGCACTCCTGGAATGGGGTCCCGGGGAGGAGGGCTTTGCCTTCCCGAGTTTTATTAACTATTACTGGGCGGCTAACATATCGATGGTCAGGAAGTGGGTAGTGGGGGAGGGGTCAGTTTGGGGGTGAGTAGAGGCGGCATCATGTAAGGGCACAAGCTCGGAGGTTGTATTAACGGTGCCCCTGCCGTTCTCGCCGACTCGGTACTCCACAAGCCCTGGTGGTGGCAGCCCTGAGGGTATGGGGGTGATGGACTATCAATTACGCAAAGACGAGAGTAGATGTAATCGAGGCTTTATTACACTGTGATGTGTGGCCTCCGACAGCAGCTGACAAAATGGTGTGGCCTCTGACAGCAGCTGACATATTTATACTCCGCCTACTAGGCGGAGTCAGCAGGGAGGGATCTACCCCCGTACCTGTAGTAAAGGGGCCTTACTGTAAAGCACCTCTACCAACATCCTCTATATACAATATATACATCAGTGGTGACAACCACATTCACCCCCATTAAAAAATTAGTCCGCGAGGGTGGTGGAGAACTATATACAGGAAATTGTGTTTTAAAAGTACAGATAATATTACAAGTTCAGGCGGTCCGGTGCCTTAATCTGTCGTTGAGAGCGCTGTAGTGCTGGTGGCGACTCCGGCAGCGGTTTGGTCTTTGGTAACTCCGAGAGCATGTCAAAATCCTCTTCATCCCCGGGTGTGGGCAAGGGGAGGAAGGATTGACCCAGAGCGGGAGCTGCGGTGGGGTGCGCCGGGGGAAGGGAGGGTGGTGCCGGGTCGGGGGGGGGGGGGGGGGGGGGGGGGGGTGGGAAACAAGCTGGTGCCAGGTCCCTGAGGGATACTGTGTCTTGGTGGCTGTCGGGGTACGCTACGTAAGCGTACTGCGGGTTGGCGTGAAGTAGCTGTACGTTCTCAACCAACAGGTCCGCCTTGTGGTGTCAGACGTGTCTACGGAGGAGAACGGGTCCTGGAGCTGCCAGCCACGTTGGGAGCGATGCCCCGGAGGTGGACTTCCTGGGGAAGGCAAAGAGACGTCCATGGGGGGTTTCGTTAGTCGCGGTGCACAGGAGCGACCGAATGGAGTACAGGGGGTCGGGAAGGACTTCCTGCCAGCAGGAGGCCGGGAGATTTCTGGACCGTAGGGTCAGCTGAAGGGCCCTCCAGACATCCCGTTCTCCCTCTCTACCTGCCCGTTTCCCCTGGGGTTGTAGCTGGTCGTCTTGCTCGAGGCAATGCCCCTGTTGAGCAGGTACTGGTGCAGCCCATCGCTCATGAATGAGGATTCCCGGTTGCTGTGGACGTAGGCGGGGAAGCCGAACAGAACAAAGATAGTGTTGAGGGCTTTGATGACGGTGGCTGACGTCATGTCGGGGCATGGGACGGCAAAGGGGAATCGGGAATATTCATCGACCACACTGAGAAAGTACGTGTTGCGGTCGGTGGAGGGGTGGCGCCCTTTGAAGTCCACGCTGAGGCGTTCAAAGGGGCGGGAGGCCTTCACCAGGCATGCACCGTCTGGCCGGTAGAAATGCAGTTTACACTTCATGCAGACCTGGCAGTCTCTGGTGATAGCCCTGACTTCCTCGATGGTGTAGGGTAGGTTGCGTACCTTAATGAAATGGTAAAAACGGGTGACTCCTGGGTGACAGACGTTGTCGTGCAGGGTCCGGAATCGGTCCACTTGTGCGCTGGCACACGTACCTCGGGCTGGGGCATCGGGGGGCTCGTTGAGCTTACTGGGGTGATACAAAATTTTGTAGTTATAGGTGGAGAGCTCGATCCTCCACCTCAGGATATTATCGTTTTTGACCATATCAGATATGTGAGGGAGGGGGTACGCGTCGAGCTGCGTGTACCGATTGATGGTCTGACTGTAGTCAACGACCATCCTGTTTTTCTCCCCAGTTTTGACCACTACCACTTGGGTTCTCCAGGGGCTGTTGCTGGCTTCGATGATGCCCTCCCGAAGCAGCCGCTGGACCTCAGACCTGATGAAGGTCCTGTCCTGAATGCTGTCCGTCTGCTCCTGGTGGCGACGGGTTTACAATCTGTGGTTAGTTTTGCAAATAGGGAAGGTGGGTCGACCAAAAGGGTCGCGAGTCCGCACACAGTAAGGGGCCCGCCAAATTTCAGGGTAAGGCTCTGGAGGTTGCACTGGAAGTCCAGGCCGAGTAGCAAGGCAGCGCAGAGGTCGGGGAAGACGTAGAGCCGCTAAAAGCCAAGCCCTCGATAGTGAGAGTGGCGATGCAGTACCCCCGGATCGCCACGGAGTGGGATCCAGAGGCCAGGGAGATTCTTTGGTTAATGGGTGTACCGCGAGGGAGCAGCGCCTTACCGTATCGGGGTGGATGAAGCTCTCAGTGCTCCCAGAGTCCAGCAGGCAGGAGATCTCTTGTCGGTTGACCTTCACTTTAGTTGAAGCAGTCGCGAGGTTGTGTAGTCGAGATTGGTCAATCGTGACCGAGGCGGCTGGTCGTCGGTGGTTGCAGGCGATTAGCGGCCTGATGAGGTGCACGACTGGCAGGGGTCCTGAGTCAGGTAAGATGGCAGCGCCCACGAGCCGCACGTTTCGTGGGGGAGGCAAGATGGCAGCGCCCGCTGTTCCTGGGAGGAACAAGATGACGGCTCCCACAGGCCGCACGTGTTGCGAGTCAAGCAAGATGGCGGCGTCCACTGGCCTAATGTGGTCCGAGGAGGGGAAGATGGTGGCTCCCACTGGCCGCACGTGGGGGCTGCTGGGACAATAGCGGCGATTGAGCGGGCCTGGCACACTGCAGCGAAATGTCCATTCTTGCCGCAGGCCTTGCAGAGGGCGCTCTGCGCCGGGCAGCACTGTCGGGAGCGTTTTGACTGCCCACAGAAGTAGCATTTGGGCCTCCTGGGGTTGGTTGGCTGCCGCGCGGCACAGGCGTGGGGTTGGCTGAGGGCAGTCACTGACGGTGTCCACGATGGGGCGGCCATCTGCGGAGTCCACACTGCAGGAGGGGTGGGCCGCGGGGGCATAGGCCTGAATGTTGCGCGATGCGACCATAAGTGAGAGCGCTAGTTTTTTTGGTCACCGTAATGTTGAGCGTGGACCCTTCTAAGAGATGCTGGCGGATGTAGTCAGACTCTATGCCCGTAAAAAATGCGTCTCTAATCAGCAAATTCGAATGTTCCGTGGCCGAAACGGCCTGACAGTCACAGTCTCTAACTAGGGCGAGCAGGGCACGCCAGAAATCTTCCACTGACTCACCAGGAAGTTGGTGCCATGTGGAGAGGAGGTGTCTGGTGTAGATTTTGTTAGTCCGCTAAGCGTAGTTTTCCTTCAGTAGCGCCATGGCCTCTGCGTAGGTCGGCGAGTCCTGGACGAGTGGAAAAACAATGGAGCTCAGCCGCGTGTAAAGGATCTGGAGCTTCTGTGCTTCTGGAATTGTGTCTGGCGCAGATCCGATGTACGCTTCGAAACACGCTAGCCAATGTTCAAAGTCCTTTTTGGCGTTGTCTGCTTGAGGATGCAGCTGCAGGCGATCCGGCTTGATGCGGAGGTCCATCTCTGAAAACTCAGTGTAATAAATTGATGCATTATCAATTACGCAAAGACGTTGGTAGGATGTAATCGAGGCTTTATTACACTGAGATGGGTGGCCTCCGACAGCAGCTGACGAAATGGCTGCTATACAGGGAGCACACATATTTATACTCCACCTACTGGGCAGAGCCAGCAGGCAGGGATCTACCCCCGTACCTGTAGTACAGGGGCCTTACCGTAAAGCACCTATACCAACATCGTCTATATACAGTATATACATCAATGGTGACTACCACAGGGGGCAATGGAGACAGCACATGGGATTGGTGGGGGTCTCAGTGTGGTTACCGATTTGTGATAATCACCATTTTGTTCCGGGGGTTGACTCGGTGGGGGCTTTTGGAGGTGGCAGCGGGCAGGGATTGAGAGATTTGGGGATCTCTTCATTGAGGAGGGTTTCCCAAACCTGGAGGCATTAGAGGAGGAGTTTGAGTTGCCAGGTGGGAACGGATTTCGGTACCTGCAGATACAGGACTTTGTTTGGAGGCAGGTTCCAAGCTTTCCTCGCCTCACCCTGAGGGAACTACAGGATAAGGTGTTGTCAAAAACGGGAGTTGGGGAGGGGAGGTTCTCGGAGATATACAAGGAATTGATGGAGTGGGCAGGGATCCCTATCGGGGAGATGAAGAAGAGGTGGGAGGAGGAGTTGGGAGGGGAGTTGGAAGTCGGACTATGGGAAAAGGCCTTGAAGAGAGTCAATCCATCCTCATTGTGTGCCAGGCTTAGCCTGATCCAGTTCAAGGTGTCCATAGGGCTAAAAGGACCGTGGCCCAGATGCGTAGGTTGTTTGAGGAAGTGGAGGATAGGAGCGGACGCTGTGGGGAAGCCTGGCGAATCATGTGCATATGTTCTGGGCGTGTCCGAAGTTGAGGGAATTCTGGCAGGGATTTGCGGTCGTCATGTCAGAGGCCCTGGAAGGGAGGGTGACTCCGAGTCTGGAAATGGCAATATTTGGGGTAACGGACAATTCGGGGGCCTGGGAGGAGGGAGGCCGATGTTCTGGCCTTCACCTCCCTGGTGGGCCGGAGACAGATTTTGCTGGGATGGAGAAACTCGGAGCCTCCGAAGTTAGGCGTATGGGTTAGCGACATGGCAGGGTTTCTCAGTCTGCAAGAAATTAAATTCGCTTTGAGAGGTTCAACCCAGGGGTTCGCCTGTAGGAGGTAGCCGTTCATCGACTTCTTTAAGGGAAATTAAATGTCAGCAGTAAGGGGTGGGGGGGGGGGGGGGGGGGGGGGGGGAATGGGAGGCATGGTAGTGTAAGACAAGGACAGGGAACTTAATATACGGGTAATCAGGAGATAGGGTGGGGGGGGGGGGGTAGTAGGGTATGTTATTTTAAAGTTGTTCCGTGTGTCAGACCACTCTGTAGTTTAAGAAATGTTAAATTGTTAAAACTGTGAAAATTACAAATGCTTCAATAAAATATTTTCTAAAAAACACATTGGAAATCTGAGGCGCTGGCCGATGTTGAAAAATGTAACTATCGGCAACCAAAAGCAGAGTCCACCTCTGCACCCGAGTTTAAAAAATGGATTATCCTCGCAGAATAATCCCATGATGGTTTCTGGTCAGTGATGATGGTAAAATGGCATATTGGTGAAATATTTTCACTCCATACACCTCTGCAAAACCTTCTTTTTCAATCTGCGAATGTCTTCTTTCGGCTAACATCTGGTTGGGGAAAACTATAGGTTGGTCGGTGCCTTCTTCCGTTTCCATTTAGGACAACTCCTATTCCATAGGGTGAAGCATCACATGTTAAGATTATCTGTTTGTCTGGGTCAAAGTGAACTAGTAAATTGAATGATTGTAAAGCTAACTTAACCTGAATGAAGGCCTGTTTTTGCATTGACCAGAAACAGAACAGAGCTAGCCAGATGAATACTTTAGTTACAAGAGCAGGGCAGACCCTGGGAATTTTGAGGTGAGTAACTCACCACCTGACTTCCCAAAGCCTGTCCACCATCTACAAGACAAGTCAGAAATTTGATGGAATACTTTCCACTTGCTGAAATGAATGCAGCTTCAGTAACACACCACCACCGATGCACAACGTACCAAGGCTCTTCTGATGGCAGATGGAGTTTAATCCGGACAAATGTGAGGTAATGCATTTTGGAAGGTCTAATGCAGGTAGGGAATATACAGTGAATGGTACAGTCAGAGAGATCTTGGTGTATAGGTCCACAAGTCACTGAAAAGGGCAACACAGGTGTAGAAGGCAGTCAAGAAGGCATACGGCATGCTTGCCTTCATTGACCGGGGCATTGAGTATAAGAAGTGGCAAGTAATGTTGCAGCTGTATAGAACCTTAGTTAGGCCACACTTGGAGTATAGTGTTCAATTCTGGTCGGCACACTAACAGAAGGATGTGGAGGCTTTAGATAGGGTGCAGAAGAGATTTACCAGGATGTTGCCTGATCTGGAGGGCATTAGCTATGAGGAGCAGTTGCATAAACTCGGTTTGTTCTCACTGGAACAATGGAGGTTGAGGGACGACCTGATAGAGGTCTACAACATTATGAGGGGCATAGGCAGAGTGGATAGTCAGAGGCTTTTCCCCAGGGTAGAGGGGTCAATTATTAGGGGGCATAGGTTTAAGGTGCGAGGGGCAAGGTTTAGAGGAGATGTAGGAGGCAAGTTTTTTACACAGAGGGTAGTGGATGCTTGGAACCCGCTGCAGTAGAGGTGGTAGAAGCAGGGACGATAGTGACATTTAAGGGGATCTTGACAAATACATGAATAGGATGGGAATAGAGGGATACGGACCCAGGAAGTGTAGAAGATTTTAATTTAGACGGGCAGTATGGTCGGCACTGGCCTGGAGGGCCGAAGGGCCTGTTCCTGTGCTGTACTTTTCTTTGTTCTTTGTTCTTTGTTTTGTTCAAAGAGCCCTAGTGAGATACCCTCAATTACAACACAGGAGAGAAGATTGGTAATTCAAAGGCTTTAATCATCAGAGAACTGAACAGCTGCCGAGAAGTGTGCTCACCACATGCTGCCGAGTGAGCCTCATCTTATATACCGTTTCCTGGGGGCGGAGCCAGAGGCGGAGTCCCCCAGGGTTCCAAGCCCGGTCTTAAAGGGCCAATGTTTAAAGGCAAGGTACAGTTACAGCAGCTACTGATACCATTCATCACACCTAGCAAAACTGGAGTCAATGGAAATCAGAGGGAAATCTCTCTGCTGGTTGGAGTCATACCTGGCACAAAGGATGATGGTTGTGGTAGTTGGAGGTTAGTCATCTCAGTCCAGGGACACCACTGCAGGAGTTCCTCGGGATAGTGTCCTCGGCCCAACTGTCTTCAGCTGCTTAGTCAATGATCTTCCTTCCAACGTAAAGTATGAAGTGAAGATGTCCATTGATGATTGCACAATGTTCAGCACCATTCATGATTCCTCAGGTACTGAAGCAATAGATGTCCAAATGCAGCAAGACCTGGACAATATCCAGGCTTGGGCTAATGAATGGCAAGTAACATTTGCACTACACAAATCCCAGGTAATGACCATCTCCAATAAAAGTGAATCTAACCATTGCCCTTTACAGTCAATGGCATTACCATAACTGAATTCCCCACTATTAACATGCTGGGGGTTAACCAAAAACCCAACTAGACTAGCCAAAAGAAATAAGGTGGCTACAAGAACAGATCAGAGGCTAGGAATCCTGTGGTGAATAACTCACCTCCTGACTCCTCAAAGCCTGTCCGCAATCCACAATCCACAAGTCAGGAATATGATGGATTATTCTCCACTTAACTGGATGAGTGCAGCTCCAACAACACTCAAAAAGCTCAACACCATCCAGGACAAAGCAGCCCATGTGATTGGCACCCCTTACACAAATATTCACAAACTTCACCACCAATGCACAGTGGCAGTAGTAACTACCATCTACAACTGGAAAATGCTGGAAAATCTACAAGATGCACTGCAGGAACTCACCAAGGCTCTTTAGATAGCACCTTCCAAACTCAAGACCACTACCATCTAGAAGAACAAGGGCAGCAGTTATATGAAAACACCACCACCTGAAAGTTTCCCCCCAAGTAATTCAGCATCCTGACTTGGAAATATATTGCTGTTCCTTCACTGTTGCAGGGTCAAAATCCTGGAACTCCCTCCCCAACAGCACTGTGGGTGTACCTACACCATATGGACTGTGGCGGTTCAAGAAGACCGCTCACCACCATCTTCTCAAGGCAAATTAGGGAGGGCAATGAGTGCTAGCGAAGCCCACATCATTTGAAAGAATAAAATAAATCACTTGTAGTATAGGCTTCCAATCTCATGCTGGGTCTTGGAAGACTGAGGGTGCAGGAATTTCCAAAACAGAGTGTCCCACTCCTCTGACGTGGGCATTCTTGAAAAAGACAACAGGTAAAGGAAACTGTCCAGTGAACCCAGAACTATGCGCTTCAGGACCCCAGAAATGTTTGTTGTTGTTCCAGCGACTTCAACCAAAGCTACTGCAGGTGTCTGCCAGAATACCAAAGGAAATTTGACCATAAAGTTTAAGTAGATAGTATAGATTGATTAGATGGATTTACATTTCAGCAAATCCCGAAGTAGCCTGGATACATCTCTACAATTCAATAGTTGATGTTTGACAGACTATAATTCAACAAGCTATGCACAAAAGACAGAATGAGGGGCTGTTTAGCACACGGCTAAATCGCTGGCTTTGAAAGCAGACTAAGGCAAGCCAGCAGCATGGTTCGATTCTCGTAACAGCCTCCCCGAACAGGCGCCGGAATGTGGTGACTAGGGGCTTTTCACATTTGAAGCCTATTTGTGACAATAAGCAATTTTCATTTCATTTCATTCATGTTCAGTTTATTCATAAAACTACTATAAATAAATATCGAGGTTTAACAACATTTGTAAGTCTTGCATTAATTTCTGCTGGAGCTATTTTTCTCACATTTCAGTAATATTTAGTTAAGAACCAAATTTAATATGAGAAAAATAAGAATGGCAGAAAGGTCAGAATTAATCGATGTATTAGAGTGCCAATTTGAAATCAAGGAGGCACATGTCTAATTTAAACCAGCGAGAAAACAAAAAAATACAAATATACAAATACTTATTAAGAACGCACAATGCTGTGGACATGGATTTTTTTACAGGCTAATTTCTATCACTGATGATAGTGCTTGAAAAGCCAAATTTACTGTCAAGCCTCATTAATCTTTGTTATGACTTTCTTATATTTATGCCAGAGGTCTAATCAGATGTTTAAAAAAACATTGCTTTATAATCTCATCATACTTTGTGGAAATAGATATCTACGAGTGACGTTTACATGAAAATGCAATTAGTTGGTAGAAATGTGTCAGAGGTGTACATTTTCATCATTCCTAATGCAATAGCACCTCTTTTGATCATTGCAACCTAGCTGGTTGTGAGGTTCCTTTAAATTCTGATTACGTGTCATAACCAAAGTGAACGACAAGTCAGATAATTCAGTTCTGCATTATGAATAATGCTGAACTAGGTTAGTCAAATGTAGTGTGCATTTTACTCTTGTGTATCCACCTCTATTTGTACCTTTGTAGAATGTGGTTGCAATGTGGTCCCACTTCTTTAATATTTTATCCCAGTTATGTCCTTATCATTCACAGAATAGGTCACAAAATTGGGTCCCCAGCTTCAAGTGCCCAATTGTGATGCCCTCAATTTTGTGGGGTACAATTTTAGTGGGGAAGAAAGGATCCAGCAAGAAAAGCAAAACAATCCAACTTTATATAATTAATTAAACCAAGACCAACACTGAATTAATGATATGACTTCAGGTGAAGTTCTGCCACCATCACGCATCTTGCCCAAAACAATAGGCAAAAGAAAGGTCAGTGGGTCTAGGTTGCTTTGCCATTATTATTAATGCAAGGTTGTCAGTGATTCAGTTAACTTTGAAGCATAATTGTTCCATCTGTATTTCTGACTCTTTGCTTATGCTTTGTCTTGCAAAGTAAGACTTTCTTGAACTATTCGAAATTTCTGCTATAGTATAAATTGTGGTGAACAGAATTAAGAGGATGGGAATCTATTTGGTTGTTCATATAGTGCTTTATGAATTGGGCGAGGGCTAATTAATGAGGGACAAGATGTTCTGAACCAGATACCTCTGACAGAATGCTCACAGCATGCAATATCAAAGAATCCCAAGTTTTCAGACTAGGTCTACCTGGGTATGAGTGGAGACTCATCTTTGCAAAGGAAATGTGGGCCTGGTAATAATCCAGAGGGAGATTCTTTTTTTTTTAAATGTATTTTATTCCAAACATGTCTTAAAAACAGTAACATATACAACAGCACATTCCACGACCTTACAGTCCACAGTTTGTACAAGTTTTCCCCTTTTTACCCCCCTACCTACCCCCTCCCCATCCCCCGCGATTAACAGTTCCTCAAACATTGTCATGAACACCCCCTACCGTGTATCAAGCCATCTGCTCACCCCCTCAACTCAAATTTGATCTTTTCCGACCGGTAAATATCATCCAGGGATTCCCAGCCAGGCTGCCACACCTCGCGGCGCGTATCCATCTCCAATTCAGCAAGATCCTTTGCCAGGCAATTAGAGAGGCAAAGGTCACGACATAGGCCCCCTTTCTCTCCTGCAGCTCCAGCATTTTCAATACCCCAAAGACCACTATAATTGAGTCCGGCCAGACCTCCACCCCCACAATCTTAGATAATGTCCCAAACACCGCTTCCCAGTAACTCGCCAGCTTCTCGCAACCCCAGAACATGTGCATGATTCATCTGCCCTCGCCCACACTTCTCGAACCCATCGGCCACCCCTTGAAAGAACCCACTTTGGGTTCCTTTCCCAGGTCATATGTACCTTATGGAACACCCTCGCGCAGGAGGAGGTTGAAATCACCTTACGCATCACCTCACAGCACAGACCCCAGCCTATTTCCCCCCCCTCCAACTCCACCTCCCTTTTGTTCTTGATCCTTACCACTTGCTCCATCCCTGCTCCCCCAACTGCCCATATATGTCTCCAATCCTATCCTCTCCTGACTCATCTGGAGGTAGCAGTCGCTCCAATAGGGTATACTGGAAAAGGTCCTCCACTCCTTTCCTTCTCACCTGCATGTATCTGAATACACTCCCCCACGGCAACTCAAATCTCTCCCGCAACTGATCAGGACCTGCAAACTGTCCCTCTAGATACAAGTCCCTCACCTGTCCCACCTCTCTCCACTTCCCGTACATCCCATCCATCTCCCCTGGCTTAAACCCTGTGGTTTCCGTACGGTGGTGTTAACACCAACATCTGCTCCAACTTCAAATATATCCTCAGCTGATTCCACACCCTGACCATCGACTGCACCACCAGACTCCCCATATACCTCCCCGGAGATAACGGCAGCGGAGCCTTCACAATGGCCCTCAGACGGGACCCCTACAGGACCCCTCCTCCATCTTAGAACGCTCTGTCCCTTCCCCCCCACTGTCACCTCACCTTCTCCACATTCGCTGCCCAATAGTGCTGTGATGCACAATCAATGGACACGAAACGTAGATGAAGTCCAAACGAAAGGCTTTAATTAGCAAGAAGTGAACCCGGCAGCAGACTTACAGGAGAATGGCTGGCAGCCGGAGAACACGGGTTCTTATACCCCGCCTCGTAGGCGGAGCTACCTTCCTCTTAGCTAATCGGGCTAAGAGGCACACAATACCTGGGCCAATGGGCAGAGAGTCCTCTGCACCAATGGCAGCTCACACTCCCAGGTACCGTAATACCCCGAGTCATACTACCACATTGTGCAGCAGGTGTGGGAGCGCCAGCCCCCTTTTCTGCCTCTGTAACAGCCCGCCTTTACCTTTGGCACTTTCCCCACCCTTAGAAACTCCAAAATCACTGGCTCCAATTTTCAGAAAAAGGGAGAAAAATCGGGAAGGTCTGGAAAACAAATAAGAGCTTTGGCAGCACATTCATTTTTACAACCTACACCCTCCCTGTCAGTATCAGGTGTAATGTATCCCATCTCTTAAAATCCCCCATAATCTCCTCAGGCAACATTGTCAAATTCTAACTGTGCATGGTAACCCATTCCCTCATCACCTGAATCTCAAAGTACCTGAACCTTTCCCCAGCTATCTTAAATGGCAACATCCCAAAGTTGGCCCCCAATCCTGCCGCATTCACCGGAAACACCTCGTTCTTCCTGACATTTAACTTATACTCCGAGAAGGTCCCAAACCTTTCCAATATTCACATAATCCTACCCATACTCTCCAGCAGATCTGACATGAACAACAGCAGGCTGTTCGCATACAACGACACCTGGTGCTCCCTGCTCCCCCTCACAATCCCCTACTGATAGATTTACCATTCGGTTTCAGCAGCACTTTGCGATTACTGGAACTCAGTAGAAATTTAAGTTAAAACTTCTCAGGTGCAAATAGGAATTGCTTTATTTGTCTTCTATTGATTACAATTTGAAAGTCATTTAAAAGGCAATTCATAGACAATTTGAAGCTTTCAAAGAATCACAGAAATTATCTTCTTGCTTAGGCAAACAGCTCGCAATAACTTTAAAAGTCAAAGTCTGAAAATGAAATATGAATACAGGGAGACAGTGAATACTTCAGATCAAAGTATAGATGGTTCATGAAAAAGAGAGAGAGAAAGAAATCCAGCTAATGATCCAGCCCAACTCCAGCTTCAACTAAAAATGGCCGAACAAAACTTACTGTTTCATATCTGTCTTAAGCCATCTAATTACACCCCAGTATAATCCTAATTCATTTGGGTTAGATTCAAACACATCTGATTTGACGGCAAGCCATCCATCTTTAATATGCAACATTAGTTCTAAGTGTTTCGTATCTGCATACTTGTGTATGTTAAAGAATGCGATATTGTGCTGTTATCAAGGCCAGTTTGAACTGGTCTTTTGCTGGCTTAGCTGTTATAACAATAGAGCCTTCATGTTATCTTGTCGTGCCATGCTGTTGCTATGGATCCTGCCCTGTCCTTGGGCACTGTCTTGAAAATGTATTCATTAAATCAGTTAAAGTGTTTGTTTTAATCTAGTAAAGTGAGTTATGCTGTGTTATGCTGTTTTGTAAACTGTTATGTTTTGAGATGACCTGAGGTAGAGTGTTGAAATAAAATGGGTCAAAATGGGGCTTAATATATATCCTAAATAACTATCCTCTAACTATTAGGTGTGTCAGGAAACAGTTGACCTCCACAATCCCTGCTTTTGAGAAATCTAAAGATTAAGTAAAATATATCAGAATAAGATAAAAGACATCACTAATGCGATAGGATAGGTAAAAGCGCAAAGAGTAACTCATTTATGTTGTAATTGCAGTTTTAAACAATAGAGTGGATAATCATTGCAACAAGCATTTCAAAATAATTATTATAATTCTTAAAGAATAACAATTAATAAATTAATCCAATTTGATACTACTGATTCAGTATTAATAAATTATACAATATGTTAATGATACAGTCGAATAATTGATTGATCAGTAACATTTCAACAATAGTATTTAATCTAAATTCATCCAATGGGGGTGCAGTTGGGTTAGTTTGAATCATTCTGACAGTTGGCCCCTGCGTTTAGCGAACAGTTCTTTGATGCACTTAGCACATTGGTATGTTATGTAAATGATGAATACAGCTACACAGGAGAATAGGATTATTCTTAATGTGGACATTCCAGTGTGTCCAAGCCACCCGCAAATTTTATCCCAGAGATAACTTGGGGTGGATCAAGTTTTTTGATTTCTTTTTGGATATGTGATGCCAAATCATTAACATCTGTTGAGTTATCTGGAATGAAAGTGCAACACTCTGCACCAATCAGGGTGCAGGGGAAACCTTTTTCGGCTAGCACATAGTCAAGTGCCATTAGATTTTGTAATGCCATGGTTCAAATTGCTCGCACTTCGTTAGAAATTTTATCTAGGGCAATGGTGGTGTATTCGGCTATGTTTTGTATGATGGTTGTTATTTTATTCAATTTGTTCTCCATCCTTATTTCCCAATAGAAAGGAATGATTCGAGCATAAATTACATCTCTTAAGGTAATGGAACGTTTATTTCTTTGAGCAGCCGCTTCTGAAACATGAGGGAGATTAGGCACATGACGAATGGCGGGTACAATGTATCCTAAATAGCAAGATCCTGACCAGGATCTTGGGAGCCAGGGATATGCTTTATCATCACAAATAAAATAAGTTCCATTATAAGCAGAATATAAGTAAATATATTCTAAGAACCATTGGTCTGAGAATGTTTTATTATTTTTGAGGTTAGGTATGCCTGTTATCCTTGAGCACAGTAAGAAGTCTTACAACACACACCAGGTTTAAGTCCAACAGGTTTGTTTCAAACACTAGCTTTCGGAGCACTGCTCCTTCCTCAGGTGAATGGAGAGGGATATATTCCTCTCCATTCCTCTCCATACCTCTCCATTCAGCTGAGGAAGGAGCAGTGCTGCAAAAGCTAGTGTTTGAAACAAACCTGTTGGACCTTAACCTGGTGTTGTAAGACTTCTTACTGTGCTCACCCCAGTCCAACGCCGGCATCTCCACGTCAATTTATCCTTGAGGACCACATAACTCTTTGTAAGCGATTGTTTGTACATTTATAAGCTGTGTTAACATCTACATAATTAGTACAAACACTATTACCTATTTGTATCCCTTTAGGGTTCTTCCTGATGAGGCAAATTGATCCTTTTTGTTTAATATTAGTTGGGAGGTTAAGATGTTGAGGTTTTTGGTCAGGGTTATATTTAAGTTGGTGCCATCCTGAAAAGGTGTTTAGTAGATAGCCTGCAGATTTCCATTAAGTTAATAGATTTTTGAATCTGGTACCTTCATTTTCCACATGAATATGCTCCAGAACGGATCACCACAGAGTGAGGGATGCTTTGATAGATGTACCATTCTGCTGTTTCTGAAGTATTAAAGGGAATAGTTAGAAAGGGAATACCCTCCCCTGAGTTAGTAGGGGTTGCAATGCATACCCAACAATTGGAAATATTAAAGTTTTTAGCATATATCGTAGATGTGTAAAGGAATGTGTTCTTATTCAGTTCTGGTACAACATTCACAAAGCCAATCAAATAACTGAAAATTAAAATTGCGGCAAACATTTTACTTGCACGCGCGCTTCACGTGCTATGCGTGAATCCAACTTTTCTTTACTTTTAACTTCACAGCGGATTGGGTGGTGAGAAGGATTACGAAAGGACCTTCTCACTTCGATCCTAAGGGTTCCTTTTGCAGCTTTTTGACATACACTTCTTCACCGCGCACCAGATCGTGCCCACCTTCTGGAGGATCTCCCCACGCAGCAAACACCTGTTGAGAAGAAGAACTAACAGCATTTGTTAGATTTTGACAGTAAGACAGCAAAGCATCACTCATTAAATGACAGTCTGCTTTCCGCAAGTCAATAATTCCTGGCAGAGACATTGGTCTGCCTGTGATGATTTCAAAAGGACTCAGGCCTGTTCTGTTTGGGGTAGCTCTAATACTGCATAACACTATTAGAAGTCTTACAACACCAGGTTAAAGTCCAACAGGTTTGTTTCAAACACGAGCTTTCGGAGCACTGCTCCTTCCTCAGGTGAATCTTCCTCAGATTCACCTGAGGAAGGAGCAGTGCTCCGAAAGCTCGTGTTTGAAACAAACATGTTGGACTTTAACCTGGTGTTGTAAGACATCTTACTGTGCTCACCCCAGTCCAACGCCGGCATCTCCACAGCATAGCACTATTGGCAAAGCTTGGACCCAATTCATGCCTTCCTGGCTGTATTTAGACAGTCTTTCTTTCAAAGTTCGATTCATATGTTCCACTTGCCCTGATTATTAGAACATAGAACATAGAACAGTACAGCACAGAACAGGCCCTTCGGCCCTCGATGTTGTGCCGAGCAATGATCACCCTACTTAAACCCACGTAACCCGTATCCCAACAATCCCCCCATTAACCTTACACTATGGGCAATTTAGCATGGCCAATCCACCTAACCCGCACATCTTTGGACTGTGGGAGGAAACCGGAGCACCCGGAGGAAACCCACGCACACACGGGGAGGACGTGCAGACTCCACACAGACAGTGACCCAGCCGGGAATCGAACCTGGGACCCTGGAGCTGTGAAGCATTGATGCTAACCTGATAAGGACAGTGTAAATTCCAATTAATGTTTAGTAGTTTACAGACTTCCTTACAAACAGCACCTGTAAAGTGCAGTCCATTGTTGGAGTCAATGCTACCTGGTACTTCGCATCTGGGGATAAAGTCTTTGCACAGCACTTTGGCTGTATGGGCAGCTGTCCCTCTTCTAGCTGGCGCAGCCTCCACACATCTGGAAAATGTATCCACTATTACAAGGATGTCATTGTATTGTTGACATTTAGGAAGAGTGATGTAATCTACCTATATATTCTGGAATGGACCTGCAGGAGCAGGAGCTCGTAATTGAGGCATTGATGTTATTCTTTTGACAGGTTACACAACGTTTTGCTACCAATTGTGCATGTTTTTGAATCCTTTACCACACCAACTTCTATGGAATCGATCCATCATTTGTTGAGGTGAGATGTGTCCCCATGAATGAATTTGTTGAGCTAAAAAAAGCATTAGTGACTGTGGTGCGACTGGTTTACAAGTTTGAACTTCTCTCCAAATGTCATCAACATACGGTTGGATACCTGGGACGGCATTCTCCCCTACCCGGCGTGACGGAGGGTGCCGACTTAGGGGAGTAGCGCCAACCACTCAGGGGTCGGGCCTTCCCAAAGGTGGGGAATTCTCCCCACCTTTGGGGGCCAGCCCCACGCCGGAGTGGTTTGCACCAGAAGACTGGCGCAAAAAACTGGCGCCCCCGGCAGCGGGGCTGGCCGAAAGGCTTTCGCCGGTCGGCGCATGCGCCGGCAGTGACGTCAGCAGCAGTTGGCCGCTGACGTCACTGCCGCCGCATGCGCGATGTCGGGTTCCCTTCCGCTTCCGCCATGGCAGACGCGGAAGGAGAAAGAGTGCCGCCAGGGCACTGTCCCGGAGTCTGAGCGGGGGGCCCCAATCGCGGGACAGGCCACCGTGGGGGCACCCCCCGGGTTCGATCGCCCCCCGCCCCCCGGACCCCGGGGGCCCGCTCGCGCCGCTGATCCCGCCGTTCCAGAGGTTGTTTAAACCTCGGCGGCGGGAGAGGCCTCCCAGCGGCGGGACTTCGGCCCATCCGGGCCGGAGAATCACCGCAGGGCCCGCTCCGATCGGAGTGGCGAGATTCCGCCGCCGCCACTTCCCAGGTGGCGGAGAATCTCTGCCACAGCGGGGGCGAGATTTTAGGTGGCCCCAGGCGATTCTCCGACCCTGCTGGGGGTCGGAGAATTTTGCCCCTGATTCTAACCAGGTCCATTTTTATTCCTTTGTACAATCATTCTGCATTTTACGTAAATCATGTAATAAGGTAGTTACTCCCAATTTGTAAATGTGACTGGATTCCTGATGCCACTGAGAGGCACAAAAGGAGGCAGCGTCCCTTGCTGCTTGGTTTGCAAGAGAATTTCCTCTTGCTTCCATAGTGTCCTCATGAGTATGGGCTTTACATTTTAGAGCTGATACTTCTTTTGACAAGGTCATAACTTCTAGAAGGTCTCGTACTTCCTTTCCATTTCGGATAGGTGCACCTGCTGTTGTGAAAAATCCTCTTTTTCTCCACAGATGGCCAAAATCATGTGCTACTCCAAAACCATATCTGGAGTCAGTATAGATATTAGCAGTTTTATCTCTTGCCACATGACATGCTTCTGTTAGTGCCTTTAATTCGGCCTGCTGAGCTGATGTACCTGGGGACAAACTTCCTTCAGCTAATACTTCGTATGGGCTTGTGACTGCCCACCCAGCTTTTCTGATACCCTTGTCAATAAAAGAGGAACCATCAGTGAATAAGATTAAATCTGGGTTCTGTAGTGGCTCTTCTTCTACTAAGCGTACTTCTTTCATTTCCTCTATTATTTTCACACAGTCATGCCCTTCTCTCTCCTCTCCCTTTTGCTCCTCGAGAAGTGGGAGCAAAGATGATGGGTTTACAGGACTGGCTTTGTGAAAATATAGGTTGGGAGCTTCCAAAACTGCTGTCCATCTAGTCCATCTAGCTGATGTAACTTGTGACACTCTGTTCATGGATAGTAGAGAATGGACTGAGTGTGGACATTTAATGGTTAACTTTTGGTCTAGAACAAGGCCTGATGTTATCATTACAGCTCGACATGTGGCTTCCATGGCTCGTAAACAACTGCCAAATGCTAGTGCCACATTGTCAAGTTTAAGGGAATAGTACCCAACCGGTCTTAACTAATCACCATGTTCTTGGGCTAGTACTGCAGTCACATAACCATTTTTTTCATGAACAAACATGGTAAAAGGTTTTCCGTTGTTTGGAATACCTAAGGCTGATGCTGAACACAGGACCTTTTTCAAATTCAGAAATGATTGTTTTTGTTCAGAATTGAGTTTAACTTGATTTCTTGATTTTCTGTTTCCTTTTAAAAGATCATTTAATTGCTGGCATAACTGAGTATAAGAATCAATCCAATTTCTGTTAAAATTACAGAGTCCCAAGAAAGTTCTGACTTCCTGTACAGTTGAGGATTCTTTCGCTGCTTTGATGGCAGCTGTTCCGTTCTGAGTAAGTTTCCTTTTGCCTTTGGAAATTTTCTGACCCAAGTAAACAACTTCTTCCAGGGCAATTTGTGCTTTGGCAAAGCTAGCTTTGTGACCATTAGTCCTGAGGTGGTTCAAGACCACCCGTAAGTCCTTTGCATGATCATCTCTTTGATGGAGGCTATCAGAACATCATCTACATACTGGATAATGGTGGAAGGCAGATCAGGCAGTTTCCTGAGATGATTCTGCAGAGCCATGTGGTAAACAGTTGGGCTATTGTGAAAACCTTGCGGTAGTCTAGTCCATGTGTCCTGTTGCTGATTGACTGCAAAAGCAAACCATGGTTGTACTTGTTTAGCTAGTGGTACTGACCAGAAGCCATTTACCAAATCAATGACTGAAAACCATTGAAGGTCAGGAGTTAAAGAGTTAAAGATTGTAGATGGATCTGCCACTAAAGGAGCTTTTCTGACAATGAATTTATTTGCCTTTCTGTAGTCAATAGTGAGACGCCATGAGACATTAGCCTTTTTTACAGACCATACAGGGCTGGTTCGATGAACTGTGAATGCGCACTAAAATACCCCTTTCTTCAAGTTGTTCTATTATAGGTAGAATGCCTTGAATTGAAGTTTTATTAATAGGGTATTGTTGGGTACAAGGTGGAGCGGATCCCATAAAAGTGACTGGTTCCATTTTCAAAAGACCACAATCATTTTTGTCAGTTGCCCAAATTGGATGATTTTGTATTTCATCTTTTTTGATGTGTCTAATGGACCAGGTGATTTTTCCATTATTGAAATTGATTGAAGAATTTAGTTGTGATAAGATGTCCATACCTAGAAGTGCTTGTATTACCGGACCTACCCATATTGATGCCATCAGTTGATGTGGTCCAAATTCTAAAAGCAGTGGTTTAGTCTTCCGAAGAGTGACAGTCTCCTCCTCCAGTTATGGGAAAGAAAGCAGCATTCTGTTCAGTAACACAGGTAAGTTCAGCTCTAGTGTCAAATGAGAAATCAATATGAATATACCCCACTCTTTGTGAAATATATAATCCATCACTTTTCTGTTCCAAAAGTGCATGTAGAGAAAAATGGAGAAAATCATCAAGAGTGGGGCCTAGTAGTTTTTTGAATTATCATACAGAGAACGTCTTTGAGCTGGAGGACAGCTGTTTAACATTTCATTCATAGCATTGTCATCATCGTGTAGGTCCCTACGTGGGTACGGTTCGTCCCTACATGGGTAAGGTTCCTTCCTACGTGGAAATGGTTGTGAGGGTCTAGAATCCCTGTATGCAAGTCTGGGTGTGTCTTGTTGGAAAGTAACCCTAGGTGCGGCTTGTTTGTGCGCGTTACGTAATTGACCATGAGGTGGAGACGTATTGTAGTGAACATTGTCTACTTCATTATCATCTCTCAAATCCATCCGTTGTTTAAGATAGCATTTTGCCATCCAGTGTCCTACTCTACCGCAGAAAAGACATTGTGGTATTTCCTTACGTGATTTTAATGGAACAGGGGTACATGTTTGCCCTGATGCTTGTGGTGAAATTATAGTTACTGCTGATATTCCTGCAGGTGCTGCAACAGCCGCCGCTGGAGCAGAGGTAGAGCATCATGTCCTGCTGGAGCAGCAGGTAACATAGGCTGAAATTGAGCAACGGGTAACATGGGCTGGATTTGAGCAATAGGCTGCATTTGAGCAGGTGCCATAGGCTGCATTTGAGTAGCGGCAGTGTTAAAGATTGCCTGATTGTGCAAACCGCAATCTATCTGAATGCATTGGTCAACTATGTCTCGGTATGTGCCATTTGTGGCCCAAGCTGGTAAAACCAAATTCAAGGCAGCAGAAACTTCAGGTTTAACATGTTGCACGTTTTACTATGGGCGTAAAACGCGTTTATTGGAGTGTATTAACACGCCTCCGAGTTCGACGTGTGCTTAACACTGCTAGGCTCTGTTCTATGTAATTATTTAGCTCTGGAGTCGCCAGTTGCCGTATAGGCAACGTCACAAGTATTCCAAGGTCAAGTTCAAAGTAATAAAAACGATACACCGATTAGTCAAGTTCAAACGATCAATATTTATTATACAGTTAATAATAAATACTCATGCACACACTAAGAGACTAAGCTACAACTAAACATAAGCAAACAGAATACTTATCTAACAGGAACAGGCAAGGTCAGAGAACGAGGCCTTCGTCCTGGTTTTGTCTGCAGCCTTCAGCAAGCGTTCTGGCACTTGGGAGTCTAGCGGGCTTGGATCGCGTAGCGAGCGTTGAACTTACGGTTTCGGCGGCTGATGCTCAACGGCTGGAGTCAGGATACCAGGTGTCAGTCGGAGCCGGAGCACGGGTTTAACAGACCGGACAACACGAGGTCCCTATCTTTTATAGGGGTTCCGTTGTCCTTCCCTCTTCTCGGGCGGGCTCTACCTATTGGATCAATTTCTTATCGATACTGGATTAATTCCCCAATGCGAGGGGGTCTCCGTGATGGAGGGGGCGTTTCTTATGTCCTTTTGTTCGGAGGTTTCTGGTGCCTCGATGTCTGGGTCTTGATTGGAATGTGTCCATTCAGAACCAAATGTATCTATTGTGTGGGTGTTCAAGTCTGATGGCCTTATTAGCATGCAAAGCGTTTTGCCATTTGCACCTAGCTAAGGTCTTTTCACCTGAGCCCAAACTGGTTTCTGCTGCTGCAGAATGCAAACTGCTCTTTGCAGACTGCTGTTCTGGCTGAACTGTCTGTTTCCCAGCAGCCTTCCATTTTAGTTTGGCTCAGTGTCCATTTTGCGTGGCCAGCATGGCTACAAACACCGGCTATAAAAGCCGTTTTGAATGGACTTAAAGTGCTTGCGTCCCATGTGTCAGTTTCCTGTCCCAGTGTCATTCCTGAATATTCCATCCAAGTCTGTAAAAATCTTTCCTCGAAATCCTGAATATCTTCATTATATTTTTGAATGCAAGATGTGACCTTAGATCAATCGGTCCTCGAGAGACGAAATTTTAATAGCCAATTTTTGACTGCTAGCCAACCAGCTTCTAAATTTTGCAAATCATTTCCAAGGGAAACTTCACCTCAGTTCTAAGGGTAGAAATTACACGAGTACCTAACATGATAGTCAGAATTTGTATTCCATCACATGGGTGGATACTGAAAATGGATTGTAATCTGTGAATTCTATCCATGTGGTCATATCACCCTTTTCCGGGTGTTGAAGATTTTTGGACCATTCGTCAATTTTTTCAGGATCTGCTGGTTCATGAATCCAATGATGGCCATATATGGTTCTAGTGATAGTTTCACCTTCTTCTTCTATTTTCTTGCTTCCAACTCTAACCCGGTTGCGTTTTAAAGGGGCTAGTCGAATTAATTTAGTATTTTGTATTGTAGGAATATCTGTTAAATCACTATCTTCATCTGATTACACGGCAGCACTCCACGACCCCCTAAGGGCCATCGTCAAGGGCGCAATTGCCAGCGAGAACAGCGACACCCCTGTCTCATACCTCTATACAGCCCAAAACTCCGTGAACTTGTCCCATTTACACATACACTTTTCACAAACTTCAGGTCAAACCCAAACATACCCAAGATCTCAAATAGGTACCTCCACTCCACCCGATCAAAAGCCTTCTCTGCATCCATAGGAACAATGATCTCTGGCATCCGCCCCAATGACGGAGTCATAACCACATTTAACAGTCTCCTGATACTGGAGAGCTGCCAGCCCTTTACAAAACCTGTTTGGTCCTCAGCCACCACCCCTGGCACACATCCCTCCATCCTTCCTTCCACCAACTTGGCCAGCACCTTCACATCTGTGTTCAGTAACGAATTAGGCCGATATGACCCATTAACAGATCCTTCCCCTTCTTCGGGGTTAGTGTGATCGACGCCTGCATTAGTGTCTCTTGCAGCTCCCCCTTCTCCAATGCCTCACTAAACATCCGCAACAAACGTGGTCAACTCCACTGCAAACACCTCATAAAACTCCGCTGGAAAGCAGTCCGGCCACTGAGCCTTCCCCGACTTCATCCCTCTAATGCTATCAATCACCTCCCTCAGGACAAGTAACTCTTCCAATGCCTGCCTCCGTTCTTCCTCCAAGCCTGAAAACTCCAATCCATTCAGGAACCATCCCATATCCCCTTCCTCTCCACCCGGCTCTGCCCTACTACTTCTCATAGTACTCCCGGAACACCTCATTTATTCTCCCCTAATCTGATGCAACTTCCCCCTTCTCTATTTGCACCTTTAAGATTTCCTCGGATGAAGCCTGTCTCCTCAGCTGGGAGGCCAGCATGCGGCTCGCCTTCTCCCTATATTCTTATTGCATCCCCCTTGCCCTCCACAGCTGCCCCACAGCCCTTCCCATCTTCAACCTATCAAATTGCCCCTCCAACCTCTTCCTCTCCACCAACAACTCTTTAGTGGGGCTCCCATGTATCTTCTGTCCACCATCTCATCCAACAACCATCCATGCTCCTCCCTCCTCCTCCTGCTGTCCCTATGTGCCTTGAACTAGATAATCTCCCCTCGGACCATCGCCTTCAGTGCCTCCCAGAATGTGGCCGCCGACACGTCCCCATTCTGATTAATCTCCACGTACTGCAGGATCGGCGACCTCACCTTTTCACAGAACTCTTTATCTGCCAACAAATCCAAATCCAGCCTTCATCCCAGCCTCTGTACCTGCCCCCCGCTGAACCTCATCTCTATCCAGTACGGCGCATAGTCATATAGTGCAATTCTTACATACTCTGCCCCCACCACCCCCAACACCACCACACGGCTCACCACAAAGAAATCAATTCTCAAGTGCATCTTATACACGTGTGAGACGAAAGAGTACTCCCTCCCACCCGGGTTATTAAACCTCCATGGATCAACCATTCCCATCTGTTCCATAAACACTCCCAGCCATCTCCTTCACCATCCTCAATCTTCTCATTGACTTGGGGCTCGACCTGTCCACCCTCGGTTCCATCACACAGTTAAAATCTTCACCTATAATCAATTGGTGCATATCCATTTCCAGGATCACTCCCAGAAAACTCCTCCCAAACCCTGCATTGTCCCAATTCTGTGTACTTACATTGATTAGCACCACTGGTGTTCCGTTCAGCACCCCACTCTATCACATATATTCCCCCCGGGTCCCGCACTTCTTTGGTCCTCACAAACCACATTCT
This sequence comes from Scyliorhinus canicula, assembly GCF_902713615.1. Lineage (NCBI taxonomy): Eukaryota > Metazoa > Chordata > Chondrichthyes > Carcharhiniformes > Scyliorhinidae > Scyliorhinus > Scyliorhinus canicula. Next base: position 69,423,367 of record NC_052159.1, on the reverse strand, counting down.
TTAGTTCGACAAAATGGCCAACCCCCCCCCCCCCCCCGACAACTTTGAGTCAAACCCCAAGTGAACTATCTGTCCCACCCATCCCTTCCTCAACCTAACCTGGTCCTCCACTCGGAGGTGCGTCTCCTGTAAAAAAGATCACCTGCACTTCAAACTCCTCAAGTGCACAAAAACCCGTGACCTCTTAATCGGCCCATTTAACCCCCGCATGTTCGACATCACAATTCTTATCAGACACTTACACCTCCACTTCCCTCTACCATCCGCCATCAATCCCCTCCGGCTCTGCCTCCTCTAATACCACCGTAAAACAGGCCCATCCAAGATGGTCCCCTTTTCCGTCCATGACCACGCTCAGTCTCCAACTCCGCCAAGTCGAAATGCCCCCGCCTCCTCCCCGCCCACCCCCCCAACTCTCCCTCCCCCCACTTGGCCACCGCTCATGGCATCCTCCCCAACCTCACCTCTGTTCACCAGCATTACTTGCCAGCATGGGAGCAAAGCCCCCAGCGCTGCACACCCCTCCATTGATGCCTTCTTCACCTGTGCAAATGCCCCCCCCCCCACCCACCTGAATAGCCCTCAACCAGCGACCCCACCCAGCAGGTCCCACCATGTACTACTCCCAGTCTTTAAATGTGACCCACAGGTTCACCAGGTACAGCACCCCAAACCAAATCTCCCTTCGGTACAAGATGTTCAGGTTAGGTGGATAGGCCATGTTAAATTGCCTTTAATGTCCAAAAAACGATTATGTGGAGTTACTCGGTTATGGGGATAGGGTGAAGATGTTGGCTTAATTAGGGTGTCCTTTCCAAGACCCAGTGCAGACTCAATGGGCTGAATGGCCTCCTTCTGCAATGTAAATTCTATGATTCTCCGTCCATCGACGCCTGGATCGCATTCACCAATGGGGCGCAGGATCTGGCGTCGGGACAGAATTGGGAACGATATTGGGCGCCGACCCGATCGCAATGCTCCAACCCACAAATGGCAGCAGGAGGAAGGTCCACGACCATGTGCCAGTGGGAGCATATAATTGAATGGATCTTAATGTACATTTGCATCCATTTAGCGAGCCTGCTACCCTATACTCTAGCCCTCCATGATTCTCCTGTCCCCGCCACTGGGAATCACGTGGGCGCCGATCAATTGTGCTCTCTGCAAGGGTGGCCCTGGAGTCGGGCAAGACCAACTCCTCCAAGGAGCCCAATCGACGACCACCCCTCCTCAAATGCACTGCCTGCCTACCCCTCCTCTCTGAGGCCCCTCCCCAGAGACCCCTGTCTATAATAGGGACCCCCCCCCCAGGGATCCCTGTAATATAGGACTCCCACAAGGGACCGTGTAATAGGGAAAATCCCCACAGGGACCCCTGTGATAGGGGGACCGCCCACAGGGACTCCCTGCCTAAAGTGACCCCCCCCCATACTGACCCTTCTCCCAGAAAAGAAACCCCTATCTGGAAGCTAGAGAGCAGTCCAGACAGGGGCAGTGAGAAGAATTACAGCTGTAAGACTTACCTTGAAGCTCCACGTGTTCATTTCTGGCAGGTGAACAGCTGTAACCCACCTCTGGACCTCACAGATCCAATAGTTGCAAGCCATTCACAACTCTCTAGTAGTGGTCTGTGATTGGCAGCTTCTACAAACCATCTGCAGCTTTGATTCATGTACCCCCCTTCATGGTTCAGTGACCTAAGAGATCCCAATGTTTACAAACACTGACCACAACAAAGAGAGGTAAGTGCAGTGCAATCAAACGCTTGAGTGATTGGAATGCACTTAGTCCTTGGAATGCACTTACCTCTTTTTGAATCGGTGAATGTTTACAAATATTGGGTTTCACCACTTGTGGGGGGGGGGGGTTCCCTATTACAGGGGTCCTTGGGCATCTTCCTATAACAGAATTCCCTGAGGGGGACGCCAATATTACAGGGTTGCCTGGAGGGGTGGGTCCTCCTATTACAGGGGTCCTTTGGGGGGGGGGCGGTCCCTATATTACAGGGGATCCTGGAGGGGGTCTCTGTATTATAGCGATTCCTGGGTGGGTCCCCCTATTGCAGACCCTCCCCAGGGTCTCCCTAATACATGGGTACCTGGGGGGTCCCCCTATTAAGGTATCCATGTGGGGCATCTCCCTATGACAGGAGTACCTGGGGGAGGGTGGGTGAGATAATCCCCATACTTGGGGTGGGGGAGGGCACCCAGGCAATCTGGGGGTGGGGGCATTTGGGACTGATTTGTGATGCGTGGTGTGGAGTGGTTGGCTGTGGAACCTCTATTGGGCTGCTCAACATGGTGGCCCAATAATTGGCTTCCCTTGGGAATCCTTTGTATTCCATGCAATGCATAAATTTGCATGGAATGGAACACTGAATTGCTGACCGGTTACAATTCACCTCTGTTGGGAGAAATAGTCTTCAAAAGGAAGAATCCAGCCTGGGATTTGGAAGACTTGTATGGAGATAGAGGGCTGGATTCTCCGTTCAAGGAACTCTGTCCCCACACCGTTGTAAAAACTGTGACATTTCACGCCAGAAAAACTGGCGTGAAAAGGCCACATAGTCATTGCCCTGCAGGGGGCTAGCAGGGACCCGTCATGAATCTAGCAGCTTCATCTGCAGATACGCCCCCCCCCCCCAGCACTTCGGGGTCAGAGGCCGTGCATGTGCACGGCGGCGGCCTCCAGCGACAGCGCCGTGCTCCGTGGCGGACTCAGACCGTGGAGCTGGACTTCTGAAATAGTGCCTCTGATCGGCCGCGCGCCCGACCCAGACCGCCTGCCCAAAAATAGTCCAGTCCCATATGAGGCCCCACCCCCTTAAACTCCGATCTGCCCACCTCCGACCATGGCGGTCGCGGACTGAGTCCGCAGCCACCATCGAGTATCACGATCAGCTGGGAGCATGTTAGATCCACGCCGTCAGGACTTCGGCTGATCGGGGGGGGGGGGGAGAATGTTGGGCCGTGCCTCCAGCAATGGCGGCAGGTAGAGGATACGCGGCACGCAGGGCCGGCTCAAGGTACCGGCAACTCGGGAAGTCGCCCGGGGCGTCATGTGCTAGAGGGCGCTAGGAACCCTTTACAAATGTTCAGTCATTGCTGTGAATTGCTGGCACAGTGAGATTTCTTTAGTGACTTTTGAACAAGTCCTCAACGGGAAGGGAAGAAGCATATTTGCTTTGATGTCTGCCGAGATAGTGAAGCAAGCCCGGTTCTACATTTGGGTTCACATATGGAGGGGGGGGAGGGGGGGGGGGGGGGGGGGGGGGGGATTGGTAAACGCAACCATCAGGCCTGCTGCTGGGGCCACAGGGCTGCCCCGCCGCCTATAAATGTCAATAACGTCTTGTTAGAATCAAATACCTGCAGCACTCCACCACCTCTTAGATCTTATCTTATGACTTAACCTTTTGTGAGATGCCTTGTTGAACGCCTTCTGAAAGTCCAAAGGCAACACATCTACTGGTTCCTCTCTATCCATTCGTGTTGAGACTTCCCCGAAAAACTCTAATAAATTAGTCAGTCCCTTTAATGAAGCCATGCTGAATCTGCAAGCTTAGGTTATGATTTTCCAAATGTGCTGCTATTACTTCCTTAATATATCCATCATTCCTTAATAATATCGCCACACTATCATTAGAACATTTCATGTGAGCAACCAATTTGCTTTGATTTTAGCACATTTTCAAGAAGATAATGTTCTGGCAAGGGTTTCATTCCTTTTTTTAAGTCCATTTTATAAGTCCACTTTTTCAAAATACGTTTTCTCTATGTTCATCATTTTCTCTCCTCTTGCCTTTTCTTTTCCTGAAGGCAATAACTGCGGGAATGGTACATGGTTGCCCATGTATAACTACCCTCCACTAACTCATCTAAAGAGCCACAACTCTTGTGTGTGTCAAGGCAGGGAGCTTCATCATGAAGCATCACAACAGAAACCAATTCTCTCCACACTGAAAGTCCACAAATTGGTTGGATTGAATTATTAATTAATGTCTCTCCTCCCATCAAATGCATTTATAAAATCCGACCCATCCCTTACCCTGTATTTTGAGGAAGTAGTTTTCAAAAATAGATTAATGGAAAACGGTAATGAGATTGAACTTGGGTAAATCTTTAGCCACTTTAACGCAGGAGCAGTGATCCAATTAAAACAACCCTCCTGATACCCTGTTGAGTTCAGGCAATTTAGCGCACACAAGAGTACATAACCTGAGACCTTCCTAACTGTATGTCCCAGCTACTCTGTAATTTAATTTGTTAGGCCACGAGGACTCATTGTTATTCTCTATCTAATTTATGCACCATTTCCCATCAACTGGACTGACAGTGCAATTTGTACCAGGCCTCTGCCATTATAAGTCTAATAACTAGCTGCCAAAGAGTGGTCCACTGATTTTTTTTCTTTCCTTATAAGTGATCAACAGCTGTTCACATAGCATCTGGCTGTGATTTACAATTCAGTATGTTGGGCTTGTGGACCTAACCCATGCCCTACTCCTTTGTTGTGCTGTGGTTTGGAGCTTTAACATGCAGCATCGTCATTACGTTAATTTTTGAAGTTGGAGATATGAGAAAGCTAGCATGAAAGGCAACAGGAAGCACCATATAGAAGATCCATAAATGTACAAGGACACAAGAAATAGGAGGAGTAGAGCCTGGTCCGTCTTTGATAACTGATCTTAGGCATCAACTCCACTCTCCTGCCTGCTCCTGAGAGACCACTTTTCTGAAATCTGGTGCTAATTCATTAAAGTTTCCAGTGAGTTACTGGCGATTTGTATGAGAACAGTCAGTGATATTCTGCTGTTCCCTGTCTCTAATGAAATCCTTATGTTCATCAAGATTTACACACAAATATGTTGAACTGCAATGAGTGCGGCACCAAAGAGTATTGTATATTATAAACATTGCACCTGCTGCAAAATATTGATTTCCTGAAATACATCTTTGATGCAAATAGTTTAGGAACCATTGTTGGGCTTATTTCATAGACAACCTGAGAAATAGGACTTGATTCAACTTTGGTTGCAAACATATACCAGAGTAACATAAGGGGAGACTGACTGACCAGATCTATCTTGCAATACGAGTTTAGTACAGATGCACACAACACATCGTTAAGTATGTAAGTAAGCTGAAGTAGACAGATTTTTAACCAGTAAGGGAATCAAGAGTTATGGGGATGAGATGGGAAAGTGGAGTTCAGGGTTGTCATTTCAGATCCGTCATGATCTCATTGGATGGTGGAGCAGACTTGATGGGCTGAATGGTCTACTTCTGATCCTGCATCTTATGGTCTCTGTCTATCTTGCAACACAGGTTTACGAGCTGGGATTCTAGATCATAGAAGTTCACAAGTAGACCCCACAATGATCGGAGGTCATTGGATTTTGGATTGTCTGTCATTGAGCTTCACATATTTGAAATTGGCCTTGGATTTCAAAATGTTTCTGAATTTGCTCATTTATGTTATTTCTCTTATTGCAGACCAGTAAAAAATGGGGCAGAATATTACAATTCCCTGCCAGCAGGTTTGAGCACATGGTGGTGGTCTTAACATTCCTTGGATGGCTTTCCCACTGGCCTCCTGCCCATCCTGACCTGTCTGCAATTTTACTCTGGTACAGGTGAAGCCTTGGCTGACCCATCTGCCCTTGCCACAATTGAGGCCAATTATTTACCATTTAAGGGCCATTTCCCACCCAGCCTCAATTTTCAGGCTGGCTGGATGTAATCAGAGGCTGTTGGGGGGAAGCTCAGAAAAGGGCCCTGTTCAGGCCTTTGGTGGGGAGAGGGATGGTGTGGCATCTCCAACAGAACCTTCTTTTATAATTGGGTGTCCATACCCCCCACCTTCCCACAAAAGGACTGGGCCTTCAAGGTCCTCCCTGCACCACCCTCACCTCCTTGCCTCTTCACCAAAGCCCTATCCACCTCCAACATCTCCCTAGGCATCACTTCCCCTAACCACCCTGAGACCCAAAGATGACCTGGTCCTGGAATCTTGAGACTTGGGGCTGGATTTAGTGGTCACATTAGCCGCAGGCGCAAATCTCAGAATGGCTGCTAAATCTCATGAGAGGCCAAACGCAAAATTTGCCCCAGCGAGATTTTGCAACACAAACTACCTGGGCCCTCCCTCATGAGGCAATCAGGTTCACGCCCAGGAAGGGTGCAAATTTGATTTGCATGAATTTGAATCCATTATAATATACTTAGTGTGGTTAAGCCCTCATTAAATCTTTCCACCCACCAGGCGTGACGTCACACCGGCGCAAATTACTACTGCTTTTTAAAAATGGAAACCAGGTGATATAACCTGCGAGAGGGAGGAAGAGGTAAGCACCACTGCCTCCATCTAGCACCAGGGAGCAGAGCTCGCTGGCCAACTCCAAAGGGGGTGGGTGGGCTCAGGTGTGTCCGGAGGGGGTCAGTGGTTTCCGGGATGGGGGTCGCAGCTGGTGCGGGTGGTCCTGGTCTGCTGCCTATGTTGTTTAAAAGTTCTTAGAGGGCTGTGTTAGTCTGTTGCCTGTGATAATTAAAAGTTCTTAGAGGGTTGTGTTAGTCTGATGTCTGTGGTATGGAGCAGCTGCGGGTCACATGGGGTGGGGGATGGGGTTTGATGAGTTATGCAGCCGGCCAAATGCGACCTCGTAAGAAAAGGCAAACTGGTGCCCAGCCTGGAGGGTGGAAGGTGGCAAAAACTGTGGACTAGCTGTCCAGGAATCTGAAATGTAGATGCTTGACAGCAGTGAGATCACGGAATGATGCAGTCTGAGTCAGAAGGGTGCCTATTAGCTTTGTCTGTCCCTGAAGCAGAAACCAATTGTGCTCGCTAACATTCCTGAGACTCATGCTCATCAAATTAGCTGACATCAAGAGATAACCCTTAGCAATATCAGGTGCCCAGAGTCTCAAAGTCAAGACAGTCCTGGTGTGGAGAGGGACGGGGAAGGAGGAGGACCACCTCGTGAACCTGCTCCCGGGCCTGTCGAAACTTTCCTTAAATAGATCCAAGCAGCGGGTGATCGAGGGGGTCGCCCAGACCGACTGTCTGGCCCTCTTCCACAGCTTCATTCGCAGCCGGATGTTCCTGGAGAAGGAGCATGCGGTGTCCACTGGCACAATCGAGGCCTTCCATTTACATTGGACACCACAGGAAATGGGATATTTTATCGCCACCTTTAATCACATTTTGATTTGATGTTCTCAAGTTTCACTTGATCTTGTTTTTGTTTGGTGTGGTAGTATGACTAGGGGTATTACGGTACCTGGAAGTGTAAGCTGCCATTTGTGCAGAGGACTCGCTGCCCGTTGGCCCGGGTAAGTCATGTGCCTCTCAGCCGATCGGCTGAGAGGTAGGTAGCTCCGCCGACGAGGTGGGATATAAGAACCCGTGCTTCCCGGTACGTCTGCTGCCGGGTACACTTCTTGTGGTGGGCTGGTTTAGCTCACAGGGCTAATTGCTGGCTTTTAAAGCAGACCAAGCAGGCCAGCAGCACGGTTCGATTCCCGTACCAGCCTCCCCGGACAGGCGCCGGAATGTGGCGACTAGGGGCTTTTCACAGTAACTTCATTGAAGTCTACTCGTGACAATAAGCGATTTTCATTTCATTTCATTTCATTGTGTATTAAAGCCTATCGTTCGGACTTCATCTACGTTTCGTGTGCATTGATTGTGCATCATTTGGGCAGTGCCCCTATCAGGAATAGGTTGCTTTTGCTTTGTCCCTGAGTTTCTGCTTTACTTTAATTGGTTGAATCCAAAAGAGTTCAAAGCAAGGGGTGCGGAGAGGGGCGGGGAAGGACGAGGACCTTCTCGTGAACCTGCTCCTGGCAAAACTTGCAATTAACAGGTCCAAGCGGCGGGCGATCAAGGGGGTCATCCAGCCCGACTGTCTGCCCCTCTTCCACGGCTTCATTCATGGCCAGGTGTCCCCGGAAAGGAAGCATGCGGTGTTCATGGACACACTCAAGGCCTTCCATACCTGATGGGCAACGCAGGGTCTGGGGTGCTTTATCCACCCTTTTCATCAATGCCCGGGTATGTCCCTCTCCACCCAGAGATTATATTTATCTTTGCGCCCCCAGGAGCATCTCCTCGACTGATGCACATATTCAAATAGCTGTTGTAATCCTCGTGAACATGAGGTCACGTCGGCAAGGTTTGAATATTCAGTGAGGGGAGATTATTTGGCGGGGGGGCTGGGTAATTCAAATATATTCATAAATATTAAAGTGAGGTTCTCGTCTTTTGTGAGTGTGAACCTGATGTATAAGAGTGGAGTTAGGTTCGGGGTGGTATAACCTGCCTGTTTCAGAGTGACTTATACAAAGGATTATTATTTTGATGCAGCGTAGGAGGCTGATACTTTTGTTAGGAAGAATGGGCTGAGGGCGAGTTGACTGTAATTGTTATGAGGTCTTTGTATTATTAGGAGTGCAGATCTTTGCCGGTTTTTGCATCCGAGTGATAAGGACTTGACTTTTTTCCCCCACATCCATCTCGGATTGACTTTTCGTGGTGGGTAGGTCTTTCCTTCCTGGGGTGAAGAGGGTGGGGTACTTACAATTGTTATCTCAAATCATGGCCCACATTTTGTGGATTTGGTGTTTGAGCGGTGTGGTAGTATGATTAGGGGTATTACGGTACCTGGGAGTGTGAGCTGCTATTGGTGTAGAAGGCTCGCTGCCCATTGGCCCAAATGTTGGTCTTCTCATTGGTCAAGAGGAAGGTAGCTCCACCTACGAGGTGGAGTATAAGAACCCGTGTTACCCAGCAGCTAGGTCATTCCTGTACTCCTGCTGCTGGGCACACTTCTTGTAGATTAAAGCCTTCGATTCGGACTACTCCTTCATTTCTGTGTTCATTGATCGCGCATCAATTTAATCTACAAGATTTTAAAGGATGAAGCTCCGCATCAAGCCGGAGAGTCTACGCCTCAGCCCCCACGCAGCGAATGCTACAGCCACATTTAAGCACTGGCTGGCTTGTTTTAACAGCTACCTTAGTACAGCGGAAAGCGTACCGACGAAGGAGCAGAAACTACACATCCTCCACTCGTGCGTCGGCACCGCCATATATACGCTCATCAAAGACACGGCTGACTACGACACGGCCATGGACTTGCTTAAAGGACACTTCGTCAAGCCGGTAAATCAAGTCTACGCTCGGCACTTACTAGCCACAAGTTCCGATTTGTGCGCCCGCAGGTGTTTCCGGAGCAGGATGGACCCATGGGCTGCCAGCCAGGTCGGAAGCGGGGTCCCTGGGGAAGACTTCCTGGGGAAGATAAGGAGACGCTCGTGAGGTGTTTGGTTAGTTGCAGTGCAGAGCAGTGACCGGATGGAGAGGAGGGTGTCTGGGAGGACCTCCTGCCAGTGGGAGACTGGGAGATTTCTGGACCGCAGGGCCAGTAGGACGGTCTTCCAGACAATACAGTTCACCCTCTCAACTGGTCCGTTACCCCGGGGGTTATAACTGCTCATCCTGCTTGAGGCAATGCCCTTGCTAAGCAGGAATTGACGTAGTTCGTCACTCATGAAGGAGGACCCCCTATCACTGTGTATGTAGGCGGGGAATCCGAACAGGGAAAAAATGCTGTGAAGGGCTTTGATGATGGTGGTTGTGGTTATGTCGGGTCAGGGGATGGCGAACGGGAAGCGGGAGTACTCGTCAATCACGTTTAGGAAGTACGTGTTGCAGTTGGTAGAAGGGAGGGGACCTTTGAAGTCCATGCTGAGGCGTTCAAAGGGACGGGAAGCCTTTATCAGATGCGCTTTCTCCGGGCGGTAGAAGTGCAGCTTGCACTCCGCGCAGATGTGGCAGTTTCTAGTGACTGTCCTGACCTCCTCGATGGAGTAGGCAGGTTGCGGGTGTTCACGAAATGGAAGAAACGAGTTACCCCCGGGTGGCAGAGGTCCTCGTGCAGGGCTCGGAGGCGGTCCACTTGTGCGTTGGCACATGTGCCGCGGTATAGGGCATCAGGAGGCTCGTTTAGCTTCCCGGGATGATACAGGATCTCGTAGTTGTAGGTGGATAATTCAATCCTCCACAGCAAGGTCTTATCGTTCTTTATCTTGCCCCGCTGTGCATTGTCAAACATGAAAGCTACCGACCGTAGGTCCGTGAGGAGGGTAAATCTGCTGCTGGCCAGGTAATGCCTCCAATGTCGCATAGCTTCTACTATGGCCTGTGCTTCCTTCTCGACCGAGGAGTGGCGGATTTCGAAAGCATGGAGGGTGCGCGAGAAGAAGGCCACGGGTCTGCCCGCTTGGTTGAGGGTGGCTGCCAGAGCTACGTCAGACGCGTCGCTCCCGACTTGGAAGGGGAGGGACTCGTCGATGGCGTGCATCGTGGCCTTTGCGATATCCACTTTGATGCGGCTGAAGGCCTGGCGGGCCTCCGTCGACTGGGGGAAAGTGGTAATTTATGTGAGAGGACGGACTTTGTCGGCGTAATTGGGGACCCACTGCGCGTAATAGGAGAAGAAACCGAGGCAGCGCTTCAGGGCCTTGGAGCAGTGAGGGAGGGGGAGATCCATAAGGGGGAGCATGCGTTCCGGGTCGGGGCCTATCACTCCATTTTGCACTACATAGCCGAGGATGGCTAGGCGGTCGGTGCTAAACACGCATTTATCCTTATTGTAGGTCAGGTTCAGGAGTTTTGCGGTGTGGAGGAATTTGCGGAGGTTGGTGTCATGGTCCTGCTGGTCGTGGCTGCAGATGGTGACATTATTGAGATACGGGAATGTTGCCCGTAAACCGTGTCGGTCGACCGTTCAGTTCATCTCTCGCTGGAAGACCGAGACCCCGTTTGTCACACCGAAGGGAACCCTTAAGAAATGGTAGAGTCGCCTATCCGCCTCGAACGCAGTGTACTTGCGATCGCTCGCGCGGATGGGGAACTGGTGGTAGGCAGACTTTAGGTCTACTGTGGAGAAGACCTTGTACTGCGCGATCCTGTTGACCAGGTCGGATATACGGGGAAGAGGGTACGCATATAGTTGCGTAAACCTGTTGATGGTATGACTGTAGACTATGACCATCCTATTCTAGTCCCCGGTCTTCACCACCAAAACTTGTACTCGCCAGGGGCTGTTACTAGCCGCTATGACCCCGTCCCTCAGAAGCCGCTGGACCTCGGACCTGATGAAGGTCCGGTCCTGGGTGCTGTACCGTCTACTCCTGGTGGCGACGGGTTTGCAATCCGGGGTGAGGTTTGCAAATAGGGAGGGGGGATTGACCTTGAGGGTCACGAGGCTGCAGACAGTGAGAGGGGGTATAGGGCCGCCGAATTTAAACGTCAGACTCTGAACGTTACATTGAACATAGAACATAGAACATTACAGCGCAGTACAGGCCCTTCGTCCCTCGATGTTGCGCCGACCGTGAAACCCCTCTAAAGCCCATCTACACTATTACCTTATCGTCCATATGTCTATCCAATGACCATTTGAATGCTTTTAGTGTTGGCGAGTCCACTACTGTTGCAGGCAGGGCATTCCACGCCCTTACTACTCTCTGAGTAAAGAACCTACCTCTGACATCTGTCCTATATCTATCTCCCCTCAATTTAAAGCTATGTCCCCTCGTACTAGACATCACCATCCGAGGAAAAAGGCTCTCGCTGTCCACCCTATCTAATCCTCTGATCATCTTGTATGCCTCAATTAAGTCACCTCTTAACCTTCTTCTCTCTAACGAAAACTGCCTCAAGTCCCTCAGCCTTTCTTCATAAGTTCTTCCCTCCATACCAGGCAACATCCTGTAAATCTCCTCTGCACCCTTTCCAATGCTTCCACATCCTTCCTATAATGCGGCGACCAGAACTGCGCACACTACTCCAAATGCAGCCGCACCAGAGTTTTGTACAACTGCAACATGACCTCATGGCTCCGAAACTCAATTCCTCTACCAATAAAAGTCTAACCCCAGGAGTGTGGCCGCGCAGAGGTGGGGGAGGAAGTAGAGCCTGTAATTTTTGAACTCCCTCCCCTGGACAGTGAGGTTCGATATACAATACCCCTTTATCTCAACCGAATGGGAGCCAGAGGCCAGGGAGATTTTTTGATTGACGGGATGGACAGGAAGAGAACAGCATCTTACCGTGTCAGGGTGTATAAAACTCTCCGTGCTCCCAGAGTCGAGCAGACAGGACGTCTCGTGCCCGTTGATCAGTACTTTCATCGTCGCTGTGGAGAGAGTGCGGGGTCGAGACTGGTCCAAAGTTACCAATGCCAATCATGGCAGTCGTTTGGAGTCATCATCGGGCAGTGCGTGGTCACCAGCGCTGGGGACCTTGGAGCCGGTCCAAGATGGTGGCGCCCACTGGTCGCACATGGCTGAGGGTGGAAAAAATGGCGGCGCCCATCCCCCGCACATGGCGTCAGCAGAAAAAGATGGCGGCGCCTGGAGGCCACACGTTGTTCCTGAAAAGGACAGGAATCAAATGATTGCCTTATTCCATGATAGTCATGGACACCAAGGGATCGGCCCTACCACAACACACCTTAGACAACTCTGTTGGTGGCCCAACTTAAGACAAGATGTTAGCCACTATATAGAGAACTGTTTAATTTGTGCACAGAATAACCCGGAGAGGTATTCAAAGAAGGCTCAACTCAGCCATACTCGCCCCGTTAATGGCCCCTGGACTAACCTCCAGATCGATTTTATAGGCCCATTGCCCCCTTGCAGGAATGGCTATAAATATGTTCTGGTGGTCATAGATACCTTTACCAAATGGGTAGAGGCATTCCCTTCCCGCACCAACACAGCAAAAATGACTGCAAAGATCCTGACCCACCACATTTTTACGAGATGGGGACTCCCCAGAAGTATAGAATCTGATCAGGGATCTCAATTTACAGGACGGGTCATGAAGAACATCCTGACCATATTCGGAATCAAACAGAATTTTCACATTGCGTATCACCCCCAGTCAAGCGGGATAGTGGAACGCATGAATCGGACTCTAAAATCGACTCTTAGAAAGATGGTACAGGAGAACAATTTGACTTGGGATTCAGTACTCCCATTTGCTCTTATGTTTATAAGAAACACTGTTTCATCATCAACAGGTTTCACCCCACACACACTCATGACCGGACGCCTTATGAAAGGATCAGAATTCCTTTTAGGACTCGACATGACCAGCCCAGAAGTGACGGCCCTCACACACGAAAAAGCAGTAAAACAATTAGTTGAGACTGTAAGGTCTGCTCAGCTAGCAGCTGCAGTAAAATAGTGTAAAAGGAGGAAATAGAGCAAGGCCTGTTTCAACAAAAATGTCCACACCACAGAATTTCAGGTTGGGCAACAAGTGATGCTATCTGTATATACCCCAGCACGTTTTTGGCACCAAAATTTTCCGGCCCGTACTCAATTTCGGACAAAATCAGCCCCTCGGTATATAGGATAAAGTGCCCAAACGGTAAGACTGCGTGGTTCCATATTAACCAGCTAAAGGCTTATGGAACGCAGTCAAACCACAGCCATCACGTCCTGCTAGACGCAGCAGAACACCTCGCTCCGCCCACAAGAGACACATTTCCACCCTCCCCCTCACAGACCAGTTCCTCATCGGACTCGACCTCAACTCCGCCCACTGACTCCAGACCACACCCCGGAACGCCCACAAGCTGCCACAGCAGAGACAGTGACAGTGACTGTGAGACTGAGGACAGCCACAGCACCCCACCCGACAGCCCCCACTTCAGCGACTTCGACCCCGACTCTACTGACCCCATGGAGATCACTTACATTAAAAATCCAGACCCACATCCAAACCCACCACCCAACACTGACAACCCCGACAACGCTCCTTCACTTTTAGACCCCACGATTTGGCACAGGGACAATTCTTGGAGACTTGTCCGCAATGATAAGAGTGACCCCCGGTCACACAATGCAAAAATTGCATGCCTGATCCATAAAAGGGTATGGGATCCGGGAGAAGAGGATGACTTGATGTCTGACTCCCGACACGGCAACCCCTTTGCGACCCTGTTCGCAGAGAATGAAGAGAAGTGAGGTCTCCAGATGATGTAAAACGAGGAACCGCTTGAGAGAAGGGCTGTCCTTTCTGATGGAACCTGCACGCATGTTTGTATGTTTGTATGTTAAATGTTTGATTTGGAGATTGGCCACTCGCTTTTCAGCCGAAAAGCTTGTGACCACCTCACATGCACGTTAGTTTGTCCGCAGATATTTCTGAGAACTTGACTCAGCTGAAATGTCTGGAGCCCAGCTCAACGCTTCACCAGGAGCATCTTGGCTCCTCACCTTTTTTTTTAGGTTCCCCCCTATTCTGGGAATAGAGGCTGCAAATTCCACAATGACTACATTCTTGCCCATTCGTTTCAGGTTGCTCAGGCAGTGGAGAAACGGCACTGAGGACCCGCCCTGTCTGAGGACCCCCCTTTGGTCAGCTAAGCTCGGGTACAGCACAGCACGCCCTACCCGGGGATCCCATTCAACTCTTACCCGTCGCGGCCCATACGCAACTCATTTCATTTCTAAAGCTTGGTTTCATTTTTGTTTAAGGTAGTCCTTCGGCCGCCACTCCATATGCTATTTACATCCAAGAACATTTTGGGATGGTAAATTGCAACACTCTGCGAGACGGCTCACACTGGTTTAGTAGATAAGTATATGTCTGGTCCTAAATCCGCTTTTTGAAAAAAAAATGAGGGAGTCACATGGAGGTGACCATCATAAAGGGAAATTTGGAACAAGAGGACAGATATACTTAAAGTCAAGATATTAAGCTGAACACTAACAGATAATATGCTTGATCCCTTAGCTTTCGGGGGTTCAAGAGAGGAACCGAAGCAACAGCACAGCAAGATCCCAGGAAGGAAGAGAAGAGAAGAGACAGAGAAGATGAAGAGCACTCCAATTGCTATGTTTTTAGTTTTGTGGGATCTGCGTGGTTGCGCATGGACGCGAATCCCCTTTCCCACAGTACAACGTTTGCTAACTTCTCCCAAACCCAGACCACCCCCAGCCCAGTCAATGGTAACAGTACCCCAACCTGGTGTACCAGATTTCTGACATGGTACTCCTTGTCATACATCATTGAATCACTTTTGGTGATTGCAGTTCTCTGTATTATAGTCCAAACCCTCAGGATGAGGAAATGGAGAAGGAGAGCCTACTGCTCTCGTGCCTCAACAGTGTACAGAGTACAATCCCCTATTTTTGGATTCCACCAATCCCCCCAACCCCTTGATGTGTAATAAAGGATTTAATTTTGATGTGATCTGTAAATAAAGCCTTTTGCAGATGGATTATAATGTTCTGAGCTCGACTGCCAAGTCAGAAAATGAAATGTGATGATGCTGTTGTATGAATGATTAAGGATTTAGAATGTTGTAGAATGTTTAAATATGAGATGAGAGTAGTTTATTGAGGATAGTTAGAGGTTCCCGATTCCAATTGGTAATGCATGTCCCCTTTGACATAGCGCCAATCAGAAATTGTTAGTTAAAATTTTTTTTGCCATAGTTGAGGAAAGGATAGAAGCCATGGAACTCGCTGAGGTCAGGGGACCCAAAGACACCGTACTTGGGTGATCCTTCATGATTTCTCATGCGGATCACAAG
This sequence comes from Scyliorhinus canicula, assembly GCF_902713615.1. Taxonomy (NCBI): domain Eukaryota; kingdom Metazoa; phylum Chordata; class Chondrichthyes; order Carcharhiniformes; family Scyliorhinidae; genus Scyliorhinus; species Scyliorhinus canicula. The sequence continues at coordinate 69,407,751 of NC_052159.1, read as the reverse complement.
GAGGGAGTGTAGCCACCGAAGTTGGCCATTCCCTCAATACAAAATGGAGGAACGCAAAGCTTGCAGGTTAAAATGGACAATGTTTGCAGCACAAGCAGGCTGCCCCAAGTCAATGTGTATTCTGTCTGCTAAGAGAGCAGACAGCACTGAAACGAACATTCCGCATACTAATGAGGCAATCTCCGGGATAGTTAACATGGCAATGGAACGATCCCAGGGACAATGGACACAAATAGAGAAGTGATTGCAACAGTGTATGAGAAACCAGACACCCCGGCACCAGCGGGGTTCGAAAACAAAACACCTGAAGGCCCGCCCAGTAGCCGAGAGACAGCCTCAGTATTGGGAGGATTCAAACAAATCGACTGGGAAGAGACCCAATCGATTCCCAGAAGGTAAAGGGTCCGCCCAAAAGGGCGCGAAGCCCTAGGACCTATAAAAGACAGGTCCCACACTTAGTTTGTTCTTCTTGACCAGCCCTCCTCGCTGGACCAGCCTCTCGACCAGCCTTTTACCGAAGAAGACTTTGACCGAGAGAGAGGAGAGGTTTGGGACAGCAGCCGCCAGCAAGTAAGTGTCTCACAACGATCGCTACCAGAGATAGACACTCCGACCCCTTTTTAACCCGTACCAACCTGAAGTCTGCGGACCAGTGCAGAGCAAGAGGCCTTGTCCCCTGATCCGGCAGTTCCCTTTAAGATAAGTATTGGTTTATTTACTGGTAGGAATAGTTTAATCATTTTAGCGTGTGCATGGGTAGTATTATAATTGTATTATAATAAACTCATTTGTTTGAACTTACTAATTGGTGTATGGTTTTATTGCTTTGAACTTGACCTTGAAACTTGTGGCGGTATCTTAACGATACCTGGCGACTCCAGAGCTAAGTAACGAAACAGAGCCAAATTGAGTGTTAAGCACACTCACCCAGAACGAGCAACACGGGTCTGGAGACATGGTGTATGTCTGAAATTTCCGAGATGGTGCCTGGTGGTACCAAGGACCGTAGTGGAGAAGATTGGCCCAGTCTCTTATACGGTAAAAACCCAGGACGGCATGGTACGAAAGCACATGGACCAGCTTAAAGGCAGGGAACCCATACCAGAACTGGTCCAGCTGGATGAGTCAACTCTTTGTCCTTTCTGCCAGAAATCCATGGACTTTCCATGAGAGTCACCAATCTTTCGATGGATGAGACCACATGCACAGATGAGAGGAAGATTGCGGCAATCATTAACTGAATGGATACCATTCCACTGTCTAAACTAGGTCATGGGTGCCCTCTGGAAGCACCGGATCTTCACACATCTCATGCTGCACTTCCAGCATTTGCTACCTCATGGACGACTTCAGAGGTACTTCATCTGGGCTCAGCATTGACTTGGACTCTCACAATCCCCCCAGTGTCACAGCCTCTGACAGCTGGTCAGACATGCACAGTGCTTGTACCAGGTTGTGACCCCAAATCTATTCATACATACCCACTGGGGTGTAAGTATTTATTTTGGTGGAGGATGATGGGCAATGATGTGACACTGCACCCTCTAAGGTCCCTTCCTCCTCAGAGGTGAACAAGTGTCCTCTGGAGACAGCAGCTCTTTGTGCCTGCAGTTGACCAGCGAAAGAGAACAGAAGGATGCTTCCCTTCCTTCCACACAAAAGCCCAAAGGGTTGGCTGCAGCTCACTTCAATATCTGCACATTGGAGTACACAACCATCCCTCATGTTCACCTGAGACGTCCATCGTGCCTTAGGCAACTCACCTTCCTCTGATTGAACCCCAGCCTCACTGTCTGCCCTGGTAACCTGCTAACAGAGTTCCTCTTCCATGAAGTCAGGATGACAATAATCAGATGCTGCCACTGGCCTATGTCCTCACCTTAGCATACTCGGGCATTTACTCCTTCGGGAAATCAGGAGAATAATGTTAGTTGCTGCACTGGGGCAAGCATAATGCCTAATCACCTAGCATATTGTTGCAGCATCTGTGGCCAATGGAATGCATGTGGCATTGGGCCACTCTAGAGTGACCTTGTCCAGGTCGCCACTGTCAAGCATGTGTCCCCGGATAGCTGCAGCCATTCCATTCCAAGGAGATGGGCTGCCTCACCCCATTGCTACCAATATAGGGGCTGGTTTAGCACACTGGGCTAAATCGCTAGCTTTTAAAGCAGACCAAGCAGGCCAGCAGCACGGTTCGATTCCCGTACCAGCCTCCCCGGACAGGCGCCGGAATGTGGCGACTAAGGGCTTTTCACAGTAACTTCATTGAAGCCTACTCGTGACAATAAGCGATTTTCATTTTTCATATAGCAGTCTCTCCTTCCCCACCCTCATACTTACCTGTTTGCTGCTCCCCAAAGTGAGCTGAGGTTTCTCACTCATCCTGACAGATTGGTGAAAGTCGCTGACCCATTTGCAACACTGTAGCCAGGTTCTCCGGACGGTGCCAGTGCTGCTGATCTCCTCTGTGACCTCTGTACAGAAGTATTTAGTTAAACAGGGATGTCTCCTTCTTCTGTTCCTGTGAAAGATGATCTCCTGCCTTTCTGAGAAGCCTGGAGGAGAATATGAAGGAAGTTGTTACTGAACAGTGGAGCTCCCCAGGATGTTACCTCTCCATGCTCACAAGCAGGTCTCTAATGTGGATTTGCTGTGTTGACTGTGTATGCCTGCTGGCTGCAGGCTCCTGGGAGAAATCATTGATTCTTGGATGTGGTGACAGGTTCTTAGGAACTCATAGGATTGTCATGGGTTCTTGAGGTGGGTCCTGATGCTTGGGGATAGTCCCTGACTCTTTGGGTGATCATGAGTTCTTGAGGGTGGTCTCTCACTCTTGAGGATGGTCCCTGGCTCTTGGCGCTGTCATAGGTTCATGGAGGTGATCTCAGGTTCTTGGTTGTGGTCGCAGGCACTTAGGGGTTGGCCACAGGCTCTTGGGGGTGCTCTCTGGTTTCAGGGTGAAGGTCACTCACTCATTGGGTTGATTACTGGTCTAAGGGCGATGAAGGTGGTCACTGATGATTAGGCATGGTCACTGGTCTCAGGTTGATAGGGTTGGTCACAGGCACCCTTTAGTTCCCATAAAAGTCTGACTAACAGTTAAAGTACTGTCTGCAGTTTGGTGAAACCAATATAGAAAGGACATTAAAGCCATAGAGAGCATGCTCATCTGAATGACACTGGGAAATTTCTCCTGATGACATGTTTGAGATATTGAGGCTATTTCCATTAAACCTGAGAAGGCTAAAATAAAACTTTACAAGTTTTTTAAAATTGTGAGAATTATGTATGATACAATACATTTTTTTCTGTTTGGGAGAGACAGTGACAAGGTATCATCCATTTAAAATAAACACTAAGAAAATGAAGAACGAGGTTAGGGGAAATTTCTGTACACTGAGGGCTGTTGAAGCATGAAATACTTTGTTACAGGGAGTAGTTAAGAAAAAGACAACTGGATCTTTATTTGAGTAAGAAGTCTTACAACACCAACTTAAAGTCCGACAGATTTGTTTCAAATCACTAGCTTTCGGAGCACAGCTCCTTCCTCAAGTGAATGAAGCCTGAGGAAGGAGCAGTGCTCCGAAAGCAAGTGATTTGAAACAAATCTGTCGGACTTTAAGTTGGTGTTGTAAGACTTCTTACTGTGCTCACCCCAGTCCAATGCCGGCATCTCCACATCATCTGTATTTGAAGCAGAGGAAGAGATAAGATCATGTGAGTGCAGGCGCTTTTGCTCCAGCAAAGAGCTGCCATGGGCACAAATGGTCTTTTTCTATCCTACATCCTGTGATTATATAGGTGTTGTGGCCCAAGGTAAAGACTCCACATGCAGCCAGACAGACAGGATACAACTAGGTTTATTCTACTACTCCTCAATACAATACGCTCTCGTTTTCCACTCCCCCTCAAGGCCCCCCTTCCCAACCTGCTCCCAGGCTGGACTTTATATCCTGTGGGGAATTCTCCAATTGGGAGGAAGCTCCGCCCTCGAATCACCTGGGGAGGTCGTATTCCAAGCTGTCGGAGGGGAATTTAATACAATGCAGGTTCAAGCCCCTTTGGGGGTTGTAACAATCGGTCTACACAGTAAACATGAGTATATTTGCCTGCAAAATCCCTTAACCTTTTTTTAGCAAGTTACATTCTCAGTATACTAAATGGAAAGCTCTACAATATGGTGCACCTAGACTTTTTAAAAAAATACATGTCCACAAAAACAGGTATTAGCAATGTTCCCTTTTAAATTTAGTCATTGTAAGTGACCCCTTTTTTTAGTGCACAGATTATTTAAATTGTTTTGTACATCTGTGCACACATTATTTATCATTGAAGGTCTGCGCAGTAACTTTCAGACTGCTGAGTGAAAATTCAAGGTAAGCTCTGAAAGAGTAAGAAATTGACTGAAAGGGCAGCACGGTGGCCTAGTGGTTAGCACAACTGCCTCACGGCGCTGAGGTCCCAGGTTCGATCCCGGCTCTGGGTCACTGTCCGTGTGAGTTTGCACATTCTCTCCGTGTCTGCGTGGGTTGCGCCCCCACAACCCAAAAATGTGCTGATTAGGTGGATTGGCCACACTAAAATTGCCCCTTAATTGGAAAAAATAATTGGGTAATCTAAATTTATTAAAAAGAAAGAAATTGACTGAAGATTTGAAAACAATAGATACAGTTTAGAGGAACTACATCAGGGTATTTATGTTAGGGGATACCCAAGAATCAGTATAGGCCGACTATTTTTGCAATTTACAATAATGACTTGGAATTCAGAAATTCAATAGAAATTAGCTCATGCTTTTCTTCAAAATAGTACTGATGTGCCATCAATTGTACGCGAAGCGTGTGCTTTACAAAAGTCAGGCTTTAATAGACTAGAACACAGCTCTGCAATCGTCTACAATGGAATGGACGATCGCCGGGCGTTTGTCCATTTATACCTCGTTAATAGAGGCGTGGTTAACTCAGCCTCTCGGCCAATCGGTCGAGAGGCACATGACCGACCAGGGCCAATGGTAAGCCGGTGTTCTGCCCCAATGGCAGACAGGTATGCAGATCATATCACCACAAGTGCCATGGGATTTTTTGCATGCATCTGAGAGGGCACACCAAACCTTGGGTTAACATCACATTTAAAAGATGGCACCTTTGACACTGCAGCACTCCCTCAGTACTGCACTGAAGTGGCAACTTCAATTTTCTTTGCTCGTATCTCTGGAGTGGAACTTCAATCACAACCTTCTGGCTCTAAAGCGATAGTGCTGCCAGCTGAACCAAGGCTAATAGTATAGATTGTTCTCACTGAAACAGATGGGAGACATTAAATTATTGGAGGAAGTTTAAAGAAGAGTCATGCGACTGGCCATATGTCACAGATCTGAGATATGAGGAGATGTTGGAGAAACTTGGGATTTTCAAAATCGAAACAACATGACTGAAAGCTGACCTTACATAAGACAGTAAAATGACTAAAGGACAGATCTCAAAAATTACACCAAACTAAATTTCCCAAGTAGGATAGAGTACATAGGTTAATACTAGTAAATAACTAGGATTGCAATGAAGTGCTTGATGAGACCATCAATTCACGCGACACGTGGTTAGAAGCGAACAGTGGTTTTAATCGTCTTGCAACAGAGCCTGCCTGTGACGAGATGAACTCTAGATGAACTGGCAGGCAGGCTCACAACAGCAACCTTTATACTTCCGGTTAGGGGGAGGAGCCATGTGCGGAGCCATGGCGGAGCCAAGGGTGGAGCCCAGTACAAGCTCCTCATCTCCCCCTATGGGTAGAGCCGTGCAACTACACATGATCTAGTACAAGGTACAGGCTCAACACATGTACAATACAGTGTGGATTATTAGTGTTTATAATTCACCACATTCACCCTCTGTGAAAAAAATCAAGTCCGGCGGGGGTGATGGCTTACAAATTGAGTCTGTCCGGTGGTCGGGTTGACCGTTGTGATCGATGGAGCACCGGGGTTGCAGCCTCTTCTGGTGGCTGGACGATCATGGTTGGTTGGGGTATGATGGCGGACTCCGGGGTGATTCTGTCCGAGCTTCATGCCCGTCTGGTTCGACTGGAACTGGGGGCGCTGGAAGCTTGTGGGCGCGGTTGCGCGGAACATGTGTAGTGACCCGGTAGGTGCGGGGGCGTGGGGCGCGGGGCGCAACGAGTTGGGTGGGGTGTAGTGTGAGGGGACCTTGGCGGTGGTAGTGGGGAGGTTGGATCCTGCAGGTGCCAGGTCCCGGAGGGATACAGTGTCCTGACGGCCGTCAGGGTACTCTATGAAGGCGTATTGGGGGTTTGAGTGTAGAAGAAGCACTTTCTCTACGAGTGGGTCAGTTTTGTGTGCCCTGGCGTGCTTCCGGAGGAGTACCGGGCCCGGTGTCTTCAACCATGCTGGGAGCGAAGCCCCCATGGTAGTGCCGCTGGAAAAAACAAAGAGCCGCTCGTGAGGGGTCTGGTTGGTGGCGGTACATAGGAGGGACATAATAGCGGGAGCGCGTCGGGGAGGACTTCCTGCCAATGGCAAACCGGGAGATTCCTGGACCGGAGGGTCAGTAGGGCGGTCTTCCAGACCATCGCATTCTCCCTCTCCACCTGCCCGTTCCCCCTGGGGTTATAGCTGGTAGTCCTGTTCGAGGCGATACCCTTGGCGAGCAGGTACTGACGCAGCTCGTCGCTCATGAAGGATGAACCCCGGTCGCTGTGTACGTAGCTGGGGAAACCAAACAGGGTGAAGATACTATGCATGGCGCTAATGACTGTGTGGGAGGTCATATCGGGGCACGGGATAGCAAAAGGGAAGTGGGAGAACCCGTCGATGACATTCAGGAAGTACACATTCCGATTATTCGAGGGAAATGGCCCTTTGAAATCGATGGCGAGACGTTCAAAGGGCCGAGAAGCCTTGACCAGGTGGGCCCTGTCTGGTCTATAGAAGTGCGGTTTGCACTCCGCACAGATCGTGCAATCCCTGGTGATGGCTTTTACCTCCTCAGTGGAGAAAGGCAGATTTCGGGCTTTAATGTAGTGAGCGAGCCGGGTGACCCCCGGGTGGCAGAGGTCATTGTGGATGGCTTTCAGGCGGTCGCTCTGCGTGCCGGCGCACGTGCCGCGGGACAAGGCATCTGGGGGCTCATTGAGCTTCCCTGGTCGATACATGATATCGTATTTGTAGGTGGAGATTTCAATCCTCCACCTCAGGATTTTATCATTTTTAATTTTGTCCCTTTGCGAGTTGTCAAACATGAAGGCAACCGATCTTTGGTCGGTGATGAGGGTGAACCTTCTACCTGCGAGGTAGTGCCTCCAGTGACGTACAGCCACCACAATGGCTTGTGCTTCCTTTTCGACCGAGGAGTGTCGAAGTTCTGAAGCGGAGAGGGTTCGGGAGAAAAATGCTCTGGTCTCCCTGCCTGATTCAACGTGGCTGCAAGAGCGACCTCTGAGGCATCGCTCTGAACCTGAAAGAGGACGGATTCATCCACCGCCCGCATAGTCACTTTGGTGATGTCCTCCTTGATGCAGTTGAAGGCCTGGCGAGCCTCAGACGACAGGGGGAAAAGTGTGGCCTTAAATAGTGGGCGGGCTTTGTCCGCATATTGAGGGACCCACTGGGCATAGTATGAAAAGAATCCCAGGCACCGTTTGAGGGCCCTGGAACAATGAGGGAGAGGGAATTCTAAGAGGAGTGTCCGGGATATGGTCCGGAACGGGGCCCAGGACTCCGTTTTACACGACATAGCCGAGGGTGGCTAGCCTGGTCGTGCGCAAAACGCATTTCTCCATGTTGTAAGTGAGGTTGAGTTTCTGGGCCGTCTGGAGAAATCGATGGAGGTTGGCATCGTGGTCCTGCTGGTCATAGCCACAGATGGTGACGTTATTCAAGTGCGGAAACGTGGCCCGCAGCCCGTACTGGTCCACCATTAGGTCCATTGCTCGTTGGAACACCGAGACCCCGTTTGTGATGCCAAAGGGAACCGGGAGGAAATGGAAGAGGCGACCATCGGCCTCGAACGCCGTGTAGTGGCGGTCCTCCGGGTGGATTGGGAGCTGGTGGTATGCAGACATCAGATCCACCATGGAGAAAATACGATACTGGGCAATCTGATTCACCATGCCTGCAATCCTGGGGCGGGGTACGCATCGAGAAGCGTAAACCGATTAATGGTCTGACTATAGTCCACGACCATGCGGAATTTTGCCTCGGTCTTGACGACCACCACCTGAGCTCTCCAGGGGCTGTTACTGGCCTCTATGATCCCCTCACGTAGGAGCATCCAGACCTCGGTTCTGATAAACACCCTGTCCTGCTGGCTGTACCGCCTGCTGCGAGTGGCTATGGGTTTACAGTCCGGAGTGAGGTTGGCAAAGAGTGGGGGTGGGGGAGATTCGCAGCGTGGCTAGGCTCCAGACGGTGAGTGGGGGTAGGGGTCCGCCAAAGCTGAGGGTGAGACTTTTGAGGTTACACTGGATGTCGAGTCCCAGTAAGAGTGGGGCGCAGAGTTCGGGCAGGACATATAGTTGAAAATTAGAGTATCTAGCGCCTTGGATCGTTAGGGTCGCGACGGTGCGCCCTTGGAGGTGAACAGAGTGGGAGCCCGAAGCGAGGGAGATAGTTTGCCGTGCAGGAAAAACAGGGAGCGAACAGCGTCTTACCAGATATGGGTGTACGAAGCTCTCGGTGCTCCCGGAGTCGAAGAGGCACGGTGTACTGTACACGTTGATTTTAATGGTCATCATGGAGTTTCGGAGGTGTTTCGGACGTGACTGGTCCAACGTGACCGCGCTGAGTTGTGGGTAGTCGGTGGCTCGATCAGCTGTGTTGGAGTAGCCCCGTGATGAATGCCCGCTGAGGTCGCAGTCTTCGATCTGGGTTGCTGAGTTTGGAGAGGATGGCGCCCAAGATGGCTGCCCCCGTGGATCGCACGTGGTGGGCGGCAAGGAAGATGGCGTCCAAGATGGCGGCCCCCATGAGTCGCATGTGGCCGGCCGCGTGGTGGGTGGTTGCCAAGATGGCGGCCCCCATGGGTCGCACGTGGCGGTTGGGGGCGGAGTCGGAGTACAGGCCGCAGCGTTACGGGGCCTGCGGGCCTGCGAATTCAGGGAGCGAGTGCTCTGGGCTGCGGGAGGGTTTGAGGCTGGAGCTCTCTTCGCCAGACATACTCTGGAATAGTTTCCTTTGCGACCGCAGCTGCTCCAGGACGTGTTGCGGGACGGGCAGTGCTGCCGCGGGTGCTGGGGCTGGCCACAAAACTGGCAGGCTGGAGTAGCATAGTGGCTGGGTGGCCGCGCGGCGCAGGCCTGGGGTAGTGGCTGGTCGGGGGCCCATGACGGGGTCGCAGAGTCCGCAGGGAACAAGGTGAGGCTGCGGAACGAGACCTCCATAGTAGTGGCGAGTTCTACAGTGTCTTCTAAGTTTTGGGCCCCCTTCTCAAGCAACCGCTGGCGCACGTAATTGCATCTGAGGCCTGCAACAAATACATCGCTGACAGCAAGTTCCCTATGTTCTGCAGCATTTACAACTTGGTAATTACAGTCCCGGGATAAGGTTTTTAAGTCTCTTATGAATTCTTCAAGCGATTCCGTGGGGCGCTGGCGGCGAGTAGTAAAAACGTGGCGCGCGTAGACCTCATTGATGGGCCTCACGTACATTCTGTCGAGTAGGGCCAGGGCCTCTGTATATGAGCCGGTACAATTAAGTTGAGTAGATATACGATGGCTCACCCTTGCGTGCAGTAGGCTGAGTTTCTGCTCCTCCATAGTTTCTGTAGTGCTTGCTTCAGCCAGGTAGGCCTTAAAACATCGGAGCCAGTGTGAAAAGATTTATTTCGCCTCTGCATCCTGTGGGTCGAGTTCCAGTCGATCAGGTTTGAGGGCTGATTCCATGGTCATTCCTTACTGTTTCTTAAGACAATTAAATTGATGAGACAATCAATTCACGCGACACGTGGTTAGAAGCGAACAGTGGTTTTAATCGTCTTACAACAGAGCCTGCCTGTGACGAGATGAACTCTAGATGAACTGGCAGGCAGGTTCACAACAGCAACCTTTATACTTCCGGTTAGGGGGAGGAGCATGGGCGGAGCCATGGGCGGAGCCAAGGGTGGAGCCCAGTACAAGCTCCTCATCTCCCCCTATGGGTAGAGCTGCGCAACTACACATGATCTAGTACAAGGTACAGGCTCAACACATGTTGTACAATACAGTGTGGATTATTAGTGTGTATAATTCACCATAGTGCTTCTCCACAACTCCACACAAATTATCGCATGAAATAAATTTCCACGTAGAGACAAGAATCTGAGAATCTTTTAAGAAACAATTGGATATCCCTAAGGACCTTTTCTGGGGCAGCACGGTAGCATGGTGGTTAGCATAAATGCTTCACAGCTCCAGGGTCCCAGGTTCGATTCCCGGCTGGGTCACTGTCTGTGCGGAGTCTGCACGTCCTCCCCGTGTGTGCGTGGGTTTCCTCCGGGTGCTCCGGTTTCCTCTCACAGTCCAAAGATGTGCGGGTTAGGTGGATTGGCCATGCTAAATTGCCCGTAGTGTCCTAAAAAGTAAGGTTAAGGGGGGGGTTGTTGGGTTATGGGTATGGGGTGGATGCGTGGGTTTGAGTGGGGTGATCATTGCTCGGCACAACATCGAGGGCCGAAGGGCCTGTACTGTTCTATATGTTCTATATGTTCTATAATCATTGAATGGTAATAGTACAGGAGGCCATTCGACCCATCAAGTCTGTCCTGACTCTCTGTAAGAACAATCAGCTCGTCCCACTTCCCCACCCTGTTGCTGTAGCCCGTATTTCCTTCCTTCCTTCCACAAGGTGCTTATCCAATTCCCTTTTGGAAGTCACAATGGGATCTGCCTTCACCACCCTCTGAAGCAGTGCATTCCAGATTGTGAGCATTCACAGTGCAAAAATGTTTTTCCTCATGTTGCCATTGCTCATCAAGGAAAAAATATGGGCCAAATGACCATCCTGATTTGAACTTTTGTGAGATAAACCTCAGACACCAATTTTTTGAGTCTGGAAAAACACACATTTGTGGAGGGATGGGGAAGATGAAAAAAGAATGGAAGCAAAACATTCCGCCAGCATTCGAGAGACAGTTGCTATGAAGAGGGGGTCTTAGCTATTTATAGAAGAAGGAGAATTGCCTTCGGCCTCCAAAACAAATCTGTTACAGTATCTGGATTTTGGCCTTGGGTTTCTGCATTAAATTTAATAGGGTTTTCACGGTTAGAAAACTTTAGTAATCAGTAACCAGTGATTAACTTCTTAATTTTGCATGCTTCATTGGTTCCCTAAATTCAATTTGTATTCCAGCCTGACTGAATACTGGGATTAGCCTGCCTCCGTTCCTCTCTCTTGCTTTCTCTCAGTTGCAAAACGAAACACTTGCAAATCTCACAGCCAGATGGGCTGTGAAGAAAGAAAGAGAAATAAAGGAGATGGAGGCAGAGGAAGGAAACAGCTGCCACCTTCTGCTCAGTTCATAACTGGGCAGGCTGAAAGCACTGGGCACAGAGCCACAGGCCAACCTGTTAATGCATCCATGGAGAATATTTAAATAGCTCACCTGTCAATCAGATCACTCTTTCAGGACATCAGAAAATAGCACTGCTGAGTGCTGTCACTGTGCTGTCTTCCACAAAACCACACACTTAAACGATTTAAATTCTTTCACTCCATGCATGTGCAGCACAATTGTTGTCTTTCTACTGGAAAACCAGATATTTAGGGACAATTTTAAGAGTCAAGCTAATGGTAGGAATTTGGCATCAGAAATGGACATGTACTAGATTTACTTTTAGCAAAGCATGGATGCTATGAATGTATCTTTATGATATTGCTGCATGGTAGGATCATCTTGGTAAAATGACTAGCATTAAATGCTGATTGTCGGCAATCCATCTGAAAATTGGACGGGTGGCCACTCTGTGCAAGTGAAATTTTCAAGCATACAGTTTAAAAGTGCACAGTAAGACAAGTTCAGTATAAAAACAGAAAATGCTGAAAAATCCTAGCAGGTCTGGCAGGATCTGTGGAGAGAGAAACAGAGTCAACGTTTCAAGTCCATGTGACTCTTCTTCAGAGCTAAAGAGAGGGAGAAATGTGATGGATTATATATTGTATGAGGACAGGGAGCAGCTGAAGCAGAGTAGAAGATCAGTGATTTGTGGGTGCTAGGAGAGATTGCAACAAAGATGTGTAGGGCATAATATGATGAAGCATTAATGACAATAGTGGTTTAAAGATAAGACAGCAAACTGTGTTACTCGGAGATTAAAGGTCAGTCCTCAGTGAAAGCAAAACTTAAGAACAAATGACAGATGGCTCAATGGGGGAAGAGGGTGATTGTGTTGGGACGAAAAATGTTATGGATAAAAATGGGGTCAAGATAGAGGAGCAAGGTCACAGTCTAAAGTTGTTGAACTCAATATTGAATCCTGAAGGCTACAATGTGCCCAATCAGAAGATGTGATGCTGCTCCTCCAGTTTGCGTTGGGCTTCACTGGAACATTGTACCCAGACAAGTTCAACACCATAGCAGATTTCAAAGGTGAAGCTTTATTGCACATCAGAGAAGACACAATTCTGCCAGTCGATCCTCCCAGAAAGCGTTGCGTTCACATACAAGAAAAGCTGAAGTTCAAGCTGGATTACATGCTAGTAATGGCATCATCCGCCATGTGTATCACCACACAACAGACTGGTGTAGTTCAATTCCGTTCGTTTTAAAATATGCTGCAATCAGGGCATGTTTAGATCCGAGGTGTCTAGACCTCTCCCTAAAGAGATGCCCACCACAATGCCAACACTGTGAGAACTGAATCCCAGGTTCACAGGAGCTAAATGCTTCTCCAGGCTAGATGTTATACATGGTATTGGTTAGTCCACTTAGCTAAGGAATTTCAAGAAGTAATCACCTTCAGAATACCATTTAGAAAATATTGGGCTGGATTCTCCGATTTGAAGACTAAGTGCTGATGCGGCGTGGGAACAGTGGCGTTTTACGCCCAAACAAAGACACAAAAGCTGCCCCAATCCTCCGTCTGGTGGGGGGCTAGCGGGCACACAGTGTCAAGCGCCCGGCTTTACCTGCGGATACGGCCAGCGAATTGCCGGGTCCGTGGCCGTGCATGCGCATGGCAGCGGCCTGCAGCTGCCGCGACGTATGACATGGCGCCGGTCGAGCATGGACCTGGCCTGCCATAAAAAGTCCCCCTTTGACCAGGCTTGCCACCCCCTGACCACCCCCCACCAGTGTCCCAGCCACGCCAAAGCCCCCCTGCCCGTGGAATGGCTCCCACCCGACTGTGGCGGCGCTGGATTCAGTCTGCAGCCTGCACGCCAGGTTCATGAAAATAAATAGGACAAGTGTTCCACACCGTCGGGAACTCGGCCCATCAGGGCAGAGCATTGAGGGAGGGCCTCAGGTGACTTCCTGAGGCCGTCCATACGGCGTGCAGCGTACTCTGCGAGTATGCTGATTTCGAGGGATCTGAGCATCGCAAAAGCGCGCCGACCCCGATTTTGGCGTAAACTGGGATTCTCCGGCCGATCGCTGAATGCGATTTTGGCATCAGAGACCGGAGAATCCCGCTTTCTAGAAACTTTCTTTCAGCTTATCTGTCAGTCAAGATCTATTCCAGCAGCACATGGACAGAATCACAGAAAGTATGCCTAGATGCATATGCATCCCCAATGATATTGGAACACAGGCACCTTGGCACTGCCACCCTGGCAGGACAGGGCCCAGACTGGTGGCGGGGTGCCGGACTTGAGAATCCTCCCCTCCTTCGAGGAGCGGGCCCTGGTGGTGACTGGTGTGGCCGAGGACAGGGCGGTCACCATTGTGGAGGCTGGTTGCAGAGGTCAGGGACTACCAGGTTCTACCCGGAGGACCTGTCAAAACGTGAGTAGTGATTGCCTTGCTGACTGACCTATCCCTCCCACTGACCACATGTCCATTCTCCCACAGGTCCAGCAGCCGATGGTGTTGGCCCATCCCGGGCTCCCCCTCCCCTGACTCTGGAGGGAATACCTCGGAGGAGAGCTCCGAGGATGTAACTGTTACAGTCGCGGCATAGCTGTCATCCCCACCCTCCATCAGTGCAGATACACGCACCTCTGTCATGATGCGCAAACATATCATGAACACTCAGAATAGGACACAACCAATGGGCGGTCAGGACACTCAGAGGTGGCATCACCACAAGGGGGCATGACATAAACACTATAAAAGGGATGAGGCACTCACACCCTGCCTCTTTCCACAGACAGACATTTAGAGAGTTAGACAGGGTTGATCAGCAGCATCACACCCCAGTACGTGGCTTAGAGCAAGCTGATACAGTTAGACTGAGTTACTACAGTTAGATTAGCAGAGAGTCAAACTCATTTAAGAACCGTGTTAATAGTTCAATAAACACGTTGAACTCATTCCAGAGTCTGGAGCATCCTTTAGTTAAATAGCAGCCTGTGTTATCCGAAGTAGCATAATACAACAACTCCGGTGGGAAATGTTAGTGGTCAGGCTTCTGGGAATGGCCGAGGTGTTGCGGAGCTTGTCCCAGTCGCAGGTGGGCATGCCTAAGGCACTGCAGAGCACAGACACTGGGGGATGTGTCTCAGTCACTGAGGAGCATTGCCGAGGGCGTCGCAACGATGGTGCGGACCATGGGGAACCATCAAGGCTGGCAGAGCCAAATGATGCAGGGGCAGCCAGGACCCGAACCAGCTGCTCCTCCGTCCCACGGCACCAACCAGGAGGAGGGGGCGCTGAGCGCCAACCCGGACCCGTCCCATGGGGCGACAACGGTGGCCACCAACACTCCCGAGTTCCACCCCTCTGATGAGGCCACGGGGTCAACACACAGAACAGGGTGGCACATGCCGTCAACAAGTGAGCCGGGGTCCCCCGGCCGCAGAGCCCCACATGCTACATGGCCCGCCTACCCATGGGAATCCACTTGGCATGTATCAAGTGTACACTTAATCATGATTGCCAATTCCCTATTTGCGATTACATTCAGCCATGCAGCCAGAGGCCTCAGCAGTCGGTGGGGGTTATGGGTGATCGGTGGGGCAGATGGGCAGGGACAGGGGTTGCCCCCGGAACGGGGTTGGGATCCAAGGGTTGGCACGGTGGTGGTACAAGCGATTGCCCCCCCCCCAGTGCCACCCCCCCATCCTCCCACGGCGGCCTGCCCCTTAGGAGGGTCCCCCACCCCCCCGCCGAGCAATGAGTTGGCAAGGCCAGCGCCCCCAGTTTCTTTGCCTGTGAGAAAAGATTGCTACTCACCTCATCGGCTCCCCACAGAAGCCCTTCTGTCAGGTTCATGTTTTTAAAAAGGAGTATTAATCAGCGCGAGCATGAGTACTCGGGGAGGCCGGTAAATAACAGGAGGCCATTGCATGACAGGTGGCTCTCGTTAATTGTATGGAAATGGGGCTTAGGTGGTGATAATTGGTTTCTCACCACACTATGGCGAGATTCCGAATTTGCCTGCGGGAGAAGGCCAGTTGCATCGCAAACTGTTTAGCGGCTGCCGTGGTTTTTGGTATCTCCCGCTATTCACCAGCCTCATTACGCTTGAGTACGAGTGTAACAAGGCCAGAAGATCGCACCCTAAGTGTGGGCTAAACCAGTGAGAAACTCCCCAAAGACCAAAAAAGTGACAAGTGTCATTGACTAGCAATGGGGAATTCATCAGCAGAGCCGGAGGGAAACTCACTGAAAAACCCGCCACAAATTAACGTAGAAATGTTTGGGGAGAATACCTCCCAATGTGTTTAGAGATTGCTCCACTGCTTGTACTGATTTAGCTGTAAATAAATCCCATCAGAGACCTCAAGCAAACAGAATCAATGTATCTCATTTGTGTACATATATCTAGATAGCACAACAATATCACGACAGGAACTAGGGGACCGTTTAAAAATAGGCTATCTCCCAATTAAGACGGAGATGAGGAGAGTTTTGTTTCTCTCAAAAGGGTCATTAGTCTGTGGAATTCTCTTCCCCGTTGGATTGGATTGGATTAGTTTATTGTCACATGTACAGAGGTACCGTGAAAAATATTGTTCTGCATATGGATCAGACAGATCATTCCGTGAAAAGAAATGTATGAAAAGGAAATACATAATAGGGCAAACATAAATATACAACACAAATACATAGACTCAGGAGTGTAGTTGTAATCAGTAGAGATGATGTGTGAAGAGACCAGATCAGTCCATAAAGGGGTCTTTTAGGAGTCTGGTAACAGCGGATAGAAACTGTTTTTTAATCTGTTGGTGCATTTCTCAGACTTTCGTATCTCTTGCCCGATAGAAGCTGGAATAGTGAATAAGCCGGGGGGAAGGGGTCTTTGATTATGCTGCCCGCTTTCCCAAGCCAGTGGGAGGTCTAGACAGACTCAATAGATGGGAGGCAGATTTCTGTGATGGACTGGGCGGTGTTCACGACTCTCTGTAGTTTCTTACCGTCTTGGACCAAGCAGTTGCCATACCAGGCTGTGATGCTTCTGGATAGGATGCTTTCTATGGTGCATCTGTAAAAGTTGGTAATAGTTAATGCTGAATTTCCTTACTTTCCTGAGAAAGTATCGCGTTGTTGTGCTTTCTTGGTCGTAGCGTCAATATGGGTGGACCAGGACAGATTGTTGGTGATGTGCACACCAAGGAATTTGAAGCTGTGAACTACCTCCACCTCAGCCCTGCTGATGCAGACAGGGGTATGTAAGATACTTTGCTTCCTGAAGTCAATGACTAGCTCTTTAGTTTTATGACATTGAGGGAGAGATGTTTTTGTTACAGCACTCCACTAGGTCCTCTATCCACCTCCTGTATTCTGACTCATCGTTGTATGAGATCCAACCCTCTATGGTCGTGTCATCAGCAAGCTTGTAGGTGGAGTTCAAGTCACATTTTGCCACGCAGTCGTGTTTGCATAGGGAGTACAGTAGGGGGCTAAGTACGCAGCCTTGTGGGGCCCTGGTATTGGACTATTGTGGAGGAGGTGTTATTGTTTATCCTTACTAGTGAGGACTATGGGTCGAAAGTCGAGGATCCAGTTGCAAAGTGAGGAGCCAAGTCCTAACTTTTGAAGCTTTGATATGAGCTTGGCTGGGATTATGGTGTTGAAGGCGGAGCTGTAGTCAATAAATAGAAGTCTGATGCAGGAGTCCTTGTTGTCGAGATGCTCCAGGGAAGAGTGTAGGGCCAGGGTGATGGCATCTGCTGTGGACCGGTGTGTGAATTGCAGTGGATCTAGGCATCCTGGGAGTATGGAGTTGATGTGCCTCATGACCAACCTCTCAAAGCACTTAATTATGATCAATGTCAAGGCCATTGGATGATTGTCATTGAGGCACGTTGCCTGGCTCTTCTTTGGCACCGGTATGATGGTGGTCTTCTTGAAGCAGTTGGGGACTTTGGAATGGAGTAGGGAGAGGTTGAAGATGTCTGCAAACACATCTGCCAGCTGGTCCTCGCACGATCTGAGTGGATGAGCAGGGACTCCGTCTCGACCCGTCGCCTTCTGCAGGTTCACTTCAAGAAGGTCAATCTGACTTTGGAAACTGACGTTGGGTATGACAGGGCTGCTGTGGCAGTTGACAGTGATTTATTGGTTTTCTACTCGAATCGAGCGTAGAATGCCTTGAGTTCATCAGAGAGGGGTGCGCTGCTGTCGGAGATTCAGCTTGGCTTCGCTTTGTAGCCCGTTACGTTGTTTAAGCCTTGCCACAACCGATGAGGGTCTGCGACATTAGTCTGTGACTCTAGCGTGGTTTAATACTGTCTCTTGGCATCCATGATGATTTTGCGGAGGTCGTACCTGGATTTTTTGTATAGTCAGGGGCGCCTGACTTGGACGCCTCACACCTGACCTTCAGTAGGGAGTCAATCACCCAGTTAAGCCATGGTTTCCGTTTGAGGAACATACATACTACTGTCTTTGGCATGCTGTCTTCTACACATTTGCTGATGAAGTCTGTGATGGTGGTGGCATACTTGTTTTGGTTGGTCGCTGAGTTCTTAAATTTGGACAAGTCCACTGACTCCAAGCAGTCATGTAGGAGCTCTTCTGTTGCCTTGGACCAGCACTGCACTAACTTCTTAACCGGATTCTCCCGCTTAAGTTTCTGCTTGCATGCTGGGAGAAGGAGCACTGTCTTACGGTCTGATTTTCCGAAGTGCGGTCGAGAGATGGATCAGTAGGTGAGATGCCCTCAATTACGACACAGGAGAGAAGATTGGTAATTCAAAGGCTTTAATCATCAGAGAACTGAACAGCAGCCGAGAAGTGTGCTCACCACATGCTGCCGAGTGAGCCTCTACTTATATACCGCTTCCTGGGGGCGGAGCCAGAGGCGGAATTCCCCAGGGTTCCAAGCCCAGTCTTAAAGGGCCAATGTATTAAAGGTAAGGTACAGTTACAGCAGCTACTGATACCATTCATCACAGTAGGCACTCTTGATTTTTGTGTAGCAGTGATCGAGCGTTGCCACCCCTGGTGGGACGGGAGATGTGTTGGTGGAATTGCTCCCCAGAGAGCAATGGAGATAGGGTCCTGGAATATTTTTAAGACTGAGTTAGATAGATTCATTATTGACAAAGGAGTCAAAGGGTATAGGGCGTGGACAGGGAAACTGAGTTGAAGCCACAATCAGGTCAACCATGATCAATTGGTGGAGCAGGCTTGAGGGGCCAAATGGCCTACTGGTAATTCATATGTTCGTATAGTTATGGACTAAATGGAGGTATTCTGCAAAGTAATCTCACAATCTGTGTTTGTAACCCCAATGAACACAGAATACTAAATTATAAGGTCAAGTATATTATCGATTCACCAGAAAGGAGCATGTGGAATCCTGGACCTGGTGAGCAGAGTGGAAGGAGGTAAAGGCCAGAAGTTGAATTTCTTGCGCTTGGAAGGAAAGCTGCTCTGGAAAGTGAGTGGGAAGTGGGCAGAGGACTAGCGTGTCAGAGAAGAAATGAACCCGACTGAATGCTGAAATGGCAGGGGAGAGGATGATGTATCTGGTGGTGAATTGAAAGAAGATAATCATAAGGTCATAAAAAATAGGAACAGGATTCAATCATTCTTATTATCTTATAATAATCTTTATTGTCACAAGTAGGCTTACATTAACACTGCAATGAAGCTACTCTGAAACGCTCCTAGTTGCCACATTCCGGCGCCTATTCGGGTACACTGAGGGAGAATTCAGAGTGTCCAAATTACCTAACAGTACATCTTTTGGGACTTGTGGGAGGAAACTGAAGCACCCAGAGGAAACCATACAGACACGCGGAGAACTGGCAGACACCACACAGACAGTGACCCAAGCTGAGAATCGAACGTGAGACCCTGGACTCGGCCCCTCAAGACTACTTTGCCATTCAATAAAATCATGGCTCCTCCGATTGTGGCCTTAACTCCAATTTCTTGCCTTCTCACCATAATCCCTGACTCCCTTGTGAATTAAATAAAAATTTGTCTAACAGGGTTGAATGTTATAGCTGCTAGGGTGTAAGACGAGAACATGGAAGTTGCTGAGGAATTGACATGTGGTGCTTCCTGTGTCTGAGCCAGCAGGTATATTTCACAGGTGAGTGTAATAACAGTAATTGTTTTCACTACCTCTGTCTGGACTGATCTCTAGCTTCCTGATAGGGGTCTCTATTCTGGGAGGCTGCCTGACAGGGGTTTCTTTTCTGGGGGCTCCCTGGCAGGAGTTTCTTTTGTGAGGGGTTTATGGGCGTCTCTTTATTTAGAGGTCTTTGGGAGGGGGATCTCTTTATTTAGGGGTCCCTTGGGATGGGCATCTTTACATGGGGGGTCTCTGAGGGGCCTCTTTATATAGGTGGACTCTGGGGGGGGGGGGTGTCTCCTTATTTAGGGGCTCAGTGGCAGAGAGCAGATTGAATCACCCCCAATTAGGGGAAGAATGGGAACCCAGATAATTCAGGAGTGGGTGCTGAATTGTGATGCGGGGGGAGAGGGGGTGGCCAAAAGCGGGACCTCGCTCTCGGGACCTCACTATCAGGCCGCCATTTTGAGAGGATGGCCCAATAGCGGGATTCTCTCAGGCTCCCAGAATGTCAGGGAGTGGGATAGCTTGATCTTGGTTTTGGACAAAGCTCGGCACAACATCGAGTGCCGAAGGGCCCCTTCTGTGCTGTACTGTTCTATGTTCATGGTGAACACTATTGTGATTTTGGGTTGAAGGGAATAGTGTGAGGAAATGAAATAATAATAATCTTTATTAGTGGCACAAGCAGGCTTACATTAACAGTGCAATGAAGTTACTGTGAAAATCCACTAGTTGCCACACTCCGGCACCTGTTCGGGTACACTGAGGGAGAATTCAGAATCTCCGATTAACCGAGCAAGCACGTCTTTTGGGACTTGTGCGAGGAAACAGGAGACCCGGATGAAATCCACGCAGGCACGGCCCAAGCCGGTAATCAGGCCCGGGTCCCTGGCGCTGTGAATCAACAGTGCCAATCACTGTGCTACTGTGCCACCCAATGGGCATGGCCGAGGACCCAGTCAACCATCGTGAAAGTAAATCCTCAGCTGAGGAAAAAGGGAACAGTTCTGAAAAAAGTTCATCAACCTGAAATGTTAACTGTTTCTTTCTCTGCAGATGTTGCGCGCTCATAGGAAATAGGAGCAGGAGTAGGACGTTCGGTCCGTCACACCTACTCCATCATTCAAACATATGATCATCTCCCTCTGGGACATTTTGTCCCACTAACCCCATTATCCTTGAAGTCATTATAATGAGTAATCAGATTATGAGTACTTCAATATTTTCAGTTTTTACTTCAGATTTCCAGCATCCACGGTAAGTGGCTTGTATATTTTTCTTCTCAAGGCTCTGGAGTTGGACCTTGGAGACAGATGATCCATGGACGGGAAAGCAGGCAGGTAGCAGCTAAATGAACTATTCCTATAAAGAATTAAAGCAAAATATAGCGGATGCTGGAAGTCTGAAATAAAAACAGAAAATGCTCTATAAACTCAACAGGTCTCGCAGCATCTGTAGGGAGAAACAGAATTAACATTTCAGATCCAAATTATCTTCTACAGAGTTTTGTAGGATTGTTTAAACCCAAAACATTGGGTGGGAGTTTCTACACCGCTCCCGTGCCATATTTGGCAGAGGCAGCCCTCCATTGATCAGTGGTGGGATATTTTGCTTCTGCCACTGTCAATTGGGTTTCCTGTACTATGCACCCCTGAGGCAGGGGTTTGCTGTCAGCGGGGCTGGAAGATGCCACCGGCGAGAACAGCCGGCCCATTCCAGCCATTAACTCTGCTTCTCTCGTCACAGTAAGTAGTCTTACAAAACTAGGTTAAAGTCCAACAGGTTTGTTTTGAATCACTAGCTTTCGGAGCACTGCTCCTTCCTCAGGTGAATGAAGAGGTAGGTACCAAAAACATATATATAGACTAAGTCAAAGATGCAAGACGATACTTTGAATGCAAGCATTTGCAGGTAATTAAGTCTTTACAGATCCAGAAAGAGGATCTATCTTCACAGATGCTGCCAGACCTGCTGGGTTGATCCAGCATTTAATATTCCTATAAAGAGTTCTGAAGAAAGCTCATTGACCTATTGCCCTCATCCCAAGTCCTGCCTGACCTGCTGAGTCTGCCCAGCATATTCTGCTTTTATTTCAGCTTTTCAACAGCTGAGGAATTTTACGTTTGGTTTATTCCTGTGTTCCTCATGTGTAGAAACAGTGGCATCCTCAATCTCTTCACGTCGGAGGAAAATGGATTCGAACTCTTGGTTTGCCAAATTTTGAGACTATTAAAAATAAACACCGCACTATAAATGATGTTACAAAGTCTGCTGGCTATGTTATTACCATCGTGCTCATTATCCCACGGCACGTTGATTGACCTCGCCGATCGCGCATGCCCGGTTCATCTCTCGCCGCTGGTAAGCGTAATACGCATGCGCATCAGGTCCAGCAATGTTGCCCGTTGCCAAGGCTGTTAGTTATTCAATGCGCATGCTCCCGCTCTTTTGGTTACACTGAAATAGTAACGACCAATTTTCTAAAACAAAACGCACACACGCTCTGGGTATATGTTTAGATATGATTATTTATATCGTCTTGGTGTACTGCAATGTATTTTTTCACAAAGCAAGTTTGGGAGTTGAAAGGTTACTTGTCCCGCATGCGCACTGACGTTCTCCACTGGGCGCAGAAATGGCGGTTTGCAGTCGGAGACTCGTTGGGTTTTTGCGGAGCTGTTGCGGTTGCGCGATGGCGATGAATGCTCCTACTTATGTCAGGATGTCTACAGTGAGTGTTGAGTTTTAGTCCTTAGCCCGCAATCAGACATTGTTCGTTATCACGGAAAGGAAACGGCTCAAAGCGGAGCTTGATCCCTTCATTCTCATCTGGTTATTCACCAGCTCCAGTAACCTCTAATGCTTTCACAACCCTGCCTCTGTTGCAGTTCTTTCACCTCTAAATTGGGAGTTCGTGGGTTCAGATCGCAATCCAGAGATTTGAGCACAGGTACTGAAGGAATGCTGCACTGCAGAAGGTGTGATCTTCCAGGGTGAGATGTTAAATCAAGGCCCCACCTGTCTTTTTGTAAAAGAGAATACCAGGGAAATTTTCTGAAAAAGTCACATGGATGTGAAACGTTTATGGAGTCATAGATGTTTACAGCATGGAAACAGGACCTTTGGCCCAACTTGTCCCTGCTGCCCAGTTTTTTTTACCACTAAGCTAGTCCCAATTACCCACATTTGACCCATATCCCCCTCTACCCATCTTACCATATAACTGTCTGAATGCATTTTAAAAGCCGAAATTGTACCTGCCTCTACTACTGCTTCTGGCAGCTCCTTCCAGATGCCACCTGCCTCTGAGAAAGAAGTGCCTCTCTGGACCCTTTTGTATCTCTCCCCTCTCACCTTAAACCTATCGCCTCTAGTTTTACACTCCTGTATCTTTGGTAAAAGATGTTGACTATCTACCTTATCAATGCCCCTCATTATTACTTTGTTTCTCTCCCCACAGATGCTTCCAGAACTGCTGGGTTCTTCCAGTACACTTTTTATTTCAAATTTTCCTGGTGTCCTCACCAACATCGTTAAACTAACTAAAATGTCATGGTGTAGGAGTAATACGTTGCCATGGATAGAAGATTGGCTAGTTAACATGAAATGGAGTTGGCATCAATGGGTCTCTATTGTAATGAGTGTGTGCCACAGGAATCAATGCTGGGGCCTCAATGTTTTACAATTTATATAAATAATTTTGATGAAGGGACTGAAGGTATGGTTGCTAAATTTGCTGATGACATATATAGGCAGGAAAGTAAATTGTGAAGAGGGTGAAGGAGGCTTCAAAAGGACATTAGTTAAGTGAATGGGCAAATATCTAGCAAATGGAGTATAATGTGGGCAAATGTGAAATTCTCCATTTAGGCAGGAAGAGTAAAAAACCTGATCTAAATGATGAGAGATTGCAGAGGCCTGAGACTCGTGGATCTGAGTGACCCAGTGCATGAATCACTAAAGGCTACCATACAGGTGTGATGAATGTAAGAAATTGTTATATATTACATTTGATATTTGTAGCAGTAATGTTATTAAAAGTCCTGGTTTGAGATGCATGCAGGCAGTATATCTGCTAAAGCTGTGATTAAGGGGTCGTAAAAGTGAGATGATCATTGATTTTAATGGGTAATGGAAAATTTGTTTTGATTTTGGAGGATCCCTGGGATATAGGTAATTTACATAGGATGCTGTTTAGGACTGGATAAACAGGTCATGTGACATTTCAGTGGGAGGAGATTGAAGAATCCTTTTTGGTGTAATTAAGGGGCAGAGCTAGGTGTGGCTGCAAATTTGCAGTTTGCCACAGGGATTTTAATCTGACAGGATAGGTCTTCAACTGGCTCCTAAATTAAAGTTTGTTTTAACATAAAGGATACCTATTGGTCATTGTTATCACATCTGTGGCAAAGTATCCTTTCCTCACAGTTTTACAAATTGCAAATTGTTTGGTTCTCATCTGGGATTCTAACACAGGTACAGCAAGTAATTAGGAAAGCTAATGGAATGCTATTGTTTATTGTGAGGGGAATTGATTACAAAAGTAGGGAGATTATACTTCAGTCGTGCAGGGCACTGACATATTTGGAGTATTGTGTACAGTAAGACATAAACTCATTAGAAGCAGTTCAGAGAAGGTTTACTAGACTAATACCAGGAAGGGGCAAGGGGCAGTTTGCCTTATGAAGAAAGATTGGACAGCTTAAGCTTTTATCCATTGGAATTTAGAAGAGTTAAAAAGTGACTTGATCAAAGATCCTGAGGGAGTCGCAACATAGTAGACATGGAGCGGATGTTTCCTCTTGTGGGGAATCTAGAACTAGAGAGTCACTGTTTAAAAATATTTCTCATTTCAGACAGATGACTCAATCAAAAGGCAGTTAAAGCAGAGTCTTTGAATATTTTTAAGGCACAGCTAGATAGATTATTGATGAACAATAGGGTGTTATCAGCGGTAGGAATATGGCATTGAAGTTACAGTCAGGTCAGCCATGATCTCCTTGAATGGTGGAGCAAGCTCGGGGCTCAGTGTCCTGCTCCTAATACATATATTTGTTGTCAACTTAATGGTAATTTAATTTCTATTTGTGGGGTCCTATGTACAAATTGACAGTTGTTTCGCTACACTACACATTTTTTTAAAAAGTAAATACTTCATTGGTTGCGAAATAGTTTAGAATGCCTTAAAATACCAAAAAGGTGTTATAAATTTAGGTGCCTCCACTCTTCAGTGCTAAACCAGCCGTTGCAACTACAGCACCTCTGCACTTCACCCTGTATTCCCCAAGGATCGATTTTACCGGATGTGAATGCTATATTGTAGTGATATCAACAAATGGGGATCTTCCATCTGTGCAATGAGACCTTATTCTATCTCTCAGCTCCGATTTCTGTTTCCCCTCTCATTAATATTTGTGTACAATATCTTTGCGAGAGCTCCTTACTGGTAACAATGTCTTCCTTCTGCTCTCCTATAAAGCGTTGAAAGGATATGACTGATCTTGGCAAGGCAATACTTATTGGGGACCGGTTTCGCTCAGTTGACTCTACAGCTGGTTTGTGATACAGAGCAAGGCCAACATCATGTACCGGCTGAGTTTATTCATGAAGGTCCCGCCTTCGCAACTTTGCCCCTTGGCTGAGGTGTAGTGATCCTCCTGTTAAACCACCACCAGTCAGCTCTCCCCTCAAAGGGGAAATTAACCTATGATCGTCTGGCACTATGGCGATTTTACCTTTTATTTATTGCCGTCCTTAGTTGGTGCCCTGCCAGATAGTGGAACTAAAATTGAGATCTGAATGCAATTCAGTTCAAAATAATGAATGGATGAACATAAAATATGGGAACAAGAAAAGAAAACAAATAATGAAGGAGGTCCAGTAAACTGTGATGAATAGAAACTTTAAAATTTATATGAATCTGCTTATTTTCTAGCTGTAAAAAGAGGTAAACCATGTGTAATTGTGGGGTGAGCATGACTGTTTTGACATCTTGTGTACTAGAACTAGCTGAACCCCGAGCCAAGTCATTCTTGTACAGCTTCAACACTGGCAATGTGGAAAATTGCTCATCCTAACAGGACAAATCCAATCTGCTCAATTCTCCATCAGGCACTTCTCAATCATTGACAGTGCTATTCAATGGCATTTATTCACCAATAACCTGCTCACTGATGTTCGGCTTGGGCCTTGCTGGGGTCTTGGCTCCACACTTCAAACTTCATTCAAACATGGGTAAAAGAGCTGAATTCCAGAAGGGAGGTGTATCTGACTGCCCTTGGGATCAAGGCATCATTTCATTGAGTGTGGCATTAAGAAGTCTTATTAATATTTGAAGCTGATGGAAATCGGGGAAAATGCTCCAATGGTTGGAGTCATGTCCAGCACAAACAAAGATGGTTATGATTGTCGGAGGCCAATCACCTAGCCTCTGGGCTTCACTGTTGTAGCTCCTCAGAGTAGTATTCTTAGGCTTAACCCTCTTCAGCTGCTTCATCGCAAGCTTCAAGGTCAGATGTGAGAGTGCTCACTGCTGATTGCAGCTGTTCAGTAACATTTACAGCTGCTGTAATGGAATGGTCCGTACCATCATGCAGCAAGACCTGGACAACATTCAGGCTTGGGCTATTTGGCAAGTAACATATGTGCTGCACAAGTGCCAGGCAGTGACTGTCTCCAACGTGAGGGAATCTAGCCATGTCCTTTAATTTGTGGTTAATCGTAAGTGAACATCTGGAAAAAAAAGACCAGTCCTTTCAGCTGAGCTTTCAAGACTTCAAGTTGGCATCATGTTCAGTGAGTCACTACACCCTAGGGATGGGCAGCTGAAGGAACAACAAGGGGGATTTCAACTGAATAAAAGGTTGATAGTGACTCTCCTGTCCACAGCGTTGGTTTTGCTGTCCTGAATTGGATCTTTAACGGACTGCCACAATTCCCCAGTTGTATAAATACAAAAATTATGACACTTCCCCTAAAGCTCAGCCATAACCAATATGTCAATGTCGTCAGTGCTCAAGTTCCACCCATCTCTATGAAGATGTTAAGAGAGAAATTATCTTCTGGCCTTGATGAAGTCCCGGCTGCCGTCCCAAAACAAAGTGCATCTTGGGGATTTTAACCTCCGCATTAACTTTGATGTTTGGAGTAGAACTAATGGGAAAAACATGGTGCGAACAGCCAATGCAAATGCCTCCGCCTGACAAAGCATGCTCAGTGTGGCCTGATGATAACAAACAGAAGGACAAATACAAAAGTACATGCAGACATCCTAGATCGAAGTATTGGCACATCCTGGATTATGTCATTGTTAGGTTCAAAGATCCAAGTGATGTCTGTGTCATTCGATCCTTGCGGGACACTGATGCTTGCTGGACAGATCATTGACTTGTTCGATCAGTGTTGAACACTCATCCAGCAACAGAATATGGCAAGGTCTAGGAGGAAGGTCATTGATCTGTCAGCTCTAAAGCAGCCTGACCAAAGAGAGGAATTCCAAGTGCAACTCATGACCATTCAGGAAAATCTTCACACATCCAACCTCCATTTCAAAAACAGTGGGATCAAATAGGGTCATCTGTATCCACTTCTGTTCCCAGACCATTGAGTACAAGCATCGTTGTAACCAAGACTGGTTCAGGAAAACTGACACTGAAATATGTAACCACCTAGAGAAAAAAGCCACTTTCATTGCCTGTTAGAACAGCCCAAGGTTGCACGACTAGAAGGCTGCATTCCCAACAGCTGATGATGCCCAAAATCAAAGGGACATAAGTGAAAGGACAAGTGGCGGGAACAGAAAGCCCAAGAGGTCCAACAATATGCTGAACCATCATGATGTGAAGTGTTTTTTTTTTAAGCTGCTAAAGCCATTTATAGACCAAGGTCAATATGCAAAATCTCTCAGGAAGCTGTTTATATGCTCTACGTTTAGATGTATGAGTGTGGTACCAATGATCATGAAGCCATGTCAGCCTGCGGGATCAGCCCCAACCGCCAGTTTAAATATTAACTCCTTCCACCAGCACACAGCTGCAGTGTGTACCATCTACAAGAGGCACTGCGGCAACTTTTAACAGCCCCTTTCACACCAATGACTTCTATTGCCTGTAAGAATAAGGATAGCAAATGCATAGGATGACCACCACCTGGAAATTCCCCTGCAAGTCGTGCATCGCATTGACTTGCAAGTATATTGCTATTCCTTCGTTGGGTCTCAATCCTTGAGCTCCTTGCCTGACAGCATTTACAGATGTACCTACACCACGTGGACTGCAGCAATTAGGGGGGACTCACCAACTAGAACAATTAGTAAATGCTGGTCTTGCTAGGATCAGATCCCATGAATGAGTTTAAACAAAATACTATTATGCACCTGGGATGTTTTATTATATCAGACAAAATTTGACACCAGCCAGAGGAAGTATTAAGATATGTGACCTAAAGTTTGGTCAACAATGCAATTTTTGAGGAGAGGCAATGGCGAAGCAATGAAAATTGGGGGTGTGCAAGAGGCCAGAATTGGGGATGTATTAAAATCTCATGGTTGTAGGCCGCAGAAGGTTACTGAGACAAAGTAGGGTGAGAACATGAACGGATTTTAAAATGAGGATGAGATATTGAGTTGTTGCCAGATTGTAAAACTAATGTATGAGTACATGGGTAATTGGTGATTGGCTTGTTGTGAGTATGAATATGGGCAGCAGCTAAACTCTAGATGACCTCAAATTTATGGAGGGCACTAGATTGTTGGTGGGGGGTGGAATGTGGTGATTGGTAACTGGGGAAAATTGGAATTAGCGATGCAGACATGGATCAGGGTGTGAGCAGCAGATGTATTGAGGTTATGGGTGATGTAGAAGTGGAAGTGGCGGTCTTGGTAATGCATTGTGTGTGGGATTGGAAGCTGAGAGTCAAAATAAGGCATCGAAATTGTGAACAAACTTATTCAACTGCAGTAGCGACCAGGAAGTGGGATGCAGCTAGTAGCTTGCACCGCATTTGTAGTAGGGATTAGAAACGATGGCTTTGGTCTGACTAATACTAAATTGAAGGAAATTTCTAATTGTCCAGTACTGTGTGTCAGATAAGCACCGGATCAAATCAGAGGCTTTGCTGGGGTTGAGAGTAGTTGCGGGGAGGTAGAATAGGCCGTCATCTGCATGCATGTGGATTGTGATGTACTGCGAATAATGTCGCTGGGGCAGCATTTGGCAGAGAATTGGGAGAGGAGCAAGGATAGATTCTTTGGGACTCTCGAGACAATGCTATGAGCACAGAAAATGGAATTACAGGTGATTGTCTGGCTGCCATTGGATAAAGAGGAATGAAACCAGGCAAGGTCAGTCTCACCCAGCTGAATGAAAAGAGACATTGGAGGACGGTACAAAGGCTGAAGACTGGTTCAGGAGGGCATTTACCACTGTCATTGGCATGGAGGATGATTATTTGTCACTTCAATAAGGGTGGTTTCAGCTGGGGCCAGAGTGGAAACACAATTGATGATGTTCAATCATGGTGTTGCCTGCAAAATGGGCACATATTTAGAAAATGAAAGAACATTCAAGGACTTTTTTGAATAATAGCACAGTAGTTTTTCCAAGGACAAAAGGATCAAGAATATTTTTTGAGGAGAGGTGACAGATCTGACCCAGAGGGGACAGAAACTGAGGAGAAGAAATTGTTTTTAAAATATTAGTTAAATTGTTGTGTAAATTAGGATCATCGCCAAAAGAACAAACACAGCTGGTTAGGAATGCCATATGTATAGAACATAATCCATGGCTTTTCTGAGAAAAGTGGGTAGATATCTGAAAGAAACATGATCTTTTGGACATCCTTTTTCCACACAGCAAGATCAGACAAAGAGCAGTGAGATGAATAGCTAGTTCCCATTTTTTCAGGAGATACCAGAGCTCCTCTGATAGTACAGAAGGATCATTAAATTCCACTGGACCAGAGAGATAAAGTATTATCTATTTTGATAGACGTCTGATTGTGCAGGCTTTCTTTATGACTGCAAAGGAGTCTCTCTCTAGATTATTGACTCAGGATTTAGGCTTGAACGATAACTTTGTGACTAAAAGAAAGAGAATGCCCTGCTCTGACAGTTATCTACTCCTTGTAGACCTTTTAAATGTGTCTATGCGATGGAAATTTCTGTTCTTTTGAGCATTGCAAGTGAAACAGGAGCAGGGATGGACCCAATTGCTCTCATTCGATATGATAGTGGCTAATCTTCTGCCTCAACTCCATTTTAGTGTCCACTCCTCGTATGTCTCGATTCACTAAGGACCAAAGATCTGTCTCCCTCAGCCTCAAATATATTTAATGATGGCACACCCACAACCCTTTGCGTGAAGTGTGAGGAAAGATTGAACAGTTTGGGCTTATACTCGCTGGAGTTTGGAAGGATGAGAGGAGACCTGATCGAGCTGTATAAACTACTAAATAGGATTGATAAAGTAAACATTGACCAAAGTTTCTCCCTTTGTAGGGAAATCTAGAATGAGAGATCACAGATATAGGTTGAGAGGCAGTAGATTTAGAACTGAGATGAGGAGGAACTGCTTCTCAGATGGTTGTGAATTTGTGGAACTCGCTGCCCCATAGTCCGGTGGAATCTGAGTCATTAAATGTTTTCAAGAAAGAGATAGCTATATTTTTGATAAATGGGTTAAAGGGATATGGCAACATGTGGGGAGGTGGATTTGAGACCAGAAAGAGATCAGCCATGATCTGATTGAATGGCGGAGCAGGCTCGAAGGGCTGAATTGCCTACTTCTGCTCCTAATTCCTATTAAGGGTGGCATGGTAGCACAGTGGTTAGCACTGTTGCTTCACAGTGCCAGGGTCAAAGGTTCGATTCCCAGGTTGCGTCACTGTTTGTGCAGAGTCTGCACGTCCTTCGTGAGTCTGCAGGGTTTTCTCCGGGTGCTCCAGTTTCCTCCCACAAGTCCCGAAAGACGTGCTGTTAGATGAATTGGGCATTCTGAATTCTCCCTCCGTGAACCCGAACAGGGAGTGTGGTGACGAGGGGATTTTCACAGTAATTCATTGCAGTGTTAATGTAAGTCTACTTGTGGCATTAAAAATTATTCTTATTATTAATTTCTCCTCATCTGTCTTAAACGATCAACACCTTATCCTGAGATTGTTCCACTGTGTTCTAGATTCCACTTTCAAGGGAAGCAACCTCAGTGTCTACCCTGTCTAAGCCCCATCAAAATCTTGCATGTTTCATTGAGACCACCTCTCATTTTTCTAAACTCCGGAGAAGAAAGGCCCAATTTACTCAGCATTTCATCATAGGATATTTATCTCATCCCAATCTTGTGAACCTTCACTGTTCCATCTCCAATATAAGTATATCCTTTCTTAAATATGGCCATCGACTTCAGGAAGCAAAGTGTCGTTCACACCCCTGTATCAATGGTGCCGAGGTGGAGATCATTGGCAGCTTCAAATTCCTAGGTGTACAATCACCAACAATCGTGATGCTATGACCAAGAAAGCACACCGAGCGTATACTTCCTCAGGAAACTAACAAATTTGATATGTCCACATTGACTCTTACCAATTTTTACAGATGCACCTCAGAAAGTTTGGTATGGCAACTGCTTCGCCAAAGAACGCAAGAAACTACAGAGAGTCATGAACACAACCCAGTCCATCACGCAACCCACCTCCCATCCATTGACTCTGTCGACACCTCCTGTTGTCTTGGGAAAGAGGGCAGCATAATTAAAAACCCCTTCCAACCGGGTTATGCTCTCTTCCATCGGGCAGGAGATACAAAAGTCTGAGAACACGCATTAGCAGATTCAAAAACAGCTTCTTCCCCGCTTTTACCATATTCCTGAATGACCCTCTTATGGACTGAACTGATCTCTCTATGAATCTTCTCTGCTGTTGTTGCACTATATTCTGTAAGCGTCACCTGATGTCTATGTATTTACATTCTGTATTTATCTTGTATCAATGTGTTTCACGTCTGGAACAGTCTGCCTGGAATGTTTACAGAACACCCGGAGGCCTTGTTCATCGTGGCCGGAGACTTCAACAAGGCCAACCTCGAGTGTACTGCCAAAATTCCACCAGCAGATCTCCTGTCCCACCAGGGGCGACAACACTCTTGACCACTGCTACTCAAAAATCAAGGGCGCCTACCGTTCCATCCCCTGACCGCATTTTGGGAAATCGGACCATAAGACTGTGCTCTTTCTCCCGGCTTACAAGCAGAAACTCGAGCAGGAGAATCCAGCTAAGAAGGTTGTACAGTGCTGGTCCGAGGAGACAAGAGCTCTTACGTGACTGCTTAGAGACAGTGGACTGGTCCGTATTTAGGAACTCAGCGACTAACTTAAATGAGTATGCCACCACCGTCACAGACTTCATCAGCAAATGTGTGGACGCCTGCGTGCCAAAGAAAGCAGTACGTGCGTTCCCCAACCGGAAACCATGGCTCAACCGCGAGATTGACTCCCTACTGAAGGACAGATCTGAGGCGTTCAAGGCAGACGACCCTGTCCTATACAAGAAATCCAGGCACGACCTCCGCAAAGTCATCCGAGATGCCAAGAGAGAATATCAAACCAAGCTAGAGTCACAGACAGACTCTCGGCGGTTGTGGCAAGGACTAAACAACATAACGGGCTACAAAGCGAAGCTAAGCATTATCTCTGGCAACAGCGCACCCCTCCCCGATGAACTTAATGCATTCTATGCTCAGTTTGAGCAGGTAACCAACAATCCGCTGTCGAGTGTCCCATCAGCCCATAAGTCACCCATACCCAGCATCACAGCTTCCGAAGTCAGATCGGCCTTCCTGAAAGTGAACCCACAGAAGGTGACGGGATCCCTGGTCATGCACACACAGCCTGCGCAGACCAGCTGACAGAGGTATTCACAGACATCTTTAACCTGTCCCTACTCCACTCCGAGGTCCCCACCTGCTTCAAGAAGACCACCATCATACCGGTACCAAAGGAAGAACCAGGCAACGTGCCTCAATGACTACCGCCCGGTGGCCCTGACGTCAGTTGTAATGAAGTGCTTCAAGAGGCTGATCATGAAGTGCATCACCTCCATACTCCCGGAACGCCTTGACCCACTTCAATTCGCATACCGTCGCAACCGGTCCACATCAGACGCCATTTCCCTGGCCTTAGAGCATCCTGAAAACAAGGACTCCTACATCAGACTCCTATTTATTGACTACAGCTCCGCCTTCAACACCATAATCCCAGCCAAGCTCATATCAAAGCTCCAAAACCTAGGACTTGGCTCTCCACTCTGCAACTGGATCCTCGATTTTCTGACCAACAGACCACAATCAGTAAGAATGAACACCAACACCTCCTCCACAATAGTCCTCAATACCGGTGCCCCACAAGGCTGCGTACTTAGCCCCCTACTCTACTCCCTGTACACACACGACTGAATGGCAAAACTTGGTTCCAACTCCATCTACAAGTTTGCTGACGATACGACCATAGTGGGCCGGATCTCGAATAACGACGAGTCAGAATACAGGAGGGAGATAGAGAACCTAGTGGAGTGGTGTAGCGACAACAATCTCTCCCTCACTGCAAGCAAAAATAAAGAGCTGGTTATTGACTTCAGGAAGCAAAGTACTGTACACACCCCTGTCAGCATCAATGGAGCCAAGGTGGAGATGGTTAGCAGTTTCAAATTCCTAGGGGTGTACATCACCAAAAATCTGTCCTGGTCCACTCCCGTCAACGCTATCACCAAGAAAGCATAACAGCACCTATACTTCCTCAGGAAACTAAGGAAATTCGGCATGTCCACATTAACCCGTACCAAATTTTACAGATGCACCATAGAAAGCATCCTATCGGGCTGCATCACAGCCTGGTATGGCAACTGCTCGGCCCTGAACCGCAAGGAACTTCAGAGAGTCGTGAATACCGCCCTGTCCATCACACGAACCTGCCTCCCATCCATGGACTCCATCTACACCTCCCACTGCCTGGGGAAAGTGGGCAGCATAATCAAGGATCCCTCCCACCCGGCTTACTCACTTTTCCAACTTCTTCCATCGGGCAGGAGATACAGAAGTCTGGGAACACGCACAAACAGACTCAAAAACAGCTTCTTCCCCACTGTCACCAGACTCCTAAATGACCCTCTTATTGGCTGACCTCATTAACACTTCACCCTGTATGCTTCATCCGATGCCAGTGCTTATGTAGTTACATTGTGTATCTTGTGTTGCCCTATTATGTAATTTCGTGTATTTGCTTGAATTTTGTTTAATTCCCTTTTCTTCCCATGTACTGAACGATCTGTTGAGCTGCTTGCAGAAAAATACTTTTCACTGTACCTCGGTACACGTGGCAACAAACAAATCCAAATCCAATACCTTTCACTGCACCTCGGTATACATAACAATCAATCTAAATATAGAAGTACTCCAGGTGTGGTCTGACTAAAATACTGCAGATGCTGGAGATTTGAAATAAAAAAACTGGTGGAAAAACTTAACTGGTATGGCAGCATCTGTGGAGAGAGAAACAGTTACCATTTCAGACTCTTAGTAATGGAAGAATCTCTTATTACCAAAGATATGCCGTTTGAGTGGATTGACATGCAAAAAATTGCCCTTTAGTATCCAAAGATATGCAGATTAGGTGGGGATTATACAGATTAGGTGGGGATAATGCAGGCGATTGGGTGCTCTTTTGGAGGGTCGGCGCTGGCTCGATTGGCTGAATGTTCTCCTGTACTGTCGGGATTCTATGAATAGTATCGCGCTTCCCCTCATTATACTCCGTCTGCCGCCTTCTTACCCATTCACTTAATCTGTCCAGTCTCTGGAAATGTAAACTTGCTGAATTGCATTGCTTTCCATCAGGTTCTGTTAAAGTGTTGCATATGAAGTGGTAAATAATTGTGTTTAAATCCATTCAGGACCATGTTCCTATCCCTGTGATCTCCTCTAGCCTTTGAATCTAATAATAATAATCTTTATTGTCATAAGTAGGCTTACATTAACACTCCAATGAAGTTACTGTGAAAAGCCCCTAATCGCCACAGTCTGGCGCCTGTTCGGGTTCACACACGGAGAACTCAGAATGTCCAAATTACCTAACAGCACGTCTTTCGGTACATGTGGGAGGAAACCCACGTAGACACGGAGAATGTGCACACACTCCGTGACCCAAGCAGGAATCGAACCTGTGACCCTGGAGCTGTGAAGCAACAGTCCTAACCACTGTGCTACCATGCCACCCACAAAAACTTTGTGACCCCGAATCTCCCTCCAATACTTTGTGTTCCACTGACATTGATCTGTTGTGTGTTTTCCCTGTCTTTACCTCCCGATTAGCAGTTGTACTTCTAACTGTGTGGGTGTGCACTGTGGAATTTCTTCACAAAGTCTATTATTTTCATGAGGCTTTGGTTATCCCATCTAATATCTGCACCTTTGACTTGGTACCCACCATTGTGGAAGGTTTTAGGACATTTTGTGCTGGCAATGTAGAATTGAGTTTCTTGTGTGATGAATCACTAATTTCAAAGTTGGACTTTGAGACTGATCCCAATTGAAAAGGGAAACTGAGAACTGGAACAAACTAAGACTGACGCTGAGATTGGAACCCAAACTCTTGGTTGAAAGCAAATAGAAGGACACAAAGCTCCAAGCTCAATAGATGATAATGATGATTCCAATGGTGCAGTAAAGGCAGGCTGAAGGTGACGGAGGCTAGATCCAGAAGCTGAGAATAAGCAAAGAGTTGTTGCAGCTGTTTGTCACTTCAACAGTAGACTAATGCCACCCAGACCAAGTTGAGGATGTTCTGCAGACGTGTGCCTTTTTAATGAAAACCGAGCCCATAGAACCTGGGTTTGTTTTGTGCTGCTGTCAGCTGAGGATCAGGTTAAATCTTTAAAAATGGGTGGTGCAGTGGTTAGCATTGCTGTCTCACGGCGCTGGGACCCTGGGTTGGATCCCGGCCCTGGGTCCCTGTCTGTGTGGAAGTTGCACATTCTCCCCGCGTCTGTGTGGGTCTTACCCCCACAACCCAGAGATATGCAGGTAAGTGGATTGGCCGCACTAAATTGTCGCTTAATTGGAGAAAAGAATTTGGCACTCTAAATTTATTTTTAAAAAGATCAAATCCAAAAAAAGGAGCTGATATACATGAGGAAGACCGTTTTGAAGGACTTTGTGACTGAGATTGATGGCATACTTGCTGGGTGGAATTCCAAGCCAATTCATGAGATCTCATTGGGCATATGCGCTGTTTAATGTGTAATTTGTAGTCAATAATCAGTCGCAATTTGCCTCTTCATATTTAATTTGTGTTGATTCTGGGTTTTAACAGCATTTAATATTTTGCTTTTTATTGTGTAGTAAAAGTTGTTCTGTTGTAAACAGTGGAATCTTGTGGTCTCATTCTTCAGTAAATAACTGGGATTTCTTCACTTACCACTGCTGTAAATGGGTCAAGTAAAGGGAGATGTTGGTGTCAGGGCAATGTTTCTGGATTAGTAATCCAGAGGCCCAGGCACTGGTTCAAATTTCACTGTGGCAGCTAGTGGAATTTAAATTCAGTGAGTAAAATACGTAATTTAAAGCTAGTCTCAACTATCATCAATTGTTGTAATGCCCATTTGGTTCGTTGATGCCCTAATGGGAATTGCCTGGCCTTTTTACTTGGTCTGGCCGACATGTGACTCCAGACCATCAGCAATGTAGTTGAATCCTAACTGCCCTCTGAAAAGGCCTAGCAAACCATTCTATTAAATGGCAATTAGGGATTGTCAACGAATGCTGGCCTTGCCAGTGACACCCACATCCAGTGAAATAATAAATTAAGTTTGAGGTTTTGGGAATATTTAGCTTAATGTTGAGTACTCTTAGATAAAGTTATGTGAAAAACAGACTGGTAAGAAAAGGCAATAATATGTCTGTTCATAGTGAGGTACTATAATGCAACTAATGTGCACACAGCAAGGTCATATGAACATATGAATTAGGAGCAGGCATATTTGACTCTCGCGTCTGGTCTGTTATTCAGTAAGTTCATGGCTGATTTGACTGTGGCCTCAACACCACTTTCCGACCACTCTGATACTTTTTGACTCTTGCCAGTCGAGAATCTATCTACGTCTGCCTTGATCAATGATTCTGCCTTTGAGGGCAGCACGGTGGCACAGTGGTTAGCATTGCTGCCTACGGCGCTGAGGAACCGGGTTCGAATCCCAGCCCTGGGTCACTCTCCGTGTGGAGTTTGCACATTCTCCCCATGGGTTTCGCCCCCACAACCCAAAGATGTGCAGATTAGGTGAATTGGCCACACTAAATTGCCCCTTAATTGGAAAAAATAATTGGGTAATCTAAATTTTTTTTTAAAAATGATTCTGCCTTTGCTTTTCTCCAAAGAAAGTGCTCCTAGTCTCCATCCTTACTGGGCAGCCACTTATTTTTCAATTGTCGCTGAATTCTGGTCTTTCCCATAATGGGAAACGTACTTGGAAAAATGTAACTAGTGGAATACTACAGAGATCAGTGCTTGGACCACAATTGTTTACAATCTATATCAATTACTTAGATGAAGGGGCTGAATGTATGGTTGCTAATTTGCTGATGACCCAAAGATGAGAAAGTAAGTTGTGGAGAGAACACCGGGAGACTGCAAAGGGGTAAAGATTTTTTTTTTTATAAATGTTTTTATTCAGTTTTCATATTTTATATTGAACAAATTACAAATTGTTAGGAGAGAAAAAAAAAACAAACACGCAAAAATTAACATACATATTTACAGGTAAGCATCTTCGTAGTAGTAACTGCGCCCCCCCCCCCCAACATGTTTATTTAGTTTGGTTTTGGGCCTTAGCTAGCCATCCAACCCCCGTAACGAACCTGTAGCCCCCCCCCCCCCCCCCCCCTCCCGCTACCTTCCCCCGACTATTCTTCCTCTTGTACATTGGCCACAAATAGGTCCCGGAACAGTTGCATGAATGGCTCCCACGTTCTGTGGAAGCCGTCGTCCGACCCTCGGATGGCAAATTTAATTTTCTCCATTTGGAGAGATTCCGAGAGGTCGGACAGCCAGTCCGCAGCTCTGGGCGGTGCTGCTGACCGCCAGCCAAACAGGATTCTACGGCGGGCGATCAGGGAGGCAAAGGCAAGGGCGTCCGCCCTCCTCCCCAGGAATAGATCTGGCTGTTCTGAAACCCCGAAGACCGCCACTATCGGGCATGGCTCCACCCTCACTCCCACCACTTTGGACATAACCTCGAAGAAGGCTGTCCAGTACTCCACGAGTCTGGGGCAAGACCAGAACATGTGGGCGTGGTTGGCCGGGCCTCTTTGGCACCGTTCACATCTGTCTTCCACCTCCGGGAAGAACCTACTCATACGGGTTCTTGTTAAGTGGGCTCTATGTACCACTTTTAGTTGCGTCAGGCTGAGCCTTGCGCACGTGGAGGTGGAGTTGACCCTATGCAGTGCTTCGCTCCAGAGTCCCCACCCTATCTCCATCCCCAGGTCGTCCTCCCATTTCCTCCTTGTTGCGTCCAGTACGGTGTCGTCCCTATCTACCAGTCGGTCATACATGTCACTACAGTTCCCTTTCTCTAGGATACTTGCGTCCAGTAGGTCTTCCAGTAGTGTCTGTCGTGGCGGTTGTGGGTACGTCCTTGTCTCCTTTCGTAGGAAGTTTTTGAGCTGCAGGTACCGTAGCTCGTTCCCCCCCAGCTAGCTGAAATTTCTCTGTCAGTTCGTCCAGTGTTGCGATCCTGTCGTCCGTGTATAGGTCCCTGACTGTCAGTGTCCCCCCGTCCTGCCTCCACCTTTTGAAGGTGGCGTCAGTCAGTGCTGGTGTGAACCTATGGTTGTTGCAGATGGGAGCCCTGTTCGACATTTTGGTCAGGCCAAGTTGCTGCCGCAGTTGGTTCCAGGATTGGAGGGTGGCTGTCACCACTGAGCTGCTGGAGTGTTTTTTGGGTGGGGATGGGAGTGCTGCCGTGGCGAGGGCCCGGAGGGAGGTTCCCATGCAGGAGGCCTCCTCCGCACGCACCCACTCAGCTTCTGGCTCCTGGATCCATCCCCTTACTCGCTCGGCTGTTGCTGCCCAGTGGTATAATTGTAGATTCGGGAGGGCTAACCCTCCCCTGGTTTTTGTTTTTTGTAAGACCTTCTTTGGGATCCTAGCATTTTTACCCCCCCATACGAACGCCATGATGAGTTTGTCCAGAGCTTTGAAAAAGGCCTTGGGGATGTAGATCGGAATGGATCTAAACAGGAAGAGGAACCTGGGCAGTACGTTCATTTTGATCGTCTGAACTCTCCCCGCGAGGGAGAGCGGGAGTGTGTTCCATCTTTGCAGGTCCTTTTTAACTTCCTCCGTCAGGCTGGTGAGGTTCCATTTGTGGATCCCTTTCCAGTCATGGGCTATTTGGATCCCCAGATAGCGGAATTTATGTCGGGCTTGTTTGCAAAGGGGTAAAGATAAGGTAAGTGAGCGTGCAAACATTTTGGCAGGTGGAGTATGATGTTGGAAAATGCAAACTTGTATCCCTTTGGCAGGAAGAATAGAAAAGCAGCATGTTATCCAATGGTGAGAGATTACAGAACTATGTGGTACAGGGGGATCTGGATGCCCCTTCATCTAAGTTACAGATTGTAAACAGTTGTGGTCCAAGCACTGACCTCTGTAGTATTCCACTCATTACATTGTTCCAACCCATTTATGCTTACGTTTCCTGTTAGCTGGCCAATCCTCTACCCATGGTAATATGTTTCCTCCACACCATGAGCTCTTTGTGTTGTGACCTTAGATTTGGCACCTCGTCAAATGCCTTCTGGCAATCCAAGCACAAGATTGGGCAGCACGGTAGCATGGCGGTTAGCATAAATGCTTCACAGCTCCAGGGTCCCAGGTTTGGTTCCCGGCTGGGTTACTGTCTGTGCGGAGTCTGCACGTCCTCCCCGTGTGTGCGTGGGTTTCCTCCGGGTGCTCCGGTTTCCTCCCACAGTCCAAAGATGTGCGGGTTAGGTGGATTGGCCATGCTAAATTGCCCATAGTGTCCTAAAAAGTAAGGTTAGGGGGGGGGGGGGGGGTGTTGGGTTACGGGTATAGGGTGGATAGGTGGGTTTGAGTAGGGTGATCATTGCTCGGCACAACATCGAAGTCCGAAGGGCCTGTTCTATGTTCTAAGATTAATGAGTAGTTCATTTGTTTTAACCATGTTGCTTGAGGGATAAATATTGACTAGAACACTGGGAGAACTGCCCTACAACCTGAGGTGTCAAAGCGGACTTTGGTTTTACATCTCATCCAAAATGCATCACTTCCCATCCGTGCATATTGGCCTGAATTGTTGACTCAGATGCAGGAGTGTTATCACAGAGTCATGGCTGGATACCTAACAGAAAAGTAATCTCTTCTATAGGAAATATATAAACTTAAAGAATTCAAATGTGATTCAAAATACATACATTTTTAGAAATCAGTGTAATCTTAGGCTCTTCATTATATTGTTTTATTGCATAATAAAAGCCTATGTGAGTTGGTCAGTTGTAAATCATATGGTCTGTATACAGAATTTCTTGAGAGAATGGCAGTAGGAGTAAGAATTCTTTGTTCCGATAAATACTTCATATTTGGCTTAAAGTAAATGGTAGATGGGACTGACTTAATCCAAAAAGTCTCAATGCTGTCTGATGGGTGTTTCCCTTTATCTGACTGTCGTACTCTTGTAGACGACACGGTAGCACAGTGGTAAACACTGTTGCTTCACAGCGCCACAGTCCCAGGTTCAATTCCAGCTTGGGTCACTGTGCGGAGTCTGCACATTCTCCCTGTGTCTGCGTGGGTTTCCTACGTGTGCTCCGGTTTCTTCCCACAAGTCCTGAAAGACGTGCTTTAGGTGAATTGGACATTCTGAATTCTCCCTCGGTGTACCTGAACAGGCGCCGGAGTGTGGTGACTAGGGGATTTTCACAGTAACTTCATTGCAGTGTTAATGTAAGCCTACTTGTGACACTAATAAAGATTATTATTATTATTAGAGTTTATGTTGAACTCTGTCATTCTTTCAAACTACTGACATCTTGACTGAGTACAGTGTATCCCAACTTTGCCAGTGCACCTTCCTGGCGGGTTTATTATTGATGAATGTTTATGCTCGTCATATCTGTGGAGTGAATAGAACATTTGTTTTGCATTTGGGCATTGGTTATCAACACAACCATCTACGGAGTTTACTCCTTCATTCGTGTTTCCTTCGTCCAAAAGATCATGTCCTACTACTTGAATGTGATTTCAAGTTCCCATATCCACATCTTGCGGCTTCAAGACTTAAAGTTTTAGATTTACTGAATTGTAGAAAATGTTGTGCTCCAGGATTGGGTTGAGGATGTTCAAGCTCATTTCTTTTTGGGTATTTTTTCAATGCAGTATGAGGGGGAAGCTAGAAAGGCAATCTTGCTCTATTTGAGTGGAATAAACGCTTTTAGTGGAAATCTAGACTCTTAGTATGTAAAGGCAATTCACTACTAGATCATAAGCTAAAAGATAATGCTGTTTTATTTTATTCTAGGTAATGAGATCAATCTGCAGCAGCTCCTCTTTACATAAAAAGAGTATGGCTGCTACATTCCATGCAAAATACACTGAAGAATTCATAAAACAGCAGATTGAAGAGTTCAATATTGGGAAAAGGCACCTGGCTAACATGATGGGTGAGGATCCAGAAACATTTAACCAGGAGGATATTGATGTAAGTTGGTCTCTTTTTTTCTGTTATCCACAAATTGTGCATTGTCACTATTTTCCCACCCTATATTTAACGCTACACTTTCACCAAGTGATCAAGTTGTAGCCTTGCTTAGTGTGATTGTGAGATGCATTTGTACTGAAACTGCGTGAAGGCAAGACTATACCAGAAGCATTTTAAGGAAGTCTGACACCACCATGTTAAAGCCCAACAGGTTTGTTTGGAATCACTAGCTTTCGGAGCACAGCTCCTTCCCCATTCACCTGATGAAGGAGCTGCGCTCTGAAAGCTAGTGATTTGAAACAAACCTGTTGGACTTTACCCAGTGTTGTAAGAATTTTAAAAAAGAACACAGAAGAGATAATTTAACACATTGAATTTTAGAGCTCCGAAACAGGACGTTTGGTTCACCAGATTTATTTGGTTTTATTCATTCATGGAATATGAGCATTGTTGGCAAATCAACATTTGTTGCCCCTCACTAATTGCCCTTGAGAAGATGGTGGTGAGCTTCATTCTTGAACTGCTGCAGGCCATGTAATGTAGGTACACACACTGTGCCATTAAAAAGGGAGTTCCAGGTTCTTGACCCTGGAACATAAGAACTAGGAGCAGGAGTAGGCCATCTGGCCCCTCGAGCCTGCTCCGCCATTCAATTAGATCATGGCTGATCTTTTGTTGACTCAGCTCCACTTTCCGGCCCGAACACCATAACCCTTAATCCCTTTATTCTTCAAAAAACTATCTATCTTTACCTTAAAAACATGTAATGAAGGAGCCTCAACTGCTTCACTGGGCAAGGAATTCCATAGATTCACAACCCTTTGGGTGAAGAAGTTCCTCCTAAACTCAGTCCTAAATCTACTTCCCCTTATTTTGAGGCTATGCCCCCTAGTTCTGCTGTCACCCGCCAGTGGAAACAACCTGCCCGCATCTATCCTATCTATTCCCTTCATAATTTTAAATGTTTCTATAAGATCCCCCCTCATCCTTCTAAATTCCAACGAGTACAGTCCCAGTCTACTCAACCTCTCCTCATAATCCAACCCCTTCAGCTCTGGGATTAACCTAGTGAATCTCCTCTGCACACCCTCCAGCGCCAGTACGTCCTTTCTCAAGTAAGGAGACCAAAACTGAACACAATACTCCAGGTGTGGCCACACTAACACCTTATACAATTGCAACATAACCTCCCTAGTCTTAAACTCCATCCCTCTAGCAATGAAGGACAAAATTCCATTTGCCTTCTTAATCACCTGTTGCACTTGTAAACCAACCTTCTGTGACTCATGTACTAGCACACCCAAGTCTCTCTGAAGAGCGGCATGCTTTAATATTTTATCGTTTAAATAATAATCCCGTTTGCTGTTATTCCTACCAAAATGGATAACCTCACATTTGTCAACATTGTATTCCATCTGCCAGACCCGAGCCCATTCACTTAACCTATCCAAATCCCTCTGCAGACTTCCAGTATCCTCTGCACTTTTCGCTTTACCACTCATCTTAGTGTCATCTGCAAACTTGGACACATTGCCCTTGGTCCCCAACTCCAAATCATCAATGTAAATTGTGAACAATTGTGGGCCCAACACAGATCCCTGAGGGACACCACTAGCTACTGATTGCCAACAGTGGAGGAATAATTATACAGCTCCAGATCAGGGTGGTGTGTGACTCTGAGGGGAGCTTGCGGTTTTGGGGGGGGGGGGTGTCCCCACACATTTGCTACCCTTGTCTTTCTAGTAGCAGATATTACAGGTTTGGAAGGTACTGTCTAAGATGCCTTAGCGAATTATTGCAATGCATCTTCTAGATCATACACTGTGCACCAGTGGTGAAATGAATGGAGGTTTAATGAGGTGCTAATCAAATAGGAAGCTTTTTGAATATTGTTGGAGCTGCATTCGTCCAGGCAAGTGGAGAGTATTCCATCACACACCTGATTTGTACCTTGTCGGTGGTAGACCGGCTTTGGAGAGTCAGGAGATGAGTTACTTGCTAGTTTTGCTGTGCGTGATCCTCCTTCCATTTCTGGGAGGGTTAGCCTGTTACATCGTTGAAATAGATTTTCTGAACCTGACATTGCTTTGCCTCAGTTAATATTTTTACAAGTTTACTCCAACCATCAAGAAACTGGAGAAAAAGTGAGTTACGGTTAAGCAGAATGGAGCATGGAGGAAGATATAGCTTGGTTGACAGCTGAATGAATGGTCTCTATCTTTGTACCAAAGAGGCCCATGATCTCCCTGCACCTAGAACATACAGTGAAGAAGGAGGCCATTCGGCCCATCGAGTCTGCACCGGCCCACTTAAGCCCTCACTTCCACCCTATCCCCGTAACCCAAAAGCCCCTCCTAACCTTTTTGGACACTAAGGGCAATTTAGCATGGATAATCCACCTAACCTGCACGTCTTTGGACTGTGGGAGGAAACCGGAGCACCTGGAGGAAACCCACGCAGACATGGGGAGAACGCGCAGACTCCGCACAGACAGTGACCCAGCAGGGAATCGAACCTGGGACCCTTGATGTACTACTTGATGTCGCTGAGGGTGAAAGAGGCAGAATGTTCTACTTGATGTAGTAAAGGGGCTTGATGTACTACTTGATGTTGCTGAGGGTGAAAGGGGAAGAAAAGAGGGTTTTAAGAATATGGCAGGTGGTCATGTTGGTTCCCCAAAATACTTCAGGATTATTTTGGCAATTAAGGGGTGTAATGGCACTTGGTTTAGCCCAGCTGGTTGTTGTGATAGAAGACTAAACCAGCTGTACATAAGTCACCCTCATGTCTGGGCCCCTTTGACCTTGGGGAGCAAAGTTGGGTCACATACTAGGGAAATAGGGAATGAGAGAGGACAACTTTTCTAGGGGTACAAAGACATCAAAGGGTGAAGGGAATGGAAAGCTTCAGTACAAGTATAGTGTTGAATAAAGGGCCATGGGCGAGCCAATTAAGAGCTGGGAAATGTAATTTATTTGGGAAAGTGTATTTTCCTGGGGTAGATGCAGAAGAAACGAGTTGGAAGAAGGTTGATGATTGGAGCTGGCCTTGTCACTGATTGAGGCCATGGAATATGGCACAGCCAACTGATTTGAGGGCATGGAATATTATGACACAATCAAACGGTTGGCTATTGATATAGGAGGGACTTTTATATAGAGGAAGAAAGTTATAGAGCACAAAAGGG
Source organism: Scyliorhinus canicula (assembly GCF_902713615.1). Classification (NCBI taxonomy): domain Eukaryota; kingdom Metazoa; phylum Chordata; class Chondrichthyes; order Carcharhiniformes; family Scyliorhinidae; genus Scyliorhinus; species Scyliorhinus canicula. The sequence goes on along the minus strand of NC_052159.1, from coordinate 69,363,185 downwards.
CAGTTAATTCAGAGGGCAAGGGAATCCGAACTGGAGATTAATATTAATGAGGATGAAGTGACGCTCGATGCAGAAGGAGGCAAAGGATGGCATGATGGCACAGTGGTCCGTACTACTGCTTCAATGCTAGGGACCCTGGTACAATTCTGGCCTGTGCAGTTTTCAAGTTTTCCCCCTGTCTGTGTGGGTTTCCTCCGGGTGCTCCAGTTTCCTTCCACAGTCTAGTGATGTGCCGATTAGGTAGATTGCTCATGATTCCATGGGGTTACACTAAGAGGGGCTAAGTGGAATGCTCTTTCGGAGGCTCAGTGCAGTATTTATGGGCCGAATGGCTTCCTTCTGCACAGTTGGGATTCTATGCATTTCATACCCGTACCAGCCTCCCGGGACAGGCCCCGGAATGTGGCAACTAGGGGCTTTTCACAGTAACTTCATTGAAGCCTACTCGTGACAATAAGCAATTTTCATTTTCATTTCATTTCATACCTGTGTGGTGGGCATGACTCATTTGAAGAACTAGCAGCAGCACAGACAATGGGTCAGATGATTTCATTTATATGCTGTAGATTCTATAATTGTGTGTAAAATAAAATGTTACGATTGTTTCTTATATATATTGAATCACAGAATTGTTACGACGCAGTATTATGGGCTATGGTTTAGAGAACAACAAAGTATATCATGGAGTTCACCTGACCCACAACTTTTAATAGATTTTGGTTATGGGGAGCACAAGGGCCCACTTTACATGTGTAATGCAACAGAGATCTAAAGTATTTTTTTTAACAAAACAATGTTTACTGTATGAATCGAGTTAACATTTTATAAACACACAGTAAACATCTTATCAACTACCAACACTGATATTCCCCCCAAAGATACTCTATAGGTGCACCCTTAGTAACTTTCCTAACAACATCCATAAATCAAAGGCCCTTTTAGCTCTCCAACTGAAAAACGAAACAAAAACTCGGAGCCAAAAACAGCTTCCAGCTCAAAACGAAAGTAAAAAGCAGAGCCAGACCCCAGCTCCACCCACACACTGACATCACTGCAGCCACTTGAAAATACAAACGTTTCTTAAAATGACATTCCCATGACAGCAGGAGGAGGATATTTGGTCCATCCTGCACTGACTCCAAATTATCATTATGACTTAGTCCATTCCTCTGCCACTTTCGCAGTACCCCTGCACCTTGTTTCTATTCAAGTAATCATATAACACGCTCCAGAATGCCTCTGTTGAATCTGCTCCTGCCATACTTTCAGGCAGTGCATTCCAGACCCAAACCACTCCTTGTGTGAAAAAGTTTATTTTCTCTCCCAGCACATTTTGCTTCTTTTGCAAGTCATTTTAAATTTGTGTCCTCTTGTTCGTGATCATTTTATGAGTGGGAATGGTTTCTCCCCATCTACTCTCTCCAGCCCCTCATGACTTTGAACTTCTGTCAAGTCTCCTTAGCCTTGTCCAAGGAGAACAGTCCCAACCTCATCAATCTATCCTCATAACTGAAGTTTCTCATGCCTGAAGCCATTTTTGTAAATTTCTTCTGCACTATCTCCAATGTGTTCACATCCTTCCTATAGTGTGGTGCACAATGTTTCAGCTGAGTTCTACTAGTGTCTTGTCCAGCATATATTTAGGTAACATTTGTTCAGTAATTGGCACCTGCAGCAATCTATTGGAAAATCTTTTTACAGCACATGCTGGTAAAAACATATTGTTAAATTTTCAGTTCCTCCCCGATTGATGTAGACCTGTAGCCTCAAAATTGTGAGGAACAACCAGTATATTGTTACGATCCTTGGCTAGACTATGGAACGTGGGGGATGTACAGTTCAGTAATGTTTTGTTTAACCTAGTAAGAAGTCTTACAACACCAAATTAAAGTCTAACAGTTTGTTTCAAACACTAGCTTTCGGACACTGCTCCTTCCTCATTCACCTGAGGAAGGAGCAGTGCTCCGAAAGCTAGTGTTTGAAACAAACCTGTTGGACTTTACCTGTTGTTGTAAGACTTCTGACTGTGCTCACCCCAGTCAAACGCCGGCATCTCCACATCTTGTTTAACCTAGTTAAAGTTTTTGAGATTAATGACATCTGCCTTTGGAATAAAGACACAGGATTTCATGGGTTTTGAACAAACTTCACTTAACAAGGGGCTGCACTGTAGCTCAGTAGGTAGCATTGTTGCTTCACAGCTCCAGGGTCCTAGGTTCGATTCCCAGCTTGGGTCACTGTCTGTGTTGAGTCTGCATGTTCTTCCCATGTCTGCGTGGGTTTCCTCCTGGTGCTCCGGTTTCCTTCCACAAGTCCTCAAAGACGTGCTGTTAGGTAATTTGGACATTCTGAATTCTCCCTCTGTGTGTACCCGAACAGGCACCGAAATGTGGCGACTAGGGGCTTTTCACAGTAACTTCATTGCGGTGTTAATGTAAGCCTGTTTGTGACAATAAAGATTATTTAAAAAAATAAAACAATCTACTAATAAATTTACTTATGTAATATATTTCTTATCGCTAACATTCAGAATTAACATGCGGCACACATGAATTAACATTCAGAATTAATATAAGGCACACATGAATTAACAGACAAAATGTAGTTGAGTACCCTACAGTGCACATCAAATGGCAGATGTAGTAAACCCAGATGTTAGTATTCACTGAGTTACTTGATCTCTAAAAGCTCTGTCTCCCTTTTGAAGACTTTCCAGTCTTCAGCTTTGAGTTCTAGCCTCTGAATTCCCTCCAAAAATCACTCCGATTCAGACTGCCTTAATCCCTGCTCCCTCTCAGGGTTTGATCCTCAGGTTTTCGGAGCCCAGACTGCCCGGTGACTGCTCACCACAACACCTTTCTCCTGGAGCCTCGTCTCCTGCTTCTGAACACACACTCAGTCACACAAGATTCCTTGAGCCCCAACCCTTGGCAACACCGAGCTAACAATAGCTTCCAAAATTTCTCCTTAACTGAGCTCCCCCAGTAGCAGCACAGAACAAACAAGGGTCTGAGTCTCATCTGCAGAGTTACCAATGGCCCCCAAAGCTGACTTTAGCTGTATGGAGTTAGTCACCACCTTCTACACCTGCTCATGACTGACTAACTGACTATAATTGACTGGCCCTTGAACTGACCTGCGGGACCAATCAAAATGCTCTGTCGCTCTTCTTGCTAGGCAGGAGCCGCAATCAGCATTGGAATATTTCCCTTGGATGTCACAATCTCCACAGGAGCACAGATCACTGAATTTTCTAACAGTATTGTTAAGTGAATCAATATAGTATGTTCTCTTGGGGAATTAAAGTAGGCAGGAAGTCATCCTGTATGTTATAAAAGCAAACCATTGTAAGTAGGACAGTAAAGATATTGCAGATATTCTGGTAATTGCTATTGTTTAATTATGCTTGCTGTAAACAGGAAATGTATGATGATTATGATTTTAAGAAAAGTTCTTTCTGGCGTTGTAGGACAATTGTAGAAAATGCTGGAAATGCTCATCAAATTGGGTCCTTCTATGATCAAGTTATGCCTGGCATGTTCACTTGTCTTTTCTCTCCACAGTAGCTGTACTGTAACTTTCCAGCATTTTCTGTTTTTGTTTGATTCCCTGGATCCGTATTATTTTTTTTGTCTCCGCACGGTGGCACAGTGGATGGCACTATTGCCTCACAGCTCCAAGGACCCGGGTTCGATTCCAACTTTGGGTGACTGTGTGGAGTTTGCAACTTCTCCCCGTGTCTGCGTGGGTTTCTTCCGGGTGCTCCAGTTTCCTCCCTCAGTCCAAAGATGTGCAGGTTAGGTAGATTGAGCATGATAAATTGTCCAAAGGTTGCAGACTCGATGGGCCGAATAGTCTCCTCCTGCGCTGTAGGGATTCTATGAATTGGGGCTGGTTTAGCACAGTGGGCTAAACAGCTGTCTTGTAATGCAGAAAGAGGCAGCAGCGCGGGTTCAATTCCCATACTGGCCTCCCCGAACAGTCGCCGGAATGTGGCGACTCTGAGCTTTTCACAGTGACTTCATTGAAGCCTACTTGTGACAATAAGTGATTATTATTATTAATTGTAACAATGCTGTAGGTGTGCCTTGGTCTATGTGCTTCAATGATTGTTGAGTGGTAGGATTTTTTGCCTGGTAGGATGAGCTGAGCCCATTGAAGGGCAGAGTTCACCCCATGCCAGGAGGACAGTTGGGAAATACAGTAGTTTATCATCTTGCATGTTTTCCTTCATTGTAAAGCAAGCATATCTGATGAACTAAGCTAAACTTAACTTTTTTAATTAACAAAAAATGGATCAGTGCTGGGATATAATGTGTTATTGTGTGTGTCAAACGCATCCAATGGTAGAATTGGTTATTTTATTTTTGAAGCAATTGGTGGGATTGCAGTTTATCATTATTTTCTTACCAAGTCAACATTGACCATAGGTGAACCCTGTGGACTGAGGTTTACAGAATACTTTCGTTAGTGCGAGAAACAGATTTTAAGGGGAAGAAAAGGGCATTTGGTGAAGTACTTTGAGTGAAAAGAGCTCCCACCTGCAAGTTTAATATTTTAATGCACTCTGCTGCAATGGCCTCCAGCTTCACTTTCACAACTTTAGTGTGCTACCACACTAAATCATTACAGCAACTCGAATTTCATCATGAAAGTGACTGATGGGACAGCTTCTTGGAACAAAGACAATTCCTGCTTCGACCAGTAACAGTTATCTCTTTAATTTTTATTACTTGGCTATAGAATAAGGAGTTTGCTTTAACATTTGATGCCTCAATGCAAGGTATTCTACATTGCAGTAGAAGATATTTTAACAAGTATTTTCAAAATGAGAGCAGAATTTGAAGATGCTAATCAGAACAATTCTATTCAACTTGTCTTTAAATATAGTGGTATGCTTTTTTTTCTAATTGATTTACTTTGCCTATTTCATCCATTATACAATTATTCATGATATATTATGATTTCTACTCATTTATAATAAATAAAGTTGTTAAGACAAGTGTGTCTAAGTGAAATTGACAACTAACATTAAGTGCCAGATGTTGATTATGGAATTCCTAGAATATGCTGAGAACAGTTTAAATAAATTAGCACCTGCACATTAGCTGGTCTTGCTATTAATTTATAAGCGAATCAGTAGAAATGACATTTGGTTGAGTCATTGATTAAGTAAATAGCTGCATTTTCACTACCCAGGCAGAATAACTAATTAATAGAGATGGCCAATGTGACCTGCTGCTTTTCTCAAGTCAATGATACAGTCACATTCAATTCTCCATTGCTAGAACAGGTGAAATGATGCCTATTTAGGCATTGTCAACCTGGCACTTGGCCTGGATTTTGGTGGCTAAATTAATCTTTTAAAATCTGATTTAGAAATTCTCTTTCACTAGGACAGGTGAAATGATGCCTATGTAGTTGCTGTCAACTTGGCACTTGGCCTGGATTCTGCTGGCTAATTTATAAATCAGATTTCTGAAGCATAATGCTAAATTTTGTTAGTGAGTCTTTGTAAAGGAGTTTCTGGTATCAAATTACTTTTTATTCAATGAAGTATAATCTGTACATTATTGTATTTGAATGCAATAGTAACGTCATAAATAAATATGGGCAGCATTTCCAAAGGAGTTTTAGTACAAAAAAAATCTGCATGGCATTTATAAATTTTAGTCTACTTGTGATAACTTGTGGCTTTAATGTGCTAGGATAAAGGTTATTTTGTAAAGTTGGGAAATACATAAATTAAGTTTCTCATGAACTTTTATTTTCACTTTATCTATCTTTACATCTACTCTGCTGGTTAGAATTCAAGTGAAGCCTGAATTCAAGCTCTTGTATAACCTGAATTGAGACTTTCTGGAGCGTGGAATTTAAGTCTTTGTTTTGAAGTCAGTTTTGGACTTGCTACCTGGTTTAAACTACCCAAGTGTAGAGTCAATGCAAAGCTGGAGTTGCTTCGTGCAAATGCCAAACTTGCAGTGTAAATGCACCATCAGCATGGATAATATTATAAATGCTCCATTAGTCAAAAATACTTTAATGCAAAGGATTTGGTCACATGTCGTAGTTTTGGTGCATGTTGCAGATCACTGAGTTAATTGCTGTAGAAACATCCCTTTCACGTGTGGCGATTTGTAGCCTGGATCTACGGATTGTGATTGTAGAGACTCCAACTTTATTTTCATGATATGGCTGACCAGGAATCTCTCCCACTCTTACTGTCTGCTATTGGCATAGTTTCCATGGAATCCTTACCGTACAGAAGGAGGCCATTCGGCCCAAGAAGTCTGCACCGATTCTCCAAAAAAGCACCCTATCCCCACAACCGCATTTAACCTGCACATCTTTGGTCACTAAGGGGTAATTTAGCATGACCACATCTATGGACTGTGAGAGGAAACTGGAGCATCTGGAGGAAATCCATGCAGCCATTGGGAGAATGTGCAAACTCCACATAGTCACCCAAGGCCAGAATCAAACCTGGATCGCTGGAAGTGTGAGACAGCATTGCCACCATGCTGGCATGTTTTGGAAGGATTTGTAGGTTGATGATCAACCTTTTCCATTGTATTATGAACACATCTGGACTATCAGGTCCTGGAGTGGGACTCAAATCCAAAGATTCTGACTTTAGTGGCAAGGTTGCTACCTACTGCGCCACAAGACCTCCTCACCGTAGCCACTGACAGATCTCCTTCCTGAGATCACCCATGGATTTAGGAAGTTTGGGGGCTGGCGTACCTTCCACTAGTTGGAGTCGTACCTAGCACAAAGGAAGATGGTTGTGATTGTCAAAAGACCAATCATCTCAAAACCTGAGACTTTTAACTTTTAATTTAATTTGCAATGTTCGAAAAGATGTTTGAGATTCTGCATGTATAATTCTTTTTATTTTTTCTGGTCTTTTTCATTTGGTTCTGTTTGAAGGTGTTTGACTAGATAAGATTTTGTTACGGGAGGAGGGGTGGACCTTTGTGCTCAGACCTTGGGAGGGACTGTTTGTTTTTTTGCTCTTTGCCATTGCTTTGGGAACTTGTACTAAGAGTGGAGGGGGGGGAAGAGAACCAGCAGGCAGTAGGATGCTATGCGCCAGGGACGGGCTGCCAGGCCAGCTGGGAGGGCTAGTCCACGGAAGCAAAGTGGGGGGTGAGCTGAAGATCAATGTAGTGGGGGGGAGGGGAGACACCGGTGGAGACTGCTGACGAGGAGGGGACTTTCAAGGTGTTGGAGGAGGAGAGTGGACGATGGTAGCTGCTGGGGGGCAAACCAGATGAGGTGTGGGCATGGGCCAAGGGCTGGCCTCGGAAAGGTCATGGTTGATCGACAGGGGAGGGGGGTACAGCGCCCCTGACCAGGTTGATCACGTGGAACGTATGTGGGCTGAATAGGTTGGCCAAAAGGTCCCCTTGAGGCAGCTGAAGGCGGACGTGGCCATGTTGCAAGAGACACATTTGAAGCTGGGAGACCAAGTTAGATTGAAGAAGGGATGGGTCGGGCAGATGTTTCATTCGGGACTGGACTTTAAAACAAGGGGGGTGGCAATTCTTGTTAACAGGAAGGTGGCATTCGAATGGGAAACATAGAGGCAGACCTGGGGGGGTAGATTTATTATTGTTAGTGGGAAGCTGGAGGGAATGGCTGTGGTGTTGGTGAATATTTCCGCCCCAAACTGGGATGATGATGTGTTTATCAGGAGGGTGCTGGGGAGGATTCCGGACCTGGACTCGCACCGACTGATTATGGGGAGATTTTAACACGGTTCTAGATCCGAGACTAGACCAGTCGAGTTCCAGGTCGGGAAAGGTTTCAGCAATGGCGAAAGAGCTGAGGGGGTTCATAGAGCCCATGGGAAGGGTGGATCCGTGGAGGTTCAGGAGGCCAAGGAGCAAGGAGTATTCATTTTACGCCCATGTGCACAAGGTGTATTCCAGGATAGACTTTTTCATACTGGAAAAAACGCTGTTAGGTGGGGTGGCTGGCACTGAATATTCAGCAATCGCGGTGTCGGATCACGCCCCACACTGGAGAGACCTACGAGCGAACACAGGAAAGACCCAGCGTCCACAATGGAGGTTAGATGTAGGGCTGCTAGCGGAGGATGAGATCTGTGAGCGGGTGAGGGAGGCCATCCGAGGGTACATAAAGAGCAACGACACGTGTGAAACTGCGGCAGGAGTTGGTTGCGAAGCACTGAAGGCGGTTATCAGAGGGGAATTCATCTCGAGTCGGGCCCACAGGGAGAAGACGGAATGAGCAGAGTTGGACAGGCTGGTAGGGGAAATTTTAAAGGTGGACAGGTAATATGCGGAGTCTCCAGATGACGAGCTCCTGACGGAGCATCAGAGACTTCAAATGGAATTTGGGCTCCTGTCCACAGGTAAGGCAGAGGGGCAGCTGAGGAGGGTAAAAGGGGCGGTGTACAAATATGGGGAGAAAGCTAGTAGGATGTTAGCACATCAGCTGAGAAAACAGGAGGCGCCGATGGAAATTGGGAAAGTAAAGGATATGAGGGGGGAGGTGGTGGTGGACCTGGGGGCGGTAAATGATGTGTTTCGTGAATTCTATGGGCGACTTTATAAAATGGAACCCCCAGCCGGGGAGAAGCGTTTTCTAGGTGGGCTAAAGTTCCCGAAGGTAGATGAGGAGCTGGTGGAAGGCTTGGGGGGGCCCAATTGGCCTCTGGGAGGTGATAGATGGATTGGGGACGATGTAATCGGGTAAGGTCCCGGGACCTGATGGATACCCAGTGAAGTTCTACAAAAAGCTTTCTGGGTTACTGGAGCCGCTCCTGGTTAAAGCTTGCCATCTTTGCTGTCGAGATGAAGGTCCAGCTGTGCAGTTTCAGTGGGTATAAAATATCCCCGGATCACGGGAAGCGCTATGCCAGAATTGATGGGAAGGTTTTCCAGTTTCTGAACTCCAAATGCGAGTCAGCCTTCCTCTCCAAGAGAAACCCTCGACAGATCAACTGGACTGTCTTGTACAGGCAAAAGCACAAAAAAGGACAGTCTGAAGAGATTCAGAAAAAGCGCTCCCGTCGTGCAGTGAAGTTCCAACGGGCTATTACTGGTGCCTCTCTTGCTGAGATTATGCAAGAGGACTGAGGTGCGCAAGGCTCAACGTGAACATGCAATCAGGGCTGCCAAGGAGGTTAAGAAGGCCAAAGCAGCAACAAAGAAAGTCAGTGCGGCTACAGCTAAGGCTGCTCAGAAGACAGCACCCAAACAGAAGTTTGCTAAGCCAATGAAGTCTCAGGCTCCATGTGTTGGTGGAAAACGCTAAATAGCATTAACTGTTGATGTACAATAAAACCTGGACCAAAAAAAAGCTTCTAATGAGTCCAAGGAGTCGGGAGCTCCCCCCCCAACGTTATCACAAGCATCAATCTCTCTCCTTTTGAAGCGGGATAAGGACCCAGAGAGCTGTGGATCATACAGGCCGATCTCTCTTTTGCACGTAGACGGTAAATTTCTGGCAAAGATCTTGGCCAGGCGTATCGAGGACTGTGTCCCAGAGGTAATCGGGGAGGATCAGATGGGATTTGTGAAGGGTAGAAACCTGGCGTCCAATATTAGACGGCTCTTAAATATTATAGTGATGCCAGCGGAGGGACGTGAGGTTGAGGTGGTAGTAGCCATGGATGCAGAAAATGCCTTTGACTGGGGGGAGTGGAAGTACCTATGGGATATTTTAGGCAGGTTTGGCTTCAGGCATTGATTTGTGGATTGGGGCCGGTTGCTATACCAGGCTCCGGTGACAAATGTAAGAACCAACTGGGTCCGGTCAGAATATTTTGGTGTTTGCCGGGGACAAGACAAGGATGTCCGCCCTCCCCACAGCTGTTTGCCCTGGCCATGGCTGGAATAATGGAGGCACTGGAAGAATTTTTGCGGTTTTCAGGCTACAAGGTAAATATGGGAAAGAGCGAGGAGTTTGCGTTTCAGGCACGGGGGCAGGAAAGCAAATTGAGGGAGTTACCGTTTAAAATGGTGGGGAGGAGTTTCAGGTATCTGAGGATTCAGGTGGCTCAGGATTGGGGGCAGCTTCACAAGTTAAATTTGGGTAGAGCAGTCGATCAGATGAAAAGGGATTTCCGCAGGTGGGACATGCTCCCGCTGACACTGGCGGGGAGGGTGCAGACAGTGAAGACGAAGGTCCTCCCGAGGCGTCTCTTCTTTTTTCAATGTTTCCTGAGTTTTGTCCCAAAGGTCTTTTTTAGGAAAATGAATGCGATGATCTTGGGTTTTTGTGGGCTGGTAAAACCCCGAGGGTGAAGAAAGCACTCCTGGAATGGGGTCCCGGGGAGGAAGGCTTGGCCTTCCCGAGTTTTATTAACTATTACTGGGCTGCTAACATATCGATGGTCAGGAAGTGGGTAGTGGGGGCGGGGGCGGTTTGGGGGCATGTAGAGGCGGCATCTTGTAAGGGCACGAGCTCGGAGGTTTTATTAACGGCGCCTCTGCCGTTCTCACCGGCTCGGTACTCCACAAGCCCGGTGGTGGTGGCACCTGAGGGTATGGGGACAATGGAGACATCACATGATTTTGGTGGGGGCGTCAGTGTGGTCACCGATTTGTGATAATCACCGTTTTGTTCCGGCGGGGGCTAGATGGGGGCTTTAGGAGGCGGCAGCGGACAGGGATTGAGAGATTTGGGGATCTCTTCATTGAGGAGAGTTTCCCGAGCCTGGAGGCATTAGAGGGGGAGTTTGAGTTGCTGGGTGAGAACAGAAGATTTCGGTACTTGCAGGTACAGGACTTTGTTCAGAGGCAGTTTCCAAGCTTTCCTCTCCTCCCCTGAGGGGACTACAGGATAAGGTGTTGTCAAAAACGGGAGTTGGGGAGGGGGTCTCGGAGATATACAAGGAATTGATGGAGTGGGCAGGGATCCCTATCGGGGAGATGAAGAGGAAGTGAGAGGAAGAGTTGGGAGGGGAGTTGGAAGTCGGACTATGGGAAAAGGCCTCGAGGAAAGTCAATTCATCCTCGTTGTGTGCCAGGCTTAGCCTGATCCAGTGCAAGGTAGTTCATAGGGCTCATATGACTGTGGCCCGGATGAGTTGGCTTTTTGAGGATGTGGAGAATAGGTATGGACGTTGTGGGGGAAGCCCGGCGAATCATGTGCATATGTTCCGGGCGTGTCCGAAGTTGAGGGGATTCTGGCAGGGATTTGCGGACGTCATGTCAGAGGTCCTGGAAGGGAGGGTGACTCCGAGTCTGGAAATGGCAATATTTGGGGCATCGGAAGATCCAGGGGCCCGGGGGGGGGGGCGGCTATGTCGGAGCCTCCAAAGTCAGGCATATGGGTTAGCGACATGGCAGGGTTTCTCAGTCTGCAAAAAAATTAAGTTCGCCTTGAGAGGTTCAACCCAGGGGTTCGCCCGGAGGTGGCAGCCGCTCATCCACTTCTTTAAGGAAAATTCAACGCAGCAGTAAGGGAAGGGGGGGGGGGCAGGGAGAGGGGGGGCAGCGAGTGGGGAAAAGGGGCGTAGGAAATGGGAGGCATGGTAGTGTAAGACCAGGACGGAACTTAATCTACAGGTAATCAGGAGATAGGGCGGGGGCGTAGTAGGGTGGGGGCGTAGTAGGGTATGTTATTTTAATATTGCGTGTGTCAGCCCGCTCGGTTGTTTAAGAAATGTTAAATTGCTAAACTGTAAATATTACAAATGCTTCAATAAAATATTTTCCAAAACAAAAGACCAATCATCTCGGCCCAAGGACGTTGCTGCAGTAGTGTCCAGGCCCAACCATCTTCAGCTGCTTCGTCAGTCACCTTCACTCTAAAGTAGCAGCATAAGTGGAGATGATGCTTGATCGCACAATGTTCAGTACCATTCACAACTCCTTGGATACTGAAGCAATCTGCTTCCGTACACTAAGACCTGGATAGCGTTCAGGCTGGGCAAGTGACTTGCTCGCAAAATAAGTGCCAGGCTAACGAGAGAAGATCTTAACCATCTCCTCTTGACACTCAATGGCATGACCATTGCTGAATCCCCTATCATCAGTATTCTGGGGGATTTACCATTGAACAAAAACCTAACCAGACAAGCCATATAAATACAGAGGCCACAGGAACAAGAGTAGAGACTGAGAATATTTTGGTACTTTGCTCACGGCCTGACTTCCGAAAGCCTGTCTGCCATCTACTGGCATCAGTCAGGAGTGTGATGGAACACTCTGTATGCTTGGATGAGTGCAACCCCAACAACACTCAAACTCAACATCATCAAACAAAGAAGCCTGCTTGCTCGGCACCTCACACGGCACTTTAAATATTCACTTGCTCCAGAACTGGCAGGCAATGATAGGAGTGTGTACCATCTCCAAGAGGCACTGCACCAACTCACCAAGGCTCTTTTGATAACCCCTTCCAAATCTTGGGTGCATATGAACTAGTGCCTGAAGCCTACAGACAAAGGTTTAGAAATATAAGGAAAGAATTTGGTCAAACATACATGGAGTTTGAAAGGATCAAACAGAATAATTTTGATAGGTAGATAAGGGCTTTGAATATAGACCAAACATATGAAGCTTTCTGAGAAATTATACCTTTGGAGGAGTTTAAAAATTCAATTCCTGATGTAGTGAGAACTCGTGTGGAAGAGCCGAGGGTTAAAACTGTGAGGTTAGCAGCAGAAATGGCAGATGATTATGAATTAGTTCATAAATCAAAGCTTGGTTTCCGACATTAGTTTCAGCCTGTGAGGGATAGAAACTGGGGAAAAGAGAAATACTCAAGTGGTAGCACGGTAGCATAATGGCTTCACAGGTCCAGGGTCCCAAGTTCGATTCCCGGCTTGGGTCACTGTCTGTGCGGAGTCTGCACGTTCTCCCCGTGTCTGCATGGGTTTCCTCCCACAGTCCAAAGATGTACAGGGGTAGGTGGATTGGCTATGATAAATTGCCCGTAGTGTCCAACAACAAAAAAGGTAAGGTGGGGTTACGGGGATAGGGTAGAAGTATGGAGAGAGGGTGGAGGTGTGGGCTTATGTAGGGTGCTCTTTCTGCCGTTCCCGCCGGCATGGTACTCTACCAGCCCCAAAGTGGTGGCGGCCTTGAGAGTCTGGGGCCAATGGAGGGGATATGTGGGAGCAATGGAGCTCATCAAACAAAGACCATCGGTCTGGTCCCCAATCTGCAATAATCACCGGTTTGCCCCGGGGAGGATGGGCGGGGGTTTCCGAATATGGCGGAGAGCAGGGATTGAGAGGATGGGGAACTTGTTTATAGAGGGGAACTTTCCGAAAAGTATGGCGCTGGAGAAGTTTGCATTGGCGGGGGGAAATTAATTTTGATATCTGCAGGTGCGGGACTTTCTGCGCAACAGGTACCAACCTTTCCACTCCTGCCGCAAAGGGGGATTCGGGACAGGGTAGTTTCCAGAGGATGGATAGGGGAGGGGAGCATTTCTGTCATTTATAAGGAACTTGTGGGATCAGAGGAGACGCAGACTGAGCAGCTGAAGCGAAAGTGGAGGAGGAGCTGGGGGGAGAGATGGAGGAGGTCCTTTGGGCGGACATGTTGAGTAGAGTCAACGCGACCGCAACTTGTGCCAGACTCAGCCTGATTCAATTCAAGGTCGTTCACCGGGCTCACATAACAGTGGCCCAGATAAACAGATTCTTTGGGGTGCAAGAAAGGTGCGCAAAATGTGCGAGGGGACTAGCGAACCATGTCCACATGTTCTGGGCATGTCCAAAGCTGAGGGGATTTTGGCAGGGGTTTGCTGACATCATGTCCAAGGTATGAAAAGCAAGGTTGGCATTGAGTCCAGAGGTGGCGATTTTCGGGGTGTCACAGGATCCGGGAATCCAGGAGGAGAAAGAGGCAGATGTTCTGGCCTTTCTTTCCCTGGTAGCCCACGAAAAGAGGGGCTAGTTCACAGAAACTTTTAGATATCGTGAATGAAGGGCGCCTGTTTCTGTGAATGTTTTTTTTAAAGGGGGAGAATCAGGTGTGTGTTTTAGTTTCTTGAAATTTTAGTTTCTTGAAATTTTGTTTTTACCTAATTGTTTTTTTTCTCCAAGGAAGGGGAGACTGTTAAGTAATGGGTTAAGAGACATTGCAATTAGTTGTCTCATTTATGTTAACTGTTCAATGATTGTCTCATTTATGTTAACTGTTCAATGATTGACACTGATATGTAAAGGGGCTTCAGGTGGACTCTGGAGCTTGTGATGATCTGTAGAGTTCTGTGCAGAGTGAGTTTGATCCATTAAAGGTGTGTTGGTGGAAAATGAGCTGAACTCTTGCCTCTTCATACCACAGCATCTAGTACATTTTACATGCACTATGTTTATATTTTCATGTACATTGTTTATATTGCTGCTGTTACAATGCCAAAAAATACCTCAATAAAATGTTTATTAAAAAAAAAAGTTAGGGTGCTCTTTCCAAGGGCTGGTGCAGACTCGATGGGTTGAATGGCCTCATTCTGCATTGTAAATTCTGCGTTAAGAGGCAAAGGTGATCTGATGGGAGATAATAAGGAGAGTGTACCTCAGATTAAAAAGGAAATCCAGGAGGGTGGAAGAGACATGAAAAGTTTAAAATGTTTTCACTAATAAACTAGGCCATGTAAAGTCACAGTGTTGGTGGTTGAAGAAAAGCACTGGGAAGGCTGAGATGGTAAAACAGGATAAGACCGTGGGGTTTGTTAGTGGTAAAGGAAAGTCCAAGTGAAGTGAAGGAGGTGCAAAAGATTGTGCAGCCTGATCAAGAGGTGATTGATAAGAAGGTGCCGGATCTCTTTAAAGAATTTACTTGTCTGGGTAAAGTTTACTCGTGTGAATCAGGAGGAGCAGGTAAAGAGGTCACAATTTTAAGAGATACGAGAGCTAGTCAATCTTTGATGGTAAGAGATGAGGAGTTATGTAGTTTGGGAGGTATATTGCCAGAAAAGGTGGTAATATGTGGAACTCGGGGTGAGAGTAGTGTTCCACTATATAAACAACGGAAGCCTAATTTTATTCTAAATAGGGCAGCACGATGGCACAGTAGTTAGTATTGCTGTTACACGGCACCGAAGTCCCAGGTTCCATCCCGGCCCTGGGTCACTGCCCGCGTGGAATTTGCACAGTCTCCCCGTATTTGCGTGGGTTTCGCCCCCATAACTCAACGATGTGCAGGATAGGTCACCAATTAAATTGCCCCTTAATTGGAAAAAAATGAATTGGGTACTCTAAAGGTCACAAATTACAACTCGATGGATGTTTCTCCATCTTTAGCTGAATCAAAAGTAGCTGAAAGTATATCCCTATATTTTTAATTATCAAATTGAATGAGTTAACAATTGGCATTATTCCTGGATCCTGTTCTAAAAGGGCAGCACGGTAGCATGGTGGTTAGCATAAATGCTTCACAGCTCCAGGGTCCCAGGTTCGGTTCCCGGCTGGGTCACTGTCTGTGCGGAGTCTGCACGTCCTCCCCGTGTGTGCGTGGGTTTCTTCCGGGTGCTCCGGTTTCCTCCCACAGTCCAAAGATGTGCGGGTTAGGTGGATTGGCCATGCTAAATTGCCCGTAGTGTCCTAAAAAGTAGGGTTGCGAGGGGGGTTTGTTGGGTTACGGGTATAGGGTGGATACGTGGGTTTGAGTAGGGTGATCATTGCTCGGCACAACATCGAGGGCCGAAGGGCCTGTTCTGTGCTGTACTGTTCTATGTTCTATGTTCTATAAGGTAAGGTTGGAAAGTGCAGTGAAGAGTGGTGAAGTGATAGTAGGAGTAATAGAGAAACTATCTTGTCCAGGAATACAGTTTATCTTGGGTAATGCTATAGCTGGATCGAAGGTGGGAGTGATGCCTCCTGTAGTTGATGGGCCAGAGGAAAATCAGACAACTGAAGTGTTGAGAGATGAGTATCCTGGGTTTTTTCCAGATTGTGCAGTAACAAGGTCGCAAAGTCACAGGTTAAGACAAGAGGAGAAATCAAAGAGTGAAGATTAAGTTGAAGTGCAATTATCAGAAACTATTTTTGATCGGATGGTAGAAAATAAGCAAGAACAGGTGGAGGATGGGGCGGATATTTTTAGTTCAGGAAAATTGGCAGAGTTACAACAGAAAGAATAAACCGGATGAATCAGAAAGCATACACGGAAGAGGAATCTGAGTGTATACCAGTGTTATTACCGTGAAAGTGATGCCTTGATGAGAAAATGGAGACCTTTACATATGCAGGCGGATGAAAAGTGGGCAGAAGTTCATCAAGTAGTATTGCCGATAAGGTATAGAGTTGCACATGTGGTACAGTGGGTGGTCATTTGGAGTAAGGAAAACTCGAGCTAAAATACGAAAAAAAATTATTGGCCTGGCCTACATAAAGGTTTTGTCGATCATGTCACACATGTCAAGTGATAGGGAAACCTCAAGCAGTGATAAAACCTGCAGCATTCCAACATTTGAGGAATCTTTTACAAAGGTCTTAATTGATTGTGTAGGACCGCTTCCTAAAACGAAAAGTGGAATCAATACCTTTTGACTGTAATGGGTGTGTCTACTAGGTTTTCAGAGGCCATTCCAGGATGCAATGTTACAGCTAAAAAGATTGTGGAGGAGTTACTTAAATTCTTTACTAGATATGGACTACCCACAGAAATACAATCCGATCAAGGCTCAAATTTTACCTCCAAAAGTTATTCAAAGAAGTCATGGATAGCTTAGGAATAAAACAATTTAAATCAACTGCGTCCCATCCAGAATCGCAAGGAGCATTAGAAAGGTGGCATCAGACATTAAAGACAATGTTGAGGGCTTATTGTCAAGATTATCCAGAGGATTGGGATAAAGGAATTCCATTGGGACTGTTTGCAATTAGGGATGCACCTAATGAGTCAACCAAATTTAGTCCTTTTGAACTAATTTTTGGTCATGAGGTAAGAGGACCACTTCAATTGATTAAGAAAACATTGTGAGTGAGAAACTAGAACTTACATTATTGGATTATGTGTCAAATTTTAGGGAACGATTAAAGAGAGCAGGTGAATTGGCTAGACACCATTTAAAAGTTGCACAACATGTGATGAAACGGGTAGCGGACAAGAAATCCAAAGTTTGTAGTTTTGCCTGTTTAGTATTGTTACCAGTGGTAGATGAACCTTTAAAAGCAAGGTTTTGTGGACCTTATCAGGTTGAAAGGAAATTTAGTGAGGTGAATTATGTGGTAAGAACGCCAGATAGAAGGAAAACTCACCGAGTGTGTCATATTCTTAAAAGGTACTTTGAAAGGGAAGGAGAGAAAAAAGAGGAGGTTGTCATGATTCTAATTCAAAGTGACGAACCAAATCCAGATGACTGAATTTGACATACCTCAAATTAAATTGGAAAACGAGGATGTTCTTAAAAATTGGGATAGATTGTTGAGTTGCCTTCCAGAGGAAAAACTAACTGACCTGAAAGAGTTATTGATATCAAATGGGCAAGTTTGTGGAGATAAGTTGGGAAGCACTAAAATGGCTATACATGATATAGATGTGGGAAATGCTGTTCCAATCGAACAACATTCATATCGACTTAACCCTTTAAAATTGGCACAGGTTAACAAAGAGATTGAAAGCATGCTTAAAAATGGCATAATTGAAGTGGGTTGCAGCCAATGGCACTTACCCATTGTGATGGTACCGAAACCGGACGGTACCCAACAGTTGTGTGTGGACCATAGAAAGGTTGATGCAATTAACAAAACTGACTCTTATCCTATCCCACGCCTGGAGTATTACATTGAGAAGGTGGGACAATCCGCTTTTATTTCCAAATTGGATTTACTTAAAGGTTACTGGGAGGCACCTTTATCCGACCGGGCGAAGGAGTTTTCAGCTTTTGTGACTCGAGATGGTATATACCAATTCAAAATTATGCCATTTGGCATGAAAAACGCACCAGCCACATTTCAACAGTTAACTAACAAAGTTGTTTCAGCATTACCCAGTTGTGTGGTATACATCGTCGATCTGGTAATGTTTAGCCAGACATGGACAGAACAGTTGAAGCATTTGATGCAGTTGTTTGATCGACTTCAAGAGGCGGGTTTGGTGATAAACCTAGCCAAAAATGAATTTGGAAAAGCCCAAGTCACTTTCCTTGGCCATACAATCGGACAGGGCCGAATGGTCCCACGGGATGTGAAAACAAAAGTTATTGGGGAGTTTCCGATACCCTCGACACAACGGGACGTAATGCGATTCCTGGGTATGAGTGGCTTTTACCGGAAATTTGTACCGAATTTTAGTAGTGTGGTCGCTCCACTGACGGACTTGCTGAAGAAGCGTAACAAATTCCAGTGGACAGCGGAGTGTCAGCAGGCAGTTGATGGCCTGAAGGCTGTGCTAACCACTGCTCCTATGTTAGTCATCCCAAATTACGCAAAACCTTTCAAAGTGGCTGTTGATGTGAATGATGTGGGCGTAGGTGTGGTGCTTCTACAAGATGCACTGACTTTTTAGGCGTGATTCCGGGATAACAATGTCAGACTTTCAATGGAGTTTACTGTTATTGCCATTTCATTTAAAAATAATACATATGGCAGGATGAGAAAATGTGTTAGCCGATGCTTTGTCAAGAATGTGATGACAAGTTACAGGCAGAAGAACTGAAATGGACTATGTTATTATGCCTGTTTGTGTGTGTTGTTTTTTTTTTTAAACGAAAAAGTATATTTACTGTCTGCATTTCTCAAAGGAAAGTAAAAAGGTGAAACATGAAACCATCTTGAAGTTGATGGTTTATTTTTTTTCTTGGGGGGAGGTGTCATGGAAATGTCACTTTAAGAAATGTTTGTCTGCTCAAGTGACTGCAGTGATGTCAGAGTATGGGTGGAGTCGAGCTCTGGCTCTGCTTTTTAGTTTCGCTTTGAGGAAAAGCTTGGGTGTGTCTTGTATTTTATTGTTCCGTTTTAGTGTTGGAGCTACAGCCAGCCAAAGAAGGTGTAATTTTAATTTCTCTACCATCTAAAGACTATCTCTAGATCATTTGGTGAATTCAGGGTGATAACTGCTCTCAGTAGAGAATTTAAACCTGATGTGCTTCTGTAAAAAGGGTTTTTGTCTTATGGATGTTAAAAAGAAAGTTTAAGGATTACTTAGTGTTGTATTCTTTGGGGGTGTAATTGCATTGATGGTTGCTAAGATGTTCACTATGTTTTAAAAAGGTTAACTGAATTCATATAATAACCATTGTTTTGTTTTAAAAATTACTTTTAAATTTATGCTGCACCACGCCTGTAGAGTGGGCTATGTGCTCCCCATACCACAATCTAGTAAAAGTTGTGGCTCAGGTGAACTCAGTGATACACTTGGGGTTCTCTAAACCCTGGCCCATAACACTATCATAAATCCTAATTTGAACATTAAATCTGTTAGTGCTGCTTTATGAAAATATTTTTTGAAAGAAAGAAATGCACTGGATTCCTTTTGTCTACATACAGTTTCTTGTAAAAATTCAACTGTTTTTTAAAATATATATTTAGAGTACCCAATTCAATTTTTCCAATTAAGGGGCAGTTTAGTGTGGTCAATCCATCTACCCTGCACATCTTTGGGTTCTGGGGGTGAGACCCATGCAAACACGGGGGCGAATGTGCAAACTCCACACTGACAGTGACCCAGGCCAGGATCGAACCTGGGACCTTGGCCTAGTGAGTCATCAGTGCTAACCACTGTGCTGCCCAGAATTCAATTAAGTTAATCAGGCGTTGAGGACAATTTTGAACTTCATGTAAAAAGCAAATATTTTGTTCATATTTTTCATTCTTGGACTTACTGAATGTTTGTTTGAAATTTAAAATTTAATTTGAAAACAACTGCTCATGAGGATGTACATGTATGAAGCATTGGATTTGCGTTTTCAATTTGTATTTTAGATTTGCGCAATAAAGGTGTAAAGCCTTACTTCGGATTGGTGGGCATTTTCCCTTTGAAATGAAAATCTGGATTTTATTGCCAAAATACTGATTTTTGGTATCTGAAATATTGATTTCTGTTGGGAAAGGTTGGCAGCTCTGCTGTTAATGGTTTGAGAGTGAGAAATTTGACAGGTCAATGCTGGACCAACAACGGCCCACTGGATCTGGTTAGCTCAATTAACTGATGGCTAGCGAGTGGTTCAGAATTGCACCAAACAGTGGGTTTGATTCCTATTTCAGCTTCTTGTGACCTGCGTTCTTGCCCTGCCCCTGAGAGTGGAAGGCGATGGCAAACTACAACTGACAAAAAAAACTGCCAAGAATAAGGCTCAGAATGAAACATCAGCTGACATTGAGCCAAGGACCTACCTTCAGGCAGAGCGCATATCCTACCATATCAAAAGATGATGCCGACTACTACAGGATGTGAAAGCCTCCAGCCAGACCAAATTGCATTCACTGCTAGCGATAAGTAAAACCATTGGAAAGGAATTAAATTAGAAAATTGGGGGAGGATATAATAGGTAATAAATTCACTGAAACCTCAGAAAAAGGTTTATATAAATATATATGTGCTTCAGGAAGAAGAGAAAAGGAAAATAGGAGGTTGCAGTGGCACAGTTTGCCAGGATAGGGCTATATGTTGCTGAGAGACAGGATTGGCAATTGAATATCTTCAGTTGTATATGGGAGATAGCAAAAGACACAACTAATAGTGAGAATATGGAAAGGCCATTCCTGAATAGAGGTGGTTATTCTGCTGTGGGGCACTTGTTAAGACTTTAGTTGTTATCGTGGGATTTTAATCTTCCTGGCATATACTGGAAGTTACGGTAGAATAATCTCTGTGTACAAGAGAATTTTCTGAAGTATTTATGCTGTAAGAGCTGGTGGAGTGTGAAAGGGCAGAAGAATAAGGAGTTCAAACTTGAAATGCAGCAGAACAGGATTTATTTTCTATAATTGTGTAAAGTGAATGAAAAATTAACCCTGGAGGACCGGATTGTTGTGCATGAGAAACAATTAGCCACACCCAGCAGAGCGAATGAAGGATTTCTCAATGGTACTGCCAGAATATAGTCAGCATAGTGCTAGATCATTTGAGACCATAGAAATAATGGGGAGGATGATGACACAGATAAAGACTTGCACGGGAAGTGCTTGAGAAACAATTAGCCACACCCAGCAGAGCGAATGAAGGATTTCTTGATGGTACTGCCAGATTATCGTCACCACGGTTCTAGATCATTTGAGGCCATAGAAATAATGGAGAGGATGATGACAGAAATAAAGACTTGCACAGGAAGTTTAACGAATTAAACACCAGATTGATCAAATCTGGAAAAAGAGCAATTGCTGGATTGATGTTTGGATGTACTCCTTTAATAAGAAGTCAATTCTAAACGTTGATGTAGTTGTTGAGTTGGTGTAGAAGGAAAAGGTTCACATTCTTGTGGTATTGGAGCATGTTCTGAACAATGAAAGGTCTTCATTGGAATTAAAACAATGCCAGCATCCTTACATGGAGGTTATATAGAGCTATGGGAACCGATTTAAACTAGATTTGTGTGGGATCGGAAAGTATACATTTGTGGAACAGAGCTACATGAATAAAATGGTTAGACCAGAAGTTGGAAGGTTACCTGAAACCAGAAGGGGAGTAAAACTAGGAAAGAAACTTAGCAGTGATGGCAACAAAAATTGGGGGGGGGGGGGGGGGGGGGGGGGGGGGAGGAGAAGAAGTGGGAGGGGGGGGGTGATAAATTATGTAATAAATGATGCCAGTGAACTAGATGCAAGATGCACCACACGGGAGTGTAGGAATGTCTGAGGGAGTTCACTTGAGACCGAATCCATATGAATTGAATTAAGCAATCCTTTGACAACCATCAAACAATGTGAGTAAGGCAGGGATGGCACCTACAGATTTCTTAGATATGAGACAAGTTAGTAGCTTATTGAAAAAATAAAGGAGGGACTACGGCCTCTGATCGCAATGTGTCAATTGTTTAGTAGGACTGAAGGGAAGACTCATGTATTCAACAAGGAAAGAAATAGTAAAGCGGGTAACTATGTAGGTCAGTTGGTCTAATTTCAGTTGTGGACAATTTAGGTATCGATCGTATAATGATGATTTGCAATTAGCATAAAATGACTTTACATGGGATTTACAGCACAGAATGGATCATGCTGGTGTTTTGATCCCCACGAGCCTTATCCCGTTGCACTGTATCTCACCCCTATCGATATATCCTTTTTTGCCTCTCTTTCATTCCTATTTAGTTGACCCTTCAAAGCATCCAAACTACTGATTTAAGGTTCCTTTGAGGAGTCCAGTCAAAGCTAAGTTTGCGACACCACGGGTGGCTCAGCTGTACAGGAGGGAGGAGGGGAAGAACCATTGTGATAAGGGATTTGTTAGTTTGTGGAACAGACGGGCCTTCTGTGATCGCAGATGTGATTCCAGGATGGAATGTTGGCTTCCTGCTGCTGAGGTAATGGATATCACAATGGCTACACAGCATTCTGGAGGTGAGGGTGCACAGCCAGTGATCGTGGTCCATATCAGCACTAACAATATAGGTAGAAAAATGGATTTGTGTGTGTATGAAGGCAAGAAGTACAGTGAATAAAATGGTTGAGCAGAGGCCAGAGATAGACACATGGCAACATTATGTCATTGCTTGGCTTTAGTGGGCAGCATGGTAGCACAGTGGTTAGCACATTTGCTTCTTAGCTCCAGGGTCCCAGGATCGATTCCTGGCTTGGGTCACTGTCTGTGTGTAGTCTGTACGTTATCCTCATGTATGTGTGGGTTTCCGCCGGATGCTCCGGTTTCCTCCCACAATCCAAAGATGGGCAGGTTAGGTGGATTGACTATGCTAAATTGCCCTTGGTGTCCAAAAAAGGTTAGTTGGGGTTACGGGGATAGGGTGGGGATGTGGGCTTGGATGGCGTGCTCTTTCCAAGGGCCGGTGCAGACTTGATGGGCCGAATGGCCTCTCTCTGCACTGTAAATTCTATGAAGAGGGCGAAAATGGTAGCTCAACATCCATGCATATAGTGTGTTCAGGCAGGATAGACAGGGGATAAAAAATGTGGGGGTGTAGCATTAATCGGTAAGGAATCCATTACAGTTGTGAGGAGGGATGACTTAAATGAATCATCAAAAGAGGCCAAATGGTTTGAGCTCAGAAATTGATATGAACAATGTGAAAAGCCCAGAGGGCACAATCCTTTCATTACATTCAAGAAAGCTTTTTTAGCCAGTATGTAACCAGCTCAATGAGAGGGGTCGTAATTTTAGATTTAGTTTGGGGAAATGAAGCAGGGCAAGTGGATCAAGAAGCAGTGGGTGACTATTTTGGATAGTGCCCAGAATACAGTTAGATTTAGCACCAGTAAGGAAAAGTGCAAAGAATGGGGAGAGAAGTTCTAAATTGGAGGAAGACAAATTTGAGGAAGCTGAGAAGTGATCTAGCGAAGTGCATTAGATAAAACTACTTGAAAGAAAACCAGTTGGAAGCATCCAGAAGCGATATTTTACTGGGACATGTGCCCAAAAAGAAAAAGAGTGATGCTGCAAAATCTAGAGAGCCTGGTCATCCAGAAGCATATACGGTAAGATAAATCAGAGAAAAAAAGCTTCTTACAGTCACAAAAAACTTGATACTGAAGAAAGCCTAGATGAGCACAGAAAGTACAGGGGTGAAATCAAAAAGGAAATTAGGAAAGCAAGGAGAGAGAATGGAAAAATATTGACAAGTAAAACCCCAAAATGTTTTATCAGTACATTAAGAACAAGAGGACAACTGATGAAAGGCTAGGGCATATCAGAGATGTACAAAGTAACTTATGAAATGGATATAGAAGATGTGGCAGAGTCCTTATTGGGTACTTTGTCTCTTTCTTCACAAAGGAGAGGGACAATGCAGACATTCTACTTAACGGAATGTGAAATATGTACTGAAGGGACTGTCATTCTTGAACATGAATAAGTCACCAGGCTGCATGGATTGGATCCCATGCTGAAGCCAGGGAGGAATTAGGGGGTGATCTGAGAATCATTTGCCAATCCTCACTTGATACAGGCAAGGTACCAAAGGATTGGAGGTCTGCAAATGTTGTACTATTATTTAAAAAGGGTGCGAGGGATAGGCCAAATAATTGTGCCTGTAATTATTAGTCTGTGTAGTAATCCACGGGAGGCAGGAGTTCTGTCACCACACCAATATTTATTTACAATAACGATATTACAGGAGCAGCTATAAACAGTGTTGCTAGCAGTCCAGTCAACTTAAGACTGCTCACAAAGCCTACACAGGTGATTATATGGGCCCCCTCAATGAGCTATTATTGAGGGAGCTCATACTCCAATTGGCCAACCAATAAAGCCAATTGGAGTTCATTAAACCCCCCCCCCCCCAAAAGGTCCGAGGAATTCCTGCCAGCTGGCATTCCTCTGAGCTTCTTCCTGCTCCTCATGTCTGGGTCTGTCACCTCTGTGTCGTCCGCCGGGTCGTTCTCCGAAGTGGGCGGGGTGTACCTTATAGGTGCCCGTCTTTTCCTTGACGACCTCCTTAGAAGTTGTTCTTTCTCCTCTTCGGGGAGAGGTGTCGCGGCTGCCTCGTCGAGTGTGTCCATCTCCGACTCTGATGACTGGATGTCGGGGTTGGGAGAAATTGTTCGGGGCTGGAGTGTGGGTATCCTTTCCGTCTGGGCTATCCCAGCTTGAGGCGGTCCTGCTTCGCCTGCCTCCAAGTGTGGTTCCGCTGCTCTTATTTGGTCTAGGTGTTTCTTCAGCACCTTACCTCCGATTGAAACCTCATAGGATATGGGCCCTGTTTGGGACTCTACCGTGCCTTTGACCCACGTTGGTCCATTCCCATAATTCTTGACCCAAACCAGTGTCCCCACCTGGAAATGTCTCTGCTGCCGACTATTATCATGCCCCCTGCGTTGGGCCTCCTGTTGTTTCTCCACTTTCCCCGTTAAATTTGGGAAAAGGAGACTCAGCCTCGTTCGCAGCCGCCTTCCCATTAAGAGTTCAGCTGGCGGTATGCCCGTTGTGGAATGCGGTGTGGTCCTGTAATCAAACAGCCAGCGGGAGAGCTTGGTGTCCATTGACACTGCCGGCTGCTTCTTGAGTCCCGCTTTAAGTGTCTGGACCGCTCTCTGCCAGGCCGTTGGTCACTGGATGGTAAGGGGCCGTTTTGATGTGACGGACTCCGTTTTCCTTCAGGAATTTTCCAAATTCCCCACTTGTGAATGCCGTTCCGTTATCCGACACCAATACCTCCGGAAGTCCATGTGTTGCAAACGAGGCCCTGAGTTTTTCAAATGTCGATGCTGTGCTTACCGTGTTTACCCGGTGGACATCCAACCATTTGGAGTGGGCGTCCACTATCACCAAAAATATTGAGCCCATGAAAGGGCCGGCGTGGTCAATATGCAGGCGGGTCCACGTCTGCCTGGCCATTCCCACAGGTGCAATGGCACCGCTGGTGGCGCTCTTTGCCCCTGTTGGCACTCCTGGCACCGACGTACCAAGGCTGCTATGTCTGTGTCCAAACCTGGCCACCAAACGTAGCTTCGAGCTAGCATCTTCATTTTAGACACCCCTGGGTGTCCGTGATGTAACTTAGTTAAGATTGCCTGACGGCCCTGAGCTGGGACGATTAACCGGGCTCCCCATAATAAGATACCGTCTTCTACGGTTATTTGGTCCCTTCTGCTCCAGTATGGGTGCATCTGGGGCTCCACTGGTCTTTCCAGTTCCCCTGTTAGCATTAAATGCTTCATCTTGGCTAAAACTGGGTCTTTTTGCATCCACAACCGAATATGTTGTGCGTCTACTGGTAGGGTGTCCAAAAAATTTAGAGTCATTACTGTCTCCTCTACTTTTGGTATTTGCAGCGGAGTGTAGGGGAGGGGACGTCTGCTCAAAGCATCTGCATGTGCTACTCGCGTTCCCGGTCTGTGCTCCAGAACGTATCTATATGCCGCCAGTAGCAACGCCCAGCGTCGGATTCTAGCTGATGCAATCAGGGGTATTGACTTGTCGTCTTTTAATAACCCTAATAACGGCATATGGTCCGTCACTATGGTGAATTTCCGCCCGTACAGATACTGGTGAAATTTTTTTACTGCGAATATCACCGCCAGTCCTTCCTTCTCGATTTGGGCGTACTTCCTCACAGCCATCGCCAAGGTCCTCGAAGCATAGGCTATTGGCTGTTCTTCCCCATTCCTTCCTCCATGGGCTAAGACGGCTCCTACCCCGTAGGGGGATGCATCACAAGTGACCACCAACTCCTTCCTTGGGTCATAATGCTCTAGGACATTTTCGGATGACAGCTGTTCCTTAATGTCCCTAAATGCTCGGTTTTGGCAGGTGGACCATTTCCATTCTTGCCCCTTTTTTAGTAGCTGGCGGAGGGGTTCTAGGATGGATGCCCTATTTTCAATAAATTTTCCATAATAGGTTACCAACCCTAGAAATGATCGTAACTCCTGGACCGTGGTGGGAGCTGGGCCTTCTTTTATTGCCCTTACTTTGTCTTCTAATGGATGTAAGCCTGACTCGTCTGCAATATATCCCAGGTACGTCACTTGTGGGGCCAGAAAAACACATTTTTCCCTTTTTTAGCTGTACGCCTGCCTTTGCGAAACGCCTGAGCACTTTCTCCAGGTTCCTTAAGTGTTCCCTGTTTGTCCTACCTGTGATTAAGACATCGTCCAAATAAATCGCCACCTGCAGTAGTCCCTGCAGAATATTTTCCATCGTACGCTGGAATATAGCGCAGACTGATGACACTCCAAAAGGTAGCCTAGTATAACAAAAAAGGCCCTTCAGGGTGTTGATCGTAGCGAACTTCTGGGAGCCCTTGTCCAGTTTTAACTGCAGGTAGGCGTGGCTCATGTCTACTTTTGTGAACAAAAGCCCACCTGCCAATTTGGCATGTAGGTCATCTATTTTCGGGATTGGGTATTTGTCCAGCAGCGCGTATTTGTTTACTGTCTGTTTGAAATCTCCACAGAGACGTATCGAGCCGTCTGGCTTCAAAATTGGTACCACCGCCGCTCCCCATTCCGAAAACTGTACTGGTCTGATAATGCTGTCGCGCCGTAACCTTTCTATTTTGTCATCTACTTTCTTCCTTAATGCAAAAGGTACCGGCCTGGCCTTACAAAGTTTCGGATGGGCTTCTGGGTCCACGTGCAAAGTTGCTTTGGCGCCTATGATTTCCCCCAAACCTTCCTGGAAGACCTCCGGGTATTTTTGGAGTACTCCACTCAACTGCCCGCTTCCACTCTGGAAAATTTTCATCCAATCTAATTTTAGGTCTTTCAGCCAGTTCCGTCCAATTAAGCTCGATCCGGAGCCCTCTACTATCGTCAACGGTAATCTGAGCAATTGTTTCTCATATTCCACAGGTACATGAGTCGTGCCTAGAACTTCCAGGGGTTGCCCCGTGTAGGTTTTAAGTTTCGTCGATGTTTTTGTTAGGGTTAGTGGCTGGAGTCCATCTTTGATTTTTCTAAATGCTGCCACTCCCATTACTGATACGGCCGCACCCGTGTCTATTTCCATTATTGTCGGCCGCCCGTTCACCCATGGGGTAATCCTAATGGGTTCTGCTTTCTTCGTTGTAATATTATATAATTGTTCCCCATTGGAGGAGGATGGGGCGTCTAGGTTGTGTACTTCCCTGCGTCCCCACCTGCTATTCCTCTTTTGCCACTTCCTTCTAGTGTTTCTGTCGTTATTACCCCACTCTGTCTGGTGCCAGAAACGGTCCTTCTCTGTTGGGGTAGCCTCAGCCGGTACTTCCCTCTGTCTCCAGTTAGTCCTGGCAGACTTGGGGGCAGTTCTGGGGTTTTCCTTTTTCCCTCTATTCCTCAGGTTTTTCCTGAGAGCCGCTATCTGGTAGCAGGACCAGTTGTGGTAGTCCCTCTCACAGGTATCTACCTCCATTGGCGTGCCCTGTAGTTCCTGCGCCCCACTTGCTGCATTTTCTAGGGACAGTGCGAGCTGTAACGCCTGCCTGCAGTCTAGCTCCGTTTCCGCCAACAGGCGTTTCTGTATTGTGAGGTCGTTTATACCACACACTAACCGGTCCTGAAGCATTTCATTTAGCGTCGGGCCGAACTCACATTTTTCCGCCAGCCTTCTCAGGCGGGTCAAGAAATTCGTGACTGACTCCCTGTCTTCCCGCTTAGCTGTGTAGAATCTGTACCTACGCAAAATGAGGGGTGGTTTTGGGTCGTAGTGCTCTTTCACCAATTCCGTTACTTCTTGGAAAGTTTTCGTGTCCGGCGCATCGGGATAAGTCAGACTACGTATAATGGCGAAAGCGGAGGGTCTGCACGCCGACAGCAGGATAAGCCGTCTCCTTTCGTCCGTCAGTATATCATTGGCCCGGAAGAAGTAACACATTCTCTCCACATACTGGGACCAGTCCTCAATAGCCGGGTCGAATGCCTCTAACCTCCAAAAAAACGGCATTTTTAAAATGGCAAGGCTTACCCTCAGAGTGCGGCAGCTGGTCTCCGCAAAATTCGTAGTTTACGTCGTCGTCACTGTAGTAATCCACGGGAGGCAGGAGTTCCGTCACCACACCAATATTTATTTACAATAACGATATTACAGGAGCAGCTACAAACAGTGCTGCTAGCAGTCCAGTCAACTTAAGACTGCTCACAAAGCCTACACAGGTGATTATATGGGCCCCCTCAATGAGCTATTATTGAGGGAGCTCATACTCCAATTGGCCAACCAATAAAGCCAATTGGAGTTCATTACAGTCTGACTTCGGTGGTGGGCGTATTATCAGAATCCATTCTGAAAGACAAGATAAACTGTCACTTAGAAAGAAACTGATGAATTGGGGATAGTCAGCATGGTTTTGTTAGGAGAAGGTATGTTCTTCTTACTAATTTAATCAAATCTTTTGAGAAGGTAATGCGGAGGATTTGTGAGAGTAGTGCAGTGAATGTTATCTACATGGATTTTAGTAAAGCATTTGACAGGGTTCCACATGGCATACTGGTTAGAAAAGTGAAAGCCTATGGGATGAATGAGAATGTGGCTAGTTGGATCCAAAATTGGCTCAGCCACAGGAAACAATGGTAATGGTCGATGGCTGTTTTTGTGAGAATGGAAAGTGGTTTTTAGTGATATTCCACAGGGCTCAATTGTTGGGTTACTTGCTGTTCGTTGTGTATATTAATGATTTGCGCTTTAATATGGGAGTCATGGATGGGAAATTTGCAGATGACACAAAAATTGGCTTTGCTGTTGATAGAGAAGAGGATAGCTATTGACTCCAGAGTTGTATCAATGGTTTGGTTGAGTCAGCGGATAAGTGGCAAATGGAATTCATAGAATTTCATAGAATTTACAGTGCAGAAGGAGGCCATTCGGCCCATCAAGCCTGCATTGGCTCTTGGAAAGAGGAGGGCAAAGAATAGACAGGAGGATATTAAGAGGGATGAAGGAAGCGAAAGACCATATCCACAGGTGTCTGAAGGTGGCTGCATAAGATGGTGAAGCAAGCTTTCCTTCATTGGAAGTGGTATTGAATACAAAAGCATGGATGTAATGCTGGAACTATATAACATGGTGTTTAGGCCACAACTGGAATTTTCTGTACCATTCTGGTCACCACATTACAGGAAGGACATAATTGCTCTGGAGAGAGCAGAGAAGATTAACAAGAATTTTGACAGGGCTTGAAAATTGTAACTAGGAGGAAATATTGCATTGGCTAGAGTTATTTTCCTTCAAACAGAGGCAGTTGAAGGGTGAAGACATTGAGATGTACAAGATTATAAAGCAGGGGTGGGCAAACTACGGCCCGCCAAAGGTCTTTATGCGGCCCACCAAGTCATTTAAAAAAAAAAAAAATTTTTTTAAATTATTTTTTTAAGGTTAATGGGGGGAGCTGTTGGGTTACTTACTGGTATAGGGTGGATACGTTGACTTGAGTAGGGTGATCATTGCTCGGCACAACGTCGAGGGCTGAAGGGCCTGTTCTGTGCTGTACTGTTCTTTGTTCTATATGAGGCGCCCAGAATCATAACCGGGTGAAGTAATTATTTTACTTAATATACTATGCGGCCCTTTAAAATTGTGAATTTCTGAATGTGGCCCTTGCACGGAAAAGTTTGCCCACCCCTGTTATAAAGGGTCTAGATAGGGTAGATTGGAAAGACCTGCTCCCCTAGTTGAGGGGTCAATTACCAGGTGGCACATATTTCGGGTGAATAGGTGCCTGGAATTCCCTGCCTGGTTTGATGGTGGCGGTAGAAACCCAGGACTCATTTGAGAAGGTATCTGGATCTGCACCTGAAGTGCTGTAACCTGCAAAGCTACGGATCAGATGGTGGAAAATGGGATTAGAATGGATCCTCGTTTTTTTTTCAGCTGGCACAGACACAATGGGTTGAATGGCTTCTTTCTGTGTTCTAACAAGTGTACACATCTGCTCTATTGAACCGTTTTTCTAGAAAATGAACTCCAGCCTATTCAATCTCTCTTGATATTTGCATCTTCAGTTCTCTTCCAGAAAATAGTCAACAGAAACAGTTTAAATTGTGCCAATATTAAGCATAATTGCAAATGAAACAGAAAATAGTAACACTTTAATCATTCTAAACAGGATGCATTGTGCCAATTCTGTCACATTTTGTTTCTAAAGTCCCCTTGTATAAATTATTATACGCATATACTATATTTTTCCATTTCATTTGTAGCTGTGTGTGTATATTGCTGTAATTTGGATGTGTGGTGCACAGAAGGTGGTCATTTAACTTTCCTCGAGCAATTCAAAACTAATCCTTCTGCCCTGTTCTCACCTCATAGCACACTATCACCCTTCAAATATTTATCTGGATTTCCCTTATGGTCTCTGCCTTGACTACTGACTGTGGAAAAGAATTCCAAGCTCTGAGAACTCTGTTTTAAAAAATTGTATCCGTTCTCTTGACTGAAAATTTTAAATTGCTGATCTGTTGTTACAGATTTCCAGAGGAAATCATACTTCTTGCATCCACATGATCAAAATGCTCATTCATTTTAAAAACTTCTGTTAAATCGCCACTTAATTTTCTCTCCTTCATTGGAAATAATCCCAATGCTTCCAGTCTTTCCTCAGTCTAGTTCCTTGCCACATCCTAGTCAATCTGTGCTGCAAATTCTCTGTGGTTTTAATAATCGGTGGTCGACTCCCATTGTTTGTGTGATTATACGCAATATTTGCTCTCATCCTCATCTCCTAACTGTTCCTCTCCTGAAAGGTGAGACATTTTTGGATACAGTGTCACAAGTGCCTGTGGTATCTTGCCCCAGCAGTCTGGTTTCAAAATATATTTTTGGTGTGTAAACTTCCTCCTCATATATTGTTGGGATTTTTTAAAAACAAAAATTTTAAGATTTTCTTCCTTGTGAATCTCTAGCTTGAGGTGAACAGTGCTTAAAAAAAAAACTATTGCCATCTGTTTATGCAGAACTGTAACAAAGGTTTTCTTTATAATCTGTGAGCATTACTTTCTTTTTCTTTTTTTTCCCAGAGAGCTATCAGATACCTTTTGCCATCTGGTTTGTTTGACAAGAAGGCTAGGCCGCTCATGAAGGTGATGAAAATGTTTTGCATCTCCAAGAATGTACTTTGATTCATTGATTATCTACTTACTTACATTTGCTAATTCTAATGTGTCTGATTAATTGCAGCACCCTTTGGAGGTCTTCCCAAAGCAGAAGGGCAAGTCTTTTCTTTTTCTAAACAGTGATGCGGAGAGAGAGAGAGAGGGGTGTTAGTCATTCTTTGCAACATCTGAATATAGATTACCATAAACATGTAACATATATCCTAAAGTCGGTTATTCATTTTAGATTGCTCAGTTACCATCTGTTCATTACTATGTTCTACTGTGTTGTCTGCTTACCTACAATCTTTTGCACAAAATTATTTTGTAATTCTGTACAAACTGATGTGAGAAATCTACCTGAAGGGAGCATCACACCACTTGGTTTTAGCAAACTTCAGACTCCAACATGAACAAGACCCCCAAATGACTTTTACTTTAATGTACGCATATGACAGCACCTGAAGTAACATTTTTGAACTGTGACCATACAGTAAAATATATTTACCTTTTTTTATTACGAAGGTAATGAATGAGTGGTTTGGCACAAAATACTAAGGGTATGTCGATTCATTGCCTTGGGGGATTTAATTGAAATTTTAGTAAAGTGCTTTGGTGTATTCCTTGAATTTTGTTACAATTACAGGAGAATGTTGTAATGTTTCCAATGGCGTTTAAGGCAACCCTCTCAATGCCATAGTTATTTGCATTTATGAGGAGGAGTTTGAGTAGAACAAAGCAATGTCAGATCCAGCTCTGATAGAACATAGAACAGTACAGCACAGAACAGGCCCTTCGACCCTTGATGTTGTGCTGAGCTTTGTCCGAAACTAAGATCAAGCTATCCCACTCCCTGTCATCTGCAGGGGCAGCTTAATATTCTAGAATCGTCCTGGAATGTAAGTTAACCCTAGCTTTTCCATATTGCAAATTGTTATCTTCTATTTCTCCTGTCATCACCTCCAACAACAAATTCGAGAAACTTATGGACTCTTTGTATTGGAAGCAATTCTGAAAGACAGAATTAATCTACATTTGGAGAGGCAGGGATTAATCAAGAACAGTCAGCATGGTTTCGTTAAGGGGATATCATGTCTGACCAACTTGATTAAATGTTTCAAAGAGGTGACTAGGTGTGAACATGAGGCCAATGCATTTGACATTGTCTACTTGGACTTCGACAAGGCTTTTGATAAGGTCGCACATGGGAGACTGATAGCAAAGGTTAAGAGCCCATGGGATCCAATGAAATTTGGCAAATGGACGATGGCCTTAGATTGCAGGAGGATAATAGACGGGCAGATCGGTGGCAAATTTATTACAATCCGGAGAAATATTGTGTTGATGCACTTGGGCAGGGCAAATGAGGCAAGGGAATACATAATGAATGACAGTACCCTTGGAGCACCAAGGATCAGAGAGACCTTGGTGTGCATGTACACCGATCCCTTAAAGTAGCAGGGCAGGTGGATATAGTGGTTAAGAAGGCATATAGTCTTTATTAGCCAAGGCATAGAGTTTTAAGAGCAGGTAGGTTATGCTGGAACAGTATAAAACGTTGATTAGGCCACAACTAAAGTATTGTGTTCAGTTCTGGAATCCACATTATAGGAGGGATGTGATAGCACTGGAAAGGGTGCAGAGGAGATTTACCAGAATGTTGCCTGGGCTGGAGTTTTGCTTGGAACAGAGAGGGGGGTGGTACATGATTCAGATGTATAAGGGCATAGATAGAGTAGACAGGGAAAAACTTTTCTCCTTGGTGGAGGGATCAATGACAATGGGCATAGATTTAAGGTACGGGGCAGGAGGTTTAGAGGAGATGTGAGGAAAAACCTTTTCACCCAGAGGGTGGAGGGAGTCTGGTATTGACTGCCTGAAAGGATGGTGGAGGCAGAGACCATCATAACATTTAATAAGTGTTTAGATGTGCACTTGTGATACTATGGGCCAAGTGCTAGAATATGGGAGTAGAATAGTTAGGTGGTTGTTTTTGCCCGTTGCAGGCGCAATGGACTGAAGGGCCCTTTCTGTGCTATAAACCACAATGGCCTCCTTCCAAATGACTGCATCATCTCCAACACCAATTTCTCTCTGAATTGTCATTGCTTTTCTGACACCCAGGACTAAATGGATAAAACTGATCTCCACTTAAAATTTAGGATGATGTTAAGTCATTCTCTTTAATACTTGCGAAAAGCTCAACACTGACCCCAACCCTGTTCCCAGAACTAATTGAGTCTGAACCGGCTGTTCTAATTGACCCCATGGCGAACTTCTAACCACATATCCATACATCATTAAGACCACCATTTCCACCTCCACAATATTGCCTGATTCTGCATTTGCCTCATCTCATCTGCTGCTGAAACCTTTAACTGTGCAGCTAATAGCTCTAAGCTTGCTAATTCAACCACTCCTTACAGGCCTCTCACATTTGTCCCTCCTTAAAAGTGGTTATCCAAACTGCTTGTGAGGTAACTTGCATTTAGTTCATTTCAACCGTGACCCCTGTGCTCGCTGACCTGCATTGGTTGCCAACTAAGGAGTGCCTTAATTTTAAAAATCTCACCTGTTTTCAAATCCCTACATGCTCCCTATCAGTATAATCTCCTACGATCCTCGGTGACACATGTGCCTAATTCTGGCTTCCTCGGCAGCCTCGGGCAAGATTTAACCACCGCGTTATACCCACGGCAGATTTGGGTACACCGGGTAAATCGCAGGAAAGGCTAAAACCGAGTTTACTTCCGCATCCCCTCCAGGCATGATGAGAATATCATAGCCCTCATATCAATCTGATTAGCGCCATTGAAATCGAATGCAGCGGCCTCCCGAGAATTAACTGACTACCTAGCGAGACATCAAGTGGGCGTTTGGTAATTTTTTTTTTAAAGGGTAGCTGGCACAATGACAATCGAGGGGAAATGAGGAGGAGAGTAGCTATTTCCATTTTCAGGCATGTAGCACAAGGGCACTGTAGCTGCTGGCCCAGTGATTTTGGAGGATGAAGCATTCTAGGCCAGAGGTCACCCCTAGGCTGGAGGGTTAAGGGGTTTTGCTGTGTGAGGCCTTCAAGCCCTCTTTGAAAATTACAGAGACCCAGAACAGGGGCAGCTGCAGCCTGTCTGTCCTACTAAACACATCAGGACACAGGCCTATTGGGGCGGCATGGTGGCACAGTGATTAGCACTGCTGCCTCAACGCCAGAATCCTGGGTTCAATTCCGGCCTCCGGTGACTGTGAAGTTTTCACTTTCTCCCGGTGTCTGCGTGGGTTCCTCCGGGTGCTCCAGTTTCCTCCCTCAGTCCAAAGACATGCTATTAGGGGCTTTTTGCAGTAACATCATTGCAGTATTAATGTAAGCCTATTTGTGACATTAAAGATTATTATTATAATGGCAGCACATCCTACCTCTTAAAATTCCTCCTCATCTGTTAAACCAACCCCTCCAGATTCAACTTGTGCAGCTGCTCCCATCCCTGCGCCACCTGGATACCTAAATATCTGAAGCTCGCCCCCACCACCTTGAACAGCAGCTCACCCAACCTCCTCTCCTGCACCCTGGCCTCAATCGTGAAGACTTCATTTTTCCCCATGTTTAGTTTATATCTGGAAAACCGGCCGAACTCCTCCAAAATACTCAGACTTCCCTCGATGCCTCCCACTGGGTCTGAAATATAAATCCAGAGGTCGTCCGCATATAGCAAAACTCTGTGCTCGACTTCCACTCCCCTTCTGCGCATTTCTTTTACAGCTCCTCGATGCTCTAAGCGCCATTGTCAATGGCTGTATTGCCATGGTAAAAAGCACGGGGACAGTGGGCACCCCTGCAGTGCAGCCAAGTACTCCAAGCAACCGCTGTTCGTCTGCATGCTCGCTACCGCCACCCTATACAACAAACGGATCAAGTCTACAAATCCCTGCCCGCACCCAAACCGTCTTAACATTTCCCACAAGTGCTCCCATTCCACCTGAACAGAAGCCTTCTCTGCATCCATTGCTACTACCACCTCAGGGTCCTGTTCCTCCAGGGGCATCATTGTCACATTTAGTAATCCCCTAATATTCGCCAACGCCTCCCCTTTACAAACCCCATCTGATCTTCCCCTATCACCCCAGGTACACAGTCCTCAATTCGTGAGGCCAGGATCTTTGCCAGCAATTTGGCGTCCACATTTAGTTACGATATCAGATGATAGGACCCGCACTGCTCTGGATCTCTATCCTTCTTTGGTATTAGGAATATGGACGCCTGCGATAATGTAGGGGGAGCTCCCCCTTTTCCCTCGCCTCATTATATGCCCTCACCAGCAGCGGCCTCGGGTCCCCCCAAACATCTTAGAAAATTCTGCAGGAGACCCATCTGGGCTCGGGACGTCCCTGTGTTCATCGTCCCCATGCCCTCCGTTTCCTCTACCAGTACAATGGGGGCCACCAGCCCCTCCAAGAGGTCCTCCTCCATCTTGGGGAACTTTCAACCCACCCAGGAACCGCAGCATTCCCTCTCATCTGGCTGGGGTCTCCAATTCATAAAGTCTCCTGTAGAACTCAAATACCCCATTCACCCCCACTTGGTCCAGTACCACTCTTCCCCTCCGGTCCTTCACCCTCCTTCGCTGCCTCCTATTTCCTGAGTTGGTGGGCCAGCATCCTACTCTCCTTTTCTTCATGGTTATACACTGCCCTTCTGGTCCTCCGCAACTGCCCTACTGCCTTCCCCGTGGACCCCAACCAGAACTCCATCTGGAACTTCTGTCTCTCCTTCAACAACCCCGCCTCCTGGACCTCTGAATACCTCCTGCACACCCACAGAATCTCGTCCACCAACCTTGTCATTTCTGCTCGTTCACCTTTTCCCTATCGATACCCTCCCCGACCTCTGGCTTGACCGGTCCTAACCTGGTTCAATTACTGTATTCATGTCGCCTCTCATGATCAACCAGATCTTCCCCAGTACCCGCCTCATAAACTTTATATCATCCCAATTTGGGGCAAAAGCATTTACCGAAACCACCGGCATCCCCTCCAGCTCCCGACTCACCATCATGAACCTCCCTCCCGAATCTGCCACAATATTCGCCACTTCAAACGGCCTCCGATGTTTAACAAAACTGCCACCCTCCCACCCCGCGTCTTCATATCTAGTTCCAAATGAAAAACATGTCCTACCTGCCCTTTCCTTGGCCTAGTCCAATCCCCAATCTTCAAGTGTGTTTCTTGCAAAAAGGCCAGGTCCGCCACCAAGTTCCTCAAGTGCGCGACTGTTTGACTGACACCCACCAAAATGTCCCTGAACCAAACAGCAATCAAATCCCTCTCTACTGCGCTCACCACATTGTCATAGGTTCTCGCCGTCAGCATGGGTTTCCTTCAGGTGCTCCGGTTTCCTCCCACAAGTCCCGAAAGATGAGCTTGTTAGGTGAATTGGACATTCTGAATTCTTGTTAGTGTACCCGAACAGGCGCCGGGGGTGGCGACGAGGGACCTTTCACAGTAACTTCATTGCAGTGTTAATGTAAGCCTACTTGTGAGACTAATAAAGATTATGGGCAAAATTCTCCCAAAGGGAGACAAACAGCTGTCGCCGGAGTGCAACCCGGAGTGTTTCACTCCGGCATCGGAGGCCGCACCTCGCCCCCTATATCTCTTCCTCCTCCTCCTCCTCCTCCTCCCCCCCCCCCCCCCCCCCCCCCCCGCATGCGCGGTTGCCGTCTTCCCCTCCGCTGCCCCGTGAGACATGGCGGCTTTATCTTGCGGGGCGGCAGAGGGAAAAGAGTGCGTCTTTTGGAGACGCCGGCCCGACGATCGGTGGGCATCGATCGCGGGCCAGACACCTCCTGAGCACGCCCGTGGTGCTCAATCCTCCCTCTGCCCCCCACATGCAGCGGTCGCGCGCTGTTCACGGCGGCAGCGACCGGTCTGGTTCGGCAGGCCGCTCGGCCCATCCGGGCCAGAGAATCGCCGGTCGCCGTTAAAACGGCAAGCGCCGATTCTGCGAGCGGCCTGTTGCAAAACGCGACACACCATTTGGGGGGGGGGGGGGGGGTGGGTGGGAGAATCGCGTGGGGGTGCCAGGGCGGCGTGGCGTGATTCGCCCGGCACTCCCATGATTCTACCACCCGGCGTGGGGGTCGGAGAATCGCGCCCTATGAAGTATAAAGTAATATACACAGAAAATGCTGAAACGAAAACTAGGCAATATCTATGAAGAGGGAAACTGTTAACATTTCAGACCAGTAACCTTGCATCAGAGCTCAGGGCTTGGATTTTTTCACATATGCTTGAGTATTTACAACATTTTTGTTTTTGCAGCATCTATGGTATTTTGCTTTAGTTGAAGTTTGTGTCCTCGGGTTGGTTTTGGGACCACTGCGTTCTTTCGATTTATATATGAATGGCTTGAAGTTGGGTATACAGTATACGATATAATCTCTAAATTTGCAGATGAACAGAAACTCCAAAATGTAGTGAACAGCGGGAAAACCAAAAGACTCCAGGAGGACATGGATGGCCAGGCAAGATGTGTAGACATGGCAGGTGCAATTTAAGGCTGAAAATTGTGGTTTACAAGACGAATAAAGGGAAGCAATTAAATGGTAAATTTCCAATGGGCTGCAGGTGGTGTAAGTACGCAAATCTTATTAAGGTGGCAGGGCAAGTTGAGGCCTGTACACAAACTTACTGGATCCATGGTTTTATGGATCAGAAGGGGGAAAAGCTTAGGAAATCAGAAGCACAAAGGGACTTGGGAGTCATTGTTCACGATTTTCTTAAGGTGAACTTGCAGGCTCAGTCGGCAGTTAGGAAGGCGAAGAAGAAGACAAATGCAACGTTAGCATTCATGTCGAGAGGGCTAGAATACAAGACCAGGGATGTACTTCTGAGAATGAGTGATATTTATTGTCACATGTACCGAAATACAGTGAAAAGTATTTTTCTGCGGCCAAGGGAACATACTCAGTATGTACATAGTAGACAAAAGAATTATCGACCGAGAACATTGGCAGTGGTGCATCAACAAATAGTGATTGGTTACAGTGCGGAACAAGGCCAAACGAGCAGCACAGGGCGTAATTTTATATGAAGTGGAAAAGAGTTTTAGTAGGTCAGAACGGTGATAGGAGAGAAAAGAAAGGGGTCTGGTTGAGAGAGTTCGCAGAGCCATGCTCCGGTGCCATCTTGGATTGAAACATTGAGGCTGCATTGAAGCTGCATAAGGCTCTGGTCAAACCCCATTTGGAGTATTTTGAGCAGTTTTGGCCGCATATCTAAGGAAGGATGTGCTGGCCTTGGAAAGGGTCCAGAGGAGGTTCACAAGAATGATCCCTGGAACGAAGAGCTTGTCATATGAGGAACGGGTGAGGACCCTGGGTCTGTACTCATTGGAGTTTAGAAGGATGAGGGGGATTTTATTGAAACTTATAGGATACAGAAAGGCCTGGATAGAGTGAACATGAAAAGGATGTTTCTACTTGTAGGAAAAACTAGAACCAGAGGTCACAGTCTCAGACTAAAGGGGCAATCCTTTAAAACAGGGGTGAGGAGGAATTTCTTCAGCCAGAGGGTGGTGAATCTGCGGAACGCTTTGCCGCAGAAGGCTGTGAAGGCCAAATCACTGCATGTCTTTAAGACAGAGATAGATAGGTTCCTCAATAATATGGGGATCTGGGGTTATGGGAAGAAGGCAGGAGAATGGGGATAAGAAAAATATCAGCCATGGTTGAATGACGATGCAGACCCGATGGGCCAAGTGGCCTAATTCTGCTCCTCTGCCTTATGGTCTTTATAAATAGAGGTACAGAATAAAGAAGCCAGGACATTATACTCAATATTTTTTTAATTTAGTGCACCTAATTCTTTTTTTCCAATTAAGGGGCAATTTAGCCTGGCCAATTCACCTACCCTGCACATCTTTGGGTTGTGGCAGTAAGACACATGCAGACACAGGGCGAATGCGCAAACTCTATACGGACAGTGACCCGGGGCCGGGATTGAACCCAGGTCCTCAGCGCCACTGCACAACTATGCTGCCCTAACATTATGCTAAATCTTCAAAAATCACTGCTTAGACTGCAACTGGTGTGTTGCATCCAATTTTAGGTGCCACACATTTTAGGAAGGATGTCGAGGTTCTACATCGAAAGAGAGAAGTCGCTGGAATGGTACCATAGATATGGGATATCCGTTTCTTGGGGCAGAATCTAACAGGTGACCTGGGCAGAACTTAACAGGTGACCTGGGTTCGTAGCCTGTCATCTGAAAAATCAACGGAGTATACATCGCAGTTGATGCTGGCTACCCCTCATCCATTTATGACTTTGGATCATTAATTGACTGGAGGTGGACCTTCTGACCTCACTCTGGAGGAAGCTCCGCCTCAGAGATGCCAATCTGATTAACGAGCCGCTCTGTAGTTCCAGCAATGCCATCGGGAGCGAGTGCCATTGCTGGGAATGCTAGCAGTCCCACAAGTTGGTCCCGGATCCAAGATAAAGGTAAGAACCAGTAAATGTTGGGGCAGGTGGAAGGTTGTTAATTGGCCATGTAAAGAGCCTCCATTTAGGTAAGGAGCTAGGCCTCGCCGACCTCTCGTAAAATTGCAGGCAGGCAGGAGTTAGCAATGGCGAGAAGGCCACCTGAGAATTTTATGGGCATCCCTCCCTGTCAATTCAGTGGCTAGGATCTGTAAAACTTTGTCCAAGGTGGCGAGAGAACCTGGGGTGGTTCTTTTGAGCAGCCTGGGAGCTGGCAAGACCTGATCAGTGCTAGCCCTGCTAGGGTCAAGCACTTTTAGCCAACTACATGTCAATCCTACCACACTCACTTTTAAAATAAGCCTTCATTTTATTAAAAAGCCTTCAGTGTGGCATTTTATCAGTCTTTTAAAAATGTATATAGAGCATCCTTAGTGTTTCTTTAATCAATGCAGACTGTTTCTTCAAAACGTTCCATTAAAGTTGAATGGTATGACTTGCATTTTACAAATTGCAGGTATCTTTTTATTTGTCTCTTCCTGTTTAGGTGAATGCTAATTTTTTTCAAATATGTCCTCCAGAAGCTTCCCATGTTAGCCCAGCGAGTGCACTCGTTAGCTGATTTCTCACTTTTTAAATGGAGGTATTACAGCTCGCCAGTTCTCTGGCACAGCTTGCCATTTAAGGGTAATGGTCGGTGAAAGTATCAACTTGGAACTTGAATCTTTTGATGGGAGAAGCATCCCAGGTTGCTTCAGAGACAGAATAAGAAATTTATGGATCCTGAGCCAAAGAAGTAGGTTTGTGAAGAGGTAGACAAAAGAAGTGACATTCAATTGGTCAAAGAGTGTGTTTGAATGAAGCGAGGGTGGATTTGTGTAAGTAATTCTGGAGCATGAGATCTTACACTCAGCTATACTGATGGGTCTTGTAACATTGTCTTCTTTACATTGCTTTTTGTCTGTAATTAGGAATTCCTCTGCTTTCAGTTCCTACAGCAGAATATAAAATGGAAGGAATAGAGTGTCATTTTTTACACAAGTCACTAGTTTAGCCATCAACTGTCTGGAGTAAGATTCACAGTGAATGACTGACTGTGCAAAGTCTCTCCAGGAATAATTTCTTGTGCTCTTCCATGAGAAAAACTGTTGACAGTCTCATGCTGAGATTTTGGAATTTATGTTACTGCTAGTAGATGTTGTGTTATAAATGGGGGAGGGAATAGATCAAGTAACCATCTGTCATTTACATGGTTCAATTACGGCTTATTCACCTGTTCTTGAAATGTTGTATTAGGAATACATTGGAAAAAACAATCCACATCTACTTCTGTACATTGAAATCAATTTTTTTCCCTGAAATTTTTATATAAAAAGAAGCAAACTTAGACAAAGGGCGGGATTCTTCAGAAACCGACGGGGTGGGCAACTTGGGCGCGAAGGAGTAGCGTGAACCACTCCGGAATCCTCCGCACCTTTAGGGGCTAGGCCAGCGGCGGAGTGGTTTTCACTGACCGGCGCAGAAGGGGCCTGGCGCCACGCCAATCGGCGCCCAAGGGCCTCCGCCGGCCGGCGCGAGTTGGCACATGTGCAGGAGCGCCAGCCCAGCGCATGCACAGTGGGGGTTCATATCTGCGCCGGCCATCGTGGACCGGTACACCAGCGGGCGCGGGGGAATAGAG
The DNA here is from genome assembly GCF_902713615.1 of Scyliorhinus canicula. Classification (NCBI taxonomy): domain Eukaryota; kingdom Metazoa; phylum Chordata; class Chondrichthyes; order Carcharhiniformes; family Scyliorhinidae; genus Scyliorhinus; species Scyliorhinus canicula. Next base: position 69,321,478 of record NC_052159.1, on the reverse strand, counting down.
TGCCTCCGCAGCACAGGAACGCCCATGGATCGGTGGGCTCCGATTGCGAGCCAGGCCACCATGGGGAACCCCCCGGGGCCGGAATCCCCTCCCGCCCGTGGACTCCGGAGGTCGCCTGCAGAGCCAGGTCCCGCCTGTAAGTACCTGTCGTAACATACGCCGGTGGTACCGGCTGCAAACGGGCAGCCACTCGGCCCATCGCGGGCCGGAGAATCACCGGGGGGGGCCGCTGCTAGAAGCCGCCAACCGAATCCCCGGCGCCGGAGAATTCGGCAGCTGACGGGGGCGGGATTCACATTGCCCCCCCCCCCCCCCCCCCCCCCCCCCCCCCCGGGCGATTCTCCGACCCGGCGGGGGTCGGAGAATCCTGCCCTAAGTCTTTTGAAAAACAGTCTCTGCCCACTATTGCCCCTTAATATATGACTGTGGGGTTAAATCTACCCAAGTCTGATGGAATGGGTGACCTACCATTCTTGGTTGTCAGATCCTATGTGAAAGATCCTATATATAAAAAGAAGTAAACATTGTAAAATGTGCTGCAATGTGCTCCAATCATTCAAACATAGTTGTTTGTCAACCACCAAACTGTCTCATGTTTGTGCTGATTGGTAAGTTCCGCCTGTTCTGTGTGGGTGTCCTCCGGATGCTCACGTTTCGTCCCACAAGTTCTGAAAGATATGCTTGTTAGGTGAATTGGACATTCTGAATTCTCCTTCAGTGTACTTGAACCGGCGCCGTAGTTTGGTGACTAGGAGATTTTCACAGTAACTTCATTGCAGTGTTAATGTAAGCCTACTTGTGACACTAATAAAGATTACTCTTATTATTAATTACAGTTATGGAAGCTTGCACTAATGTCTGGTCCTGAATATGGGAAAAAAAACTGCTGAGGTTTTTGAGAGGTATTGGGGGGGTCTTGAATATAAACTAGGTGAATTGCTTATTCGGAGACCGGTGTAGACATGCTGGGTGGAATGGCCTCCTTCTGCACTGGAACAATTCTGTGATGTTCCTAGGTTCTTTTCTTTGTCTTCTATGAAGATTGTCTTCTTGACTTAAACCTCACTTCCAAAAAATTTAAGGAACTCCTGGACTTCTTTGTTAGTTGATCAAGGCAATCTGAATAGCTGCCTCTGCGACAGCCTTCCTTTCCATTGGTCCACCTGGCCAAACTTCCTTGAATGCTCTCCTCCCCCACCTTAGCCCTGAACTTGTATATTTTGCTAATTTCTCTATCTGTCCCATGCCCTCTCTGAGCTTCTCTAAGGGACCCACCTCTTCTTCCCTTGATCCTATTCCCATTAAACTGCTGACACCTAACCCCCCCCCCCCCCCCCCCCCCCCCCCCCCCACACACCACTCTGGCTCCCCTTCCCCCTCCAAAGTTATGTAACATATTGTTGATGTCCAAATCCATTCTTATCTTTCCCAGTGATGTATGTTTGAATCCATTGAATCAGGTTTTTACCCCAGTTTCACCCCAACATCTGAGTACTGAAACAGCTTTTATAACAGTAACCTATAGGGCGGCACGGTGGTGCAGTGTTTAGACCTGGGTCTCTGTCCGTATGGAGTTTGCATATTCTCTCCGTGTCTGCATAAGTGGGGCAGCAGGGTAGCATGGTGGTTAGCATAAATGCTTCACAGCTCCAGGGTCCCAGGTTCGGTTCCCGGCCTGGTCACTGTCTGTGCGGAGTCTGCACGTCCTCCCCGTGTGTGCGTGGGTTTCCTCCGGGTGCTCCGGTTTCCTCCCACAGTCCAAAGATGTGCGGGTTAGGTGGATTGGCCATGCTAAATTGCCCGTATTGTCCTAAAAAGTAAGGTGGGTGGGGGGGGGGGGGGGGGGGGGGTTGTTGGGTTACGGGTATATGGTGGATACGTGGGTTTGAGTAGGGTGATCATTGCTCGGCACAACATCGAGGGCCGAAGGGCCTGTTCTGTGCTGTACTGTTCTATGTTCTAAGTCTCTAACCAATGACATGCATCCTATGTGACTGTGGCAAAGGTATGTTTTCCCTCATCCGTCTTGATCTGTCTGTAGCTTTTGTCATAGCTGACCGCACCATTCTCCTCCAATGCCTCCACCATCACCCAGATGTGCTCCAATCATTCTTTTATTCTTTCATGGAATGTGTATGTCATTGGCGAGGCCAACATTTGTTCCCCTAGTTGCCCTTGAATTGAATAGCTTGCCAGAGCATCCCAGGGAGCATTTAAGAGACCACTACATTGTTGTGGGTCTGAAGTCATATGTAGCCAGACCAGGTAGGATTTCCTTGCCTGAAGCGCATTAGTGAACCAACAATCTCTGATAGTCTCATGTTTATCACTACTAAGACCAGCTTTCAATTGCAGTTTTATTAATCGAACTCTGGTTCCACCAGCTGCTGTGGTGGAATTTGAACCTACATCCTCTGAGCATCAGACTAGGCTTCTGGATTACTAGTCCAGTGACATTAACACTATGCCACTGCCCAAACCGCCCCCCCCCACCTCCTCCGGTGTCTCCACAATGATCCTAACATTGCCTCCTTGTATTTCCCCATCTCCCTGCTGCCCCTCTGCAACATCATCCAAATGTACAGCATTAGTTTTCACATGTATGCAGATTATATCCAGCTCTCCATCCCCACCAGTTCCTCTCTTCTTAGCTATAAACTCTATATCCCTCTCCCTGGAAACTGCAAAATTAAGCTACCAAGAACAGAGGATGCTGGAAAAGTGCAGCAGGTCTAGCAGCATCTGTAAGGAGAGAAAACAGAGTTAATGTTTGTTTGTTTGTTTGCCACCTTAGTGTTACATCTGATCCTGAGATGATCTCCTGACCTCCCGTTCATGTCATCCTAAAACTACCTATTTCTACCTCCGTAAGATCACCCAACATCATTCCTGCCTCAGCTAATTTGCTGCTGAAATCTTCATTCATGCCATTATTACCTCTTAAGTTTGACTATTTCACTGCACTTCTAGCTGGCCTCCCACATTCTTCCCTACATAAACTTGAGGACATCCAAATCTCTGCCTGTGTCGTAACCCACAGCAAGTTTGCATTTTGCCATCACCCCTGTGCTTACTTATTATTTTGGCCTCTGGTCATCTAACACCTTGATTTTTAAATTTTGGTACTTATTTTCAAATCCCTCTGTGACCTTGCCACTCTCTATCTCTGTCATTTCCTCTTTCCCCACAGCCCTCCCCAAGATATTTGCACTCCTCTAATTCTGGCCTTTTGTGCACCCCAGTTTTAATTGCTGTACCGTTGGTGGCTGTGTCTTCATCTGCCTTGGCCCCAAGTTCTAGAGTGTCCTCCCTAGCCCTTTCTACCTCACTTTCCTTCTTTTAGACATGTCTTAAAAATAACCTCATTGAAGCTTTGGCCATCTACCTAATGTCTCCTTGTGTGATTTGGCAGTATTATAATACTCCTATGAAGCGCCTACTAGATTTGTCTTTACATTTAAAGATGCTATTTGTTGATTTGCCGAGTTGACGCACTTTTTTTAAAGCTCCATTCACAAATACTCCTACCTTGAGCAGGATATGCACTGAAGTACAGAAAAAATAAGGAAAGCTAAACAGTATAAAATTCAGCCATCTTTATTATATTTTAGGGTTAACTTTGAGAGACAGGAGCTTTATTCATTCTTGGGGTATTAATGTCGCTAGCAAGGCCAACTTTTATTGCTCAACCAAAGCTGTTCTGAAAAGTGGTGCTCAGCCTCCTCGAACTGCCTCTATAGACATAGACATAGAACAGTACAGCACAGAACAGGCCCTTCGGCCCTCGATGTTGTGCCAAGCAATGATCACCCTACTCAAACCCACGTATCCATCCTATACCCGTAACCCAACAACCCCCCCTTAACCTTACTTTTTAGGACACTACGGGCAATTTAGCATGGCCAATCCACCTAACCCGCACATCTTTGGACTGTGGGAGGAAACCGGAGCACCCGGAGGAAACCCACGCACACACGGGGAGGACGTGCAGACTCCACACAGACAGTGACCCAGCCGGGAATCGAACCTGGGACCCTGGAGCTGTGAAGCGTTTATGCTAACCACCATGCTACCGTGCTGCCCCTTTTTTTTTCTAGATTGAACAAACAGGAGCTGGCCAGTAAGGAAATTTCAGGATTTTGATTTAGCAGCAATGTAGGAATGCTGATGCGTGCCCAACTAAGGATGGTGTGCGACTGAAGAGAGGAACTTTCAGGTGATGGTGTTCTCAATAGCCTGCCGTCCTTGTCCTGCTGGCTCGTAGAAGTTGTAGATTTCCAAGTTCATGCCAAAGAAACCTCGGTGAATTCCTGCTGTAGATCTGTAAATAGTATGTGCTACAGCCACATAACATCAGTGGTGGAGGGAGAGGAGAGGATGTTTAAGTTAGAAAGTGAAATGCTCAAGGATTGCTTCTTCCTGGGTGGTGTTGGGCTTCACAAGCAGCCTTTCAGCTGTACCCATAGAGAATATTCTACCACATTGCAGCCTTACAGGTGATGGAGGCATTTTGGGACATCTAGAGGTGAGCCACTTGCCACAGAATATGCTGACTTAGTAACCATTACATTTATGTGGCTGGTCCAGTTCAGTGTCTGGTCAACAGTGACAGCCAGGATATTGATGGTGGAGGATTTAATGGTGTTTATGCATGTCACTTGTCCAATCGTTATTTAGATAGAAAAAAATTCCCCATTGCACAAAAACTGGTCAAATCTAGCATTTGAGTAGCATCACAACTATCAAGATGCAGGTTAATGTCCTTCATTCAATGACTATTTGGACCTTAGCTGTACTAATATTAGAAGATGAAGCAGATGTGCAAGGTGTGTTTGTGGAATTGGATACACTGCAAATCTATTGTGACCGACAACTGGATTATTTGAGCTGCCCCCCTGTTGTGTGTCCAATAAGAAGTTGCCTGTGGGGATTGTAGGGGAGAGGCTGTAAGGTTAAGGCTGCCTGTGGGGCGAGTGGAGGAGAGGCTGTAAGGGAAAGGCTGCCTGTGGGGCGAGTGGGGGCAGGCTGTAAGGAAAAAGCTGCCTGTGGGACGAATTGGGGGGCAGGCTATAAGGGAAAAGCTGCCTGTGGGGGAGAGGCTGTAAGGGAAAGGCTGCCTGTGGGGGGCAGGCTGTAAGGGAAAGGGTGCCTGTGGGGCAACTGGAGGGCAGGCTGTAAGGGAAAGGCTGCCTGTGGGGCGAGTGGGGGAGAGGCTGTAAGGGAAAGGCTGCCTGTGGGGCGAGTGGGGGCAGGCTGTAAGGAAAAAGCTGCCTGTGGGACGAATTGGGGGGCAGGCTATAAGGGAAAAGCTGCCTGTGGGGGAGAGGCTGTAAGGGAAAGGCTGCCTGTGGGGGGCAGGCTGTAAGGGAAAGGGTGCCTGTGGGGGGGCAGGCTGTAAGGGAAAGGGTGCCTGTGGGGCAACTGGAGGGCAGGCTGTAAGGGAAAGGCTGCCTGTGGGGCGAGTGGGGGAGAGGCTGTAAGGGAAAGGCTGCCTGTGGGGCGAGTGGGGGCAGGCTGTAAGGGAAAGTCTGCCTGTGGGGGAGAGGCTGTAAGGGAAAGGCTGCCTGTGGGGCGAGTGGGGGGCAGGCTGTAAGGGAAAGGCTGCCTGTGGGGAGAGGCTGTAAGGGAAAGGCTCCTGTGGGGCGAATGGGGGGCAGGCTGTAAGGGAAAGGGTGTCAGTGGGGCGAGTTGGGGGCAGGCTGTAAGGGAAAGGCTGCCAGTGGGGGAGAGGCTGTAAGGGAAAGGGTGCCTGTGGGGCGAGTGGGGGAGAGGCTGTAAGGGAAAGGCTGCCTGTGGGGCGAGTGGGGAGCAGGCTGTAAGGAAAAGGCTGCCTGTGGGGGAGAGGCTGTAAGGGAAAGGCTGCCTGTAGGGCGAGTGGGGGGCAGGCTGTAAGGGAAAGGCTGCCTGTGGGGGGCATCCTGTAAGGGAAAGGCTGCCTGTGGGGCGAGTTGGGGGCAGGCTGTAAGGGAAAGGCTGCCTGTGGGGGAGAGGCTGTCAGGGAAAGGCTGCCTGTGGGGCGAATGGGGGGCAGGCTGTAAGGGAAAGGGTGCCTGTAGGGCGAGTGGGGGGCAGGCTGTAAGGGAAAGGGTGCCAGTGGGGCGAGTTGGGGGCAGGCTGTAAGGGAAAGGCTGCCTGTAGAGCGAGTGGGGGGCAGGCTGTAAGGGAAAGGGTGCCAGTGGGGCGAGTTGGGGGCAGGCTGTAAGGGAAAGGCTGCCTGTGGGGGAGAGGCTGTCAGGGAAAGGCTGCCTGTGGGGCGAATGGGGGGCAGGCTGTAAGGGAAAGGCTGCCTCTAGGGCGAGTGGGGGAGAGGCTGTAAGGGAAAGGGTGCCAGTGGGGCGAGTTGGGGGCAGGCTGTAAGGGAAAGGCTGCCTGTAGGGCGAGTGGGGGGCAGGCTGTAAGGGAAAGGGTGCCAGTGGGGCGAGTTGGGGGCAGGCTGTAAGGGAAAGGCTGCCTGTGGGGGAGAGGCTGTCAGGGAAAGGCTGCCTGTGGGGCGAATGGGGGGCAGGCTGTAAGGGAAAGGCTGCCTCTAGGGCGAGTGGGGGAGAGGCTGTAAGGGAAAGGCTGCCTGTGGGGCGAGTGGGGGAGAGGCTGTAAGGGAAAGGCTGCCTGTGGGGCGAGTGGGGGGCAGGCTGTAAGGGAAAGTCTGCCTGTGGGGGAGAGGCTGTAAGGGAAAGGCTGCCTGTGGGGCGAGTGGGGGAGAGGCTGTAAGGGAAAGGCTGCCTGTGGGGGAGAGGCTGTAAGGGAAAGGCTGCCTGTGGGGCGAGTGGGGGGCAGGCTGTAAGGGAAAGGCTGCCTGTGGGGCGAGTGGGGGAGAGGCTGTAAGGGAAAGGCTGCCTGTGGGGCGAGTGGGGGGCAGGCTGTAAGGGAAAGGGTACCAGTGGGGCGAATTGGGGGCAGGCTGTAAGGGAAAGGCTGCCTGTGGGACGAGTTGGGGAGAGGTTGTAAGGGAAAGGCTGCCTGTAGGGCGAGTGGGGGGCAGGCTGTAAGGGAAAGGGTGCCAGTGGGGCGAGTTGGGGGCAGGCTGTAAGGGAAAGGCTGCCTGTGGGGGAGAGGCTGTCAGGGAAAGGCTGCCTGTGGGGCGAATGGGGGGCAGGCTGTAAGGGAAAGGCTGCCTCTAGGGCGAGTGGGGGAGAGGCTGTAAGGGAAAGGCTGCCTGTGGGGCGAGTGGGGGGCAGGCTGTAAGGGAAAGGGTGCCTGTGGGGGAGAGGCTGTAAGGGAAAGGCTGCCTCTAGGGCGAGTGGGGGAGAGGCTGTAAGGGAAAGGCTGCCTGTGGGGCGAGTGGGGGAGAGGCTGTAAGGGAAAGGCTGCCTGTGGGGCGAATGGGGGGCAGGCTGTAAGGGAAAGGCTGCCTCTAGGGCGAGTGGGGGAGAGGCTGTAAGGGAAAGGCTGCCTGTAGGGCGAGTGGGGGGCAGGCTGTAAGGGAAAGGGTACCAGTGGGGCGAATTGGGGGCAGGCTGTAAGGGAAAGGCTGCCTGTGGGGCGAGTGGGGGGCAGGCTGTAAGGGAAAGGCTGCCTGTGGGGCGGTTGGGGGGCAGGCTGTCAGGGAAAGGCTGCCTGTGGGACGAGTTGGGGAGAGGTTGTAAGGAAGAGGCTGCCTGTTGGCTAAGTGGGGCAAGGCTATGAAGAGAGTGCTATGTGGAAAGATTAAACACATTGGTCCTGAAGAATGAGGGGTCATATTGAAACATATAAGATTCTTAGGGGGTTGAGAGGGTAAATGTTGGGAGGATGTTTCCACTCATGGGGGAGTGTGTATCACCAGAGAGCCAAGTCGCAGAATAAGGGGAGGTGCTCTTAAATCTGATTTGAGGAATAATTCCTTACCTCGGTGGTGAATCTTTGGAATTCTTCTAACGAGGAAGCTGTGGCGGCCAAGTCCTTGAACATTTTCAAGGCTGAGATCGATAGGTTTTTGAACAGTCAGGGTAGGGGGGGGGGGTGACATGTTAGCACAGTGGTTAGTGCTGTTGCTTCACAGTGCCAGGGTCCCGTGTTCAATTCCCAGCTTGGGTCACTGTCCGTTCGGAGTCTGCATGTTCTCCCCTTGTCTGCGTAGGTTTCCTCTGGGGGCTCCGGTTTCCTCCCACAAGTCCCGAAAGACATACTTGTTAGGTGAATTGAGGATTTCCACAGTACCTTCATTGCAGGATTAATGTAAGCCTACTTGTGACACTAATAAAGATTATCAATTGAGGGTTACGGAGATGAGACAGGAATGTTAATGTAGTAGTGTTAGAACAGCCATGATCTTATTGATTGGTGGAGCAGGCTCAGAGGGCTGAATGGCCTCCTGTTTCCTATTTCATGAGGCTTTATGGTAAAGGAGAAACTGTGAGCTGAGGGAAGTGGAGGGAAGATGTTGTCAGGGAGCGGCTGCGAGCTGGGGGGTGTGCAGGGTGGGCTACTGGCAGGAGAAACAGCCAGGAAGTTGATATTGTCCTCTGATTTTCCATGTAGTTTGTCCAATTCATGTTTCAGCATGTCGGGTCATTTAGGAATCACCCACTGCGTAAGCAACTACCATGCCAGCTATCTTACTGAATCAGTGTTCAGTCCTGTGAAGTGAAAGAAATAAATTAGTCATCTTGTTTGTAGCTTCATAAAAATGGACTTTTGTTGTTGTTTTGAATCGGAAGATATATTTCTAATATATTTCAAAATTTGCCGACCATGAGTGAGAAAAATATTGAAATGTGGCCCCGGCACAAAAAGGTTCAGTGCCCCTCCACTGGAATGTGTTGGCTCTTGCTTTTGTAGCCAGTGGAGCACTGTATCTTTCCCAAATGGCTATCATCAACAACATGGAATTAATCAGTTTCAACCTAATAACGCATTCTAAAGCACTTCTGAAGTGTTTATCGTACAGAATTTAACACCAACTGATTTAAGAGGTATAAGGTACTTTGCACCTATTCTGCCATTCAGTAAGGTCACAAATCTGTTCTCCTACATTATCCCTAAATCTCCTCCTCGATCTAGATTATAAATACTTGAGGCCTCAGCACTGATCCTTGTGTTACCTGACTAATTACAATCAGCCAAACTGAAAATGACTAATTCAATCCCATTCTTCAGTTTTCTGTGCATTAACCAATTCTTAGTGCATGTATTATCCATCATTCCATGAGCCTTAATTTTGTGTACTAACCTCTTTTGTGGCTTTTATCTAATGCTATTTGAAAATCCAAATGCACTACGCCTACTGATTTCTCTTTTATCTACCTTGCTCGTTTTAACCTTAAAACTGTTTAGGTGGACGAGGGTATGTGGTGTATATGGATTTCAGTAAAGCGTTTGATAAGGTTCCCAACGGTAGGCTATTGCAGAAAATACTGAGGCATGGGATTGAGGGTGATTTAGCAGTTTGGATCAGAAATTGGCTAGCTGTCAGAAGACAGAGGGTGGTGGTTGATGGGAAATGTTCAGCCTGGAGTTCAGTTACTAGTGGTGTACCCCAAGGATCTGTTTTGGGGCCACTGTTGTTTGTTATTTTCATAAATGACCTGGAGGAGGGTGTAGAAGGATGGGTGTGTAAATTGGCGGATGACACTTAAGTCGGTGGCGTTGTGGACAGTGCGGAAGGATGTTGCAGGTTACAGAGGGACATAGATAAGCTGCAGAGCTGGGCTGAGAAGTGGTAAATGGAGTTTCATGCAGAAAAGTATGAGGTGATTCATTTTGGAAGGAGTAACAGGAATACAGAGTACTGGGCTAATGTAAGATTCTTGGTAGTGTGGATGAGCAGAGAGATCTCGGTATCCATGTACATAGATCCCTGAAAGTTGCCACCCAGGTTGATGGGGTTGTTAAGAAGGCGTATGGTGTGTTATCCTTTATTGGGTGAGTGATTGAGTTTCAGAGCCATGAGGTCATGTTGCAGCAGTACAAAACTCTGGTGCGGCCGCATTTGGAGTATTGCATGCAGTTCTGGTCGCCGCATTATAGGAAGGATGTGGAAGCATTGGAAAGGGTGCAGAGGAGATTTACCAGCATATTGCCTGGTATGGAGGGAAGATCTTATGAGGAAAAGCTGAGGGACTTGAGGTTGTTTTCGTTAGAGAGAAGAAGTTAAGAGGTGACTCACTTGAGGCATACAAGATGATCAGAGGATTAGTTAGGATGGACAGTGAGAGCCTTCTTCCTTGGATGGTGATGGCTAGCCCGAGGGGGCATAGCTTTAAATTGAGGGGAAATAGATATAGGACAGATGTCAGAGGTAGGTTCTTTACTCAAAGTAGGGGCGTGGAATGCCCTGCCTGCAACAGTAGTGGACTCGCCAACATTAAGGGCATTTAAGTGGTCATTGGATAAACATATGGATGATAAGGGAATGGTGTAGCTGGGCTTTAGATTGGTTTCACAGGTCGGCGCAACATCGAGGGCCGAAGGACCTGACCTGTACTGTAATGTTCTATTGTTCTGTTGACTTTAAGTCCCCAATTACCATGTCCCTAATAATAAGTAATTGTCAGATTAACTGCCGATCATTCCTTGTCTTTCTCCCTCCTTTCTTGAATTCCTCCAAAATCTGAGGATTCCTGGAAGATCAAACCACCATCTCCATAGCCACCTCCTTTAAAACATTAAGATGTGGGCCTTCAGGTCCAGTGGATTTGTCAACTTTTAGTCCTATTAATTTCTCGCTTACCATTTCTTTGCTGATACTAATTTCTCTAAATGCCTCATTCCCGCAATACCCTTGATTCCCCACTATTTACATTATTAATGTCTTCTAGGATGGAGACAGATAAAACAACATTGTTTGATGTCTCTGTTTATTCCTCATTTCCATTATAATTGAATCTGTCTCTGTCTCTAAAGGACCCGCATTTTCTTTGGCTGATCACTGCCGCCCCATTCCTTTGAAGATATACCTTCAATGGAATGGGGTAGCACAGTGGTTAGCACTGATGCATCACGGCGCCGAGGACCCGGGTTTGCTCCCGGCCCTGGGTCACTGTCCATGTGGAGTTTGCAGTTTCCTTGTGTTTGCGTGTGCTTCTCCTCCACAATCCAAAGATGTGCAGGATTGTTGGCCCTTGGCTGCCAAATAATTTACACCATTGTCAGTTGAAACACAATTACTGTTCATGAAATATGCACTAATTACAATGGAATAACGGCAAGCTAACCTACTACACCTCCCCCCCCCCCCCCCCCCCCCCCTTCAGCTGTCCCACCCTCTACCCTCACATGCACAAGACAAACAAATGGGTTGAAAGGGGTGAAAATAATGGGGATTACGGTAAAAATGGACAGGTCCTTGCTTTCGATGTTGAATTTTTTGCAGTGGGCTGTCCTCCCAGCACTCTTAAGTGATCAAAGCCAACAGCGTACAGTTGCTGATGGACTTCTGGCAGTAACATTCATTCAGTACTCACAGGCAATAGGATTTCTTGTTCTGGAGAGCCTTTATTAAACCGGGTATTCAACCCCAAAGAATAATCTTTGAGACTACTCTTATAAGACACTTGGGGCGGAATTCTCCGCTCCCCCGAAAAATCGGGAAGGCCGTCGTGAACTTGGCCAACTTTCACGACGGCCTCGGAGGCCGGTCCTCTCACCTTATTCACCCCCACCCGGGGGGCTAGGAGTGGCCCTCCGTAACTCTTGGCTGCCGGGACTTGACGCTTTGCGTCAAGTCGGCGCGCCGAGAATGACGCGGCCAGCGTGCCTAAGTGACGTCAGCCGCGCAGGTTGGCCGGCTCCAACCCGTGCATGCACGGCTGATGTCACGACGGCTGACGGCTCAAACCCGCGCATGCGCGGTTGCCGTCTTCCCCTCCGCTGCCCCGCAAGACGTGGCAGCTTGATCTTGTGGGGCGGCGGAGGGGAAAGAGTGCGTCCCTTTGAGACGCCGGCCCGACGATCGGTGGGCACCAATCGCGGGGCCAGTCCCCTCCCGAGCACGGCCGTGGTTCTCATTCCCCTCTCTGCCCCCCATAAGCTTCAAACCAGCTTTTGCCGCCATGTTCACGACATCAGCGACCAGGTGTGGTTGCCGTAGTTGTGAACCGGTCGCGAACGGCAGGCCGCTCGGCCCATTTGGGCCGGAGAATCGCCGGTCGCCGTGAAAAACGGCGAGCGCCGATTCTTCTGAGTGGGGGCTGGGAGAATCGCGGGGGGCATCAGGGGGCGTGTCGTGAGTCGCCCAGCCCTCCCGCGATTCTCCCACCCGGCGTGGGGAGCGGAAAATCGCGCCTTTCGTCTCCCATCAAACCCATCTTCCAGCCAGAGTTTTTTCATCTCAATCCTTTACAGTTCCACTAAAATAACCTCCAGACTTACTGGGGGGGGGGGGGGGGGGAAAGAGTTCTTACACTGGATTTTTCAGAGCAATTTCATCATACCAGACAGTGAAAATCAGAGCAGCTTTTTTCCAGCTTCTGAACTGAAAGCGAAACTACAACCCAGCCTTACTGGGAAGAGAGACATGCAGATAAATCAGAACCAAACATGATAGGCCATCAGCAAAGCCCAGAATTTCGAGCCAGTGCATTGGCTGGCAGCCAAGCCCATCAATCTGAGTCATCACTGACGTCAGTCAAATAGTTTTGGAATCTGCTTGTTTGAATTAAAGGCTACTGCATGCAGACTGCTTTCTTAAAGTCTCCAGGTAAAGATACAGGTTACCTCAAGTCACATGTCCCTAAGTCAACCACAGGTCAAAATTGAAATAGCGAAAAAAAGGAGAAAACGGGGTTTAAATAGGAGGATCCTTACACCTACTATATTGAGTAAATTAACTGTGCAAAGATACTTTTAACTGCAAATTTGTTGTCACCATCTCGTGCGGAGTGCAACACAGCCCATTTCACCTGCCTGATCTTTTTCCACCTAGTTATAAGGTACCAGTAAGAAAATATGTATTTGTAAGATGAAAAATGGAAGCCAACTAATGCAAATATAGCATGGCGTGGCTGAAAAAGGAGTGTACTTGTATGCTGTGTATGTGCAAAAACGTGATTTTTGGGGCCAGACAAATGAGGTTGTCTTCTACATCAGGTTGACTTGTTTTGTACTGTATTGCCCTTACTGCATAAACCCTATTTTCCAATTTACACAGCTGACACTGCAACTACCTTCAGAGGACCTATAAACTACTCCCACAAATATCTTCTGCTTCCTGTCCTATCTTTGATTTGTGCAAACTAATGTTACATCTTTATTTTTCTGAGCCAGGATATTTGTCTTTATCCCATCGTTTATCATCAGGGCGCACCTCTCTTTTATTTTCCTCATCTCTTCTAAAAGACAATGCTTTATTCCCAACCACGTCTCCGTAATTGCTTTGAGATCAGAATCATTTATTTCTATCCATGCTGTTAATTTATCCATTTTGTTTTGAATCATTTGCAGTCTGATATAGCACCTTTAGTTTGAACTGACTTTTCTATTTTTGCAGCTGTCATGTCAGTTGTAAATGCTCTCCTAATATTGAGTTCTTTTCCCTTTCCTGAATTACTCTGCTCATTTTCACCAGCTTTGACATTTCACTTAGTAATTTTGAATTTACTTCTTTTTGAGTTTCCCCACCTTTTCTCCACACTCAACAGCCTTTAGTTTAAAGTCCTATCGACCACCCTAGTTCTATTTTCCTGGACACTGATCCCAGGATGGTTTAAGTGAAGCTAACCAAATGGAATAGTTCCCTATTCCCAGTACTGGTACCATAGTTGAAATCTCTGCTTCCCACGTCATTCTTTCAACCAGGCATTTTGCCGAATCAGTTTGCCCTGATGGCAATTTTCATATGGCTCAGTCAATAATCCAGAGACTATCATAAGATAAGAACATAAGAACTAGGAGCAGGAGTAGGCCATCTGGCCCCTCGAGCCTGCTCCGCCATTCAATGAGATCATGGCTGATCTTTTGTGGACTCAGCTCCACTTTCCGGCCCGAACACCATAACCCTTAATCCCTTTATTCTTCAAAAAACTATCTATCTTTACCTTAAAAACATGTAATGAAGGAGCCTCAACTGCTTCACTGGGCAAGGAATTCCATAGATTCACAACCCTTTGGGTGAAGAAGTTCCTCCTAAACTCAGTTCTAAATCTACTTCCCCTTATTTTGAGGCTATGCCCCCTAGTTCTGCTGTCACCCGCCAGTGGAAACAACCTGCCCGCATCTATCCTATCTATTCCCTTCATAATTTTAAATGTTTCTATAAGATCCCCCCTCATCCTTCTAAATTCCAACGAGTACAGTCCCAGTCTACTCAACCTCTCCTCATAATCCAACCCCTTCAGCTCTGGGATTAACCTAGTGAATCTCCTCTGCACACCCTCCAGCGCCAGTACGTCCTTTCTCAAGTAAGGAGACCAAAACTGAACACAATACTCCAGGTGTGGCCGCACTAACACCTTATACAATTGCAACATAACCTCCCTAGTCTTAAACTCCATCCCTCTAGCAATGAAGGACAAAATTCCATTTGCCTTCTTAATCACCTGTTGCACTTGTAAACCAACCTTCTGTGACTCATGCACTAGCACACCCAAGTCTCTCTGAACAGCGGCATGCTTTAATATTTTATCGTTTAAATAATAATCCCGTTTGCTGTTATTCCTACCAAAATGGATAACCTCACATTTGTCAACATTGTATTCCATCTGCCAGACCCGAGCCCATTCACTTAACCTATCCAAATCCCTCTGCAGACTTCCAGTATCCTCTGCACTTTTCGCTTTACCACTCATCTTAGTGTCATCTGCAAACTTGGACACATTGCCCTTGGTCCCCAACTCCAAATCATCAATGTAAATTGTGAACAATTGTGGGCCCAACACGGATCCCTGAGGGACACCACTAGCTACTGATTGCCAACCAGAGAAACACCCATTTATCCCAACTCTTTGCTTTCTATTAATTAACCAATCCTCTATCCATGCTACTACTTTACCCTTAATGCCATGCATCTTTATCTTATGCAGCAACCTTTTGTGTGGCACCTTGTCAAAGGCTTTCTGGAAATCCAGATATACCACATCCATCGGCTCCCCGTTATCTACTGCACTGGTAATGTCCTCAAAAAATTCCACTAAATTAGTTAGGCACGACCTGCCTTTTACGAACCCATGCTGCGTCTGCCCAATGGGACAATTTCTATCCAGATGCCTCGCAATTTCTTCCTTGATGATAGATTCCAGCATCTTCCCTATTACCGAAGTTAAACTCACTGGCCTATAATTTCCTGCTTTCTGCCTACCTCCTTTTTTAAACAGTGGCGTCACGTTTGCTAATTTCCAATCCACCGGGACCACCCCAGAGTCTAGTGAATTTCGGTAAATTATCACTAGTGCATCTGCAATTTCCCTAGCCATCTCTTTTAGCACTCTGGGATGCATTCTATCAGGGCCAGGAGACTTGTCTACCTTTAGCCCCATTAGCTTGCCCATCACTCCCTCCTTAGTGATAACAATCGTCTCAAGGTCCTCACCTGTCATAGCCTCATTTCTATCAGTCACTGGCATGTTATTTGTGTCTTCCACTGTGAAGACCGACCCAAAAAACCTGTTCAGTTCCTCAGCCATTTCCTCATTTCCCATTATTAAAACTCCCTTCTCATCCTCTAAAGGACCAATATTTACCTTAGCCACTCTTTTTTGTCTTATATATTTGTAAAACCTTTTACTGTCTGTTTTTATATTCTGAGCAAGTTTACTCTCATACTCTATCTTACTCTTCTTTATAGCTTTTTTAGTAGCTTTCTGTTGCCCCCTAAAGATTTCCCAGTCCTCTAATCTCCCAGCAATCTTTGCCACTTTATATGCTTTTTCCTTCAATTTGATACTCTCCCTTATTTCCTTAGATATCCACGGTCGATTTTCCCTCTTTCTTCCGTCCTTCCTTTTTGTTGGTATAAACCTTTGCTGAGCACTGTGAAAAATCGCTTGGAAGGTTCTCCACTGTTCCTCAACTGTTCCACCATAAAGTCTTAGCTCCCAGTCTACCTTAGCTAGTTCTTCTCTCATCCCCTTGTAATCTCCTTTGTTTAAACACAAAACACTAGTATTTGATTTTACTTTCTCACCCTCCATCTGTATTTTAAATTCCACCATATTGTGATCGCTCCTTCCGAGAGGATCCCTAACTATGAGATCATGAATCAATCCTGTCTCATTACACAGGACAAGATCTAGGACCGCTTGTTCCCTCGTAGGTTCCATTACATACTGTTCTAGGAAACTATCGCGGATACATTCTATAAACTCCTCCTCACGGTTGCCTTGACCGACCTGGTTAAACCAATCGACATGTAGATTAAAATCCCCCATGATAACTGCTGTACCATTTCTACATGCATCAGTTATTTCTTTGTTTATTGCCTGCCCCACCATCTCGTTACTATTTGGTGGCCGATAGACTACTCCTATCAGTGACTTTTTCGCCTTACTATTCCTGATTTCCACCCAAATGGATTCAACCTTATCCTCCATAGCACCGATGTCATCCCTTACTATTGCCCGGATGTCATCCTTAAATAACAGAGCAACACCACCTCCCTTACCATCCACTCTGTCCTTCCGAATAGTTTGATACCCTCGGATATTTAACTCCCAGTCGTGACCATCCTTTAACCATGTTTCAGTAATGGCCACTAAATCATAGTCCTTCACGATGATTTGTGCCACCAACTCATTTACTTTATTCCGAATACTACGAGCATTCAGGTAAAGTACACTTATGTTGGTTTTTTTACCTCTGTTTTGAATCTTAACATCTCCAGTTTTATTCCTTTTGTTACTGGGCCTATTCACTGTGCTCCCCTCAGTCACTGTACCTTGTACTGTCGCCCTTATGGATTTCTGACTATGTCTTCTCTGCCTTGCACTTTTCCCCTTACTTCCTTTTGTTTCTGTCCCTGTTTTACTACCTTCCAACTTCCAGCATTGGTTCCCATCCCCCTGCCACATTAGTTTAAACCCTCCCCAACAGCTCTAGAAAACACCCCCCCTAGGACTATCGCTGAGGTTCTGTTTTAATCTCAGTCTTGGCTCCTCAAATTCTCTCAGAAAAACAACATTCTGAGTTCTACCTTTGTCATTCGGTCCTACATGGGCTGCCACAGATGGATCATCCCCGTCCCTACTCCCAAGTTCTTTATAGCAGCAAGATTAACCTTGGCACCAGGCAGCAACACAACCATTGGAATTCTCTGTCACAGTTGCAAAAAACTGTATCTATCTTCCTTACTGTACAGACTCTTATCACTGCCATACTCCCTGTAACAACCCCCACCCTCCATTTGAATAGCTTCTGTAACATGGTCAATTTGCTCTGCAAACTTTGCCCTAAGACAGATAGCAAGAATCTTTACCCTTTTGGATAAGGGCAAAGGCCAAGGTTCTCCGGCACTCCACTTATCTACCTGACACAGCCACAGCCTCATCTCCATGACAACTAACCAGGCCTGCATGACTGCTTAACCTAGGGGATGTGACTCTCTGGATCCAAGTGCCAGGTAGCTCACTCTCCTCCTGATACCCCACTCCTATTCAGCCAAATAACTGCTGAAGTTCCTCGAGATGCAGACATTTGCAACAGATGTAGTTATCCAGGATTGCAAGACTGCTTCCCAGAGTCCCACATGTTAATGTTGAATTTTATTTGTTTATGGGATGTGGGCGTCGCTGGTTGGCATTTATTGCCCCTCCCTAGTTGCCTTCAGAAGGTGGTGGTGAGCTGCCTTGAACCACTGCAATTCATGAAGTAGAGATACACCCACAGTGCTGTTAGGGAGGGAATTCCAGGATTTTAACACAGTGAAGGAACGGAGATATTATTTCCAAGTCAGGATGTTGAGTGACTTGGAGATGGAGGTGTTCCCATGTATCTGTTGCTCTTGTACTCCTAGATGGTAATTGTTGCCAGTTTGGAAGGTGTTGCCTAAGAACCTTGGTAGTGCATCTTATAAATGATAATCATGGCTGTCACTGTTCACCTGTGGTGGAGGGATCGAATGTTTGTGGAAGGGGTAGCAATCCAGTGGGCTGCTTTCTCCTGCATGATGTCCAGATTCATGAGTGCATTTATTCAGGCAAGTGGAGTGTATTCCATTACATTCCTGATTTGTGCCTTGGAGATTCTGGATAGGCTTTTGGGCGTCAGGAGTTTCTTGCTGCAGGATATCTAGCCTTTGACTTGCTCTGGTAGCCATAGCATTTATATAGCTATTCCAGTTCAGTTTCAGTTCGGTGGTAACCCGCAGGAGATTGATATTGGGGAATTCAAATGGCAATGCCATTGAATGTTGAGGAATTATGAGGTTTTTCTACGTTTGGACATGAACAGCTTCAGTACCTCAGGAGTCACGAGTGATACTGAACAATTGTGCAGTCATCTGCGAACATCTCCACTTGAAGAAAAGTCATTGATGAAGTAGCTGAAGATTGTTTAACCTGGGACACTATCCCAAGGAACTCCTACAGTGATGTCCTGGAGCTGAGATGATTGACCATCCAACCACCACGACCATCTTCTTTTGTGTTAGGTATGACTGCAGCCAGTGGAGAGTCTTCCCCCTGATTCTCATTGACTCCAGTTTAGCTTGGGTTCCTTAATGCCATACTCAATCAAATGCTTCCGTGATGTCAAGGGCAGTCACTCTCGTCTCACATCAGAAATTCAGCTCTTTTAACCAAGGCTGTAATGGGGTCAGGAGAGTGACCCTGGCGGAACCAGAATGTTCATGAGCAAGTTATTGCTGAGTAAGTGCAGCTTGGTAGCACTGTTAAGACTCCTTCTATCACTTTGCTGATGATGGAAAGTATACTGATAGGGCGGGAATTGCCTGGGTTGCATTTGTCCTTTCCTTGTGTACAGGGCATACATGGGCAATTTTCCACATTACTGAGTAGATAGCAGTGTTTTAGCTGTACAGTAACAGTTGGGCTAGAAGTACGGCAAGTTCTGGAGCAAAAGTCTTCAGTACTATTGTCGGGGCCCATAGCTTTTGCAGTATCCAAAGCTTTCAGCTGTTTGTTGATATCACGTAGAATGAATCGTATTAGCTGAAGACAGACATCTGTGCTGTTGGGAAGCTCCAGAGGAGACCAAGATGGGTCATCCACTTGGAATGTCTGGCTGAAGATCATTGTGATGTTTTGCACACAAGTGCTGGACTTCCACATCATTGGAGGAGGAAGCTCCACAAATATCTCCATCCTCGGTGAGTTGTTTAATTGTCCATCACCATTCATGGCTAGATCTGGCAAGACTGCAGAGCTTAGATCTGATCCGTTGGTTGTGTAATCAGCTTTGCCTATTGCTTGCTATTCATGTTGTTTGGTACGCAAGTAGTTCTCTGTTGTAGCTTCACCAGGTTGACACTTCATTTTTAGGTATACCTGGTGTTATTCCTGGCATGCTCTCCTGCATTCTTCATTGAACCAGGGTTGATCCCTTGGCTTGATGGCAATCGTAAAGTGGGGAATATGCCAGGCCATGAGTTTGCAGATTGTGGTTGAGTACAATTCTGCTGCTGCTAATGGCCAACAGAGTCTCATGGATGTCCAGTCTGGAGTTCCGAGATCAGTTCGAAGTCTATTCCATTGAGCATGGTGGTAGTGCCACACAACATGATTGGGTATCCTCAGTGTGAAGATGGGACTTTGTCATCACCTTTTGAGTGATACTGTCACTGACTGATGCATCTGCGGCAGGCAGGTTGGTGAGGATGAGGTCAAGTATGTTTTTCCCTTGTTGGTTCCCTTACCACCTGCTGCAGTCCCAACTATGTGCTTTAGGACTGTGCCAGCTCGGTCTGAGGTGATACTACCAAGCCACTCTTGGTAATGGACATTGAGCTACCACACCCAGAGTGCATTCTGCATGCCTCAGTGCTTCTTGCAAGTGGTGTTCCATAAGAAGAGTACCGATTCATCGGCTGAGGGGGGAAGGTACGTGGTACTCAGCAGGAAATTTCCTTTCTCATGTTTGACCTGGTGCCATGAGACTTCATGGGGTCTGGAGTCAATTTTTTGAGGGCTCCCAGGACAACTCCCTCCCAACTCTAAACCACTGTGCCGCCACCACTGCTGGGTCTGTCCTGCCAGTGAGACAGGACATGAGGCTTAGCGACATTATCTGTAAGGTATGATTCTGTAAGTGTGACTAGTCAGGCTGTTACTCGACTAGTCTGTGGGATAGCTCTCCCAATTTTGGCACAAGCTCCCACATGTTAGTGAGGAGGTCTTTGCAGGACTACAGGACTGGGATTGCCATTGTTGTTTCTGGTGCCTAGATTGATAGTGGGTGACGGGTTCAGTTTCATTCCTTTTGTTTTCCTCGTAGCGGTTGGAAAAATTGAGTAGCTTGTTAGGCCTTATCAGAGGGCAGAGTCAACCACATTGCTGTGGATAGATAGAACAGTACAGCACAGAACAGGCCCTTCGGCCCTCGATGTTGTGCCGAGCAATGATCACCCTACTCAAACCCACGTATCCACCCTATACCTGTAACCTTACTTTTTAGGACACTACGGGCAATTTAGCATGGCCAATCCACCTAACCCGCACATCTTTGGACTGTGGGAGGAAACCGGAGCACCCGGAGGAAACCCACGCACACACGGGGAGGACGTGCAGACTCCACACAGACAGTGACCCAGCCGGGAATCGAACCTGGGACCCTGGAGCTGTGAAGCATTTATGCTAACCACCATGCTACCGTGCTGCCTTTGACAACAGCCCCTCCACAAACCACCTTCAAATTAGGCTGACTGCACTGCACGTATGCAAATTTCCCGTAGCTCTGCTCTGCTGCCCTCTGCTGGATCTGGAGTCATGTGTGGGCCAGACCAGGTAAGAGGGCAGATTTCCTTCCCTAAAGGACATTAGCGAACCAATTGAGTTTTTAGAACAATTGACAATGGTTTCATGGTCGCCATCAGACTTTTGATTCCAGATGTATTATTGAGTTTAAATTCCATCTGCTGTGGTGGGATTCAAACCCAAGACCCCAGAGGACTGGGTAAGTAGTACATTGACAATACCACTGCGCCACCACCTCCTCCGACCACCATTCCTCTCTAATTGTGTTTTATTTAATTAAAATGAAATTATAATTCATCTGTAGTTTTGTTAAGAAATTAGATATTTAGCTGTTTATTCAGCCAATTAATCTCCCTCCGAGCTCTACTTCCTGTGCGAACTGCGATCTAATTTTTCAGCGTTTCTGTTTTGGTTTCACTTCCTGTTCCTAATTTAAGTTTGCAGTAGTTATTAATGACTGTATTAATTTATAATATTTACTTGACTGCTTATTTAGAAATAAATTATATATTTGCAATAATTATATAATAATTGAAATGCTTAGCTCTATCTTCTTTGGATCAGCTACCCCATCTCATTCTGTTAATTATGACTTTGTGATTTTTCTCTGGGGTTTTTTCTCAGCCCAGCTGTATAGAGGGTAGTGACCAAAGGCTCAGTCAAAGAGTTAGGTTTAAGGGACTATTAAAGGGAAATACAGAGTGACTTTGGAGTGAATTCTGGCTATTAAGCACTTGCCAGGTAACAGCAAGGATGTGCAACATAAATTGTGGATCCACAATTACACCGAGCTTCCAGTAAGTTCCTGCATCCGTGTTTTGGCAAGTAGTACTTTCATTGACTGCTTTCAGACAGTTTCATAAATGTACCATCAGCAGTAACGCCTATTCTGATGATCTTTCTTCTGGCCACGCCAGGACAAATCTCCCAGAATCCTTTAGATGGTTGCAGGATGAGTCTGTCTGACTAGAGAGCATTCCCCTCCCATGACTAGCCATGAGAGCTCACAAAGCCAAAACAGCCCCAACTCTCTGCTAACCACATAAACCTGCTGTCTGTCTGAGATGTTCATTGATTTGCAGGGAAATGTGTAACCTGATCCCAAAAATGTCGTCCTCTGTCCCATGACAACAGAAAACACATTTACCTTGCATCTAGATAGAAATGCTGATTAGCTATTCTTGACCCAAAATTCAAACACCGTTTCATCTAAGTAGTAAATTGACAGTTTACAGCATAACTATTTACAACCTGCCACCTGCAGCACCTTTCTGGGACCTTTTATGACTCAGTGTCTACACTGATGCCAACGTCGCCATATAAATGCCTTGCACCTTTTTCCCAGTAAAACAGTCTACGCCTTCTATTGTTTTGTCAAACTACCCAGGCTTACGGTCAGGCTAACTTCAAAACCTATCACATGACCCTAAACTTCAAAATACAGTTCCAAAAAATAATCTTATAAACCTCATTGTAGCACTAGGGAGCTGGCAGATTGGCTTCCAATCGGTGAACAATTAAATTGGGAACAGTCTCAGCCAGAATTGGAGGGGCACACATACCAGATTGTAGATGCAGGGTTGGAGGAGATTGGAGAGATGGGAAAGAGTGAGACCATGGAGAGAATTGAAAACAAGGATGAGTTTATTAACATTGGTTCGTGTTTAAATAACACTTAATTGTAGATCAGCAAGCAGAGGGTGATGGTTGAATGGCAGTCATGCAAGATTAAATATGAGTAGCAGAGTTTTGGATGTCCTCCAGTTTATGGAGGAAAGTATCTGGGTGGCTAGCTTGGAATGCATTGGAATAGTCAAGACTAAAGGTAACAAAGGCATGAGACAGAGTTGTAACAACAGATGAGCTGAGGTGGTAGTGGAATTGAGTGATGTTATGGAGGTGGAAATAGATGGTTTTGGTGATAGTGTGGATATGTGGTTAGAAAGTTATCGTGCGTGGTCAGATATGAAACCAAGGTTGCATGGAGTCCTGTTCAGCCTCTGGTGGTTGTTAGGGAGAGCAGTAGTTAGGGTTGCCAATCCTCCAGATTGCCCTGGAGTTTCCAGGAATTGAAGAACAATCTCTAGGGCTCTGCTATGTGCAATCTGGGAAAACAAACATCAGTATATTAAAGAAGATATTTTTTCTTTCAATATTTCCTTTTACTAGATA
Source organism: Scyliorhinus canicula (assembly GCF_902713615.1). NCBI lineage: Eukaryota > Metazoa > Chordata > Chondrichthyes > Carcharhiniformes > Scyliorhinidae > Scyliorhinus > Scyliorhinus canicula. The sequence goes on along the minus strand of NC_052159.1, from coordinate 69,298,529 downwards.
TAAAATTAATAAAAATGGGGGGGGTGGGGTAAAGCTATTTGGCAAACAGCCAATTGGGGAATTAATTCAGCATTGACAGCAAATTTTGCATGGTTGCATTTGGTATTGATAAGCTTGTCTTCAAATGATAATACTAAGAACTCAGCTATTGGCAAATGTGGGAAATTTGGAGCCCTAATATTAAAAAATCATATCAGGAGTACACACCTTTATTCCGAATATATACTTTGGTGCACCGACAATGCTAGATACACATTTACTTCACTATTGTCATTAGAAAATTAAAATATGATGAACTGTAACATAATTTTTTCCTCTGTTTACAGCTGTCCAATGGGGAGAAGATGGTCGTCCTTTCAGTTACCTTTTTTACACAGGAAAGCAGTCCTATTATTCACTTATGCACGTGAGTGTATAAAAAAAATATAAGTTTCAATGGCAATAACTTGCTACATCTTTAAGTGGCTGTGTTCATATCTTTTAAATTAAAATTGACTTCTCAAAATTAAATAAAATTTGAGAGCAGTGTCTATACAACCAACCATCCCTATTATCGAAGCTAGTCCAGACATGACTACTCACTCTCCTGCCATTAACTACAGCTCATCCCAAATTCTGCTTGCCTGTGTCCTTTATTTCACCAAGTTCCATTCATTGTGATTTGAAATTTATGCCAGTCAAATAAAATGTTGGAGTGAAATCTGACACAAGTGTAGTGTGGTCCACAAAAGTGTTCTGATTATAATTTACTGTGTCATTATAATGTTGCTTTATGTGATGCCTACTAAACTTTGGAATTCTTTTATCACGTTTTGGCTAGTTTAACTCTTCTATTCATATCTACTTTCTTCTTTGGTGGTGTTAGAATAAATGAATATTCAAAGTTTTTGAATAAGGTAATCATTAACGGCCTGGATTGTTTTCACTGCAGTTTTCATTTGTTATTCCACAGCTTCAGTCTTATTTCAAAAAATCAAAAAGGGGTATAACTGTATTTAAAATATATATATCACATTTCAAATAGTTTTGGACATTAAAAGTTTGAAATATAGCCTATCCCTGAAAAGTGAATTCTATTGAAGAAGGAAGTGTCATTGTGTACTGCAGGATTGAACGGCTTGATAAGTTCAGTCTTTGAACATTGAAAATAAATTGTGGTGGTTTTTTAGTTGCTACTTCCAATATTGGCACAGAAGCAGTTTCTGAAATTATTTATGTCCAAATTTCTATTGAGGGACTTCTGAGTTATGCAGTTATCCAATTAACTAAACTGTCACATGGTAACCAATCAACAAGCTGACATATCTGGCGTACCATCTTTCTGAGTCACTGGGTTCAGTTGAATTGCACAAGTTGAATGTAAAATACCTGTGCCTTTCCAAACCTTGTGAAAATAGTACTGCTCTAAAAGGTAGGCTATTTGTGTGTGCTCAATTTCTGCTGATGCAAACTTAGATTTTTGGTTTAAATAAATGAGGTAAAAGGGAACTTGATAGAAATTTTTGCCTGGATTTTCTTAAAGTATGGGGTGGATATGAGAAAACTGGTTTGCAAATTGCTTGTGATTGCAGTATTTTACTGTTGATTATGTTTGTTTCTTAGTACATTTCCTGCTGATGTGCTGGGGTAAGATAGTATCTTACCCAAGTTGCCAGCTGTTTTTCTTACCACTGCTTTCCCTTTACAGGTTGACATGGATTAGTGTTTGAGCTGATGTGTTTTCAGTTGGGGCTTTTACTTTGTAACGGGTTGTACATTATTTTCAACCTGAAATGACTGATAAAGAATCAGTCTAGTCAATGCCCTGTTACATTTCTCCCTTCCACAACCCCCTGTCTGTCTCGTCTCTCCCTTCTCCCAGTAAAATTTTAATATTCTCTTGCACACATTTTGTACCATTTTTTATATATGAAGGAGGAAATGGAGACAAACAATTATGATGTGTATACTTTGTACATGAACACAGATACAGTTCACTCATGTAATATTTATGAAACAAAACATGTTATAGTAACATGTAAATAGATTATAAAGCTTGAAGAGTTGATGAAGTAAATACAGATTATGTGATGTCTTATTGCTCTTTTGATCCCTTATGCATTTGAATTCCATCCCAGAATTATAATATATCCTGGTTCAATGGAGTTTACCGCTGCAAGTCTGCAATAGGTTACAACCAGGAAATCTACACCTTGTAGTTTGTTTTTAAAAGGACACTAGAAATATTATGGGTCTCCTGTCACAAATTCAATATATCTTCTGCTCCTCGGTCGAAAAATCAATAATACTTTGTCCTATATCACATGATATTACTTTTATCTTTAAACAGAAATGCAACAAAAATCAATGTCGATTTTTAGAAGTATGAAAATATCATGAGTGAATTTAAAGACGTTAAATAAAGTCTGTTTGCTTTTGGAATTTTTGGCGTTATAAAATGAGAGCAAACCATCACTTTAGAATTCACTGAGAATTATCTGGTAAATGTAATACACTAGTATGAATTACTTAATTCTTTAATAAGAAGTGCATGTTCTATGTTCAGGCACAATATAGTGACAACCAATACACTTTCACAAATTGTGATCAGATAACTGCCAAACTAGGAACATAGGAACAGGAGGAGGCCATTTAACAAATTAAGTCTGTTCTGTCATTCAGTGACATCATGGATGATTTGTGACCTAACTCCATAAATCCACCTTTACATTCATGGGATGTGGACGCGCTGGCTAAGCCGGCATTTAGTCCCCATCCCTAAGTGCCCTTGTGAAGTTAATGGTCGGCTGCCTACTTGAACCACTGCAGAATACCCACTGTTAGGAAGGGCGTTCAGGGTTTCGACCCATGTCCTTTGATATCAGTTTACAAAGATCTATCAATCTCAAATTTAAAATAAAACAATTCCCTGAGCGGAAGAGAGATTCAACCTATTGCATTTAAAAGTTATTCTAAACTACTCCAGAAGACCTGCTTTGGACAATGCCCCCATGTCCTAGATTCCTCAACCAGCATAAAATATTCTATTCATCTGCTCTAGAAGACTTCAAAACAAATTTTTTTTTACATTCATGGGATGTGGGTATTTATTAAATATGGCATTTATTGCCTAGTTGCCCTTGAAGTGGTGATGAACTGCCTTCTTGAACCGCTGCAGTCCCTTTGGTGTAGATACACCAACAATGTTGTCAGGGAGGTAGCTCCAGGATTTTGACCATGAAGGAACACAATATATTTTCACGCTTTTTTATTGAATTCAAATTCCACCATCTGTTGTGGTAGAATTCTAACAGCATTACCGTGGGTCTCTGGATTACTAGTCTAGGTATAAAACCACTGCGCCAACCCCTCCCCCAGTTTATGCAATCTCTCATAATTTAACTCTTGGAATCCAGGTGTCATTTTGGTAAAACAGTGTTGCACTCCTCCAGGGCTAGTGTATCCTTCCTATGGTATGCTCACAATTGCTCACAGAACTTCAGATGTGGTCTAACCAGAACTTTGTATAGTTGAGGTAAGACATCTATCTCCTTGCATTCTAGCTCTCTAGAAATCAAGGCCAACATTACATTAGCCTTTTTGATTATTTTCTGTACCTGTTAATGAAATTTTAATGATATATGTACATGGCTCGCTGCCAAGTCTCTTTGGACTTCTGCTTCTTCTAGCTTTTCATCATTTAGAAAGTACTTTGCTTTGTTCTATTTGGGTCTAGAGTGGATGACCTCACATTTTCCTGCATTAATATGCATTTGCTATGGTTTTGTCAATTCACTTAATCTATTGATAGCTTTTTCTAATTTTAAGCTTCCATTTATATGACTTACAAAGCTTCCCATCTTTGTGACTTCAGCAAATTTGGGTTGTGACTTTATTCTATCATCGAAATCCAATCAATATGGGGATAATTGAGGTCCCAACACAGATGCTTGCTATACACTATCCCATCAATTATAACACATGTCCATTATTCCTACTCAACCAATTACGTATCCAGATCGATAATTTACCATGATGAACTTTACCTTTCACTAACATTCTCTTGTGAGGAACTTTGTTAAATACAGGGGAGGTGGTAGTATCACTGGACTAGAAACCCAGGGACTTCAGATAATGCTCTGGGGAACTGAATTTAAATCCCACCATGCTAGATGGTAGAATTTGAATTCGATGGAAATCTGGAATTAAAAGTCTAATAATTACCATGAAACTATTGCTGTACACTATTGTCGTTTGGGGAAGGAAACCTGTCGTCCTTACCTGGTCTGGCTTAGATATGCTGCCAGACCCACATTGGTTGACTCTTACTTGCCCTCTTAATGATCTAGCAAGCCATTCCGTTGTATCAAACCACTAAAAATGCAATTAAAAGGATTGGAAACAGACATCAACCGAGGCACCGGAAATTTCAAAAGCAAACCCAGCATTGTTGACCCTGCAAAGTCCTCCTTACTAATATCTGACGGACTTGTGTCAAAATTGAGAGAGGAAACAGCCTGACGTAACTCACAGAATCATACCTTATAGAGTAATGTCCCAGATACTACCATCGCCATCCCTTGTTATGGCCTGTCGCACCAAATTGGGAGGGGGTTGTCCTGGAAGCCCTCAAAATCGACTGCAGACCCCATGAACTCTCATGGCATAAGGTCAAATATGGGCAAGGAAACCTCCTGCTCATTACCAAGTACTGTCCACCCTCAGCAGATGAATCCGTAATCCTCCATGTTGAACATCATTTGGAAACACTTAAGCTGCCAAGGGCACGGAATGTACTCTGGGTGGGGAGTTCAATGCTTCAATGTCCATCACCAAGAGTGGCTCAGTAGCACCATTGATTGAGCTGGCTGATTCTTAAAGAACATAGCTGCTAAACTGGGTTTGTGGCAGGTGGAGAGGGAATGAACATGGGGGGAAAACATACTTTACCTCCTCCTCACCAACCTATCTCACAGAAGCATCTGTCCATGGCAGTATCGGTAGTGGCTACTGCATAGTTCTTGTGGAGACAAAGTTCCATCTTCGCATTTAAGGATACCCTCCATCCTCATGATACCACTGTGCTAAATGGGATAGATTTGGAACAGGTATGACAGGTCAAGACTGGACATCCATGAAGCAGCAGCAAAATTGTACTCGACCACAATCTAACCTCATAGTCCAGCATATCCCCCACTCAAGCCAGGTGACCCCCCGCTTCAATGAAGAGTGCAGGAGAGCATCCCAGGAGCAGCGCCAAGCATACCTAAAAATGAGGTGTCAATCTGGTGAAGCTACAACACAGGACGGCTTGCATGTCAAACAACATAAGGAGCAAGTTATAGATGGGGCTAAGCGATTCCACAACCAACAGACCAGATCTTGGCTCTGCAGTCCTGCCACATCCAACCGTTAATGGTGATGAACAATTAAACAACTCACTGGAGGATGCTCCACAGATATCCCGGTGCTCAATGATGTGGGAGTCCTTCACATTAGTGCAAAAGATGAGGTTGAAACATTTGTAATGATCTTCAGACAAAGGTGCTTAGTGGCTGATCCATCTCTGCCTCCTCCAGATGTCCCCAGCATCACAGATGCTAATGTTCAGTCTATTTGATTCAATCCACATGACATTAAGAAACAGCTGAAAGCACTGGATACTGCAAAGGCTATGGGCCCTGACTATGTTGTAATTGAATCCATGGGATCCCTACAGTGCAGAAGGAGGCCATTCAGCCCATTAAGTCTGCACCAACCCTCTGAAACAGCACCCTCCCTAGTCCCAGTCCCCCGCCCTAACCCTGTAATTCCACCTAACCTACACATCTTTGGACACTAAGGCAATTTAGCATGGCCAATCCATCTAACCTGCACATCTTTGGGCTGTGGAAGGAAGCCGAAGCACCTGGAGGAAACCCACACAGACACTGGGAGAACGTGCAAACTCCACACAGTCACCTAAGGCCGGAATTGAACCTGGGTCCATGGTGCTGAGAGGCAGCAGTGCTAGCTACTGTGCCACCATGCCGTCAATTCCGACACTAGTCAGACACTGAAGACTTGTGCTCCAGAACCTCCCACACCCCAAGCCACGATCTTCCAATAAAGCAATAAAACTACAACACTGGCATTACCCAGCAATGTAGAAAATTGCCCAGGTATGCCCTGTGCACGAAAACCGGGACTGATCCAACCAGGCTAATTATCGCCCCATCAACCTATCCTCCATTAGTAAAGTGACAAAAGAGGTCATCAACAGTGCTATGAAGTGGCACTTGCTTACCAATAACCTGATTTCTGGGCTCTATTTGGATCTGTCAAAGTCATTCAGCTCCTGACCTTGTGACAGCCTTGGTTCAAACATGGACATGGAGTGTGGCATCAAGGAACACTGACAAAACTGGAGTTGATAGGAATCGGGGAAATCTCTTTTACTGGTTGGTGTCATATCTAGCACAAAGGAAAATGGTCATGGTAGTTGGTGGCCAATCATCTCAATTCCAGGACATCACTACAGGAGTTTGTCAGGGTAGTCCTCGGCCCAACCATCTTCAGCTAATAATTACAGAATGTTCAGCATTATATGCTCCTCCGACACTGGTACAGTCCATCTCCAAATGCAGCAGCCCAGACAATATCCAGGCTTGGGCTGACGAGCAGCCTGTCACATGAAACTGAAAATGAAATGAAATGTGACATTTGCGTCACACAGGCAATAACCATCTCCAACAAGAGAGAATCTAACCATCACCTCTGGATGTGCAATGGCATTACCATTACTGAATCCACCCACTACCAACGTCATGGAGGTTACCTTTGACAAGAAACTGAACTGGAGTAGCCATATAAATATTGTGGCTGGATGAGCATATCAGAAGCTTGGAACCCTGCAGCGAGTAGCTCACCTCCTGACTCCCCAAAACCTGTCCACTATCTACAAGGCAGTAGTGTAATGGAATACTCTCCACTTGCCTGGATGAGTGCAGCTCTAAAAACACAAGAATCTGAACACCAACCAGGTCAAGGCAGTTTATTTGATTGGCATCCCAGCCAAGCATTCACTTCTTCCACCATGGCTACACAGTGGCAGCAATATGTCCCATCAACAAGATGCAGGAACTTGTGGGTTAGCCCTGCTGCCTCACTGCGCCAAGGTCCCAGGTTCGATCCCGGCTCTGGGTCACTGTCCGTGTGGAGTTTGCACATTCTTCCCCTGCTGGCGTGGGTTTCGCCCCCACAACCCAAAGATGTGCACGCTAGGTTGATTTGCCATGCTAAATTGCCCCTTAATTGGAAAAAAAATGAATTAGATACACTAAATTAATTTTTTTTTAAAGATGCAGGAACTCACCATTGCAGGGACTGAAGCTTCAAAACCCATGACCGTTACCATCTGAAAGGACAAGGATAAGAGATACCTGGGAGCCCGAACACCTGGAAGCTCCCCTCCAAGTCACTCACCATTTTTGACTTGAAAATATATCAATGTTTCTTCACTATCACTGGGTCAAAATACTGGAGCTCCCTCCATAATAACACTGTAAGAAGTCTTACAACACCAGGTTAAAGTCCAACAGGTTTGATTCAAACACGAGCTTTCGGAGCGCAGCTCCTTCCTCACCTGAGGAAGGAGCTACGCTCCAAAAGCTCGTGTTTGAATCAAACCTGTTGGACTTTAACCTGGTGTTGTAAGACTTCTTACTGTGCTCACCCCAGTCCAACGCCGGCATCGCCACATCATAATAACACTGTGTCCCTACATTACAGGAATTGCAGCGGTTCAGGAATGCAGCTCACTACCATCTCCTCGAGGGCAACTAAGGATGAGCAATAAACGCTGGCCTAATCAGTAACTCCCACATGTCATAATTTTTTAAAAATCTTCTGGAAGTCAATAGACTTGCTCTCTTAGCTCTAGCCAGCTCTTGTTAAGATGGACCTACCCATTGCAAATCCTTGCTAATTTGTTGATCAACTGCAAATCTTCCACTCGATCCTTCCCTAGTATTTTCCCAGCAAGAGATGTTAAGCTCTATAATTAAGGTCTATAATTCTAATGGTTTTCTTCTCACATCACTCTGCTAGTTAAAGAAGATATGTGGAATGTTGCAGTGTAAAGCATTGATTCCTAAGAAGACTTTGGATGATTATAGTTAGGGGATCTGAAATATTCTCTCTGACTTCCTTTACCTAAAGTGTCAACAATAATATTTGGTAAGATGTACTTTGGTTTGAGTATGTGTGATCTCTTCTATTTTCTGTCTCTCATCTGCATTGCTTTCGCTTCACCCTCACCTTTGCTCTCTCTCTTACTTTTTTCTTTTTTTTTTCTTCTGCTCCCTTGCAATCTCTTTCACTTGCATATTTTCTTTCACTTAGTTTCTTAATTTATAAACCGCAAATGAGTAAATAAATACCTGTTTATAAAAGGTTGTGTTAAGGATTTAACTCTAACCCAGAGTAAAAACGATGTTCAAGAATACTTATATTCCACTTTGAGATCATCTTCCGAATGCCACTTACAAATATTGGTATCAGAACATGGCAATCCTTTCTGTAAATTATTCCACTACTACCTTATAGTTTTGTTACGCATTTGAAATATCGCATCCATAATTTCTTATTGTCACGCTCCTAACACAAGCTGGTATATATTGTACAAAATAGTGTTATAAAATCTATTATTCTGTGTAGCCCTTGAATTTATTCCAGCTCATATTTGCAGTTGTTCTCATGCATGTGATAAATAGTTTACAACCATTGCACTGTTTTAATCCCACTGGTTTCAATTGCTTTACATGTTTTATTAATTCAAATACTAGATTTGTATAATGCTCCCAGATTGAAATGCAAATAATTTTTAACGTGTTTGATTTAAAAAATAAACCGGGTTTTACAAGAAGAATGTGGTGGTATGAAGGCTGTGGCAAAAAATTTGACTTGGCCTCCAAGGTAGCCATTTTTGCTCTAGAAAGAGTGCAGCAAGGTCTACCAAACTGATTCCTGGGGTGGCAGGACTGACACATGCAGGGAAATTGAATCGGTTAGGATTGTATTCGCTGGAGTTCAGAAAAATGAAGGGAGATCTCATAGAACTTATAAAATTCTAACAGGATTAGACAGGGTAGATGCAGGAAGGATGTTCCTGGTGGTGGGTGTGTAGAGACTAGGGGTCGCAGTCTGAGAATACTGGGTAGACCATTTAGGACAGAGATGAGAGATTTCTGCACCGAGTGGTTGGCCTGTGGAATTCATTACTACAGGAAGCAGCTGAAGCAAAACATTGTATGTTTTCAAGAAGCAATTAGATACAGCACTTGGGGTGAAGGAGATCAAAGGATATGGGGGGGGGGGGGGGTGGAAGCGGGATTAAGCTATTTCATAGAATTTCATAGAATTTACAGTGCAGAAGGAGGCCATTCGGCCCATTGAGTCTGCACCGGCTCTTGGAAAGAGCACCCTACCCAAGATCAACACCTCCACCCTATCCCCATAACCCAGTAACCCCACCCAATGCTAAGGGCAATTTATCATGGCCAATCCACCTAACCTGCATATCTTTGAACTGTGGGACGAAACCGGAGCACCCGGAGGAAACCCACGCACACACGGGGAGGATGTGCAGACTCCACACAGACAGTGACCCAAGCCGGAATCGAACCTGGGACCCTGGAGCATGTTTTAAACAAACTCAAAGCCACGGGAGATACTTTCTTCCTTGGAGACTAATATCCTGTCTCATAAGTATTTTATTATATTGATTTAATGCAGGCATCCTAATAGGATACAAAAGTAATAATTAATGAAAATTGGCTAGAACTACTTTTCAAAAATCTTCATAAATTGCATTCTTCAATATGAAGCTGTTGGTGAGCTTGTTATTGTGGAAAGCTTAAATGCTTGCTGAAATGTTAACATGTTAAGTCTGCTTGGTGACTTGGTATGCTGCATGTTTTAAACAAACTCAAAGCCACGGGAGATACTTTCTTCCTTGGAGACTAATATCCTGTCTCATAAGTATTTTATTATATTGATTTAATGCAGGCATCCTAATAGGATACAAAAGTAATAATTACATTTAGAAAAAGATAAGGGAGCTCTAAAGCATGGCAAGAAGTTGGCAATCTAAACATCTTGCTTGGCATACAGGTTTATTTAGAAAATGAAGCTGTGCTATTTGGGTGTTGGTGTTCAGATTGTATTGATTTAGCTTTATTGTACCGACTCTTGCCAAACCATTTCTCATTTCCAGATGCTAACTAGTTGGCCAAGGGCTGCATTAATCTTCCGTATTTGGATTTTTTTAAACTGCTCTTGACCAGTGTGAATGGCAGAGTAAAACGGTATCGAATAACTCTGGTGCAAAGAATTCTTGCACAAAAATTAAGTGGCAAAAACGGTATCGAATAACTCTGGTGCAAAGAATTCTTGCACAAAAATTAAGTGGCAAAAACACTGAACAGCTGCTAACCAGCTCTATACTGTACAGTTATTTTCTTTGCAAATGAATATCCTTACATAGACAATGTAAAAGCAGTCCATACTTGTAAAGGTGAAATCCAGCACAAGACCCATTGATTGTGGTGATATTCTTACAACGTGGGCTACTCGTCTGCTAAATCAGGACTGTTTTATGCTGAGCTTCTCACACTTGAGTCAATTTTTGTTTGTTACTGTAGCCATCAATGATTATGACCCATCCTCAGATTTAATTTCAAAATGTTTTTCTGAGGGTTAATAGTAATAATTTAGGTCCTTCTTGATCACATTAATGAGATTAGTTTAAATTCGTTGATGGTTATGATCTGTAGTGTTACATTGGATGATGACTGTCAAATCCCATTTAACACATTAATATTCAAAATCTTACAGAATACTGTCTGTAAAATGTATTAAAACACAGGTTTTGAACCTTTAGGCACAGTAGGAATTCACTTTGGGTCTTCTGTTGTTTCTGAGGAGAGCTACAAGACAAAATCTCAGCTTGTCAGGCGCATTAATTTCTTGAAACCCTTTCACTCTTCATTGACCTTGGGCAAATGAGCTTATTGCCCTAGCTGAAATGAAATGAATGATAAATGCAGAAAGTGCCTTTGCTGAGTAATGGGACTGCAGCGAAGGCTTCTCCACAGAGTTTTATTCCTCTACAGCCTGAGGCAGCTCAAGGCCCCCTGCTGTTCATTTAAATAGGTATGTCAAATCTGCCTTGAAATGCTGCCTGTTTGATCTGTGGTAATATTTGTGAAGGTCCCATATGGACTTGAACCCCTGCAGTGGCAAGAAATAATGTGCAACGCTTCATAGTGCAGACACAAATTTTCAAGAGGATGCAACACCACATTTTAGTTGTCGGAGAGGGTGATGTAGCTGAAATGTGGCACTGTCAGCTTCTCACATGGTTGGGCAGAACATAGCGCAAATCTCAAATTATGCATAACCTTCCATTCAGTCATCACTTAAACTTTCAAACGGTATGCTAGATTAACTATTTTATCTGCATTCCATGTATTTTTAATTATTATTTTAAAAAAATTATATTGAAGTACTCTGCAAAATAACTGTCCAAAATTAATTTACTTGAGTGAATTTTAACAGGGCAGTTCTGGACATCAGTTCCTCTGCATTCCCTCCCTTCTCCATTAGAGTTGATTAGGAGTGGAACAACAAAGCCATTGCTAATTTATCACTAACTGTTTAACTGGAAAATGTACTTAAACATTATAGCATCAGATTACAAAAGGCTATATTTTTTTTTCTTCAAAAAACTGATTTCAGAAGATTATAATTTTGCATTGTGAAAGAAATGGCAACTTTTGAGTTCTTTTATGCCATATCATGTTTCCAATGCTTGAGTTTGATTTATTACTTTGAATGACACTACTGTGAATTAATTTCTTCAATTTATGGTAATGCTGTTTCCTTTAAAAATAATTAAAAATTGAATAATTTGTAGTAAATTTAGGAGTAATCTTTGCTTATTCCTAACTTTTCTCCTCACTAAATATCATTGGCCTAGGAAGAACTTTGTTATTAATTTTTTATGAAGTAAAATATTACATCCTCAACGGGCAGGATTCTCCGTTTCGCCGGCAGTGGACTCGCCCGCAGATTTCCTGACGGTGTGGGGGTGGCCACAATGGGCAACCTCATTGGCCGGCTGCCATGATGTAGGCTCCACCTGCCGGCAGGGACGTGCGTGCCAGAAAACAGGTCTGGTGGAATGGAGAATTCCACCCCATATGTTTCAACATTAGCTAGCTTGTTCTTTAGTTTCTAAAAAAATTTCAATTATTTTCCCCATGAAATTTGTGTGGGGATTGGAATTTGGTGGCTAAATCAGGTACATTTGATTTAACACCACTCGAATAAGTTCAAGTTAATTTGACTGCTGCCTGAAATGCACCCACCCCCCAAGAAATTGCATGCAATTGACAATATAATAAATTACAAACATTTTTGTCCCAAAATGTCTCCCGTTTGCAATAGAATTGCACCTAACTTAATCTACTTTTGATTGCTACAGCCTACTTTTGTTTTCTATAGGTATAACTTATCAGCATAGCTTGTCTAGTCAGCAAGAGGATAAGCTCAAACTTGGAATGTCCATAAACTTGTCTGAAATTAGTTTTGATGAAAATGACTAGGCATTCCCTGAATGATATTTCAGGTGCCTTTTCTGCTTAAGGGGGCAATGATTCAATAAGATGCCATGCAGAGGTTCTCCACCTTTTAGCTTCAGAGCCCCCTGCCCCCGGCCCACCTCTCAAGCAGTTATGAAAATCCGATACATACCCTGTAACACAAGTAATTTTCTGATATAAAAATTAAAGTCATACAATTAGACATTTCACTCGCAACCTGACTGCTATCGCTCATCCTTCTCCGTCTTTGACCAATGAATCATTACAGTGCAGAAGGAGGCCCTTCGGCCCATGGAGTCCAATCTTCCAAAAGAGCACCCTTCCTAGATCCATGCCCTCACACTATCCCCCGAACCCAGTAACCCCACCTCACCTTTTGAATCTCAATCTTGGGTTGAGATTCTCCTTCTTCACATGCTAACTTGCCTGAGAATTTCACATAATTATCCTTCCAATTTGCAAGTTCTTTGTACTTTCAAGCATTTTTAAAATCCATATACTGTATAAACATACTACTGGACACAATTTTCAATGCTACAGCAGACATTAATTCAGTTTGGGGGTTGGTGGAGACTGAAGTCACATGCCAACTTCTAGTGCTTCTCAATGCTGTTCTTAAACATATCCTGGTGATAAGACTATTGGCAGCAGTGGCACTTATCTGCATTGAGGCATTGGAAGTGGCCTTTATCTAAGTTTCTCAGTGCATGAGCAAGCTGGTCCTGTATCCATTGTCCACATGAGCAGGAGTCTGACGTGCAGGCTTAAAAAATAGACTCATCAAGAAAGAGGATGGCCTCATGAAGGTGGGTTTCAGCCATGTTTTGGTTTTTTTTAAATGTTTTTATTCTCCATTTTCACATGTTCCTTCAAAATTTACACCTCACCCACAGACCGTAAACGGTAACAAATACAAAATCAATCCCCTTAACAATAACAACGATCCCATCCTCTCACCACCCCAAACAACGGCCCACCTGTCAATATATGCATCCAATAAAACAAACCCTCCCACGGTGGAAACAAAAAACAAAGGAAAAAATAAAAAGGAGTCCGGGACTGCCCATGGCCACCATAGAGTCCACACACACACACACAGTCAACGTCATCCAACCTCTGAAAGAGTACCGTACATGATACCCAAGAGTTGTAAACACCCTCTCCCCCCCCCCCCCCCCCCCCCCCCCCGCCCCTTTCCAACTCCTCCCGTCCACTACCTCTTGTAAAACCCCTCCCCCCAACCTCGGTTCCTTCCTCCCAACCTTCCACCCCGGCTAGACCACTCAGACTCTGTTCTGCCAGGTTCCGATGGCCGCGGCCCCTCCCCCCACCTCACTCCCGTTCACTGGCCGGCTTAAACCGGCCAGTGTGGAGGCCCCCGCCCCGGTCCCTTTCCCCCTTGCCCGGCCCTAGGAAAGCCCAGAAATCCCCTTTTAACACACCAACCCCGCATATCCACCTACACGCCAAAGAGCCCTCACTTCGAGTGAGAGTCCCATCACTTCTCTTGTCCAAATATATACAACATTGGCTCCTTTAGCCCATACACCCACACGCAGAGGAAGAAAATAGTCATGAGGTTACATCGGCACATGGCCACTTCTCAAGTTCTGCCACAGTCCTTCTGCCTTCGCAAACCCCTCCGCTGCGTCCGCCGTTCCAAAATAAAAGTCCTTGAGCTTGTAAGTCACCCTCAGCTTCGCTAGATATACAATGCCGCACTGCACCTTGCTAATGTACAGTGCCCTCTTTACCCGGTTGAAAGCAGCCCGCCTCCTCGCCAACTCCACCGTAAAGTCCTGGTATACACGTATACCAGTTCCAGCCCACTGCACCACCCACTTCTGCTTGGCCCAGCACAGGACCTTCTCCTTTACACTGTACCTACGGAAGTACAGTCACTACCCTTGGAGGCTCACTCGCCTTTGGTACAGGCCTCCACGACCGATGAGCCCGATCCAGTTCATACTGGGAGGGATCCCAGTATACTCAGTCGGCCTTGGCCCTTCCAACTGCTTCGGGCAGCTCCACAATCCTCAAATTCTGTCGCCTGGATCTGTTTCCAGGTCTCCCATTTTTCCTCGCAGTTCCTTGTTAATCTCCATCACCTTCCACATCTCCTTCCCCATCGAGGTAAGTTGATCACAATGCTGCAATAATGTCTCCTCCACTTCTTTCAGCGCCTCCCCTTGCTTCCGCCACTACGCTTGCCACCGCCGTCATCACCGGGGAAATCGCCTCCTCCACCAGCACACTCAAAACCTCCCTCATCTCCTTCCTCATTGTCTTCATGTATTTTGTAAACTGCCTTTCGAATTCCACAGCCATCACCTCAGTTATTTCTTCAGCCGTAAGCAATGCAGCCTGCCCTGGTGCTCCAGCCTCCATTTTCCTTGGTGACCCCGCGGTGACCTTTCCACTCCCCGACGGACCTTCAGCTGTTTTTTTTACGGCCGTTTTTTTGCTCACCCTCTACATCTTCCTTTTACTGTGTCTTCACTGTACCTCCTCTGTGCCTTCGCCCTGCTTTTGCCACCTCCGTGGACCCTGGGACCGGGCTTGAAGCCCTGAAAATGCCGTTCCCGAATCGGAGCCCTCCATTGCGCGGCTGCCTCCTGCCTGCCGTCACCAGAAGTCCCCTCAGCCACGTTTTGTTGAGTCCGGGGCAGCTTGTAAATATTAAAAGACAAAGGTTTCATCTCCTCTATCTTCTGGCCACATGGTCCCAGATCACATCCGTGATAGCAATCATTAGGCCTGCAGTGGCAGGAAATAGCTAACATATAGACGTAACATATTGCTAGTGGCACCTTTTGAAGTGGACTTCAATGGTAATAACACTATATTTGCCTGACTATAGGCCAGTGTCCATGATAATGCATGAAGAGTATGTGGTGCACAGTACTTTATTTTCATCCAGCCTCTTAATTTTAGTTCCTCATCAATTCTCCATTCAATTTAAGCAGGATGATGTAATAATCTCAAATACTGACTTTCCATGGATATTTACTACCATTTTGATGCAGACAGCAGAAGCAAAGCTTTGCATCCCTGACAAATCCTCCCTCCTCTGTAGCGGCCTCGAGCCATTCCACCTTATACCCAGCTGAAAACTAGTGAAACATGGGGAGGGATTCTCTGATCCCCTGCCGGGTTGGAGAATCGCCTGGGGCCGGCGTCAATTCCGCCCGCGCCGTGTCCCGAATTCTCCCCCCCCCCCCCGTGATTCGGCGAGGGCGGGAATCGCGCTGGTCGGCGGGCACCCCGCGGCGCTTCTCCGGCCCGCGATGGGCCGAAGTCCCGCCGCTGACAGGCCTCTCCCGCCAGTGTGGATCAAACCACCTACCTGACCGGCTGGATTGGCGGCGCGGGCGGGCGCCCGGGTCCTGAGGGGGGCGCGGGGCGATCTGACCCCGGGGGGTGCCCCCACGGTGGCCTGGCCTGCAATCAGGGCCCACCGATCAGCGGGCAGGCCTGTGCCGTGGGGGCACTCTTTTTCTTCCGCCTTCGCCATGGTCTTCACCATGGTGGAGGCGGAAGTGATCCCCTCCCCTGCGCATGCGCCGGTATGACGTCAGCAGCCGATGACACTCCGGCGCATGCGCAGATGTACGCCGGCCAGCGAAGTCCTTTCGGCCAGGCTGGCGTGGCGCCAAAGGCCGTTCACGCCAGCCGGCGGAGTGGGAACCACTCTGGCGCGGACTTAGCCCCTCAATGTGAGGGCTTGGCCCCTAAAGGTGTGGCCCGACCAAGTTATATCCTACCAAGTTATATTCTTTCGGCTTCGAGTTAAGACCACTACAAGAAGACTAATAAAAACAGATTATTCCCGTGATAAATACCTAGCAGGATTTCAAGCCACCAGATATGTGCCAGGATGAATGGAACTTTGTGCTGTATCCAAAAATAGAATCCTTTTGGTGTACTTATAATTTTTCATTGTCAAGTTGAATTGGAAACTTGCACCAAAGTCATTGTCATAATGTAAATGGCCATTACACGATGTGTTGCATATTTTAATTTACTCTTTTATTTTATTTGCTGGGGAAAGGCTTCACTTCTGGCTTCTCTGTACGGGGAGAGCGTACAGACTCTGCACAGACAGTGACTGAAGCCGTGAATCGAAACTGGGACCCTGGAGCTGTGAAGCAACTGTGCTAACGACTATGCTACCATGCTGGAAGTACTGCCATATGAGAGAAGATTCGGATTCTGGCTGTGGTTGAAAAATTCCTTTTGAGGTTGGGTGGCACAATGGTTAGCACTGCTGCCTCACAGCAGTCTGACCTTGGGTGACTGTGGAGTTTGCACGTTCTTCCCGTGTCTGCGTCGATTTCCTCCGGTTGCTACGGTTTCCTCCCACAGTCAAAGATGTGCAAGTTATGTGGATTGGCCATGCTAAATTGCTGCTAGTTACGAAAAGTTACGGGGATAGGGTGGGGGATTGGGCCAGGGTACTCTTTCAGAGGGCTGGTGGTGATTCGATGGGCCGATTGGCCTGCACGGTAGGGTTTCTATGAGGCCCCAAAGTCAGCCATTAACTTGTAGCTGACTCCAAATGAAAAGATGACACTGCTATACCCGATATTAATAACACACCAGAAGCCCATGAGGCTGTAGGAACTTTGGAGTAGCATCTCCCAGGAGTATCCAGTGCTCAGTAAAACAAGGATTTTGTTGCTATTGCTCTGCACGTCGACCAACATGTGTGAGTTTAGATTTTCCATTTTCATAAAAATGAAGATGGCGCAAAGGATCTGGCTGCCGACATGCACATTGCCATCTCCTTTGAACCTGATGAAGTGAGGTCATGAGGACCAAGCGGGCTCCCTTTTTGCATTAAAAGTAATCAAACGTGGCATGCGTCACCAAGGTTGGCCGGTGTGGGTCACGAAGGTCGGCCGCTTGGCAAAAGTGGAACCTGGGGGAAAATGTTTGAAAAACACTGCTTTAATCGGGCACATTAAATAACTTTAGCCGTAGGAAATTAGCAATTATTTGTTCCTCAATTATTCCCTCCATCTCTGATCTCTTATGTATTCCTCAAGCACAATTGCAGCTGTTCTTTCAGTTGTCATTAGTCCGTCCCTAAACCTCCGTTTCTGTAGTTCACTTCCTTTCGGATGTTCCTTAAAACCTACCTCTTTTACCAAACTGTTCATCACCTGTCCTACTGTTGACTTCCTTGGCTCAATATCAATTTACATTTAATTATTCTATGAAGTGACCAGGGTTATTTCTCTACTTTGAAGATTTTCTGGGCACCACGGTAGCATGGTGGTTAGCATCAATGCTTCACAGCTCCAGGGTCCCAGGTTCGATTCCCGGCTGGGTCACTGTCTGTGCGGAGTCTGCACGTCCTCCCCGTGTCTGCGTGGGTTTCCTCCGGGTGCTCCGGTTTCCTCCCACAGTCCAAAGATGTGCGGGTTAGGTGGATTGGCCAGGCTAAATTGCCCTTGGGTGTCCTAAAAAATAATGTTAATGGGGGTTGTTGGGTTACTGGTATAGGGTGGATACGTGGGCTTGAGTAGGGTGATCATTGCTCGGCACAACATTGAGGGCCGAAGGGCCTGTTCTGTGCTGTACTGTTCTAATTCTATACGAAGGCAAATTATTGTTCAATATGGTAGATTCAATTATTTTAGAACTGAAATTATTTCTATACTGTTAAGTGGTAAGGACTTTTGCAATTTTCTGTACCACAATGATGACTTGTGGACTCCAGACCTACCAGGGGCATATCCTTGTTAAGGTTTGCTGCATAACCTGTTGGGAATTAGTGCATAGGGAGCAACACATGAGCACCTTTTCTGGTCCTGGGTTGAACCCGTGCATCATTTGGGAAATTTCTGCTAATCTGTATTGTTTCCAGTTTTATAACTCATGTCAGTTAACTTAAGGTATTCTGAGGTGAATCTGGAAATCTATAAAAGGGAGATGAAATTTTGTTTAAGCTAAGATTGGAGATGGCCACCTCATATCAAAAGTAATTATCTAAATGTTTATTTTTACTTTTAACTGGAGTATATGATTTTGTCTTAGAATTTTTTAAATTGCCAATTTAAACAATGTTTTCTTTTAAATACTGCAGATAAAATAATGGGTCAATAAAAGAATGTATTTATGTCGGTAACTGGTCCAGATGCTGCAAACTACTTTGTTTGATATGCATGCTACTTATGCAATTAAATGAATGCATTAAAATACTTAAATCTTGAATTAATTTCCAATGTTTGAATTTCCTATAGAATTGTTAGTGTTTCATTTTGTTCTGAATGGCTGTCAATTATGCATTTGTTTAATTTCAAACTACCTATGATCTGAGCAAAAACATGATATCACCCGATTACAGTTCTTCCAGGTAATTGCTGAATCACTGCCATAGTTATTCCCTCATAGACCCTTCACTCCTGATCAGATTTTCCTTTTTAACAAATTTCTGGCAGCATTTATGATAAACCCAGCCAATTTTACGAACAGATACATAAGCCAGTAACTTCCTGCATCATTCGCAACTTAGGTTGCTTCTGCGCCACACGTGTTTAGTGTGATGACCCAGATGTGCGAACGTTCAGACATGCGTGTTGGAAAAGCATGACATTTAAACTCCTGGCCGTTCTCCCCCCGCTTGAAGCCCTGCGCTGCTGAACGAAAAATCCAGCTACCACGGGCGAGATTCTCCCCTATCCGGCGGGGCGGGGGGTCCCGGCGTAACGGAGTGGCACCAACCACTCCGGCGTTGGGCCCCTCCAAAGGTGCGGACTTCTTTGCACCTTAAGGGGCTAGGCCTGCACCGGAGTGGCTCCCGCTACGCCGACTGGCGGCAAAGCCGGTGCCAATGGCCTTTGGCGCCCGCCGGCCGGCGTCGGGGCTGGCCGCAAGGCCTTCGCCGGTCGGCGTAAGTCCGCGCATGCGCTGGGGCGTCAGCGGCCGCTGACGTCACCACCGGCGCATGCGCGGTGGGGGTTCTCTTCCACCTCCCCCATGGTGGAGGCCGTGGCGGCGGCGGAAGAAAGAGTGCCCCCACGGCACTGGCCCACCCGCAGATCGGTGGGCCCCGATCGCGGGCCAGGCCACTGTGGGGGCACCCCCCGGGATCCGATCGCCCCGCGCCGCCAATCCCGCCGGCACATAGGTGGCTTAAATCACGTCGGCGGGATTGGCCTGTCAGAGGCGGAATTTCGGCCCATTGCAGGCCGGAGAATCGCCACGGGGGTCCACCGATTGGTGCGGGGGGGCACGCCGATTGGCGGGGCGTGATTCCCGCTCCCGCCAATACCCGGGTGGCAGAGAATTCCGGCCACAGCGGAGGCGAGATTTACGCCTGCCCCGGGCGATTCCCCGACCCTGCGGGGGGGGTCAGAGAATTGCGCCCCACGTCAGCTCCCTATGATAAGCCACTTATCCAGAGTTTTTACACCTTTTTATTTGCATGGAAATGTTTCCGTCTAGCAGAGGCAGGAAACATTGGGTAACATTTTTTTGGTTTAATGTTTTTATATTTTGAGTGTTTAGCAATTATAAATATCTTTAAAATGCAAAAATAATGAAAGGAAGATGTCATGAGGCTATTAATTCCATTTAAATTGTACTTTGTTGCATAAAATGAGTTTAGAGTCACAATGTGAAAAAATGTTTTTTTTAAACTTTTGTTTTTGCATGAGGATGTTAATTCCATTAAAGGAACGATAATGGATAGAATGTGATAATAAATCGCTAATGTGTATAATTGTCCACCTAAGGTACTGTTCACGGGTTCTGTGGGTCCTTGTGTGGTCATTGAGCCTGATCCTAGAGTTGCATCTTTAATCACTCACTTGGCAGGAGTTTCCAAAAGGTGGCATCGGTCTTTGTATGCTAAGTCACGGGTATTCCTTTTCTCAGGCTCCTTTTCTGGGCTTCCTCTTGCCATTGAGTGTTCTCGAAGAATAGTGACCCTACAATCAGGAGGTTCCTCCAAGTAGGTCTCTTCTGACCAAAGGTCTCCCAGGCATTGACGTCTATGTTCCATTTCTTGAGGTAAGCTACAAGGTGTCTCTGAAGAGCTTCCTTTGTCCTCCTCTTGTTCGGGACCCTACCTTGAGATGGAGGAAGAAGATTTGCTGTGGCAGTCGGACTCTGACATCTTAAGCATTTGGGCGGCCCAGCAGAGTTAGATTTGGGTGATCATGGCCTTGATACTGGTGCTATTGACTCCTTCAAGGACACTAATGTTAGCACGCTTATCGTACCAGTTGATTCAGAGCTAAAGTACATTTGGGTTTTTCAATGTATTTTAAGCTGAGTTGTTTGAATCTCCCTGATGTAATGTTCATCCTTAGATGCCTCGGTGATTACTTCAAATGGTTTAACAAAGTTTAATACCGTAGTTGATATATAAGTCCTCCAAGCTAATTTGAACTATATGTCTGACATGAATTGCAACAAATCAATCACACACCCCTAAGAGTACTGCCAAACGACATCCCGAAAGGAGATGTGTGCCAGTGCACTGTGCTTCAGCGGCTGCTGCTTTCAAATGTTGAGCTTGTCAGTCAACAATTGTCAAAACCCTCCCCTTCCCTCCCCGCTCCTTAATGGAACCATTGTGTTTAAGTGAGAAAATATATTATAGTGCAAGAAATTTGTAGAAGTTTTATGTCATTGTTCAGCTGATAAAGTTAACGTAAAGTTAAATGTTAACTGGTTTCAAAGTTTTGTATTTATAAAATTCTTTTTGTTAATGTTTTCCATCAAACTTTACAAGCTTGTACAAATATCAGAATACAACATTTAATTGAAGTAAACAAGGCAGAAGCAAATTTAACACCAGTTCGCGCTGCTGCTTCCAGGGATCCGTATTCAATTCGGACCTTGGTGACTGTGATGTTTATACATTCTCCTCCTGTTGGAATGGGTGTCCTAGAACTATGGATTGGACCATAGTTCCTACAGTGCAGAAGGAGGCCATTCAGCCCATTAGGTCTGCACCAACCCTCTGAAAGAGTACCCTACCTGGGTCCATCCTCCACCATATCCTTGGAACCTAACCTGTACATGACTGGACACTAAGAGGCAAGTTAACATGACCCATCCACTTAACCTGCACATCTTTGGACCGTGGTAGAAACCTAGAGCTCCCTGAGGAAAACCACTCATACACTGGGAGAACGTACAAAGTCCACAGTCACCCAAAGTCCGAACTGAACCCATTTGTGGACACTGAGGCAGCAGCAGCACCACTGTGCCACCGTGCCACTGCTGTTTTCCCCCATGGACGTGCTCCTGGATAGGGTTCTCTTTCGGTGTGTCATTGCAGAGTTGGTGGGCTGAATGGCTTTCTTCTGCGCTGCAGTGATTCTATAAACACTAATTTTAAAAAATCAAATGTGACAGTGACGGCAAAATGCCCTGGGGCGTTTTAAGCATGGCATACGTAAAGTTATATAATAATACAATGCAGACTTCAATAGCTTCACAGATTTAAAACAAGTAACTAAATCTATGTTCACTTATAAATAATTACCTTTAATCATTAAAATAAAATTCAAAATTACTTTAAAGAGTCAACAACAATTATAATGCCAGTTTAAAAGAAAGAGCAAAATTGATCTCATCATGCTGAGAAACCACACGACTAACAGAAACAAAGATGGAAGCAGAATCAGAATGGTGGCATGGTGGTTAGCATCGGTGCTTCGCAGCTCCAGGGTCCCGGGTTCGATTCCCGGCTGGGTCGCTGTCTGTGCGGAGTCTGCGCGTCCTCCCCGTGTGTGCGTGGGTTTCCTCCGGGTGCTCCGGTTTCCTCCCACGGTCCGGGGATGTGCGGGTTAGGTGGATTGGCCAGGCTAAATTGCCCTTAGTGTCCTAAAAAATAAGGTTAATGGGGGTTGTTGGGTTACTGGTATAGGGTGGATACTTGGGCTTGAGTAGGGTGATCATTGCTCGGCACAACATTGAGGGCCGAAGGGCCTGTTCTGTGCTGTACTGTTCTAAAAAAAAAAAAAAAAAAAAATCTGTTAATATCTGTCTACATACCTTTAAAACACTTGTTAAAATAGTTGCCTATTGACTTCTATCTGTTTAAACACCTGCCCTCAATGGACATGCCCAAGCTGGCCGTGTCATAAAGGGGGGGGACTGCCGTGCAGACCGGGTCGCTAGAGGTCCCAGGCTGGCGAAGAGAAAGGAAGCTTTGTCGCAACATCGGAGCGCAAGTAAGCACGCACATTTCTCCAGATTGGTGGCCCGTGGCTTTGTACCGCTAGCCGGAAGTTACGGGCAATTGTAGTTTATGTCTGTACTATTCACCATGCACTAATGCCGATCATGATTAACTGGAAATCCTTCCATGTGTAACATTTTTTTCCCTAAGACAAGAATTTCATGCCAGACTTTGGGGGGTGGGGAAGTGGGATAAATCAAACTTTAGAGCCGTTGCAATCTTTCAAGCCTGAACTAATTTATAGACAGCCATGTAAACATTGAATCCTTCACAGTCACTCTGGAAAGGAGAAGGGATGTAAAGATTTAACTGTGATAGTATTAAGAGCCTCATCTTTTCAAAGCCGTTAAACAAAGTGATTTCTAAAGCTACTTTCTCAGCTCATTTGTTGGGTCAACAGAATAGAGTATAGTGGAATAAGGCATTTATTCCACAGTGTCCCACTGTACATCTTTTATCAGACTGAAAATAAAAGGAATTCCTAATTAAGTGAATATAATTAATGTATTAGCTGGAGTGTAGTTTTTACAATTCTTAGTTTGTTTGACTTTAAATAACAGCTTTTTGGGGGGAAAAGGTCATTAAGTAGTTTTTTCTAATACATAAAAGCTTAATTGGGAAGTTTGAGAAATAGCAGCGGAACAATAATTACAGAATTAGTGGTAAATTACTGTATATTAACACCTAAACATAATACCGCTTATTGTAGTTACAAACTTTTCTTTTAAAAAGGCTTCAGTCATAGAATCATGGATTTTACAGTGCAGAAGGAGGCCATTCGGCCTATCGAGTCTGCACCAGCCCTTGGAAAGAGCATCCCACCTAAGCCCTTGCCTGCAACCTATCCCCATAACCCACCTAACCTTTCTGATACTGAGGGGCAATTTAGCATGGCCAATCCACCTAGCATGCACATCTTTGGACTGTGGTAGGAAACTGGAGCAGCTGGAGGAAGCCCACGCAGACATTGGAAGAAAGTGCAAACTCCACACAGACAGTCACCCAGAATTGAACCCGGGACCCTGGAGCGGTGAGGCAGCAGTGCTAACCAATGTGCCACTATGCCACCCCTTTCTTTTGTTTTCTCTTTTCCATAATTGCAATATAGTACCATGGTTGATGTTCGTATTTCAGTAGTTTGACTGCAGGCTGGTTCACAGAATATCACAGTTGAATCTGGTCTTGGTCTCTGTCTATGTATACTTTTCTGCGGCGGGAGTCGCTACAATGTACCTGTATAAAATTCTTGACAAATTTGATGTTACCAGGCATGTCCTTTGATAACTAGGAGGTATGTTGGTAGCACTGTGCAATTCCTCAACTAGCCAGCTCTCTATGATGCGATGTCTGATCTGAACAAACATTGAATAGCTTTGTGGAACATAAAGTATAAATTCACTTTGCACTACATTAAAAATGTCATAATTTAATTTGACGCTTGTTGTTGCGGACAGAAATTATTAGGAGTTATTCATACTTCACAAAGTCCCACCTTCAGGACTCTTTCCTCTTTAGAGTTTTTGATCCTGAGCATTGCATTATTACTGCAGCTTGCAGTTTTGGGCAAACTTTGTCTGATGTGCAAAGTAGTGAATGTCAATAATTCCCTTGTGTTTGTATTTCAATCTTGAACTTAATGGGTCTCAAGCATACTTGTATGTACGCGACTGGTTGTACACAAGTGCACACTCTAGAATAAATAGTATTCACATCTTTCGATTCTTACATTCGGCATTACTAAGATGATCTTTTAAATTTCTTTACATACTTTTGCATTTCTATTCCTGGTTTCTCCCAAATAACGTACATTGTCTTACAGTATAAAAACTAAGTTTATAATTGATTGTTATAAAGCATGAAACAGGATTTGACCTTTTTTTTATATTAAAAATCTCAAAAATCTGTTCATTATTTTTTTTGTAGGATACCTATGAACAATTTCTAAACGTCCAGATATATGAAGATCAGCTGAGAGCCAAAGGACTATTTTCACTGGATACCAAGCCAGTGTAAGTTGCTAGTTGCAAGAGTGAATGTCTACAGGATAACAGAGGGAAAAATGCTAGTCTCCAGCTTTGTACTGAGGGAGTGGTGTATTTTGGATGAAATGTAAAATCAAGTAGGGGTAAACTATTCTAGCCAATACACCTCAACTTGCTTGGAGAAATTACCTGGTCATTATCACATTGGTAGTTATTGACCTTGTTGTCCTCAAATTGCTACTGTTTTTCTTCCATTACAACAGTGATGTCTCCTCAAAAGTGCTTCATTGGCTTTACAGCTCTCGGGTATCCTACAATTGTGAAAGGTGTTGTACAAATGCAAGCCTTTCTTTTCCTTCGAACAATGTTTTATAATGAATCAAAGTGCTTACCTGGGACCTCTTCTTGACAGGCTGTCAACAACTGTGGTAGAGTATTTCAATTGATGGTGTCCTAAAATTAACTACATTAATGGAACCTTCGAATTCTACTGTGCCATATGGCTCATTGAGTCTGCACCAACCCTCTGAAAGGTTACCCTACCAGGCCCACTCCCCGACCCTTTCCCTATAACCCCACCTAGCCGACGCATCCTTGAGCACTCGGGCAATTTAGTCAATCTACCTAACCTGCACATCTTTGGACTGTGGGGGGAAACCGGAGCACCCACACAGACACTGGGAGAAAGTACAAACTCCACACAGTCACCCAAGGCCAGAATTGAACCCGGGTCCCTGGTGCTGTGAGGCCGCAGTGCTAGCCACTGTGCTGCCCCATTGGCTTGATAATATTTCAAGCATATTTGCATTCCCTAACTGGAGGGCATGGACAACATTTTTAATAGATCTATTAAAAAACAAGAATTGAAAAAGGGTACTTTTTGTTTAAAGCAGCGGTTGTTTCAGTTACTAGTTCTATTCTTCGTCCCTTTAAATGTGGAAATAATTATTTACAGTCATGTGAATCACAATAACTAATGTTGATATACAATAATTACTTGGGTCATTTGAATAAATTTGCAATGAAAAATGTAACTGCAATATTCAGTCTATCAGAATCATTTAAACCTAATTATCTGATATTTATGCCTGCCTCTTTGACTATTGTTTGTAAAAATGACTTTTGAATATGCAAGTTAAAATGTTGGCTATTTTTAGTTTGATAAAAGTGGAACTTTCCTGTGTGTGGTGTACAGTATTGATCTCCTTATTTAAGGAAGGATGTAAATGCATTGGAAGCAGTTCAGAGAAGGTTTATGAGACTAATTCCTGGAATGGGTGGGTTGTCTTTTAAGGAAAAGTTGGGCAGGTTAGGCTTGTATTCGCTGGAGTTTACAAGAGTAGGAGGTAACTTGATTGAAACATAAAGGGATCTTGACAGAATAGATGTGGAAAGGATGTTTTCTCTTCTGGCAGAATCCGGAACTAGAGATCACTGTTTTAAAAATAAGGGGCGCGATTCTCCGCTGCCCACGGACGGGTCGGAGAATAGCGGGAGGGCCTTCCCGACAATTTTCACGGCCTCCCGCTATTCTCCCCCCCCCCCCCCCCCCCCCCCCCCGACACGAATCGCTGCTCACCGTTTTTTACGGCGAACAGCGATTCTCCGATGGGCCGAATACCGCGGAGTTTACGGCCGTTTTCACGGCCGCGATCACACCTGCTTTCAGCGTTCGTGAAAACAGCCGCAAAGTGCCCGTCCCGGACAACCATGGCACCGATTGGCACGGCCGCACCATGGCCATGCCAAGGGTGGCATGGGCCTGCGATCGGTGGGCACCGATCGCGGGCAACGGGTCCGATACCCGTGCACTATTTGTTCTTCCGCCGTCCTGCAGGATCAGTCCGCGGGACGGCTGAGGGGCATGACGGCCCTCGCATGCGCAGGTTTGACGCGTCTGCACAATGACGTCATCCGTGGGTTGGAGCCGTCCAACCTTCACGCCAGCCTTCACGGCACGCCGGATTTGCGGAGAATCGCGCCCAAGGTGTCACCCATTTAAGGCAGATAAGATTTTTTTTCTTAGGGTAGTAATGTCTTTGGAACCCTCTTCCTCAAATGGTGGTGGCAGCAGAGTCTTTGAATATTTTTAAAGCAGAGTTAGATTCTTGATAAGCAGGGGGATGAGAGATGTTCAGGGGTGGGCAGGTATGTGGAGCTACGATTCAGCCATGACCCTGTTGAATGGCAGCGCAGGCTTGCGGGGCCAAGTGGCCTATTCCTGATGCTAATTTGTATGTAAATATTACTTTTTGAATTGAAAGCTGTCAGAGTTACAGTGTGGTAACGCATGATCTTGACGGACAAGGTATAACTATTCAGGACTACAGTAGATTAACACAATTTGTGACAGGATTTGCAAGATAAATAAAATTATCTTTTGTGTATCTAACTTCTTTGTGCCTGAGATGCATAGTCACTAATGTGGACGTTTTACAAGTTTTTCATTTCGAAGAGTGTGTAGCGATGAAATGAGTATGGTTGTAAAGTTCTTTTGCAATCATTTTAAATTGAGTTACTCACAGATGGAGAATGGGCATTTATTGAAAATGTTGATTTTTGTTGATTAAACCCCTTTTTAGTTGTATCAATAAAACTGCATTAGGTTACTACTCTTGAATGCTTTTATTGGAAAGAAAGGAAACAATTGTCCAGCTGCCTGATTGCTCTCCTTCACTGAAGATTTTACATTTGCGATTATGCAAATGAATGCTGTTAGAAACTTCATGCGTATTGACAACAGGGAGAAAAAAAGTTGGTACATCGAGTTTCCCCCACATTTTCCTCTCTCTTTTTCTCTTTTCTCTCCCTACAGATACTGCCGGACCTGCTGAGATTTTCTAGCATTTTCTCTTTTGTTTCAGATTCCAGCATCCACAGTAATTCACTTTTTCCCCCACATCTTGAGCATTGTGACAACACCTACCATCTCCCAGCCACTGTACAGCCATGTAGCCCGGTCGAGGCAAAAAAGCAGAGCAAATTCATGGCGAGTAAAGGAAAAATATTCTGTCCTTTGTGGCCTTACTGCTCTGCAGCATCTTGCGTTTTTTTCATCTTTCATTGTTCACAGGCTGAAAAGAAAGGTCAGCTGTATAGGTCTCCTGTCAAGTCCCCAGGACCAGTGACTCCCAGGTTTTAAAAAAGGTGCTTTTTATTTGCAGTCTATGAGGAACTGAGACTAAAGTTGGCTCAGCCGAATTTTAACTTCGACTCCATGCTTTGGTACATGTTAAAAGTAACTCTCTTCCACCCCACCTCCCAAGTCAAATCCTTTCTGTGGAAAAATGGCCAAAAGAAACCATACATGACTTGCTAAATTACACCAGGTTTTTCTGCTCCGGATTGTAATTCAGCAGAGTAATTTAGCTGAGGACCAGCGTGGCCACCAGAAAGCAGATACTTGCATCACATCAGCTTAGTCAAAGTTCTGCAATCTTGACTCCGAATTAAAAGAGCAGTATTCGAACCATTGCACACCATCGTTGAACGATTGGGCATATTATGCAGTTCAATGTAGCTTTTCATTCTCTTAACAACAAAAAAAGGACAGTTTCTCAATTTGATGGATAATAACATTACCATATTCCTGGTAATTGTTAAGCTTGTTCTACTGTTTCCTTTTCTTTCAGTGCACATCTTCATAGAATCATAGAATTTACAGTGCAGAAGGAGGCCATTCGGCCCATCAAGTCTGCATCAGTTCTTGGAAAGAGCACCCTACCCAAGGTCCACACCTCCACCCGATCCCCATAACCCAGTACCCCACCCAACACTAAGGGCAATTTTGGGCACTAAGGGCAATTTAGCATGGCCAATCCACCTAACCTGCACATCTTTGGACTGTGGGAGGAAACCGGAGCACCCGGAGGAAACCCACGCACACACTGGGAGAGCGTGCAGACTCTGCACAGAGAGTGACCCATGCCGGGAATCGAACCTGGGACCCTGGAGCTGTGAAGCAATTGTGCTAACCACAATGCTACCATGCTGCCCTTTTGGTCCTTTCCTCTTGGGTGGTATAGCACCAATTGAAGTGAACGGGACTTTACTTGATAGGTTTGTTTTGCACATTAGTTTGGGTACTTTCAATAAATGTGACAATATAGTTTGTAATCAGGGGCGAAATTCTCCGACCCCCAGCAGGGTCGGAGAATCGCCTGGGGCCGCCGAAAATCCCGCCCCCGCCGTTGCAGAGATTCTCCGCCACCCGGGAATTGGCGGGGGTGGGAATCACGCCCCGCCGATCGGCATGACGTCCGCGCCAATCGGCGAGGCCCCTGCGGCGATTCTCCGGTCCGCGATGGGCCGAAGTCCTGCCGCTGGGAAGCCTCTCCCGCTGCCGAGGTTTGAACCACCTCTGGTGGCGGCGGGATCGGCGGCGCGACCGGGCCCCCGGGGTCCTGGGGGGGGAGTGGGGCGATCGGACCCCGGGGGGTGCCCCCACGGTGGCCAGGCCCGCGATCGGGGCCCCCCGATCAGTGGGCGGGCCAGTGCCGTGGGGGCACTCTTTCTCCTCTGCCGCCGCCGCCATGGAGGAAGCGGAAGAGAATCCCCCAGCCCGCATGCGCTGGTGGTGACGTCAGCGGTAGCTGACGCTGACGTCACCCCCGGCGAAGGCCTTTCGGCCAGCCCCAGCGGCGGGCCTGAAAGTTCCCTGGTGCCAGTTTTGGCGCCAGTCGTCGTGGTGCCAACCGCTCCGGAGTGGGCCTAGCCCCCAAAGGTGCGGAGAATTCCGCACCTTTGGGGAGGCCCGACGCCGGAGTGATTGGCGCCATGCCCTGACCCCCCCGTCCCTCCGGGTAGGGGAGAATGCCGCCCCAGATCTGAGAATTAAGTAAAAAATCAGAATTGTTGATTCTGCAAGCTTATTTTATCCATTGCCTATTAATCATTAAGTAGTTCACAGAAACATTGGGCGGGATTTACCGGCCTGTTCACGCCGGTGGGAAATTCCTGTTCCAAGCCGGCACAAGTGTTTCCCGGCGGCGATGGGCCCCGTCAGCGGGACATCCCATTGACAACATCAGGAGCAGTAGACCCTGCTGGTTGCTTCTCCCCCCCCCCCCCCCCGCCAAAAAACACACGGCAGGATGGTCAGTAAATCCCGCCCATTTTCTTTGTAGTATATAGCATGGTTGAATTATAGAATCATGAAACGTTAGGCAAAAGGAGACCGTTCAACCCACCAAGCCTTTGTCTGTTCTTTGGAAGAGCACTTCCCTCCTGTTTTCCCCATATCCTTATAATTTGGATCCCTTCAAGTATTTATCCAATTTCATTTAGAAAGTTATTAAATCTTCTTCCACCACACTTTCAGCCAGTGCATTCCAGATCATCATAACTTGCTGCAAAACTTATTTCCTCACATCACATCTAGTTCTTTCGCCTATCATCTTAAATCTGAGGTGCGGATTACTGACCCATCTAACATTGAAAACAGTTTCTCCTTTATTATTTAAACTATCAAAAATGTTCAAATCTCCCTTTAGCTTCTCTGCCTGAAGGAGAACAGCTCTTGCATTTCCAGTCGCTCCATTTTACTAAAGTCCTCATCCGTGGCATATTTCAAGTAAATTTCCTCTGCAATTTCACTGAGACCCTGATGTCCTTCCTGAAATGCAGTTGAACACAGTATGCCATCTGATGCTTAACTAGTGTTTTATCAAGAATTAACATAACTTCCTTGCATTTGTACTCTGTTTCTTTTAATAAAGCCAAGGATTCCGTATTCTTTTTAAGAAAACTGCTTTCTCAATTTGTCCTGCTATCTTCAAAGATTTGTCTGCATACACCCCTTGATCCAACTGTTCCTGCACCCCTTTTCAAATTACCTAGATTTACATAAATTATATTAGTCCATGTTGGTGTTTATGCTTCACTTGGGCCTTTTCACAACCTTCCCCATCTAACTCTTATCTGCGCAATGTAAAATGCTTTTCCCCCCATGCTTGCCTACCTTCCTCCTAAATGCAATTTACAATATTCATCTCAATTACTCCCAAGTTCAAAAGAACAAGCAGGTTCTCACCACTTTCTGGCTAAAGACGTATCATTTAAATTTACAGTTAGATTTTTTGGTAGCTGTCTTATATTGACTGTCTAATTTTGTTCTTACTCATAAGAGGAAACACTCTGTTGACTCGAACAAAACCTTACAGACTTTGAAAGTGCTGTATTACTTCATTCTTCAGCCTTTTTTTCAAAAGAAAGATCCAGCCTGTTCATACTTTCCTGAAAGTTATAACCTCTGAGTTCTGGGGTTGGCTTAGTAAATCTTTTTACACCCTCACCAGTGTGTCTATACCCTTTTAGCAACCAGAGTTGTACACAATACTCCAATTGTAGTTTAATAAGGGTTCAGAAAAAGTTTAGCACAACTTTTCTACTTTTGAACTCTATCCCACTAGAAATAAACCCAAGTGCTGGCTAAATTGTTATATTTAGTTAATATTATTGGAAAATAAAAAGTAAACTTTCCTTGTGGTGGGTGTTTGCATTAATAAGTTGTCATTGGGGCAGCAGATGTTTTATTTCGTGGGATGTGGACATCACTGGCAATGTCAACATTTGTTGCCTATTCATAATTGCCCTAGAGAAAATTGTGCTCGCCGAATTCTTGAACTGCTGATGTGGTGTATGTACATCCAAAGTACTGTTGGGAAGTGAGTTCCAGGATATTGACCCAGTGAAGGTGAAGGAATGGTCATATACTTGCAAAGTGTATGGCTTGGACTGTTAGTTGCAGGTGATGGTGTTCCCATGTATCAGCTGCCCTTGTATTTCTAGTAAGTAGGGATCATGGGTTTAGAAGGTGCTGTCAAAACAGTCTTGGTGAATTGCTGCAGTGCAACTTGTATGCAGAACATAAAAACTGCTGCCACTTTACAATGGTGGTGGGGGAATGAATGAGTTGGGTGGCAATCAAGTGGGGGCTGCTTTGTCCTGGATTGGGTGGAGCTTCTTGAGTGTTGCTGGAGCTGCACCCATCCAGGCAAGTGGAGAATATTCTATTGTGTTTCTGACTGGTGTCTTACAGATGGTGGACAGGTTTGGATGGTCAGGATACGGGTTACTCGCCTCAGAATTCCCAGTCTCTCATATCTTGTTGAATGGCTCAATGGACCAAATAGCCTATTCCTACTCCTATGTTCTTATGGGATATGGGGACAGTGCAGGAATGTGGTAGTGAGGTAGATGACCAGCCATGATCTAATTGAATGGCAGAGCAGGCTCAATAGCTGAATGGCCTACTCCTGCACTAATGTTCCTATGTTATTATAACAATCTTTATTAGTGTCACAAGTAGGCTTACATTAACACTGCAATGAAGTTACGGTGAAAATTCCCGAGTCGCCACGTTCCGGCGCTTGTTCGGGTACACAGACGGAGAATTCAGAATGTCAAATTCACCTAACAAGCACATCTTTCAAGACTTGGGAGGAAACAGGAGCACCAAGCAGAAACCCATGCAGGCACGGGGAGAACATGCAGACTCCGCACAGACAGTGACCCAAGCTGGGTATTGAACCTGGGACCCTGGCGCAGTGAAGCAACAGTGCTAATCACTGTACAGTCGTGCCACCCATAGTGGGGGATTCAGTGATGGTAATGTTATTGAATGTCAAGGGGGGAGATGATTAGATTCTATCTTGTTGGAGATGGTCATTACCTTATGTGGCCTGAATGTCATTTATCGCTTATCAGTCCAAGCTTTAATGTTGTCCAGGCCTTGATGTATATGAGCACAGGCTGCTTCAGTGTCTGTAGAGTTGTGAATGGTATAATAACAGTCATCAGCGAACATCCCCACTTCTGACAGTTAATGATGGAAGTAAAATCATTGATGAAGCAGCTGAAGATGGTTGGGCTTAGTACAGTACCCTAAAGAATTCCTGCAGCGATTTTCCCCATCATTGGGGATGGGAATATTTGTGGAGTCATCTCTTCGGGTTTGTTGTTTAGTTGTCCACCACCATTCACTAATGGATGTGGCGGAACTACAGAGCTTTGATCTGATCCATTGGTTGTAGGATATCTCTGTCCATCACGTGTTGCTTCCATAGCTTGACACTTAATTCTTGTAGTGGGACTTGAACACCACGATCTTTTGACTCGGACGCGAGATGCTATCGAATGAGCAGTGACTGACCCATTACAAGGATGACTCAATTCCTTGAGAGCCTAATCATCTACTGCGTGCCTATATGCTTTATGGTATAGAATAGAATAGAATTTATGGTGCAGAAGGAGGCCATTCGGCCCATCGTGTCTGCATCAGCCCTTGGAAATAGCATTCTACTTAAGCCCACACCTCCACCCTATTCCTGTAACCCAGTAACGGTACCTAACCTCTTTGGACACCAAGGGCAATTTAACATTGCTGATCCACCTAACCTACACATCTTTGGACCGTGGGAGGAAAGCGGAGCACTCTGAGGAACCCACACAGACACAG
The DNA here is from genome assembly GCF_902713615.1 of Scyliorhinus canicula. NCBI lineage: Eukaryota > Metazoa > Chordata > Chondrichthyes > Carcharhiniformes > Scyliorhinidae > Scyliorhinus > Scyliorhinus canicula. The sequence continues at coordinate 69,265,262 of NC_052159.1, read as the reverse complement.
GGAGAATGTGCAGACTCCACAAAGACAGTGACCCAGCCAAGAATCGAACCTGGGACCCTGGAGCTATAAAGCAACTGTGCTGACCACTGTGCTACCATGCTGCCCACAAATTTGGCAGGACATTATTAGCAATACATTGTTATTCAAATTTAAGGTTTCTTGACATTCTAGGTTGCAAATTGTATCAGATCAAATTATCCCTTTAATTTGGGTAATTTTTCTTGGATTTTTATTAGCCTGTATTAAAAGAGCTAGTTTTATTTTGGAGGAAGAAGAGTAAGAGGAAACCCATTCTGGTGTAGTTCTATATTTGAGAAAGTTTGCTTTTGCTGCTTCATTTTCTGTTGCAAGCAATAAAGATGCTTTAAAGATTACATGTATCCATTATTATAATACATTCATAAATCCTTTCCACCCTTTTTTATGAGGAACAGCAGGAGTTCCTCATGTTTCGAAATTTACCCATGGCCACCACACCATTTGGTTGGTTATATGATTCCATGGCAGTGAAAATATCCTCCCATTATCCACTAGTTTTCTTAGCTGTTAATGTTAGGTGCCAGTACTTGCTTTGAGGTCCGATCATTTACTCAAGAACTGGATTGTGCAATCTTGTGAAATTCTAACCTTCAGTAGCTTTGCCTTTCCAGTTCCATCATCACCATTTTGTTTTGGTTGCTTCATGTAAGGTGATTTGTTTTAAAGCATCCTTGTGAGCACCAGAGAGGGCAACACGGTGGGTTAGCCCTGCTGCCTCACAGCGTCAAGGTCCCAGGTTCGAACCCGGCTCTGGGTCACTGTTCGTGTGGAGTTTGCACATTCTGCCCGTGTTTGTGTGGATTTCACCCCCACAACGCAAAGACATGCAGGCTAGGTGGATTGGCCACGCTAAATTGCCCCTTAATTTGAAAAAATGAATTGGGTACTCTAAATTTATATTTTAAAAAAATACTTGTGAGCACCAGATTATCACCCCAATAGATTTGTTTGCTCCCGATGAGAGAAATTGCTTTTCAACTGGATTCTTCTTGGGTATGTTGGGACTTGCCTATACATATGTTTTTGTTCTTTAAATGGTGATTTGTCACCGCGGCAGCTTTCAAATACCTCCTTGGAACTTTAAAAATGTTGATAAATGATACTGATTCAGACACACTTTTATTTGCCTTGTGAGGAATTGCCATGCCATGTGTTAGTAATTTCTGTCTTGGAGCACTAATTTGTAATTTCAACACTTTACAATCTATTAATTTTCCACAGAAACATTAAGTTACTTCATCTCAGCAGTTTCTGGGGTTTCTTGCGAAAACAAGGTAGCTTGAAAATATCCATATTCCCGTTCCTACACCCATAACGGTGCCTTGTGACATGATTCTTTTTGGAAACTGTTCATGCATCAAAGTATTCTTCCTCCCTTGAATATTAGGTTATGTCGTTGCTCATCTCACCCAGGCAAATGCGTTGCCTGCTGTGCCCAGCAATGAATCATTGACACTGACGTTGTAATTTAATTTGCTGCAGCGTTGATCCTGTTCTGCACAACAATGCCATCTGGTGTTTTCTTAGGATGGGAACTGCAGTCAGAATGATGCCAAATTCAGAAATGACTTAAAGGTGATCTATTGGGCCCAGTGCTGCTCAACATTGCACATCAACATTGCACATATCTGACTAATTGCAGTAATCGGTAGCAATAGACCCTAAAACGCATTAATATCACTAACAAGTGAAAATCGTTGCTAAAAATGTTTTATTCTGAAATTCACATGATGGTTATACGTAACCTTACTTTATGGGGTTTATTTTAGTCAACATTACGCCGATGGGCACACTGAGTGAAAGTTGCATTTTTTTCCAACCATTTTCTCTGATAACTCTAAGAAATCATCGAGTTGACAAATGGGTGACATATTTTGGTTTGGCTTTTTTTTCATTCCTCATTAACTTAGTCTAAATGCAAGATTAATATGTATTATATAGCATTGAAGCAGAATATTTTGAACAATAGAACAAGAGTTTCAACTGCAATATTTTGCCTTATGGACCCTAATTTTTGAATGGAGTAGATGGCAATCGGCTAACGTGGTCAATTTCCAAACTGTCCAGCAATTGTGATGTAATTCACTCCTGCCTTCTCTCTCCCCGCCCCCTCAAAGCTTGCTGCTGATGAATTGCAAGAGTAAATTATTTTTTGCTGCTGCTTGTCCAGGGTGCACTTTTTGTTTTGGAGCTTGATATGCCCCTGTTTTAGGAATCAATCCTTTGTTAATCCAGCAAGATTTACCAAGAACAGCTTTATAGTGGCGCAGGCCTCCACACTGTTCGAGGAAGTACTGACAGCAGGAGGAATGGAGAAGGGGGTGGTGTTGGCAATTTATGAGCCGATTCTGGGAGAAAAGAAGGCACTACTGGAGGGGATTAAGGCAAAGTGAGAAGAGTTGGGAGTGGGCATGGAGGAGGGGTTGTGGTGTGAGGTGCCCAGGAGGGTAAATACCTCAACTTTGTGCGTGAGGTTGGGGCTGATACAGCTGAAAGTGGTATATAGGGCGCACCTCACAAAGGCGAGGATGAGCCGACTCTTTAAGGGGGTAGAGGATGTTTGTGAACGATGTGAGGGGGTCCCCTCGCAAACCACGTTCGTATGTTTTGGTCCTGTCCAAAGCTGGAGGGGTATTGGAGGGAGGTGTTCCGGGTAATTTCGAAGGTCGTACATGTGGTAATATTTGATAAAATATTAAGACATGCTGCTGTGCAGAGAGACCTGGGTGTCCTAGTGCATGAGTCGCAAAAAGTTGGTTTACAGGTGATTAAGAAGACGAACGGAGTTTTGTCCTTCATTGCTAGAGGAATGGAGTTTAAGACTAGGGAGGTTATGCTGCAACTGTATAAAGTGTTAGTGAGGCCACACCTGGAGTATTGTGTTCAGTTTTGGTCTCCTTATCCGAGAAAGGACGTACTGGTGCTGGAGTGTGTGCAGAGGAGATTCACTATGTGTGGGTGGATGGTGGATTCCTGAATCCTTTTCTTTGATGTTTGTATTTAAAATGTTGGGGGTTGGTGGGAGGGAACAATTGTTGGCCAGGGGATTAACATTGTATTTGTTACCATTGATTGTTTGTTGGTGGGTATAAGTTTGGATGAAAATGTGAAAAAGGAGAATTTAAATCTTTTTTTAAAATATGTTGGATTCAACCCCAAGTCCTAGAGCTTGCAGGCAGTTAAGGTGCCCATGCCCTTGTTTGAACCGCTGGGGTACGCCAATGGGACTTTCCCTGATTCACTCACAACTGCTATGATGAAGACCGGATATCACTGAACATTGCTATAAACGTCTGGGTTCCCTGTTTTTAAGTCATGATCTCCCTGTACTCTTCCCAGGCACAGACAGACAAAGGTTACAGCAGGAGACCGAGCAATACTGACTTTTTTCTGCCATGGGGAATTTCTGTCACATTTTGTATTATACCTAAAGCAGGTCAATGGGAAAAGAATGGTTACGGGCCAAGTTCTGAAAAGTGGGATTTTCGTAGATTTAGTGTAGTCTTGTTGGTGCAAACCCGATGGGCCAAAGGGTTTCTTCTGTATTGTATTGGCTCTGTGACTCTGAATTCTGAGGCTTTGCTGGGAATGAAGACTAACACAATTTTGAAAGCGAATAATGCCTCTAATTTACTATTACTATATTGTCGGAAAACTAAACTTGTAAATAAAATATATTAGGGAGATTGATTATAATAAACAAAGCAATTCAAAAAAAAGGACTTGCCAAGAGCACTGTTGCCATCTGAGGGTAACCTAGATTCCACTTCAAATCAGAGTTTTTGTTTGCGTGAGTAGATTGGTTTCAGAGGACAATGGAAGTTGTGAAGACTTCCAAGTCTTTGACATTAAGAACAGTTGTAGGAAAGAGCAGAATTATCGGACGCTGGCACCCTGGGAGGGCTGCTGAAAAGTTGGAGAAACATTTGAGGAATTGAATGAAGGGGAAAACTGAGTGAGATGGAGCCTGGCAACAAGTTCCAACTAGCAATAGATCTTCCAAGGAAATGCTGACTGGCTGTAAGTCAGCGATCGCAGCAGCACCATCACCATTAAAGAAGATAAGAAATAGGAACAGGAGAACCATACGGACTGTTGAGCCTGTTCCATCGTTCAGTATGATTGATAATGGCTGATCTTGGACTTCAGCTCCACTTTCACACCTTTCCCCCTTCCCATATCCTTTGATTCCTTGACACACAAAACTCTGTCTATCTCGGCCTCAAATAAGGCAATGGCATAGTGGTATTGTCACTTTGACTGGTAATCTAGACACCCAGGCCCAGGTTCAAATCCCACTACTGCAGATGGTGGAATTTGAATTTAATAAAAATTTGGAATTAAAAGTCTAATGATGACCATGAAACCATTGTCGATTGTTGTAAAAATCCATCCAGTTCACTAATGTCCTTTAGGGAAGGAAATCTGCTGTCCTTACCTGCCCTGGCCTACATGTGACTTCATATCTACAGCTATGGATGGATCTTTCTTGCTTGGTTTTTGTTTTTCAATGGAATGTATTTTGTTGAATATTTTGATTTGTTTCTTTAAATATTTTCCACTGTTTATTTACAGCCAGACCTTTTAGTCTATTTACCAAATTAACTTTGGCCAGCATTCCCCCTGTACCAATGTAGTTGGCTTTGTTTAAGGTGGATTCTAGTTTCTGATTGGGGTATGTCATTCTCAAACATAACACTTCATCTGTCACAGTGGATCCCACTCAACCTTGGTGCATCATTTGAAATTACACTTTGTTAAGTTTGTACATTTATTATCAAAAATCTTACTGGTGTGTTTCATTCACACTCCTAAACGCTTTCAATTAAAATTGCTAATGATCTCATCAAGTTACTGAATTTTTTAAATTAACATCCTCCCTACCTGTCTCTGAGACACATAACTATTTTCTGTGACAGTTGATTTGTGGGTTTTAAATATCATCGCAGTTTTCTTCCCACAGTGTATCTAAGTAGTTAGTAATGAGTAGGTTAACATTTTTTATCTAGCAAAGGAATTGGAAAAATCCCTTGCCTTTAAAATCTTGAATCGCGATCCCATGCCCAAGCTACAACTCCAATAATATGTGTTTACATATAGAGAAATGTAATTACAAACTTGAATAAGATGGTTTTTTGCTATCACTGGATTAGGTAGAATCACTGAATTTTCATCTTTTCTCCAATAGAAATTTAGTTGGAAGTAGATGGTTGATAAAGGAAGAACTGGAAGAAATGCTGGTCGAACAAATTTCTCACCATGATGTGAGTAATCGTGTTTTATGGGTTATATGTTACTTAAAACATTTGGCCTTTGCAGTATGAAGCAGAATTGCAAAAAATGTCACTGGATTTTCTTGTACGTTGTTTCTTTCGAAAGTTGAGAATTTGTGATTTTAGTGATTTTAATCTTGTGAAAATCCAACTGGATGCTAACTTTAGGAACTAGTGCAAGTTTGGAGGGGGAAATAATTTCCAGAAAATTAATGGAATGTAGCTTTTGGCAACTTTGGAAAAATCCTGTCCATCTTTTCATTCAGGCTGAAGTTAAGGTTACAGAGTTTATATACATGTTGAGTTTTCTCTTGATTACCACAGCTGATCAAATGATCCAGAGGATCTCAAATATTTACTTGAAGTACTTTAAACTTGTGTGTCTACCATAATCTAATTCATAAACATTTAATGAGGGTCTTTAATTCATTCAGACTAATTTCAAAACAATTTAACTATGTGACAAAGTGGATATCTGTAATGTTGAATAAAGCCACCTTGTTGGTAGTTTCCAATGAGCTTTCTGAAGGATTAACTTGAACTCTTATTGGAATCAGGCTCTGAAACAGCAATCTGCCATTGACTAAAGGCTAAAAATATTCCTGTCTTGAATTTAAATCTTTGAATTGATTTTGGACAATATTTTTATTTGTCCTTATTCAGCCCATCCATAATTGTCTTGTCTTTCACAAAAGAACACGAAGCACACTTGCTTAACTTTAAAGAAAACTAGTGTTAAGATGATAGTTATTTTTCTCCTCCCGTCTCGGAAAATTTCCATCCCACTGCCCTGGCTCAAATCTATGGTTCCCCCGAATTGGCATTTCCCGTGACCCTGCTCCCAACCCGAAATGCTGGCGAAACTGCCTCAAATTCTCAACAAAACTATTACTACCGGGCTCCCTGAATATTTCCCTGGGGCCGCGGCAGCGGCACTGTTGCCCGTGCCTTTAATCCAGACCTTCAAACTCTCCTCCACCGGGAGTCAACCCCTCTGACCCAGCTCCGTACCTTCTCCACATTTGCCGCCCAGTAATGATACACCAGGTTTGGAAGACCCAAACCCCCTGCCTGCCTTCCTCTCTGTAGTAGCACCTTTCTAATTCTGGCCACCTTCCCTCCTCATATGAATGAGGTAATCATCCTTTCACTCTCTCTAAAAAATGCCTTTGGCAGGAAAATCGGCAGGCATTGGAAAATAAACAGAAATCTCGACAACGTATTCATTTTAACCGCCTGTACCCGACCCGCCAGTGACAGAGGGAGACCGTCCCGCCTTGCAGATGTTGTAGCCTTCGCCTCGTTGATCACCTGAAGGCGGATCCTGTTGGGATGGAATCAACATCTCCACCCTGCGTCCTGGCTGGGATTCTTGACTCTTCAGAAGGTCAAATTTGAACTGAGGGGAAGGATGGAGGGGTTGTACAATTCATGGGCGTTATTCATTATGCACTTTCGAGAATTGGATTACATCGAACATTAGAGGGGTTGGGGGGAGGCTGGGAGGTTTGTGGGGGAGGGGGACTGCATGTGTTAATGGTGACTATGGGTGATTCCTCATTCGTTTTTGTTATTTGTTTATGTTAACATGCGGGCTGCTGTTTGGGGGTTTGGTGGGAGGATGGGATTGTTATTGATCTGGGGATTGACATTGCATTTGTTACTGATTATTGTTTATTGTTGGTGGGTGTAAATTTGGGAGAAAATGTGAAAAAGGAGAATAAAAATATATTTTTTAAATATATAGTTTGAAAGTGTTTAGCATGTGTCAATACTTGAATGAAATGTTTACATATAGATCTTGGTGTGTGTGCAAACTGGTTAGTCAAACAACTGAACAATGCTACTTAAACAGCCCTTTGGCCTGTAATTAGGTTAATTCCATTTTTACACTAGCTTAACAAGGACGCTAATGAAGAATTAAGCACAGTCTTTTTCTCTTCCTTTGCTGTCACTTCTCCAGCCATTCAAGGCATTGCTTGTAGATTGTTGGTCTAGAGGGACTGGCTGTTTCTTTTTAATAATTAAATGTTTACTGCTGTGCAGTTGATTATATGCTTCCATGTGTCCATGCTCCTTGTTTCTATTGCATAACATTGTCACAGAATCTATTACCATGTAAAATAACCAATATTTTTTAATTACAGATTAATAATGACACTAGAGATTTAATTTTATTTTTTATAAAGAGATGCCTGTCTGAAGTATGTGTCTTACCATTTTGACTTCTGGTTATTTCTAAGTTTGTAACCTTTTTAAAAATATTATGACAATATTACAATCACAAGAAAAGGAATTGTACCTTTCTGGCAAAGCATCTCTGCAGTGGGGACTTCCGGCGGCGGCTATGGCGGAGTACATCGCACATTTGGTGGCAACTGCTCTGGTCGGACTTTTGGACCTTTCCCCCGGAATTTTTTCTGGTTTTAAACGGTGGCTTTGAAAGCTGAGGCAATTGGGCACCGTTTCCACATATTAGTGTATGGACCAAAGGACCAGAAGTGCACGAAATGTGAAATAAGAAATTAGTGTTGAAGCTGCAGCGGGAGACAGCATGGCCAAGGGCCGGACCCCTGGGGTGGCGGCGCAGCGACCAACAGAGCAGGTGATGCAGGTCATCCAGGATGGTTTTGCCAAACAGAAGCGGGAATGTTTGGACCCGATCAAAGAATCGATCGATCGGCTAGAGCATGGATTGGACGCCCAGGATCGTGCGATTCAGGAGGTGGAGAAGGCGCTGGTTGAACAGGAGGAGCATCAAACCAGTAGAGCTAGAAGTGGGGATGCTTCGGGAACAGCAGAAAAGGCTCCTGGAGAAGGTGGAGATCCTTGAGAACCGGTCCTGCCGGCAGAATTTAAGAATTGTCGGGCTCCCGGAGGGGACTGAGAGAGCAGATGCTGGGGCATACGTAGCGGATATGTTCGAAAAACTGCTGGGGGAGGGGGCATTCCCCCGATCGTTGGAGGTGGACAGGGCGTACAGAGGGCTTGCAAAGAAGCCGCAAGTGGGGGACCCTCCGAGGGCAATGGTGGTGAGATTCCATCAGTTCCTGGACAAGGAATGCATTATTCGGTGGGGCAAGCGAACGCGGAGTTGTAAGTGGGACAACAGCATCCTGCGGGTGTACCAGGACCTGAGCGTGGAGGTGGCGAGGAAGAGGGCAGGCTTTAACCAAGTCAAGTCTATTTTCTTCAGGAAGCAGGTGAAGTTCGTTCTGTTGTATCCAGCGCATCTTTGGGTCACGCATGAGGACCAGCATCACTATTTTGAGTCGCCCGATGAGGCGCTGCACTTTGCTAAAAGAAAAGGACTGGTGGGGGTCTGAGAACTCTCAAACTTTGAGACATCTTGTTGGCCTATATTGGGCCCCTTTTTTAGCTTTTTTCCCCTTGTTTTTTGGTTTTGTTTTCCTGCTTTTCAACTGGGTGTGCCTTCTCTTACTATTTCGTGTCTATTTTAGGGGTTCTGTTTAAAAGTAGATTTTTCGTATTTCAGTTCTTTTTCTCGGTGGACGTTGGCAATGTCCCTTTTGTTTTTATTGACGTGCACTTTTGTGGGATGGAGACGTGCCTCAGTGGGTGGTGCTTTTGTTTATGTGTTCTCTTGCTGTTGGGTGTTTGTCTGGGGATTGTTAGATGAGGGCATTTGTTTGTATGAGCGGGGGGAGTGGAGCGAGGGAACAATAGGTGGGAGACCTCTTGGGGGTGGGGGCCACCAAGCTAGCTAGTGGGCCAGGTCAAGTTGAGGAAAGGCTGGATTAATCGGGTTTTCCACTCGGGGCTGGATACAAAGACTTAGAGGGGTTGCGATCTTGGTTAACAAGCGGGTGACATTTGAGGTGGGAAGAATAGTCGCGGATGTGGGGGTCGATATACCATGGTCAGTGGCAAGCTTCAGGGGATGACGGTAGTGCTAGTCAATGTATATGCACCGAATTGGGATGATGGGGATTTTATAAAAAGAGGGTGCTGGGGAAGATGCTGGACCTGGACTCGTACAAGCTGATCATGGGAGGGAACTTTAATATAGTTATTGATCCCGGCCTGGACCGGTCATGCTCGTGAACAGGCAGGGTGCCAGCAATGGCAAAGGAGCTGAAAGGGTTCATGGAGCAGATGGCCGGAGGGGGGGGGGGGGATCCATGGAGATTTAGGCAGCCGAGGGCGAAGGAATTTTCCTTTACTCCCACGTACATAAGGTGTATTCCCAGATCGATTTCTGTGTTTTGGGTAGGGCCCTACTGGCTGGGCTGGTGGATACGGGGTACTCGGCAATCATGATCTCGGACCATGCTCTGCACTGGGTGGACCTGCAGGTGAGTAAGCAGTGCCCGCAATGGAGGCTGGATGTAGGGCTATTGGCGGACAAAGTGGTGTGCGAGAGGCTGAAGAAGTGCATGCTGAATTACCTGCAGTTAAATGATGAGGGGGAGGTCTCCGCTGTGGTGGTCTGGGAAGCGCTGAAGGCAGTGGTGAGAGGAGAGCTGATCTCGATCCGGGCTCACAGGGACAGGACGGATAGGGCAGAGACGGACCGACTGGTAAAAGAGATTCTAAGAGTTGATAGGTATGCGGAGGCTCCAGAGGCAGGGCTTTTAAGGAAACGCCGGAGGCTACAGGCGCCATTTGGTTTGTTAACCACAGGGTTGGCAGTAGAACAGCTCAGAAAGACGAGGGAGGCGATTTATGAGCACGGTGAGAAGGCCAGCAGGGTGCTTGAACAGCAGCTCAGAAAGAGGGAGTCAATTAGAGAATTGGAAAAGCTATTGACAGGCATGGGAACTTAGTTGGGGACTTGGCAAGAGTGAGCAAGGCCTTTCGAGATTTTTATAGCAGGTTGTATAGGTCGGAACCCCCTGCGGGGCCGGAGGGATGAAACACTTCCTGGAGGGGCTGACTTTCCCAAAGGTAGATGGGGAGCTGGTAGAAGGGCTGGGGGCCCCGATCAGGCTGGAGGAGATAGTGGAGGGTTTGAAGGTCATGAAGTCGGGTCAGGCCCCGGGACGGACGGGTACCCAGTCGAGTCTATAAAAAGTTCTCCGGAATATTGGGGCCGGTGCCGATGAAGGTTTTTAACGAGGCTAGGGAAAGAGGGGTTCTGCCCCAGACGATGTCACAGGCCATGATCTCGCTCATCCTGAAACGGGACAAGGACCCGGAGCTATGTGGGTCTTGCAGGCCAATTTCCTTGTTGAACATTGATGCCAAACTTCTGGCCAAAATGTTGTCCTCCAGGATTGAGGACTGTGTACCGGAGGTTATTATGGAGGATCAGACGGGGTTTGTTAAGGGTAGGCAGTTGGTGGCCAATGTAAAAAGGCTGTTAAACGTGATCATGATGCCCCGGAAGGTAGGGAGGTTGAGGTAGTGGTTGCGATGGATGCGGAGAAAGGTTTTGACCGGGTTGAGTGGGATTATTTATGGGAGGTGCTGGAGTGGTTCGGATTTGGGAGGGGCTTTATTGACTCGGTTAGGTTGCTGTACCGGGCTCCGGTTGGATTTGGATTTGGATTGGATTTGTTTATTGTCACGTGTACCGAGGTACAGTGAAAAGTATTTTTCTGCGAGCAGCTCAACAGATCATTAAGTACGTGTGAAGAAAAGGGAATAAAGAAAATACATAATAGGGCAACACAAGATATACAATATAACTACATAAGCACTGGCATCGGATGAAGCATACAGGGTGTAGTGTTAATGAGGTCAGTCAATAAGAGGGTTTTTAGGAGTCTGGTGACAGTGGGGAAAAGCTGTTTTTGAGTCTGTTCGTGCGTGTTCTCGGACTTCTGTATCTCCTGCCCGATGAAAGAAGTTGGAAGAGTGAGTAAGTCGGGTGGGAGGGATCTTTGATTATAATGCCCGCTTTCCCCAGGCAGCGGGGGGTGTAGATGGAGTCAATGGATGGGAGGCAGGTTCATGTGATGGACTGGGCTGACCAGTGATGACCGGTTGCAAGTATACAGACAAACAGGACGACTTCGGACTATTTCAGACTGCACCGGGGGACGAGACAGGGATGACCTCCCCCACCCCCACTGCTGTTTGCGCTGGCAATTGTTCTGTGGGCCTCAATGGGCTGGTGTAGGGGGTTGGAGCACAGGGTCTCGCTGTATGTGGATGACCTACTTTTGTATGTCTCAGGTCCAATGGAGTGGATGGAAGAAATTATGGTAATTTTAGGGGAATTTGGCCGGTTTTCGGGGTATAAGCTTAATATGGGGAAGAGCGAGATGTTTGTGGTCCAGGCGAGAGGTCAGGAGAGGCGACTGGGGGAACTGCCGTTCAGAATGGTAGGGGACAGTTTCAGGTACCTGGGTATCCAAGTGGTGAGGGATTGGGACAGGCTACATAAATTGAACTTGGCCCAGCTGGTGGATCAGATGAAGGAGGATTTCCGGAGATGGGATGTGTCCCGTTGTCTCTGGTGGGCAGAGTTCAATCGGTAAAAATGACGGTCCTCCCGAGATTCCTACTCATTTTTCAATACTCCACCAGTCCAGTGGTAGTGGCGGCCCTAAGAGTCTGGGGGCAGTGGAGGAGATATGGGGAGCAGGGGGTCATTGGTGTGATCCTCAATCTGCGCAAATCATCGGTTTGCCCTGGAGAGGATGGACGAGTGGGGTTCCGAACTTGGCGGAGAGCGGGGATTGAGAGGATGGGGGGACTTGTTTATAGAAGGAAGCTTCCCGAGCATGAGGGCGCTGGAGGATAATTTTGCATTGGCGGGGGGATATTAATTTTGATATCTGCAGGTGCGGGACTTTCTGCGGAGGCAGGTACCAACCTTCCCACTCCTGCTAAGGGGGATTCAGGATGGGGTGGTTTCTAGAGGATGGATAGGAGAGGGAAGCGTCTCGGACATATATAAAGAGCTTATGGGATCGGAGGAGACGCAGACCGAGGAGCTGAAGCAAAAGTGGGAGGAGGAGCTGTGGGGAGAGAAAGAGGAGGGCCTTTGGGTGGACATGTTGAGTAGGGTTAACGCGACCGCAACATGTGCCAGGCTCAGCCTGATCCAATTTAAGGTCGTTCACCGGGCTCACATGACAGGGGCCCGAATGAGCAGATTCTTTGGGGTGGAGGACAGGTGTGTGAAGTTTGCGAGCGGGCCAGCGAACCATGTCCACATGTTCTGGGCATGTCCAAAATTGAGGGGATTTCAGTAGGGGTTTGCCGACGCCATGTCCAAGGTATTAAATACGAGGGTGGCAATGAGTCCAGAGGTGGCGATTTTCGGGGTGTTGCAGGATCCGGGAATCCAGGCAGATTTTCTGACCTTTGCTTCCCTGGTAGCCCGGAGGTGGATATTACTAGCATGGAGGGACTCGAAGCCCCTGAAATTGGAGACTTGGCTATCGGACATGGCGGGCTTCCTCTGCCTGGAGAAAATTAAGTTCGCCATGAGAGGGTCTCTGTTAGGGTTCGCCCAGAGGTAGCAACAATTCGTCGACTTCATCACCGAGAATTATTCGTCAGCAGAACTGGAGGGGGGTTAGGCTAGCGTAGATTAGGGAGGTAAGTAATGGTGGGACCTGGGGGAGAGGGAGGTGGTATTTGCACTATGTTAATATTTTCCTTGTTATGTACATTGTTGATTTTGGTGCTGTTAGAATGCCAAAGAAATACCTCAGTGAAATGTTTATTTTTTTTTTTAAAAAAGCATGTCTCCAGTCAGTGCACCTAGGTATGGCATTCCTAAACTTGTCTGTAGGCTGAACTATTATTTCCACTAGGTCGAGGAACGTGCATAACAACAGAAGGCTTTGTTGTTAGAAAAAGAAATGGTATCTTGCCACAAAAGCCTTTTTACGGCAGTAGGATTTTACTTTAGCTCTGTAGTTTGTAGATTTTTTAAATATTGTGCACAATCCAGTGAGAATTCTAACTTAATATCCTTATAATTGTTAAAGTCCAAAGATGTACTGACATCCCTCCCAGATGAATTGTAGATATATAATAGCCAGTGCCAAACTACCAATCTCTGTCCACATCCCACACAATTTCTATCCATCAACTCTGATTTGAGAGTCTCAATTCTCTGTGGAAGGAGATAGTTTTCAACTAGTATACAGCTTCTGTGCCAGTCATTGTGAATAATCAAAGCCTGCTTAGTGAGTATTTCATTATTGTCTTGCTAGAAAATTGGTTCTACTGTATATTAATGCAAATTGTTCAAACTATTCGCCCAACCTAACCCTTATCTATTCACAACCCAATCCCAATTTTGGAACTGTCAAAGCTAATAGTATGCTATATTAAGTGCAGGACTGTGCAGAAGATAATGTGTTTAATTGTCAATTGTCCTGTTTAATAAATAGCTGACCTCTATTAAGTAACATTAGTCTTCTCTTTTATGCTTTAAACAGTACATGCACTTTCTTCAGTTACTGGAGCGTATGCTGTCCTTATCATACTGCAGTATTAAGGAAGAATATGTGTTGAAATTTCGCAGAAAGATGGAAGATCAGTCCAAGAAGCAGATAATTGAACCTTTACAGTTTGATGAAAATGGAGTAGCTTTCAGTAAAGGGGAAGGTAAGAAAAAATCTACAGAGTCCAGCATTCATTTCTGTCTATTCAGCAAAGTATAAGTTGAGGTTGAGGTTCTTTTTTTTAACTAGTTTAGTGCTGTGACCTGATTAATATGTCATGACTATTATATATTTAGACCAACCATGGCTTTGTTTCATTTTTGTGCACAGTTCACATGTACTCTGATCTATTATCCATTAAGAGAAAGCTAGCTTTGGAGGAAATATATTGCAAGCTCTTTATTCTTCAAATTTAGAAGTTTTCTACATAACTATTATAACAAAAATATAGAACTATGCAATTCTGGCATTCAGTTACTGGCATCGCACTGAGAAACTCTCAGTAGAATTATGCATGTTCTTTAGCTAAGCAGAAGCCAACTTTGAAATGTGTGTGTGAGACTTCTAATATTACTTTGGGGATGGGAATTCTACTGAAGTTAAGTTAACAGACGGCAACTAATGGAAGAAGGATTGTGCAAGAAAGGAGTTTGGCTGACTTCCAGCTGTTTATATGACATGCCTCATCTTGTACATAAGAGTTTGCCATGTTATATATTCCAGTTATACATATGGTTCACAGATTCTGGACTCCTCAGTAATGTAAATTAAACCAGACTGCTTGAAATTTCTCAACTTCACAATGCAATGAAAACTGAATAAATGATAACTTCATTTATTGGTTGCAGGTCACAGCTGCATTACTAGAAGGCATGCATGTCAGCATGAGTGTGACTGACTGCTGATGCGTACAATATGAACTTCACAACAGAATTTATCCTTGCAGCACATAGAATATTGAACTTGGTATGTGTTATAGCAGCAGCGATAGTCGGCAGCAGACACACCCAAACTCCCAATCCTCAAGGAAGTGACTTTTATTTTGCTAAATAAATTCGAAGCACCTGAGGAGAGTCATAGAAGTGAACTTCAAACACTAAAGATTATTAAATCTTCCCTATACAAAATTTAGATCACAGATTTGTACAATTCTGTGTTTTGCGTAACATGGTAATTTGAAGAGTATTCAAAAATGTATGGCTGCTGCTTCTAATTCCAATAACTGTGTTATGCTCGGCCCAGGGCACCTCTGTTGCATCTGCATTATGTTCAGTATCTGCACAGTCAGTGCCACAGACAGTATTAAGTGTGTGTTACTTTAGCTTTTCAGACTCCTCTTGGATGTGATATTAACCTGAAACCCAGTCCAACTTAGTTAGATACAAGATATCATATAGAACTATTGAAGAGGGGAGGGGAGTTCTCCTTATTATCGGGCAAATTGTTTTCCTTTAACTGACAGAACCACAGAATTGTTAAAGCACAGAAGGAGACTATTTGGCCCATTGTCTCTGTGCTGGTTCTCCTAGGAGCAATTTGCTATTGCTACTTGTACATTCGGAAAGCAATCCATTTCCTCTTGAATGCCTCGATCAACCCTGCCTCCACCATGCCCTCGGGCCATATATTCCAGATCCTAATGACTCACTGTGAATAAGCTTTTACTCATGTCGCCATTGCATTTTTTGTCAGTCATAATTAATATATATCATGAAGAGCAAACTTCCCAACACCACCATTACAAACCTTCCAAACAACATCCATTAATTATTACTGTTTCCTGTCACTCAGCCAATTTTGTATCCATATCGCTACTGTCCCTTTTATTCTGAGCTATAACTTTTCCCCAAAGGTCTGTTGTGCAGTACTTTATCAAATGTGCTCTGGAAGTCCATGTACACCACAACAACAGCATTACCTTGATCAATCCTCTGGTTATTTCATCAAGAAACTCCAGCTGTTTGGATAAACATGATTTACCCATATCAAATTTGTGCTGGCTGTCCCTAATTAAACCACATTTGCGCAAATGACTATTCGTTTTGTCTCGAATTAGTTTCTAGAAACTTCCCCACCATAGAGTTTAAACTAATGGCTTTTATCTTTACACCCTTTTTTGAACAATGATGTAGCATTTGCAATTCATCTGGCACCACCTATGAGTCTATGGTAGACTGGAAAATTGTGACCAGTGCCTCTACAATTTTCACCCTTAGTCCTCTCAGTTTTCTTGGATGCATCTCATCTGACATATCAGACATCCAATAACACCTCTTTATCCATTTTAAAACTTCCAAGTGTCTGAATTACCTTCTCATTCATCACGATTGTGCAATATCTTGTTCCTTGGTAAAGACATATGCAAAATATTCATTTTATATCTCGGACCCTGCCTCCATATGTAAATTGCCTTTTTTGGTCCCCCAATTGGCCCCTTTTTCACTTTTTGCTATTTATATGTCTAGAGAAGACTTGAATTCCCATTTATATTAGCTGCTTAGTCTCTTTTCATATTCATGCTTTACTTCTCTTATTTGGTTTTTCATTTCCCCTCTGGACCTTCTATATTGTATTGTCGATCTGGCATTTGTCATAAATGCACTTTTTTTTTCCTTCTGAATCACTAATCACTACCTATTCTGTCATCCAGGAATATCTGGATTGTTGTGTTTACTTTGCACTTGTGGGAATATGCCTCGTGTGAGCCCAAATTAATTTTTCTCTAAAGGTATCCAGTTGTTCCGATACCATTTTGCCTGCCACCCTTTGATTCCAATTGATCCACCCCAGTTCCGTTCTCATACCATTGAAGTTGGCTTGATGTTGTTAAAAACATTAGCCAGTTATTATCTTTCTTGCTGTTTGTCAGACCTTTGGGTTCCTCAAATTACTGCCATGTTGCCTTCATAATAGTGACTACATTCAAAAATTAATTCATGGACAAATACTTTGAGACTGAAGTTCATAGGATTCTCGAGAGTAACGTTGGTTGTTCAACTTCTCAAACTTGTTTTCATTTACTCAATTAGATTATATCTAATCTGTAAACATTTGGGACTAGAAGACTTGGTATTGGAAAATAATCTCTACAGAATTTTAAGGAAATCTAAGTGTGAGAAATATTCTTTCTCTCTTTTGAGAATAATTTGATCATGGAGCCACTGTATCTATACTAAGAACCTGCATTTTTAGAGTGTCATATCATGTTCTCAGAATAGAATAATCAAAGAATGCTTTACAGCATGTCAAGAGGCTGTACTCTCTAGGACAGACTTTAGAAGGGCTTCTTCACCCAAAGGGTTGTGAATCTATGGAATTCCCTGCCCAGTGAAGCAGTTAAGGCTCCTTCATTAAATTGTTTCACGGTAAGATAGATAGTTTTTTTTGAAGAATAAAGGAATAAAGGGTTATGGTGTTCGGAAGGAAAGTAAAGCTGAGTCCACAAAAGATTAGCCATGATCTCATTGAATGGTGGAGCAGGCTCGAGAGGCCAGATGGCCTACTCCTGCTCCTAGTTCTTATGTAAGAGCAATCTAGCCAGTCCTACCCCCATGTCCTTTTCATGTTGTCCTGCAATATGTTTCCTTTCACATACTTATTTAATTCCCTTTTACAAGTGTCATGTGAGAGTACCTTTAAGAAATGGATGTTTAAGCAATGTACCTTTAAGAAATGGAGCAGCTCATATTACTGATGTGATGTCAGAGGGTGGGCGGAGCTGCTTTTTTGGAGTTTTATTTTCAGTTTGAGAAAGCAGCTGAAAAGTGCCTGGCTGGTTTGCTGTGAGCTGTTTGAAAGGAGAAAGCCAGTTTTGAGAAAAGAGCTTGGGTGTCTGTGTTTGCAGTAAGCTGTATCTGCTGTGATCTTTGCCATGAAAGACTATCTCTGAATCATTTGGGTGATTTAAACTCATAATGGTAATGTATTTAACCTGATGTGTTTCTGTTTAAAGTTGTTAAGTCTTTTGGAGATTTGAAGGAACATTTTGAGGGATTATTTAGTGTTGTGTTATTTTCGGGGTTATCTTTGAAGTAAGGGGTGTTAAGGGATCCAATGTTTATTTAAAAGTTTAAGTTGAATTCATGGAATAAACATTGTTTTGTGTTTTAAAAACCCACGTGTCCATAATTGTAATACCACCTGGGGGAACAAGCCGTGGGCTTCAAAAGCAACAATCCATTAAAGGGAGAGGTTGGTTGAACTCCATGATACATTTTGAGGTTCTGAAAACGCCGTCTCCCATAAACACAAGCCATGATTGACATTGGCGCACACAGTTCAAAGAAGTCATAATCATTTGCTGCATAACAAATTATATCCTCATCACCTTTGCTTCTTTGCCAGTCACCTTTAATCTGTGTCCCCAGCGTCCTGACCCTTCTGCCAATGGAACAGTTTCTCACTACCTGTCTAGACCCCTTGTTATTTTTAACACCTTATCAAATCTCTCAATCTTCTCTGCTGTAATCCACACATGCTCAAGGGACTGTTCATTTGCCCCAGGTTATTGTTTCCAAAATCTTTCCTTCCACCCAGATTAAATTGACTGGCCTGTAGTTTCTGAGTTTATCATTGTATCCTTTTTGAACCCAGGTATAACATTTTCTTTCTCCAGTCCTCTGGGCCCATATGTATCTAAGGAAGATTATGGCAATCTCCACATTTACTTCCCTTACTTCCCTCAGCATCCTTGGGTGCATCCGACTCTGGCAACCTAACGGTTTTCGGTACAGTCAGCTTTTCCAGTACCACCTCTTTTCAATTTTTGGCCCATCCAGAATCTCAATTGCCTCTTCTTCTACAATGGCTATGGCAGCAGCATATTCCTTGGTAAAGGAAAAGTAGTAATGTGGATACAAAGTGGCCTAAATATAGGAAGCAGGCTAAATAATAGGAAGCAGAGAGTAACAGTCAGTAGATATTTTTTGGGCTGGAAGAAGGTTTGAAGTGATGTTTCCCAGAGGTCGGTATTGGGACTTCCCCCTCAGAATGTTTCTGCAGCTACTCAGTGACATTCTGGACTCGGACACCAGTAAGGCAACATACCATCCTGGAATTATGTCTGCAACCACAAAATTATTCTGCTGTTCCCCTAATTATTGCATATCCTATCACTACTGCGTCCTCGGTCTTTCTGCCTCCTCACCCCCATATAGCTGAGCTACCGGTGGTGCATGGTGGTCACCTCCTGAAACATTTTATCCCCAAAGATTTGAGCCTTGTGATGCATGGCGGTGACATGAACTGTTGTACAAACTCTGAAACTTGGATCTCCAGCTCTTCCAGCTGACTACATTTCCTGCACTTATGCTTGTTCAAGAAACTGGAAGCATCCTCAAGTTCTCACATGGCACAGGAAGAATGTTCAATGGGAATAAGACACCCTGTCATGCCTCTAATTATATACCTCTTAATTAAACTTAACACAAACTAAACAAACTTAACACAAACTAAACAATTTAAGTAAACCTCCCCAATTACTTACCAATCAGCCTCCCTTGTGCTGACATCACTTTAGATTTTGTCTAAACCTTACATGCTGATCTCGCTCTGGCCATTCTGCTGTTCTGGCTCATCTCTGGCTGTCTGATTAAGGCCTGCTCCCACACCCTTGCTCTATAGTCTCCTTTGCTTCTCCGCTTACAAGCTCCTTCAAATCTGTATTTCTTATCTCCGGAATCTATTATTTGATATCTCAGAAGTATTTCAATTCAACAGTAATTGAGATTGGACATGCTCCTCCTCAAAAAATCAGGATAAGGCATTTGGCCTTGGCGAGGGAGTATCTTTTATAGAAATTTTCAACATTTCAGAAAAATAACCTTTTTGAAATAGTTTGAAAGTACTTCAGTTATGAAATACTAGCCTCAGGAGATAAGAACGCTCATCTGTCTTTGGTGGTAAATTGTTTCTTTGTCCCAGAAAAAACAATGGATTGATTCCTATTTTAATAAATAGATAAGTGTAAAAAGTTTGAACCTGACACGAGTGAGTGAGCAGCTAATTTAGCATCTTCTGAAAGAAGTATCTCTTGGCCAAAGGGTTTTTTCTGTTAGATGTACTTAAATGAGCAAAAATTGAAGCAGAATTGTGATAGTAATCATAATTGATCCTAACTCTAGGTCAAAGAAAAACAGCAAAAGCAACAGTCATTGTACGGGATCATGGAAGTGGAAAGATAACAGTGAATGGAGTGGACTATTTGATGTACTTTTCATCACTACAGGAAAGGTAATCATCTAATGGTTTCTAGTTGGATAGTACAAATATTTTCTTCTGCAGCACTTTAACATCTATGAGAACTTGCTTCAGAGCAGGTATATAATGGGCAGGTTTGTGAACAGGGATTTAAAAATTACAAAATGTATCTTTGTGCTTTGTTTTCAAATATGATTGTTTTATTTTGACTACTACAGACTGAACTCTCCATTGGGAGATTAAGTGTTCCCACCGGAACTGTACAGTGTGCAATTCACATTCCCATTGGGGCGCTGTTTGTTCCAAGGTTCAGGAGATGCAAATGGGCTGGAATTCACGCTAAAGGGCCTAACAACTCTCTCTTCTCCCCCCCCCCCCCCCCCCGCAAGTTTGATTTTGGGCATCTGAAGTCGACCCACTGCTTAATGCCAATGAGGCAAGGAGAAACACCCTCTTCCCCACAGTGGGCCGCAGACTCAAGCCCACCCTCCTGAGCAATGCCTGGGAAGATTTGGCAGAAGCAGTCAGCACCGCCAGCCTCATCTGGAGGAGATGGCTAGTGATCCTGAGGAGCGGGTGTCCCTGGTGCGGCCTCTGCTCTGAGAGGGGAGGTGTGCCAAGGAGGATTCCAAAGGCCACGCTGTAGGTATCCTTTAGTTGGAGTAAGCTCTGCAGTGGGGCTGCGCTTCTGAGGAGTGTCAACACCTGGTTGGCCAGTGATTGAGCATGGTCATGCCCATCCCCTTGATAATACTGCAGTATAGTATACCTCGGTGTTCAGTATATCATTCAACCTGTCACAAGCAGCATATAGTGTACTGTGTAATGCTCATTTTGCAGTAAGCTTGAGCGGTGTTCCTTTAAGGTTTTAAAGTATAAAGAGCATCATGTCATTTAGAGTTTAATTTTCCTTTGATTAGATTTGGATGGGTTTTGGTTGCACTGTTGGGTGGTGTTATTTAGCAGCAGTGGGTGATATCCAAGTGTGAGGCAGGTTTTTTTACACAGAGGGTGATGAGGGCCTGGAACGCCAGGGGAGGTTGTGGAAGCAGATACATTAACGGCGTTCAAAAGGTATCTCAACAAATACATAGATAGGATGGGTATAGAGGGATACGGCACAAGGAACTGCTGAGGGTTTTGGCCAAGGGTGGTATATGACCGGTACAGGCTTGGAGGGTCGAAGAGCCTGTTCCTGTGTGTTATTGTTCTTTGTTTAAACCCAAGGGAGAAATCATTTTTAGCGAGACTGGCCATTCAGAGTACCAGTTCTTGAAAGCTGTTGATCCTTCCTCTATCCGGTAATGGAAGCCATTATGAATATTCTGAAATCAATGTGAACTTATTTTAAAAGCTTATGTGAGGTAACAGGATATATCTAACTTATATTAACAGGATGTTTCAAACTATATTAAGTGATTTTAATTGAATTTACAACTATGAGCTTGGATTTATTTCTGTAGCTATAATGTGTAGGAAACCAGTTAATTATCCATCTACTCGAGTGAGTGAGCAAAATACTAATGTACATAATTTATTAAAATAGAATTATCGATGAATGTCTCCCTACTCTGGTGATATGGCTGGGAGTTTGGAGTTGGATTTTGGTGGGGGTTGAAGAGTTTCATGGCATGAGGGGCCGGGTTGCTAAGGGTGTGGCGGGGAGGAGGAAGGGGCTCTGGGCAGGGGTCACCGTGCTAGCTAACAAAGGTTGGCTAGTGAACAGGAGGGTGGTGGGGGAGGGTGGTGGGGGAGGGGCCGCGGCCATTGGAATCTGGTCGAGCAGGTTTCAATGGACCTGGGAGGTGTGAATGGTGGGGGCAGTGGTTTGATATTGTATGCAAGTGGAAGTGGATGGAGGGAATTTGTGAAGGGGATTGAGGATAGACAGTAACAAAACGATGGGGTGGTTCCGACCATAGGAGTGGGGCCTCAGGAAATGGTGATGGTGGATAGGAGAGGTGGGGAAGATGGTAAGAGACCGCAGTCGGAATGGTGATGTGGAATGTGAGGGGTTTAGGGGGACTGGTGAAGAGAGCAAGAGTTTTTGCGCACTTGAAGAATTTAAAAGCCGATGTGGAGATGCTGCGAGAGACCCATTTTGAGGGTGAAGGACCAGATGCGGCTAAGGAAGGGCTGGGTGAGCCAGGTGTTTCATTTGGGGTTTAATAGGGCCTGTTGGGTGACGATTTTGGTGGGCAAGCGGGTGAGGCTCCAGATGGAGAAGGTGGTGGTGGATCGGGGAGGGGCAAGTACATGATCATAACGGGTGGGTTGCATTGGCAAACATATATGCCCCCAATTGGGATGATGCAGTATTCGTCAAAATGCTGGCTGCAATCCCCAATTTGGAGACCCATGAGTTAATTTTTGGAGAGGTTTGCTGGAGCCGTTGGTAGACGGGTCCCAACAGCGCTTGCTGACCCCATCGAGGGGGCAGAGGTGTTGGCCGGACTTGTGAGGGAGATTGGGGGTGGATGATCCGTGGAGATTTTTACACCCGAGGGATCGGGAATATTCGTTTTTTTTCGCCGGTGCACAAAGGTGTTCTCAAGAATTTACTTTTCTGTCGTGGGGAAGGCGCAGTTGGCTGGGGTTGAGAGTACTAGGTAATTGTGATCTTGGATCACGCTCCACATTGGATGGACGTAGTACTAGAGAAAGGGGTGGCCCCAGAAACCAGGGTGGAGGATGGATGTGGGGCAGTTGACGGACCTGAGTTTCTGTGATAAGATAGGGAAGGTGATTGAGGAGTATGTGGGGTTCAGTTGTATGGGGGAGGCCCTGAAGGCAGTGGTGAGGGAGAGGTGATCTTGTTTAAGGTTAAGGTGGATAGAGAAGAGAGGGAGGAACACCAACATTTGATAGAAGAGATTTTGGACGTGGATGGGAGGTATGTGGGGCACCCGGATCTGGGCCTCCTAGCAAAGAGGAAGCAGCTGCAGGCAAGATGCCTGCACGGGTAAAGCAGTGCATCAGCTGAGAAGGGAAAGGGGCTGTCGGAGTACAGGGAGAAGGCAGGTCGTTTGTTGGCAGGTCAGCTTTGTAGGCAGACTGCGGCAAGGTAGATAGTTTGGAATAGGACAGGGAAGTTGGTTGTAGCCCCAGAGTGGATTAACATAGTGTTTGAGAAGTTTTATCGGCACTTGTATAAGTAGCAGCCACCAGAGGATGAGAAGGAGATTGTGTGTGTGTGGGGGCGGGGGGGAGGGGGGGGGGGGGGGGGGTTGGGGGTTGTTGTTAGAGTGCCTGAGATTGGGTGAAGTGGAGAAGGCGGTGCTAGAGGAGGTGAAGGCGGCAATCTGGAAAATGCGGGCAGGGAAGACGGCGGGGCCGGACCAGATGGGTTCCTGTTTGAATTTTACAAGAAATGTAAGGACAAACTGGCACCTTGGCCATTGCGCTCAGTAACTCTGAGTTGTGGAAGGGGATACTGAGGGGGGGCGGGGGGGAGAGGGCAGCGTGGAACATGGAGTGTCCTTGTACATGGCTGTTGTACATTTCAGAGCTGGGCTTCTCGGTGGAAGCATAATGGATTTACTTCAAAGTTTGGCACGTTTTCAGGGTATAAGCTGAATTTGGGAAAAGTGAGTATTTTGTGGTTTCCTCTCCAGGGGGACAATGGCTCGGGTGTGGGGAGGTTGCCATTCCGTGTGGAAGTGTCTCACTTCAGATATCTGGGAATGCAGGTGGCCCAGCACTGGGCAGGTCTATGGAAGTTGAATTTCTCTAGCTTGGTGGCAAGGATAATCTTCGTCTCTCGTTGGCAGGCCGGGTACAGGCAATGTAGATGATCATTCTACCGTGATTTTTGTTTTTGTTTCAGTGCCTGCTGGTCTTTTTGCCTAAGGCGTTTTTCAAAGGGGTGGACAGGCCCTTTGTTTGTATGGGTGGGGAAGGTGGCCAGGATAAGGAAGATGGTGCTGCAGAGCAGTCAGTAGTCGGGGGGTTAGGCTTCCCAAATCTGATGTACCATTGTTGGGCGGTGAATGCAGAGAAAGTTCAGGGATGGAAAGGGAGGTGGGGGTTTTGTGGATAAGGATGGAGGCGGGTTCATGTCGGGGATCTGGATTGCGCTGGCAATGGCACCGCTCCTGTTGGCCCCAGGGAAATATTCGGTGAGTCCGGTGATGGTGGACATGCTGAAGATTTGGAGGCAGTTTTTGGCGCGGGGTAGGGGGGATGCCGATCAGGGGAAATCACGGACTTGAGCCGGGGAGGATGGATGCGAGGTTCCGAGATGAGAGGAGAGAATCAGGGACATGAAGGAGTTGTTTCTGAAGTGGCGATTGGGGGTGGGGGATGCTGTCAGCAGGGTGTTGGAGAGAGGGGTTGTCTCAGTGATTTATGGGAGGATTTTGGAGGAGGATAAGTTGTCCATGGATGAGGTTATGGCTAAATGGGAGGAGGAGTTGGGAGCGGCATGGATGAGGAATTATGGTGCGAGGGTAGATGCCTCGACTTTGTTTGCGAGGCTGGGGCTGATACAAGTGAAGGTGTGAACAGGGCACATCTGACACAGTCCAGGATGAGTTGGCTGTTTGAGGGGGTGGAGGATATCTGTGAGCAAAGGAGGAGGGGTCCTGTGAATATGTTCTGGTCCTGCCAGAGGCGAGAAAGGTTTTGGAGGACAATTGTTAGCACCATTGGAGAGGTTTTGCTCGTAGATGTGGACCCGCCCCCTGGAAGCCATTTTCAGGGTTTTGGGCCGACCAGAGTTGTAGGTGGGTGCAGGGGCTCGCCTCGCTGAGTGTTCGTGGGCAGCTTCTCCATCTTGTGCCTCGGCGTGGCGGGGGATCTGCTGAAGTTCTTAGCCCTGGAGAAGGTGAAATTTGCTTTGTGAGTGTGTGGTGGGGGGGGGGGGGGGGGGGGGGCAGGGGTGTGTGAGGTGAGCGAGTGATGGGTTCCATAAAAGCTGTGGTTTGTTCATTCTGCACTTTGGGAAGTTGGTTACCGTTGAATACTGGAATGGTGCGGGGAGGGAGGGGGAGGTCTGGTTAGATGGGGATTTAATGTGTTGGGTGGGTTTATTGTGGTAAAATGTAAAAAGTTGAAAATTTGGAATAAAAATTATTTTTAAAAAGAATTATCCATGAACAATGCATTAAATCTTTTCCATACCCAGTGTCACAGTCAAGTTTTGCAGGAACCAATCACAAAATACTGAACTGTTTGAGTGCATGTCTCAATTCTCATTCATTAACCAGCACCTCTTATCTCATAACGGCGTAATCGCTGACTTCCCATGGCACTTCTCATGGTGAATGAATTTATACTATCAATATAAATATGGAAAATTAGAAAATCAAAGAAGTTAAAGGTGATTAGTACTGCTACCTCACAGCGCCAGTGACTCGGGTTCAATTCCGGCCTTGAGTCCCTGTCTGTGTGGAGTTGGCTCATTCTCCCCGTGTCTGCATGGATTTCCTCCGGGTGTTCCGGTATCCTCCAACAGTCCAAAGATTAGGTGGATTGGCCATGTTAACTTGTCCCTTAAGTGTCCAGTGATGTGTGGGTTAAGTGGGCTGCAGGCATAGGGTAGAAGCCTGGGTAGGTTACTCTTTCAGAGGGTCAGTGCAGACTCGATGTGCCGAATGGCCTCCTGCACTGTACGGATTCTATTCTATGATCGAAAAGATGAGAGTACAGATTAATGATGGGGACTTTAAATGAGTTAAAGGGAAAAAAGGCTCAGTAGATGTTAGTAAAGTTTCCAGGACACGTAATAGAACAGAGTGGGCAGACATCTAACTTCAGGCACAGCAAAAAAGGGAACACCTATAAGAAGGGAGGGACGGGTAGGGGAGGTGAACGCAGGACTGAGGGTGCTGTACCTAAATGCACATATGCAAAACAAGATAAATTAGCTTTTTGCATGCACAGAAATTGGCAGGTACGATGCGGGCATCACAAAGACATGGCTGTAAGGGGATCAGGGCTGGTATCTAAATATCCAAGACAATATGTCCTATTGGAAGGAAGGGCAGTTGGATAGAGGGGGCAGGGTTGCACTGCAGGTAAGAAATGAACTTAAATCGATAGCAAGAAACTATATTGGGTCGGAAGGCATAGAATCTCTGGGTAGAGTTGAGGAATTACAAGGGACAAAGATCCTGTTGGAAATTATGTACAGGCCCCCTAGCAGTAGTCGGAATGTCGGGCAGAAAATAAATCCGGAAATAGAAAGGGCATATAGGAAAGGCAATATTGAAATAATCATGCGTACTTCAATATGTAGATGGACTGGGAAAATCAGATTGGTAGCAGATCACAAGAAAAGGAATTTGAGAGATTTATCTTTTTAAGCAGCTTGTGGTAGAGCCCACTAGGGAACAGGCAATTCTGGATTTGGTGATGTGTAATGAGGCAGACTTGATTAGGGAACTTAAGGTGAAGGAACCCTTAGGGAGCAGTGACCACAATATGATAGAATTCACCCTGCAGTTTGAGAGGGAGAAGCTGCAATCAGATGTAACGGTTTTACAGTTGAATAATGGTAACTACAAACACATGAGGGAGGAGCTGGCCAGAATTGATTGGAAGGGCAGCCTAGCAGGGAAGACAGTAGAACAGCAATGGCATGCGTTTTGGGGGTTATTCAGAAGGCACAACAGAAATCCATCTCGAGGAGGAGAAAACCTGTTAAGGGGAGGACAAGGTAGCACAGTGGTTAGCACTGTTGCATCACAGTGCCAGGGACCTGGGTTCGATTTCTGGTTTGGGTCACTGTCTGTGCGGAGTCTGCACATTCTGCCTGGGTTTCCTCCAGATTCTCCGTGTTTCCTCCCACAAGTCCTGAAAGACGTGCTGTTGGATGAATTGGACATTCTGAATTCTTCCTCAGTATACCCGAACAGGCGCCAGAGTGTGGCGGCTAGGGGCTTTTCACAGTAACTTCATTGCAGTGTTAATCTAAGCCTACTTGTGACAATAATAAAGATTATAGATTATATTTTTTAAAAAGGCAACCATGGCTGACAAGGGAAATAAAGGACAGCATAAAAGCAAAGGAAAAAGCATGCAATGTGGTGAGGATTAATGGGATGCCAGATGATTGAGAAGCCTTTAAAAGCAAGCAGAGGACAACTAAAAAAGCAATAAGGGGAGAGAATGTGAAATATTAGTGTAATAAAAGAAGATTGCAAGAGTTTTTTCCAGTATATTAAAGGTAAGAGAGGGGCAAGAATGGACTGCTGGAAAATTAGGCTGGAGATATGGTAATAGGGAACAAAGAAATGGCAGAGGAACTGAAAACACATTTGGCATCAGTCTTCACAGTGGAAGACACCAGTGGCATACCAGAACTTAAAGAGAGTCGGGGGCAGAGGTGAGTGCAGTGGCCATCACGAAGGAGAAGGTGCTGGGGAAACTGAAAGGTCTGAAGGTAGATAAATCGCCCAGACTGGATGGTCGACACCTCGGAGTTCTGAAGGAGATAGTTGAGGAGATTGTGGAAGCATTGATAGTGATCTTTCAGGAATCGCTGGAGGCAGGGAGGGTCTCAGAGGATTGGAAAATGGCTAATGATACGCTCCTGTTTAAGAAGGGAGGGAGGCAGAAGACAGGAAATTATCGGCTGGTTAGCCTGACTTCAGTTGTTCGTAAGATTTTAGAGTTATTTGTCAGGTTGAGATTGTGGAGTACTTGAAGTACATGGTGGCACGGTGGTTAGCACTGCTACCTCACAGCGCTGAGGACCAGGTTCGATCCCGGCCCCAGGTCACTGTGTGTGGAGTTTGCACATTCTGCCAGTGTTGGCGTGGGTCTTAACCCCCACAACCCAAAGATGTACAGGGTAGGTAAATTAGCCACGCTAAATTGCCCCTTAATTGGAAGAAAAAGAATTGGGTACTTTAAATTTTTTTTAAAGAAGTGCATGGTAAAATAGAACTGAGTCAGCACTGATTCATCAAGGGGAGGTCATGCCTGACAACTCTGGTAGAATCCTTGAGGGGGTAGTGAGGAAGTTAGACAAAGGAGAAACAGTGGGCGTGATCTATTTGACAAGGTGCCGTACAGGAGGCTGCTAAATAAGATAAGAGCCTGTGGTGTTGGTAGCAAAGTACTGGCATGGATAGAGGATTAGCTGACTGGCAGAAGGCAGGGGATGGGAGTGGGGGTGGTATAAAGGGATCCTTTTCAGAATGGCAGCCAGTGACTAGTGGTGTTCCATAGGCGTCAGTGTTGGGCCCACAGCTATTCACGTTATACATTAATCGTCTGGAATAAGGAACTGAGGGCATTGTTGCTAAGTTTGCAGATGATCCAAAGATATGTAGAGAGACAGGTTGTGTTGAAGAAGCAGGGAGACTGCAGAAGGACCGGGACAGGCTTGGAGCGTGGGCAAAGAAGTGTCAGATCGAATACAATGTGGAAAAGTGTGACGTTATAATAAGAATCTTTATTGTCACAAATAGGCCTACATTAACACTGCAATGAAGTTACTGTGAAAAGCCCCTAGTCGCCACATTCGGGCACCTGTTCGGGTACATCGAGGAAAAATTCTGAATGTCCAAATTACCTAACAGCACATCTTTCAGGACTTGTGGGAGGAAACCGGAGCACCCGGAGGAAACCTACACAGACACAGGGAACGTGCAGACTCTACACATTGACCCAAGCCGGGAATCGAACCTGGGACCCTGGAGTTGTGAAGCAACAGTGCTACCCACTGTGCTACCCTGCTGCCCCAATGCACTTTGGTAGGAAGAATGGACTATTTTCTAAATCTAAAAATGCTTCAGAAATCAGAAGTACAAAGGGACTTGAGTCCTAGTTCAGGATTCTCTTACGATTAACGTGGAGTTTCAGTTGGCAGTTTGGAAGGCAAATGTAATGTTAGCATTCATGTCGAGGGGGATAGAATACAAGAGCAGTGGTGTACTGTTGAGGCTGTATAAGACTTTGGTCAGAACTATTTGGACCCAGTATCTAAGGAAGGATGTGCTGGCTTTGGAGAGGGTCCAAAGGTGGTTCACAAGAATGATCGCAAGACTGAAGGACTTGTCATATGACGAGCGGTAGAGGACTCTGGGTCTATATTCCATGGAGTTTAGAAGGATGAGGGGGATCTCATTGAAACTTACAGAATACTGAGATATAGATAAAGTGAACATTGAGAGGATGTTTCCACTAGTAGGAGAGACGGGAACCTGAGGGCATAGCCTCAGCCTGAAGGGACCATCTTTTCAAACAGAGATGGTGAAATTTCTTCAGCCAGAGTGGTGAATCTGCGGAACTCACTGCCGCAGAACTCTGTGTAGGCCAAGTCACAGAGTGTCTTTACGACAAAGAAAGATAGATTCTTGATTAATATAGGGATTTGGGATTATGGGGAGAAGGCAGGAGAATGGGGATGAGAAACATATCAGCCATGATTGAATGGCGGAGCAGACTCGATGGGCCAAATTGCCTAGCTCTGCACCTATGTCTCATGGTCTAAGTATAATACTTTTGTTTTAACATTTATTTTCCCCTGTGATTTCTAGAGAACAATTAATGATCCCTTTCCAATTCCTGGACCGACTAGGGATGCATGACATGGAATGTACTGTTTATTCAGGTGGGCCATCTGCACAGGCAGGAGCTATTCGCTTGGCTTCTTCAAGGGCTCTGCTTAGCTTTATCACTGAAAAAGAGATGGAATCCATGAGACAAGGTAACTAAAATCTCAGTTGAAATTCCAAAATAATTTACATCTGGTACCTGCTGGTTGCAAATATTACTACATGGCAACCTTTCCAATTATATCGAGACAAAGTTTAAAATATCCAGCTCAAAAAAAAAGACCCTATCTATCACTGAGCATTTTTTGTCCTGTTCTGATGGTAATTTTAAAATGGTTATAGACGCATGTATTTGATTCAGTAAAATGAACGTTTGTGAGGAAAAGACAGATAAATATAAGTAACATAAAATTATTTGTACCAACTTCGTCATCCATTAGTTTTGTTGAAGTAAAATTTGTAGCATCCAGCTTGGATACTGGTTGAAATAACATTAAAAATAATGGTCAATGGTTTTGAGCACAAGTTACTGTAGAACTGCCATTTTAGGCACATTATAGATCCTTAAGAAACTACGTCCTTGGAAGATGCATTTAAAGCAAAACAAACTGTATTGAAACCGATCTCTGGCAAAGATGCCGCCATCCCCCTCTCCTCTAGAGGTTGTGGATTCTTTATAGACCAATGTGGCATGTACACCTTTAAACAAAAGAAAGAACATTTATTTTATGCTTTGAGATTTCTATCCAGGCATGGTATTAATCAGTTTATAATTGTGTGAAGTTAATCAGGAAAACCACTGCAACACTGAACAATTTCAAATTTGGAACTGATTTTTAACTTGCAACTATCTATAAAGTAGTGATTAAACCAATGTGCATGAGATTTTTTTTTCCCCCCATTTACATCATTTCATTCAGAGAAGTTTAAAAAAAAATTAGAATCAATATGTTTGGGATTTTTTTTTTACAGCTACAATGTTAACCTTTTGCATTCACTTTCTTTTCAACTGTTTGCAGCTGGCTTGCTGACTCCTGATCCTCGTGTGAGAGAGCGGAAGAAGCCTGGTCAGGAGGGAGCCCGCAGGAAGTTCACATGGAAGAAACGTTAATCAGTGGTTTTTCCTGTGAAGCAACCCTGAGGTGGTTTGAAATCAGAAGCAGAACTCCCAACAAGACCTGTAGTATGGACACCTGCTCAAACAGTTTTGAGGGCTTGCAGGATCATTATTGTCTCCGACCTCAATTTCCTGCACATGAGAACAAAGTCTACCTATGGTTTTATTTATCCACAACAATTTTGGGAACGAGCCTTTCAATCATTTATAAAACAAATTCCTTTATTGGGTTGTAAAAAAATACTGTACTTGTTCGCACTGAGAACACTTATTTCCACTTGTATATTTTATGATATGTTTGTTTTGTATATTTTATCATGTATTTGTTTACTGGTCTACACACTTGCCCAGTTTCTATAATGAGCAGCCAATCCGCAATGCCATTATTACACCAGATGACCAGTCAAAAATCTACTTCTTTGTAACTATTTGATCCATGTTGAACACTTTTCAAACTGTTCCGTTTTGTATCATTTTTTTCGTGGATCCAATAGCCAAGTGGAATTGTGTTTTTTTTCAATTCTGTTATTTGCATAATTTCTTTCACATTTTTATTTGTGTGCAAAGAGAATTTGATTTGGTGTCATATGATTTCTGCTTTTGTTCTACTGCAATGTATTAAAAGTTTTGACTTGCACAAATTTAGACTTTGCTGTTTAAATTTATAATCACTGCAAGAAGGCAATTTGTATCAAGTGACTAAAGTAGGCATGAATGGTTTCCTGGTGTTTAAAAGATAGTGTTGTTTTAGGCAACAAAAGTTAAGAACTATGAAATGATGTATCATTCCACATTAACCTCTGCCAACAAATGACTTGTTAGTGTCTTGTTATGTTGGCTCTGCTTTTTGCAAACTTTGGTGACGATCCCAAGAAAAGAGCAAAGATAAGGGGCTGGCTTCTCCGGATGCCGAAATCGCATTCGGCGAACGACCGGAGAATCCAAATTCCCGATGAAATCGGGGCCGGCACCGCTTTCGCAATGCTCCGCCCCCTCTAAAGCAGCATACACTAGCAGTGAGCCATGCCACGTTTCGACGGCCTCAGGACATTTCCTGAGGCCCACCCCCCTGATGCTCCGCCCCCGACCAGCCGAGTTCCCACTGCAGGCCACCGCTGTGTGCATGCACGGACCCGGTAATTCTCCGGGCAGTATCGGCAGCTAGAGCCGGCTGCTCTACGCTGCCTCCCTGCTAGCCGCAGCAAAACGGGGAATCAGTGGCTGTTTCGCGCCAGTTTTCTGGTCATAAAACGCCACCGTTCCCATGTTGGCGTGGGGACATAGCCCCAGAATTGGAGAATCCAGCCCAAATGTTTCTCAGTTTAGCCAGTGCTGAAACTTCCAAATACAATTTTCAACATTTTTATAATATCTTTATTGTCACAATTAGGCTTACATTAACACTGCAATGAAGTTACTGTGAAAAGCCCCTACCCGCCACATTCCCCTGCCTGTTCGGGTACACACACAGAGAATTCAGGATGTCCAATTCACCCACAGCATGTCTTTTGAGACTTGTGGGAGGAAACTGGAGCACCTGGAGGAAACCCACGCAGACACGGAGACGTACAGACTCGGTACAGACAGTGACCCAATCTGGGAATACAACCTAGGACCCTACCGCTGTGAAGCAACAGTGCTACCCACTGCTACCGTGCCACCCATAACAGTTTAGTTCAAAGATCTCAGATTAAAGAAACTGAAGCGCCCAACGTGGGGCTTGAATGCTCTACCAAGTGAGCTAGCCAGGGTTTTTTCTAACATATGAGGGGATAGTGATTTTAAGCTTGTCCAGATCATCTTGTGTCTAGAACCATACTGTGGAAGAAGAAATATTCATACTGGAAACAATTTCGGAACAATCGGGGACAACTTGTACAGAAATAAATAGTCATAGTCCGAGGTGTCACCCTTGGCTCAATGGTGGTACTCACTTCCGAATGAGAAGTTCATGGTTCAAGACCATTTCAGAGTCTTGAGCATTAATCCATACGTACACCTCAGTCCAGCTCTTAAGAGAATCAGAGATCCTATGATAATGCTGAGCAGAAGAGTTTTCCTGACATTCTGTCTAATATTCATCCCTCCACTAGCATTTTACAAAAGCAAAATATCAAATGAAAATCTGAAATAAAACCAAAAATGCTGGAGAAGTGCAGCAGGTCTGGCAACACCTGTGGAGAGAGAAAGAGTTGACGTTTCAGATATATGGGGCTGGATGCGACGATTTTGAGACTAAGGGCTTACGCCAGTGTGGGAACGGTGGCGTTTTACGACTGGAAAAACAGCCACCAATCCCCTGTTTTGGGGGGGGGGGTGGGTTAGCAGGCATGCAACGTAAAGCCCCTGGCTTTACCTGCACATAAGTTCGCAGAATTGCCGGGTTCGTGGCCGCGGCATGCAAACTTGCGCCGCCGGCTGCACGCAGACCCGGCCTACCAAATAGTGACGCCCTTTGGCCAGGCTCACCACCCCCCACCATTGCCCCCAGCCCCCGCCAAAGCTGCCCCTGCCCACGTATTGGCTCACACACACACACCCCGCCCCCCGGCTGTGGTGGCACTGGACTCACAGCCCCAACGCCGAGTTCCCGAAAAAAAAAAACCACACGCGACCAATACTGTTGGGAACTCGGCAGAATAGAGGATATCACAGACATTTTAACCCACCAGTAACTGAATAATAATGGAACAATACAAGGTGAAGAGTTTAATAGATTTGAAGGAGCTTTGCTTCATTTTCTTTTCAGGTAGAATGTAACTGTGAATTGTTTATTCAAGATGTAAATGAATTGAAGGGACTACACAATAGAATAAATTGCTGATGGTCATAGGAGAACAAAGTTCGATGAGCTAAATGTCATTGTGATGTGGGTAATGCTGCAGGCTGTATTGATTGTCCATCTTTGGTAGCCTCGCATTTGGTTGGCATGGTGGACCTTCTTTTGTCACTTCAGTCACTGTTGTTGATACCTCAATTTTGATTCAAAGATTATGGAGAAAAGTATTTTACAAGGTGGGGTGCGATCTAGGAATGGTGATCTCATGATCTTGCTGATCTGGATAGTACAGATTGTAGAGCGAGACAGTGCTATCAAAATACATTTGGCATGGAACGCATCATGTTGATGATGCATATCGCTGCCATAATGACCTGGTGGTGAAGGACTTGTGTGCTTGAGTCTCCGGAGTCAACAAAAAACTATTCACTTGAGGCAACTGCTACTGCTGAGCCTGACACTGAAAGGTACCACGTCGCGTCAAATATATCTCATAGTGATGATACCCAGCTCTATCTCTCCACAATTTCTTTCAACTCCTCGATTGCTTCTGTGCTGTCAGACATTAAGACTTAAATGAGTCAAAACCTTCCCCAGTTTAACACTAGGAAAAACAAAGAATCATCTTTAGCCTGTTCCGTGTGCCACTGACTATTCCTCTCCGTGGTCACATTTGCAGGCTGAACCAATTTGTTTATAATATTGGTATTTTAAAAATTCATTTGTTGATATGGACTCTTCTGATTATACCAGAAAGTATTACCTTTGAGAAGGTGATTATGAGCTACTGCCTTGAACTGCTGCAGTCCCTGTGGTGTAGATACAGTGCTATTAGGGAGGGAGTGCCAGGATTTTGACCCAGCAACAGTGAAGGAACGGTGATATATTTCAAAGTCCGGATGAGGAGCAGCTCGGAGAGGGACTTGCATGATCAGCAAGATCATAAGATCACCATTCCTAGATCGCACCCCACCTTATAAAATACTTTTCTCCATAATTTTCTCCACACTTTTCTCCATGTTGTATCTGCCTCCCTATTCTTCCTGTGTCTGCGTGGGTCTCACCCCCCAAAAACCCAAAACATGGTAGGTAGATTAGCCATGCTAAATTTCCCCTTAATTGGAAAAAGAATTGGTTACTCTAAATTTATTAAAAGAAAGAAAAAATATGTATCTGCCTCCCTTGTCCTAGATGGGATCAGTCATGGGTTTGGAATTTGCAAGTCTAAGGTGCAGGAATAGCAGCGGGGAAAGAGACAGACAGACAGATGGCTGGAGGAAAGAAAAACACCAAAGTGAAGGGACAGCAAGATGCAAGCAGCAGCAGCAAGGGAAAGGTGCATGGGCGGCGGACACGCAGGCAGGCGGCCTCACAAGATGAGACGGAGGTACAGGTGAGCCTGAAAGGGAAAACGATGGCGGACCAAACAGCGGGAGCAGGATGCAGCGACCAGCAGAAAGGAGGCACTCTGGTCGGAGCTCCACGCAATGATGAAGGAGGTGCTGGCGGAGACACACAAAATGCAGCAGACCATCGAAGGCTTGGAAAGGGAAGGGAAGGCACAGAAGGATAAAATTCTGGTGTTGGAGAGGGCCGCCTCGGACCAGAGCGACAGGGTGATAACCCTAGAAGCCAAGGTCAAAAAGTTAGTCACGGCCCAGGGGAGTCTGAGACGGAAAATGAAAATAGGTCCACACGGCAAAACGTTAAAATAGTGGGTCTGCCAGAGGGGATAGAGGGCAGAGACAGACTACAAATGCTCGGCAAGCTAGTGGGAAAGGAGGTATTCCCAAACCCACCAGAAATAGACAGGACGCATAGGTCACTCCAACCCAAGCCCAAAGCCGGGGACCAGCCCAGAGCGATTATTGCAAAGCTACACCAGTTCCAAGACCGGGAGAAAATCCTAAAGTGAACCCGGCAAACGAGACAGAGCAGGTGGGAAGGGAAGAACATAAGGTTGTATCAGGACATTGGGGCTGAGTTCAACAAGGCAAAATCAGCACTGCATAAAAGCAAGGTGTAATTTGGGATATTATTCCCGGCCAAACTCTGGGTAACATTTCAGGGGAAAGAGCTGTACTTTAACACCCCAGCGGCGGCTGATGAGTTTGTTAGAGCAAACAAACTGGGGGAGGAGCAGACACAAACACAATGAAAGACATGGGGACGGAAAAGGAAGGGAAAACCAGAACAAAGCAGAAGACAGACCGCAAACAAGGACAATGGGATCATGAACTGAGCACATGTGTTTTATGTCTTGCGCGGGACTGTGCTGCCTCATTTCAGAGTTTGTCTTCTATCTCAATGCAATGGGGGCGAAGTGGAGCGAGGGAAATGAGGGTGAGAAAAGCAAACTGGAGGGCGAGACAAGGGCCAGTAGGAGGAAGGTTAAACAGGGCCAGAACTGAGCGAATATTGGGAGGAGGGCCACTGTACTAGCGAGAAGGGCCAGCATGGGAGGGCAGGAAGGAAGGAGGGCCACGGCACGCCTCTCAGGCGAGGGGGAGCACCTGGCACAAGGAGGGGAGGGGGGCAGAAGGGGGGAGAATGCGGGGGGGAAACAGAAGGACAGGGGCTGGGGGGAGGAGTCTGGGGGAGAGCGCAGAACAAAAGAGAAGCAAACAGAAGGGTGAGAGAGTGAAGCAGTACAGACAGGACTCGGCGGGCATGGAGCAGAGCGAGGAACCAAGAGGGCACCGTAAACAGCCACTCGAGAGGGCATCAGGGCGGAGGGAGTCCCCGGAGTGTAGGGGAACACCCGCTTGCCATACACACCTCTGATGGCCACATTGGGTGCGCATCCACCAGGTAAGTATGGGTCAGAAACCCCTCACCAGGATTGTTACCTGGAATGTAAGGGGACTCAACGGCCCAGTGTAAAGATCCAGAGTCTTCGCCCACCTAAGAAGTCTAGAAGCAGACATAATCTGCCTACAAGAGACGCACCTGAGGGAGAAGGACCGACTGCTGGTAAGGGAGGGCTGGGTGGGACAGACGTACCATTCATGCTACAGGACGAGGGCTAGAGGGGTAGCAATATTAATTAGCAAAAGGACACGGTTTACGGAAACCAAGACAGTTACGGACTCAGGGGGAAGGTACGTCATGGTCAGCGGTCATACTGGTAAATGTTCATAATTCATAAAGAAGACCATGGCGGAAATCACTGACCTTGACACACACCGACTGATTATGGGAGGCGACTTTAACTGTGTGCTGGGCCCACTGACCGACCGATCAAACCACAGAATGGGGAAAAAGTCTAGCATGGCTTAGGAGCTAGGAGCTTTCATGGAACAGATGGGGGCAGTGGACCCATGGAGGTTCCTGCACCGGGAGTAAAGGAGTTCTCGTTCTTTTCGCTCAATGTATACAACCGTATCGACTTCTTTGCAGTGGGGAAATCGGTGCTTCCAGGGATCACGGGAATCTACGGATCTACTCCGCAATTGTTATCTCCGACCACGCTCCACATTATATGGATGTGAGGTTGGAGACAGGCCGGGCCCAGCGCCCCACATGAAGGCTGGACACGGACCTCCTGGCCGACAAGGGTTTCTGCCAAAAAATATCGCAGGCCAAAGGTGATTATGTTAGTAACAACCAAAATAGGGAGATCTCGCCCTCCACGTCTAGGGAGGCACTGAAGGCCGTGATTAGAGGAGAGATCATAGCCTACAAGGCAAGTAGAGATAGGGAAGAGAGGGTGACCAGGCAATAGCAGTGGACTCCATTCTGGAAGCCAATAGAAAATACTTCGAAGTCCCGACCGCAGGTGGAGAGGAAAAAGCTGCAAATGGACTTTAACCTGGTATACACTTGGAAAGCGGTGTACCAACTCTGCCAGACACAGGGGACCTTCTGCGAACACGGAGACAAGGCTGGCCGCCTATTGGCTCACCAACTGAGAAAGCAGGCAGCCACAAGGGAAATAGCGCAGGTAAAGGATAGCAGAGGCAGACTGGTAACAGAGCCAAAGGAGGTCAATCGGGCATTCGAGATCTTCTACCGGGGACTGTACAGCTCCGAGCCCCCCCCCCCCCCCTGACGGGGATGCAGGAATGAAACAGTTCCTAGACAGACTGGAACTACCAGTGGTGGGGGAAGACAGATGGGGGGAACTGGAAGCACCAACAGACCTGGGGAGAAATCATGGAGAGCATCAACTTCATGCAGGCGGGGAAAGCACCGGGACCCGACGGGTTCCTGGCGGACTTCTACAAAAAATGCGAACCAGTCCTGGCCCCACACCTAAGGGACATGTTCACGGACTCACTAGCAGAGGGCACCCTGCCCCCCACGCTGCGCAGGCCGCAATCTCACTGATACCCAAAAAAGATAAAGACCTGACGGAGTGTCATACAGGCCCATTTCACTGCTGAATGTGGATGCGAAAATACTCGCAAAGGTCCTGGCCAAAAGGCTGGAGGGCAGCGTACCAGGGGTGGTTGCAGAGGACCAAACGGGCTTTGTCAAGGGTAGGAAACTCACAGCGAACATCAGGCGGCTGCTGAATGTGATAATGGCCGCCCCCCCGGGAAGAGAAAACCAGAGGTGATCGTCTCCCTGGACGCAGAAAAGGCCTTTGACAGAGTCGAATGGAGCTACCTCCTCGAGGTACTGGAACAGTTTGGGCTAGGAGCGGGATTCACCGCCCAGGTGAGGCTCCTGTACAATGCTCCCAAAGTGAGTCTCTGAACTAACACCACCAGCTCTGAATGCTTCCAGCTACAGAGAGGAACAAGACAGGGCTTCCCCCTGTTCCCACTCTTGTTCGTGCTCGCAATTAAACCCCTGGCAATATCTCTGCGGGATGCGAAAAGCTGGAAGGGAATCCGGAGAGGAGACAGAGAGCACAGAGTCTCACTCTATGCAGATGACCTGCTCCTCTATGTCCCAAAGCCACAGGAGGGACTGAAGGCAATACTGCAAATACTGAAAGAGTTTGGAACCTCCTCAGGCTACAAACTTAACCTGGGCAAAAGCGAGGCATTCCCAGTGAACCCAAAAGGGGGAGGGACAGAGCTGAAGGGGCTCCCGTGTAAAACGGCCAGAACAGATTCTGCTACCTGGGGATAGCCAGAGACTGGACACAGATCCACAAGTGGAACCTGACCAGCCTGGTGAAGGAAGTAAGAAGACCTTCAACGGTGGGGCTCACTCCCACTCTCTCTGGCAGTGAAGTGCAGACAATCAAGATGAACGTACTGCCAAGGTTCCTCTTCCTGTTTAGATCCATCCCGATCTTCATCGCTGTGGTGAATTATAAACCGAGTAATTCACACTGTGTTCCACTATATGTATTGTGTCCTTGTGGGCTCTTTATACGAGCCGTTGCACGGCTCTGCCCATAGGGGGAGATGAGGAGTTTGTACTGGGCTCCACCCTTGGCTCCGCCCATGGCTCCTCCCACTAACCGGAAGTATAAAGCTCTGCAGGCGTGAGCCTGTTGCCAGTTCATCTCGTTGCAGGCAAGCTCTGTTCTAAGATTATTAAAACCACTGTTCACTTCCAATCGCGTGTCTTGTGAATTGATGGTCACATCAATTTAATAATCTTAGGAAACTTGAAGAAAACTATTATGGAATCAGCCCTCAAACCTGACCGCCTAGAACTTGTCCCGCAGGCTGCAGAGGCTAAATAAATCTTTCTACACTGGCTGAGATGTTTCAAGGCCTACCTGGCTGAATCAAGCACTTCAGAAACTATGGAGGAGCAGAAACTCAGCCTACTGCACGCAAGGGTGAGCCACCGTATCTCTACTCAACTTAACAGTACTACCTCGTATACGGAGGACCTGGCCACGCTCGATCAAATGTACGTGAGACACATCAACGAGGTCTACGCGCGCCACATTTTACGACCCGCCGCCAGCGCCCCGCGGAGTCGCTGGACGAATTCCTGCGCGATTTAAAAGCTTTAGCTCGGGACTGTAATTATCAAGCTGTATCAGCCGCCCAACATATGGAGCTCGCTGTCCAAGATGTATACGTGGCAGGGCTCAGGTCAAACTATGTGCGCCAGCGGTTGCTTGAAAAAGGGGCCCAGAACTTGGAGGACACTGTAGAGTTGGCTACAACCATGGAGGTCTCGTTCCGCAGCCTCACCTCGTTTCCCGCGGACCAAGCGACCCCATCCTGGGCCCCCAACCAGCGACTGCCCCAGGCCTGCGCCGCGCGGCCACCCACCCACTACGCAGCCCCAGCGTGCCATTTTTGTGGGCAGCCCCAACATCCACGGCAGCACTGCCCAGCCCGCAACGCGACCTGCAGCAGCTGCGGTCGCAAAGGACACTATGCCCGGGTCTGCCTGGCGAAGAAATCCCCTCTCCAAACTTTCCCGCAGCCCAGAGTACTCGCTTCCAAAATTCGCAGGCCCGTTGGCCCCGAAATGCAGCGGCCTGTACTCCGACTCCGCCCCCACCCGACACGTGCGACTCATGGGGGCCGCCATCTTGGCAACCCTCCTCCACGTGGCAGGCCACGTGCGACTCATGGGGGCCGCCATCTTGGATGCCATCTTCCTCACAGCCCGCCACGTGCGATCCACGGGGGCGGCCATCTTGGGATCCATGCTTTTCAAACACTGAAACTCACCTCGAAGACTACGACCTCAGCGGACAGTCATCACGGGGCCACACCAGCACAGCTGATCGAGCCGCCAACTACCCGCAACTCAGCGCGGTCACGTTGGACCAGTCGCGTCCGAAACACCTCCGCAACTCGATGATGACCGTTAAAGTTGACGGGTACAGTACACCGTGCCTCTTCGACTCCGGGAGCACCGAGAGCTTCGTACACCCAGATCTGGTAAGACGCTGTTCGCTCCCTATCTTCCATGCACGGCAAAGTATCTCCCTCGCTTCGGGCTCACACTCTGTTCACCTCCAAGGGCGCACCATCCCGACCCTAACGATTCAGGGTGCCAGCTACTCGAACTTCCAGCTGTACGTACTCCCCGAACTCTGTGCCCCACTCTTACAGGGACTCGACTTCCAGTGCAACCTCAAAAGCCTCACACTCAGCTTCGGCGGGCCCCTACCTCCACTCACTATCTGCAGTCTAGCGATGCTAAAAATCGACTCCCCTCCACTCTTTGCCAATCTCACTGCGGACTGCAAACCCGTAGCCACTCGCTGCAGGTGGTACAGCCTGCAGGACAGGGTGTTTATCAGAACCAAAGTCCATAGGCTCCTACGTGAGGGGATCATAGAGGCCAGTAACAGCCCCTGGAGAACTCAGGTGGTGGTCGTCAAGACCGGGGAAAAATTCCGAATGGTAGTGGACTATAGCCAAACCATTAACCGGTTCACGCTCCTCGATGCGTACCCCCTCCCCAGGATTGCAGACATGGTGAATCATATCGCCCAGTATCACATTTTCTCCACGGTGGATCTGAGGTCTGCATACCACCAGCTCCCAATCCGCCCGGAGGACCGCCACTACACGGCATTCGAGGCAGATGGCCGCCTCTTCCATTTCCTCCGGGTCCCCTTTGGCGTCCCGAATGGGGTCTCGGTGTTCCAACGAGCAATGGACCAAATGGTGGACCAGTACGGGCTGCGGGCCACGTTTCCGTACTTGGACAACGTCACCATCTGTGGCCATGACCAGCAGGACCACGAAACTAACCTCCATCGATTTCTCCAGACTGCCCAGAAACCCAACCTCACGTACAACATGGAGAAATGCGTTTTCCGCACGACCAGGCAAGCCATCCTCGGCTATGTCGTGGAAAACGGAGTCCTGGGCCCCGACCCGGACCGTTGCGTTCTCACTCTTACAACTCCCTCTCCCTCATTGTCCCAGGGTCCTCAAGAGGTGCCTGGGATTTTTCTCTTATTATGCCCAGTGGGTCCCTCAGTATGCGGACAAAGCCCGCCCACTATTTAAGGCCACACTCTTTCCTCTGTCAGATGAGGCTCGCCAGGCCTTCACCTGCATCAAGGAGGACATCGCCAAAGCTGCCATGCGGGCGGTGGATGAATCTGTCCCCTTTCAGGTGGAGAGCGATGCCTCAGAGGTTGCCCTTGCAGCCACACTAAATCAGGCAGGGAGACCAGTCGCCTTTTTCTCCCAAACCCTCTCAGCTTCGGAACTTCGACACTCCTCAGTTGAAAAGGAAGCACAAGCCATCGTGGAAGCTATACGACACTGGAGGCACTACCTCGCAGGCAGGAGGTTCACCCTCATCACCGACCAAAGATCGGTTGCCTTCATGTTTGACAACTCACAAAGGGGCAAAATTAAAAATGATAAG
The DNA here is from genome assembly GCF_902713615.1 of Scyliorhinus canicula. Lineage (NCBI taxonomy): Eukaryota > Metazoa > Chordata > Chondrichthyes > Carcharhiniformes > Scyliorhinidae > Scyliorhinus > Scyliorhinus canicula. The sequence goes on along the minus strand of NC_052159.1, from coordinate 69,223,716 downwards.
ATCCTGCGGTGGAGGATCGAACTCTCCACCTACAAGTACGATATTATGTATCGACCGGTGAAGCTCAACGAGCCCCCAGATACCCTGTCCCACGGCACGTGCGCCAGCGCACAAGACGACCACCTGAAAGCTATCCACAGTGACCTCTGCCATCCGGGGGTCACCCGGCTCGCCCACTACGTCAAAGCCCGAAATCTGCCTTTCTCCACCGAGGAGGGAAAAGCCATCACCAGGGATTGACCGATCTGCACGGAGTGCAAACCACGCTTCTATAGACCAGACAGGGCCCACCTGGTAAAGGCCTCCCAGCCCTTTGAACGCCTGAGCATCGATTTCAAAGGGCCACTCCCCTCGACCAATCGGAATGTGTATTTCCTGAACGTCATCGACGAGTTCTCCCGCTTCCCCTATGCCATCCCGTGCCCTGATATGACCTCCCACACAGTCATCAGAGCTCTGCACAGTATCTTCACCCTGTTTGGTTTCCCCAGCTATGTACACAGCGACAGGGATTCGTCCATTGTGAGCTGCGTCAGTACCTGCTCGACAAGGGCATCGCCTCAAGCAGGACTACCAGCTACAACCCCAGGGGGAACGGCAGGTGGAGAGGAGAACGCAACGGTCTGGAAGACCGTCCTACTGGCCCTCCGGTCCAGGAATCTTCGGACCTCCCATTGGCAGGAGGTCCTCCCCGACGTGCTCCATGCTATTAGGTCCTCCTATGTACAGCCACCAACCAGACCCCTCACAAACGGCTATTTGTTTCTTCTAGGAGCAGTAGCACGGGGTTTTCATCCCAGCATGGTTGAAGACACCAGGCCCAGTTCTCCTCCAGAAGCACGTCTGGATCCACAAAACTGACCCACTCGTAGAAAGAGTGCTCCTACTCCGCTCCAACCCTCAATACGCTTTTATCGAATACCCTGACGGCAGTCAGGACACTGTTTCCCTCCGGGACCTGGTGCCTGCAGGATCCAATCCCACCACTACTACCGCCGAGGTACCCCTCACACTACACCCCGCACAACCCTCCGCACCCTGCGCCCCCGCTCCTACAGGTTCACTGCCCGTGCTCCGCGGCCCCGCACCTATGGGTTTCCGGCGCTCCCTGTCGCCAGTCGAACCAATCGGGTACGAAGCTCAGTTCAAATCACCCCCGGAGTCCTCTATCGTACCCTCACCGACCGCCGCCACCCAGCCACCAGAAGAGGCTGCAACCCCGGTGCTTAGCCGATCCCAAAGGACGACTCGGCCGCCGCACCGGCTCAATTTGTAGACCCATCACCCCCGCCGGACTTGACTTTTTTTACAGGGGGTGAATGTGATGAATTATAAACCGAGTAATTCACACTGTGTTCCACTATATGTATTGTGTCCTTGTGGGCTCTGTATACGAGCCGTTGCGCGGCTCTGCCCATAGGGGGAGATGAGGAGTTTGTACTGGGCTCCGCTCATGGCTCCGCCCATGGCTCCTCCCACTAACCACTAAGTGAAGTATAAAGCTCTGCAGTGGTGAGCCTGCTGCCAATTCACCTCATCGCAGGCAGGCTCTGTTGTAGGATTATTAAAACCACTGTTCACTTTCAATCACGTGTCTTGTGAATTGATGGTTACATCAATCCCCAAGGCCTTTTTCCAAAACATAGACAGTCTAATCATGGTGTTTTTGTTGGGGGGTGGGGAGGGAACAACCCGAGAATTCCCAGACTGACACTGCAAAGAGGAAAAGTCAGAGGAGGCCTGGCTCTACTGAACCTACAATACTACCACTGGGCAGCAACAGCAGAAAAAGTGAGGGGATGAGTACAAGAACCCAACACAGATTGGGTACGAATTGAGGCGGCATCCTGTAAAGGAACGACCCTCCGGGCCCTGGCTACAGCAGCACTCCCATCCCCCTCAACAAGATACACAACGAGCCCAGTGGTAGCAGCCACGCTGAGAACGTGGACCCAGTTGAGACAGCACTTCGGGATAACCAGAATGGCCCCCATCTGCGGCAATCACAGATTCCCCCAGCCATGCTAGATACCACCTTCAAAAGATGGAGACGGGAGGGGGGCACAATGACGGGAGGGGACTTCTACGTAGGGCGAGACTGACGACACTGGACAAACTGACGAGGAAATGGAAACTAGCAAAAGGACAGGAATTGCGACACCTCCAAATAAAGCACTTCTTCCGCAAAGAGACAGTAGGGTACCCCGGGGCCCCAGAAAGCACACTTCTAGAGGACCTGATAGGCACAATCAGTGAAAAATGGGGGCTATGTGGAAAAATATACGGACAGCTGCTGGACAGAGCTCGAACACCACTAGATGGGACCAGACAAAAATTGAAGGACGAACTGGGGACAGAGATAGGATGGTGACTCTGGAGCGAAGCACTGAGCAGGGTGAACTCCACCTCCTCCAGTGCAAGGCTGAGCCAAAAGCAGCTTAAAGTGGTGCACAGAGCGCACCTGACCAGAACCCGAATGAGCAGGTTCTTCGCTGAGGTGGAGGATAAATGTGAGCTATGCTAGAGGGGCCTGGCCAACCACACACACATGTTTTGGGCTTGCCGCAAGCTTACTGGGTTCTGGACAGCCTTCTCCGAAGCAATGTCCAAGGTTGTGGGGGTGAGGGTTGTCTTGTTATGCTCTTGGGGTAGCATAAGTTACTTCCTTGATGTTCACTCTGACAAAGGAAGGTTCAGACGTGGAGATAACTTCAACACGTTTATTCAACTGTTAACAATTCTCCTACTCGGGTTCGCCACTACTGTTAATCCTTCTATAGCCACTGAGACTGACGAACCAGTCTGCTACAATCCACGTGGTGGGTGTGATGTTGAATCAACCCTGTGTCTGTACTCACTGAGTGTCTCCACTGGAAAGAGGAAGATCATGTGTGCTGTGTCCTTTATATATGGGTTGGTGTAATGCCCCCCTGTGGTAGTGTCACCTCTGTGTGTATTGTGAATGCCCATTGGTCATGTCCTATCTTACTGACCTATTGGTTGAGTGTCTGTGTGTCATGTCTCTAGTGCACTCTCTAGTGTCTAACTAGTCTATGTGTACTTACATTAACCCCTTGTGTATCTACAGTGATGCATATCACCACAAGGGTGAAGCCATTCCCAATAGTGGCAATCATCAGGGTATTGAAGCAGCCAGAGCTACACATGGGGAAGGGGGCCACGCCCTTGCTTTCGCTTCCCTGATCGTATACCAGAGAATCCTGCTTGGCTGGCGATCAGCAGCACCACCCAAAGCTGCAGACTGACTTGCCGACCTCTCAGAATTTCTCCACCTGGAGAAGATTAAGTGCGCCACCCAAGGGTCGGAGGAAGGCTTCCTGGATACTTGGACTAGTTCCACGGGTGTTCCAAAACCTGTTTGAGGCCAGCAACGAGGAGTAAGCCAGGAAAAAAAAGAGGAGGAACCAAAGGACTGCACAAAGGGGGGTGGGGAGAGATAGGAAAATGGGGAAACCACAGAGAAGAGAAAGGGTAGCTGAAATTAATGGGGGGTGAGGGGGACAGAGGGGGGGATATCATAGACTGATCCAGAGGGCAACAAAATGTATGTACAGTTAGTTAAATTGAGGACAAAACCAACGTCTCTGTAAAATAAAGCAAATTAGCCCGGGCAAGAAAAATGAAATGTATATACACAACAACTGTTTATAAATATAAGAAAAGCCAATCAAAAGATTTCCAAAGAAAAAATAAATTGCTGCCTCAGAAGCCTTGGTGAGTTTTTGCTTCTTGTAGATAGTACACACTGCTGCAACTGTTTGTTGGTGATAGAGGGAGTGAATGTTTGTGTATGGGCTGCCAATCAAGTGGGTGTTTTTTCCTGGTTGGGATGGAGTTCCTGGAGTGTTTTTCGAGCTGCACTGATCCAGGCAAGTGGAGAGTATTCTATCATACTCCTGGGGCGAAATTCTCCGACCCCCAGCAGGGTCGGAGAATCGCCTGGGGCCGCCGAAAATCCCGCCCCCACCGTGGCAGAGATTCTCCGCCACCCGGGAAGTGGCGGGGGCGGGAATCACGTCACTCCAATCGGCGAGGCCCCTGCAGCGATTCTCCGGCCCGCGATGGGCCGAAGTCCCGCCGCTGGGAGGCCTCTCCCGCCACCGAGGTTTGAACCATCTCTGGTGGTGGCGGGATCGGCGGCGCGACCGGGCCCCCGGGGTTCTCGGGGGGGCGCAGGGTGATCGGACCCCGGGGGATGCCCCCACGGTGGCCAGGCCCGCGATCGGGGGCCCCGATCAGGGTGCGGGCCAGTGCCCTGGGGCACTCTTTCTCCTCCACCGCCACCACGGCCTCCACCATGGCGGAAGCGGAAGAGAAACCCACAGTGCACTTGCGCCGGTGGTGACGCCAGCGGCAGCTGGCCGCTGATGTCACCGCCGGCGCATGCGCGAACCGGCGAAAGCCTTTCGGCCAGCCCCGCTGCCGGGCGGCGGGCCTGAAAGGCCGCTGGCGCCGGTTTTTGCACCAGTTGGCGTGGTGCCAACCGCTCCGGCGCGGGGCTAGCCCCCAAAGGTGCGGAGAATACCGCACCTTTGGGGAGGCCCGACCCCGGAGTGGTTGGCACCACTCCCCTATGCCGGGACCCTTCGTCCCGCCGGGTAGGGGAGAATCCCGCCCCTGATCTGTGCCTTGTAGATGGACAGGCTTTGGGGAATTAGGAGATGGGTTACTCTGCACAGGATTCCTAGCCTCTGACCTGCTCCTTGTAGCCACAGTATTTATATGGCATGTCCAGTTCAGTTTATGATTAATGGTAACCCCCACCCCCAAAAAAAGACGTTGATTGTGAGGATTTCAGTGATGGTAATGCCATTGAATGTTAAGGGGCAATGAATGGTTAGATTCTGTTTGACCCTGAGCTTATATTGCCATTATCAAAGCCAATTTCTTCCATCATAACATTGCCTGCCTTAGTTCTTCTGCTTTGGAAACCCTTATACCTGTTTCTGTTATCTCCAGACTGAAGTATGGAATGCTTTCCTTGCTTTCCTCCATAAAACCAAAGCGTCCAAAACCTTGCCTGTCTTGCAATAAATCAATGATCTATCACTGCCATCCTTGTAGATTGAACTGTGTTCTGGTTCTCCAATAAATTCAAAATTGCCTTTAATTCCCTCTGTGGCCTCATTCTATCACAATTGGCAGGCAGTGACTAGTGGGGTACCGCAGGGATCTGTGCTAGGACCCCAACTGTTCAAATTATATATTAATGACTAAGGAAATTTGGCATGACAGCTACGACTCTCACCAACTTTCACAGATGCACCATAGAAAGCACAGTGGTGCTTTCTGGTTGTATCAAAGCTTGGTATTGTTCCTGCTCTGCCCAAGACCGCAGGAAACTACAAAAGGTTGTGAATGTAGCCCAATCCATCACACAAACCAGCCTCCCATCCATTGACTCTGTCTACAATTCCCGCTGCCTCGGAAAGGCAACCAGCATAATTAAGGACCCCACGCACCCCGGACAAGTGGTGATATGCATCACTGTAAATACAAAAGGGGTTAATGTAGATACACTAGGACACTGTAAATACACAAGGGGTTGATGTGAACACACTACACCTAGCTAGACACTAGAGGGAGCACCAGAGACATTATGACACACAGACAGTCAATCAATAGGTTAGTAAGATAGGACACGACCAATGGGCATTCAAGACACACACAGAGGTAACACTACCATTGGAGGGCATTACATCAACCCATATAAAAGGACACAGCACACATGATCTTCCTCTTTCCAGTGGAGACACTTAGTGAGTACAGATAGGGTTGATTGAAACACATCACACCCACCACGTGGATTGTAGCAGACTGGTTAGATAGTCTGAGTAGCTATAGCAGGATTAACAGGAGAGTCGAATTCAAGTAGGAGAATCATTAACAGTTTAATAAATGTGTTAAAGCTATCTCCAAGTCTGAACCTTTCTTTGTCAGAGTGCACATCGAGGAAGCAGCTTATGTTACGTCAAGAGCATAACAAAACAGGACATACTCTCTTCCACCTTCTTCTGTCAGGAAAAAGATTCAAACGTTTGAGGTCACGTCCAAACTGACTAAGAACAGCTACTTCCCTGCTGCCATCAGACTTTTGAATGGACCTACCTTGTATTAAGTTGATCTTTTCTCTGCATCCTAGCTATGACTAGAACATTACATTCTGTAGTCTCTCCTCCCTTCCCTATGTACGGTAGGTGTTGTCTGTACAGCATGCAAGAAACAATACTTTTCACTGTGTACTAATACATGTGACAATGATAAATCAAATAAAAAATAATGATTTGGACAAGGGAACTAAATGTATTATCTCCCAATTTGCAGATGGTACAAAGTTAGGTGGGAGGGTGAACTGTGAGATATGCTTCAGAGCGATTTGGACAGGCTGAGTGTGGGCATATGCATGGCAGATGCAGTATATTGTGGATAAATGTAAGGTTAGCCACTTTGGTATCAAAAATAGAAAGACGGATTAGTATTATTTGAATGGGTGTAAATTGAGAGAGGTGAACACTCAGTGAGACCTTGGTGTCCTTGTGCAGTAGTCGCTGAAAGTAAGGGCATAGGTACAGCAGGCAATAAAGAAGGCAAATAGTATATTGGCCTTCGTAGCAAGAGGAATAGAGTTTAGGAATAGGGATATTTTACTGCAATTGTATAAAGCATTAGTGAGGCCACACCGGGAGTACTGCGTGCAGTTTTGGTGCCCTTATCTGAGGAAGGATGTTCTTGCTATGGAGGGAGTGCAATCTACGAACTACAGAGCTATAACTTCTCCAGAACACGTTTTCTGAGCCTCTGCCTCTGGTAATCTCTATTCCACCTCTAACTTCACCCCACCATTGTTGGCAAATTAGTCATCTTTAACTTTTGCAGATTGGCCCTGCTCATTGGAGTTCATTCATTCACTTGCCTATAAAATCCTTCAAGATCTATCTCTCACCAAACTCTAGTTGAGAGCTTTACTGTTTATGTAGTATTCTCTGCATTATGGTCACCAGGATTCCTTGACATTTTCCCAAAAGTAGAAATATTTTACTTTCTCTAGTATCCATATCCCCTGAACATCAAAAAGCATAACTTAGTATTTTAAATGAACTCTGGATTTTTATCACATTAAAGGTTTCCCACTAGGTGTCACCCTACACAACCAAAAATCCATTCAACAAAGTAAATTGGATGACTGATAACCTTTCAGCAGCAAAAGCATAACAGAACATTTTTTAAAGTATCCTAATTAATGATAATCCAGGGAAGGAACAGTATCTAATAATTGAAGCTCCCCACCACCACTTCCCTGCCGCCCAACGATTCAATTTGACCAGATAGAATAAAACATATCAGCCCAAATCTTCCAGTCTCTATATCGTCGGAGACCAGACCTATGACTGAAGATGCACGTTGTGACCCTGTGGAAGTCCCGATGGGCAAATCCCCTGCTCCCCAGGACCATCCACAAATATCTCCAACTCAGAGACTTGGGACAGTTCGATTTAGCTACCTTAACAGTTACCAAGGAAATGTTGAGCAGAAATTGTAACTCCTGATCTGACCTTCCACAATGATCCATCTGCCCCCCCCCCCCCCCTCCCCCCCCCCCCCCCCCAACATCTGACTGCCACCTCAGCCATCTACTGACATACCTTCTTATCCAACTGCCGCCCTCCCCATCTCCAACCTCACCCACCTTACCACCCGTAACATTCAACAGGGCCTTTAAACTTACCATTTGGCAGCCCGACCCCCACAACTCAGCTACGCTGCAACAGATCTCTCCAAGGGACGTCGCTCTCCACATTTCTGGTAAAGCTGGGTTTTGGAAGATCCAACGTGAATGCAGAGCAGCATTGAATTAGGGGAAAGTTTCCTCAGAAGAACCAGGCCATAATCTTTTCAATCAGAACAATAATTTTTACTCATTTAAGTATATGTGCTCTGGCCTGAGTTACCTCAAAATAATAATTCGGGTTCACTGCATCTATATTTAATACTTTAAATGTAAACTTCTCTTGCTAGTATTCCAACTGTACATTTCCTTGTTTAATTGATTGTCTACTGAGACTTCATTGCACGAGGGCCCATTTTGAATTTTGAATTTTCTTTGGGTGATAGCTAAACTTTTATGGAGAATAAAAAATATATCGCAAAGTGCTGACCTAAAAATGTTAAGATTGAATATTTCTAAATCATGAAAAGCTAGAAAAAGTGTAATTCCAAATAGACATGGGGACCCATGTACATTGATCAGGTTCAACTTCCAGGTGGTGGTGTTCCCATGTATCTGCTGCCCTTGTCCTTCCAGATGCTGATGGTCGTATGTTTGGAAGGTGCTGCCAAAGAAGCCTTGATGAGTTCCTGGATTGCTGGCCTTTATATTGAGAAGGAGGTAAGGGTAGAAGTCATGCTTCAGATTTATAAAGCTTTGATTAGACAGCATATGGAATACTGCAAGCAGTTCTGGGCATTACGTCTTAGAAAGATTTTATTGGCCTTGGAGAGTGCGCAGTGTAGATGTATCAGGATGATAAATGAATTCTAAGGGTTAGGCCGCAAGCAGAGATTAAACAAGCTAGTATTGTGTGTTCTCGAATTTAGAAGGTTTGTCCGAATTATTCAAGACCTAAATAAAACGGAACAATGGTTAGCATGGCTGCCTCACAGACCAGGGATCAGGGTTCAATTTCGGCCTTGGGTGACTATATGTGTGGAATTTGCACTTTCTCCTCGTGTCTGCGTGGGTTTCCTCTGGGCGCACTGGTTTTCTCACACAGTCCAAAGATGTGCAGGTTAGGTGGATTGACCATGCTAAATGGCCACTTAGTGTCCAGGGATGTGATGACTAGATGGGCTTACGGGGATATGAGGAGGAACTGGGCCTAGGTAGGGTGGCCTTTCAGAGGATTGGTGTAGACGTAATGGGCCGAATGACCCCCTTTTGCATTGTAGGGATTTTATGAAGGGGAACAGTGAAGGTGTAATGGGAGAAACAGTTTCCCTTAGTGTCTTAAGTCTAGGTGGCTAGTATAATCATTAGAGCCACACCTTTCAGGAGTAAAATTAGGAAACACCACTAAAGGTGGGAGAGGTTTGGAACTCTCTTCCTCAAATGGCAATTGACGCTAGATCAATTGTTAATTTTAAAAGTTAGATAGGCTTACAAAAATCAATTAAAGGTTTTAAAGGGATAAGGGGCAAAGGCAGGAGTTAGGTCACAGATCATCCATGATCTCACTGAATGACAAGCTCAAGGCCTGAAATAGTTCTCTGGTCCTACACTCCTCCCCCATTACCTTTCTATTTGAGAATATCCAACTCTCCTCCCGAGATACAAAACACATTTGGCCAATATAATGCTCGCTCACAAATCATTTTCCCCTCTTTGCCAATTTTCGCAACAGTTTTCTTTTCCTGAAAGTCCAGACTTATGGGGTCTGATTTTTGTGATGTTCAGACATTCTCCACTACCTGGCTTGAATGGTCATTAATCAGGTGTCAGTGCTGCAACCCAATGCTGTCCAACAGTATCATTTGTTTTGGTAGGCAGCACTTGAGTGTGTTTGGCTGAGGATCAAAGGTCTGGGTGGATGAAAAAGATGATCATAGTTATTACTAATCAACCATTGTAGCTCCAGGATGTCATTACAGGAATACCCCAGGGATATGTACTTGGCCCAATTATCTTCAGTTGCTACATCACTCAGCCATCCCCGCAACCCCATGCCCCACACACAACTTCAGCAAGTGAGTATTGTGGTTGTTTAATGATTGTACTTAGCTCCATTCCCACCACTCTCGAAAAAGGGAGTTGGAAATCATCCAGGCTTGGGTTGAGACTAGATTATTTTCGAAATTAGGTGGCATCTGTATTTCATCTTCAAGCCTAAAGGTGGAAAAGAAGCTCATCATTTTTTTCCAACCCAAGTTTATTGTTACTCAAGAAACAGTTTTCTTTGCTGTGTCCTTGACATGAAACCAGTTTCTATATCAGCATTTTCATTTTTTTAAATTCCTGTTTAACATCTTTTTGCACACTGCATACCAATTGATGCACTATCAATTATGACGAGATGAGAGTAGAGTGAAATCGAGGCTTTATTACGCAGAGATGTGTAGCCTCCCGCAGCTGCTGCCGAAATGGCTGCAGCTCCGGGAGCCCACATATTTATACTCCGCGTACTGGGCGGAACCAGCAGGGAGGGATCTACCCCGTACCTGTAGTACAGGAGTCTTACCGTAATACACCTCATATGTGATATATATACACAACAGTGGTGACTACCACATTCATCCCCCTGTTAAAAAAGAGTCCAGCGGAGGTGGTGGAAGACTAGTTACAGGCATAGGTTAACATTTGAGGAAAAGTTTACAAATTCAGACGATCGTGCGCCTTGATCCTCCGTTGTGAGCGCCGCAGTCCTGGTGGTGATGCAGGCGTCGGTTCGGTGGCCGGTGACTCTTGGAGCATGTTGACCTCATTTTCATCCCTGGGTGGGACCAAGGGAAGGACGGATCGTCCTGGAGCGGGGGCTGTGGTGAGGTGTGCTCGGGGAGGAAGGGTGGTGCCGGGGCAGAGGGGGAGGGTGCGGGGGACTCAGCTGGCGCAAGGTCCCTGACGGAGACTGTGTCTTGGCGGCCGTCGGGGTACGCCATGTAGGCGTACTGCGGGTTCGAATGGAGTAGCTGTACCCTCTCAACCAACGGGTCCGCCTTATGGAGCCGCACGTGCTTGTAGAGGAGAACGGGTTCTGGAGCTGCCAGCCACGTTGGGAGCGAAACCCCGGAAGTGGACTTCCTGGGGAAGGCAAAGAGATGTTTATGGGGGGTTTCATTTGTCGCAGTGCAAAGGAGCGACCAAATGGAGTGAAGGGTGTTGGGGAGGACCTCTTGCCAGCGGGAGGCCAGGAGATTCCTGGACCATGGGGCCAGCTGGACGGCCTTCCAGACCGTCCCATTCTCCCGCTCCACCTGCCCGTTTCCCCAGGGGTTGTAGCTGGTCGTCCTGCTCGAAGCGATGCCCTTGCTGAGCAGGTACTGGCGCAGCTCATCGCTCATAAATGAGGATCCCCGGTCGCTGTGGACATAGGCGGGGAAACCGAACAGGGCGAAGATGGTGTTGAGGGCTTTGATGACGGTGGCAGACGTCATATCGGGGCATGGGACGGCGAAGGGGAATCTGGGGTATTCGTCGACCATGTTAAGAAAGTACTTGTTTCGATCGGGGGAGGGGAGGGACCCTTTGAAATCCACACTGGGGTGTTCAAAGGGGCGAGAGGCCTTCACTAGGTGTGCTCGGTCTGGCCAGTAGAAGTGTGGTTTACACTCCGGCAGACCTGGCAGTCTCTAGTGATAGCCCTGATCTCCTCAATGGAGTAAAGCAGATTGCGGGCCTTTATGAAGTGAAAAAACTGGGTGAACCCTGGGTGACAGAGATCGTCGTGCAGGGTCCGGTGTCAGTCCACTTGTTCGCAGGCACATGTATCTTGGGATAGGGCATCAGGGGGCTCGTTGAGCTTACCGGGGCGATACAAAATCTTGTAATTGTAGGTGGAGAGCTCGATCCTCCACCTCAAGATCTTATCATTTTTGATCTTGCCCCGCTGTGTGTTGCTGAACATGAAGGCAACAGACCGTTGGTCAGTGAGGAGAGTGAATCTGATTGAGGGTGGCGGCCAGAGCGACATCTGATGCATCGCTCTCGACTTGAAGGGGAGCGTCTCGTCGACCACGTGCATCGCAGCCTTGGCGATATCGGCCTTGATACGGTTGAAGGCCTGGTGAGCCTCGGCCGTCAGTGGGAAAACGGTGGAGTGAATGAGTGGGCGGGCCTTGTCCGCATAGTTAGGGACCCACTGGATGTAGTACGAGAAGAACCCCAGGCATCGTTTGAGGGCCTTGGGGCAGTGGGGGAGAGGGAGTTCCATGATGGGGCGCATGCAATCGGGGTCAGACCCTAGAACTCAATTTTGAACCACATAGCCGAGGATGGCTAATTGGTTAGTGCTGAACACGCACTTCTCCTGGTACATTAGATTGAGAAGTTTGGCGGTGTGGAGGAATTTGGAAAGATTAGTGTCATGGTCCTGCTGGTTGTGGCCGCAGATGGTGACGTTATCCAGGTACGGGAAGGTGGCCCGCAGTCTGTACCGGTCAACCATTCAGTCCATCTCCCGTTGGAAGACCGAGACCCCGTTAGTGACGCCGAAGGGAACCCTAAGGAAGTGGTAAAGGCGGCCGTCCGCTTCAAACGAGGTGTACAGGCGGTCCGCCTTGCGAATAGGGAGCTGGTGGTAGGCAGATTTCAGGTCCACTGTAGAGAAGACCCGGTACTGTGCAATCTGATTGACCATATCAGATATGCGAAGGAGGGGGTACACGTCAAGCTGCGTGTACCGATTGATGGTCTGACTGTACTTAACGACCATCCAGTTTTTCTCCCCAGTTTTCACAACTACCACTTGGGCTCTCCAGGGGCTATTGCTGGCCTCGATAATACCTTCCTGCAGCAGCTGTTGGATCTCAGACCTGATGAAGGTCCTCTCCTGGCACTGTACCATCTGCTCCTGGTGGCGACGTGTTTGCAATCCGGGGTGAGGTTTGCAAACAGAGAGGGTGGGTCGATCTTAAGGGTCGTGAGACCGCAGACAGTAAGGGGTGGTAGGGGCCCGCCAAATTTCAGTGTTAGACTCTGGAGGTTGCACTGAAAGTCTGGGCCGAGTAGCAAGGCAGCGCAGAGGTTGGGGAGGACGTAGAGCCGGAAGCCGCTGAACGCTACGCCCTGGATGGTGAGGGTGGTGGTGCAGTACCCCCAGATCACCACGGAGTGGGATCCGGAGGCCAGGGAGATTTTCTGGTTAATGGGGCATACCGTGAGGGAGCAGCGCCTTACCGTATCAGGGCGGATGAAGCTCTCAGTGCTCCCGAGTCCAGAAGGCACGATGTCTTGTGCCCATTGACCTTCACTGTCGTTGACGAGGTCGCGAGGTTGTGTGGTCGGGACTGGTCGATCGTGAAGGAGGTGAGACACAGTTGCTGTTGGAAGGCCCCTGAGCGGCCGATGAGGTGCCCGATGAGCAGGGGTCCTGAGACGGGGGAGAATTTTGGGATCCCGCATTGGAAGCCTTTAGATACATACAGCTATGGGATTTTGCAAGGGAGGCTTTTCCAACATTCTGGTGACACCATCATCCTCATTGTTGCAGGGGATGTTGTCAGTGATTGGGTGTGGGAGGGGGTCACTTCGCAGAATCTATGGGAGGATTCTGGAGGAGGACACGGTTTCACTGGAGGGGATTAAAACTAAGTGGGAGGATGAGCTGGGGGGTGGTGTTGGAGGAGGAGTTGTGGTGTGAGGTGATGTCAAGGGTGAAGACCTCAAGCCTGTGTGTGAGACTCGGGTTAATACAACTTAAGGTGATGCACAGGATGGACCTGACGAGATCAAGGGTGAGCCAGTTGTTTGAGGGGGTGGAGGGTGATTGCTAGTGGTGTGGGAGGGGCACGGTCAACCACATACATATGTTCTGGTCCTGCCTGAAGTTGGGGAGGTTTGGGGACTCTTTCTCCAGCACCATGTCCCTGATCTTGCAAATGGACTTGGAGCCCAGTCACCTAGGGGCCATATTTGGAGCGTCGGACCTGCTGGAGCTCCAGACGGGGGCGGATGTTTTAGCCTTCTCTTCACTAGTTGCTGAAGTGCAGGTTCTATTGGGCTGAGGTCAGCTTCTCTGCCCTGTGCCTCGGTGTGGTTGAGGGACTTGATGGATTTCCTGTGCCTTGAGAAGGTTAAGTTCACCTTGAGAGGGGCTATTGAAGGCCTTGAAAAGAGATGGCGCCTGTTTATTCTTTACTTTGAGTTCTTATTTTATTAATTTATGGGATGTGGGCATCGCTGGTTAAGCCAGCATTTAGTGCCCATCCCAGAATATCACTGCAGGGGTTCCACAGGGGACTGTCCTCAGTCCCACTTTCTTCATTTGTCTCCTCAATGACCTTGTCACCGTAATAAGGTCAGATGTTGGCGATGGTCGCTGATGATTGCACAATGTTCAGCACCGTTCACAACTCCTCAGATATTGAATCAGTCCATACAGCAAGAAAACAATCAGGCTTGGGCTGACAAAAGGCAGATGGCATTCCCCAAGTGGCAGGCAATGACCTTCTACAACAAGAGATAATCTAACCATCTCCTCTTGACATTCCATGGCATTACCATTGCAGGATCCCCCAATGTCAACATCTTGGGATTACCACTGACCAGAAACTAAACTGGATCAGCCTTATAAATGCTGCGGCTCCAAGAGCAGGTCAGAAGTTGGGAATTCTACAGACAGTAACTCATCTAATGACTCCCCAGAGCCTGTCCACAATTTACAAGGCATAAGACAGGAATGTAATAGAATACTTTCCACTTGCCTGGATGGGTGCAGCTTCACAGCACTCAAGAGGCTCAATACCATTCAGGATAAATCAGGCTGCACTCCCCTCCACCACCACCAATTCACTGTGCTATCAGCATGTACCATAGATAAAATACAGCGACTCAACAAGACGTCTTCACCAGCACCTTCCAAACCCATGACCTCTACCTGGAAGGACAATGGCAGAAGATGCATTTGAACACCGCCTCCTGCAAGTTCCCATCCAAGCCACATAGCATCCTGATTTGAAACTATATCACCGTTCGCTGGGTCGAATCTTGGAAGTCTAATAGAACTGGATGCACCTACAGCACATGGCTTGAAGCGGTTCAGAAGGTGTTTCACCACCACCAACACAAGGGCAGTTAGAGTTGTACTACAGATGCTGGTCTTGTTTGTGACACCCACATCCTGTGGAATGAATTTGAAAAAGATCTATACCTCTGGTTACAAAGCCCAGGGTCCCAATGCGTATTCAACCTGCTCTGCTGCCTTCAACAGTTTGTGCACATATGCCTTCAGATTTCCCTGTTCCTGCACTCTCTTTGGAATTGTACTTTCTATTTTATATTGTCTTTCTTCGTTTTTCCAAATGTATCACTTCATACTTCTCCACTTTAAATTTCACCAGTCACTTGTGTCCCCATTCTACCAGTCTATGTCCTCTTGAAATTTATTACTATCCTCCTCACAATGCACAACTCTCACAAGTTTTGTGTCATTTGCAAATTTTAAATCTACGCCCAGCACACCCAAGTTTGAATCAATATATATCAAGAAAAGTAATGGGATGAGCACTGACCCCTGGGGAAGCCCACTGCATGCTTCCTCCAGTCCAAAAAAATCCAATCATTCACCATTACTCTCTGGCTTTGTTGATGTCACTCAGCCAACTTTATATCCATGCTTTCATTACTGCTTTTATTTCATGGGCTTCAACATTGCAGGCAAGCCTATTATATAGCATTTTATTAAAGGCCTTTTGGAAATCCATATAGACTACATCAACAGTACCACTTTCAACAACCCTCTCTTTTCCCTCATCAAGAAACTTAATCAAGTTTACTGAAAAGAGAGGCATCTTTTTTTTTAAACAAACATTTTGTTGAGGTATTTTTGGAATAGAAACAACAACAAAATAGACAATATACATGAAATCAGAAACATAGTGCAAAAACCGTTTATCTTTCGTATAGGTCCCATCCTTATTACCCCCTACTCTAACCTAAACTACTCCCCCACCCCCCCACCCCCCCCCCCCCCCCGCCCCCATCTGCTGACAATTAATTTTCTGCAAGGAAGTCGCCGAACGGTTGCCACCTCCGGGTGAACCATAACAGTTAACCTCTCAAGGTGAACTTAATTTTCTCCATGCAGAGAAAGTTAACCATGTCCGATAGCCAGGTCTCCGGCTTTAGGGGCTTTGGGTCCCTCCATGCTACCTCTAGGCTACCAGGGAAGCAATGGCCAGAACGTCTGCCTCTTTCTCCTCCAGGATTCCCGGATCTTCCAAAACCCCAAAAATCACCACCTCTGGACTCAGCGCCACCCGTGTTTTTAAAGCCTTGGACATGACGTCCGCAAATCCCTGCCAGAATCCCCGAAGCTTTGGACATGTCTGAAACATGTGGATATGGTTTGCTGGTCCTCCCGCGCATTTTGTGCACCCGTCTTCCACCCCAAAGAATCTGCTCATCCGGGCCACTGTCATTTGAGCCCGGTACACAACCTTAAATTGTATCAGGCTGAGCCTGGCACATGTTGCGGACGCGTTGACTCTACTCAACACGTCTGCCAATAAACCATCCTCTATCTCACCTCCCAGCTCCTTCTCCCACTTACGCTTCAGCTCCTCGGTCTGCATCTCCTCCGACCCCATAAGCTCCTTATAGATGTCCGAGACGCTCCCCTCCCCTACCCACCCTCTGGAATTACCCTATCCTGAATCCCCCTTAGCGGTAGGAGCGGGACGTTGCCACCTGTTTACTGAGGAAGTCCCGCACCTCGCCAATCCAAACTTTTCCTCCAGCGCCCTCATACTCAGAAAGCTCCCCTCTATGAACACATCCCCCATCCTCTCAATCCCCGCTCTCCATCATACCCGGAACCCCCCATCCATACTCCCTGGTGCAAACCGGTGGTTATCACAAATTGGGGCCCAGACTGATGCTCCCACTGCTCCCACATGCCGACTCTACTGGCCCCAAACTCTCAGGGCCGCCACCACCATGGGATTGGTGGAGTACCGTGCCGGCGGGAGCGGCAGAAGCACAGTTACCAACACCCCCAGACTGGTGCCCTTCAAGAAACCGCCTCCATACGCACCCACGCTGACCCCTCCCCCACCACCCACTTCCTGATCATGGCTAGATTAGCTGCCAGTAATAATTGCTAAAATTTGGCAGTGCCAGCCCGCCCTCTCCCCGGCTCCGCTCGAGCATTACCTTCCTTACCCGCGGGGTCTTGCCCGCCCAAACGAAGCCTGTGATCACCCTGTTGACCCGCTTAAAAAAGGACCGCGGAACAAAAATGGGGAGACATTGAAATACAAATAGGAACCTCGGAAGGACCGTCATTTTCACCATTTGTACCCTACCGGCCAGAGACAACGGGAGCGCGTCCCATCTCCGAAAATCGGAAAAGAGAGACATCTTGACCAAGCTATTCATCTTGCACTCATCAGGACAAGCCCATGAATGCCAAATGTCAAATATCCACAACATTTTATACTATAGGAGAAAAGGGTGCTGATTTATTGGTGAGTTGGCTCTGAATGGCCAAGCTATTGTCATGGAGAAAGCAATGGGGAACTATAGCCTTCCCATGCTCCTTATTCAATAATTTTAAAAAAAAATTAATGTACCCAATTAATTCTTTTTCAATTAAGGGGCAATTTAGCATGGCCAATCCACCTACCCGGCACATCTTTCGGTTGTGGGGGAGAGACCCATGCAGACACTGGGAGAATGTGCAAACTCCACACGGACTGTGACCTGGGGCCAGTATTGAATCTGGGTCCTCGGCGCCATGAGGCAGCAGTGCTAACCACTGTGCCACCGCACAGCCCTTCCTGTTTCAATAAAGGTGAAAGGCTTGAATATATTCCTTTTGTTTGCAGAGAACTGGTCCCTGTGTATGAATGAATGTTGCTTCTAATGACAAATATATAATGAACCAAATTGAGCTCAACTGATTATCTTAAATTGGTTGTTCGTGTAGGTATAAGCACACTCAGGATTGTTCTGAAAGAGATTCCCAAACACAGAATCGTACTTAACGGTAGAACCTTTGTTTTGGGATTTTACAAACAGGGGCTGCTTTTGTACGGTACAGTCTGTAATCTGCCTGTTAAAAACATGTTGTATGATTCAAGCCAATTGTTGGGGTGAATGGTTTTTGTACCTGGCATCGCAGCAGCACTGAAACTCATACAAGACTTTGCTCAAATGTGTGGTAGGCAAAACGTCTTTTTGGACTGTTGGCTGCATTCTGTTAGTGGAAAATTCCGCTTGGTTTGCCACTGTGTAGTGTCAGCATGAAACAGCTTGCTTAACTTGTTCTTCAAATTCTTGAAATACTTCGCCTTTCCATGATAATTTGATGTAAATTGGGCACTTTTTCAATGGTCTATTTGCAAGTTTGTGCAATACACGGTGAACAGTGATCTGATCATGATAGCCAGGATAGCTTTGTTGCGCTTTATTTTTGCATCACGCAAGATGAGCAAATGCCTAGACCACTATTTACAAGATAACTGATAAGGCCAATTTAATAGTGTGTGGAGATACGCGAATCCCAATGTGTATATTAATCAGTGAAGCTAGGCCTGTGGTAGAAGAACCATTTGCAGATTTCTCAACTAGCACATAAGAAAATTGTCGGTGCCACCCTGTACTCAGTTCCCAGCTGCATTTGACTAAAGGTCTGCAATATCATAAGAATGTAAGAACACAAGAAATAAGAACAGGGGTGGGCCATTCAGCCTCTCAAGTCTTCTCTGCCATTTAATAAGACAATAGCTGATCCGATTGTGACTTAAACCTCACTTTCCTGCCCGTCTCCCATAACTTTGCCTCCCTTATCAACCAAAATTCTGCCTAATTCAGCTTTGAATATATTGAATGACCCAGCCTCTACTGGTCTCTGGCATAGAGAATTCCAAACTTTAACAACCTTCTGAGAAGAAATTCCTCCTATTGTCATCTTACATAGAAGACGTGTTACTTTTTGAGCACCGTCAGAATCTCATATGTTTTAATAAGATCATCTTTCATTCTTCTAAACTCCAATGAGTATAGATAAAATCTGCTTGACCTTTCCCCATAAGACAACCCTTTGATACCAGGAATCAAATTAAAATATCTGAACTCCTTCCAAAGCAAATATATCCTTCATATAAAGTGACCAAAACTTTACAAAGAACTCCAGGTGTAACCTCACCATACCCTTTGCGGCTTTAGCAAGTCCTCATTCCTTTTACATTCCATCCCCTTTACAATAAAGGCCAAGGTCCTGTTGTGCTTTCCTAATTACTTACTGTATCTACATGCTAACCTTTTGTGGAGACAAAAACATTTAAAAGGTATTGGATCTGCACCCGAGGTGCTGTAACCTGCTAGGTTGGAAGGTGAATTAGAGTTGCGGCTGTTTTTTTCTATTATTTGGCCGCCGCAGACACATGATGGGCTGAATTCCCTCTTTCTGTGTCATAACTTTTCTATAATTATATATAGAAGGACACCTAGTGCTGTTGCGTCCTGCAGTCTCTTTCCATTTAAAGAAAATTCTCCTTTACTTCCTGCCAATGTGGACAACTTCACATTTCCCCACAATATACTCCATCGGCCAAATCTTTGCCCACTCACTTAACCTTTCTATATCCCTTTGCAGACTCCTTGTATCTTTCTCATTACTTGCTTTCCAACCTATTTTTGTATTGTACTTTGATTTATGTAATGTGACAGGATTAATTCATGACCTCAGAGTGACAGCATCCTTGGTAGCAGCGACCACAATATTATTGAATTTTCATAAGTTCCAAAGGGAGAAGAGTGGGCCTATGGCTAGTATTTTAAACTTAAAAAGGGGAAACTCTGTGGGAATGAAAGTTGAGCTAGTTGAAGTGAACTGGGACACTAGGCTAGGAGATAGATGAATAGAGAAGTAGTAGCAGACATTTATGGGGATCATTCAGAATAGTTGGAATAAGTATATTCCTAATATAAAGAAAAATTCTAAAGGGAGGACCAACCATCTGTGGTTAACTAAATAGTTAAGAAAAGTGTCAAACTTAATGAAAAAACAATCACTGCGCAAATATGAGTGACAGGTTAGATGATGGGTCAGAATATGAAGAACATCAGATAATGACTAAAAGGTTAATCAAGATAAAGAAGTGTGAGAGGAAGCTAGCTGGAAATGTAAAAACGGACAGTAAGAGTTTTGACAGCTATTTAAAAAGGAAAAGAGAATAAAATGAGTGTTGGTCCTCGAGAGACTGACAATGGGAGTTAATAGTAGATAATAAGGAAATGATGGATACAAAAAGCATTCCAGCAATAGCTGTAAATCAAGACATGGAAGGGATAGGGGTATTTGGTGAAATTACAATTTCCAGGGACGTGGTACTGAAGGCTGTCAGGTCTCAGGGTCCTGATGATATAACCACCAAGCTCTTATGCTTCAGACCTCTGCAAATAAAGGAAATATCCCCATATGCCATCTTGTCACTTATCTACCTTTTCTACTATCTTTAGGGATCGGTAGACATACACTCCAAGTTCCTTCTGTTCCTCTATAGTTTTCAGAATCCTGCCATTTTTGTGTTTCCCTTACCTTGTTTGGCCCCTACAATGGATTATCTCACACTTCTCTATTTAGAATGCCATTTGCCGCTTTTTTGCCATTTTGACCAGTCCATTGATGTCTTCATGCAGTTTACAGTTTTCTTCCTCGCTATCAAACACTCAGCCAATTTGCTATCACCTGCAATCTTCTGAATCATGCCCTTTACATACAGGTGTAAATCACTGATATCGACGAAGAACAGCAAGGAGCTTAGTACCAAACTCTGTGGAACCCCAACGGAAATAGCCTTCCAGTTACAAGGACACCTGCCAGAGGTTCAATGTTGGTCCCATTTATCATATTCACCTGGGTTCACTGAGCTTTAAATTTTCATGACCAATCTGCCAAGTCAAACACCTTGCTAAAATCTATGTAGACAACACCAAATTCACTGTTCGCATTGACCCTCCTTGTAACGTCCTCAAAAATTCAATCAAGTAAGTCAAACATAACCTTTCCTTAACAAATTCATGATTCTGCCCTTGATTAACCCATACCTTTTTGAATACTGATTTATACCATCTCTCCAAATTTTTTCCAATAATATTCCGTGGATAGGTCGAGTGGCCTGTATAATTTGGGCTAGCCCCATACACCCTTTTGTAATAAAGGTACAATGTTAGAAGTCTCCCAATCCTCCATTACCATGCCTGTAGACAGAGAGGACTGGAAAATTATGGTCAGAACCTCTGCTATTTCTTCACTTGATTCCCTTAGCAACCTGGAATACATTCCAACCTGGCCTCTTGATTTATCTGCTTTGAAAGATGCTAATCTGCTTAATATTTCCCAATTCATCCTCCATATGTCTGCTTCATCCTTCTCCTTTGTGCAAACAGATGCAAAATATTTGTTAAGAACCATGTTCATACCTTCTGCCTCCACACGCAAGTTATGTTTTGGTCTCTAATTGCCCGTACTTTTCCTCAGGTATCCTCGAGCCCATTTTATGTTTATGTATAAATTGGAGGGGGGCAGTTAATTGGTTTGTGATAAGGAACAACGCCAACATTGCAGCTTCAGGTCCTGTACCAGCGGAGGTTATCCATTGTTCTCAAAGGTGCCCCTCGCCTGAGGTGTGATGACCCTCAGGTGAGCTGTCTTTCAAAAGCCGAGAGCATCGTCCTCGGGGACTATGGTGACTTTCATTTTCATATATTTCTAAAACGTCTTTGTGATTTTCCTCGACTTTAATTGCCAATATTATTTTATGTCTGCTCTACTTCTGCATTTTGTAAACGCCTCTAGGCCTTCTGCGGGATTGAAATCTTGGCGCCTGACAGAAAATGATAACTTTTGGGCAAAAATGGGTCCCGACGTTCCTGCAGAAAGTCCCAGAAATTATGCCCGTTAACTTTGCTTTTTCTCTCTCCCCAGAAACTGCGCGACCGGCTGAGCATTTTCTGTTTTAATTTCTGGTGTCCAGCCCCCTCGAGCATGTTGTTTCTGGCCACAGCTAAAAGTTAACGTGTCACATGGCGAGACTCTCCCTGAATTATCCGCGATAAGGACTTTTTTTTTTTTGCAGCTGTTGCTTTTTAATAAATGATTTGGAAACGGGGTGAATTAATGGGAGTGTTTATTTTCGAGCTCCCCCAGGGCCGCGGTTGGATTCTTCATTGAGCAGTTAGACGTACGCGCGAATGATGATCAAATCCTGCATTGTATATCTCTCCCTGTTAAAGGCATTAGGAATCCATTCCCATCAGAGTGTCCGCCACCCACCGGGACATTCATGCTGGGGGCGGGGAGGCTGACCTTTGGCTCTCCAGAGGTCTTTGTGCCTGACTGTCCCGGTGAGGTTTGTACAGCAGTGTTGTGGCAGTGCACCCCCCTCCTCCCCTCCTCTCTCTCTCTCTCTCTCCCGCCTTCTCCCCGCACTATGACTTGGGCAAAGTGTTGGCGGCGTCTCTCTGACAACCGTCCGCAGCGGAGCCATTGGTGCTCGGATCACAGCGAGAGCGACCGGCTTCCCCTTCCCGTCTGACTGCGGCAACTCACTCCTTTCCATTCACACCACCGCAATCTTCAACGATCGCTCGTATCTACGTGTGTTCTTCGTGTATTTCATCCCCCCCACCTCTAGTTTTCATCCAGATGTTTGTCATCCAGATTCGCCTGGTGGTGGTGACCGAGAAGAAAAAGTCGAAGGTATTTGGCTGTTTTATTTAGCGTCCTGCTGTGCGCGCGTTTGGCTGTTAGGCATCCTCACTGTGTAAATCCTGGCGCTTTCCTAAGTTACCGAGGAGAATGGAGCCTCACCCCCCCCCCCCCAAGGCAGGGGGAGGAATAAAACGAGAGAGATGCGAAGCAGTTTAGATTTGTGTTCAGCTGGAGCCTGGTCTACAAATCTCAGCACTGGAGACATTTAACTGATCTATTGTACAATTACCCAGAGCAGTTTTAATCAAAGTACTGAATCGTACCAAAGCATCCATGCTTGATAAAATCATATAACTACTCTATTTGTGGGAAGAGAAACAGTTAACTTAACACCTGCTGAGTATTTCCAGCATTTTGCTAACTCAATTTCCAATTCCCCGCATCGGCAGTATTCAGCTGTTATTTTGGCTAATGTATCACTATTTCTGTACAAAGTAATAGTATCATTAATTAAACGGGCATTGTCACCACTGAGGATATTTACAACCTTTTCCAGTGGTATTTCTGCCTTAAATTAATATAATCTACACTGTGTTAAAATTTGCATCATCGCCAATAATCTGCATAAATAGTGTATTTAACACAACATACACTTACAGAAATTCTTCTGCAGGGATTAAAATGTTGAATCTTGCCACACTGATCAAACTCCATGCCTGAGATTTTATAATTGACTACTTCCGATTGGTTAAGGAATTAAATCTGGAACAACGTGTATGTAAAGATGTGTTAAACATCAGAATATTTTACAGGAGTAACCCATGTATCAGATTTCTTTTTAAAAATTAATTCATGGGATGTGGGCAATGCTGGCTGGCCCAGAGTTTATTACCCATCCCTAATTGCCCTTGAACTGAGTGGCTTGCGAGGCCAGTTCAGAGTGCTTTTAAGAGTCAACCACATGGGAGACTTCCGGTGGCGCCCTCAAGGAGACAGGTCGCAGGTCGGATCGCTCCCGCCCGCGATGGGCAAACGGACCTTTTTTAACGGACTTTTTTGGGATCTGGCAGCCTTAATCGGTGGAGGAGACGATAGGGAACATAGAACATAGAACAGTACAGCACAGAACAGGCCCTTCGGCCCTCGATGTTGTGCCGAGCCATGATCACCCTACTCAAACCGACGTATCCACCCTATACCCGTAAC
The DNA here is from genome assembly GCF_902713615.1 of Scyliorhinus canicula. NCBI lineage: Eukaryota > Metazoa > Chordata > Chondrichthyes > Carcharhiniformes > Scyliorhinidae > Scyliorhinus > Scyliorhinus canicula. The sequence continues at coordinate 69,200,122 of NC_052159.1, read as the reverse complement.
CCAACAACCCCCCCCCCCTTAACCTTACTTTTATTAGGACACTACGGGCAATTTAGCATGGCCAATCCACCTAACCCGCACATCTTTGGACTGTGGGAGGAAACCGGAGCACCCGGAGGAAACCCACGCACACAGGGGGAGGACGTGTAGACTCCACACAGACAGTGACCCAGCCGGGAATCGAACCTGGGACCCTGGAGCTGTGAAGCATTTATGCTAACCACCATGCTACCCTGCTGCCCCTTTCCGGGGTATGGGCTTCCTTTCCGGGGTATGGGCAGCTGGACTAGAAGTGGTCGAGTGGAGCGGCAAGGATCGAAGCGGGAGCAGCGGGGACCCCAGACCGGGCGGCCAAGCATGGCGGACGGCGGGGACCGGGGAGCGGAGGCTCACTGGCCAAGGGAGGAGCAGATGGAGTTCTTCAAGAACTGCTTCGCCGAGCTGAGGAGGGACACTCTGGACCCGATGAGAGCGGTGATGGACCGAATGGTCGAGACACAGGCGGTCCAAGGGAAGGCACTCAGGGAGGTCGAGGTGAAGCTCTCCAGCTAGGCGGGCACGATAACGGAGCAGGAGCACGAGGTGGAGGAGCTGAACGCCCGTCAGAGGAGGATGCAGGAGCAACTTGAAGAGCTGGAGAACAGAGCCAGGAGGCAGAATTTAAGGATCATTGGCCTCCCCGAGGGCTGCGAGGGGTCGGATGTGGGCGCATACGTGACGGGTATGCTTGAGGCGCTGATGGGACCGGAGGCCTTCCCTCAACCCCTGGAGTTGGATGGGGCACATAGAGCCCCCGCAAGGAAGCCCAGGACGGGCGACCGACCGAGGGCCTTGGTGGTCCGCTTTCACCGGCTTGCTGACAGGGAACATGTGCTGTGATGGGCCAAGGCGGAGAGGAGCAGCAGATGGGAGAACTGCGAGGTGCGCATTTACCAGGACTTGGGAACAGAGCTGGCTAAGAGGCGTGCAGGATTCATCAAGGTAAAGGCAGCCCTCTACAAAAAGGTGAGGTTTGGAATGCTGTATCCTGCAAAGCTCTGGGTTACATTTGAGGAACTCCACTACTATTTTGAGACACCAGAACAGGTTTGGACCTTTATTAAAGATAAGAAGCTGGACTTGAACTAATGGGCACTTGGTTCTTTCAGTGCTGTACAGTGGCGGCGGTTTGTTAACCTAATTTTGCTCTGATTAGGTGTGGACTTTTATTAAAAGAAGAAGCTAGACTGGAACTAAAGGACTTTGGGCTCTCAGAGCTTTTGTGTGGCGGTGGTTTGTTAAACTATCCTGTACTGTAATGTTTTATCCAAGATTGTTTTCAGCCTGGACAAAGAGTGGGGGCTGGAGGGCGCACTGTTTAGGGTGTTTTGGGGCGATTGTAACAAGGGGGGGGTGGAAGAGGGGGGCCCTGCAAAGGGGGCCCTGCACTTGGTACCTTTTGGCGGGAGATCGGGGCCTCTGATAGGGGGATGGGCTAGGGGCTGGTTACGGGACTTGAAAGGGCACGGTGGGATACAATTAGGTTAATGGGTCCCTGGCGTGTGGGGGGAGGGCCCGAGCGTTTGGACGGGAGACAGGCAGGCGTCAAGGGCAGGGGTCAGCATAGCTAGCGTAGGTCAGGGGGCACCAGGGAGAGTCGGAGGTGGGGCGGGGCGGGCTAGGGCCAAGCGCAGGGCTGACCTGGCAGGTCAGGCCTCGTGGGGGGGGGGCGGGGGGGGGCCCGGGGGGGGGGGGGGGGGGGGGGGGTTAGGGCCACGTTAGTTTAGTTGAACACGTGTGGCATGAGCAAACAGAGCTGGCAGGGGAAGTGCCTTAGTAACATGTTTATTCTTTCCCACTGTTCGTTTTCACGACATTTGCACAGGGCCATTTTTCTCTCTGTAACTCTTACAAATTTGTGTTAAATAAAAACACTCAAAAAAGAAAAAAAAAAAAGAGTCAACCACATTGCTGTGGATCTGGAGTCACATGTAGGCCAGACCGGGTAAGGACAACAGATTTCCTTCCCTAAAGGACATTAGTGAACCAGATGGTTCGACAACCAAAAAATATATATATAAAATTTAGACTACCCAATTCTTTTCTTCCATTAAGGGGCAATTTAGTGTGGCTACTCCACCTACCAGACACATCTTTGGGTTGTGGGGCCAGACCCACACAGACACGGGAAGAATGTGCAAAGTCCACATGGACAAGGATCGAACCGGGGTCCTTGGTGCTGTGAGGCAGCAGTGCTAACTACTGCGCCACCGTGCCGCCCCAACCCAAAATAATTTAATGGTCATCGTTAGACTTTTCAATTCCAGATTTTTATTGAATTCACTATCTGCCATGCTGAACTCAAACCCCAGAGAATTATCCTGAGTCTCTGGGTTACTAATTCAAGTGGGACAGAGTGAAAAGGAATGTAGCTATAGAATGGGATAGTATAGTTATGGGGACAGATACTGTTCTCTGCAGCTGAGAGAGTGAGCCAAAGGCAGTGTTCCCAGCCAGGGTTAAGGACGCAATCTCTGGGCTGGAGAGGAACTTGCTGTGGAAGGGAAGGATCTAGTTGTCATGTCTCATGTGGGTACCAACAATGTAAGTAGAACATTGAATGATGTTCTACTGGAATTATGAGCAGCTAGGAGTTAAATTTTTAAAACTGGAATCACAAAAGTATTAATTTCTGGATTGCTACCCGCACCACTTGCAAATCAGCATTGGGTAAATAAGAGCAGACTGTTGAATGCATGGCTCAAAGATTCATGGGGCACTGGTGCTAGTACTGGGGAAAGGGTAAGCTGTACCATTGGGACAGTCTTCAACTGAACCTCTCTGGGATACTCTTCATCTGAACCTCACTGGGACAGTGTCCTTGGCTGGTCATATAACTAGTGTTGTAGGGAGACATTTAAACTAAATACCAGAGTGTGACAGGAATATACAGAGTGAAGAATACACCAGAAAATAGGGTCAGTGGAGGGTAAAATGGTTTTAAATTTATGGAGGAGGAGGGCTCTGATGAAGGGAAATCTAGAAATCCAAAGAAATAGAACGTAACTTATGGGGCTAATAAGAGCGAGATAACAAAGGTAATTAATATCAGCAGATGAAAAATATTGAAGAACTCCAGGAACTAAAATCTGACAAAGTGCCAGGATATTTGTTCTAGGGTTCTAAAAGAGATAGCGACAGAGATCGTGGGAAGTACTGGCCATGAGTTTCCAAATTCCCAAGATTCTGAAATGTGTGACGAATGCAGGTTTTTAGAGATATTGGAATATTAACATTTGGCAACTTACGGGTTAAAAGCTTGGGTTAGAGTGTGCTTGTCTGCAATAGCCATGTTTTTAAAAGAATCTGGTTTTGCAAGACGAGAAAGTTTTTAAGAGCCACAGGGGAAATTTACCATTGTAAAATCCTGGGCTAATGCACTGTTGTTTGACTAAGAGGAGTCCCTGGGGAGGTTGTGTTTTCAACTTTGGGAGGTTGTGCGTTTTCAACTTTGGGAGGTTGTGCGTTTTCAACTTTGGGAGGTTGTGCATTTCCAACTTTGGGAGGTTGTGCGTTTTCAACCTGGGGAGTTGATGTCATGCTGAATGAAGCTAAATTCAGACTTTTTGAGAAAAAAATTGAGTTGATTTCTGACCTGGCTATGAGTCTACAAGTTAGGTATTTTGCTCAAACTGTAGGATAGTTTAAAAAAAGACTAATAATATTTAAAGCAGTGCAAAGTTGTCAGAGGACAAGGGGAAGCTGAAACAAACCAGTTGAAACAGCTTTTTGAAGACATCCAGCCAGAGTCCTTAAGGGTTCTAACAGGAGCCAAATTTGTTCTGGACAACAAGTTTTATTCTGTGCCATTGGGATATAGGAATGGATTGAGTGCTGTATGTTCTTCCTTTCTTGTTGTTTAATTGGGAATCGAGATAGTAATTAAGGGTATTTTATTTGCTGTATTTAGTAGTATTGCTTAAGGTGTAATTGCAAGCTATTTTTGGATGTGAGGTCAAACATTTTACTACTGTGATGATAATGTTTTATTTTAAAACTACCAAATCCTTATTTATTTCATGCAATCACTCCTGAAGTGAAGAATTCTTTCTGCACAGTCTAACAAAATAAATTAAAATATTGGGGTTTTGGTCCACTATCCGAGCAACTGTTGGGGTCTGGTCTGGGATCATAATAAATGGTCCCAGGAGATTGAGAGCTAGCAAATATAACAAATATATTCAAGAAAGCGGGGACAGAAGACCGAAATTATAAGTCGTCAGGAAAGTGCTGGATTCTATTATTAAGGAAGTTTTAACAACGCACTTAGAAAAACATAGCATTATTAAGAACAGGTCAACACGGAAATTCTTGTCTGACAAATAGTATGTAACTCAAAATTAGATAAAGGGGAATGAGAAGATGTAATATACTTGCATTTCCAGAAGCCATTCGCTAGGAAAATGATTTGATGTGGGAGAAGACCAGCTGATTAGGCCAGGAAGGGACAATAAGTTTAACAATAATAGTGCATCAGAGAGTGAGGCCCATGCAGGAAATACTAGTTAAATAAAATTGAAATCATTTTATCTAAATGCTTTGAGCTTCTAGAATAAGCTAGATCAACTAATGACACAAATAGAGATAAATGGGTTAGATCTATTTGCCATTACAGAGACATGTTACAAGTTGACCAAGGTTGGAAAATAAATACTCCAGATACACAACATTTTGAAAACACAGGCCAAATGCCAAAGGAGGGGCACCCCTGATAATAAAAATGACAAAAGAGCATTGGTGAGAAATTATCATGGCTCAGAAAAGGAAGAATTAAAATCAGTATGGGTTGAGATTAGGACTGGCAAAGGTCAGAAAATGTTGCAGCAAATAGTTTGTAGGCCTCCTAAATTGTAGTCAGACTGTCACAGCATATTAAACAAGAAATTATTGGGGCTTACAGTAACGGCAATGCAATAGCTGTGCTGCCTTTAAACACTATCAAAGGGGGCCTGGAAAAGGTGGTCTGGAAGTTGTTTGTAGAATACATTTGGACAGTTTTCTAAAGCAATACACTGTGGAATAAACCAGAGATAGCTATTTTATATTGAGTATTGTGCAGTGAAGCAGAATTAATTTGTGATGTAATTATTAAAAGATCCACTGGGAAATAGTAACCATAATACACTTGCCTTACACATTAGTTTTGTGATTGGAGTATGTTATTTAGAAACAAGAATCTTAAAGTCAATTGCACATTGTGGGGAAAGCTGGCTAAAGTTGATTGGGTCATAGAATCATAGAAAAGTTACAGCACAGAAGGAGGTCATTTGGCCCGTCTTGTCCATGCAAGTCCGAGGACATCCATGTGCCCTTTCTAATCCCACTTTCCTACACCCAGTCAATGGCCCTGTAGCTTAGAGCACTTAAGGTGCAGATCCTGGTACATTTTAGAAGACTTCAGAGTCACTGCCTCCACCACCAACTTGGGCAGTGAATTCCAGACTCCTACTGCCCTCTGCATGATAAGCATGGTGTTAATAAAACAGTGGGGAAAATTTTAAATAAATAATTCAACATTTTAAGCTAAAATACATTCCCTTGAAACATGAAAACTCAGCAAGACAGATGCTGTGGCTCACACAGGTTGTTAAGGAGAATATTAGAATAAAAGTAGAGGCTCTTAATGTTACAAAGAATAGCTGTAAATCCAAGGATTAGGAGTTTTGAGAAACCATCAAATGGCTACCAAGAAGTTGATAAAAAGGGAAAAAATGGAATATGAGAATAAACAAGCTAGGAATATAAAAGCACGTTGTCAGAGTTTTTACAAGAACACGAACAGGAAGAGAGTAGCTAAATTAAACCTTGATCCCTGAGAAGCAGAGACAGCAGAAATTATCATAGGAAATGAGGAAGTGGCAGAGCAATTGAACAAATGTGTTGTCTGTAGTCAGGGGGCTAATACCTGACACTATATCTTGATATAAATATCCCCATGGCTTAATTCTAAAATTAAAAACCGACAAAGACTCTTAAAAGACGAAAACCATGTTTGGCAATGACTTGAAAACAAAAGGAACTTTCTGGCAGCATAGAGAAAGCTGACACCTAGGCCGGGATCCTCCACTACCCGGCGGGGCGGGGGGTCCCGGCGTGATGGAGTGGTGTGAACCACTCCGGCGTCAGACCGCTCCAAAGGTGCGGAGGTCTCTGCACCTTTAGGGGCCAATCCCTCACCTTGAGGGACTAGGCCCACACCGAAGTGGTTGGCGCTCCACCGGATTGCGTGGACGGCCTTTGACGCAACGCCATTCGGGGTCGAAGGGACTTTGCTGGTCGGCTTAAGTCCGCGCATGCGCCGGAGCGTCAGCAGCTGCTGACGTCATCCCCGCGCATGCGCAGGGGAGGGGGTCACTTCCGCCTTCGCCGTGGAAAAGAGTGCCCCCACGGCACAGGCCCGCCCGCCGATCGGTGGGCCCCGATCGCGGGCCAAGCCACCGTTGGAGCACCCCCTGGGGTCAGACCCCCCCACGCCCCCCCCCCCCCCCCCCCCCCCCCCCCCCCCCCCCCCCAGGACCCCGGACCCCGCTTGCGCCGCCTGCTCCCGCCGGTAAGGTAACTGGTTTGATCCACGCCGGCGGGAGAGGCTTGACAGCGGCGGGACTTCGGCCCATCGCAGGTCGGAGAATCGCCGGGGGGGGGGCACTGAATCTCTGGTGGCGGAGAATTCGGGAAAACGGCGGGGGCGGGATTGACGCCGGACCCCAGCAATTCTCCGACCCGGCGGGGGGGTCGGAGAATCCCACCCCTAGTTATTCCTTGAATACACTAATGGCCCTGTGAGCTGCAGAGACAATGCATGCAAAGGGAAGTATGCAAATGTTATCTACATTTCATAAGCCAGTCTTGGCCACCGCGGTGAGTCTTCTCGACTGCAACCCTTTTTCAATGTCTTAATCTCAAGAACTCAGACAAAGGAATATGCACTTTTTCTCAAAGCTAACGTGGAGCGATGGGAGTCATGTGACATGACCCCCCCCCCCCACCGTTTGGATCACCAATTACACTGGGTGCGATTCTCCGGCAAAGTTTCTAAGCAGGAATTGCCACGAGCTTCCTGGCACTCGGCCCAGTGAGGCTGGAAACACAATTCAGTGTTAATTGGTTCACTTAACGAGGCATCAGGACGTCTCGCCGCAAATGAAGGCTCGCCAGCAGATATGCCGGGATTGCGCTCGCCAGCACCCCCCCCCCCCCCCCGCCAACAAGGTCGAGCAAGCTGCACTTGCTCAGCCAGCTCGCAATAATGGCACCAAGGAGACCAGCTCCAAGATTTGGGGACGCAGATCTGGGCAGGCAGCTAGCCGCCATGGAGGCCAGGAGGGATTTCCTGTTCCCCAGAGGGTCCAGGAGAGTCAGCCACAGGGCAGCCAGTGCTGCCTGGGATGAGATGGCGGTAGCTGTGAGTTTCGGGAGTGTGACTAGGAGGACCAGAGAGTGCTGGAAAAAGGTCAACGACCTCAACCAGGCAGCACGAAAAAGGTCAACTCCCCATGCCACCGCAACCCACCATGTCCCCCTGTGTCTCCTCGGGGATAGCTCTCACATCATTGTCAGTCAGGAGAGGGTCCAGACTGGTGGAGGTGCTGGACTTGACAATACTTACCCCCTTCGAGGAGCGTGCTCTGGAGGTGACGAAGGAGATTGTCAGCGACATCAGGAAGCATAGTGGAGAAGATGCCCCTGTCTACATCAATGGGAACAAAGAAGAAAGGGTCGAGAGCTTCAGGTTTTTAGGTATCCAGATCACCAACAACCTGTCCTGGTCCCCCCATGCCAACACTATAGTTAAGAAAGCCCACCAATGATTCTCAGAAGACCAAGGAAATTTGGCAAGTCAGCTACGACTCTCTCCAACTTTTGCACCATAGAAAGTATTCTTTCTGGTTGTATCACAGCCAGGCTGCTGGGGGACCTGACCCCACACCCATCGGTCCTCATTGGCATGGGGCATCGTGCCCCCACCAAGCAAGGAGGAACTACTTCTTGCAGAGGGTGCCGAATTTGTGCAACTCGCTGCCCTGTAGTGCGGTGGAGTCTAAATCATTAAATGCTTTCAAGGAGACAGATATATTTCTGATTTTAAAAATGGTTCAAAGGGATATGGGAAACAGGTAGGGAGGTGGCTTTGAGACCAGGAAGAGATCAGCCATTATCTGATTCAATAGCAGAGCAGGCTCACAGGGCTGAATTGCTTAGTCATACTCTAAATTCCTATGTTCCTATACAACACTATGGGGTTGCTGGGGGCCCCCCCCCCCCCATTTTCAGTCCCCTTCCTTTAGGCCCCACACTTCATAATACCCGTTCAAACTACTCACCCTTCATATCTCTTCTTATCTTAGGGAGCTTGTGTTGTCCTTGGGCAAGTGATATGGGGAACTCTCAACCTCACTTTGCGATCTTGGCAGCCTTTAGAACGGTGCCCCGATCTATGAGGAGCCAGTCTTGTCGGAGGTTAGTTCTCTACTGCAGAAAAATGTTTTTTTAATGTTTTATTAAGGCATTTGGTATATATACACCAAACACAACCACAACCAAAAAGAGAGCAAATTCACATAGCAAATAAATATTTAACCCTCCACAGTCCACCCTTCCTGCCGCCTATCTCCCCTAACTCCTTTTTTATTTTAGCCTCCCACCCCATCCTGCTGACTTCTTCACTATTCTTGAAGTAGTCGATAAACGGTTTCTATCTCCGGGTAAACCCCTGCACAGTCCCTCTCAAAGCGAACTTGATCTTTTCCAACCTGAGGAATTCCACAAGGTCGCTCACTCCCACCCCAGTTTCAGCAGCCCCGGGTCCCTCCATTCCAGCAAGATCCGTCTCCAGGCTCCCAGGGCGGCAAAGGCCTGTACATCGGCCTCTTTTGCCCCCTGGACTCCTGGGTGTTCTGACACTCCAAAGATTGTCACTTCTGGACCCAGGACCACCTTCTCCTCAACACTTCAGACATAATGTCAGCAAACCCCCGCCAGAATCCCTTCCGCTTTGGACAGTACCATGAAACGTGGACATGGTTCCCGGGTCCCCCGCGCACCTTCCACCCCCTCAAGGAACCTACTCATCCTGGCCGCCATCATATGTGCCCTGTGGACCACCTTGAATTGGATAAGGCTGAGCCTCGCACACGATGAGGACGCATTCACCCCCCTCAGGGCCTCCTCCCATGGTCTCCATTTGCACCCCCCCCCCCCTTCCCCAGTTCCTCCTCCCATTTCCATTTGACTTTTCTATTGGAGCTCCCTCCCTGTCCATTAGCTCCTCCACTGCCGATCAGCTATATCCTCTCTTGAGCCAGTCCCCAGCCCGTGTCACGCGTCCCTTCAGGCCCACCCTTGCTGTCCATCGCCATCATCTCTTTTCGTGCGGCGCCACAGCAGCCACTCCTTTGTCACAGCCCCTCCCTCTCCCCCTCCCCTGAACAAAACAACAACCCCATCCCCCTCTTCTGCACTAACCACCTGGCCACCAACCACTGTGCTCCCATTAACTCGCCCACCCAGCTAGCCTGGCAGCCTCTGCCCAAGGCTACTGAGCCACCTACCCCTCACTGATTTCCCCTCTTTCTCCCCCCCCCCCCCCTCCAACCCCCCTCGCAAACCTCACCCTCAACATCCCTCAAGCATCCCACCACCAAACCTAACAAAACATCTCACAAGAGAAAAGTTCTCACTTCCGGTTGCGGCTATGCAGAGCTAAGTCGCACGTTCGACAGCTCCCGCTAGGAACGGACATTTGGGCTCTTTTCAGTGCCCTCAACAGCATTTTTTTCGACATTTCCCGGTGTGGGAAGGAGACTGCAACATTCCCCCAACATTGCATGGCTTGGACCAGGAGCGGGGCAACTAAAAAAAGTGGAGGGGAAGCCAAAGAAAGTGCGAGGGAAGAAAAGCAAGATGGCGGCGTGCGGAGACCAGGCAGCGTGGATGCAGTGGGCTCAGGAGCAGCAGGAGGCTCTACAGCACTGCTTTAGGGAGCTTAAAGCGGACCTGTTGGAGCCGATGAAGGCTTCTATTGACAAGCTGCTGGAGACCCAGGCGGCCTAGGGGGTGGCGATCCGCAAGGTCCGGCAAAAGATCTCAGATAACGAGGATGAGATCTTGGGCCAAGTGGCAAAGGTGGAGGCGCACGAGGAGCTCCACAAGAAATGGCAGGAACGGTTTGAGGAGATGGAGAATCGATCGAGGCGGAAAAATTTGCGGATCCTGGGACTCCCGGAGGGACTGGAGAGATCGGACGTGGGGGCCTATGTGGTAACCATGTTAAACTCGCTGATGGGAGCGGGGTCCTTCCAAGGGCCCCTGGAGCTGGAAGGGGCTCATAGAGTGCTGGCGAGGAGGCCCAAGGCTAACAAGCCGCCGTGGGCGGTGCTGGTGCGGTTTCATTGATTCGCGACTGGGAGTGTGTGCTCAGATGGGCCAAGAAAGAGAGGAGCAGCAGGTGGGAGAACGCGGAGGTTCGCATTTATCAGGATTGGAACGTGGAGGTGGCGAAGAAGCGGGCTGGGTACAACCGGGCGAAGGCGGTGCTGCACAGGAAAGGGGTGAAGTTTGGCATGCTGCAGCCGGCGCGTCTGTGGGTCACCTACAAGGACCAGCACCATTACTTTGAGTCCCCGGAGGAGGCATGGGCCTTTGTTCAGGCCGAGAACAAAGAACAAAGAAAATTACAGCACAGGAACAGGCCCTTCGACCCTCCCAGCCTGCGCCGATCCAGATCCTTTATCTAAACCTGTCTCCTATGTTCCAAGGTCTACTTCCCTCTGTTCCCGCCCGTTCATATACCCGTCTAGATGCCTCCTAATGATGCTATCGTGCCCGCCTCTACCACCTCCGCTGGTAAAGCGTTCCAGGCACCCACCACCCTCTGCGTAAAAACTTTCCACGCACATCTCCCTTAAACTTTCCCCCTCTCACTTTGAAATCGTGACCCCTTGTAACTGACACCCCCACTCTTGGAAAAAGCTTGTTGCTATCCACCCTGTCCATACCTCTCATAATTTTGTAGACCTCAATCAGTTCCCCCCTCAACCTCAGTCTTTCCCATGGAAACAATCCTAATCTACTCAACCTTTCTTCATAGCTAGCCCCCTCCATACCAGGCAATATCCTGGTGAACCTCCTCTGCACCCTCTCCAAAGTATCCACATCCTTCTGGTGATGTGGCGACCAGAACTGCACGCAGTATTCCAAATGTGGCCTAACCGAAGTCCTATACAACTGTAACATGACCTGCCGACTCTTGTACACAATACCTCGTCCGATGAAGGCAAGCATGCTGTATGCCTTCTTGACCACTCTATCAACCTGCGTTGCCACCTTCAGGGTACAATGGGCCTGAACTCCCAGATCTCTCTGTACATCAATTTTCCTCAGGACCCTTCCATTGCCCATATAGTCCACTCTTGAATTTGATCTTCCAAAATGCATCACCTCGCATTTGCCTGGATTGAACTCCATCTGCCATTTCTCTGCCCAACTCTACAATCTATCTATATTTTGTTGTATTCTCTGACAGTTCTCCTCGCTATCTGCAACTCCACCAATCTTTGTATCATCTGCAAACTTGCTAATCAGACCACCTATACCTTCCTCCAGGTCATTTATGTAGATCACAAACAACAGTGGTCCGAGCACGGATCCCTGTGGAACACCACTAGTCACCCTTCTCCATTTTGAGACACTCCCTTCCACCACTACTCTCTGTCTCCTGTTACCCAGCCAGTTCTTTATCCATCTAGCTAGTACACCCTGAACCCCATACGACTTCACTTTTTCCATCAACCTGCCATGGGAAACCTTATCAAACGCCTTTCTAAAGTCCATGTATCTGACATCTACAGCCCTTCCCTCATCAATTAACTTTGTCACTTCCTCAAAGAATTCTATTAGGTTTGTAAGGCATGACCTTCCCTGCACAAAACCATGCTGCCTATCACTGATAAGTCTATTTTCTTCCATATGTGAATAGATCCTATCCCTCAGTATCTTCTCCAACAGTTTGCCTACCACTGACGTCAAGCTCACAGGTCTATAATTCCCTGGATTTTCCCTGCTACCCTTCTTAAACAAAGGAACAACATTAGCAATTCTCCAGTCCTCCAGGACCTCACCCATGCTCAAGGATGCTGTAAAGATATCTGTTAAGGCCCCAGCTATTTCGACCCTCGCTTTCCTCAGTAACCTGGGATAGATCCCATCCGGTCCTGGGGACTTGTCCACCTTAATGTCTTTTAGAATATCCAAAATTTCCCCCTTCTGTATGACAACTTGACCTAGAGTATTTAAACATCCATCCCTAGCCTCAACACCTGTCTTGTCCCTCTCCTTTGTGAATGCCGATGCAAAGTACTCATTAAGAATCTCACCCATTTCCTCTGAGTCCACGCATAAATTCCCCCTTTTGTCTTTGAGTGGGCCAATCCTTTCTTTAGTTACCCTCTTGCTCCTTACATACAAATAAAAGGCTTTGGGATTTTCCTTAACCCTGTTAGCCAAAGATATTTCATGACCCCTTTTAGCCCTCTTTATTGCGCGTTTGAGATTCGTCCTACTTTCCCGATATTCCTCCAAAGCTTCATCAGTTTTGAGTTGCCTCGATCTTATGAATGCTTCCTTTTTCATCTTCGCTAGTTTCACAATTTCACCCGTCATCCATGGTTCCCTAATCTTGCCATTTCTATCTCTCATTTTCACCTGCACTCTAATCAACCTTTCCTTAAAAGGTTCCCACATTTCAAATGTGGATTTACCCTTAAACAGCTGCTCCCAATCCACATTCCCTAGCTCCTGCCGAATTTTGTTATACTCTGCCTTTCCCCAATTTAGCACTCTTCCTTTCGGACCACTCTTGTCCTTGTCCATGAGTATTCTAAAACTTACGGAATTGTGATCGCTATTCCCAAAGTAATCACCGACTGAAACATCAACCACCTGGCCGGGATCATTCCCCAATACCAGGTCCAGTATGGCCCCCTCCCGAGTTGGACTATTTACATACTGCTCTAAAAAAAATCTCCTGGATGCTCCTTCCAAACTCTGCTCCATCTACACCTCCAACACTACACGAATCCCATTCAATGTTGGGGAAGTTAAAATCTCCCATGACAACCACCCTATTGCTCCTATATTTTTCTATAATCTGTCTGCATATTTGTACCTCTACTTCATGCTCGCTTTTGGGAGGCCTGTAGTAAAGTCCCAACAATGTTACTGCACCCTTCCTATTTCTTAGCTCCACCCATACTGCCTCAGTGCTCGAATCCTCCATCATGCCCTCCTTAATCACAGCTATGATATCATCTCTGACGAGTAATGCAACTCCTCCCCCCCTTCTACCTCCCTCTCTATCCCTCCTGAAGCATCTATACCCTGGGATATTCAGTTGCCAGTCCTGCCCTTCCCTCAACCAAGTCTCGGTAATACCAATAACATCATATTCCCAGGTACTGATCCAAGCCCTAAGTTCATCTGCCTTACCTGCTACACTTCTCGCATTAAAACAAATGCACCTCAGACCACCTGTCGCTTTGCGTTCATCAACTCTTCCCTGTCTACTCTTCCCCCTAGTCACATTGAGTTTATTATCTCATACCTGGCGTTAGTTGCTGCTTCTTTACTGATCTAACTTCCTAATCTGGTTCCCATCCCCCTGCCACATTAGTTTAAAACCTCCCCAACAGTGTTAGCAAAAGCACCCCCTAGGACATTGGTTCCAGTCCTGCCCAGGTGAAGACCATCCAGTTTGTAATGGTCCCACCGCCCCCAGAACCGGTTCCAATGTCCCAAAAATCTGAACCCCTCCCTCCTGCACCATCTCTCAAGCTACGTATTCATTCTGACTATTCTCGAGTTTCTACTCTGACTGTCCAGTGGCACTGGTAGCAATCCTGAGATTACTACCTTTGAGGTCCTACTTTTTAACTTATCTCCTAACTCCCTAAATTCTGATTGTAGGACCTCATCCCTTTTTTTAACCTATATCGTTGGTGCCTATGTACACCACGACAACTGGCTGTTCACCCTCCCCCTTCAGTATGTCCTGCAGCCGATCGGAGACATCCCTGACCCGAGCACCTGGGAGGCAACATACCATTCGGGAGTCTCGTTTTCGACCACAGAAATGCCTGTCTACTCCCCTTACAATTGAATCCCCTATGACTATAGCCCTGCCAGTCTTTTTCCCACCCTTCTGTGCAGCAGAGCCAGCCACGGTGCCATGAGCCTGGCTACTACTGCCTTCCCCTGATGAGTCATCTCCCCCAACAGTATCCAAACCGGTATACCTGTTTTGAAGGGAGATGACCGCAGGGGACATCTGCACTGCCTTCCTGCTCTTTCTCTGCCTTTTGGTTACCCATTCCCTTTCTTCCTCAGCAATCCTAACCTGCGATGTGACCAACTCACTGAACGTGCTATCCACGACCTCCTCAACATCGCGGATGCTCCAAAGTGAGTCCACCCGCAGCTCCAGAGCCGTCATGCGGTCGAACAGGCGCTGCAGCTGGACACACTTGGCGCACATGAAGAAATCAGGGGCATCGGCCGCGTCCCTGAACTCCCACATTGAGCACGAGGAGCATAACACGGGTCAGGGATCTCCTGCCATTTTTAGCCTTTACCTTAACTAACTACAAACTATACTATCAAATAATTAATAAGTGACAGGAAAAAAAGACTTTACTTACCAATCACAATACTCACCAACACAGGAAGAGTAGAATTTCTCCCAGCTGCTGCTAACTGGAGCACTTTCCTCGCCAGGCAGTCAGGTCACTGCTTTGCTGTGATGTCACCCTTCCAGGTACGTTTTTAAAGTTTTAAAGACGTAAACTTACCTTCCCAACGACCCCTCACCACTGCTCCCACCGAGAATCTGACCTCCTTATCAACAGTCTTTTTTTTTGGTTAGAGGAGGAGGGTGGGTGGGAGACACTACACGTGTAGTGTCTCGGGTTTAGCCGCTGCCCAAATATATCAGTTCACTCACCTTCCCAGAGCGCAATGCAGCTGCTCCCACAAAAGGGAAGTTTTTAAAAAATAGGTAAACTTACTGCTCCCGTTCAGCTCCTCCCACGTACTGAAACTGCAAACAGCCCCCTGGTTACATCTCTCGCTGAAACGTCCTGAAAGCTGGACACAAACTGAGAGTCGGGACAAGGGGTCATGTGTGGGGATGATTGGGGATTGCCGTGGTTGTGTTACATTTTGAGCATTCTCTGTTCTTGTTTATTTTTGATTCGGTGTGGGCGGTTAGGGAGGGTTGGGCACTGTTTTGGTTGGGTCTGCTGGTTGGACTCTTGGAGGGGGGCAAGTAAGCGGAATGGGGGATAGATGGCCGGTAGGGGGGATGGGGCCCCGCGGGGATGGGGGCCCGCGGGGATGGGGGAGGCCTGAGCCGGGGGTGAGGGGACTGGGCCTGTAAAAGGAGCTGTGCCAGAGGAGGCGGGGCCGGGTAGGTGGAAAGCGCGGGCTTTTTCCCGCGCTGAAGACTGAAGTGGGTGGGGCCAGGGCGGGGAAGCGCAGGCTTTCTCCCGCGCTCGGGATGGATGGGGGAGGCGTAGAACCTGCTGGTGGGTAATGGAGGGGGCAAGTCCCACAATGGGAGGAGTCGAAGGAGAAGCGGGAGTGGCCGGGGTCAGCAGGAGTCAGCTGAATTACGGAAGTGCAATGGGTGGAGCAACGCAGCTAGGAGGGTCCTAGCTGGGGGGGGGGGGGGGGGAAACCGGGTCGCTGCTGGTATGGTCAAGGGGGAGCTGGAGCGGGTAGACGGGGTCGGGACGGGGGGTCTGCCGCCGTGGGGAACGGGCCGGGCGTGGGCGCGTGGCTGGTCGAGGAGGGGTTATGGCTAGTCGGCGGGGGAGGGGGGCAGGCAACCACTTGATCCGGCTGATAACCTGGAACGTAAGGGGACTGAATGGGCTGATTAAACAAGCCCGGGTGTTGGTGCACCTGAAGGGGCTGAAGGCGGATGTGGTAATGCTCCAGGAGACACCCCTGAAGGTGGCGGACCAGGTAAGATTGAGGAAGGGGTGGGTAGGCCAGGTGTTCCATTCAGGGCTGGATGCCAAAAATCGGGGGGGTGGCGATCTTAGTGGGAAAGAGGGTGTCGTTCAAGGCGTCGAGCATTGTGACAGACAATGGCGGTTGGTACGTAATGGTGAGTGGTAAGCTGCAAGGGGAGAGGATGGTGCTGGTCAACGTGTACGCCCCGAACTGGGACGATGCGGGCTTTATGCGGCGTATGTTGGGTCGGATCCCGGACTTGGAAGTGGGGGGCCTAATAATGGGGGGGGGATTTTAACAAGGTGTTGGATCCGGCACTGGATTGCTGCAGGTCTAGGATGGGTAGGAGGCCGGAGGCGGCTAAAGTGCTGAGGGGGTTCATGGACCAGATGGGAGGGGTGGACCCTTGGAGATTTGCAAGGCCGGGGGCTAGGGAATTTTCATTCTTCTCGCACGTTCATAAGGCCTATTCCCGGATCGAATTCTTTGTCATGAGTAGGGCACTGATTGCGTGATAGCCATTTCGGATCACGCTCCGCATTGGGTAGACTTAGAGCTGGGGGAGGAGAGGGACCGGCGCCCATTGTGGCGCTTGGAGGTTGGGCTGTTGGCGGATGAGGAGGTGAGCGAGCGGGTCTGAGGAAGCGTAGAGCGATATCTGGAGGCCAACGATAACGGGGAGGTTCGAGTGGGGACGGTCTCGGAGGCGCTGAAGGCGGTGGTTAGGGGAGAGCTGATCTCCATTAGGGCCCACAAGGAGAAGAGAGAACAGAAGGCGAGGGAGAGGCTGGTGGGGGAGATGGTGAGGGTAGACAGGAGATACGCGGAGGTGCTGGAGGAGGGACTGTTGAGGGATTTGCGCAGCCTCCAGGCTGAATTCGACCTGTTGACCACCAGGAAGGCGGAGGGGCAGTGGAGGAAGGCCCAGGGAAAGATTTATGAATACGGGGAAAAGGCAAGCCGGACGCTGGCGCATCAGCTTCGGAAGCGGGACGCAGCTAGGGAGATCGGGGGAGTTAAGGATAGGGGACGGAGTGTGGTGAGGAGTGGGGTTGGCATCAATGGGGTCTTCAGGGACTTTTATGAGGAACTGTATCGGTCCGAGCCCCCGGTGGAGGAGGGAGGGATGGGCCGCTTTCTGGACCAACTGAAGTTCCCGAAGGTGGTGGAGGGACTGGTGGTGGGATTAGGGGCCCCGATTGTGCTGGAGGAACTGGTCAAAGGGATAGGAAGCATGCAGGTGGAGAAGTCGCCGGGGCCAGACGGTTTCCCGGTCAATTTAAAAAAAAAAATATGTGGACCTGTTGGGACCGTTGCTGGTTAGGATCTTCAATGAGGCAAGGGAGGGTGGGTGGGGGTTGCTCCCGATGATGTCCTGGACACAGATCTCCTTGATCTTGAAGCGGGACAAAGATCCCCTGCAGTGTGGGTCTTACAGGCCGATCTCGCTGTTAAATGTAGATGCCAAGGTGCTGGCGAAGGTCTTAGCCATGAGAATTGAGGATTGTGTGCCGCAGGTCATCCATGAGGACCAGACGGGGTTCGTGAAGGGGAGGCAGTTGAACGCGAATGTGCGGAGGCTCCTGAACGTTATTATGATGCCGGCGAGGGAGGGGGAGGCTGAGATAGTGGCGGCGATGGACGCTGAGAAGGCCTTCGATAGGATAGAGTGGGGGTACTTGTGGGAGATGCTGAAGAGGTTCGGGTTTGGGGAGGGGTTCGTCAGGTGGGTTAGGCTGTTGTACGAGACCCCGATGGTGAGTGTGGCCACAAACAAGAGGAGGTCTGAGTACTTTCGGCTGCATCGAGGGATGAGGCAGGGGTGTCCCTTGTCCCCCCTGCTCTTTGCATTGGCAATTGAACCCCTGGCTATGGCACTGAGGGAGTCGAGGAAATGGAGGGGGCTGATGCGGGGTGGGGAGGAGCATAGGGTGTCGCTCTATGCGGACGACTTGCTGCTATATGTGGCGGACCCGGTGGGGCGGGGGGGGGATGCCGGAGGTAATGAGGATCCTCAGGGAGTTTGGGGATTTAGAACATAGAACATAGAACAGTACAGCACAGAACAGGCCCTTCGGCCCTCGATGTTGTGCCGAGCAATGATCACCCTACTCAAACCCACGTATCCACCCTATACCCGTAACCCAACAAACCCCCCCTTAACCTTACTTTTTAGGACACTACGGGCAATTTAGCATGGCCAATCCACCTAACCCGCACATCTTTGGACTGTGGGAGGAAACCGGAGCACCCGGAGGAAACCCACGGGAAACACCTTTAGGTATCTACAGGTAAGGGCGTTTGCCAGGTGGCAAGTGATGGAATTCCCGCTGCTGCCACCACGCACGGTACAGGACAGGGTGCCCTCGGGGGTATGGGTCGGAGAGGGGAAGATTTCGGCAACATACCAGGTGATGCGGGAGAAGGAGGAGGCCTCGGTGGAGGAGCTGAAAGGTAAGTGGGAGGAGGAGTTGGGGGAGGAGATCGAGGAGGGGACGTGGGCAGAGGTCCTCAGGAGGGTGAACTCTTCCTCTTCGTGTGCGAGGCTCAGCCTCATACAGTTTAAGGTGCTGCATAGGGCACACATGACCGGGACCATGATGAGTCGTTTTTTTGGGGGTGAGGACAGGTGTGTTAGGTGCTCAGGGAGCCCAGCAAATCATACTGATATGTTCTGGGCATGCCCAGCGCTGGAGGAATTTTGGAAGGGTGTAGCGAGGACGGGGTCGAGGGTGGTAGGATCCAGGGTCAAACCGGGCTGGGGGTTCACAATATTTGGGGTTGCAGAGGAGCCGGGAGTGCAGGAGGCGAAAGAGGCCGGTATTCTGGCCTTTGCGTCCCTGGTTGCGCGGCGGAGGATTCTTCTTCAGTGGAAGGATGCGAGGCCCCCAAGCGTGGAGGCCTGGATCAACGACATGGCGGAGTTTATTAAATTGGAAAAGGTGAAATTTGCTTTGAGGGGGTCGGTGCAAGGGTTTTTTAGGTGGTGGCAACCGTTTCTGGACTTCCTGGCAGAACGGTAGACAATGGTCAGTAGCAGCAGCAACCCGGGGGGGGGGGGGGGGGGGGGGGGGGGTGGTGAGTTCTTTTTTACTTTTGTTGTTTAATACTGGCGGATCTGGGATCTGAGGGGGTGTACATATTTGCTATGTTTGCTTTGTATTTTGACGGGTGTTAATTTATTATTTATGTACGGGGGAGGGGGGTACTGGGGTGTTTTGTTTTATTTTGTATTTAATGCTGTGGGGTTCTTTTCCCATCCTGTTGTTGTTTTTTTTAAAATTTAGATTACCCAATTATTTTTTCCAATTAAGGGGCAATTTAGTGTGGCCAATCCACCTACTCTGCACATTTTTGGGTTGTGGGGGCGAAACCCACACAGATACGGGGAGAATATGCAAACTCCACACGGACAGTGACCCAGAGCCGGGATCGAACCTGGGACCTCAGCGCCGTGAGGCGGTTCTGCTAACCACTAGGCCACCATGCTGCCTTGTGACAACTTTAATAAAAATTATTTTTTAAAAAAAAACCAAAAGAAAAGTTCTCCGATAACCAACAAATGAAAAGACAAAATAAAAAGCAAACATCTCCTCACATCTCCTTCAGTCAGCCTTCTCCTGCCAGTCCATTGTCTCTCAAAAATTCCAGCACCTCCTCTGGTGCCCCGAAATAGTGTTCTTGGCTGTTAAAAATCTCACCGAGGTGGACTAGTACAGCTTCACCCCCTTTTTAAAGAGGGTAGCCGTCACCCAATTGAACCCGACTCTCCCCTTCACCAGGTCCGCACCCAGCTCCTGGTACACCCGAAGCTTGTTCCCTTTCCAGGTGGCCCTCCTCGCCTGCCTTGCCCACCTCGATATCTTTTCCTTATCCAGGAACTGGTGAAGACGCACCACCATTGCCCTCAGCGGCTTGTTTGCCTGCGGCTTCCTCCTCATCGCCCTGTGCGCTCGGTCGACCTCCAGGGGGCGGTTAAAGGCCCCCTCCTCCAACAACCTCTCTGGCAGCTTGGCCACATATGTTCCGGCGTCCGCTCCCTCGATGCCTTCAGGCATCCCCCTGGTTCTTAAATTCTGTCTCCGGGAGCGATTCTTCAGGTCCTCCACCTTCTCCTTTAACCGCGTCTGAGTCTTCTGCATCACACCTATTTCGGCCATCAACGAGGCGAGCTGCTCCTCGTGCTCTCCCACCATCTCCTGGCCCTGGGACTCCAGCCTCAGCTCCACATGGCCAATACTCACTTTTAATGGTTCCACCGCCTTGGCTCGGTCTTCCTGGGCTGCCCTCCTCTACCGGATGAACTTCTTGTTTAAGAAGTCCACCAGCTGCTCCGTCGACCTGTGGGCAGGTAGGACTGGCCCTTTACCCTCTACCGTTTTGACCTGTGGCACATGGAAGATTCTTTTGCTCCAACTGCTCCCTTCCTCCCCACCCACTCTGGTTCATGGATCCATCCACCAGCACCACCAGTGGAGTTTAACTTCCTCCAGTCACCCCTGCACCTTTTTCAGCAAAACATCTGCCCAACACGTGGGGGAAAGGTCTGAAAAAGCCGCCTCGAGGGGGAGCTGCCAAATGTGCGACCACTCACTCCATGGCCGCCACCAGAAGTCCTAAAAGTACACTTCTTTGGGAGAATCGCTCGCTAAGATTTTACAGCGAAGTTGTCCTTTTTTTTAAGGCCACAATATCAAATTGCTTTTCAGGAAACAACGGATGTGATCAATCAAAACTTATCTGCTCTTTGTTGAAAGACATTTTCAGACTCAAAACTTTCTTTCAATTTCATACTTCAAGTCAAAACTGGGAAGATAAGTGGGAGCTGTTGTGTTATGCTTCTTCATGTAGCATAAGCTGCTTCCTTGATGTATACTCTGACAAAGGAAGGTTCAGACTTGGAGATAGGTTTAACACATTTATTGAACAGTTAACAATTCTCCTACTTGTGTTTGACTCTCCTGCTAATCTTACTATAGTAACTCAATCTAACTAACCAGTCTGCTCTAATCCATACGGTGGGTGTGATGCTTTCTGATCTGCCCCTGTCTCTGAGTGTCATCTGTGGAGAAGAGAAAGAGCATATGTGCCCTGTTCTTTTATATGGGTAGCCCCCTTGTGGTAGTGTCACCTCTGGGTGTGTGCTGACTGCCCATTGGTCGTGTCCTATCTTACTGACCTATTGGTTGAATGTCTGTGTGTCATGATGTCTCTGGTGCTCCCTCTCGTGTTTATTTAATCCTAGTGTATCTACATTAACCCCTTGTGTATTTACAGTGATGCATATCACCACAGGAGCTTTATTTCTGAGCTAGAAAGCGGCGTTAGAAGGGGTCTGTATCATTTTGACCACACGGAGGTGAAAGGTCATATGATGAAATCTCCTAAGGTGTATTCAACCAGAGTACCAACCCTGTTCAAATCATTTGTGATAACTCTTGCAAACCCACCTGATAATGACTTCTCAAATGATCCCAGTCCTAATGAGGACAAAGGTAAATATGAATGGCAAAATTCAAGATATTGGTGCCTTTGTTTTCGATAGGCCTAAAAAATTATTCTTTGCTATAATAAAGGAGGAAGCACTTACCATGCTTATTTGACATTCCTTTGTCCACTATTCTCCCATGTTCACTATTTCAGCAAAGTTGCTTAATCATTAAGAAGGTTGCTGTTTATATAGAAGAGTGACAGGGATGGAAGACGGTCGTAGACAAAATAACTTTCTGTGTGGTGAGGTAGCTCGAGCCAGATGACCAAACCTCAGCTTCAAGGATGCCTGCAAGCATGACGTGAAGGCCTTCGACATCTATTATCGCAACCAGAAGTCAATAATTAATGACAGGGAAAATGACGACTCCTCCTGTGGGCTTGCGTGCATCTACATGATGACCAATATCTGCACCAATGGTTTGGCAACATACAACAAGTCATAACAACACTTATTGAAGCACTTGTGACAGAACCTGTCCCTCAGCAAAGGTGTGCCATATGAAGACACCTTATCTGAAATAGATTTGTTTGCTGCATGTCCATCATTTTCATAGATGGAAGGATGCCAGAAGAGTGAACAAATAAATGTTTTGCAAATGCATTAAGCAGAGTAAGCAGAAGCTTAATAAACAAGTTACTATGTTAAGACCAAACAGTAATTTCTTGGCCAATTTTAAGAATTTATTCAGTTGTTTAAAAAAAGATTTTTGGGGATAAAGCATATGCTACAAATACATATATACGTGCTGATTAATTACTTTGAGTCAGAAGTAGGCAACAGTGCTGCTGTCAAGAATATAGGCACTGACTCTGTGATCTAAGTATACAAACTGTCACTTAGTGACAGAATTTCTAACTATCTGACTCCACACAAGAGACCATCTTCACCTAGAGAGGATAGTTAGCAAATTGGTGAAATGGGATCATTGATGTGTACATAATTAGCACAGTTACAGTCTTTGTATTAAAACCTGAGTCAGAACCATTAGTAATGAATATTAGTTGGAACCGCAGCTGGTTATCTAGGCAGACATTTTAGTTTGCATTTAACATTTGCTTTTTTCACTGTTGCCCTACGCATTTCACTTCTTTCCCCTTTCCTCTCCTTGTCCCCTAAAGGTATTGATTCAATAATATCTGCTACTATCGTGTATACAATGGCTTGAATGTTTTCACATTTTAAGTGTCTTTGAAGTGGAAAATTGGGTAAAATGGTGTCAACAACAACTTGTGTTTATATATCCCCTTTAATGCAGCAAAGCACTAGCAAGTGATGGGAATGGAAGAGCATGGGGAAGCAACAAAAGCATGGTCTGGAGGTGGGCACCCAACAGTATTGACCTAGGACTTGACTCCTGATTTGCTGGTGCGTATAGCTTGTGCTGCACTTGACAGCTGAGCCATTGGTGGAAGTCACACCTTGAGAGACTTGATCTTTCAACTTGATCTATACTTTATCCTTTTCCACAAATCCAATAGCTTTCTCACCAGTTTCTCTAATAGACATGACCGAATCCAATGAAAGTGCAGTAGTTTGAAAGGTACAAATTACCGACTTGATTTCTGGTCATGTACCTCTCGCTGTGGCCTAGGAACATTACACCAGTGCAAGCCAGCTGTTAAATAAGTGGCCAGAAAATATTTCTGCCTGTGGAGCCTGGATGTTACATCTTGAGGTCCTCCATGCTCTCAGGATAACCTTATTTGTATTCCAGAGCTGCTGGCAGTAACAGTACTGCAATATAAAGGGGCAATGGGAAGGGGTAGCCATTACAAAGTGCTGTTAATCTGCTCCAAAGTGATAATTTCTTCTCGGCAGTCAAACATTTGGTGGTGTTACATAATTGCATTACAATGTAGAATGCTTTCCGATCGCTCCATTTTAATTTCAAGGCTTTGTGCCTGTTTAACAGTTTCTTTTTCACAGAACTACAAAATTGTTACAGTGCAGGAGGCCATTCGGCCTGTTCTGTCTGCGCCGGTGCTCCGAGTGAGCAGGGCACCTGGTGCCATTCTGCCAAGGATTTCGGTCAAGGCTGATTTGAAACCTGACTTCATATATCCACTGTTACCCCATTTCTCTTAATACCTTTATTTGACAATAATCTAAAGTTGATTGAAAATTAATCATTTTGTATCTAGCATTAATGCCATTTGTGGAGGACTTCTAAACTTCTCTCACCCTTTGTGTAGAAGTGTTTCCTAATTTCACTCCTGAAAGCATTAGCTGCACGCCAGCAATCATTCAAATGAACAAGGAGCATGAGAGTGGCATGTTGCCTATTGCTCAAATAATAAACGCGGGATAATTCCCATTACGATCCCCACCACTCACTATATTACATTACAAACTTTGGTCTATTACACTGAGCTGGAGTATTGTTATGGTGCCTCATGCTCCTGACATTGTGCAAGTAATTATAAAAATGCCAACTCAGCTATTTCCGGTAATGTCAGGCATAATCTCTGTGAATACTGTGAACTACCTCCCCCAGCTTTGCATCAGCTCAGAATCTGGAAAAGAAGAACATCAATTTGCACTTAAATAGCTTTGTAAAATGTCCCGAGGTGTAACTTAAGATGTGCCGAAGAAGGAGATTGAGAAAGGGTGAACAAAAGCTTGGTAAAGGAAGTTATTAAAAGAAGAGAGAGTTGCAGAGGCAGAAAGGCACACGGAGGCAATTCTAGAGGGATGTATTGACAACTGAAAGGACAAATACCACTGATAGAATGGAAGGTAAAGAGGGCAAGATAGCTAGAGGATTGGGGGAAGGGGGAATTGAGGTTGAATAGAATTGTAGAAATATGGAAAGCATTCATGAAGGTATTTAATGGTTGAGCATTTGAAGCATTGAGGGGCTGGGACCAAAGTCAGTCATAGGTATAGGAATAATGATTGAGGATTTCACCAACAGATGATCTGACATAGGCATCTTTGTGATGGAGAGGACACTGTGTGAAGAAGCTCAGCTTAGTCAAAGAGGATGCTGAGGTTGCAAATAGTCTGGTGCAGCCTGAGACTCCATGGTGGAGAAAGGTATTGGTGGCAACACACTGAATTTATGCTGGGCCAAAACCATGGCTTTGCTTTCTAATGTTTAGCTCTAGAAGATTACAGTCATTGTAATAGTAATGAAAGAGAAGCATTGAATAATGTCCAGAATAATTGAAATTTAAAGAAGATCTGTGGGTATTTTTTAAATGGACATGCAGGCCAAATATAAGGATGTAAAGTCGGCCACTGGCTGAATTGCTGGTGAGTGATCATGAAAGAAACAATGAAAAAATTAGGGGGAATTCTCTGCATGTTTCTCAGTGGCACGCTGTTCGATGGCAGCAGGATTCTCTCATCCTTTCACTTGTCAATGGGATTTCCCATTGAAGACACCCCACACCATTGGGAAACGCAGGGGTGGGCGTGGGAAACGTGAATCCCAATGGCCGGAAGATGCTTGGGGCAGCAGGGTAGCATGGTGGTTAGCGTAATGCTTCACAGCTCCAGGGTCCCAGGTTCGATTCCCGGCTGGGTCACTGTCTGTGTGGAGTCTGCACGTCCTCCCCCTGTGTGCGTGGGTTTCCTCCGGGTGCTCCGGTTTCCCTCCCACAGTCCAAAGATGTGCGGGTTAGGTGGATTGGCCATGCTAAATTGCCCGTAGTGTCCTAATAAAAGTAAGGTTAAGGGGGGGGTTGTTGGGTTACAGGTATAGGGTGGATACGTGGGTTTGAGTAGGGTGATCATGGCTCGGCACAACATTGAGGGCCGAAGGGCCTGTTCTGTGCTGTACTGTTCTATGTTCTATGCTGATCACCGTATTTCCAGGCAAGGTACTTCTAAAGCATCCAGAAACTAATTGCCAACTCTGGTGGAGACAATGGGAGATGAGTATCATCTCATCAAGATCCTGTGAGTAATATCCGGACAGATTTGTGGATTCTGCCTTCCAGGAACATATAAAGACTAGGATAAAAGCCAGCTGAAAAGCTGCCCCAAGTGTATGTGTATGTTTGAGTGCAGGAGGTGTCAGAATGTGTGTGACACAAAAGAAGAATCCAGCCAGCAGCAGCACCCTGGCAAAAATATTTTGCAGGCACATCTCTATCACTCTCTCTGATTATTGAAGTAAGCCAAATTAGCCAAGACTACAGTGAAAAAGGAAACAGGGCAGCTTCTCCACCAAATGAGGGGCAGCACGGTAGCATGGTGGTTAGCATAAATGCTTCACAGCTCCAGGGTCCCAGGTTCGATTCCCGGCTGGGTCACTGTCTGTGAGGAGTCTGCACGTCCTCCCCATGTGTGCGTGGGTTTCCTCCGGGTGCTCCGGTTTCCTCCCACAGTCCAAAGATGTGCGGGTTAGGTGGATTGGCCATGCTAAATTGCCCGTAGTGTCCTAAAAAGTAAGGTTAAGGGGGGGGTTGTTGGGTTATGGGTATAGGGTGGATACGTGGGTTTGAGTAGGGTGATCATTGCTCGGCACAACATCGAGGGCCGAAGGGCCTGTTCTGTGCTGTACTGTTCTATGTTCTATGTTCTAAATTGCAGTACACCGGAATCTCAAATTGCAATGTCTACAACACTCAAATCATCTACTCCTCACAAGTCAAGGACGTTTCATATACTTTTTATACTGACTTTGGACTCAATTCTCACTTCTAATATGTATGGATGTATATGCATGTGTTTTATCTTTTGCTTGCCTTTAGTAACTTGATCTATCTTTAACTCAGGAAAGCCTGGCTAAACTGACTCATTTTAAAACATTGATATTGGGACTGGGAAAAGGTATCCATGATAGGGAAGGATACTTTTTTATTTAATTCTATTGTGACTAGCAGAGGGGGTTGATTAAAGAAAGGGAGCCAGTTCATCTATCCTTAGCTGGGGCATAACAACTTGGGAGCATCCCAGCCAGATGGTAACAAATTGAGGGATCTCGCCCAGATTATCAAATTTGGGGAGTCTGGTCTAGATATAGGTCGCAATATTATTCAAGATTTGACATCTGACAACACAAAGCCAGAGGTTGAGTCGCCAAAGGTGGTAGATGTGGGTGTTTACAGCATATGTGGAAGTTGACCTTGTTCCATCTGAGGATGTTGCCAAGTAAATGGGTAAGAGGTATGAGCCAGTGATTGGGCCTAAGAGGATTCGAGAGGCAATGATGTCAGGTGGGAAGAAAAGCCATTACTAGGGATGCTAAAGCTACAGTTGGTTAGATAAGAATGGAACTACATCCTTCAGTAGGAACTTTGGGAGGGGTGGAATGCAAAGAGGATATAGACAGCCATGCCATAGGCTGTAGAAGGTCGAGTAGGGATAATAACCCATTAGCTTTATCACAAAGGATGTTACTTGTGATTTGAGGGTCATTTTGGTGTTGTCATAGGGGTGAAACTCTAACTGGAGTAATTCAAATATGAATTTGCTGGAAAGATGGGTATAGCTATCTTTGAGAGGTCACAGCACGTTCTATTATTTTGTAAGGGGTTGAACCATTTATGTCAGCTAGCATAGGAAAGGAAGTTGAGTGAAAAAAAATTCCATCATGGGATATTAGCAACATGGCAAAGCAAGCATTTGTGGTCCATCTTTAATAAGCCTTGAAAAGCTGGTGGTGAACTTCTTCCAAGAGCCCTTGCAGTGTAGGTTCACCTATATTGCTGTAGAGGAGGATTATGCAGGATTTTGACAGCAACAATGAAGGACCGATATAATTCCAAATTAGGGTATGTGTAACTTCTTTGGGAACTTACAGGTGGTTGTGTTCCCATATATTTGTTGGCCTTGTTCTTCATGATGGAGATCAGTGGTTTGAAAGGTGCTGTTGAAAGAGCCTTGGTGAGTTGCTGCAGTGCATTTTGTAGATGGTGTGCACTTGTCACTGTGCACTGGAGATGGAGCGAGCGAATGTTTAAGGTAGTGATAGATTGCAGATTGAGTGGGCTACTTTATCCTGGATGATGTCAAGATTCTTGAGTGTTGTTGGAGCTGCACTCATCCAGGCAAATGGAGAGTATTCCAACACACTCCTGACTTATGCCTTGCAGATGGTGGACAGGAATTGAGGAGTCAGGGGATAAGTTACTTATCACTGAATTCCCACCCGTTGACCTGTCTTTAGCCACAATATTTATGCAGCTGGTCCAGTTAAGTTCCCAGTTAATAATAAAATCCAGGATGTTGATGGTGGGGGAATTCAGTGATGTTAATGCCTTTTGAATGTCAAGGAAAGATAGTTAGATCCTCTCTTGTTTGAGATGGTCACTTGATGTGTTGTAAATGAAATTTGCCACTTATCAGTCCAAGCCCGAATGTTGTTCAGATCTTGTTCAATGTAGAACTGGGGCGGCACGGTGGTGCAGTGGTTAGCACTGATGCCTACGGCGCTGAGGACCCGGGTTTGACCCCCACCCCGTGTCTGCATGGGTTTCACCCCCACAACCCAGAGATGTGCAGGGTAGGTGGATTGGTCACGCTAAATTGCCCCCTTTATTGGAAATAATAATTGGGTACTCTAAATTTTTTTTTTAAATGTGGGAACCAACTGCTTCATTATCTGAAGAGCCATGAATGGTACTGAACACTCGGATAAAGTTCTTGATACATATCCAATGGGTCTCTCAGACCAGTCTTCCATTACATGGGATAATACAGCCCCAACTCCATACAGTGATGCATCACATATCAGCACTATTTTGAATCAAAATGTACGCATAAACTTGAAGATTGAACCACTTACTGCATTTGATTGAAAGCTTCTTGTTATGGATTTTTCCATTTTTTTCGCATCTTCAAAAACACATGTAACGGAGCTAGCAACATTGATAGGTGAGGGAGGAATCATCCGTAGTAGTTAACCATTCCCAGGAAAGACCTGAGCTCTGAGATGTTGTTAGGGCTGATGCTTCTTTAATGGCTCTCACTTTATCTTCCGTTGGGTGTAGCCCTTGAACATCCACCCTGTGTCCAAGATAAGCTACTTCATCCGCCTGAAGGTGCACTTTTCTCTCTTCACGCTCACTCCTGCTTTCTGGAACCTCTTTAAAACTTCATCCAGATTTCCCAAATGTTCCTCCTTAGTGGAACCTGTGATCAGGACACCATCAAGTAAACAATAACTTTGGGTGGGCGGCTTAGTGGAGCAGTGGTTAGCAGTACTGCCCAGGGTCGATCTCGTCCGTGTGGAGTTTGCAGATTCCCCCCGTGTCTGCATGGGTCTCACCCCACAGCCCAAAGATGTGCAGGGTAAGTGAATTGGATACGCTAAATTGCCCCTTAATTGAAAAAAAACTTTGGACACTGAACTCTCCATCATCTACTTCCATTTGTTGGTAGGCATGGCTCATGTCCAACTTAACATATGTCAGGTCCTCTAGTTTGGGTATGGGTTGCCTTTGCAACTTCACAGTTTGTTTCACTATTAAATTATAATCTCCACAAATTCTGATTGCCTTGTCAGGTTTAACTACATGTATAATGGGTGCGGCCCACTCAGCAAATTGTTCTGGTTTAATGATGCCCAAGTGTTCAATCGCTGCAATTCTGTTTCAATGCATAAGAGAGGCCTTGTCCAAAATAACCTTGGTGTCTCTTCCACATCTATATGGATCCTAGTTTGTATTTGTTTAATCTTTCCAAGTTCTTGGAATACTTCTTGATTGTTTATTAGAACCTCATTCAGCCCCCCCTCCTTTAATTTTAAAGATCTCTAGCGAGTTTGATTTTATCTCCCGGAGTCAAACGTCCCATTAAGCACAGTCCCACTATCAGTGGAAGCAGTGCTGACATGGAAGCAGTGCTAACTGCTGTCTGTAACTCGGGGATTGTAATTATTCCAATGATCTTTATAGCCTTTCCAGTATAAATGGCTAATTTTGATGTACATTCAGCAATTTTAGGGATTGAACTCCTTCCTTTCAGACACTGGTAGGTATGTTTGTTTCTAACTGAAACTGACACCTCCGAGTCCATCTCCATTTTTAGTGGCTGGCTGTTTACTATCAGCATGACTGTGATTGTGGCTACCTTGTCCCCTCCCACATTGTTTAACGACATAACATTACGTTCATTCACTGGACAAACCCCCATGTTATTTACTAATGTTTGATTACTTGCTCTGTTTGTACTGGACTGGCCCTGCTTACTTCTGCATTTGTGCCTTAGATGGTCTCGTTTCCCACACCAGCAGCACTCGGCTCCTTTGAATTTACATTGAAAGCACTCTGTTATTCCTAGGCTGATTAAATCTTCTATATTTACTCATTCCTCCTGCTTCTGTACTCCATTAATTGTCTGAGCCTGATCCTGTGCTCTTGCTTATCTTGCCATTACTACCTGTGGTTTCCTGTCCTACTCTCCGCATACTGGTCAATCTCTCAGTGTATCATTTAAAGCTGATCCAATGTTGCAATATTCTGCAATTTGCTTTAGCGTGGGTACGAAACTTGGTGATCAGCTCCACCACGGTCTTCCCCATCGAGATAAGCTTATCACTGCAGTGTCATCGAGGCTATAGGATGATAATGCCCTTTTGCTAGTTCCACTAGCTCTGAAAACGACTTGGTATCAGAAGCCTATAGAAATGTTAAACAAGAATCGGATAAGTCTGCGTCCGGACGCAGAAAGCAAAATGACTATTCCGTTAGCCCTGAAGAAATACTCCAGCTTTTCGATATATTGCACCCAATTCTCAGTAATCGGGTCGAAGGCTTCTAGCTTCCTGAGGAGAGGTATGCTTGTTTTCTCTTCCTTGGGCCTCGAATGATCTGATTCATTTTGCAATTTTTCAATAACACTCTCTGCTGATGAAGTTGCTCAGATTTACCTCATCACTATGTAGCAAAGGAGTGGTGGCCACCAGTCAGTACAAATAACGAATTATGAAGGTTTATGTACAAATGGTATTTACAGAGTCTTTTACGATGTTATCACGATTAGCCCTCGGATCTACTCTGGCTGCAAAAGTCCGTGTTCTGCACCAAGATCCCTGCACCTGATTCCCATTGGGTGATGGAGTCACATGACCATCTCGATGTACCCCCTTAAAGAGACCAGCTACTACACTGCTCATCCGGATAAGCAGTTTCTGAGGTAACTAACATGGGTGTAAATTGGGAGGGCAACATGAACCTGAGTTTGATCTCCCCAGTCGGGAGAGCATTGTTGGGGAAAACTCCCAACTCCGCAAACCCGATTTGGGCGAAAGTGTTCTGGTGAGTTGGACCTTATTAACAACAGTTCCCATGCATACCTACCCATGCTGTCTCATGTAACACACCCCCATGGCCCCTTATACTGTCCTTGCCAACTGATGCCCTCTACCCACCCTCATGATCCTTTATACCCCTTATGTCAAACACATGCCAATCCGGTTTGCTCCCCACAGTCTGAAGGTGTGCAGGTTAAGTGGATTGGCCATGCTAAATTGTCCCCTAGTGTCCAAAGATGGGACGGTTAGATCAAGGAGTTATTGGGATAGAGCGGGGAAGTCGGCTCTGGTGGAGTGCTTTTTCAGAAGGTCTGTGCAGACTCAATGGGCCGAATGGCCTCCTGCACTGTCGGGATTCTCTGATCCACTCCATTGCGTTGCAAGGCACCTGTGCTAAACGGGATAAACTTTGAACAGATCTAGAAATCCATGAGGTGCTGTTGGCAGTTAGTAGCAGCAGAATTGTAATCAACCACAATCTGTAACCTCTAGGACTGGCATACCATTACCACCAAGCTAGTGGATCAACCCTGGTTCAATGAAGACTGTAGGAGGGCATGTCAGGAGCAACATCAGGCATACCTAAAAAAATTAGATATCAACCTTCATGAAGCTAAGACACAGGACTACCTGCATGCCAAACAGCAACTAATAGATAGAAATTCCACAACCATTGGATCAGATCTTGGCTCTGCAGTCCTGCCACACCCAGCTGTGAATAGTGGTGGACAAATAAACAACTCACTGGAGCAGAAGGCTCCAAAAGTATCCTCATGGTGGAGGAGTCCAGCACATTTGGGCAAAAGACGAGGCTGAAACATTTGCAACAGTCTTCAGCCAGAAGTGCTGAGTGGATGATCCTCAGCATCACGGATGTCAACCTTCAGAATCCCTCCATGTGATATCAAGAAACAGCAGAAGGCACTGGATACTGCAAAGGCTCTGGACCCTGACAATACTTCAGCAATGGTCCTGAAGAATTGTGCTCTAGAACTTTCTGTACACCTAGCCAAGCTGTTCCAGTACAGCTACAGCACGAGCATCTCCCCAAGCAATGTAAAAAATTGCCCAGGTATGTCCTGTACACAAGAAGTAGGACACATCTAACCTGGTCAATTACCTGCCCATCAGTCTACTCTCAATCATCAGCAAAGTGATGGAAGGGGTCACCAACAGTGCTATCAAATGGCAGTTACTCAGCAATAACCTGCTCACTGACACTCAGTTTGGGTTCCACCAGGGCCACTCAGCTCCTAACCTCATCATAGTCTTGGTTCAAACATGGACAAAACAGCTGAATGCCAGAGGTGAGATGAGAGTGACTGCCCTTGACATCTGGGCAGCAATTGACCGAGTATGGCATCAAGGACCCTGAGCAAAACTGGAGTCAATGGGAATCTGAGGGAAAACTCTGCCGGTTGGAATCACAGCTGGCACAACGGAAGATGGTTGTGGTGGTTGGAGGCCAATCATCTCAGCTCCAGGACATCACTGCTGGAGTCCCTCAGGATAGTGTCCTAGGTCTAACCATCTTCAGTTGCTTCATTAATGACCTCCCTACCTTCCATCATAAGGTTGAAAGTGGGGATGTTCGCAGATGAGTGCCCAAAGTTCAGCACCATTTGCCACTCCCCAGATACTGAAACAGTTCATGTCCAAATGAAGCAAGAACTGGACAACATCCAGGCTTGGGCTGACAAGTAACAAGTAATATTCATGCCACACAAGCGTTAGGCAATGACCATTTCCAGCAAGAGAGGACTAACCATCACACCACCCCCCACCCCGATATTCAAAGAATTGCCACTGCTGAATCCCCCACTATAAACATCCTGGGGGTTATCATTGACCATAAAAGAACTGGACAAGCCATATAAATACTGCAGCTACCAGAGCAGGTCAGAGGCGAGGAATCCTGTGGCGAGTACTTCACCTCCTGACTCCCCAAAGCCTGTCCACCATCTATGAGACACAAGCCAGAAGTGTAATGGAATACTGTCCATTGCCTGGATGAGTGCAGCTCAAACAATACTCCCAAGAAGCTCAACACCATCCAGGACAAAGCAGCCCATTTCATTGACACCCCTTCCACAAAGATTCAATCCCTCTACCACCGACGAATAGTGGCAGCAGCAGTGTGTACCATCTACAAGATGCACTGCAGGAACTCACCAGGTTTCCTTAGGCAGCAACCTCCAAATCCATGATTATTACCATCTAGAGGGACAAACAGCAGATACTTGGGAGCACCATCACCTGGAGGTTCCCCACCAAATCACTGACCCCCCCCCCAACCCCCCTCCCCCAAGTTGGAAATATTTCGCTGTTCCTTCACTGTTGCTGGATCAAAATCCTGGAATATCCTCTTTTCACGTGCATGCATGTCTACATTAAACAATCCCAAAGGGCACCTGACTTCTCCAGAAAGGCACATTACCTCTCTCAAAGCTATCGGTGGAGCACCTCTCCAAGTAACTGCAACAGCTTGAAAAGCGTACCCACAAGCCATGTTTTAAACATCCCAATAATGAAATAGGATTGCTTAACAGATGCAGCTGCCTCCGTGGACCACAGATGTGCAAACTACAACCCGCCTCTGTTCCTCCTGGTGAGTTTCATAGGTGCCAGATTTGGGGCTGGTGGGATGGGGGGATAGGTGTGAAATTTCTGGAATTCGGTCTCCAGTGCCAGTTTGGAGACCCTCTTCACCTAATTCAGATTATAGTACCTCTGTCCTGAAATTGGAACTGCGAATTAGAAGCATCTGTAAACTCGCTGCTTTTCAAATAATGCAAACTGCCGTTTCTCCTCTTCTAATCAGGATCTATCACCGAGGAAAAAACTGTGTTTAAGGGAGCACTGATCCTATGATTTTTCCAGCCTTTTGTACTTCCCAAGATATGCAAACTATGTTTGAAAAAGACTATAGTGTCACGTTATGGGAGTAGTAAAAATAAATTGCAGAGAGCTCCCAGCAATAGAGTTTGGCCTTTTCTAGGCTGGAGGCCTGACTTACAGGATTTAATTTTGATCATCTGAATAGATAATACAATTTCTGTCTGAAAAGGCATGGTAATAGCTACTGATACAGAAGTAATCCCCCAAAAAATGTTTAATAATATAAGAGTTGAGAAGATTTAAAGGTTAACAATTCAAGGATGTGTTATCTCAAGAAAACTGGCCTTTCTACCCAACACAGTGGACCTGTGACTCTGCAGCACAAGCTCTGTAAATGGTCCCTGTTAAAAACGGGATTTTTTTTTTAAAACAGGCTTCTTAGATGGGTTTATTCACAGAGTGGTTGTAAAATGTAGTTTTTGATGTGATCTGGGTTATTAGTTGTGAGGTGACAACACCGTAAATTGGATTCTAGGTTTTATTGCTGAATGCCTTGAGATCATGCTGAATCGGTGTAGTGTTCTGGCCGGGTTGCATCTGGAGAACAATGTAAAATTCTGGTGACTATGACACAACATTGTGAGGCAGGGCAGAGGGGAACAATAAGAGTGATCCTCAGAAGCAGAGGTCAAGCTCTGAGGAAGATCGGATGAGCTGGAACATCTCAATTCTGAAAGGGGACACCTAAGCGATGATCTTGGAGATATATAAAACTTGATAATTTTAGAGTTAGAATTTTAGACATTTTCTAAAAATGTTTATTAATTTTCCATAATAAAAACCATACAACACAGTTAACCAAAATTACACAATAGGAGAAAGAGACTAACGGGCAAAGCACATATTAACTTTAATCCGAAAAACTAAACTGCACCCCTCCCTAACAGCTGACAGTGATTAGCTCCTTAAAAATAAAAATTAATGATTGCCCATCTTAGGTAGAACCCTTCTACTGACCCTGATGTACTTAACCTTCTCCATAAGTAGAAAAGACATGAGGTCACCCAACTAAGCCGAGACACTAGGCGGAGTAGGAGACCTCCACCCAAGAAGAACTTGCCTCCATGCTATCAATGAGGCGAAGGCGAGGACATCCATCTTCACCTCCAACTGAAACACGAGCGAGTCAGATGCTCCAAATGTGGCCTCTAGTGGACATGAATCCAAATTGACATGGAGTATCTCTGACATGGTGTTGAAGAAAGAGGTCCAGGAGCTTACCAACTTGAGGCAAGACCAGAACAGACGAGTGTGGTGAGCCGGTCCCCAGAGAGCAGCGCTGACACTTGTCCTCCACCCCAGAGAAAATCCACTCATCCTTGCTTAAGTCCGATGCGCTCTATGCACTACATTGAATTGGGCAGCATGGTAGCATTGTGGTTAGCACAATTGCTTCACAGCTCCAGGCTCCCAGGTTCGATTCCCGGCTTGGGTCACTGTCTGTACCGGGTCTGCACATTCTCCCCCTGTGTGCGTGGGTTTCCTCCGGCTGCTCCGGTTTCCTCCCACAATCCAAAGATGTGCAGGTTAGGTGGATTGGCAATGCTAAATTGTCCTTAGTGTCCAAAAGTGCCCTTAGTGTTGGATGGGGTTACTGGGCTAATGGGGATAGGGTCAAGGTATGGGCTTAAGTAGGGTGCTCTTTCCAAGAGCCGGTGCAGACTCGATGGGCCAGAGGGCCTCCTTCTGCACTGTAAATTCTATGAAAGTCTATGAATCAAACTAAGCTGAGCACATGGAGACATGGAGTTGACTCTGTGAAGGGCTTCACTCCATAATCCAGCGTTGGATATCCCCTCACTCAATGAAGTTGACTCAGCTGAGAGGATATGGCCATATATGTCTGAAATAGTCCCCCCCCCCCCAACCAGACCAAGCCAAAGCCCTCTTCAGCAGGGAAGAGGGTAGTGCCAAGGAAAAGGAGGGGAAAGCCTTGCGCAACAAATTGTGAATCTGGAAGTACCGGAAAAGTTGGAATTTCTCCGCCAACTCCTTCAACTGACAAGCCTCCACAAACAGGTCTCCAAACCACACCGCCTCCCCCCCCTCCCCGCCTCCCCCCTCCCCCATCCGGCTTAGACATCGAGTTAAAACCCGCTGGCAGAAAAAGCTGTTTGTTGCAGAGGGAGCTAGCGAAGACGGGAAACGGAGCGTAAAATGCTCTCTGAGCTGCTTCCAAATTCTCAGGGTGGATACTGTTATATTACCATTTGTGGAAATATCTTGTGTTCTTTGTGTTTTCTTCCAGAATGATCTGATGTGTTGTTGGCAAAGAATCCACCAATCAAAAGATTGAAACAAAACTAATTTATTGTAAAACTATTAATTAAATGAAGTTCGCACTCTACTGAGCTACAGTTAATAGTAAAGTAATATTGAATCTGTCGAACAGTACTCAATAATCTAAATAGTTACTAACTACACTATGATCTCACCTCCTGTTAACTCTGTCTAGTCTAATCTAATCCTCTCCTAATGCTGTCACCATGTTTTCTCCTAACCTACTCCCAGAATTCCCTCCAGGTCTGACTTAAATACAGAGAAGCAGTGGCATCCTCCAGTGTTAACTTACATAGAGATGTAATAATTAACCCTTCACTAACCTGTCTATATACATATCATTACAGATACCAGCACTGGATTAAGGGAAAATTGCATCGGAGAGAAAGGCATTGATGCAGTAACTATTGCACCAAGGCTAGAAACTGTGCAGGAACTCGCTTCCATGTCCCCATATGGAACCAGGATTGCTAAAGCACAACAATATCTTCTGAATTTTGGCTGCCCAATAGTAAAACAATAAATTGACAGGATAGTCAACCTAGGCCAACATTTGCAGAAGGCAGCAGCACCAGAGGGAAAATATAGAATCAATGTCAGGAGGTATTTCATTGCACAGGGGGTGATCAACATCTGCAATATGTTGAGATCTGGCCTCAGGAGTCATCTGCAAATAATCCTGTAATAGGACAATATAATAGGTTGACATTCTGATTAAATAGACTGCAGAGTCTTTTTTTCATCTGAGCTAGCTTTGTGATAATGTGAGTGAGGTAGGTCAGAATGACAGTGGAGAGGTTACATTTGGCTTAGAACAGGGGAGGCAAAAAAGAGTAGGATTCAGCAAGTCATTGTAGAGGTATTCATACAAGGACAAAGTCTGTAATATTTTTCTACTCTCAAATCCTATTAATTTTTTATTCACTTTAATTGTAATACATTAAAGGGACATTTTTCTTGCTCTCATGAATTGCACAAAATATTAAATAAACAACTTGTAATCTTTATTAAGTCTCTTTGCAGAGCCAGATGAAAATCAGTACTGTGCTAAATATATATATTTGGCTCACTGCATGCCTAATATAGAAATGATTCATGAATTTGTCATTTAGTGAGGATTTTATAGCATTGACATAAACCGGTAGTGAAACAGTAGCTGATATACAATCCTCAGTATCAGCTTGTCTGGCACGATGAGATCACACACCATGGCATACGGTAGGTTGGGAAGCTCCATTTAAGAGTTAAAAAAGGTCTTGTGCAATTATGACAGCAGTTTGCTTGCAGTATTGAAAATAACAGTGATTTGATGTCTTGGAACCTATTTATGAAGGAATGTAACCATACTTTGATGAGCAAAGCTTCAAAATACTGGGAATTCACAGCAAGGCCTTGTGTGACTGTCTATGTGAAGTTTGCACTTTCTCCGCCTGGCTGTGTGGGTTTCCTCCGGGTTCTCCGGTTTCCTCCCACAGTCCAGAGATGTGCAGGTTAGGTGGATTGGCCATGCTAAATTGCCCCTTCGTGTCCAAAAGGTTAGGTGGGGTTACTGGATTACGGGGATAGGGAAGAGGCATGGGCTTGGGCAGGGTGCTCTTTCCAATTGTCAGTGCAGACTCGATGGGCTGAATGGCCTCCTTCTCCACTGTAATTTCTAATATTCTCCGATACCAACAATACACTACAGTTTTGACGGTACTTAAATTGCAACAAAATATTTACTGTTCAGGCATTAATTTATCTCTAATTTCCAGCATTTGTTGCTTTTTTTTTTAGCAGAGCTTCTTCGCGCAGAACGAGATCTGGATGCCATTTTTAAATGGCTTCCTCATCTCTTGATGTCTCCTACGCAACCCTTGGTCCCACCCAACTCACTTGTTGGGAGTCCTCGAGCCCCCACCTCCTCGCACCCCACCGTGTACTGCAGAAACGGCCCTAGGGTTGCTGGCGCCCCGGGCAAGCTGAACTTCGGCGCCTTTCGGGGGGGGGCTCCGTTCGCCGGGGGGAGGGCTCCGTTCGCCAGGGGGGGGGCGCCAGAGTGACCTGGTACATGATCGGGACCCACCGATCGGCGGGCCAGTCTCTCTGTCGGCAGGCCTCCTTTCTTCCACCGGCGAGCCTGGATCCATCCGCCATGTTTGTGCGGGGCGGCCACCACGCATGCGCTGGTTGGCACCGGCCCAACTGCGCATGCGCTGTGTCTCTGACGCCAGTCACGCACTCCTTGATGGTGCCCCCAGCACATGTCGCCCTGGGCGACTGCCCGAGTTGCCGGTACCTTGAGCCGGCTCTGGTGTGCTGGCAGGCTACCTCTGAGACACCAGGCCGGCAGTGCCAAGGTTCCCAGATGACACCAGCCGTGCCAGGATGCCACCCTGCCCAGAGCCAAACACCCGGGGCCCTGGAATCACCTGGGTGACCCCCCCCCCCCCGGTACCGTTTCACCCGGTTCGCGTTTGTGGTGAACAGTCTGTGGCTGGGGTCTCCTTCTTGAGGCCGATAGATGTTTGGTGGCCGATCAATTCAGTGTCAGCATGGCTAAGTGGGCGGGCGGGTGGGGGATGGTGGGGGCAGGGGGGTGTTACCCTTACCCACGGGGAGTGCGGGAAGGGGTGTTCTTATCTGCGGGAGGTGCAGGGTGGGGTGTTACCCTTATCCGTTGGGAGGGCAGGGTGGATATTAGCCTTACCAATGGGAGGTGTGGGTGTGTTACCCTTATCCATGAGGGATCAGGCGGGGGAGTGTTGCCATTATCCACGAACGGTGGGGGTTGTTGACCTTATCCATGGGGGGAGTGCGGGGGAGTTTGCCTTTTTCCATGGGGGGAGTGAGGGGAGGAGGTTGCCCTTATGCGTGAGAGGTGTTGTCCTTATCCATGTGGGGGGGAGGGATGTTGATGTTATGGGGGGGGCGGGGGGGGAGTGTTGCCCTTATCAATGGACGATATGAGGGTGTTACCCTTGTCCGTGGGATGTTGCCCTAATCCATGTTGGAAGGGGGGGGGGGGTGTTTCCCTTATCCATGGGGGTTTTTTGCCTTATCAGCGGGGGTGAATGTTACCCTTATCCACGGGCTGTGCACGGAGTGGGGGATGTTACCCTTATCCATGGGAGATGTGGGGAGGTAAGTTGTTTGCCTTATCCTTGAGGAGGATGTTGCCTTAATCTGTGGGATGGGGGGGGGGGGGGGAGGAGAGGGGGGGGGAGGAGAGAGGGGGGGGGGGAAAGAGGGGGCGGTGTTGCACTTACCGTGGAGGGTGCAGGGGCAGTAGAGATTTTCCTTATCCATTGGGGAGGTTGTGTTGCCCTTGTCCCTGGGGATTGTGGTGTGAAGGGTGCAGGAGGTGGTGTTGGCTTATGCGGATAGTGTTGTTGCGCTTATGTGGTGGGCTGATGTTCTCTGGGTTTTGGTGCCTGTATCGAGTGGGAGGCTTTTATTTAAATTGGAGATCAGGGCACCCTTTAGGTATATGGTATTTTAGGCT
Source organism: Scyliorhinus canicula (assembly GCF_902713615.1). NCBI lineage: Eukaryota > Metazoa > Chordata > Chondrichthyes > Carcharhiniformes > Scyliorhinidae > Scyliorhinus > Scyliorhinus canicula. The sequence continues at coordinate 69,160,714 of NC_052159.1, read as the reverse complement.
TTATTAAAAGGGCATTGAGTACAAGAGTAAGGAGGTCATGTTGAGCGTTGTATGAAATACCAGTTAGGCCTCATTTGGAGTACTGCATCCAATGCTGGACACCATTCTTGAGGAAGGATGTGATGGCATTGGAGAGAGTTCAGAGGAGATTCACAAGATTGATTCCAGGGATAAACAACTGTAGCTATGTGGATAGATTGGAGTGGTTGGGATTGTTTTCTTTAGAAAAAAAGTGTGGAGGAGACTTGATGGGGTATTCTAGATCTTGAGGGGTATGAACAGGGTAAATAGTGAAAAACTGTTCCCACACAAGAGAGCATCAAGAACTAGACAACGCAGATTCAAAATGGGAAGTAAAAGTGACAGGGGGAAAATTCTATTCCCCCAGAAGATGCTTGGAGTCTGGAATGAACTTCCTGAGTGGCGAGTGGATGCAGGATCGATTGAGGTATTCAAAAGGGAATTGGATTGCTATCTGTAAATAAAAAATGTGCAAAATACAGGGATAAGGAGGGGGAGTGGGACAAGGTGGAATGCTTTCAGCCACTGCAGATACAATGGACTCAATGGTCTCCTTCTGCACTGTAAAGATTTGTCATGATATGCAAACATGCAACAAATGAACACTCAGAATAGGACACAACCAATGGGCAGTCAGGACATTCAGAGGTGGCATCACCACAAGGGGGCATGACATAAACACTATAAAAGGGACATCTAGAGTGTTAGACAGGGTTGCTCAGCAGCATCACACGCCAGCCCGTGGCTTGGAAAGTGGTGAGTAGACATTGTGGCATTTCTCCAGTGATTGAAACATTATATGCAGAATTACAATGGAATTATTATCCTTGCATAATAATGCATTACGACAAAATTGTATTTGGCATTGCACTAAGGTTCTGTGGATCGAGAGTGAATGAGCAGCATCACTGACTGGAAATATTGCATCTCAAATCCCATAGATTTCACTTTGATTCCTGTTGGAGCTGTGCCAAGGTGGGACGTACTGGTACCTTCCTTCAGGTCTAGATGGGGAAAGCCTGATTTGGGTGTGTTCCTTATCGTCCTTAACAGTCAATAGAAGGGGACCATTGCACACTGTTAGTGTAAGCTGTTTTGTTCCGAGCAGTGATACAAGTCCAGGTTGAATGGAAGCTAAATAAAATCAGCATTTCATTTTATTCATGTATTAGTATTCAAATCTACAGTGCAGTTACTTTATTCACATAGCCCTGTTACAAACACGAGAAACAATTGTTGATATACTTCATATATCCATTACTAGTATTTGCACCTTTTAGTTCCAATGTTTGCACCATTAAGTATCGCATTAATATTGTTTTGCAACATCCTTATCCTCAAACTACCTTCTTTATTGACAATGACATTTTGATATTATGTGATGTGTTATGTGGCAGTGCACCAAATGTTTTTCAAATATCCAATGTGGAAAGAATCTGTTTTTAATTGTGAGCTTGTCTCCGTTAGTAGCCATATTGCCTCTTTGTCTGATGGTTGTGCCGGGAGATTGAAGTAAAAAAAAAAGATAGATTGACAATTTAGATCAGTCTTCTAGATGAAAATGTTAAATATCTTCCTGCTCAGCTGGATATTGAAGATCCCATGTCACTATTCAAAGAAGAGCAGGAAACCTTCTCGGTATCCTGGCCAATGTTACTATTTCTACTAACACCACCAGTGTTCTCTCATTGTTTAGTTATTTGATGTATGTGGGATCTTGCTATAGGAAAATTGATTTTCTCACCGAACTGAAATTGCACTTCAGAAAGTAATCTATTGCTCCTAAAGTACTTTGAGAAATCCTTGGGATGAGATAAGATGATCCTTAAATTCAAGTTCCTTTCTTGAATGCAATAGTGGTATTTTATTGAACAGAAACATTGCTGTCCACCTCCGTAGTTGTATCTATCTCAGGCAGTGTTGCCCTTGTAGTGTCCTAAGATTTACTGTGAGTACTCATGAATCAATCTAGCTATATGCTCAGAGGTTTAAATACTACAGTCACCATTCATCCTCTTCCTGTTGGTACAGTGTCACAGTTGGGTTTCTTTCTATCAAATTTGCCAAAGACACAAAATACCAATCATTGTTAATATGAAGAAAACTGCCATAACATCAGGAGGTTACAGACAGGTTAATAGATTAGACTGATGTCAAATAAAATAGTATGCAGAGATACGAGGCAATATATTTTGAGAGGAAGAATGAGATGAAACATCAAATGATAAAACTTATAAAAGGAGCAAGCAAGCAGAGAGATTTGGGAGTTCAGATATACCAATCTTTTGAAGTCGGAATCAAGCTGAAAAAGTGGAATTGTTTTTTTTTAAAGCTGATTTTTGCGATGTGAGGATAGGGGCTAAATTACAAAGCAGCCCTAAACCTATTTAAAACATTGTTTATGCCACAGTTAGATCACTTTGTCCAGTTAACATAACAGGCAATCAATGCATAGCACCAGCTTTATGCCTGGGCGGCCCATTGAAAATCTACCCCTTAAAGTTATCATCAGTACACTTCCTTCAAAAGTGCAATAAGATTAGAATTAGTTACACAACTATTTTAACTGACTGTCGGTATTGATTTTGAAAACTCACCACTATTCTTAGAATTCCCCCTACACCAAAAAGGGCCGACATTGTAAATGGTGAACAGGGATTCTCACTCCCTGACTCCGATGCAGGCTTCAGTGGGTGCTATTCAGGTCAAACTATATTTTCAAGTTATCCCCCGTGATAACCCATACCTTCACCAAAGATTTTATCTACTTACCACTTAGTAGCATCGATGTCCTGGGTCCTGCATTGCTAAGTAAGTAAAGTAGACTTTAGGAATAACCACTTCAGGTTAAGTTAAGTTATTTTATTATTATATTTTTTCTTTTAAAAGCTGCAAACACTTTTGTTACAGAAAGGTAAAAAGATCTTGCTTCTGGATCCTGCTGGTTGGTTGAAGGGACCTTCAGGCCCACCTTGACAACCAATCTTCTTTAAAGTCTGGTCTTCTTGAGATGTGTTTGCTGGTTAGCTCTGTTGCTGTTTCTTGTCGATCCCATGTATTGAGCTAGAAGAGCTGGCTCTGCTAGCTATCTCTCAGTTGACTCTGACTCCTGTTTAAATTCTAGTCTTCCTTAGATGTATAGCTGTTTAAGCTCGGCTGCTTGTCTCATATTTCCAATGACCAAGCTGTGAAAGCTGAATATGCTTCTCTTGTTCCTTCTCTCTCTGAGTTCTCCTCCCTGGGTTTATATTCTCTTTCTAACAATTATTAAGTTTTTATTACCTTATTGTCAATTAAATTATTTCACTTTGATTGTTGAAAAGTATCTTTGATCTAAACATTTTAATACAACTAAGTATTCATTTTGGGCATGATCTGATTACATTGTCCTTTGTGATGTTCAAAGTTCCTTTGTGATACTCAAAAAATGCTTTGGTTTCAAGAGTTATGTGACCATCAATTAACTCGAGACACGATAGGAAGTGAACTGTGACTTTAATAGACTTACAACTGAGCCTGCCTGCGACCAGAAGAACTGAGGGCAGACTCACAAGGCTGCAGCACTTTATACTTCCGGTAGTGGGAGGGCCATGGGCGGAGCCGAGGGTGGAGCCCTGTACAAGCTCCTCATCTCCCCCTGTGGGCAGAGCCGCGCAACGGCTCACAGACAGAGCCCACAAGGATACAATATTATACAGTGTGAATTACATGATGTACATTCACCACATTCACCCCCTGTAAAAAAAATCAAGTCCGGTGGGGGTGACGGGTCTACAGGTTGAGCCGGTCCGGTGGCCGAGTCATCCTTTGGATCGGCGGAGCACTGGGGTTGCAGCCTCTTCAGATAGCTGAGTGGTGACGGGCGGTGTGGATCTGAGGGTGGACTCCGGGGGTGGTTCGTTCAGAGCTTCGTTCCTGACCGTTGCGACGGGTGATGGGGGGGCGCAGGAAACCTGTAGGCATGGGGGCGCAGGGCGTGGGGGGCCGGGTGGGGTGTAGTGTGAGGGTACCTAGGCGGTGGTGGTGGTGGTGGATCCTGCAGGCGCCAGGTCCCGGAGGGAAACGGTGTCCTGACGGCCGTCAGGGTGTTCTCTAAATGCGTAGTGAAAATGAAAATCGCTTATTGTCACGAGTAGGCTTCAATGAACTTACTGTGAAAAGCCCCTAGTCACCACATTCCGGCGCCTGTCCGGGGAGGCTGGTACGGGAATCGAACCGTGCTGCAGGCCTGCTTTAAAAGCCAGCGATTTAGCTCAGTGAGCTAAACCAGCCCCTGTTGGGTTTGAGTGTAGCAGTACACAGAACACAGAACAGTACAGCACAGAACAGGCCCTTCGGCCCTCGACGCTGTGCCGAGCAATGACCACCCCACTCAAACCCACGCAACCCGCACACCCGCAACCCAACAATCCCCCCATCAACCTTACACTATGGGCAATTTAGCATGGCCAATCCACCTAACCCGCACATCTTTGGACTGTGGGAGGAAACCGGAGCACCCGGAGGAAACCCACGCACACACGGGGAGGACGTGCAGACTCCACACAGACAGTGACCCAGCCGGGAATCTAACCTGGGACCCTGGAGCTATGAAGCATTGATGCTAACCACCATGCTACCGTGAGGCCCCAAAATGAAAATGGCTTATTGTCACAAGTAGGCTTCAAATGAAGTTACTGTGAAAAGCCCCTAGTTGCCACATTCCGGTGCCTGTTCGGGGAGGCTGGTACGGGAATTGAACCGTGCTGCTGGCCTGCCTTGGTCTGCTTTAAAAGCCAGCGATTTAGCCCAGTGAGCTAAACAGCCCCTTTCTACTTGTGGGTCCGTTTTATGTGTCCGGACGTGCTTCCGGAGGAAAACCAAATGGGAGCAAAGCCCCCGTGGCCCTTTGATATCAATGCTCAGGTGTTCAAAGGGCCGGGAAGCCTTTACCAGGTGGGCCCTGTCTGGTCTATAGAAGTGCGGTTTGCAATCCGCGCAGATTGGGCAATCCCTGGTGATGGCTTTTACCTCCTCGGTGGAGAAAGGCAGATTTTGGGCTTTGATGTAGTGGGTGAGCTGGGTGACCCCACCGGGTGGCAGAGGTCGTTGTGGATAGCCTTTAATCGGACGTCTTGCATGCTGGCGCATGTGCCGCGGGACAGGGCATCAGGGGTCTCGTAGAGCTTCCTCGGCCGATATATGATGTCGTAATTATAGATGGAGAGTTCGATCCTCCACCTCAAGATTTTATCGTTTTTTATTTTGCCCTTTGCGAGTTGTCGAACATGAAGGCAACCCATCTCTGGTTGGTGATGAGGGTAAACCTCCTACCTGCGAGGTAGTGCCTCCAGTGCCGTACGGCTTCCACAATGGCTTGGGCTCCTTTTTCGACTGAGGAGTGTCGAAGATCTGAAGCGGAGAGGGTTTGGGAGAAGAAAGCTACTGGTCTCCCTGCCTGGTTCAGAGTGGCGGCGAGAGCGACCTCTGAGGCATCGCTCGCCACCTGAAAGGGGACGGATTCATCCACCGTCCGCATGGCGGCTTTGGCGATGTCCTCCTTGATGCCGTTGAAGGCCTGGCGGGCCTCTGCTGACAGTGGGAAGAGTGTGGTCTTAAATAGTGGGTGGGCTTTGTCCGCATACTGGGGGACCCACTGGGCGTAATAGGAGAAGAATCACAGGCACCAATGAGGGAGAGGGAGTTGTAAGAGGGGTCCGGGTCGGGGCCCAGGACTCCGTTTTCCATGACATAGCCGAGGATGGCTAGTCTGGTAGTGCGGAAAACGCATTTCTCCTTACTGTAAGTGAGATTGAGTTTCTGGGCGGTTTGGAGAAATCGGTGGAGGCTGGCATCGTGGTCCTGCTGGTCATGGCCGCAGATGTTGATGTTATCCAGGTACGGAAACGTGGCCCGCAGCCCGTACTGGTCCACCATTCGGTCCATTGCTCGTTGGAACACCGAGAACCATTCGTGACGCCAAAGGGGACCCGGAGGAAATGGAAGAGGTGGCCATCTGCCTCGAACGCCGTGTAGTGGCGGTCCTCCGGGCGGATTGGAGCTGGTGGTATGCAGACTTCAGATCCACCGTAGAGAATATGCGGTACTGGGCGATCTGGTTGACCATGTCTGCAATTCTGGGGAGGGGGTACGCATCGAGGTGCGTGAACCGGATAATGGTCTGGCTGTAATCAACCACCATCCGGAACTTTTCCCCGGTCTTGACGACCACCACCTGAGCTCTCCAGGGGCTGTTACTGGCCTCTATGACTCCCTCACGTAGGAGCCACTGGACTTTGGCTCTAACGAATACTCTGTCCTGCAGGCTGTACCGCCTGCTGCGAGTGGCTACTGGTTTACAGTTAGCCGTTAGGTTAGCGAAAAGTGGAGGGGGGGGTCAATTTTTAGAGTTGCTAAGCTGCATATCGTGAGGGGGGTAGGGGTCCGCCGAAGCTGAGTGTGAGGCTCCTGAGATTACACTGAAAATCGAGCCCATGTAAGAGTGGGGCACAGAGGTCTGGGAGTACGTACAGCTGGAAATTAGAGTAGCTGGCGCCCTGTTAATGTCGCAATGGTGCGCCCTTGTATTTTAACCGAGTGCGACCCCGAGGCAAGGGAGATAGTTTGCCGTGCTGGGAAGATAGGGAGCGAACAGCGTCTTACCAGGTCAGGATGTACGAAGCTCTCGATGCTCCCGGAGTCGAAGAGGCATGGTGTCTTGTATCCGTTGACTTGAAAGGACATCATCGAGCTCCTGAGGTGCTTCGGACGCGACTGGTCCAAAGTGACTGCATTGAGTTGCGGGTAGTTGGTGGCTTGATCAGCAGTGCTGGAGTGGCCCCGTGATGACTGTCCGCGGAGGTCGTAGTCGCGAGGTGAACTTCGGGTGATGGCCAAGATGGCGGCCCCCGTTGATCACACGTGGCGGGCGATGATGAAGATGGTGCCCAAGATGGCGGCCCCCATGACTCGCACATGGCCGGCCACGTGGGGGAGGATTGCCAAGATGGCGGCCGCAGCTGCTGCAGGTCGCGTTGCGGGCCGGGCAGTGATGCCATGGGTGCTGGGGCTGACCACAAAAATGGCAAGCTGGTGCTCCATAGTGGGTGGGCGGCCGCGCGGCGCAGGCCTGGGGCAGTCGCTGGTCGGGGGTCCACGATGGGGTTGCTTTGTCTGCGGGGAACGAGTTGTGACTTTGAAACGCGACATCCATTGAGGTTGCTAGCGCTACCGTGTCCTCCAAGTTCTGAGCACCTTTTTCAAGGAGTCGCTGGCGCACATAATTAGACCGAACCCCAGCAACGTACACATCACGGACAGCGAGTTCCATATGCGGGGACGCAGTTACAGCCTGAAAGTTACATTCCCGTGCAAGGGCTTTTAAATCATGCAGGTAGTCCTCTAGCGGGGCGCTGGCGGCGGGTAGCAAAAGTATGCCGCGCGTAGACCTCGTTTACAGGCCGCATGTATAATCGGTTGAGCACAGCGAGGGCCTCTGTGTACAAGTCGGTACTGTTGAGTTGCGTAGAGATGCGATGGCTCACCCGTGCGTGCAGTAGGCTGAGTTACTGCTCATCTGTAGTAGCGGAGGTAGTCGATGTAGCCAGGTAGGCCTTGAAACACCGAAGCCAGTGTAGATAGATTTCCTTCGCCTCTGCAGCCTGCGGGTCGTGTTCTAGTCGATCAGGTTTGAGGGCTGATTCCATAGTAGTTTTCTTAAGTCTATTAAATTGATGTGACCATCAATTCATTTGAGACACGATAGGAAGTAAACTGTGGCTTTAATAGACTTATAACTGAGCCTGCCTGCGACTAGAAGAACTGAGGGCAGACTCACAAGGCTGCAGCACTTTATACTTCTGGTAGTGGGAAGGGCCATGGGTGGAGCCCTGTACAAGCTCCTCATCTCCCCCTGTGGGCAGAGCCGCGCAACGGCTCACAGAAAGAGCCCACAAGGACACAATACTATACAGTATGAATTACATAAGAACATAAGAACTAGGAGCAGGAGTAGGCCATCTGGCCCCTCGAGCCTGCTCCGTCATTTAATTAGATCATGGCTGATCTTTTGTGGACTCAGCTCCACTTTCCGGCCCGAACACCATAACCCTTAATCCCTTTATTCTTCAAAAAACTATCTATCTTTACCTTAAAAACATGTAATGAAGGAGCCTCAACTGCTTCACTGGGCAAGGAATTCCATAGATTCACAACCCTTTGGGTGAAGAAGTTCCTTCTAAACTCAGTCCTAAATCTACTTCCCCTTATTTTGAGGCTATGTCCCCTAGTTCTGCTGTCACCCACCAGTGGAAACAACCTGCCCGCATCTATCCTATCTATTCCCTTCATAATTTTAAATGTTTCTATAAGATCCCCCCTCATCCTTCTAAATTCCAACGAGTACAGTCCCAGTCTACTCAACCTCTCCTCATAATCCAACCCCTTCAGCTCTGGGATTAACCTAGTGAATCTCCTCTGCACACCCTCCAGCGCCAGTACGTCCTTTCTCAAGTAAGGAGACCAAAACAACACAATACTCCAGGTGTGGCCACACTAACACCTTATACAATTGCAACATAACTTCCCTAGTCTTAAACTCCATCCCTCTAGCAATGAAGGACAAAATTCCATTTGCCTTCTTAATCACCTGTTGCACTTGTAAACCAACCTTCTGTGACTCATGCACTAGCACACCCAAGTCTCTCTGAACAGCGGCATGCTTTAATATTTTATCGTTTAAATAATAATCCCGTTTGCTGTTATTCCTACCAAAATGGATAACCTCACATTTGTCAACATTGTATTCCATCTGCCAGACCCGAGCCCATTCACTTAACCAATCCAAATCCCTCTGCAGACTTCCAGTATCCTCTGCACTTTTCGCTTTACCACTCATCTTAGTGTCATCTGCAAACTTGGACACATTGCCCTTGGTCCCCAACTCCAAATCATCTATGTAAATTGTGAACAATTGTGGGCCCAACACGGATCCCTGAGGGACACCACTAACTACTGATTGCCAACCAGAGAAACACCCATTTATCCCAATTCTTTGCTTTCTATTAATTAACCAATACTCTATCCATGCTACTACTTTACCCTTAATGCCATGCATCTTTATCTTATGCAGCAACCTTTTGTGTGGCACCTTGTCAAAGGCTTTCTGGAAATCCAGATATACCACATCCATCGGCTCCCCGTTATCTACTGCACTGGTAATGTCCTCAAAAAATTCCACTAAATTAGTTAGGCACGACCTGCCTTTTACAAACCCATGCTGCGTCTGCCCAATGGGACAATTTCTATCCAGATGCCTCGCAATTTCTTCCTTGATGATAGATTCCAGCATCTTCCCTATTACCGAAGTTAAGCTCACTGGCCTATAATTTCCTGCTTTCTGCCTACCTCCTTTTTTAAATAGTGGCGTCACGTTTGCTAATTTCCAATCCACCGGGACCACCCCAGAGTCTAGTGAATTTCGGTAAATTATCACTAGTGCATCTGCACCAAGACATGATGTACAAAGAGGTGTTACTTTTAATTTCTGTCATTTGAACAGTTTAATTTCCCAATTGACCCAGCTCATAACTTTGCCTTTGATTTTGACTTTAAATTATGTTTCTCATAGACAGGTTGTCTCCAATTTTCTTAAATTTACTTGATGTTAGTAGAATTTCACACTTAGAAATGACATCAAATTCAACTGAACATCATCCATCCTTTCCAGCTGTTTACTCGAGGCTCTGGTTTTAAGGGTTTAATGCCCGGTTTCAGGGGCAGTTTTTGAACAAGCTTGTGCAGGAAGGCAGAAGGAAGGTGGGGAATATCTAAGGCCCAGAATAAAGCCTCCGGGAAGAAGAGGGAGAGTGAATGTTCACCATCGAGTGAATGGGTCAGCCCGGCAGCAGGAAAGATGGTGGAGGCTGGATCGCTGGGTGGGACGACGCCCTTCACAGTGGAAACTCTGATCGAGGTGATGGCCAGAGAATTTGAGAAGCAGTTCATGAAGTAGATGGAGGTGCTGTGAAAGGAGATGATGGCTGCGATGAAGGAGTGGGTGGAGGAGGCGATTGTCCCAGTGAAGGCGGCGGTGTCGAAGACATCGGCTGAGGTACGGAAGCAAGGAGAGAAGCTGAAAGGGGTGGAGGAGACTTTGTCACTGCACAGTAACCAATTCATATCGATGGTTGAGGAGTTGCAGAGGGTGGTGGAGGCCAACAAAGGACTCAGAGCCAAGGTGGAGGATCTGGAGAACAGGTTGAGGCAGCAAAGCATATGAATTGTGGGTTGCCTAAGGGGGTGGAGGGCCCAAGGCCGAGTGAATACTTCACAAAGATGTTGGCAGAGCTGTTGAGAGAGAGGGAAGAACCGTCCCAATACAAGCTGGATAGGGCTCATCGGTTGCTCAGGCTCAAGACCCGAGCCGCCAAGGGCAGTTATAATTTGCATTCATAGGTTTTGTGTCAAGGAGAAGGTCCTGAGTTGGGCGAAGCAAAGGCGTGAAGTGAAGTGGGAAGGCCTTGATATTTGAATATAATGGGAATTGATGTGGAGCTGGTGAGAAGGCGGGCAGCCTTCGGAAGGGTAAAGGCAGCACTGTATAGCAACGGCGTGAGGTTTGGGGTGGTCAACCTGGCAAAGCTGAGGGTGACCTACAACTTGAGAGACTTATACTTCGAGACAGCAGAGGCAGCAGATGCGTTTGTGAAGGCCGAAGGACTGGGGCTGAAATGAGGGATGGGACTGAGATTTGGACTTGGACTGAGGGGAGGGGCAGGTGTGCTCAGCCTTTATTTCTCGTTTTGGGTTGTTTTTTTTTACTTGTGACAGGAATAGTTGGGTTTTCGGGTTGGTTGAATGGGAAAGGAGAGTTTACCTTTGTTGAAGTCTACAATTGGGTACAATTATTTGTGGTTGGGTTATGGCCGTTTTCTGGGGAGCGGTTATTGCACTGGTTTTGTTTGTCTTTGTTTTCTGGGATTGGATTGGGGGAGAGGATTGAGAGGAGTGGTCCTCGGCAGGTGCTTCCACACTAGCAAGTGAAGGTGTGGTGGGGGTGAGGGCCACGGCTGTTAGAAGCTGGTCAAACAGGTTTTGGTTGCCTGGGAGATGTGAAAGGTGGAGGGATGGGATCAATATTGGGAGAAGTGCCCCCCACCCCCACCCCAACCAACGGAAATTCCAACCTGTAAGCAGACATTTTTAAAGGTTGGATTTGCGGGTTGTGATCTCCTAACTCTGCCACCCAACCCAGTGGCAAAATTTGGGCCTTGATGTTTATTGCAAGGGGAAGTTAACATAATATAAAGGGACTTAGTTAGACTGCATCTGGAGTACTGTGTACAGTTTGGGTCTCCTCAAGAGAGGATACAATTGCAATAGGAGAAGTTCAGAATAGTTTCACTTGACTGATTTCTGGGATGAAGGGGTTATGAGACAATATTGAGCAGGTTGAGTCATTGGAATTTAGAAGAATGAGATGTGATCTTATTGAAACAGACAAGGTCTTGAAGGGACGTGACAGGGTAGATGCTAAGAGGTTATTTTCCTTTGAGAGGGAGCCCAGAGCTAGGAAACACAGTTTAAAAATTAGGGGCTCCCATTTATGACTGAGATGAGGAAAAAGATAGAGGGTTGTTAGTCTGTGGAATTCTCCTCCCCAGTGAGTAATCATAGAATCACTGCAATGCAGCAGGAGGCCATTCAGCCCATCAAGTCTGCACCGACCTGCCGAAAGCGCACCCCTACCTAGACCCAGTCCCCCACCCTATCCCTGTAACCCCACCTAACATTTGGACACAAAGGGGTAATTTATCATGGCCAATCCACCTAACCTACACATCTTTGGATTGTGGGGCGAAACCGGAGCACCCAGAGAAAACCCACACAGACACGGGGAGAATGTGCAAACTCCACACAGACAGTTACTCAAGGTCAGAATCAAACCCGGGTTCCTGTAGCTATGAGGCAGCAGTACTTGCCACTGTGCTGCCACTACAGCAGCAAAAGCTGGATTATTGATAATATAGAAGGCCTAGTTGGATAGATTTTTGATTGACAAGGTAGTTGAGGGTTATGGGAGGGCAGATGGGAAAATTGAGTTAAGGTCACAATCAGATCATCCATGATCTTATTGAATGATGAAGCAGGCTCAAGAGGCCGAAACCTCCGCTCATAATTCTTGTGTTCTTATGTATGACTTCAACCAATGGTGTGTTCCAACCTGCACTTCCCTAGCCCTGACTCCTAGTGACTTCAATTTAGCTGAAGATCTCATTAAACCTTGGTCCAAACATGGGCAAGAGAAATTGAGGGCCCTTGACATTGAGGCAGCATTTGATTGAGTGTAGCATCAAGGAGCCCTAGTCAACTTGAAGTCACAGAGTCGGGGAAAACTCTCCATTGATTGGAGTCATACCTGGCATAAAGGAACATAGTTGCGGTTGTTGAAGGCCAATCATCTTAGTCCCAGCATATCACTGCAGGAGTTCCTCAGGGTAGTGTTCTAGGCCCAACCATCTTCAGTTGCTTCATCAATGACCTTCCCACTATCATAAGGTCAGAAGTGGGGATGTTCGCTATTCAGAACTATGTACAACTCCTCAAATGCTGTAGCAATCGGTACAAGCATAATGCTCAGGCTAGGGCTGACCAATGATAAGTTACATTCTAGCCGGTTATGACCATCTCGAACAACATTCAATGGCATTACCATCACTTAGTTCCCCCACTATCACCTGATGAAGGAGCTGCGCTCCGAAAGCTAGTGATTCGGAACAAACCTGTTGGACTTTAACCTGGTGTTGTAAGACTTCTTACTGTGCCCATTCCAGTCCAGCACCGGCATCTCTACATCATGTTCCCAACTATCAACATCCTGGGTGTTACCATTCACCAGAAACTGAACTGGACCAGCCATATAAATACTGTGGCTCCAAGAGGGGTCAGAAGCTGGGAATTATGCAGGGACTATCACATCTCCTGACTCTCTAGAGCCTGTCCACCAATACTCCAACAACACTCCAATACAGGACATATCCAGGGATGTTAATATTGGAACGTTTTTTAAAAGATAGCAAAATGTCTTTATTAATGGTGTACATTTTGCCTTCACTAAAGTTCAGGACCTGACTGCACTTTATCCTTCCCATCAAACTTAACTACATCCAAGACACTAAACTTCTCTTCCCCAGCCATCCTTCAATTTAATGTAATTAACGACAAAGTGGTTAACATGAGCATCCAGCCAAAGTAACTATAGCTGTAGACAGCTGGATAAAGATTTTTGAACTAATCAATTTTTGAAAACATCTGCAGCCTTGGGATCAAACTAACTAGACATTAGTCATCCTCGCTGTCTTTACCAGGTTTCACTCAAATGTTCATTCAGTTCCGCATTCTTCCATAATGAAATACCACTGATTCATGCACCTTCTCCCCTGTAGTCTCTCGTTTCCCATCCTTTGCTGGCTCCTTTGAATCTTTTTTCATGCCCCCGTATTCTCACATCTTCCACTTCCTTAATTTCACCATAATCTTGGTATGCGAAATCCACTTGCCCAGGATCCTCTGGATTCAGAGATTCTCTTTTTGCCAGCTACCTGACCACACCATGGGCGGGATTCTCCGACCCCCCCGCCGGGGGGCGGCGTGAATCCCGCCCCTGCCGGCTGCCGAATTCTCTGGCGGCGGAGATTTGGCGGAGCCGGGAATCGCGCCGCGCCGGTCGGAGGTCCCTCCCCCCGGCGATTCTCCGGCACGTGATGGGCCGAAGTCCCGCCCGTTCTATGCAGGTCCCGCCGATGTAAATTGGAGTTGGTCTCTTACTGGCGGGACCTGGCGGCACAAGCGGGCTCCGGGTCCTGGGGGGAGGGGGAGGTGCGGGGCGATCTTGGCCTGGGGGGGTGGCCCCACGGTGGCCTGGCCTGTGATCGGGGCCCACCAATTCGCGGGCGGGCCTGTGCCATGGGGGCACTCCGTGCCGGCCGTGTAAGCCTCCGCGATGGCTGGCGCGAAGGTGAACCCCCCCCCACCCCGCGCATGCACGGGGATGACGTCAGCAGCCACTGACGCTCACGCGCATGCGCGGACCCGCGCCGGCCGGCGGAGTCCCTTCGGCCCCGGCTGGCGCGGTGCCAAAGGCCTTCCACGCCGGCCGGCGGGGCGCAAACCACTCTGGAGCCGGCCTAGCCCCTGAAGGTGCGGAGGATTCCATAGCTTTGGGGCAGCCCGACGCCGGAGTAGTTCCCGCCAATCCACTGCGCCGTTTCTGCCCGCCCCGCCGATTCCCGGAGAATCCTGCCCCATGACTTTCTGGTTGTGTCCTGTCTACACCATCTGCCCTGCTGCTTGCTGGTTTCAATGGCTTGTAAACCAGAAAGAAGTCTTACAACACCAGGTTAAAGTCCAACATGTTTGTTTCAAACACGAGCTTTCGGAGCACTTCTCCTTCCTCAGGTGAAAGAGCAGTGCTCCGAAAGTTAGTGTTTGAAACAAACCTGTTGGACTTTAACCTGGTGTTGTAAGACTTCTTACTGTGCTCACCCCAGTCCAACGCCAGCATCACCACATGTTGGAAAACAGAAACACTGTCAGACTCATGAGTAAAAGAGGAAGTGAAGCTTTCTTCCACATCCATGGTACATTTTTCTTTTCTGTTTCCTCATGCTGTCCAAGAACCGTAAGCCATTGCTGTATTCTTCTTACTGCTAGTTTCAGGAACATCTTCCATTTCAAATTTGGTCCAGCGTTCCGGATGGAGAAGGTAGTCTGGGACAGACTTTTTTTATATGAGATACTGCTGTGCTCTCCTCTGGGAGACTCCCCAGTAACCTGCCTCTTTGAAGAACTGCCCTACTTTCCTGGAGGAACCTCCCCTATCACTTTTCTGTAACGAGCTCGATTTGGTGGCAGCTTAAATTCTCTGTCAATTAAGATGTTGACCCTGGACTGAAGTGCATCAAATTTTACTTCATTCTCTAAACTACTGAATATATACATTTTTTTAAAATGTATTTTATTACAAACATGTATCAAAACAAGTTACAGCAAATAAATGAAATGTTATGAAATGAGAATCGCTTATTGTCACAAGTAGGTTTCAAATGAAGTTACTGTGAAAAGCCCCTCGTCACCATATTCCGGCGCCTGTTCGGGGAGGCTGGTACGAGAATTGAACCATACTGCTGGCCTGCCTTGGCTTGTTTTCAAAGCCAGCGATTTAGACCTGTGCTAAACAGCCTGAAAATATACTTCCCAGCAATCAACTGTACAGTATGTACAGATTTTCCCCCTTTTTCACCCTCCCACCCCGCGACGAAGAGCCCCTCAAACACGGTCACAAATGTCCCCCACCTTTTCATAAACCCCCCTGCAAAGCCCCTTAACTCATACTTTATCTTCTCCAACCGCCGGAAGTCATACAGGTCACCCTACCATGCTGCTATCTCCAGTGACGATGCTGACCGCCAATCCATTAAAATTTGCCAGCGTGCAACAGATAGGCATAGGCCACAACATCGGCCTTCCTCCTCTCCATGAGCTCCAGCTTCTCTGAAATTCCAAATATCACCACCAAAGGGTCCGGGCCCACTCCCTCCTCCACTATCCTGGCTAAGACCTTGAACATTCCCACCCAGATTCTTCCCAATTGTTCACAACTCCAAAACATGTGAGCCTGTGATTCGCTGGCCCCCGCCCACACCTCTCACACTCCCTGAAAGAACCCACTCATTCTCGCCCGAGTCATATGCACCCTGAGCACTACCTTAAACTGTATCAGATTCATCTTTGCACAAGAGGAGATCACGTTTATCCTAATCAGTGCCTCACTCCATACTCCCCAGTTGATCTCCCCTCTCAACTCCCCTTCCCATTTCTCCTTGATCTTCACCACCCGCTCGCCTCCCTGCTACCCCAGCCACTTGTATATATCCCCAATTCTTCCCTCCCCTTCCCCATCCGGAAGCAGCTGCCGCTCTAGCAGGGTGTATCCCAGCAACCTCAGGAACCCCCTCCAGACCTTTCGAGCAAAGTCCCTAATCTGCAGATACCTGAACTTACTACCCCTCAGCAGCTCTACCCTCTCCCTTAGCTCTTCCAGACTGGCGAACCCTTCCTCCAAATACAAATCCCTCACCTTGATCAGCCCAACTTCCCTCCACCTCCTGTATACATTATCCACCCCCCTCCCCCCAACGCACCGGCTCAAACCCATAATTCTTGCACAGCGTCGTGAGCACCAACATCCCTTCCACCCTAAAATGCCTCCTCATCTGTTTCCATATCTTCACCATGGACTGCACCACCAGGCTCCCTGAAAACCTACTCGCAGTCATTGGCAATGCTGACGTCATCATAACCCTCAAACTAGATCCCTTACAAGATTCCTCCTCCATCCTAACCCACTCTACCCCTTCTCTTTCCCACCACTGCCGCACCTTGTCCACGTTCGCTGCCCAATAATAATGAAGCACGTTTGGCAAAACCAACCCCCACTGCTGCGTCTGCCTCTGTAGCAGGGTCCTCCCCACCCTCAGCACCTTCCCCGCTCATACAAAGTCCAAAATGATCGTGTCCACTTTCCGAAAAAAAGGCCTTTGGTATTACGATCGGGAGAGCCTGAAAGATAGTAAGAACCTCGCAGAATATTCATTTTCACCACTTGGACCCTCCCCGCCGATGTTAAATACAGTGTATCCCACCTCTTAAGATCCTCCCTGGCCTTGTCCACCAGCTTCATTAAGTTCCACTTATACTGAATATATTCTGACTACGAAAAGAGAAAGTGGAACTGGTTCTGCGTAGCTGAAAGAGTTGTGATAAAGGTCTGTTTTCAACAGTAGATACAGAATGATTTGACGTGTAGTTGCACTATGGTCCCACCCCATCGGCAAGTGAGTCATCTGGGGGCCGGGGATCTGGATCAGATTCATCAAGAGGTCACTAGGAATGAAACGACTGCAGATTGGTCTCAGTCAGTGTCACCAAGTGATACTGTATCACTGGATAACCTGGTTTCAAGATTAGAGTCTTTTAGAAGCAAGATATCCGTGGAAACCATGTTGGTTTCTCTGTCAGCCGTTTTATTGCAATATTGGAATGTTGTCTTCAGATGGCACTACAGCAAACAATTGCTTCCCGATGTCCAGGCAGCTCAAAGCTTTCTTCTGATACTGGACTCATTCTCATTTCCTTCTCGGTCTGACAAAGCTACCAGCGTCCTGAGCACTCACACCAGATTCCAAGTAATGGACAGAATACTGTTTAACTCTAAAAGGATGGTGGATCTGTATTCATTGAGCTGTGATTCCGAGTCCATGTCCCTCTAGTTCCGAAGCAGCCTGGTTCCCAGGTAATAATCTGGTCACCACCATACCTTCTCCCTCTTCTGTCATTCCGATAGTGGAGTCTTGGCCATTGGATGGAAGGTACAATTCTATAAGTATGACAAGGCCAGGCTTTGCTCACTACTCTATGGCAAAGCTCCCCTCATTTTGGCACAAGTCCCCAGAGGTTACGATTGAGGACTTTGCAGGGTTAACACAGTGCGTATACCTTTGCCTTGTTCGGTACCCAGGTCAATGTTGGGTGGTCCATCCAAATTTGTTCTTACTGAAATTTTTAAATAGCATTTTCATACATTGAGTGGCTTGTTAGCCGTTTTCAGAGGGCAGTTAACCAGATTGTTGCAGTCTGGAGTCACTTACAGACCAGATTAGGTAAGGACAGAAAATTTCTTCCCTAAAGGGCATTGGTGAACCAGATAGACTTTTACATGTAGTTTCATATAGATGCTAGAATTTTATTCCAGATGTATTTAATTAGCTAAATGCAAATTTCCTCCAGTTCTTTGAGATTTGAATTTGTATCTTCAAATCAATAAACCGGTTTTTTGAATTACTCAACCACTAACATAACCACAATGTGGTTGCACCATATTTAAGATTTAGTTCTGGTACTTTGGGGTAAATGACCCAATGCTGAATCCTCGCATGCTGATTATTGTGCCTGTAGTAGTTTTCTGTTATTAAATAGTTCTTGGTCCCCAAATTTCCTGGTTTTGTTTGCTGCAAATGTGCTATCACATGATGCAGTGGCACAGAATTTGGTGTGCAAGCCAGACACACTGTGTGGAATTTTATGGTTGGGCAGTGGGTGGAAATAACTGGGCGGCTCTCCAGCTCTTGCTCAATCCTGTGGTGAACTGGCTGGTAGGACTCCACAAGAACTTGATGCAAGATAGCCAAACCATCCATTCATCAGCAATAACAGAGGAATGCTCAAGAACATGGTGTAGTGATGACCCTCCTGTGGGCCCTCCTCCAGGCTATCATTGAAAGGCAGGACATTCTATTCCTGTGGGATGGCAAAAGGTGCCATCCTCATCTGATAAAAAAAGCCTGGGTGGAGGTGGCAGAGGAGGTCACCTGTAGGCATGGCTACAGTGCAGAAAAAGGGTGAGCAACCTTTAGTGTTCTGTGAGAATGAGTGTGAGTGTGCATTCCAACTGTAAATGTGCCCATACAACTGTGGAAGTGCATGCACATGATGAGTGTTTATT
Organism: Scyliorhinus canicula; assembly: GCF_902713615.1. Taxonomy (NCBI): domain Eukaryota; kingdom Metazoa; phylum Chordata; class Chondrichthyes; order Carcharhiniformes; family Scyliorhinidae; genus Scyliorhinus; species Scyliorhinus canicula. Next base: position 69,142,152 of record NC_052159.1, on the reverse strand, counting down.
TTGTCTACCAAAGAAGTGAATAAATGGTTTCTGAGCTGGCTGAAGGAGCCTCGGCACATTACAAGACTCTGGAGGACCTGGAATGTAATGGTTGGGATATGATCCACAGTACAACAGCACTGAAGATTGTGGTTACCTGAGGGGGTAATCCATCCAGATATGGAACTCATCATTCTCCCATTACCGTTGCAGGATAAGAGGGTCCACCATGCCTTTAAATGGTCAAGGATAGGTGGAGAGTGCCAAACCTGGCAGTGTTGATGAAGATGGAAAAATACATCCTGGATCTGACCTGTCATCAAGGGACCAGATTAGTTGGAATAGGAGAGGCTGGAGTTGGTGAGTTTCCTAAGGATCCTGTATTAGCAATGGGGGTGAGGGAGTGTTACTGGGATGGGTGTTGGGATGAGTGTGTGTGTGTGTTACAGTGGGTAGAAATGATGACCTCCGAGGCAAGTGTGATCTGTTGTGAAGCTCTGTCTGAGATGCAACTACGTTTACCCAGTCTTCCTTTTTATTATTCATTAGCACTCACCTGTCTTATTCCCTCAGTCATCAGTCCCTTAAGGAAGCAGCATTAACCTCTTAGGAAGAGCAGCTGAACCCATAGGGAGCACTGTTCCACCTTTGCTCTGCACCAAGCACCAGCTTAGGTACTGGCACCCCATTGGGTTTACATGTGTTGGCTGGACCCGAAGCACCAACTGGGGTCAGCATTACACAATCGGCGCACCAGCTGTCCAAGGTTGTGAAAGTCCATTCTCTGAGGAGTGGAGGAGACCTCAGGAAGATGCTGAGCCCCAGAGGGGCGACAAGCTCCAAAGTCATCAATGAGGTGCCGGGCTTTGGCTGTCTAATGGATGGAGTGGAGAACTGGTAGAGCTTCTAGAGGGTATACACTCCCTGGCAAGGATTGCAGTGCTGGGAGCATACTTAAATTCTGCTGATTATGATTATTGTTGCCGCTAATATGTTCTAGTCATCATCCTCTATTCCTTTCCTTTTGCTTTAATGAATGTTTTTACTTTCTCAATTCCAGCATTGATCTCTAATCTTTCATATAGGGGCTGGTTTAGCACACTGGGCCAAATAGCTGGCTTGTATTGCAGAACAAGGCAGCAGCACGGGTTCAATTCCCGTACTGGCCTCCCCGAACAGGCGCTGGAATGTGGCGACTAGGGGCTTTTCACAGTAACTTCACTGAAGCCTACACACTGGGCTAAATAGCTGGCTTGTAATGCAGAACAAGGCAGTAGCCCGGGTTCAATTCCTGTACCGGCCTCCCCGAACAGGCGCTGGAATGTGGTGACTAGGGGCTTTTCACAGTAATTTAATTGAAGCCTATTTGTGACAATAAGTGATTATTTTTATTATATTATTATAGAGATCACTGATTTCAATGGGAATGAAAATCCAGCAGTTTTTATAATGGACATTGACCCAGAACATTAGTTTTACACCTGGGTGGCAAGCTGAAAATCTGCCTAAGTGTATAAACCTCTCAGTCAGTGAAAGGAGAGAATGTGCACCTTTTATTCAACAGTATAGGAGACTTTCCCTTTATAATGTCAAGACTTGAATTTTCATAATGATCTGCCTTCTTTCCTGGACTCCTAAGAAGCTGTTTTGTAGTTTGGTTCAGTTTGATGGTGTACAGTTCTGTTTTCCTTCCATGTTCTTCAGGGGAAAAAAAATCTTCTGATTATTTAGATTAATTGCCATTAATTATCTTGATAATTCGAATGATCAAAAACTGGTTAAATGGAACAGCACTCTTTCAACAGCTGAAGTTTTCCATTACAGGCTCCTCAGGATTCTGTCAACTGTAAGTTGGTTTATTGGCCTTAACCTTGTACCAGATAATTTGCCTGTTTTCATTGTCTGAGGCTTCCATTACTTACCAGCTTCTAACTTATCAAGTGTAACAGAACGGCAGGCTTTCTCATTACAATGGCCTTCATTATAATCCTGTGCTATTTAAGTGCCTCAGAGCGCAAGTAATATTTTAAACTCGTTCTCATTTCTCATTTGATCCAGCATTTTAATCCATAATCAATGCTAAAGAAATTAAAATTTAATGACGAGCTCTCATTTCTTGGAAAAGATATTCACTTAATTTATATGTAACATTGGAGGAGTCTGTTGGCATCAGAACTGGCATGGGTGCTTGATCATAAGATTATCGATGTTACTTTCTTGTGATATATTTGAAGTTTTGTTGCAATTCTATGACTCTTTGTAAGTATCCTGCAGAACCTCCAAGGAAGTTTAAAATCGATCCTTTCTGTTTGGCAAATTAGTAACGAGCACCAATCCTGAGAATCTGCAGAGCAAGGGCGCCTACCCATGACCTTTAATCCTGATTCTGCCAGCATATCATAGAATCCCTACAGTGCAGAAGGAGGCCACTTGGCCCATCGAGTCTGCTCCGGCCCTCTGAAAGAGGACTCCACCCAAGCCTCCTTCCCCGTCCTGTTCCTATAACCCCTTAAACTAACCTGCTCATCTTTGGATTGTGAGAGGAAACCGGAGCACCTGGAGGAAACCAAGCAGACATGGGGAGAAAGTGCAAATTCCACACGGAGAGTCACCCGAGGCCGGAATTGAACTCGGGTCCCTGGCGCTATGAGGCAGCAGTGCTAACCACTATGCCACCGTGCCGCCTATGTGGGATCATTGGGTGCTCACCTCATATTAAGAGTGCCGACGAACAGTTATGTCAATAGGATCCCATGACAGGAGTCTGTCCAAACGGGCAGACTGGTAATTTAAGCAGAGTTTAACCCAGCCACTAGAAACATCCCATGAGTCCTCCATCAGTCCCTTTTTATAATAAATCCGAGAAACGTAATCTCGAAAAACCTCCTTCGGAGATCCACCCTAGCCCTGGAATTTTTAGAGAACCATTGGTGCCACCAAAGTATGAAAACATAAACATTTCTTCCAAACTAGGGTTGAGGAAACTCTCAGGCCGGGACTCCATTACACTGGATAACTGTCCTTGCAACCACACACAGTATTTTGAATCCGGTAACCTCTCTCCCACAGGATTGGTTGGATTGTTTATTTTGATGAAAGCAGCTCACCAACACCTTCTCAAGGGCAATTAGGGATGGACAATAAAAGCTGGCCTATCAAGCAACACCCACATCCCTTGAATTAACTAAAACAAAAGAACCCAATAGTGTGGTCTATGTTAGTGCATAGGTGTCAGGATTGCTGCAGAGCTAGAGAAGATTCCTTATTCCATTGGTGAAAGTTGTTGGGCCTTCAGGTAATCTGAGCCTGAACCAGCGCTCTCCTTTGCTTGGACCTGTTGCCCTCATTCTGATGAATTTATCCTACTGGCCAGCTGCTGATCTGCCTGGTCTCCCCAACAAAGCAGCGGCAACCCTCACCATAACTGCCACCTACCTACCTTTGCCGCTAGCACCAGACAGACAGCTCCTTCCTCCTGGAGTCACTCGGTGCCACTAATTGGGCACTGAGCTGGTTTCCTGTCCAATTAGGACATTTACATTAAAAAAAATAGGGTCACAGGAGTAGCATAGCAGAGGATTGGGACCCAGAATTCCTCCAGGTACAAGCGTCCCAACCTTGCATTGAACATCTGGGCCGGGATTCTGCCCCACCCGGCGGGATGTACCGGAGTGGCGCGAACCACTCCGGCGTCGGGCCTCCCCAAAGGTGCGGAACTCTCCGCACCTTTAGGGGCTAGGCCCACGCCGGAGTGGCTCCCGCCCCGCCGACCAGCGCGCCGGCTGGCCGAAAGGCCTTCGCCGGTCGGCGTGAGTCCGCGCATGTGCTGGAGGGTTAGCGGCCGCTGACGTCACAACGGCGCATGCGCGGTGGTGTGGGTCTCTTCCGTCTCCGCCATGGTGGCGGCGGTGGAAGAAAGAGTGCCCCCACGGCACAGGCCAGCCCGCCGATCGGTGGGCCCCGATCGCGGGTCAAGCCACCGTGGGGACACCCCCCGGGGTCAGATCGCCCTGCACCCCCCCCCCCCCCCCCAGAACCCCGGGGCCCGCTCCCGCCACCTGCTCCCGCCAGCGCCGGCGGGAGAGGGCTGACAGCGGCGGGACTTTGGCACATCGCGGGCCGGAGAATCGCTGCGGGGGCCTGCCGACCGGCGTGGGGGGCCCGCCGACTGGCGCGGCGCGATTCCCACCCCCGCCGATGCCCGGGTGTCGGAGAATTCCGGCCACGGCGGGGGCGGGATTTACGCTGGCCCCGGGCGATTCTCCAACCCTGCGGGGGGTCGGAGAATTCCACCCCTGGCCCTTGAACTCTTATAAACTCTTATAATGCTGCGCATTCATGATATCAAAGTTAAGTAAAGATGGTTGGCTGTCTGTGGAGTAGATTTCTGGGTAGATGCACATAATTAGACACAAATCCTTGGAATAGTGAATTCTACACATCTTAATCCCAAAATCTGGCAGAGGACATTGGCAACGGTGAGTATATGTGCAGGACGTTTCATAGCTAGTTTTAGCAATTTGAACATGAATGGACTAATGGACCTTTTAGTTGTTAAATTTCTATTGCTGTTTCCTTTAATGTTCTGAATTATTGCAAATCTTTGAGCTAAGGACCCCAGCTGGTGTGCATTTTGGAGGTGGAGAAATATTTGAATATTATTTTTAACTATTGAGCATTTCGGAATTATTTATCAGATCTAACACAACATTCATCTAAATCAAAGGGTGTCTACTGGGATATTTCATGCTACCATGGAAACTAAAAGTGTGCCACAAGCTGAAATGTTTCATTGATCTGATGAAACAAGATACGAGTGTCAGAATTGATTGTGGTGCTGGACAAGGGTGAAAGCTCTTTTGGCACCATGGATTGGTTAAATTGACTGTGTAAAACAAGAAATTAAGTCAGGTCATTATACCAGAACTCATATTACCATTTCAGCTTATTCCGTGTATTGATATGCATTACAAAACATCTGGGGACAGCTGATCGAATTGAACAGGTGGTCAAAAGGTCAAAAAAGGTGTGGATGAGAAGCCTGCCTGGACAAAAGCAAGTTGCTTTTAACCAAAGTATCTAATCAGAATTAAAATGAATAATGTACTAGCCTATTAGCTATCCCCCATTTTCTTCATATGAGAACATACTGACAGGTTGGCCTTGGAGCAGATTTGGACTGATAAATGTTTTTAATAGGCTCAAACCTGCTGTAAAAAAATCTGCACTTGATTTATCCTCCCAAAAGGAGGATCAATTTTAACATGTGTTTAGAGCCCAATTTACCTCATAAGTAGGGTTTAGTCACTAGAGGGTAAGTGGGAAGGGCTTGTGGTCATGAAGCAAGCTTCCTTGGCATCTAGAATTGGCCTCCTTTCTATTAGACAGCTACTAATTGGCCACCTGAGATGGTGGGGATGGGTACCTCCACACTGCCTCCCTCACTGCGCTGAGAAACAAAATCCAGGACGATGTATCAAGTTCTGACCGAAGGTCTACATGGGAATTCTTTGATGTATACAGCATTATTGGTATCACTCAGGGTCATCACTATCTTCAATTTCTTCAAAATGTCTTCTCTATCCCTGAAGAACAACACCGTTTTAAACTGCAATCCAGTATGTGTCAAAGTTATTTATTTCCTTTGATGTGAGAAAACTAAAAATGCTTGAAAGATTATTGCACTTAAATTATGGCACTGATCAATCTACAATTTAACTACAAGAGTAATGCAATGCGCTTTTACACAAACTATAATTCTAAATTTTTAATCCTCTGTCTCATTTATTTGTTTTATGACTGTGACTTTACCATAGAGTTTTTTAAAAAATATTTCTTTATTCTCCTCCTTTTTCACATTTTCTCCCAAACTTACACCCACCAACAACAAACAATAATCAGCAACAAATATGTCAATCCCCATAACAATAACAGCGATCCCATCCTTCCACCAACCCCCAAACATTAGCCTGCATGTTTGCATAAACAAATGACAAAAAGGAATCGGGGATTACCCATAGTCACCCTTAATACACACAGCTTCCCCAACCCTCCTACTCATCCCCCCCCAACTAATGTTCGATGTTATCCAGTTCTTGAAAGTGCATAATGAATAATGCCCATGACTTGCAGAACCTCTCCGTTCTTCCCCTCAGTTCAAACTTAACCTTCGCAAGCGTCAAGATTAGCCCCCCCCCCCCTCAAACCGGCTCCCCCGCAACACTCACACACATCTTCTACTCCTTCAAAGAATCGGCTCATCCTCGCCCTCGTGAGGTGTGCTCTGTATACCACCTTCAGCTGTATCAGCCCCAACCTCGCACATGAGGTGGAGGCATTTACTACACTCTGGAGCTCCTCACACCAGACCCCCTCCTCTATAACCTCTCCCAACTCTTCCTCCCACTTTGCTTTGATCCCTTCCAGTGGTGCCTTATCCTTTTCCAAAATAGCTCTGTACACCGCTGACAATACCCCCCCCCCCCCCTCCCCAATCCCCTTGTCGTCAGCACCTCCTCCAGCAATGTGGAGGCCGGTTCCTCCGGGAAGCTCTGTATCTCCTTTCTGGAAAAATCTCGAACCTGCATGTATCTAAACATTTCTCCCTGCTCCAGCCCGTACTTCGCTCCCAGCTCCCTCAATCCTGCAAACCGACCCCTAAGAAACAAATCTTTTAGCGTCATGATCCCCTTCTCTTCCCATTTCCGGACATTTCCATCCCATCCCCCTGGCTCAAATCTGTGGTTCCCCCAAATCGGCATTTCCCTTGACCCTGCCCCCAACCCGAAGTGTTGGCGAAACTGCCTTCAGATTTTCTATTAAGCCATTACTACCGGGCTCGCTGAGTATTTCCCCGGAGCTGTCGGGAGCGGCGCTGTTGCTAGTGCTTTCACTCCCGACCCCCTGCACAAACTCTCCTCCATTCTGACCCACTGGGAATCAAACCCTCTGACCCAGCTCCGCACCTTCTCCACATTCGCCGCCCAGTAATGATACACCAGGTTTGGAAGACCCAAACCCCCTGCCTGCCTTCCCCTCTGTGACAGCAGAGAATTCTCCAGAGGGGGCCGAATTCGTGAAGGCCGTCGTGAAGTCGGCCGAGTTCACGACGGCCTCGGAGCCCCCTCCCCGCACCTAATTCACCCCCACCCGGGTGAAAACGGGCGTGAAGGGCCAGCCGCTCGGCCCATCGGGCTCGGAGAATCGCCGTTCGCCGTGAAAAACAGCGAGCGCCGATTTTTCCGAGCGGGGGGGGGGGGGGGGGGGGGGGGGGAGAGAATCGCCGGGGGCGCCAGGGGGGGCGTCAAAAGTATGCTTGCAATTGAGGCTGATTATAAGTGATGACATTGTTGATAGCAGTCCAGTAATGTGTTCAGAAATGAATTTTGATCCCTACTTTCAAGTTTAGGCAGAGTACTATATAACCTAAGGGCAAATGAGCTGTATGTCTCTCCATAGCACCCATCACTCATTCTTGTACAATATCAGAGTGAGATAGAACACGTGTTACAACAAGCGGTCATCTCTCCAGTAGCTATACCGACAAAGTGGTGTTCTGGAATGGTCACAGTACCAAAGCCTATTGGTTCAATTAGAATATGCATAGACTTGACTAAATTAAACATGTTAGTAGAGCTCCAGATCCGCCCGAGTGCATAATCTCACCAAATTAGCAAAAATCATCCTGTCCACAAAATTAGGTGCCAACAGTGGCTTTTGGCAGTTGCCCTGGATAAAGAATGCAGATTGTTAACTGCTTTTATCGCCCCATTTGGTAGTTATTGTATTAATAGGTTATCAATCAGAATTGTTCCTGCATCTGAGATATTCTAAAGATAGAATAATACCTCAGAACCTGGAAAGCGTGGAAAGAATAATATGGCTTATGGATGACATTCTCATACACGGATCATTGAGAGAAGAACATGACTGTTGAGTGAAACCAGTTCTCGCAGTTCTACAAGAAGCAGGTTTGATATTCAACTACCAGTGTGAATTTGATAAATCTGTAATAAAATTCATTGGGCGCATTGTGCAAGTTTTGGGAATTACAGCCTACCCGCAGAACATCACAGTCAGTAGGGAGTTCCTCACAGCCTAAAGCCATCACAGCATTACAAAGATTTCTTGAGATGATCAATCAAGTAGGCATTACCCTTCCAAACTTGGTATAAATGAAGGAGCTGCTATATCAGCTGAGACAAGGTCAACAGTGCTGGACTGTAGACCAGTAAAATGCTTTTGAGAACATCAAAAATCTCCTAATTTCACCAGAAATTCTAGCGCCCCAAGATCTAGAATTGCCAATAATTGTAGCAGCGGATGCATCATCCATAGATTTGGTGCAGTGCTGTCCCAAGTTCAGGTAAATGGACAAAGATCTTTCTATTACGGCTCAAGGTTTCTCACAGACACAGAGAAGAGATCTGCAATAATTGAGAAAGAAGTATTAGCAGCCACATGGATCTGTGAGAAGTTCTCTGATTATGTCATGAGATTAAGGTTTAAAAATGAAACTGACCACAAGCCTTTAGTTACTCTTCTGAACCGAAAGGAAATTGCAAAAATACTGTCTAGAATTCAACATTCGAGATGGAGACTCGTGAGCTGTGATTTAGTTACTGAATATGTTCAAGGAAGTACCAGATGACAGTGCATTGTCAAGAATACCAATGGGAGGAGCCCAACTGGAGGATCTAAACTTCATTGAGGAAGTTGAAGCATATATTTCACGACTTACGAAACAACTACCAGCCATAGAGAAGAGATTAGAACAAAGTAAGCAAGCATACCCGTTCAATAGCGAGTGCATGAGTATTGCCAGAATGGATGGGCAGATTATACTCCTAATAACCCAGTACTTTGCCAATACATTGAACAGAGTAAACAATACACAGTCATCGATGATTTCTTTAATGACAGAACAGTCATTCCTAAAACACTTTGACATGATATTTTATGAAAATCCATTAAGGTCACTTGGGAATAGTAAACTGCCAAGTAAGAGCCCAGTAATCAGTCTGGTGGCCAGGAAACAGTCCCTCCATTGAAGAGTTAATCACAAATTACCTTACACGTGCAGTGAATAGCCAACTGCATAGTGAACCACTAGCATCTACTTTTCCTTCAAGGCCATTGTAGTTCCTGGGAATGGATTTATTTGAGTTCAAAGGTAAAGCCATCATCAACATTGATTACTGCTTCAGGTGGTTTGGCGTCAGTAGACCATGGTGGGCACAGTCATTATATTACTGAGAAGAATCTTCACGACAAATGGCATCCTGGACATTGTGGTGTCAGACAACAGACCTCAGTTTGCCAACGAGCTGTTCCACAACTTTGCGCCGGAATATGGCTTCAAACAAGTGGCAATTTCACCTAAATATCCTTAGTAGAATGGAGAAACAGAAAGAAGAGTTTGAACAATCAGGGAATTGATGAAAAAGATCAATGATATTAACTTAGCCCTTCTTAACTACAGAACCTACAGAAAAGCAGCATCTTCCAAATCTGTGACCTCTACCATCTAGAAGGACAATGGCAGCAGACACATGGGAACACCGCCACCTGCAAGTTCTCCTCCAAACCACACAACATTCTGACTTGGAACCAAATCACCATTCATTCACTGGATCAAAATCCTGGCACTCCCTCCCGAACAGCTCTGTGGGTGTACCTTACACCACATGGGTTGCGGCGGTTCAAGATAGCGGCACACAGCCTCCTTCCTTGAGAGCAGTTAAGGCTGGGCAGTAAAATTGCTGGCCTAGCCAGTGGTGCTACACTCTGTGAAAGAATTTTTTTAAATCCTCACCGCTAAAAAAACAGGTCCTTGCCATCAGAAATGTTGATGGGAAGATGGCTACAAACAAAACTTGCATTCATGAGAAAGATAGTAAGAGTGAGGAGCAAAAGAGAGAGAGTGCCAAGTTCGTAATTTCCACTTCAGACACGGAGCACAAGATTTGAAAGTGCTACAGTCCCAGGAGAATGTGCGAATATGAGATCAAAGAAAGAAAGCATGTAATAGAAAGAGCTCCACAACCAACATTTTATAGATTTTGGGATAGACCATGTAAATATCAGAAGGAAACGAAGAGCCTTAGTCTAATAGGGAAAGAAATCAATGGAACCTTGGACATATTTAGATCTGGATGAAAACACGGAACCAGAAACTCTACAACAATTATAGGCAACCTAGAATGGTGAGTGGGCCGCATGAGTGGCCCTCCATCGTCTCAGTGGGCCGCAAGATTGAAATGGGGCATGTTCGCTAACCAGGACCCCATGAGTAATGTTGAATACATGCAAAATATTTCAGAACGAGTCATAGAAAATGCTCAATCATTCATGTACTAATAGAACTATGAACTTCAAATTTATTGGACTCAGAGGGAGCGCACAGCTCTCAGCCAATGTTGTGTGCAATCGGCACTCACCTCACTTCAAAAGCTCTTGCTTTACACGTATTATCACTTTACTCATGCCGGTAAGAAAAAAGAACCACACGGCCAGAAACCAGTGGAATCTGCAAACCGTGCATGTGGGCAACAGTCAACAAAATGTCTCATGGACCACACTCAGAACTGTGGTCCCTGGGCCATTGGTTGCAAACTACTGCTCTACAACCATCCTATCTTTAGATGAGAGAGTGCAGTTTACCCTCTACCTCAAAGTTAAATTCAGAACAGATCAGGGAGTTCGATCAAGGCACCATAGGCACCCTGTGATGTCTGAGACTCTTGTATGTGTGGTGGGGGGGGGGCAGTGTAGGAGGATGTATGTAGTTGGGATAAAGATTTGGGAAGATGTCAAGGAAAAGGGTTAACATTGAGAGCACCTAATGCTGATGCAATTGCTGGTGTAATTATGATGAACTGTCACTAGGCTAAGACAGATCTGGTGGGAAGCAGAAGTACAGCGTCATGTGGAGTACTGAGATGTATGCAGTTCTGTAAATAAACAAGAATAGCTTTTACCTATAATGGTCTATGGTTGCAATTTTAGGGTAACCTGCAAAGCTTAAAAAAACTCCATCTGGACCCCAAATCCAAGACAAAACATTTACTTTAACTAAAAGAATTCTATAATTTACAGTTAATTTATAAGCAGTTTAGAAAAATTAGCCCTGTTGCTTCACAACGGCAGAGTCCCAGGTTCGATTCCCGGCTTGGGTGACTGTATGGAGTCTGCACATTTTCCCTGTGTCTGCGTGGGTTTCCTCCCACAAGTCCTGAAAGACGTGTTGTTGGATCATTTGGACATCTGAATTATCCCTCTGTGTACCCTGAACAGACGCCGGAACATGGCGTCTAGGGTCTTTTCATGGTAACTTCATTGCAATGTTAATGTATGCCTACTTGTAACAATAAAGATTATTATTATTATTATTATTATTATTATTATTATTAATAAGTCGGAACGGGAGAGGCATACAAATGAAAATTATGAACAATTGATCGGTTAGTTATTTATCTTTTCTGAGTCGGTTATACAGATACAGATGTCCAAACACTTACTTTGACATATTTAAATCAAGGAGGGGCGCCTGAAATGCAACTGATGAGCACCAATGACAAGTGAGTCAGCACCTCCTGATTACTATGTAACTTTTAATGATCCAAATAGAGTATTATCCCGCTTCATTTGAGACATGGTTGGGTAGTTAGATTTAGTAAATTGCCAATGTAATAGTCCAAATGCATTTAAATCAGGAGATCTGATGGATCTTGTTATGGGCCAGGGTTTTAAAACCCCAAACTACATTATGGAGTTCATCTGACTTATAACTTTTTGTTGAATTTAGCTGGGATGAACCGAAGAGCCTGCCTTTCAGGTTATTATTCAACAGACTTCTTAGGCCCTTTTAATAAAAAAAACCAAGCTTTATTCTAAGAATTTAGTTATCATTTGTGTAAACACACATGGCAAGAATTGTTATCAATTACAAACATTTTTTTTTGCTAATAAATTCAGAATACCCAATTAATTTTTTCCATTAAGGGGCAATTTAGCATGGCCAATTCACCTACCCTGCACATCTTTGGATTGTGGGGGTGAAACCCACGCAATCACGGGTAGAATGTGCAAACTCCACACTGACAGTGACCCAGAGTCAGGATCGAACCTGGGACCTCGGCATCGTGAATCAATTACAAACATAAAGACCCCACACAGCTACAGTAATCTATGTATAACCCTTAATGAATTTCCCCTTAACTGTTCCAATTCAATAACAAAATACAAGTAAAACCAGAAAACCCTTTTCAAAGGCGTGGCCCAGCACACGGCATTCTCACTGGTATAAGACTGTTGTTATTGATACTCTGTTCCCCTTTTCAAACAGCAGCTTTGAATTCCTTCCAGAAAGTAATTCTGTTTTAAATTACCAAGCAGTCTGGAACCGCTTTTACAATGAAGATAGAGAAAGACACTTCTTTCAACCTGTGCAGTTCAAATTAGTCCAAACCTCAAAATGAAAGTAACAATTCTCACAGAGCCACAGCCCAGCTCCACCCACACAAATTACATCACTGAAGCCATGTGATAAGACAAAAGCCTTCCTTAAAGGGACACTCCCATGACAATCTACAATGTGCATTTACAAAGCTTTCTGCAGTGAATGATGATGAGCCATCGCCCTAATGTTTTTTTTAAATGCTAGATTAAAAAGGTGTGGTATGAAGAGATTTCATCAACAACTGCCAGGCTGAAATCCTTCATCCAACAATCACTATTGTACACCAACATATATCGTCTTATAGAACAATTTCTTGGCTGCCCAGATTCTCTGTGTAGATATTCACAGAACAGAGAGCTAATTGCTATGTTTTTGTTCATTCAAATTTTTCTTGGATACCTCCCACAGGAGAGTCATCACTTACTGTCAACTAGAGTACACTTTATTTGCCCAGAATCTAGGTAATTTGTGGAGAACCCAAGGATCAGACAGAAAGCCTTCCTCAATGTAATTTGGCTTCTGCTTCTTTCTCTATTTTTGACGGTGAGAGAATAAATGCTCCACTGGATCTTTACTGAGGCTATAAATTCCAATAGATTTCTTAAAAAGAAAACATAAGTCAAATAATAACATTGACATATTATGGATTTACAGTTTTTATAATAATCTTTACTTTAGTTAGAGGCCTCTTGGAGGATAGAAAATACACAGTGACATTTGCTATGCTTGTATTCGATGAGAACGGAACTTGGTTTCAGTAATAATTGTCAATTTATTGCTGCTCTCCCACATAGCTTTTGTGGTCTGTCTTTCTCTCTGTTAGCTTCATGGACTATTAAAGACAGGGTGATGTACCTTTTTTGTTATTGACAGAAGAGGGTTTAATTTAAACAGGTCTGATTTCTGTCAACACCTGTCTGTAAAGCAAAAGCGGTTGTTGATTTTTGATTTCACCCTGCACAAGTAGTGGAATATTCCCCAACCCCTCAGTAATGCAGTGATCCAATTTTCTTTTGAAAATATTTTTATTGAGCTTGTACCATTTTATGTCACAGATTCGCAGGGCCAAACAAGACCAACAGGTATATCAGAAAAGTGATCCAATTATTAATAATCCCAGAGCATATACGAGATTGGGTAAACTCAGGGGGTTAGTTTATTCGCACACATTCAAAACACAAAAGGAGGGTTTCGCTGTGTAGCCCCAGTGCATTTGTACAATTAAATAGGGATAGATAAACAAATATTTACAAGTCAAAGACCACAGAGCAAAGAAATGTTGTTTTATGTGAGTTCAGAGTCCAGAATCATCATTCAATGGTGTATTCTTCACATAGGTCGACAGATTGAAACCCATTACTGGATAATTCACTCTTCCAGTAGGGATGACTTCCACAATGAGATAGACGTACACAGATGAATTAATCTTGCAGCTGATGGTATAGAAGTTCCAAAGTCCCAGTGGAAGCAGTGTAAATGGAGGCCAGTCATTCGCCTGGACAGAGCATTTTTTTCTAAGCTGCTTCTTGCCAGATGGAAGATGGCAGACTGTCTTGCCAGACTGTCTTGCAATCCAGCAGGATAGTATAACTGGTTCTCCCAGCTAGGGAGTGGGGTTTATGCATTGCACCTCTTCACTTTGGCTTTGAAATAGGGTATATATCCCTTGCTTGGGTTCCTGAGATTGTTAATGTTCCAGCCATTAATAATTTGAATGGAGTTTATCCTTGCAGACTAGGAGGCTCTATTTCCCAGGCCTGGCTTATTCAATGTAGATGATCTTTGTATCATTCCCTTTGAATTTGGTTTCTGCAACATTTCGTGAATATACCAGTGATGCGTTAGGAAATCCCTCTAGGAAGTGCCCACATAAGGATTTACCTGGCAATTATCCATAACTGCTAACTTCCTCTGGACAATTGTGCTGGGTTGGTAACCGTCAATTAGAAGTATTCAAATCGCTAACTTTGGATAGTTCCAGTTTTACCCTGATAGTTACTCTGAAAGAGGTAGAATAAAAAGGGGAAAAAATCACTTGTAACTCCAGAGTAACTATTCAATCATTCAAATCTAGCTATGCATATACACCCCCCACACACAAGAACCCCCAGGGGACCTTCCACTGACCCGACCACCCGCTTGGAGTGACCTAGTCCAACATCGCACCACGTCGCGCCCCCCCCCCCCCCCCCCCCCCCCACCACCACCACCACCATCATCACCACATTAGTGCAACCCAGTTAATCACCCCCACTCTCCGGGGACTGGTTCCCTTAACCCTTGGTCTGACTCAAACTGACTTCGACCCCTCTTTCCACCCCCCCCCCCCCCCCAGCCTGATATTGTCTGAACCACTTATCTTTTAATTGACCCTCTGAACCACCCCTTTACAGCAGCTATTACCATCGAAAATAGGCGTGACTTAGCTCTTTGCATCCCAGTTACACCACACAGATGCAGCACCCTTTCTGCTCCTGTCTCACCCAGCCTGCTTGAGGATGGTTGGGCATGACCAGGGTTTCGGAATCCTAGAGAAGACAAGTGCGTTGAGAGTGGAAAGCTGCCAGCGATTGCCACTCTGAGGAAGTTACGGGCCATAGTATGAGATCTTAGCTCCATTACGTCTTTCAAAATTTGATCAACGTAAAGGAGACTTAATATATAGCTTTAAATTAAATTCAAATTGAGCTGCGAATAAAGCATATATTCTAGCATGCATGATTGTAATTGGTTTGAAGTGTTTGCCCCCCCCCCGGCACAGAACAGACAATGGTCATATGACTACACAATTATGAAGAGGGGACCTGCACCAACAGGTCAAAGTCATTTGCAGACCCAGGGTCTCCCATGGAAATAGAAGAAAAGAGTAACGACCAGAGCTACCAGAGTCAAACCACCAGATCCCAGGTTCAAAGCACTTATGAAGTGCTCAGCAACCAAAATGAAATAAATCACCTGACCACCAAGCAGCTAACACACCATGGGGAACAACAGGATAGCCATATTGCCAAAAATTAAAGTACGGATAACCTTAGCCCCACCACAGGGAGAAAGAAGTAGTCAAATACACCACCTTCCCCCGAAAGGGGTGTCCTGGGAGGAAGGGCCAATCCACTGCTCCCCCAGTACCCGGTACCATCCAAATAACCGGGACCAGGCAGGAGATTTTTGAAAAAGTGTCACCATAAAACAAATGCTCGAGGTGGGCCTACTCCCAATCAGCCAGCCGTCTGCCACATACACCAAGACAAAACTTCAATTCAAGTGCTCGGTAGAAAGACAATCGCAAACTAAGTGATGCAATTGATGAAATATCTCTGGAGACTCTCAGAAAGGAGAGAAAGAGAAGAAAGAACTAGAACCATCATAACTAATCACACGGATAATAGAAAATCGGTAACCAACCCAGACTCCCAACCTTTCGAGCAGCCACTTGATGTGTCACCAAAGAGAAAAGCCAGCCATACAAACCACAAGAGGGCATCACTCCTACCCCAAGAAATAAGAAGCAGGATATCTGTTAGGCATAGCCCTCAGTCCATCCCAAAATCTCAGCTACTCAATAGCTAAACACAAACCTCAAAGCCTGTCGCATAGGTGCCCCGGGGGGGGGGGTGGGGGGGACCCACGATCCACGATCCACGATCCACAGGGGCAACAGGCTACCTACCGATCATGGCTCCAGGCCTGACCTAACCCAGTGCCATTGAAAGAAAACCACCTCAGGAGAATATGACCATAGGATCTTCAACACTCCCCCAACTGCTACACCCACTCAAGCCTACACTAATGCAGTCCCAATCAGGGCAAGGTACTACCCCCACGGAAACTATGAGAAGAGAAAGGATAAACACTTAGACCTGAGGAAGAATAACCATCAAGACACCCACAAATGGGCATCCTGGGAGGAAGCCCCGGCCAGAACCAGCACTATGCTCCCCCTAATGAGAGAAGAAAGGAGAAGAGCGCCCCAGAGAGGAGACGCCCAACCAGATCATGGAAATCACCACTGTGCAAAGGATACACAAGGCCACCCTCATCCCCAGTCCCCAACAACGGAAATCGAGTCTACTACTACCTGACCGAAAATGGAGCAGACATTCTAATAGTTCCAAAAATATCGAAAACAGCCAAAGAGACTCAAACAAGGATAAAAGACAAACTCGAGCCGAAGGAATAATCAAACAGAACCCAGCACTCTGCAGGATAACAAGAAGTCTGTCCAGACGCAAGGAGGATAACAGCACGGATTCTCAAATCCTAAACCATCAGGAGATAAAAGAAAACCCCAAAATTAATTAACTCTAACTGGGGGGTGGGCATCCTCAATCACAGCGAGGGGGTGGGCATCAATCACAGCGAGGGGGTGGGCATCCTCAATCACAGCGAGGGGGTGGGCATCCTCACAGCGAGGGGGTTAGCATCCTCAATCACAGTGAGGGGGTGGGCATCCTCACAGCGAGGGGGTGGGCATCCTCACAGCGAGGGGGTGGGCATCCTCAATCACAGCGAGGGGGTGGGCATCCTCACAGCCAGGGGATGGGCATCCTCACAGCGAGGGGATGGGCATCCTCACAGCGAGGGGGTGGGCATCCTCATAGCGAGGGGGTGGGCATCCTCAATCACAGCGAGGGGGTGGGCATCCTCACAGCGAGGGGGTGGGCATCTTCACAGCGAGGGGGTGGGCATCCTCAATCATAGCGAGGTGGTGGGCATCCTCAATCACAGTGAGGGGGTGGGCATCTTCACAGCGAGGGGGTGGGCATCCTCAATCATAGCGAGGGGGTGGGCATCCTCAATCACAGTGAAGGGGTGGGCACCCTCACAGCGAGGGGGTGGGCATCCTCACAGCGAGGGGGTGGGCATCCTCAATCACAGCGAGGGGTGGGCATCCTCAATCACAGCGAGGGGGTGGGCATCCTCAATCACAGCGAGGGGGTGGGCATCCTCACAGCGAGGGGGTGGGCATCCTCACAGTGAGGGGGTGGGCATCCTCACAGTGAGGGGGTGGGCATCCTCAATCACAGCAAGGGGGTGGGCATCCTCACAGCGAGGGGGTGGGCATCCTCACAGTGAGGGGGTGGGCATCCTCACAGTGAGGGGGTGGGCATCCTCAATCACAGCGAGGATGAACTAATCCTACCAACTCCAACCTTCCAGCCCTGTTTCCCCCACCCTCCCCACCCCCAGCTCTGCTCATCTTCCCTCCAAATGAGATGGGAGGGAACAACAAAGAACAGCCCCCCTCCCTCCATCACAAGGATTATCAGACATTAAGCTCCAATACATTTAGGATTGAAAGTGAACACAAATCCCACATTCAACATTCGTTTCAACATGATGTGAACTTGCCCAATCAGGCTAACCAATGGTACAGGCCATCACACCCATATTACAGGTTTCCCTTTAAGGAAAGAAAAAGACAACATCAAGCCAATAACAACATGATCAACATATAGCAATGTTCAGGATAACGACTGAGTTGCAGGACAATCCCCAGGATAAAGATGGATGCACGGAGAAAGCAGAGGCCAAAGATAAAACATGATCAACAGCATCCCTCAGGATCTTTCAGGGGTTCCAACGATCAAAGCATGAGACACTAATACTTCCACCATGCTATCTCAACTACTCCTAGGTAGTCTTCAGCCAGGCCCTGGGTGGGGAATGGCTCAACCAGTTCAGCCTCTCTCGACTAGCATCAGGAACAGGACAAAACACGAACAATGGTCAGGAGGCCCAACCGAACCCGGGCCTCAAACAGGAGATATTGTGCTCCATCAAATTTTGGACAATGCATCCATCTTCCAAATCAAGATCCCAACACATGGCGGTCAGTTCTCGAACTCACTCGCGTGTCTTCCACCACCTTGAATCGAGGACCGGGCCCAGCATTGCACTCCTCCCAGTCCTCTTCTCTCCCTCCTGAATCCGTCAGGGTGGACGATAAGCTATGCAGCAGGGTTTTGACACTATGGAAGCGGGCCCACATCAGGGACAATGCTCTCTCTATAGCAAGAACCTCTTCATGCGCCTCCATAAAAGTACCTCGCAACTGATGGGATTGAGCCTGATGACCTGTACCGCAGAGTCGAGATTTTCAGCCTGAGCAGCATCTTCGTTGGCAACCATCATCCATCAATGCACACACCACCTTTAAATCGGGAGCCAACTGCGCCACTGAAGGCCCGGATCCACCCCAGCCACCATGAACAAATAAGCATTAAATATCAACTCTTTCGGGTACAGACACCGGGCAAATAGCACTTGGGACATTGCACAAGCTATGCATACCAAGAAAAAGCAAATACAAAACGTGCACTACGATGAAAAGACAAATGAAAGAAGAGCAGAGCCGGAGCTTGCAAAAACGCACATGAAACTTGTTTTTATATTGCATCTACCATGACAGAGAGGAAGAAGCAAATAAGATGATACAGTGACACAATATCCCAGCAATACCATCCCCCTCCCTAACACCGGTCTTAAACTGAACCTGACAGTTTTCAACCTTGGCATCCAATGTGACCCAGAACTGAGCTTCAGATTCCTAACAACAACTCTATTGCAACTCCCAACATCACCGTCTTCACCCTTGCCTCTGCTCAAATCCTCCTCCGTGCAATCGTTACCTCCAGACTTCACTATTCCCGTACTCCCAAGGCTAGCCTCCCATCTTCCAATATCCATAAATTTTGTCTCATTTAAAACTTTGCTGCCCATACTCTAACTTGTGGAATTTTGCCATTCACCCATCACCCCCTGTGCTCACTTACTTGCATTGGTTCCTGGTGCACTGTCACCTCAATTATAAAATGCTCACCTTTGTGTTCAAATCCCTCCATGACCTCACCTCTCACTATCTCTCTAACTTCCTCCAATATATCCCCAATTTCCTGCACTGCACATTTGGAGGCCTTGTCTTCAGTTCTGAAATCCAACCCCCCCCCCCCCCCCCCCCCCCCACCCCCCACCAAAACAATTCCAAACACGTTGACATGCCAGCAAGTAATTTAAGGCAAGGAATGTATATCCCAAAATCACTGAACTTGGATATACATGTCAGCCCCAATAAATGTTGACAATGATTCAAAACCTCTGCATTGCCCATTGTGGCTAGACCAACTCAAATCAAACTCTGCCTGTCCCTTGACAATGTTTACCAAATTCATATCTTGTCTAATCTAAAACTGGCAAGCATTTCCTTCTGGAATCACTTAGTAGACCCCCCCCCGCCCCCCCATAAATGCCTTAGTGATAAGATGCTGATCCGCTTACATTGAATCTACCTTGTAATCTTTACCTTGTCTAACCTCAAAAGGAAACTACAAAATGTTGTGAATGTAGGCCAGTCCATCATGCAAATCAGCCTCCCATCCATTGACTCTGCCTATACTTCCCGCTGCCTCGGAAAGGCAACCAGCATAATTAAGGACCCCACGCACCCCGGACATACTCTCATCCACTTTCTTCCGTCAGGAAAAAGATACAAAAGTTTGAGGTCACATACTAACCAACTCAAGAACAACTTAACAGCTTCTTCCCTGCTGCCATCAGACTTTCAAATGAATCTACCTCGTATTAAGTTGATCTTTTCTCTACACCCTAGCTATGACTGTAAATTTACATTCTGTAGTCTCTCCTTCCTTCCATATGTAGGTATGCGTTGTCTGCATAGCATGCAAGAAACAGTACTTTTCACTGTATACTAATACATATGACAATAATAAATCAAATCAAATCAAAGATTGAGAGCTCAGATGGTTCATTTTTTCCTGTTATTTGAGTGTGAGTAAAGATAGCAGTTAAGGGTATTGTATTCACTGTATTGAGCAGTATTGTTTAAGGGGTAATTGCAAGTTATTTGCTGGTGTGATGTGAAAGATATTTTAATACTATGTTAGTAATAAAGTTTGGTTTAATATACCATATCCCTATTTCTTCGTGCAATCACTCCTGGAGTAAGGTATCCTTTCCGCAAGGTCTTACAAAATTAAAATAAAATATTGGAGCTACTGTCCAGGATCCCAGCCACTGTTAGGGCCTGGTCTGGGATTGTAATAAATAGTTACTTTGTGGGACTGAAATTTTAATTTTACATCAACTTTTAATTCTAATTTGAAACACAAATTTATATACTTCTCCAATAAAGATTTTTTATTGGGTTCGTCAACTCAAGAATGTCATTGGCTCCTGGTTGCTAAGGGCAATATTTGGGAATATTTCTGCTTCTAGCCTTCATAACATAGGTCGTTACTGTATCGGATGCAGTAATCATTTGACCAACTTTTAAAACATTTGCTTTTGCATTGTCTGTAACCATGGCAAGACTAATATTTACAGATCATCTCTCGTTGTCCTTGAGAAAGTAGCACTGAGTCTTCTTCTTGAATGGCTGCACTCTGTGGGCTGAAGGTGCACCTCTGGAATGTTCCAAAATTTTGATCCAACGACAATGCATTTCATAGTTCTCATTCTATACTATATATTTATGTATATTTAGAACATATAAATATATGTTAAAACTTTTAAAAACAGATTTAAAAATAAAAATTGAGGGATGATGGTTTGAATTTAGAGGGCTGAGATTCCTCTTTGTTGCCTTAGAGAAAAACTCTTCTGTTGCATAGTGCTAATATGACATGCCGGGAGGGATTTTCCATTTCAGAAACATTTCTGACTCCCCCGCCCCCTCCTCCCGTCCCTGGCGCATCCGATGAGCAGCAGCAGCAAGCTGAACAGGGTGGCACCATTCCACATGGGAGACCCAAGTAACTGTCAGGCCCATCCATGCCCGGTCATCCAGAAGACGGCTGCCGAAGGGGACCCATGTCACAGGATGGGATTCATAGCAGGCCATCTCCACTCCTGATGTTCTGCTTGGGAATCCCCCGAGACATAGTGTTAGGGCCCAGCCTGTAAGGGCAAAAAGGTAGACACCAGTAAAGATGGCACAGGTACAGCACATAGGAGAGCATTAGGGGCTAGGGCACAAACCTTTATAATGATGTTCACCTCTTATTTGCAAAATAAACACGTGTGCACAAAAATTCCAACCTGCCTCGGTGCTCTTTCAGAAGGGTGTGGGGGATGGGCTGGGCTGGCTGCAGTGGGCACTGGGAGGACAGTGGAGCTGGTCGGGGGACAAGTCCTCCAGGTTGGACCCCGCACTTCGCCCTGCTACCCTGCCCCCTCCCTCCTTCTTGCCCAACCTCTGTCCCCACCTTTGCCACCCCAAGGGTTCAGTGGGACCATGTGATGGAATGGCCAGCTTGCATGCAGGGATTACCCAGGTGGACAGTGGAATGAGCTACCGTGGGCAGGAATCGGACGTTATCAAATGATGTGGAGCACATCGCACATTGGTCATCATCATCCTCCATCCTGTGGACCAGACCCACTGTTACTGTCAACCCAGTGCCCACACCCCATAGTGAGGCAGGTAGGAATAACAGGGGTTGTGTGCAGGTGGGGGGGCGGGGGTGGGAGGTAGGATGGGATGTTCGTGCTATCCACCAGGCCCCCTAGTCGGTGAGCCTGGAGCCAGTTGGAGTGTCCTGTGGGAACCAGCCCTGGTGCACACAGTCTGCGACCTCCTGTGCCTGATCTGGCCTCATGCCCTACCCATTCTGACCCTCCTCCGCATTCTCCTTGTCGGGCAAGGCCTGCCGTTCATTCCCCTCCTCCAGCAATGCCCCTCTGCTACACGATGTGGAGGATGCAGCAGGCCACCACAGTGTGGGAGACTGTACTAGCGCTATACTGGACGGCCCCTCTAGAGTGGTCCAGGCACCTAAAACACACCTTAGGTTACCGATGCACTGTTTGATCATGGTCGCTGCATGGGTGTCTTTGTAGCGGGTTTCTGTGTCGGCCAGTCATCACCGGATAGGCGTCAAAGGCCACAACCGCAGCGGTTACCCCTGTCTCCCAGGAGTCAAACCATCACCCAGGGGTGCAAAACAAAGGTGTCAGAAACCATTAAGTGTGCCAGGATAAAGGCATTGTGCACATTGCCTGGGTATCGGGCACAGCTGTGCATGATGTGCAGCTCATGGTCATGCACCAGCTGCACATTCATCAAGTGGAATCTCTTTCAGTTTGTGAAGACCAGCCCATCATGAGCCGGTGCTCTAAGGGGGTCATGCATCCCGTTGATCACCCCCTGGACCTGAGGCATCCCGGCAATGGCTGCGAACTCTGCTGCCTGAGCATCCTGTTGGGCCAACCAGGCATATAGACCTTCCGTGACGGCGCAGATGCACCTGTTCACCAAGGTCTGCGAGATTCCAGACAGGTCCCCACTTGGTGCTTGGAAGGACCCCTTGGAATTAAGGTTGAGGGCAACTGTCACCTTGATGGCCACCAGGAGCGGGTGTCCTCCTCCATACCCCCACAGTGCCAGGTGTGCCATGATCCTGCAGATGTGTCGCATGGTCCCCCCTGCTCAGCGCGAGTCTTCGACAGCATGCCAGGACCTGCAGGTCCTTGAATGACAGGCGCTGCTGGTACACATGAGGCCTGATGCAGCGCCTCCTTCCCACCTCTTCTTCGGCCTATTCGGCAGCCGGCCCTCCATCCTCACCGGCTAGCTCCTGTTCCTCCGCGGCAGGCTCTGCCGCTGTACGGTCCTCCCTGAGCTGCTCCTGCTTGTACAGCCTCCGTGCATCCCCCATAGCTGCGGTGGCTAGGATGAAGGCCACCATTCCTGGTTGGATTCCAAAGTCCATTCTCTGCAGGGGGTGATAGGCAAACGTTAGCATAGTGTGAGCACTCCTAGAAAATAGGGGTAATTCACCTAATAGGGATGAGGGTTGATGAAATAGCTTGGTACAAAGGAAGATGTGAGCAATGTGCGATTAAAATTTATGCCGCTTATTTTGTATACATTATATTGTCCAAAATAACTGCACGTTTGTGCTTCGTGGACCTTGGAAATGCACAGGAATTAGCAGATAATTTTTAGCATCTGGCTAACAGATTCGAGAGTTACCCATGTTGTTTGGGGGTAGGGAAGCGTTCTTCGAGCTGCAGATATTAACACTAATAGCATTCCCAAACTGAAGAGAGTTAATGAGAAAAAGTGACATTTTGCTGCAGTGACACAGATGATTCAATTTTCTGCAGACACTAAGAGCAGAAGAAATTCGTTTTTATTTAACAGGTCCAACCTTGAAATCCTAACACCTACACACTTGAGACATTTATGTGGAAAAATCTTATAATAAATAACAATCACAGTACAAAGCTGACTAATTCCTACCTCCACAAACCGTTTCCTTTAGAATTTGCATCAGTTCAAGCAACGAGCACACTGATATCATTGGCTGAACTATAATTAAAATATATCTTTATTGTCTAATCCAATTCATCCAACAATGTAGCGAAAGATCCTGTTAAACCGAATAACTTTTCTCAAATTAATTAAAATCCTGCATACAAATTCATTCATTTCCTTATAATGAAAAGACTAATTGGAATATAATTTGGTGCTTTTACAAAAGTTGCCTCTTTAAGTTGCTAACATTTGTCACACATATGGAAAGTAACTAAAATCATGAGTGGTCCAATTGAAAAGTTTCCATAAATTAGGTTGTATTCACCAAAATTATTGAAAGGAAAGTTGGCACAGTCCCCTTAAAACAGGGGTGGGCAAACTACGGCCCGCGGGCCGCATGCGGCCCGCCAAAGGTATTTCTGCGGCCCACCAAGTCATTAAAAAAAAAAAAAAAAAATTTTTTAAATTTTTTTTTTTTTTTTAATTTTTTTTAAGGTTAATGGGGGGGGCTGTTGGGTTACTTACTGGTATAGGGTGGATACGTTGACTTGAGTAGGGTGATCATTGCTCGGCACAACGTCGAGGGCCGAAGGGCCTGTTCTGTGCTGTACTGTTCTATGTTCTATATGAGGCGCCCAGAATCATAACCGGGTGAAGTAATTATTTTACTTAATATACTATGCGGCCCTTTGTGAATTGTGAATTTCTGAATGTGGCCCTTGCACGGAAAAGTTTGCCCACCCCTGCCTTAAAACTTCTCCGCTGGTGGGATTCTCCATTGCGCTGAGAGCATACTCATGTCCACGGGTTTCCCGGGGGTGTGGTGTGGCCACAATGGGAAATCCCATTGGCAGGTGGTGGGAATGGAGAATCCCGCTGCTGGCGAGGGAGCACCGCCCAGGAAATCACGGCTGGCAGACAGGAGAATCCCACCCGGGTAAAAACTGACTTATCACTCATTGAAGTTCTGAAAGGGATCCTTTAATGGGCATTCAGCCTGAATTTTTATATTAACGGAATCTAAGTCTTGTTTTACGCACCTGCCTGGGTTGGCTAGGATAGGCCTCACAAATTTGGCAGTGTAACCACTACCTATTCAGATTGGGTGAAGACTGTTCCCCTGCTAAATTGGTATGTGTTGCACTTGTTTTATGCTCAAAAACTGGGCACAATACACTGGACCACAAAACTCCATTGTGGAGCATTCTGGACAAACCAATAAGCTAAATATTCCGGGTGTCAGATTGAGACAGATAGATGCAGCCCATTCCAATGGAATATGCATTGTTTGACAACCACAGTGTACTGCCACATGAATTATGAAACCATGCAAGTGATTTATGCTATGTCAAAATGGCGGATCGTTTCTCCCCACTTTTACATTATCAGGGTTGCAACAATTGCCTCAGTTATCACCTGCAATTTGCACATGATAGTCTTTAAACCCGGTGTATCTCATGACCTATTCAGACAGAGTGCACTAAAAAGGAGTATCAAATAGTTCAAGGATTTTTAAATGCCTTCCAGCATTGTAAAATGTACATTGATCATTTCACCTCATCCCATCTCATAGAAGGGCATTTTCTGCTCTGATTCTTTTACCAGTGAATCCATTACAGTCACCAAGTTTCCCCTGTAACGGTCAGCACGGTGGCACAGTGGTTAGCACTATTGCCTCACAGCGCCGAGGTCCCAGGTTTGATCCTGGCTCTGGGTTTACACATTCTCCCCGCGTCTGTGTGGGTTTTGCCCCCACAACCCAAAGATGTGCAGGATAGGTGGATTGGCCATGCTAAATTCTCCCTTAATTGGAAAAAATGAATTGGTTACTCTAAATTTGAAAAAAAAGTTTCCCCTACAGAACATAGTATGAAATACAAAATGTTGTTGTGCTCTGCAGAAAGGAAATCAGAATTCTGCACACACATGACATTGTATTTTTAAGGGACAAGCTCAACCATATGTGCCATTTTCACTGAGCAGGTTTTGATGGTTCTTTTTTTGTTTTACAAATGTGGGGCCGGAGTCTCCATTCCTGAGACTAAGTGTTAACGCCGGGGCAGGATTTGTGGACTTCTACGACAGCAAATCTGGCGCCGCATTTGGACCGATTCAACGACCGTTGAGGGGCTAGCACTAGCGCCACGTGGAATACAACCGATTCCAATGAAAAACGGTGTTTGATTCACCGGGTCCGTGATTGACACTCAGGAGACTGTCAAGGTTCAGCCGCATATACACACTTCACTCCCCACACAGACTCATCCCAGCCAACAAGATGGCACTGGTTGCATTGGAGCACGCCCATCCTGTTGATGGGTTGGCTGGGGCCAGAGAGCACCTGGCCCAGACACCCATATGACTCGTGGTACTAGGTTCACCGTGAGTAGTCGGCTGCATGGTTGCCTTGCAGGCTGAGGCAATGGTGTTCCATGCCCGACCCCACAGCCCACCTCCTGGCCACTACCCCCCGCTGCTCCCCCTGGCCCTGGCAGATACCCCCTGGCCAGCAGCACAACTGTCAGCACATAACGGCAATGTTGGACACTTTCCATACCCCCTCTCCCCTTCAGCAGCCACGGTGCCTGTTTCGCGAATTGTGAAAGCACAAATGAACCACGCTCTCGGGAATTCCCCCTGGTGGAGGTGGAGAATCACAGAGGCCAGGGAGAATACCGGGTCAGGCCGCTAATGATATGCAAACGTTGTATGTATGTATGGAGTGGAACGCTGTCAAGGCACTGGAGAATTGTGATTTGGCGTGACCCCAGTGCCCACCATGATTTCACCGTCAAAAACGATTCTCCGTACAACCGCCTTTCCGGATTACGTTGTCATCTGACAGAGAATCCTGCCCGTGGCTTTTCATTAAATCAGATTCACTTTGTTTTGTAACCTCTGAGCTTGCTGAGTCCCTTCAATGCCCTCGTCATCCCTTCTTTGAGATACAGCTCGCTATTCTGCTCCACAATCATACTAATTGTAAATTGTCAAGAGAAATTATTTTTCTACCTTTCATATCTTACCTCTTTCCCCTCTTAGCCATCACTATCTCTGCCTCCCCCTCAATCACTGGCATCATGATGACATTCAACAATCTCCGCACATTCGTGTTCAGCTGCCTTCTCTTCACAAACCCTGTCTGGTCCTCGTGTACAACCCCTGGTACACAGTCCCCTATCCTGGTGGCCAAGATTTTTGCCAGCACCTTGGCATCTATGTTGAGGAGAGCTATGGGCCTGTATGAACAACACTGCTGGGGGCCCTTGTCCCTCTTTAAGATTAACGAGATCAGCGCCCGTGACATCGTCGGGGGCAAAGTCCCCCCTTCCCACACTTCATAAAGTGTCCGCACCAGCAAGGGGCCCACTAGGTCCACAAACTTTTTATAAAATTCCACCGGGAACCCATCCGGCCCCGGTGCCTTCCCTGACTGCATCTGCCCGATCCCCTTAACTAGCTCCTCCAGCTCAATCGACGCACCCAACCCCTCCACCTGCTCCTCCTGCACCTTCGGGAAAGAAAGCCCGTCGAGGAACCTCTTCATTCCCCTCCTCTCCCCCGTTGGCTCCGACCGGTACAGTTCCCCGTAAAAGTCCTTGAAGACCTCATTCACCTCTACCCCCTTCCGCACCACATTCCCACTCTTGTCTCTCACTCCAGCAATTTCCTTTGCCACATCCCGCTTGCGGAGATGATGAGCCATCATCCTACTCGCCTTTTCACCATGTTCGTACACTGCCCCTTGTGCCTTCCTCCACTGTGCCTCAGCCTTTCTAGTGGTCAGCAAATCAAATTTAGCCTGCAGGCTGTGCCTCTCCCCCAGCAGTCCCTCCTCTGGTGCATCTGCGTACCTCCTGTCTACCTCCAGCATCCTTCCCACCAGTCTATCCCTCTCACTCCTCTCGCTCCTCTCCCTGTGTGCCCGGATGGATATCAGCTCCCCACGAATCACTGCTTTCAGGGCTTCCCAGACCACCCCCACCTGAACCTCCCCTGTATCATTCACCTCGAGGTACCCCTCAATACTTGCCCGGACCCTCCTACACACCTCCTCCTCCGCCAACAACCCCACATCCAATAGCCACAATGGGCGCTGGTCCCGTACCTCCCCCATCTCCAACTCTATCCAATGCGGAGCGTGGTCGGAGATTGCAATGGCCGAATACTCGGCCTCCTCCACTCTCGGAATCTGTCCCCTACTCACCACGAAGAAATCTATCCGAGAATAGACCCTATGTACGTGGGAGAAGAAAGAGTACTCGCGTGCCCTCGGCCTCACAAACCTCCATGGATCCACTCCACCCATCTGATCCATAAACCCTCTCAGTACCTTGGCCGCCGCCGGCCTCCTGCCCGTCCTAGAGCTGGACCGATCCAGTGAAGAATCCAACACCGTATTAAAGTCTCCCCCTATGATCAGACCTCCCGCCTCCAGATCCGGGATCCGTCCCAACATACGCCTCATAAAGCCCGCATCGTCCTAATTTGGGGCATACACACTAGCAAGTACCACCTTCTATCTTTGTAGCCTGCCCCTAACCATAACATACCTACCCCCCTTATCCGCCACCACCTCAGATGCCTCTAACGACACATTTTTCCCCACCAGAATCGCCACTCCCCAGTTCTTCACATCCAACCCAGAGTGGAAAACCTCCCCCACCCATCCCTTCCTCAGACGGACCTGGTCCACCACCTTCAGGTGGGTCTCCTGAAGCATTGCCACATCTGCCTTTAGCCCCCTCAGATGAGCAAGTGCCCTTGACCGCTTCACCGGCCCATTCAATCCTCTCGCATTCCAGGTGGCCAACCGGATCAGAGGGCGTCCCGCACCCCCCCCCCCCCCCCCCCGTCGACTAGCCATAGCCCGTCGACTGCCCACCCCAGGCCAGCACCCCCTGCCCGACCCAGTCCCCACAGCAACAACACCTCACCTCTGTCCCCCCGGCCCCCATCAGCTCCTTCCTGACCCTGCCAGCAGCAACCCGGTATTCCCTCCCCCCCCCCCCCCCCCCCCGCAAGATACAAAACTCAAACAATGCCCCACAGCAAAAAAAAATAACAGAACAATACCCCCATAAGTAGCCATATCAAAATTGCAAAAGTGCAGAAAAAGAAAACACAGCAACAGCAGAATCCAGCAATAAAGTATTACAACCGACCCCGCAACCCCCAACCCCTAGTTCAAGTCCAGTTTCTCTGTCCGCACGAAGGCCCACGCCTCCTCCGGGGAATCGAAATAATAATGCCGGTCCGAATAAGTTACCCACGGGTGCGCAGGCTGCAACATTCCGAACTTTATCTATTTCTTGTGAAGCACCTCTTCCGTCCGATTAAACCCGGACCGCCGCTTAGCCACCTCCGCACTCCAATTCTGGTAGATCCGTACTACCCCATTCTCACAGTTGCTGCTCTTCACCTTCTTGGCCCAGCGCAGCACACACCCCCGATCACTGAACCGGTGGAACCTCACCAGCACCGCACGCGGGGGTTCATTATCCTTAGGCCTCCTGGCCAGTACTCTGTGTGCTCCCTCCAGCTCCAAGGGCAGATGGAAAGACCCGGCCCCCACTAGTGAGTTCAGCATCGTAGCCACGTAGGTTGTCAGGTCCGACCCCTCCAGCCCCTCCGCAAGGCCCAAGATTATTCCGCCTCATGCAGTGATCAAGCTCCTCGAAGCGGTCCTGCCACTTCTTGTGGAGTGCCTCGTGTCCCTCCATCTTACTCACGAGGATCCCGGCCTCCTCCTCTCGTTCAGTGGCCTGCGTCTGCAACTCCTTGATGGCAGCACCCTGGGTCGTCTGAATCTCCGACAGCCTTCTGTTCGTTTCCTGCAGAGAGCTCAGTACCTCAGCCTTGAAATTTGCAAAACAGCGCAGGAGAGCAGCTTGCTGCTCCTGGGCCCACTGCTTCCACTCCTCTGGAGCTCGTCCGGCCGCCATCTTGGATTCCTTCCCCCATTTTTTCTGGGGTGCTGCTGCCGTTTTTTCCCCCTTTGCACTATGAGTTTGAGTCATGAAATGCAGGGGAAGTCGATCAGCACACCTTCTCCCACTGGGAGACGTCGAAAAATTTCCGTTTTGGGCTCTAAAAAGAGCCGAAAAGTCCATTTGAAACGGGAGCTCCCAAATGTGCGGCTTCCTATGTCATCGCTGCCACCGGAAGTCCATGCTTACCCATTGCTGAGGTTAGATCTGTTTACAACTCTGGCCAGAGGCTAGATGTTCTCCAAACCTGACGTGAGTCAAACCTACCAGCAGCCCTTGTTAGAGGAGGACTCAAAACAGCATGTCAAAATCAATACCCACAAGGATTTGTTCAAATAAAACTGTCTGGTTTTTGGGCTATCTTCCAGTCCGCCGATTTTTCAGAGAACAATGGACAATGTGTTGGAGAGGACTCCCCATGTGGCAGTTATTTGGACGATATTCTGATCACAGAGCACACTGACAACCCTGGATTAAGTGTTTTTCAGAGGCAAGTCTGCATCTGAAGCATGGCAAATGCATCTTCCAGGCACAGTGTGGAATATCTGGGTCATCGATTCACAGTGCAGGGTCTGTGCCCTGTGAAGGAAAAGGTGTGAACTATCAAAGAAGCTCCAAATCCCAAGAATGTGTCCGAGCTCAGATCATTTTTGGGTTTAGTGAACTACTACTGGAAATTTCTACTAGGCCTTTTAACAGTGTTGTTGCCACCATATCTGTTCCTCTGTAAAGAAACCAAATGGAAGTGGGGGCCAGCACAAGAGAAAGCTTTCAATGACGTGAAAGTGTTGCTACAATCAGCTAATCTGTTGATCACTTTGATCAGGACAGAGAGCTCATTCTGTCATGTGGCACCTTGCCTTGTGTTATCGGGGCAGTGTTCTCTCATCTGATGATTGACAGGTCAGAAAAAACAGATTTGTATCGCGCACGCTGACAAGAGCTGAGAAGGAATACTCGCAGCTAGACGAGGAAAGTCTAGCCATCGTTTTTACTATGGAACAGTTTCATTAGTACCTTTATGGGTGCTCTTTCACCATATGTACAGACTGTGGTGAATCACAATCCTAGTAATTCACACTGTGTTATATTGTATGTGCTGTGTCTCTGTAAGCTCGGTACACGAGCAGTTGCGCAGCTCTGCCCATAGGGGGAGATGAGGAGTTTGTACTGGGCTCCGCCCTTGGCTCCGCCCATGGTTCCGCTCATGGCTCCTCCCACTAACTGGAAGTATAAAGATCTGCAGTTGTGAGCCTGCTGCCAGTTCATCTCATCGTAGGCAGGCTCAGTTGTAAGACTATTAAAACCACTGTTCACTTCTAACCACGTGTCTTGTGAATTGATGGTCACATCAATTTAATAATCTTAGGAAACTTGAAGAAAACGACGATGGAATCAGCCCTCAAACCTGACCGACTAGAACTCGGCCCGCAGGCTGCAGAGGCGAAAGAAATCAACACTGGCTCAGATGTTTCAAGGCCTACCTGGCTGAATCAAGCACATCAGAAACTACAGAGGAGCAGAAACTCAGTCTACTGCACGCAAGGGTGAGCCACTGTATCTCTACTCAACTTAACAGTACTACCTCGTATACGGAGTCCCTAGCCATGCTAGATCGAATATCGAGGGCCATCAACGAGGTCTACGCGCGCCACATTTTTACGACCCGCCGCCAGCGCCCCGCGGAGTTGTTGGATGAATTCCTGCGGGATTTAAAAGCTTTAGCTCGGGACTGTAATTACCAAGCTGTATCAGCCGGACAGCATATGGAGCTCACTGTCAGAGATGTGTATGTGGCAGGGCTCAGGTCAAACTATGTGTGCCAGCGGTTGCTTGAAAAAGGGGCCCAGAACTTGGAGGACACTGTAGAATTGCCTACAACCATGGAGGTCTCATTCCGCAGCCTCACCTCGTTCCCCGCGGTCCAAGCGAACCCATCCTGGGCCCCCGACCAGCAACTGCCCCAGGCCTGCGCCGTGCGGCCACCCACCCACTACGCAGCCCCAGTGTGCCATTTTTGTGGACAGCCCTAGCACCCATGGCAGTACTGCCCGGCCCGCAACGCGACCTGCAGCAGCTGCGGTCGCAAAGGACACTATGCCCGGGTCTGCCTGGCGAAGAAATCCCCCTCTCCAAACTCTCCCGCAGCCCAGAGCACTCGTTTCCAAAACTCACAGGCCCGCAGGCCCCGAAATGCTGCGCCCTGTACTCCGACTCCGCCCCCACCCGCCACGTGCGATCCATGGGGGCGGCCATCTTGCGATCCATCCTCTTCAAACTCTGAAACTCACCTCGAAGATTACGAACTCAGAGGGCAGTTATCACGGGGCCACTCCAGCACAGCTGATCGAGCTGCCAACTACCCGCAACTCAGCATGGTCACGTTGGACCAGTCGTCCGAAACACCTCCGCAACTCAATGATGGCCGTTAAAATCAACGGGTACAGGACACCTTGCCTCTTTGACTCCGGGAGCACCGAGAGCTTCGTACACCCAGATCTGGTAAGACGCTGTTCGCTCCCTATTTTCCCTGCACGGCAAACTATCTCCCTCGCTTCAGGCTCACACTCCGTTCACCTCCAAGGGCGCACCCCCGCAACCCTAATGATCCAGGGCACTAGCTACTCGAACTTCCAGCTATACGTACTCCCCGAACTCTGCGCCCCACTCTTATTGGGACTCAACTTCCAGTGCAACCTCAAAAGCCTCACACTCAGCTTCGGCGGGCCCTTGCCCCCGTTCTGTAGCCTCGCTACGCTAAAAATCAACCCCCCTCCACTCTTTGCCAATCTCACGCCAGACTGCAAACCCGTAGCCACTTGCAGCAGGCGGCACAGCCTGCAGGACAGGGTGTTTATCAGAACCGAGGTCCATAGGCTTCTACGTGAGGGGATCATAGAGTAATAGCCCCTGGAGAGCTCAGGTGGTGGTCGTCAAGACCGGGGAAAACTTCCGAATGGTAGTGGACTACAGCCAAACCATTAATCAGTTCACGCTCCTCGATGCGTACCCCCTCCCTAGGATTGCAGACATGGTGAATCAGATCGCCCATTATAAAGTCTTCTCTACGGTGGATCTGAAGTCTGCATACCACCAGCTCCCAATCCGCCCGGAGGACCGCCACTACATGGCGTTCGAGGCCGACGGTCGCCTCTTCCACTTCCTCCGGGTTCCCTTTGGCGTCACGAATGGGGTCTCGGTGTTCCAACGAGCAATGGACCGAATGGTGGACCAGTACGGGCTGTGGGCCACGTTTTCGTACTTGGATAACGTCACCATCTGCGGCCATGACCAGCAGGACCACGACGCTATCCTCCATCGATTTCTCCAGACTGCCCAGAAACTCAACCTCACGTATAACATGGAGAAATGTGTTTTCCGCACGACCAGGCTAGCCATCCTCGGCTATGTCGTGGAAAACGGAGTCCTGGGCCCCGACCCGGACCGTATGCTCTTACAACTCCCTCTCCCTCATTGTCCCAGGGCCCTCAAAAGGTGCCTGGGGTTTTTCTCATATTATGCCCAGTGGGTCCCTCAGTATGCGGAAAAGCCCACCCACTATTTAAGGCCACACTCATCCCTCTATCAGATGAGGCTCGCCAGGCCTTCACCTGCATCAAGGAGGACATCGCCAAAGCGGCCATGCGGGCGGTGGATGAATCCGTTCCCTTTCAGGTAGAGATCGATGCCTCAGAGGTAGCTCTCGCAGCCACCCTAAATCAGGCAGGGAGACCAGTTGCCTTTCTCTCACGAACCCTCTCAGCTTTGGAACTTCGACACTCCTTGGTCGAAAAGGAAGCACAAGCCATCGTGGAAGCTATACGACACTGGAGGCACTACCTCGCAGGTAGGAGGTTCACCCTCATCACCGACCAAAGATCGGTTGCCTTTATGTTTGACAACTCACAAAGGGGCAAAATTAAAAATGATAAGATCCTGCGGTGGAGGATCAAACTCTCCACCTACAAGTACGATATTATGTATCGACCGGTGAAGCTCAACGAGCCCCCAGATGCCCTGTCCCGCGGCACGTGCACCTGCGCGCAAGACGACCGCCTGAAAGCTATCCACAATGACCTCTGCCACCCGGTGGGCACCCGGCTCGCCCACTACGTCAAAGCCCAAAATCTGCCTTTCTCCACCGAGGAGGTAAAAGCCGTCACCAGGGATTGCCCGATCTGTGCGGAATGCAAACCGCACTTCTATAGACCAGACAGGGCCCACCTGGTAAAGGCCTCCCGGCCCTTTGAACGCCTGAGCATCGATTTTAAAGGGCCACTCCACTCGACCAATCGGAATGTGTACTTCCTAAACGTCATAGACGAGTTCTCCCGCTTCCCCATTGCTATCCCGTGCCCCGATATGACCTCCCACACAGTCATTAGGGCCGTGCACAGCATCTTCACCCTGTTTGGTTTCCCCAGCTATGTACACAGTGACAGTGGTTCGTCTTTTATGAGCGACGAGCATCGTCAGTACCTGCTCGACAAGGGCATTGCCTCGAGCAGGACTACCAGCTACAACCCCAGGGGGAACGGGCAGGTGGAGAGGGAGAACGCGACGGTCTGGAAGACCGTCCTACTGACCCTCCGGTCCAGGAAGCTCCCAAACTCCCATTGGCAGGAGGTCCTCCCTGACGTGCTCCATGCTATTAGGTCCCTCCTATGCATAGCCACCAATGAGACCCCTCACAAGCGGCTATTTGTTTTTTCCAGGGGCACTACCACGGGGGTTTCGCTCCCAGCATGGTAAAGACACCGGGCCCGGTTCTCCTCCGGAAGCACGTCCGGACCCACAAAACTGATCCACTCGTGGAGAGAGTGCTCCTATTCCACTCGAACCCCCAATACGCATTCATCGAATACCCTGACGGCCGTCAGGACAGTTTCCCTCCGGGACCTGGCGCCTGCAGGATCCAACTCCGACAACACTACCGCCGAGGCGCCCCTCACACTACACCCCACCCGACCCCACGCGCCCAGCGCCCCCACGCCTGCAGGTTCACTGCCTGTGCTCCACGCCCCCGTGCCTATGGGTTTCCGGCGCTCCCCGCCACCAGTCGAACCAGTCGGGTACGAAGCTTGGACCGAATCACCCCCGGAGTCCGCCATCGTCCCTCGCCGACTGCCACCACCCAGCCACCAGAAGAGGCTGCAACCCCGGTGCTTCGTAGATCTCAGATGACGACTCGACCGCCGGACCGACTCGATTTGTAAACCAATCACTCCTGCTGGACTTGATTTTTTTACAGGGGGTGAATGTGGTGAAACACAATCCTAGTAATTCACACTGTGTTATATTGTATGTGCTGTGTCTTTGTAAGCTCGGTATACGAGCAGTTGCGCGGCTCTGCCCATAGGGGGAGATGAGGAGTTTGTACTAGGCTTCACCCTTGGCTCTGCCCATGGCTCCTCCCACTAACTGGAAGTATAAAGATCTACAGTTGTGAGCCTGCTGCCAGTTCATCTCGTCATAGGCAGGCTCAGTTGTAAGACTATTAAAACTACTGTTCACTTCCAACCAAGTGTCTTGTGAATTGATGGTCACATCACAGACCACAAACCATAGTGGTTTGGAGCTTGGGTAGGGTTTGCGTCAGGTGCTCCAGAGTTCAGACATTTTTAAATGGCATCACGATCTCCCGCTACACTGAGGAGTTCCGACGATTGGAGCACCTCAGTGCAGCAAATGGGGCGATGTATGGCCTCGGCCGCGCATTCTCCACTGAGGGCCCCCTAACTCATTCAATAGCGTTGTGTTTCTCAGAGCTGTGAGCGCCAGGAAACATGCAGCTAAATGCACTCGCTATGGAACTTTCTTCCCATTATTTAAATCGTGCCCCATATGTGAAACACAAAGATGAGTTGGGTGTGCAGGATGGTTGCTTTCTTTGAGGGTCTAGAGTGATTGTTCCACCTTCTGGCCATTTGTAAGTCATAGATGAAATCAGGAGACGCACCTGGGTGCCTCCATTAGCAAGGTCGTATGATTGGTAGCCAAAAATGGGTCGGGACTTGGAGAATAAGGTGAAATCCTGTCCTATGTTTTTTTTCATTCATTTACAGGATGTGGGTGTCGCTGGTTAGGCCGGCATTTATTGCCTATACCTAGTCCTTCAAAAGATGGTGGTGAGTTGTCTTCTTAAACCGCTGCAGTCCTCAAGGGGTAGGTATACCCACTGCGCTGTTAGGGAGGGAGTTCCAGGATCTTGCCCCAGTGACAGTGAAAGAACGGCGATATATTTCCAAATCAGAGTAGTGAGTGACTTGGAGGGGAAACTCCGGTGGTGGGGTTCCCAAGTATCTGCTGCTCTTGTCCTTCTAGATAGTAGTAGTCATGGGTTTGGAAGATGCTAAGGAACCTTGATGAGTTGCTATAGTGCACCTTGTAGATGGTACACATGGCTGCCGCTGTTCATCGGTAGTGGAGTGTTTGAATGATGTGAAGGAGCTGGCGTTGGACTGGGGTGAGCACAGTTAGAAGTCTCGCAACACCAGGTTAAAGTCCAACAAGTTTGTATTGAATCACTAGCTTTCGGAGCGCAGATCCTTCCTCAGGGGAATGGCTCGAGGGGCCAGATGACCTACTCCTGCTCCCAGTTCTTATGTTCCATTACAATAGAGAAGCTACGCTATGGTTTTGTGACTCATGGCTTACCGAATTCCCAGGTTTCTGATAACGGGACAACATTTTCAAGTGATTTGTTCAAAGAGTTTATGCAAAACAAATGGACTGCACCATGTGAGTACTGTTCCTTTTCATCCAGTGTTGAATGGTTTAGCAGTGCGATCTGTTCAGATACCGAAAGGAGAACTGAAGAGAATAGCAGACGGTACTTTGGGAACTAAGCTCCCATGGTTCTTTTTTCAGTACCGTACCACCGCCACTAACGACAGCATATATATCACCGGCTGAAATATATTTGTTTAACAAATTTAAACTACCCAACTATTTTTTCTAATTAAGGGGCAATTTACCGTGGCCAATCCACCTACTCTGCACATCTTTGGGTTGTGGGGTGAGACACATGTAAACACAGGGAGAATGTACAAACTCCACACGGACGGTGACCCAGCAAGGGGCAGGGGTCAAACTCGGGTCCTCAGCGCCGTGAGGCAGCAGTGCTGACCACACACTGACTGAAATGTTGATGGGTATGAAACTAAATTCTCACCTGCACTTGCCACAAAGTGAGAGTGGGAAGGAGACAGGAAATGAAGAAGGAGAGACATTTCAATCCAAATGACTGTGTCATGTCGGGAATTTCGCAGTAACCAACAATGGCTGCCTGGAGTTATTCTGAACCAAAGTGGTTTAGTGTTGTTAGTGGTGAAGCTGTCGAATGGAATAATAATAATATAATAATACAATAATAATTACTTTTTGTCACAAGTAGGCTTCAATGAAGTTACTGTGAAAAGACTCTAGTCGCCACATTCCGGCGCCTGTTCAGGGAGGTTGGTACAGGAATTGAACCCGTGATGCTGCCTTATTCTGCATTCCATGCCAGCTATTTAGCCCAGTGTGCTAAACCAGCCCCATGGGCAGACACCAATAACACATTCATCTACCGCACGACTCTGAGACAGTCAAATTTCCAGATCATATGCAGAAATAAATGCTGCTGTGGAAAATCGTCCGGAAGTGGTTCCTGTTGTTCAGGGGCACCCAGAGGACGCTACTCCAGGCGAGGACTTCCTCCCACTAACAACCAAGCTACTTCTGCGCCCTCAAGTGCAGCTCAACTGAACCAAGACTGAACCAAGACTCACCAGTGTCTACTGAGTCACCAGTGGTTCTACGCAGATCACAATGTTTCGCAAAGTTGCTGAAAGACTGACTTATTAGTTGCAACATGTTTGCTATTGTCTCTCCTTAAAGGGATTTGAAATTTAAGAGTGGGGGAGAGATGTGTTATAGAGCGTTTCAATAAGCATGTTCCGATTTGATTATGTGCATGGATGTCTTTAACAAAAGTGCGCATACGCATGTGACATCATTGGGAGTACGGGGTTTCAGTTTAGCCACGAGGAGCTTGTGTATTGTTGTATTTAGCTGCTGCTAGTGTCTAAAGCCAAATTATATCATTACCTTAATATTTTATGAGGTAAAGAAGATTTAACTTGCACAACGCGTTCGATTACCTTTCTTGTGGTCAGGTTACCACAGTTGCCCTCAATTTGTCACAACTTTATCTGATCTCATTTCCCTTTTCTCCCAATCCCACTAGTCCAATTTTTTGTCTGATCTCTCCTTTATCTTTTCTCTTGCAAACTTTCCCAGGTCCTTCTCTTGATCAGTTCCTCAAAAAGTCTTAATTTTTTTTCAATCTCCCATTTTCCTGCATGTTGCACCCACCCCACAACTCCTCTCGATGCTTCACCCTCCTCTCTATTCACAAACTGGTCAGTTTGTCTTCAGCGTAAGTGCTGCCTGGGCACTTCCCTGATTTGACACTTGGCAAGTGTCCATTTTGCTGCTCCTGTTTTGCAGGGTTTGTATCATCAAACACTGTGAGACTACATTTTATCAAGTTTGTGACTATTCAGGCATACGGGCTGCATGCAGAGCCTATTCCAGTACAACTCTATTGAAATGAAATTGCCTGAAACTATGACAACACCATAGGCTTTCTTTGTATTTTGTAGTGCTCAGAAGATAAAATACTGCTTTCATCTACAAACATCAAACATACCACACTGCAGGGAAGGAAAGTCCATTACTGCTGTAACTCTAGCAGAGTTTATGATCCACATTCATCATTCTCTTCCATACTTCTTTATTTCTACGCTCCTTTATTGGTGACTGCTTACATCCAAGCAATAGCAAACGGGAAAACTAAGCACTACATACTCTATCAAAAGATGACAGTGCAATTTATTTTCCTGTGTCTTGTACATCTTTAATAGTTATACACAACCGCTCAAATATTTTACGCCCTGCCCATGTAAGGTATTAAGATATCTCAACCTAGCAACATCCTTTTTGCAGTTTCCATTGTTTGTTTTTTGTATCTAAGACTGTGAACTATAATTGTTCGATCAATGAAAATCTCCTGCCATGTCCAATAAATGGGTGATAAGTGTGTTCTGTTACCATATGGTATCGAACCATCTCCAGCTCTCAACCATTCCTTCCTTCTATGTATGATGTGCTTGTTTTGGTTAGTGAAGTAATGGAGTCATGGTTGGGCATCGCACCAAATCCAGCAGCACCCCACAGGTTTAAGTGAAGGACTGTAAAGGTAGCTCAGGTATGGAGTCAGTTCTCATCTTGGGGGGGAACTCTTTGCATTTGTGCCATTTTAATGTGTCAACCCAGTCAGCTACCTTTAGTTTGTGAAAAGTCTTGAGAAAGGTGGCTACAACACTGATAACCTCCTGATGGTTCAAATTCTTGACTGTTCCAACAGGCTGTTTATCTCCCTATGAGCACAAGAAATACGCTCCATTGTGTCTTTGACCATAGATGATTGACAGCCTTGTTTCCGAGGGCCTTGCATCTGGGCTACATGCTGAAAGCTTCCTCTCAATATCATAACTTTTGTCTAAGGATCTTAACTCAATAGATTGGTCATTTGTATCACCCAGGAACAACAGCTCAATCTGCTGAACGTTTGTTATTACTTATTAAGCTGTATAAGAAATATATTCTGAAAAGGATATTTCGACCCTGACACTGATAGTGTCCTTCTGAATTAGTTTGAGCCTGATTGCAATAGTCTGTTATGGTGTTTCCTCCCTTTCCAAAGAAGTTAGATTACAGTGGGTACCTTAGAATCATGGAATTTCTACAGTGCAGAAAAAGGCCGTTTGGCCCATCAAGTCTGCACCGACCCTCTGAAGGAGCACTCAATCTATGCCCACTCCCCTGCCATATCCCCATAACCTCACCTAACCTGCACATCCCTGGACACTAAGGGCATTTTTTTAACATGCTCAATCCACCTAACTTGCACATCTTTGGACTGTGGGAGGGAACGAGAGCACCCGGAGGAAACCACACAGGCACTGGGAGGAAGTGCAAATTCCGCAAATTTCACACAGTCACCCAAGGCTGGAATCGAACCTGGCGTTATGAGGCAGCAGTGGTAATCACTGCGCCACCTTTCTGCTCGTTTGGGTACTCTTGTACATTTTGCACTCCAGAGCTGTCTGATGGATAAATGAGAAAGCTTGGTCTACTTATGAAAGACACCCTTCTGCTGTGAATAATAAACTAGAATTTGAAAAGTAGGCAATGTTTCTGTCCTTTAAAATCTTTACTCAATTTACTCAGCTAGTTTTACAAACTTATTCAATCTATATATTAGCAAAAGCAAATATAGAAGTACTATGTTATGAAAATGTGCACAACAGATATAACGTCTGTTAAAAGGCACATTTTTCCTGCCAGTCATATGGATATATACCGATGGAGCTATAGGACAGAGGATCCTGGCATGCTCCAGGATATTAACTGCTCTAAAACGATTTCCTTGTACACCATGTAAGAGATAATAGGTTGAAGGCCACAGAGTTCATGAGGATGGATAGACGGCATGTCTGTCATAATCCTGTCCAAGTGGCCATCCTTTATGCATGAATCTCCAAATGCCAGCCGATTGTTCAATCATGGGGTCAGTTATGACCCTAATATGATATCCCCAGATATATAGTTTCCAGCAAGTTACTGATGGCCGTCTGGAGTGGAAACCACAGCTACGGACAAATGTGAACTAATGCATTTTGGAAGGTCTAATACAGGTGGGAAATATACAGTAATGTCAGAACACTTAAGAGTATTGACAGGCAGAGGGATCTGTGTGTACAGGTCTACAGGTCACTGAAAGTGGCAACGCATGTGGAGAAGGCAGTCAAGAAGGCATACGGCATGCTTGCTTTCATCGACTGAGGCATTGAATATAAAGATTGGAAAGTCATGCTGCAGCTGTATGGAAACTTATTTAGGCCACACTTT
Organism: Scyliorhinus canicula; assembly: GCF_902713615.1. NCBI lineage: Eukaryota > Metazoa > Chordata > Chondrichthyes > Carcharhiniformes > Scyliorhinidae > Scyliorhinus > Scyliorhinus canicula. The sequence continues at coordinate 69,101,486 of NC_052159.1, read as the reverse complement.
GGATATAGTGTTTAATTCTGGTCACCACGCTATCAGAAGGATGAGGAGGCATTGGAGAGGGTGCAGAAGAGGTTTACCAGGATGTTCCCTGGTATGAAGGACAGTACCTCTGAGGAGAGTTTCAATAAATTCGGTTTGTTCTCACTGGAATGACATAGATTGAGGGCCAACCTGATACAAGTCTACAAAACTATGAGGGGCATGGACAGAATAGATAGTCAGAGGTTTTTTCCCAGGGTGGAAAAGTCAATTACTTAGGGACATAAGTTTAAGGTGCGAGAGGCGAAGTTTAGAAGAGATGTGCGAGGGAAGTTTTTTACACAGAGGGTAGTGGGTGTCTGGAACTCGTTGCTGGAGGAGGTGGTGGAAGAAGGGACGATAGTGACATTTAAGGGCATCTTGACAAATACATGAATAGGATGGGATTAGAGAGATACAGACCCTGGACGTGTCAAAGTTTTTAGGTTTAGACGGGCAGCATGGTCGTCGCAGACTTGGAGAACCAAAGGGCCTGTTTCTGTGCTGTACTTTCCTTTGTTCTTTGTACTTTAACAGCATCCTCTCCCAAGCCATCTTGCCTAGCATCGGGACACTAATCACTTCAAAGCTCCGCTGGGTGAAACATGTAATTCATATGCTTGACACAACAGAACAGAGCAAGACTTTGGGCTGGATTCTTCGGTCCCCCAGCTGCATGTTTCTCAGCGACACACTGTTCGCAGAAGACAAGATTCTCTATTCCTGCCACTGTGAATAGGATTTACCACACCGCCAGGAAACCCATGGGTGGGGGTATGCTCCTGGATGGAACAGAGAATCCCGACCACCAAAGAAGTCCAACTGTTGTCGAGAATCTGCGCAGGTGAAGTTAAGGCTTCGGCGGGAGCGCACAAACATCCAAACAACCCATCTACCCAACCCTTCAAAAACCACCTGCCCCACATATGGCAGTCTGCAAATTGTCTGCTTGCCACTGTGCTACCATGCTTCCCCCTGGTTGGAGATTATTGCGAATGCCTCAGCTTTTTCTTTTGCACTGATGTGCTGGGCTCCTCCATCATTGAGGATGGGGATATTTGTGAGCCTCCTCCTCCAGTTAGTTAATTGCCCATCACCATTCACAACTGGATATGGTAAAACTGCAGCGCTTAGACCTGATTCATTAGTGTGGAATTACTTCAATCTTTGTTGCATGGTTTTTCCATTATTTTGCATGCAAACAGTCCTGTATTGTAGCTGCAGGTTGACACCTCATTTTTAGGTGTATCTGGTGCTGCTCCTGGGCATGCCTTTCTGCACTCTGCATTGAACTAGGCTGTATCCCCTGGCTTGATGACAGTGACAGAGTGGGAGATATGCCAGGCCATGAGGTTACCGATTGTGGTTGTGTGCAATTCTGCTACTGCTGATGGGCCTCAGCACCTCAAGGCTGCCCTTTTGTGTTGCTAACTCTTTTCCACTTAGCACGATGATAGTCCCACACAATACGATGGAGGGGACCCTCAACATGAAGACAAGACTTTGTCTCTATGAGGACTGTGCAGTGTGCACAGATTGATGAGTTTTTCCCTCTTGTTGGTTCCCTCAGCATCTACCGTAGACCCGATCAAGCAGCTATATACTTTAGAAATCAGCCCGCTCATGTGATGAATAATCACCAAAAGATGGCTGAAGCTGCTGCATCCAAGTCAAAGTAACTTGCTTGATTGGTGCTCCTGTCACCACCTCCTCCAGCACTGTACTACTGTTTCTGTAGTATCTATGATCTATGGGTTGTACTTCAATAACTCGCCAAGAGTACTTGTACAGCATCTCCTTCCCTTGCAGTCGCTTTGTTATGCAGAAGAACAAGTCCAGAAATACTGTGGAAACACCATTATCTCTAAGTCACCGACCACCCTGACATGAACTTGCATCACTTGTCCTTCGTTATCATAACGCTCTCATATAAAAGCAAAATACTGCAGATACTGGAAATTTCAAATGAATACAAAAACATTTGGGAAATACTCAGCTTGTCAGGCTGCACATGTGGGGAGTTACTTCAAGTTAACATTTCAGGTTAATGCCATTTTATCATTGAACAGTTAGTATATTCTCAATCTTGTTAGCTCTGTATATTTTGATCTGCAAGCTAAATTAGATGAGTACTGTTAGCCCATAGTGGCATGATATTTCCTGCCTTCTAAGATAAGACAAAAACATGCAGAACATCCCATAAATTCTTCACCGGGGGATTTAACACAATTTTAGGTTGTGTGACCTGGACTTTGCTTCCCATGCATTGGCAGAAGATAGAGATACAGGGTTTGGTTTACAAAGCACCCCCTTCCAGAATTCATAGTCTTGTTGTGTAAGATGTTGGGGTAAAATGAGGCAGCTCTATGACCATCATTGCAGGGAGATCGAGGGGGTGCTGGGAAGGGGGAGGTGCAGTGGGTCACTCTCTACAGGATGGCCTGGAGCAGCAACTGTATAGAACCGACTAGGAATTCCATGTTGGGCTGCTTCCATGCAGGATGTAGCTCTGGCAATTCCAGACCTGCCCACCAGAAGACTGCCACCATTCTCTCTACAGGATCCGGCCACATGGGGGAGTGGGGGGGGGGGGAACTGTACCTGTCTGGAAAATCCAGATGGTGTGTGGAGTGCCCTCAGTTGGTTGTTTCTTTTACCTAATTTACTGGCCACTGCCAGCCAGTATATGGTCGCCAGCCCGCAACAGCGGTAGTGAGAAATTGCCAGCAGTCCCGTCTTCAAAGCTGCCCTCACCTCAATATGAAAATTCAGGCCAAAGGGTTTGGAAGATTATGAACTTTAACTGGTGATGGCAACATTTTTTAATAACCATTTTCTTTTGTTAATTCCTCCTAGGCGATGAAGTGCCCTTTGGAAATGGTGATGCGACTAACAATATGCTGAAAATAGTAACAAAGACATTTGATATCAGGATGTCCCTGCATTGCATTATATTCCTTTGCAAAGGATTTTCATTACTTCAGAATCTGGTCTATCTTCAACAGTCCTTGAAGAGATGTGAAATGTAACGTGGGTCATTTTTGCTAAGAAGTGAATTAGTGGCACAGTCCAGTCCTCATGATGACGGAGTGTAATAACACTCTACAGAGCTGTGTCCCTGAGGTTTTGAATGCAACAAGTCCAACTGTGAATTCAGGCAAGACAAATCTTCCCATCATCATAAGGATATTACTAGCAATAGTTATGATGTCAATGATTGCAGTTGGTTTCCTTGGTAATGCAATTGTGTGTTTAATTGTTCATCAGAAGCCTGCAATGCGCTCAGCAATCAACCTGCTCTTAGCAACCCTTGCATTTTCTGACATCATGCTGTCTTTGATGTGCATGCCATTTACCACAGTCACCATCATAACAGTCGAGTGGATCTTTGGAAGTTATTTCTGTCAGATATCTGCTATGCTCTACTGGTTCTTTGTCCTGGAAGGTGTGGCAATACTTCTGATAATCAGTGTTGACCGCTATTTAATCATTGTGCAGCGACAAGACAAACTGAATCCACATCGTGCCAAAATAATGATTGTCATTTCATGGGCAGTTTCCTTTTGCATTTCGTTTCCATCAGTGATTGGCTGGACTGTGGTGGAAGTACCTACTCGGGCACCCCAATGCGTTCTGGGATACACAGAGACTGGAGCCCACCGCATTTATGCAGTGCTCTTGCTGGTTACTATTTTTTTTGTTCCTTTCAGTGTGATGCTATACTCTTACCTCTGCATTCTGAACACAGTGCGGAGAAATGCCGTGCGGATCCACAACCATGCAGACACCCTCTGCCTGAGTCAAGTGAGCAAGCTGGGATTAATGGGTTTGCAGCGCCCTCATCAAATAAACGTTGATATGAGCTTTAAAACCCGAGCCTTCACAACTATTTTAATCCTCTTTGTTGGTTTTTCTTTTTGCTGGTTGCCGTACACAGTGTATAGTCTACTCTCTGTTTTCAACAAGAACTTTTATCACAGCCAGTCCTTCTATACTGTTAGCATCTGGGTTTTGTGGCTCACTTACCTGAAATCAGTTTTCAATCCCCTCATCTACTGCTGGCGCATTAAGAAATTTCGTGAGTCTTGTATGGAATTCATGCCAAAAACAATCAAAATTCTACCAAAGCTGCCAGGCAGGACAAGACGGAGAATCCGGCCCAGCACAATTTATGTTTGTAATGAGCATCAATCAGCTGTATAAATTAAAACTTTTGTCCAAAACGCCTTGTCAAACTGCCCGGAAGTAGAATATTTTGGTGTGATATGCATTTGCCATTTAGTATATGAAATTTACCTTTTTATAGTGATGGGTTGCTGCCAAAATGTAATTTGTTCATATTGTAGACCTGTTTATTACTGCCCTGACGGATGTGTTAATGGAGAAATGATTGTTGTGATTTGTATTTTACTCTGGTTTATGTACGATGATGATGCAGCACTGAAAGCACCCTGCACTTTTAAGAATCCTCATGAGACCTGAAATAAATAAGACTTCATATTTCTTTCAAAATTGTCCCATGCAATTGTGCAAGGAGATTACGTAACAGTGGAAATAACACTTTACACCCTAAATGTTGTCACCTGTGATTTATAATCTCTTTTTTTGTGAACTGGTCTGTGTTTTCACAATCTTCTAATGTGTTGCTCTAATTTAAATAGCATCAAACTTGCTGCCTGAGTATAAAGCTCTTGTTGCAGATCAAATACCCATTCCAGAAACTGCACTATTTTAATTCCTATCAAAATTATTTGTAATGAAAATTGGGCTATTTCTATGAACAGCAGCCCAATCCACAATGGTAGTTAACAAAGATAGATGAAGGGCCTGTGGGACTGGATATGAATAATTCTATCACACATTAAGATGGCACCGTAGGTTGCCCTTCAGCTTTACCGCCAAAGGACTTTGCAGAATCAGTGAGGGGGTTATTATCTGTTGATGCAAGGTCATCGAATGAATTTCCTGTGACCAACACTCCATTGTTCCCAGATACTTGAGCATCGACCTATCCATGGTAAGTGAGGTTACCAAGCTTCTGGACCCCCTCACTACTAATTCCGGTTGCTGGTAATGGGGTTTCCTTTTTTTAAAAACATATTTAGAGTACCCAATTTCTTTTCCAATTAAGGGGCAATTTAGCATGGCCAATCAACCTTACCAGGCACATCTTTGGGTTGGGGGTGAGACCCATGCAGACACGGGGAAAATGTGCAAACTCCACACGGACAGTGACCCGGATCCGGGATGGAACCCGGGTCTTCAGCGCTATTAGGCAGCAGTGCTAACCACTGCACCAACATGCCGCCCTGTCAATGGGATTTCCTATTGAATTCACCCCACAATGCCAGGAAGCCTGCTGTGGGAATTCGCCATCGATTGGACTGGAAGATCCCACTGCCGAAAATGGCCAGAAAGTCCCCACCCATGTTTATGAGGATTTAAATTAAGCTAGAATATTTGCCTAGCTTTGGCTAGAGGAGCAGATCTCAAATTTGTTTTTTCACCATGGTAAGTCAGTTGGGGGAGAAGAAATTAACTGCGTGAAAAGGCAAAAGGAACTGAGAATAGCTTTAATGTCATTCCTGCAGAATGAAATGTCTTTGTAAGGCAGGGGGATTTTTGATTGTTATGAAAGTTAAATGGAAGTTATTTTCTGTAATTTGTGTAAGTTTCTGACTGAAATTGTTTAGTCAATGCTGCTTTTAGTTTGTTCCAGTAAAAGTTTTGAAAACCATGTGATTCTTTCAGCATTTACCGGAAGTTGAGTTTCTTCTTAAAAGTTGTTGGCGTCCACAGGATTATAACAAATTGGGTGGCTCATCCAGGATTTAATATCCACTGGGATTTTCCAGAGTTTAAATGAACCATATGACACAGTGAAAATGCCTTGCAACAGTTAACTAAGATTTGGAAGCTGAGTCATATTCGACTTGAAATGTTAACTCTGTTTCTCTCTTCACAGCTACTGTCAGATCTGCTGAGCATTTCCAGAATTTTCTGTTTTTATTGAAGATTTCACAGTGACTGTATGTCTCCTGTATTAATTGAAAAGTTGCCATGGCTGTGTCCAGTGCTGAAGCATTCCTCAATGTAGAGGAGATTCCTTTTAGTGTTTTGCAATTAACAAAGGTTAATTTGAAGCTGATAGCAGAGAAATTGAAAATAAATTTACAACTAGGTGCTCAGAAAGCAGAGAAAGTTGAGGTATTGGCTCAACATTTAAATGTTGAGGCAGGGAAAGCAATCCAGATAAAAAACAGGTTGGGTTAGCTCAGATTCAGCTGCAAATGACGCAACGGGAAGTAAAATTACAAAGGAAAGAAATAGAAAGAGAAATTTTTAAAAACTTGAATTAGAAGAAAAAGGAAAGACAGAGAATGACAAAAAGAGAGAGAAACCAGAAAATGGGACCTGGACAGAGAAAGGTTCCAATTATGCAAAAACGAAATAGCAGGAAGACTTGACAATGAGTCAGCCTAAACTTCTAGAGATTTGATTTTGCAAGGAACATTTTCTTAGTGCCTAAATTCAGTGAGGACAGAGTTGTAATGTATTTTGTTTCATTTGAGCTCATTGCCACCAAGTTACAATGGACAATAATGTCAATGTTTTGGTAGTGAATGGTAGTGAATTTCTCTCCGGATAGTTCACCAAACAAAAGTGTATTGATACAGAATATTGATGGAAATTTCTTGTTCCATTATGTAGTGTGAATGTAAACTGTGTTTTAGTCAATGGTTCTGTTATTATGGGAGCTGTGTCAAGATTGTCTATTAAATGATATTGACGTTATCTTGGGAAACAATCTAACTGGAAACCATCTGCTACCTCAAGGCATTTCCACAAAATCCATTGAATTTGTTAAAGATACGGATGGATCAATGGACTTGGGAAAACAAATGCCTGTCTTTGAATTTGTTGTAAAGCACAATGATTTGACGCCAGGGGTCTGAAGATTCACAAGTTCAGACTTCAGAAATTAAAAAGACACTGAAACCTTAGTCTGACAACAAAGAGTTAAAATAAAATCTGGGGGCAAAACAGTCTGAATTAAGCCTGCATGCAGACCCTAAGCCAGAGGTGTCAAGGCCACACACAGCAGCAGCAAGCCAGGTTGATGAAGAAGCAATGGAAGACAGTTCCTTGAAATAAAATGACTTGGCTGTAACCAATGATACTATGGAACCAAGTGGACAAATTAGAGTTTCGGAATATATATCAAAACTTCAGAAGTATGAAGCTCTTATGAGAGTGGAGTTGAGCAAAGTTTGTACAAAATGAGAAAATAATTTAAAATAATTAATGAAATGGATAAAAAAAGAAAAGCAGAATATTTTGACTGACCTTAATGAGATTCCTAAAGTCATGAGGGAGAACCACAATCCTGCATTTAAACAGGAAAAGGATGTGTCAGCTGTTTGACTGGCTAAGACTTATTTTCAACCTGGACAATAAAAAGAAGTTACAGTAATGAAAGAGAATAGAGATCCAGAGTTAAAAGCTAAACAGAGTGGTTCACAGGCTGCATTTAGAGGTCAACACTCGGTGTGTCTCATTCTAAGGAAGAACAAAAGGACATGCTAAAGCCACATGAGAAGGAGAGTTGTGACAGTGGATTGTGTCTCAATTTACACCTCATGGGATTTAAAAATCACAGGGATTGTCAGTAAGTAACAGTATATTTCTTTACAAAGTTACCCATACTGAACCAATTGTAGCATCTTTTAACCAAGGACGGAGAAGCACTGAAATTTACATAACGTGAGAAAGGAGATTTACTGCAACGCATGACAGACAGTGAAGCTACCAGTAGCAGCATGAACTCTCATTCAGAGAGCTGGAGCTCTAGAAATCTACTTAAGTTGAGGTTGGACTCCGAACTTTTTTGGTTGATATAGATTAATCATTGTGATGCTGCCAAGATAGACTGTTTAAATACTGAAATTTGACAACAAGGGAAGAAATTGCAAAGTGTACTGTGTGTAGTAAGTTAATTGTTAAAATGTACAGAATTTTATCAGACGTCATGTTTTGGACAGTGTTTATTTGAAAACATCAATTTGGTGATGACTTTTCATCTTTTGGGAGGGAGGCATTACAAAATGCAAGATTTATAAGATATTTGTGTTTTGGAACTCTCTCTTGAAGGTAAAATGAAGGGGGTCATGTGACTTGTTCTGAATTCTGCTGACAACAAGCCTTGGTGGTTGGGGTGGGGCGGGTTTTAAGGAGGTGCAAGATATTCACACCTGTAAACAGTAACCCAATTATCTGTGCTGACTATGGTTAGATGTTACCTGTCTGGAAAGGAAAAAGGAGTTGAGAATAGCTTTGGACTGGTTCCTGGAGAACGTGTGGACTGGTTCCTGGAGAATGTAGTGTCCAGTTCAGATACAGAATAAAATATAACCTTGGTAGGGGGATTTTTAGTTGTTGTAATGTTCAATGGGGAATCTTTCCTGTAATTTAGAAGTTGCCCTTTCAAATAGTATTTAGTCATTTCTGCTTTTAGTTTGTTACAGTAAAATTCTCAAAACCTGAAAACTTGTATGATCTTTTCAGTCAAAATACTTTTCAAGGTTATCGGTCTCCATGGGAACTAACAAAGCCCATGTGCACTCATGGATACTAGAAGCTTCAACACACACAGCATATATGTCAACTATGGCTCATGCCTCTGAGTCTCAAGGTTTTGGTTCAACTCCTACTCCAGGACTTGAGCATAAAATTCAAGGCTGACACTCCAGTGCAGTACTGAGGACATGTTGCGCAGAGATGTGCTGTCTTTTGGTTGAGATGATAAACCCAGGCTCCACATGCCTGCTGAGGTGGCTGTAAATGAGTCTGTGGTTCTCTTTGCAAGAACAGCAGAGGAGTTACCTCTGCTATCCTGACCAATATTTTTCCCTTAGTCAACATTACAAAAAAAAATTATCTGGTTGTTTGAAGGGATTTGCTGTCTGCATATTGACTGCTGCACTTTCAACATTACAACTATGACAGTACTTCAAAAGTATTTAACTGGCTGTAAAGTGCTTTGAGATGTCTATGGTCATGTAGAGTGCTACATAATGCATGTCTTTCTTTGTTTCATACCACAGATAAACTAGGTCTCAGTGCCACTGGAAGAATGAAAATGTCAATTATATGGAGACTCAATAATACAGGTTGGAGCTGCCCTTTGATAGGTAAAAGACAAATAGAGGTTCTGTCCCTCACAAAATATTTAGATGTTCCCTGAAATAGTAAAGGAATAAAACCCTGATGTTTGAGAATTTGATTGCATCAAATATCATTTCAAATGGGTTCATTATTAGTTACAAAAACAGAAAGTACTGGACAATCTCAGCAGATCTCTCAGCAGCTATGGAGAGAGAAGACAGCTAACATTTTGAGTCTGGATGACTCTTTGTTCAAGCTAAAGAGAACTGGAAATAGGGCCAGATTTAAACTGTTGGGGGGAACGGGTGTGGAGAAGTGGCGCTGGATAGAGGGCCAGCAATAGGTGGAGTTTGACAAAGATGTGAACAGAATGACAAAGGGAATGTAAAAGATGGAGAAAATGACCTAGAAGAGTGTTGATAGTGGCACATTAAGAGGTCTGAATGTGTTAATGGCAGAACAAAGGTGAGAAGTGTAACAAAGGACAACCTGGATCAGGTGGCCCAAGTGGGTGAGGTGGAGTGGACAATGGTGAGGGGAAAACGGATCAATGGAAGAAATGAAAATAAATTGATAGGTGGAGGAGACAGTTCACAGTCAGAAGTTATTGAACTCAATGTTAAGTCCGGAATGCTGTAATGTGCCTAATTGGAAGAGGAGATGCTGTTCTTTCAGTTTGCACTGGGCTTCACTGGAGCATTGCAGCAGGCAAAGGACAGACATGTCACTTGGGTCACTGTATGTGCAGATGTCTGCACGTTCTCTCCGTGTCGGCGTGGGTTTCCTTCGGCTGCTCTGGTTTCCTCCCACAGTCCGAAGATGTGTAGGTTAGGTGGATTGCCCTTCGTGTCCAAAAAGGTTAGGTGGGGTTACTGTGTTTTGGGGATAGTGTGAAGGTGTGGGCTTAAGTGCTCTTTCCAAGGGTCGGAGCAGACTCGATGGGCCATATGGTCTCCTTCTGCACTGTAAATTCTATGTGGATATGAGAGCAGGACGGTAAGTTGAAATGCAAGTGACATGATGCTCTGCATCCTGCTTGTGGATGGATCGAAGATGTTCTGCAAACTGGTCACCCAGTCTGCATTTAGTCTCTCCAATGCAGGGTAGGCCACATTGGGAGCAGTAAGTGCAATAAACCAGACTAAAGGAGGTGTACGTGAAGCCCCGCTTCATCTGAAAAGGGTGTTTAGGTCCTTGGATTGTGATCAGGGAGGAGGTAAAAGGGCAGGTGTTGCAGCATCTGCAATTGCATGGGAAGAGGGTGAGGTGTTGGTGATGGAGGAGTGGGCCAGGGTACCTCGGAGGGAATGTTACCTGCGGAATGCTGACGGGGGAGTGTGGTGAAGATGTGTCTGGTGGGGGCATCGTGTTGGAGTTCATGGAATTGGCAAAAGATGATTCTATGAATGCGGAGGCTGGTGGGATGAAAAGTGAGGACAAGGGGACGCTATCCTGGTTCTGCTAGGGAAGGGAAGTGGTGAGAGGAGAGGTGCGGGAGATGGATTGGATACTGTTGACAGCCCTGTCGACCACAGTGGGTAGGAAACCATGATTAAGGGAGAAGGAAGACATGTCAGCAGCACAGTGGGGTGTGAAGAGCTGTAGTCGAGCTAGCTGTGGGAGTTGGTGAGCCAACAACATCGTTAAAAAAAGGAACTAGCAATGTAAACTTTGTTTACTTACAAGATAATGAATGGCTTGGATAGGATGGACGTAGGGAAGTTGTTTCCATTAGCAGGGGAGACTAGGACGCGGGGGCACAGCCTTAGAATAAAAGGGAGTCACTTTAGAACAGAGATGAGGATAAATGTCTTCAGCCAGAGAGTGGTAGGTCTGTGGAATTCATTGCCACAGAGGGCGGTGGAGGCCGGGACATTGAGTGTCTTTAAGACAGAAATTGATAAATTCTTGATTTCTCAAGGAATTAAGGGCTATGGGGAGAGAGCGGGTAAATGGAGTTGAAATCAACCATGATTGAATGGTGGAGTGGACTCGATGGGCCGAATGGCCTTACTTCCGCTCCTATGTCTTATGGTCTTATGGTCTTAAACAGATGGCTTCATTTTTCCAAAGTCTTTTAACTCTAAACATTTCTTATGATTAAACATAACATCTATTTTCTAAGATTCATATTGTTTTACATTTTAAACATGCAAGCGTAAACATGCATATAGTCCATTTAGTTTATTCCACCTTCGAACATTCTAGTCTTCTCACACTTCACAGTTGTGGTAAAGCATCGGCAATTACATTTTCTCTTCCTGCCACATGTAGAATTTTTCATTTAAACGTTTGTAACAATAAATTCCATCTGAACAGTCTTGCATTTTGATTTTCAACTGGTCCAAAAGCTTTCATGGATTATCGTCTGTATATACAATTGTCTCCATTGAATTGTTACCAATATAAATGTCAACATGTTGTAATGCCAATGTCTCCTTGATGGTCGAATATTTATTTGATGAATATGTTGTTACTGAGAAAAATAGCTGATTGGTCTTTCTATTCTTTCCTGCAGCAGTACAGCATCAACACGCACATCACTCACATCAATTGCCACCTTAAATAGCTTGGTATAATTAGGTGTAATCAAAACAGGTGTGGTGGTTAACACACTCTTCAGATTATCAAATTCTTCCTGACATTCCGATGCCCACTGAAATTTCTTGTGCTTTTTCAGAAGTTCAGGCAGTGGAGCAACCACACTGCTGAATTCAGCACGAATTTCTGATGGAAACTACTCATGTCCATAAATCTGAGAACTTCTCTCCTCGTTGATGGTATCGGAAACTCTCCAATAGCTATCGTTTTCACATTCTGTGGCGCCACCTCACCATGTCCAATTGTATGATCGAAGAATGTGACCTGGGCTTTCACAAATTCACTTTTAGCCAAATTCACTACCAACTGTGGTCGATCGAAGAGTTATTTTTAATCTTCCTTCCACGTTTGACTGAACACCACCAAATGGTCAATGTACACTACACAAAGGTTTAGTCCAGAAATGACCTTGTTGGTTAATCTTTGCAATGTTGCTGGCACATTCTTCATTCCAAATGCCATGACATTAAATTGATACAGACCATTTGGTGTCACAAAAGCCTAAACTTTAAGTGTAGAAGATTTTAGTTTAGACGGGCAGCATGGTCGGCGCAAGCTTGGAGGGCCGAAGGGCCTGTTCCTGTGCTGTACTTTTCTTTGTTCTTTGTTCCTTCCCTCTGTCTGATAAAGGTCGTTGCCAATATTCTTTAAGCAAGTCAAGTTTGATAATCAAATTCGCTTGTCCCACCTTTTCAACAGTCTTCCAAATGAGGAATAGGATACGAATCTGACTTTGTAACTGTGTTGACCTTTCTATAGTCCACACATAAATTCTTGTGTTCCATCCAGTTTTGTTACCATGACAATTGGTGAGCTCCAATTGCCGCAACTCATTTTGATGATTTCATCCTTAAGTATGCTGTCAATCTCATTTTGTACCTGTGCTAACTTTAGTGGATTGAGCGTGTATGGAAGTTTTTTAATGGGAATAGCATTTCTTCCACCTTCATCATGCATAATGGGCTGAATTCTCTGAAAATGAGGCTAAGTGTCGTGGAGTTTCACAACAGCATCATTGGGCCCCCAGGTCGAGCTATTCAACGGCCCATAAGGGGCTAGCATGGGCGGAACGTGAAGTGGCGAGGGAGTGGCCGCCAATTCGCCAGGTCCATCATTGACGCAATGCCGCAGCTGCTCATAACCATTCTCCCCCACACCTCCCCCACACTCAGCGTCGCAGGCAAGATGGCCACCAGAAGAGCAGCTCCGCAATTTAGGGACGGCGAGTTGGAGACTCTCCTGGACACCGTGGAGGGGAGTTGGCTGATACTATACCCCGGGCCGGGCCACAGGACAGCAGGCACCATTGTTCGGTGTGCATGGGCGGAGGTGGCAGGCGCCATCAGGGCGATGGCTAGGACCACAGACCAGTGCTGGAAAAAGCTGCACGAGCTCCTCAGGGCAGCCAGGGTGAGTACCCATCCCCCGACCCACCGCCACACACGTGACCCCCCCCCAGGGGGACGGTCCCACCCCACCCTGGCCCACATGGCTGCACCCACCCATGCCAGATGCAATGGCTGGGTGCCCTGTCCACTAATGCCATTGGGGACCCGCCCCCTGGGCTGCATACGTCGCACCATCTAACATTTGCTGTTTGTGTTTGCCCCCCCAAAAAAATAGTCCGTGCATAACCACCAGGAGCGGAAGACCAGAGGGGGACCACCGGAACCACCTCCCCTTACTGTGCCCGAGCAGAGGGCACTGGACATTGAGGTGGGCTGGAGGAGCGGGAGGTCGCCGATGCGGAGGTCGGAGGCCACTATCAAGTGAGACCCACCTGCCTGTTTGCGGCTCCTCACGACACATGTAAACCCCACCCCCCCCCACCACCCCCTCCCTCACCCCACCCTCTCACCCCACCCTCTCACCCCACCAGATTGCAGCGGTGTTCCTCAGTGTGGCCCAGTTTCAGCAGTCCATTGCTGAGAGCATCGGCGCCATTGCCCAGGTGCTAGCTGGCATCGCACAGACCCAGAGGGATATGGCACAGTCCCAGACAGGGATGACCCACTCCCTGTGCTCCATGGCTGCTAACATTCAGACTCTGGTCAATACCAGAGTGGGCATCCAGGAGTGGCAGTGCCAGGAGCAGGGGCGCCTTTAGGTTTGGCTCTGCTTGCACCCCCGTCCCATGGAGAAGCCCAAGGAGTCACAGCAGTCCCCCTCCACTCCTGCTGTACCATCTGGGGAACCACCTTAGCGTAGTGTTAGGGTCCATGAGGCCAGAAAGTTAGACACCAGTGAAGTTGGCACAGGTGCAGGGCACAGGTTAGTTAAAGGGGCGAGGGCACAGACTGTATATACCTCTCCACATTAAACATCTGTTATCACCGTTGCAAGCTGCCTCTGTGCTCTGTCTGATGGGTGTGGGGATGGGGTGGTCAGTGATGGCCACTAGGGGTGAGGGGTGATGGACGAATGAGGCCCAGTGGGTGGACTGTGCAGCCCCCGCCCCTCCCCCAACCCACCATCCACTGACTATCCCCATCCCCAGCTACTCGACAGAGCCATGTGATGGACTGGCCAGCTCGCATGCTGGGATTGCCCAGGTGGGGGATGCTACTGTGGCATGAACCAGACATTGTCTAATGATGTGGAGCTTGGAACTCATCGCAGAGCGGGCTGTCATCATCCTCTATCCCATGGATCAGACCCGCTGTCACTGCCAACCCAGTGGCCCCATCTCGTTGTGCGGCAAATATATATAACGGAGGGGGTTGTGTATGCGGGTAGTTCGGTGGTGTGGGAGGTGAGAGTGTTCGGTGGTGTGGGAGGTGAGTGTGTTCGGTGGTGTGAGAGGTGAGTGTGTTCAGTGATGTGGGAGGTGAGTGTGTTTGGTAGTGTGGGAGGTGAGAGTGTTCGGTGGTGTGAGAGGTGAGTGTGTTCAGTGATGTGGGAGGTGAGTGTGTTCAGTGATGTGGGAGGTGAGTGTGTTCGGTGGTGTGGGAGGTGAGTGTGTTCAGTGGTGTGGGAGGTGAGTGTGTTCGGTGGTGTGGGAGGTGAGTGTGTTCAGTGGTGTGGGAGGTGAGTGTGTTCGGTGGTGTGGGAGGTGAGTGTGTTCGGTGGTGTGGGAGGTGAGTGTGTTCGGTGGTATGGGAGGTGAGTGCGTTCGGTGGTGTGGGAGGTGAGGGGGTTCGGTGGTGTGGGAGGTGAGTGTGTTCGGTGGTGTGGGAGGTGAGTGTGTTCGGTGGTGTGGGAGGTGAGTGTGTTCGGTGGTGTGGGAGATGGTGTGGGAGGTGAGTGTGTTCAGTGGTGAAGGGGTGTGGTATTGTCATGTCCGTGCCACTGCCCAGCAACCCCCCCCCCCCACTAGTTGGCGAAACGTGTGTTGATCAAAGCGTCCCGTGCTCGCCGGCCCTGCCAATGGCGTAGTGCAGCCTCCCGTGCATGGCCAACCCCCATGTCATGCCCATTGTCCCCCTCCCCTTCATCCTACTCGTCTGGAGAGGCCTGCCCTTACTCCTCATCCTCTGCTGGATTATATTGTGGAGGACGCAGCAGACCACAACGATGTGGCCGACCCTGCTTGCCTCGTATTGGAGGGCCCCTCCGGAGCAGTCCAGGCACCTGAAACGTATCTTCAGGACCCCGAAGCACCTCTCGACCACACCCCTGGGCGCACAATGGGCCTCATTGTAGCGTTTCTCCGCGTGGCTCTGTGGCCTACATATAGGCGTCATCAGCCACGACCGCAACGGGTAACCCCTGTCACCCAGCAACCAACCCCTGAGCAACCAATCACTCACCTCCCACACCAGCGAACACTCTCACCTCCCACACTACCTCTCTCGAACATGCTGGGGATCAATGATTGCACTAACACGAACGGGTCATGTACACTGTCCGGGTACTGGGCGCAGACGTGCAGGATCTTCATCACAGACCACCTGAACATTCATGGAGTGGTACCTCTTTTGGTTGGTGAATAGCGGCCTGTTTTCCACAGATGGCCGCAGCCCATCGATTACCCCCTGGACCCGGGGCATCCTGGCAACAGCAGCGAACCTCGCTGCCTGGGCATCCTGGTGGGCGCAGTCCACAGGGAACTGTATGTGGCGGTCCGCAAGGGCAGAGAGGGCATCCATGACAGCGCGGATGCACCTGTTCACCTATGCCTGTGAGATGCTGCAAGCCCAGCCACACATGTCCCCCACCCCCACTCCATTGGTGTGCCCACTCCTGGCACTGATCCCTGCTGCCATGGCCACCGTTTGATGGCACTGCCCTCAGTGTGGCCCTGGGTGTTCTCCCCAGTGGGTGTCACCAGGTGAGTGGGGTGGCCGGAGGGGGGGGGGGGCGGGGACACCCAACCAAAGGGCCGTTAACCCTGTGTTCATGCAGCGCCCGGTATGGGTGGCCAGCAAGATGGCCACTGTAATGGCGATCGTTGCGTGGGCAGCACCCTGTCATGTTGGGGGCTCCCCGAATGCCTGGCCTGTCACTGCACCCTTCCCCGACCCTGGCAGGGCCACGCCAACCCCCCCCCCCCCCCACCCCCCCGCAGAAAGCATGGCCGTTGTCCATTATGGAAGCCTGCAGTACCCCACGCTAACTCCCACCTCCTCTCGCAGCCGCCTCAGCCAGCACGCCGGTATCACGATTTTTTATAGGTGGTTAGAACCACACCGTTGGGAAATCGGCCCATCTGGGCCGCAGAATTGCACAGGGCCCGGAGAATCAGTCGTTCGGGGACCTAATGCGATTCTCCGAGCCACGCGGCAGCTGCCGCGATTTTGTCGTGTTAAAGCCGATTTCGATGTCGGAGCCGATTCTCTGGCCGATTGCGTTTCGCGATTTCGGCACGGAGCTGTGGAGAATCCAGCCCGATTACTTTCGGACTTCCCTACCTATTCCCACATACATCTCTATGTGACTGTCTCTTAGGTCAGTGTTCTTCAAACTTTTTTCCGGGCCTCCATTTTTACCAACTGGCCAACCTCCGGGACCCAACCCAGCCGACCTTCGAGACCCACGCCGCCCGACCATTGTGACCCACCATTTTCTCTTATCTTGTTTTCTGCTGACAAAAATGGAGGAAATGATTTTGGGTCCCTTTGGCCCTCATACATGCTCCTCCAATGGAACGGTGTCAGAAAGTATGGAGTCTCCATCTGTTCAAAGTTCAGCATTTTTTTCCTGTAAAATTTTATCAACCCCTCCCCCCCCCCATGTGTAAAAACAAGTAAAAATAAAATAAATGAAAAAATAAAATTTAAATGAATAAACTAAATGAAGAAAATGAATAAACCCCCTCCCCCCCCCCCCCCCCCGCCGAACTTGTAAAACAAAAAGCTGCGACCGTTTAACAAAAAAAGAGGCCGTACTGCGCATGCTGGCCCAATCATTGGCAATCATGCGCATAGTTGTGTGCATGCGCGCCGATGATCTGGCACGCATGCGCAGTGCAGCCCTACTTTTTTTAACATGTTCGTGGCCATTTTGAAGGCCATGAGCGCCATGATGGACGGCTCCACGACCCTCCCGACACCCGCCCGCGACCCACCCGCAGGTCGCGCCCCTATTTGACAATGCCTGTCTTAGGTCATTTTTATCTTCCTCCAGAAGGCAACTCAATAATTTATCCCAATTTCTTAATGCTTCTCATTCCCCAATCTAATTTGAGGAATGTCAAATTCAGCATCATCTGGATTTATCTCTTCCCCCTGAGTTACAATGATTAACACCTCCTGCTTCTTTCCTTCTCTATCAAAATACCTTTTCAGTAAATTAACACTTTGAGTTTTCCTTCAATTTCCTTTCAATTTGATAAGGCCCACTAAATCTTGCTTTTAATGATTCACCTAGTACTGATACTTTCCCCACCAGTAAAACTACAAATATTTGATTTCTTATTTGCCTCTTTTTTCATCACATATTGTGACAATTTTAAATGTTTCCTAGCCAACTCACCAGCCCTAGTTAATCTCTCCCTAAAGTTTGATGCATGTGAGGCGAGCTGGCAGACCCATACATTGGGCATGACCTGGTCCCAGCATCCAGAGTTAGATGAGGAGTTGACTCAGACCAGAGTCCTGTGGGCAGAGTTAATCACTGCAGTGACAATACTGAATAGGAGCCTGCTGCAAGTGGTTATTCAGTATTATCACAGCAGTGATTAACTCTGATCACAGGAGAAGCATTTTCACAAAGCCAGGGAGTGGAGAAAAATAGGGGGTACTGTGCAAGTCATTGCATTGACTCCAATGGAGGAGGAAGCAATGCAATTGGAATGGGTTGCAGAAGGGCAATCTATCACTGAGGGCAAGGTGGGTAGGGAGCCCACAGCGAATGAGCAACATGTTGGATGTGGGTACCTCCTAATGAGCACAAAATACGGAACACATGTGACCCTAGAACACAGGAATTTCCAGATCAAGAACCTGATCATGAACAGCCAACAGGGGTTTGTAGGACCCTAACATCACTTGTCTCCTTTGCAGGCCCAGTATGGATAAGGGACCAGCAAATGCTCAAAAATCATGAGACCTCAGAGGAGAATCCACCGACTGAGGAGACAGTGTCACATTCGTCCAGCATAGCCTCCAACTGTGCAGATACTTTCACGTCAGTGGGCTTTCATGTGCAATTAGAAAGGTCGGCACCAGCTGGTGAGCACAGCGTTGATACGTGAGAGAAGCTAACAGAGGCAGTGAAAGCTGCGGGCACTTACCATCAAAGGACTGAGGAAAGGTCCAGCAGTGCTCAACTTTAGATGTCGGGTCTCAGGAGTCACCAAAAAGAGTCAGATGCTGGAGCAGCAATGTGAAATGTGTGGATATTGGTCAGAGTATTGAGAAGATGTTCACCCACATGCACTTACAATGGAGGAGCATATGGTAGCTTCCAGTGAGGCAGTGGCAACTCTCATGGAGAGCCATATACAGCAAACTACCCTGCAGACACAGGAGGTGTGTGCTGATCTGTACACTGTAACCTTATTGAGTGATGAGTGGTCAAAATAGGCCCAAGTTCCTCAGACCCTTTGCCAGTAGCTCCAACAGCAAGTGCACAGGAAAGGGCATAGCGGCCTTTGAAGGGATGGAGGAGATGGTGCCTGAAGCCCACATGGTGGCTCTTTGCATTGACGATGAATCGTCAGCCCTTTAGATGGTGACACAAACACTCCATGTAGCCATGTGACAGAGGCAGCTCTTGAACAAATGCAGGTGGTCCAGGGCTCAAGCAGCCACTGACCATCCAATGTGACAATCTCCTGCACCAGAGCAGAAAAGACGGCAGCTTGTCTCCAAATCAACTGCAGATGCCAGAGGGTGCATTGAAGCATCCAGAAATGTTTGTGCAAATCTACATAGTTGTATTTGGGGTCTCACCGGGTGATAGTTTCTTGCTGAAAGCCATAGTTATGGATGTCAATTTAAAGGTCATATCAAAAGTCTTATGTGCTCTTTTCTGCACCAGTAGAACATTAAAGCAGATGAACACTTGAGAAGAACAGCATGAAATTATATTCTCAGAATGACAGCAATGGTGAATGTCTCCCTTCAAATCATGTAGCGATGTCAGTGAAATGGTTAACAGGGGGTTTAATGAAAGACCACCAAGGTTACCTCAGGGGAGAAAATTGAATCAACTCCAGAGGTGTTTAACCATCTCAGGAGGAATGTTCACTTATGCACAAAGTACATGTGTCCCTGGCATGCATGCCAATGCCCATTGACGTCAGACCCATAGTTGTACTTCTATTGGCCACCTAGCTTTGACCCTTGTCCAACTCGTCCTACTCCCCGGAGAAGGTGGTGCATTCACTGAGATTACCCTCCTCCAATGCTCCCTTATGGAGCACCAATTTGTACAGAGCACAGCATACCACAATGATATATGAAATCCTCAGTGAGGCATATTGCAGGGTTCCTCCAGATCTATCCAGTTACCTGAACCTCTTTCAGCAGGCCTATGATCTGTTAAATTGCGGCCCTTGTAGTCACGTGGCAGCAGTTGTTAAGTGTCTTCTGCCTCTCCTGCACAGGTGTCTTCATAGCATAGCCCATGTCACACAACACCCATTCACAAAGATCTTTGTGGCCTGAAGTGGAGGCATCTGAGATTAGCTCATTCTGTATGGGCTTTGGCAGCTTCCCAGGAGCCTTGCATACACCTGCAGGATACTTTTGCAGTGGTTGTAAATTAATTGAACATTCAAAGATTGGAGCTCCCCTTCCAGGTGAAAAGGTTTCCAGATTACTCTGCAGGACCTTTGGTGAGCACATGCATGCAGTCAATTATCCCCTGCATCTGAGATAATCTAGCTATAACTCTGAAGCCGATCACTCCCCAATTGGTTGGCCTGATTGGTGTGATACCTGATGTATTGCCCTTCCCTCTAGTACGTGACATCCTAAACCTGCTTGATGCAGCAATGGGCTGCTTGCGAGATCCCACAGACATCTCCTGAAGATCACTGAGGCATAAAAGCCGAGTGCCAGTCACCTTGACTGCCACAGGCAATGAGTGGCCACTACATCTAATTGATCTCAACTCTGCATCCAACATTCCATATAGTTACCACTTGCCTGGACAGAGGCAGATTTTGAAGACACGGAGCTCCAACATCTCCATGAAGCATAGCCTCTGTCTGTATAGCTTTTCTGTTGGGCAGTTCCTTCTGCTAACATGAGTCTGTATTCTTGGCCCTCTGCACCCTCAATTGCGGACCCTCACCACCTCATGAGGCAAGTGCTCCTCTGGCTTTTGCAGCCCCACTCCATATGGTTTAATCAGTGTATCTTTCCTTCTCACTGTACAGGAAAATTAGAGTGAATACCACTCATTGAGACTTGGAGCCTTCAAAGGTCAAAGCCTCTCAATCCTCTTGTTCTGCCTGCACAAGATGAAGTGAACCTTGGAGAGAATATTCCAATAAGTGCCCTTTGACAAGGACTCACACTGTGCAGTCCCTCCAACATTCAATTTGGTTGAATGAATCTCAGCCTGCTTGCTTCACAACGTAGCTGAACTCAATGGGCTGCCTACACCACACAACTGACGATGAACTCTCACAGGCACGCCACTAACACTCTGTGGAACCCATGTGCCTCAGGGAAAATTTAAAATGCACCTCAAAAGTGTTGTTAACTGACTGCTTAACAGCCCTAATTGTCTGCCTGCTGCTGTCCTGCACACTCGCAATCCCTCGCCTGAATGCCACGGTGTTACAATTTCTGTAGAGACCAATAACATTTAAAAGGAGATTCAGAGTTCCACTTATTAGTTGAAGGAATGTCATGACAAGATTTCACATTTTAAAACTTTTACTGTAACAAATTACAAAAAAGTATTAGACACAGACCTCTGGGGAGGTATAATCGGCAGAGTGGGAGTAGGGAAATCCAACACCAAAGGTAGCCTGCTCTTAACAAAATGCCTAGAACACGGCCTTGTCATAACCAACACATTTCCATCAGAGACACAAGTACAAGGACTCATGGCAACACCCTTGCTACGATAACTGGCACCTGCTTGACTACATCATTGTCCGAGAGAGGTGCCGCAAGGATGTGCACATCATCCACACCATGACAGGAGCCAACTGCTGAATGGACCACTGTCTAATGCACTGTGATCAACATCAATGTAACCCCAAAGCAATAACAGCAACAGAAACAATACTGCAGAAAAATCAATGCTGAGATTACTTGGGGGCACTTTTCTACAATGGAAATAGTCAAAAAATGCAAGGTGTTTTGTTGTTGAATTTGTATTTTGTTGATCCTGCATGTTTTAATTCTACCCAAAAGTGAAAAATCTAAATACCTTGAACCCACATGACTGGAGCCTTAAAAATGTCAGATGAATTAACATCCCGACACAGAAATGTAAATGCATCCTCAAAAAGAGTCTGTTAACCCTTATTCCCCAAACTGCTGTTGATTATAATGAATAGATATGGTGCAATAATTTTAATATAAGTTTAAATGTTATACAGAAAAAGTATCTTACACATTACAACCCAGCCATTTAATGGCCCATCTTGGTGGCAACATGATATTGATTTATTCCTATGTAGATTTATATCAAGAAAGCAACTTTTATCTGCAACATTGTGAAATGGCTACTTCAAATATGATTCTTAGCTTTTTATAAAGCATACAGTAATGGGGTGGTTATGCTAATAAAGGTACAAACTGTCAAAGCAACATCGAGGTTCGACATGGTGTGGGCATCCAATGCCATCAACATGGCCATGAAGATGCCACTCTGCATGTCCATATTAGTACCAACCACAATCTGTGACAGCAAGACATCAAAGTGAACAGCAAAGATGTCACCCAAGTTGGACGTCTTACACCAATGCTGCCTACATAAGAAACTGGGCAAGACATGGAAAGACAGCATCACCAATGAGGGGGTTATCAAGGACTGGTCAAAGGTGCCTACGGGACATAGTGACGGAGAGCTGTCTGATGCTGGTAGGACATTGATTCTGCCTCCTGGGCGTACACCCCACCAGCATGACAGTAGAATGGACACCACCAAGTGGAAGAAGAAGATTGGGCCGGTCTAAGATGACGTGGCAAAGTACATTTAAGGAGGACCTTAAAGAGGACATCACCTGCGTTAGAGCGAAAAGGATTACGATAAACCCAGGCCGGGTGGCGTCTTGCTGCCCATTGTCCTGCCGGGGACCACAGGAACCAAATTCAAGGCTAAGTCAGTTTGTTAATGGATCAACAATAACACAAGGGCAGTTTGAAAACTTGAATTTAGTATTTTTTTAAATTTGAAAGTAAACTTCTAGCAGCAGTAAGACTGACCATAAAGCTGTTGAAATGTTTCATTAACATTGAGAATGAGAAAAAAAGTGAAAAGATAAAAATGCTGCCTTATAAAAACTGTGTAGCTGCTAAATGCTTAAGATATTCATAGTGATTTCTGAGCATTTTTTTACATCATAATATTTGAGTAAATAGTATAGTTGTTAGGAAACGTGTTTTACGAACTGCATTATAGTATGCAGTATTAGCAATACTAATGTTATGAGTAAACAATTTACAATGCTGTGTTTTTAGATCCACTGGAGGTTTCAGTCACTGAAGGTGTAGGCAGTGTATACTATTCCCTCTCCTTTCGTTCTGAAATATTACTGTGGTTACATTTAATAAACAATGGGACACATTTTTGTCTTCACCATCTGGGCAGTAATTTGGTCGGGAAGACTGCTAGCTCATTATGGATGTATGATTTTAATTCCATTGAAATCTAAGTGGTTCTATAACATACAGGAAATCTGCCACACCAAATTATCACGGCAATCATTTTCTCTAATGGTTTTCAGAAAGCTTTACAAGATTTTAATTTTGTCATATTATAAACTTAGGCACTGAGCAGAAAATCAATAGTTTAAAAGGAGCACCAAGTGGGTCTTTCAGTATTTTATTTCACACAGTCAGTATCTTTCTTATCCATGGGAATCATCATTTTAAATTTATCGATTAACGTTCCGAGAATGCTTCAAGGAGAAATTGCGAGGCCCATTTGCTTTTAATCAGGTCCCTGACAAACACAGGAAACATGAATGTTCTAATCGTGTGTAGGTTAAGACAAGGTGAAAACAGCATTTTATATTCAAATTTATTTGGCCCTGCTATCATTCTAACAATTCTAAAATTTACTTGCAAAAGAATTGTGAGTTTAATATTGCTCTCTGTTATTAGTGTCTAAATCAGTGAGAAGAGTGGTAAGCAAGAGATATCCCACGGAGTGCAAAATGCAATGCATTGCTGGACAATTTGAGCTGCTTGGCTGTCAACTTTTTGAAAACAGCTCACTATCAACTTCCCCATGTATTTCAAGAAAATTTCTACACTAACACATTAATTAAACTTGCCACACTGTGTTATGGCTAGTATTAAACAGCGTAAGTACCCTTTTGATTATGAAATATGTTAATCCAATGCCGCTCAACCTCTCCAGCCCAGAAAGTGAATAAGTGAAACTGGGGAGTTTCTAGACAACTCTTCATCCAGATTTTACAGATTTTACAATCTTTTCTTACTTTTCTTTTCCATTTGTCTTTCCTAATCCAATCTTTAATCCCCTCTTTATTTTTATTTCTGTACCTGATTTGACCTAATTCATCCTATTTTCTTCTCGGTTTCTTTCTCAATTCTTAAATCTCGTCACGCAAGGAGATACATTGTTGGTCCTAACATTCATGTGTGCATTCATGCTGTTCCCATCTCGCACAGCCAACAATTTAGGATGCAAAGATTTTTTGAGCTGAAGGATGAAAGAAAAAGTCTAACAGGCCATAAGGAGAGATGTCCAGTTCCAAAATATTATAAACAAATGACTGCATGTTGCTTGTGCTGAAATGATCCATGCATGATTGAAATTCATCCATCTGAAATGTTGCAACAATGGTACATTACAATACATGTAATTTTTTTTTAATGTGAACTGTGCATTTTGCTATTATGATTTTTCCTTCCATATTATTTACTTTTTACCTCTTCAATTTGCCTCCCATGTGCAAAAAATTTGGGACATCAGAAACGATTAACAAGAGACTGCATATGCAAGACACGCCAGTAATTTTACAAAGATTTCAAGGGAGACTGTTAGAATGATTTGTGTGCCCTCCTGAAAGGTGAGAGTGAAGACTCCCGTGGCACAACTGGGCTGCGAATCTTCCCTCTATAATAGTGCGCATTCATGTCATATTTTTTGTGTGAAAACTGTCTTGAGGAACTTCGCAGTGGCAAAGAAATATTGCTGCAAAGTCAAAGATGGAGATGCTAGGACAAGGTGGTCAAAAGCTTTCTAAGATATAAGGAAGGTCTCATGTCGAAATACAAGTTATTGTTGACAGTGAGTTGGTAAAGCAGCATTGTACATTTAACTCCTATCCAGTTGGACTGAATTGTACATTGCAGGAGACTGGGAATGATTGAGGGATAAGAAACTCAACCCATCATCAATTGAGAAATGCAGAGGGTTGGCTGAGAATGAGAGCAGTGCTTCAGGGCAAGAGAAGTGGCAGCACAGGGAATTGAAATGAATGCCCTTGGACCTGAATGCACAAAATGAAACCATGCCCTCAGAGAACAAAAGTGGGAGTCTAGGAGAAGAGTGACATCTCAGGCAATTGATATGGCAGCCCATGGGCAGACAAGCAGATGCTGTAGTCAAGGAACCATCAGGACAGAACAGATGCAGCCGCGGGTAATTTGATTATTTCTGGTTTGGTTTTAATTTGGAAATACTTATCAACAGAAGGAAATCATTTTGGTCTCTCACAGGAGTCCATTGGAAATGGAAAATAGTAAACATAACAGGATATTTTTGTTCTCGTGGGAATGTCTTTCAATGCAGTTCACTGTTCAAAACTATGTGATAGAATAAAATTTACACTGAAGTTACTTATATAATGTTATTTTTCAAATGGAATACTTTAATGCTGAAATAGGCAGTGTTTTACAGATTTTAGATACACTGCAATTTCAATCATTTTAAAATTATTTTTGTATGAATAGAAAGATAGGCAGAATTCAGTGGTAACGACAGGAATGAAGTTCTAAACAGATCAGTACAGCAGGAGTTACTATCACCAGGACTGTAAACCTGTATTTATTCCAAGAATACAAGACTTGCTGGACCTGCATGGCAACATTCTGCAGTAGTGCCAAAATTCTGCACATATTATTATTATAGAGTATTGTTCATAATTTATGTTTATAGCACTCATTGCCAAACAATTATTTGTTTAGTTGCCATTAAAAGAAGCCTTGTTGTATTAATATCAAACTAATAGTGCATTCAAACAGAAAATGAATCTAGTGGGCAGGATAATTGTCATGTGATTTAACAGTGGGACAGCATGACTCACTAGAACAAAGGGCCAATCCCAGCAGGATCTACCAGCAATTGGTGAAAGGTTAGTTCCTAATAAAATGTACTCCCATGTACATGTGGAATGTGAGACGTAAAACGGTAGAACCAGTTTAAGAACTCCAACATAGCTAATGTCAGCAGAGCGGGCCCTATTTAGATGGCATTTCACAGTGAGACAGTTTCACCAGCCTACTTGGCAGATTCTGCAAAATGGCAGATGTGATTTGTGCCAATGTTACCCGACCAACATTATCTTGCTGACAATTCTGTTGCTAATACGGAGTTTCAATTGGCAAACAAACTTCCACGGTGGAATAAGCATAGAAATGAGTCGTGGCGGGGGATTTTCTATGCCAGCACACCGTTAGGGAATGAGTCAGTTTGTTGGAAATTTCAGCGCAGCATGCATTCCAGACTGAATTGATGCTGTATTTAGTGCCTTAGTGGAGAACTGGCAAAATTGCCTGCCAGTGTGGCAAATGACAGGCAACTCTGGAGCCCATAACAATCTGGTTTGGTGTCTCAAATTGATTCATAGAATCCCTACAATGCAGAAGGGGTCCATTTGGCCCATCCAGTCTGCACCCATTGTATTCAGGTTACCAGTAAAAAACATTATTCTATACATTTTAAATTCTGCCACAGGATGTGGCTATACTAGCAAGGCCAGTATTTATTACATATTTCTTGTAAGTAATTATATAAAAGGTTGTGTTGAGCTGTTTCCTTGAACTACTGCAATCTGTCTGATGAAGGCTATTAGGCAGAGATTTCCAGAATTTTGATCCAGGGCTGATGAAGGAACAGAAATATGTTTCCAAGCCAGGGTTGTATGTTGCTTGGAGGGGACCTTGGAAGATGCTACGTTTACCTTTCTAGGTGGTAGAAACCTGGATTTGGAAGGTACCATTGAAGAAGCCTTGGCGAGTCGCTGCAGTGAATTCTGCTTCCCATTTAGTTATCCACCAACATTCATGATTGGATGTGGCAGGACTGCAATGACCTTGATCTGATCCATTATTGTTTAGTTCTGTCCAGAACATAGTCCTTCCACTTGTTGGTTTAGTCTTGTGCTGTAGCTTCAACAGGCTGGCTGCTCATTTTTTGGCATGGCCAGTGCTGCTCCTGTGTGCTCTTCTACACTACTCATCGAGCCAAACTTTGCTCTTCTAGTTGAGTGGTATTGGTAGAATGAGGGATAGGCCTTGCCATGAGGTTACAAATTGTAATTAAATACAATTCTGTTGCAGTTGATAGCCCAACCACCTCAAGGATGCCGAGTTGAGCCACTAATGCTGTTTTAAATCCATCCTGTTCAGTACATTAGTGGTATCACACAACTCAATGGCAGCTGTCTTTAGTATAAAGATATGACTTCATCGCTACAAGGCCTGTATAATAGCCACTCCTATCAATATTGTAATGACAGATGTATTTACGGCAGGTAGATTGGTGAGGACGAGGTCAAGTTGTTTTTTCCACATGTTGGTTCTCCCACCATTTGCTGCATGCCTGCGCAGAAGATCCAACTGTAATTGTGGAAATATATAATTCTGACTCAAAAGGTTCATCAAGTCATGGTGCACGCTGTTACAAACTCAAACCATAAACCAAAATAACAATTTACGCAATGACCCTCCCCCACCCAACCTTTCGGAGGGTTAGTGCAGACTAATCCAATCTTGATTAGATTACCAACAAGATTCCACTTTTTGTAGCTTTAACTTTACTGCATCTCAGGGCCGGGATTTTCCCCTACCCGGCAGGGCGGGGGGTCCCGGCGGATTGGAGTGGCGTGAACCACTCCGGCGTCGGGTCTCCGCATCTTTAGGGGCCAAGCCCTCACATTGAGGGGCTAGGCCCACGCCAGAGTGCTTCCCGTCCCGCCGGCTGGCGTGAATAGCCTTTGGCGCTAGACCAGCAGGGGCCAAAAGGACTTCGCCGGCCGGCGTAAGTCCGCGCATGCGCCGGAGCGTCAGCTCTGTTTGTTTTCTCTATGTGTCTGAATCTGTGTCTTCACCGTCCACCTTCTCTGTTCATAGCTCTCCTTTCAGTCTACCAGCCACATGGCTTCCTGTCTTTACTTCCTTCCTGGTTGGTGCTGCTTCCAGGCCACATGGTCAGTATTTATTATTAAAGAAAATTACAATTAATCTCTATAATTGGGGCAAACTCTTAAAGTCTTTTTCAATTATTAAAAACAATTACAGATTCCATACACATTTATATCGCTAATTTTCCCTACACTTCTTCCATGTCAAAGGTCATCACAACATCTACTTTAAACTCAATGACAGGATTATTTGCATTGGCTGCTCTGTTTATAATATTACCAACACCCAAGTCCCTCCATCCAAGCAAGGTCTGTCTCCGGGTTATCTGAGAGGCAAAGGCCAAGACATCGGCCTTTCTAGTCTCCTGGACTTCCAGGTCTTCCGTCACCCCAAATATTGCTCATTTATTTTTCTGGCCTTCACCTCGCTGCAGCTAAGTCATTCCCAAGGAGAAAATTGATAGCTTCGGGACAATTCTTACTGTAACAAGGCTGCAAACAAGGTTATGCCCCAGGTGGACCTTATGGAGGGTGTAACCACAGATCCATCTCTTACTCCATTGAAATGATCAGATTTGGCTTCGAGGGAGGATTCAGTGGAGGGGGGGGCATGTGTGGTAGGTTTAGGTTTCCCTAACATTAAGTTTTGGGTGACCCCTCATGTTCAAGAGCAGTATCACAGGCTAGCACACATTTTTGGAGGGATGGGGGACAGGTCCTGACAGGACAGAACAATGGAAATTTGTCCAGCTCAGTCACAGACAAACACACATACACCTACTCATTGAAGCATTCTTCAAGGGACTACTCGTGTGGCACCTTACTAGGCCAACTGGCTTCCCTGGCAATATCCCATCATTTGGGTCTGGAATGGCATATTTTGTTGCAATGGGAACATGCTAGCCTCCAGGAAATCTATCTTTCAGGTTATAAGGGGCTTCTCAGACCCTCTTTTGTGCTGTCTTTTCTGGGTAGAGACCCTTTCCTATCTAGGTTGCCCTGCTTATCTTCACAGTGCTCATGGTCATAGATTGGACAGGGTTGGCCTGAGTTTCCAGGCTTAGAGTGGCATGGTGGCAGTGGTTAGCACTGCTGCTTCACAGCACCTGGGACCCAGGTTTAATTCTGCCCTCGGGTGACTGTCCGTGAGGAGTTCACACTTTCTCCCCGTTTCCTTCGGGTGCTCTGGTTTCCTCCCACAGTCCAAAGATGTGCAGGTTAGGTGGATTGGCCATGATAAATTGCCCCTTAGTGTCCAAAAGAAATGTGTTGGTTAGGCCAAGGAGTTATTGGAATAGGGTAGGGGACTAAGCTTGGGTGGATTTCGCTTTCAGAGAGTCGATGCAGACTCTGCAGACCGAATGGCCTCTTCCTGCACTGTCGGGAATCTATAATGGACGAGGTCATAGCTGTCTGCTGTGACTGCTGCATTCCCGGCTGTGAGGGTTCTTTGTTCCTCTAGTGTAGTCACAGGTTGCAGAGTAGACATTAAAAAAATTCTTCTAATAGTACTACCTTACGCAACCCCTCATGGGTACACAGGATTTTTAGAGATCATATCCATTGGTAGAATGTGATTTATTTCAGCCATTCAAACTAAATGTAGGTTTGTGCGAGTTTCTGACGAGCAGTCAGAATTGCTGGCGGTATGCCTTTGGAACTAACTTGTAGGCACTTAGGATGGTAGCCATAGTCTGCTTACAATTTAGGGACACTTCAGTAGGTAGCATGGAATAGGCATCTTGGACTCTCCCAGGCAACTGTAATGGAATTTAAAATGGTTAGTTTTCCAAGGACCATGTTAGCATTCCTACTAGCTTCTCAAAGGAGATAAAGAAATTACTCCACATCACTCTTCAAATTTGAGAAAGAATTTTGCATGCCTCAGGGCCTCTGAGTGGTTCTGGGTTAAGGGGATAAGGGGTGCTACAGGATAGAGAGAGATTTCTTTCTCCACTTCCAATTGTCGGGCCTCGCTCTTTTGAGCTGCTCGCTCTATTTCCAATTTTCAGACTTGGAATTCCTTTCCTATTCTTTTACTTGCTCTTTTCCTCGCTTCCCGCTCAAAAAAAGGGCTTGGGGAAGGGATTAAGAGACATGAACTTCATCTGACTGCTCTGGTAATGTTGGATCTAGATGCTTTACCAATGCCATGATTAGATCATTCCTTTCGATTTTAATGGGCAATTTGAACTGCATTTCCATAGTTACATAAAATCTCCACAGTGCAGGAGGCCAGTCAGCCAATTGAGTCTGTACCAACCCTTGGAAAGAGCGCGCCACCGAGGCACATGCCCCGACCCTATCCCCGTAACCCCACCTAACCTTTTGGGCATAAAGGGGCAATTTAGCATGGCTATTCCACCTAACCTGCACATCTTTAGACTGGAAGGAAACCGGAGCACCCGGAGAAAACTCACAGAGACATGGGGAGAAAGTGCAAACTCCGCACAGTCACCCGAGGCCAGAATTGAACCCGGGTCTCTGGCGCTGAGAGGCAGCAGTACTAACCACTGTGCCACCGTGCGACAGCTTTCATTTGAACTGTGCCATGGACTTCCAAACCTTTCCATTTAATTTCTTTTGCCGAACATTTGGGCATCAAAAGTTGCCACTTCTTTGTGTTTGGATAATGAATTTGCGAAAATTAGTTCCGGTCTCTGCATTTCCCTCTTTTGGCTTCCAATTGACTTATCGCTAATTTAGCTCATCACCATACAGTCTTCATTGGCTCGTGTTCTGCCATCAAAATGTATAAATTTGTATGTATGGATTTTTGATCGTCAGCAGTCACAGCACTCTCATTAATGAGGCCCCTGCTAGTTTTCGGAAAGTTAGAAATTCCTCTGGTGTGAGAAATGGCTAGTCCTGTCCATTTTTAAACTAAAAATAATAATTTTATAGAGTAGCCAGGTTGACATAGATCTGGATTTTCCTTCCTGTCTTCTGGCTGGAACATTATCTATTTACTGTTCTGACGAAAGGTCCATAAGACATAGGAGCAGAATTAGGCCACTCGGCCCATCGAGTCTGCTCCGCCATTCAATCATGGCTGATATTTTTCTCATCCCCATTCTCCTGCCTTCTCCCCATAACTCCTGATCCCCTTGTTAATCAATCTCTGTCTTAAAGACACTCAGTGATTTGGCCTCCACAGCCTTCTGCGGCAAAGAATTCCACAGATTCACCACCCTCTGGCTGAAGAAATTCCTCCTCATCTGTTTTAAAGGATTCTCCCTTTAGTCTGAGATTGTGTCCTCTGGTTCTAGTTTTTTCTAACAGTGGAAACATCCTCCCCACGTGCAGTCTATCCAGGCCATGCTGTATCCGGTAAGTTTCAATAAGATCCCCCCTCATCCTTCTAAACTCCAATGAGTACAGACCCAGAGTCCCCAACCGTTCCTCATACGACAAGCTCTTCATTCCAGGGATCATTCTTGTGAACCTCCTCTGGGACCTTTCCAAGGCCAGCACATCCTTCCTTAGAGACATGGCTCAAAACGGCTCACAATACTCAGATTGGTGTCTGACCAGGTCTTTAAACTGAACTCTGTTTCTCTCTCCACAGATGCTGCCAGACCTGCCGAGTACTTTAAGTCTTTTGTTTTTAATAGCTCTCTTTGTGCTGAATACAAAGGTCAGTTTACACAGCAAGCAAGCTCCAATGAACTGTAAATGTCTTTTTGGACAAAGTAAGGCATCTGGGATAGTGGACATCCAGAGGATCTACCAGCCTTATCATTGTAGTGTGCCATGCTTTGTAGAGAATTAGACACCACTATATATTCCTAATTTCTTCACCCGACTGGAACCACGTAGACAGAACTGCCAGCTCAGATAAACGCTTCACTTTTATATCAAGTACTAGGATTAAACAATTTAACATATGTGGATTCCAGAAGTTATTGCCAATTTCAGTTACATAATAGCAAATGCTGACAAGTTTTTTGACATTATCATTACAAAATCTAGGCCAGTAAGCATTTAGTGTTACTAGATTGATACCTGGAATGAGCAGCTTGTCTAGTGAGGAACGGTTGGCAGACCAGATTTATTTTCACTGGAAGAGTGAGGGGTGACTTAAATCAAGTATATATCAGATCGTGAATGATTCTGACAAGGTGAACAAGGAAAGGATGTTTCCTATTGTGGGCGAGTCCAGAACTCGGGGGGGGGGGGAATGTTTTAAAATTAGGGGCCGTCCTTTTAGGACAGAGATGAGGAGAAATTATTTCTGGGGATCATGTGACTTTGGAATTCTCTACCTCAGAAGGCAGTGGCGGCAGGGTCACTGAATATTTTTAAGGTGGAGATAGAGAGATTTTTGTGAGACAAGAGAATCAAAAGATTATCAGGTGGAGAGGGGAATGTGCAACTCAGAACACAAACAGATCATCAATGGAGCAGGTTTGAGGGGCTGAAAGGGCTAATTCTGCTCCCATTTCATATGCTCATATTTCCCATGTAACACCTTCCTTTCTTCCCTAGTTAATAAGGGGTGGGTGTGGAGACAGATGACCATGCCAGAGTGAGATGGAAACGGAGTAACAAATTAGGTTCATATAGTAATCTCTGTTAAATCCTTTTCACATTTAACTATAGATTAAGAATCAAGATCTGACATAGTATTAACCTTCAAGTAAACTAGCTGGCAGAGAACTGCCTGGAGTGGCAGTTATCGCAATCACTGGAAAGCAGTTGGTTCAGGAGACGTTAATTAGAGTGAGATGGAGACTGAGTGAGTAGCAAATTAAGGTAGCATGGGAATTTGGTGAACGGTGGAAAAGAGTTATACATTGAATAATAAGTTAATTAAGTGAGTAATCAAATTATAAAACAACAAGTTATAATGGCAGGACAAGTGTTATGTTGCAGCTGTGGAATGTGGAAGATTTTGGATGCCAAGGCGATCCATGACAAACATCTGCAAAAAGTAGCTAGAGGAATTATGGAACGGGATTCTTGACCTAGAAGCTGAACTGCACACCTCTTAGAATAGATCACCCGTTTTGGTCAGCAGTGAGGGACAGGAGCATGTGAACATGTGTGAGGCAGGTATAGGGATTGAGCACACAGGAGTGGAAGAGCCTCAGACTTTGCAATTGTCAAACAGGTTTGGGGTGCTCATAAACTGTGCAGATGAAAACAAGGTGTGCAAGTTGGATGAGTAAGCTAGCCATGGAACCATGGTACAGGATGTTGTTCAAGTGGGAGGAGGAGGGGGAAAAGGGGATCTGCTCAGGGCTGGAGAGGAACTTTCAAAGGGAACTTGCAATGTTCATGGTCCATGTACTAATCACATAGGCATCACAAGGAAAGAGGTTCTGGACAGTCAGTTTGAGAGACTAGGTACCAAATCTTTCTAGATTATTGTCTGAGCCGTGTGTAAATTGGCAAAGAACAAATAAGATTGAGATGAATGTTTGGCTCAAAGACCTGTTTGGGTGAAGTGAGTTTTGGTTCATGGAGCTTAGGCACCAGTACTGGGCAAAGTATGGGCTGTACTGTTGGGATGGTCGATAGCTAAACTGTGGTGGGACAAGTGTTCTTGCAAATCGTGTAACTAGGTAGAAAAGAGGGATCAAGTTTGATCAGATGCAGCAAACCAAGGGGTTGATTCAAGGCAGGAGACCATAATAATAATGGGGAATGTGGTTCATAGATCATCAGGGACAGCATGATAAAGCCGAAGAATACACCAATAATGGAGACCAGATATTGCAAAGATAACAAAAATACATATCTAATGTATCTGAATATGCCTAGCATTCATAACAAAGTAAAAGAAATTATAGCACACACTTGTGTAAATAAATGTGTTTTTAGATATTTTTATTTGCCACATGTTCCTCATTTTCACCCTACAAAAACAAACAAACAAAACAATCCCAACAATATAAAAAAAGAAAATATCCCCCCACCCATCCCTACAAACTCAGCAGCTACAAACTCCCAACAGTGCTTAATAAACCAAGAATTGTAGAACCCCTCCTTTGCCCCCCTCAGCTTAAACATCACCTCCTCCAGGATGACAAACTCCAGCAGGAACCCCACCACGCCAAGGCACAGGGTGGAAAGACTGGCCTCCACCTCAGCAGGACCCGCCAATGAGCGATCAGTGAGGTGAAGGCTAAAACATCTGTCCCCGCGCCCGTCTGAAACTTGGGCCAGTCCGACACCCCGAAAGGGGTTTCTTGGGGACCGGGCTCCACAGCCATGTGCAGGATCCCCGAGATTGTACGAAATACTATCCTCCAAAACCCCTCCACCTTCGGGCAGGACCAAAACATATGAAGGTGGTTTGAGGAACCCTCCCACATCACTCACAGATATCCTCCACCCCAACAAACAGCCAGTTCATCATCGATATTGTGAGGTGCGCCCTATGAACGACTTTCAACTACATCAGCCACAGCCTCGCACACGACACAGTACCTCATACCACAATCCCTCTTCCATCGACCTCCTCCCACAGCTCCTTCTCCCACTTTGCCATAATCCACTCCATTGATACCCTGTCCTCCTCCAGGTTCCTCCCATAGATCACCAAAATAACCCCTCTCTCCAGCCCTCTCACTGACAGCACCGCCTCTAGAAACGAGGAGGTTGTCTCAACGAGGGGGCCGGCACTATTGGGAAGGTTGGAAACACCCTCCTTGCGAAGTCACGAACTTGCAAGGTAACTAAACCCTTCCACCTGCACCAATCCATACTTCTCTCCCAACTCCTCCAGACTCCTGAATCGTCCCCCAAAAAACAAGTCCTTAATTTCCTTGCTCCCCCTCTTGTCCCATCTCCGAAACCTCGCATCCAACCTCCTCGGCTCAAAGCCATGATTCCCTCGAATCGACATCCCCCGACCCAGCCCCCAGCTCAAAATGTTGCCTAACTGCCTCCAGATCTTCAAAGTGGCCACCACCACCAGACTCGCCAAATATTTCCCGGAGCCATCGGGAGTGGCTCAGCTGTCAGCACCCGCAACCCCAACCCCCTACACGAGCCCTCCTCCATCTTTTCTCCAGCCCTGCACCTTCTCCACATTCGCCACCCAGTAGTACTACAGTAAGTTTGGGAGGCTTAGCCAGCCCTCCCTCCCCCTGGCCCCGCTTGTCGCCCTCTCTGCACAACCACCCTCCTAATCCTGGCCACCTGCACCCCCAAGTACCCAAAGTGGGTTTCCGCCAAAAGGAATGGCAGACCCCCACTCCTGCCCCTACACCTGGCTGGGAGATCATGGAATACTCGCTTTTGTCCAAGTTCAATTTACACCCCAAATCTTTGAAGCAGCTCCATTATACTCCCCACCGACGTGCTCACTTCCAAGATGTACAATAACAGATCATTGGCGTACAAGGATACCCTCTGCTCCACCACCACCACTCCTCCCCTCACTGTCCCCTTCCACAGCCCCAAGCTTCTCAGTGCGATAGCTAAGGGCTCTATAGCAACTGGGAGGGGACAGAGGGGGACACCATAGGACATCCCTGCCTCGTAACCCGGTGCAGAGCAAAGTGCCCTGAATTCATACTGTTAGTGCGAATGCTCGCTATCGGCTCCTTGTACATGCGTAACCACATCACAAACCTCAGCCCAATTTCAAATCTCTCCAATACTGCCATCAAGTAACCCCACTCTACCCAATCAAATGCCTTCTCTGCGTCCACTACCACTGTCTCTTTTCCCTCCACCGGAGACAGGATCACGTCAGCAACATCCTCACGTAAGGGAACAGCTGTCTTCCCTTCACGAACCCCGACTGGTCCTCGCCAATCACCTTTGGGAGACATCCCTCCAGCCTTATTGCCAGAACCTTTGCCAATATCTTGGCATCTACATTCAGTAGGGCTATGGGCCTATACAACCCACACTCTACTGGGTCCTTATCCTTTTTTAGGAGCAGTGAAATCGAAGCCTGCCCCATCGTCTGTGGCAAGAGACGCCTGCCTATCCCATCCTCGAACATTCCCACCATCAGAGGTACCAGCTTATCCTTACATTTCTTATAGAATTCAACTGGGAACCTATCAGGCCCTGCCCCTTCCCTACGTACAGCCTCCCAATTATCTCCTTCACCTCCTTTCCCCCCCAGCGACCCCTCCAGGACTGCTCTATCGTCGTCACCCAACTTCGGATACTCCAGCCCTTCCAGGAACTTCCTCATCCCTCGCTCATCCCCCAGTGGCTCCAACCTTTCTGGCTTCTTATGAAACCCTTCAAATACTTTATTGACCTGTTCCGGGACCACCACCAAGTTCCCCATCTTTTCCTGCACCTGAACTATCCCCCGAGCTGCTGTCTCCCTCCGGATCTGGCAAGCCAACATACTCCCTGCCTTCTCCCCATGCTCATCGACAATTCCGCCTCACCTTTCTCAACTGGCGGCACCGCTTACCCGGTGGACAACTGGTCGAACCTCGCCTGAAACTCCTTTCTCTTGGCCAAGAGGGTTGGGTCCAGGTCCACCACTTACCTCCCACCCACCTCCAGAATCTCCTCTAAATTTTTGCCGCTCATCTCTCTCCTCCTTATCCATCTTAGCCTTGAGCGAAATTACCTTCCTGCTCACTACTGCCTTCAGATCCTCCCAAACCACCGATTGCAAAACTTCCCCCATGCAATTAAACTCCACATATCCCTCAATTACCATAAGACATAGGAGCAGAATTAGGCCACTCAGCCCAGTGAGTCTGCTCCGCCATTCAATCATGGCTGATATTTTTCTCACCCCATTCGCCTGCCATTAACTTCCCGATTTTATCGCAAAAAACTGTGGTCCGCTAACAGCCCCAAGTCCATTCTCCACCCCGCCTCTGGGCAATCCCCTTCACCAAAACCACATCCAACCAATGCGGAGAGTGGTCCAAAATCACCGTTACCGAATACTCTGATCTCCTTACCCTAGCCAATTTCGCTTTTCCCACCACGAAGAAGTCAATCCTCAAGTACACTTTATGTAACGGGGAGAAAAACGAATACACCCGTTCTCTCAGATGCAAGAACTTTCATGGGTCCACTCCTCCCTCAGTCATGAGCCCATCCAGTGCCTTCACCCCCACTAACTGGGCCAGCGAGCGCAGCTGAGACCTAACCACCTTCGTCCCTGCACCATATTCCAGCCCCCCCCCCCCCAACCACCATCATGGGTATCCAAATCCGGAATGACACCCAGCACCCTCTTCACAAACCCCGCACCATCCCAGTTGGGGCCATATATGCTCGGCCGTGCCACCAGCATCCCCTCTAATGCCGCTGTCACTATCACGTACCTGTCCCACTGGTCCGCCACCACCTTCTCAATCGGAAAGCCCACCCACTTGACCCAAAACTCCTACCCCCGAGCCCCGATATCAAACCCCAAATGGAAACCCCGACTTAACCCAAACCTCCCCAAGCCTCATCTGATCTTTCACCCTCAGGTGGGTCTCCTGCAGCATCACTACGTGGGCGTTTAAGCTCTTTAAAGTGTAAAAACTCTCGACTTCTTCAGTGGCACCCCCAACCACCACACGTTCCACATTACTATTCTGACCGTGAGTCTCTCACCACCGCCTCACCCCCAGCCCCCCACTCCTTCCCCACTAGCCTTCATAACCCCGGGTCCAACTTTTCAGACCTGACCCATCCCGTCCCTTTGTAGTCATGGAACCCCTTCCCCCACACCACCTCCCAGAATTCCCCCATCCACTTCCTCTTGAAAACACGTCTCCCAGTATCACTCCCATCCCCCCACCTTGCACACTTCCCAGGCCCATCGAAACCGGTTCGACCAGGTTCCAACGACCACAGCCCCCTCCCCCCACCACACTCCCATTCACTAGCCAACCTTCGCTTGTTAATTGGGGGGGGGGGGCTCCCCTCCCCTACCCCAATCCCCTCCCCCCCCCATGACCTAGTCCCTGAAAACAAAGACGAAAACAAACAAAACCAGTCCAAAAACCGCACCCCAGAAAACCGCCATAACTTCAAAGCCCAATATAATTGTAACCAATGTTACCGATAATAAAGGTAAACAACCCTTTCTCATCAACCAACCTGAAACCCAACCGTTACGCCCATAAATACAAAGCAAATACACAACCCAAAACGAGAAATAAAGGCTGAGCACGATCCCCTCCCCTCAGCCCAAGTCCAAACCCCTGTCCCATCTCTCATTTCAGTCACAATCCTTCTGCCTTCACAAACGCCTCTGCCCCCTCCATCGTCTCAAAGTAGAAATCCCTCGAGTTAAGAACATAGAACATACAGTGCAGAAGGAGGCCATTCGGCCCATCGCATCTGCACTGTTATGGGTCAGGGTTTAGAGAACCCTAAAGTTTATCATGGAGTTCACCTGACCCACAACTTTTAATAGATTGTGGTATGGGGAGCACACTGCCCACTCTACAGGTGTGGTACAGCAGAAATGGAAAAGTATTTTTTAAAGCAAAACAATGTTTATTCTATGAACTCAAGTTAACCTTTTTAAAAACATAGTGAACATCTTAGCAACCATTAATTCAAATAGAACCCCCAAAGAATACAACACTAAGTAATCCTTGAGCTTTCCTTTTAACATCCATAAGACTTAAAACAAAACCACAGAGGCACCTCAGGTTTAACTTCACTACTGAGAACAGTTACCATGTTGAAATCAGCAAATGGACATTCATAAGCTTACAGAGATTCACACACATCCTGCAGCTTCTCCAAAACTGAAATGAAACCAAACCCACACTGCAGCAAAAAGCCTACAGTGAAAGTAAAAAGCTGACAGCCCAGCTCCACCCACTCTGACATCATTGGAGTAATAAACACCCATTTCTTAAGGGTACTCTCACTACAGATATTTATATACACACCTATTTATAAACACCCATTTCTTAAAGGTACTCTCACATGACAGCACAAACCCACTTAAGTGTAGGTTACCCTCAGCTTTCGCGGGGTAGACCATGCCAAACCTCACACCATTACTGTTGAGTGCCACCTTCACCCATCCGAAGGCCACCCACTTTCTCATTAGCTCCATCGTCAAGTCCTGGTATATTCAAATACCAACGCCTTCCCACTTCACTTCACGCCTTTACCTTGCCCAACTCAGGACTTTCTCCTCGACATGAAACTTGCAAAAGCAAATTATAACCACCTTTGGCAGCTCATTTGCCTTTGGCTTGGGCCTGAGCGATTAATGAGCCCTGTCCAGCTCATATCGGGAAAGTTCTTCTCCTCCCCCAACAACTACGCCAGTATCTTTGGAAGCACTCAGATCGGCCTCGGGCCCTCCACCCCCTCAGGCAGGCCCATAATTCGTAAATTCTGCCACCTCGACCTGTTCTCCAGGTGCTCCACCTTGGCTCAGAGTCCTTTGTTGGCCTCCACCACTATCCGCAGCTCCTCACCCATCGAGGTAAACTAGTCACTGTGCTGTGACCGGGCTTACTCCACCCCCTTCAACTTCTCTCAGCTGTGACTCTGACACCACCACTTTCACCGGGACTATTGCCTCCTCAACCCACTCCTGCATTGCAGCCATCATCTCCTTTCGCAGCACTTCCATGAGCTTGGTGAGCATAATAACTAGGAGCAGGAGTAGGCCATCTGACCCTTCAAGCCTGCTCCACCATTCACCGAGATCATGGCTGATCTTTTGTGGACCCAGCTGAACTTTTCCGCCCGAACACCCTTTATTATTCAAAAAACGATCTATCTTTATCTCGAAAACATTTAACGAAGGAGCCTCAACTGCTTCACTGGGCATTGAATTCCAAATATTCACAACCCTGTCAGTGAAGAAGTTGAAATGAAATGAAAATTGCTTATCGTCACAAGTAGGCTTCAAATGAAGTTACTGTAAAAAGCCCCTAGTCTCCACATTCCGGCACCTGTTCGGGGAGGCTGATACGGGAATTGAACCTGCGCTGCTGGCCTGCCTGGGTCTGCTTTAAAAGCCAGCTATTTAGCCCACTGTGCTAAGTCAGTTCCTCCTAAACTCAGTCTTAAATCTGCTTCCCCTTATATTGAGGCTGTGCCCCCTAGTTCTGCTTTCACCCACCAGTGGAAACAACCTGCCTGCCTGCCATCCTATCTATTCCATTCATAATTCATGTTTCTATAAGATCCCCCCGCATCCTTCTAAATTCCAACAAGTACAGTCCCAGTCTACTCAACCTCTCCTTGTAATCCAACCCCCTCAACTCTGGGATTAACCTAGTGAATCTCCTCTGCACACCCTCCAGCGCCAGCACGACCTCTCTCAGGTAATGAGACCAACTCTGAACATAATACTCCAGGTGTGGCCTCACTAACACTTTATACAATTGCAGCATAACCTCCCTAGTCTTAAACTCCATCCCTCGAGCAATGAAGGACAAAACTCCATTTGCCTTCTTAATCACCTGTTGCACTTGTAAACCAACTTTTTGTGACTCATGCACTAGGACACCCAGGTCCCTCTGCACAGCAGCATGTTTTAATATTTTATCATTTAAATTTTGCTGTTATTCCTGTTATTCGAACTGCCTCTCAATTTGTTTAACTAATTAGGTTTAAAGTTTAGAAGAATCAGTCGACTGTTATCTGTAGTTATATTAAGTAGTTTAACACTTGAAAGATAAGGAAAACTGGGCCTGTATTCTCTAGAATTTCAAAGAGTGAGAGGTGATCGCAGACCTACAAAATACTCAGAGGAATAGATAGGGTAGATGCAGGTAAGATTTTCCCTTGGTTGGGGAGTCTAGATCCTCTCCACATCCTTCTAAATTCCAACGAGTACAGGGGGCACAATTTCAAAGAGGGATGTCACTTAGGACCGAGATGAGGAGAAATTTATTTACAGAGCGTTATGAATCGTTGGAATTCTCTATCCCAGAGAGCTGTGGAAGGGTAGTCAATGATTATGTTTAAGAAAGAGATTGATTTCTGATTAACAATAACAAAGGTTATGGGGATAGTGTGTATAAAAGCCATTGAAATGTCCGATCGGCCATGATCACATTAAATGGTGGAGCATGCTTGACGGGCTGAATGGCCTACTCCTGTTCCAAACCCGTTAAGCTATAAAGTTAATTAAATAGTTTACATTTCCCCAGTTCTAATTAAAATTTACTGAGGGTTAAAGTCTCAAAACTCACCAATCAATCACCTACCTGTACACCAATTTAATCCCTTTAAACCACCAGCTACTGGAGGCTGAAAAAAGCATTTAAAAAAAAAAGCGCCTCCTTTCCCCTCTGCAATGATTCCCCAAGTTAGCGAATGTACCTCGAAACACTACATAGTGGCAAAATCGGTCTGCTTTTATAGAGGACTGGTGACTTACACTAGTTAAATCTGCTAAATCAGCTTCCTGCTACTGTAATCAACACTTATTCATGCAACCACTTCCAACTGATTGCCAGACAACTTCCACTGCCCAGCAGTTTCAGTTAAACTTGGCTTTTTACATTCGCAGTCAGAATTTGGCTGTTCGTCTAAATTATAGCTGGAGATAAACTTACCAGTGATATCCCAAATGTACCAAATTTAGCACTCATACCTCAAAGCACTCTGTCCTCGACTCACTGTGCTCCCACACTCTTACATGCAACTTTGTTTGATGGAATCATTAATAAAGGCCTGTAAGAATTATTAATGTTTCAAAGTGTATAAAGATAATTGATTGAAATAATTAATATTTGCTACTAGGTTATCACCTGGATAGCCTTACATTTTTAAACACTCAAGCAAACAAAATTCCTACAGTGCAGAATGAGGCCATTCAGCCCATCAAGTCTGCACTGACCCTCTGAAAGAACATCCTACCTAGGCCTACTCCCTTGTCCTATCCCCATAATCCCATCTAACCTACACATCTTTGGACACTAAAGAGCAATTTATTATGGCCAATCCACCTAACCTACATTTCTTTGGTCTGTAAGAAGAAACCAGAGCACTCGGGAGGAAACCCACGCAGACACAAGGAGAAAGTGCAAATTCCAGTCACTTCAATTGAACCCAGATCCCTGGCACTGCGGGGCAGCAGTGCTAACCACTGTGCCACCATTCCACCCGCAACCTTTAAAATTGGCATTTAAGTAACAGACTGTTAGATCACCATACCCTCTGACCTTTCCCTCTCGGAGACTGAACGTGCTGTACTCAGCAAACGACTCCGATTCATACCCTTACTTCATTCACTTCAATGAATTTCAGGCTTAACACAATGCTGAACACTTCTTCCATACTCAATTCTTCAGGCAGGAGCCCTCCCACTGTTCAACAGATCCTTTTCCCTTCGTCCAGCATTCTTCCTCTACCTGGACCCCTCCCTTTGGCCGCTTACCTGCTCATGATCTTTTCATTCAGAAGTGGTGGCATGACATGGACTGTCAATTTCTCTGCTCCTCTCAGCCATTGTAATCTGTTGCCTTCTGAACTTACTGAACTCCGCTCTCAGGTCCAACCTTGATTTTGTCATCAAACCCACTGACAAGGGTGGGACTGTTGTTTTCTGCTGTACTGATCTCTACCTTGCAGAGGCTGAACGCCAACTCTCAGACACTTCCTCCTACCTCCCCCAGCACCATGATCCCACCACCGAGCAGCAACCTATTGTTTGCAGGGTCACTGACCTCCTCTCCTCTGGACGACTTCCCTCCATTGTTTCCAACTTTATAATCTTCCAACTCTGGACAGCCCGCTTCTACCTCACCCCCAAAATCCACAAACAGGACTCTCCCGGTAGGCCCATTGTGTCAGCCTGTTACTGCCCCTGCCCCACTGAACTCATTTCTTCCTAACTTGACTCCATACTCACTCCTCTTCTCCAGTCCCCTCTCACCTATATTCATGATTCCTCTGATGCCCTACAAAAATCAACAACTTCCAGTTCCCGGCCCCAACGGCCTCCTCTTCACCATGGATGTCCCTTGATACCTCCATTCCCTACTAGGTTGGTTTGAACGCTCTCTGCTTCTTCCTTGAACAATCCCATCTACCACCACTTTCCTTCATCTGGCTGAACCTGTCCTCTCACTGAATAATTTCTCCTTTAACATGCCTCATGGCCTCCAAACAAAAGGTGTGGCTATGGGCATCTGCATGGGCCCTAGTTTTGCCTGTCTCTTTATGGGGTATGTGGAACATTCCTTTTTCCAGTCCTACTCGGCCGCATCCCACAACTCTTTCATTGGTATATTGACAACTGTTTCAATGCCACTTCATGTTCCTGTCTGGAACTGGAAGAAAATATTTATTTCACTTCCAATTTCCACGCCTTTGTCACTTTCACATGGTCCATCTCTGACCCTTCCCTTCCTTGACCTTTCCATTTTTCGGGATAGACTGTCCACTAATATCCATTACAAACTCACTGACTCCCACAGCTACCTCGACTACAGCTCTTCACACCCGACATCCTGTAAGGACTCCATCCCATTCTCCGAGTTCCTTCACCTCCATCGATGCCATTTTCCAAAACAGTGCCGACATGTCTTCATTCTTCCTTAATAGTGGTTTCCCACCCACAATGGTCGGCCAGGGCTCCCAACCGTGTCCGACCCAGCTCCCGCACCTCTGCTCCTAGCCCCTCCCCCTCCCTCCCTGAAGCAGGACAGGGTCCATTTGTTCGCACATTTCACTCCACCTCCACATTCTTTTTTTTTAAATTTTGAATACCAAATTCATTTTTTCGAATTAAGGGGCAATTTAGCGTGGCCAATCCACCTAGCTTGCACGTTTGGGTTGTGGGGGCGAAACCCTTGCAAACACGGGGAGAATGTGCAAAATCCACACGGACAGTGGCCCAGAGCCGGGATCGAACCTGGGACCTCGGCGCCATGAGGCTACAGGGCTAACCCACTGCGCCACCATGCTGCCCTAGCCCCCACATTCATAGAATCATAGAATTTACAGTGCTGAAGGAGGCTATTCAGCCCATCGAGTCTTGGAAAGAGCACCCTACCCAAGCCCACACCTCCACCCTAGCCCCATAACCCAGCAACCCCACCCAACCTTTTTGGACGCTAAGAGCAATTTATCATGGCCAATCCAC
This sequence comes from Scyliorhinus canicula, assembly GCF_902713615.1. Lineage (NCBI taxonomy): Eukaryota > Metazoa > Chordata > Chondrichthyes > Carcharhiniformes > Scyliorhinidae > Scyliorhinus > Scyliorhinus canicula. The sequence continues at coordinate 69,057,786 of NC_052159.1, read as the reverse complement.
CTAACCTGCACATCTTTGGACTGTGGGAGGAAACTGGAGCACCCGGAGGAAACCCACACACACGGGAAAAACGTGCAGACTCCGCACAGAAAGTGACCCAAGCCGGGAATTGAACCTGGGACCTGGGAGGTAACTGTGCTAACCACTATTCTACCGTGCTGCCCCTTCAAAGAATCATCCTTCGCCAGTTCTGCCAAGCACGATGCCATCTCCAAATCTATTTTCACTTCACTCTTTCCCCCCCCCCCGCCCCATCAGAATTTCAACAGGGACCGTACCCTCTGGGATACCCTGGTTCACTCCTCCATCACCCTCAACACCTCACACTCTTCCCACAGCACCTTCCCATGCAATTGCAGAAGGTGTAACACCTGTCCCTTTACCTCCTCCCTGTTTACCATCCCAGGGCCTAAACACTGTTTTCAGGTGATGCAGCGTTTCATGTGAATCTGGTCTATTGCATTTGCTGCTCCTAGTGCCGGCTACTCTACATTGGAGAGACGAAACGCAGACTGGGTGACCGCTTTGCAAAACACCCTAGATCCATCCACAAGCAGGACCCCGACCGTCTCGTTGCTGCCATTTCAACTCACCGTGCTGCTCTTATGTCCACACGTCCTTGGCCTGTTGCAATTCTCCAGTAAAGCCCAGTGAAAGGGAGAGGAACAGCACCTCATCTTCCGATTAGGCACGTTAACAACCTTCTGGATTTAACATAAGAGTTCAACAACTTCAGACTATGAACTTTCTCCTCCACCTTCATCCCATTTTTATTTCCATCAATTTGTTTTAATTTGTTCCATTGATCTGTTTTGCCCTCACCATTGTTTCCCTTTCTCCCACCTGGTCCATCTGTTCCCTGGTCCTAGTTGCCCTTTGACACACTGCTCAATTTTGTTCTGCCATTCACACATTCTAATATCTTTACATGCTACTATCAGGACTCTTCTTGGCCTTAAATCAGCCGCATTTACATTCCCTTTAGCTTTCTGTCCATGACATGTCTGTCCATCTCCATCTATCACTGCCCCCCTATCCAGCCTCACCGCTCCACACCCTCTACAACAGTAGAAATCTGACCCGATTTCCAGTCTCTCCAGCTTTGATGGTGTCATCGATACTCGAAACGTTAGCTTCATTCTCTCTCCACAGATGCTGCCAGACCTGCTGAGATTGTTCAGTATTTTCTGTTCTATTTCAGATTCCGGCATCCACCATAATTTGCTTTTTGACCATTATAGTTTCTTCAGTACTGGGAATTAAGAAAATTGCAAAATGCAGTCACAGAAGCCATTTTAAAATAGTCACTTTATTGTCATAGGTACAAATAGGGGCAGCACGGTAGCACAGTGGTTAGCACTGTGGCTTCACAGCACCAGGGTCCCAGTTCAATTCTCGGCTGGGTCACTGTCTGTGCGGAGTCTGCACGTTCTCCCCGTGTCTGCGTGGGTTTCCTCCGGGTGCTCTGGTTTCCTCCCACTAGTCTCGAAAAACGTGCTGTTAGGTAATTTGGACATTCTGAATTCTCCCTCTGTGTACCCGAACAGGAGCCGGAACGTGGCAACTAGGAGTTTTTCACTGTAACTTCATTGCAATGTATGCCTACTTGTGACAATAAAGATTATTTTTTAAAATTCTTATTAAATTTACAAAGGGGTTCTTACGATTTAAAATAAGAAGAATGGTCTGTCAAAGCAACCATATCAGCTTTGCAGGTTGCTACCACATCCCATGATAGGATTGTTCATTAAGGAAAAATGCTGAAAAAAATCATAGTTACTTTCCAACCGTAGCAGTCCACGGGAAATTGACTTCAGATTGCTTAAATTGATAAATCTTTGGATTTTTGTATTGTTTACAATATTGTAATTAAACTAGCAGCAATCTTAAATAGTGACATAGCTTCCTTCAAACGGCAAAGAATACAGGCAGCTGAGGACAAAAGGAGAGCTGGAAAGAGAGTGGGCAATACCAACAAAATCAGACAATTCATCTTTGCCAGTGCTGTGCTCTGCAATTGAGCCACATGGCCACACTAGAATGAACAGATAACGCTATGCAAGCAAATGGCCATTTTCAATAAAGAAGGCAAACCAACAACAAACAAGTAGCTCAAAATTAGTCAAATTCAGACAACATCCAATTAATACATTTTTTGACCAGAGAAAAGTCAGTTTGGTGCAAATAAAGATAATGGATCATCTTTACGATAAGGAGGTAACCTCAATACAACCTTTTTAAATATATAAGTAAAGTTTCCTTTCATAGGTTCACCAAGAAATAATGCCTGAATGGTGCTTGAACAGAGTTGCTAATTGTTAGGGGTGAAAAGATATTTCAACAATCTTTAAACCGAGGTGTTTGAAAGGAAAAATTGAAGACTGGCAGCAATTAGGAAGAAAGTTAGGCGAGATGACTTGAAAGCAAGATCAAAATTGGAGAAATCAAATTCACAGTCTCAAGTTCAAGGAAATTTTTAAAATAAAACAGGACTCCAATTAAGCTCATATTTCTGACCATTTTTAAAATAGAAAATATATTCAAGAAATTACAAACTAAACACATGCTTCATTAACCCTTTCATTATAGTTTGTACTATTAAGGCCAGAACGTACAAACAATATAATTGAACAAATAACTCAAAAAATTATCAAATGAATGTACCGCAAGCAATCATAACAATTCACATATACTATAAAATTAAATTTTCAAGCACTGGTCAGGCTTAATGTTTCTTCATGATGTGGTCATGTCCATAAACCCAATATCATCCAAAACTATGCTGCCTGTATCCTAACCCAGGCATGGTCAAACTCGGGGGGCGGGACCCATGGGTGGGTTGCGGGCAGATGTCGGGAGGGTCGCAGAGCCGTCCGTCACGGCGCTCCCGATCAGGCAAATCTGCGCGCAACAACCGCAGCAGCCGGCTGTTAATAACGCCGGCTGTTAATAACGCCGACTGCAAGCGGCTTTCAAAATGGCCGCAACCATGTTTTTAAAAAATGTGGCTGCAATGCGCATGCGTGCCAGATCATCGGTGGGCATGCCACAACTATGCGCATGCGCGCCGATGATCAGGCATGCATGTGCAGTGTGGCCTCTTCTTTTTTTAAACGATCGCAGCTTTTTGATTTACAAGTTCGGGGGGGTTTTTATTTGATAAAATTTTACAGGAAAAGAATGCAGAACTTTGGACAGATGGAGACTCCATACTTTCTGACACCGGAAGGCTTCACCTTCATCCAACAGGTTCCATTAGAGGAGCGTGTACGAGGGCCAAAGGGACCAAAAATCATTTCCTCCATTTTTGTTAGCAGCAAACAAGGCAAGAGAAAATGGTGGGTCGCGCAGGTCGGCTGGCATGGGTTGCGAAGGTCAGCTGGCATGGGTCGCGAAGGTCGGCTGGGTTGAGTCCCGAAGTTTGGCTGGTTGGTAAAAATGGGTCCCCGGAAAAAAAGTTTGAAGGACACTGTCCTAACCTACACCAAGCCTGGCTCACCTGTGCACATTGACCTACATCAGCTTTGGTTCACTAATGCCTTAACTTTAAAATCATACAATTCTATTTTCCCAATGAAAGAATTTATTAAAATTGCCATCTGTACATTTATACAATTAAGTATGTCACCAAATATTTACAGTGCAAAGTTTAATAGAAGCAGAGCAGTTAGATACAACAATTAAAGTAGAAATTACTTCACCGCATTAGGCAATTTGCAAACATTAAAATGTTTCCACTTAGATGTCACCAGGTTTACGTGAGCACAAAGAGGAAACAAAGTTTAGATCATCATCCAATATATACTTTACTGCTACCAGCACTAGTGCATATGCACAAACACTACAAAACCACAGAAACATAAGTGCATATCTGTGATTCAATAGTAAACATGCACTTTGGTTCAGTTTTTCTCAGTTTGATTGCATTGTTTAAAATTTACCGAAATTTTTAAACTTGGTTGTTTGCTATTTGAAGCAAAATCTATGTTTTTCCTTTTAAAATCTATTACAATTCACAAATTGTAAAAATATGCACATTTTAATAGAAAATGTTTTACTTACTTTAGAACATATCTTCTAAAGTATGATGTAACAGAACTGGAAGTTATCATTGATTAAAAACCTTTTAAATGCTATCAAACAAAATGGAATTGGAAATAGAGACATTAATGAAGATTTGGTTGCAAACATACATTGGAAAGAAATGGAAGAAACACTGTAAAGGAAGTGCAAATTCTGATCTAGTTTTTTTTATCAGTAAGCAAGATGTTCAAAACGCATTTTATCCATTACTGTGAACATTTAAAAGGTATAGTAAGGGTGAAATAGAACTGCAACAGATCTTTCATCCAATACTTAATAAATCCTTCAGCATAGCGAATACAGAACACCTGAAAAAGATACATTTGACCAGGCCGGATGCTCTCTATAAACAAGATTTATAAATTAAATGTTTACTTGCAATGGAAGTATAATCATTGTAAGATAGAAGATTACTTAAACAAAACTCAGCCAGTTGCAACAGTTAATTATGTTATGTTAATAAATTAATGGCATCATTGATAAATAGATAAGTTGTAGATTTAACAAATAGCAATTGATAGGATGAAAGGAGTTATTTATTCTAATTTTCGTAGACTTGGATAATCAAACATTTTGCTTCGTGAAGAATTGTTCCAGATCATTTAATTCAATCAACATTCTCAGGTAGCCAAAAGCGATCTTCTCAAACTGAACAGAATTGTGTGAACTAAAACCTAGTCAGGCAATCAGCTTCTTCTGTCCTCCCCATCTTTTCCCTTTAAAATTATGTGGAAATTGCATGCATATATCAGAATATACAGATTCACAAACTGAGCATATTGGAGATCAGACAATCATTATTCTCATTGGTCTTTTCTGTGCTCTCCCTCACTCCACCTATCATTACTTGTCAATAGCCTGCAATCCATCGTTGCTGGGAAAGTCAGATTAAAAGATGAATAGGAAGGGAAGTGTAATGTTTGCAAACTCATTATGTAAAACACCTGGTCAAGACTAAGTTATAGATACAAATAGGACATTATATCTTTAGCCTGGAAATGAGCTCTCAGCTCTCCCACTATATACATACTGGCCCAAGTGTGACATGTACATCCATAGTTCACCGTTATCAGGTTTTCCATGACGGAATTATTGGACAGTCAGAAGTCTATTACTGGTGTTCCAATAAGTTCTTTCAGGAGTAGGGATAGCCTACACATATCCAATGAAAGGTCAAAATTCACAGGATAAAGTATGATACTTGCACATTCACATCGAAAAATTTCCCAAATCATCAAGTAGAATAGAACCAAAGTCCAAGTCATCATACTATGAAAACAAACATGGCCAGGTGATCAGAAGATCCTTCTGCAGGTTGCACATTACAGCTAATTATTGGGGAATTTGAAAAGTTCAGGTAATGCCCGACTGCGTTTCCTTTGTAAATCAGTGCAGTCATTTACAATATAATGTAGGTTGTTGGAGATCGCCAGTCGATGCAGACTTATTTCTTTTTCTTTTTTATTAGCAGCATGTTCCTCTTCCTTACTGTGATCTTCAATAAGGTAATTTTCGAACTGGCCAACCCACTCTGTTCTGGCCAATGTTTCATGACTGATTTCTAGGACTGGAAGTTCTGATCAGTGGCAGATAGGCTGTGGAGTTTTGTAGCACACTGGATGTGAGTAAGACCACCATCTGGGTATCGCTGAAAGACTGGCTCAGTGAAAAAACCCCGGCATACTTGGCAGACTTTTTTATCGGAAAGTGTAATAATGTTTCCTCTTGATTTTACCTGAAAAGTGTGGAGTAGAGAGCAAAAACAAAGAGGGAACTAATTTTCAATTCATTTTGGTTTAAATCCTAAAACAAACTTGAACTGGAAAAGTATCTAATAAACCATGATACAGAATATTGCAAGGCAACCTGTGTGCAAAAATTGGAACAGAGCTTTGTTTTAGTATTTTACTGCACAAAACAAATGTATTGGGGTTTACGTTTGTCTATCATGCCCTGGATTTAGAAAAATTACTTTTTGGGAAGTTTAGATTTAACCCTTACTTAAAGTGCTGATGCATGCCCTCTACCTGAAGGTTTCCTATCTGATGGCAGACAAAATAATAAAATATACTTTATGCAACATTAGGGTGCAGCTAGAGGCAATGGTATGATAGACATGTTATGGTTTTTCTCCTAGTGACATCTTATCCTCGGACCACAGACAGACACTTCTTAAAGCCTTGTATACTCCCGACAGAGATAAAACCAAGACAAGGCCTCTCATATCGGTGCCAGAACAGACTGACACAGGAGTCAATTGTTGGTTAACCCTCTAATACTACACCTGTACAGTAGCTGATTTTTCAACTTAATAAAATCAGCTTGATCTGGAGAGATACAGTATTGCATTCTCAATAGACTTTAATCAATTATGTCTCCCCTAGAACCAGAGATAGTCAGGGCATAGGCAATGGGTGTTGAAACCTGATCACTGACTGAACATTCGAAGTGCAGTCTTGGACAATGTTTTGGTCCAAGCTGTAAAAAAAAGGTAATAAATGTATTGCTCTGTGCAATCATAGGCAAGCATTCTGGTGAACATTGAGGTGGAGTGGTTGAAGAGAATGATGAACCAATTGAAGTAATAGAGCATGTCATTTGTGAGTTTGACCAGCACAGCCTCAGTGGCAGAAATCATGGTTTCAAAAGGAATAGTGGAAGCATGGAGCAAACATTATACTCCAGATTTTTCGACTGCAGAACCATAGCCATCTAGCATTTTCAATCACTTCTTCATATTCTTTAATCACAAAGCGTGACAGAGCAAGGGACATTTTCTTCCTTATTGGAGTTTTACACCACCAAAACTAAAGACCATTTTGTAAATACAGAGTGCCTTTCTGAACACAGTCAAATAGAATGAACTGATACAAAGAGGAAACAGTTTTTTTTTAATTCTTACACATGGGTGTCACTACCTACCTGCCCCTAATTGTCTCATCCCTTGGATGGAGTGGCCCATTTAAGAGCGAACCACATTGCTGTGGGTCTGGACTCACATGTAGGCAAGATTAGCCAAGGATGGCAGATTCCCTTCCCTAAAGGGCATTGGTGAATCAGTTGGGCGTTTACGACAATTGGCAATGGTTTCATGATCATTGCTCGACTTCTAATGGAGGAGGCATTTCTTTTCTCAGAGGATCATTCGTATTTAGAATTCTCCTCTTGATTAAGCAGTGGAGGTTGGGTCATTGAACATATACAAGGTTGAATGGATTATTTGATCTACAAAGGAGTCAAGGGTTATGGGGTCGGGGATCCAAAGTTGATTTCCCCAGAATGAATTGCCCCTGCCAGATTTCTCCAAATCACCTAATCCATTTATGTTCCTTTGCAATCTCCTTTTTCCACTTACACAACTAACTGTATCTATTCATTTATCACCACCTCCAAATTAGCCAAGCTGCTCAGTACAGATATAACACTGGCATTTACCCAGCAATGTGAAAAAGTTCCCAGTTTGTCCTGTTCACAAAAGGCTGGACAAATCCAACCCTCCATTTATCACCCTGTCAGTCTACTCTGTATAATCAGCAGGGTGATGGCAGATGACACAACAGTGTTAGCACACATCAGTTACACAGCAATAGCCTGCTCACTGATGTTCAGTTTGGGCTCTGCCAGGGTCACTCAACTACTGACCATATTATTGCCTTGGTTCAAACATGCGCACAAAAGAGCTGAACTCAAGAGGTGAGGTGAATGTGACTCCCCTTGACATCAAAGTAGCAGTTGGCCAAGTGTGGCATCAAGGAGCCCTAGTCAAAATGGAGTCAATGGGAATCAGGAGGAAACACTCTGCTGATTGGAGCCATACCTAGCACAAAGATTATTGTGGATGTTGATAGGCAATCATGTCAGTCCCAGAACATCACTGCAGAGTTCCTCATGGTAATATCCTCGGGCCAACCATCTTCAGTTGTACATCATAAGATCAGAGAAGTGGGGACTAAGATTGCAAAATGTCCAGCATGATTTGCAACTTCTCAGACACTGAAGCAGTCTATACCCATGACTTGGGCAATATTCCGGCTTGGTCTGATAAACAGCAATTAACATTCACACCATAGAAGTGCCAGATGACATTACCATCACTGAATCTCACTATCAACATCCTGGTGGGGTTACCATTGACCAGGAACTTAACTGGAGCAGTCATATAAATACTTTAGCTACAAGACCAGGTTAGGGGTTGTGAATTTTGTGCAGAGTAGCTCATCTCCTGACTCCCCATAATCTGTTGACAATCTACCAGGCACTAATCAGGAGTGTAATGGAATACTCCCCACTTGCCTGGATGAGTGCAGCTCTAGTAACATTGAAGAAACTTGACACCATCTAGGACAACACAGCCCACTTGATTGGCACTCCCACCACCATCTTCAACATTCACTCCCTCCACCAGCTACATACAATGGTAGTGTGTACCAATTACAAGATGTACTGCAGCAGCTCACCAAGGCTCCTTCAACACTATCCACTATACTATTGTGCTTTCACTGTGGCTGGATCAAAATCTTGGAACTCCCTTCCAAAGAGCACGTAGTATGCCTTCACCTCTTGGACTGCAGCAGTTCAAGAAGGCGGATCACCACCACCTTCTCAAATTAGGGGCACGCAATAACGCTAGACTAGCCTGCCACATCTCAAAGAAAAAAACAATTCCCTTCATCCAAGTTATGGTATAAAACTGACGGCCCACACAGATTCCTGGGAAATGCCACTGGTCATACCATACTGGTCATAACACTCCAATTAGAATATTCCCATTATTCCCAACTCTGCTGCTAACACCCAAATACAGAGCCCTGTCACAAGGTTACTTCCAATTGCTGTTTTACTCACAATCCCCTGCGAAACCTTGTAAAAAATTTCTGGAAGTCTATATAGAGACTTTCCTATCCATCCTGTTAGTGACTTCTGCAGAAGATTGAACTAAATTAGTTCCAAATCCATTGTTGACTCAAATTGTTCAGCTGAGCAGAAGGTCAAAGATGAGGTAGTTGAGAGATTCAAGAAGTGGTTTTGGGTGTAATTTCTTTAGCAGGACAACGCAGAAAGAAGTGGGATATAAAATGGTGAGGGATTCAGTGAGGTGATCAGTAATAATGTGACTGAAACAATGAGAATACAGAGAACACAGCAAGGTTAGGGGAACAGCTATAAATATGGGTTGGAGAATTCAGGTCAAGGGAAGGCAAGTGAGTAGCAATAATAGAGGAGAGAGGGCAAGGTTAGTTGACATGGATTGCAATTACAAGTAAGTCATTGTTCAGTGCAGAAAATGAACAAACATTTTTTCAAAAATTGGGGTGGGCAACAGCATTCCTTTTAAAATCTTTTAGGGTGGAATAAAGTGACATGCTCAAAAAAGAAAGTGTGGGGTAATAGGAGGATGAGGTTAAGGTGAGATTTGAGATAAGGAACACGGCAGTGGTTTGGGTGTGTGTGATGGAGGAAAGCATCCAGGAGGACAGAATTTAATAAGAAAAATGTTCGCTCCCATTAGCCGAGTTTTCAACAATGCAATTATGCATTAACAGTATCAACAGAATCATCAACTTTAAAAATTGGTGAATGACAAAGACAAATGACGATGCAGAGGGGCAATAATTAATGATCATCTGGCTGAGTCCAAGGAGTCAGAGGTGGAAGAGGTCAGCAAGGTGGGAAAGAGTTTGGGAAGAATACAGAACCATACCAACAAATAGAGCATTGCATACAAATATATTGGTTCTGGAATTAATAATAATACTGTATAATATTAAAGCCACTACAGAACAGTATAACCGAGATAAAGAGGACTATACAGGTATCGCATAGAATTTCTACACTGCAGGAGGCAGCCATTTTGTCCATCGGATCTGCACTGACCCTCTGAAAGAGCATCCTCCCTTGGCCCATTGCCCCACCCTATTCTCGTAACCCCACCTAACCTGCACTTCTTTGGAGACTAAAGGGTAATTTAGCATGGACAATCCACCTAACCTGCACATCTTTGAACTGTGGGAGGAAACGGGGCCACCCGGAGGAAACCCAAGCAGACACGGGGAGAACGTGCAAACTCCGCACAGATTGTGACCCAAGGCCGGAATTGAACCCTGGTCCCTGGTGCTGTGATGCAGTACTGTGCCATCGTGCTGCCCCTAGGTAGATATTGCAGCTTATTTTTACTTACTACCTGAATAGAGAAACAACTGTTTAAAATAATTGTATTCATAGCGTTTGATATTTTAATTACTTTTTAAATTCATCTAATACATGGAGGATTGAAAAATAACGTACAAGTAATTTAAGAATAAGATTTCCTTCTACTGAAAGCTACCCACCTTTGTGTATTTATAATTTAAGTTTTCAGATCTTGCCAAGCCGGATGAAAGTTCTGCTGTGCATTTGGAATGAAAGCTCCCTCTCATCGCCCTAGTTAGGAATGGTGAAAGCAGTTGTATTGACCAATTTTCAGGGACTAGCTGTAAAACGCGAATTGCATCAAACTCAACAGCATGATTATTTAGAAGGTCCACACCAGCCATAGCTAATGCATCACTGGTGACACCTGGGTGCAGGTAAAGTGCTAATAACATGTGGAAGAGCCTCTGTCGACACGAAGGATCCTTTCCATGAGAATTCCACAAACAGTAATCCTCAGCTGCTCGGAAATCCTTTAACTTGTGAACCAGGATTTCAAGAGCTTTCTCGTGCTCTTCCAGTTTTCCGTGTAATATTGCACATTCCATGTAGAGATCAGTGTCTTTAATTTTACCTGCAAGCGAGGAGGGAGAATACATATTAGTTTCCAAGTTAAGTAAAATGCTGTTTTTATTCTTTTATACAGTATAAAGTAATTACTTTTCAAACTCAATTAAGGATACTCTTTTTGTGATGTGGTCAGTTGTACAAATATGAACACGGCAGTGAATACAAATCAGGTATCTACTTTCTGTAAGGAAATGCTATCAGCAGCTTCATAAAAAAATCAATAGATGGGACCACAGCGTGCACAATATTTTCTTACTTGGGAATTTCTTCATCCATACTCAAGGGAAACTTAGATGTCAGTCCATGCTAATCTATATAGAGCTACTTGTTGGCCTTCCAGCAGTTGGCATCAGCTAATGTCATCGGAATTACTCACTAGTGAAGGGGTGAACAAATATTTTGGGAATCCTTGGGTTTGAAAAGAATGATGGACAAATCTAGCACCGAGTTTGAAAGAAACAAGGTTGTATTTTGATGTCCTTTTGTGCAGTGAAAGCACAGACTATATAAATGGATTTCTAAGCCAATAAGGCAAGTTTAAATATTACAAGTTTAATTTTGCATAACTTTGAAACGTTGAACTAACAGCAAGATGATGGTAGGACTTACCTAGCAAAAGTTGAACTCTATAGAGATTAGAATGTTGAAACAGGTTCTTGAGACTGCGACGTGCTGCAATTAGTTCTTCTGAAACGTCCCCTGTCTGGGAGTGTAATCTTAGAACTTTATCCAGGTACAATACAGCCAAATGAGTGTGGTACTTCTCCTTCTGTAGATTCAAATAGATCAAGGATAATTCACTTAAAACAGAAATTTGATGCGCAGTTCGAGAGCCATCAAATAGCCAGATAGGCCACAATTGTCTTCTATGGCTCTGTACTTTCCTATATGCTCATCAAATCTAGAACGGTGGCCAGAGGATGGGCTGTTCAATACAAGGCAACTCTGGAAATGCAGCATGAGTGAGGCAAAATAGGTAAATAATTGCAAAAACAGAAAAGGCTGGAAAAACCCAGCTCTGAGGAGTTACTCAAAACATAAGAACATAAGAATTAGGAGTAGGCCCCACCTGGCCCCTCGAGCCTGCTCCGCCATTCGATGAGATCATGGCTGATCTTTTGTGGACTCAGCTCCACTTTCTGGCCCGCACACCATAACCCTTAATCCCTCTATTCTTCAAAAAACTATCTTTATCTTGAAAACATTTAATGAAGGAGCCTCAACTGCTTCACTGGGCAAGGAATTCCATAGATTCACAACCCTTTGGGTGAAGAAGTTCCTCCTAAACTCAGTCCTAAAACATCAACTCTATTTTCTCTCTCCACAGATGCTGCCTGACCTGCAGAGATTTTCCAGTCTTTTCTGTTTTTGTTTCAAATTCCAGCACCCTCAATATTTTGCTTCCAAGTTAGGGAAATGATTAAATGGATTCAGTTTAATAAATTTGTTCTCGAGCACTAATACAAAGCAAGTCAAGGAAACAGATTCAAACAAGTGAAGGAAACATTTCAGATTGATGCCAGGAATTGCATCACACACATGATTAACAAATGGAATCAACTCTGAAATGAAACTGATCCATTTAATTGTTTAACAGTTGAATGCTGTAATGGGCTGGAGGAGAAGATGGTTGTGGAACTAAGACCTTTCCGGGTGCATGAATTAAGCGTGGTCAAACAGCCTTCCTCTTCTGAAAAATCAGCCTTGTAGTCAACTATGCCAAAAAGCAATTTCCAGCATTAAATTTCGAAATTAAGAAATACAGTCCACCACAAGTGACAGTTGCTTAACTGGTACAAAGAGATATAACAGTACAATTCCGCTTTATATTAATGCCAATGCATAGTTTAAATATTCCAGCAGAAACTAAGGCCCACATATTGCTGGGCGGGGGGGGGGGGGGGGGGGGGGGTGGCTCACACCACTCACTCAGCAGACACAGTCAGCATGGAGCCAACTCCTTCCACACCAGACCAACCCAGTTAGAATGTGCTCCACATAGGCTAAATAGGTAGTGTGGGACTTTCACCCCTCCTTGAGGTTGATACCCTGCCCTCAGGAGCTTCTGACCAATCAGACTGGCCAGCAGCTCCAGAAGTTCCAACAGTGCCAAGAGCACATTCAATGGGCATTTCCAGGACTGCAAGCAAGCCCAAGGCAGCAGCCCACAGATCCCTGAGCAAGGTCCAGGATCCTGGGCAGGGAAGATTTGGAGTTTAAGGAAGGTGATACGATTGGCACCTGTCCAATGTTACACGGCCTCCCACCACCATCAAAAGCACACCTGGCATGGGACATTATATCCAGCCCCAAGTTGGATCTTTCAATGTTGAATTTTTCCCCACATAAAGAATATTATAGAACATAGAACAGTACAGCACAGAACAGGCCCTTCGGCCCTCGATGTTGTGCCGAGCAATGATCACCCTACTCAAACCCACATATCCACCCTATACCCGTAACCCAACAACCCCCCCCCCCCATAACCTTACTTTTTAGGACACTACGGGCAATTTAGCATGGCCAATCCACCTAACCCGCACATCTTTGGACTGTGGGAGGAAACCGGAGCACCCGTAGGAAACCCACGCACACACGGGGAGGACGTGCAGACTCCGCACAGACAGTGACCCAGCCGGGAACTGAACCTGGGACCCTGGAGCTGTGAAGCATTTATGCTAACCACCATGCTACCGTGCTGCCCACATTATGTCCCTCATTTATGCACCATAAATATTGGGTAATATTTTTCAATTTTCAAGCTGCATATTCATACACGTTCGCTGAAGGTTTACCTGAATATTTCTTTCAAATACTAAATGTTCCAAGTATGCAACAACAGCTTTCTTGTACTTGTGAAGGTAGTTGATAATGTCATCTGGATTCACACGGCCTGTCTGGTTTTCATCCAAAGGTCGCCTCGTGAAAATGTTTATACCAACCTACACCACAAAAACATAATGATAACTATGTCAGAATCCTGAATTTATCTCACCCTGAACACGTTTACTGACTGTGAAGATTCTGCTGATTTATCACAGGACAGAAGGTTTGGGAATTTCTCAATTAAATCACAGCAATCTACAATTGCTTGACAGATGATGTGTTTATAAGGAATAAAAAGTCCTCTTTCTTTCCTCCCCAATGCCAATGTGCTAGCAGACTTGCACGGCTGGACAAAATTCACAGATATAGACTTAAATGACAGTCACACGCAGAGTTCCCCAGATTTGGTTTATCTAGCTCAGATGGCCATCTACTATTTGTTCAGGTAAATGTGTTTGTAAAAAAAAAAAACAACACCTCCCACGGCTTTGTTCAGCATCAATTCTGAAGCTATTTGGTACTTTGTTATAAATTTTCTAATCTATAAGCACATTGTGATTTTAATTTTAAACCTTGCCTAATATTTGTAGAAGACAGATTCACATATTGCTGAGATTATTGTATCGATTTTTCAGTTCTCAAACTAAAGATAAACCATTATCGTTTTCACCTCTATTGCATGCAGCAATTAGGAACGTGCACCATATTCTTGAATACACAGTTGGTGCTCATAATGATAAATAAATATACCCTTCTATATAAATTATACCTGGGAATACAAGTAACTCGCGCCAAACCTGTGCTCCAGTGTGAAATTAATTCAGTGTCACATTTAAAAAAATGTATATTCCACATGCATACATTAAAATAAGTTGCATTTGTAAACTACTGTGGGGCAGTTGCCCTTTGTACATTGTGCATTCAAATTTTCAGATGAGACCAGATTGCAGGCTTTCACAGATAAGACCAGATTGCAAAATAATAATTAAATAATAATAATTAAAAAACATTAAGTCAATGACAACTCATCTCACACCTACATCAATGAATTTTAAAAAAACAAGCTAACCTCTTCATTTTTCTGCAAGGCCCAATCTGCATACTTCCACACCAGTTCATGGTTAGAACAGAAACTGAGAAAATCCACTATATACTCAAAAAGGTCTGAACGGGTTGTATCCTGGAGCTGTCCATCCACGATCTTTACCCACAACTATGAGGAAAAGAATGGAAAACATAGTTGCACAAGTGCCTCAAATTATCGGACCATAAGACATAGAAGCAGAATTACGCCACTCAGCCTGTAGAGTCTGCTCCGCCATTCAACCATGGCTGATACTTTTCTCATCCCCATTCTCCTGCCTTCCCGCATAACCCCTGGTCCCCTTATCAATCAAGAACCTATCTATCTCTGTCTTAAAGACACTCAGATTTGGCCTCCACAGCCATCGGTGCAAATAATTCTACCAATTCACCACCCTCTGGCTGAAGAAATTCCTCCTCATCTCCGTTTTGAAGGACCATCCCTTTAGTCTGAGATTGTGACCTCTGGTTCTAGTTTCTCCTACTAGTGGAGCATCCTCTCCACATCCACTCTATCCAGGCTTCTCAGTAGCCTATAAGTTTCAATAAGACCCCGCCTAGTCCTTCTAAACACCAACGAATACAGACCCAGAGTCCTCAACCATTCCTTGGACCAGAACTTCCGAGGAGTGGATATCAATGGATTGCACTCCACTTCTTTTTACATCGCTTCGTCAGGAGCTGCACACTTCTCGCCTACTCTCACAGGTCCTGGTGTGAAAAGTACAGCGCAGCAAGGTACCAAGACCGTCAGCATATGCCAGCACAGTGGAACAAAGACAGAAGTTAATTTGGAGTGGGACTGGTAACTGAATTGAGACCTGGTAGGAAGTGAATCTATGCCCCCTTTTTATGGCATAAACTGCTGTAGAATATATAGATAGATAGATATTAGAGTTTTAAATCTATATACTTATGAATTCTATTTGCCCAAATAAAGCAAAATGTAAAATTACAAACTCAAACGCCTTCACGATGTGCACAGTCAACACGTCAATGTTGGACCTCCAAATTGCCCCGTCAACGTCACCATCACCCTAAGATAGACAACTGGTGCATTTCAGCACTGAAGAAATCAGAATCCAACAGTGCTTTAATTAATGGTTGATCGAACAGTGAAAATTAATACGGTAAATATGAATTCCTTTAATCTTAAACACCTCAATCTGCTCTCTTCTAATTGAAAATTAACACAGACTAAATGGCTACTTTGTCAAACCCTTGTTCTGTTCACAAGTATGACTGAAGCTTCCTGTCACTAGAGTTAACCAGCTGTACAGCAATTTAATCTCCAACTTTTGCCCTTCTTCACTACTGCAATTAAGCTCAACACAGACTTGAGGAACAACACTGTCAGCAAGTTTGTTCTTTCCCACACTACCAGAAGGACGTGGAGGCTTTGGCTAGAGTACAGAAAAGGTTTACCAGGATGTTGCTTGTTATTAGCCGAGGAGAGATTGAATAAACTGGGATTGTTCTCCCTAGAGAGGCTGTGGGGCAACCTGAAAGAAGTTTATAAAATTATGAGGGATATCGATAGGGTGAACAGTTGGAGGTTGTTTCCCAGAGCGGAAATGACAATTACAAGAGGCACAAGTTCAAGGTGAGGGGGGGATAGGTTCAGTGGAGATGTCCGGGGGAATTTTTACACGGAGGGTGGTGATGGCCTAGAATGCACTAAGTGAGGTGGTTGAGGCAGATATGTTAGTGACCTTTAAGACTTATCTAGATAGACTTTTGAGTAGACGGGGTATAGAAGGGGACAGGCGGTTCGTCTGGATAGGACACGTGATCGGCACAGGCTTGGAGGGCCGAAGGGCCTGTTCCTGTGCTGTACTGTTCTTTGTTCTGGTCCAAAGAAGTCCACAAATAGGGAATGGATATTCAAACCACTTTGTGGAAGGTGGCCAGTGACAAAAGACTTCTGGAAGGATCCTTTGCCTTAAAGGGGGGTAAACAGGTGATATTGGGATAGTCAGGGATTAGAGAGGAAAACGAAAGACACAAATCTTGGTCCATGAGTTTTACATTGGAACAGAGTCAGTGATGGCATGGGAATCCCCAGGCGCCATCATCGCAGAAGAAGAGCCCTGAGCTCGAAGGGTAGAAAAGAAGATATCCACACAGAGTGATTTTAGCCTGGCGGGCCTCCTTCATGACGGCAGGTAACACCTATTCTGAGAGATTGATTTTGAAGATTGTAATACCCAAATAAAATAGATTTACAGTTGGCAGGGTGTGCTTTCTTGTGTCTGGCCCAAGCTGATCGAGGATGGTTTTCTTGGTCAACAAAAACAGCAGAGGAGGTTGATATGGGGACTCCAGTTGATGTTGTTTCTATGAATTTTAAGAAACGTTTGGCAAAGTACCACATAAAGAGGCTGGTTAACAAAATTAAGCCTCATGGAACACAAGGGTCAGCAATAGCTTGGGTAAACAACTATGCTGCATAACGATAAGTCCCAGGACCACTTCTTTTCAGATACATAAAAATAACTTGGATATTGAAATATAGTGTCATATTTCAAAATTTGCTGATGATACCAAATTTGAAAGTGCGGCAGAGAGTGAGGTGATACTAACTGACTGTAACACAACGTAGTTAGGCTGGTAGAATGGGCAGACAAGTTGCAGATGGAATTTAATGCAGAGAACTGTGAGATGATGCATTTGGGCAGAAAGACAGGGAGAGTCAATATAGGCTTAATGCTATAGTTCTAAAGACTGTGCAGGGACAGAGGAATCTCGGGGTTTGTGCACACAGATCTTTGAAGATGGAAGGACATATTTGGAGAGCAGTTGGCGAAGCATAACGGATGTCGGTATTCAGAAATGGTAATATTCGGTACAAAAGGAGGGAAGTTATACTAAACACTTAAAGCTCTGGTTAGGCCATGATTAAAGTAAAGTATTGCACCCAGTTTGGCCCACCACAACTCAGCGAGGATGTGAAGGTCCTGAAGGGGTTCCATGGATTAGGGATTTTAGCGACAATCTGGTATATTATGGGGGCTGGTTTAGTGGACTAGACTGCTGGTTTGTGATGCAGAACAAGGCCAGCAGCGCAGGTTCAATTCCAGTATCAGCTGAGAATTCTGAATTCTCCCTGTGTGTGTGTACCTGAACAGGTGCTGAAATGTGGCGACTAGGGGAATCTGCATTGTCGCGCATCCTGAAGGCTGCCTTGGATGTCCTGAAGCGTGGTACATTAGCGAGACCATGCAGACACTGCAACAACGGATGAACGGACATTGCGCGACAATTACCAGGCAGGAATGTTCCCTCCCAGTCAGGGAACACTTCAACAGTCAAGGGCATTCAGCTTCTGATCTACAGGTAAGCATTCTCCAAGGCAGCCTTCAGGATGCGTGACAACACAGAACCACCGAGCAGAAACATATAGCCAAGTTCCACACACGAGTACGGCCTCAACCGGGACCTTGGATTCCTGTCGCATTACATTCACCCCCCACCATCTGGCCTGGGCTTGCAAAATCCTACCAACCGTCCCGGCTTGAGACAATTCACACCTCTTTAACCTGTGATTATCCTTCTCTCTGGATCTGTAAAGACTTAACTACCTGCAAAGACTTGAATTCAAAATATCGTCTTGCAGCTTTAACTTTGTCTATATATATATATATATATATATATATATATATGTTTCTGGAGCCAACTTCTTCATTCACCCGAGGAAGGAGCAGTGCTTAGGTGATCTGAAACAAACCTGTTGGACTTTAACCTGGTGTTGGAAGACTTTTTACTTTGCTCACCCCAGTCCAACGCTGGCATCTCCACATCAAAAAAAAAGGCACTGTGAGGAGGACAAGGAGGGATAAAGAAGGATGTCACGTCCAGCAGGTTGATTCTGGGAGAAGTCAGCTCAGTCACTTCGCCTGTACTGTGGGTGGCCGAAGAACCCCTCCAGTGACTAACAGGAGGTAGATCATCGTCCAGCAGAGGCGGCAGAAGAGCATTCTGGGAGAAGTCACCTTGACTAGGGGGTAAGTGATTGGTGACTGGGAAGTAGTTTTTTGTTTATTCTTCCTCTTGGCATTGTAGTTGTTGTAAGTTAACTTAAGGGTTAAGTCGGAAGAGGCCGACATCTTGGCCTTTGCGTCCCTAGTCGCCCGGAGACGGATCTTGTTAATGTGAAGGAACTCTAAGCCCCTGAGTAGAGAGACCTGGGTTAGTGACATGGCTGGGTTTCTCAGTCTCGAGAAAATAATGTTCGTCTTCAGTGGGTGAATGGTCGGGTTCACCCAGAGGTGGCAGCCGTTCGTCGACTTTCTCGGGGAAAATGAAAATGTCAGCAGATGCAGTATTCCAAGGTGGGTGTTGGGGGGGGGGGGGGGGGGGGGGGGGGCGTGGCTGGATTGTTGTTGTATGGTTGGGGTGTGTGAAGATTGAGGGGTGGGTGGGGGAGAAATGTTTATTATACCATGTTGATGTCATTGTTAATGTTATTTTTATTAAAAATTTCAAATACCTTAATAAAAATATTTTTTTTTAAAAATTGAGGGTTAAGTCATGACAAGATCCCAGACCCATGTCATGTTCCTCTTGTGCGATGAGGGAATTCAGGGACCCTTCCGATGTCCTTGGCTCCTTCACGTGCAAGACGTGTGTCCAACTGCAGCTCCTGTTAGACCGTTTTAAGGCTCTGGACCTGTGGATGGAGTCACTTTGGAGCATCCATGATGCTGAGGAAGTCTGGTGCAAAGGTCAAGGATGTCTCGGAGCAGCTGCAGGACATTCTGGAGGGAGAGGGTGAACAGCTGGTTGGCGCGGTTCATATAGCACCAAAAATATAGGTAAAAACATGATGAGATCCTGCAAGCTGAATTTAGGCAGTTAGGAGTTAAACGAAAAAGTAGGACCTCAAAAGGTAGTAACCTCAGGATTGCTACCAGTGCCACGTGCTAGTCAGAGTAGGAATGTCAGGAGAAAGAAGATGAATATGTGGCTTAAGAGATGGTGCAAGAGGGAGGGATCCTAATTCCTGGGACATTGGAACCAGTTCTGGGGGAGGTGGGACCAGGACAAACCAGACTGTCTGCACCTGGGCAGGACTGAAACCAATGTTCTAGGGGGAGTATTTACTGGTGCAGGTGGGGAGGGTTTAAACTAAACTAATGTGGCAGGGGGATGGGAACCGATGCAGGAAGTCACAGGGATGTAAAGTGGAGACAAAAGGCAGTAAGGGGAAAAGTGAAAGGCAGAGAAACCAAAGTCAAAAATCAAAAAGCGCCATAGTACAGAAACTGTGGATAACTCAGTGAATGGGTCCAGGAATGCTAGAATCACTGAATTTACAGTGCAGAAGGAGGCCATTCGGCCCATCGAGTCAGGACTGGTCCTTGGGGAGAGCACCCTACTTAAGCTCACACCTCCATGCTAACCCCATAACCCAGTAACCCCACCTAACCTTATGGACACTAAGCAGCAATGTAGCATGGCCATCTAACCTGCACATTTTTTATTGTGGGAGGTGTAATAAAAAATGGGAAAATGCGGCATTTGAATCGTGGGTGTTGTCCTGGGAGGACTTAGGATTTTTGTTTGAGGAACCAATATTGGGCAAAGGAAACGGAAGGCCAACTTGAGTTGGTATCTTTAGAGGAACGGGACGTCACCATTCAGTGCCTTGAAGCTCATCTGCCTGCCATTCAATTAAAAATTATGTCAAGTCTTTGGCCATGTTGCGGGGGAGAAAGAAAAGATGGCTGGCTACTATTTGTATCTGCGAGTGTGTGTATAGAATCAACCCCAGTGGGAGTTTATGTTGTTTATGAATTTTTAAAAATTATTGTTGGAAAGGGGCGCGTGCTGTGAATCTCGGGAGTCATTGCTATTTTTAAAAAGGCAGCAATTGGCAGCACATGCGTGAGGCACGTGCTGGCGCTCGCGGCAGCCGTTATTTTTAAAAATAACGGCAGTTAAGAGCAGTTGACAGCAGACAAAAGCAGCCTGAGAGGAAGGCAACCGACGACCAGAGCAGAAGAAAAAAGCCAACGGCATGCGGAGGCTGAGCGAACGGCTCCGCAAAGCGAATAAAGTGCCAGCGGCTATAAAGAACAAGGTCATAGAGAAATAAATAAAGGAGGAAGAAAAAAGAAAGAAAAACAAAACAACCCAGAAAATATATCGGAAGACCCAAGATTAAAAGAATTATGATTGACAAGAAGACCTGAAGGTCTTACAATTGGCCCAATACATTGAAAGAAAAAGATCTGTTATATCCTTTTTAAAAAAAGTTTTAATCTTTTAAGTTTGAAAATAAACTTTATTTAAGTTAATATCCTGAAAGAATTGCTATCAAGTCCAATTGTAAAGTTTACTTATTCTACTTAAAAAGCTTGACCCGTGTGTAGTGCTATTAAGTGATAGGTAAATAAAATCTTCCTGGAAGATATGGATTATAACGGTGACTAACTTGAAAAATTAGGTTTGATCCGAACAGCACCCACCTATGTCTGTCCAGGAGTCAGGGACAAGGGAGTCCCTGTGCACAACATGAAATTCTCGACCCGTTTTGGTGTAGGGGGAGATTACTTGGTGACATCTCGACCCTTTTTGGTGTAGGGGGAGATTTCTTAGTGATTTCTCGATCCTTTAGAGGGAGATTTCTTGGTGGTAGTAACTTCAGAGAAAACCGGAGCATCTGGAGGAAACACACGCAGACACAGGGAGAACGTGCAGACACCGCACAGACAGTAACCTAAGCTGGGAATCTAACCCAGGTCCCTGGCACTGTGAAGCAACAGTGCTAACCACTGCGATACCGGGCTGCCCCTTTATTTCAATGCAAGAGGCCCGACGGGCATGGCAGATGAACTCAAGGCATGGATGGGTGCATGGGACTGTGATATTACAGCTATTACTGAAACATGGCTAAGGGAGGGGTAGGACTAGCAGCTCAATGTTCCAGGGTACAGATGCTGGAGGAAAGATAGAACAGGAGGTAAGAGAGGAAGGGGGAGTTGTTTTTGATTAGGGAGAATGGCGTGGCAGTACTGAGAGGGGATATATCCAAGGGTTCACCCACTGAGTCTATGAGTAGTAGAACTGAAAAATAAGAAGGGAGGGATCACTTTGATAGGATAGGCCCCCAAATAGTCAGCGGGAAATTGAGGAGCAAATATGTAAGGAGATTATAGATGGCTGCAAGAAAAATAGGGTGGTATTAGTTGGAGACTAACTTTCCCAACATTGACTGGGACAGCCATAGTATTAGAGGCTTGAATGGACAGAAAGTTGTTGAGTGTATTCAAGATGAGTTTCTCATTTAGTATGTGGATGGCCCAACTAGAGAGGAGACAAAACCTAACCTCCTCTTGGGAAATAAGGACAGGTGACAGAAGTGATAGTGCGGGATCAATTTGGGACCAATGACCACATTTCCATTAGTTTTAAGATAGCTATGGAGAATGATAGTTCTGGCCCAAAAGTTAAAATTCTAAATTGGAACAAGGCCAATTTTGAAGGCATTAGACAGGAACTTTCAAAAGTTAATTGGGGGAGTCTGTTGGCAGGCAAAGGGACGGCTGGTAAGTGGGAGGCTTTCAAACATGTGTTAACCAGGGTTCAGGGTAAGCATATTCCTTTCAGAGTGAAGGGCAAGGCTAGTAGAAGTAGGGAACCCTGGATGGCTCGGGATATTGAGGACCTGGTCAAAAAGGAGTCATATGCCATGCATTGGCTGCTGGGATTACGTGGACCCCTTGAAGAATATGCAGGTTGTCGGAGTAGCATTAAGAGATAAATCAGGAGGGCAAAAAGGGGACATGAGATTGCTTTGGCAGATAAGGCAAAGGAGAATCCAAAGAGCTTCTACAAATACATAAAGGGCAAAAGAGCAATGAGGGAGAGAGTAGGGCCTCTTGAGGATCTACTAGGTCACCTATGTGTGGATCCGCAAGAGATAGGTGAGATCCTAAACAAATATTTCTCATTGGTCTTTACTATTGAGAAAGGCATGGATGTTAGGGAACTTGGGGAAATAAATAGTGATGTATTGGGGAGTGTACATATCACAGAGGTGGTGGTGCTGGAAGTCTTAAAGCGCATCAAGGTAGGCAAATCCCCGGGACCTGATTAAATGCATCCCAGGACGTTGTGGGAGGCTAGAGAGGAAATTGCGAGTCCCTTAGCAGAGACATTTGAATCGTCGACAGCCACAGGTAAGGTGCCTGAAGATTGGAGGGAGTAAGTGTTGTGCCTTTGTTTAAGAAGGGCCACAGGGAATAACCTGGGAAATGCAGACCTGTGAGCCTAAAATCTGTGGTGGGTAAGTTATTCAAAGATATTCTGAGAGCCAGGGTTGACAGACATTTAGAGGCAAGGATTGATTAGAGACAGACAGTCAGCATGGCTTTGTGAGGGGAAAACCATGTCTCACGAATTTGATTGAGTTTTTTTTGAAGGGGTAACCAAGAAGGAGGTGAGGGCAGTGCAGTCAACATTGTCTACATGGACTTTAGCAAGGCCTTTGACAATGTACCGCATGGTAGGTTGTTGCACGAGGTTAAATCTCATGGGATCCATAGTGAGGTAGCCAATTGGATACAAAATTGGCTTGACGACAGAAGACAAAGGGTGGTTGTACAGGGTTGTTTTTCAAACTGGAGGCCTATGACCAACAGTATGCCTCAGGAATCAGTGTTGGGTCCACTGTTATTAGTTATTTAGATTAATGATTTGGATGAGAAGTTAGGAGGCATGGTTAGTAAGTTTGCAGATGACACCAAGATTGGTGGCATAGTGGACAGTGAAGAAGGTTATCTTGGATTGCAACGGGATCTTGATCAATTGGACCAGTGGGCGGATCAATGGCAGATATAGTTTAATTTAGATTAATGT
This sequence comes from Scyliorhinus canicula, assembly GCF_902713615.1. Lineage (NCBI taxonomy): Eukaryota > Metazoa > Chordata > Chondrichthyes > Carcharhiniformes > Scyliorhinidae > Scyliorhinus > Scyliorhinus canicula. Next base: position 69,034,173 of record NC_052159.1, on the reverse strand, counting down.
GAGGTGATGCATTTTGGTAGATCGCATTGTGGCAGGACCTACTCTGGAGTTGGGGAGAGTTATAGAACAAAGATCTAGGAGTACAGGTCTATAGCTCCTTGAAGGTGGAGTCGCAGGTGGACAGGTTGGTGAAGGAGGCATTTGGCATGCATGTTTTAATTGGTCAGAACATTGAATACAGGAGTTGGGACATCTTGCTGAAGTTGTACAAGGCATTACTAAGGCCACACTTGGAATACTGTGTACAGTTCTGGTCACCCTATTATAGAAGTGATATTACTAAACTAGAGTGCAGAAAAGATTTACTAGGATGCTACCAGTACTTGGTTTGAGTTATAAGGAGGCTGGATACACTGGGATTTCTTTCCCTGGAGCGTAGGAGGCTTAGGGGTGATCTTATAGAGGTCTATAAAATAATATAAAAAGTCTTCCAACACCAGGTTAAAGTCCAACAGGTTTGTTTCGATCACTCGCTTTCTGAGCGCTGCTCCTTCCTCAGGTGAAAGTCGGCATCTCTACATTATAAAATAATGAGGGGCATAGATAAGGTAGATAGTCAACATATTTTCCCCAAAGGTAGGGGAGTCTACAACTAGAGGGCATAGGTTTAAGGTAAGAAGGTAGAGTTACAAGAGGGTCCCGAGGGCAATTTTTTCCATACAAGAGCGGGTGAGTGACTGGAATGAGCTGCCAGAGGCAAAAGTAGAGGCAAGTACAATTTTGTCTTTTAAAAAGCATTTAGAAAGTTATATGGGATAGCTGGTTATAGAGAGTTATGGGCCAAATGTGGGCAATTGGGACTGGCTGAGTGGTAAAAACTGAGCGGCATGGACATGTTGGGCCAAAGGGCCTGTTTTCATGCTGTAAACCTCTATGACTCTAAGACAAACATTGTGCCTTATCGGGGAGGCATTCTTCAACACTGCTGATAATAAATAGTAGATAAATTACTGCAATTTAATCTGAGAAGATTCACTCCAATTAATGTTTAAAGAATCAATCTAATTTTCGACAGTTTCAATTTTACATCGTAATCGTTACATCAAAGGGGAACATGACAAAGAATGTGATGTATTAAAATGTTACAAGTTAACAAGACGGGGTAGCACGGTGGTGCAGTGGTTTGCATTGCTGCCTCACGGCGCCGAGGTCCCAGGTTCGATCCCGGCTCTCGGTCACTGTCACTGTGGAGTTTGCACATTCTCCCTGTGTTTGCGGGCTTTCGCCCCACAGCCCAAAGATGTGTAGGGTAGATGGATTGACCACGCTAAATTGCCCCTTAATTGAAAAAAATTAATTGGGTACTCTAAATTAAAAAAAAAAAATTAACAAGACAAACAATAGAAGAAATTCTAGTGAGCAGCGTCAGAATTTAGTGCATTTAAAAATGGTACAAAGGTGGTGTAGTAAACTGTCAAACTGTGCAGCACAAAACTAGGTTTCAAGTAAACTGAGAACTCTATTGCTCGAGACACGAATATTCATTCAAAACCATTCCAAGTCTGCTTTGTGTTAATTATATACAGACAAGCTAACAATCAGTTCAGAAATCTGCAATGTTCTGAAAAGCGATAACAAGGCACACAGGTATAAACTGAGCTATACCCAAGGGGCACATTTACCCACACTTGATTTCCTCCATGCCTGCTGGGAATTTTAAATTCATTCTACATTCACAGTCACTGCTTTCCATTACAGCAAAGCCTACATGCCTCTGACTGATCAGCAAAGGTGACATTTCTTAATGCAACAACGATCTGTATAATCACATTAGCTTCTCCAAAATCTGTATTTTTTTCTATTGTCATTTTCCAGAGAGTGCTAAGAAATATAAAGAAAGGCATGAACAGTAAATAGTGAGACACCACAGAAAAACAAAAAGGCTGAGAGTGTACACTTTAAATCACAGACATCAGCTAAAAAAAATTAAAACTTTGCACGTTTACCAATGTTTTTCATTAAATATTGGAATGGCTGATGTTTTTTGGGCTCCACTCCAAGCTCTGTTCCCCAATTACTGACTCCGTCCCGCTGTTGGAAGATTAATCAAGTTTGTTGCAATTTTGGTGTCACATTTGATCCCAAGATGAGCTTCTGACTGCATATTTGCACCAACACCAAGATCTATTTCCATCTCCGTAATATGGCTTAACTTCGGCGTCTCAGCTCATCTGCTACTGAAACCCTTGTTCATGCCTTTGTTACCTCTGGATTTGACTATTCCAACACTCCTGGATGCTCTCTCACAAACAAAAAAATATTTTATTGCCACAAGTATGAAGTCACAAGTATGAAATTACTGTGAAAAGCCCCTAGTCGCCACATTCCGGCACCTGTTCGGGCAAGCCGGTACAGGAATTGAACCCGCGCTGCTGGCCTTGTCCTGCATTACAAACCAGCTGTCTAGCTCTTTGAGCTAAACCAGCCCCATATTACCTTCTGTTAACTTAGGGCCATTGAAAATTCTGCTGCCCATGTCTTCACTCACATCAAGACCCATTTCACCTATTCTCCCATAAATCCACTAACCCAGAGTGATTCACAGTCAAGAGGCATCTGTGAGCAGGGTGCATCTTTTAAAATTCTCTTACTAATTTTCAAATCCTTCCATGGACTTGTCCTTCTCTATCTCCCGCAGCATTCAGATATCTGCACTCCTCTAATTCTGACCTCTCTAATCCCCCAAGTTTAATCATTCTACGTTTGAGGGCCATGTCAATTGCCTCGGCGCTAAACTCTGGGAATACCCCCTCTACACTTGGTCAACTCTCTAATTCGCTTGCTTCTTTTCAGACACTCCTTAAAATCCACCTCGGTTACCAAACTTTTCATCATCTTGCCGAATATTGGCATATGCGGCTCAGTGTCATATTTTGCTTTGTACTACTCCTGTAAGGGGCCTTAGGACATTTTCTTATGTTAAAGACACTACACATGTTATTGCCATGCGAACCAATATCATGATCACTTTAGATTTACAGGACTATACAGTAATACACTGTTCACATTTAGGCATCTACGGCATTTTTGCGTAGCTAATGTCATGGGAAGTTTGCATCTATAATTTCCATCCAACATGAGACTTGGAATACCTATCTTCCTAACAATCTAACTGGATTGCCCCTATTTTGGGCAGTGGTCTTCACCTGGGGGAGGGTGGGACAGGTTTCGGGGAGGAGAAAAACCTGAGAATGCTTCTAGTTGAATGTTTAAATCATTAGACTCAACTCCTATAAGCATTTCACCTATAATTTCTGTGGAAAGGGATTCACATCACATCACAAGAGGAAGTAAAGCAAACTTCTTACAACCAGCAGTGAAAGATGTTCTTGTCTGACCCTCCAAATTACACCTCCTCTTGAGACAAATATCAAGTACTCTGGTCAAAAGAGCATGGACTGGATTCACTGTTCCTGAGACTAAGTGTTGATGCCAGGGCAGGATTCATGGACTTCTACAATTGCAAAACTGACACCCCACCTGGACCAATTCAGCAACTGCTGAGGGGCTAGCATCGGCACCATGTGGAGCATGACTGATTCCAATGAAAAACTGTGTCTGATTCACCGGGTCTGTGATTCACACTCAGGAAGCTGACAAGCGACAACTGCATATACACACTTCACTCCTCACACACACTCATCCTAGCCAACAAGATGACACTGGTTGCGCTGGAGTGCGTCTATCCCATTGATGGATTGGCTGGGGCCAGAGGGCAAATAGGGGAGTGGCCTGGGAGGACACCCATACGCCCCGTGGCACTAAATTCACAGTGGGCAGACAGCAGTGTGTGTGGCTGCATGGCTGCCTTTCCGACTGCAGCAATGGTGTTCCATGCCCGTCCACCCCGACCCCACAGCCCACCTCCAGGTCACACCCGCTACTCCCCCCGACCCTGGCAGAAGCCCCCCTGTCCTGTTGCAGACCTGTCAGCACACTATGGCAATGTTGGACACTTTCTGTACTTCCTCTCTTCCCCTCAGCAGCCACTTTGCCTGTTTCACGATTTTTGAAAGCACAAGGGAACCTCGGCGTCAGGAATTCCCCACGGTGGAGGCAGAGGATCATTGCAGCCCCGGAGAATACTGGGTCAGGCCACTAATGATATGCAAGTGGCATTTACTGCATGTGCAGAGTGGAACACATTGACACCGCTGTTGAGGCAATGGAAAATTGTGATTTGGCATGAACCCAGCTCCCCCCCACAATTTCGGCATCAAAACCGGTTCTCTGCTGAATCGTCTTTACGAGTTCGGTGCCGGCCGATGGAGAGTCCCACCCCATATTTTAGGATATAACTGTACATTTTAACAAACTCTAATAACTAGCTATCTTGGACAGCAGAAAATCTCTCTGTTGATCACAGTCAGAATCAGGAATGTGAAATAGATGCTCTTCCTGGATGAAATATTCACTGATTTTCCTGGATAATGGTTTCAATTTCACTGCATTTACATGTGATGCTCTCGTTTCATAACCAGTAAAATTTCCAAGTCAGAGCATTAACATCATTCGCTGCAGAAATCCCAATAAACGTTCTCACAGCAAGTGATTTACACTACAATTTCTAAGCTAAGTACACATATTAGGGCACGTGGAGACAGTGGTTAGCACTGCTGCCTCACAGCGCCAGAGGCTCGGGTTCAATTCCAGCCTTGAGAGAGTGTCTGTGTGGAATTATGCACTTTCTCCCCATGTCTGCATGGGGTTCCTCTGGTTGCTCCAAAGACGGGCAGGTTAGATGGATTGGCCATGCTAAATTGCCCCTTAGTGTCCAAAGATGTGCAATTTAGGTGGGGTTACGGGGTTAGGGCAGGGGAGTGGACCTATGTAGGGTGCTCTTTCAGAGGGTTGGTGTAGATTTGTGGGCCAAATGGCCACCTTCTGCATTGTAGGAATTCTATGATTCCAGTACATTTCGTAGCATCACTTACTACAACAGCGTGCTTTCACTCAACCTCATCACTTGTTCTCAACTGGGAGAAGAATCTATTGAATGTCACTGTACGTGGACTCATCAGCATATTATAGTTGTAAGCATCGTCATGTTGCACTAAGACTACTGCATCCCAAATGTAGGTGCCCTGCAACCGCTGCAAATGAAGTATGAAATTGCTTCGAAAATCTGTGAAATCTAGGACTCGGGGAAATTATTTACGCAAGAATAGGTCTGACATTATGTACTTATGCGAGTGGTATGCCACTGACCATCATAGGTTCTATCACTACTTTCACCCATATGAGTAGCCAGAAGACAAATATCTGGATTGCTCAAATTCAGTAAGCTCCATGACAAATGCACAAAAGACAACGAAATACAGAAAATAATTTCAAGACCACAAAAGAGCCTGCTTATGGTGTCAGCGCTCCTGGGCTATACAGCCAGGCAATTTGGGAACCGTTCTCATACTCCACAATTACCAACATTAAGTAACATTTAACAATGAACATTTGCAATTTCCCTTCTCCTCATCCCTACCCACTAATTGCGAGACTTCAATATTTTTTCCCCAGTGAATTTCACCAATGCAGATATTATAGCACAACGAGTAACAAAAGTATTGAAATAGATGTCTAAGCACCAATTTACCTGTAGTGCTGCTTCATTTTGACCATTATAATGGTAAAGAAGACCAAGTGCAAAATACCTATGTTCAGAAAAACACAAGTTTAAACAACATTAGTTAATTCAGCTTCAAAAAGCTCAAATACTGGATTTAAAATGTTGCTATCTTATGCTGTGCTAGATATCAGCAAACACTCAAACTTCAAAAAGATATCTTAGAGCTGCTTGCATGGTGTCTCTCACCTTGAGGTACAGTCACACAATCACTTGCTACAATGCCGAAGTCAAGTGGCCATTGAAGTGGCCCAAATCAAACTGTGGAAGGTGGGGATGTATGGGAGGAGTGGGGCAAAAGGGCAATTCAAAAGTAGCAAGAGAAAAGGCAACATTGTAATAAAAAGAGTAACAATTTGGGTAAAAATAAACAAGTTGGGTAAGGAACAAACAGGTAATAAGCATTCGTAATTATGATTGGCATCAGGGAAAAGTGGGAAAATCATAAAGCTAACCATATGTGTGAAGCATTCGTTACAAATAGTTAGCACAGATAGAAATAAATGTGTTTAATCCAATAGTTATTACAAAGTCATGGTGGCAGGGGTGACCAATGTTGGGAACTAAATACTCCAGGAAGCTTGGCTTTGAAAACCAATTGGCAATACAGAAAGGGTGCAGTGGGTGATCTGATGAAGGATGAGGTAAAAAGAGAGCAGCGTGAAAGGACCTTAAATCAGTTAGGATTCAGCTAACAAAGGGCAGAAAACATTTGGAAGTAATTTATGATCCCCAACAATAATACTAACAGGCAGAATATAAATCAGTAAATTAAAATGCATGCAACAAAGGAAAGAGACTAATCATGGAGGACTTGAATCATCATATAGACTGGGCAAACCAGATTTGTATTAAAAGAGAGTTCACGGAATGCATTCAATATCGTTTTCTGGGTCAATCTGTCAAGGAGCCATCTGGGGAACAGGCTACTTTAAATCTAGTTTTGTGCAATAAGACAGGGTTAATTAATAACCTTATAGCAAAGGAGACTCTGGGGAAATGTGACCATGACCTGACATAGCTAAACCCAAAACTAGGATTTAAGCTGAATAAAGCAAAGCTTGTGGGTTCAAAGGGCATGTTGGCCATGGTAGGTTAGAATAAGGATATGGTAATAGATAAGCAATGGAAAATATGTCAAGAAATCATTCATAATTCGCAATGAATACATATTTTCTTGAGGAATAAAAGCCCACAAGAAGAGTGATCCAACTCTGGCTAACAACTGAAGTGAAAGATTATATTAGATTAAAGTAAGAAGCTTATAATACACTGTAACCTCTCCAGTCCAGAATGCTTGGGACCATGACATTTCTTCATTTCAGAATTTTCTGGATTATTGAATGACATTAGAATGCTTAAACACAAAATTGTGAACTGGAAACATTCTATGAAAAGCTGCAACTGCAGATATAAAAATTTACCTGAGTCATAAAACAGTGATAAAACATTATAAAGCAGTAATAAAAATGGTTTTACTTATCCAAATATTGTATCTTCAATTAAATTAAATTTCATTTAAAGAATTTTAATAATTTTTCACACTATTTTGTGTGGTCGTAAACTGTTGAGTTGCTTGGATCTGCTGAAAAGATTTCCGGACAACTGATGTTTCTGAACAAAATTTTCAGACTGGAGAGGTTAGTTATTGTATTGTCAAAAAAGTAGCAAGCTTGAGGACTGGGAGGATTTGGGAGTTCAGCAAAAGAAGACCAAGAAATTAAAAGAGAGAAAACAGATTTGAAGCAGACCAGCAAGAGGTATGAAAGCTTTTACAATCTGTTTATCAGATATACAAATATAGGAAGGGGTTGGAGAAATTAAACACATGTCCCCTAGAGGTAGCGAAAGAGAAATTATAATGGGGAAAAAGAAAATGGCAGACATGAATGAATACTTTGCATCGGTGTCTTTCTATTGAAAAGACAAAAGAACATTTCAGAAATAGTGCGAAACTAAGCATTTAGTGACAATGATGGCCTATGCAAAATCATAGAATAGAATCATGGAAAAGTTACAGCACAGGAGGAGGCAATTAAGCCCATTTCATCCATGTCAGCCTGAGGACATCCAGGTGCCCTTTCTGATCTCACCTTCCTGCACCCGGCCTATAATCTTCTAGCTTAGAGCATTTAAGGTGCAGACACAGGTATGTTTTAAAAGAGTTTAGGGTCTTGGGGTTTCAAAAGAGCTAGCTACAGAAACTGTGCATGCAATGGTTTTCATCATTCAGAATTCTTCAGATTTTAGAATGGTTCTTGTGGATTAAAAACCAACATAACCTTGCTATTCAAGGAACAAGGCAATAAATAAAACAGGAAACTGTAGATCAGTTAGCCTGACATGAGGAGTAGGCCACATGCTAAAATCTATTATTAAGGATGTGACAGTAGGACACTTTGGGCAGAGTCAATATGGATTTCAAGGGAAATAATGTTGAACATATCTTTGGATTTGTCATGAGCAGGGAACACAAGGGGAAAAAACAATGGAAATGATGTATTTTATACTTCTCAAGAGGACTTCAAAAAGATGCCACACAAGGTTATTACATACAATTATGGCACATGGGATTGAGGATGGAATAATGGACAGAAGATGGAGTAGGAATTAATGGATTATTTTCAGCTTGGCAGTTGTAACCAGTGAGGAACCACAAGGGTCGGTGCACAAGTCTCAGCCATTTACAATCTAGATCAATTACTGAAATAGGGAACTGAGTGTAACATAACTGCGTTTGCTAACAATACAAAGCTAGGTGGGAAGTGCACCGTGGAGGACAACACTGAAACTGCAAAATAGATTGGCTGGGTGAACGGAATAAGGTAAAGTCCCAGATTACCATAGACTGCTTTCCCCTTTGAGCGGGAGAGCTGACTGGTGATGATTTAATCGGAGGATCACCACACTTCAGGCAAGGAGCAAGTTTGAGAAAGCGAGGCCTTCATGAAGAACCTCAGCCGATACTGGAAATGAACCCACGTGGCTGGCCTTACTCTGTATCACGAACTAGCTGTCTAACTAAGAGAGGTAAACCGTTGAGTGGAGTATACTGTGGGGAAATGTAAAGTTATTCACTTTACTACAAAAATAGGAAAACAGAACTTTTTTTTAAAAAAAGCTTAGAGAGTAGGAAATGTTGATTTATGGAGGGGGGCTTGGTTTCCTAGCACATGCATCACAAATTCAACATTCAGTACAAGAAATTCTGAAAGCGTTTATTACTCTGTCTGTACTGCAATCCCTTTGTAAACTGTAATCATTAATTCTGTAATTCCATCTGTAATTCATTGTACTGTTTTGGTCTCCTTACCCAAGGTAAAGCACACTTGCCTCCAAATGGGGATGTAAATGTTCACTTGATTGATTCCTGGGATGAGAGATTTGGGGGGATTGAGTAGAATGGGCCTATATCCTCTGGTGTTCAGAAGAATGAGAAGTCATCATCGAAAAAATTGTATTTTTTATTTGCAGCCATGTTGTGATCAGCCACACGCAGGGTAACAAAGGTTTTGGTTGGGCTCCTTTTTCTGCCTGTTTATGAGGTGACGGTCAAAAAAGTGGGAAAAGTGATTTCTCCTTTGAGGTAAAATGGCAGATACATTCACCATTTGAATACACGAAGGGTCGGTGTGCTGCAGAGGGGGAAAAAAGGGAGGAAGAAACGAGTCACCAATCACCCCACTGTCAGCAGAACAACTGATAGGACTGATCAAAGACAGCATCGGCGGGGGATGCAGGAAGATTGGTCGAAGGCAATCGAGAGAGCAGAGGCCCCTCTTAGTGGTACAATGGAGCAAATGGGAAAGTGCCTGGAGTCGCAAAGGACGACAATTTGATATGTGAAACGGGTGATGACGTCCTCCTTAAAGATCTGGAGCCAGTTGAGGCGGCATTTTGATTTGGGGGAAAGAGGTTGGTGCTGGACCCTATTCGTAGTAATCACTTGTTCCCCCGGGCAGGGTTGGATGCAACATTTAAGTGGTGGCATGATTGCATGTATGTGTGTGTGTGCGCGTGTGAGACAGGTAAACGATTTGTTCTGAGAAGGTAGTGTGCCGGAAAAGTGTCAAATAGGGGGTGCTGTATTTTGTTATTGAACGATTATTAATATGTTATGTGTTCCCTGATTTGAATAAAACTATATATTTTTAAAATCTCAAGCGATTGACAGGGTAGACACTGGGATGACGTTTCCGTTGCTGGGGAGTCTAGAACTTGGGGATAAAATCAAATTACTGCGGGTGCTGGAATCTGAAACAGAAACAAAGTACTGGACAAACTTAGCAAGTCTGACAGCCTCTGTGGAGAGAGAAGTTGAAAGTCTGGATGACTCTTTGGCAAAGCTAGAGAACTTGGAGATGCAGTCTCAGAATAAGGGGTTAATTATTTTAAACTGAGATGGGAAGGAACCTTTTTCCACTCAGGTTTATGGGTCTTTGTAACACTCTCTCAGAACTGTGTATGAATAGTTATTGACAGCAATCAATAGATATTTGGATACTCAGGGAATCAAGGGATCTGAGAATAGTTCAGGAAGGTGGAGGGAAGGTTGAAGGTCAGACAATCTCCCATTGAACAGTGGATCAAGCTTGAAAGGCCAAATCGCCTATCCCTGCTCCGATTCATGTTTTTGTTCTTTACATAGGAGCTTAAACACAAAGTGATGGGTCAGTGTTGCTATCAGGCTGACTTAAAATGCCTTTAGAATATTGAGTACACTAAAGAAATTGGATTAGCAAGTTACTTTCTTTAATGAATATTTATATTTTTTAAAAATCTCAAGCGGATTGACAGGGTAGACACTGGGATGACGTTTCCGTGGCTGGGGATATAGTTTTAATATAGCTTTATTCAAATCAGGGAACAAATCAGGGAACACATAACATATTAATAATCGTTCAATAACAAAATAATTATTCAATAAGTATTGATTTAATATTCCAACTAATTTATTCTTAATTTTACTACAGTTTGTCATCTATGAATTCTAATTTTCAAACTAACCCGCTCTCTTATACCACAAGAACCTTTTGATTTTGGGCTCACTATCTTTAGAGAAAAATTATCTCTTGGTCTTCATTACATGCTATGGGTGGACTTTTACAGCCCCTCCCATCGGTGGGATATACCGGTTCTGAAAAGTCAATGGACATTTTCCATTACGGTGCCGTAAAATTCCACCCTACGTCTTTTATCCTGTTTAAGAAAAATACTCTTATTCTCCTGGAAGTTTTATAATTTTTCTTTCTTCCATATGATCTTTCATCCACTTTGGAGTTTGTCCATTTAGCATACATTTAATTTTCTATTTCATATTCAATAGTACAGAGTATTGGAAATATTCTATTTTATTTCCATTGTGTAATCACCAATATTTCCCAGTTTCTTTCTTTTAACCGTGGCCATCAATCCTTCCATATATTTGCAAAGATACAGAATATAAGAGCAGGGAGGGTATGCTGGAACTATGTGAGACATGAAATGGGCCACAAGCCAAATACTGTGTGCAGTTCAGGATTGCAGCTATGAGGAAAGTTTAGACAGGTTGGAGTGGTTTTCCTTTTTTAAATTTAAAAAAATCTTTATCGTCACAAGTAGGCTTACATTAACACTGCAATGAAGTTACTGCGAAAAGCCCCCAGTTGCCACATTCTGGCGCCTGCTCGTGTACACTGAGCGAGAATTCAGAATGTCCAAATTACCTAAAGAGCACGTCTTTCTGAGTATGTGGGAGGAAACTGGAGCACCCGGAGGAAACCCACGCAGACACGGGGAGAACATGCAGACTCTGCACAGACAGTGACCCAAGCTGGGAATCGAACCTAGGGACCCCGACACTGTGAAGCAACAATGCCAACCACTGTGTTACCATGCCGTCCGTATAGGAAAAACTGTAATCGTTAGAATTTATATTCGCATGGAATATAAAAATTGGCAAGTCATGTTGCAGCTGTACAGGACCTAAGTTAGGCCTCATTTGGAATATTGTGTACAATTCTGGTCGCCACACTACGAGGGGGATGTGGATGCTTTGGAGGGGGTACGGAAGCAGTTTACTAGGATGTTACCTGACATGTAGGGCATGAGCTACAAGGAGAGGTTAGATAAACTCGGTCTGTTCTCACTGGAATGACGGAGGTGGAGAGGCGGCCAGATAGAGGTCTACAAGATTATGAGTGGCATGGACAGAGTGGATCGTCAGATGCGCTTTCCTAGGGTAGGAGAGTCATGTACAAGAGGACATAGGTTTAAAAGTGCGTGGGGAAAAGTTTAGAACTGATGTGCGAGGCAAGTTTTTTTTTACACAAGGGGGTGGTAAATGTATGGTACGCGCTGCCTGGGGAGGTGGTGGGAGCAGGTACGATAGGGGCATTTAAGGGGCATCTAGATAAATATATGAATAGGATGGGAATGGAAGGATATGGACTCTAAGTGCATACGGTTTAAGTTTAGGCTGGTACCATGGTCGGTGCAGGCTTGGAGGGCAGAAGGGCCTGTTCCTGTGCTGAGTTGTTCTTTGTCTGATAAATGTGAAAAAATAATTGAAAAGCTAGAACACTAGGATAAGAAACAGAATAGTACAATGTAAATTCTCAGGGATTGCACTACTGTAGCATAACTAGTCAGATCACTTCAGAAGTGTATTCAGTCCTGGTCACTATACCATTAAAATATATAAAAAATATATATACACCTGCATTGCAAAAGGCATAGAACAGAAGTAAAAAAAAAAGACTAACCCCAAATGTAACGTGCATGAGTCATGGGTAAAGGTTAGAGCAGTCTACAATGAAGGAAGTTCAGAGGTTGACCTTAAGTAATAGTGTACAAGCATTACAAGCAAAGGATAATTCAATGAAAGCTAAGAAAGCAGGATCACTGGAAATAAATAGTAATTAAGTAATATTTCATTTAATGCAGATATCAGGAAGAAATTTTACTTTTTGCACGGTCTGTTAGGCAGAGTAGGAGGGTTGAAAACAGATTAGAGTCAGGAATCATCCTGCTTTCAGATACTTAGGAATGAACATTGTTTAGGCAAACTGCCTTCTACGTCCTCTACTTTTCTTATGTTCTGAGAACACAAAAGGTTATAATACCCACCAAATTTTATGAAAATACAAGACAACTGAATTACATACTTCTTGTGTTTTTCCAGCCAGTGAATACTGTCCACCAAGAGACATGAATTTTCAGAAACCAACAAATCCAGCAAGCTGTCATGATTAGCTTCAGCATATAGTTTCAGCAAAGCTGTGTCTATATCTTCTTTATAACCATTTGCTACTTCAGTGCTCCGAATCTCATTCAAGTAGCTTATAAGGAAGCGTTTGCACTTTGCAATCTTCTCTTGGTCACCCTGCATTAGTTGATTTAAGTCAGCATATTCATGTAATGGAGGATGGGAACGTATAAATGTAGAGGTTGAAGGAAGCAGCAATGGATAGAGAGACATCAACTCTCTTACATCGAGCTGGCCATTCCTGTTGGCAAAGACAAAATTAAAAATTTTTAAAAGCCATCAATATTTAATAAAATATGCTAATCTGGATAGTAAAATGATTCAGACTGTCTCAATAACAAGCATTAAATCGCTAGATATGAACTAAATGTGATAAGCATTAATCATTGGAACTGGAGGAGTGGGAATGGACTTATTGGATAGCCCTTTCAAACAGCACGTGCACGATGGGCTAAATGACCTCCCATTTGCGCTGCAAAACTTTATGATTCAATGACACTTAAAGGGCATAGTTAATTTAAGTTCGTTTGACAGAAATGCTTAATGGGTTAGATCAAGTTGAACCTTTAGACAAACAGCAGAACAAATAGAATTCTGAAAAATTTTGATAGCAACTGCAAAGGTTCATTAAACACCATTAAAGACAATGGATTGTGCGGCACTGAACTAATAGATTGGCTGCCCAGATTAGACTGGAGTGGCTGTCGTAATTATACTGAATCACGTAAAGCAAATAACATAACAGAACAAATTGCAGTTTGTACGTAATAAGGTTGGTTACTGCTTTCCTAGATTTGGTATTTGGCCACTTCTTCCCTCAACTATTATTTAAATATAATTAGATGTGGAAATTAGGAAAAATAAAATGAAACCAATAATTTAAACATGACACATTTAATAAGCATAAGCTACTGTGCAACAGTTAACCAATTTCTCTGATATTTGTTGCTTAATTAAAATTTTGAAGTACCAGTCTTGTGAAACATACAATATAAATATAATGCAAGATCCCCAACAGTGGGATTAATAAAAACTGTTAAAGGAAACTATATGTGTGCACAAAGACTTTGGAATTAATACAAACAAAATCAGACATTGGGTACCAGGGATGCCCATACCTGAAAAGTTCTTTAGCTTCTAAAAATTTAAGCTGGCCAAACTGTATAAATCCTGCTTGCTGCAGAATTCTTCTGTACATACCCTAAATATTAAAACAAAAGTGGTCAGTTAAGTATCTATGAACACCATTAAGTAGACATATAGTTAGCTGAAGCCTTACAAGAATCAACGTGGATTATTAACTGGGGCTTTTTAAAATCTTAAAAACAAACAAGAGTTAAAATTTTTAGATGCAATCATTATGAGTTATATGCACTATTTAGAAATATAGCCCCATGGATGTTGGCTATGCTCCAATATCTGATCAATAATTATTTATATAAATTTCCAAAAGTTAGCATATTGAGATTAATATTACTTATAAGCACGCTTTTCTGCAAAAGAATAGGGATTCAATCCATAATAAAATCATGCAATAAAATCTCTCGAATCAAATATTACTGCATCCAATTCATATATTTTGCGACATGCACAACAAAAGCAACTCATTTCCTCGCATTAGCAAGATAAATTAGTGATGCAGTTTTATTCCGGAGCAGAATTCATCACTCATCATGCACAACACTTAATATTTCACTCCCAATATATTATTTATTAAGAACTACCAATGGCACAGGAGTATTTATAGTATTCAAAGTTCGCAAAAAACATGTTTTTTTTTAATACATGGACTGATTAGAGTAAAACAGATAAATCATATTTGAAGAGAATGCAGAATGCATAAAATTCAGCTTCATAGTGCAGCAACCTTGTAGGAGGCATAGGGCAATACTGAACTGTAACAATGATAATTAATAAGGACAACGGATAGATCTGTGTCACCATGTTAGTAATAGATAGTTCATAGGGACAAAGTAGGTCCTGCTTATTTGCCATAGGCAAAATGGGTATTACTTGATGTTGTTTTTATTCGTTCGTGGGATGTGGGCGTTGCTGGCTTTATAGAGTCAACAACACTGACTGAATGAAGAGGACTAAGTGGGGCAAACAGGAACAATATAAACCTCCAGCAATAAACAATGAATGACCTAGAACATTCACCATTTGAATACACAAAGTAAACAATGGCTTTACATTTAACAGAAGAGTAATCAATTTTCCTACTTAAAATCCTACTAACCTGGAATTTCTCTTTTGGAATGTTCCGCCTAGCTCCTTTTGTTAGGACGAGTGCCTCTTCTACTCTCTGACTGGCCAGAAGATCTTGAATTTGCTTTTCCAAAGGCAAAGGTACCAGGATATGTACTTCTTTACTTGTGGCCAAAATCAGTTTTCCTATTGAGTAACAGACCTAACAAATCAAGATCTGCAAATTTACAATTCAAAATACTGCCAAAAACACATGTGAATGCAAGTAACTAAGCAACTTTGTGACATGGTCCATGTTGTTCAATTAAGACAAAATACAATTCATTCTGATCTAACAGCTTTAGCAAACATACAGCCTGTAGGTGTTTGAACCCAAGGTTCATTACAATAGTAACATTACTATAACAAAACCTAAAGATAACAATTTCCCACATTAATCACAAACTAAAACAAAAAATGTCGGAAAAACTCCTTTCGTGTTGACCCGAAACATGAACATGAACGCTCTCCACAGATGCTGCCCGACTTGCTGAGTGTTTCCAGTATTTTGTTTTTAAGCTGGCTTCAAGCATCTGCAGAGTTTGTTTTCGTGATGAAGATTTCAGAAATTATCCAAAAATCATTAACTTTAGAAATTGCATGTTACAAAATAAATATTGCTCAATGACCTCAGGCACAAAACAGTCATTAGGACAAAAACTAATCAGCATACATTTTCCTTCTAAGCCCAAATAGTTGATAAATTTAATAAAATAAATGCAAGTATGCGCACTGAACATTTCTCCTGTCATATCCTCTACAATGCAATCTTGCATCAAGTGTCTTTATTTTGCTGTATTTATTGATACAATACTCATGACTTTAAAAATTCTAGTAACAGAAAGATTTTCAGAAAGCAGAACGCCTGCCCATGACATCAGTGGAAACCCACCTGCTCTTGACTGGCTTCACACCACTGGGATGAAAATAAACATGGTACTAAAGTACAGAAAACCAAACTGTAGAAATATACTGAAATTATATAATGGAACAACACTGGAAGCTTGGGTTGTGGCAAAATCCCCCAGATTCATAGAATCATAGAATCCCGACAGTGCAGAAAGACTCACTCGGTCCATCAAGTCTGCATTGGCACCTCAAAAGACCATCCCACCTAGACCCAACTTTGAACCGCACAGGGGAAGAAGGCAGGGGTGCTCGCTGTCACCACTGTTTGCACTGGCTATAGATTCTCTGTTAACGACTTTTAGGGGTTAGGCAGAGTGGCAAGGGATTACGAGGGGATGAAAGGAGCATCAAGTGTCACTCTATGCTGACGACCCACTATTGTATGTTTCGAACCCGTTGGAGAGCATGAAGAGGATCATGGGCTTGTTGGGAAAGTCTGGGGCATTCTCAGGATATATGTTAAGTGTAGGGAAAAGCAAAGTGTTCGCAGTGAATGAGTTGGTTGGCAAGCCAACTCAGGAAGGATGCCATTTAAGGTGGCTAGAGACAAGCTTAGATACATGGGGATTCAGGTGGCGAGGGAATGGGCGATGCTTCACAAATTGGGACCCGTCCGGATTGCAAACATGTCCCCCCCCACCAGCAACCCTTCAACCAGCACCCAGGACCTTACCAGACATGACCCCAGAAATGTAACCAGCATCCCGGCCCCCACCAGTATCCGGCCCCCGCGAGACACAACCACCTACCTTCCACAAGGTCAGACTTCTCACATCGAATCCCGGGACCATCCAACTGCAGTCGCCGACCGAAGAAGCGAGGGAAACACGGCGGTCTGCAGGTGAGACTGAAGCAACATGATTTCAAGACTCCTCTCCCCAGCATACTCCTGGCAAATGTCCAAGCGATCCAAAACAAGCTGGATGAACTTAACACTAGGCTTATCTTTCGGAGGGAAGCAAGAGACTGCTGTGTGCTCTGTTTCACAGAGACATGGCTCACCCCCACCTCACCAGACAGTGCCATACAACCTGAAGGCTTCTCAATTAATCAGGCGGACTGCACCGCGTCATCAGGCAAAGCAAAGGGTGGAGGGGTTTGCCTCCTCATCAACTCCTCCTGGTGCTTGGATGTGGCGACCCTGGAAACCTACTGCTCCCCAGTCCTGGAATACCTGACCGTGACGTGCCGCCCATACTATCTTCCACGCGAATTCATTTCAGCCATTTTCACAGCAGTCTGCATATCACCCCAGGCAGAAGTGATGAAGGCGCTGGACGAACTGTACACAGTTATAAACAACTATGAAACAGAACACCCAGAAGCCTTGTTCATCATGGCCGGGGACTTCAACACAGCCAACCTCAAGTGTGTACTGCCAAAATTCCACCAGCACATCTCTTGTCCCACCAGGGGCAACAACACTCTAGACCACTGCTACTCAAAAATCAAGGGCGCCTACCGTTCCATCCCCCGACCACATTTTGGGAAATCAGACCATAAGACGGTGCTCCTTCTCCTGGCATACAAGAGAAACTCAAGCGGAAGAACCCAGCTAAGAAGGCCGTGCAGTGCTGGTCCGAGTAAACAGAAGAGCTCCGACGTGACGGCTTGGAGACTGTGGACTGGCCCATATTTAAGAACTCAGCGACCAACTTAAATGAGTATGCCACCACCGTCACAGACTTCATCAGCAAATGTGTGTACGACTGCGTGCCAAAGAAAGCAGTATGTACGTTCCATAATCGCAAACCATGGCTAAATCGTGAGATTGACTCCCTACTGAAGGACAGGTCTGAGGCATTCAAGTCAGGCGACCCTGTCCTATACAAGAAATCCGGGTATGACCTCCACGAAGCCATCCAAGATGCCAAGAGAGAATATCAGACCAAGCTAGAGTCACAGACTAGTGTTACAAACTCACGGCGGTTGTGGCAAAGTCTAGACAACATAACGGGCACAAAGCGAAGCCGAGCAGTATCTCCAGCAGCAGCGCACCCCTCAATGCATTCTATGCTCAGTTCGAGCAGGAAACCAATGATCCACTGTTGAGTGCCCTAGCAGCCCATAACACATCTTACCCACCATCTCAGCTTCCAAGGTCAGATCGGCTTTCCTGAAAGTATACCCTGGGAAGGTGACGGGTCTGGACGGGATCCCTGGCCGTGCACCAAGCCTGCGCGGACCAGCTGGCAGATGTGTTCGCGGACATCTTTAACCTGTCCCTAGTCCACTCCGAGGTCCCCACCTGCTTCAAGAAGACCATCATCATACTGGTGCCAAAGAAGAATCAGGCAACGTGCCTCAATGACTACCGTCCGGTGGACCTGACTTCAGGCGTAATGAAGTGCTTCGAGA
Organism: Scyliorhinus canicula; assembly: GCF_902713615.1. Classification (NCBI taxonomy): domain Eukaryota; kingdom Metazoa; phylum Chordata; class Chondrichthyes; order Carcharhiniformes; family Scyliorhinidae; genus Scyliorhinus; species Scyliorhinus canicula. The sequence continues at coordinate 69,015,793 of NC_052159.1, read as the reverse complement.
AGTTGATCATGAAGCGCATCACCTCCATACTCCCAGAACGCCTTGATCTACTGCAATTCGCATACCGCTGCAACCGGTCCACAGCAGACGCCATCTCCCTGGCCCTACAGTCAACCCCAGAGTATCACGACAACAAGGCTTTCTACATCAGACTGCTATTTACTGACGATAGCTCCACCGTCAACACCATAATCCCAGCCAAGCTCACATCAAAGCTCCAAAACCCAGAATTTGGCTCCTCACTCTGCAACTGGATCCTCGATTTTCTAACCCACAGACCACAATCAGTAAGAATTAACACCAACACCTCCTCCACAATAGTCCTCAATACCGGGCCCCACAAGGCTGCGTATTTAGCTCCCTACTATACTCCCTGTACACACGACTGCGTGGCAAAATTTGGTTCCAACTCCATCTACAATTTTGCTGACGATACAACCATTGTAGGCTGGATCTCGAAGAACGATGAGTCAGAATACAAGAGGAAGGTTGAGAACCTAGTGCAGTGGTGCAGCGACAACAATCTCTCCCTCAATGCCAGCAAAGCTAAAGAGCTGGTCATTGACTTCAGGAAGCAAAGTACTGTACACACCCATGTCAGCATCAACGGGGCCGAGGTGGAGATGGTTAGCAGTTTCAAATTCCTTGGGGTACACATCTCCAAAAATCTGTCCTGGTCCACCCAAGTCAACGCTACCACCAAGAAAGCACAACAGCACCTATATTTCCTCAGGAAACCAAGGAAATTTGGCATGTCCGTATTAACTCTTACCAACTTTTACAGATGCAGCATAGAAGGCATCCTATTTGGCTGCATCACAGCCTGGTATGGCAACTGCTCAGTCCAAGACTACAAGAAACTTCAGAGAGTCGTGAACACAGCCCAGTCCATCACACAAACCTGCCTCCCATCCACTGACTCCATCTACACCTCCCGCTGCCTGGGGAAAGCAGGCAGCATAATCACCTGGCTTACTCACTCTTCCAACTTTTTCCATCGGGCAGGAGGTACAAAAGTCTGAGAACATGCACAAACAGACTCAAAAACAGTTTCTTCCCCAGTGTTACCAGACTCCTAAACGACCCTCTTCTGGACTGACCTCATTAACACTATGCCCCTGTATGCTTCACCCAATGCCGGTGTTATGTAGTTACATTGTGTACCTTGCATTGCCCTATTATGTATTTTCTTTTATTTCCTTTTCATGTACTTATTGTTCTGTTGAGCTGCACGTAGAAAAATACTTTTCACTGTACCTTGGTACACGTGACAATAAACAAATCCAAATTGAATTGAACAAAACTGGTGGAGGAAGCTAGAGGGGATCTCAAGAGGTGGGGCACGCTGCACTTGGCTTTGGCAGGGAGAGTCCAAGTGGAGAAGATGAACTCTGCTGAGGTTCCTGTTCATATTCCAGACACTCCCGAACTTCATACCGAAGGCCTTCTTTTGGAAACTGGACATAATTATTTCGGACTTTGTATCGGCAGGGAAGGTGCCACGGGTTAAGAAGACCTTGTTTCAGAGGCAGCAGGGCAGGTTGGCATTACCGAACCTGCTACATTACTATTGGGCGGAACTTGGAGAAGGTAAGGTAATGGTGGGAAAGAGAGGTGTAGAATGTGTTAAGATGGAGGAGGAGTCCTGCAGGGGGTCCAGCTTGAGGGTTATGGTGACGGCAGCATTGACAATGTCACTGAGCAGATACTTCGGGAGCCCGGTGCTGCAGTCCACGGTGAAGATCTGGAACAAGCTAAGGAGGCACGTTAGGGCACTGTTCTTCAAAGTCGGGGGCGCGACCCGCGGGAAGGTCGCAGGCGGGTGTCGGGAGGGTCACGGAGCCGTTGTCCGCGGCGTTCCCGATCGCGCAGATCCCCATTAGGCAGCCGACTTTTCATAACGCCGGCTGCAAGCGTGTTAAAAAAAAATTTGCCCGCATTGCGCATTCGTGCCGATCATCGGGCACGCATTCGCAGTGCGGCCGCTGTTTTTTTTTTTTAAATGGTTGCAGCTTTTCTTTTACATGTTCTGTAGTGGTATTTATTCATTTATTTTATTCATTTTATTTTTTTTACAAGTTCGGGGGGTTTTATTCATTTTTTACTCATCTTTTTACATTTTTTTAAAAACATGTTCCGGGGGGGGGGGGGGGGGGGGGGGGGGGGGGGTTTATTTGATAAAAATTTACAGGAAAAAAATTCAGAACTTTGAACAGATGGAGACTCCATACTTTCCTACATTGGAAGGCTTCACCTTCATCCAACAGGTTCCATTGGAGGAGCGTGTACGATGCCCAAAAGGACCCAAAACCATTTCCTCCATTTTTGTCAGCAGCAAACAAGGCAAGAGAAAATGGTGGGTCGCGCAGGTCGGCCGGTGTGGGTCGGTAAAAATGGGTCCCCGGAAAAAAAGTTTGAAGAACACTGCTTTAGGGTAGAGGGGATGTCGGTGTTTACGTTATTGTGCGAAAACCTGGAACCAGCTGAGGAGGCACTTTAGGACAGAGGGGATGTCGGTGTTTACACTGTTGTGTGAAAACAGTTTTGAGCCTGGGTGGGGGGAGAAGAGGATAGATGGCACGTATAGGAAATGGAGATAAGTGGGGCTGGTTAAGGTGAGGGATTTGTATCTGGAAGAAGGGTTTGCCAGTATCGATGAATTGAAGGAGAGAGTAGACTCCGAGAGGAAGTGAGTTTAGGTACCTGCAGGTAAGTGACTTCACGTGGAAGGTTTGGAAAGAGATCCCAGGTTGACGAGGTACACCCTGCAGGAGTGATTGCTGCTTCCGGATGTGGAAGGTGGTGGCAGGATTGAGGTCATATACAGGTGGCTGGGAGAACAGGGAGGTGGGTGGCTGGTGAAGATTAAGCAGAAATGGGAAGGGGAGCTGTGTGGCGAGATAGACAGTGGAATGTGGCGCTACGAAGGGTAAACGCGACCTCCTTGTACGCAAGGATCAACCTGATATAGTTTAAGGTCATACACAGGGTACATATGACATGGGCAAGAATGAGTGGGTTCTTTCAGAGGGTGGCAGACGAGTGTGAGAAGTGTGGGTGGAGCCCAACGAATCATGTACATATTTCTGGGGCTGTGAAAAGCTGGAGAGATTCTGTGCGGGAATGTTCGCGGCACTAGCAAGGATAGTGGGGGAAGGAGGTTGAGCCAGATACTTTGGTGGCGATATTTGGGGTATCAGGGAAGCTGGAGCTGATGGAGGAGAGGAAAGCCAATGTTGTGGTCTTTCGCCTCTGATTGCCCGGCAGCGAATTTTATTGGAGTGGTGGTCAGCAATGCCACCGGCAGTGGGTCTGGCTGGGTGATTTATGACTTCCTTCGGCTGGAAAAGATTAAATACGAGTTAACGGGGTTAGCTGAGGGTTTTGAGGTAAGGTGGGGGATGTTCGTGACCGCGTTTGAGGAGTTGTTCATCACTGGGGGGGGGGGGGGGGGGGGGGGGGCGAGCGAAGAAAAAGGGGAAAAATTTGTACAAGCTGTATAGATGTGTGTTGGGAAGTTCGTTTCCCCAAACTGTTTGTGTCTTAACGTTTCATGTACATTTGGAATAAAACACATTTAAAAAAAAAACAATGTCTGTCAATAACTACTGATTCCATCCCTCTTCTTGGCAATAGTTTGAGATTAAGCCCATCTACCTGCAACATTCGTATCATGTTTGAACACGAGATGAGCTTCTCACCCCATATTCACCGATCACCCAGACCGTCCATCTCAAACTTCTGCAACCATGCCTGATTTTGCCAGTCTTAATTCATTTGCTGCTGAAACTCTTGTTCATGCCTTTGTTAGCTCTAGATTCAACAATACCAATACATTCCTGGCTGGTGTTCCACATTCTACTCTCTATAAACACGATGTCATCCAAATTATGCAGCCTGTAACTTAACTCGCAAGTTTCCTATCACCGCTAATCTCGTTGATCTACATTGGCTTCTAGTTAGCCAACATCTTACTTATAAAATTCCCATCCATTTGTTCCAAAATTCTGGGCTCACCCCTCCCTACCTCTAATCTCCTAAAGCCCACAACTCTCAAATATTTGCACTCCCCTAATTCTAGCCTCCTATGCATCCACAATTTTAACCGTTGCACAGTTGGTGGCCGCATCCCCAGTTGCATAGGTTCCACGCTCTAGCAAGCCCTTCCTACACTTCTCTCTACCACACTTTTTTTCTTGGACGATGCATAGGAAAGAAAATAAAAGCGAGTAATTAATTTGGCCCCTTGAGACTGTTCCACCATTATGATCATGGCTGATCATCCAAATCAGTACCAGTTCCCTCTTTCCCCCATATCCTTTGATCTCTTTAGCCTCAAGAGTTTGTTCTTGAAAACATGCAATGTTTTGACCTCAACTGCTTTCTCTGGTAGAGAATTCCACAGGCTCACACTCTCTGGCTGATGATATTTCTCCTAACCTCAGTCCTAAATAGCCTACCCCCTATCCTCATCAACCATATCCTTGAAGAATTCCAGAATATTAAAGACACTGGCATTTTCCCCACTACCGGTGTCAGGCTGCTAATCTATAATTCTCTGATTTCTCTCTACCTCCCTTTTTAAATAGTGGAATTACATTAGCTGCCCTCTAATCCATAGGCACTGTGGAATCTACAGAATCATGGAGGATGACCATCAGTGCATCCACTATTTCTCAGGCCACCTCCTTTAACTACTCTGGGATGCAGATGATCAACCCTGAGGATTTATCAGCCAATTTACCCAACACCATTTCCCGACTAATACTGATTACCTTCAGCTCCTCCCTCTCACTCTAAACCCAGTGTTCCCCCAATATTTCTGGTACATTATTTGTGTCCTCCTTTGTGAAGACAGAACCAAAGTATGTATTTGGTTGGTCAGTCATTTCTTTATTCCCCATTATTAATTCCCCTGTTTCGGACTGTGAGGGCCCTACATTTGTGTTCACCAATCTTTTCTTCTTCACGTACCTATACAAGTCTTGACCAACATTTTGGAAATATCATCTAATATTCCTCGTAGTTTGATGCCGTTCTTTGTTTTAGAATGCTTTTACGAAGCAATTGGGGTTAAAGGTGTGATACAAGTATATCATATCTCAGCTTCAACAAGCAATTAAAAGTAATGCATTACTGAACTCCTTAATGGAGTAAAATAGATCTTTACAGAACTCAAAAATTCTGAAACTGGTGACAGTGAAATCTAAGCACAAGGTAAATAAAATTGCAAAAGTTAAAATTAGTCAATGTCACTTGCCAAATAGGCTTGCATATCCTTTGATTTTTGAGATTGGACTGAGATTTAATATGTAACAGAAAATGCTCTTTTCCCTTACCCTTAATTGTTAAGTTTGTAAAAGGTACATATGTTTGAAGCCAGAATAATTTATCAATACTGAAGTAACTGAACCCACACTAAGCCAAAAGGTAACTTCCTTTGAATTACCTTCAAAGTCTTGCAGTATGTGGCCATCTCTGAATGGAATAGTCTGCTTCTGCTGCTGGTCGAGCATGCTGTGCACAGTAACAAATCCCTCATCCAGAGCTACCACATAAGGAAAACATACAGCTGCTCCAATCACATTCTCTGACCAGTGAACAGGTGCACGCTGGGAGATTCCTGCAGCTGTCACAAACATTCCTGAAAAAGCAAAATTTTAAAAAACAGAAATTAATGAGTTGCAATTACCATATCCCTAATGCCTTGCAGAAAATTTGCTACCTGAATGGTAAGCATTTGTTCATAATTATAGGACCTACACTACTGAGAATAAAAATGTTAATTCACACATTTAATTACAAGCAATGTTTCAATCCCTTCTCATTCCCAAGGCTCTTGACTAGTGGAGACCATATTGGAGGTTGTTTCTTCACACCTCAAAGAAAGGAGAATGAATTTTATCCGCAAAATATGCAACACCGCTTGATGCACTGCTGGTGTCCATTTGACCAAAATAGCAACCAAGTGCAGCATCGCTCAACAAAGTCAGTTGAATTGACAATTGTTTCGTAGAGTTACCGGAAAAATTAGTTTTTAAAAGCACAAAAATCACCTAATTTTCAGTAATCTTGAGTAACTGGTACTGACCTGCAATGCAAACAAAAAAAATATTTTTGTGTGGACTGCTAGCTCAGATTATTTCCACACAAATGTTAAAAAGTTGATAATATTTTGCAAACCTTCAGTCCAGTTCCTGAGCAATGAAGGAGGGAATTTTTTTCCCCAGCCTGGCCAGCCAACATTTATTCTTCAATGGCTGTATCCAGGAAATTGTGACACTGCCATAGTAATTAACTATTGGCATTAGGTGGCACTGTTAAACAGGTTTTTGTTTGACAAATTTGTGCTACCAGGAGCTTTGTCAAATTGTGATGCACTTCTAGAACCTTTATTAAAATAATGTATTTAGACAGGGTATGGATTGTACTACAAATGTTACAATAACTGATTCTTAATGACGCCAATCAGGTCTATGTAACACCAAAATGGAGCACTTAAATCCTATACTCCGTTTGCACAAACAAGCTACGTTCTATCCACTGAAAAGAGGGAAGTAACTTCATATCCTGTCCTTTGACATGGTGTCCCGGATAATCAGCAAAAAATGCTGACAAACTTGAAGTCATCCTTCTTTCATATGTTCCATTATGCTTTTCTCTGATCGGCCTTTCTTGTCCCTTCCAATACACAAGCAGGAACTCCAAAGTGAGTTGGTGGAAAATGATCAAAAAATGAACACTTGATGAACACTGAAAAATACATACACAAAACTGAAAATCCAGTCCCAAATTCTGCAGGCAAAGATAAAACCACTTAATGTTGGCTCTGGGAATTATGCAAGTGTTCCAGAAACACTGTTCTGGGTTAATAGAACATAAAATAAGGCTATTAATAGAATTGGAAAGCAGGGACATTATGTTAAAAATATACAAAATTCTGGTTAGTTGAGGGTTTTTCAAGTGCGGGTCATGGAGTGTGTCGGGAGGGTTGGAGTTCCGCGGTGATCCCGATTGCGGAAGAAGTGCCCAACTGCCATTACTGGCATTCAAACTGAGAACAAAATGTGTGCCGTCTTTCAGCCACAAGCGGCAGTAGTGAGCAGGTCATGAGCCATGCATGTACACTTGACTTCAAGCACTCTACACTTGGGTAACTCTTGGGTTACGGTGGAAGTGAGGGCTTAAATGGGTCAGTGCAGACTTGATGGGCCGAATGGCCTCCTTCTGCACTGTATGTTCTATATGTTCTATTGGCTTTTGGCGCCAAATCATGGAGGAAAGCTTCTACCACTTTCTAGCTGCTGGCAAACAAGGCAAGTGGACAATGAACAATAACAGATAATACTGGACATTCTCAGCAGATCTGTCAGCATCTGTGGAGAGAAAAGGGAGCTAATGTTGAGTCTTGATTGTGTTGCTACTCGTGTCTTAATAAAGCTCGTAGTCTCAAGTGTGGAGAAGATGCTTTATTGTGAGTTCGTTCAGTTTCCAGAGCTCGACCTAGAACGACCTTCCAGTGCTAACTACCAGCTTTGCTTGCTGTGTGTGTGTCCTGCTTACCAGCCCGCCTGCTGTGAAGTGTCTCTTGTGTATATGTGTTGCTCCAAGTTCTGCCCTTAGTGAAGTGTGTCCTCACTTCCTGTCCTGATCTATTTATATGGCTCTCCCGTGCTCCCTCTAGTGGTTGCTCAGTTGTGTTGCATCTGGTTAACTTGTGATCACCACATTGATGACTATTTGTTAAAGCTGGACTGTGATGATGGATCGCTTTATTCAAAAGGGAGAGAGAGTGAGAGATGCAAATAGGCAGTGTACCTACTGGCCAGGATCTCAGATTTGAATCTGGAGAGCTGCTCAGGAGAATCCACAGCAGGACAGAGCAGTGCTAGTGTCAGCTCTGCAGAGAGCTCCACGGCCTCTGATGAACAGCCTGTGAGGAAGAAACTTAACTCAGGGGGGGAAAAATAGCAAGGCAAAGATGATTTCTTGAGGTATGGTTTCGTCAGTTGTGCCAATGCAAATAGGGATGCAAAGCCCATGTGAAAATGAAAATTTTCAATTTCATGTGTAATATATGCAAGGAAGTACTGGAAAATGAGCCACGTTTCAGGTTTCGAAAAAGAAGTGGTGGATGAAAAATTCCTTTTGAGGTTGAGACCCCCGAGTCAGTTATTAACTTACAGCCGACTCCAAATGAAAAGACTATGCTGCTGTACCTGACCTATGACAACACATTAAAAACACACCAAAAGTCCATGAGGCGGCCAGCATCCTAGAATAGTATCTCCCAGTATCAAGTGCTGAGTAAAACAAGCATTTTGTTGATAGATGTGCTAGGTAGTTTGGCCACACAAAATTGCCTCTTAATTGGAAAAAGATTTGGGTACTCTTAAATTTATTTTTAAAAGAAACTGTTTGGACCTTCCTTCCTCTTTTTCTCAACTGATTACACAGAATCTTAAGTTGAGATTTGTTTCGCAAGAGCTGGTAAAACACTTGCCTGCATGGCTTCACTTAAAGTGCCGGAAATTTGCAGCCAATTTTAGCATCTCACTATAGGAAACCTTTCATTTCAGTTCCCAACAGACATCAAGACCCTGTTGGTCAAAATCAGAAATTACATCCTGTTCAACTAGGACTCTGTATTGTTCCTCGTCCTTCAATTCTCCTGCCTTCCTAATACTGCATCCTCTGCAATTCAGCTTTGAGACAAGACTTCCCTGGGTTTCCAGTTTTATCTGTTGCAACATCAACATATCCCTCTTAAGTGTTCTTCCTTATATAGCCACATCCCACAATATGCCCCACAAAGGGGCCTCACGGTAGCATGGTGGTTAGCATCAATGCTTCACAGCTCCAGGGTCCCAGGTTCGATTCCCGGCTGGGTCACTGTCTGTGTGGAGTCTGCACGTCCTCCCCGTGTGTGCGTGGGTTTCCTCCGGGTGCTCCGGTTTCCTCCCACAGTCCAAAGATGTGCGGGTTAGGTGGATTGGCCATGCTAAATTGCCCGTAGTGTAAGGTTAATGGGGGGATTGTTGAGTTACGGGTATACGGGTTACGTGGGTTTAAGTAGGGTGATCATTGCTCGGCACAACATCGAGGGCCGAAGGGCCTGTTCTGTGCTGTACTGTTCTATGTTCTATGTTCTAAAGCTCCATCCTCTTCCCCCTCATGTGGGTGGGGCTTCAACATCATGGAGAAGCATGGGCCAGCATCCAGTCACACTAACAATCAGTTTCATCTTTCCACCATATCAATTTCAAAAGTATCAGCTCCTGACACTTGGAAAATAGCTCTCCTACAAAATCTGGCAAGTCTGCAGGCATTTGAACTCATTTGATTTCTCAGAAAATGAAGTTAAAAATAAGTATGAGAAAGTATTGGAAAATTTTTACTCATTGCAAAAAACTGGTCAATGAGGTATGAGAGATACATGTTTTTTTAAAAAAGGATGCAGCTAAAAGGAGAATCTTTTGACTCTTTTCTAACTGATTTGAGGCTCCAAGCGCAATCCTGTAATTTTTCCTCAATTACTGAATCAATCCTGCGTGACCGAATTGTGTTTGGCATATTTGAAGAGCAAATGCGGGAAAGTTTACGAAGAAAACCAAACTTTTTTTTTTAATTTAGAGTACCCAATTCATTTTTCCAATTAAGGGGCAATTTAGCCTGGCCAATCCACCTACCCTACACATCTTTGGGTTGTGGGGCAAAACCCACGCAAACACGGGGAGAATGTGCAAACCCCACACGGACAGTGACCCAGAGCCGTGATTGAACTTGGTACCTCGGTGCCGTGAGACAGCAGGGCTAACCCACTGCGCCACTGTGCTGCCCTAGAAAACCAAACTTAACTTTAGAAGAAGTCATCAAGCAAGTGAGTAAGCCACCTATGAATTTGCTGAATTCAGATCCTGTGAATAAGGCGCAATCTTCAGCAACGTGGTCAGCGCCATTGCCTCTGGGACACAGTTTAAAACGAACTGTGCAGCAGCAGGTAGCTGTTTTGTGCAGGCGCGGGTAAGAGATAACCCGAAATGAACATTTGACGTTCTGCGCAGGATCCGTTCGCACATGCGCGCTTTTAAAAAGGACACAAACCGGAAGTTGCGCATGCGCACGACAGGTTTACACATGACGTCACCAACGTGATGAAATGTACACACTATGGACACTCCCACTTAAAGCAACACTGTTCTGCATTTGGAAAAAAGATGTACAACATGTAACAAACTCAATCATTTTGCTTCACAATGCAGATTTAACACAACACAGCAGAATCAATTTAAAAAGGCATTTCAATAGCATAAAAAAGTCAACACTATACAAAACAAGGAAGAAGAAGAAAAAAATGTTAAAATTAAACATTGATCTCACGACTCCCAATTCAATGGACAACTTCATAATAGAAGCAATCACTAAAACAAATGGAACCGATACTGCTGATAAACCAATCAGGCAACTATCTGATAGAAATAAAGATTGGATAGAAACATTGATCATAAATGGATCAGAGGTACAATTTAAATTGGACACTGATGCACACGCTAATCTGATAACAGAATCGGATTTGGGCAAAGTAGCAACCCATCCAAAATATAAAAAGACACATTGTAGATTAACAGACTACGATGGAAATGAAAAAGCAACAAAAGGGTCATGCTCCCTTAGTGCAGAATGGTGACATTAAAATTCCACTTGTTTTTGAAATTGTGGATGACACAAAATACTCATTTATTGGAGTAGATGCATGTATCCAGCTAAACCTGATGCAGAGAATTCACACGAGCCACAATGCACGAGGATAACAAAGTTGTTGACGTTGTACTCAGTATTGAAGCACAAGCCAACTTCATCACAGCAATGCTACCTATCACAGATGCTAAACTACAAATAATCAAGGCAGAAACTCTACGAGATAAGACACTTCAGCAAGTGATCTACATACTGACTGGCCTAACGGGAAATGTACAAACATTCGTGACATCAGAGAAGACCCAACAACAATAGATGACTTTCTATTGAAAGGGGACCGTATTGTAATTCCACCATGTCTTAGACAAGACATTCTTGCACAAATCCATGAAGAATATCAAGCCATTGAGAAATGTAGAAGAAGAGCACGGTAATCGGTATATTGGCCGGGAATCAACAAGGATATAGACAACTACATTCAACAGTGTCGGATATCCCAAATGCACCAACCGGCACAATACAAGCAGACCTTGATGGAAAGCGAATTAGTTACTCAACCATGAACAAGAGTCGCTATGGACATATTTTATTTTCAAGGCTATGATTATTTGATAATCATTGACTATTACTCAAATTTTCCAGAGTTTATCAAATTATCCGCATTCAGTTGTCAGGGCAATGGAAAATGCATTTGCGAGACATGGCATACCAGTTACTGTTGTCACAGGCAATGGACCGTGTTTTAGCAGCCTGGAGTGGTTACAATTTGCCAATGACTAGAACTTCACACATAACTTTTAGCCCACTGTACTCGCAGGCAAACGGGAAAGCTGAGAAAGGGGTGGGAATTGTGAAGCAGCTTCTCAAAAAAGCTATGGAGGACAGAAAGGACTTTGACTGAACACTGTTAGCATACAGGGCTACACCACTGTCATCGGCGCTTTCTCCAGCACAACTATTGATGGGACGAAGAATACGTACTATGTTACCAACTCTAATTGTTCCAAACACAGATGAACAAGTCCTGCATAAAAAAATACAGCAACTGAGGAAGTATTCTGATAAAAACTCCAAACCACTATCTACACTCAAAGGTGATATAGAATGCATTCATGATTTAATGCTGCTCTAAAAGAGTGCAAGGGCAGAGGTCACAGATCCTTTAAGGTAGCAGAATATTTTGGGAGAGCAGTTGGTAAAACATATGGGATCTTAGGTTTCACAAATAGAGGTATTGGGCACAAAAACAGTGAAGTTATGTTGAACCTTCATGAAACTCTGGTTCGACCACAATTAAAGTATTGCACCCAGTTCGATTCACCACACCACAAAGGATTTTAAGATCCTAGAGATTGCAGAGAAGATTTACATGAATGGTTGAAGAGGTGTGGCAATTTAGCTACAAGGTTGGGTTGGAAAAGCCAGGTTTCGATAAGGGAGACAAAGAAAAGCTGTTCCAATTAATTGATGGCACAGGACTAGGGGACACAGGTTTATGATTGTAGGCAAGAGATATGAGGAAGGACATTTTGAAATGCAGCAAGGATTGGTGAGTTTGCTCCCTAGGACAGTGATGGAAGCAGAGATGGTCAACTATTTGAAAGGAAAATTGAATAGGCACTCGAGGGAAATAAACGTGTATGGTTATAGGATAGAGTGAGGGAATGGGACTTCCTGGATTGCTCTACACAGAGCCAGCAAGGACTCGATGAGCCAATCAACATACTTCTGTGCCTTTAAGACTTATGACTGTAGAAAGATTTCTAATTTTTAAAATAGGTAATAAGAATCGCTTATTGTCACAAGTAGGCTTCAATGAAGTTACTGTGAAAAGCCCCTAGTCGCCACATTCCGGCGCCTGTTCGGGGAGGCCAGTCCAGGAATTGAACCCGCGCTGATGCCTTGTTTTGCATTACAAGCCAGCTGTTTAGCCCACTGTGCTAAACCAGCCCCATGTAACCCAATCAGAAAGGTACTGTTATCATTTGGTGAGGTTTCAAAATCAAAAGATCTTTTATTTAATTATATTTAACAAGCATGACACCAAAAAAGGCCACTCAGCCCATCATACCTATGCCAGCTCTCCGTAAGAATTACCCAAATACTCAAATTTTTGCTTTAAATATATATTCAATTCCTCTTCAGTTACAGCTGAATCGTTTTCCACCACCCTTCTAGGCAGAACATTCCAGGACATAACCACCTTCTTCTTAAGTTTTCTGTCCAAAGGCAGGTTCAAGGCAATTATTTGCCAAAGCGCTGCCATTTTTAAAAAAACTATTGGTAGGTTGAATGCAGACCCCAAGTCTACCTCAGCCGGAACAGTATCAAAACCAGTGTTGTTGGCATTAATTTGATCCACATGACAGCGGTCTGGCCAACTGTTCCTCACAACAACTAGAGCCGTGAGAAAAAAATCCACCCATCTCCATGTCTTATTTGCTAAAAATTAAGAAATGCGTCCTCTGGTTACAGATCTTTCTGCTAGTGGAATAAACTATTTCCATCTAATCAAGCCCCTCATTAATTTTAAATACCTCATTAAATCTCCCTTTGAGCAATTTTCTGCTCAAAGAATAATCCTTGATTCTCTATTTTCTCCAGATAATTGAAGTCTGTTATCTTTCGTTTTATTCTGGTAAATCTCCTTTGCATCCTTGAAAAAATGCCTTGCTTTTTTTTCCCGCAAAGAGTATTGCCCAGATTTTGGTGCATTAAGCTAGCTGAGGTCTAACTAATGATTTATAAAACATCTACCATTACTTCCTTGCTTGAGCACTACTCTAATTCGAGGACCTTGAATTCTTTAGCACGGCTAAAGCATTCAAATTAGTCTATACCAAATTATCCCATCACGCTCAGAGAAGAGAATTCCAAGGTCAATGTTCCTGTACCCCTTCTAAAATTACACAATTTAATTTGCATCACTACCCTTTTTACCAAAGCGCATCACATCACACTTGTTAGCATAAAATTTAATCTGCCATCTACTCTTGGCCTCCTCAAGTCTATGATCAACTCCTTCATTATTTACTACATTTCCATCCTTGCCCTTACCTGCAGAGTTTGCAATTGTGTCCACAGTCCCCAAATTACATATAAATTAGGAGCAGGAGACCACTCCACTCAGAGTTGCTCCACCATTCAATACGATCATAGCTGATCTGATTGTAACCTCAACTCAACATTCCTGTCTACGAGATAACTGTTCACCATTTTGAGGAAAAGTTCCAAAGACTCATGACCCTGAGAAAAAAATCTGATGTCTTAAATGAGTGGGCAGCACGGTAGTACAGTGGGTTAGCCCTGCTGCCTCACGGCGCCAAGGTCCCAGGTTCGATCCCGGCTCTGGGTCACTGTCCGTGTGGAGTTTGCACATTCTCCGTGTTTGCGTGGGTTTTCTCCCCCACAACCCAAAGAAGTGCAGGGTAGGTGAATTGGCCACGCTAAATTGCCCCTTAATGCAAAAAAATTAGGTATTGTAAATTTATTTTAAAAGTCTTAAATGAGTGACCCCTTATTTTTAAATAGTGACTGCTATTTCTAGATTCTCCCACAATATCCTCTCTACATCTACCTTGTCAAGACCCCTATGCTTCAGACATCTCACCAGTGCCCAATATGACTGAAGTGTAGCCTTCCTACTTTTGTAATCAGTTCCCCTCACAATAAACAATATTCTATTCACATTCTTAATTACTTGCTGTACCTGTATACTAGTTTGTGATTCATGCACTAGGACACCCAGATCCCTCGACACCTCAGAGCTCTGTAATCTCTCACCAGTTAGATCATCAGCTTCTTCTTTATTCTTCCTGTCAAAATGGACAATTTCACATTTACCCACATTATACTCCATTTCCTTGCCCACTCACATAATCTATGTCCCTTTGTAACTTTCTATCATATTCACAACTTACTTCCCTACTTTTGTGTCAACTTCAATTTATCAGAAAGAGTTGTCCCTTGACCGACCTTCATGGAAATCACTGCATGTTTCTATCCACTCTGGATTCATCTCTGCTTTCTGCCTTGCAGCCAATTTGTTATCCATGTTGGTACTGTTGCTTTAATCCTTTGGATCTTAAGTTTGCTAACAGATTTATTATGTGGGACATCAAACCTTTGAAAGTCCACAATCATAACATAAACATTCTGTTCATCAATTCTAGCCATTATTTTAACAACTCAATAAAGTTTGACACACATGATCATTGCCTTTTACAAGTCAGTATTGCCTGTCATTTATTAAGCTCAGTATTGGCTTTTCCAAGTGACAATCACTGACCTGATTCATTCACTTTTGTCTCCTTGTTTCCATTCTCTCTTCTCCTCTGAACCATGTAGCCTGTGTGATTCTTTATTTTTAAAATAAATTTAGAGTGTCCAATTATTTTTATTCCCAATTAAAGGGCAATTTAGCATGGCCAATCCACCTAACCTGTACTACTTTGGGTTGCGGGGGTGAAACCTGCACAGAATGTGCAAACTCCGCACATACAATGACCGGGGGCCTGAATTGAACCCGGGTCCTCAGTGCAAATAAGCAGCAGTGTTAACCAATGCACCGCCCTAGCCAATGTGACTCTACTGTAACATGAACCTCATATTTACCAGAAGCCTTTCGGTTTCATTTGAATCTCAATTCCTTTAGCCATTCATGGATCTTTAGCTTTGGAAACTCTCCTTTTTCATAGGAATGCTTTGAGTTTGCAACCAAACTATCTCCGCCTTGAAAACCTCCCATTGCTGACGTATTGTTTTAGCTGATCATCTCTTTCCACTCCACCTGGTTCAGGTCCCTTTTCAACATTGCAATTCTTCCAATTGAACACTATGCAGAAAATCTTCCTGTATATTGGGGCTCTCTGGCAGAGTTAGTGCAATAACAAAGAACGTGGTGAACTTTTCCGTGCATTTGCACAAACTAAGATCCCCTCTCCCCTCCAGTTCATTTAGGAATCCAGAACACAATACAGAATCAGAAAATTGGATCACAGCATTTGGTCTTTCTCCTTAAACTATCCAGTCTGATCCCACTATCCTACTTTCTCTTCATACACACCATCTCTTTTGAGTGATGGTGAATCAAATGTACTTTTATGAAACTAAATATTGAATTCAAAACTGGCACTAAGTTTTGAAATGGATAACTTATCCACCATCCCATCTGAAATAATTAAAACCCATATCAGTCTGTGTAATCATATACACCAAATGACATTGATTATCTCAATCAAATCATCAATAAAAACTTACCCAGTGCACCTGGACCAGCTAATAGAAATTCCTGTCGACCAATCCGCTTTACAATCGGTCGTTTCTCTTCACTATTATATGGAAACAGGTCTTGCGATGTTCCTGTGTTATAACTCAAAATAATATATTGTGTGCTCATTGCCAAGCAAAGAAAGTACCCATCTGCAGCTATAGCAACTGGCTGTTCTGGTGTGGCGACTTCCTTTATTAGTTGGACACGGTCCTCATGCACTGCATATATTTGTACAGTTTTCCGCTTCATTGAAATGGCACAAACCTCAATACAGAAAGGATCTCCAGTCACTGGGTTCTCGTTCACAGCAAATGCAGTTATTCCTTTGATTTTAGCTCCTGATGGTACAGGCTCCAAGTTGATCATATTCAATAAAACCACAGTATTGTCACATAAAACCATAAGTCTATTCAAAGCAGATGCTGCCTTGAGCTCATTCACAGCTTTTTTTAGCCCCAGGTATTTGTGCAGTTGTTTTGTTGGAGTAAACGCAGGTCGCCCTGAGGTGGATGCTTTTTCTTCCAAGAGAAAGTGATAGATACAGCAGTCACTTGTTCCTATATAAAGATTTTTCCCACAACATTCAATGCAGTCAATAGACATCCAGGTTTTATCTACCAGCAGATCCTGCCCAAGCACAGGAACAAGTTCAAATGCCTTCACACTCATTGTGCCTTCTCAGTCATCTAAAAAAAGGATAAAAATACAATGAATCATAAAACATATACACATTAAAACAGAGCCTCAAACCTCTATATTTTCTTCTGTCGATTAAAATGGCTTCTATAAAGGTGCCCTCACTCAACATACAAAACATAAATGGTCATTCACAATCTTACTCACAAAACAGTATCCAAAGCTTTTCAACAGAACCAGAAACAGCAGTGAAAGTGCATTACTGCATTGGTAACTACACCATTTAAGATTTAATAGAAAAATTATTGAACTTGCGATTTTGGTTACATGATTATTTAATGCACCATAGCCAATTCACGTTCACAAGATACATGATTGCATCACTGACATTAGTTGGGAGCACAATGGCGCAGTGGTTAGCACTGCCTCACGGCGCTGGAGGACCCAGGTTCGATACCAGCCCCGGGTCACTGTCCGTGTGGAGTTTGCATATTCTCTGTGTCTGCATGGGTCTCACCCCCAGAACCCAAAGATGCATAGGGTAGGTGGATTGGTCATACTAATTTTTGCCCCTTAATTGGAGACAAAATTAATTTGGTATTTTAAGTTTTAAAAAAAGGTGAAACAGCACAGGAAGATGAAGGAACAGAGAGTGTATTATTCAGGTCATTTATGGCAACAGCCCTCTAGCTTTGAGTTAGCTCCAAGACAATTTGCGACAATGTAAGATTGGAAGTGAATCAACCCCTAAACTTGGCTCACGAAAGGAACCTGGATATGTAGATCTGTCATTGTGGGCTCTGGTTCTGTCTAATCTTGGAAGATAACTCTGCAAGCCAATGCCCCAGCAAGTGTCGTCACCTTGGCTAGAAAAAACGTTATACTGTATGCTACTAGACATTAGCTGGCAAAACTCCCACAGTATTTCTATGCACACATGGAACTCCTACACTTGGGCAAACCTGTGCCTCAGCTATTATGGTTTTGTTAAATGTTTATTTTATTCATGGTAAATCCCTTACAGACTCGCCCATCTGTGCTGAACACACCAGTTAGAACACAAAGATAAAGTCTGACTACTGACCAAGCCATCTGGCAACAATTTCTAAAACTACGAAGTTTTTTTCCCAATAACTATGATGTAAAAGCTAATCTGTAAAGTAAATGACAGTAATGGGTCAATGTAGATCTTTGATGGAAAAGCTTATGGAACTATTCTGACAACCTTTAAGTCAATGCCAACATGGTTGTGAAATTGAATGCTGGGAATCACATCAATGCAATCTACACTGGAATTTCATTGAAATAAAATCTTCACAACATGCTGAAACATTTAAACACAAATGTTTTGAATTAATTGCTAGCCCATCCTTCAACAGCTCAAAATGTGATGCCGTGCTCAGCTATACAAACAATTCGAGTCCAAGATTTAATTCCTTTTCTGAGCTGAATTAGCTGATCTCAGCCGGAGCAGCAATGCAGTAAATCATGTCCCAGTTAGAAGTGCTACATGGCTGGACTCAGTCGCAACATACCCAACAGCTGAATAACCAGCTGATATAGTGTTATGGAACATGGGAACAGGAGACCATTTAGCCTTTCAAAAGTGTTCTGCGCTCAAATTAGATAATGGTTTATATGTTACCTCAATCCATATACCTTTCTTTGTCCCGTATCCCTTAAATCCTTTGCTTAATTAAAAACCCTTCAATCTCAGGATTTAAAATCAACAATTGACCTGGGCTCTTACAGAAGAGTTCCAAACTTCCACCATACTGTGTGGAGATGTTTTCCCTCACATCATTCTTGAAAACCTGGCTCTAATTTTTAAACTATGACCCCGAGTCCTCAATCAGCAGAAATTATTTCTAGCTATCCTCAGGGCTCCTCTCATTATCTTGAAAACTTTGATCAAATCACATCTAAGATTCTGGGTTTTACATGTGTGGGTAAATTGATCCCTGTAAATTAATCATTGCAAACCAGGTATTGTTCAAGCAAATCCACACTGCACTTGCTCCAAGGTCAACGTATCCTTCCTGAAGTGTGGTGTCCAGTACTGCTCTCAGTACGCCAGGCATGGTCTGACATGTCTTTCTATAGCTGAAGCATGACTTCTACCCCTTGTCTTGTAGTCCTCTGGGTATAAAGTCAGCAATGCATCAGCTGTTTTTAATATTTTCTCTACCAATGCCACTGTAATGATTCATGTATTTGGACCTTCAAATCTCTTTGGATCTCCACTTTTTCTAGTTTTAGAAAGAAACTTTGTCAATTCAGTCACTTTGCAGACAGGTTGCCAAAACTTATAGTCTTGCACTCATCAAGATAAATACAAGAATGCCAAATTTCAAATGATCGCAACAATTTATACGGAGAAAGGGGTGCTGACTATTGGTCAAGATGTTGCCACAGTGATAGCAACAAGGAACTATGGGCTCCCCAAGCCCCCAGGTAATTGAAGGCTTGAACATAATCCTTTTGATTGCAGAGAATGGGTCCTTGAATGTGAATGTATGTTGCGTCTACCAAATAGCCTTGGAAAGCCACGGCATTTCAAAAATTTTAACAGGTCAAGCAAACTGTTTCACACTGCTGCTATGCAGTGACTACTTGAGTGGCATTTTCCATTAGCAGAATGCTACCTGGAGCAGTCTAAAACTGCCTGAGGTTTGCTTATTAGCTTAACCTATTAATAATTTTACAACTTTTATGCTTCTACCTACACTGCTTACAATGCCACCCATCATGGTCACCAGCAATCTTGGATATGTTTCTACCCCACCCAAGTTGATCAGGCTGATCGGGTGTGGCCTACTATAGCCGCCGCTCTTTGATCACCTGAAAAGTTAAGGTGTCCATCATTATCCTTAATTGTAGATTCTAGTAATTTCCTGACAACGGATGACACTGGGCAACACACGACTAATGGTCAGCCCTCGTACCAGCCTCCCCGGACAGGCGCCGGAATGTGGCGACTAGGGGCTTTTCACAGTAACTTCATTGAAGCCTACTCGTGACAATAAGCGATTTTCATTTTCATTTAAGAGCGGTATCAGAAACCTGTGGTAGCTCATGAAACTAATCTAGTATGGGCCACTGCCTCTGGAGGAGAGAAAATTGGAGAAATAATTATTGATCATATAATAAATAACCTGTTGGAACCTATCCAAAATCCATTTATACATGGAATGCGAGACTTACTGCACAATTCCAAATGCAAACATGCAGTTTAAATGTGACATAGCATGAAATGTCTAAATTTCACCCATTTGACAAGAATTTATATTTATATAGCATCTTTACCCAATGAAATGACCCAAGGTGCTTCACAGGAGCTCTATAAAACAAAGTCAGATTGCAGGAACTACAGAGGAGTCAGCCAACTGCTACAGGGGTGACCATTGCAAGAACCCTCCTAATTGCCTCCCCTCAGTGGCTGAGGAACTCCTTCCAGATTTGCTGTGTGGTTTTTGCCGATTGACAGGCACTGCAGGCATGATCTTCACTGTGTTGCAATTCGTTTTTTAAAGTGCAGGAACAAAGCCAACCACTGTACATGGTTTTTTTTCCAACTTTATCAAAAGGTTTTGACTATCAGCCATGAAGGCTTATGGAATATCCTTGTCAAATTTGACTGCCGTCAGAAATTCTTTGCCTATTATATGATGACATGCAAGCCGTGGTCCTCACCAATAGAATCACCACAAACCCTATCTCGGTGAATACTGGGGTCAAACAAGGTTGGGTATTGTATCAATTCTCTTCTCCATTTTCCTTGCTGCAATACTACACTTCACCTGCAGCAAAGTAGCCACTGGTAATGTACTGAACAAGCAGGAAACTATTCAATGTATGCTGCCTTCAATCCAAAACCAAAAACATTCCAACTTCAGCTTCAGAGGACGCTTTGGTGTGTGCTCGCTCAGAAACTGAGCTCCAGGTTATCATTGCTACCATTTCAAAGGCATGAGGAAATAGGCCTGGAAAACTAAGGTTCTCTTCTAACCAGCTCCCACAGCACAACATCTGTTGGTATCAATTAATATCAATGGCAATATTGCGGAAAACCTGGACCAATTTCTGTATCTCAGGATCTGCCTTCGACCAAGGCAGCCATAAGACTACAGAATCCACGATCGCTTTCAACATGCCAGCTTAGCCTTTGGCCGACCGAGAAGGAAATAATATTTTACAATAAAATCTCAAACCCGGAGACCAAGGTCATGGTTTTCCAGTTAGCAGTGATCATTGTGCTCCTTATGGAGACTTGGACAACCTACAGTAAGCACCTCAAAGCACTGGATAAGCACAACCAGCAATGCGTTGCAAGAGTTTTCAAATCCAGTGGCAAGAAAGGTAGTCCAGCAGTAGTGTCCTTGCCCAAGCCAACTTGCCCAACATCAAGGCACTCATCATTCAAAACTGGCTTCGCTGGGCAGAACATGTTATTCATCCATCTGACACCAGACTCCTGAAGCAACTGTTCTACATTGAATTTGGTCTCCTAGGCGGACACACGCTACAAGAATGTCCTCAAAGCATCCTGTACAGGTCAAACATCCATGTTCTCACCAACCCAAGGATTTCCTAGCTTTTGACTAAACAAAATGGAGCAGGCTCATCCAGAAAAGCACCAAACACATAGAAACGCTTTGTTGGGAACACACAGAGGCAAAGTCTAGGTATCTGAGGGAGCGCGCAAACCTCCAAACAACCCATCTACCCAACCAGCACCTTTCCTGCATGTAGCAGAGTCTGCAGATCACGCATTGGATATATCATCCATGTCAGTGCTCATTGAACCCGAGTGGAATTGATCCTCGATCCTGAGGAGTTAGTAGGAAAGATGGCAAGTAGGTTTTAAGTGTCTTAAAGGAGGAAAGAGAGGTAGAGAGTTGGAGATGCAGGGAGGGAATTCCAGGACTTAGGGCTTGGGCAAGTCAAGGTACGGTCACCAATGGAGGACAAATATAATACAGAATTCACACAAGGCCAGAATTAGAGGAGCAGAGATAGAGGACCATAGATAGAGATGTAGAATTGGGCCATTTGGCCCATCGAGTCTGGGATCTCCAATCCCCAGCCTTTTCCCCATAATCCCTGATCCCCTTAAGAAACTATCTGTCTCTGTCTTAAAGACACTCTGTGACTTGGCCTCCACAGCCTTCTGTGGCAATGAGCTCCACAGATTCACCACCCACTGGCTGAAGAAATTCCTCCTCATCTCAGTTCTAAAGGATCCACCCTTCCAGTCTAAGGCTGTACCCTCATGTTCTAGTCTCTTCTACTCATGAAACATCTTCTCCATGTCCTTTCCAAATAGGCCTCTCAGTAATATTTAAGATTCAATTAGATTCCCCCCTCATTCATCTAAACTTCATTGAATACAGACCCAGAGTCCTCAACCGCTCCTCATATGACAAGCCCTTAATTCCCAGGATCATTTTTGTGAACCCCCATCTGGACGTTCGCCAAGGCCAGCACATCCTTCCTTCGATACGGGGCTCAAAAAAGCTCTTAATATTCCAAATCAGGTTTGACCAGAGCCTTTTACAGCCTTGTACATCTGATGGCTGTGGAATTGGAGGAGATTAAAGATATATAGAAGCTGAGGCCATGTCGGGATTTCAAACAAAGGTAAGAATTTTAAAATCTTAATGCAATTCTCGGATAATTCCAGCCCTGGGGACCGGAGGAAAAGCAGAAAATTTGGAAGGGAAAAAAAGATGTCAGCTGTTGCTTGCCTCCAGTTTGCTAAACATGGAATTGCTGAGACCAACAAATTCAATAACGAGAAAGATTGACCGTTCTCAACTGGGATCTAATATTAGATGCTGAACCTATTTAATTGCATTTGTATTATTTGTTAATTGCTAAGCTTTTGTCTACATAAAATCATAACAATGGTGAAAATGACCATTCGGCCCATCATGCAGACTGTTTTCAAGAGACTATATAGTGAACTTTACTAATCTCTCCGAATAAGCAATTCTGCTCATGAAAGTTTCTACTTCAGCATTTTATTTGACTGAGCCAAACTTTCAATTCTATATCCTCTCCCTTTCAAAATCCCACTACTTCCACCTCCTTAACATCGCTCATCTCCAGCCACACCTCAGGCCACCTGCAGATGAATCCTTCAATAAAGTTTTTGTTTCTTCCGGACTCAACTATTTAAGTGCTGTGCTGGCCAGTATCTCAGCTGCTATGCTTCACGTACCTAAATTTATCCAAAACCCTGCTGACTGCATTCAAACTGATACCTGGTTCTAATCACCCATCAGCCAAGCTCGCTGACAGTGGCTCCCAGACTCACGCCATGAATTGAAAATTGTCATCCTCCTGTTCAAAGTCCACCTATTGCCTGCTGAACACTACATTCCTCTAATTTGCGTCTCTTGCATAACCCCCACTCGTTTCAAACTAATACTGGCACCGTGCCTTCAACCATCACGGCCCAAAGCTCTGCATTGCCCTCCTTAAACCCAACTCCTCTTTTAAAACCCTCCTTACAACCTATCTCTTTGACCAAGATTTCAATTATTAATTCTAACATTTCCTCTTTCAGCTTCATCAAACTTTAAGTGATCACTGCTTGTGTAGCACACAGAACATTTTCCTACATAAATGATTTTTTAGGTGTGGAAATTAAAAAAAAAACATCACATTTTCAGTACAAAAAGAGATCTTTCTATTTACAAATATAATAATATTTATTGTCACAAGTAAGCTTACATTAACACTGTAACCCCTAGAAATGATCAATTTGTTCTGAGATTCTGATATTTCAATTGGGAGGGGGTACCGCTCTTGCTTGAATCAAAAGGCTGCCTATATGGGCAGTATGGTAGCACAAGTGGATAGCCCTGAGCTTCACAGCACCAGGGTCCCAGGTTCAATTCCCTGCTGGGTCACTGCCTGTGCAGTCTGCACGTTCTCCTCATGTCTGCGTGGGTTTCCTCTTGGTGCTCCGGTTTCCTCCCCTCGTCCAAAGACATGCCGGTTAGGTGGATTGGCCATGATAAATTGCCCTCAGTGACCAAAAAGGTTAGGAAGGATTATTGGATTACAGGGATAGGGTGGAAGTGAAGGCTTAAGTGGGTCGGTGCAGACTCGATGGGCCGAATGGCCTCCTTCGGCACTGTATGTTCTATCTTCTACATCCAAGTAGATAATCTGACTAGTACTTCAGTGCAGTACTGAAGTTGTGCAGCACTGTCAAGGGTGTCACATATCTGACAGCTACATAAAAGACTCAGAACAATATTCATAAATATGGGAATTCCCATCATGTCCTGATCTACGTTTATGCCTCAACTAGCTCCAGGAGGACAGATTCTCAAATCATATATCTTGATGTTGTGTGGGACCCTGTTGTGCGAAAGCTGGAGCCATATTTCCCTATATTACAAAAATTACCACTTCAAAAATTACTTCATTGGCTGCAAAGCACTTTGGCCCACCCAGAAATATGAAAGGTGCTATATAATAGTTTCCAAACTCATGGTTCAAACATGGCAGGTCCTAGCTATATCCAACTGGTAGTGCCTACATAATGTACTTTCTCCATTGGTGCTGCTGTAGCACTCTCAACACTGGTCTCTGCCCTTTCTTCAAAACCTATATGCATGTCTGTGCAAATAGTTTCACAGCCAGCGTTTTACAGCACAAAAAGAGGCCCTATGGTCCATTGTGCCTGTGCCAGCCATCAAGCACCTATCTATTTCCAGCACTTGGTCCATAACCATCTTCAGAGAAGTTTGAATAGTCTTTTTGAATGCATTACCTTCAGTTGTGCAACTTCAGGCTTTTTTAGAAAGCCCTGATGTCATTGCTGCCATACAGAAATAAGCAAACAGCACCAAGTCAGTGGCCCTCCCGGCTTTGCTTCAATAATCTGTTAAACGAACTTTGCCCCACATTACACAACTCTGCCCCCGTATCCAAATCCTCATGATCCCTGGGCTGTGACATTTAGAGTGAATGAATAAATAGCCCTCCTTTAAAAACTCATCACAGCAAAAGTAACTTCATTGCAGTGTTAATGTAACACTAATAAAGATTATTATCAACTTCATTGCCCAATACTGTGCAATTTCCAGAAAGTTGATTTTGCCTCGAGTTCATTTTGTCACTAGATGTTCGGCATCATGTTAAATACAGAAATTAATCACTGCATACACATTTATAGATCCTTGGTGAAGAGAAAAAAAAAACTATTTGTCACGTCCAAAGCAACCCAACAATTGATTACTCTCTGCCCCACCAGCAATCAACCAGACCACAGCCCCATCCCTATTGGAGCTGCTGAGAACTGCTCACCCACTATCATGATTCCATGTCTAACCCAAAGCAAAACAAGCCCTGCAGCTTTCCTTTCAATAACACAGTCAAGTGGTCTTCCTCCACTTCATTGGCGTTACATCACGAGCAACGTGGGGGCATATACAAGGAATTTCCCAGCCAGTGTGTTCCAACAACACCACTGAACATCTTATTGAAACCCCAAAATATACAGCAGCAGTAAAACAACTAGAATTACAAAGCTGTTTAAGTATTTTGGGTTACCAGCTATCAAATCATGAAACCTGGCAGATGTCACCCTCATTTCATGGGACTGATGACGATTACGACAATGACCACTTATATCTACACTAACAATAATTATGCAAAAAATGCTGTTAGAAAAAGGAGGCACTTTTGGATTAGGATTCTACAAAGGAAGAAGCTCAGCAAACAAAATTTGAATCAGTCCCAGTGACCTGCCTCCGAGTCAAAGTTGCGGGATCAAGCCCCTCCGCAGAGACTCGAGCACGAAATCGGGATTGACACTTCAGTTTGTTAGTGCAGCATTCGCTCAGAAGTAGTCCTTTAGATTAGAAGCTAAACAAAGGAACTCAGGTAGAGGCAAAAGATTCAATAACACTACTTGAAGATCAGGTGAGTTCTCCCTAGTGGCCTTGAGAACATGTATACCTCAACCAATATGAATCAGAATTTAAAAATTGGAGAATGGTTACAGCACAGAAGGCCGCTGTTCAGCCAGTATATCCATCCTGGCTCTCTGCAAAAGAGACTCAGCTGGACCCACTCCCGTACTTTTTCCCTGTAGCAATGCAAGTTTATTCACTCCAGCTGATTATCCAATTCCCATTTGAAAGCCAATATTGAATCTACCTCCACCTCACTCTCGGGCAATTCATTCCAGATCCTAACCATTCACCACATAAATCGATTAGCTCAGTTGCCTGGATGGCTAGTTTACGAGGTAGAGCGACACCACAACACGGGTTCAATTCCCGTACTTGTAGAGAAGGACCCGCCTTCTCAACCTTGCCCCTCGCCCGAGGTGTGGTGACTCTCAGGTTAAATCACCACCAATCAGCTCGCGCTCAAAAAAGGAAGAAATGAAAAAATGAAAATCGCTTATTGTCACGATTAGGCTTCAATGAAGTTACTGTGAAAAGCCCCTAGTCGCCACATTCCGGCACCTGTTCGGGGAGGCTGGTACGGGAATTGAACCGTGCTGCTGGCCTGCCTTGGTCTGCTTTCAAAGCCAGCGATTTAGCCCAGTGTGCTAAACCAGCCCCTGAACAGCAGCCTATGGTCATCTCAAACTATGGCAAGTTCCATTTCACAGAGAAATGTTGATAGCAGCAC
The DNA here is from genome assembly GCF_902713615.1 of Scyliorhinus canicula. Classification (NCBI taxonomy): domain Eukaryota; kingdom Metazoa; phylum Chordata; class Chondrichthyes; order Carcharhiniformes; family Scyliorhinidae; genus Scyliorhinus; species Scyliorhinus canicula. Next base: position 68,989,524 of record NC_052159.1, on the reverse strand, counting down.
CACTTCTCATGTCACCTCTGGCTCTTTTGCCTTTCACAGATTGTGTCCCCAATGTTTCTCTGTCCTTCTGCCTACAAGAACAATTTCTCCCCATTTGCCGTCCAGACCCCTTGTGATTCTCAACAGGCCTATGGAAATACCTCTCAACTTTCTCTTCTCTGAGGAAAACAGCCTAAGCTATCCTCTTGACTGAAGTCCCTCATCTCTGGAACCATTCTCATAAAACTTTTCTGCACCCCTTCTGATGCCTTTGCCTCTGTCCCAGGTGCACAGACACGGAGACAATGCTCCAGTTGAGGCTGCTCCACTGTTTATATCATACAAGTTTATCATAACTTCCTTGCTTTGCTACTCTGTGCCCTTATTTGAAAAGCCAGCCCCAATCCCATTTGCAGTATTAACTGCTTTCGCAACTTGCCCTATTTAATGATTTGTGCACAGATACCGCAGGTCTCTCGGCTCCTGCAACCCCATGAAAATTATATCCTTTATTTTATATGGTCTCTCCTCATTCTTCCTACCAAAGTGAATTGCTTCACATTTCTCTGCATTAAAATTTAATCTTTCACTTGTTTACCCGTTCCAAAAGCCAATGTCCTCAAAACTCTCTAATCTCCACACATTTCACATCTACTAATTTTGAAAATTGTGCCCTCCACACAAGTCTAAGTCAGTAATATAGATCAGGAAAAGCAGTGCTCCTCAAGTCCTGAAGTACCCCATTATATACTTTCCTCCGGTTTGGAAAACAATCCATTCAACTCTGTTGCCTGTCACTCACCGAACTTCATATCCTTGCAACCTCTTGTCACTTTTATTCCATGGACCTTATCTTTGATGAAAAGCCAGTTATGTCACTTTATCCAATGCCTTTTGTAGATCTGTGTACAACACATTAGCCACAATACCTTCATCAACCTTCTGTTATCACATAAAAGATATTAATTGTTTTAACAAATCCATGTTGGCTTTCCTTACTCAATCCATATTTGCCCAAATGACTTAATTTTGACCTGGATTATCATTTCTAAAAGCTTCACCACCAATGAGGCTAAACTGACAGGTCTATCATTGCTGGATTTATCCTCACACCCTTTTTTGAGCAAGGGTGTCATTCTCTAGGCCTTTGGTATCACTCCTGCAGCTAAAAAAATTGGAAGATTACAGACAGTGCATTCACAATTTTCACCTTTACTCATCAGCTCTTGGTGACTTACCAATGTGACATACAGCCAGTCTGCTAAAACTTCCTCCTTGATCAAATTTTAGACGTTCCGGAGTATCAGTCTCCTCTTTCATTATGACTTGTGCAGCATTTTCTTCCTTGGTAAAAACAGATGCAAAGTACTCAATTTAATTCCTCACTCAGGTCCTCTGCCTCCATGCACAAATCTGCTTTTGGGTCTTTAATTGACATAACCCTTCCTTTCACCACCCTCTTGCTTTTCACAAAGATACAGAAGACTTTTGGATTCCCTTTCATATTAACTGTCAGTCTCCTCTCACTGTGCTTCTCTTATTTCCTTTTCCACTTCCTCTCATAACTTTCTATATTCCGCTTCTCATTTGTAATGTCAATCTGCGTAGACACCTTTTTCCTTTCTCATCTTACTCTCACCTTGTCAGCCAGGGAGCTCTGGCTTTGTTTGACCTAACATTCTCTTTTGCGACAATGTACCTTGACTGAACCCAAACCAACTCCTCTCTAATGCAGCCCATTATTCCATAACAGTTTTTCTCATTAATCTTTAATTTCAATTTACCTGGGATAGATATGTTTTCACCCCACTGAACATAAGTCCTCCCCAATTCATTCAATTTACTCTGGATTGTTCCTTTTCCAGAGCTGACCTAAACCTTATCATGGAATCGTAGAATCCCTACAGTGCAGGAGGCAATTCAGCCCATCAAGATTGCACCGACCCTACGGATGGGCACTCTGTCCATTTACAAGCGTCCACCCCTACCTATCCTCGTAATCCCATAACCTAGCCTGCAGATCCCTGGACACTAAGGGGCAATTTAGCATGGCCAATCCACCTAACCCGCACATCTTTGGACTGTGGGAGGAAACCAGTGCACCCACGCAGACATGGGGAGAACGTATAAACTCCACAGTCACCTGAGGCCGGAGATGAATCTGGGTCCCTGGCACCACTTGCGTTACTCTAAATGCCATCGTCTAGATGTTCCCCCACTGACACTTAATCCACTTGACCCAGCTCATTTAATCCACTTGAACAAGTTCATTTTCCAGATCGAATAATGCTCCTTACTTATTGAATTTTAGAAACACCTCCTACAGAAACTATTCTCCTTCCCTTCCCACTATTAATATCCCAGTCGACATCAGGATAAAAGCTCCCATTTTAACTATGCTACAGGTTTTGCACCTCTCTATAACATCCTTGCAAATGCATTCCTCTACATCTTTTACCCCAGTTAGTGGTTTAATGAATACAACTGGTCATGTAATGATACCTATACTGTTTCTTAGCTCTAATCAATTAGATTCCATAGAATCTCTTCAGTGCAGGAAGAGGCCATTGGGCCCATCGGGTCTGCACCAATGCTCCAAAAGAGTATTCTACCAAGGCCCACTACTAGTCTGAGAATATGCACTAACAGATTCAAAAACAGCTTCTTCCCACTGTTACTAGACTCCTAAACGACCCTCTTATGGACTGATCTGATCTCTTCACTCATCTTCTCTACAGAGTAGTTCGACACACCTGTATGTTTCACCCGATGCCTGTGTTTATGTATTTCATTGTTTATTTTATGTTTGCCCTATTATGTATTTTCTTTTCATGTACTGAATGATCTGTCAGAGCTGCACACAGAGCAATATTTTTCACTGTACCTTGGCACACGTGACAATAAACCAATCCACCCTATCCCTGGATCGGGCCGCATTGATCTGGCCAATCAACCTAACCTACACATCTTTGGACTGTGGGAGGAAACCAGATTACCCAGAGGAAATCCACACAGACACAAGGAAAACGTGCTAACTCCATACAGTCACCCAAGGCCAGAATCAAACCCAGGTCCCAAGCGCTGAGGCAGCACTGCTAATGACTGTGTCACCGTGCCATCCGTTCTCAATCCCTCTGACATCCTTGCTCACCAGCACTGAAATGTTCTCTTCAATCAATTATTTCACCCCTCCTTTCTTTCCCAGTTTTTTCTGAACACCTTTTACCTAGGAATATTTAGTACCCAGTTCTGCCATTTGTCTTAAGCCACATCCCCTTTATATGAGTCTCACTTGCTTTCTGCATATGCAGTTCACCAACCTTATTTACTACACTCCATGCATTCACAGCCTGAGAAAGGAATAACAGCGATCAAGAGTCCTAGGGCCAATTCCACCTCCTGGAAACACCTGCCAATTGTCTAGTTGAAGATATGGCTCTAGGATCGGGCTCAGCAGCCACACAAGGACCCACAGAACCCCTGATTAATAACAGAGTTTTTTAGGTGGACAATCATACTCATTAGCGAGTGATCGCCAAAGACAGGAAACGTAATTTTGACCACACTTAATGCCTTTAGATTTCATAATAGCATTCTGTCTCTCATAATTCTTTGTATCTTGTTTTTCCTCCCTGATGTTACCCTCTGCTCCCTCCCAACCCCCCCCCCCCCCCCCCAAGTTAACTTAAATCATCCCCAATAGCATAAGCAATCCAATGCACAAGGAATGGCACAGTAGTTAGCACTGTTGCTTCACAGCACCAGGGAACCAGGTTTGATTCCCAGCTTGGATCACAATCTGTGCGGAGTCTGCACATTTTCCCCATGTATGCATGGGTTTCCACCGAGTGCTCCGGTTTCCTCCCACAGTCCAAAGATGTGTGGGTTAGGTGGAATGGTCATACTAAATTACACTGTAGGGTCCAAACATTAGGTGGGGCTGCTGGGATGGTTAGTGAAGCATGTTTAGCAGTTTGGACAAACATGAAAGGCACTCATTTTTTTTCTTGCAACATAACAAAAGACTGATTTTTTTCCCCCAAAAGCCAAGTTAAATACATGAACCGAGTCCAGATGGACAGAATTGTGAAACAGATACAGCATGAAGAATCAAAACCTCAGCACTCTGTTTCATCCTTCCTTGAAGACAGTGGACAGCACAGAACCAAATCCACAACCAGCACACAGACAAAGCAGCCACCTGCTCCAGTGAGTGCAAGACCAGGGATGGTGTGAAGTGCAGTTGTGGCCACAAACCCCAGAGCACGGAACACATCACATTAACCTGCCTACTGTTGAGGGTGGGACCAATTTGCTCCATTCAGCACCTCAGGCCACTGAATGGATGGTCACACTAGACATTGGTTGAAAAGCTTTTCTCATCACACAGAAACAGAATAAACGCAAGGCACCAATATTTTATCTGGAACTGATTGAGATTCACTTATGGGCTTGTAAAGAGATACAACCAGTTTCTTAATCCCCACTGAATCGACGCTTTCCCTTTAACCCTTCCCCGACCCGGCACCGACCTATATTTACAATCCCCACTCGGTAAACCCAGCAAGCTTTAATCTAATTACACATCGTCAACCACCAGCTGCACAACCCCAGTGACCTCCTTCTCTTACCCAAGCCTCTCGGTCCCAGCCCCACACCTGACGTCTTCCTCCTGCTGACATCCGGCGCCCTCCCATGTATTTCCGATCATGTGACATCGGCCTGTCACGTGATCTCGAGCTTATCACTACCCCTCCTCGCCGGGCGGGGGCGCTGTCGACTCCCTCAAGCTGATCTGTTCATTGCCCGGAGTCCCGCTGGGCGGCGCTCCCTCCACACCCTCCCCCCCCCCCCCCCCCCCCCCCCACACACCCTCCTCTCCCCCCCCCGCCCCCGAAAATGGACCAAGCCAGATTCGCGCCTACGCGCTATCCCGGCTGTGACGTCAGACGGTTGCTGGACGCTCTGATTGGTCTGAATGGAGATCACGTGGCGCCAGTAGTCTGGGCGATTGGGAAGATGGCGGTTGCTGAGGTCGGCCTGAGGGAGTTTGATTCGCAGCTGTTGCTGCACCCGGAGATCCTGTCCGGCGACTTCCTCTTGCACCTTTTGCAGCAGGTGAGGCGATGGGGACTGTACCCCGTGATCCACTTCCGTACCCCGAGCCGCAACTCAACCAGTTGTGTAATGGGCCCGGCCCGAACTCATTGTTGTATCTGCTGGTGACTCCTCTGGGGATCAGAGTCGCACAGAGCAGAAGAGGCCCTTCAGCCCATCCAGTCAACACCAACACATGAAAAACAACTGACCTGTCTACCTAATCCCATTTGCCGCATAGCTGTGAATGTTATGACGTGCCAAGTACTCATCCAGGAACTTTTTAAAGGATGTGAGGCAACCCACCTCTACCACCCTACCAGGCAGTGCATTCCAGACGGTCACCAACCTCTGGGTAAAAAAATTATTTCCTCACCCCCACCCCCCCCCCCACCCCGAAACCTCCTGCCCGTCATCTTGAGCTTGTGTCCCCTCGTAACTGACCCTTCAACTAAGCGCCCTGTCCATGCCCCTCATAATCTTGTGCACCTCGATCAGGCCACCCCTCAGTCTTCTACGCTCCAGGAAAAACAACCCAAGCCTATCCAAACTCTCTTCCTAACTTAAGCATTCCATGACGGGCAACATCCTGGTGAATCTCCTCTGCACCCATTCCAGTGCAGTCACATCCTATAATGTGGCAACCAGAATTTCACAGTACTCCAGCTGTGGCTTCACCAAATTTCTATACAAGTCCGATTTGACCTCCCTGCACTTGTAGTCGGTGCCTCGATTGATAAATGTAAGTGACCCTTATGTTTTTTCCACCAGCCTATTAGATTTATTGTCACATGTACTGAGGTACAGGGAAGAGTATTGTTCTGTGTAAGGTCCAATCAGATCTTACAATACAGGAAAAACATAGGGGATACAATAGATACACAGTGTAAATACATAGACATCGGGTGAAGCATATGGAGTGTAGTGCTACAAAATAGAGAAGATGTGCGGAGAGATCAGTTCACTCCATAACAGGGCCATTCAGGAGTGTGGCAACAGCAGGCAAGAAACTGTTTTTGAATCTGTCAGTGCGAGTACTCAGACTTTTGTATCTTCTGCCTGATGGAAGAGGTTGGAAGAGAGAATACCCCAGATAGGAGGAATCTTTGATTATGCTGCCCACTTTCCCGAGGCAGAGAAAGATATAGACAGTCATTGGACGGGAGGCGGGTTCGCGTGTGGGACTGCTGTGTTCATGATTCTTGTTTTTTACGGTCTTGGGCAGAGCAGTTCCATACCAAGCTGTGATGCTGCCAGATAGGATGCTTTCGATGGTGCATCTAAGAGTCATTGTGGATATGGCGAATTTCCTTAGTTTCCTGGGGAAGTATAGGTGTTGTTGTGCTTTCTTGATCATAGCGCTGATGTAGGTGGACCAGGACAGATTGTTGGTGACGTGTACATCTAGGACTTTGAAGCTGTCAACCATCTCTCCCTCAGCACCATTGTTGCAGAGAGGGGAGTGTACAACACTTTGCTTCCTGAAGTTGATGACCAGCCCATTAGTTTTGCTGACATGGAGGGAGAGATTGTTGTTGTTGCACCATGCCACTAGGTTCTCTGTCTCCCTCCTGTACTCTGACTCGTCATTGTTTGAGATCTGACCCACTAATAATGACCTTTATTATTGTCACAAGTAGGCTTATATCAACAGTGCAATGAAGTTACTGTGAAAAGCCCCGAATCACATTCCGGCACCTGTTCGGGTACACAGAGGGAGAATTCAGAATGTCCAATTCACTTACCAAGCATGTCTTTCGGGATTTGTGGGAGGAAACCGGAGTACCCATTATGGTCGTGTCATCAGCAAAGTTGTAGATGTAGTCGAGCTGAGTTTTGCGCCACAGTCGTGTGTGTATAGGCATGTGTGTATGAACCTGCCCTCTGCTTTCAGAGAGCTATGGACAAACACGCCAAGGTCCCTTTGTTCCTCAGAACTTCTCAGTGTCATGCCATTCATTGAATACTTCCTTGTCAGATTACTTCTTCTAAAGTGTATCACCTCTCACTTTTCAGGGTTAAATTCCATTTGTCCTGTAACCCAAGACACTCAACCCTAATGTTAATTACCCGGCCAATCTTTGTGACATCCGCAAACTTACTGTTCTTACCCCCCCACATAATCATCTATGTTGTTTATTTAAATGACGAATAACAGGGGACCCAGCACAAATCCCTGTGATATGCCACTGGCATACTAAAGCAGCCTTTGTCTACAACTAAACCAATTTTGAATCCACCTTATCAAAGTACCCTGTAAACCATGTGCATTTGTCTTCTTTAGAAATCTCCCATGTGGGACCTTGTCAAAGGCTTTGCTGAAATCCTATATAAACAACATCAACTGCACTATCCACCCGGTCACCTCCTCAAACGATTCAATCAAATTTGTTAGGCATGACCTCCCTATGATAAAGCCAAGCTGATTATCACTGATCAAATCTTGCCTCTCCAAGAGGAGATGGATTCTTTCTTCCAGTATTTTCTCCAATAGTTTCCCTACCACTGACATGAGACACACTGGTCTGTAGTTCCCAGTCTTATTTCTACAACCCTTCTTTTTTTTAAAATAAATTTAGATTACCCAATTATTTTTTCCAATTAAGGGGCAATTTAGCGTGGCCAATCCACCTACTCTGCACATTTTTGGGGTGTGGGGGTGAAACCCACGCAGACACGGGGAGAATGTGCAAACTCCACACGGACAGTGACCCAGAGCCGGGATCGAACCTGGGACCTCAGCGCCGTGAAGCGGTTGTGCTAACCACTAGGCCACCGTGCTGCCCTTCTACAACCCTTCTTAAATATTGGAATCACATTAGCTGTTCTCTGGCACCTTCCCTGGGCCAGAGAGAAATTAAAAATTTAGGTTAGAGCCCCTGCAATCTGCTCCCTCACCAGTCCAGTCATTGCCTGAAATAAACAACTAGATAAGCCAACCATGCACCTCAGAACCTGGGGCAAGCACCACTGTCACTGGACAGGTCCGAGATTGGACACACTGGCAGCAACCTATTCCTCATAATGTGCAAACTATCAAATTGGCAGCTTAAAAACTAAACTTGTGTCGATGCCACATATGTCAGTGGCGAAGCAAACTCTCCCAGATTGGATAATGCAGTAACAAAATATGCACATGCTGGAAATCTTGGGGAAAAAATGGAAGGGTGAAGGGTCATTGACCTAAAACACACTCTCCACAGATGCTGCCTGATGTGCTGAATATTTGCAGTATTTTCTGTTTTATTCCAAATTAGAAAATGTTGCCTTGAAGTTGTGCTATTTTAAAGACTTGAGCAGCAGAAATACAGATTGGATTCGTAGGATTTTAGCTGCAAGGTTAATTTGGGGAAGCTGGCATTGTTCTCCTTGGAGAAAAGAAGATCGAGTGGAGATTTGGTAGAAGTGTGCAGTATTGAGACGAGTTTATATAGTAGACAACGAAAAGCTTTTCCCGTTAGCTGATGGTACAAGAATTAGGAAATGCAGATTTACGGTTTTGAAGTTTTAAAGTTTGAGAGGGATGTGAGGAAGAACTTTTTTAATGTAGCAAGTGGCAAAGACCTAGAACTCCATGCTGATGAAGGTGGGGAAGTCAATGATTTCAAAAGAAAATTGGATGACCACTTGAGGGAAGTAAACTTGTATGGCTACAGAGGGGGAATGGGACTTACTGGATTGTTTTGCAGAGAGCTTTACATGGACTTGATGACCTTCCTTTGTGTCATAATGACTGACTGATTTTTAAAAATTCCTCATTTCTTTTGCCTTGTCTTTTCCTCCTTGGTTAAGCTGACAGTAATAGACAAGCGGTAATTAGGAAAATACGATAACTAACTGAGTTATAGGAAGGCAAAATTAGACAATGGTGTCCTGAATTCATGTTGAAGATGTTTGACCTCTAACAAGTTCTGTGTTCGACAGATATGAAAGCCTTCACCCAGTTTTAAATATCGATATTAAGCAAAATAGCTTGCTATGGACGATCATTTTAACACATTTGATATTTGTTTACTTTCAAATTGCACTAACTGGGTTTTCTTCCATTGTGGTTTTCGAACTAGTGCCATAGACCAAAGTCATTACATTCTGCAAGTATAAAATACCACACTAAACCTGTGGAATTGAGGTGGCCGCAATCTTCACATTCTATTGAATGTGGGGCATTACTGTTCATCAGTTACTGTATCATCAGGGAGTTGATAGCATTGAAATGTTGGAACTACACTTTATCCAGACAAGAAATATTCAATCACACTCCTGACATACGCCTTACAAGTGAACAGGCTTTGAGGAGTCAGGAGCTGAGTTAGTCACTGCAGAATTCTCAACCTCTTGTAACCCCAGTACAGTATTTATATGGCGAGCCCAATTAGGTTTCTGGTCAATGGTAACTGCCCTCCCCTGCCCCAATATGTTTTTTCACAAATCCACTTTTTTAATTAGAATAATATTCTTCCAGAAAATGCAGTGTGTTGAAAGTGGATAATTGAGCATGAATTAATGGTATTAATTGTCATGGGTGATGGCCTGATTCTTTCTTATTTGAGATAGGCATGGGGCTGTGTTATAGAGAACAGCTGGAAAGTAACATTTCCAGTGTTGCGGTTATCAAGTGTAATTGTTTGTGGAATTAAACTAGATCTGCTTGGTTTCCTTTAGAGAAAAATAACTACTGAGAACCTCCATAACGCTGAGAAGGATCAGATTGTTGAAGTGTATCTTCAGCATGTCATTCCACTGCCACAGAGAGAGCTGCCCAAGAATAGATGGGGAAAAATGATGGCTGAAAAAAGAGGACAACAGCCCATGTGTGCTACAGAGAGTAAAAGGCATGTCATTTGTGTATTGTAGTGAATCAAAAATGTTAATCAGTGTATTTATCTTTATGGTTTGATATTGTATGAGCCGCTATTGGCTTCAAGCGATGTTTTCGTTTTAAATTGAATGGGGTGATGGTTGTCAACGATGGTTTTCGCACAGTTAGCATTAAGAAACTGACGTATTCACTTTGGCAACAGAAATTTATTTGGCAGAATTGGTCAATTAACTATTTTTTTAACTGCCAGTTTTAAAAGTTCTTCCTGCTCCAATTGGTTCAGTGAAGTTCTCGTTCATACTTGGCTATGTGAATATTATAGCACACAAAAAGAAATAGCTTCAATTCACTGAATTATCTCTGAAATTCATGTGGTTTCAAGGAAAAGTTCAGCTGCAATCTTTTGATTGATATGAGACTGCAGTCTTGCCATTTTGTTTGAGAATGCTTAAATGTTTTTTAGAAACCTTAATGAATAAAATTATATTACCTAATTTTGAATATAAATTTGGATATTTGCATGTGTTTGGTCTGGTATTTGTATTCATTAAGATCATGCCAATTGTTGCTTATTATTTATAATTCATGCAACCATGACGTTGCTGACTACCCTTTTCTACTTCAGTATTATAGGTTTTCAACATTCAAGGTAATCTATTTTGCTCTAAAAATGATTTGTTTTGCAGGGGCTTGTGTAAATGTTTGCTGTTATACGTAGAAAAAGCTGCAATTTTTAAAAATCTGAGCATTTTGTGCAATGCTACAAGTAAATCCATAATATCATGGTACTAGGCAAGAAGGTCATAACAATATTTTGATTGAAGTTTATAATATTTTAATTTAACTATGTACCAATTATATATGACATCAGAGATCTGTTTATCAACATTAATGTGTTATACTCTTATTTGCAGTTCACTGAAACACAGGTTCCTTGTACTGTAGTTCCCACCTACTTGCAGAACATCTTTGTAATCACTTATATTGTTTGTAGTTTTTCTTTATTCTTTGATGGGATGTGAGCAGCGCTGGCAAGACAAGCATTTGTTGCACACACCTAATTGCCCTTGAGAAGGTGGTGAACTGCTTCTTGAACTGCTGTGTCCATCTGGTGTAGGAGCTTCCACCGTGCTTTTCAGAACGGAGTTTTAGATTTCTGGCCCAATTACAGTGAACAATAATAGGCCTTAAGTCAGGATTGTGTGTGGTTTGGATGGGAACTTGCAGGGGGTGGTTTTTCCATATGTCTGTTTTCCTTGCCCTCTAGTTGGTAGATGTCATGGGTTTGGAAGGTACTGTCATAAAGGAGTTTAGGTGAGTTGCTGCATCTTGTATATGGTAAACACTGCAGCCACCAGTGGGGGAGGGAGTAAATGTTTACGGTGGTGGATGGGGGGCCAATCAAGCAGGCTACTTTATCTTGGTTTGTGTCAAGCCTCTTGAGTGTTGTTAAAGTTTCACTCATCCAGACAAGTGGACAGTATTCCATCACACTCCTGATTTCTGCCTTTTAAATGGTGGTCAGGCCTTGGGTAGTCAGGAATTACTCACTACAGAATTCTCTACTTCTGACCTGCTCTTTTAGCCACAGTATTTATATGACTAGTCCAGTTATTTTTCTGGTCAGTGGCGACCTCTCGGATTCTTGAAGGTGGGGCATTAAGCACTGGCATTGACGTTGACTGTGGAGAGATAGTTAAACTCTTTATTGGAGATGAGCATTGTCTGCCACTTGAGTGGTACAAATTTGGTGGAAAATATTAAATAGTTCCTAAGGACTATATTTATCTCTATTGATCAATATTTTATAAAGAAGAAAGAATTATTTTGCATTTCAAGGCTTTTAACATACCAGTCAGCTTACCACATTTTATCACTTATTTTGCAGATCATCAATGGAGGGCTCAAGGAAAAGACCTCTAATTGTGTTTGATGGCAGCTCTACAAGTACGAAAATAAAACTGATGAAGACCGAAAATGCAATGGCTGATCAAGTAAAGCCGTTGCCACCAAGGGTCATGGGTACCAGCCCCACGAATAAACTTGCTGTCCAGCCAAGTGGCACAAATATTCTGACCGATAATAATACAGTCAAAAGTCCAATTCGAAATGTTGTGCCCAGCAATGGTATGGCTGCCATGAAGCATGGAGGCAATATGCCTTTGAAAACCTCACCATTGCCTTACTCAACTTCTGGAGGCACCAACCCCATAAAACTAAAGCGAGCACTTGCAAACGATGGAGAGGGAGATGCACCAGTAAGTTTTAAAATTTACCGTTTTTAGCAGAGCTAACAGGACATGCAGGCGTAGATTTTTTTTGCACGCTTGTGTAATTGAGATGTAGCAGCTGTAATGTAACTTTTTATGGAATTTGCTTAAACGACCATGAATTATAAAAGCTGAAGAACAGGCCCTGTTGAAGAATCACATTGGATCAGCTTGTTGTTATACTAATTGGAAATGATTTCATAAATTAGTATTCTGTAATAGTTCAACTTAGTGCATTTGGTCCAATAAACATAATTGTGTCTGAGCTTACATTTGTTTGTTGTTTGTTGAGTGACATTTATTACCTAACATAGTTAGATATATTTGAATAAAAATAGATACACAAGACATCCTAGTCCAAAGCTCACATTTCAGCGTCAGTTCTCACTGCAGTCTCTAGTCAATGTGTTCTCAGTTATACTTCTGTTGTTCAATGGATGCTGTGTGCTTAATCTTAGTTCTGCTCAGATCATGTGTTCTGTCTCTCTTGTTGGTTATTATTCAGAATAGCAAATGTAGTGCTCTATCACTGCCAAGTGTTAGTAGCTGGTATAAGTTCTTTTTCCCTCTCTCTGCAATCAATTTATTAAAAGGCGAGGTGAGCCAGGATTTTAAAAGTTTGCAGAAGTACTGTAAGCATAATTTTAAAATGTGCATGATTTCAAATTTTCTATCTATTTTTTGCTGCTGTGAACTTTTAAAGAAACCTGTTGCTGCATTTCAAGAGGTATCATTTGATCTTCAAATATGCTATTCTTCTATGCTAAAACTTATGAGCTTATCTTCCATTTAACGTCTTATGGTGGTGAAGTATTTTAGGCATTAGAAGCCCTACAGAGTAAGATCTGAGCTGTGACCCGTGAGCTTTATCTATCCCTCTATCACCAAGAATCCTGCCCTCAAAGCCCAAGGAACTTGGTCCTATTTCTGCTCATATTTCTTATTTGATTTTTTTTCCCCCGTTTACACTGTGGGCCTAGATGATTGGAAAGAAAAGGTTATAGCACAGCTGCCTCGTTGATAGATATTACATTGGGACACCAACATTTTTTAATGTTTGCGGACAATGATATGAAAATTAATGGAAAGATTGATATAAACCTTATGAGAATGAATTTCCTGCTTTCCGGTACTGAGCACACTGTGTGTATCTGGACCAGGTGTGCTTGAATTTCCTGCCCCTGTCGCCTGCGAAGTATAGGCTAGAAAACTAGAGCACAACTACAGTCCGAGGACCCCTAAGTCTGATGACCTGCTGGACAAAAAATTATACTTCAGAAGCAGTTAGATATAGTACTTGGGGCGAAGGGGATCAAAGGATATGGGGGGGGAAGGCGGGATTAGACTATTGAGTTGGATGGTCAGCCATGAATGGTTGAGCAGGCTCGAAGAGCCAAATAGCCTCTTCCTGCTCCTACTTGCTATGTTTACCTTGGAGATCTTTGTTAGCATGCCGCTGGTTTCCCTCAGATTCTCTGATTTGAGCAGTGTCCTCATGCAAAGCGCCTGTGTCAGTTTCAGGAGATATCCACACCCCATGGCTGCAGGAAAAGGTATTTAAGCATTAAGACTGACAATGCTACTTTGCGCTGACATTGTTACAACATTTCTAACCCTTTCCTGCGGCTGCTGCAGGGCTCTACTACCTGGAGAGACCCTGGAAATTCAGGTGCAATGTGAAAGGCCAAGAGTCTGGGGCTAAATTTTCTGGCGTCGGGATTCTCCATTTTTTTTTTACAAACAATTTTATTGAGGTATTTTTGGCATTGTAAACAGTAACCATATGCATTAGTGTGCAGATACCAATTACAAAAAACATAGTGCAAATAACAGTACCACTCTCGCAGATAGACCCACCTATTCTTCCCCCCTACTCTACACTATTCTACTCCCCCCCCTCCCCCCCCCCCCCCCCCCCCCCCCCTCCCAACCTGCTGACGATTAGTTCCCCGCGAAGAAGTCGATGGATGGTTGCCACCTCCGGGCGAACCCCGATAGTGATCCTCGTAAGGCGAACTTGATTTTTTTTCCAAGCCGAGAAAGCTTGCCATGTCCGACAGCCATACTTCGGTCTTTGGGGGCTTTGAGTCCCTGCAGGCCAAAAGTATCTGTCGCCGGGCTATCTGGGAAGCAAAGGCCACAACGTCGGCCTCTATCCCCTCCTGACACTCCAGAAAACGCCACCTCTGGACTCATCACCACCCTTGTTTTCAGTACCTAGGATATCCCTGCCAGTATTCCCTGAGTTTTGGACACGCCCAGAACTTGTGGACATGGTTCGCTGGACCTCCCCCACATCTAGCACACTTGTCCTCCAGCCCAAAGAATTTGATCATCCGGACCACCGTCATGTGGGCCCGGTGAACCACCTTGAACTGAATCAGACCGAGACTGGCACATGTTGCGGTTCCATTTACCCTCCTCAGAGCGTCTGCCCATAAGCCTCCCTCCAACTCCCCACCAAGCTCCTCCTCCCACTTAAGTTTCAGTTCCTCGGGCCCTGTGTCCTCCGCTCCCATAAGCTCCTTATAAATATCTGAGACTCTCCCCTCTCCTGCCTCACCCCTGGAAATTACCCTGTCCTGGATCCCCCTTGGTGGAAGGCGTGGAAAGGACGACACCTGTCTACGTATGAAATCCCGCACCTGCAAGTACCGAAAGTCATTCCCCCTCGCAGCCTGAACTTCTCCAGCGCCCTCAGCTGGTGCGAATCTCCCTTCCAGCAACAAGTCGCCCATCCTTCCCACCTCCGCCACGCTCGAAACCCGCCATCCATCTTCCCCGGGACAAATCGGTGGTTGTCACATATTGGGGACCAGCCCGACACTCCCACTTCCCCCGCATGCCTCCTCCATTGGCCCCAAAGCCGCCACCACTACAGGGCTGGTGGAGTACCTGGCCGGCGGAAACGGCAGGGGAGCCGTGACCAGGGCTGCCAAGCTGGTGCCCCTGCACGAAGCAAGGGACTCTCCATTTTGCCGGCAGCCCGGGAGTTTTCTGACGGCGTGGGGCTGCCCCACAATGGAAACCCCATTGACCAGCCAACGAAACAGAGAATCCCGACGATGTGCTGAACCAGAAATATGGTGCGATGGGATGGAGAAACCTGCCCCAGGTGCAGCTAGTTTTCATCTCTTTATTTTTCCTGAACTTTGTTTCTAGAGGACGGGCTTTCCCTGAGGACAAAAATAGGAAAAGCTGGCTGCTGTTTAGAATCATAGAATGCTTCAGTAGAGAAGGAGGCAATTCGCCCCATCATACCTATATTTGTCCTATTAAAGAACTATCTAGTTAATCCCAGCACCCCGCTCTTTCCTGATCGCCCTGTCAATCTTTTTGTCTTCAAGTATTTATCCAATTTTGCTTTGACTATTACTATTCACTGAAATTCCACCAATCTCTCAGGAGGTGCATTCCAGATCCCTGACTCTATTGTATGTACCTACATGTCCAAGAAAACTCAATTAGTCCTCTTAACCAAGTGATCATTCATGTGTAAAATAAAGAGTATTGAAAGGCTACACTTATGGTGACAATTGGCATCATGCCGAGGCCCAGTAGCTCACACTTCAGTTTTTCTACTTCTGACAGAATGAATGATCATAAACATAAGATGAAATGTATGAGATTTAGGGCACAGAACAGGCAAAACCTGTGAGCTGTGGAATGGACTCAGTGCAAGTTATTGAAACACACTATGTCAGCTTGTAAGAATAGGTTAGATCCATGTTGCCGGAAACAGGATAGGCACATGTGGTTAGGAAACTGTTTTTGTAGTGAATAAATATTAACACTGGCTAGCACATTGATTTCTGGCACCAGTAGATGGATTTCCCACTTGCAAATAGTTGGTTCCCCATCTTTCGAGCAAAGCAGCATCTCTTGCATCAGAAACTTCCCTTTATAGACAATTTGGTACTGTCCTTACAAATGATCAATTCCTTATGTATGAGTGGAGGGCCTGCCTTCAGCTACAAGGACAAAGCTTTGTACAATTTATCAGATTAAGTCCTTGACAGTCAGTTGACTGCTAAGTTCAAATTACAAGAAAGAAAGTTGATAATTAAACTAATCCGAACAAACCATCTAGAAATCAAAGTAAAAAATGAAAATACATATCTGGCCATCTGCACCCAAATTGTTGTCAGTAAATATGAGATGATGACTGCAAATCATGTTTGACAGGAAAATCAATGAGCAATTTAGTGGCAGTAAACATTTGTTGAGTGGTGTAATGCATTTTGGTATGCAGCTGGAGGATATGGTTGAGATTTGACCTTATTTTTAAGTCCAGTTTTTCTACCTATCATGGTAAGTTCACCGAAGCAAAGTGATTCAGCCGACTTGACAGATTTTGAAGATGAGATTTGTTAAAGGAAAATAAACATTACTATTCAGGACGATTTTGGCCACTTCCTCAGCTTATCCACACTGCCTGATCCTAAACCTTTGAAATAATTGTAATGACCACCAGGAAGACAGCCTTCAAAGTAAATAATTTTATTTCAAAAGAAGGAAGAGGTTTAAAAAGTAGGTAAGATTGATGGGGAAAGTTATTGCTCCAGTTTGAAGGAATGTATTAAGGTGTATATTGACTACAATAGGACAGTGTCCTCAAACAAACTTGCTGAAAAGTTTTCACGTGCATCCAAGAAATCAATAGCCTCTTGTAATGGATTTTAAGTCATAGTAATAGGCCATTCAAGTCAACAGTACCATTCAATCGGGTTGTGGTTGACCTGTACTTCAGCTGCATGTGGCTGTATACTTTGGCCTCACCAAAAGAAAATCTATCGATCTTGGGTGTTAAAATTTCAAATGACCCAGTATTTATAACTTTTGGGAACAGAGATTTAGATTTCCACTACCTTTACATAAAAAGTGCTGATTTCACTCCTAAATGCTCAGCCCCTTATTCTGCACACCAGAAGAAATAGCTTCTTTGTATCAGTACATTAAATCACTTCACCATTTTAAACACCTTGATTAATTCTCTCCTCAACCGTCTAAACTCAAGGGTACACAAGCTACCTTTATGCAACTTTTCCCGATAACCGTTTAAACTGTGATGGGAATCTGCATTATGCCCAAACCACAATACCCTTCCTGAAGTGTGTTACACTAAACTGAGTGCAGTATTTCAGCTGGAATCTGGCCAAGGCTCTGTGTATCTGAAGTATCAATTCCTTTTTTTTGAGATAAAGATTAACATTCCATTAGCCTTTTCGATTACATTCTGTACCTCACATTCTGTAATTATTAATGATTGATTGTCCATGGACACACAAATTCCTAGGAGTGCACATCACCAAAAATCTGTCCTGGTCGACCCAAGTCGGCGCTACCACCAAGAAAGCACAACAGCGCCTATACTTCCTCAGGAAACTAAGGAAATTCGGTATGTCCACACTGACTCTTACCAACTTTTACAGATGCACCATTGAAAGCACCTATCTGGTTGCATCACAGCCTGGTATGGAAACTGCTCGGCCTAATACCGCAAGAAACTTCAGAGAGTCATGAACACAGCCAATCCATCACACAAACCTGCCTCCCATCCATTGACTCTGCACCTCCTGCTGACTGGGGAAAGCGGGCATCATAATCAAAGACCCCTACCACCCGGCGTACTCACTCTTCCAACTTCTTCTATCGGGCAGGAGATACAAAAGTCTGAGAACACGCACAAACAGATTCAAAAACAGCTTTTTTTCCCGCTGTTACCAGATTCCTAAGCGACCCTCTTATGGACTGACCTGATTAATACTACACTCCTGTATGCTTCACCCGATGGCGGTGTCTATGTACTTACATTGTGGACCTTGTGTTGCCCTTTTATGCATTTTCTTTTTATTTTATTTTCATGTACTAAATGATCTGTTTGAGCTGCTCACAGAAAAATACTTTTCACTACCTCAGTACACGTGACAATGAACAAACCCAAATCAAAAATTCCTTTGGCGAGTTCCGAGCGTTTCACCATGAAGAAAAGGTTCTTGGAACTTGCATGCTGCAAATGTTACTTGCCACTTATCAGCTGAAGCGTGAATGTTGTCCAGCTTGCTGCTTGCGCCTGGACATCTTCGTTATAGAAGGATTTACAGTAACCAGTGGACTTCAGACCATATGCTGAAGGACAGGTCATTGATGAAGCGTCTGAAAATGGTTGGGTCTAGGACGCTACCATGAGGAAGTCCTTCAGTCATGTCCTGGGGCTGAGATGATTGGCCTTCAACATTCACAACCATCTTCCTTTGTGCTAGGTATGACTCCTCAACAAGTGGAGAATTTTTCCCTTGATTCCCATTAACATCAGTTTTACTGAGGCTCCTTGATGCCACATTCAGTTAAATGCTGCCTCATATCTTACCACTGGAATACAGCTCTTTCTAAGACTGAAATTAAGCCTGGAGCTGGGTGGTGCTTGTGTAACCCAAATAGAGCATCTGCGAACAGGTTGTTGGTAAGTAAGTGCCCTTTATAGCAGTCAACAACATTTTCAATTTTCCTGATGGCTGATGATGGGGTGTTAATTGAGCATACTGCGTTTGTCCTGCTTTTTATGGCAGGCCATACCTAGCAATTTTTCACTTTGCAGGGCAAATGGTGATGATGCAGCTTTGTTAGAGGTGCAGCTGGTTCTGAAGCACAAGCCTTCAGCATGACAGCCTGGATGTTGTTGGGGCCCATAGCCTTGGTTGTACCAGTGTTCTCTTCAGTTTCTTGATATGAAGTTAAATTGATGTTTTTCCTCAACAGTGTTGCCCAGAATTACACACAGGACTGAAGCTAAGTCCCTAACAATGCTTTAATATAACTTGCTTCATCCGTAATGGCTTGGAGTTTCCACTTGTCTTTGCCATCTGTGCAGACTGAACGGCATTCACCATTAATATAATTGAGGACCGGCAGTGCTGTCAGCCTCTGGGGAATCTGAGATGTCTGCATAGTGGTGCTACAGGGACAAATTTCTTTCTCTATAATTTGCAATTCTGGAGAGCTTCAGGAAATTATAGCTAATAAAGACTTCTAAAATATCTTTACCTATTTATTAGGTATGCTGGTTGTTAGACCCTGGAATTTTGTCCATAATAATATGTATTACTTTCGCCATTATCATTTTAAAAACATATATTTGCTCTTCATTACTTTCTCCCTATTGTTGTTTTGTACCTCCTTATCTATTTTTTTCTTGCATTTGTGTAAATCCTTTGTTTGTTTCTTTCAGTGTCTGTATGAATTGGTTGCAAAGGTACTGAAGGGCCAAGTGGAAAGTAGGCCCAGGCATCTTGCGAAAGCTAAATTGTCATCTGTGGCCTTAAAAGAGAAGTGAATCTCTTCTTGTACTGAAATTAGTTATTGCCTTTGAATGGTGTAATCATAGTTTGTTTCTTCCATGAATTAAAACTTATTTTAGACTCAGGCCTATGGAAGCACTCCCCTCAGCCCTGCCATTGTTTTCCTTTTCTTTTCTTCCCCCATCCCCAGGTTCAGATAAAGTAGTTCTGTATTTATGGTGGATAGAAAGCAGCAACCCCTTTGGAATACAGAGATTATGACACAAGTCATCACCCCACACCCCAGTTTGCTGATCCATCTTTTGCACTCTGTGCAGCAGATCAGAGGAAGTTGTGAAGTTAGGTTTCCAACGGTGTTTTAGAACAATGTTTCATGGGTTCAGAATGTAGCATTCTTCAGTTTATTCGTAGGATCTGAATGAGAAATCTAATCATCAACTGTCTTTCAATTCATGATAGTAATGAAGTAGAAACTAAGGGTTGCTAGTTCTGACTGGGTAGAAAGGATCCGATATTGGTGAGTGGTACCAAAACTGCCGAATACAGTGAGGGAAGTGCGAGTGGCAGATGTGGGAATTATTTTGTTCATTTTCATACTTGGGTTAATGATTGATTTAGTGAATTCCTCAGACAGCCTCCAGAGCATCTTTAACCAAAGGAGTTAGTTCCGTTCCTACAGTCTAAACTCCAAACTCTGTCTGTAGTACTGGCATTGATTAACTGAAACCGTTTCTATTATTTTCAAGGAGCCAAGCGGCAGACAAGACAATTACCAGGAAAATACTCAGAGGAAAAGTGATCTATTTTACCAGCCGAGTATTTCCATCATTTTCTGTTTGTTTCAGATTTTCAGCTTCCACAATATTTTGCTCTTGTGAACATTAAAGTGTTGGTCAAAATTACAGGGAGAAGATATCGGCATTATGCATCGGCAACACCTGCTTTAGTTTACCCAACTTAAGTTTTGTGCTTTACTAGAGTAATCCAGGTAGCGGATATCATACAATTGAAACACCTGGGATTCATGACATGGTCTTAACATATCAACTTCATGCTCTATCAAACAAATCGGCAAAAAACAGTGTTTGTATTTGCTTATTTTTTTTGATGTTACATTGCAGAGTTGGAAATTGTATTTTGCTCATAACTAGTACTGATAAAACACAGACAAAAGATTTGTAAATCTTTTGTAAAGTCTAAATGCAAATTGTATTCAGCTATTACAAACACAATTTCAATCCTGGTAACAATTTAACGCATGCATCATTGCTGTTATATACGCAGGCGCACAGAACAATTGAATAGTATTTAGTATTGCAAATAATACTTTGTTTTTGCCTGCAGGTGGAGTTGAGATCTACAGAGCCAAAGAAAAAGATTCAACATGTTACCTGGCCATAAGGTCTGACAGTCCTGTTATTACATTTTTCATTTACATCTTATGATGTAGCTGTTGGAAATGGCAGGCTGGAAAACCAACTGGGAATGAGGCACCCGTTAAACAATTAAAAGAAATCCATGATCCATTTGGTTCTGTAAAATAGACCAACCAGTGAAATAGCATCTTTCACTGAACAATTTTATACTACATGCGATTTGTATACTACTTGAGAACAGTGGATTTTTTGGATGTAGTTTCTTTCTGTTTGTGAATCAGACCAATTTCATTTTTGAATAGAAATAGGAATATCAGGTATAATGCATTGTTTTATGCACAATTTATACAAGTCCATATTTAACTGTATATATGTTTGGTCTAAATTTGGAACTCACTTTTTAAAATCAAAGATAGTTAAGGCTCATCAATTTGACTTTGTTAATTTTGCACTGTATTGTTCCATATAATCATGTCAATTTTCAAATTTAACTCATGATAGAACATAGGATACTTTAGTGTTGCAAACTAATGTTCCTGAATAAATTTATTGCAATTGATATTTCTGTTATGTCCGAATGGAAACTTGTGTTGTTCATTGTGCATCTGTCCTCAGCTTCTGGATTCATATCAAAACATGTAAACTAACAGTCGTCAATGCAAAAAATCAGAATTCTGTGAAAATTATCTCCAATTAAATAATGCCATAAGAGGATCACATATGAAAATAAGTTCCATTTATGATAGCATATGATTATTTCTTAGAAATGTTCTTAGAAATATTGATTTACTTTACAATACCATTGATGTTATACGATTCACACATGGAATGTAATATTTATAACAGTAATCTAATAAGCAACTCTGAGTACAGTGGTAGAAACAATCCTGGGGGCGGCACGGTGGTGCAGTGGTTAGCACTGCTGCCTCACGACGCCAAGAACTCGGGTTCGATCCCGGCCTGGGTCACTGTCCACGTGGAGTTTGCACATTCTCCCCGTGTCTGCATGGGTTTCATCCCCACAACACAAAGATGTGCACGGTAAGTGAATTGACCATATCTTTTTATTAAAAAAGTAAAATTATATAAACGCCCAAATGGTACAAACAGTAATTTTGTGTTGGAGAAACAGGGTACCCTCTCCTCAGTACCGACGTATGGGGAGGGGTTGGGGGGGGGGGGGTAGGGTAGGGTACCCTGATTATTAAAACAGTCCACAACACAATTGTACAAAAAACAAACGGTGCAAGCACTAAACTTTGCGCTGGAGAGACCAGATACCCTCGCCTCTGTACCAACAGAAGGGATAGAAAGGGGATCTGGTGGGGAGAGAGGGGAAAGGAGGTGGTGGGGAGGGCCCAATAGGACACTACCTGAACTATCTACAGAGGCAGAAAAACAAAAGAACCTTCAATTATGATGTGTCAGATTACAGGAGTCCCCCAGAGGGGGTGAGGGACGACACAGTATCAGGCACGAGTGAGCCCTGCACCCCACTGCAGAGATCCTCATGTGCAACCTCCGCTCCGGCACTGGGCAGCTGACAGCCTTCAGTCAGTTGCCCTCCGGGCCTGAATCCTCCACCACGCTGAGTGCGGCGGGTGACACCGGGCCCACCAACCAACCCAGGGCCTGCCTTGATCCCGACACCGGGATCATTGACAGGCGGGATCGCCAAAGGCTTCTCCCGGGCCCCTGGTCACCGGAAAGCCTCGTAAATAACTCCGGAAACAGGTCCGGGATGGTGGCAGAGGTGTCCGAAGGAAGCGGTTGGGACAGAGGGTATTCCAAACTATAACCTGCTAAGAAGCAGGGGGTTATTGTTGACCCCCTCCCCATAGAAATTGAACAAGTCCGGCTTGGTAAATTGTACTGGATGGAACGGGCCCTCGTGCATCCCGACCGACCCCGAAGCACCCTGCTCGGGGGACAGCGGCAGCTGCTGAGATTTCCTCACTATCCCCCCGCCGCTTTTCTTTCGGGGACTGGACGTGACATCTATGGAAAAGAACCTGGAGTGACGCCGTTTGCAGGGGAGAGGGTCACACACTGGGGAGACCGCTATCTCTGGAGGCCCCTCCAGGCTGACTCCTTGTCCCTCAATGCTTCTCTCCAGAATTGGTGGCTGGGACAGAGCACCCTCTGGTTTGAGGTCGTGCACCTCACTACCACCACCCACAGGAGCCTGCGCAGAAGTGTCGCTGGGTCCGGCATCCAATGGCGAAATTTCACCGGACTGAGGGTATTGCTGGGTGATGGTGGGGTGAGGCATAACGACTGCACCCGTGTCAGTAGCCAGGGGCACTGGGTCGGTCAGAAGGATCCAAACCTGACCGCTGGCATATCGCCCTGTTGGTCGTCTTCTCAGCCTATCGGCCACGCGACTGTCCCCTCACCGCCACGCCAGTAGACGTAGAGGGCCGGAGGCACCATCAGCGGCAGTGTTAGAGGTGGGGCAATTCTTTCTAATATGGTCCACATTCTTGCAGCCGTGGCACGCACACCACCCGAGGACCAGAAGATGCAGTATGTTTTTTCGCCAAAAGTGATCTCAAAAGCCCCTTCCAGGACCTCCTTCCAGGCCAGGCAAACAAAGACTTGGCGCCGGAAGGAGAAAATATGCTTGAGGGTGGGGTCTTTGAGGCCGAGCGGGAGCAGTATCAACCCGGACCATAACTCCCGCCAAATTGCCCCTGATTGGGAAAAAATAATTGGTACTTTATATTTATTTTTAAAAAATCAATTGTGAATATATTATGACAGGGGTACATTTTAGGTAAATAGCATATGTGATGTGTATTTTTAACATTTGTTGGATTATTGTGTGTGGCCATCAGAGTAATGGATATTAGTGCAATGTTAGGATATGAAATTGTTAGCAATTTTGGGTAACTAGCATTGGCATCGAACACTACACGGACAGGTATATTCCAGCTAGTTGTGGAGTCTTGGCTTTGCCTCAATAACCTGTCTCTCAACAATGTGCCTTTCCTTATAGAAACATATTTTAGTGTGATACTTCCAGTTCCCTCAATAACCATCCTTATGCCTTCAGAGATTGCCAATTAGTGACAGAATAGGTAAAAATTTAGTGAAAGGGCCTAAGAAGAGACTACCAAAGATTTGGTTTTATAAGAAAGTTGACAAACCAGAAAAAACTGGGTATCTTCATCTGAGCAATTTGGATTGGAATCAAATCCAGCTGCCAGAGGTGAAAAGTAATATGTATTTGTACCATAGTTGCAGTCATATATCTGTACACATATTACACAACTGTAATCTGTACACAACTTCATATAAGGCCAGGCAATATGATTGAAACTGTGATGCATTTGCTTTGTATTCCAATGCTATGATATGTGTGATTTAATTGGTAGTGTTGGGGCCTTTTAAATCTTGTGAGATCAGCTGTATAGCATCTTTCAGCTTTTAGTCTGTACAGAACTGGACCTCATCAGTTATCTGTCAGTAGGAGAAACTATCAGATCTAAAGTCATATTCCTGAGAAGAGAATTTTAAAATAAAATTATTTTTAACTATTATGTAAAAAAAAAAAGAATTTGGATTCATGTAGTGCCTTTCTTGACCATGCAAAGCGCTTTGCAGGCAATAAGGTGCTTTTTGAAGTGAAGTCGCTGTTGTAACATAGGAAACAAAGCAACAACCTTTCAGACTGTATGGTCCCATAAATATTTATGTGATAAATAACTAGATAATCTATTGCTGATGTTGTTGTTTGCAGATTCTCAGGCTCTTCTTCAAATTCTACATCTACTTGAAAAGGCAGATGAGACCTAGGTTTAATATAATCTTTGAAAGATAGTGCTGCATTCCCACAGTATTGCACTAAAGTGCCATTTTAGTTTATGTGCTCAAGTCTCCAGTGTGGAGCTTGAAACCACAGTCTCTGACTCAAGTGTGTGTTCTACTGTTGAACTATGGCAGACACCAAGAGTGGGCCATTTAGGTGTTGTCCTAGATGGGACCCCTGTGATGCTGCCTTGGAGGCCAGAGCACTGATGCTGTGATGGTGTAGGTGTATCCTGTTGACTGTTGGTACCAAGTAATCAAACAAGACCCAAACCTTTTGAGAATTACTTAAGGGAAGATATTCAAACATGGAGGCAACAGGGAGGAGAACCAAAAGGCCAGTGCCTAATGTTAGAGGGAGTGTGTTATGATAAGAGACTTGGGGCAACTTTCGCCTAACCCGTAATATATTTGGCTGGAATCTCCATCAGCAGGATCTTCCATTTTGCTGGCAGCGCACACAGGCCCACGGATTTCCCGATGGTGTGGGGGTGCCCACATTGGGAAACCCCATTGGCTGGCTGCCGGGACAAAGAATCCCGTTGCTGGTGGGGGCGTGCCCCACCAGAAAACAGGTGGAATGGGACAAAGTATCCCGCCCATTGTCCTTGCAGATTGTTATTCCTGTATCAGCCTCTTTTCCTCAACTACACAACTATTAGAATATGCACACAGATTTCATTAAGGAGAGGTTCAAGTTGCTATATATTAAATTGCATCTCCAGGCTTGTCAATAAAACCACAGCTATCTACCCTCTGCTTTCTGAATTAATTGTAATGCTATCATTGTGTACAAAGAAATGATCTGCCACTGATATTAAATTAAAATGCCTCTCAAAGTATGAGCTCCAGATTACCAAACTATAACATCTGTTATCTTTGGACTCCTCTTTATTGCTGTTACAGCAATTCTGTAAATCACTTGTTGTTTTGTTGGATATAACAGAAGTTTACAAGATATTGTTGCAGCTGTGAATAATTTTTGTATGAGTGGTAAAAGCGACAACTGAATAAATGTTTTTGAATCTTTCATTTCCCTCTGTTGTTTCCCCCTCAATATATAGGTAAATATAATTAGCACCAATCACATGTTCTTCATATTTGGGTGATTTAGAGCTGTGTTGGTACCGGTTATGTTCTGAATACATCATTTTGAAACAGGTCTATTTTAACAGATGATTTCTACACGTTTTCCTCAACTGGATAACACTTAGAAACGATTATTCTTTTAATTCCTTCTGGGCAATGCTATGAACTTTGTATAGCTGTTACTTTATTTTATAGGTGCTGCAACTGAAGAAGCTGTGTATGCTGAGTGAAGAAATGGCTCTTTTTGGCTAATCTCTTACATTGTAACCAAAATTTATATATCAGATGATTGTTATTATATACCAAGACCGCATTTCAGTTTTCAAAATCAAAATGTATTTTTTACAGTATGTTAAAAATGAAGTCCCCCATGTTTTGGGCACCAAAGGATGAATTTTAATGCAATGCTATATGTTGGACTAGCTCTTGATGTACTAAGGCATTGGGCAGTGGAGTGTTGGGACAATAGATTTGCATCTGATGTGAGCATTCTCCTTTCCGCTGGGCTTTCAAGCAGTTGTGAATTCCCATAGGAAAGGAAATCAATGCAAGTAATTCTCTGCCACTTGTAAGTTGTGGTAGTCGGTATTAGGGGTATTATGGTACCCAGATTGAGGCTGTAAGACCATTGGTGTGGGAGGTACCTGAGACAGCAAGATCATTGGTGAAGTCTGCCTGCTGGTTCCGCCCAGTAAGGTGGAGTATAAGAGTCTGTGTCTCCCCAGCTGCTCAATTCTGTACCTGCACTGTTGGGAGAAACATTTAGTCCAATAAAGCCTTCAATTGTATTCCAATTTCACTTCGAGAGTTATTGATCGTGCATCAATTTATTAGACTAGATTTTGAAGAATGGAGCTCCGTATCAAGCCGGAGTGTCTGCAACTTAGCCCCCACGCGGCAAACTCAGCGGCAACCTTCAAACACTGGCTGGCGTGCTTCAACGGGTACCTAAGGACGGCCACGACTACACCAGAAACTGCAAGTTCTCCACACGAGGGTGAGCCCAGAGATCTACACGCTCATTGAGGATGCGGACGATTTTGAGGCCGCGATGGCCCTGTTGAAAGGACACTGCATTCGCCCAGTAAACCAGGTTTGCGCCTGACATCTGCTAGCAACAAGGCAACAAATCCCAGGGGAACGCTAGACGAATTCTACTGCGCACTTCTGGTACTAGGTAAGAATTATGACTGTCCGCAAGTTTCAGCCAGCGACCACACAGAACTTTTAATCCGGGTCGCATTCGTTGCAGGTATGCTGTCCTCCCAAATCCGTCAGCGGCTACTAGAGAAAGAGACACTAGGCCTCAAGGAGGCACGAGCCCTTGCTAGCTCCCTGGATATGGCCTCCCGAAACGCTCGTGCGTACGTCCCCGACTGCACGGCAGCCCCTTGGACAGCGTGGAACCTGCCCGATGCATCCCCCATCCCTCCACAAGCTTGTGCCGCGCAGCTACCAGGCAACGCCGGGGGGGGCCGGCTGTTATTTTTGCGGGCAAGCCAAGCACCCCCGGCAGTGCTGCCCGACCCGCTCCTCTATTTGCAAAGGGTGCGGCAAAAAGGGCCATTTCGTGGCAGTTTGTTAGGCCGGGGTGGTCGCCGCCGTCCCCGGGGGCGAACCAGGGCCGCCACCATAAAACTCTCCACTGGCCACGTGCGGATCATTGGTGAAGCCTGCCTGCTGGTTCCGCCCAGTAAGGCAGAGTATAAGAGTCTGTGTCTCCCCAGCTGCTGTATTCTGTACCTGCGCGCTGGGGGAAACATCTAGTCCAATAAAGCCTTCAATTTTACTCCAATTTTGCTTTGAGAGTTATTGATTGTGCATCAATGTATTGGACTAGATTTTTCCCCAGCAGCGCAGGTACAGAATGCATGCACCGCCTCATGGAGTTTCCCCTTCCCCACTGCTCCAAGGCCCTGAAACGCTGCCTCGGACTTTTTTCATATTACACCCAGTGGGTCCCTAATTATGCGGACAAGGCCCACCCACTAATCCAATCCACGGTTTTCCCCCTGTCGGCAGGGGCCCGCCAGGCCTTCAGCCGCATAAAAGCAGACATCGCAAATGTCACGATGCATGCAATCGACGAATCCCTTCCATTCCAAGTCGAGAGCGACGTGTCCGACATTGCTCAGGCGGCCACCCTCAACCAAGCGGGCAGGCCCGTGGCCTTTTCACGCACCCTCCATGCTTCAGAAATCCGTCATTCCTCCGTTGAAAAAGAGGCCCAGGCCATAGTAGAAGCTGTGCGGCACTGGAGGCATTACCTGGCCAGCAGGATATTCACGCACCTCACTGACCAATGGTCGGTTGCTTTCATGTTCGATGATGCACGGCGGGGCAAGATAATGAACGATAAGATCTTACCGTGGAGGATCGAGCTCTCCACTTACAACTATGAGATTTTGTATCGTTCCGGGAAGCTAAACGAATCTCCTGATGCCCTATCCCGCGGCACATGTGCCGACGCATAAGTGGACCGACTCTGGGCCCTCCATGAGGACCTCTGCCACCCGGGGGTCACTCGATGCTTCCATTTTATCAAAACCCGCAACCTGCCTACTCCCATCGAGGAGGTCAGGACCGCCACCAGGAACTGCCAAATCTGCGCGGAGTGCAAGCCGCACTTCTACAGGCCAGAGAAAGCGCACCTGCTAAAGGCTTCCTGTCCCTTTGAACGCCTCAGTATGGACTTCAAAGGGCCCCTCCCATCCACTGACCGCAACTCGTACTTCCTGAACGTGATTGACGAGTACTCCTGGTTCCCGTTCGCCATCCCCTGCCCCGACATGACCGCAGCCACTGTCATAAAAGCCCTCCACAGTATCTTTACACTGTTCGGTTTACCCACCTACATGAAAATGAAAATCGCTTATTGTCACAAGTAGGCTTCAATTAAGTTACCGTGAAAAGCCCACAGCGATAGGGGGTCCTCCTTCATGAGCGATGAACTGCATCCGTTCCTGCTCAGCAAGGGCATTGCCTCGAGCAGGATGACCAGTTATAACCCCCGGGGAAACGTGCAGGTAGAGAGGGAGAACGGAACGGTCTGGAAGACCGTACTACTGGTCCTGCGGTCCAGAAATCTTCCAGTCTCCCGCTGGCAGGAGGTCCTCCCCGATGCACTCCACTCCATCCGATCATTGCTGTGTACCACGACAAACTAAACACCATGAATGTCTCCTTGTCTTCCCTAGGATGTCCTCCCCTGGGACCTTGCTCCCAAACTAGCTGGCAGCTCCTGGACCCATCCTGCTCTGCAAACACGTGCGGGTGCACAAGTCAGACCCATTGGTCGAGAGGGTCCACCTCCTTCATGCTAACCCTCAGTACGCCTACGTGGCGTACCCTGACGGCTGACAGGATACGGTCTCATTACCATTACGGGACTTGGCGCCCGCTGGATCCCCACCCACACCACCCCCCCCCCCACCTCCCCCACCCTCCCTCCCATCGGCGCACCCCATGGCTGCCCCCCTTCCTAGGTGGATCAATTCTCACACTGGTCCCATCTAGGGGTGATGAAGCTACCGAAGTCATGCTCTCAGAGTCACGGATGCCCGAGCCGGCGCCTGCATCACTGTTGAAACTGCGACGTTCACAGAGGATGACCAGGGCCCCCGATCGACTAACTGCTTCATTTTGATATGTACATGTAAATAAATACTGTGAAATAGTTGTGACATGTAACAAGGCAAAACACTGTACCACTGACGGGTACCACCATAATCTCAACCTCTACCACTGTATAACGCAAGACCACCACCCCCGCCGGACTCTCTTTTTTAACGGGGTGAATGTGGTATTCGGTATTAGGGGTATTACGGTACCCAGATTGAGGCTGTAAGACCATTGGTGTGGGAGGTACCTGAGACAGCAAGATCATTGGTGAAGCCTGCCTGCTGGTTCTGCACAGTAAGGCAGAGTATAAGAGTCTGTCTCCCCAGCTGCAGCATTCTGAAACTGCGCTGCTGGGGGAAACATCTAGTCCAATAAAGCCTTCAATTGTACTCCAATTTTGCTTCAAAGTTATTGATTGTGCATCACAAGTGCATCTTATTGTTGCCATTTACCACATGGTTCAGTAGAGGCTGGGATAAATCAAAAATGTAATTCAAACTTTTTGAACCAAAACATGTACAAATTTAAATATTAACAGTTTAACTGATCAAACAGGTCAACTGCTCATTTGAAATTTATAAATGTTGATTGCTACGCAAATTTAAGAAACAGAACTTCTAATTTTCAGCCTAACAGAATGCTAAGGTGGTATATTGCCAAATCCATCAACTGCAAAGCAGAGGCTGTTGTTGAAACTATAATGGTGGCTGTAGTTAGGCAAACAACTTGGGTACTGCATTTAACTCTGGCCACCAAAACATGAACGGCAAGCATCAGAGGCTGTGTAATGAGGCTGATTCCCTACCCTGAGTCGTAAGGATAAACTAGAACTCTTGAATTTTAAAAAAAGGAAGTGATATTGAATTTGTACAAGGCTTTGACTTGACTAAAGTTGGAGCAGTGCCACACGTGGTTCCTTACATTTCATTGCAGGAGGACTATTACAGCCATTGAATGGGTTCAGTGAGGGGTCACCAGACCTGTTTTATGAAAAAGCAAGACATAAAAGTGGGAATATTTCATTGGAATGAAGCAAATTAAGACAAAATCAAACTGACGATATTGAAAATGATTAACACTTTTGAGAGGGTATAAAGATTATTTCCAGTGGATGACAAATTGATAAGAAAGGGGACGACTCAAGATTATCACTAAAGCAACAAAAGAAAAAGCATTATTGCAACACCAGTTACTTATTTAAGTGGTTAATGTGGTGTAAAACGTACCATTATAAAAGAAAATTGGACAAGGATTTGGAAATGAAGAGCATAGAATATATGGAGGGTGGAGTTAGAAGTAGATAGCTTCAGTTGAAGGTCCAACATTGGCAGAGAAACTGGGCCGAGTGACCTATATTGTAATTTCTAGGAACTCTTTATTGCCTTGAAAGGTGAATGAGAGAAGCCTTTATTGAACTATGTAAAATAAGGTGGGGAATAGAAGGTAAATCTAGAGCATTTAATTGTTAAACCACAACTGTTAGATATATGACAGCTATCATTCAGCAAGAAACACAGTTATTAAGTCCCCAAATGGTCTTTTGGGTCAGAAATTAAGGAGAAAACTGGAATTTGGAATACCACAGGGATCAATACAGGATCGTTGCTGTTCTCCCTGTATTTAAATGACTTGGAATCAAGGAAAGGAATCACAGCTGCACTTGCAAATAATGTAATAATGGGGTGTGGTATTTGAAACAAAAGGTAGGTGGCAAACCAAGTGACACACATTGGGAAGATTGGCTCTCAAGTGGGAAACGCCCTCTAATAAGAAGAAATAAAGTACCAACCTCCAATCTATCCTCATAACTGAAATATCTCATCCCTGGAGCCATTCTTGTAAACCTCTTCTGTGCTCCCTCCATTGTGCTCACATCCTCCCTGTAGTGTGGCACCTCGGACTGTACACAATATTCCAGCTGCAATACAGTTTTATGGAATCATAGTATTTACAGTGCAGAAAGGGGCCATTCGGCCCATCAAGTCTGCACCTGTCTTTGAAAAGAGCACTCCACTTAGGCCTGTGCCTCCACCCTATCCCAGTTACCCCACCTAACATTTTTGGACACCAAGGAGCAATTTATCATGGCCGATCCACCTAACCTGCACATCTTTGGGCTGTGGGAGGAAACCGGAGGAAACCCACGCAGAAAAAGGGAGAGCGTGCAGACTCCACCCAGACAGTTATCTGAAGCTGGAATTGAACCCGGGTCCCTGGAGTTGTGGTTATAGTAACTTTCTACAGTAAGAAATGTCCCTAAGACTCCTGAACACAAAAGTAGGCTGGTCATTAACCATTTTGTTATAAAAACAAACAAGATACTATGCCTTGTGTTGTGGAAAACAAAGCTTTGTGATGACTTTATTTCCAAATTTCATTCGGATATTATAGAAATAAAATATTTTGTAAATAATTACGGATTATTATTGACCCAAGAGACTGCTGTAATACTCTGATTTCACCACTAGATGTCACATGAATTGCATATAAAATCGGCTTCAGCGAATGCGTTTACATGTTTTGACTTCCATTCAAAAGCCACAGAATTTCTGTCTAAATAACGTGAAAATGAAGGGTGTGTGCTGATTATATTGAATTCAAAAGTGAGTGATGGCAACTGATCTATATATATTTGGGAATTCCATGCAGATTATCAATTGCTGATGGTGCAAACAGCTGTGGGACAATTGAAGATGTGACAAAATAGATCTCTGCATCATTAGCATGCATGCAAAAGCTGGCTCAATTCTTCTAAATAACAGTCAAAAAGGGCAATGTAGAAATGATGACGAGGTGTCGACCAAAGATGGAACCGTGCAATACACAAGAGGTGTCTGAAGGTGCGAGATAAGTCTTTTGCGATAATGTAATGTCTACAATGCATCAGGTATGAATGGAAGCAGAAAGACGTGCCCTGAAGATGGACTGTAGAGACATTCAGAGAGACCAAGGAATTCGATGATGAGGATCGGTGAAGTATGATCAGGCACATTAGAAGTGACGACTGTTTCAATGCACTCCTGGCCAGCCTCCCATGATTTACCTTCCATAAACCTGAGGTCATCCAAAACTCTGCTGCCCATATCTTTACTCGCATCAAGTCCCCTTCAACCATCCTCCCTATACTCGCTGACTTACATTGACTCCCGGTCAGGGAGCGTCTTGAATTTAAAATTCTCAGTCTGATGTTCATATCCCCCCATGGCCTTATCCATTCTTATCTCTGTAATCTCCCTCCAGACCAACAACTCTCCAAGGTGCCTGCACTCCTGTAAATCAGGCCTTTTGAGCATCCTCAATTTGATTCTCTCCACCATTGGTGGCCATACCTTTAGTTGCCAGTGTCCTAAACTCTGTGGTTCCCTCCCTTAATCTCTACCCTGCTTTCCTCTTTTAATTCACTCCTTAAAACTTAACTCTTTCATCATCT
This sequence comes from Scyliorhinus canicula, assembly GCF_902713615.1. Taxonomy (NCBI): domain Eukaryota; kingdom Metazoa; phylum Chordata; class Chondrichthyes; order Carcharhiniformes; family Scyliorhinidae; genus Scyliorhinus; species Scyliorhinus canicula. Next base: position 68,956,735 of record NC_052159.1, on the reverse strand, counting down.
CCCGTAATAGAAATATAAAAAATAGGAGCAGGAGGAGGCCATTTGGCCCGTCAAACCTGCTCCACCATTTGTTATGATCATGATCCAACTCCATAGCCTGATCCCGCCTTTCCCCAATATTCTTTGATCCCCTTCGCCCCAAGTCCTATAACTGCTTCCTGAAATTTATTTTCATTTTATAAATTTTAGAGTACCCAATTCATTTTTTTCCAACTAAGGGGCAATTTAGCATGGCCAATCCACCTAGCCTGCACATCTTTGGGTTGTGGGGGGCAAAACCCACGCAAACACGGGGAGAATGTGCAAACTCCACCCGGACAGTGACCCAGAGCCGGGATCGAACCTAGGCAGCAATGCTAACCACTGCGCCACTGTGCCGCCCTCTGCTTCTTGAAATAATAACACTTTATGTGGCTTAATGTCAAATTTTGTTTTGTAGTGCTCTGAAATAGCTTGGGGCATTTTGTTACATTAAAAGTGCTTTATAAATGACAAAGCTTTGTTGTAGCGATTTTGCTGGGTGTGATTTTGATGTTCTAAGCTTTAAGAGGCAGTATAGTTGCAAGTCAATCATGACCTACTGATTTAGAAAAAGGTTTGAGATAGGGCAATAGTTAGAAAGGATGGAGATGTTGAGAGTTAGAGAAAAGTTTGTTCATGTCCAAAAATTGGCAGGCAAGTGTCAAAATATGCCTTTTAAGAGATAGCAGATGATATCACTCGAAGTGAAATGTGTCACATGATCCAGTCTTGGTTTCACTTTTGCTTTTGAGCAGAATGCACACACATCCATACATTTCTATCTATGTATATTCTTATGTACCATGTACCTAGACAAAATAAATAAACCTATGACATGTTTCCCCAAGCATTATGAGTGATTGGTGCCTTTATATCATTAAAACACCACAGCATTGTGGCAGTGATGGGATGCAGCTGACCTACTCTCCGAATTCAAAATGTTTGAACATTTAGGTGTATCTGAACCAGACAAGCAAGCCATTAAATTTGCCGAACAATTGGAAATGAAGATCTACACAGTAGACATGTCAGAATTAACAGCAGAAATGCTAATAGATCCCCAAACGATATGGACTACATTGGAAGACCGGTTCAGAATCAGATTAATGTTCCGTTATCATCAGCTGGAGATAAGGTCATTTCAACAACATTCTACAGAATTCAAATACCACTTCATCAGCAGACAAAGAGAAATGGGGACATACTGTGATTTTTTTTTTAAAATGCAGAACAAGCAGACAGAATTGTTGAGTTGGTGATTGCATCCACTTCAGTGGAAAAGTTGCAGAAAGATCTGCCAGACAAGCACAAAATGTAAAGCAACAAAGAGCAACACCAGGATGGACATATGTATGAAGGGTTCCTCACAGGTCAACAAAGCTTCACATCCTTAGTACAATCCCAATTTTGATGCACTATGGTACCTGGATCTAGCAAGACATGTGGAAGGTCATGGAATCATAGAATTTGAAGTGCAGAAGGAGGTCATTCGGCCCATCCAGTTTGCACCGGCCCTTGGAAAGAGCACCCTACTTAAGCCCACACCTCCATCCTATCCCCACACTTCCACCCTATCCCGTAACCCCAACTAACCTTTTTTCGACACTCAGGGAATTTAGCATAGCCAATCCACCTAACCTGCACATCTTTGGACTGTGGGAGGAAACCGGAGTACCCAGAGGAAACCCACGCCGACAAGGACAGAACGTGCAGACTCCGCACAGACAGTGGCCCAAGCCGGGAATCAAACCTGGGATTCTGGAGCTGTGATGCCACTGCGCTAACCACTGTACTACCGTTTTAAGGTGTGGTCTTCTGCATTGTTACACTCTCCGTTGATGCTATAACTGGACAGGAAGATCCAATGGAACCTTGGCTCAAAAGACCGGAATTCATTTTCAAATAAAACATGGAGGAACAGAGTTATAGAACTGCTCATTTGTTTTAACAACATGTCTTGATTGCTGTACAAACTGTTCAAAATTTCTTTCACACTCAATTCCCAGACTCTAGTTGAATGGCATCAAACCTTTGAGTTACCTTTGAAATCTGCTGTCCCACTTTGAATCTGGTTATTACAATTGTCTCTTTAACTCAATGTTTTGTTTACTCTTCCTTGAACTCTTCTTAATAACATCTTGGTCTCTGTTCTCTGAACTTCAGTCATCTTAACATTCATTCTGTCCCAATTCCCTGGTTATTTAGACTGTTTCTCGTTCTTTAGGAAGACTGTACCTTTGCAACTCCCTTGTCCTTATCCTACTTCTCCCAGCAGAGTTGAGAGATGTTCACTCGCCAGTGTCCTGTCCCCCAACTGCAAACAACTTCAGCTAAACTAAGAACAGAAAGCCTACCTTAAAAAGCCTCCAGTTGCAAGGCAATGACTGCTACTACTATTTATTCTTCATGCCACAACCCTCTCTAAGCACAATAGAATCACAGTTGAAATTGAACCCACCCATCACACAGCCAAGCACCTTTGTCGAGCATGAATGTAACTATAGTTTTACCCTTCCAGGCACAAAAGCATTAAATTAAACTCACCTAAAACTATACCTTATTTCTACTGTTTACCTTTACAAATATAAATCCCTTAAAATGACCATTGTTTTCCTAACATCTCCACTTTTGAAAGAAAGAACTCTTCAAAATTGGTGTTACATCCACTTGACACTAACTTAGCACCACAAATATCTAACAACATAATTTACTACATCATACAAGTACAGTTTTCTTAGTTCACAATTACACATCTCGTATTGTATAATTACAATTATTTAGCCAAAACAAAGACTGGGTGGGATTCTCCGTCTCACCAGCCAATGGGGTTTCCCATTGTGGGCAGCCCGACGCCGTCAGGAAATCCCCGGGCAGCCACCGCAATGTAGAATCCCAACTGCGGAGAATCCAGCCCAATAACTTCAGCAGCGTCATCAGAATCTATACATGGTAACATTATTATGCTCATGTCTTATGTTTCTTTTTCTTCTGATTTCCAGTTTTCAACTCCGAAAATACTGTTTCTTTTAGGTTTACAGTGCAGATGTTCTTTTTGTCCTTTGTAGACACAGCTCCATTCTCAAGCTTATTTTTCAAATTCACACGTGATAAATTCGCATTTTGATTTAACACCGTCAAAATGTCATTTTTGTGCCATTTCCTCTCGTCAAAATCTCTTTTAGCTGGAGCCTAACACCAGACTGTCGAGGCGGCAGGCCTGAATCCAGGACGCGGCATATAGAGGTGAAGTAGCACAATGGGAGGCTCCCGCTTAAGATGTTTTTTTAAGAAGTTTGAAGTCTGATCCGGGGGAAAAAAAAATTTTTTAATGATTGAAGTCAGAAAAATAATAAGTCATTAAAGAAGGCAAAAAGGACTGCGAGGAGCAGCTGTGTAGAAGGGAGGAAACGAGAGTTCACCATCGAGGGAGAGGGCCAGCAAAAGCATTGACAAGATGGAGGAGGCCGAACCGCATGTTGGGGCCGCAATGCTTATGGTGGAAAAGATGACTGAGGTGATGGCTGTGGCGCTGGAAAAGCACATGGAGGTGTTGAGGAAGAAGACGGCGGTCGCACTGAAATCATTGGTGGAGGAGGCAATCACCCCGGTGAGGGTAGCTGTGGCAAAGACATCGACCGAGTGAGACAACAAGGTGAAAAAATGAAGGAAGTGACAGAGGCCGTGTCACATCACAGTGACCAGCTCACCTCGATGTGGGCGAGCTGTGGAGGGTGGTGGAGGTCCACAGAGGACTCCGAGCAAAGCTCAAAGATTTGGAGAACTGCTCGAGGCGGCATAATCTGAGAATTGTGGGCTTGCCTGAAGGGGCAGAGGGCTCGAGGCCAACAGAGTACTTCGCTAAGATGATGACGGAGTTGATGGGAGAGGGTGAAGATCCCTCCCGGTATGAACTGGACCGAGCTCATCGGTCATTAAGGCCAAAACCCGAAGTAAATGAGCCACCAAGTGCAGTAATTATCTGCTTCAATAAATACCACATGAAGGAGAGGGTGTTAAGCTGGCCGAAGCAGAAGCGGGAGGTGCAGTGGGCTGGTGCTAGAATTTTTTTTTGAAAATTTAGAGGACACAATTATTATTCTTTTTCCAATTAAGAGGTAATTTAGCATGGCCAATCCACCTAATCTGAACATCTTTGGGTTGTGAAACCCACGCAGTCACGGGGAGAATGTGCAAATTCCACACAGGCGGGATTCAAACCCGGATCCTTAGCGCCATAGTACCAATCCTAACCACTGCACCATGTGCCGCCTTTGCTGGTGCTGGAGTTTGGATATACCAGGGCTTGACGGCAGAGTTGGCGAAGAGACGAGCGACGTTTGGCTCGGTAAAGGCGACACTGTACAATGGGTGTGATTTGGTATGATATCCCCAGCGAAGCTGAGGGTGATGTATAAGACCAAAGATTTTTATTTTGAAACGGTGGAGGCGGCTGAGGTGTTCATGAAGGCAGAAGGCTTGGGACAGAAGTGAGAAGTGGAGCTGGAAGAGAGATCGTGGACTGTGATTGGGGAACTGGAAAATGTATAAATGTTATAACTTTCTTTTCATTGACCTGTATTGAACTTACTTGAGTTCACATTGTTACAGAGTTTACGTTTTTGTTTGGTTTGATTGGCATATGTTATTTTGTTGAATTGTATGGGTTGGATTGTTTTTCATTTTCTTCTGGGATGGGTGGGAGGGGACGTTATGCTTTGGGAGGTGGTGGGCAGCACCCGCGCTAACTAACTGAAGTCAGCTAGTGAACGGAGGTGAGGTGAGAGGAGGACTGCGGACATTGGAGCCTGATTAACAGGTGTCAATGGGCCTACAAGGCGAGCAGGGGGGGGGGGGGGGGGGGGGGGGGTTGCGGGGGAGCATGGAGGGAAACAATACTGGGTGAGGTTTTTTCAAGGGGAAATGCAAGGGGGGATTCTGGAAGGGGGAGGGGGTTCGATGTTAATAATGGATAGGGGCAGGTCAGGCTCATGGGGCAGGGCTCGGTGCTAGGGTGATGGTGGACAAGAAGGGGGGGGGAGTGAGAGACCCCAGTTAGGATAGTCACGTGAAACGTGAGGGGGATTGGGATGTCAAGTCAAGAGGGCAAGGGTGTTTGCGTATCTTAAAAGTTTGAAGGCCGATGTAGCAATGCTGCAGGAGACTCACTTGAGGGTGAAGGACTAGGTGAGACTTAAAAAGGGCTGGGTTAGCCAGGTGTTTCAATTTGACGGAAGAGTTCGACAGGTAGCGGTAATGGTCAGCAAAAGGGTACAGTTCCAGATGGAGAAGGTGGTTGCTGATCAGGGGGGTAGATATGTGATTGTGACAGGGGCGCTGGAGGGTGGCTAGTGACGCTGGTATGTATATATGGTCCCAATTAGGATGATGTGGGATTCGCGGAGAAGGTGTGATCCCGTCGGCGGGGGGGGGGGGGGGCAAAGGCTTGGTTGGGCTAATGGTGGAACTGGGAGGGATGGATCTTTGGAGGTTTCTGCACCCGAGGGAACGGGAGTACTCGTTTTTCTCGGCGGTCCATAAGATATACTCGCGGATCGGTGTTTTTATGGTGGGAGAATGCTTTGCTGGCTGGGGTTAAGGGGTCGGAGTACTCGGCATTGCTATATCGGGGTGGAAATTAGATGTGGGACTGTTGGGGGACCGAGGGTTCTGTGACAAAATATAAAAAGTAATTGAGGAATATGTAAGTTTCAACTGTACGGGTGAGGTGTTGAACGCAGTTGTCTGGTGATCCTAAAGGCAGTGGTGAGGGCTGAGGTGATCATGTTTAAGGGTAGGGTGGACAAAGAGAAGAGGTTGAAGCATCAGAGGATAATAGATGAGATGCTGGAGGTAGATAGGAGTTATGCGAAGTTGGAAAAAAGGAACTACAGGCGAGCTTTGACAGACTATCTACCAGTAAGGCGGTGCGCCAATTGAGACGAGCAAGGGGTACAGTGTATGAGCATGGAGGGAAGGTGGAACGTTTGTTAGCGGGTCAGCTTCGGAGGGAGGTGGTGGTAAGGGAAATTGCCCAGGTGCAGGACAGGGCAGGGAAGTTGGCGGTGGCTCCGGATCAGATTAACAAGGTCTTTGAGGAATTCTATGAGTTGTACAGGTCAGAGCCACCTGGGAGAGACTGGGACAGGCAGTAATTTCTAGATGGGTTGGAGTACCCGAGGGTAGGGGAGGGGTACAGGGCTACATTAGAAGGGGTGCTAGTGAAGCAGGAGATAAAAGATGCGATTGGGAGGATGCAGTCGGGGAAGGTGGCAGGCCCGATGGGTTTCCGGTGAAATATTATAAAAAATTCAAGGATAAGCTGGCACCGCTGATGGTGGGGATAGAGAAGGGGGGTGTTTCCACAAACTTTGGGGCCGGCATCGATTTCCCTGTTGCTTAAAAAAGAAAGGATCGTGCGGGTCGTCTAGGCCCATATCACTTTTAAACATGAACGCAGAGGTATTGGCGAAGTTACTGGCAGGTAGCTGGAGGAGTGCCTCCCGAAGGTGATAGGTGAAGATTTGACGAGGTTTGTGAGAGGGAGGCAGCTTTTTTTGAACATTAGGAGGGTATTGAACGTGGTTATGTTACTGGCGGAGGGGGAGGAAACAGGTGGTTGTGGCATTGGATGCCGAGAAAGCTTTTGACTGGGTAGAATATGGGTACTTGATGGCAGTTCTGGAGGAGTTTAGGATTGGGCTGCGATTTGTGGACTGGGTAAAGTTATTGTATAAGGAGCCGAGGGCCAGTGTCCGCACAAATAGCATCAGCACAGGATACTTTTCTCTCAACCGTGGGTCTAGGCAGGGATGTCCTATGTCCCCCCTGCTTTTTGCACTCGCGATTGAGCCGTTGGCCATCGCATTAAAAGTTTGGGGTATGGAAAGGGATAGTGGGGGGGATGGGTATAACAGAAAGTGTCCTTATATGCAGATGACTTGTTATACGTGTCGGAACTGAGTGTGTCAATAGGGGGAATATTGGAGCTGCTTCGGGTCTTTCTCGGGATACAAATTAAATCTAGACAAGAGTGAGTATTTTGTGGTGTCTCGGTTGGGGTAGAGCTGGGGGGGGCTGCCATTCCTTAGGGAAGGGACTCACTTTAGATACCTGGGGGTACCTGGGGGTGCAGGTGCTCAGGATTGGGAGGTGCTCTGTAGGTACAACATTTCTAGTTTGGTGCGGAGGGTGAAAGCTGATCTGGCAAGGTGGGATGGTCTCCCTCTGTCACTGGCGGGTCGGGTACAGGCGGTTAAAATGAACGTGTTGCTGCGATTTCTGCTTATTTTTCAATGCCTGCCGATTTTCCTGCCAAAGGCATTTTTTTTAGAGAGATTCAAGGAATGATTATCTCGTTCATATGGGGAGGTAAGGTAGCCAGAGTTAGAAAGGTGCTACTACAGAGGGTAAGGCAGGCAGGGGGTTTGGGTCTTCCAAACTTGATGCATTATTACTGGGCAGCAAATGTGCATAAGGTATGTGGTGAATGTAACTCCGTAATTCACACTGTATTGTATATACATGACACCATGCATTTGTAAGCGCAGTTGCGTTGCCCGACCACTAGGGGGAGTAGCGCTGGGAATGCTTAGGAGTTTGTACAGGGCTCCACTCTTGGCTCCGCCCACGACTCCTTCCCCTGGACCCCTCAATGCTCAGAGCCAGTCATTCAGTTCATCGAGAGTTCAACGCGGAACAGGCTGGCTCTGTTGTAAGTAGATTAAAACCACTGTTCATATCTTAAAGCATGTGTCTAGTGAATTGATGGTTCCATCAATGTGCGGACCTGGATCAGAGGGGTTGATTCCCAATGGGTCAGAATGGAGGAGAGTTTGTGTAGGTGGTCGGGATTGAAGGCGCTAGCAACAGCACTGCACCCAATGGCCCCAGGGAAATACTCAGGGAGTCCGGTAATAATAGCTTCATTGAAAATCTGGAGGCAGTTTTGCCAACACTGGGTTGGGGGCAGGGTCAAGGGAAATGCCGATTCGGGGAACCACAGATTTGAGCCAGGGAAGTGGGATGGAAATTTTCGGAGATGGGAGGAGAAGGGGATTAAGACACTAAAAGATTTGTTTCTTGGGGGTTGGTTTGCAGGATTGAAGGAGCTGGAAACAAAGTATGGGCTGAAGCAGGGGGAAATATTTAGATACATGCAGGTTCGAGACTTTGCCAGGAAGGAGATACAATGCTTCCCTGGGGGAGCTGACTTCCATATTGCTGGAGGTGCTGACGACAGGGGGACAGGAGAAGTAGGTGGTGGGTTACGGGGCTATTTTGGAAGAGGAGAAGGCGCCGTTGCAGGGATCAAGGCAAAGTGGGAGGAAGAGTTGGGAGAGGGTATGGAGGAGGGGCTCTGGTGTGAGATGCTCCGGAGAGTGAACGCCTCTACCTCGTGCACGAGGTTGGGACTGATACAGCTGAAGGTGGTATATAGAGCACATCTCACAAGGGCGAGGATGAGCTGGGTCTTTAAGGAGGTAGAAGATGTGTGCGAACGTTGGGGGTGGGGATGGGGCACAAACCACGTTTATTTCCAAAGATGGAGAATTACTGAAAGGAGATTTCTAGGGTAATCTCTAAAGTGGTGCACGTGAAACTGGGCCCGGGCCCTCGGGAGGCCATATTCGGGGTGTCTGACCAGCCAGGGTTGGAAACTGGGGCGGAGGCATATGTCGTAGCCTTCACCTCGTTGATCGCCCGAAGGCGGATCCTGTCGGAATGGAGATCAACCTCTCCACCCTGTGCCCTGGCATGGGGGACCTGCTGGAATTCTTAACGCTTGAGAAGGTTATACTTATTCTTAACTCTTGAGAAAGAATAATTCCCACTGTAATAATTTAATTTACAAAATTACTTCTTAATTTAACTTGATACAAAGAGACAATAATATCCCTTATTGATTTGATTTGATTTTTTGTCACATGTACCGAAGTACATGAAAAGTATTTTTCTGCGACCGAGGAACGTACACAGTACGTACACAGTAGACACAAGAATAATCAACAGGGAACATTGGCAAATGGTACATTGACAAAACAGTGATTGGTTACATTTTCCTTCATAAAACGTCCTGAAATACAAATTGTACCATCATCAACCATCATTGATTTATCTGCTCCTCAACATTTTAATTTGTTTAAGGAAAAACTACTGCCTTTGAAACAAAACATCCAGACCCTTAAATAGCCTGATGTCCTTTGCCAGTAGTCAAATAATTCTCTGTACTCTATTGAGATCTATCCCCCTTTCTCATTGATTCTGAAAGAGCACATTTTACCTGTACCACTGCTAAAGTTTTTTTTTCTTTTTTTTAAATAAATTTAGAGTACCCAATTAATTTTTTCCAATTAAGGAGCAGTTTAGCATGGCCAATCCATACCCTGCACATCGTTGGGTTATGGGGGCGAAACCCACGCAAACATGGGGAGAATGTGGAAACTCCACACGGACAGTGACCCAGAGCCAGGATCAAACCTGGGACCTCGACGCCGTGAGGCAGCAATGCTAACCACTGCGCTACCATGCTGCCCCCTCACTGCTAAAGTTTTGGCAGCCAATACCTTTTCCGATGCTTCTTTTCATACTACCGCAGCTAGTCTTCCATTTAATTCCAACAATTTGACCGCATCTGTCGCAATTGGTTACAATTAAAACACTTAGACCTCCGAATGTCACTTCCACCCTCCCCTGCTGCTCCTGCCCCTTTGATGTGAGGTGAAATTTACTGACCATTCCCAAATGTTCCAACTCTCCCTTGACTATTTGTTTTATTTTCTCCTTTCCACTTCCTAACCTTTTCATGTTTAAAAGGATGACAGAAAAAAGATTTGGTTCTATGGACAAGTTCATAATGATCAGGTAGCTCTGCTGCCTGTCTAGAAGTGTTAACCCTTTGTTCCTCAACATGTATCCTAATAACCAAAGGAATTGAATCTTTAAATTCTTCGAACAGAATCACCTCTCTGAGGGCTTCGTATGTTCTCTCTATCTTTAACACCCAATCCAACAATCAAAATTATGTTGCATCACCCTCTCAAATTCAATATGGTTTGCCCAGGCTGTTTTCTTGCATTCCAAAATTTCAGCCTGTATGCCTCTGGACCCAACTTGTAGGCACTATGTATATCTTTCTTTACTATATCATAATCTACAGATACCTCTTCCAACAATGATGCATACACCTCACTAGCTCTCCCCACTGGTCTACTTTGTTAAAGTAATATCCAAATTTCTTTTGGCCATTTCATCTGTTTTCCAAAGAAATAAAAAATGTTTCCACACCATTCTCCTCAACCTTTGGAAGTGCTTGTACAAATTTAAGCATTTCCCCACAGAATCCATGTCTAGAGTGAATCCTTCCTCAATCTGCTCTAGTGTCTCTGCTTTAGTATCCACATTTTAGGATGAAATGTTCTCTCTTTCTCCCTTCCCTTTTCTGCTATAGCTAACGTCTCAATTTCCAATTTATTTTGAAAAGGTCTCTCTTTTTTTCCCTTTTTCTGCATTTCAAGCTACCTCAATTCTATTCCATTTTCTCTTTCCTGAATTTAAAATTTCTTTATTTCCATTTCTCTTTGTAACTTGATTTTAGCCATATCAACTGCCTCAGCTTTGGAGAACTTGATCTTTCAGGCAACCCTTGCAATTTCAAATGTTTCAGTATGCTTTCAATAATGTCAGCTCTCCTTGTCCCTGCAGATAAACCTAATTCCAGTTTATTTGCCAATTCAGTTAACCGACTCTTGGATACTTTCTGTAAACCAGTCAGGTTACATCTTCCATCTTAGCAATAGTCTTAGCAATTTCCAAAGCCATTTTGGATTCAAACCTGTACAATACACCTCACAATAACTCAAATTATTTTGTCCAGTACCTCAGTTCCACACTTACCCTTTTTTAAGGATTCACAGATCTCACCATTTAACAATAAATCCCAGAACAAGTTTTACTATTCAGCATCCAGTAACTTGCTTGCCACATTTCAACATATCCCAACAAATTGTTACTCATCAGCATCCAATAATCCTTTCTCCACATTTTGAAATCCCACAAGAGCCCCCAATTGTGTTACGATCCAGTTGATAACTGGACGGGATGACCCCAGAATGGAACCCTGGCTCAAAAGATGATAACTTTTACTTTTTTAAAAATAAAATATGGAGTAACAGAGTCACAGGGCCACTAATTCATTTTAACAAGAACAAAACATTTATTAAATATGAAAAAAATTGAATTATGATGCGATACGCCTTTACTCACCTCCTTAGCTTAACAATGAGCATGGATTACAAAGGACATCCTAAGCTACAATGGCGTAATTGACACACACATTCCCTTTAAGTTCATCCTCCGAAAGAGCACCCTAGCCAGGCCCACTCCGCTGCCCTATCTCCATAACTCCACCCAACCTTTGGACACCAAGGGGCAATTTAACATCGCCAATCCACCTAACCTGCATATTTTTGGATTATGAGAGGAAACTGGAGCACCTGGGGGAAACCCAGGCAGACACGGGGAGAAAGTAAAAGTGCCACACAGTCACCTGCGATACCAATGGAACTCAGGTTCTTGGCGTTGTGAGGCAACAATGCTGACCACTATTCCACAAGATGACTGTGGTCAAATACACACACTTCCCTCTGAACCCATGTTAGTGTCTATGGATTTCTCCTCAGAGTACCCCCAAAAGATTGTCACATGAGTTTCTAAACTCCACTCCCAAAATTGCACCTTAAAATCTTCTCTCACAATAATACTTTCCCTTCATGATTTACGTTCTGAAATCCAGTCCAGGTCTTCCAAATTACACTACCAAAACAAAGCTTCCGCTCCACTTTTAATAGTAAATCCAGTCCAGGTTTTATATCAAATCCCTTGAGGATTTCTTTCTCTTGACTGCTGTACAAAATTTTCATAGTTGCTTTAACTCTCAATTCCCAGATCCAGTAAAATGGCATTGAATGTTTGATTTACCTCTGAAGTTTGCTATTCCACTTTTAATTCTAATTACTGAAATTGTCTCTTTAACTCAGAACGTTTAGTTTCTGTTCCTTGAATTCTCCTGAACAATACCTTCATCTCTGTTCTCTTACCTCCAGTTGTCTTAAGACACTTTTTCCATCTCATTTCCCTGTTTATTCGGACTGTAACTTATTCCGTAAGGGAACTTGCATCTTGTGTCAATTTTTTCCTGGCAGAGTTGCAAAATGTCCTATCCTCAACTGCAAACAACTTCAGCTAAACTAAGAACAGAAAGCCTTCCTACTTTAAAAGACCTCCAGTTACTAAGCAATGACTGCTACTACTACTTATTATTCACACCTTAACCCTCTCTAAGCACAATAGAATCACAGTTGGTATTGAAACCACCCTCCCACACATAACCCACTCAAGCTCCTTTGTCCAGCATGAATCTAACTATAGGTTTTACCCTTCAGGGCATAGAATAATTCAATTAAACCTACTCAGATCTGTGCCTTATTTCGAATGTTTACCAATGTAAATATAAATCTCTTAAAATTACTGTTGTTGGGGCATCATTGTGGCGCAGTTGTTAGAACTGCTGCCTCATAGCGCTGAAGACCCAGGTTGGATCCTGGCCCCAGGTCCCTGTCTGTGTAGAGTTTGCACATTCTCCCCGTGGCTGCGTGGGTCTCACCCCACAATCCAAGATGTGCAGGATAGGTGGATTGGCCACACTAAATTGCCCCTTAATTGGAAAAAATAATTGGGTACTCTTAAAAAAAAAACTCACATTGTTTTCTGAACAGAATGCACAAAGGAAATGCCCAGCTTTCCATCAATACTGCAAGGTATGTGGCAGAAAAGGTCATTAGCTGCAACAGGGCACTAGAGCAAAGGTTGATGCAGGTACAAAGAGCCATGCTCTGATCCAAACAGGGCGTCTTTAACGAGTACCTTTTAACAATAAGAATAACCATCTGGTCAGTGTCCCATAAGACTATGAGGTCATTGACAAAGCAGAAAATTATGGTGATGTGCACAATGTGACAAGGAGTCGTGAACACATACTTCACACTATCAATCTCATGGAAAACATGAATACTGTCATATCATCTGAAGTGTTTGCCAAGATTCAAACCCCAAGAAAGGTGGCAACAAAGCTTTTGGCCAAGATTTATACGGGGCAAATGTCAACATACTACCCCACCGAATTCTAAAAGACATGTAACCATGGATATGGAAGGCCATGGTGAAACCTACTGCTGTTAAACTTTCAGCCTGCAAAGGTCAATCAATTCCATGTACAAGACCTGTAGTCCTAGAGTGCAGGTATACTCAATCCTGATTGTCACAGACTTTCTACATCATGGAAATAAAAGGCCTGGTGATCGCTGGTCTACGGGTATGCTGCAATCTCACACAAGTGGCAATCCATTAGACTTTGCATGGCAGTTCCATTTGAGAAACAGCTCCTTTTAACTCAGTTCATCACCTAACATTGAAATATCCAGAACGTTGCAATGAAATTGATAATTTCAAGGGAGCTACAACATTGCACTTACAGGAGAATGTGAGTTTGTCAATTGATCTTGTACATTGTGCGCAGCACAAATGTCAGCAGCCAAAGGAAGAAACAGCAAAACATTCCACACTACAGAAACAGTAGAAAACTGTCAATGAAGAATGGTCCGATTTTATTTAGCATGCCCACGACACCACAACCCATTTTGGCCTTATTGGGATGAGCTAGGCATCTCCCGGGGATTCATTTTTAAAGACTGGGAGGTCATAATATCTGAATCTTTGCGAACTGATATTCTTCAACAACTTCATCACTCAGACATGGGCATCGATTGTATGAGAAGACTCTTAAGAGTGACAGTCAATGGCTGGGTATAAACAATAACATTGAAGTCATCATCAAGAAGTTTGAGACATGTCAAGAGCAATTCCCAAGACAGCACAAAACACCACTGATTCCACATGAATTTCTTACCCATCCTTGGTCCAAAATTGAATCTGACCTCTTTCATGTCCATGGCACTGATTTAATTATCATCGCAACTATTTTACTAAGCACTTCATTACTCATCAATTGCATAACTGTTGTGAAGACTTGTTCACATGCAAGTCCTAATACATGGATTTCAGTGTGCATTTCCCAGGAAGTTTAAACTTCCGATGGACAACTTCCCTACTCCCAACCCTCAACAAATGTCTCTGACACTGAGCTAAAGCCTGAAACTCGAGAGGAATCTGTGGTACTTACCTTAACAGTTACTCATGTTAAGTAATGGGTTAAGAGACATTGCAATTAGTTGTCTCATTTATGTTAAGTGTTCAATGATTGTCTCATTTATGTTAAGTGTTCAATGATTGACATTGATATGTAAAGGGGCTTCAGGTGGACTCTGGAGCTTGTGATGATCTGTAGAGTTCTGTGCAGAGTGAGTTTGAACTATTAAAGGTGTGTTGGTGCAAAAGGAGCTGAACTCTTGCCTCTTCATACCACAGCATCTAGTACATATTAACAATGGTAGCAGAGGATGGTTTTATCATTTTTCTTTTGGGGAACAATGGTAAATGTTGTCCTCTTGTGTGGGAAACAAAGAAAATAAGGACAGTGGTCAAAAGCACTTTGGCCGCTGAGACATTAAGCTTAGTGGAAGCAGTGGATATGGCCTTTTATATAAGTCAGATATTTACAGAAATTTTGGGATTAGAGGATTTAGGTAATATACCTATTGACTGCCACATTGACAATAAATCTCTGTGGGAAAATGTGCACTCTACAAAAAGTGTCAGTGAAAAGAGGTTACGGATAGACATCGCAAGTTTAAAGCAGATGTTGGACAGAGGGGAAATAACAAAAATTAAATGGGTTGACAGTAGCTATCAACTGTCAGACTGTTTCATGAAAAGTGGGGCTAGTTCACAGAAACTTTTAGATATCGTGAATGAAGGGTGCCTGTTTCTGTGAATGTTTTTTTCTACAAAAAGGGGTAATCACGTGTGTTTTAGTTTCTTGAAATTTTAGTTTCTTGAAATTTTGTTTTTACCTAATTGTTTTTTTTTTCTCCAAGGAAGTGAAGACTGTTAAGTAATGGGTTAAGAGACATTGCAATTAGTTGTCTAATTTATGTTAAGTGTTCAATGATTGTCTCATTTATGTTAAGTGTTCAATGATTGACACTGATATGTAAAGGGGCTTCAGGTGGACTCTGGAGCTTGTGATGATCTGTAGAGTTCTGTGCAGAGTGAGTTTGAACCATTAAAGGTGTGTTGGTGAAAAAGGAGCTGAACTCTTGCCTCTTCATACAACAGCATCTAGTACATATTAACAACCCAGGTTATGTTAGACAGATTAAATTCTGGTCTTATGCCAGGATAGTTTCACAACTGATGCCCTCACCTGATCACTACCTGACCACTCAACTGGACCACCCCCACCTGACCTTACCACCCACATGACTCCACCCGAATACCCCACCAATGGGCCTCTGACGAACGGCTACTCCCCCAATCCAACCTGACTACTCCCCGATCCAACTCAATTACTCCCCGACTTGACTACTGCCTGATTGGATGCAACTATCCCCCACCCTACAAGCAACTGACTACCCTCTCATCCACCCAGCTCCCTCACTATATCACCCAGTGACCCATCCACTCACCTCACCCACACTTACCTAGCCATGCACCAGCCTCACTTAACTACCAACTCACATACCTACCCACCTATGCACTTGCCCACCTACTCACCCACCCTCTCACCCACTGACCCACTTGATCCTCTCACTACTGATCCACTCACCCACCTAGCAATTCACTCACCACCTAGTCATTCACTCACACATTCACTTATTCAGTCATTGACATTCATTAAAGGACTGGACTTTTAAAGTTATCAGAGAGAATACACACAACTAGTGTTGCAAAAAGGGGGGATGAGCTGTCTCCCCTCGCCTTCGCTTCAACAAAGTTCCCTGGAGGATCCTGTGATGCCCATTCCTTTGACACCAGGATCAGAAGATCCCAGAAGAAATGAAATGAAATTAAATGTGCTATCTTATCATTTTGGGGGAATCTTGGTATGAGCATATTGCCACTGCTTGGAAGATTCAAGCTCATGTTTCTTCTGGGTTTTTTTTCCATAGGATGTGGCCGCTACTGGTTAGGCCAGCATTTATGGCTCATCCATAATTGCCCTTGCGAAGGTGGTGGTGAACTGCCACCTTGAACATTGCAGTCCATGTGGTGCCGGCACACCCACAGTGCTGTTAGGGAGAGAGTTCCAGGATTTTGACCAGTGACCATTAGAAACTGCCACTGCTATACCATGTTATCAGTATCAGAACGGAACTGGAGTTTACAGGTTCTCTCTCTGGGGCATATCCTTGTACCCAATCAGTTGTCTTATTTCTACCTTTTTCAATAAAACCAAGGAATTCCTGGAAATAGTGAAAACCTGACATGTTCAGGTCTCCTTGAGGGTTTTGCTGATCCCCCTTCAGAGGTTTGCTAGGAGACCTATAGAATTGCTGTGGAATTTCAGGATCATTGCCAATATCTGCTGCTATTATTTGACAATGCAGACAGTCTGCTTTGCTATAGATATCTCTATAATTTTTTGTCAACAATGAAATAGTTGTATCTCCTCCCCAACACCGGCCTATCCCTTATCCCACCCCCTGGAGAATTTTGTCTTGCATTTAGCTCAAGGACACCTCAGTGTTGTGAATTATTCTTTCCATTCTGTGTTCAGAGCCAGTATAACTTGCAGGGTGAGGATGAGTGGGAATTATTTAAAGGATGAAATTCTCACAACAATCTGTCTTGGTAAAACATACTTCCCATTCTCAGACATCTCTGTGACCTTCTTTATGTGATATAATTTTTTTGTCAATTAGTTTTGAACCATTGACTCTTTCCCTATGCAGCACCAGTACAGTAAACCCACTGAAAGCTTTAGTTGCAGCTTTAAGGGAAACAACTTTAAGCAATTCATATTTTCACATCACAACCAATGTCGAACCTGTCGACAGATTTTATATGACCTTTCTCATCAGAAAAACACATTAAAACATTATAACCAGTAAATTGAAATACTTTACATCGCTAAATTCCTATTTTGGTAACTGAAATAACATTTGACATAAAGTCAATTTATAAATAAAAATGAAGCATTTTAGAAAAGCGAACCACAGGAGAGGGGATGGGAGAGCAGAAAGAGGGGAGGGGGGGAAAGAGTGAAGAGACCGGGAAATGCTTGCTTGCTTGCTTGCTGCCTCTCCTCCTTTCTGCTTTTCCTGATCCCCAACCTTCGCGTTCGCTGCCAATCCTGCTCGCTGAAACTCTGGCTCCCTCACATCCTGCTCCCTGACCCTCTGTCTTATTACCCCTCCCTCTGGCTCAACATCCCATTCCCCACTTCTCTCTCCTGGATCATCACTGTGAGTGAGTGCTTTGGAGATGAGTGGCAAGAAGCAGGGAGTTAGGAGAGTCAACGAGAAGAAGGATTGGCAATAAGAAGGGTTGGAAGTGACCAAGAGAGTCAAAGAGCAGGAGATGCTGATCCAGAGAACCAGCCAGAGAGAGGATCAGGGAGCAGGAGAGGTCACGAGAGCCAGAGGGTCGACAGTGACTGGGAGGATTAGGGAGTGGGACAGCTGGACCACTCTAAAATGGCACCAATTGGGTCACACACCTTAGTCAGACCTGGTGCAAAGTGACTTCGCACAAAGTCCTGATGAAAAACATGCATCTGGACCCATTAACAGATCAATGTTAAATTGGCGTGACTTAAAATGTGGTAACTTGAAAAGTGACTTATTGGGCCGGATTCTCCATTGGCGGATGCCGGAATCGGGAAACATGATTGGGTGGAGAATCGCTCATCAGCCAATAATCGTTGGCTGGCCCCAGGCGCCAAACGGAATGCATGTTGCGTGGCCCTGAAAATTGTACAGTAAACGTTGTTTGCTGTGGGGAGGGGTGGGGGGGGGGGGGGGGGGGGGGGAGACTGGGGAGGTAGATATACATTTGGGTGCCGGAGAAACAATTACAGTGGGAAATACTCAAATGGGTCTGGTGTTGGTGTTGTCACTTGCTTTTCCCAGACGGATTTCGCTGCCGTTGTCGTCTTGCGCTCACCTCCGCTTCAGCCGTTTGTCCCGTCTATCGCCTAGATTCTCCTTGCTCTCTGTTCCTGTAGATGCCAAGTTTGTTTTCATTTCCCATGCCCTCCTTCCGGCTATCATTTCTGTGCCCCCCCCCCCCCCCCCAACCTCCCTGGTTCTCCTCTGTTGTTCCCGGTCTCTTCACTCTTTCCCCCCCTCCCCTCTTTCTGCTCCCCCACCCCCTCTCCTGTGGTTCGCTTTTCTAAAATGCTGGTTCAGTCGGCAGCTAGGAAGGCAAATGGAATGTTGGTGTTCATGTCGACAGGGCTAGAATACAAGACCAGGGATGCATTTCTGAGGCTGTATAGGGCTCTGATAAGACCCCATTTACAGTATTGTGAACAGTTTGGGGCCCCGTATCTAAGGAAGAATGTGCTGGCCTTGGAAAGAGTCCAAAAGAGGTTCACAAGAATGATCCCTGGGATGAAGAGCTTGTTGTATGAGGAACGGTTGAGGACTCTGGGTCTGTACTCATTGGAGTTGAGAAGGATGAGGGGGGGATCTTATTGAAACTTACAGGATACTGCGAGATCTGGATAAATTGGACGTGGAGAGGATGTTTCTACTTGTAGGAAAAACTAGAACCAGAGGACACCATCTCAGACTAAAGGGACGATCCTTTAGAACAGAGATGAAGAGGAATTTCTTCAGCCAGAGGTTGGTGAATCTGTGGAACTCTGCTGCAGGAGGCTGTGAAGGTCAAATCACTGAGTGTCTTTAAGACAGAGATAGATAGGTTCTTGATTAATAATACCGAGAATATCAATCATCCAGTCTCATAACGTCATGCAGTCCCATGGGCAGCATGGTAGCATAGTGGGTAGCACAGTTGCTTCACAGCTTGAGGGTCTCAGGTTTGATTCCCGGCTTGGGTCACTGTCTGTGTGGAGTCTACACATTCTCCCCGTGTTTGTGTGGGTTTCCTCCGGGTGCTCCGGTTTCCTCCCACAGTCCAAAGATGTGCAGGTTAGGTGGATTGGCTATGCTAAATTGTCCTTAGAGTCCAAAAAAGGTTAGGTGGGGTTACGGGAGTAGGGTAGAGGTGTGGGGATAGGGTGGAGGAATGGGCTTAGGTAGGGTGCTCTTTCCAAGGGCCAGTGCAGACTCGATGGGCCGAATGGCCTCCTTCTGCACTGTAAATTCTATGATTCTATGATAAGTGTCCCATGACCTGCTTAAGGTTTCATTAGTGTCCCAGGACCGGCTTAACCCCAGGTTATGACAACACTAGTTAATCCTGCTCTGTTTTTAATAAGTATTAAAGTGCAATTATTAACATTTCCTAAGTTACTGTCTCCTGTTGCTATACGGTTAAAGTCTTAAATGAATACAACTGGAATTTAAGTTCAAATAATACCTAGAACTTACAACTACATTGATATGCATTTATGCTTCAGGCTCAACTGTAAATTTCTGACTCCAAGATAGGGGATCTCTGCTGCTGCCTGATCTAGTGACTTTGAGGGCATATTGAATCCCTACAGTGCAGAAGGATGCCATTTGGCCCATCAAATCGACATAGACCCTCTGAACGAGCACCCTACTAAGGTCCACTCCTCCACCCTAACCCTATCACCCCACCTAACCTTTTGGACGCTACGGGAAATTTAGCATGACCAATCCACCTAAACTGCGCATCTTTGGACTGTGGGAGGAAACCCACACAGACACAGGTAGAACGTACAAACTCCACACAGACAGGCACCCGAGGCAGAAATTGAACCCGAGTCACTGGCGCTGTGAGGCGGCAGTGCTAACCACTCTGCCACCCGTGCCGCCCCAAATAAAATCTCTGCTTAAATCATGGACTGGAAGATTGAAATCTTTGCTGGCACAACCTTAAATTTGTTCTGTTCAGCCATGCTCATAAACAGCACTTTCAAAAATCAAACAGACCTTCGATATTCAACCATAATTTTTCTTATGGGATAGTGCCAAGACAAATGGCAGCCTAAATTTGTAATTGCACAAAAAAAGAGTGCAAAATAGTTAGCATGTTCCAATATCAAATTGTTTTAATGGCTTGGAGGCCAAACTAAATTGGTCCCTGTTCCTGTTTAGCACGATAAAAGTGAACACACATCTCGCAACTTTATTGATAACTAATCTAACAAGTAGGTGATAAGTTAAATGTCACTAGCATCAATTGAAACCAGCCAACTCCTCTTAAAGGAGAAGTGCACCGTGACTCCAAATAATTTCATTCTGAATACAGCAAGAATGGCTGGCAGAACAGATGTTGGGAAGGCACACTGTTTTTCACATGCACTTTTGAAGGTGCTGGTGAAAGAGTTCAACAGGTAGAGGAATCTCAACTGTCCATCTTGTAGCAAGAAAGTACTCTGGATAGCTACATGACAGCAAAGGTGTCTGAGCAGGTCAGTGCCAGAGGCATTGCTCCAAGGACCTAGACTGCTGAACCCTTTATATAACTGTATCCTCATTGCTCACAGTCCTCATCATCATTTGCCTGGACTCCTTCACCTTTCACATACTAACAACACTATCCTACTCTGACATGCTCATCCTCAAAACTTTTCACAGGCAAAAGGGTAGAGATAATCATCTGAAGTTAGAACATAGAACATAGAACAATACAGCACATAACAGGCCCTTCGGCCCTCAATGTTGTGCCGAGCCATGATCACCCTACTCAAACCCACATATCCACCCTATACCCGTAACCCAACAACCCCCCCCCCCCCCCTTAACCTTACATTTTTTTTTTTAGGACACTACGGGCAATTTAACATGGCCAATCCACCTAACCCGCACATCTTTGGACTGTGGGAGGAAACCGGAGCACCCGGAGGAAACCCACGCACACAGGGGGAGGATGTGCAGACTCCACACAGCCGGGAATCGAACCTGGGACCCTGGAGCTGTGAAGCATTTATGCTAACCACCATGCTACCCTGCTGCCCCAAAGTTGTTGAATATTTCTACATCCAGCCATGAGCCTGTAGCTATGCACAGTCAATGGCAAACAGGAAGCTGTTATGTCAATCACTTTCACTTGAGGTGCCTTTGGAAACTTCTAATGGTAGGACAAAATGTCAGACACTGAGGTGCTCACGTGAGCTGTCATGCCAAGCATCCTTACCATACTGAGACAGTCACAGCTGAGTTGGACGGATCCTGTAGCCAGAATTCCTGAAACTCATTTGTCAAAGCAAATTTTCTGCGGAGAGCTTGGGTCTATGGTGTACTCTCATGGCGGTCAAAGGAAGCACTATGAGGACGTTCTGAAGGCTTCACTTAGCAGTTTTGATATCAGCTTCAAGCTCTGGGAGAAGCTCGCTCAGGAATCTGTAACCAGCGTCCTTTTAAAGCAGTCACATATCAAACAGAGACAAAGGGAAACTGCAAGGAGAGGAAATTCAGAGCCAACATCTTAACTAAGATTCTGTTATATCCTGCCCTATAGCAGCACCTACCACTCCCAGATTGGCCTTGTACTGGTGAAACTCAGCACAAACTAGAGGAACAGCATCTCATGTTCCGGTTAGGCATGCTACAGCCTTCCGGTCTCAACATCGAATTCAACAACTTCAGATGATTATCTCTACCCCACCTCAACCCCTTTGTTTTCATTCCATTTCATTTTAACTGTATTTTACCATTTCTTTCTTTCTTGTCTTTCTTTATATATATTTCCCCCCATCTTATCCCCCATTCCTTACCTTTTCTCCCCTTTACTTCCCCCTTCCCCACCCTTCACAATTTCATTTGTCACAGTTTACCCTCTGATGTTAGTTTCTCTGCTGTTTGGCCTTTCACATCCTTTGTTCTCTCTGGGGACTGCCATTAGCACTCTTTCCTCTTGGTTTCTGTGGCCATTAGCACTCTGTCCCCTTGGTTTCTGTGGCTATGACTCATCTTTCATTCTCTCAGCCCACGATATAAATATTTCCCACTTTTTAGCTTCGACAAAGGGTCATCTGGACTTGAAACATTAGCTCTTTTCTCTCCCTACAGATGCTGCCAGACCCGCTGAGATTTTCCAGCATTTTCTCTTTGGTTTCAGATTCCAGCATCCACAGTAATTTGCTTTTATTCACCCACCGGAACCCATTCAAACACCCCAGATGATGAAAATGGTCATCTACACTTCAAAGGAGGAACAACCAATGGCAGAAATACTTTTACAAGTTAGGAAGTGAGTTACTCACTGCAGAATATCCAGCCTCGGACCTGCTGTTGTGACCACAGTACTTATGTGGCTCGTTCAATTAAGTTCTGAATGCTGTTGAATGTCAAGGGGTGGTGACAAGATTTTCTCCTGTTGGAGATGGTCTTTGCCTGGCAAATGTGTGGCATAAATATTATTTGCCACTTATCAACTGAAGTCTGAAAGTTGTTGAGGTTGTTATTGCATGGGGGCACAGACTACTTCATTATCCAAGGTGTTGCAAATGGAATTGAGCACTGTATAATCAGAAGCAACATTCCCATTTCTGACCATATAATGACCATATATTGAAGGTCATCGCTGAAGTAGTTGAAGATGGTTGGACACTACCTTCAGGAACCCCTGCAGTGATGCCCTGGGACTGAATTGATTGGCTTCCAACAATCACAGCCATCTTTCATTGTGCTCAGTATGACTCCAATCAGGGGAGAGTTTTCCCCTTGATTCCTATTTTCAGCCTCTCTAAGCTCACCTCTGGAATTCACTTTGGTCCATGTTTGGAATAAGGCTGCAATGAGGTCTGGAACCGAGTGTTCCGAGCAGAACACAAACTACACATCACTGATTATCATTGCTCAGTAACTGCCACTTGATAGCACAATCAACGACAACTTCCATCACTTTGCTGATGATTAAGTATTGTTATGATATGGCAGGTGGCAAATGCCAGGCTGCTGGAATCCCAATGGGAAACTTGAACAAACTATCAAAAAGATTTGCAATTTGTATTTTATGAGACGTTATCTGAAATCAGGAGAAAAAAATTCATACCGTGTCTGAAGATTTTGAAAGATTTTGAAGATTTAAGGCATGAAATTGAAATTTGAACATTTATTCAAAAAAGGGAAAACCCTTAAAGGCACAAGATTACCTAAAGGGCGCAGATGACTGTGGCCTGTATGAGCAGGTTCTTTGAAGGGGTGGAGGACAGGAGTCGGCGGTGTGTGGGAGGGCCCGCGAACCATGTCCACATGTTTTGGGCATGTCCGAAGCTGAGGGAATTCTGTCAAGGATTTGCCGATGTCATGCCCACGGTATTGAAGGTACGGGTGATTCTGAGTTCAGAGGTGGCAATTTTTGGTGTGTCGGAAGACCCGGGAGTCCAGGGGGCAAGAGAGGCTGATGTTTTGGCCTTTGCTTCCCTGGTAGCCCGGAGACGGATTTTATTGGCGTGGAGGGACTCGGAGGCCCCGAAATTGGGGGTATGGGTTAGTGACATGGCTGGGTTTCTCAGGCTTGAGAAGATCAAGTTCGCCCAGAGAGAATCGACGTTTGGGTTTGTCCAGAGGTGGCAACTGTTTATTGACATCCTTGGGGAAAATTAGGCTGTCAGCAGACAGAAGGGGGGAGGAGGGGTGGTGAGGGAGGAAGGTAGGGGGGGATGGTTGAGGTGGGAGTAGTTAGTGGGGGAGGGAGACTGGGGAACGGTGTATATAAACCATGTTGGCTGGGTGTGATTGTTGGTTGGGTGGTTGTTACTTACTTTGTTGTTTTTCCTCTTGAAAATTGTTGTTAAAAATTTATAAATACCTTCATAAAATGTTTTTTTTTTAAAAAGGCACAAGATTACATATTATATTACTATTTCAACAAACATTTTCCCAGATATTTCTCCTTAATCAGAGCTAATCATCCCTTTTAGGCAATGGTCCTAAACAGTTTAATCTATGACAATTCCAGTAATATTACTACAAATCTGCAGTTGCGAAAGGGCAAGTCTTACATAGGCTGTTCTCTCTCTCATTCAATATTGAGAAGTAAAACATTTGTCTCACTATCTTGGAGACCAAAATGCTTTTCTCATAAGATGGCTGCAGTTGTTTCTTCACAGGTCTGTTCCAAAACACACAGCTTTAGGATCTCATAACACCTCCCTTCAATCTCTCTTAAATATTTTCTTTAATTTTCATCTTTAACTCTATTGTTTTGCATTCCCTTAGAATTTCTTTTTCTCAGAATTTACCGGTCTTTTGTGTTATTTTATGGTTATCACCTTTTGGGTTTTATTTGCTTTATCCATTTATGATCTATGCCAATTGAACCTGTTCCTTTTGAAATACAATGGTTAACTCTAAGTCTTTTCCCTTATCTTCCTATTGTAAATTTATATTTGTGCTGCCCACTGGTACTCCATTTTAGCTGTCTCATCAAACTGCTTGCTTTCATATCAAACCCCTTTTCGATATTTTGAAACTGTCTTCATTTAATTAAATTATTCCCACCCGTGCTGAAATACACAAACGTGTTTTAGAATAAACCACAGTGATATTGGGAGGATGTTAAAAACTATATAATGGACAGGAATCTCAATTTCAGATACTATGGCCGGGATTCTCCAATCCCGCGGCCAAGTCCTGACGCCGACGTGAAAAGCAGCGCAAACCACTCCAGCGTCGACGGTCCTCGATTATCAGGTATTCATCACTTCCTAGGGTGCTTGGTCGGTGCTGGAGTGGTCTCTGCTGCTCCAGCTGATGCGGCATGGCCGATGCGAGTCCGCGCATGCGCGCCACGGCCTGTGCAGGTGTGCACATGCACGTGGGTTCCGGTCTCCGTGCCGGCTCCCGGGCAATATGGCAGAGCACTACAGGGGCCCGGCGTGGAGGAACATAGGCCCCCAAGGAACCAGTCAGCCTGCCGATCGGTAGGCCCCGATCGTGGGCTAATCCACCATGGAGGCCCTCCCTGGGGTTGGATACCCTCCTCCAAGACAGACCCCGCAGACAGAACTTCCAGGTCTCGCCGGGTGGGACCAGAGTAACCCACACCGGCAGGACTCGGCCAAACTCAGCGGCACTAAGCCTGTCGAGACCCGGAGAATCGCCGGGGGGGCGGCTCGGGCGCCCGAGAATCGACAAACCGGCTTCGGGGCAGCGTGGCGTGTTTCCCACGCCCCTCCCCCCGCCCCCCCGGGGATTATCCGACCCGGCACAGGGTCAGAAAATCCCGGCCTATGTTCTCCCACTGGAGGTAAATTGCAAATTGGTTTACAATGCCCCTGGGAGCACAAACCGTAAAGCAATTCAGTGCTCTTTGCCATGCAAATTTATCCATGGCATGGAATATAAGGGAATGTCACTTTTGGACCACCATTTAGAATGGGCGTCCCGATAGCGAGGTCCTGCGGCCGCTAACCCCACAGCTCCGCACCACAAATCAGCCCCGAACCTCCCCAACCACACCCCACTGTAGCCCCCACCCGCAGATTACCTTGGTGCCCCCCTTTCTACCCCCAAGTATGGGGATGATCTGAACCCCACCCCCACAGAATCCCCCCACATAGACTGTCCCCCCAGAAAAGCGGGGGGTCGGAG
The DNA here is from genome assembly GCF_902713615.1 of Scyliorhinus canicula. Classification (NCBI taxonomy): domain Eukaryota; kingdom Metazoa; phylum Chordata; class Chondrichthyes; order Carcharhiniformes; family Scyliorhinidae; genus Scyliorhinus; species Scyliorhinus canicula. The sequence goes on along the minus strand of NC_052159.1, from coordinate 68,931,062 downwards.
CGTCGTGATCGAATTGGAGCCCGGCGTCGATCCCGATGCCCAATTATCTGTTCCATCGGGAAACATGATCAGGGCGGCCCAGGACAGAGAATTCCACCCAATATTTACTCACAGTATTGGCTGGTACTTTGGGCAGCACGGTAGCACAAGCGGATAGCACTGTGGCTTCACAGCGCCAGGGTCCCAGGTTTGATTCCGGCTTGGGTCACTGTCTGTGCGGAGTCTGCACATCCTCCCCGTGTGTGCGTGGGTTTCGTCCGGGTGCTCCGGTTTCCTCCCACTGTCCAAAGATGTGCACGTTAGGTAGATTGGCAATGATAAATTGCCCTTAGTGTACAAAATTGTCCTTAGTGTTGGGTGGTGTTGCTGGGTTATGGGGAGAGGGTGGAGATGTGGGCTTGAGTAGGGTGCTCTTTCCAAGAGCCGGTGCAGACTCGATGGGCCGAATGGCCTCCTTCTGCACTGTAAATTCTATGATAATCTATAATAACCAAATTTTACAATAACCTCAATCTCAAACTACCACCGGACCCCGTCTCTTATTAGATAATAAGAGATCGTACAGGCCCTTATTGCTGGATTAGGTTTGTCCTGAATTTTGTGGTCAGGATATATCTGGACAATTTCCACATTACTGGATAGATGTCAGTGTTGTAGCTGTGCTGGAACAGCTTGGCGAGGACACAGCTAATTTAGAGCACATGTCTTCAGCACTACAGATGGGATGTTTTCGGAGAGGAACTTGCAGCCCATAGCCGGAGCTGCGTCTAGTTCACTCTAAGGGGAGTGACTAAGGGGTTTTCACAAGGATGATTTTTAGTTTGCCCTGTTCAATCTAAGTAATTGTAAAATAAGTCTTGAAGTATCTTTGTAGACATTTTTCTTCTTGGTTTATCGTTGATCTTGATATTCTTAATATTGTATGGGCAAGACGCATGAATGTGGACTATCTGAGGGCAGTTAGGTAGCAATAATGAGGACTTGGTTACATGGGACTGTTGATGCATTGGAGTGGAGATGGAATATTCTTATTAATATTGTGGAATACATTTAGAAAAGTATGATTAATGGAACCCTCCAATGTTAACGTATTAACATTTCAGGCAACTGAAAATGGAATGAGGTTGTTTTTTTTAAATTCATTTTTACGGGATGTGAGTGTTGCAGGTTAGGTGAGCATTTATTGCCCATCCCTAGTTGCCCTTCAGAAGGTGGTGGTCAGTTGTCTTCTTGAATCGCTGAAACCCTTGAGGTGTAGATACACCCACTGTGCTGTGAGGGAGGGAGTTCCAAGATGTTTCCCCAATAACAGTGAAGGAGCGGTGATATATTTCCAAGACAGGGTGGTGAGTGATTTGGAGGGGAATCTGCAGGTGGTGTGGTTCCCAGGTATCTGCTGCTCTTGTCTTTTCAGATGGTAGTGGTCGTGGAGTTTGGAAGGTGCTGTCTCAGGAACCTTTGTGAATTACTGCAGTGCATCTTGTAGATGGTGCACGCGGATGCCACTGTTCATCGGTGGTGGAGGGTTTGAATGTTTGTGGAAGGGGAGCAATCAAGCGGGCCTCTTTGTCTTCGATGGTGTCAAGCTTCTTGAGTGTTGTTGGAGCTGCACTCATCCAGGCAAGTGGAGAGTATTCCATTACACTCCTGACTTCTGCCTTGGAGATGGTGGACAGGCTTTGGGGTCAGGAGATGAGTTACTCGCTGTAGAATTCCAAGCCTTTGACCTGCCCTGGTAGCCAGAGTATTAATATGGCTAATCCAGTGCAGTTTCTGATCAATGTTACCCCCACAGGATGTTGATTGTGGGAGATTCAGCAATGGTAATGCCATTGAGTGTCAAGGGGCGATAGTTAGATTCTCTCTTGTAGGAGATGGTCATTGCCTGGTACTTGTGTGGCGCGATTGTAATTTGCCAGTTGTGAGCCCAAGCCTAGATATTTGCCAGGTGTTGCTGCATTTGGACATGGACTGCTTCATTACCTGAGGAGTCATGAATGTGCTGAACATTGTGCAGTTATCAGCAAACGTCCCCACTTCTGATCTTTTGATGGAAGGGAGGTCATTGATGAAGCAGCTGAAGTTGGTTACACCTAGGACACTACTGAGGAACTCGTACAGTGATGTCCTGGAGTTGAGGCAATTGACCTCCAACCACCACAACCATCTTCCTTTGTGCCAGGTATGACTTCAACCAGCGGAGAGTTTCCCCCTGATTCCCATTGAGACCAGTTTAGCTAAGGCTCCTTAACATAGAACATAGAACATAGAACATACAGTGCAGAAGGAGGCCATTCGGCAGCATTGAGTCTGCACCGACCCACTTAAGCCCTCACTTACACCCTATCCCCGTAAACCAATAACCCTTCCTTTTTTTTGGTCACTAAGGGCAATTTATCATGGCCAATCCACGTAACCTGCACGTCTTTGCACTGCATCGAGTATGGCATCCTTGATGCCATACTCATTCAACTGCTGCCTTGATGTCAAGGGTAGTCACTCTCACCTCACCCCTGGCATTCAGCTCTTCTGTCCATATTTGAACCAAGGCTGTTATGAGGTCAGGAGCTGAGTGACCCTGGCGGAACCTAAACTGAGCGTCCATGAGCAGGTTATTACTGAGTAAGTGCAGCTTGATAGCTCTGTTGATTATTCCTTCCATCACTTTGCTGATGATGGTGAGGAGACTGGTCGGACGGTAATTGGTTGGGTTGGATTTGTCCTGTTTCTTGTGTATTATAATAATAATAATAATAATAATAACCTTTTATTGTTCCAAGTATGAAGTTACTGCGAAAAGCCCCTAGTCGCCACATTCCAGTGCCTGATTGGGTAAGCTGGTGGCCTTGTTCTCCATCACAAACCAGGTGTCTAGACCACTGTGCTAAATCAGCCCTGATAGGACACCCCTGGGCAATTTTCCACATTGCCTGGTAGATGCCAGTGTTGTAGCTGTACTGGAAGAGCTTGGCTAGGTGTGCAACATGTTCTGGAGCACAGGTCTTCAGTACTATTACTCGGATATTGTCAAAGCCCATAGACTTAGCAGTATTCAGTGCTTTCAACTGTTTCTTGATCTCATGTGGAGTGAATTGTATTGGCTGAAGACTGATATCTGTGATGCTGGGGACGAAGTAGACAACCAGGATTTTCCTCTACAGCTGATCCTTTACTTGCTTCTTCTTCGGTTGCCAAGTTTTACAACATCGGCAATCATGGTTCTCCAACTTTCATAGTCCCTGATAATGAACAGTAGCTTGGTGTGTTCTCAAATCTTATAATAGTAATAATAATCTTTATTGTCACAAGTAGGCTCACATTAACACTACAATGAAGTTACTGCCTAGGGCGCCATGTGATTAGCACTGGGACTGCTGAGGACCCGGGTTCGAATCCTGGTCATGGGTCACTGTCTGTGTGGAGTTTACACATTCTCCCCGTGTCTGCATGGGTTTTACCACCACAACCCAAAGATGTGCTGGTTCGGTGGATTGGCCGCGCTAAACTGCCCCTTAATTGGAAAATAAAAATAATTGGCTACTCTAAAAAAAAAATTTTTTTAAATGAAGTTACTATGAAAAGCCCCTAGTCGCCACATTCTGGAGCCTGTTTGGGTACCAAGGGGAGGGGGTGAGAAATCAGAATGTCCAAGTTACCGAACAGCACTTGTTTCGGGACTTGTGCTTGATCGGCTTAAGCTGTCAGTATATTTTGTCCATTGTCTTCCTCTTGCTCTGCTACCCTCAGTTTTACCAGTTACTACCAGACTGTTCTGGTTTCTCCTATAAATATGTGCCCAAGGAATTACAGTTGTCTCTGGGTGATCATTTGTCAAAGTTCTGTGTAGCTGCTTTCCTCAAAACCTCCTCATTAGCTGCATGTCTTGTCCAACTAATCCTCATCTGACATCTTTTTTGTCTTTACCTTCCATTGTCTTGTTTGTATTCCAACTTTCATATCCATATAGTAATATTGACCAGATGTAGTATTTAAGTAATCTCATTCCGCTTTCATAGAGATGTCCCTTTTTTCGAAAAATGTCTGACATTGTTCTGGAGGCTTCTTTCGCAAATGCTCTGCTCTTCCTGGTGTTTTACTCACTTTTTCCATCAGACACTGTAAGGCCACCTAGATAAGAAAATTATTCTACTTGCTTTATTTATTTTATACTTGATTACTGCACTCAGTAAGAGTTAATAATTGGGCTCATTCCTGCTCCTGCTCCTATGTTCTAAGCCAATCCCTTTAACACAGCCTTCCTGGGCAGCACAGTGGCACAATAGTTAGCATTGCAGCCTCACGGCGCCGAGGTCCCAGGTTCGATCCCGGCTCTGGGTCACTGTCCGTGTGGAGTTTGCACATTCTCCCCGTGTTTGCGTGGGTTTCACCCCACAACCCAAAAGATGTGCCATGTAGGTGGATTGATCACGTTAAATTGCCCCTTAATTGGGTACTCTAAATTTTAAAAAAAAACACAGCCTTCCTTTGTTCCAGAAATTACTGCAATGTCCCACAAATGTGATGCTTCTTCCTGCACAAACTCTTCCCAATCTTTTTCCAGTACAATGAGCAGAAAGCAGGATGTGCCACCCTTAGAACCTTGCTTTATGATCTGCCTGTGCTCCTGCTGGTAACCTCAGGAAGCTGGCTAGAAAATCAGAATTGGATTTCAGGCTGTTGTATCAGGAAGGCCTGTGGTGTGTTGGGGACAGGAGGAAGTGGATGAGGTGGGCAGGGGCGAAAAGGGATAGGGTGAGGTGGGGAGGCGATCAGGAGTAATTAGGTAATTGGGAGGTATAGATGAGAGCCGAGCAGGAGCTGTAAATGCTCTGGAGAAGCAGGAGTGCACCTCCATATCTTGTTTACATTTAAAACAAAATAAATGTACCTTTTTCACCATTGGTTTGGTTGTTGCAGTTAGACCTCATTTCTCTGAATGCAGCCAGTCTAGTGCCAATTGTGTTCAAAGCAAGCCAACTAAAAAGGCCTCAAACAAGCCCACCACCCCTTTATTTGTAAACGCAAAGGCTCTGGATTATGGCATCATCCCTGGATGTTTCCTTTCCTTCCTTTACTAGGGCACAGACTGACCGCCATATTGGAAGCTTTGCCACGTCAACTTATTGCTGGGCCCAGATTTATTTAATTTAATATGCACATGTAATCTTGTATTATGAAAGTCAGTCTCCAATCACCTCTACATCACTCCTTATGATTCAAAGGGCATCTGTTTAACATGACCTTAATCTAAGTGAGAAAATTCAGTATGCCAGTGACATCGCCATCTCCACTCTCTCAAGAGAATCTCCGAGCCATGCTTGACACCTTTGCAGAAGCATACCGAAGAATTGGTCTCATCCTTAACCTCAAGAAGACTCAAGTCCTTTCCCAATCCACCCCAGGGCAAGATCTGGTATCTCCCTCCATCAAGATCAAAGGAAAAATCCTGTGAAACATGGAACATTTCCCTCACCTGGGGAGCTGCCTCTCCTCTAAGGCTGACATTGATGTGGCGATCCAACATCGTATCTAATCCGTGAGCACTCCCTTCAGATGCCTAAGGGCGAGAGGCCTCGACGACCGCAACATTCATGCTGACATCAAGATTCCTGTGTACAAGGCGGTCATCCTCCTAACTCTTCTATATGGCTCAGAAAGTACGACTATGTACAGACACCACATCAATGCCCTGGAGAAGTTCCATCAACGCTGCCTGAGACGGATTCTCTGCATCAGCTGGGAGGACAGGCGCACTAACATCAGTGTCCTTGAAGGAGCCAAGAGCATCAGCATCGAGGCCATGATCATCCGAAACCAACTCCGCCGGGTCGGCCATGTACTTAGGATGTCAGAGTCCCAACTGCCAAAGCAAATCTCCTTTACCCAGCTCAAGGGAGCCTTTGGAACAAGAGGAGGATAAAGGAAGCACTTCAAAGACACCCTGAAGGCTTACCTCAAGAAATACAACATCAACATCAATGCCTGGGAGACCCTTGCTCAGAAGAGACCTACTTGGAGGAACCTCCTGATTGAAGGGATGCGCTTCTTTAAAGACACGCGAAGGTAAGAGGAGGCCCAGAAAAGGAGCCCGAGAAAGGAATACCAGCGATCTAGAGTGTAAGGCCAGATCCCACCTCCCATAAACACCTGTCAAGTGTGCAATCGAAGGTGCAGCTCTATCGGGCTCAGCAGCCATGCAAGAGCCCACAGAACCCATGACCAGTAACACAGAATTTCTCAGGTGGACAATCATAGTTGTTAGTGAGTGATCGCCAAAGAAGAAGAATCAAAGAAAGGAGATGTCTCATGGAATCTGATTGGAGCTCGGAACAGAAAAAAGGTGAATCCAGGAAAGGGCAATAATTTATCTAATGTAGGGGAATTAGTAGTAGCTGATTCTTTCTAAAAATACTTTGAATAGTACATTGAACTTAATAGACAGCACTACTCCAAAGAACTACATTAAACAATACATTGCCCCCAAAAATCTTTATTTTAAAGCCATTTTTAAACAAATTTGAGACATTTAAGTATAATTGGAAAGTTGATTGTGACCTTATTTTAAAAATTCATCTATTATGTGCCACAGTGTAATTGTGTATGTTTTAATTCTTGTACAACAGAATCAAGGGTCTGATGAACTACTGTCAGGAATCTGGGTTTAGATATGGCAGTTGTAGATACCTTCTTCACAAGTTCAGGATATTGGAGAAATGTACAGAGGCAGATTTTTTCTTTGATGCACATTATGTATCAAAATACCTAATGGCTGAAGAAAATATTGAGATGCACGGTGGTACCTTCAACCAATATTCACTTCACACATATGTTCATGCAGTATAATAAAAATCTTACTTGCAGATTTGTTTTTACAAAATGTGAAATACAGCAGGCCAAAGTTAGCTTAGTAATGGTGTCTGGACCATTGTCAATTCTGTCAGTTGCCAGGTGATTCAATTGGTAAAGTCATTTACAATTTCTCCTCGACTTTCAAATCTGTACCACACTACTTTTACAGTTAAAAAGAATCGGCAATGTTAATTAACATATAATCAACAATAAAATTAAATCTTTACTGATATAATGTGAACCACTATGTCTTGGTATTCGCACATCATTATACAGATATTCAATTTTGTTTGCTGATGTTGATGTGTGTTTACTAGATTAAAATGCAAAACTTTCACTTGGAAATATTCCAGTGCGTTCATGCAAACCATCTGTGAATTCATAAACATTTTGTAAACTGCTATAAAAAAAATAAAAAAAAATTTCAAGCAAAGGAAGAGGAAGTACAAGTGCGGATAATTCATACAAGAGTAGGTGATAGCCAGATAGGTTTGCTTTAATGCGGCTGCAGTCAAAGTTGCTGTAAAATCTTTTGCTGACCAATTTGTTCTCACAGATTCTTGCCACACTCAGGGCAAAGGATGTCATCTCGTTCTGTGAGGAATCCACGGCCCACTAGTGACATAGAGCATTTTGTGCAGCTGAAGCAGTCGTTATGCCACTGACGCTCCTCAAATGAGATGTACTTGGTTCCCCCAAGACCTGGAAAAAATTGATTGCAAAAGGAAGGTAAATAGATAAATGAGGTTTAACCACATTACACAGAGGGTCATAATTATGTGGAACAGATCGCCAAGGAAGCAGTTGGGAGAGATGATACCAGGAAACTGCATAGATATTTGGACCAAATGCAATTTAGAGCAGTTCAACTTTCATACTTCAGCCCCAATTCCGTGAGTTGATCAGACTAAACCAAAAAATAATCAATCTTCCTCTGTTGTTGTTGCTTTTAATTCAATTAAAATTGGGTGGATTCTGCTAGAGGCAGCTGCTCAAACCCACTGAAGTACTGCCCAGGTGGTGAAGGTTACAATTACTCATATACTACACTGGAATCAGATTAAATCTAAATATCTTTTCTGTACCAGATATCAAGTGAACATGTCTCACCGGGTAAGCAGCACAAAGATTCATCTGAACTTTTGGTGATAATTTCCTCCTTTTGTAATCACAGGCGAGGCGGTGGCATAGTGGTATTGTCACTGGGCTAGTAATCCAGAGACCCCAGGGTAATGCTCCGGGGACCCGAATTCGAATCCCGCAAACTCAATAAAACATCTGGAATTAAAAGTCTAATGATGATCATGAAACCATTGTCAATTGTCGTGAAACCCAAATTAGTGGTTCATCGTTGTCCTTTGTGGAAGAAAACTTGCCGTCCTTACCTGTCTGGCCTACATGTACTCCAGACTCATAGCAATGTGTTGACTCTTACATGACCTAGCAGGCGACTCAGCTGTATTCAATCGCTACCAGAGGAATGAAACCGAATGGACCACGCGGCACCAGAAATAACAACAGCAAACACAGCCCTGTCAATCGGAAAAGTCCTCCTTCCTAACATCTGAGGGATTGTACCAAAATTAGGAGAGTTGTCTCACAGACGAGTCAAACAACAGCCCTCATAGAATCTCATAGAATCATACCTCACAGATATTGTCCCAGATTACACCAACAACATTCTTGGGTATATTCTGTCCCACCGGCAGGACACACCTGGAATTGGTGGCAGCACAGTGGTATACAGTTATGAGGGAATTGTCCTGGGAGTCCTCAACATAGATTCTGGACCCCATGAAGTCTCATGGCACCAAGTCAACATGAGCAAAGAAACCCGCTGTTGATTACTATGTACTGTTTCCCCTCAGCTGATGAACCAGTACTTCTCCATGTAGAGCTAGCACTTGGAGGGAGCATTGAGGGTGTAAATGGCACATAATGTACTCCGGGTGGGGAACTTCAAATGTCCATCACCAAGAGTGGCTTGTTAGTTTCACCACAGACTGATCTGGCCTTATCCTAAAGGACATAGCTACTAGATCGTGACTGTGGCATATGGTGAGGGAACCAACAAGAGAGAAAAAAAATCCTTAACCTCATCCTCATCATCCTGCCGTAGATACATCTGTTTATGGCACAGTCCTTGTGAAGATATAGTCCCATCTTCACATTGAAGATGCCCTCCGTCATGTGTGGCACTACCATTGTGCTAAATGGGATAGATTTCAAACAGATCCAGCAATTCAAGATTGGGCACCCATGAGGAATTGTGGTCCATCAGCAGCAGCAGCAGAATTGTAGTCAACTATAATCTGTAACCTCATGGCCTGACACATCCCTCACTCTAACATTACCACAAAGCCAGGGGATCAACCGTGGTTCAATGAAGAGTGCAGGAGAGCATACCAGGAGCAACATCAGGCATATCTAAAATTGAGGTGTCAACCTGGTGAAGCTCCAACACAGGACTATTTGGGTGCCAAACAGCATATGTATCAAGTAATAGACAGCGTTAAGCAATTCCATAACCAAAAGATCCGATCTAAGCTCTGAAGTCTGCCACAACCAGCTGTGAATAGTGGTGGACAATTAAACAACTCACAGAGGAGGAGGCTCCACAAATATCCACATCTTCAATGACGGAATCGCCCAGTACATCAGTGCAAAAGATAAGGCTAAAGCATTCACAATAATAAATGCTGGCCTAGCCAGTGACACTCACATCCTGTAAAAATGAATCAAAAACAGTTACATCGAAGAACTTACCAGTTATTGGATTGGCACAGCCGGCACATTTTTTGGCATAGAGATTACTGAAGCAATCCAGGCAATAGGCAAATTCATCTCGTGAGGTGAAACGTTGTCCAGCCAGTGGCATTTTACATCCGGTGCAGAGAAAGCACTCTTTGTGCCAGGGCTGATCATGGTAAGTGACACCTCCAGTAGTAATGGCCTGGTTAGTAAGGTGAAATACAGGCAACTGTAAGTTACTTCATCTTCAACAGGTAATGATTGATACCACTACAGCAGATTTTTAGTTGAAATATTGAGCAGGAAATGGAGAGAGGATAAATCATATACATTTTGTTGTATGATTGAGAATTTGTTCATGTAACAAAAGAAAATTGAAATTAATTTTAAAATTTACACTGGTTTGTGGAAACAGATGCCAGACTTTTACAATGCCAAAGCAATGCTGGTAAAATTATTCAGTACGCTGTTTCACTGCTATTAAATCATATTCGCAAATTTGCCCACAGAATTAGATCAACTGGTCAAGGTTTTATTGAAGAAAAAAAGTAGGCCATTATTGGAAATGGCAGCACCACAGCTTAAATATCAATTACAAACTCTTCCTCCATATCCCCAACTATTTGTACTTCCAAAGCAATACCTATTTCTCTTTTCATCACTGTCATCAACATTTATGGTCTTCAGGGATGGTGTGGGTAATTTTCACTTTGAGTGCAAGCAGTAAACATCTATCTACAGATTAGCTGTTGAAAGGAAATTCAGGCAGGGTATATAATAGGTGACCAAACTAAAACTGCACATTTTCTCCCCACCAAAAGTGGAAATCAGCCCCACCAACTTCAACATTCTACGATTCCACCCATTTGTTCTGGATTCACCAGCTAGAATAAGTCAGTGCCTTTCATCTACCATGTAGTCCCTTATTATTAATATATTAATCCATTCACTCCTCGATCTCCTGATCATTTATGAGTATAACCCACAGTTGCATGGCCTATGATCATTGCTTCATCCAATCATTTACTTCCTGTAAATCCTTAAGAGCAGAATTTCTTTCATCAAGTGGGGTACCCAAAGCAGAATATACAATTCCTTTGCACCTCTAATGATGAATCTCGCATATTGGATTTGGAAAAAAATGACCTTGCACATATGGGGCGAAATTCTCTGACCCCCAGCAGGGTCGGAGAATCGCCTGGGGGCGCCTAAAATCCCGCCCCCGCCGTGGCAGAGATTCTCCGCCACCCGGGAAGTGGCGGGGGCAGGAATCCCGCCACTCCGATCGGAGAGGCTCCTGCGGCGATTCTCCGGCCCGGATGTGCCGAAGCCCCGCCGCTGGGAGGCCTCTCCTGCCGCCGAGGTTTAAACCACCTCTGGAACGCCGGGCTCAGCGGCGCGAGCAGGCCCCCGGGGTCCTGGGGGGGCGGGGGGGCGATCGAACCCCGGGGGGTGCCCCCACGGTGGCCTGGCCCGCGATCGGGGCCCCCCCCTCAGAGTCCGGGCCAGTGCCCTGGCTGCACTAGTTTCTTCCGCGTCCACCACGGCCTCCGCCATGGCGGAAGCGGAAGAGAACCCCACATCGCGCATGTGCCGGCAGTGACGTCAGCGGCCAGCTGCCGCTGACGTCACTGCCAGCGCATGCGTGGACCGGCGAAAGCCTTTCGGGGACACTGGTTTTTTGCGCCGGTCTTCTGGTGGCAACCGCTCTGGCGCGGGGCTGGCCCCCAAAGGTGGGGAGAATTCCCCACCTTTGGGGAGGCGTGACCCCTGACTGGTTGGCGCCACTCCCCTACTCTGGGACCCTCCGTCACGCCGGGTAGGGGAGAATGCTGCCCCAGAGCTGACATTTTAAAAAAATTTAGAGTACCCAATTCATTATTTCCAATGACGGGTAATTTAGCGTGTTCAATTCACCTACCTTGCACATCTTTGGGTTGTGGGGGCGAAACCCACACAAACACTGGGAGAATGTGCAAACTCCATACGGACAGTGACCCAGAGCCGGGTTCAAAACTGGGACCTCGGTGCCGTGAGGCAGCAATGCTAACCACTGTGTCACCGTGCTGCCCCCGAGCTGACTTTTAATCATTTGTGACATATAATTTGAATGTCCTTTGGGAAATTACATCCCTTAACATCATCTTTTTGATTGAATTTCTTTCTTCTATTTGTATCTCACACTTTTCAACATTAAACTGCATCTACCATTCTTTCGCTCGTTCACTTAATCAATCACTGCAATTTTTTGTTTTGTTTGCAATTCAGCATAAATCTAACTTTTTTTTAAAACTGCAAAGGGTAAACGGGCATTTTATTCAAACTTGTATCAAAGTAGTTACACCAAATAAACACCCCGGTAAACATCTTCCCAACAATCAACTATACAGTTTGTACAGATTTTCCTCCTTTTTCACCCCCATCACCCCCCCCACCCCCTGCAACGAACAGCTCCTCAAACATGGTCACAAACATCCCCCACCTTTTCCCAAACTCCCCTGCTGAGCCCCTTAACTCATACTTTATCTTCTCTAACCGCAGGAAGTGGTACAGGTCACCCAACCATGCTGCTACCCCCGGTGGCGATGCCGACTGCCACTCCAGCAAAACTCGTCGCCGTGCAATCAGAGAGGCGAAAGCCAAGACATCGGCCTTCCTCCTCTCCATGAGCTCCGGCTTCTCTGAAACCCCAAATATCGCAACCAAAGGGTCCGGGTCCACCTCCTCCTCCACTATCCTGCCCAGAGTCTTCCCAATTTTTCACAACCCCAAAACATGTGCGCATGATTCGTTGGCCCCCACCCACACCTCTCACACTCATCTGCTACCTGAAAGAACCCACTCATTTTTGCCCGAGTCATATGCACCCTGTGCACCACCTTAAACTGTATCATCCTTGCACAAGAGGAGGTCCCGGTTACCCTTTGCAGTGCCTCACTTCATACTCCCCAACTTACCTATTAGAGGGCAGCCCTGCCAGATTCCAGATATAATTGAAAAGCTTTTGATTCTCACCCATGGATCAAAACTGTGCTGCTGTTTGTGTAGAACAGTTGGGTCGAGTTGTGGATTTTCTCTCAAACATGATTTTGGAGAGCACATCCATCATCATTGGGCAGCACGGTAGCATTGTGGTTAGCACAATCGCTTCACAGCTCCAGGGTCCCAGGTTCGATTCCCGGCTTGGGTCACTGTCTGTGCGGAGTCTGCACATCCTCCCCGTGTGTGCGTGGGTTTCCTCCGGGTGCTCCGGTTTCCTCCCACAGTCCAAAGATGTGCAGGTTAGGTGGAGTGGCCATGGTAAATTGCCCTTAGTGCCCAAAATTGCCCTTAGTGTTGGGTGGGGTTACTGGGTTATGGGGATAGGGTGGAGGTGTTAACCTTGGGTAGGGTGCTCTTTCCAAGAGCCGGTGCAGACTCGATGGGCTGAATGGCCTCCTTCTGCACTGTAAATTCTATGATCTAGATATATGGGGCTGGATTCTCTGCAGCCCCACGCCAAAATCATGTTTGCTGCAGGGCGGAGAATCCAATTTCACGCTAATTTCGGGCCCGGTGCCAGTCCGGCAATTCTCCGGGACCCAAGAATTGGGGTGATCGCGGAGTACGCCAGGCGGCTGGGGACCCATTGACAGAGGCCAGCACAGCGATCCTCTGCGCCCGACCCGTCGCGTTCCCGACGGCATGGAACTAACCTGATATTGCCGGTCGGGATGCTGGCCTAGGAGATGGGGGGGGGGGGGATCAGACATGGGGGAGGCCTTACAGACGGCCGGGGTTGAGATCCGCACAGTCAGATCCTTGGGCATGCGGCCGATCGGGGGGCTCTAATTTTTGTGTCTACCTCCGCGGACCGAGTCCGCCATGGTGATTGGCACGGCCACTGGAGGTCGCCGCCGTGCGCATGCGCGGACTCAAAACTGGAAGTGTGGGGGCCCGTATCAGCAGCTAAATCTGCTTGAATTACTCCGGGTCCCTGCTAGTCCCTGCAGGGCTGTGAATTAGCTGTATGTTTTCCCAGGAATCTCCAGAGTAAAACTCCATCGTTTTTACACCAGCGTGGGGACATAGTCCCATTTTGGGATAATCCAGCCCATGATATTCTGTTAAAGGCTGCTCCAGGTTGATGAAGTAGGTGTCACAGACATAGGCAATCATATCCCTGACTAACGCAAGATTCTCCGAGATCCGCCTGTCAGGTACAGTACAGGTATGGTCAGGGTGGATCACCAACTCCAGAGTACTTGACCTGATTGGCAATGACCTTGGACAGAATTTTGTAGTCCATATTCAGCAATAAAATGGGTCCCCAATTTCTAAATTCATCCCTTTCCTTCTGCTGCTTTGTGAACACAGAACCAAAGTATGTATTTAGTTGGTCAACTATTTCTTCTGATTTGCTCCTTATTGTTCACTGCATGATAGCAAACAAATATATTTGGGATTTTTGGCAAAGGCATCCATTGAAAAAATAAACTTATAAATCTTTGTTGTGATTAACCAGAGGCTGAATAGAGGGGATGTAGTTCACTCCTCACCTGGTCATAACAACTCTCATACACTTCGAGCAGGTGTGGGCCGATCCAGGTCCACAGAGCCAAACACAACTCAGCCGGTAAGCTGCCGCTCCCAGAAGTTATACTTTTCTCACAGGATTTAATGGCCTTTGCCAGCACTTCCAGAGTTAGCGTTTTGTCTAGACTGGCCCACTTGTTTCGTCTAAAATACCTCCATAATCTAGGACAGGAAGGACTTGGAAGCTGTGCTGTCTGTGGGTTTCACATGAAACAATGCAGCATAAAAAGATTTACTGATCTTCAACATGTCAAAATGTGACGACTTCCCTGAGCCACCTTCTTCCTTCAGGCTGTTGATCGCAGAGCTCTCAGTGTACCTTTGGTAAGAAGAAAAAGGAACGTTTCTCATCCTACTCCATGGAGCAGCCTCTGGACCGGATGATAACCTTAGAGGCCTCCAAGGCAAAGAGTGAAACTTGCTGGCTTCTTACCTATTGGAGATCCTCCTTGACATCAACTGCAGGGATAATTAGGCATGAACCATGGCCTGCATTTTCTCAGTGAGGTGCTATGTAGGTGGGGAGCACCAAGTGGACTGAAACCAAGGTGCACATTTTACAGTGTAAGTTTCTAAATTTCTGCAGCAATTGCTGCAGTTTCACCATAAATTGCATATCACCCACCATCCACAATCCTCAGGGATAATGGAAAGAGGAAATAGAACTGCAAAAATTATGCTGAATAAGATATGTACAGTACATCCCGGTAAATGGACAGATTCACTTTGCATGAAGGCAATAAGGTCAACCCACATTAGACCACAGCTGTAAGTCCATATGAGGCCATGACTGGATGGCAAATGAAAGTTCCAGGCCACTGAACTGGACTAGCCAGTTAATACTGTGGCTACAGGTCAGAGGCTAGGAATCCTGCAGCAAGTAACTCACCTCCTGACTTCACAAAGCCTATCCACTATTTACAAGGCAAAAGTCAGGAGTGTGTTGGAATATTTTCCACTTGCCTGGATGAGTGCAGCTCCAACAACGCACAAGAAGCTTAATGCCATCCAGGATACTTGATAGGTACCCCATCCACATTCATTCCCTCCACCACTGACACACAACGACAACAGTGTGTACCATTCTACAGGATACACTCAAGGAACTCACCAAAGTTCCTCAGACAGCAACTTCCAAACCCACAACCTCTACAATCTGAAATTGCAGCAGATGCATGAGGACACCACCACCTGGAGGTTCCCCTCCAAACCACACAGCTTCCTGGCTGGGAAATATATCAAAGCTCCTTCACAGTCACTGGTTCAAAGTCCTGGAACCCCCTCCCTGTGAGCACTGTGGATGCAGCTACATCTCATCAGCATAGAATTTACAGTGCAGAGGTAGGCCATTCAGCCCATCAAGTCTACACCAGCCCCTGAAAGAGCACCCTACCTAAGCTCACACCTCCACCCTATCCCGGTAACCCAGCAACCCAACCTAACTTTTGGACACTACAGGGCAATTTTAACGTGACCAATCCACTTAACCCGCACATCTTTGGACTGTGGGAGGAAACTGGAGCACCTGAAAGAAACCCATGCACACACAGGGGAGAACATGCAGACTCCGCACAGACAGTGACAATGAGCCGGGAATCAAACATGGGTCCCTGGCGCTGTGAAGCAACAGTGCTAACCACTGTGCTACGGTGCTGCCCTCATGGACTGCAGCGGCTCAAGAAAGCACCTCATCACCACCTTCTTGAGGGAAATTAGGATGGACTTTAAAGCTGGTCTAGCCTGCAATGCCCATCCCATGAATACATTTTTAAAAACTTGACTTTGGGAGGGTACACTCCATTAACAGAGCAGCCATGCCGTCAGATACGACTACAGAGTTCGATTGAGCACGTAACAGGAGTATACAGGTGGTGAGAAACACACACAAATCACAAAAATTACAGAACCTAGTTAAGAAATTTCTTGAAAAGTGAATGTAATGTAGGAGATCACATGATGTTTGCAAAACTGCACCTAGGAAAAACTAATTTGATGTGATGAAATGGACAGGATCATACACAATCGTGGAGAAATTGAATCATGTTGTTACCTATTTTTTGGGCCCAAGCAGGAACCAATGTTTTTTTAAATAAATTTAGAGTACCCAATTCATTTTTTCCAATTAAGGAGCAATTTCATCTCATTGTTCAATCCACCTACCTTACACATCTTTGGGTTGTGGGAGCGAAACTCACGCCAACACGGGGAGAATGTGCAAACTCCACACGGACAGTGACCCAGAGCCAGGATTGAACCTGGGACCTCAGTGCCGTGAGACTACAGTGCTACCACTGCGCCACCGTGCTGCCCTAGCAGGAACCAATGTTGAAATGGTTCCACATTATCCAGTTAAAACAGGAAAGAATGAATGCTAAATTTAGTTTTCTTATAAAGGTAGGCAACTTGAAATGTCTCCCAGCATTCTATCTCAAACTTGTATTCGCAACCAACAGTCAGGGACAGTTGCAGAGAGGTTATTATGCATCCAGGTTAGGAGCCAGCAGGAAAAACTTCAATTGGAATGACAAAGAAAACAGTGATATCTTTACCTCTAATAACATAAACGTATACATAACTTCATATACATAAACGATTTGGAGGAAAATGTAGCTGGTCTGATTAGTAAATTCGCGGTTGACACCAAGGTTGGTGGAGTGCCAGATAGTGTTGAGGATTGTCAGAGGATACAGCAGGGCATAGATAGATTGGAGACTTAGGCAGAGAAATGCAAATGGAGTTTAATCTGGACAAATGTGAGGTAATGCACTCTGGTAGGTCTAACATAGAGGGGAAATATACTGTAAATGGCAAAATTCTTAGGAAAATAGAAAGTCAGAGAGATCAGGGCGTGCAGGTCCACAAATCTTTGAATGTGGCAGCACAAGTGGACAAGGTAGTCAAGAAAGCATACGGAATGCTTGCCTTCATTGGACGGGGCATCGAGTATAAAAACTGGCAAATCATGCACAGTTGTATAGAACCTTAGTAAGGCCCCACCTGGAATATTGCACATAATTCTGGTCGCCACACTACCAGAAGATGTGGAGGTTTTGTAGAGGGTGCAGGGGCGATTTACCAGGATGTTGCCTGGTCTGGAGGGCGTTAGCTATGTGGAAAGGCTGAATAGACTCGGACTGTTTTCATTAGAAAAACAGAGGTAGAGGTCTACAAGATTATGAGGGGCATGGATAGAGTGGATGGGAAAACACTTTTTCGCAAGGTGGAGGGGTCAGTCACCAGGAGGCGTAGATTTAAGGTCCGTGGGGCAAAGTTTAGAGGAGATGTGATAGGCGGGTTTTTTATGCAGAAGGTGGTGAGTGCCTGGTACGCGTTGCCAGGGGAGGTTGTGGAAGCAGATACATTCATGGCATTCAAAAGGCCTCTTGAAAAACACATGCATAGGATTGGTATAGAGGGATACGGCACAAGGAAGTGCTGAGGTTTTTGGCAAAGGTTAGTATCACAACAGGTATAGGCCTGAAGGGCCAAAGGACCTGTTCCTGTGCTGTATTGTTTTTTTGTTCTTTGACATACCAATAGCAATACTGGTGACCAAAGGGGTAGAGAAACCATCAGAAACCTCGAAGATCAGGAGGAGGGTAGAAGTTGCGGGAAGCATGCACCTTTGATTGCGCACTGAAAGATTTTTATTCAGATATGGGAGATTAAAGAGGAATGCAGAGTATGCATTGAATAACATTTAAATAGGAGGCAGAGAAGAACGATACCAAAATGAGAAGTAGTGTGTAGTGATATACATCACTGTATATACACAAGGGGTTAATGTAAATACACTACAACTAAGTAACCACTAGAGGGAGCACCAGAGATGTCGTGATATGCAGACAGGCAACCAATGGGTCATTAGAACAGGACACAGGAGGTGGCACAGGTAATCAGGACACCCAGAGGTGGCATTACCACAAGGGGGCACTACACGACCCATATATAAAGGACAAGGCACACAGGCTCTGCCTCTTCCACCGGCAGAAACCAAAAGAGCAGGACAAGGTTTATTATCAGCAATATCACACCCTAGCATATGGTCGAGAACAAGCTTATATAGTTAGCAGAGTAGACTGAGTTACTAGAGGCAGATTAGTAGAGTGTCAAACTCATTTAGGAGCATTGTTAATCATTCAATAAATACGTTAAACCTATCTCTGAGTCTGGAGCATCTTTCAGCAGAGCCTACATCAAGTAGCAGCTCATGTTACTCGAGGCAACATAACACAACATAGTTATTTTTGGACAAGGACATGAAAAAGGTGAATGGGAATCAGTCAGAAATCTATGGGACACTAACATCGCTCCAACTCAAATTGCAATTTTTCCCCTAATCGTTATGAATCATGTTGACCTTGTTGGTGATCCAGATTATATTCTCCATTTTTTTGCTCAGCAATTGTTCAAGAGAATCCAAGTCTATTCCCCAACTACCTGAGGGATGGGTACTAATAGATGGAAAGCCAAATGGTACTGAAGATCAGGCTAAGGAGTAATGGGTGGCACAGTAGCACAGTGGCAGGGTCCCAGGTTTGATTCCCGGCTTGGGTCACTGTCTATACAGAGTCTGCACGTTCTCCCCATGTCTGCGTGGGTTTCCTCCAGGTTCTCCGGTTTCCTCCCATGAGTCCCAAAAGAAGTGCTTGTAAGGTGAATTGGACATTCTGAATTCTCCCTCAGTGGACCCGAACAGGTGCCACAGTGTGGCAACTAGGAGATTTTCACAGTAAATTAATTGCAGTATTAATTTAAGCCTACTTGTGACTCTAATAAAGATTATAAAAGTTTAGTTCCTCCTCTCCCAGAACTTCAAATACAGTTGAAACAGGAAATTTACCGTTCCTCAGAATGGTATAAATTGAGGCAAAGGAATTATGAAAGAGAAAAGGAGATAAATGAAATACGTGATGATTGTAGCTGATGGGACAAGGTTCAAATATTGTGGTACCCTCTTGGATAAAAATATCATATAAGCCAGTGTGTATTCTGCTGGCTATTTAGGTGGCATTGACAATCCCCCTCAGGCATATGAGAGGTATGATCAAGAACCTGAGAAGGAGAATGTTGGTCACTGAATTTATGCAAGATGAGAAATTACAATGACCAAGGGTATGAAAGGCACTGACATGGAATAGAACAAAGAAGAACAAAGAACAAAGAAAAATTACAGCTCAGGAACAGGCCCTTCGCGCCCCCCCCCCCCCCCCCCCCCCAAGCCTGCGCCAATCCAGATCCTCTTATCTAAAACTGTCGCCTATTTTCTAAGGATCTGTATCCCCCTGCTCCCTGCCCATTCATGTATCTGTCTAGATACATCTTAAATGCCGCTATCAAATGTAAAATAGTAGAAGGATGTGCATTGTTACAGAAACCTTGAATATTTCCAAACCTTGATTGTGAGGGATCAGATTCCTTCATTTTCAAGCTGTGCATTTGAACGATTAAGCTTTTTTAAAATAATGATAATATTGTTAGAAGTTAGTTATCATGACGTTGAGCATATCTTTTAACATTGTATTCTGTCTGTAACATAGTTGTAAAGCATGATGAATAAGCTCAGTTAAATGTGAACTAAAGTTTTGTACAAGTGATATGAAATGCCGAGAAGCAATGTGAAATGGTTAATTCAGTTAATGTAAAAGTTTACGAGAAATGCTTTGAACTATGGACAGTCTCAGGGAAACTCCTGCCCCTTTGTCCAGTAAAAGTCACTAAATATACCCTATCCTGTAAAAAGCTGGAAAAACAAACTGCGCATATTGATTATTTGAAACTGCTATTGTTGGGTAAGTGATAAGTGAACTACAGCAGCAGGAGGTGTGACCCTTCAGTCTGAGAGCTGGGAAAGACAAAAGGGATGAGTTGCAGAGAGTTAACGGCATCAGGAAGTGTCAGGCTAAAAGCAAAACAGAAAACGCTAGATAGTGTGGCAGCATCTGTGGGGAGAGAAACACAATTAACGTTTTGAGTCCATATGACTGTGCTACTGAACTGAAGATGGATAGAAATGCAATGAATTATAATATACTTGGAGAGGGGGTGGGGAAAGATTGGAAAGTTAGTCATTGGTCGGAGCTAAGGGGAGATTGACAGAGATGCCATGGACATAAGATAAAGGGGTTGTCAATGGTGCCATTCTGGACTGAAGTGTGTTAATAGTGGTAAAGGTAGATGTAATGACCTCCAATTAGCATTATTGGTTGGCCAATTGGAGTATGAGCTCCCTCAATGATAGCTCATTGAGGGGGCCCATATTAGCACCTGTGTAGGCTTTGTGCCCCAGTCTTAAGTTGACTTGAATGCTAGCAGCACTGTTTGGAGCTGCTCGTGTATCTAGTGATTGGAAATAAATATTGGTGTGGTGACGGGACTCCTGCCTCCTGTGGATTATTACAGTGGCGACAAGGTAAACAAAGAACTTTGCGGAGACCAGCTGCCGCACTCGGAGGGTAAGCCTTGCTATTTCAAAAATGCCGTTATTTGGGAGGTTAGATGCATTCGACCCGACTATTGAGGACTGGTCCCAGTATGTGGAGAGAATGTGTTACTTCTTCCGGGCCAATGATATAATTACGGACGGAAGGAGACGGCTTATCCTGCTGTCGGCCTGCGGACCCTCAGCTTTCGCCATTATACGTAGTCTAACTTATCCCGATGCGCCGGACACGAATTCTTTCCAAAAATTCATGGTATTGGTGAAAGAGCACTACAACCCAAAACCACTCCTCATTTTGCGTAGGTACAGATTCTACACAGCGAAGCGGGAAGACAGGGAGTCAGTCACAAATTTCTAGACCCGCCTGAGAAGGCTGGCGGAAAAATGTGAGTTCGGCCTACGCTAAATGAAATGCTTCGGGACCAGTTAGTGTGTGGTATAAACGACCTCACAATACAGAAGCGCCTGTTGGCGGAAACGCAGCTAGACTGCAGGCAGGCGTTACAGCTCGCACTGTCCCTAGAAAATGCAGCAAGTGGGGCGCAGGAACTACAGGGCACGCCAATGGAGGTAGATACCTGTGAGACGGACTACCACAACGGGTCCAGCTATCAGATAGCCGCTCTCAGGAAAAGCCTGAGGAATAGAGGGCCAAAGGAAAACCCCAGAACTGCCCCCAAGTCTGCTAGGAGAAACTGGGGACAGAGGGAAGTATCGGCTGAGGCTCCCCCAACATAGAAGAACCGTTTTTGGCACCAGACAGAGTGGGGTAACAGCAACAGAAACCCTAGAAGGAGGTGGCAAAAGAGGAATAGCAGGTGGGGACGCATCCTCATCCCCATCCTCCTTCGAAGGGGAACAATTATATAATATTGCGATGAAGAAAGCAGAACCTATTAAGATTACCCCACGGGTGAAAGGTCGGCCGACAATAATGAAAATAGGCACGGGGTGGCCGTACCAGTAATGGGAGTGGCAGCATTTTTAAAAATCAAAGATGGACCCCAGCCACTAACCCTAACAAAAACATCGACGAAACTTAAAACCTACACGGGGTAAACCCCTGGAAGTTCTAGGCACGACTCATGTACCCGTGGAATATGAGAAACAATTGCTCAGGTTACCGTTGACGATAGTAGAGGGCTCCGGACCGAGCTTAATTGGACGGAACTGGCTGAAAGACCTAAAATTAGATTGGATGAAAATTTTCCAGAGTGAAGCGGGCAGTTGAGTGGAGTACTCCAAAAATATCCGGAGGTCTTCCAAGAAGGTTTGGGGGAAATCATAGGCACCAAACAAACTTTGCACGTGGACCCAGAAGCCCTTTCAAAATTTTGTAAGGCCAGGCCGGTACCTTTCGCGTTAAGGAAGAAAGTAGAGGTCGAAATAGAAAGGTTACAGCGCGACGGCATTATCAGACCAGTACAGTTCTCGGAATGGGCAGCGCCAGTGGTACCAATTTTGAAGCCAGACGGCTCGATACATCTCTGTGGAGATTTCAAACAGATGGTAAACAAATACGCACTGCTGGACAAATACCCGATCCCGAAAATAGACGACCTATATGCCAAATTGGCAGGTGGGCTTTTGTTCACGAAGCTGGACATGAGCCACGCCTACCTGCAGTTAAAACTGGACAAGGACTCCCAGACGTTCGCTACGATCAACACCCTGAAGGGCCTTTTTCGTTACACTAGGCTACCTTTCGGAGTGTCATCAGCCTGCGCTATATTCCAGCGTATGATGGAAAATATTCTGCAGGGACTACCGCAGGTGGCGATTTATTTGGACAATGTCTTAATCACGGGTAGGACGAACAGGGAACACTTAAGGAACCTGGAGGAAGTGCTCAGGCATTTCGCAAAGGCAGGCGTACGGCTTAAAAGAGAAAAATGTATTTTTCTGGCCCCGCAAGTGACGTACCTGGGATATAAAATAGATGAGTCAGGCTTACATCCATTAGAAGACAGAGTAAGGGCAATAAAAGAAGCCCCAGCTCCTGCCATGGTCCAGGAGCTACAATCATTTCTAGGGTTGGTAACCTATTATGGCACATTTATTGAAAATAGGGCGTCCATCCTAGAACCCCTACACCAGCTACTAAAAAAGGGGCAAGAATGGAAATGGTCCACCTGCCAAAACCGAGCATTTAGGGACATTAAGGAACAGCTGTCATCCGAAAATGTCCTAGAGCATTATGACCCAAGGAAGGAGATGGTGGTCACTTGTGATGCATCCCCTTACGGGGTAGAAGCCGTCTTAGCCCATAGAGGAAGGAATGGGGAAGAACGGCCAATAGCCTATGCTTCGAGGACCTTGGCGATGGCTGAGAGGAAGTACGCCCAAATCGAGAAGGAAGGACTGGCGGTGATATTCGCAGTAAAAAAATTTCATCAGTATCTGTACGGGCGGAAATTCACCATAGTGACGGACCATAAGCCGTTCTTAGGGTTATTAAAAGAAGACAAGTCAATACCCCCGATCGCATCAGGTAGAATCCAACGCTGGGCGTTGCTACTGGCGGCGTATAGAACATAGAACATAGAACAGTACAGCACAGAACAGGCCCTTCGGCCCTCGATGTTGTGCCGAGCCATGATCACCCTACTCAAACCCACGTATCCACCCTATACCCGTAACCCAATAACCCCCCCTTAACCTTACTTTTGAGGACACTACGGGCAATTTACCATGGCCAATCCACCTAACCCGCACATCTTTGGACTGTGGGAGGAAACCGGAGCACCCGGAGGAAACCCACGTTCTGGAGCACAGACCAGGAACACGAGTAGCAAATGCAGATGCTTTAAGCAGACATCCCCTCCCGGACACGCCGTCGCTAATACCGAAAGTAGAGGAGACAGTAATTACTCTAAATTTTTTGGACACCCTACCAGTCGACGCACAACATATTCGGTTGTGGACACAAAAAGACCCAGTTTTAGCCAAGGTGAAGCATTTACTGCTAACAGGGGAACTGGAAAGACCAGTGGAGCCCCAGATGCACCCATACTGGAGCAGAAGGGACCAAATAACCGTTGAAGACGGTATCCTATTATGGGGAGCCCGGGTAATCGTCCCAACTCAGGGCCGTCGGGCAATCTTAACCGAGTTACATCACGGACACCCAGGGGTGTCTAAAATGAAGATGCAAGCTCGAAGCTACGTTTGGTGGCCAGGTTTGGACACAGACATAGCAGCCTTGGTACGTCGGTGCCAGGAGTGCCAACAGGGGCAAAGAGTGCCACCAGCGGCACCATTGCACCCGTGGGAATGGCCAGGCAGACTGTGGACCCGCCTGCATATTGACCACGCCGGCCCTTTCATGGGCTCAATGTTTTTGGTGATAGTGGACGCCCACTCCAAATGGTTGGATGTCCACCGGGTAAACACGGCAAGCACAGCATCGACAATCGAAAAGCTCAGGGCCTCGTTTGCAACACATGGACTTCCGGAGGTATTGGTGTCGGACAACGGAACGGCAATCACAAGTGGGGAATTTGGAAAATTCCTGAAGGAAAACGGAGTCCGTCACATCAAAACGGCCCCTTACCATCCAGCGACCAACGGCCTGGCAGAGAGAGCGGTCCAGACACTTAAAGCGGGTCTCAAGAAGCAGCCGGCAGCGTCAATGGACACAAAGCTCTCCCGCTGGCTGTTTGATTACAGGACCACACTGCATTCCACAACGGGCATACCGCCAGCTGAACTCTTAATGGGAAGGCGGCTGCGAACGAGGCTGAGTCTCCTTTTCCCAAATTTAACAGGGAAAGTGGAGAAACAACAGGAGACCCAACGCAGGGGGCATGATAATATACAGCAGCAGAGACATTTCCATGTGGGGACACCGGTTTGGGTCAAGAATTATGGGAATGGACCAACATGGGTCAAAGGCACGGTAGAGTCCCAAATAGGGCCCATATCCTATGAAGTTTCGGTAGGAGGTAAGGTGCTGAAGAAACACCTAGACCAAATAAAGGCAGCGGAACCACACCTGGAGGCAGGCGAAGCAGGACCGCCTCAAGCTGGGATAGCCCAGATGGAAAAAATACCCACACCCCAGCCCCAAGCAATTTCTCCAGATCCCGTCATCCAGTCGTCAGAGTCGGAGATGGACACGTTTGACGAGGCCGCCGCGACACCTCTCCCCGAGGAGGAGAAAGAACAACTTCCAAGGAGGTCGTCAAGAAAAAGACGGGCACCTATAAGGTATACCCCGCCCACGTCGGAGAACAACCCAGCGGACGACACAGAGGTGACCGACCCGGACATGAGGAGCAGGAAGAAGCTCAGAGGAATGCCAGCTGGCAGGAATTCCTCGGACCTTGCGGGGAGGAGTGTAATGACCTCCAATTAGCATTATTGGTTGGCCAATTGGAATATGAGCTCCCTCAACGATAGCTCATTGAGGGGGCCCATATAAGCACCTGTGTAGGCTTTGTGCCCCAGTCTTAAGTTGACTGGAATGCTAGCAGCACTGTTTGGAGCTGCTCTTGTATCTAGTGATTGGAAATAAATATTGGTGTGGTGACGGGACTCCTGCCTCCTGTGGATTATTACAGTAGAGTAGCAGAATGTGTTAATAGGAGAACAAAGGTTAGTGCTCAGTGGGAACAAAACTGAACAACAAGAGACTGTGGCAATCTGGAATTGAAAGCTCGTCTCAGTAACGGAGACCATGGCACTATCATTTATTGTCATTAAAACCCACTGATTCACTAATCTTCCTTCAGGAAGGAAATCTGCCATCCTTACCTGGTCTGGCCTACATGTGACTCTAGATCTGAAGCAAAGTGGCTGACTCTTAACTGCCCTCAGAACTGGTCTAGCAAGTGATTCAATTCAAGGACGATTAGGAATTGGCAACAACACCCACATCCAATGAAACAATAAATTTAAAAAGCTCTTGTTGGAGGCGAGGGCCCCAAAGGCGGGAGAAGATAATTGGTACTTATTGCACGGTTAGGTAGTTTTAATTTCCAAAAGTTTGTTTTAATTTCCTTCCTTTGCATGTCAGCATCCACTGTCTTGGCTTAGTGACAATTATCCACTAGTGAAACCAAATTGTGAATGGCCTTGGGATCCTCAACAACCTGTTTCATAAATTCCCAGTTAACTGCTCTCAACACTCATGTCCAAATTTCAAGTTGGAATTGCTAACCAACTTTTGGGAATGGAAATCCTGGAAGGTTTTTCTTTTCCTCACGTTCAGTGGTGCTGAAGCCAATTCTGGTTTCCCTGGTTCTTTTTGCTGGATTTATTCACTTAACACAAGGAAATTGAACCTTCTTCATTTGAATGGCCCCTACGCAACATCACACAATTGGTTTAGATCCATTAAAAGAAATACTGCCAACAGACCTCGTAATAAGTGGCTCACCTTTTTGCACTGCACACAGTGCATGGCAAACTGCTTTTCATAACAAGGAACACAGTAGTTTTCATTGTCCTTGGGGATGAAGCTTTTTGTGCCCATTGGTTGTTGGCAGCGGTGACAAATGAAACAAGTCTCATGCCAGCTGTTACCATTGTGCTCCATCTTGCGGGTGCCTATGTTTCAGTAAGAGATACAAAGGCAAGTTTCAATCCAGATGCTACCTCTCCTATTTCTACCAAGCAATTTTTAAAAAGTAAAGAATATGCAATAGTTCTTTTCGTAGCAGCCCGTGGAGCGTGCTATACAAGGCATCACCATTTAATCTTGTCAGCTGAAGCTGAACTGAGCTAATGACCAAGTAATGCAATAAAATTAGAATACCTAAATTACATTTTCTCAGAATATAAGTATCAGCTAAAGACACTAAACCATGAAAGAAAAATTATTCTCCTACCATCTGTTTGGAAGATGGCAAAGTTTATCTAGCAAAGATCAACTTTATTTGCACAGATTTTGTGGCACCATTCTGCTGACCTCAGCTCATTGTTCCTGACTCACTGAGAGTCACAAAGAGAGAACATTAGAAAAAAGCATTATCTACCCATGTACAGTATTTCTGAAATTGCTCTCGGTTACAGATATTTCCTTCCAAAAATATTTGGAGCACAGCTTTTCTCAGCTGTGTTTATGTGTGTATGTGTGGGGGGGAGGGGGAAGGCAGGGGTAGGGAGGGGGGGGGGGGGTTATTTGGGGAACTGCAACTTTGAGATTATGACATTGATCATTCCTCTAGGGCGCAGTTCTAGTTTTATTTCTAAATAAGAAATCTCAGTCCCAATGACCATTTCATTTCAGCAGTAGGAATACAATCTTCATATGATAGCAACCCTCTCTATGATAATTCATCACAGTGTGACATTCATTTCAGGCAGTTAACAGTCGGACCAAACGATCATCAACTTTGTTGTGGTGGTTGGATGTGACATGTAGGATGTAGTAGATGCAGCGTATGGTCATTATATTTAGCACACTGGGCTAAATCGCTGGCTTTGAACACAGACTAAGGCAGGCCAGCAGCACGGTTCGATTCCCGTAACAGCCTCCCCGAACAGGCGCCGGAATGTGGTGACTAGGGGCTTTTCACAGTAACTTCATTGAAGCCTACTCGTGACAATAAGTGATTTTCATCTTGCGGAGGTGACTGAAGTTGCTGATAACAGCCGTATCAAATAAATAGTTAAAATGAAATGAAATGATGCCAGTTGAAAGGATGATCGCAAGATATTTGGTTTGATAAAAGTCTGAGAATTCAGCTTAGCGATATTCGGTTCAGCAATAATAACACAATATTGCCCACACATACATCATAACAATCAACACTGATAGTGTAACAGATATCAAACAACATATTGCCGGTGGCTGTGAGCACCGGGAGTTTGACCAGGAAGAGAAGCATCCAGTGCCGGAAAGAGGTCAACAACCTCTACCGGACAGCATGAGTGAGTAGTCTTCGATGCCCCCCACCCCCAGATCTGTCTGCCCCCATTCGAGCGCCCACCCCGCCCAACTCTCCATGCGACCCACCAACCATCTCCCTTCAACCCCCACAACCCTCCTTTCACACGCCGCCCCCCCCCCCCCCCCCCCCAACCACTGTGAACCACGCATGATGCCCTCCTCAGGAAAAGCTCTCCCACAACCAACGGGAGTGGGCCCAGACTGGAAGAGAGGTGCCAGACATAAGAATCATCATCACCTTCGAGGAGCGTACCCTGGAGGACACCGATGTGGCCGAAGACAGGGCGATCACCAATACGGAGGCTGGCTGACGCTGCAGAGGTGAGAAACCACCGGGCCCCAGCCAAAGGACCTGTCAAACGTGAGTTATTGTTACCTTACTGACTGACCCATCCCACCCATTGACCACATGTCCATTCTCCCACAGGTCTTAACCAGCTGACGGCATCGGCCCATCCCGGGTGGCCCTCTCTCCAGCCTCCCAGGAGAACACCTCAGAGGGAAGCTCCGAGGGAGACACAATCGAGGCATAACAGCTGTCATCCCTACCCTCCACAAGTGTAAATGTTGCTCGTTCTGGGTGAGTGTACTTAACACTCAATTTGGCTCTGTTTCATTCGTTAGCTTTGGAGTCGCCAGGTGTCGTTAAGATACCGCCACAAGTTTCAAGTTCAAGTTCAAAGCAATAAATCCATACACCAATTAGTAAGTTCAAACAAGACACGTTTATTATATTACAATAATCTACTAATCATGCATATAAACTATAAGACTAGGCTAATCCTACCACTAATAGACCAAATACTTATCTGCATAAGGGGACTGCCGGATCAGGGAACAACGGCCTCTAGCTTTGTCCTGGGTCTGCAGGATTCCAGTACTTATGGACTAAAGGGGGTCAGGAGTGTCTACTCTCGTAGCGTGCGTTGTGACACTTACTTGTTGGCGGCTGCTGTCCAGACCTCTCCTCCTCAAGGTTCTTCTGCTGCAACGGTGGTCTGCTGGGAGGGCTGGCTGGTCAAGGAGAGGCTGGCAGAGAGAGAGAGCTGGGATCGCGGTCTCTGTCTTATACCTCTCTCAGGGTCTGGGCGGACCCTCTATATACTCGCAATCGATTGGGTCTCTTCCCAATCGATTGATTTGAATTCCCCAATAACGGGGCAGTACCGAGATCACTGGGTGGTTCTTGGGACTTATTGTTTTGGACTTCCTTTGGCGCCGAAAAGTCTGGCCTTCCATTGAATGTATCAATTTGTGTTTAACTTGTTTCTATTGTATCTGGAGATCGCCCGGTATCACCTCATTAGTATGCTAACTGCTTTCTTTTCATAGTGCTGTCTGGTTTCTGCAGCAGTCAGAACTGGTTTCTGCAGTAGTCTGAATATACAAGCGCTTTGCAAGCTGCTTGCTTTTACAACATGTCCAATTTCCCTGCATTCCTTGCAATCTTCCATTTTGTGTTGGGCAGTGGTCACCCCAGGTGGCTACACAGATATACAGACCTCAGTGGGAAATGTTAGTGGTCAGACGTATGGGGCACTGGTGAGCAGTACACAGCTGCTGATGCAGATCAGATGGAAGCAGGAACCCCCAGGCGAGACAGCAGTTGGAGATTTGCTGGATCCCAGGACCCAACTGGGTCCCAGCCTGGTGCTAAGCCTGTGGAACAGGCTCTCCCAGAGATGATAGGAGGTGTTAGGGAGCGGCCGGGACGTTCAGAGGGAGATGTCAGCGTCACTCCAGCAGATCCATTGCCGCTTGGAGGAGTCCTAGAGGCTATGGGCGTAAGATGTCGCCATGAATGCCTGGCACCGAGGCCAACACTGCTAGGATGGGGACTGCAGTGGACAACCTGGTGCACGTTGTCGTCACCACAAGTGAAGGTGTCCAAGGCATTGCACAGTCAGTGACAGCCATGGCTGAGTAGACGAGACACTGCCCTTTCAAGTAGAGAGCGACGCATCGGACGTCGCCCTAGCCGCCACTCTCAATCAGGCAGGCAGACCCGTGGCATTCTTTTCCTGCATCCTTCATGCCTCAGAAATTCGGCACTCATCCGTCGAAAAAGAGGCCCAAGCATTCGTTGAAGCTGTGCGGCATTGGAGGCATTACCTGTCCGGCAAGAGATTCACTCTCCTCTCTGACCAACGGTCGGTAGCCTTCATGTTCAATAACACACAGCGGGGCAAGGTCAAAAAACGATAAAATCTTGCGGTGGAGGATCGAGCTCTCCACCTATAATTACGAGATTTTGTATCGCCCCGGCAAACTCAACGAGCCCCCAGACGTCCTATCCTGAGGTACATGTGCCAGCGCACAAGTAGACCGACTCCGGGTCCTGCACGACAGCCTTTGTCACCTGGGAGTCACACGGTTGTACCACTTCATTAAGGCATGAAATCTGCCCTACTCCATCGAGGAAGTATGGACAATCACCAGGGACTGCCAGGTCTGTGGGGAGTGCAAGCTGCACTTCTACCGGCCGGACCGTGCGTGCCTAGTGAAGGCGTCCCGCCCCTTTGAACGCCTCAGTGTGGATTTCAAAGGGCCCCTCCCCTTCACCGACCGAAACACGTATATTCTCAGTGTGGTCGCTGAGTACTCCAGGTTCCCTTTCGCCATCCCATGCCCCGATATGACGTCTGCCACCGTCATCAAAGCCCTAAATACTATCTTTGCTCTGTTCGGTTTCCCCGCCTATATCCAGTGACAGGGGATCCTCCTTCATGAGCGATGAGCTGTGTCAGTTCCTGCTCAGCAGGGGTATCGCCTCCAGCAGGACGACCAGCTACAACCCCCGGGAAAACGGGCAGGTAGAGTGGGAGAAGGGGACGGTATGGAGGGCCGTCCAGCTTTCCCTACGGTCCAGGAACCTCCCAGCCTCTTGCTGGCAGGAGGTCCTTCCAGATGCACTCCACTCCATTCGGTCACTGCTGTGCACCGCTACTAACAACACACCCCATGAACGTCTTTTAGCCTGCCCCAGGAAGTCCACATCCGGGGTGTCGCTCCCAACTTGGCTCGCAGCTCCAGGACCAGTCCTGCTCCGTAAGCACATCCGATTCCACAAGGCGGACCCGTTGGTGTAAAGGGTGCAATTCCTCCTTGCCAACCCCCAGTATGCCTACGTGGTGTACCCCGACGGCCGCCAAGATACTATCTCCCTCAGGGACCTGGCACCAGCAGGTTCCAGACACACCCACCTCTATGGCCCAGCGCCACCCTCCCCTCCCCCGGCGTGCCCAGCATTAACCCTACCAGGACCATCCGTCCTTCCCCTGCCCACGCCCAAGGATGAAGAAGATTTCGGCACACTCCCGGAGTCACCGAACATCAGGCCAGCACCGATATCGCCGACACGCTATGTTGCTCTCAGCGGAACATCAAGGCACCGGACCGATTAAATCTAACTGGCACCAGACTTCAAAAGTCATTTTTAAAAAATCAAATACTGTAAATATTAACTCATTGTTGTATATAATTCTCCACCACCCCTGCCGTACTCAATTTCAACAGGGGCGAATGTGGTAAACCACTGTTGCACCTGTATTAGGTGATGTACGGTAGGACCTGTATTACAGGTTTGCCGGTAGTCTCTGCCTGTTGTATGAATATGCGTGTCCTCCAGCTAGCAGCCATTTCGCCAGCTGCTGTGGGAGGCCTCACATCTTATAGCAATAAAGCCTCTGTTGGATCCAGCTATCGTCTTTGTCCAATTGATCGTGCCTCAGCTAAATGCCTACTCTGTACCGTGCTTTGAAGTAGTACTAATAAACAAATGTTAAACAAACACTTGTATATCTACAGTCTTTTATAGAGCATCATAGAAAGCATCCTATCTGACTATATCACAGCCTGGTATGGTAACTGCCTGGCCCAAGACCGCAAGAAACTTCAGAGAGTCATGAACACAGCCCAGTCCATCACATGAACCTGCCTCCCATCCATTGACTCCAGCTACACCTCCCACTGCCTGGGGAAAGCGGGCAGCATAATCAAAGACCTCTCCCACCCGGCTTACTCGCTCTTCCAACTTCATCCATCGAGCAGGAGATACAAAAATCTGAGAACATGCATGAACAGATTCAAAAGCAGCTTCTTCCCCGCTGTTATCAGACTCCTAAACGACCCTCTTACGGACTGACCTCATTAACACTACACCCCTGTATGCTTCACCCAATGCCGGTGTTATGTAGTTACATTGTATACCTTGTGTTACCCTATTATGTATTTCCTTTTATTTCCATGTACTGAATGATCTGTTGAGCTGCTCACAGAAAAATACTTTTCACTGTACCTCGGTACACGTGACAATAAACAAAATACAACCCAGTCCAGTCTGTCATAGAATAATAGAATCTCTACAGTGCAGGAGGCCATTCAGCCCATCGAGTCTGCACCAGCCCTTGGAATGAGCACCCTACTTAAGTCCACACCTCCACCCTATCTCTGTAACCCAGTAACCCTACCTGACCTTTTGGACACTAAGGAGCAACTTAGCATGGCCAATCCACCTAACCTGCACATCTTTGGACTGTGGAAGGAAACTGGAGCACCCAGAGGAAACCCACACAGACATGGGGAGAAAGTGCAAACTCTACAGTCACCCAGAATTGAACCTGGGTCCCTAGAGTTGTGAGGCAGCAGTGCTAACCACTGTGCCACCGTGCTGACTAGCCATCTGTCTAAGAACCAAGTCCCAAAACAGAAGTACCCAATCTCTGCCATGGTGGCAGTGATGGAGACATCAACGTAAAAAATACATCAGTGTTATTGAAGGAGCCTTAGACTAAAGTAGCTTTTGAAAGTAGTTTGAGCAATTTCAGCAGTAGCAGAAGACACACTAGGGAGGTGCGACAATGATTGTACCTAGTGAGCAGTCACTCCCCTTTCCCGCCCATTTGACTGCCTCAAGGACCCGCAGTGGGAGTTTTGGAAATACCATTGTCTCCGGTACCAAGCAGTGTCAGATCATCACAAAAAAGAGCCTGAGTTAGTTTCTTTCGTTATGCGGTCAGTGCAGATGATGTTTTGTTAAGGCAGGTTGTGCGGGAGCCACTGTGAATTTATGGGCCTATGGCCTGCAGGCACTACATTTTGTGCATTTGCATTTTATTGCTGTTGTGTTCTTGATTTTAAGCGTATATTGAATATTTAAAGTTATTTTGTATTAAATATTACTTTGTCGGCATTGATCTAAATCTAGCTGTGATTGCATTTTGATCAGTAGTAACATGTTTTCCTCAGACTTTGTTTTCCATATTGGTGATCTGGTATTTGGTTTGCATCTCTGTTTTCCATTTCTAAGGCAGGATACATTGGGGAGCCTTCTCAGAGTAGGCCGTAAAATAATCCCTGGAGGTAGTGGAACAGTGGTCGACCCTGGCCCCAGAGAGTGTGGGGGTGGGGGGGGGGGGGGGGGGCATGGAGAGAACACAGGAAGTGGGCAAGAGAAGACCTCAAAGGATTAAAGGAAGAGCTGAAAGCCACCAGACTCAGTTGCATTCTGTCCCTTTGTATCGTAATGAGAAGTTCCTTGGAAATGAGCTACAAACAAACAATAGAGCTGTAATCAATCAGAAAGTGAGAGAAGACACAGCAGAGAACTAAGAGTGATGAGAAAAGAGTTGGGCAAACGTATCAAAAAACTGCAGCTGGTCGGAAGCGTGTTAAAAGTTTGAGACCTTGGTCTGAAGGAGAAGCAGTCCAGCTACTTCAAAGCCACTATGCAAAAGACAGAAGTAGCTAGGAAATTTATCAAGGACAGTAAGAAACAATACAACATTCACCGGCCAGCGGACAGGGAACTAGTGTTAGAGCCAGAAGAGGAAACAAAAAAGAGAGAAAGCACAAGCAGTACCCCAAACAGGCATCACAGAATGGAACCTGATTTGAGTTGGGGAAATTGCATTTGCATGAGGCAATTGGTTTTGTGATGAGTGAGAGAACTGCTAGTCTCAGAGTAAAACACATGAAAGACATGATCCATGACATTCATGGATCTGGTCCCTGGAAAGTAAATTTGTTTTTCAACTTGGGGAGATGATATCAGTGATGGGTAGAGCTAAGATTCAGTGAGACATTTTGAGAAAGATTCTCGAAGAAGGATTGAGGTCTGATCTGGCTACCGCAGAGTCCACAAGGGCAGTTTTCTTTCCCAATAGGATAGTTTAAAAAAAAAAGAGTAATAATATTTTAAAGCAGAGCAGTCTTGTCTGAAGACAAGGAAGAGGCTGAAACGAACCACTTGAAGCAGCTATTTGAAGATATTCAGCCAGAATCTGCAGTGATTCTAACCGGGAACCAAATCTGTTCTGCAAAACAAGTATGCCCTGCTGATTTTAAGCTGGATTGAGAGCTGTATGTTTTCTTGTTTTTTAATGGGGAATTGAGTATTAGTGTTAAGGGGTCATTGTAAACTTTTCTTTTTGTTTTAAAATTCAAAATCCCTATTTCTTCTTGCAATCACTTCTGGAACAAATCGTTCTTTCCGCACAGTCTTACAAAATAAACAAAAATATTGGAGTTTCAGTCCATATCCTAACCACTGTTGGGGTCCGGTCTGGGATGGTAATAAAAGCCACAATAATCAAGGAAGAACACCGAGGTGTTCAGAAACAGAATATTAATTTGGCAGAATATGTTAGTAGATTGGGAATTTCCCACAAAGAATTGGAACGGCTCAGATCAACCTGGTGCTGGAATGAGAAAAATATATGGGTGGAGGAGGAAGCGGATGTATAGCATAAAATAACTCCTCATGCCCATGTATGGTATAACAAATTCCTCATGGCCAAGCAAAAGATTGGTTGACGTAGTAGACGAAACAGTGGAAATTCAGCCTTCAGAAGCTGAGGAGGTTTATACACTCAGCAGTAAGATTTTTCAAAGACAACAACCACAAGACGAGGGGGCAGACAAGGAAGTTGTACATCCCTCAGTTCTTCACAAAGTAAATTGGAAGTGAGATTGATTTCTCGTTTGAAATTTGAGTCAAATCTCAAAATCACAGAGGTGCAATGGGGAAAGGTCATGGTCTAAGACCTTTGAGCCAAAGAGCACGAAAAGGCGGAGAATTGTACAGAACCCTTCCGGATATACGACTCACTTTGAATATCTACAGTAAATATTACATGCATCACAAATTTATTGAAATATCTCAGAGCGCAACATGATCTGCGTAGAAAACTTGAATATCATTGCACTCTCTGTGATGGCCATTTTGAAATGTTTTGTAATGTTCTTTCAGATATTTTAAGAATGAAGCATATCTTTGCAAAGCAAAATGGGGAGAACAAATAATTAGTATTTCAGTTGTGAACTCTTTGTCTATACTAATCTACAGATCTATAGGTTCTGACTAATGGGCAGCACGGTAGCATAGTGGTTAGCACAATTGCTTCACAGCTCCAGGGTCCCAGGTTCGATTCCGGCTTGGGTCACTGTCTGTGCGGAGTCTTCACATCCTCCCCGTGTTTGCGTGGGTTTCCTCCGGGTGCTCCGGTTTCCTCCCACAGTCCAAAGATGTACCGGTTAGGTGGATTGGCCATGATAAATTGCCCTTAGTGTTCAAAATTGCCCTTAGTGTTGGGTGGGGTTACTGGGTTATGGGGATAGGGTGGAGGTGTTGACCTTGGGTAGGGTGCTCTTTCCAAGAGCCAGTACAGACTCGATGGGCCGAATGGCCTCCTTCTGCACTGTAAATTCTATGAATTCTATGATAATTATGGAAATATCTCTTCCTTTTGGTTTCAAATGTCTAAAGGCTGATATTTACTTTTAGTGATGCTGTAAACGAACCAATTGGCTGTCTTATTTGTTGAGTTCAAGGAGCGGCAACAGAGGGAGTGTAAGGAACAAAACAAAGACTCTATGTGCACTGGTCCCAGAAGGGACTACCCATGCACAGCTCACACTCCCTCGCCTGCTGATGAGGGAGCGCCGCCCTATCAGCAGGGGAGCTTGTATTCCACATGACTCAAGAGAGCCAAATTCGCCTGGCCCCATGGTTCATGTGTAAGTTACAACACTATTAAACAGCTTAGCCAACTTTCCTTTCATTTCCTGCTGCCCATTTTTAAAAATCGTAACTGCAAGTTAAAATTAGACATCTATCATCAGCTAACTGTCAATACTGCCTCCATCAATCAGGTGAACAATTCTGTTTCTTTCACTTACTACAAGGTTGTGAACTCTGTGGCTCACGCGAACCTTTCTGTAGGAAGGGGAAAACCTATTAGGGAGCATGGTAGCACAGTGGTTAGCACAGTTGCTTTACAGCACCAGGGTCCCAGGTCCAATTCCCCGCTGGGTCACTGCCTGTGCAGAGTTTGCACTTTCTCCCCGTGTCTGCGTGGGTTTCCTCCGGGTGCTCTGGTTTCCTCCCACAGTCCAAAGATGTGTAGTTTAGGTGGATTGGCCATGCTAGATTGCCCTTAGTGTCCAAAAAGGTTGGATTGGGTTCCGGGGATAGGGTGGCGAGGGGGGGGGGGGGGGGGGGGGGGGGGGGGGCCTTAGGTACGGTGCTCTTTTCAAGGACCGGTGCAGACTTGATGGGCCAAATGGCCTTCTTCTGCACTGTAAATTCTATGACCTTAAGACTCGTTTTCTTATGGTCTGCAGATATTAAGAACAGCACTGATGATGACCCAGGTGATAGTCTGAAGCTTCCTCTACTAGAAGTAAGGGATTCTGCCATGTATCACTGAGGAAAAGAAATTAAAGAACATTTTCACCATACCTATGGGTTTGAAGAAGCAACCTTCTAACAGAAAATAGGTTTCATTTCATCCCGTGACGATTCAGGAGTTAATATATGTAAACTTTGTTCTAACCTGGAATTATTGTCTTCTTGCAGCTCTGACACTTGGAGGAGTATTCATTTGAATAACAGTCCGTACAGAGCAATTGGTCGTCCTTGGCAGTGAAAGGCTTATCCACCAGTGACCGTTTGCACTGGAAGCAATGGAAGCAGGCTTCATGCCAGTGACGATCCTTATAGGACAAGTCCTGTTGGAATCAAACGATACATTAAAAATACAGAGCTGAAGCAACTCAAAGTACAGATAAAATGTCACACTGTTTACTTTGGAATTAGTGTCCCATGCTTCAATGGGGGTAGGGATATTTCTTGAAGTATCCTGTAGATAAGACAGATGTTTCTGGTTTACATTTTTGTTTGACAATTAAGAGCATAAGCTGTACAAAAATGATCGTGCACAAATGCACAGGACATGCTGCACTAATAACTTAAAAATGTTGAAGTACAGTAACTCTCGTGGAGATTTAGCTTTGTGGAAAATGTGAGCTGAGGCTAGCAAATTACTTTACAAAACATGCTTAACCATAATGAAGAGTAAAGCTGGGAAGTAATTTTTATTTTAAACAGACTCCTTCTATTGCATCTTTCTATTGCATTTTATTTGCATTTGCAGCACATAGTCATGCACACTTCGTTGGCATGGTACATATAGCACTGTCTATATATTATAGAGATGGAGTGATGGATAGTAAGCATTAAAAAGTAGCTCATGAATGGACCATGAGTATGCTCTGGTCAGTTTGCTTGCTGCCACCTCAGTGGGTGGGCACTGTCTAGCAACGGCTGTATGAACATACAAATAAATGACATGAAAATACCAAGCCATCCAACAAGCCTCTCCTACCCTATATGGTAAAGCATGCAAACACCATTAAACCCATCTCACCTAACATGCCACCTCTCCCTTACCATAATCAAGTAATCTCCTGGGAAAGACAGAAAAGCAGAGCAATAAAACCTTAAGTGCAAAATCTCAGTGAGGTTCTTCTCTGACTCCCAGAAGCAATCAAGCAAACTCCATAAGACCATGGTGACGGACACCATTATTCTTTATTAGCTCAAATACTTCTATAATCAAGTGTAGTCCGCTGCCAGGAACTTGCCCAGCTTCACCTTGAACTCATGCTGGAATTCACACTGCTATTTTGCACTGATAATTAAATTCAAAGGTCAATGACTATGGAAAAAATACCTCCTGACTTATCTTAACTCGATACTTTACAAATATATTACACAAGGCAGCAATATAGCGCAGCAGTGGTTAGCATTGCTGCCTCACTGTGCCAAGGACACGGGTTCAATCCTGACCCCGGAGACTCCAGATTCGGACACCACTGAGGAGTACTGGTGAGCGGAACTCCTCAATGCAGAAAATGGGGCTTTGTGCAGCCTTAGCCGCCTGTTCCCCGCTAAGGCCACCTATCTAACCAGGGGCGCATTAAATAGCGGGGCAGCAAGGTGGTGCAGTGGTTAGCACTGCTGCCTCATGGCGCTGAGGATCCGAGTTCGATCCCACTGTCTGCATGGGTCTCACCACCACAACCCCCAAAAAGGTGTGCCGGGTAGGCGGATTGGACATGTTAAATTGCCCCTTAATTGGAAAAAACAAATTGGGTACTCTAAATTTAGTTATTAAAAAGCAGGCGGTTCCTCGGCGCCGGGAAACACGCGGTAAGTGTTGTTTACTGAGAAAGAAATGGTTAAATAAATCTGTAGATTGAGATAACATTCAAAAAAGATTCGAAGTCCCAGGCCAGGAGCAGCTTCATTGTGTAGATTTGTTTAACAACTGAAAATATATAAAAACAAGCACATTTCCACAATGTCACATCTCAAAGCAGAGTATC
Organism: Scyliorhinus canicula; assembly: GCF_902713615.1. Lineage (NCBI taxonomy): Eukaryota > Metazoa > Chordata > Chondrichthyes > Carcharhiniformes > Scyliorhinidae > Scyliorhinus > Scyliorhinus canicula. Next base: position 68,892,882 of record NC_052159.1, on the reverse strand, counting down.
TAAGTGAATTTCTTGGGACAGAAATGGGCACACTAATAGTTCAGTGGGCAGCTGGCATTGCATGCTCTGGGATGGAGCCTGACAAACTAGGAAAGCCCAATCTTTGATCTGATCTGAGTTAATTATACTCAGCTGGAACAATGATGAGGATGCAATGTCTTTACAATAGGCAAAGGACAACAGGTAGAATATTCTTGCTCATCTGCGAACATCTTTTGGAAGGTGTGTGTGTGCGCGTGTGCATGCATGTGTCTTTATGAGTGGCCTGATGTAAAAAATATCTGCTGCAGCAAGGTACAGGAGAGTTGTGGCATGTAATGTAATTACACCCAACGCTTTCAGAAGAACAGGAGAGACATTTAGGAAAAAAGATCCAAAATTTTTCAGTTTAATATGTAATCGACAGGTGATACAACACATGGCCATCTTGTAATGTGAAAAATAACTTCAGATATTCATTCTCCCTCACATGTGGAGATATTGTAAAATCAGGATCTGGTCATGGTATTGTCTCTGTGTTTATTGTTGCAGTTTTAATTGGATGTAGAGAGTGCTATTTTTCAAGTTTACGTCTTTTTAAACTCTAAAGGGCCAATTGGTCTGTATTCAAGGAAACAAACATCCAGAAACTGCTGATAAATGTGTCTCATCTGCAGTCACTCTGATAAACATTTAAAGTTTCTCTAAAGTCTGTCACATGCCTCCTGTGGTTTGTCTCAACCAGTCAAGATGCATTGTTTATGACAATATGTCAAAGAGTCACATTTACTGAGATGTTTATGATAGGTGATGGACTAATGCCAAAATAATCTTTGCAACACATGTTGGAAGGGCCTTTTATTTCATAATCTCACTCTAAGGCCCCATTTTTCATCCAATCTGACAATATAGCGAGCCTGACTGTGGTTAATTATCGAAGCAGCACCCCTTATGAGCTTAGCCCGTTAATACTATGAAAATGATCTCCGATATATGTCTTTCACTTTTGCAAATTCATCATTTAACATGGAAAAAAACCGGTACAAATGTTATGCAGTAAAATGATCGTATTATAAAAACTGCAAAGGATTCTTAGCGTGCAGCAAGCTGGAGTTGTTTGGCCACAAGTATTTGCTGGACTTCTGAACTCCAAATCAGAAAGATTTTTTGGAACCTAATAAACTATTCAGGTCAGCAGAAGAACCAAAAATTAAAGATAAGTTCTTGTTTTATTGTGGTATCTGAGTCTTCAATAACTAAAAGTGCAAGTTGATAAGTATTGTATATTGTGTAATGACAGCAGACAAATTGTATCAATGACTAATGGGAAATTTGAACTATTGAAGGAAGACTTCTGTCTTTAATCAGAAAGGCAAGCAAAGACACTGAGGATAAGATGGGCAATAAACTTTCTGGAAAATTTCATTGTGGATTATAGTTGACAGAACTGTCATGAGAGAACATGACAGTGAAGGCCCACTTCAGACAGAGACACTTGAAAGGAAGAGTTGAAATGCAAGACTGAATTTTCATCTCCTGTGGTTGCCGAGACAATGTAGACTGATTGCTACATCTCAGCAGTTAGCCAAAAATTAGAGTACCTAATTATTCTTTTTCCCAATTAAGGGGAAATTTAGCGTGGCAATTTAACCCACCTTGCACATATTTTTGGGTTGTGGGGGTGAAACCCAAGCAGACACGCGGAGAATGTGCAAACTTATACGAACATTGACTGGGGCTGGGATCAAACCCAGGTCCTCGGCGCCGTGAGGCAGCAGTGTTAACCACTAGGCCACCGTGTTCTCCTGTTGATTTATGTCGCTAAATGTGTAAAATGGTCTGAGATCAGAGAAAGAATGGACTCTGGACGCAAGACTGTCCTTCCTTGAATACATAGGGAAATTAGTTATAAAGCTGCTACAGATCTGATATGTGTGTGCTGGTGTGAGTGACCAGAAAGAAGAACATAGAACATAGAACATAGAACAGTACAGCACAGAACAGGCCCTTCGGTCCTCGATGTTGTGCCGAGCAATGATCACCCTACTCAAACCCACGTATCCACCCTATACCCGTAACCCAACAACCCCCCCTTAACCTTACTTTTTAGGACACTATGGGCAATTTAGCATGGCCAATCCACCTAACCTAAGAAGAAACAAGAAGTCACCCCTGCAGTTGCAGGAAGTCTCTCGCTCTCTTGCTGGAGGCAAAGCTTTGCAGTCCCACAATCAAAAGGAAATTGGACAGCCTCTCTGCCATCCTGCCAAACCCAAAAGTCTCCAATTAGCTACAAAACTGCCAAAGTCAGCTCTACCAGTGCACAATCCCAGTTGATGTTATAACTGGATTGGAAGATCTCAGGATGGAACCTGGCTCAAAAGGCCATGGGCGGGATTCTCCGACCCCCCGCAGCGTGAATCCCACCCCGCCGCTCCGATGTCGGCTGCCAAATTCTTTGGCGCCGGTTTTTGGGCGGGGTCGCGGATCACGCCGCTCCGGTCAAGGGCTGTTGGCAATTCTCCAGGTCCCGATGGGCCGAGCAGCCGCTCGTTTTCGGCAGGTCCCGCTGGCGTGAAATAGACATGGTCCATCCCGGCAGGACCTGGCTTGGAGGGCGGCTAGCGATGTCCTTGATGGGGGGGGGGGGGGGGGGTGCGGGGGGCTCCGGCCCCCGGGAGGGGCCCCCACAGTGGCCTGGCCCACGATCGGGGCTACCGATCTACGGGCGGGCCTGTGCCGTGGGGGCACTCTTTCCCTCCGCGCCGGCCTCTGTAGGGCTCTGCCATGGCCGGCGCGGAGAAGAAACCCCCTGCGCATGTGCAGGAAACACGCCGGCGGTTCTGCGCATGCGCCAACTCGCATCGGTCAATGGCGGCCCTTCGCCGCTGGTTGGCACGGCGCCAACCTCTCCGCCACCGGCCTATCCCCCAGAAGTGCAGAGGATTCCGCAACTTCCGGGTGGCCTGACGCCGGAGTGGTTCGCGCCGCTCTTAGAGCCGGCGTCGGGCCATCGCACCAAGTATGGGAGAATCCCGCCCCAAAACTTTTACTTTATTTATAATATGTGGAGGAACAGAGTTACAGGATCGCTATTTAGTTTTAACAACAAACTTTGTTTTCAAAATGAACCATGAAAAAATTGGATTATGATACAATACTCCTTTACTCCCCCCTGAGCTAAGTGTTTTAGGATTAATATGGTTTACAAATTACATTTTATCAACAATGGTCTCATGAACATAAAGTCCCTTTTAAGCACACAGGATGACTGTGGTAAGACACACTCCTCTCTGAACCCAAGTGAATGCCTGTGGATTTCTCTTCAAAATCCCCAAGCTGATTCTTATACTGTGGGACACCTTATCCCACTGAATTAGCTTCCACACGAGTGATTTTAAATTCCGCTTTCAAAAGTTACACTTTCAAATCTTCTTTTAAATTATGCTTTCCATCTGCTGCTTCCATCAAGGTTTTACACCTCTCCCTTCAGGTTTCCTTTGTCTTAAAAGCTTGTACACAAACTCCAAGGTCCAGCCATCTATTTCCACAATTATTTCAAATAATGTCTCCCAAACTGTACTAATTTCTCACAATTCCAATTCTCTTCCGGTACGTAACGGTGTACTAAGGCAGATTTTTGTCTGTTTCCGTAGCTAGTAATTTCCAGAACAGGTTGCTTGTCGCAGAAGGCTTATAACTTGAGGGGACACCACCACATCAAGTGACTTACCAGGAGTCCCTCCCGCACGTATCACCAGCCAATAGCATGTTCAAGGATTTGCAGGTTAACATTCAACCTGTTTGACCATGTTATGAGCACACCTTCCTTGGCCATCAGGTCCTGGGGAGGGACTCTAAGTCGGAGTTTCTCGCTCAGAGAGGCAGGGACGCTACCCACTGTGCAACAAGACCTCCAACACAATTTGCATGCATGCTAAACAGCAGAAGCAGCATGAGATAGAGAAAAATAGTCCTACAATCAACAGATCGAATCAAGTCACTGCAGTCCTGCCACACCCTGTCGTGAATGGTGGTAATTAAAGAAAAATTGGAGGAGGAGGCTCCACAAATATCGTAATTCTCAATGTTGGGGGAACCTCGTCCATCAAACAAAAGACAAGGGTGAAGTATTTGCAGCCATCTTAAGGCAGTAGTGCTGAGTAGGTCATCTATCATGGCTTCCTTCTGAGGTCCCAATCATCACAAATGCCAGTCTTCAGCCAATTCGATTCACTCCACGTGATATCAGGAAAGGCTGAAGGCAGGGTAGCACGGTGGGGCAGTGGTTAGCATTGCTGCCTCATGCCACCTAGGTCCGAGGTTCGATCCTGGCTCTGGGTCACTGTCCGTGTGAAGTTTGCACATTCTCCCAGTGTTTGCGTGGGTTTTGCCCCCACAACCCAAAGATGTGCAGGGTAGGTGGATCGGCCACGCTAAATAGCCCCTTAATTGGAAAAATTGAATTGGGCGTTCTAAATTTATTTTAAAAAAGGAAAGGCTGAAGGCACTGGAATCAGCACAAGGTCCTGACAACATGCTGGCTGTAGTACTTGTGCTCCAGAACTAGCTATGGCCCTAGCCATGCTGGTCCAGTACAGCTATAACAGTGGCATCACGCAACAACATGGAATAATTCCAAGGTATGTCTTATTCACAAAAGGCAGAACAAAAGCAAAGAAATACAGACAATTACACCCCCCCCCCCCCCACCTCCCCACGCATCAGTCTACTTAATCATCGGCAAAGTATTGAAGGTGTAATTGACAGTTCAATCAAATGGTTCATACATGCTTAGTTTGGAGTTTCAACTCCAGACCCTATTACAACTTTGAGCCAAACAAGGTCAAAGGAGCTGAACTCCAGAGGTGAGGTGTGAGTGACTGCACTTGATATCAAGGCAGCATTTAACTCAGTGTGGGCTTAAGTAGTAAAACTCAAGTCAATGAGAATTAGGGTAAAATCTCTCCACTAGTTGGAGTCACGCTTCGCACAAAGGAAAATGGTTATGCTTCTTGGAGGTTAATCATCTCAGTCCCAGAATATTACTGTAACAGTTCCCCATGGTAGAGTCCTAGGCTCCACCACCTTGAGTTGCTTCATTAGTTACCTTCCTTCCATCATAAAGCCAGAATTGGGGATGTTCATTAATCATTGCACAATGTTCAGTACAATTCACAAATACTCAGATATTATAGCCAGCCATGCAACAAGACTTGGATGATAATCAGGCTTGGGCTAATAAGTGGCAAGTAGTATTTATGCTGCACAAGTGTCAGACATTGATAATTCCAAAAAGAGAAAATCTAAGTATCTGACCTTGACATTCAATGGCATTACCATCGCTGAATATCCCACTATCAACACCCTGAGTTTACCATGGATCATAGATTTAACTTAATCAGCCATATAAATACAGTGGCTACAATAGCTGGACACAGACTTGGAATTCTGCGATGCATAACTCATCTCCTGACTCCAAAAAACTGAAAATTATCTACAAGGCACAAGAAGTGTGATGGAATACTCTCCACTTGCCTAGATAGGTGCAATTCCAACAACACTCAAGAACTCAATACTATCTCAAAGCAACCTGCTTGATTGGCACCCATTTAGCACCTACAACATTCAATTCCCACACCACTGTAGCAGCAGTGTGTACCATCTACAAGATGCATCACAGTAACTTCAATAGCACGTTCCAAACCGGCGACCCCTACCATCTAGAAGGACAGCAGGTGCATGGGAACACCGCAACCTGCATTTTCGCTACACGTTGCAAACCCTGACTTGAAAATATATTGCTGTTCCTTCACTGTCTCTGGGTAGAAATCCTGGAACTCCCTTCCATACAGCACCATGGCTGTACCTACACCACGTGGACGACAGCAGTTCAAGAAGGCAGCTCACCACTACCTTCTCAAAGGAAATTAGGGTTGGGCAACAAAGGCGGTCTTAACAGTACCTTCACAACGCAGAAACAAAATGTGCATAGGTTATCACGGAACATACATGGGTCATCACGCAAATGTACATGGATCATCATGCAAATTGTATTGATTGCCATTCAATGTAGGTATGTCATTGCACAACATGAATAAGTCATCATATTACATGTATTGATCATCACAGAAAGCAACCCAAGAGCAAGGAATTTCCAGTTTTAGACAGTGAAAATCAGGGAAAATAAATCATTTTTATCCATTATCAATCTAGGAAATTTCAGAGACCGATAAGTGGAAAGTGGTTAAAGAAAAACATTTTAAATGTTGCCAGTGATATGTGAGCCAAAATAGCAAACTGTTTACCATACGGGATATCGCAACTAAAGAAATGTTCACAACAGGAATGTTCACAAGAAAACATTCTGCAAAACAGATTGTCTCCTCTTTACCACATTGCTGTTTTTGGGATATTACTGGCCTGGGCAAGACCCGTTCCCCTTTGCCACCAAACTCTATCCAGTTTTTGGATACAGTTCTGAAGCCCAGTACCATGCTCCTGAAAGCTTTGTCATTAAATGAGGAAATCCAAATATCCTCACTTAAATATGCCATCCAGAGTTAGAAACATAGAAGGTTTTACCAAGAAGCAGGGTTAGATTGCAGAGTTGGTATTAATAATAATAATCTTTTTAATACAAGTATGAAGTTACCGTGAAAAGCCCCTAGTCACCACACTCGGGCACCTGTTCGGGTACACAGAGGGAGAATTATACACAGAGAGAGAATTCAGAATGTCCAATTCATCTAACATCACGTTTTTCGGGACTTGTGGGATGAAACAGCAGCACCCCAGGAAACCCACGCAGACACGGGGAGAACGTGCAGACTCCGCACAGACAGTGACTCAAACGCAAATCGACCCTGGGATCCTGGTGCTGTGAAGCAACAGTGCTAACCACTGTGCTACCATGATTGAGACTGAGTTTTTGTGCGTTAGAGTGTGGGAGGCTGACAGGGATTGCATTGCAGAAAACTCGCTTTGAGGTGAAAAGAATCATGGAAGGGGCGAAAATTGCAAGAAAGTAAACATGTCAGTGGTCTAACACCTAGCATGTGGTTCATTAACACACCAGTCACCAAGTGACTTCTCAAGGGCATTGTGTTCCTTAAGTTCAACAAAACCCAGGCAGCATGGTGGTGCCTCAAGGCGCTGAGGACCCTAGTTTGATCCTGGCCCCAGCTTACTGTCTGTGTGGAATTTGCACATTGTCATGTGAGAGTACCTTTGAGAAATGGGTGTTTGGGAAATGTACCTTTAAGAAGTGGGTGTTTATCAGTGATGTCAGAGTGTGGGTTGAGCTGGGCTGTCTGTCAGCTTTTTACTTTCGATTTAGGCTGTTTGCTGCAGGGTGTGTTTTTTTGGTTTCGTTTTTCAGTGTTGGAGCTGAAGCCGGACAAAGCAGGTGTACTGTTGATCTCTCTGCCATGAAAAGACTATCTCTTGATCATTTGGTGAATTCAGAATTATAAATGTTTTCAGTAGTAAATGTAAACCTGATGTGCTTCTGTTTCTTTTGTCTTCTGGATGTTATTTGGGAAGTTATTAAGGATTACTTAGTGTTGTGTTCTTTGGGGGTTGTATTTGAATTAACGGTTGCTAAGATGTTCACTGTATGTTTTATAAAGGTTAACTTGAGTTCATAGAATAAACATTGTTTTGCTTTAAAAAATACTTTTCCATTTCTGCTGTACCACACCAGTAGAGTGGGCTGTGTGCTCCCCATACCACAATCTATTAAAAGTTGTGGGTCTGGTGAATTCCATGATACACTTTGGGGTTCTCTAAACACTGGCCCATAACAACATTCTCCCCCCCCCCCCCAACCCCAAGATGTGCAGGGTAGGTTGATTGGCCACACTAAATTGCCCCTTAATTGGGAAAATATACATATTAAAAAAAAGAAACTTCATCAAAACTCACATAGTCTCTGAGTGGATTTAATGATTTTGCACAGGAAGAAACCATCAGCAAATAAATCATTTGAGACTATTTTTTTAGTACATCGTGACATTCATTTTTAACATCACCAGCTAGGTGGTAACTTGGTGGAACAAAGTGTCTGCCCTTTGTAGTACCTGACCAATCATTCCATTGATTGAAACAAGAAGATCAGCCAGATTGTGCCACACAACACCTACTTCCCATGTAGTTAACTGAAACCGCCCCCCCCCCCCCCCTCCCCACACCCAATTTCCTCCTCTTCTCTTAAATTTATAAACTATGTTGAAGTAGGGCACGAGGATCGATTAGTGTGCTGTCCTGTCAACCTGTTAACGGTGCAGGATTCAAAGAGCAACCTTAAGAATTTAGAAAAATGAAAATGGCTTTCAATGGAAGATTCAATTGAGAAAAGATCAACTTGGGGCAGGGAATAACAGAGCATCCACAGTGGCTTAGACCAGAATGTTTCAGGTTTCATCGCCACTCTGTGCTGAGTTAACTCATCTCAATTGTATTGCTTGTTAAGTAAATTGGCCAAAGTGCTGCCTGGTTCAGGATAAGAAATTTGGCCAGCCTGTTTGCTACTAGTTGTTATTCAGTAAGTCCTGCTAGAGCTACACATGCGAGTATTGAATTGAGATGCAATTGAAGTTGGCAGCAAGATATGCTTGAAAGGGACGACCATACTGATTTTTATCATTCACATTTATGAGTCTCAACAGTGGGCTTCTGGCATGGTAGTGTAGCCATCTGAGATGGCCACCTGCAAAGGACCATGGGAATTATGGCCAACAGGCACCATGAGGTTGCTACAATTGTGGACACATGGGACATTACGCCTGCGAATGCCGACAAAACTCCCCAAACCAGCAACGATACCAACAACCAAACCCCCCCACCTAGGAACTATGTTAGGCCCATGCATACTGTTAGCACCCGTTCAGGCGATTTAGCAGTCAATTCCACAGATTGACGGTATTCGGACTCCCCAACTTGGGTCTGCGTCACACTCTGGGACAAATCAGGCAGACCAGTAGTCACAGGCACAGTCCGGGGATAACCAGTCGAATTTATTTGGGACACAAGAAGGTCCTGCACCACTTTAAACTCCTCCACCATGTTTCAACGTGACAAATGGCCCACAACAGACATCATCACCCTTAGTGGATTCACCAGACATGTACAACAGGAATACATCACAGCCCCCGTAGATATTCAGATGGGGAACATAAGCACCAGGCACCCCGTTGTTTTAGTCGACTTGCCCCAAACAATCGAGCACATTCTAGGCATCGACTTTATGAGCTCCAATAATCTTTCCTTTGATCCAGTGAATAAATGTATATGGAGAATGGCCAAAGCAGCTAGGGCCCCCGCTACACTCACAATAGGGGATTATGAACATAGGATTTGCTCAGTAGGAGACTATTGGTTTAATCCGCAAACCATTAGTACAGACCAGACAATTAGAGAGGTCCTCATGAAACATAAAGTTTTGTTCGCACAACACAAACACGATAGTGGGAAGATCCCAGGTACAATCACAATTTCAGGTCCCGATCCAAAGCCACAGAAGCAATACGGTTTCCCACAGCAAGCTGAGGGTGAGATATCAAAAGTTATCAATAGTTTATTGGACCAAGGAGTAATTTGGCCTGTAGCATCAAAAAATAATGCCCCAATTCTGCCTGGAAGAAAACCCAATGTTTCATGGCGATTAATGGTCAACTACCGAGAATTTAACAAGGTAACCCCTTTAGCAGCCCCCAGCGTTACCACGAGTCCGGAGACCATGCTCAAGCAGGGAGTACAGGCACTTGCTCGCAGTCTTTTGGGCAGTACAGTATTTTGCGTACATCACAGGCCTTAACCCAGTGACAATCTTAACCGAGCACACCCCAACGCAACTCTTAGATGGTAGATTAAAGGACGGTTCAGTCAGCCAAATCAGAGCAGTTCGCTGGACACTACTGTTACAAGGAAGGGACATTACAGTCAAACATACCAAGACCCACACATTTCTGGCCGATAATCTTCAGTATGCAGGGACCCCACATGAGTGCCTGATCATAGCAGCCCAACACCACACAGGACTCTTTATTCCAACGTCACTACACTCATGTGCAGGCAGTAAAACACAGAATTCCCAGACCACAGGCAACGCTTTAAAAATTTATGGAGACGGTTCCTCCACGATAGAACATTGAAAGAGAATAACTGGTTGTGGAGTTAACGTAGAAGACGCGCAGGGACGCGCATCAGAAGAAATCTCTTTAAAATTGCCTGGCCATCTAGGTTCACAAGCAGCAGAACTCGCAGCCATACCATATGTAGTGCAACACCCAGAGTCTTTCCCAATCCCCGCAGACATACATTCGGACAGTCTATATGTATGCAATAGCTTGACAGAATTCCTACCCCTGTGGGAATCTAGAGGATTCATTTCAGCCAATGGAAAACCCCTACCCTCTGCCCTGTTGTTAAAGCATATTCTTCGGATAGCATCAGACCGCACATATAGTATAATTAAAGTGAGAAGCCATCATCGTTCGTCCCCACCCGGTAATGTAAAGGCAGACACCCTTGCCAAGGCAGGATCATGCCATGGTAAATTTTGGCAGCCCCCACCAAATGAACTGATACACAGAGTCCAGGTTTCCCAGCCCAATATTGAGGATCTATCTCAGGCCCAAAAAGCAGACAACACCCTCTAACAATTTTTAGACGGTAACTTCCCAGCCCTCTACGATAAATGGATGGACTCACTGAAGGTACAGGACGGCCTAGTTTTGAAAAATGGAATTTATGTGGTCCCCACCCAGGACAGAAACCAGCTCATTTAACAGTTTCATGATGGACACGGACACCAGGGGATAGACAATACCATTTCCCATTTAAGACCATTGTGTTGGTGGCCCGATTTAAAAACCGATATTACACATTATGTACAGAATTGTCTTATCTGTGCTCAAAACAATCCTGAAAGGTACTCCAAGAAAGGACAATTGAGACACACCCGACCTGTTAATGGCCCCTGGACAAACTTGCAACTCAACTTCATTGGCCCCTTCCCCCTTTGCCGAAATGGTTTCAAGTACGTGCTAGTTTTAATCGACACCTTTCCTAAATGGGTAGAAGCATTTCCCTCACGGACAAACACAGCAAAGGCCACAGCTAAGATTTTGACCCAACAGATATTTACACGCTGGGGTCTCCCCCGCGGTATTGAGTCAGACCAAGGTTCCCACTTCACCGGCAGAGTCATGCAAAATGTTCTAACAATTTTTGGAATCAGGCAAAAATTCTACATAGCATATCACCCCCAATGCAGCGGCATTGTTGAGAGAATGAATCTCACTTTAAAAGCGACCATTAGGAAAATGGTGCAACAGAATAATACCACATGGGACACAGTTCTCCCATTCGCCCTTATGTTTACATGGAACACCTTATCCATTTCCACAGGTTTCACCCCCCACACTCTCATGACCGGACGGCCCATGAAGGGAATTGAATATTTATTAGGTCTCTATTTGGCAAGCCCCACAGTAACCGCCCTCACCCATGAAACAGCAGTCCAACAAGTCACAGAGAATATTAAAGCAGCACAGCTCGCTGTAGCTGTCTGACTAGGCACGAGAAGGAAGCAGAGTAAAGCCTGCTTTGACAAAACCGTCCACCCTGTAGAGTACACAGTCGGTCAGCAAGTAATGGTTTCCCTTTACAACCCCAGTTCTTTCCTCTCCCACAAATTTGCTGGACCCTACTCCATTTCAGACAATGTGAGCCTCTCAGTGTACAAGATAACGTACACCAATGGTAAAACTGGTTGGTTCCACATCAACCAACTCAAAGTCTATGGAACCCAATGTAGCCACTCCCACCACATCTCTCTGGTAATAGGAGACGATACCACCCCGCCCATCGACAATCTAGTACAACCCTCCTCCAGCCATTCCAGCACGTCCACAGTCCCGACCTTGTCTCCGCCCACAGGTACAGACTTCCATCTTAAACTTGACTCCGATGACAGCGACAGCCTTCCTGAATTGATTGCTATCCCTGACCAATGGTACGATCTCTCTGCCCTCAGTCACCCCAGGCCCCGGAACCATGACAAGGATATCTTCACCCCCTCCCACCTCCCCTTCCACAGCCACCGCCCGACGACAGTAACTTGCCCTTCACTGCCACCGCCCCTACGCCTCACGACAAACAAATCCCCCTTTGGCACCATGACAACTCTTGTAGACTGCTAAGACATGATGATTCAGATCCTATGAATCATCCTATCACGCGGCCACGGCTCAAAAATGGCAGACAAGTCTGGCAACCGGGAGATGGTGATGATTCAGATTCTGACTCTCGTTTCGGTAATGCTTCTACAATGCTGTTTGGTACAGAACCCCGAGGTGTCCAGATGATGAGAAAGAGACACTGCCTAAGTATTAAGGTGTCCTAATTTCAGATGGAGCCTGCCTACCTTTTTCCTTCTCCCTTTCTTCCCAATACATGGTTTTAATTGATGTCGGCCTGACACCCAATTTCTTGATACAGTCATAGTTACTCTTCTCACAGAAACCCAGACGCCATTTACTGACCAATGGCCGTTAAAGGAACAATGGTTGGATCTCACATGACTACAAATTCTTTCCACTCATTTCGGTCACCCAGGTTTTGGAGTCACAGCATTAATCCCCGCTCTACCTGAGGATCGAAATATATCCGGTCAGTTAAGCTCGTGTAGTGGAGCAACGGCACTGATCACCGCCCTACCCGGGGATTCCACCCATTCTTGCCCTGCCGTGGCCCACACGCACCTCATGTTCCCGACACTTCGAGTACTTTGGAATGGTTCTTTACACTTTTCACTGTCTTTGGCAGGTCTTAGCTTCCCCTTATCTGCTCTTTTATTGCGGTTTAAAGAATTCCCTTTGCCACAATCTGTACACTCATCCCTTTATCTTCCGCGACCCTCTGGTTGTTCCCTACCTGCTATTTACACGTTTGACACACTTGGTTGCCACATATGCTGCTACACGTGAACTACCTCTGGACCCTGGGACAAAAAAACTTTATAAAACTGGCCGCCCTAAAATTCGGCTGCTTAAGATGAGCCTCAACCATCAATGGTTACAGTAAAGAAAAGACTGGTCGGAGAAATTGTCCGTACACTCCCTGCATCGACCACCAGTTGCAAGAATCTCTGCACTTAAAAATAAATTTTTTTGCCATGTCTTGCCTCTCAAAATGTTATTTCAAAAGAAAAATGAGGGAGTCACACATGGTGACGATCATAATGGGTAATTGGAGTAAGGAGAGAAAGACAAATAAAATGAGATATTAACCGAAGATAATAACAGATATTATGCTTGCACCCCCAGGACCACACGGAACACGGAAGAAGACAAGATCAAGCAAGGACCACTGACATACGTTTTGATCTTGGCTGGACTCCTGCAACTGCGGGCGCAATTAACTATTTTAATTCACACTACATCAGCCCCGAATACTACCACACAACAAAACACCCCTGGCCCGGACACTACACCACACATAAAGATAGACACTGACACCCCCACTTGGTGCGAACCCCCTTCCATACACAGTAGAGGCCCTTCTAGTAATTGCAATAATCTGCAGTGTCATTCAGACACTTCAACTCTTCTTAAATGGCGAGCAAAAGCCTCCCGGTTCCTGATATATACAGTCCGAGCCCCCTTTTTCGGCATTCAACAAAACTGAATTACCTGCTGTAAGAATTATAACAATGTACCTCTGTAAACTTTGCTAGATTAAGTTGAAATGTGATGCTGCTGTTTTAAAAATTTTGTGCTGTACATATGTTCTTTTTGATATTTACCAGCAGCATAAGAGTAGTTTAGATAGTGTTAGTTAGAGATTCAATTGTGCGGATAAGTTAAATGTTTAATAGTGAAATGTTTTGTAGTGACCCGTTAGAAATTAGTAATTTGTGATGTGTTAATAGAATTAGGTAAATGCACCAAAATATAGGACAGAGTAGCGTAGAACCTGTCCTTCACCAAGTATGACCGGCACACCAAGGATGATAGGGATCAATAGTGTGATCCACCACGCTTCGCGTTCAGGATCAAGAGGACGGGATGTAGCCATCTGAGATGGCCACCTACAAAGGACCATGGGAATTATGGCCAACCCAGGACTCAGACAGATACAGAGGCTGTGGCAGCCACCTACATCTTGAAGGGAAATCCAGAAAGAAGAGTTGCACCAAGATGTTACCCAGCACATCTTGGTGCAGTAGAGAGCTTTGGAACCCATAGGTTCAAAGTCATCTGTTCTGCCCAAGTATGCTACATTTTGCTCCACATGTTCTGTCTCGAATTATACTTGAGCACTGACAGCTACTATTAAGTGTTCAGTAGCAGTACTCTTTGCACCAGCTCATACATCTGCACTGTCTGCAGCAGCACTATGAAATCCAAATCAGTCTGAAGACAGTGGCTAATTTGCAAAGAAAAAGCAACATCACAAAATAAAGTTTGAATAAACTTCAAATGCTAAATGTTATGCTTCTTCACGTAGCATAAGCAGCTTCCTTGATGTATACTCTGACAGAGGAAGGTTCAGACTTGGGAGATAGATTTAACACATTTATTGAACAGTTAACAATTCTCCTACTTTGGTTTGACTCTCCTGCTAATCTATTTTAGAAACTCAATCTAACTAACTAGTCTGCTCTAATCCATGTGGTGGATGTGATGCTTCCTGATCTGCCCCTGTCTCTCTGAGTGTCGCCTATGGAAAGAGCAAGAGCATGTGTGCCCTGTCCTTTTATATGGGTAGCCCCCTTGTGGTAGTTTCACCTCTGGGTATTTCTTGACTGCCCATTGGTCGTGTCCTATCTTACTGGCCTATTGGTTGAATGTCTGTGTGTCATGATGTCTCTGGTGCTCCCTCTAGTGTTTATTCAGTTCTAGTGTATCTACATTAACCCCTTGTTTATTTACAGTGATGCATATCACCACACTAAACAGTTCTTAATAATTTGAAGTAAATCTTTAGCCCGAAAATCTGATGATCTGATAATTTCAATTAAGCAGCACAAATAAAACAGCAAGTGACAATTTTGTATGCAAAGCATTTGAATTCCCAGATAAGCTGAATAAAGCAAATTTGAATTAACTGGAATAGACTATGGTTATTGAGATGCACAATAGTGTTTTGCAAGTTGTGTATTTGATTGCCATGGGTGGCAAGTTCTAGTCTCACCTGCAATATTGTGTGTTAATTCCTGCCCCCCTGTCAGAGGATGGACAGTAATTGCTGTTGTTCTTAATTTTTTTTTTAAAAAGGGCTGCCATTGAGGTTATCACAATAATACAAGAGCTAACTCCCACTGAATTGATATTATCAGCATCTTGGTATGGCAGAATTCATTAGCCCCGGCCCAGTGTACAGAAATGAGACATCATTGTTAAAACATCAGGCCCCAACATTGCATTATATGGCAGTTACACCTCAGCGAATGAAGATGATGGATCATATACCTTGTTGTCACACGCAATTGGTTTCTTGCATTCCTCACAGGTATTAGAATAAAGGCTTTCGTAGCACTTCACACAATAGGGGTTCTCTTCTCTAAGGATGTATTTCTTCCCAAAGAGGGACTCCTTGCAGTAGTGGCAGTCAAAGCGTTCTGTCATTGTGCTTTTTTGGAAAGCTCTAAGCACCTAAAATTCAAAACAAGAGCAAGAAATTGAAACAGTCCTGATTATCTCAACGCATTTCAGCACATATACATTTGACTCCGTTCAGTTATCACAAAAATAAAAGCATTTAAAGATCCACAGTGCTCAGCAGGAGATCAGAAATATAAATTGTGACAGATTGTCAGTCACCCACTGTTCTGCTGGTCAGACACAAGCTAAGGTGTTAGATCACCAGCCCGTAGAATTCAAGCAGTTTAAACTGCTGCACGTCTAGTATCTGGTGAGTGTTGTGTTGAAGCAATTGAGTGGCTGACTGCCTAATAAAATCCTGTGTCATTTTACCATATAAGGATATAAAAACTAGGAAATCATTCTCTCTCAGAGCTTCGCTTCAGCTGGCAGCTGACCCTTCTTCTCCATAGGTTTACCGTTTTCCACACTGCCTTCTCTAATTTTTCCTAATGAGTAAATCATTTTGATCATTTTAACGAGCACAGAAAAACAGCAGGCTTATATGCCTAGATAAGTTATTAAAATAGACAAAAATATCATGAAACCATTATGACTTAAATTAATTTCACGTTCACTGTGTACAAATGAGTAATCTTGTTCTGTCTGTAGCCATTCAAAACAATGTTTTGGTGTCAATTGAAGAATACAGGATTTTGAGCATTTTTTTACTATCTATCTGGACAATCAAATAAATAGATCAACATATATCTACATATTTATAAGGTTATTCGTATCACCTGGTTGCTGAGTGAAACCTAGTATATTATTAAGGTCACTAAAGAACTCTCAATATTACATGAAATATCCGGGGCAGCACGGTGGCGCAGTGGGTTAGCCCTGCAGCCTCACGGCGCCAAGGTCACAGGCTCGATCCCGGCTCTGGGTCACTGTCTGTGTGGGGTTTGCACATACTCCCTGTGTTCGAGTGGGTTTTGCCCCCACAACCCAAAGATGTGCAAGGTACGTGGATTGGGCATGCTAAATTTCCCCTTAATTGGAAACAATGAATTGGGTACTCTAAAATTAAAAAAAAGAAATATCCTGATACTTAACCTAGCTCCTTGGTCTTCACGTTGGGATCAATCTGCATTTGTACTGTTGGGAATTTGGTTTTAGGACAGAATGGGGGCAGCATGTTAACATTGTTGCTTCACAGTGCCAGGGTCCCAGGTTTGGTTCCCACTTGGGTCACTATCTGTGCGGAGTCTGCACGTTCTCCCCGTGTCTGCGTGGGTTTCCTCCGGGTGCTCTGGTTTCCTCCCACAAGTCCCGAAAGATGCACTGTTAGGTAATTTGGACATTCTGAATTCTTCCCGTGTACCTGAACAGGTGCCGGAATGTGGCGACTAGGGGCTTATCACAGTAACTTCATTGCAATGTAAGCCTTCATGTGACAATAAAGATTATTATTATGAATGGGGAATGTGAAGCCTGAATGTCTATCAGAAAAGGACACCATTACAGTGCATCCATACAAATATCAATTTATTAACTAATAAGGGATTAAGTCTGGTTCAAATTAACTTTAACCATGAAAGTTGTCACAATCCCAGAGGACAATGGGCTGCTCTAGTCTTTGAGAGAGAGCTGACTGGTGGTGATTTAAAGTGAGGGTCACCGCATGTCAGGCAAGGGGTAAGGTTGAGAAGGCAGGCCTTCATAAATAACCTCAACTGGTGTAGGGATTGAACCTGCATTGTTGGTGTTCACTCCAGATTATAAACCAGCCATCCACCCAACTGAGCTAACCAACCCCCCTACTTTAACCATAACCCCCACATTTACAGGACTGTGTCTCAAATAAGGTAATTCCTCCTAATTTTTCAGTACTGTATGAAATTAAAATCACCTATTGTCACAAGTAGGCTTCAAATGACGTTACTGTGAAATGCCTCTAGTCACCACATTCTGGTGCCTGTTCGGGAAGGCTGGTACGGGAATTGAACGATGCTGCTGGCCTGCCTTGGTCTGCTTTCACAGCCAGCGATTTAACCGTGTGCTGAACCAGCTCCAGGCTGTATGAACAAACCAAACCTGTGATAGCTTTAAATTTGTGCCGCTAATTGTACTCACTGAGGACGAGTTGTTCCTGGGAAGGATCTAGACGGCAATCAAGGAGTTTCCTTCCAACTAATTATAATTACATTGTTAACATTTTGGGACCTAATGGCAGTATTTACTGTCATTGTTTCTTCAGCTGCTGTACCAAGCTCACTTAGGAGAATATTAATTCACAATGTGAGGCACTCTGCATTCAAATACCAGTTAGATCAAGAAGGTTGATCATTCCTTCAACTCAATTACTGGATCAAACTGTCTTTTGAGGAAAGACTGGACAGTCTAAGTTGTATCTGCTGGAGTTTAGAAGAGTAAGAGGTGACTGTCATAATATACACCAGTGTATCATGGTGCAGACACACACTGATGGACACACACAGGGACCAATCAACATGTACAAACACCGTGGCCAATCACCAGTTAGAATACACACACTATAAAGGCAGAGGGCACCACGGTCCGGCTCATTCTGGGTGCTGCCTCTGAGTGTAACAAGAACTCATCCAGCCCAGCACAGACTCACACCACGTGCTGAGAGAATCAACTGGTTCGGCCAAGGTTTAGGTCTCTAGTTTAAGTTAGACCCGCAGTCATCGTGAGTTAGTTAGAAGTTAGTTAATAAAATTGAGTTGAACATTCATCAGTGTTGGAAGTGTCTGTTCATCTCCCAAGACCACACTAGCCAACACTTCATGGTACCAGAAGTTGAGGGATGCTCGCACTTCCGAGACCTACCTTTCAGTGATTTGCCTTCCACCAGTCTCGCGCCATCCTACAGAATGGACTCCGTTTGCTCATGCCGCCTCTCCGCATTGCCGGGAATCTGGGCTCGACTGGAAACTTTTCAAACAGCGCTTCCAGCTGTACCTCGAAGCCAGGGACCTGGAAGCTGCCTCGGACGCACGGAAGATTGCTCTCTTCCTCTTCACAGCCGGGGATCACGCTCTGCACATCTTCAACTCGCTCACCTTCGCTGAGGGGGAGGACAAATCGAAGTTCAAGACTGTCATTCTAAAGTTCGACAGCCACTGCGATGTCGAGGTTAACGAGAGCTTCGAGAGATACATGTTTCAGCAGCGAATTCAGGGTAAGGACGAGCCTTTCCAGTCCTTTATTACCCACCTCCGCGTCATTGCGCAGTCCTGTAACTAGGGCTCCACCTCTGACTCCATGCTCCGTGACCAGATTGTTTTTGGTGTTCAATCTGAGCCCCTGCGCCAGCAGCTACTGAAAGTAAAGCAGCTCACCCTCTCTACGGCCATTGAGACCTGTGTACTTCATGAACATGCCTCCACGCGCTACTCCTGCATACAGGCTGCTGAAACGGCGCGGCAAACCCCTTACGAGGCAGAACGGGTCCAAATGATTAAATCTTTTCAGGCTCTGGATCTGAACAATGGCGGCCATTTCGAGCACTTTTCGCGGAGTCCCGCGTTTACACGCAGCGAGCATGGTGACGTCACAGACTGCTTCGCGCAGGTGCGCACCTCGCTGGAGGCTCTAGGCCCAAAAAGGGGGGCCCCTGGCATCAATGGCTATTCCGTGGCCCTGATACTGGAGGATTCTCCTTCCAAACACCAGGGCCTACATTCTTGGCCTCGGCAGAATAATGACGTCTTCCTTCTCTTCCTTCTCTTCAAGGGAGATTTAAAATGGAGGCACCCTCTCACTATCCTAATTGCCTTACCAGTGGCCACCTGTCACGGTGCTGCTGAGACTTCTGTCACCCACTCACTATTCTTAATTGGACGTTGGGTCAGGTGGTAGTCCAGTGAAAAGGTCACTTCCCTGCTGCTACGGTCCTGCTGCCCACCCATGGAGGCTCGAGGCCTGCAAATGGTCCCGAGCTCAGGGCTTACTTGCTTCTGAAAAAATCCTGGGCCATCTCTGTTGAATTATGTTTCTAGTAAAGGACCCACCTGTTTTGTCTTCATGAACTCAGGAAGTAAACCAGCAAACCAAACTCATGAAAGATCAGTAGAAAAATGGTCCCGGGCCTCATTGCAAAATGTTTGAATGTTATGAAATGGTTTATTTCCTGTTTGAAAATGGTTTGTATAGTTAGTCGACTGTGCTTTGGAATTTCTTTGTATGCTGTTCTGGTTTTTTGTTGTACTTTTTAATCTTTTATTATGGAGGTTTTGTATTTGGCCTCAGGCTGTTCTTGTTTCCTTCAATAACTGCTTTACTCCCCCACAATCCTAAAATTCGACGTCAGTTCGTGGCACAATAGTCCATAAATCTCCTGCCAGTTCTCAAAGCAGAAGTAACAATGTTGTTGCAGCATCAGCAAGCTGACATCAGAGTGGTAAATGTTGACTATTCATTGCAAAACTGTAAGATGTATTTTCTTATTTAAATTTTCCGAGCTCAAAGTGATAATTGTAGCCTCAGTGACAGTTGAGGTAGTCTGGAGAGTTTATATGTCTTTCAACGACAAATGGTTATTTGAGCAGCAGAACTGCAGATCTGGAACATTGATATCTGACTGACTTCCTGGCCATATATTGAAATATGCAATTACATAGCAAACAAAGCAATGACATAGCAAACAGGCTTGTACAACTGATAAATGGTATCATAAATTCCAATGACTTTCTAGTAATGCTAAATTCGTCACCATCAATAGTTCCAGAACTAAAAACAGTTGGAAATTTTTCCGTTGGTTATCCAGGGACCGCTGAAATTATCGTTTCATTAATCTGCATATAAAAAGACAATGGGCGGAATGTTCTATTCTCTGCACAGAGAGCTGGCTGGTGTGAAAAACCGGCTTTTCTCCCTCGGTAATCCGGACGTATGGCCCACACCATTGTGCTGGCAGGGTGCGTCTGGAAAAAGCCGGCAGCCAGGAATCCCAAGATTGGAGCACTCTGATCTCCAATGGAAAAAAAGGAACCCTCCCACAAGCACCGGAAGACCCCCCGCGGAAAGTGCCCCACTCCCTCCCCCCAGAGGGCCTCCCGCAACACCTGCCGGCAGTGCTGGGGAAGTGCCAGGGTCTTCGGGTGTCAGGGGAAAGTGTCAGGGTGCCAGAGTACTGCCCGGACATGACCCTCTTCCGCCCGGGAACTATACTTACCTATGCGTCCCCACTGGGTTCCCTTCGCCTGGTTCTCATTGTTAAAAAGCAGTTGTAAACCTCGCCAATGTGACGAGGGGGAAATTCCAAATATGGGGGGAAGCCTGCTAATTATATGGAAATGTACTGAATTGAGGTTCCTGCTCTTTCTGGGCACAGACTTCGTCACATCACTGGTGAGGAGCGGGGAGAATCAGAAATCGATATCTCACTGGTGTGAGTCCAAGCCCACATCGCCGTTTGCGATTACAGTGAATACGGGTGCAAAATTGTGAAAGATATTGGTAATTACATGAATTGCTTTGACAGTGAGAGGTGTAGACGATTCAGTTATTCTGCTATTCAGTTATATCATGACCACTCTGTACCACAATTCCATTTACTTGCCTTTGATGTTATCTTTTGACAAGTTTATATAACAAAAATCTATCATACCTCAATTTTAATTGATCCACCATCTGCAATTTTTCCGGGGAGGGAGCTCCAGATTTTCACTAACTGTGTGAAGAATTGCTTCTCTTACTTGACTCGCTGAGCATGGCTTTAATAAGACTGTGACCCTTCATTTTAGATCCCATCATCAGAAGCAATGGTTTCTCTGTAACCCCTATCAAATCCTTTCATCATTATAAAGCTTAAATTTGATCCCACCTCAGATATCTAAACTCAAAAGAATACAGGTCTCTTCAAGCACGTCCTAGAATCCATAGAATGCCGACAGTGCAGAAGGAGGCCATTCAACCCATTATGTCTGCACCAACCCTCTGATAAAGCATTCTACCTAGGCTCACTCCCCCACCCTATCCCTGTAACCCCACACATTGATCATGGCTAATCCACCTAACTTGCATGCACTGTTGCTTCACAGCACCAGGTACCTGGGTTCAATTCCTATTGAATACCTTGGGTCACTGTCTATGTGGAGTCTGCACATTCTCCCCGTGCCTGTGTGGGTTTCCTCCGGGTGCTCTGGTTTCCTCCCACAAATCCTGAAAGATATGTTATTAAGTGATTTCGACATTCTGAATTCTCCCTCTGTGTACCCGAACAAGTGCCAGAGTGTGGCGACTAGAGGATTTTCACATTAACTTAACTGCCGTGTTAATGTCAGTTACTTGTGAGACTAATAAAGATTTATTATTATTATTATTTGGGAGGAAACGGAAGCGCCCGGAGGAAACCCACAGAGACACGGGGAGAAAGTGCAAACTCCACACAGTTACCCAAGGCCAGAATCAAACTTGGATCCCTGGCACTGCGAGGCAGCAATGCTAACCAGTAGGCCATCGGGCCACCCTCATAATGTAATTTTTACCCACTTGAAAATGAAATGAAAATGAAAATCGCTTATTGTCACGAGTAGGCTTCAATGAAGTTACTGTGAAAAGCCCCTAGTCGCCACATTCCGGCGCCTGTCCGGGGAGGCTGGTACGGGAATCGAACCGTGCTGCTGGCCTGCTTGGTCTGCTTTATAAGCCAGCGATTTAGCCTTGTGAGCTAAACCAGCCCCTTGACATCATTCTGGTGAAATTAAGTCAAAAAGTGCTGGAAATACTCATTAGGAAATACTCCTCCATTTTGCTCAGTCACCTCGAGATAAGGCCAACATTCTGGGTGGAATTTTCCCATTTTGAAATTCAGTGTAGTGGCGGGCAGCTCTGGCGGTGCTTTTTCACTGGCCAGAATGGTGGAATCCCGCACTAGATTCTGCACTTAGAAGCTCATCGATTCTTCACAGGCGAGTTCCCTTCTGACTCATCTGGCAGGCCAGCAGTTGATTCATCTGCCCGCCTGCTGTCAGCTGGTCTGTTAGTGGGTCCCAGCCCCATATTTAAACAACAGTTCAGCACATTCATCACACTCTCTCCAGCCCATTTGTCTTCTCCAGATTGTGCAGGATGTCAGCAACCCACAGGAAAAAATCTAGCAGCCTCCAGACGAAGTCTGTTCCCCAGTTCAACCACCTTTCCCCTGAGCCTATCACCTGCGAGGTGTTAATGCCCCAGTTGGACCCCTACCCACTGAATCTGGAGTCTTTATCCACACCTTTCCAGTAAACTATGTGGTAGGTTTCGCTCTCACAACCCAAAGATGTGCAGGCTAGGTGAATTGGCCACGTTAAATTGCCCCTTAATTGGAAAAAATGAATTGGGTATTCTAAGTTTATAAAATAAAATGATGATATAATCGACAAGGAATACAGTGGTGATTTTCACACATTACCTCAGCGCATCAGCTGAAGGAATTTAAATTCAATTAACTGCTAAATCTAGAATTAAAAGTTAGTTTTGGTAATGTTGACGACAAAACTACTGGATTGTCTTAAAAAACAATTTTGTTCACTTCAAGGGAGGAACTTTGGTGTCCTTACCCGATCTGGCCTACATTTGACTTCAAATCCATGGCAGTATGGTTGACGGTTAACTGCTGTTTGAAATGGCCCATGAACCAAACCACTACTAAAAAGTTGAAAAGGAATAAAACCAGATGGACAACCTGGCATTGACCTAGGGACCAGAAACAAAAGAATACCTTGGTCAGTCATCCCTGCAAAGTTCTCCTTACTAAAACTTGGGTTGCGCCACAATTGGGAGAGCTGTTGCATAGAGAACTCAATATGTAGCCTGATATAGTCATAGTCATGGAACCATATCCGACAAGCAATGTCCCAGATGCCACCATCACTAATTTTGGGTACGACCTGTCCCAGGACAAACCCAGCACAGATCCACAGACTCTCTGTGCTGGTATTAAAGTGGTCAGTCTGAGCGGTCCAGCCTGCGCAGAACCTCATCTTCAGCAGTCCGAAGGTCTGCTCTGCTGTTGTCCTTTTCGTGACATCGAAGGCATTGAAGAATCCCCCCCCCCCCCCTCCCCCTCCCCCTCTCTTACTGGGCTTTGTTGGTTCCATACTGGTATCATGAGCCAGATCTCTGTGAATATCGCTTTCCCAAGGAGCCATCCCCACAGTTACTAAGGAGGAACGGACAGCTGCGACACCTGAGATTGTCTGAGGATGCAAGAGTCATGAGAGTACCCTGAGAAGCAATTACCCCTGTGGGATTCAGGTGGTCACACAACAGTTGCACATTGAGAGAGTGAAAGCCCTTTCAGTTTATGAAGGTTGCTGATTGACCCCAGGGAGATCTTCACAAATGTGGAATCAATTGTCCCTTGTACCTGTGGAAAACTGAATTGCATAGCTCTGACTGGCTGACTTTCCGAGTCTGTGGTGAATTGCACAAAATTATTGGCTCATCTGAATGGGCATTGGTGAGCTCCCTGACGCATTTGTGAGTGGCTGGTCGTGAGATGGCACATATGTCCCCCTGTAGAGACTTAGGTAAGATTTGCTGACATAGAAATTCAATGTCATGATGATTTTAAAAGCTACTGCCTCCCAATGCATAAGAACATAGACCTTCTTGATGGAACTGACAAAGATAAATGATGGAATCCCTTGACATCCTCAGCCATATTCTGCCATTGCCTCTGGCATTTGCAGGTAGTTACTCCACCTGCAGTACATTCTATCACAAGTCATTGTTCAACATCCCACTGGACCCTGGATGCCTGCATCCTAAACTGCCTATCCTTTGCTGGCGTTCTAGCAGTTGCTGTGCTTGTCCCAGGGCTACCATCTGCCAGTTCCTCTGCACCAGAGATGGAAGATGCACTGGATTCATTTGACCCATCTTGTATGCATGAGAGGAACTGCAAACTGATGGCAGGCAAAGATCTTGTTGCCGCAATTTTTAAGGCCCTTCCTCCTCTCCTGAGCAGTTTTCACAAATGGAAGGCCCTAGACTTCCATCCATCACACCCTGGTCTCTACCCACTCCACCGTGGACAACTCCATCCTTCAGCTTTACCCCAGAGAACTCTTGGTGTTGTTGCAGCCATGTAACAATGGACACCAGTACAATGAGTCTGAAACTGGAAAGTATCACTCGGCATCCTTCTTCAGTCATCTTTGACCTTTCCTCCACCACCTTCCACCCTCACGCCATCACCCTTGCTCTGCTTTTGATGACCCTCAATCAACCCTCCCACCCACACGACCCTACCCTTGACCAACTATCATTCACCCTAGAGTTTGCCCTGCCACCGCCGGCCAGCTCTTCAGCACATTAGAACTACCTTTCCCTACCCCCCCCCCCCCCCCCCTCCCCGTTACCCTTGACCTGCCATCCATCACCCTTGACCCTCCCACTATCACCTTTGACCTGCCGTCCGTTACCCTTGGCTCTCAGGACTTCACCATTGATGTTCCTTGAAGAACCCTTGATCTCCCGACAATCATGCTTGATCAATCCATAGACATTGATCTTCCCTGTGTAGTCTAGCTTCCTCCCTCTGTCCTCCATGAACGTCTGTAGGGCTACTACCTCCCTCACTCAGCTTATTCCGCCTTCACAGCCACCTCCCTCAGCCAGATATGCCCCTTTCACAGCTGCCAGCCAATCTCAATACATCATTACCTCCTCTCCTGTGGCCCAGCGAAGCTTCGCATACAAAAAAAAGCAGCTTCTATTATTCGAAATCAACCAGGAAAACTATCTCGCCAGCTTCATGCCATCTTTAACCAGTCATGAATCTGAAGACACATGTTTCTCATTTGCTGCATAAGTAATTCCAAATGTACAATTTAATTTTGCCAAGTTGTGTTTTAATAAGTATACATGACATGTTTATGTATTAAATGCAAGCTCCCATTGCTTGCCATCTGGATTTACCTTCAATCTAGATTGTGGGACACCATTGCCAGAAGCAGCATCAGACTTAATTTTTAAAAAATGAATTTAGAATACCCAATTCCTTTTTTCCAATTAAGGAGCAATTTAGCATGGCCAATCCAACTACTCTGCACATCTTTTGGGTTGTGGGGGTGAAACCCACGCAGGCAAGGGGAGAATGTGTAAACTCAACACGGACAGTAACCCGGGGCCGGATTGAACCTGGGTCCTCGGCGCCGTGAGGCAACAGTGCTCACGACTCCGCCAACACGCCTCCCACCGCATCAGACTTGCCGAACAATCAGGCGCCAACCTGGTCAATCTGCATCACAGGACTATACGTTGCTAAACAGTGGGAGCAGCATGTACCAAACACAGCTAAGTGACACTACAACCAATGGATTGATCAAAGTTCTGTTGGCCTTGATAGTAGCACTCATATCACAGGAATTTTTTTAAATGAGGCAAACTAATACTTTTAAAAAACACTCAATAATTATTTTCCTATTTTGGAGAAATGTTGTGGCTCTTTCGAATAATAGAACCATAGATAGAGGCCATTCGGCCTGTCAAGCCTGTGCCGGCTCCCTACAAGAGCAATTTACCTTGTGCTTCTTTTAAATTTAAAGTAACCAATTCATTTTTTCTCCAATTAAAGAGCAATATAGCATGGCCAATCCACCTACCCTGCACATCTTTTGGACTGTGGGGGTGAGACCCGCACAGACACGGGGAGAATGTGCAAACCCCACATGGACTGTGACTCGGGTTGCCTGGTGCTTTTACCCCAGAGCGCTGCAATTCCTTCTTGCTGCAGAGAATTATCCAATTTCCTTTTGAAAGCCAAGGCTGAATTTACCTGCACCATGCTCTCAGGCAGTACTTTCCAAAACCTTTTTTAAAACATAGTTTTATTGGTATTTTCCAGTTTTTACACTTTTTACAGAGTAACAGTTCAATCTATGGTGTACCTGGTATTTACATAGGAAGTCATTTCTTATTTACAGAGATTTGTACATATGATCCCCCCATTTGTCCTCTCTTCCCCCCCCCCCCCCCCCCCCCCCCCTCTCCCCCGCCCTCCCTTTCCTTCCCCTCGTTGGTAGTTTAGTTTTCCCTCTTGGTGCTCGCTCCTGCCCTGGGTGTCTCATTGTGTTCTGCTCCTGTCTGTCATGGTTTTTAGTTGATGTCTTTGCGGGGTCTGGGGGGTGGGGGGGTTGTTGCTGCATGGCCCGTCCCTTCCTCCCTTCGTTCTGTGATTCCCATGGGTTCCCTCCTCTCTCCATCTCCCTCTGCCTCTTTCTATTGTGTGTGTCCTCATTTGTTGCCCTACCTTCCTTTTTCCCCCTCCTCTCCCTAGTCGCTATTGGCCTCAAACAGGTCTTGGAACAGGCTCATAAATGGCCTGAATGCCTTGTGGAAGCCCTCGTCTGATCCTCGGATAGTGTATTTGATCTTCTCCAGGTGGAGAGATTCCGACAGATCTGCCAACCAGTCTGCCGATGGTGCTGCTGATAGCCAAGTCGAGCAGGATTCTCTGGCATTGATGAAGGAAGCAAAAGCCATGGTGCCAGCCCTCTTTCGCATATGGAATTCTGGCTGGTCCGATACCCCGAAGACTGCCACTCTTGGGCATGGCTCTATCTTCACCCCACAACCTTGGACATCGCCTTGAAGAAGGCTGTCCCAAACACGACAAGTCTAGGGCAGGCCCAGAGCATGTGGGCATGCTTGGCCAGGCCTCCCTGGCACCGTTCACATTTATCTTCCACCTCCGGAAGAACCTCCGCATTTGGGTTCTGGTTAGGTGGGCTCTGTGCACCACTTTGAACTGCATGAGGCTTCGCCTGGCACAGGAGGAGGTGAAGTTGGCCCTGCTCAGTGCCTCGCTCCAGAGTCCCACAACCCACTTCCATCCCCAGTTCTTGCTTTCCAAAACCTAATCACTCGTACGTAAAGCGGTTTTCTTCATGTTACCATTGCTTCTTTTGCCCATCAGAATGCCAAATCAGTGTATTCTGGTTCATGATCTTTCCACCAATGGGAAAGTTTCTTCCGATCTACTCTGCACAGACCCCCGATGATTTTGGACACTTCTTTCAAATCGCCTCTCAACCTTGCTTCTCTCAGGAGCATAGCTCCAGATTCCCCAAACCATCTAAATTAAGGCCTGCTGACATCTAGTCATTTACGATGGACGGCACGGTAGAACAGCGGTTAGCACTGTTGCTTCACAGAGCCAGGGTTCCAGGTTCGAATCCCGGCTTGGGTCACTGTCTGTGCGGAGTCTGCGCATTCTCCCCGTGTCTTCGTAGGTTTCTTCCGGGTGCTCTCGTGTCCTCCCTCGAGTCCCGAAAGACGTGCTGTTAGGTGAATTGGATATTCTGAATTCTCCCTCTGTGTATCCGAACAGGCACTGGAGTGTGGCGACTAGGGCTTTTCACAGTAACTTCATTGCAGTGTTAATGCAACCATACTTGTGACAATAATTTTTTTTTTTTTTTTTTAAATAAATTTAGATTACCCAATTATTTTTTCCAATTAAGGGGCAATTACCGTGGCCAATCCACCTACTCTGCACATTTTTGGGTTGTGGGGGCGAAACCCACGCAGACACGGGGAGAATGTGCAAACTCCACACGGACAGTGACCCAGAGCTGGGATCGAACCTGGGACCTCAGCGCCGTGAGGCGGTTGTGCTAACCACTAGGCCATCGTGCTGCCCCACTTGTGACAATAATGATTATTATATTATTATTATAAATGGGCAAACCTGTTATTTTCTGGATGATGAGAGCCAGTCCAAGACCTGGCAATGCCATCAGTAAATATACGCACTGGCACCGAACGCATTGCAGTACCCAATATTCTACTCCATTATAAATTAATGTTTACTTGAAGCAGCTCAGTAATGTAAATGGAATTTCCGTTTGTAGCACATAGTCTCCAAATCCTGAGGCATGTGTTGACTTGATAAAAAACAGAATCACTCTATTGTGGAGAAATGAATGGCTTCCCAGTCTTAGATGCCAATCCAGAAGTATCAGCAAGTAACTGGCGCACAGCAGGTCAGGTGCAACTGTTATAAAAATAGTGATAAAACAAAGTACTTAAGCCTGGCTGCAGTAATAAGAAGACATGAACAAAGCAGAAGGAAAGTTGACTCTCGGTAATATAGCAGCAAAGAACAACAACCCATCAACATACTTCATTGTTTAAACCTAAACAACCTCTTAAATTCATTGTAACTAAGCAGTCTAAGGTGGACATTTTGATTAGATCCTGTCTAAGGGATGATTTTGTCAAGAAACAGTGCAGGAGCAAACAATGACAGGAACGAAGGGTGCTTGTGCAATCAAATGCGATCCAGCACTGTGAAAGATCTGAAACAAAAGTTTAGCGCTCAAGCAATGAGTTGAGCAGCACCCCTGTTGCTCGATGCCACCAGAGGTGTTGTGTGTTGCTGCGCCTCCATAGTTCCAAATTAATTGCGGCTTCAGAGAATTATAATTTGATATAGAGGAACTTTTAAGCTGAGCTGCAGTTCTCACCTTTCTACTTCTTGCTCTAATTAGTGATTTTCATGGCTAAATCTCTTTGTCACACAGAAAAATATCCTGGAAAGTCAGAAATTTATTAAACCTTTCATTAAAACAAAAGGGCGAATTGCAACTCGTACATCCCTTAGTGAAATGAGGTAATTCCCTGGGAGCTGCAGCATTTCATGCTGATACCATTGGCGTCTCTGCAATGAGACAAATGCTGTAATGTAGTGTTAAGTACGGAGACAGGGCGCAATCTAATTCTGGTTTGAACTTTCCATTTTCCCAAAGGACGTCTTGTTTCACATCCAAAAGGACAGCTTGCCAATAATAACACAACAGGTGCTGATGCAATGTATTGATTGTGCCCACTGCCTCCTGGTGGTCTAACTATGTATGGCATGACAAAATGACGACAGTGATACTATTATGAAAATGAGCCACATGGGTTCAGTTCGGACAATCTCACTCACATAGTGTTTGATTGTTTTTAAAAATCTTTTTATTGTCTTTTCTCATATTTATAAACAGTTGTTACTTCTATACATTACATTTTTCTTGCACGCGCTAATATGCTTTATTTTACAGAGAGGTTTGTTTTGTCCTCCATTTGACTAACTGTATGTATATTTTGCTGCCCTCTGGATCGGTCTATGATATCCACTCCCTCCTCTCTCCCCCCCCCCCCCCCCCCCCCCCCCCCCCCACCACCCCCCCCCCCCCCCCCCCCCCCCATTGGTTTCAGCACCCTTCCTCTTCTCTCGTGGTTCCTCATTTTTCTCCCCCCGCCTCCCCGGGATGCGCAGTCCTTTGGTTCTTCATCTTTTTGTTCCCTGGCTTACTCCTCGTTGCCGGCCTCGAACAGGTTTCGGAACAGATCGACGAACTGCCCCCAAGTATCCAGGAAGCCTTCCTTTGAACCCCAGGTGGCGTATTTAATCTTCTCGAGGTGGAGAAATTCCGAGAGGTCAGTGAGCCAGTCTGCAGCTGTGGGTGGTGCTGCCAATTGCCAGCTGAGCAGGATTCTCCGGTATGCGATTAGGGAAGCGAAAGCAAGGGCGTTGGCCCCCTTCCCCATGTGTAGCTCTGGCTGCTCCGATACCCCGAAGATTGCCACTATTGGGCATGTCTTCACCCTCTCCCCCACAACCTTGGACATTGCTTCGGAGAAGACTGTCCAGAACTCAGCAAGCTTGGGGCAAGCCCAAAACATGTGGGTGTGGTTGGCCGGGCCCCTCTGGCACCGCTCACATTTGTCCTCCACCTCCGAGAAGAACCTGCTCATTTGGGTTCTGGTCAGGTGCGCTTTGTGCACCACTTTGAGTGGCATTAGGCTGAGCCATGTGCAGGAGGGGGTGGAGCTCACCCTACTTAGTGCTTCGCTCCAGAGTCCCCATCCCACTTCTGTCCCCAGTTTGTCCTCCCATTTTTGTCTACTCCCGTCCAGTGGTGTTTGGGCTCTGTCCAGTAGCTGTCCGTATATTTTCCCACATAGCCCCCCCTTCTCACTCTTGTGCCAATCAGTTCCTCCGGTAGTGTGCTTTCTGGGGCCCCGGGGTACCCTACTGTCTCTTTGCGGAGGAAGTGCTTTATTTGGAGGTGTCTCAATTCCTGTCCTCTTGATAGTTCCCACTTCCTCGTCAGTTCGTCCAGTGTCGCCAGTCTCGCCCTACGTAGAAGTCCCGACCGTCAGTGTGCCCCCGTCCCGCCTCCATCTTTTGAAGGTGGTATCTAGCATGGCTGGGGGAGTCTGTGATTGCCGCAGATGGGGGCCATAAGGGACATTTTGGTTATCCCGAAGTGTTGTCTCAACTGGGCCCACATTCTCAGCGTGGCCGCTACCACTGGGCTCGTTGTTTACCTTGTTGAGGGGGATGGGAGTGCTGCTGTGACCAGGGCCCAGAGGGTTGTTCCTTTACAGGTTGCTTCCTCCATTTGTATGCAATCTGTGTCGGGTTTCGTACCCATCCCCTCACTTTTTCCCCTGTTACTGCCCAGTGGTATTATTGTAGGTTCGGTAGAGCCAGGACCCCTCTGACGTTCCCTTTTTCCAGTGTTGGTTTGGGAATTCCTGGGTTCTTTCCCTCCCACAAAAACGCCATGCTTAGCCTGTCTATGTTTTGGAAAAAGGCCTTGGGGATGAAGATCGGGATGGATCTAAACAGGAAGAGGAACCTTGGCAGTACGCTCACCTTGATCTTATGCACTCTCCCTGGTAGGGAGAGTGGGAGTGAGCCCCACCGTTGAAAGTCTTTTCTTACTTCCTCCACCTGGCTGGTCAGGTTCCACTTGTGGATCTGTGTCCAGTCTCTGGCTATTTGGATCCCCAGGTACCGGAATCTGTTCTAGGCCGTTTTGAACGGGAGCCCCTTCAGCTCTGTCTCTCCCCCTTTTGGGTTCACTGGGAATGTCTCGCTTTTGTCCAGGTTACGTTTGTAGCCCGAGAAGGTTCCAAACTCTTTCAGTATTTGCAGTATTGCCTTCAGTCCCCCCTGTGGCTTTGAGACATAGAGGAGCAGGTCATCTGCATAGAGTGAGACTCTGTGCTCTCTGTCTCCTCTCTGGATTCCCTTCCAGCGTTATGCTTCCCGCAGGGCTATGTGTTTGATTGTTTTAAATATCTTCAGTAAAGTATTTTGTTGGAAATGTTTACTTTCTTTTCTTGCCTGAAGTTTCTTCTGAGTTGTGATACTTTTCAGCAATGTTACTGCTTCTAATAATCTTTATTAGTGTCACAAGTAGGCTTACATTAACACAGCAATGAGTTACTGTGAAAAATCCCCTAGTCGCCACATTACGGCCCCTGTTCGGTTCCACTGAGGGAGAATATAGAACGTCCAATTCACCTAACAAGCACGTTTTTCGGGACTTGTGGGAGGAAACTCACGCAGACACAGGAACAACCTGCAAACTCTGCACAGTCAGTGACCCAAGCCGGGATTCGAACCCCGGTCCCTGGCGCTGTGAAGCACTGTGCTGCCTGTGTCATCAATGGTCAGTGGATAGGATTTCCTAGGGTGCTCTGTGCTCATCCTGCAAGTTAGCATGCATGATCTGATAAGCGTCAGCCTTTTCTCATCTCAAACCTTTGGAACTGATTTAAGGCAATCAAAACCTCCCTTTCAAATGTCGTCCCGAGCTTCAAAATGGAAATTTGAAAGAAAAAAAGACCAGAGAATATGAGAACAGGTGAGGAAATGATAGGATGCCCAAAATTAAAAC
Source organism: Scyliorhinus canicula (assembly GCF_902713615.1). NCBI lineage: Eukaryota > Metazoa > Chordata > Chondrichthyes > Carcharhiniformes > Scyliorhinidae > Scyliorhinus > Scyliorhinus canicula. The sequence goes on along the minus strand of NC_052159.1, from coordinate 68,860,610 downwards.
GTAATGATTCCATTTAATTAAATTTTAAGACATTTATGTTCTGATTCAGGATAAACATATTATTTCCCTCAACCTGCAGTTCCAAAAATGCAAATTGTCTGATCACACCTTTCACATGGTGTATGCCATGTCGCTGAATCAAAATAGCTGTTATATGTGCCAATATTTCAATAGTTATTACACTCTATAAAATATTTGTTCAGAATACTTTGAGACATTTGAACATAATAAAGCACTATGTAAGTATAAAAACGTTATCCTTTTCCAATAACAAAAAACCTTGTACCTTGTACTATGTGTTTTGTACTATTAGTATTTGTTTCATGTGTCATAATGCCTGAGATTTAGTAAACTTACATTACCAGGAAGACATTCAAATGTACCTGCTGGCAGTTTAAAAGTTAATTCAGTTATTTCTTGATCAATGCATCCTGCTTAAACAAATGAATTCAAAAACAAAATAGCTGTAAAAAGGCAGAACAAAAGGAAAGAATGCAAATGTTAATGAGAAAGCTTTGTAACTGTGATAAAAGACCAGCAGGGTTTTAAACAGAAACACATTAAGAGGTGTTATTAAATTGTAGTCGGCAGTAACTAAATTAAACATTCAACTTCCAGTAGCTGCAGGGGAATAAGTATTTCACAGGTTTTGTCAGCTTACACTTCATGCATTGTGATTAAGAAATAAACAGTAATATTACAGCAGTGGATCTAATCAAATATGATTTATTGAAAATATAAAATAAACACTTACGTTTATATAATGTTTATCATGTTGTTAATAAGAGCCAAAAGAATACTGAAGCATTTTTGAAATAAAAGAAAAGCTTGCATTTATATAGCAACTTTCACATCCTCTAGACATCTCAAAGTGCTTCACAGCCAATTAATTATTCCTGAAGTATAGTCACTGTTGTAAGATAGGAAACACAACTAATTTGACACATAGTAAGCTTCTGCAGTGTGATAATGACCAGTTAATCTGTTTTTATGATGTTAATTGAGGGATACATATTAATCAGGGCACCAGGGACAACTCCACTGCCCCTCTTCAAAATAATGCCATAGGATTGTGCATGGAGATCAACATCAATCACTGCTGGTGGATCATAAACTCAGTAAAAAACACTTTTCTGTGCTCAAAACTTGCTGGCCTTCCAATGCAAAGAACTGTTGACAACTGAGTGTTCCAGGCTGGCACATTCCAAGGCATAGGGCTACGTGCTGAGGGACACACTAAATCTTGGGACAGCAGGTACAAGGGGTCAATGAAGAAAGGCCACTTCCCAGCACAATACACTGAGCTAAGATCAGGAAACAATGTAAAACGCTAAAGAACATTTGATGTGAAATGTGAATATTCACTATATACACACTAAATATAACCTGCAATGAGGGCAGCACAGTGGATTAGCCCTGCTGCCTCACGGCACTGAGGTCCCAGGTTCGATACTGGCTCTAGGTCACTGTCCGTGTGGAGTTTGCACATTCTCCCCGTGTTTGCGTGGGTTTCGCCCCCACAACCCACAGAGTGCAGGTTAGGTGGACCGTGGATTGGCCATGCTAAATTGACCCTTAATTGGAAAAAATGAATTGGGCACTCTAAATTTATTTTAAAAAATATAACCAGCAGTAGCAAGTGTAGTGAAGCAAATAGATCTGTGTCTGATTCCTCATGTACTGTATTGAAAGCAAGATCTGTATTTCACTTGATATATTGTCAAGCTTGAACTACTGTGTAATGTAATTTATAAATTGCATGATTAGAGTATATTTTTGTGAAAAAAATTCCCTTCGTGATCAAGATGAACCCTCAGTTTAACATCTTATCCAAAAGACAGCACCTCTGGTATTCCTTAAACCATAATATTTTGTGATGCAGTGGGGCTTAATTCTGCAACCGTATGATTTTGAGGCAAGGGTGCGACCAACTGAGACACAGCTGATACACAATGCAGTTTCTGGTGTTACTGAAATTAAACATTGCAGCATCTGTAGGGGGAAACAGTGTTCACATTTCAGGTTTGTGTTATTGACCTGAAACTTAACTTTCTCTCCTGTTGCCTGACCTACTCATTATAGCCAGCTTTCTCAGTTTCTATTGTTAACAGTCATTTGGTAATAGCAACGTCACATAAACAGCAATGAGATGAACCATCAATTAATCTGTTGCAGAACTACTTTTACAAAATAAATAAAAATGGTTCCCTTGAAGAGGCAGTGTACAACTAAATAATTCAACAGGATATTGGGCTACATTAGTGCGGCATGGTGGTGCAGTGGCTAACACTGCTGCCTCACAGCACGAAGGATCTGGGTGTGATCCCGGCCTCGAGTCATTGTGGAGTTTTCACACATTCTCCCGTGTCTGCGTGGGTCTCACTCCAACAACCCAAAGGTATGCACGGTGGGTGGATTGGCCATGCTAAAATTGCCCCTTCATTAGAAAAAAAAGAATTGGATACTCTAAATTTATGTTTAAAAAAGGATATTGGGCCACATAGATTCAAAAAGTTCCAAATTCAATTCATGGTCCAGGATGGGTTAATTGGTTTCGGCTGGGAAGGCAGTTATGGGTGTCTTGGGCTAGGTTCTTGCTTCTTACTGAGCTTGGTTGTGACATCCTGCGGTTGAGCAACATGCCGACAATATCCAGCCTAGCACATGAGGATGGCTACTTTTGTGAGGCATCAAAGTACTGCTGATAGCTGTGGAACTGTACACCAACAAAACTCTGCACCTCCTGAGAAATAGGGAGAAAACCAAAGAGGGAAAATGTGGACAAACCCACAAAAAGGCTAAATAAGGAATATTTAATGAAAAGAGCATAACACCCTATTTAAAGTTTAACAATCATCAGCATTTTAATAATGAAATACTGGAAATATTAGTTGCCCTAAATTGACTTGTAGTTCATGATGTAAATTCCCATATCTGAAAATGTTGCACGATGATCACTGAGCATGTTATCAGTCCGATAGTTACTTATAATCGGGGATCACCTCATCGGACAATAAGAGAAGGATTATGTAGGATGAAAAAGAGAGAGGTCAATTTTTTAAATTCATTTTCATGAATGCTCCAACTGGACTAATTATGGGGAGGAATTAGGTACAGATCTATTTGCAGTTCCTGAACTACCCTGTAACTATTTAATAAATCTTTTGCTTTATCAACCTGTTAACTGAATGGCTCCAGGGAGTAGAAGCTACAGTCCGTTGATATTTAATTAGACCATGCACCTGAAGCTATGAATTTGAAAAGGCAATGAAAGAGAAACAATGACTGCATAAAGTAATTATGGTCAAAAAAGTCAGTGCAAAAGTTGGAGAGATACCCGTCCTTACCTCAAAGTTGAATACAGTGATCTTCACTTCCAAGCAAATGAATGATAGAACAAGACAAGGGGAGAGACCCACTGCTTTATTTGACTGTCAAAGCTTTGTACGAGGTAGTTGACGGCAGCAATTAAGCAGATAGGGATTCTTTTGCCAAACAGTCTATAAATATAATCTCTCCAGCAACTGCTGTCCACTAGAGATAAGAACCATTATTGCGGTGCACAACGTCTTACCTTTTAAGGTATCAGAAATTTAACAACACATGGCCTTCAACGGAAAATCTGTACAGATAGAAAATATAACCACTTGTACTATTACCTCAAGGACACACTATAAATTGGGAATGAACCATGATCAAAATCAATCATAACTTGGTCTAATTTTGATATCTTTACAGTTACATAAGGAACGGAATATTCCCCCAAAGAACCCAAAAACCTGGGATTTAGATTCATAGATATAGAATGGTTCTAGATTGTGACAGACTCTAAATAAGCTCTGCTGGTGACCTTCAGGCTGATTGTTCTAATCTCTAATCAGTAAACCAGTGCAGTCATGGCCATGGTCAGATTTAACTATTGTTCTCACAGTAAGGTCACTATAATCAAATATGACTAACTTTCACCAACAAAGTTAGTAAGAAACAATCATAGAATCTGCAGTAGAAGAAAAAGTTATCATACATTTTAATACAGGGCTGAAAGGTCACAAGGCTGGATTTTATATGCCCCCCCATTGGGGGACAGGTAAAATGCGTTGAGTGCCCAGGTACCACCATATCACCTTCCCTGAGTTCACTGCCATATTACAGGGCTATTGGGGGCACCACAATTGGCAGCCCACCCGCCATATTTAAATAAATAATCAAGGGTCAATTGTGCTAGCTACTAAGCCAATTGATTCTGATAATGCCCTGCCCATTGCATAAAACAGTTGGTGTGGGCAGTCGGGAGGGAGTGAGCAGCCCACTTTTTGAACAAATTCATCAAAGGGCTGGAAAGAGTGGCCGGTGGCTCTATCTTCAGTGGCTGTCCTTTCCAAATTGGGTGACACCTCCGCTAAGACAGAATCCCCATTTCTTCCTACCTGCCTGCTGCATTTAACCCACCACCCCCAATGCTAATGTACCCAAACCCTCGCTGCCCAAAACCCTGAACTTCATTGTCGTTGGGATCTATTGGAAGGCATTCCTGGGCCTATTGGGATCTATTGGGCCTTCTTCTTCTTTCTGGTTGCAGTCCTGGAAGTGCCCACTAATGCCCATTGGCGCTGTTGGAACTGATGGAGCTGCCAGCCAACCAGATTGTCTGGCAGCTCACGAGGGTGGGTCTTCCTCCCCAGTGAGGGGTGGAAGCCCTTCACTGCCACTGTTTAGCCCGCAGCGTGTTATGGCTGAGGAGGAGCTGGTGTGGACTGGGTCGTCTCCACACCGTCTTTGCTTCCTGGAATGGCGAACCACCTGTCCACCGTATTATACCTATCAACCCATTTCTAGATGGATGTTATTTATTAAACACTGTGTAGCTGGTAGCATTGTGGTAATATTACTGGACAAGTATTCCAGAGACCCATGCTAAAATTCCAAAAGTATCAGTTTAAATCTTGCCACAGAGGTTTGTTGGGTTTTGAGTTTAGTTGGTAAATCATTTATATTACCATTATCAGTAATGATGACCATGAAAAATGACTGTTTAAAAAAATATCTGGGTCACTAATGTCACTAAAGGAAGGAAATCTGCTGTTCTGCCCAGTCTGGCCTACATGTGATTTAAAAGCTACAACAATAAGGCTGACATACAACTGTCATCTGAGATGGCATTCAGTTGTACCAAACCACAACAGAAAAAATTGAATAAGAACAAAACAAAATCCAGATGGACCACCCAGCACTATCCTGGACATCAGAAATGACAAAGGCACATAGTGCAAGTACACCTTACTGACATCTGGAAACTTGTTCTAAAATTGGGAGTGCTGACCTACAGACCAGTCAAACGACAGCCTGACGTAATCATACTGACTGAATCATATCTTACTGCTAAAGAGCTAGACTTGTCTATAACCATCCTCTGGTATAACCTAGCCCACCAGCAGGATTAAGGTAAATAAGGTGACGGAATAATGATATTCCATCAGGATAGAGTGAACCTGAGAAATCTCAACATCTGGATCTCTTGAACTCTCATGGCATCAGGTCAAACATGGGCAAGGAAACTACCCGCTGATTGCTACCTCTGCTTCCCGTTAGCTGATGAATCAGTACTCCCATATTGAACATCATTTGGCAGAGGCTTGGTCGAAGAGGTATGTCCATGACAGTATTTGTAAGAGTGACCACTGAAATATCCTTATGGAGATGAAGTCCTGTCTTCATAGGTATCCAAGGATAATTTCCTTAGGTTGCGTGGCACTACCACAGTCCTAAATGAGGTAGGTTCAGAACAGATCCAGCAGCTCAAACCCTGGAATCCATGAGATGCTGAGGGCCTTCAGCAGCAGCAGAATTGTTTAACCACAATCAGTGATCTTATGTTCTGGCATTTCCTTCCCTCTATCATTACCATCAAGTTCAAAGGATAATCTCGGTCCAATGAAGAGCTCTGGAGAGAATACAGGAGCAGTACTAGGCATACCTAAAAATGAGCTACCAACCAAGTAAAGCTACAACATAAGGCTGCATAAAATCAGAAGAAATAAGAGAAAGAGTAGGCTATTTGCCCATTGAGCCTGCTCCACGATTCAATAAGTTTATGGCTGGTCTGAATTTGGCCTTATCTCCTCTTTCCTACCTGCCCCCTAATAACCCTTGACTCACTTGTCAATGAAATATCTGTCTAACTCAGCCTTGAGTACATTCTATGACACAGCCTCCACTGCTCTCTATGGAAGAGAATTCCAAAGATTAACAACACTCCGAGAGAAAACATTCTCCTCATCTCGCTCTTAAATGGGAGATCCCTTCTTTTTAATTTATGCCCCTAGTTCTGGGTTCCCCACAAGAGGAAACACCTTTTCAGCATCTACCCTGTCAAACCCCCTCAGAATCATATATGTTTCAAAAAGATCATCTCCTATTCTTCTAAACTCATGTTAACCATGTATGTTAAACACTGAAACAGCATGCAATTGAGCTAAGCAATCAACAGACCGGATCTAAACTTTGCAATCCTGTCACATAGTGTTGTAAATGGTGGTGAACAATTAAACATCTAACTGGTCAAGATGGTGCCATAAAAATTCTTATCCTTAATAATGGCAAAGATGAGCACATCAGTGCAAAAGACAAGGTTGAAGCATTTAAAACAATCTTCAGCCGTAAGTACCAAGTGAATTATCCATTTTGGCCTTTTCCTGACGCCCCCCAGCATTATAGGTGCCAGCGTTCAGCCAATTCAATTCATTCCACATGGTATCAAGAAACTGCTGAAAGTAGAAAGTGCGTAGTGGGAGAGGGGTCAGTATGGGAGCAGGTAGAGGTGGCATCATGTAGGGGCACATATTTAGGGGCGATGGTAACGGCACCTCTGCCATTCCCGCTGACTCGGTACTCTCCTGAGGGTATGGGGGCAGTAGCAGAAGCATCTGGGAGTGAAGGGAGTATCGGTGTGGGCTCCAATTTGTGGGAACCACCGGTTTGTGCCGGGGAGGCTGGACGGAGGGTTTCAGAGGTGTCAGGGCTTGAGTGGCTGGCGGACCCATTTATTGATGGGAGCTTTTTATGTTTGGAGGATTTGGAGAAGTTTGAACTACCAGGTGGGAATGGGTTTTGTTATCTGCAGATGAGGGATTTTGCCCAGAGGCAGGTCTCGACCTTTCCGCTTCTATTGCCCCGGGGATACAGCATAAGGTAGTTTCGAAACGGGAGTAGGGGCGGGGAAGGTCTCGTAAATTTATAAAGAGCTCATGGAGTGGAAGGGAACCCAGATAGGGGAGGTAAAGCCGAAGTGGGAAGATAAGATGGGTAAAGAACTGAAAGCAGGTCTGTGGGAGGATGCTCCGAGTAGAGTCAACACGTCCTTATCATGTGCCAAGCTCAGCCTGATACAATTTAAGGTGGTCCACCGGGCACACATGGCGATGGCCCTGCTGAGCAGGTTTTTTGAAGGGGTGGAGGACAGGCGTGGGCGGTGTGTGGGAGGGCCGGCAAATCAGGACCACATGTTTTGGGCATATCCGAAGCTTAGGGGATTCTGGCAGGGATTTGTGGATGTCATGTCCACGATACTAAAAACAAGTGTGACGCCGAGTCCAGAGGTGGTGATTTTTGGAGTGGGCAGAAGACCTGGGATTCCAGGGTGTGAGAGAGGCTGAGGTTTTGGCCTTTGCCTCCCTGGTAACCCGGAGATGGATTTTATTCACATGGAAGGACTCAGAGCCCCTGAAATCGGGGTTTTTTATTAGTGACATGGCTGGGTTTCTCAGGCTTGAGAAAATCAAGTTCACTCTGAGAGGGTCGACGTTAGGGTTCATCCTGAGGTGGCAGCTGTTTAGCGACTTCGCGGGGAAAATTAAACTGTCAGCGGGGGGGGGGGTGCTTAGGGAAGGAGGCGTGTAGGGGAAGATAGTTTAGGCGTGATCAGCAAGTGGTGATGTGTTATCTGTGCTGGTCTAACATCGATTGCAACTGGATGCAGTAAAACGAGAAACAGGCTTCCGATACAGGAGATGGTCCAACACTGTTTTATTGAATCTGTTGATTGCTGTACTTAATCTGCTGTGGGTTGACACTCTATTAACCTAACTGATCACCTCCTATTGGCTTGACCAAACTAGCTCTCTATCACACTGATCGATAGTGCACGGCGACTATCTCCCTAGCCATGTCCTGTGAGCGAGGGAGTGCCTTAATGCCCTGTGGGCTTTATAGTGGTGGTGTCCTGTCTGGTGATTGGTTGTTCTGTGTCGTGTGTGTTCATTGGTTATCCTGTGTGTCAATCACTGCCTGTCTGCATCTCATGATATACATGAGTGGATATTATGTAATCACCCCCTTTTAAAATAAATTTTGGAACGTGGCTGTATATGCATGCATAACTATGTACAAGTGGGGAATGAATGAATATCTGTACATGGGAAGGTGTGTATCGTGCAGATACAGAGCAAACTGAACAAAATTTACAAGATTTAAGTCTATAGATTCAGTCTTTGTGGTGGCCAATAAATTCTTGTTGATCGCCGCAGAGGTGGAGGGGGGGGACGCCGGTACCTGGACAGGTGGGATGGCTGCCTTTTCGGTGGCCTTGTGGGCAGGTGGGATCGCTGCCAGATCGGTGGAGCGGACCTGCATAAGGCCGCGTAATGCCTAGGCTTTCCACACTGTAGAGATCGCCTTCCTTTGGCTGGATATTGCTGCTTTAAATGGGCGGAGCCACAATTTGGACACGTCATGACGCTGATGTCAGTGCGTTCCGTGCACCATCGCACATGCGCAGTGCGGTCGGCCGACGTTCGCACATGCGCATTGGGGACTTCGGCCTCGTCGTCTATCCAGTCGCGGCGCGCATGCGTATGGACCCGGGAAAAGCGCGCGGAACAGCCACTCTCCTCGATGCTCAGGCCTTGTATTTTTGCGATGGCCTGCACTCTTTCTGCCTCGTGGGAGACTAGTTTTGCATTTTCTGCCGCCCTGATGCGGGAGTAATGATTCCTGGCATGCTCATGGACAACGCACGTTTCGATGGCGATGGAGAGGGTCAACTGTTCGATTTTGAGGAGCTGCTCCCGCAGGCAGTCGTACTGGACCCCGAAAACGATCTGATCCCGGATCATAGAATCAGCCGTTGAGTCATAATTACATGACTGTGCTGGGAGGCGGAGATGGGTCAAGAAGGACTGAAAAGGCTCATCCTTACCCTGAAGCTTCTGTTGGAAGATGTACCATTCAAAGCTCTCATTCACCTCAATCTCGCAGTGATTGTCGAATTTTAGCAGAACCGTCTTGTACTTCGTCTTGTCTTCACCATCGGCAAACATGAGCGAGTTATAGATGTGGATGGCGTTCGATCCCGGCTCTGGGTCACTGTCTGTGTGGAGTTTGCACATTCTCCCCGTGTTTGCGTGGGTTTCGCCCCCACAACCCAAAGATGTGCAGGCTAGGTGGATTGACCATGCTAAAATGCCCCTTAATTGGAAAAATGAATTGGCTAATCTAAATTTATAAAAAAAAAATAGATGTGGATGGCGTGGTCCCCTGCAGTTGACAGGAACAGTGCGATCTTTCGGGCATCTGATGCTGCCTCCAGGTTGGAGGCCTCGATATACAGGAGGAACTTCTGTTTGAAGACTTTCCAGTTGGCGCCGAGGTTGCCGGAGATCCGGAGTTACGAGGAGGTTGGATCTTTTCCATGCTGCTGGATGGCTGCGTGCTGGTCATTGCAGATTCACTCGAGGTAGGTTTGTTAGAGTTAACAGCTCTTTGGTACCATGATGTGTTATCTGTGCTGGTCTAATATTGACTGCAACTGGATTCAGTAAAACGAGAAAAAGGCTTCTGACACAGGAGATGGTCCAACACTGTTTTATTGAACCTGCTGATTGCTGTACATGATCTGCTGTGGGTTGACACTCTATTAACCTAACTGATAACCTCCTACTGGCTTGACCAGACTAGCTCTCTATCACATGGTGATGATGTTCATTGGCCTGTGCACTGCGACTATCTCCCTAACCGTGTCCTGTGAGAGAGGGAGAGCCTTTATGCCCTGTGGGCTTTATAGTGGTGGTGGCCTGTCTGGTGATTGGTTGTTCTGTGTCGTGTGTGTTCATTGGTTATCCTGTGTGTCAATCACTGCCTGTCTGCATCTCATGATATACATGAGTGGATATTATAACAAGTGGAAGGGGATGGACTGGGGAACTGTGTATGTAAGCCATGTTGGCTGGGTCTGATTGTTGATTAGGGGGGTGTTATTTACTGAGTTTTGTTTGCATTTGAAATTGTTGTTATAAAATCACAAATGCCTTAATAAAATGTTGAGCTTAAGTCAAGAGGTGAGGTGAGAGTGATTGTCCAGGACATCAAGGTAGCAATTGACCTAGTATGGCATTAAGGATCCCTGGCGGGAGTCATAACTAACACAAAGGACGATGGCTGTGGTAGTTCGAGGTCAATCATCTCAATGTCATGACATCACTGCAGGAGATTCACAGGGTAGTGTCCTCGACCCAATCATCTTCAACTGCTTATTTATTACCTTCCCTATGTCATGCATCATAATGTCAGAAGTGGAGATGCTCATTGATGATTGAACAGTGTTCAGTGTCATCTGTGGCTCTTCAGACAGTGAAGTGGGCACAAACTGTTTCAGTTTGTGCCCACATACAGCACAATTTGGACATCATTCAGTCTGGACTGATAAGTGGCAAGTGATATTTGCACCACACACCTAGCAGACAATGGACAAAAGAGATTACAAACACCTCCCCTTGGTGTTCATTGACATTACCATCACCGAATCCTTGGCATCAACATCCTGGGGATTACCATTGCCCAGAAATTTAACTGGACCAGCGCACAGATACTGTGGCTACAAAAGCAGATCAAAGGCTAGTATTTTACGGTAAATAACTCACCTCTTGACTCCTCAAATATTGTCCACCGTGTACAAAGTACAAAACGTTCAACTACTTTTCTTTAGACTATGGTCCCTTATTCTAGCCTCTCCAACCTCTCAAAACCGACCCGAAGCTTTCACAGAATAATGGGGCAGATCCTCTGATGAGATTGCCACTCTGCTCAAACTTTCCCCTGCCTCAAACATTTTTGCTGGGACGTCCGAGATTGGTATTACCAGAAATGCAGACAGCAGCGTCCCTCAGAGAGCTCCGCTGCAGCAGCATAGAATCAGGGAGAAGGTAGGACACATTCCTTTTTATGGCACTAGCTGCCATATGGTAAGTTTAAAGGTCCAGTTTGAAGGTATGTGAATGAATGTTAGTGAATGAATATTGGTGGATGGGTGAATGAATGAGTGAATGGGTTGGGTGGTAAGATGGGTGAGGTAAGTGGGGTTTTTTGTGTGGTTGCGATGGCATTTTTGTGGGTGCGATGGCAGGAGGGTGGGGTGGCAGGAGGGTAACGTGGCAGTGGTAAGTGGGTAGAATGGCAGAGGCCACACGGTGTGCAGTGGTAAGCAATGCTGCCTTACGCGCCAAGGACCCGAGTTTGATCCCAGCCCCAGGTCACTGTCCGTGTGGTGTTTGCACATTCTCCCCGTGTCTGCATGGGTCTCACCCCACAACCCAAAAGATGTGCAGGTTAGGTGGATTGGCCACAATAAATTGCCCATTAATTAGAAAAAAAAGAATTGGGTATTCTAAATCTATATATTTTTTAAATGGGTAGGATGGCAGTTGGGTGAAGTTGTAGTCGGGTATTGGACTGGGTAATCGGTGGGTTTGTTTGGGGAGACTCTGGGGGAGTAGATGGACCATCAGTGTGAGTGATTGGAGGGTCAGTTCTATAGTTATCCAAGAGTTAGACTTGGATTTTTCTGTCCAACATTTTCTTGGTAACTATTCAGGTCAGTAAACCGGAACTATTCGAAATCTCTGACGCTAACTCAGATTTGGAGACATTCAAAGAAGACCCAAGGAGCAGGGAAATTTCCCATTGGAAGTTAAAGCTTTCTGGGCAATTCCCATTTGGTCATGCGGGCAGGACTTCAGCATACCTCATCGTTCATCCAGTCCCTGGTGATCCGGAGACTATTGGGTTCCTGGACGAGAACCCAACAATTTGCAATTTGTAGAACTGTAAGGAAAGAATACTTTGTCACAGGAGTGATAACACTGACCAACAGGTATCATTTATATTAAAACAAACATCAATTTAAATACAGAATCAATCACAATAGCAAGAAAGTATCAATTTTACAGTTAACAATTAAAACAGTTCTTAGATAAAAGGAAAATCTTTAATTGTGTTGCCTGCAACTATGTAGATTCCAATTAAGCAAGGCAATATAATTCAGAGACCATTCATAAACAGAGTTAGCAATCAGGTTCACTTGATTTTCTATATGCAAATACCTATACCTTTCATGAGTCAACTCAAGGCCTGTCTTGTTAGACTCAAAACCTATGGCAATATTTAAACTACAGACAGACCTGGCTCCACCCCTTAATTACATCATAAGGCATTCCTTGGTCTCCTGTCACTAATATGTCCCATGACCTGTTTATCCAGGACCAAGCATCATCCCTCATAAATTATCTACACTCCAGGCATCCTCCAAAAGCAAAACAATGTTCCATTAGTCATCTATCTGTAAACAAGTAAATGGTTAAAATCAATGATTACCTCACTTTTATGACCCCCTAATCACAGCTTTAAAAAATACACTGCCTGTATGCATCTTGAACTAGTTTTTATTAACACAACTGTAACAAATAAAAAATAATATATAACATTTTCATCACAAGATTATTTGAATATTTCAATGTTTCAATGAGATCACCTCTCATTTTTCTATTTCCAAAGCATATAGACCCATTCTATGTAATTTCTGCTCAGTTGGTCTCACTGAAGCCCTGCCACTACCAGTTTTTGGAAACAGTTAATATTTATATGTATGCTATAAGAACGACACATATATAAATGTGACTTGCCAGTGGGATATCTGTCAATTGCTTAGTCTACCATGAAAAGCGTTATACTTTATCCTAATTCTTGACCCCAGGCATTATCCACAGAAATGCTGAAGCATATGTCGCTCAATCGTGATCAGCAATTTAATCTTGGTCTATTTAATTTATTTTTTGCTTGAGGAGTAAGAAGTGCTGAGGAAAATTATAGTGCTCCTACCAGCCCTTTGGTTGAAGATTGACAGGAGCACACTGTTGTGGTCAAAGATTGAAAGCACTCAAGCCTGTATGTTGTACTAATTGAGACTCTATTCAGAAACATACTTAGTCTCCAGAACGGAGAAACAAGCCCAATATTTTCAATCCAGTGGGGAAACATGATGCAGAACACAAGGATGGAATTGCATGAAAGAAGAAAAGTTACAAAAACATGTTGGACGGGATTCTCTGTCGGCCGACGCCAAAATCGAGAAACGTGTTGGGCGGGAAATCGGTTCCGAGGCCTAAATTGCAGCGGGTGCCGGTTTGACGAAAAACCCGATTCTCCGTCGCCTTGACAGCGACGCCAAGTATTCAGGAACGCAAGTACAGTAAACACCGTTTGCATATCATTAGCTGGCTTGGCAAGGTATTCTCCAGAGCCGCCACAATTCTCCGCCTCCGATGGACCGAGTTCCCGAAGGTACGGTTCACTTGTGCTTTTAACAATCATGAAACCTGCATCATAGCTGTGAGGGAAAGAGAGGAAGTATGAGATGGAGAGGCGCGAATATGAGCTGCCGGGCTGGACACTGGCCAGGCTGGCTGAGGTGGGGGGGGATCCCTGCCAGGGCCGGGAAGGTGATGGGTGAGACAGGCCGATTGGCCGTGTGACCCCCTACGGGTTCAGAGTCTGCAGGTATGGACTGCCATTGCCGCAGCCTGAAAGACAGCCATCTTGCTGCGCACCCCACTGAACACCCACCTTGGCCCCTGGTTCTGCAGAGTGACATCGGCCCTATGGCTGCTGCCACCCCCGTAACCCCAGCTCCGACACCCACACCCCACTATCTGCCATACGCCCCACCACCCAACTGGCCACAACACACTGGCGGGATATCATGCGGCTACTCAAGGGCAACGCTCATTGTAGCCCCTACGGGAAAACCAGAGAGGGGCCATGGAGCGTACCGCTGGCATGGTCAGCGCTAGTGCCAGCCGACATCAGGGATGGGCGCCAGGGCCAGAGGCCCCCATGGTGCCGGGCACCAACATGGGCAGAGGTGTGGAGATGGAGGGGGGACATGCGGGGGCAGAGCCTGCAGTGCCAACCGGGCCACCATGCAGCCCGTGAACCAGCAATGGTGGCCTTCCTGCTAGTCACTGCAGCCCTGGGGGATGCACTGCGGCTGTACGAGCTGACGCTGCTCAAGGAAGAGGAATCTGCAGCAGCGGAGCTTGCAGTAGTGAAGCCGCCCACACAGCAACAGAAGGCAGCCATCCAGGATGGGGAGCCGGCTGCCAAGAAGAAGGGCCTGCAAAAGAGGTGCCGCATGAGGCCTCGTGTATACCAGCAATGCCTGTCATTCGAAGACCTGCCGGACCGTGCATGCCGTCGAAGACTCCATCTGAGCAGGAGGACAGTGCAATATATCTGTCACAGAAATCTCCGTGGTGCCAAGTGTACCATCCTTGATGGCATCATTAATCGGGGATATGGGGGAGGACACGCATTCCCAGTCATAGTCAAGGTGATGGTCGCCCTGAACGTTTATGCCACGGGGTCCTTCCAGGCACTGAGTGTGTGTGGACCTGTCCAGGATCTCACAGACCTCGGTGCACAGTGCATCCGTGCCATCACGGAGGCCCTGTATACCCAATCTGCTCAATACATCCATTTCAATGTGGACCGAGCCCACTAGGATGCCCGGGAAGTGTAGTTCGCCACCATCGCCGGGATACCCCGGGTTCAGTGGGTAATCAACGCGATGCATGTCCCCTGCAGATGACAGGCCGCTTCAAGAACGTGCAGCTGATACATGACCATCAGATGTGTATCTTACACATCTGCGCCGGATACCCAGGCAGTGTGCACGACTCCTTCATCCTGGCACACTCGATGGTTCCTGACCTCTTTGAGGCATCCCGCCGGCTGGAGGTTGGCTCCTGGGTGACAGGGGTTATTTGCTGCAGTTGTGGCTGATGACGCCGATCCGGAGCCCACAGACTGAAGCGGAGACCCGCTACAAGGACGCCCATACAGTGATCAAGCGGTGCTTCAGCATCCTGAAGCTTTTTAAAAATTCGTTCATGGGATGTGGCCATCGCAGACTGTGCCAGTATTTATTTCCCATCCCTAATTGCCCTTGAGGGGGCAGTTAAGAGTCAACTCATTTCCGTGGGTCTGGAGTCATATGATGGCCAGACCAGGTAAGGATGGCGGATTTCCTTCCCAAAAGGACATTAATGAACCAAATGGGTTTTGATGACAATCGCCAATGGTTTCATGGTCATCATTAGACATTATATCCAATACCGCCGACGTTTTCAGCCATGGCCTGCTGTGACTGGACCATGCTCAGAAGCGCCGCTGCAATTTCCAGGCGGCTCTTGCAATGGCTGCCTGTCCTGGGCCTTAGCCAGCACCTGCACAGAATGCCCCAGGCCTTGGACATGGTGATGTATAGCTGCAACCCTCTCCCCAAATGCCTCCACCGTGGACGCCATCCGTGTGGTGTTGGCCTGGGTGGCATGCATGGTTGGCACCACCTCCTGCTCTTGCATGAGGTTGGACTCCTCCACCTGCACCTGCAGGTGCTGGATGCACGCCGATAACCCCTCATGTAGTCCCTGGCTCTACGACTACATCTCAACAATCGATGGGACTGTCTGTTCCAGAAACCCCAAACCCACCTGCACGGCAGCTACTTCCTGGGGTCGGCCAGCCCTCCGACCGTCCGCTCCCTTGTGTGTTCCTACCTCCACCTGCTGTACCGGATCAGCTGTGTGGCGCACACCAGATACTGTTCCAGGAGCCTCTTCACTAAAGTGCCCAACCGAGGTGAGTTTCTCTGGGATGGTGGAAGGTGTTGGAGACAGCTGTGACGGGAAATCTATGTCTCTTGCTGAGTCTTGGGATGTGGGCTGGTGTTCGGGCTGCTCACCTCGTCAATGCTCAGCTCACATCGGGGCTCCGGCTGTGGCATTGGCTGAGGGCAGGGGACATCAGATGGACCCACCACATGACCAGCAGGTCCTGTGAGACACAAGACAAGATGCATGATTAGACCGGGGGCCGGTGGGGTGGTGGGGTTGAGGGTGGTGTGAGGGTGTGTAGGGTTAACGGTGATGGTGATGCTGAGCGTGATGCTGAGGCTGAGGGTGGTGTGTAAGTGTGAGAGTAGTGTGGGGGGGTGTTGACACACGTGTCATGGCAGGGTCTCACTTCCTTGCCCACGGCTGAACTCCACCCTGGTGACTTCCCTTACCTCCAGCCAGTGACCATGTCCAGTGCCCTCTGTTCTGTCATGGTGAGGGGGAAAAAGTTCTAGCAGTCCCCCTCCAGTTTTCTCCCGCTCCCGGCGGTTATGGGCAGCCTTCTCCTGGAGTTGGGGGTGGGAGTTGGGGGTTTGGGAGATGTGGGGCGGGGGGGGGGGGGGGGGGGGGGGGGAACAGAATCAGCACAGTTTTAAACAGTCCAATGCATGCAGCCCAGGGGATGAGTAGCTGATGGCCTCAGTGGACAGGGCACCTGGCGGTCACTGTGGGTGCCGGCATGTGGTGCAGGGTGGGGGTTCGGCCGCCCTCTGGGCTGTGGGGGGGTGAGTAGGGTTAGGGGTATGTGGGACGGGGGTTAGTACCAGGGTCACAGTGTTGTCTACTCACCCAGGCTGCCTTGAAGAGTTAATGCAGTTTTTACCAGCACTACTGGCCTGTCGGACGGTCTTGCTAGTGGCGCTGACCACCTCTGCCACCTGTGCCCAGGCACAGCAAATGGCAGTGGCTGGCAGGCTCCTTCCCGGGTTGGGGCACAGGGTCATCCGCCTCTCCTCCACTGCGTCCAGAAGGGTCTGCAGCTCGGCATCCACAAAACAGGGTATCGCTCTCCTCGCTGCCATCTTGTTGGCTGGGATGGTGTGTGTGAGGAGTGAAGTGTGAATATGCGGCTGTAGCTTGTCAGCCTCCCGAGTATCAATTGTGAATCCGGCGATTCCCGCACCGTTTCTAATCGGAATTGATTGTGTTCCACGTGGCACAGATGCTAGCCCCTTAACAGTTGCTACATTGGTCCAGGTGTGGCGCCAGTTTTGCTGTCATGGAATTCCACGAATCCTGGCCCGGCGCCAACACTTAGGGCTGGATTCTCTCATCCCCGAAGTCAAAATTGCGTTCGGCAAGGGGACGGAGAATCCCCAATGATGGCAAAATCAGGGCAGCATCCCGATGCTACGCCCCCTGTGGCGTAGTCTAGGAGTAGACAGTGCCACGTATCCACGGCCTCAGACCATTGCCTGAGATCCATCCCACGATGCTCCGTCCACAACTGACCGAGTTCCCAAAGGCATGGGGCATGTGTGGTTTCACACGTTGTCAACTTAGCTCAGTCCAGCACTGCCACAATTGGGGGAGGGCCGATCCGCGGGCAGCAGGGACTTCATTTGGGGCTGGGGGCACTGTAGGCGGGCCTTCAAGTCAAGCGAGCTCTGAAAGAGGTTATTATTTTTGAGGTCCGGGTCCGCGGGCAGTCCGCCATGAAGCACGGCACGGCCATTGCAGGCCGCCGCCGTGCACATGCGTGGCCACGGAACTGGAAATGCTCAGGGCCATATCAGCAGCTAGAGCTGGGAGCTCTACGCCGTCGCCCTGCGAACCACCAGCAAAACAGCGAATCAGCGGCTGTTTTGCACCAGTTTTCCTGGCGTAGAACACCACCATTTTCACGCCAGCGTGGGGACTTAGTCTCCCAAACGGAGAATCCAACCCTTAGTCTCAGGAAAGGAGAATCCAGCCTATTGTTGTTCATTTTTTGTTTTATGCCAGAAGAAAGACATTTTTATTTCACACAGATACTAATTCCATAACATATTTCATCTCTCCTAGTTGCAAAAAACTGTGGGTAGCACGGTGGCGCAGTGGTTCGCACTGCTGCCTTACGGTGCCGAGGTCCCAGGTACGATCCCGGCTCTGGGCCACTGTCCGTGTGGAGTTTGCACATTCTCCCCGTATTTGCGTGGGCTTCGCCCCCACAATCCAAAGATGTGCAGGATGGGTAGATTGGCCACGCTAAATTGCCCCTTAATTGGAATAAATGAATTGGGTATTCTAAATTTATAAAAAAAGTAACTGCAACATATTTTTGTCTTATGTTCTAATTTGGTTGTTTCAAAGAATTAGACTGGTTAATGTGGAACTGAGGATTGCTCACAGGGTTGATCCGATTAAGCTATAACAATCTAAATGACCAAATTAGTCCATGAGCCCGTTGTATGTGTCATAAATTTAAAAATTCTGACCACTATTAAAATAGGAGCATCATATTATTCAGTCCTGGACTGAATATACTCTCTTCCCTTTATTGCGTTACATTTTAATGTAATATTTGGGACTGCAGTTCGGATGACTAAAAAATAAATGTAGCACAACATATTTTTGCAAGAAGGTGTGAAATATTTGCAGGGATAGCCCCCTACCAAGTATCAACTTAATATACAGTCACTTTTGATATCGTTTAGCACATGAGCAGTAACTCAAGCTGTAGTAGTTTACTATCCGATGCTGATTGCCGGATGCTTCAGCACTAATTCCCTTTGGGAGGTAATTGCAAATTCTCCAAATGGTGCAGAGTTTCACGCGACTGGATGCTTGACGAACATTCTAAACGATGATAGATAGATTCACACCAAAAATTTCAGCTCATATCAGACAGAATAGCATGAGGGTTAGTTAATTTTTCATTGTGTTTTACAGTGGTAACTTTATTTTATAAAATACTTGCTGTTAAAAAAGCTCTTGCACAAAGCAGAGAGCATAATGGGCTAGATTTTGCTGGAGCAAGGCATCTTGGAGCATGTGGCATTAGTTAAACCTTTTCCTGCACATTCCGGCTTGAAAAATGCTCGCACCATAACGTGCTGCAAGTGTGAGCTCGTTACAGCATTGTGAGAGTAATGGCAGTACAGGGTCCTCAATGTATGGTGGGACTAGGGTTGCCAACACTCCCGGAATAGCCAAGACATAGATTACATAGATTACATAGAACATACAGTGCAGTAGGAGGCCATTCGGCCCATCGAGTCTTCACCGACCCACATTAAGCCCTCACTTCCACCATATCCCCATAACCCAATAACCCCATCTAACCTTTTTTTTTGGACACTAAGGGCAATTTAGCATGGCCAATCCACCTAAACCACACATCTTTGGACTGTGGGAAGAAACCGGAGCACCCGGAGGAAACCCACACAGATACGGGGAGAACTTGCAGACTCCGCACAGACAGTGACCCAGCGGGGAATTGAACCTGGGACCCTGGCGCTGTAAAGCCACAGTGCTATCCACTTGTGCTACCATGGACGCTATTGGAATCGGCATCAATTTCCCAAAGAAATTGACCAAAGAAAGCAACGTGGGAGCATTTAAAATGATATTTTAAGCAAATTATTGTAACGTGCCTTTAAGTGATAGCAGCATACCATCACTAGAAGGGAAGTGTGCCATGTTATCCTTTCTCAATTTCAGTTGGCCTATGAGCAGAATACAATACCCACAGTTCTCCTGCTGATGTTTTCAAGCTTTCTATCGATGTATATATGTTTTTATGTGTCTTGTTTAAATAAATTAACCCATAACGTATTTACATAATCCCTTTGAACAATTGGTGCTTTTATATCATTATAACAATATAACATGGTGTTCAGTGGTGGTCAAGCAGTGTAGCAGCAAGATTAAGGCCAGGTACAATTTAGCCAGGGTGTAGGCCAGGCTCATAGCGAGTGAGGCAGAATCAAACAAATAAAAACAAACAAAGCTGCCATAAAATTGGGCCAGAACAGGCTGTGATTATAATGGATGGCATTGAGAGTCTCTGAAAAATAAATTGATGCAACAAGGGAGAAGGTTAAAGGGATATTGTCAAAATGTCCACACAATTCTTCAATTTGAATAGGGTTGCAGCTGGCCTACAGTGATAGTTTCTTGAACCTGGTGTGTCTCAACCAGACAAGCAAGCAATAAAAAATTGTCTAGAAATTGGGAATGAAGGTCTACACAGGCTGAACATTTCAGGATTGACAGAAAGAGCTAATGGATCTGCAAGACCGGTTTAGGATCAGGTTAAATTTCCATTTCATTGGGCACAATCGAAGGGCTACGTTGCACCTGAAAAGCAGCACGCCGTGTGCCGTGCAATAAGGTCAATAGAAGCTGGAAAACCTTGCTCCCGGGATCTACCAAACTCGCAATGCCTCACGAGATCTAATGTGATCTCGCGTTCATTGCAATGTAAATCCCTCCCATAATGGGCAGGATGACTTTTTGGCAATTCTGCATATTAGAGCAAGACAGCCAGTCTCACTCTGCAATTTCCCAAGGCACGTGAGGCATTGGGATCTATCCCCTTTGCCTTGGAGACCTCGAGCGAGTGCCGTTCAGCACTGGTCTCCACAAATGAGGAATAGACGGAACAGCACTCATGGGGGGTCTCCCAGGGGATTGGAGGCCCCCAGTGCATGCCCTTTCGGCAGGGTGGTTCCTTGGCACAACTGGTGCCACATGGGCATCCTGGCAATGCCAGCCTGGCACCGTAGCAGTGCCACCTTGGTGCCAGCCTAGCACTGCCAAGGTGACCAGGTGGCACTGCCAGTTGGCAGGGGCATTGCTAGAATACCAGGTTGGCACTGCCAAGGTGCCAGCTGCCATTTTTCATATGGTGGCGAAAGGGCCAGGGGTGCCCTGCATGGTTGTTGGGGGTGTGTGGGGAAACGGAGCTATGTGCGGCCCCAGCTGCGCTTTCCCCACTGAGGCGCTGTATCGAACCCAAGTGACGTTTGATAGCATTGTGTTTCTCGGCGCTGTGAGCGCCGGAAAACATGTGGCTAAGCACACTCGTTATGAGGTTTTGTTCTCATTTAGTTAAATCGTGCCGGTTGACTAGACTTCATGTCATTTCGACAAAAGAAACAGTATCCCGAGACCATCTTGTCTGCAGATGCAGAGGAAAAGGGGACGTACTGTGATTTTTCAAACACAGAGCCTCAGACAGAATTGTTGAGTTGCTGATCACATTCACTTCCATAAAAATAATTCCAGCAAGCCGGCGCGATTCTCCGCAAATCCGGCGTGCCGTGAAGGCTGGCGTGAAACTGGCCGTGTTTCACGCCAGCCTCGGAGCTCCGTCCCGGGACCCGATTCTCCCCCCCGGGCGGGGCTAGTATCGGGGCCGGGGGAATCACGGCGACGCGGAGTTAGCGAACGTCGCTAACTCCGCCCGCCAAGAGTCACAGCGGCTGATGCGCACGATGACATTAGCCGCGCATGCGCGGATGACGTCATCACGCAGACGCATCAAACCCGCGCATGCGCGGGCCATCATGCCCCTCAGCCGCCCCGCGGACTGATCCTGTGGGGCGGCGAAAGAACAAATAGTGCGCGGGTATCGGACCCGCTGCCCGCGTTCGGTGCCCACCGATCGCAGACCCATGCCACCCTTAGCACGGCCGTGGTGCGGCCGTGCCAATCGGTGCCATGGTTGTCCGGGACGGGCACTTTGCGGCCATTTTCACGAACGCTGAAAGCAGGTGTGATCGCAGCCATGAAAATGGCCGTAAACTCCGCGGTATTTGGCCCATCGGCCTGCGGAGAATCGCTATTTTCCGTAAAAAACGGCGAGCAGCAATTCGTGTCGGGGGGCGGCCGGAGGGGGGGAGAATAGCTGGAGGCCGTGAAAATTGTCCGGAAGGCCCTCCCGCTATTCTCCGACCCGTCGTGGGCAGCGGAGAATCGCGCCCGCTACTCAAGGATGGAGATAAGCATGCTGCGATCCTCACAGGTCAGTGAAGCTTACAGGTCCTTAGTATCACTCCAATTGCTGATGCACTCACCCAAACACCCAAACCTAGCAGGACAACAGTTTACTAATTTCATGTGCAGGTTCCATCATCCTGGAGTGCATAGAAGATCAATCCTCCTGGGGGCCACTTATGTTCTACATCATGAAGACTAAAGACCCAGTAGGTCTATAGAAGTGCGGTTTGCACTCGGCGCAGATGTGGCAGTCACGGGTTTACCTGACCTGACTTCCTCGATGGAGTAGGGCAGGTTGCGGGCCTTAATGAAGTGGTGTAGGCGGGTCACCCCTGGATGGCAGAGGTCTGCGTGGAGGGAGCGGAGGCGGTCTATCTGCGCGCTGGCGCAGGTACCGTGGGACAGGGCATCAGGAGGCTCATTGGGCTTCCCAGGACGATACAAGATATCATAGTTGTACGTGGACAACTCGATCCGCCACCGTAAAATCTTGTCATTTTTGCTTGCCCCTTTGTGCATTATCAAACATGAAGGCTACTGACCGTTGGTCTGTGAGGAGGGTAAACCTCCTGCGGCCAAATAGTGCCTCCAATGTCGCACGGCTTTGACTATGGCCTGGGCTTCCTTTTCC
Source organism: Scyliorhinus canicula (assembly GCF_902713615.1). NCBI lineage: Eukaryota > Metazoa > Chordata > Chondrichthyes > Carcharhiniformes > Scyliorhinidae > Scyliorhinus > Scyliorhinus canicula. The sequence continues at coordinate 68,838,053 of NC_052159.1, read as the reverse complement.
ACAGAGGGATGGCGGAGTTCGGAAGCCTGGAGAGTTCTGGAGAAGAAGGCCACGGGTCTGCCCGCTTGGTTCAGGGTGGCCGCCAGAGCTACTTCTGATGCTTCGCTCTCGACCTGGAAGGGGAGGGCCTCGTCGATGGCGCATCGTGGCCTTTGCGATGTCCGCTTTGATGCGCTAAAGGCCTGGCAGGCCTCCGTCGACGGCGGGAAGGTCGTGTTGCATGAGGGGACGGGCCTTGTCCGCGTAGTTGGGAACCCATTGTGGCGTAGTATGCGAAAAAACCCCAGGCAGCGTTTGAGGGATTTGGGGTATGGGGAGAGGGAGTTCCATCAGGGGGCGCATGCGTTCGGGGTCGGGCCTATCACTCCGTTACGCACTACGTAGCCGAGGATGGGCTAGGCGGTCGGTGCTAAACACGCATTTATCCTTATTGTACGTGAGGGTAAGGAGTTTTGCGGTTTGGAGGAATCTCTGGAGGTTGGCGTCATGGTCCTGACTGGTCGTGGCCGCAGATGGTGACACTATCAAGATACGGGAAGTAGCCTGTAATCCGTACTTGTCGACCATCGTCTGTCCATCTCCCGTTGGAAGACCGAGACCCCATTTGTGACACCAAACGGAACCCTAAGGAATGTTAGAGGCGCCCGTCAGCCTCGAACGCGGTGTACAGTCGGTCACTCGCGCGGATGGGGAGCTGGTGGTAAGCGGATTTAAGGTCCACAGTTGAGAAGACCTTGTATGTCGCGATCTCGTTTACCATGGTAGAAATACGGGGAAGAGGATACACGTCCAGTTGCGTAAACCAATTGATGGTTTGGCTATAATCGATGACCATCCGGTTTTTCTCCCCCGTCCGGACCACCAGCACTTGGGCTCACCAGGGGCTGTTGCTGGCCTCGATGACCCCTTCCGTCAGCAACCTCTGGACCTCGGACCTGATGAAGGATCGGTCCTGGGCCCTGTACCGTCTGCTCCGTGTGGCGACGGGTTTGCAATCGGGGGTGAGGTTAGCAAACAGGGAGGGAGGGTCCACTTTGAGGGACGCGAGGCTGCAGACAGTGAGGGGGCGTATAGGGCCGCCGAATTGAAAGGTCAGGCTCTGCAGGTTGCACTGGAAGTCCAGTCCTAGGAGTGCCGGTGCGCAAAGGTCAGGGAGGACAAGGAATTTATAATTTTTTAAAAACCTTCCCTTGGACCGTGAGGTCCGCGATGCAGCACCCGGTGATGTGGACGGAGTGCGAACCTGAGGCTAAACCGATTTTGCGTGTTACGGGATGGACAGGGAGCGCGCAGCATCTTACCGTGTCAGGGTGAACGAAGCTTTCCGTGCTCCCGGAGTCCAGCAGGCAGTCCGTCTCGTGGCCGTTGAGGTGGATCAGCGTAGTCGTTTTGGCGAGCGTGCGTGGATGAGACTGGTCGAGTTGAACGGCCGCGAGCCGTGGAGAAAATCCGTCGTCGCCGTCTGAGTCGATGCTGGACGGACCTTGCGTGGCAGACCTGGAAGTCGGTGGCCAGGATCCATATGTGAGGTGAACGGTCGCGAGCCGTGGAGAAAATCCGTCGTCGCTGTCCGATTCGATGCTGGAGGGACCTTGCGTGGCAGACCTGGAAGTCGGTGGCCAGGATCCACATGTGAGGTCTGTTCCCCAAGATGGCGGCACCAGTATCCGCACGTGGGGTCGGGGCCCAAGATGGCGGCGCCCAGGACCCGCACGTGGGGTCGGCACCCCAAGATGGCGGCGCCCAGGAAGCCCTAGTGGCCGCTGGTGAAGGAGCTAGCGTTGCCGGCGCTGCGAGCTGATGAGGTGAGGCGCGCAGGCCGGCTCCAGGAGGCGAGCCGGGTGAAGCAGCTGTGGGGCGCAGGCCGGCTCCAGGAGGCCGGCTAGGTGAAGCAGCTGTGGGGCGCAGGCCGGCTCCAGGAGGCCGGTTAGGTGAAGCAGCTGTGGGGCGCAGGCCGGCTCCAGGAGGCCGGTTAGGTGTAGCAGCTGTGGGGCGCAGGCCGGCTCCAGGACACCGGTTAGGTGTAGCAGCTACGGGAGGAGGTAAGACGCGCAGGCCGGGTGCGGGGGCCGGGGGCGGGGGGGCCCGGAGAGGCGAGCCGGTCGGGCGCCGGGGCCGGGGGCGGGGGGAGAAACGTGCGGGGCAGGCTGGCAGAGGCCTGGAGGGGCCGGGGTGCACTTGTCGGCCGGCGGGGCGCGAGTCGGGAGCGGCTGGAGGGGCCCTAGGGAGAGAGAGAGGCACACAGGACGTTCGCAGAGGCCTGGGGGAGGGGGGAGAGTGCTGTGCAGCTTCCAGAAGCTCTGCAGCCAGCGTTTTGGCCTGGCAGACCGTGGAGTAGTGGCCCTTCTTCCGCAGCTCTTACAGAGGGCGGAGCGGGCTGGGCAGCGCCGAGCGAGGGTGTTTAGCGTACCCACAAAAGTAGCAGCGGGGCCCCGCGGATTTATCGGGGCGCCCCGCGGCACAAGCCTGAGGGAGGCTGGGAGCGGCGGGTGGCTGGTGGGAAGCGTGCCTGGAGGCGGCCTGGCCAGGGTCATAGGTGCGAGCGCTTAGATCTGCGACCTCCAGGGAGGCGGAGAGAGTCAGCGTCTCCGTTAACTGAGTTCGTCTCTTTCCAGCATCCGCTGGCGGATCACGGGAGACAGCATCCCAGCCACGTAAGCATCTCTGATGAGTAGCTCCATGTGCTCTGTAGCGGACACCGCTACACAGGACAACCTCTCCCCAGGCATAGAGGGCCCGGGCGTATTGGTCTAGAGACTCCCGGGGACCTGCTTTCTGGTGGCCAGCAGGTGTCGAGCGAATACCCTGTTGATCGGTTTAATGAATTGTCCTTTTAGCTTTTGTATAGCGTCATCATAATCCGTTTCCTCTTTCATTATTGCGTAAGCGTCAATACCCACGCTGGAGTGGAGGACGTGCAGCTTCTGTGCCCCGGTGGGGGGGGGTGGTTGTAGATGCTAGGAACCCTTCAAGGCAAGTCAGCCAGAGTTTGAAAAGTTCTGCAGAGTTCGGAGTTTGCGGGCTGATGCGGAGGCATTCGGGCTTGATGCAGAACTCCATCTTCAAAGTCGTAGATTGCATTCTCTTATCACCTCAGTTCATGACCGAACATCAAACTATCCTGAATTGTTCAACAAAACTGGCAGTTTCATGGGAGCTGCAAAATTACACTTGCTGGGGAATATAAATTTGTCAAATGATTCACATGTTAGCGCAGTATCCACATACAAAACAAATTAAATGTTGAACTAGACAAAATGGAAAGGGCAGAGAGAACACCAATTGGTGAAACTCAATCACCTGTGCCGTACGGAATAAGGTCGTAAGGACCTTAAGCATGACATTTACACAAGGATTTGAAACGCTTTCCTTACAAGATAAGGAAGAACAAAACAAGAACATGACCAAAATCTGCACTTATTAATGCAAGCAGCACCTAGTCAAAGAGTCATAGAGGTTTACAGCATGAAAACAGGCTCTTCGGCCCAACTTGTCCATGCTGCCTAGTTTTTACCACTAAGCTAGTCCCAATTGCCCACATTTGGCCCATATCCCTCTAGACCCAGCTTTCCCATATAACTGTCTGAATGCTTTTTAAAAGACAAAATTGTACCCGCCTCTACTACTGCATCTGGCAGCTCGTTCGACACTCACCACTCTCTGTAATGAAGGATTAGTGTTCAACATTCTGAAATGTGACATTATTGTGGAGTTCTATTTATTCCAGTACTGGCAAATGACTTAATCCAAGTAAAATAGAGGACATTAAGGCCATGCCATTTCCTCAAGATAGAGAAGATGCTTTGGTGTCCATTTCACTTAAAAATCCTCATTGCAAAGGAAATTGTTGAGAGAGGATGTGCCTTTCCTGTGGCATGAAAACAATTTATACCTCTTCAAAGCATTGAAACTGTTATTATCTGAGGCATTAATATTGAAATTTTACAATCCTAGGGAGACAACTGCCCTGGAGATGGATACCTCAGAGAAACGTATGGTAGCATGCACACTACCAAAAGGCAAACCAATTGCATTTGCTTCAAAATATCTGTCTGTAATGCATTCCAACTACTCCAACATCAAGCAGAAAGCATTAGCTTTAGAGTTTGGAATCATACATTGTTGTTACTAACATTTTTCAAAAGATTTGTAGTAGAGACAAACCACAAACCACTGGATATGATTTGGCGACAACCCTTGACCAATGCATTGCCAAGATTGCAACATCTCACAATGTGACATTAGATGTAAACTAAGTAACGTGATGGTCACCGAATACTCTTAGCAGATTGCCTAACATTGCAAAATCAGAAGATATATCCTTAGATATACAAGTTATTTAATTGACATCAAACATGAAAATGTTCTCCAAATTGATCTGGTACATTTTGCGCAACGCAAATACCAACAGCTACAAGAAGAAACAGTGAAAGATTCCACATTACAAAAACGGTGGAAAACCATCATTGAAGGATAGACATTCAATTCAGCATGCCCATGAAAATATGAGGCCATTTTTGGTCTTTTAAGGACAAGTTCGGCATATCCAAGGTGGTGGTGACTGCCTTTGACATCAAGGCAGCTGTATGACATGTAAGAGCCCGAGCTAAACTGGAATCAATGGGAATCAAGGGAAAACTCTCCACTGGTTGGAGTCATACGTGGCAGAAATCAAGATAGTTGTGGTGGTTGGAGGTCAATCATCTCAGCTCCAGGACATCACTGCAGGATTTCCTCAGGGTAAAGTCCTAGGCCCAACCATCTTCAGCTGCTTCATCAATGACCTCCCTTCAGTCATAAGGTCAGAAGTGGAGATATTCCCAGATGATACCCAATGTTCAACACCATTCACAACTCCTCAGATAATAAAGCAGTCCATGTACAAATGCAGCAAGACCTGAATAATATCCAGTCTTGGGCTGACATGTGGCAAGTTGCATTCATGTCACACAAATGCCAGGCAATGACCATCTCCTACAAGAGGGGATCTAACCATTACCCTTGACATTCAATGGCATTATCATCGTTGAACCCCCCACAATCAACATCCTGGGCATTACCAATCGATCAGAAACTGAACTGGACTAGACATTTTGATTTGATTTGATTTATTATTGTCACATGTATTGGTATACAGTGAAAGGTATTGTTTCTTGCATGCTGTACAGACAATGCATACCGTACATAGGGAAGGAAGGAGAGACTGAAGAATATAATATTACAGTTATAGCCAGGTATAGAGAAAAGATAAACTTAATACGAGGTAGGTCCATTCAAAAGTCTGATGGCAGTAGGGAAGAAGCTGTTCTTGAGTCGGTTGGTACATTACCTCAAACTTTGGTATCATTTCCCTGACGGAAGAAGGTGGAAGAGAGTATGTCCGGGGTGCGTGGGGTCCTTAATTATGCTGGCTGCCTTCCCGAGGCAGCGGGAATTGTAGACAATGGATGGGAGGCTGGTTTGTGTGATGGATTGGGCTACATTCACAACCTTTTGTAATTTCCTGCAGTCTTGGGCAGGGCAGGATCCATACCAGGCTGTGATACAACCAGAAAGAATGCTTTCTGTGGTGCATCTTGGTGAGAGTCGTAGCGGACATGCCAAATTTTCTTAGTCTTCTAGAAAGTAGAGTCGTTAGTGGGCTTTCTTAACTATAGTGTCGGCATGGGGGGGACCAGGACAGGTTTTTGGTGATCTGGACACTTAAAAACTTAAAGCTCTTGACCCTTTCTACTTCGTTCCCATCGATGTAGACAGCGGCATGTTCTCCTCTGCGCTTCCTGAAGTCGATGACAATCTCCTTTGTTTTGCTGACATTGAGGGAGAGATTATTGACGTCGCACCAATTCACCAGATTCTCTCTCATTCCTGTACTCTCTGTCTCGTCATTGTTTGAAATCCGACCCACTACTGTGTTGTCATCAGCAAATTTGAAAATCGAGTTGAAGGGGAATTTGGTCACACAGTCATAGGTGTACAAGGAGTATAGTAGGGGACTGAGGACACAGCCTTGTGGGGCACCGGTGTTGAGGATGAACGTGGAGGAGGTGTTGTTGCCTATCCTTACTGATTGTGGCCTGTGGGTTAGAAAGTTCAGGATTCAGTCGCAGAGGGAGGAGCCGAGGCCAAGGCCACGGAGTTTGGAGATGAGTTTTGTATATTAGTACTGTATAAAATTACTGTATTAATATGTATAAAATATATTAATATTGTGGCTACCAGGGCAGGTCAAAGGCTAGGAATCCCATGGCGAGTAACTCACCTCCTGACACCCCAAAGCCTGTCCACCATCCACAAGGCACAAGTTAGGAGTGTGATGGAATACTCTCCACTTGCCTGGATGAGTGCAGCTCCAAAAACACTCAAGAAGCTCGACACCATCCAGGATAAAGCAGCCCGTGTGATTGCTCCCTCCTCCAAAGACAGTAAAACCCTCTACCACCAATGAACAGTGGCAGCCATGCACTGTAGTAACACACCAAGGTTCCTTAGACAGCACCTTTCAAACCCACAACTGCTCCTAACCAGAAGGGCAAGAGTGGCAGATATTTAGGAACCCCACCACCTGGAGGTTCACCTCCAAGTCACTCACCACCCTGACTTGGAAATATATCACTGTTTCATCACTGTCAAAGAACAAAGAACAATACAGCATAGGAACAGGCCCTTCGGCCCTCCAAGCCTGTACCGGTCATGATTTTGACAAAGGCTTTGACGAAGGGTCATCTGGACTCAAAACATTAGATCTTTTATCTCCCTACAGATGCTGCCAGATCTGCTGAGATTTTCCAGAATTTTCATTTTGGTTTCAGATTCCAGCATCCGTAATAATTTGCTTTTAACTGGTCATGATACTCTCAACACTTCCTTGTGCCATATCCCTCCATACTCATCCTATCCATGTGTTTGTCAAGATGCCTTTTGAACGCCGTTAATGTATCTGCTTCCACAACCTCCCCTGGCAACTCGTTCCAGGCACTCACCACCTTCTGTGTAAAAAGATTGCCTCGCATATCTCTAAACTTTGCTCCGCGGACCTTAAACCTATGCCCCCCTCGTGACTGACCCCTTCACTCTGGGAAAGAGTGCCTGCCCATCCACTCTATCCATTCCCCTCATAATCTTGTAGACCTCTATCAGGTCACCCCTAAACCTCCATCTTTCTAATGAAAACAGTCCAAGTCTATTCAGCCTCTCCACATAGCTAACACCCTCCAGATCAGGCAACATCCTGGTAAACATCCTCTGCACCCTCTCCAAAGCCTCCACATCCTTCTGGTAGTGTGGCAACCAGAATTGCGGGCAATATTCCAAATGAGGTCTTACCAAGGTTCTACACAGTTGTAGCATGACTTGACAGTTTTTATACTCGATGCCCCGTCCAATGAAGGCAAGCATTCCATATGCTTTCTTGACTACCATGTCCAGTTGTGCTGCCACATTCAAAGATCTGTGGACACGCACTCCCAGATGTCTCTGACTTCCTATATTCCTAAGAGCTTTGCCATTTACGGTATATTTCCCCTCTATGTTAGACCTAACAAAATGCATGACCTCACATTTGTCTGGATTAAACTCCATTTGCCAATTCTCTGCCCAAGTCTCCAACCTATCTACGTTCTGCTATATCTTCAGAAAATCCTCAACACTATCTGCCACTCCACCAACCTTGGTGTCATCCACGAACCTACTAATCAGACCGGCTAAATTTTCCTCCAAATTGTTTATGTACACTGCAAACAACAGAGGCCCAAACACAGATCCCTGTGGAACACTACTAGTCACAACCTTCCATTCAGAAAAACAACCTTCTACTGCCACCCTTTGCCTTCTGTGACCGAGCCAGTTCTGTATCCATCTTACCACCTCACCTCTGATGCTGTGTGACTTCACCTTTTGTGTGTGTGCCACGAGGCACCTTGTCAAAGGCTTTGTTGAAGTCATCCACTGCCCTCCCCTCATCGATCATCTTTGTCACCTCCTCAAAAAACTCGATCAAGTTAGTGACGCACAACCTCTCCTTCAAAAAACCATGCTGCCTATCACTTATGAGACGATTTGTTTCCCTGAGAATTCTCTCCAATAATTGTCGCTGGGGCAAAATCCTGGAACTCCCTCCCTAACAGCACTGTGAGAGTACCTGCACGACAGGGACTGCAGCAGTTCAAGAAGGCAGCTCACCACCACCTTCTGAAAGGCAACTAGGGATGGGCAATAAATTATGGCCCAAACAGCGACACCCACATCCAAAGCTTTGACAAAGAGTCATCCAGACTCGAAACATTAGCTCCCTTTTCTCTCCACAGATGCTGTCAGACCTGCTGAGATTGTCAAATATTTTCTGTGGGTGAAACTCTTGACCTTTTTGGAAAATTTACTGTAGAATTGTAAAATTCAAACCCTCCATTATACATAATCATTAATCTAGTTCACAACAGTTCACACCTGAGAACAGCTGAGTTCATGGATTTTAAAGCTCAAATTAAGCTATATATTTAGGATTTTGGAGTTAACAAGTCATCTCAGTGGTTCAAATTACTGCTTATGTGCAGTGTAAAACTTATCAGTTTAATGAGGGAATGCCATTGCTGTATTTAGATGTGGTGTTATAATGAGATTCTATCTGCAATGTTGAACATTTATGGCTTGGTGCTGAAGTGTAGCTTTAGTGCTTAACCTTACATGGGCCCCTCAATTTGTCCTTTAGGTATTCCCTGCCGCCAGAGTAGGAGGCCATGAATCATGTGGAGGCTTAGCAACAATACGGTTTTCCCTGTGGATAGCAGAGACCTTGGAAACAATCAAACACAGTAGCAAATTAGCTCTAAAGGAGCAGTCTCTTGTCCTTCAGTCATATGATTTGATATAACTCTTAGCCTAACTATAGTCAGCAGCCCAAAGTACTGTGCTGTTTATGTGTCAACTGGGTATTCACTGGCATTTATTTTAGAAATAACTTGAGTTTTCTAATAAGAAGAATGAGTGACATTGCAAATCACTGTTCTCCTTTAATTGTCAATTGATCTCATGATTTATTTTGTTTTGGTGCACTTAAGGTAATCATTTTATTACTATTGGTGAACCTTGAACAATTATCTATATCTTAATTCAATACCCTTTATTAAATATTCATAACATAATCCCATAAATAACCAAATAATTTAACTTTCAATGTAAATTGTCACATAGCTCATTTACTAACAATGTTGAAGGTTACATTCCTGCTATTATTATCCTAAAGCTTTGTGTTTAAACAAGAAGCTTTATTTATAAACTGACTTACAAGCCTTAACAGCAGTGAATCCTAAATCAGATTTAGTTTGCTTAATTGGTTTGAGTGACTGAACAAACTGAACTCTCAGACAGAATAGAACATAGAACATACAGTGCAGAAGGAGGCCAACCGGCCCATCGAGTCTGCACTGACCCACTTAAGCCCTCACTTCCACCCTATTCCTGTAACCCAATAACCCCTCCTACCTTTTTGGTCACTAAGGGCACTAAAATTGTTACTTCAATACAAAATGGATTCACTCTCCAGTACAAACTGAATAATTACCATATTAATCTGATCACAACACTGAGCAAAGCATTTTCCTTCTTTTCAAGCCTGATTGTGCTGACCAGCTTGGACTTTTGCTCAAATCAGGGCTTACCCTTGTTGACACGAATTTAATATATTGGCCACTGGTGTATAGAGAGCCAAATCACCTATCACAGGATAGGAGACGTGATCCCACCATTCTCTTGAATTCCCTTTCTTTGCTATACTACGCTAGTGGAAAGTCCTTCCTTATAGATACAGGGCAGATTAGTTATATATGGATTGCTTTTGCAGAGTGACTTTAATCCAGCTTCCCAATTTGTTTTTAAGTTAAATCCCTTCATGCTGCATATCTGTGCAGCAATATTTAACCACATTACAGAACTGTGGTCGACCCTGGAGAATATGACAATTCCAGGGCCATCTGAAGTAGAACAAATTAACAGAGTTTGTGAGTACAGTTTATCTGGAAAATCAGAAATGTCGACAAAGTCAGAAGGAGATAGGCTCAGACTACAGTGTCAGACAGCAGCAGTTATAGAGACTTCTTACAATCCAACAGAAGGTAGATAAAGGGAGTGATTTAAAGCAAAGTTTTGAAGTGTGGTAGCAAGCAGGAACTGCCGCGAGCTTTCCGACACTCGACCAGACGAGGCCGTCACCGGGATCAAGCATCAATTGGGTCCCTCATCGAGGCCCCATGGGCTGCACGCTGCAACTGATGGTCCCGCCGGCTGATTTGCTAACAATGGGGAGCAGCACTTAAACCAATCCTGCAGAGCAAACCCCACACAGCTCGCAGCCATGCCACCGAGGAGACAAGCCCCATGATTCGGGGATGCCGACCTGGCAAGGTTGTTGGGCATGGTCGAGACCAGACAGAATGTCCTGTTCCCCCCCGAGGGACTTGGAGGGTCAGGCACAGGGCAGCCAGTGCCGCCTGGGAGGAAGTGACAGCGGCCATAAGCTCAGGGAGCATCATCTGGAGTTCCGGCACCCAGTGCTGTAAGAAGATCAACAAACTTCACCGGGCCACATGGGTGGGTTGGCACTGGCCCCGGGCACCGGCACCCAGCCCCCCCCACGACCATGTGCCTGGCACTGACCCCGCCCAGCACAGTACTATGTCCCAGCCCACTCATGCCCAGCAGTGCCATCCACACCGCCGCCCCCTCTTCCCGCATCCCCCCCATACTCCCCATCTCCCCTCATGCGGCCCATTGCCCCACCCCCCCCATACTCTCGCTACCCCCCCCACACCCCCACGATGAACGAAGTGTGCAGCTAACGATGCCCCCGCTGTGTCCCCGCAGGAAAACTTGGCTCTGATCAGTTGGGAGAGGGCCCAGATGGGTGGTGAGGTGCCGGACATCAGAGTCCTCATCCGCTATGAGGAATGGGCCCTGGAAGACGCAAGGGTGGCCGAGGACAGATCGGTAACCAACGTAGAGGTTAGCATATGTCACAGAGGTGAGGATCCACTGGTCCCCACCCAGATTGCATTGTCAATGTTCATGCCATACAGACTGATCCAGCCATCCCACTGACCATACCCATTCTCACACTGGATCTCCATCCGACAGTGCCAGCCCACCCGGAGTGGCTCCCCCCCGACCCCCACCTCCCATGAGAACACCTTGAAGGGGAGCTCCTAGGAGACCACCGTATTCGTGGCACAGCTGTCATCCCCGCCATCCACCAGCGCAGAGACACACGCCTTGGTGGGTGACAGTAGTGGTCAGGCTTCTGGGGCTCATTCTGGTGAGTACCACACAGGTGCTGATGCACAGCAGGTGGAGGCAGGAATGCCCAGGAGAGGTGGCAGTCGGAGGTCTGCTGGATCCCAGCACCCAGCTGAGTCCCAGTCAGATGCTGAGCCTCTGGACCGAGTTTACCCGGAGCTGACGCAGTCAATAGGGTGCGGCCGTGATATTCAGAGGGGGATGTCAGCAACACTCCAGCAGGTCCATAGCCAATTGGAGGAGACCCAGAGGTTACAGGTGCAGTAGATAACACCAGCAATGCGTAGCACCAAGGCCAACACTGCTAGGGTGGCGAACGCAGTGGCGAGCCTGGTGCAAGATGTCAACAGCATGAGTGGAGGTGTCCAAGACGTGGCTCAGTCAGTGATGGCCGTGGATGAGCGCGTCGACAGCATGTCCCAGTCACTGGGGGACGTGACCCAGTACCAGGTGGACCTTGACAAGGCACTGCGGGGCATGTCCCAGTCACAGGGGGACGTGACCCAGTACCAGGTGGACCTTGACAAGGCACTGCGGGACATGTCTCAGTCACTGGGGGACGTGACCCAGTACCAGGTGGACCTTGACAAGGCACTGAGGGGCATGTCCCAGTCACAGGGGGACGTGACCCAGTACCAGGTGGACCTTGACAAGGCACTGCACGGCATGTCCCAGTCACTGGGGGACGTGACCCAGTACCAGGTGGACCTTGACAAGGCACTGCGGGACATGTCTCAGTCACAGGGGGACGTGACCCAGTACCAGGTGGACCTTGACAAGGCACTGAGGGGCATGTCCCAGTCACAGGGGGACGTGACCCAGTACCAGGTGGACCTTGACAAGGCACTGCACGGCATGTCCCAGTCACAGAGGACGTGACCCAGTACCAGGTGGACCTTGACAGGGCACTGAGGGGCATGTCCCAGTCACAGGGGGACGTGACCCAGTACCAGGTGGACCTTGACAGGGCACTGCGGGGCATGTCCCAGTCACAGCTGGGCATTGTCGGGGTGCTCAAGAGCATGTCCCAGTCACTGAGGAGCATCACCGAGGGCACAACGCCATGCTGCAGACATTGGGGAGCCTCCAGGGCTGGACGAGCCAGATGGCAGCAGGGTAGCCGGGGCTTGGTCCAGCTGCCCCTCCGTACCGAGGTGACCCAAGGGCCCTATGTGCGCTGACCTGGTGCCAACCCAGAGCCACCGTACAGAGTGGCGACGGGGGCCACCAGTTCCCCAAGTTCCACCACTTGACAACGATGCATCTCGCATCCGGAACAGAGTGAATGGCAGGTAATGTGCAAGTGGGCCGGGGCCCTCCAGCCCCAGAGCCCCCAGTGGACATGGGCAACACAGTGGTTAGCACAGTTGCTTCACAGCTCCAGGGTCACAGGTTGAATTCCTGGCTTGGGTCACAGTCTGTGCGTTCTCCCCGTGTGTGCGTGGGTTTCCTCCGGGTGCTCCGGTTTTCTCCCACAGTCCAAAGATGTGCGGGTTCGGTGAATTGGCCATACTAAATTGCCCTTAGTGGGGTTACTGGGTTACGGGGATAGGGTGGAGGTGTGGGCTTGAGTAGGGTGCCCTTTCCAAGGGCCAATGCAGACCCGATGGGCTGAATGGCGTCCTTCTGCATTGTAAATTCTATGATGATTCTACGACACCTGCTGGGGTATCGAAGGCCACAGGATGTAGTACTGTAGTAAGCAGGCTGTCTCCATCTCTGATGTGAATCCTGGGGACATACCTAGATGCAGCGGTAGAGCTGGTTGAGGATCACTGAGTGGACACTGGGAGTGAAGCGGGCTAGGGGGGAGAGGGAGGAGGGATGGGGAATGGAAGGGGGAAGAGGAGGGGGAAGGGAGGTGGGGAGGAGGAGGGGAGGGGGTGTGATGATGGTCGGGTTCACATCCTGTGTGAAGTGGGTGATGATGAGGGCCTCCCTGGCTCTCTGGCCTTACCGAACCCTTGCCGCTACTGCCTGTCCTCCATCCTCCGGCTGGTCCTGCGGGACCTCCCCGAGCTCGTCCACCAGCCCTTACTGGTCAAGCGCCTCCTCGCCCTCCTCCTCGGAGGTGGCCACATGTTCCTCCACCTCCACCTCCAGCACGTCGCCCCACTGATCTGCCAGGTTGTGGAGGGCACAGCAGACCACCACAAATCGGGCAACCTTCTGGAGGGTTTACTGCAGTGCACCATCAGAGTGGTCGAGACATGGGAACTGCATTTTGAGGAGCCCGATGCACTGCATATTGATATCCTGGGTGGCTGCATGGACCTCGCAGCATCGGTCACTGACCTCCGTACTTGTGTCATTACCCAGGCTTTCCACGAGTACCCTTTTTTCCCCAAGAGCCAACCGGCCATTCGGGGTGGTCCTCGAAGAGGCCAGGTATATCCAATTGCCCCAGGATGCAGCTAACGTGAGAAGCGTACACACACTTGCATGGTCTTCAGGTGGTGGTCGCACACGAGCTGGATGTTCAGGGAGTGGAACCCCTTCTTGTAGATGTAGGGCACTTCCCAAGGGCTCAGTGAACGCAAGGTGACATGCATGCTATCCATTAGCCCCTGAACCTGGGGTATACCCTCGATGGTGGCGAATCCTGCTGCCCTTCTTGTTGGGCCTGGTCCATGTCAAAGTTTACATAGTTCGTTGCCTGGGCAAATGGGGATCTGTGATGTCAGGGATGAACTTGTGGGCAGTGACTTATCAGATGCCGCACAAGTTCTCACTCAAGCCCAGGAATCATCCTGAGGTGTAAATATTCAGGTCTGCGGTGACCTTGACGGCCACTGGGAGCTGGTATCTTCCTCCTCCATGTGGTGCCAAGTTCGTGAGGACATGGCACAGGTGTCGTACCATCCCCTTGTTGAGTTGGAGCCCCCTATGACACACATGTCCGTCATTTGTTCCAAAGACCAGTGATGCCTGTACACCCTGAGCTGTTGCCAGCCTCTCTCTCTGGGTCCCTCCCTGGCCTGATGGGTGGCCAGCTTCTCAGGGTGTGGTGGGGGGGGGGGCAGCCCTGCACATGGGCTGTTGCCTCGAGTCTCTGTTGACGCTGCTGCCACAACCTCCTCCGGCGTCTGGCTGCCTGGCCTGACAACAGCACCGTGAGGGCAGCTTCTGCAGAGTCCAAGGTACCATCCATCCCCTGTAATATTGTGAAGAATTGGAGCGGTTGCGAAGCTGACAACTCATGCTGTCTTCCACCTCGGGACCCTCCATTCCCCATTGTCTCCCCCCCCCATCCCCTAGTCACTGGACCTCACACCTTGTACCCCAGACACCCGCACGTAACGATATGTGGACTGGGTCCTGGCCCTCCCCCCAGTGCACACATCCATCCTCTGGTCATGGACATGTCCCCGGTGCTGGGGCCCAGCCCCTGGGTGTTCGGATGTTGGCTGCTTCGTCCATGGTGTTGCCTCCACAATGTTCAGACAGTGTCCAGGTCTGATTGGGATGCTAGGCAATCACTCCCACATGCTACATGACTTGCCTACCCATGGGGATCCACTTGGGAGCTGTGAAATGCTCTCAACTATGATTGCTAATTCCCAATTAGCAATAGCATGGCCAGAGGCCTCCACGGTCAGTGGGAGTAATGGGTCAGTGGGACAGTCAGGAAGGGGCTCGGGTTGCCCCCTTAATGGGTACACATGATCCAAGAGATGGCATGGCGGAGTAATAAATAAGAGAACTTGGGTTAAAATCCCATCATTGCAATTTGAGTTCCTTTTTAAAAAGCTGATACCAGTAAAAGTGGCTTTCCTTCAAAAAGGTGATGAAGTAATTATCTCTGCTGATCAAGTGTACATATGTATAATGACCAATGCAGGCTGGTCTGAAAGTTTATTTTAAAATTTAGAGTACCCAATAATTTTTTTCCAATTAAGGGGCAATTTAGCATGGCCAATCCAACTGCATGCACATCTTTCTTGGTTGTGGGAGTGAGACCCATGCAGACACGGGGTGTATGTGCAAAATCTACATGGAGAGTGATCCGGGGCTGTAATCGAACCCGGGTCATCGGCGCCTTAAGACAGCAATGCTAACCACTGCGCCACCGTGCTGTCCCCAGCTGGTCTGAAAGTTGACATCATGACTAAGTTGGTTAAAGTGCTTGTTTCATAAACTGGGGGTACTGAGTTCAAATCTCAACGATGTCCTGTCAATGCATCGCTTTAAATCAAAACTCTCTAGAAATAGCATGGCTGGTCTTTTGGAAGCCACTCAAGGCAGCTTGATATTTTTTTCTTCATTCATGGGATGCATCGCTGGCTATGCCAGCATTTATTGCCAATTCCTAACTGTTCTTGAGAAAGGATGCATCTGTCATATACAGGTTGTCTGTCCCATGATGTGGATCTGAATGCAGATAATGGCAAAGTCCTACATAAAAACTCTCTAATGTGGTTGGGTTTACTCTTCTCTGTAACAAGGTAAATTGGTAAAATGCTGATCCCTGGAAGCAGTTCGCAGAATCACAGAAGCACTACAATGCAGAAGGAGGCTATTTGGCCCATCGAGTCTGCACCGACCCTCTGAAAGAGCATACTACCTAGGTCCATGCCCCCACCCTATCCCCATAACCCAACAACCCAGTTGCTGTGAACATGTTCTTTTTTTAAATTGGGGGCTGTGGTGGTAGTTAAATTGGAATTTTCCTGCTCCGCCACTTGGCAGTATCACTGCAAGCACCAGAGGAACAGCATAAATGCTCTTTAGACCATTTTATGGGGGTTTCTGTAAGACTTCTATTAAAATTATGGGAGAGTTTTATATCGAATCTATAAATTGCTTAATTGGAAAACAGTACATGGTTCAATGGTTCAGATGGCTGAAAGATTTTCTGAAATCTCTGCAGTCAGCCTGACACAAAGGACAAAAACATCTTCGGTGCTTCATTGTGAAATTTAACTGGCAAAGCCAGATGGGGCCTACAGAAGGATAATATCAAATAAGATTTCAAACTTAGCCTTGATGCATGGGCCACTGTTGGACTCTGCAGAACATCACCAGCCACAGCAAGTTTCAAAGAAGAAAGAAATATGAGTGACACAATAGAGTCTCGCTCGGTCTCTTTGAATTGTACTGCATTAATTAGGTTACAATGTGAAAATCGAGATTATCAGGGACCAAGTTCATCGAAGGAGCAAATGTATGATTTCTGTGCACTAAACAGCTTTCTAAGCTTTCAATATGATGGGTAGGAAACACAGGTTCATTACTAGCCTGAAGTGTGTAGCCGCCATATTGACTAAAGCCAAGGAATCGGCATCTTGTTCCCACACCTGAAACAGATCTGAAGCCTGTTTGCAAAGAAGGATTCCCTCAAGGCAGTTACACCGGCAGCATTAATAAAAAACAGGCCCATAGTCTGCCTAACTTAAAGGGGCCTCCTGTTAATGTACAACCAGCAAGGCAAGTTTTTAAAATGTACTCATCTGAAAATGGAATTGGAGTGATCTAGAAAAACAGCTTGCATTTGTATAGCACCTTTCATGGCCTTACTTTACAGCTATTGAATACTTTTTGAAGTGTATTTACTGTTATAACTTGGGGAAACACAGCAGCTAATTTGCACCAGCAATGTGATACTGGTCAGATAATTTGTTTTTGGTAATAAAAACAGAAGGTAGTTGAAAAATTCTGGTTGCAACTGTGGAGAGAGAAACAAAGTTAACATTTTGAGTCCAGCATGACTCTTCGGAGATGAGTGTTCCACAATTGGGCCATGGTTAACACTTTCCTCCTAACCGGACACCCTCCTTCCTGTTCTGTCCAATTACCAGTGCTCCCTCACAACTCTATTGGCACCATTTCCAATACAGGCATATCCCCTCCTTCCCTGTATTGTCAGCCTCTTCCTCACTTACCTGAAGGCTGCTGCAAAGCCAGATGTGTGCAGATCTTTAATCTTGTTTTGCCAGTGAGCTACTTTTCAGATTCATGTTGTGCAATAAGGCCAAGAATCGGAGGCGCCTTGGACATCACCATTCAGACGCAGTGATTTTTCCACAAAATCATTCTGTAAAATATTGTTAAGTCATGATATTCAAGTATATAAGCTATTTATTCTGCTAGACGATTTCGATTTTGCCTGATCCTAAAGTTCTGTTGGTAATTCATGACACACACACCCCTCACTGGGCGTTAGCCAGCTTGTAAACCCGGGTTCCTCTGTGTTCCTGGAGGTGGAGAAAGTCATACCTTGCATTCACAATATCCGTACCTTTCTTTAATGGGCCTTGACACCTCTTCGGGTGCAACATTCCATGTCATCTCAGGAAGATCCATCAGTATAATCCACATAGGAATTTTCCAGAAAGTGGTCCCTTGGCAACATCAGTCATCTGTTGATCAGTGTCTTTACTTACATTTCTTTAAAAAGCACAGGACTTCCTTAAAGGGTTCATTATGCCTGTAGGTAGTTGGGGAAGCTGTAGTGCATTTTCCTGACACTAGTGACACCATTTAACATACATTAATCAACACAGCATTAGTGTTTCAGATCAAGGATGTTTCATCATGTGGTGAATGTGTAACCACTATAAATTCACACTGTACATTACTGTGTCCCTGTGGGCTCCATCTGTGAGCCGTTGCGCGGCTCTGCCCACAGGGAAAGATGAGGAGCATGTACAGGGCTCTGCCCTTGGCTCCGCCCCCAGCAGGACCTATAAGTGCTGCAGTCCTGCGAGTCCACCCTCAGTTCAGTATAAGTCGCAGGCAGGCTCAGTTGTAAGCCGATTAAAGCCACAGTTTACTTCAACTCGTGTCTCTGAATGAATTGATGGTTGCATCAATTTAATCGATTTAAAAACTATTATGGAATCAGCCCTCAAACCTGACCGACTGGAACTTGATCCACAGGCCGCAGAAGCAAAAGAAATGTTTTAGCATTGGCTTCGGTGCTTCAAGGCCTACCTGGCTGCGTCGACTACCTCCTCTGTTACAGAAGAACAGAAACTCAGTCTTCTCCACCCACGGGTGAGCCATCGTATTTCAACTCAACTTGATGTAACTGACTCTTATACTGAGGACCTCGCGATACTCGACCGACTGTACGTGCGGCCGGTGAATGAAGTCTACGCGCAGCACATCTTTACAACTCGCTGCCAGCGCCCTGCAGAGTCGCTAGAAGACGATCTGCGTGACCTTAAAGCTCTAGCACGAGAATGTAACTTCCAGGCCGTGACAGCCTCCCAGCACATGTATATTGCAGGAGTCCGATCCAATTATGTGCGGCAGCATCTTCTCGAGAAAGGGGCCCAGGACCTGGAGGACATGGTAAAACTAGCGACCTCGTTAGAGGTCGTTTTCCAAAGTTTAAACGCGTTCCCGGCCAATCACACGACCCCATTGTGAACCCCCGACCAGAGACTGCCCCAGGCCTGCGCCGAGCGGCCACCCGCCCACCACGGAGGGCTATCATGCCACTTTTGCAGCCAGCCCCAACACTCCCGGCAGCACTGCCCGGCCCGCAACGCGACCTGCAGCAGCTGCAGGCAGAAAGGCTCATTGCTAAGGTCTGCCTGGCCAAAGCTAAAAACTCTAACTCGAACCCTAACCCGAACACTCGCTCCTCCAACTCACAGGCCCGCAGACCCCGCGATGTGGCAGCGTGTCTGCCGGCTCCGCCTCCGCACAACATGTGAGACTCATGGGGGCCGCCATCTTGGCAATTCTCCCCCACACGAACGGCCATGTGCGATTCATGGGGCCACCATCTTGGGCGCCATCTTTCTCGCCGCCCGCCGCGTGAGATCCATGGGGCGGCCATCTTGGATGCCATCTTCCTCGCCGCCTGCCACGTGCGATCAACGGGAGCCGCCATCTTGGCCATCACCCGCTACGCCACTCGACGATTACGACCTCCGCGGACAGTCATCACGGGGCCGCTCCAGCACCGCCGACCACGCCACCGACTACCCGCAGCTCAGTGCAGTCACTTTGGACCAGTCGCGGCATAAGCACCTCAAGAGGTTCATGATGTCCGTCCAGATCAACGGATACGAGACACCGTGCCTCTTCGACTCCGGGAGCACCGAAAGCTTCGTTCACCCAGATCTGGTAAGGCGCTGCTCGCTCCCGATATTTCCGACACAGCAAACAATCTCCCTCGCCTCGGGGTCGCACTCCGTTCAGATACAAGGGCGCACTATTGCGACGTTAACAATACAGGGCGCCAATTAAACCAACTTCCAACTGTATGTACTCCCAGACCTCTGCGCCCCCCTCCTTCTAGGACTGGATTTCCAGTGCAACCTCAGGAGCCTAACACTCAGCGTTGGCGGACCCCTTCCCCCACTCACTATATGCAGTCTAAAAACTCTGAAAATCGACCCCCTTCCACTCTTCGCTAATCTCACCGCCAACTGCAAACCAGTGGCCACTCGCAGCAGGAGGTATAGCCTGCTGGACAGGGTGTTTATTAGATCCGAAGTCCGGCGTCTCTTACGTGAAGGAGTCATAGATGCCAGTAATAGCCCCTGGAGAGCTCAGGTGGTGGTCGTCAAGACCGGGGAAAAGTTCCGGATGGTGGTTGATTACAGCCAGACCATTAACCGGTTCACGCACCTCGATGCGTACCCCCTCCCCTGGATTGCAGACATGGTAAATCAGATCGCCCAGTACCGCATATTCTCCATGGTGGATCTGAAGTCTGCTTACCACCAGCTCCCAATCTGTCCGGAGGACCGCCACTACACGGCGTTCGAGGCAGACGGCCGCCTTTTCCATTTCCTCCGGGTTCCTTTTGGCGTCACGAACGGGGTTTCGGTGTTCCAACGAGCAATGGACCGAATGGTGGACCAGTACGGACTGCAGGCCATGTTTCCGTACTTGGATAACGTCACCATCTGCGGCCATGACCAGCAGGACCACGACGCCAACCTCCACCGATTTCTCCAAACCGCCCAAAAACTCAACCTCACATATAATAAGGAGAAATGTGTTTTCCGCACAACCAGACTAGCCATCCTCGGCTATGTCGTGGAAAACGGGGTCCTAGAACCCGACCCTGACCGTATGCCCCCCCTCTTACAACTCCCTCTCCCTCACTGTTCCAGGGCCCTCAAGAGGTGCCTCGGATTTTTCTCATACTACGCCCAGTGGGTCCCTCAGTGTGCAGACAAAGCCCGCCCACTATTTAAGGCTACACTCTTCCCACTGTCAGCCGAGGCTCGCCAGGCCTTCAACTGCATCAAGGCGGACATCGTCAAAGCCGCCATGAATCCGTCCCCTTCCAGGTGGAAAGCGACGCCACAGCGGTCGCTCTCGCTGCCACTCAGAACCAGGCAGGTAGGCCAGTAGCATTCTTTTCCCGAACCCTCTCCGCTTCGGAACTTCGACACTCCTCAGTCGAAAAGGAAGCCCAAGCCATTGTGGAAGCCGTACGGCACTGGAGGCACTACCTTGCTGGTAGGAGGTTTACCCTCATCACCGACCAGAGATTGGTTGCCTATATGTTTGATAACTTGCAGCGGGGCAAAATCAAGAATGACAAAATCTTGCGGTGGAGGACCGAACTCTCCACCTATAATTATGATATCGAATACCGTCCTGGGAAGCTCAACGAGCCCCCAGATGCCCTGTCCCGCGGCACATGCGCCAGCGCGCAAGACGACCAACTACAGGCTATCCACAATGACCTCTGCCACCCGGGGGTCACCCGGCTCGCCCACTACATCAAGGCCCACAATCTGCCTTTCTCCACCGAGGAGGTTAAAGCTGTCACCAGGAATTGCCCGAACTGCGCGGAGTGTAAACCACACTTCTATAGACCAGACAAGGCCCACCTGGTAAAGGCATCCTGGCCCTTTGAGCGACTGAGTATTGATTTCAAAGGGCCCCTCCTTTCGACCAACCGTAGCATCTACTTTCTCAATATTATAGTTGAATTCTCCCATTTCCCGTTTGCCTTCCCATGCCCCGATATGACCTCCCATACAGTCATCAGAGCCCTGCACAGTGTCTTCACCCTGTTCGGTTTCCCCAGCGATGTCCACAGTGACAGGGGTTCGTCCTTCATGAGCGATGAACTGCGTCAGTGCCTGCTCGGCAAGGGCATCGCCTCTAGCAGGACTACCAGCTATAACCCCAGAGGGAAGGGGCAGGTGGAGAGGGAGAACGCGACGGTCTGGAAGACTGTCCTATTGACCCTACGGTCCAGGAATCTCCCGACCTCCCACTGGCAGGAGGTCCACCCCGATGCGCTCCATGCTATTAGGTCCCTCCTTTGTACGGCCACAAACCAGACTCCTCAAGATCGATTATTTGCCTTCCCTAGGGGCACTACCACGGGGGCCTCGCTTCCATCCTGGTTGAGGACATCGGGCCCTGTCCTCCTTCGGAAGCATGTCCGGACACATAAAACAGACCTGCTGGTAGAGAGGGTCCTACTCCTGCACTCAAACCCCCATTACGCGTTTGTCGAACACCCCGATGGCCGACAGGACACCGTTTCCCTCCGGGACCTGGCACCTGCAGGATCTACTACCACTACCACTACCATTACCGCCGAGGTACCCCCCCACACTACATCCCACCCGATCTCCCACGCCCTACGCCCCTGCACCTACTTGCTTCCCGCGCCCCCTTCAACCCGTCACTCCGGTCCGCAGGAACGAAGCTCTGGAAGAACCACCCCCGGAGTCCACCCTCAGATTCGCACCGAACAACTTTCCACAACCATCCGAAGCGGCTGCAACACCAGTGTTCCGTTGGTCTCAACGCACAATTCGAGCACCGGACCGACTGAACTTATAGACCCGTCACCCCCGCCGGACTTGATTTTTTTAACAAGGGGTGAATGTGGTGAATGTGTAACCACTATAAATTCACACTGTACATTACTGTGTCCCTGTGGGCTCCATCTGTGAGCCATTGCGCGGCTCTGCGCACAGGGGGACATGAGGAGCATGTACAGGGCTCCGCCCTTGGCTCTGCCCCCAGCAGGAAGTATAAGTGCTGTGGTCCTACAAGTCCGCCCTCAGTTCAGTATAGTCGCAGGCAGGCTCAGTTGTAAGCCGATTAAAGCCACAGTTTACTTCAACTCGTGTCTCTGAATGAATTGATGGTCACATCACATCAGTACTGGAAAATCTAGAGAAGTGACTGGTTTTAAGGAAGTACAAAGTTATCGGGAAAGGACGAAGGTGGGGGAAGAACAATTACCCTCCCTTTTTCTTGCACCATTATGCTTTTTGTCATTTCCTGTCCTCCCTAGATTTTCCCGTTTGTTTCTTCCCCACGTTCCCCTTTATCCCCCACTCTGTTATATTATTCCAAAAGAACTAGGAACCGATTGCCAGGTGAATATCTATCCTGGGGTACCACATACACTGTTGCACTGTAGACATTTACCAAGTAATGATGTAACAGTCTATTCGGACTCCCAGTCACCTGGAAAGCATAATGAAATACACTTGGGTTTGAATCTAAAATGGGATTCTTTCTTATTTATTGGAACCAGAAGACACAACGCTCTCAATTTTCTTAAAATCTTTTACACCTCTAACTTTTTCCAGTTCTGGTGTACGGTTATTGACCTGAAATATTAACTGTGTTTCTCTCCACAGGTACTGCCTGATATGCTGCGTATTTCCAGAATTTTCTGTTTTTACTTATTCCAACATCTGAGGTATCTTCCTTTTCTGCTCAATACAGCAATACAGTCTTCTGTTGGGAAGGACCTGGTTGGGGAGTACATGTGAGTCAATCATAAGATGCTTGATTCTGAATTTCCAAGGTGTCTTGCCTCTTTGCAAAAGTTCCAATTTTCAAAATCAAATTTGCAGACAATCAGCCAGAGTTATGTATGAACAAAATGCTCCATGGTACAAGAACGGTACCTGGACATCAGGGGCTAAGTTATGAGGAGAGATTATACAAATTAGGCCTGCTTTCTCTTCCATTTAGAAGGTTAAGGGGTGATCTGATCAAAGGCTTCAAGATATTAACTGGGAAAGACAGGGTAGATAAAGATACACAGTTTCCACTGGTTGGAGATTCTAGAACTCGGGGGGCATAGTCTAAAAGTTTGTGTCAGACCATTCAGGAGAGTTCTTCTTAGGAAGAACATCTATTCCCGCTAGGGTCACTGTCTGTGTGAAGTCTGCACGCTCTCGGCGTGTCTGCGTGCGTTTCCTCTGGATGCTCTGGTTTCTTCCCACAAGTCCCGAAAGAAGTACTGTTAGGTAATTTGGACATTCGGAATTCTCCTTCTGTGTACCCGAATAGGTGCCGGAATGTGGCGACCATGGGCTTTTCACGGCAACTTTATTGCAGTGTTAAATTAAGCCTACTTGTGACAATACAGACTATTAAAAAAGGGTTGTAGAGGTTTTGCACTCTCTCCTACAAAGGGCAATTGATGCTAGATCAGTTGTTAAGTTTAAATCTGAGGTAAATACATTTCTGTTAAACAAAGGTTTCAAGGGATATGGGCCAAAGACGGGTAAATGGAGTTAGACCACAAATCAGCCATGATCTCATTGAATAGCAGAGCAAGCTTGAGGGGTTGAGTGACCTACTCCTGTTCATAATCTGCCTGTACCATCTATTGAGATCAGCCTTTAAACTTGACAAATCTTTATTCTGGCTGAGGGTACATGCTTTTTGTTTACAGGCTCAGGATGCAGGACAATTAATAAATAATGATTGAATATATCCATTTTAAGTATATTTTTACAAAATCACATTTTAAGAATAAAAACAACAATGGGAAATTAAAATCTGCACAGTAATGATTGATATAGTTAAAATAAATTTTGCAAACCTACTTTGTATAACTGAGTGTTGTGTTAATCAGATATGACAAAAGCTGCATGTGATCCCCTCAGGGATGGTTGGCAATGTGGTGTGATTATAATAGTGCAGAACAGCCAAGCTGTTACCATAGTAACAAAGTTCACAAGCCGGCAGTGGAATGTGAGCCTGCCTTAATCTTCACAGCAGTGACATTCTTGAACAATTTTAACATTATGATCTTCATCTGGAATCATCCTCAACGAATACAAACTTTAGAAACATTTTATGAAAAAACATTACTAAAGAATACAATCAATGCGTTATCAACAACTTACAATTCTGCAATCAATCCATTTATTAATAAAACAGACATTTCTGACTTACCCTCGGAGTGGTTGTTCCAATTAAATGTGTGGTAGTATGACTAGAGGTACTACGGTACCTGGGAATGTGAGCTACCATTGGTGGAGAAGGCTCGCTGCTCATTGGCCCAAGTGTTTGCCTTTTCATTGGTCAAGACGTAAGGTAGCTCCGCCCAATGAGGCGGGGTATAAGAACCCGTGTTTCCCAGCGGCCATCCTTCTTTCTGTACTCGAGTTGCTGGGAAAACATCTTGTAGATTAAAGCCTTCAATTCGGACTACTCCTTCATTTCTGTGGTTATTGATCGCGCATCAATTTAATCTACAAGTTTTTAAAGGATGGAGCTCCGCATCAAGCCGGAGAGTCTACGCCTCAGCCCCCACGCAGCGAATGCAACAGCCACATTCAAGCACTGGCTGGCTTGTTTTAATAGCTACCTCAGTACGGCGGAAAGCGTACCGACGAGGGAGCAGAAGCTACACATCCTCCACTCGTGCGTCGGCACCGCCATCTACATGCTCATCGAGGACATGTCCGACTATGACTCTGGCATGGAACTGCTTAAAGGACACTTCATCCGACCGGTAAATCAAGTTTGCGCTCGGCACTTGCTGGCTACGAGGCAGCAGATCCCTGGTGAGTCGTTGGACGATTTTTACCGTGCACTCCTTGTACTGGGGAGGAACTGCGGCTGCCCACAAGTGTCTGCTAATGAGCACACTGAACTCCTCATCCGAGACACCTTTGTTGCGGGTATGCAGTCCCCACAGATCCGCCAGAGACTGTTAGAAAGGGAAACCTTGAGCCTCACGGAGGCACGGGCCCTCGCGAACTCTCTAGATGTTGCGAGCAGAAACGCCCGCTCATACGCCCCCGACCGCACGGCTGCCCCTGGACAGTGTGGAGTTCAGCCTCCCTCTCCCCCACAGACTCAGAATCACCCCAGGCCTGCACCGTAAGACGCCCTGAAAAACCCGCTGGGCCCCGTTGTTATTTTTGCTGTCAGGCGAAACACCCCCGACAGCGTTGCCCAGACCGATCGGCAACGTGCAACGGCTGCGGGAAGAAAGGCCACCTTTTGTCCATTTGCCAGGCCATGGCAGTCGCTGCGGTCCCGGGCAGCGACCGCGGACACCCCCCAATCTCTCTCCAAGGGCCTCGTGCGGCCCGCGAACTTCTCTGTCCCCATCCCCGAACGCCACATGCGGCCTCCGGGCGCCGCCATCTTGTTCTTCCGATGCCACGTGCGGGGGATGGGCGCTGCCATTTTGTCCACCCCCCGCCATGTGCGACCGATGGGCGCCACCATCTTGTATCAGCTCCGAGGACCCCGGCGCGGGCGACTACGCACCGCCCGATGATGACTTTGATCTTCTGCCACGACTCGCTTCAGTTACCCTGGACCAGTCTCGACCCCGCACCCTCTCTACGGCAACAACGAAGGTCCTGCTCAACGGGCACGAAACAACCTACCTGCTGGACTCTGGGAGCACAGAGAGTTTCGTACACCCTACCATGGTAAGACGCTGCGCTCTCCCTGTCTATCCCGTCAAGCAAAAAATCGTCCTGGCCACTGGCTCCCATTCGGTAGAGCTCACAGGGTATTGTATAGCGGACCTCACGGTCCAGGGGAGGGAGTTTAAAAATTACAGACTCTACGTCCTCCCCCACCTCGGCGCGGCCGCACTCCTGGGGTTAGACTTCCAGTGTAACCTCCAGAGCCTAACTTTTAAATTCGGTGGCCCTATACCTCCCCTCACTGTCTGCAGCCTCGCGACCCTCAAGGTCGATCCCCCGTCCTTGTTTGCAAACCTCACCCCGGATTGCAAACCTGACGCCACCAGGAGCAGACGGTACAGTGCCCAGGACCGGGTCTTCATCAGGTCCGAGATCCAACGGCTTATGAAGGAAGGGGTCATCGAGGCTAGTAACAGCCCCTGGCAAGCACAAGTTCTGGTGGTATAGACCGGGGAGAAGAATAGGATGGTCATAAACTACAGTCAGACCATCAACAGGTTTACGCAGCTGGACACGTACCCTCTCCCACATATCTCCGACCTGGTCAACAGGATCGCACAGTACAAAGTCTTCTCCACGGTGGACCTCAAGTCCGCCTACCACCAGCTCCCCATCCGCACGAGCGATTGCAAGTACATTGCGTTCAAAGCGGACGGGCGGTTCTACCACTTTTTAAGGGTTCCCTGCGGTGTCACAAACGGGGTCTCGGTCTTACAACGAGAGATGGACCGAATGGTCGACCGATACGGTTTACGGGCAACCTTCCCGTACCTCAATAATGTCACCATCTGCGGCCACGATCAGCAGGACCACGACACCAATCTCCGCAAATTCCTCCAAACCGCAAAACTCCTGAATTTGACTTATAACAAAGACAAATGTGTGTTCAACACCGACCGCCTAGCCATCCTCAACTACGTAGTGCGAAATGGAGTGATAGGCCCCAACCTGGAACGCATGCGCCCCCTGATGGAACTCCCCTCCCCCACTGCTCCAAGGCCCTGAAGCGCTGCCTCGGGTTCTTCTCGTATTACGCCCAGTGGGTCCCCAACTATGCCGACAAAGCCTGTCCTCTCATCCAAACAGCCACTTTCCCCCGGTCGACGGAGGCCTGCCAG
This sequence comes from Scyliorhinus canicula, assembly GCF_902713615.1. Classification (NCBI taxonomy): domain Eukaryota; kingdom Metazoa; phylum Chordata; class Chondrichthyes; order Carcharhiniformes; family Scyliorhinidae; genus Scyliorhinus; species Scyliorhinus canicula. Next base: position 68,811,010 of record NC_052159.1, on the reverse strand, counting down.
GCCTTCAGCCGTCAAAGCGGATATCGCAAAGGCCACGATGCACGCTATCAACAAGTCCCTCCCCTTCCAGGTCGAGAGCGCCGTGTCTGACGTAGCTCTGGCAGCCACCCTCAACCAAGCGGGCAGACCCATGGCCTTCTTCTCCCACACCCTCCATGCTTCCAAAATCCGCCACTCCTCGGTTGAGAAGGAAGCACAGGCCATAGTAGAAGCTGTGCGTCACTGGAGGCACTATCTGGCCGGCAGGAGGTTCACCCTCCTCACAGACCAATGGTCGGTGGTTTTCATGTTTGACAACGCACAGCGGGGCAAGGTACAAAATGACAAGATCTTGCAGTGGAGGATCGAGTTATCCACCTACAACTAAGGACACCTTGTATCGTCCTGGGAAGCTAAATGAGCCTCCCGATGCCCTGTCCCGCGGCATCTGTGCCAACGCCTTCGAGCCCTCCACGTGGACCTCTGCCACCCGGGGGGTCAACCGCTTCTTTCACTTTGTAAAGACGCACAACCTGCCCTACTCCATCGAGGAGGTCAGGACAGTGACTAGGGACTGCCACATCTGCGCGGAGTGCAAGCCGCACTGCTACCGCCCCAAACGAGCGCATCTGATAAAGGCTTCCCGTCCCTTTGAAAGCCTCAGCATGGATTTCAAAGGTCCCCTCCCCTCTACCAACTGCAACGCGTACTTCCTCAACGTGATTGACGAGTACTCCCGCTTCCCGTTCGCCATCCCCTGCCCCGACATGACCACAACCACCATCATCAAAGCCCTTCACACCATTTTCTCCCTGTTCGGATTCCCCGCTTACACACACAGCGATAGGGGGTCCTCCTTTATGAGTGACGAACTGCGTCAATTCCTGCTCAGCAAGGGCATTGCCTCAAGCAGGACGACCAGTTATAACCCCCGGGGTAACGAACATGTCAAGAGGGAGAACGGTACGGTCTGGAAGACCGTCCTACTGGCCATATGGTCCAGAAATCTCCCAGTCTCCCACTGGCAGGAGGTCCTCCCAGACGCTCTCCACTCCATCCGGTTGCTACTTTGCACGTCAACAAATCAAACTCCTCATGAACGCCTTCTTGTCTTCCCGAGGAAGTCTTCCTCAGGGACCCCGCTCCCGACCTGGCTGGCTGCCCCGGGCCCATCCTGCTCCGGAAACACGTGCGGGCGCACAAATCGGACCCGTTGGTCGAGAGGGTTCAGCTGCTCCACGCTAACCCGCAATATGCGTATGTGGAGTACCCCGACGGCCGACAAGACACAGTCTCTCTACGGGACCTGGCGCCCGCCGGATCCCCGCCATCGCCCCCGGCACCAGCCCCACCCACCCCCCTCCAACCGCAACTACTCCCCGCAGGCGCTCCTCTCCCTGGCCCGCCAACCCCCTCACCCGCACGGCCTAGAGGACTAGACTCCACCCCCCCCCATGGCCTGGCCCTCACCAGCTCCGTCTAGGGGTGTTGTGTTGAAACCTCCACGAGGACCGGATCATCGCTCCCGGAGCCATGGAATCCTGCATCTCCAACATCTCCGACGAAGCTCCGTCAGTCGCAGGGGACATCCAAGGCCCCTGATTGTCTGATCGAATCGATATGAACTCTTAATGCACCTTTTTTTTCTCTGACTCTGTAAATAATTTGCCGTGTGATAACACAACTCTGTACATAGTTACGGGCCAGTGGGCAGCCACTGTTGGAGAGGTATAGTCCCATATCACTAGTCATACTATCAGTAAATTGTCCCACCCGCACCGGACTATGAGTCATGGCTGGACGCAAAAGCCCCCCCCCCCCCCCCCCCCGCTTGTCAACGAGCCCCCCCCACCCCCGGTTCCTTTCTCAACAAGGGGTGAATGTGGTAGTATGACTAGAGGTACTACGGTACCTGGGAATGTGAGCTACCATTGGTGGAGAGGCTCGCTGCTCATTGGCCCAAGTGTTTGCCTTTTCATTGGTCAAGACATAAGGTAGCTCCGCACAATGAGGTGGGGTATAAGAACCCGTATTTCCCAGCGGCCATCCTCTTTCTGTACTCTAGCTGCTGGGGAAACATCTTGTAGATTAAAGGCTTCAATTCGGACTACTCCTTCGTTTCAGTTGTTATTGATCGCGCATCAAAATGATTCCATCAACAAGTTTTATTTGTGAGTTTAAAATAAATAATATTTATTATCAGACACTTGCCCTGGCTGTTTAAAAGCTGATGCCTCACTCACTCATCCCACGCACACTATCACACAAAGATTAGATATAGATGTAGGTAAATCAGTTACAACGTATAGGTATCTCAATCTCTTTCATGACAGGCCTGTGGTTTCTTAGATGAGTCAATGCTTTTGCTGAAGTAAAGGTCTTGAAAAGCAGAGGATTCTCAATGAGCTGCATGACTTCTTGTAGTCAAATTAGCAGGAAGTTGGTTCTCAGATGAACTCGAAGTTGGAACAGGTTATGGGGGAACCCTTCTTCCACGTTCAAGGTATTGCAGGTTATTACCTTGGCTGCTTCGATTTGTAGTAGGTTTGACAGCTTTCAGTGGAGTTCTGTCTGCACTTAGCTTTTTGCTGTTTTTAAAACCAAACAGAAAGTATCATTTGACCTGTACAAACTCAAAATTCTTTTCCAAATAAGGTGGGTTGTTGAGTTGATTATGCATCCTGTATTTTGGATTTCACACGTTGAGAGTTTGAGATAGTCCCATGTCTTTGTATTTGAAAGACACATTCAATTAACATTACCCTTTTGAAATTAGTTTCAGGAAAGGACATTGAGTCAACATCAGTGTGGAAGGTTCCTTTTGTTCTTTCTTGAGACAAGATTGGTTTCAATCCACAGAAGAAACCAAGAAATTCCTGGACAGACATATTTTTGTTCCTTTCGTGTTCGGGCTTTAAAATAAAATAAATTATTTTGAAGTTCAGAATATACTGGGACATGACATGTCACACAACCAGTTAAAGTATTGACATCAAATTTATTTTCCACTATTGTAATGGATGGGCCAACTCCTTCAACATCCTCAACAATAATTCCCAGACTTAACCTATTAAAATGTTTAGATATTATGAATAGGTTATCTGGTTTCAAGTGATTTAGACATGAATGTAATGTTTTATAAATGCTTTTCCTTTGTTAGTTTAAGACCTAATTCTGTAGTTTGTAAATGGTTCCCCAATGTCCATTAGGAAAGGAGATGTATCATCTTCCCCTTGTTCTGACCTTTATGTAACTCCAGTTCCCCATTATTTGAAGTCACCGAGAAAGCAATTTAGTTGTATCCACCTGCTGTTGTTGTGTGGGCAACCTTCACGGGACTGCAATCGTTCACTTGTCCAACCTTCACTGGACTGCAATCGTTCACTTGTCCAACCTTCACTGGACTGCAATCGTTCACTTGTCCAACCTTCACTGGACTGCAATCGTTCACTTGTCCAACCTTCACTGGACTGCAATCGTTCACTTGTCCAACCTTCACTGGACTGCAATCGTTCACTTGTCCAACCTTCACGGGACTGCAATCGTTCACTTGTCCAACCTTCACTGGACTGCAATCGTTCACTTGTCCAACCTTCACTGGACTGCAATCGTTCACTTGTCCAACCTTCACTGGACTGCAATCGTTCACTTGTCCAACCTTCACTGGACTGCAATCGTTCACTTGTCAAACCTTCACGGGACTGCAATCGTTCACTTGTCCAACCTTCACTGGACTGCAATCGTTCACTTGTCCAACCTTCACTGGACTGCAATCGTTCACTTGTCCAACCTTCACTGGACTGCAATCGTTCACTTGTCCAACCTTCACTGGACTGCAATCGTTCACTTGTCCAACCTTCACTGGACTGCAATCGTTCACTTGTCCAACCTTCACTGGACTGCAATCGTTCACGAACAGAGACCAACCGCTGCTACCCAAGGAAACCAGGGATGAGCAATCGCTACCTGCTTTGTCGATGTTACCGATATCCTGAGAATGAATTTTCAAAAATGCTCAATCTTTCAAGTACAGTAGTTACGGTTTATGAAAACAAATAGTAGCGGAGAAGGTCAGATGATGAATGCATTGCAGTTCTGTTATACTGTGCAATAATGTTCAGACGCTCTCTCATCCAGACACTAAGAGCTGGAATCTCCACTTCATAACACCGGAATTGTGAAGCGTGATCGGGGTGGAGAAACGGGCGTCAGCTGAAAATCAAGTATGGCGCCGGACCCTGAACAGGCTGCTATGCCGGCTTCAACGCATCCACACCCCACACCAGCAACGGCATGCAAAACCTGCATTTGGGTAAGTGCCGGCTGGAGCTGCGTCACAACCCAGGGCCACCATGTAGCCTGCTGGACCCGGATGGGCACGGGAGTATATATCATGATAACATGTCTGCGCTTTTCCCCCTACAAAATTCAACTATGAAAGTGGTTGCCTTCTGCATGGCCGCAGCAGCCCGTGCCAATGCACTGAGGCTGCAGGCACAGGAGCTGCCCAGGGAGGATCCTGCACAACAGGAGCCTGCCCCATAGGAGTTGGGGCCAGCCAGTGAAGTAGGAGAGCTGGCCACCCAACAGGCCGAGGAGGAGGTGCGAAGTAGGCGATGCATCAGGCCACGGGTATACCGTCGGCACCTGACTTTCGAGGGCCTACCGGACCGAGCATGTTGCCAAGGACTCCAGCTGACCAGGGAGACTGTGCGGTGCCAGTGCCAGATGCAGATGATGATACACCTGGAACCGTGGGGATATGGTGCAGGGCACCGTCTCCCGGTGGCCATCAAGATGACGGTCGCCCTGAACCTCTTTGCCACGGGGTCCTTCCAGACACCGGTAATGGGGACCTGTCTGGGATATCACAGACATCCATTCACAGGTGCATCCATAGTGTCGTGGATGCCCTATATTAACTGGTAGTCGACTGTATTAACTTCGATGTGGTCGAGCCCACTAGGTTGCTTGGGCAGTGGGATGCGCCACCATCGCTGGTATGCCCCAGTTCTAGGGGGTGATCGATGGGACACATGTTTCCCCCCCCCCCCCCCCCCCCCCCCTCCCCATGGGCACCGGCACACGAGGAGTGCCTTTCATCAATAGGAAGGGCTTCCACTCCCTGAATGTGCAGTTGGTGTGTAACCACAGGCTGCATATCATACACGTATGTTCCCAGTAACTAGGCAGTGTGCACGACTCATTTTTTATGGCGCATTAATCGGTGCCCGACGCCTTCAAGGCACTCCCTTATGTGATAGGTTGGCTCTTAGATGACTCGGGTTATCGGCATTGGTCGTGGATAATGACACCAGTCCGGAGACTCCAAACCGACGCAGAGAACCGTTACAATAACCCCCCATGCAACAACCAGGAGCATTTTGAGCGGTGCATCAGCGTACTAAAGATGTGGTTCCAATGCCTGGACCACTCTGATGGGGCCCTCTAATATAGACTTAGCAGGGTTTTCCCCGTGGTGCAGAACATCGTGCTGCAGAGGGGGGACATGCTGGAGGAGGATGAAGAGGAATGGCAGGTCTCATCCAACGTGGAGGATGCAGAGGATGGCCAGGATGAGCAGGGCATGGGGCCCGGGCAAGCACAGGAGGCCGCGCAACATGTGCACCATGGTCGCCATGCACGAGAACCTCATAGCCTCCAGGTTCATCGACCAGGAGGCCTGGCCACGAGCAGCCAGCCTCCCCGTCCCACCTCCCCACCCCCCCATAGCCACCGACCCTCCCCTGTTTCCCCCCTTCCTGCACCACATCCTCCCCTTACTCCCCCAACCCAGCACCTACACCCCACCTCTGAGCTTCCCACCAGCTTCACTACAGGGTGATGGCACTGGGTTGGTAGTATCAACGGGTCTGGTCCATGAGATGGAGGATAATGATGACCCGCTCTGCGATGAGCTCAGGTGCTCCGCATCGTCTGACAATGTCTGACTCCTGCCTTCGGTATCACATTACACCGTTTGCCCAGGTGATCCCTGCATGCGTGCTGGTCATTCCATCTCACGGGCCCACACACTTTCTGAGCAGGTGGGGTTGGGGTTGGGGATGGGTTAGTGGTGATTATGGGGGTGATGAGCGCTGATAGGTCACCCACCGGTTAGGTCCTAATACACGGCACCCCCACACATCTGGCTCCATCCCCTGCCCCTCTGAGGGCGACCCTGGCCCAGCCCAGCACACCACTCTCACCCTTCAGATAGAGGACCCAGGAAGTTTAGAGCATCGCTGAACATGTGTTTAATTGTAACAGTGCTGTGTACAAGTGTTGTGACCTGGGCCTTAACACTAACCTGTGTGCTGAACCTGTGCCAACTTAATCGGTGACTAACTTTCTAATCTTACGTGTTCTAATGCTCCTTCTCGGTGGTTTCGCCAGGTATCAGATGTAGGCAGCCTACTGCATATCCCGGCATGTGGCCTGAGTCCCCTTTGGCAGCTGTCCTCTGGAGTGACTGGTCCCGGATGGGCCTGGCTGACTTTCGGATCAACTCTATTCGGGTGCCACCCTGTTCTGCCCGCTGCCCATCGGATGCACCAAAGACAGATGGGAGGGATTCAGAGGCGCTGTGGTGTTCCAGCACCTCCCCCGCGGAGTCACCAGCACGGGCTCCATCACCTCCTCCTTCTCAGGATGCCCTATGCTATTCCTTGGGACAGGGCTGCAGCCCGAACAAGCTCCGGGGGCTCTGCTATCACCTGGTGCTGCCAATTCTTCAGACCGACTCTCGTCTCCACCAGGGCCTTCCTGCTCGCCGCCATGGAGCACCGAGACTGGGCCACGTCCCTCACGGACTTTGCTGCATCCCTTATGGACTGTGCTGCGTCCCTCACGGACTGTGCTGCGTCCCTCACGGACTGTGCTGCGTCCCTCACGGACTGTGCTGCGACCCTCACGGACTGTGCTGCGTCCCTCACGGACTGTGCTGCGTCCCTCACGGACTGTGCTGTGTCCCTCACGGACTTTGCTGCTTCCCTTATGGACTGTGCTGCGTCCCTCACGGACTGTGCTGCGTCCCTCACGGACTGTGCTGCGACCCTCACGGACTGTGCTGCGTCCCTCACGGACTGTGCTGCTTCCCTCACGGACTGTGTAATGTACCATCAATTCGACTCAAGACACAATTAGGATCCGAACTGTGGCTTTAATCAGCAAGTTGTTAGCCCGGTGGTCGACTACAGAGAAAGGCCGACTGCCGGGAACTCTGGATACTTATACCCCACCTCGGAGGCGGGGCCTACTTGCCTCTCAACCAATTGGAGAGCAGTGGAGTCGGGGTCCCAAGATGACGGCGCCCATGGCGCAAGATGGCGGCCCCCGTGGGAACCTCACAGAGCGGAGCGGGCCGGGGGTGCTTGGAGAGACCACAAAAATAGCAACAGGGCCCCGCTAGTTTGTCAGAGCGACCCACGGCGCAGGCTTGGGGAGGGTCGGGGTCCACGGAGGACGGGGGTGGCGCGTGCCATGAAGTCCAGGGGGTTGCTGCGCGGCAGGGGGCGTATGCACGGGCGTTCAGGTCAGCAACCTCCAGGGAGGTTGCAAGAGTCCGTGCCTCAGCTAGGCTGAGGGTGTTCTTTTCCAGCAATCGTTGTCGGATAGAAGGAGACTGCATGCCAGCAACGTAAGCGTCTCTGATTAAAAGTTCCATGTGCTCAGTCGCCGAAACTTGGAGACATGCCCACGTTCTCCCTAGAGCTGCGAGGGCCTGGTAAAACTCGTCGAGTGACTCACAGGGAACTGTTGTCTGGTCGTCAGGAGATGCCGTACGTATACTTCGTTGACCGGCCGGAGAAAGTGTCCTTTGAGAATCTCCATGGCCGCATCATAATCGCTTTCGTCCTCAATCATAGAGTAGATCGCTGTGCCCACGCATGAGTGGAGGATGTGGAGTTTCTGCTCCTTGGTGGGCTTGCCGGCTGCAGTCGTCAGGTAGCTATTAAAACACGCCTGCCAATGTTTAAAGATTGCAGACGCATTTGCAGCACGCGGGCTGGTGCGGAGGCAGTCAGGCTTGATGCGAAGCTCCATTCCAAAATTCTAGCTGATTAAATTGATGTACCATCAATTCGACTCAAGACACAATTAGGATCCGAACTGTGGCTTTAATCAGCTAGTTGTTAGCCCGGTGGTCGACTACAGAGAAAGGCCAACCGCCGGGAACTCTGGGTACTTATACCCCGCCTCGGAGGCAGGGCCTACTTGCCTCTCGACCAATTGGAGTGCAGTCACATGACTAGTCCCAACCAATCGGACGAGAGGCACATGACCAGCCAGAGCCAATGGGAAGCCAGTGCCCTGCACCAATGGCAGTGCTCATATCCATACCACCACACTGTGCTGCGTCCCTCACGGACTGCGCTGCGTCCCTAATGGACTTCACTGCATCCCACACAGGCTGTGCTGCATCCCTCATGGAGTGCTGCATCTCACTGTGACTGTTTCTGGTCAGCCAGCGCTCGGCCAATGTTCTCGGCACCCGCACCATGGGCCATTAATAATAATAATATTAATAATCGCTTATTGTCACAAGTAGGCTTCAATGAAGTTACTGTGAAAAGCCCCTAGTCGCCACATTCCAGCGGCTGTTTGGGGATGCCGGTATGGGAATTGAACCCACGTTGCTGGCCTTGTTCTGCATTACAAGCCAGCTGTTTAGCCCACAGTGCTAAACTAGATTGGGCCACGCTCTGAAGCACAGAAGCAATGTAGAAGCCCTGGTAGATGCCTGCCTGTGACTAGGCTGCCCTATTTCCAGCCGCACAGTGTTCCCCAGGCCTTGGACATCCTGACCCATGGCTGTGACCCTCGCACCCATGACTTCCACCGTGGCCGCCACCCATTCGGTGTTGGCCGGGGTAGCAGGAATTGTCGACACAACATCCTGCTCCTGCAAGCTGTTGAACTCCTCCAACTGCACCTGCAGGTGCTGGATGGTTGCTAAAACCCCCTCATGTAGGCCCTGGCTCTGAGCCTGCATCTCCAGCATTGATGGGACCGCCCTTTTCAGAAGCCCCAGACCCATCTGGGTGGTAGCTAGTCCTTGGGAACGGGCCGCCCCCCTCTGACCGTCTGCCCTCTCAGGGGTTCCTATCTTGACCTGATGTACTGCTGCATGTGTGACGGCGCACCAGATAGTGTCCCAGGAGCCTCTTCACTAAAATGACTCACCGAGGTGAGAGTCTCTGGGACCAGGGATGGTGGAAGGTGCCGGTGACAGCAGTGACGAAAAGTCCGTGTCATCCCCAGAATGGTGCTCTGAGGTGTTGCGGGGTTGCGGCTGGGAGCGAGAGACCCCGGAAGGTGATCCTGCAAGACAAAAAAACAAGAAGCACGGTGAGGTAGGTATGGAGTGGGGGAGAGGGGTGACTCATGGCAATTCCTTTGGGGCTCGCCTTATTGTCCCATGTCGACCTCTTGGGGCGACTGTCCACTCTCCCACTCCACTGACCATGTCCTTCGCCCTCTGCTCTGCGACGGTGAGGGCCTGCAGGTCCAGCGGGCCCCCTCTGTCCTCTCCTGCTCCTGGAAGTGGGCTGTGTTCTCCTGGGGGCACAGGTAATGCATAGTGTGAGACACTAGGACGCAGACTGCACAGGAGGTACACAATTGGTGGCCTGTGTGTGCAGGGCACCCGGCCATAGCTGGTGGTACAGTTATTGTTGTGTTGTCCAGTTTGGGGTGAGGGGGCTGCCAGATGTCCTCTGTGGTGGGGGGTTGCATGCAGGGTGTGGGACGAACCAAAGTCCTTGCAGCCTGAGGGTTTGCCCATCCTCACACAGCACGGCCTACCTGTCAGCCTGGTGGGGGCTGCATGGTGGTTTGGGGGTGGGGGGGGGGGGGGGGGGGGGGGGGGGGAGTGTGGGGTGGTTGTGTGTGGAACGAGGGAGTTAGCAGGGGCATGGAAGTGGCCACCCTGAGGAGGTCATGCAGCTTCTTTCGACACTGCTGCCCGGTCCTCGCTGTCGGGTCTACGGCGCTCACCATCTCTGCCACCTCCATCCAGGTCAGGTTGACCTCAGTAGGTGGCAGCCTCCTTCTACCCCGGGGAACAGGATGTCCTGCCTCTCCTCCATGGCCTCCAGCGTGGTCTCGATCTCTGCATCCACGAACCTCAGGGCCGCTGTTCGTGGAGCCATCTTCTTGGCTGGAATGAGAGAGTGTGGAGAGTGGAGTGCTTATATGCAGCTCAGCTCGTCAGGCTCTCCAATGCCAATCCCAACCACATGCTGACGTGGAATTGCACTAGTTTCATGTGGTGCGAGTGCTGGCCATTAACATGTCCTGAATTGCTCTGGCACTGGCATCCCCATCGGGACCTCCAGCTCTAAAACTGTGATTCTTGCACGACAGAGTGCAAAGGCACAGTGATGAGAAATAGAACATCAATTGTAGATTCAGATTTCTGCGTCCTGTGATTTCCTCTCATGGCAAATTCCTTATCTCAGCTGCACCATCCACAAACACATCACATGAAAGTTACTGAAGGAGTCAAAATTGGAGCACAAGTTAACTTCTGCCATTCTAGTGCATCTTCTATCAGCTGGTACGGAATAGCATTGAAAATGTTCAACTCATCTCCATCACAGTCAGGAAACCCCGCATGTCAGCTGAACATGTAGAGCAAAGGAAAAAGTATTTCAGGAACGCAAAAATAAAATAACTAATGGAACAGAGTGAAAACTACTTAGTTTAATTTGAGAACATCATGTTGTATGAAATGGGAGGGATTGCACAAACATTGAATTGTTGATAAGAACAATAGAAGGTGGGAAACAGATACTCTTTACAAATATGATAGACATCATCGACATTTTGAAAGCACTCAGTGCGGCCCTTAACAAACAGCATGGAGTTAAATTTAGAAAATCCTTGCAAGCTTTCAACTGGCTCAGTTTCTTCATCCAATGAATATTTGAATCAAAGAGGGCAGGACAGTTCCAAGTTTGATCACCAAGTCCTGTGTGAATTAGCTGTCCTGAACTAAAAGGAATGTGAATTAACTTAATTGCCTGGGTTAAGGATGGAGATATTGAGCAGTAGTTTACAGTAATTTATTCAATAAAGCTATGGTTTACATAGCTTTTGTCAGCTTCCAAACAATGCTATATAATCATTGAAGACTTCATGGACTCCGTGTCATAGCATATGGGATTACAGAGCATTTGTCAGTCAGAGAATTACAGGCCATCTATCTAGTTCAGTATATCTTTTATTTAAAATATTTTTATTCTCCATTTTCACATTTTCTTCAGAATTTACCAACAAACCGTAAATGGCAACGAATACAATGTCAATCCCCCTACCAGCAACAACGATCCCATCCTCCCACCAACCCCAAACAACGGCCCACCTGACAATATAAGCATCAAATAAAACAACACCTCCCAAGGAAAAAAATAAAAATAAAATAAAAAGGAATCAGGAATCACTTATGGTCACCATTAACCTATATAGTCCACCCCCCCAACCCCCCCCCCCCCCCCCCCCCCAATATTCAAAGGCATCCAATCCCCGAACGGGTACTGCAAATTACACCCATGGGATGGCATTCTCCCCTACCCGGCGTGACGGAGGGTCCCGGAGTAGGGGAGTGGCGCCAACCACTCAGGGGTCGCGCCTCCCCAAAGGTGGGGAATTCTCCCCACCTTTGGGGGCCAGCCCCGCGCCGGAGCGGTTGCCACCAGAAGACCGGCGCAAAAAACCGGCGCCCCCGGCAGCGGGGCTGGCCGAAAGGCTTTCGCCGGTCCGCGCATGCGCCAGCAGTGACGTCAGAGGCAGCTGGCTGCTGACATCACTGCCGGCGCATGCGCGATGTGGGGTTCTCTTCCGCTTCCGCCATGGCGGAGGCCGTGGCGGCCGCGGAAGAAAATAGAGCAGCCAGGGCACTGGCCCGGACTCTGAGGGGGGGGACCTGATCGCGGGCCAGGCCACCGTGGGGGCACCCCCCCGGGGTTCGATCGCCCCCCCCCAGGACCCCGGGGGCCTGCTCGCGCCGCTGATCCCGCCATTCCAGAGGTGGTTTAAACCTCGGCGGCGGGAGAGGCCTCCCAGCGGCGGGACTTCGGCCCATCCGGGCTGGAGAATCGTCGCAGGGGCCTCTCCGATCGGAGTGGCGAGATTCCTGCCCCCGCCACTTCCCGGGTGGCGGAGAATCTCTGCCACGGCGGGGACGGGACCCTGCTGGGGGTCGGAGAATTTCGCCCATGAATTGTAGACCCCCCCCCCCCCCCACCACACACAGATTCCTCCCCTCCACTTCCTCTTGGAAACTCCTCCCCCCACCTCAGTTCCTTCCCCCAATTTTTCACCCCGGCTAGACTCACCGAAACCTGTTCCACCAGGCTCCGATGGCCGCAGCCCCTCCCCCCACCTCACTCCCGTTCACTGGCCGGCTAAAACCGGGAGCGTGGAGGCCCCCGCCCGGGCCTCCTTCCCCCTTGCCAGGTCCCAGGAAAACAAAGAAATCCACTTTACCACACAACCCCAGCATAAACACAAAAGCCCCAAAGAACCATCATTGCAAATCAAGTCCCAACTCTTCCCTTGTCCAAATGTACAGCGTCGACTCATTTAGTACATACACCAACACGCAGTGAAAAAATAAAGTTACATGAGGCTGCAATGGTACAAGACCAGCTTTTAGTCCCATTTCTCAATTCTGCCACAGTTGAACTCCTCCAACTGCTTCCGCCATCCCAAAATAAAAGTCCTTGGATTTGTAGGTCACCCTCAACTTAGCTGGATACACTATGCCGCATCGCACTTTACTGTTGTGCAGTGCCTTCTTCACCCAGCTGAAGGCCGCCCGCGTCCTCGCCAGCTCCACCGTAAAGGCCTGGTATATGCGTATACCAGCTCCAGCCCACTGCTCCACCCGCTTCTGCTTTGCCCAGCACAGGACCTTCTCCTTCACACTGTACCTACGGAAACAAACAGTCACTACTCTTGGCGGCTTACTGCCTTTGATATAGGCCTCCATGAGACCCTTGTTGCTCTCTATCACCCTCCGTAGCTCCTTTCCCATCGAGGTGAGTTCATTACTGTGCTGCGATAATGCCTCTTCCACTTCCTTCAGTGTCTCACCTTGCTCCCGCACCTCCGCCGCTGCGCTCGTTACCACTGCCCACACCGGGGCAATCGCTTCCTCCACCAACACTTTCAATACCACCCCCATCTCCTTCTTCATCGCTTCCATGTACTTTGTGAACTGTTTTTCAAGTTCCATGGCCATCACCTTGGTAATTTCTTCTGCTGTGAGCAATGCGGCCTCCCCTGGTGCCCCAGCTTCCGCTTTCCTTACAGTTCCTGCGCTGACTTTTCCAGCAGACTTTCATTAACCCCCTTTTTCACGGCCGTTTTTCCCCCAAACTTGGCCATTTCTCCTCACCGTGCCTTCCTACATCTTTTTCAGCATCCGTTGCCCCCCGAACCGGGCGTTAAAACCACAAAAATTCTACTCCCGAGCGGGAGCCCTCCAGTGTGCGGCTGCCTCCCGCGTGCCGTCACTGGAAGTCCCCTGTCTAGTTCAGTACATCAAGAACATTTCTTATCTCTGTTTAATTTGTTTATTAAATGCATGAACAATCTCGGGCAACAGTTTCGTACATTCCAAATAATGCTTGAGGTAAGATATCTGTTTATGTTCCTAAATCTTAAGGAGCTTTGTATCGTAAAATCCTTAAGACAGGATGGTCATATTGAAAATAACACTGTGATATTTGAACCTCAGAAGCAGTGTGTGGAAAGCTTAAGGATAACTAGAAAATAGTGAAAATAGGTTAAGAATAGACAAGCTGGAAGTCAAAATGTATTTCCAATTTATAGCTTGGAACCAAGCCATCTGTTATCGTGCGCAATACAGGTCACTGGGACATTGAACAGTATCTTATTTTCAGACGCTACACTTCACAATGTCGATGATCAGTTCTCCGACTTTCATGGTCCTTCATAGCAGCCAACATTGTGGCTGGGATTTTCTGGCTCTGTCATGGCAGGACCTGTCGTGGTAGATTCGGTAGCCCAGCTAAAGGTCCATTGACATTCTGCGGGATTGAGCGATTGCAACGGTGGGCGGGGCCAGAAAATCCCATTCTGTGTCGTTGTTCTCAAATTTTGTAACCGTTCTGTTTCTTAAACTGCTGATGTATTTTCTCCTCTGTCTCCCTCTTGTTCTGCCAACCTCAATTTTATCAGTCACTAGTAGATGTTCTAGTTTCTCTCTCCTCTATACTTGCGCAGAGAATCATAGTTGTTGCTTGATGATCATTTGCAAGAGCTTCTCTTGTGTGTCTGTTTTCCTCAAAACTTGATGAATTGTGCGTATTGTTCATTCATTCTCACCCTACATCTCAGAAACCACCTCGCTGTTGCCTTCAGCTTATTTACCATTGTTGTGCTTTTATCACAACTTTTGCATCAGATAGTAACACCAACCAGATGTAACATTTCAGTGTTTGTTCTCCTTCTGCTTTCCATGGAGGTGTCCTTATTTCTAAAGAGGTCTACCATTTATGTGAAGGTCACTTCATCCACCTCCTGATGTCTTGATCAATTTTACCATCAGATATTCTGATTAGAGTACTGTTATGACCCTTCGCTAGACCCCAAGTTCTCAGGTTGAGATCTGGCTAGGGACCAATAATGTTTTGTTTAAAGTAGACAAAGTTTGAGGTTCAAGACACATTACTAAGTGAAGAATGCCACAAGATTCCACAGGTTTTGAACAAACAAAAATAAACTTTACTATCCAAGTTCAGAAAGATAAAACAAGTTACAATATCTATCATATACTCTAACATTCAGGGTAAGTATGAGATACATGCGATTAACCGGCAAACTGTGGTTGAACACATTACAGTATAGAATAAATGTCAAATATAACCACACCTGATTCCATTGACATCTCAACAAGCAGAGTCCAGTACATTGTGAGCCAACTAATCTCACTGATACTTCTTTCCCACCAGGGATTCCAGTCTCCACATTTGAATATCTTGCCTTTGAATTCTCCCCATGGGTTGCTCCCACTTGGGCAGCTTCAGTTATGGCCCAGCTCATAGGATTTCAATCTCGCCTTCTGAGATCCTGTTCCCCTGGGCTCCCGACTACACTCATACATCAACTTACAAGCCCCATTTCAGCTCTTCATCCACGACGAGCAGAACACCACTGCTCCAAAAAGATACCTTAGCCCAAACAGTCCGCAGCACAAAATCACCAACTTTTAGCTGCCTTCTTGGATCTTCAGGGCTGATTCTGAGGCATATTTGATTACCAGAGCTTCTTCTTGGCCCACTTCCATTGGTGGGAAAGAAGAAGTATCAGTGAGATTAGTAATATACTCTGCTTGTTGAGTCATTCTCCCTGCAGCCCTTTTTCTAATTGAAGCCTATTTCTCTGCTCCACTTTTTTGCTTCACTTGGATGTGTTTCTGTCCCGTCTTTGTCCCTTACCTGGAGCTTCCTTTTGGGACCTCTCCCTATCCCTCTCCCTTGTCCCTCTCCCTGGAGCACTTGCTGGCGATGGTGATCCATAAGCTTTTGCGCACTTTTTCCTTTTCCCCTGTGTGCAGACATGCAGGGCCTGCATTGTCCTGGGCCTGAAGAACGTGAAATATCCAATCCACACACTTGCAGCATGTTACAAGCTGCCACATATACAAGAGGCCCTTGGTTTGTCAAAACTTGGGAGTTCCCGACCGCGGAGGTAAGTTTGGGTTTCTTGACACCTTTATCCTTAGAAGAAAGAAAGCTTCACTACAATGAAGGCTTCTTCACAATGACTTTACAGTTTCTTTACAAGATGCACTTAACATCGTAAACTTCTAAAAATAGCTTATTGCATACTATAGAGCAAACTTTTAGTTTTGTTTCACAATTACACATATAGTATCATAAAGTTACAAAGATTTAACTGAAATATTAGCCAATACATGTAACGAGCAGGATTAGCACAATTTAAACATCACAAAATGATCATAACTGAGTTCTTGCTTCCCCCTCCCCCCCCCCCTCTTATTGTCAGTCTTTAACTCAGCAAAGAACATCTCATTAAAGTCCACAGTCCGATTGTCCTCCTTTTCATTAGCTGTAGATGTAATTTCATCTTTGAGTTCATTTTCCAAATCCACATGTGGTAATTTCTTATTTCTATACAATAAGGTCAAATTGGTATCTTTGTGCGGCAATACATCTCTTCTCTTCTGATTGAGTCATTAAGATGCTTTTTATGTTGCCACAAAAGGGTTTGTTATTCCTGCTTGATTTGATCTTTGAACATTTGAAGATCTCGATGATCCCATTCTAAGCCAGTCTTATTCAATTCTCTTTGAACAGAAACAACAATTTCCTCACTCTGGATTTTTATTTCTCCTTCCATTGTATTTCACGTCTTCCATGCAATCCATGAACCATGGCATTCCACTCGTTGCTGAGTTTTAAATGTTCCTTGGCAAAATGTACTGTACCCTGCTGTACCCTGTCTACCCACAATTTACTTTCTGAAGAGAATATTGTCATTTTAACACTTCAACAACAAATTATTTTGGAAGAATGCCTTTTGATTTCAAGTACTATCCATTTTTTAAAAAAATTATGTTTTTAATTGTTTCCAATTAAGGGAAAATTTAGCGTGGCCAATCCACCGACCCAACACACCTTTTTGGATTGTGAGACCATTGCAGACACAGGGAGAATGTGCAAACTCCACACTGACAGTGATCCAGAGCCGGGATCGAACCTGAGCCATCGGCATCATGAGGCAGCAGTGCTAACCACTGCGCCACCGTACCTCCTAAGTACTATCCATTGTTAGACAGTATTTTGAAAACGCTCTTGGGTGACTGCAGAATTACTTTCTTGCTTAAGCCGGACAGGGGAGGAAATGTCAAGACATTTGCACACGGTGAAAGCACGAATAGGCATGCATAGCCTCTATCATTGCTTCACTTGATAAATTAAAAATACCCTGAACAACTGGTCTCTGTAAAAGTCACTGCAGTTGTAACATTACTTTGAATGACAGAAAATCATCTAGCAATTATTTAGATTTATGCAGTTTTGTAATATATAGTAATCTATTGTAATTTATAAGTTGTTACATCTGGGAATACACAGTACTGCACATGGACACTACAATATGCCAACTTGTACACTTTTTTTCTGGGCAAAAAATATCCACAGGAAAAATCTCCAGTTTTAACATTGATTTTTACGAGAACCAATGATTCACTTAAAGTAATTTAACTTAATGTTTAAAGTTTAAAGAAAGTAATGAGAATGTTAAAGATGTTAAGAATGACTATGCAATGCATCAAGTTCAACACTGAACATGATTTAGTAAAATAACTCTTCTGCCACCTTGTGGCTTTTTGATGAAGTACATGAGAGAATGAACTAATAATATTGTTAGATGCATGTACAAGCTGGCATATTTTTAAATTGTGAAATTAATCTCAAAAGGCAACGAAGGGCATGAAATCAGTTAATTTTGTTTTCACGCTGTGCAGGCTGGGGGCTTGAATTTACCCATATTTCATAGTACAAGTGTTAAAAAAGAAAAATAACTTGTATTGACATACGGCCATTCACAACCTCAGTGTGTTCGAAAAGTGCTTTACAACGAGTGAATTAGTTTGAAATAATAATAATCTTTATTATTGTCACAAGTAGGCTGACATTAACATTGCAATGAAGTTACTGTGAAAAGTAGCCATTCATGTAATATATACAGCAAAATCCGACAAGCAGCAATATGATAATAATCAAACAAATGATGTTGGTCAAAAGGTAGATTTGGCTCAAAGGAACTCTTATCCTGATCAGCCAAACGAACACACACTCACCTTCCTCCAAATTTTCTGGGTAATCTTACAATGGAGGTTCCTTCCAAACTCACTCAGCGCAGGGAACCTCAGAAACATCAGAGAAGGGAATTAGTGCAGAAGCCATGTACCTTGTTTATGCACTAACTACCATATTCTGGTTGAAAATCCCAAGCTCCTTTGAAAAGATACGGAGAGAAGGAAAGTTAGTAATTGGGTAGAGTGTGGTAGATAAGTGGGTAAGGTTGTGGGGTGGGTAAGGGGGTAAGGTGAGTAAACTAAGTTGGTAGGGGGGTAGGATGGGTAAATGGGTAGGGTGTATACCGTAAATGGATAAGCGAATAAGTGTGGTAGGTGGGCAGTGTGGTGCTGTCAGGTTGTTGGGAGTCAGGGTATCAGGCAGGAGTTGGAGTCATCGGTGGTAGGGGCTAATCAGGTCAGGTTGAGAGGTCATGGCGGGGCAAGAGTAGTTGGGGAGGGCGCTAGTCAGGTTGGGTTAGGTGACAGTTGGAGGGGAGTCAGAGGGTTCTGGGGAGTTCAAGGGCATGGAGTGGAGTCAGGTGGTGAAGGATAGTCTAGTCAGGTTGGGTTGGGGTAGTCAGGGGGGGTCTCAGGAGTGTGGTGGACGGTCGGGGAGTTGGGGGCTCGACGGGGGAGTTGGTGGGTCGAAGGGGGAATTGGGGGTGGGGGGAGTCAGAGTGAGTGATTAGGATTGGTCAGTTGCATAGTCATCCTGGAGTTAGACTAGGAGATTTCTGTCCAACATTTCTTGAACAACTATTCAGGTAAGTAAAAGAACCATCCACAATTTCCAACTTTGACTCAGAGCAGGGGATTGCCCATTCTCCTGGCCAATTCCCATGGAGTCAGTGGGTTGGGATGTCCAATAATTCCCAGAATGCATCTTGTGGGTATATGTCCGGTCTCTGACTCATCAGAGGGTGGAAGATCTGGGTCAGAGAAATTTCCCCTAAGATATACTCTGAAATATACAGTAGTTAAAGTTTTATGAAGAAGAATAGGCAATTCAGCCTCTTGAGCCTGCTCTACTATTCAATTACATTTCAGCTGATCGACACCTCAACTCAATTTTTCTATCTTTGTTCAAGAGCCCTTGAAATCTGTACCAACAAAAATCTATCAATCCCAATTTTGAAAGTTCCCATTGTTCTAGCATCCCAAACTTTTGGGGAAAGGGTTCCAGATTTCTACTAACCTCTGTCCCTCCTGCTCTTGCTCTCACATGGCCGGGACCAAACTTTAAGATTATGTTCCATTATTCTGAACCCTTCACCAGAGGAAATTGTTGCTTCCTGTCTATACTATCAAATCCTTTTAACATTTTAAATACTTTAATCGCATCATCCCTCAATTGTCTAAAGTCAAGAGAACACAACTTTATACAAAAGTCCTCCTCTTTGATCCTCCAAGGCCCAGTTTCAACCTGGTGAATCTACACTGCAAGGTTAATATAATCCTGAAGTGCGGTGCCCAAAACTGAACTTGGTATTATGATATAGTCTGACCAAGGGTCTAAATAAATGAAGTGTAAACTTGCTACCCTTTGTATTCCAGCAACTTTTAGATAGACACCAACATTTCATTAACCTTTTTGGTTACTTTTTAAACCTGTGTACTTGGCTTTAGTGATTTCTATACATGGGTATTCAAACTGCTTTGATCCTCCATTGTTCCCATTCTAAAATTCAAAGCGGGTGGACTCACACTTCACCAAATTTGACAAGATGTACAGCAACGTTGCCCAGTCATATTATAGTAACATGAAGGACATGGATTCCTTTTGTTTCTGTCCCATACTGCATTTTAAGTCATTATTAATTCTACTCCTGTCCCTGAAACTCTGAGAAAGGACTGAATTTACTCATGAGAGGCAAGGTCATAGCAATGGCACTGGAAACGGTGGCCAAATGAGATCTTACAGCAGCTGGTCAATTAAAGACTCCACAGCATGAGATCCTGGGCCCAAGCCAACAATATGGTCGATGTAGTTAGTGTCAGCTGACAACGTAGCAAGTGTTGCCGCCATATTTAGAGAGCTGCCAGTCCTGCATTCATTGCTGTCTGATCCAAGGACTTCTCCCTGTACCTGCAGCCTAAAGACATTCTAATGCTGCTGCTGTTCATCTCACTGAAGACTCAAAGCAACAAGAGGCTCACTGAAAGCTTACACTGACAATGGCAGAAGGAAGATCCCAGCTGGCCTCATGGTTCAGCAATGTCTCCCTACTGGTTCTCCTCCAGGGATGGAGAAGGAGAGGGCCCCGCCTGACCAAGAAAACATGGTTAGATATCGCAGTTGAGATCAGTAGCTGCAAGGTCACCTCAGAACTTGAATCCAGTGCCACAGGCATGTTGATTTCCTCATTTGGTCTGCCACGGTAAATACTGCAAACCTCTTTCCCTTTGGGGCATTTATGTGGCCTCCTCATGCAGCCAGAGGATGGTTGCTAAGATAATCCAAAGCCATAGGGCAGCCCCATCAGCAGTTGCCTCCATTTGTGATGTAGCTTAAGGGGTGGCAGCTTAAATGAACACTCATGAGAGTTAGAAATCGCACCTAGCTCCACTTAGGGTTCACAGGAGATTTAAATTTTGTGATGTTAAATATCCTTTCTGATATTCTCTTTCTGCACCTAGTAGTGCACTAAGGCAGATTTGTGCCTGTTTCCACAGCTAGCAAGCCCTAGAACAGGCCGCTATCTGTCAATGGGGGCATATAGGGGCACCAATCCACATCAAGAGTGGCCAACCAGGAGTCTCTCCCACTCTTACCACCAAGCATTGATGTGTTTGGAAGGATTTGCCAGTTGACACACTCAACCTATTTAGCTGTGTTATGAATGCACCTTCCTTGGCTATCAAGTTCTGAATGGGTCTCAAACCCAAAGCTTCTGGCTCAGAGGTACGGACCCTACCCACTGTGCCACAAGACCACTTCCTTTCTGTTATGCATCTCAATAAATCTTTCACTGTTCGACTTCCGGTTGCGGCTATGACCAGCTAAGTCGCACGTTTGGCTGCTCCTGCTACAAAGGTGTTTTCGGGCCGATTGGAGGGCCCCAACGGCGCTGTAAGGACAAATCCCGGTGGGGGAAGGCTCCCTGAAGAGAACCAGACCAACTTTATGGTCGGTACCCGGAGTGGGGTGGTAAAGAAAGCAACAGCAGCTCCCAAAAAAAAGCGGGGGAAGAAAACCAAAATGGCGGCCGGTGGCGCACCCGAGGAATGGAGGAAATGGGCGGAGGAGTAGCAGGCCGCTCTCCTGCGCTTCTTTACGGAGCTGAAAATGGAGCTCTTGGAGTCAATGAATGCGACGACCACCAGGCTGATGGGAGCCCAGGCGACCCAAGAGGCGTCGATTCGGGAGCTGCAGCAGGAGATGACTGCGAGGGAGGAGGAGGCCACGGTCCTCGTGGGAAAGGTAGAGGTGCACGAGGCACTCCACCTGAAATGGCAGAGCCGTTTTGAGGAGCTGGATACCCGAATGAGGCGGAAGAACCTGAGGATCTTGGGCCTGGCAGAAGGCCTGGAGGGGTCAGACCTCCCGGGATACGTAGCAGAAATGTTGAGCTCCCTGATGGGGGCAGGGGCCGTCCCTTCGCCCCTGGAGCTGGAAGAGGCCTACAGGGTCATGGCTAGGAGGCCAAGAGCAAATGAGCCCCCGAGGGCGGTGCTGGTGCGGTTCCAGCGACTCAGCGACCGTGAGAGAGTGCTGGAGTGGGCCAAGAGGGAAAGGAGCAGCAAGTGGGAGAATTCGACGGTGAGGGTCTACCAGGACTGGAGTGCGGAGGTGGCAAAGCGGCGGGCCCGGTACAACCGGACGAAGGCGGTGCTACATGCAAAACGGATCAGGTTCGGAATGCTGCAGCCAGCGCGCTTGTGGGTCACCTACAGGAACCAACACCACTATTTTGAGTCCCCAGAGGAGGCGTGGGCCTTTGTACAGGAAGAGAAACTGGACTCGAATTAGACCCAGGGGATACTTGGCGGCCGTAGCCGCTCGGGTACTTTCAGCTGAATTCTTTGTTTGGATTTTGAACTCTTGCTGTGGGTTTTTCTTCTGATGTTTTTTCCCCCCTTTGCCAACTTCCCTTAGTTATTGTTATTGTCGTTATTCATGGTTATTTATGGCTATTTATGCTGTTTGGTAGAGGGCGACTGTTAAGTACATTGTTATTTGTTATCTATCTGTTATTTATAATGTTAAGTTGGGGAGGCGGGACGGGGGGAGAGCAGATCGGGGATATGGGCTCCTAGGGGGGGTTCTTCACAGGCATGGACGGGGACGGGGGTGGAACTGAAGATGGCGGGGTGGGGTGTGGCAGGGCGAAAGCGCGGGCTTTCCTCTGTTTTCCCGCGCGCGGGGCAGAGGAGGGGGGAGGGGAGGAGTGCGGGGCGTGGCTAGCAATGGCGACCTTTCCCGCGCTGGAGCGGGGCCAGGGAGGAGTGGCAAGGGGGGGGAGGCCCCCCCCCCCCCCGAGCCGGGGGGAGTCGGAGTGTGGCGGGAGCAGCCGGGTCAGCGTGAACCAGCTGACTTACGGGAGTACGATGGAGGGTACATCGCGGCTGGGAGGGGTCCTAGCCTTGGGGGGGGGGGGGGGGGGGGGGGGGGTTAGGGAGGGACACCGGGTTGCTGCTGAAAAGACCAGAAACGGGAAGTGGAGGACTGGAGAGGTGGGGGGAGGGGGACATCGCCATGGGGAGCGCGTCAGAAGGGGAGGGTCGACCCGGGGCGAGCAGGGAACAGGACATGGCTAATCGGCAGGGGAAGGGGGCGGGTCGTCCCGTGACCCGGCTGATCACTTGGAACGTGAGGGGGCTGAATGGGCCGGTCAAGAGATCAAGGGTATTCTCACACCTGAAGGGACTGAAGGCTGATGTAGCAATGTTACAGGAGACCCATTTGAAGGTAGTGGACCAGGTTCGCCTGAGAAGGGGGTGGGTGGGACAGGTGTTCCACTCTGGATTGGACGCAAAGAACCGGGGGGTGGCGATTCTGGTGGGAAAGAGGGTGTTGTTCGTGGCGGAGGAGGTGGTGGCGGATAAGGAGGGAAGGTATGTGATGGTGAAGGGTAAGCTGCAGGGGGAGAAAGTGGTGATGGTCAACGTATATGCCCCGAACTGGGATGACGCGGGCTTTATGAGGCGCCTATTGGGCCTCATTCCGGGACTGGAGGCAGGGGGCTTGATCATGGGGGGGGACTTTAACACAGTGCTGGACCCCGGGCTAGACAGATCGAGCTCAAGGAGCAATAGGAGGCCGGCAGCGGCAGAAGTGCTGAGGGGGTACATGGAGCAGATGGGAGGAGTAGACCCATGGAGGTTTGGTAGGCCGAGGGCGAGGGAGTATTCCTTTTTCTCCCACGTCCATAGAGTGTACTCCAGAATCGATTTCTTCGTGTTGAGCAGGGGGCTGATCCCGAGGGTACGGGAAGCTGAGTACTCGGCCATTGCGATCTCTGATCATGCACCACATTGGGTGGATGTGGAAATGGGGGAGGCGCGGGACCAGCGCCCGCTGTGGCGGCTGGATGTGGGGCTGTTAGCGGACGACGAGGTGTGTAAAAGGGTCCGGAAGAGCATTGAGAGCTATCTGGACTTGAATGACACGGGTGAGGTGCAGGTGGGGATGGTCTGGGAGGCCCTGAAGGCAGTGATCAGGGGAGAGCTGATCTCCATAAGGGCGCACAGAGAAAGAAAGGAGAGGCAGGAGAGGGAGAGGCTGGTGGGGGAGCTATTGGAAGTGGATAGGAGATATGCGGAGGCACCAGAGGAGGGGCTGCTGGGAGAACGGCGCAGCCTGCAGGTCAAGTTCGACCTGCTGACCACCAGGAAGGCAGAGACGCAGTGGAGAAGGGCACAGGGCGCGGTCTATGAGTATGGGGAAAAGGCGAGCAGGATGCTGGCACACCAGCTTCGCAAACGAGATGCGGCTAGGGAGATTGGGGGAGTGAAGGAGAGGGGCGGGAAGGTAGTGCAGAAGGGGCAAGAAGTGAATGGGGTCTTCAGGGATTTTTACAAGGAGTTGTATCGGTCTGAGCCGCCGACGAGGAGAGGGGGAATGGAGGACTTCCTAAACAAATTGAGGTTCCCAAGGGTCCAGGAGGGGCTGGTAGAAGGGCTGGGGGCGCCAATAGGGCTAGAGGAACTAGTCAAGGGAATAGGTCAGATGCAAGCGGGGAAGGCGCCGGGGCCAGATGGGTTCCCGGTGGAATTCTACAAGAAAAATGTGGACTTAGAACATAGAACATAGAACAGTACAGCACAGAACAGGCCCTTCGGCCCTCAATGTTGCGCCGAGCCATGATCACCCCACTTAAACCCACGTAACCCCGTAACCCAACAATCCCCCCATTAACCTTACACTACGGGCAATTTAGGGACCGGTACTGGTGCGAGCCTTTAATGAGGCGCGAGAGGGGGGGGGTTCTGCCCCCGACAATGTCGCAGGCTCTGATCTCCCTGATATTGAAGCGGGATAAAGACCCCGTGCAGTGCGGGTCCTACAGGCCTATCTCGCTTCTGAACGTGGATGCCAAGTTGCTGGCAAAGATCCTGGCAGCTAGAATAGAGGATTGTGTGCCAGGGGTAATCCATGAGGACCAGACAGGGTTCGTGAAGGGGCGGCAGCTCAACACGAACGTGCGGAGATTGCTGAATGTAATTATGATGCCGGCAGTGGAGGGGGAGGCTGAGATAGTGGTAGCGCTGGACGCGGAGAAGGCATTCGATAGGGTGGAGTGGGAGTACCTGTGGGAGACGTTGGAACGGTTTGGGTTTGGGGAAGGGTTTATTAAGTGGGTGAAGTTGCTCTACTCGGCCCCGACGGCGAGTGTAGTGACAAACGGGAGGAGGTCGGAGTATTTCGGGCTCCACCGAGGGACCAGGCAGGGATATCCCCTATCCCCCCTACTTTTCGCACTGGCGATTGAACCGTTGGCGATGGCACTGAGGGGTTCAGGGGGGTGGAGAGGACTGACTAGGGGAGGGGAGGAACATCGAGTATCGCTGTATGCGGATGATCTACTGCTGTACGTGGCAGACCCAGAAGGGGGAATGCCGGAGATAATGGAACTATTAGCAGAGTTTGGGGACTTTTCGGGGTACAAACTAAATTTGGGCAAAAGCGAGGTTTTTGTGATACACCCGGGGGATCAGGGAGAGGGTATTGGGAGACTCCCCTTCAAGCGAGCAGGAAAGAGCTTTAGGTACTTAGGGGTGCAGGTGGCAAGGAACTGGGGGACCCTCCACAAGTTGAACTTTTCCAGGCTGGTGGAACAGATGGAGGAGGAATTTAAGAGGTGGGACATGGTACCGTTGTCGCTGGCGGGGAGGGTGCAGTCAATCAAAATGACGGTCCTCCCAAGGTTCTTGTTTTTATTTCAGTGCTTGCCCATCTTCCTCCCTAGGGCCTTCTTCAAAAAGGTGACGAGTAGCATCATGAGCTACGTGTGGGCGCATGGCACCCCAAGGGTGAGAAGGGTCTTTTTGGAGCGGAGTAGGGACAGTGGAGGGCTGGCACTACCCAATCTCTCGGGGTATTACTGGGCGGCAAATGTGTCAATGGTGCGCAAGTGGATGATGGAAGGGGAGGGGGCAGCTTGGAAACGAATGGAGAGGGCGTCCTGTGGCAACACAAGCCTGGGGGCCCTAGTAACGGCACCATGGCCGCTCCCCCCCACGAGGTACACCACGAGCCCGGTGGTGGCGGCCACCCTCAAGATATGGGGGCAGTGGAGGCGACACAGGGGGGAAATGGGAGGTCTGTTGGCGGCGCCAATAAGAGTGAACCATAGATTCATCCCGGGGAACATCGACGGGGGATTTCAGAGCTGGTACAGGGTGGGCATACGGCAGCTGAAGGACCTGTTTATAGAGGGGAGGTTTGCGAGCCTGGGAGGGCTGGAGGAGAAGTTTGAGCTCCCCCCGGGAAACATGTTCAGATATTTACAAGTGAAGGCATTTGCTAGGCGGCAGGTGGAGGGGTTCCCCCTGCTCCCCAGTAAGGGGGCGAGTGATAGGGTGCTCTCGGGGGTCTGGGTCGGAGGGGGGAAGATATCCGACATCTACAAGATAATGCAGGAGGCGGAAGAAGCATCAGGGGAGGAGCTGAAAGCCAAGTGGGAAGGGGAGCTGGGAGAGCAGATAGAAGACGGGACGTGGGCGGATGCACTGGAGAAGGTCAATTCTTCCTCCTCGTGTGCGAGGCTGAGCCTCATTCAATTTAAGGTGCTGCATAGAGCTCACATGACGGGGACAAGGATGAGCCGGTTCTTTGGGGGTGAGGACAGGTGTGTCAGATGTCTGGGAAGCCCAGCGAACCATGTGCATATGTTCTGGGCATGTCCGGTGCTGGAAGGGCTCTGGAAGGGGGTGGCAAGGATGGTGTCGAAAGTGGTGGGGTCCAGGAGTCAAACCAGGATGGGGGCTTGCGATCTTTGGGGACGGGGTAGAACCGGGGGTACAGGAGGCTAGGGAGGCCGGAATACTGGCCTTTGCGTCCCTAGTGGCTCGACGAAGGATATTAATTCAATGGAAGGACGCGAGGCCTCCAAGCGTTGAAACTTGGATTAACGATATGGCTAGCTATATTCAGCTAGAAAGGATCAAATTTGCCCTGAGAGGGTCGGTACAGGGATTCTCCAGGCGGTGGCAACCTTTCCTTGACTTTTTAGATCAGAGATAGGCGTACAGGGTCGTGGCAGCAGCAACCCGGGGGGGGGGGGGGGGGGAGGGGAGGGGGGGAGGGGGGGGGGAGGGGAGGGGAGGGGGGGAGGGGAGGGGGGGGGAGGGGAGGGGAAGGGGGGGGCAGCAATGGTCGTGGGGGGACATGCACGACTGTAACGCGGGCAAGTCTGCTCGCTGCTCATGTCTGAAACTGTAGGCTGCCTTGTTTGTTAAGTTGTTGCTTGGGGGGGGGGAGGACTGGTGCGCGCGAGAGGGCGGGCGAGGGAGGGATATTTGCCTAGAGGGATTGTGTTGTAAATAATTTAAAAATTAGTAGGGGTAAATGTCTGTATGGAAAAACTCTTTCAATAAAAATTATTTAAAAAAAAATAAAATAAATCTTTCACTCACTTTTCCTGCTTCTTGTTATATTTTAAATAATGACTTATTTAACATATATGTTACTCTTGAATCCACCAGGATGATAAAATGACCAATAGTATTCTTGATGAAAGTTGAACTATTTAATGAGTAATAAAATAATAAACTGTGAGTCCTTTTACTCAATACTAAACTAACAATAAAGAATTAAAGTACAATACAGATAACTATATAACTATACACTATTATAATAAACTAGTTCTAACTTCTCTCACTCTAGCTTTCTATGTCTTGCTTATTCACTGTTCTGATGTTCTTATAGTATCTGACTGTGAATGTTCTAGTGTTGAAATGACTGTACTACATTTATATATATTGACCATGTATAATTAATATCTGAATATCACTACACTTCTCATTCTAATCATTACTGCTGTGCAAGGTTGCATCTACACCCTTGCTCCCTCATGGGGTGCAGAGGATGAACTAAGGTGTGTTCCGCTCCTATTGTCACTGTGTGCTGTGCACCTGGGTCTGGGTGACAAGGTATAGAATGAGGAGGGTGACAGCAGGGCCGATTAAGGTAAGGCTTTATTGAAATCTTTTGGACAAAGCACAAGTGTCACAAGAAACAGTTATGTATTAGCAGGTCCCATGTCACTCTTGTGCATCTCTCATTTTGCCTTGCCTGTGGTTGATGGGGTTCTTCATCTTTCCTCGCCTGGTCAGCTGGTCCTTTAAATCCTTATCATTGGAGGAGCTATCACGATCAGTGGTGCCTGCATTGTCCAACACCTCCCCTTTTTGCCATGCTAGTTTGTGTAGAACTTAGCTGACCACCATAATATGCAAGAACCACACTGGAGCACACTGAAAGTTTCCACTGGATTGATCAAGGCACTAAATGCCAACTTGAGAAGACCAGTGGCCTGCTCGATTGTCGCTCGTGTTGACCTGTGGCAGGTGTTGTATCTCTCTTCTGCATCCATGCATTGTTCCTCATAAGTATGAGTAGCCATGTCCTCGCAGGTGTGAATAGCCATATCCTCAGTGGGTAACCCTTATCTATGTATCTATCTCTGAAGGCGAGCATGGGGCAGGAAAAGCTGTGGACCCTGGGGCTGTCAAAGTATGTAGGAACTGTGGCTACTTCCTGGGAACCAGATACACACCTAAAGGAGCTGCTTTTGGAGGTAATAGGCCAGTTAGACATTGATGGAATGGAAGCCCTTCCTTTGAAATGGTCACTGGCTGGTCCATAGGAGCCTTAATGGACACACGTGTACAGTCGATATCACTTTGATGGCTCCCAACCCAATGACCCTCTCCGTATGACTTGCCAATTGGTGTGGGAGCACACATGTTCACTGACCCTCTGGAACAAGGCACTCGTCACTTCCTTGATGTAGTGATGGGCTGTATCCTACACATGTTGTCAGTGTATCTTTGGAAAGATCCAGAAGTATAATTGAGATCGTCACGCCACTAGCATTGGGAATCCTCCAAATCCTCATGGGTGTTGGCTTCTCCTGCAGTTTGGTGCACAGATCAGTAAAAGCCTTCCTGGGGAGTTGTCTTTGCTAACACTCAGCTTTGTAGTAAGGTCATCAAACTGAAACAATTAACTCTGGTTCTCTCTCTGCAGATGACCCCCTGAATCAGCTATATATTCCAACATTTTCAGTGGATGCGTATATATTTTTAATGCATATGATAGTAAAGAAACCTTAAAAAAAACTCATGCCACAAATCCATTAAATAGCTATTTGCAGTTAGACCACACAATCTCTTTTTTTGGTGATGTTTGTTGAGGAGTAAATATTCACCTGGGCACAATAAGAAAACCACACTCTTCAAATAGTGTGATGGGGCGGTTAATCTCCGCTGAGAGGACAGATTCTCCCTATCTTAATGGCTGATGTAAAAGATGGCACCTCGAGTAGTGGAACAGCTCCCTCAGCCCTGCACACAAGTGCCAGCCTAGATTATGCATTCAGACATGTCAACTGTCACAGATATCAAGTGATGTAATTTCTCTGTAAAATAAAGCCTATGGCGCAATTGTGCAAAAGGGCTCTCAACCACAGTCTTGGGCATTGTTCGAGGCTGCTCTGGCCTCAGGGAACACATTAAAGTTGTTACCAATTCTTAAAACCTTGATTAGTTTGGCTGACTCCAGCGCAATCTCTGAAACTTTACACCAGACTAAAAATGAAATTAAAATAATCTATTCGCTACCACTCTGAATGTTTTGATTGATTACTGTGCCTGATCACACCTGATTGCTGATTCCCTGCCTGTTGATCAGTGACTTAGTCACAGAACACAGTACTGCAAAGCCCAGAAGCTGCCGCTGGCATTTTCTTTTGAGGTTCCACTCAGCTCCCAGCTACTTCCCACAAAACAACACTTGCCATTTATAAAGGTAGGTATCCCATGTTACAATCAGGCGAGGGGTGAAGAGGAGTCGAACGACTCTCCTTTTTTCCTCTCCGAATTTAATCACAACAGCGTTTTTTACAAATGGATGTTTGTCAATTTGCCAATGAGTGTTTAACTGTACATGCTGTGACCACAAAAGGCACGATCAGACAGGTTACCTTGAGTGTTTTATTTAAATAAAAGAGGATAGTTTTATTGCACTCAACCCAGTCTAAGCAAAATCATTTTTAAAAGCTCTGGCTTTCACATGCACAAATAGATTAGAGTGGGGAGTATAGGTTAAAATTCCAGTAACCCTAAGGGATATATGACCCTTAAAGGTTGGGGACTCGGCTGGCTTCAGGCTGAGTATGGTGGTCCTGCTTATTTCACTCACTGGTTCTGCTGTTTTTGGCATTCAGGCAGTTTAAATCTATAGATGGATAATTTATTCTTCTGAAGACAACAGCTCTGGGTTGAGTTTAAAAAATCTTTCTCTGCACCACCTGGATAATTAAAATCAATAGAAAGGATTCAACTAGCAAGTTGGATGGAGAGAGAGAAGAAAGGAACCCATTCAGGATTATTTGTTCCTTCAACATTTCAATTATTTGACCTGTTCTGCAGAGAAACCAAGTTCTTAAACACAAAAAAAGGGCTTGGTTTGTCCAATGTTTTTCTCACTCCAACTTCCCAGTGACCCCAAATATGGTCATGGTTAGTGTATTCCAATTACCTTCATTAGATAATGGCTGTGAGCTCCTCTCTCAGCCAGGCTCCCATTATCCATGTGATTATGTCTAATGGTTTGAATCCAGCCCATTGAGTTGAGTATTTACGTGATTGACTGGATGCTTTGCTAATGGGATAGAAGACTGCCCCCATTCATCCTCTTTCAAGGCCATTGTTCCTGGTGAGGTTTTGCAGACAGATTGTCTCCATTTCAATTGTTTTAGTATGCCAAAGGTACAGTGACACAAATGTCAAGCCGTCTTCGACTGTGATGCCAAGTCACTGGAATGTGGCTTGGGTGTTTTAAAAAAAATCTAGCCATTAAATTCAAAAGTCATTTTTTGATATAAAACTTGGTTTTACAACACCCAATATTGATAAAGGCATAGTGCTTGCTAATAGTATAAACAGCAGTGCAGGTGTTCCTACAACACATGGACTGCAGCGGTTCAACAAGGGAGTACACCACCACCTTCTCAAGGGCAATTAGAGATGGTCAATAAATGATTATGGGGTGGCACATTGGTTAGCACCGCTGCCTCACAGCACCAGGGACTTGGGTTCAATTCTGACCTTGGGTGACTGTCTGTGTGGAGTTTTCATTCTCCCTGTGTCTGCACAGGGCGGGGAGTAGGCCGAGGGAGCGTGCTGTTTCGGAGACTCAAACAGCCTCTTTCTGCACTGTAGGGATTCTAAATTCTAGTCAGTGATGCCCACATCCCATGAACGAATAATAATAGAATTTGAAGCATTACAATTATTGGAGGTGTTTAGAAATTTCCCCACGCCCACCTTTTGTACAAAGGACATAATGACAACAATGTATGGATAGCTATCAACTCCAGATCTGCATATTGGAGTCTAATTCTGTCAAATGACAAGAGGATAGTGTCTGGACCCTAGTAACAGGCAGCCCTCTAGCCCTAGTCCAGCAATTGGAATTGATTTGATTGCTGGGGAGATACTCCGCTCTGACGGAGTTGACAGTGGTTATTCTTATTATGCGGTGGAGAATGCGGAATTGATGGTCGCATCAGGTTTTATTCATTTATTGTATGCATTTTATTTTATTTTTGTTTACAAGTTCGAGGGGGTTTTATTTGATAAACTTTTACAGGAATAAAATGCAGAACTTTGTACAGATGGAGACTCCAAACTTTCCGACACCGGAAGGCTTCACCTTCATCCAACAGGTTCCATTGGAGGAGAGTGTACGAGAGCCAAAGGGACCCAAACCAATTCCTCTATTTTTGTCAGCAGCAAACAAGGTAAGAGAAAATGGTGGGTCGCGCAGGTCGGCCGGTGTGGATCGCGAAGGTCGGCCGGCATAGGTTGCGAAGGTTGGCCGGTTGGTAAAAATGGGTCCCCGGAAAAAAAGTTTGAAGAACACTGAGCTTGAGGGCAGCATGGTAGCATTGTGGTTAGCACAATTGCTTCACAGCTCCAGGGTCCCAGGTTTGATTCCCGGCTTCGGTCACTGTCTGTGCGGAGTCTGCACATTCTCCCCGTGTGTGCGTGGATTTCCTCTGGGTGCTCCGGTTTCTTCCCACAGTCCAAAGATGTGCAGGTTGGGTGGATTGGCCATGCTAAATTGCCCTTTGTGTACAAAATTGCCCTTAGTGTTGGTGGGGTTACTGGGTTATGGGGATAGGGTGGAGGTGTGGACCTTGGGTAGGATGCTCTTTCCAAGAGCCGGTGCAGACTCGATGGGCCGAATGGCCTCCTTCTGCACTGTAAATTCTATGAAAAAAAAGAAAATCTATGAGTGTTCAAAGTCATTTTCTTATCCTGTTTTTTACATTATGAAAAGCAGCTAATATGGCCAGCAACCATAATGAAAGCATCTGATCCCAAATCCAGAGAGACAGAAAAACAAATAATTTAAACACTCATTACCAGTATGCAAGAGCAACCCCTAGCTGCTGCACACAAGTTGAGTCACAACAACCAAAATAGGTAATTGAATCATTGTTAGCTGCTAACGTCAGCCAGACACATTTTCATGGGATTTGTCAGATTTATGTAAACCATATTGTGCATATTGTCAATTTAAATGCACAAAAAATCTTAACCTGTCATTTTAGATCCTGGTAGACATTTAGTGTTTATATTCTGGATTTAGAGAAAACGATATCAGGAATAAATTATCTATACAACAACCACGTGGTTATCAAATCATAAAGGGAAGGTCCTCACGGTAGCATGGTGGTTAGCATCAATGCTTCACAGCTCCAGGGTCCCAGGTTCGATTCCCGGCTGGGTCACTGTCTGTGTGGAGTCTGCCCGTCCTCCCCGTGTGTGCGTGGGTTTCCTCCGGGTGCTCCGGTTTCCTCCCACAGTCCAAAGATGTGCGGGTTAGGTGGATTGGCCATGCTAAATTGCTCGTAGTGTAAGGTTAATGGGGGGATTGTTGGGTTACGGGTATACGGGTTACGTGGGTTTAAGTAGGGTGATCATTGCTCGGCACAACATCGAGGGCTGAAGGGCCTGTTCTGTGCTGTACTGTTCTATGTTCTATGTTCTATGTCCTGCCTGAACAACTCTGACAACTCAAGTTAACTATGGAAAACCAATTATATTTTGGCTTTGAGACATATACAGACTCAGAATTTACAGTGCAGAAAGAGGCCATTCAACCCATCGAGTCTGCACCGGCCCATAGAAAGATCACCCTACCTAAGCCCACACCTCCACCCCGTCCTCATAACCCAGTAACCCCATCTAATCTTTTTGGACACAAAGGGCAATTTAGCATAGCCAATCCACCTAACCTGCACATCTTTGGACTGTGGGAGGAAACCGGAGCACCCAAAGGAAACCCACGCACACACGGGGAGAACGTGCAGACTCTGCACAGGCAGTGACCCAAACCGGGAATCGAACCTGCGACCCTGGAGCTGTGAAGCAACTATGCTATTCACTGTGCTACCGTGCCGCCCACAGCTGAGAAAGGTATCGATAAAACTCCACACGTGATTACTAATTAAACACAAACTGTGGGATTCAGGGCAAAACTTGAGAATGGGCAATAAAAACCCGGAAGAATTGAAAATGGCAGGTACTGCTGACATGATTCATGTCAAGGTGGTGGGAGGGGGGAAAATACAGAATGCAATACCCCAGGCCTGTGTTTGGACCCTGCTGTTTCTAATTTATGTCCAATTACACAGATTCTGAAACTCGATGCATTTTGCTTAAATTTGCTGATGATACCAATTCAGGAAAGGCAGCGGAATCAAAGAAAGTCAGAAATTGAAGGATATTCTGAGCAAAATATGTGGCTGGAATAAATAATGTCAGATCAAATTTAATTCAAACATATGTGAAGTATAGGAAGGAGAAATGGTCAACATGCACATTTTATGAATGATGTGAAAGCCAGGAATAGTTGTAAGAGATCGCAGTGTGTCCAGCTAATGCTTAGCAACCAACAGCAAAGCCAATAAAATGTTGAATTACACAGCCAAAATACAAGAATGCAAGCGAGGGTTGTGATCAAATTAGAGTGCTCAGTTCAGACTGCATCTTTTGCTGTGTGCAAGGAAAAGGAACTTGCATTTTAGTGCTTTTCACAACCACCGGACTGTTCAAAGCATTTTCCAGCCACTGAAGTACGTTTGCAATGCAGTCATTGTGTAATGTAGGAAACATGAGTGTGTAGTTTGTGTGTCGTGGGCTTTATTAATAGTGGCATGGAGGAGGTTACGCTAAACTTACACTAGTTAGATCCCAGCTGGAAGATTGTGTACAGTTCTGGCTGACACACTATAGGGAGAATGTGAATTCATTGGAGAGTGTAGAAGAGATTTACAAGAATAGTTCGAAGGATGAGAAACTTCAGTTGTGAGAATAGATCAGAGAGGTTGGGATTGTTCTCCTTGGAAAGAAGGCGGCCGATAGGAGATGATAGAGGTGTTCAAAATCATGAGGAGGCTGGACAGAGTGGATATGGAGAAACTGATCCCACACGTAAAGAGATTGAGAACGAGAAGGCACAGATTTAAAGTGATTTGCAAATAATCCAAAATGTGATGTGGAAAAAAATGTTTTCACTAAAGTGTTTGAGGTCTGGAATGCACTGCCTTGGGAGTGTGGTGGCGGCAGGTTCAATCAAGACATTCAAGAGGGCATTAGATGATTACCTGAATAGAAAATGATTACTTGAATAGAAACAATGTGCAGTTGTACAGAGAAAAGGCAGGGGAATGGCACTAGGTCATCGTGCTCATTTGGAGAGCTGGTGCAGCTACAATGAGCCAAATGACCCCCTTCTGCGTTGTAACAATTCTGCGATAGTTCTGGTTGTTGAGAAACAAGAGATATTCAGCGCTGGAGGGAGAAGCTTGCTCCCGACCGTCAGGTATCTAAAGTTATGAGGCTCGGGATTTTCAGCTTAAATATCTGCAAATTTATCTTAGTTCATAGAATCATAGAATTTACAATGCAGGCTATTCGGCCCATCAAGTCTGCTCCGGCCCTGGGAAAGAGCACCCTACTTAAGGCCACGCCTCCACCCTATCCCCGTAACCCCACCTAACCTTTTGGTCACTAAAGGGCAATGTAGCATGACCAATCCACCTAAGCTGCATAGCTTTGGACAATGGGAGGAAACCGGAGCACCCGGAGGAAATCCAGGCAGACGCGGGGAGAACGTACAAACTCCAGAGCCAACGGAGGCCGGAATTGAACCTGTGTTCCTGGAGCTGTGAGGCAGCAGTGCTAACCACTGTGCTACCGTTGCCAAATAGTATGGAATGGTACAGGACACGACCTAAAAATTAGGACAAAGGGGACACGAGTTCAAACTAGAAAAGACAACATTAGTGCTGGTATCAGGAAGTTATTTACAGGGAGAGTGATCAACACGTAGAAAGGTGAAATGGTGGAAGAGAAAACACTAAATAAATGTAAGAAACAATTAGATGCAGCAAGAAAAATCAAAGTACTGCGGATGCTGAAAATCTGAAATAAATTCAGACTTCTAGTTGGTCGTTAAAAACATGTCCCCGGGGCCTGATGGGATTTATCCTAGGATTCTCTGGGAAGCCAGGGAAGAGATTGCTGAGCCTTTGGCTTTGATTTTTATGTCATCATTGGCTACAGGAATAGTGCCAGAGGACTGGAGGATAGCAAATGTGGTCCCTTTGTTCAAGAAGGGGAGTAGAGGTAACCCCGGTAACTATAGGCCAGTGAGCCTCACGTCTGTTGTGGGTAAAGTCTTGGAGAGGATTATAAGAGATACGATTTATAATCATCTAGATAGGAATAATATGATTAGGGATAGTCAGCATGGTTTTGTGAAGGGTAGGTCATGCCTCACAAACCTTATCGAGTTCTTTGAGAAGGCGACTGAACAGGTAGACGAGGGTAGAGCAGTTGATGTGATGTATAAGGATTTCAGTAAAGCGTTTGATAATGTTCCCCACGGTCGTCTATTGCAGAAAATACGGAGGCTGGGGATTGAGGGTGATTTAGAGATGTGGATCAGAAATTGGCTAGTTGAAAGAAGACAGAGGGTGGTGGTTGATGGCAAATGTTCAGAATGGAGTTCAGTTACGAGTGGCGTACCACAAGGATCTGTTCTGGGGCCGTTGCTGTTTGTCATTTTTATAAATGACCTAGAGGAGGGCACAGAAGGTTGGGTGAGTAAATTTGCAGACGACACTAAAATCGGTGGAGTTGTAGGCAGTGTGGAAGGATGTTGCAGGTTACAGAGGGACATAGATAAGCTGCAGAGCTGGGCTGAGAGATGGCAAATGGAGTTTAATGTAGAGAAGTGTGAGGTGATTCACTTTGGAAAGAATAACAGGAATGCGGAATATTTGGCTAATGGTAAAATTCCTAGCAGTGTGGATGAGCAGAGGGATCTCGGTGTCCATGTACATAGATCCCTGAAAGTTGCCACCCAGGTTGATAGGGTTGTGAAGAAGGCCTATTGTGTGTTGGCCTTTATTGGTAGAGGGATTGAGTTCCGGAGCCATGAGGTCATGTTGCAGCTGTACAAAACTCTGGTACGGCCGCATTTGGAGTATTGCGTACAGTTCTGGTCGCCTCATTATAGGAAGGACGTGGACGCTTTGGAACGGGTGCAGAGGAGATTTACCAGGATGTTGCCTGGTATGGAGCGAAAATCTTATGAGGAAAGGCTGATGGACTTGAGGTTGTTTTCGTTAGAGAGAAGGTTAAGAGGTGACTTAATAGAGGCATACAAAATGATCAGAGGGGTAGATAGGGTGGACAGTGAGAGCCTTCTCCCGCGGATGGAGGTGGCTAGCACGAGGGGACATAGCCTTAAATT
The DNA here is from genome assembly GCF_902713615.1 of Scyliorhinus canicula. NCBI lineage: Eukaryota > Metazoa > Chordata > Chondrichthyes > Carcharhiniformes > Scyliorhinidae > Scyliorhinus > Scyliorhinus canicula. The sequence continues at coordinate 68,774,672 of NC_052159.1, read as the reverse complement.
GAGGGGTAATAGATATAGGACAGACGTCAGAGGTAGGTTTTTTACGCAGAGTGGTGAGGCCGTGGAATGCCCTACCTGCAACAGTAGTGAACTCGCCAACATTGAGGGCATTTAAAAGTTTATTGGATAAGCATATGGATGATAATGGCATAGTGTAGGTTAGATGGCCTTTAGTTTTTGTATTCCCATGTCGGTGCAACATCGTGGGCCGAAGGGCCTGTACTGCGCTGTATCGTTCTATGTTCTATGGTATAAGGCCTCAAATCATCCATTGCTTAAAAAGGGAGGGATAGACCGAGGAAATACAGGCCAGTCAGCCTCACCTTGCTGTTTGGTAAATTATTGAAGAAACTTCAGAAGCAGTATAAATCAGCATTCCAAAAGGTACGGATTAATCAATCAGCATGGATTTATTCAGGAGAGGTTGTGCCTGACTAACCCGATTTAATTAGTTGGGAAGGTAACAAGGAGGGTTGATCAGAGAACCTTATTTAATGTGATCCACATGGATTTTAGCAAAGAATTAGACAAGGCCCCACATGGCAGATTGGTCAGTATATTAAAAGCTCATGAAATCAGAGTGGCAATTTGAGTCAAAATTGGCTGTGCCAGTAAGTAAAAACTGGGCGCTGTCGTAATGCAAACAAAAAAGACCTGCCATGGTCAAACAAGGAGACAGCAAAGGGAACCATTCAACTTTTCCTCATCTGTATGGAGATGAAGAAAGATTTGACGTACGGAACCTGGTGTGGATGGTAAAGCTCTTCTGAATGGGAGCACTAAGATGAGCTGTTTGACAAACCTCATTAACTGTTAAGTACTCTAAATTTATTTAAAAAAATAAAAGATGGTTGAAGCTAGAGTGGAGCCATTCAGGATGTGTACAATACCTCGTTAACGGTTGGATAGGTTTAATGTCATCAAATGTTATCAATTGGATACTTTGACAATTGATTAAATGGATTGTAAGGGAATGACTGAAACTAAACAGGAGGAGCTAGTGGGTTTAGCTGATACAAGAACATTTCTGAATTACAGAGTTACAAGGAAAAAAGTTTAAGAGCAAGACTATGAACAGAACGGAACAGCAGATTTTTCAACAAAACCTTCCATGCTGTTCAGATGCTTGGAGTTCATAAGACTAAACTTCATTGTTAGTGCTGTTTGCATGCAATGTCAGCTATTTTCAATTTGGAGCACTCTCTCCCGAGTCAGAAAATTTTTGTTTTAAGCTCGACACAAAATTTTACAAACTTGTGAAAGTACTGAGGGAAAAGAAAAAAAAACTTGCATTTATATAGTGCTTTTGTAAGCAGTCAATGAAGCACTTTTTGAGATGTGGTCACTGTTGCAGTGTAGGAGATGAGGCAGCCAATTGTGTTCAGCAAATTCCCACAAACAGCAACGTGATAATAACCAGATCATGTTTTGTGTAATGTTAATTGAAGGATAAACATAGACCAGGACACCAGAATAAGGATAACTCTCCTGCTCTTCAAAATTGGGCCATAGGATCTTTTATTCATTCTGCTGAAGCCACAATAGAGTTTTGATATACCTAATTGGGATGACTGAACTCAATCATTGATGGGGTGACCTTGAGCTGTGCATTCCTGACTCAAAGGAACCCTACAACAGGGCCAATGTTTTTCTCACCTTTAAGTACATTGCGATGTAACTTTGACTGGCACCATCTTTGACACACAGACAAAATAAAACCTCAGACACCAATAAGTAAAAATCTTTTAATAATTCATCATAAACAGAAATATCTAAAAGAAAATCACAATGATAAAGAATGCATCAAAACCAATTTTGTCCATCCATTCTTTCACTTCGGAACAAGAGAAATTTTTTCACCTATTGCAACAATCCCCAATTAATGGCTAATAGAATGTCAACAAATATAATTTAATGATTAAAATGATCAAAGATTAAGTTATAAATATTGTAGAGATAGTGGCCAAGACCATTTTCAATCAAGTTATTCTTTGGTGTGATCTCCTGTATACCGTCCAATGGTTCAGTAAATGACTTCATATTGTGTAAAGGATCAACTGCAAAAGAGTTTTTATAATTTACTGCAAACACCAGGAGGCCAGGAACCCAAAGACAAATGCAGTTAATAGTGAATACAGGCAGTTTTGTTTCTAACCACGTGAGTCACTTAAATCCTCAATATTGTCAATTTATGGACACATTATACTTGTTTAAGAAAGCCTGCATATACCAAATAACAATCATTAGCAAATAATCACACCAGGATTATACAAATAACTGAGTTATCTCTCAATATTCTGTATTTTGATGTCAGAACGATTAGAAAATAGATACAACATTGCTGATGAGGCCTAGTGCATTCTCATAATAGCTCAAAACAACTCTTCCCCCGGCAAATCAATTCAGAGCATCAGTTACGTATTGCTGCTCACAATACCAAAGTTGGCAATATTCCATTTTCAAACTGTAAACTTGCAACCCTGGAAAGCTTATTCAGCAGGAGCTTTTCAATCCTAAGCAATGAGAGCCAGAAACAAGAAAAGCAAATTACATCTACCATCTTTTTCGATTTATTTTTAATGGAGAATCCCAATCTAGTATTTATCTCATCCCTTCCTATCACATGGGTGCTAGATGAAACCTTCAAGCAACTGCTACGAATCATAAATGAAATGATGGTTAATACAAACAAAATGGCTGGAAATACTCAACAGCTCAGGCAGCATCTGTGGAACCAGTTAACAATTCAGATCAATAAGACCTTTCATCAGAACTGAAACAGTAACTGCTGTAATACTTTCAGTGATTTTGTTTTTATTTCAGGTTTCCAGCAACTGCAGTATTCTGATTTTGAACAAATAATGGTTTGTTGATTTATTCCACCACAGGTTTTGGTCCTTTATTTGCATATTTAACTGAATAAATCAGTAGTCAGTGAGACTAGTTCAAATATTGTGCAAATGAAAACTCCAAACTTAGTTGTAGGAACTGGATTTCATCTCCACGCACATCTGGAGTCCAGATTTATTCATCACTCCTTTGTAGAACACGTCTCATGTATTTGTCAAAACTGCGCAGTCTTTGCAATTAGCATTTCAGTTTTTCCAATTTATCTGTAGTCACCATCTCCACTACTTCTCCAGACATGAACTGATCCTGAAGCAAAATACATTAAGATTTCAAATAAGAATTTAAATATGCAATATTTTACTGTGGACTTATTGACATTATGTACTGGCAAATATTTGAAAAATTAGCAAGATGTGATTACACTGGCGAGAGTTTAGAAATTTAAAAGGATGACACCAGTGTTGGAAAACTTTAGCGAGGAAAGATCAGGAAGGCTGAAGATGGTTTCCTTCAAATAGAGGAGGCGAAGAGGTGACTTAATAAATGTCAACTTACTTTATCATAAATGACTTTGACTATCAAAGAACAACTTGGACATGTTGCAACTTCTTCCCCATTTTCCAGATCTTCCTGTAAGATACCAAAAAGTTATATTTATTTTCTTTCCAATTTTTCTTCACATCTCAAATGTACTGGTTCAGGCTGTGGCAATAGTTCCATAGATAGCTGATAATCTACAGATCCTTCTTTTGTGACCATTCTTTACACAAGATTATGGACTTGCGAGGAGAGGCATGAGTTGCAAACTAGTTTGATCTCATCCTTGTCCACACATGTTTACTGTTTAAATGTAAAGTGATAGACTTGATTCCCAAACCATTTCCCTCAGCCATAAGTGTCATCTCATCCATTTCTATTTTGCACCATTGTTCCAAACCACCACAACAATATGGCCCTTATCACAAAGTCACATGTCAATCTAATACCCACTTCCCTAGCATTTTGTTTTGTCCTACCCTTCCTAAAATCCTTGTGTACCATCTTACCTCCTCCCTCAACTTCACCATCTCTCTCAGCCTGTCCCAGTGGTCTTGGCCACTTAAAAGAAAATCTCATTATATTTTCACAAACTACAACCCCATTCCTTTGTGACCATCCTTGAAATAGCACTCCCTCAAGTCACTTACACACACACTCAAACTAGCCTTTGAGCCTCCAATCTTCACAGCTCTTGCACAGTTCCCATGATGTGGAGATGCCGGCGTTGGACTGGGGTGAGCACAGTAAGAATCCCAGTTCAACTGCATCTCCAATGTTCTTCATTTTAAAAAAGCTCTTCAAAATGTTGGTCCTACAAATATCAAAACTCCCTCAACTTCCTGTCAGTCAGGGTCCTCACTACAAACTACTACAGTATATAACTTTATCCCAAGCCTGGAAAATGTCTCCGGTTCAGCAAACTGTTTACAAACATATCCTCTCTGGCATGATCATCTACTTCCACCGTGGTAACATTGACTCTCTCTGTCCATCTGATACTCTCTGCCATCTGATACTGAAATCCTCATCCATACGTTTTTACCTTCAGTTCAGCTATTCCAATACTCTTCTGGCAAGCTTCTTGTCCTGCATCCATTCCAGCTCATTCAAGGAAAAACAAAATCAAGTACCACATAAGATTGTGCTACAACCCAATAACCATAATTTATAAATATCTGTCTCAATAAGACTCCTGTCTAAAGTATACACAATTAAGTAAATCGCCTCTAACAATATTGGTATACTGAAATCCTTCATTGAGCCTGAACTATTACAATAACCCATTAAATAAAATGCCTTACAGTCTCGTTGGCATTTTAGGATTTATCAACTGAATAGAACAGAAATCAACCAAAGGATAAATTAAAAGTGGTCGCTCCTAGGAGGCAGTAGAGATCTTGTCAGAGGGTTAGCTCATTTGCAACAATTAGTTTTGATAGGTGGAGATGCTACTTGTTTTACTCTGATCGGTTCTAACCACGATATTAGTTAGTGGGTGGCGTATACTACTGTAGGGTATTTATTGAAAGCAGTTTACTATACAGCCGCTCCCACCTTGCTAATGATAAATTTGTCCCCACACGGACACGGGTAATAATAACTTTCCGTCTCCTCGTCATACTCAAAATCCTCGATTTCCACCTCGTCGTGAAACACGGACATGATGGCAAATTACTGGCCGTCTCGCTCAGCCGACTGAGGCCTCCTCCCCATCCACCTCGGACTCTGCTGCCCGGCGGCCTTCCCCACGCTGTCTCCCTGTCCGCGACCGCTTCATAGCGCGCCTGCGCGCCTTCTCCGGCCCGCTCGGCTAACGCGCCTGCGCCTCCCCCCGGTGACAGGCAGGTTCACGCGCCTGCGCGTCTTCTCCGGCCCGCTAGGCTGAAGCGCCAGCGCCTCCCTCGGGTAACAGGCAGGTTCAAGCAGGCTGATGCTGCGCATGCGCAATCAGAAAGCAGCATTGGGGCTGCTGTGCCTTGTGTTTCAACGGTTTCTGTTTTGATCTCAGATTTTTAGCACCTGTGATACTGCCAAACTGACCAGCAGTAGCTGCACATGCGAAACTTGGACTGTGTGCCAACGTTACACCAAGACACTCAATCCCTTTCACTTGAGCCACCTCTGGGAGGGATGTGGTGGTCATTGGACATGTCACTGGAATTGTAATCAAGCAACCCTGAATAATGCTTTGCATCAAGGGTTCAAATCCCAACAGAACAGCTGGTAGAATTTAAATTCAATGAGTAAATCAAGAATTGAAAGCTAGACTTAGTAATAGTGGCTTTGAAACTATCGATTATCATTAAAAACTGATCTGGTTCACTAATAACCTTAAAAAACAAAGTCTGTTGTTACCTGATCTGACCTACGAGCAACTCCAGACTTGCAGCAACCTGACAGGGTAGATGGTGAGAGGATGTTTTAGTATGCAAATAGATATATTGACTCTCAGCCAAAAATACACAATGAGGCTTCTCTGAGAGCCCTGAAACCCATTAACCTGTGAAATACCTGAGCCCTGGGGAAAACATTGGGAAATTGACAGCATAGATCAGAGAGCCAGAGTTGTCAAAAAAACAATGCTTATTTACACAAGATAAAAAGGCATCATGTGCTTGTGTTTCTGCTATAGATAGTTAAATGGCCTGGATGACTAACACTTTTATTGGCCTGTAGTAAAAAGGAGTTTTATGTAAGAATGACTTTTTTATTCAAGTTTTTAAAAAACCAATCTTGCTGCTACTATAGAGTTCATTGGTTTTATACATTTTACAATGGGTGGATGGCAATGAAGTGCCATAGCATGGAATGGGGGTGCATGAGAGTCCATAAAAATTATTTGGAGGGAATACCTTTGTCGGGGGGGGGGGGGGGGGGCATGAGAGACCGTAGGGGTTGTTTGGGGGGGCATACCTTGACATGGGAAGCATGAGGAACACTGTTTGAACTTATATTTCAAAAGATCCCCTCAGGCAGACTATGGTTCCTGAGATGCTGTGAACCACGACTCTTTAAAAACCTGACCCGACTCCATTAAAAATGTAAAAGACCAGGACATATTTATTCCCTCAGTGGAGCTGGCCAGGTCAGGAGTGCAAAATATTGTCAGGTGTTAGCTCCCATTATTTGACTTTCCCAGCATTCTCCTGCACAACACTCTTTAGACCATCATACCTTGCAGTTCTACTCATTCATGTCTCATCAGGCACCTCCTCACACCCCATCTTAGAGGGTGTGAGGAGGTGTCTGATGAGACATGAATAGCACCCTCATCGTTGTACCATTTCACACTCATGCTTTGTAGTCACCCTTCACAAATCTTGTAGGAACATAGGAGCAGGAATTGGCCTTTTGACCCCTTGAGCCTACTGCATCAATCGATAAGATTATAACTGATCTGAGTGTCGCTTTAGCGATGCTTTCCAGTCTGCACCATATAACCTTTTTTCCCTTAAAAATCAAAAATCCATCAAACTCAACCTTGAATGCATTCAATGGCCCAGCCTCAACTACTTTTGGGTAGTGAATTCCAATGACCTTGTGAGAGAATAGATTCCTCCTCATCTCTGTCTTTAATAGTTCGAGATTCCCCCAATCGAACAAACATCCTCGCACCATCTACCCTGTCAAGCTCCTAGAAAGCTATTTTAACTTAGCATATGCTGATTCCACCAACAGCCCAAGACATTGGGCCCGATCGAATGGCCTCTCCGCCGTCCGATTTGGGATGCGACAAGGCCGTCAAACCTCTCATGAGGTTTGCTATGCTCAGGAGATCTAACGGGAGCTTGCGAGCCGTTCTGATCTGGATCTCACCCTCACTGGGTGGGATCCAGATTTAGATATTTGAGTGAGCTGAAATATGTCTGCGCCGGATTCTCCCAAGGTTCAGGATCAAACGCCCACACCTGGGAGATCTCGCAATGGCACAGTTTAGCACTGGTCCAGACGAACGTCGACCAGGCGTAATGGCACCTTTGGGGGTCTCCCAGGACACCAAAGGCATCCAGGTAGTCAGACTCTGGGCAGGAAGGTATCCTGGCATTCCTGCTGCCACGCAGTCATCTTGGCACTACCAACCTGGTGCCCTGGCAATACTAACGTGCAAGGTTGGCACTGCCAGAGACTGAGCACGGGGGTGCCCTGCCCTTGTGAGATGGGATGAGTGGGGCTCGAGGACCCCCTAACAGGTAAGGTGGGATCGTAGTGGGGAGACCGAAGGGGGTCGAGTGATCGGGGCAACAATTAAAAATCTGTTCCTGTACTGACGAACTGAGTTTGTCAGTGCAGAAAATGAAGGAAAGTGCAGTGTTGTAGGACTTTCCTCACCAAGACCATAAAAAAAGAGTCTCGTTTGATCGCGGGGTCATCTCGGCACTGCAGGCGCCAAGGAATACCCAGTTAAATGCACCCAAAATGGGACTCATCCCGTTAAATCACACCCATTGTGATATATGGGTAGTGTGAACCCAAATTCCTAACATTCCCCTGCTTCTTCTCTCAGTCCTTTCTGCCAGGAGCTCTCTGAGTAATATTTGTGCAGTCATTTTAGTCTACTCACCAACATTGTCACTTGCAACCTGTTTCAAATGTGCTATCCTTAATAAATCAAACGTCCCAGCATAATTAACTGCCGGAGGACTATCATCATAGCTGGTTGTGTCATCATGTTCACCACACTCCATCGGAATAATGACTCCCACCAGCTCACATGTTCAGTCAATTCCAACATTGTGCAAATGTTCTCATTTTCAGCTGTGTGAAAGTTAATGTTCACAACTATTATTTGATTCAAACACTGAAGTTGTTGAAACCTATTATTCCACTTCCCCATCCCCTTAATCCAAAAAGCAAATCATTACGATCAATATAGCATTGCTGCAAATTCATAGTCTCAGATACCATTTAAAATCCATTGGTTTGGGATCATTTTGTTTTGAAAAAATCACAAATTTTACTACACAATTAGAAGAGATTGATTAGAACAATGAAATACGACTCCCCAGTGTACATATATCTTTACGTGATCACTGCTAACACCAAACCTGTGGCAAGTGATTGTTTTTTTTGCCATGGCAGCAAGAAACAGGAGCCAGGTCTGTTTTTGGGCCAAAAATCTGCCTCGAGTAAGAAATCAATTAAAGTTTAGATTTTCATGGGTTGAGTCCTTAATTGATATGGAGACAGCCTTCCTGCCCATGTCGAGCCTGTGAGGAAAGGAGTGGATGTAGGTCAGATGAAGTATGAGACTGACTTAGACACCAGATGGTAGCCATCACTGAAGCTGCTGATTGCCCTGAATTAGAGATCTGTGGTTAGTTCCAAAGCCTTCTACTTCACCAGGGGAAAGTGCAATGTCACAGGATAATCAGAGGCCTGGCACTTGGGCCTACGTCATTGATGATGACCTGAACCTACTGCTGCAGGATACGAGAGAGAGAGAGCAGGGAGTTCCAATCCTCGAGGGTGACAGGACAAGGCTACCTTGTCATGGAACAGTGGCACTTCCCTGTTTGGCATCATTACCCTCCTCCTCCAATTCTTCCTCCAGCTCCTTCCCTGATATGCTGTCTCTTTCCAGGGCCTCACCATACCCAGTGCCATAATTCTGTGGTAGACCATGTTATGGAGAGTGTAGCAGGCCACCACAATGACTCAGAGCCTTGCAGGTAGGTTTGGAAAGTATCACCCAACCGATCCAGGCACCATAATCACATCTTCAGAAGTCTAATGTCTTGCTCAATGGTTGCCCTGATGCACAGTTGGCATTGGTTGTGCCTCTGTCTGGAGCTCCCATACAGAGGTCAATAGCCATCTCTTCAAGTGATTTCCCTTGTCCCCTTGCATCCATCCATGCACTTTGGATTGGAGTGAGGAGCTGAGGCAGCCTGGACTTGTGAAGGATGAAGTAGCGTGCACATACATGGAGGAAGCTGGATGTTGGGGAAGTGGAAGGCTTTTATCATGATGCATTTCACTGGCCAGTCACTGGGTGCCTTGCTGGGTGTAATCCCTGCACAAGGGGGATTGAGTGGGGCAAGAAAACGCAATGCCCTCTGTTCCAGCAAGGCAATGGCTATTGTTAAATGAGAGCATCAGTGACCAGGGAGATGCAATGGTGTGCAGCTATTTTTGCCATGCCCCTAAGGACCATAACTTTGCTTTATCACAAGCAACGATGTACAAGCTGCAGTGACTTTAATGGCCATTGGCAGAAAATGGCCGCCATTGCTGTGAAGTGTGAAGTCTTAATGGACATACAAAATGGGAATTGGAGTAGGCCACTCGACCCCTCGAGCCTGCTGTGCCATTCTATATAATCAGTGCTAATTTGATTGTAACCTCAACCCCACATTCCTGCCTACCCCCTATAATCTTTCACCCACTTGTTAATCAAGAATCAATCTAGCTCCGCCTTAAAAATATTCCAAGACTCTGCTTCCATTGCCTTTTCAGAAAGATAGTTTCTAAAGCCTCACAACCTCTGAGAGTAAACAATCTCCCAATTTTTGTCTTATATGCATGACCCCTTATTTTTAAACAGTGACCCCTAGTTCTAGATTATCCAACAAAAGAAAACATCCACCCTGTCATGACCCCTCAGAATCTTAAAGGTATTGATCAGGTTACCTCTTAAACTCTAATGGATACAAATCTAATCTGTCCAACCCTTCCTCATAAGACAACCCACCTATTCCTGGTATTAATCTCGTAAACCTTCGCTGAACTGCTTCCAATGCATTTATATATTTGCTTAAATAAGGAGACCAATTCTGGATCTTCAGATGTGGTCACACCAATGCCTTGTACAACTGAAGCATAACCTCTCACAATGAACAATAACATTCTACTAGCAGTCTTTGTCAATGAGGGAAGAGATATTTGTGACCATCTGCCTGGAGATTCAGAGTCTTCTGCCACTGGTTCTCGGTCATCTACAGATCGCTCCGTCTTGCTGCTCGATCCTATTTTGAGAGTCTGGCTTCTGTTGCCTTCTATTATGCTTCCCTCGCCTGTGCCCTCCAGAAGCCTGGTGTTCTGCCCTTCCTGTGAAGGGTGTTTACCCACATTGTCACTATGTCCAAAATCTGATAGTTGTTGGTGCCTTCCTCCTTTGTAAGTGACTGCCCAATTGTCCTTGGCACTCTTACTCCTACTCTTCAGACCCTGGGATGCAGGGTGTGTCAACCATGTTCAAAGCCTGGGTGCTGTTCCCACTCTCACTGCTAGCTGTGTAATGGCAAGGGCACCGATTACCAAGTGCACAGTCCCCCTTTGCCCGGCTGATCCTCTTATGGAGCAGTGGTAATGCTCGCGCTCGGGCATCAATGGCTGGTTCCTCACTCTGTACCTGCCTTCCTGCAGATGTCCTGTTTCTGAAAGTGCAGGTAACATGTCCAGCTCTTTTAAAAGGAGACATTTGCAAACTTACAATCTGCGAAAGAGCTTTTCACAAGTTTAATTACCTTGAATGGGAGTGATGCACGATCAATTGCACAAAGACTCAGATTGAGTACAACTGTGGCTTTATTGCAGTCAGATACGTGGCCTCCTACTGCAGCTGGCGAAATGGCAGATTAATGGAGGACACGCATATTTATACATCTCCTAGTGGGCGGAGCCAGCCGGCAGGGGCTACTGGCGAACCTGTAGTACAGGTCCTACCTTAAATCCCCTAATACAGGTGTACACAGTGGTTCACCACATTCACCCCCTGTTAAAAATGAGTCCAGCGGGGGTGGTGTGGAACTATATACAATGTTGCGAATTATATACAGTGTCATATAAAATGAGTGGGGAAGGAAAATATATGTCCATTTTGACGGTCCGGTGCCCGTCAGAGGTTCAGTCGATCCGGTGCTTTGACGATTCGCTGGGAGCAACATAACGGTGGCGGCGATGTCGGTGCTGGTGTCACTGATGTCGGTGCCGGTGGTGCTGGTGCTGGCCAGTAGTCGGATGACCCCGGGAGCGTGCCAAAATCTTCTTCGTCCTCTTGCGGGGCAGGGGAACGAGGGATGGACCTGGTGGGGTTAATGTTGGTAGCGCCGGGGGTGGGGAGGGTGGCGCACAGGTGGGGAAGTATGTTTTGCTGGAACCTGACGGTGCCAAGTCCCTGAGGGAGACAGTATCTTGGCTGCCGTCGGGGAACTCCACGTAGGCATACTGGGGGTTGGCGTGGAGCAAGTGTATCCTGTCCACCAAGGGGTCCGCCTTGTGAAGTCGGACGTGCCTACGGAGCAGGACCGGTCCTGGAGCTGCGAGCCAAGTCGGGAGCTATACCCCGGATGTGGACTTCCTGGGGAAGGTAAAAACACGTTCATGGGGTGTGTTATTTGTGGCGGTGCACAGTAGTGACCGGATGGAGTGTAGTGCATCAGGCAGGACCTCCTGCCAGCAAGAGGCTGGGAGGTTCCTGAACCATAGGGCCAGCTGGATGGCCCTTCAAACCGTTCCGTTCTCCCTCTCTAGCTGCCCGTTTCCCCGGGGGTTGTAGCTGGTCGGCCTGCTGGAGGCGATACCTCTGCTGAGCAGGAACTGACGCAGCTTATTGCTCATGAATGAGGATCCCCTGTCACTGTGGATGTAGGCGGGGAAACCGAACAGAGCGAAGATTGTGTTGAGGGCTTTAATGACGGTGGCAAATGTCATATCGGGGCATGGGATGGCGAAGGGGAATCTGGAGTACTCATCGACCACACTGAGAATATACGTGTTGCGGTCGGTGGGGCCCTTTGAGATCCACGCTGAGGCGTTCAAAGGGGCGGGAAGCCTTCACCAGTCGCGCCAGGAGAAGTGTGGTTTGCACTCCGCACAGACCTGGCAGTCTCTGGTGACTGTCCGTACTTCCTCGACGGAGTAGGGCAGGTTGCGAGCCTTGACGAGGTGCTACAGTCGTGTGACCCCCGGGTGACAAAGGCTGTCGAGCAGGGCCCGGAGTTGGTCTACTTGTGCGCTGGCACATGTACCTCGGGAGAGGGCATCTCAGGGCTCGTTGAGTTTGCCGGGGCGAAACAAAATCTAGTAATTATAGGTGGCGAGCTCGATTTTCCACTGCAAGATTTTATCATTTTTGATCTTGCCCCGCTGCATGTTGTTAAACATGAAGGCTATCAACCGTTGGTCAGTGAGGAGAGTGAATCTCCTGCTGGCCAGGTAATGCCTCCAAAGCCGCACAGCTTCAACGATGGCTTGGGCCTCTTTTTCGATGAATGAGTGCCGAATTTCAGAGGCATGAAGGGTGCAGGAAAAAAATGCCACAGGTGTGCCTGCCTGATTTAGACTGGCGGCAAGGGCGACATCTGAAGCGTCGCTCTCTACTTGAAAGGGCAGTGTCTTGTCTACTGCATGCACCCCGGCCTTGGCTATGTCTGCTCTGATACGGGCGAAGGCGTGTTGTGCCTCGGCCGCGAGGGGAAATTGAGTGGACTGTGTGAGTGGGCCGGCCTTGTCCGCATAGTTTGGGATCCACTGGGCGTAGTACGAGAAGAACCCCAGGCAGCGTTTGAGGGCCTTGGGGCAGTGGCGGAGGGGGAGCTCCATGAGGGGGTGCATGCGGTCGGGATCGGGCCCCAGAAGTCCATTTTGGACTACATAGCCGAGGATTGCCAAGCGGGTCGTGCTGAACACACACTTCTCTTTATTATACGTAAGGCTGAGAAGAGTGGCGGTGCGGAGGAATTTAGCGAGGTTGGCATCGTGATCCTGCTGATCATGGCCGCAGATGGTGACATTATCCAAGTACGGAAACATGGCCCGCAAACCGTACCGGTCGACCATTCAGTCCATCTCCCTTTGGAAGACCGCGACCCCGTTGGTGACACTGAAGGGAACCCTAAGAAAGTGATAGAGTCGACCGTCCACCTCGAAGGCAGTGTATGGACGGTCCGATTTACAGATGAGGAGCTGGTGGTAGGTGGATTTCAGGTCAATTGTTGAGAAGACCCGGTACTGCGCAATCTGATTGACCATATCAGATATGCGTGGGAGGGGGTACGCGTCGAGCTGCGTGTACCGATTGATAGTCTGGCTGTAGTCCACAACCATTCTGTGTTTCTCCCCCGTTTTTACTACTACCACTTGTGCTCTCCAGGGGCTATTGCTGGCCTCGATGATACCTTCCCGAAGCAGCCGCTGGACCTCGGACCTGATGAAGGCCTTGTCCTGGGCGCTGTACCATCTGCTCCTGGTGGCAACGGGTTTGCAATCCGCAGTTAGATTGGCAAAGAGGAAGGGGGGGTCAACGTTGAGGGTCGCGAGGCCGCAAACGGTGAGTGGAGGTAGGGGCCCGCCGAATTTGAGGGTGAGGCTCTGGAGATTGCACTGGAAATCCAGGCCCAGCAATAGTGCAACGCAGAGGTTGGGAGGATTTAGAGGCCGAAACCGCTGAATTCTACACCCTGGACAGTGAGAGTGACCGTACAGAATCCACGGATCGGGACAGAGTGTGATCCGGAGGCCAGGGAGATCTGTTGATTGGTGGGGTGAACCGCGAGGAAGCAGCGCCTTACCGTATCTGGGCGTATGAAGCTTTCGTGCACCCGGAGTCCAGCAGGCAGGAGGCCACGTAGCCGTTGAGTTTCACCGCTGTCGATGCGGTGGCCAGGTTATGTGGACGAGACAGGTCCTGCGTCATCGAGGCGAGCTGCGGGTGGTCGTCAGAGGTTTTGGATGGAGAGTGTCGGCGACCCAGATCGTGGGATGTAGTTGGCATTCCAGCCCCGTGAGGAGGACAAGATGGCGGCGCCCGGAGGTCCTGTGGGGAACAAAATGGCGGCGCCCATGGGACGCACATTGCGGGGGCGGGACAAGATGGCGGCGCCCATGGGACACACGTTGGTGGCGCTGGGCAAGATGGCAGCACCCATGGGCCGCATGTGGACTGAGGGGGAGGAGTTGGCGGCGCCCACTGGCCGCACATGGCCCCGGGAGGAAAAGATGGCGGCGCCCGTGTGTGTTTGGCAGGGGGGAGGGGGCGATAGCGCAACTGCGTGGGCCTGGCACACTGCTGCGAAGTGGCCCTTTTTACTACAGGACTTGCAAATGGCGGCACGGGCCGGGCAGCATTGGCTACCGCAGAAGTAGCAGTGGGGACCCCAGGGGTGCGCGGATTGGCATGCGGCGCAGGCGTATTGGCTAGGCAGGGCCCCAGCTGGGGGGGTCGTTTGCAGTGTCTAGTACGGGTAGGACGGGTGGGCCGTGTGGCGAGGGGGGTAGGCCTGGACATTACAGGATGCGACCGTCATGGAGAGCGCTAAAGTTTTTGTCTCCGCTAGGTCGAGCGTGGCCCCTTCCAGCAGTCGTTGTCGGATGGGGTCCGACGCAATCCCCGTTACGAACGCATCGCGCATGAAGAGATTAGAATCGGTGCCCGTAACAGCCTGACAGTCACAGTCCCGGGCGAATGGGTTTAGGGCCCGCCAGAAGTCTTCGATGGACTCACCAGGGAGTTGAGAGCGATTGGCGAGTACATGCCTGGCAAAGATCGTGTTCTCTTTCTGCGCATAGTTTTCTTTTAGGAGTGCCATCGCTTCCGTGTAACTCGGGGCGTCCTAGATCAACGGGACCACGGCTAAACCTGGAATACAAGACCTGAATCTTCTGAGCCTCCGTCGGCGTGGGGGTCACAGCGTTGATGTAAGCCTCGAAACAAGCTAGCCAGTGATTCAAGTCCTTTCTGGCGTCGGGCGAGTGCGGATCCAGCTGCAGGCGGTCTGGTTTGATTCTGATATCCATTTTGTTGAAAATCTGACTGCAATAAATTGATGCACGATCAATTGCACAAAGACTCAGATTGGGTACAACTGTGGCTTTATTGCAGTCAGATGCATGGCCTCCTATTGCAGCTGGCGAAATGGCAGATCAATGGAGGACACGCATATTTATACAACTCCTAGTAGGCGGAGCCATCCAACAGGGGCTACCGGCGAACCTGTAGTACAGGTCCTACCTTACATCCCCTAATACAGGTATACACAGTGGTTCACCACAGGAAGGAGTGTGGAATTCCTGTACTGCGCGCACACACCTCCCTCCCTGCTGAATCTTTGCAGTGCTGGGGATAACAGCTGGAAATTGACATGCTGCCCTTACTGGTTATTTCGGGGGCTCACTGCTTCCCTTCTCTGAAAATTCAGCCCAAGGATGTAAATTATGTACAAAGTTATAACAAAACTTCAGATCAATTTCCAATGACTTTACCAAACCCATGCTGATACTTATGGATCACAAAATTATATCCAACAATTCCCCTGTTCTGGTGCATTTTCAAAACAAAATTATTGCTCAATCAATTAAAAACAGAGTTCATGAGGTGTAGAGTTAGCGGGCGCGATTCAACGGAAGAATTTATAAGTATCATTTTGGACGTGTTTGGCCGGGTGTTTCTCAACAGCCGCTTTGGTGAGATCATGGCCCATAGTCAAAGAAAGTAAGCCTTCACATGATTCTTGCCATTACTGGCTGTCTCGCCATCTCATCCGCCTAACTTGTGCCTCAGCGTTTCGCTGCTAACAAGGGGAAGCTATTTTAAGTGCTCCCTCACCACTCACTGCCAGTCAACATACAAACATGGCAGCTTTTGGGTACCTGATCTTTGCTTTGTGGATACCGACCCAGCCAGGCTTCTCAATGCCATCAATACAAGATGGGACATCCTGTGTCCATGAGGAGGTCAGAGGCCCAGCAGCAGGGTCAGCAATGCCACCCAGGAGGCAGTGGCAGAGGCTGTAAGTGCAGGCAGCATGACCAGAGGACCGCCGTCCAATGTCGGAAGAAGACGTTAGGCAAGAGTAAGTAATTACCCCTCTCCTGGCATCAGGTCCGCCTGCCACCCCCAAAATTCCCAACCCCCCCCACAGATCACTGGCTGACACCTCGCACCCTCCCCTCACTGATCTTCGTGCATGAGAACTCCCTGGCACCCACCAGCACAACACCTTCAGGTGCAATGCCCACACATACCACCTGCTATAGACCCTCCCTGACCCATCACGCGGCGGTTCACAATGCCCTCCCCGTGTCCCCGCAGGATAAGATAACCCATAATAAACAGGAAAAGCCCAAGGCGGGGGAGCGAAGTCCCAGAGATCCGAGTCCTCACCCACTATGAGCAACGAGCCTTGGAGGTCGCGGGTTTGAATGACGAGAATGCAGTCACCAAAAGCGAGGTTGACCTGCACCACAGAGGTGAGGATCCACTGCCCCTTCACCCAGATGAACTGTCTCAAATGAGTAGTTCATGTCAGACAAAATGATCCTCCCTCTCACTGACCACATGTCCATTGTCTCCAGCTGATGAAACCGAGCAATCCAGAGCTAACCCCCGCCCCGCCACCAAAGAGTCCAGCAAGGAGGAGAGCTCCGAAGAGACCACCAGAAATGGAGGATAAGCCTGAAAATGTGTTCTAATGTCCAGAACTTTGTTGTAGAAATGATCTATCCATCAATGTGTTGCTTGTTCCACGTTTCAGTGCCATCTTCCGTCCAGGAGCCACAACTGTGCAGGCCCTCCAGCACGGCCCACATCTTCCACTAGCGCTTAAAGTGCAGTTGAGCATCCTTGATTGCCAGTGTGCTTAACTCATGGTGATATGCCAGTTACACACAGCACTCACCATACCAACAACACAAGCATCAGCAAACTGCGAAAGCATTTCTTAAGTGGCATCATCAGATGGCCCATTTGGAACAATGTCGCACACCAGGTCCTGCAGCATCTTCTTGCTTCAAACCGGATTGCCTTCTGGACTCATACGTCCCCTTGAGCCGGTCCTTTCCAGCTACAGGAAGGGAAGGAAACAGCAACAGCAGCCTCCAGGTATTTGCAGCCACCAGCAGCAGCAAGCAGCAAACAGAACCTGCAACTGTTAAGTGCTCTCGTAGTTAACGAGGCTAATTCTTTATTTGCAATAGCCTTCAGCTGTGAAGCTAGAGGCTGCTCACAGTCCGTGAAGTGAAATTGACATTCAGCATTGAAGCCACAGCAAGGCTCTGTCCTGGAAGGCTGAAATTTTGCAGCTGGAAATCTTCACACTATTTAAAGATGGCTTGAAGGCCTCACAGACGCAAAGCCCCTCATCCCCCCCCCCCCCCCCCCCCCCCCCCCGGGCTACTCACCTCCGCACTTCCCCTCAGCAGCCATGGCGGCAGCTTCACATTTTTAAAAAGGAGTACGACACTGCTGTTAGAATCATTCATGGCCCAAAGGAAAATGTTTGTGGTGGTTGGAGGTCAATCATCTTAACTTCAGGACAGCACTGTAGGAGTTCCTCAGGGTAGTGGCCTAGACCCAACAACCTTCAGCTGCTTTATCAATGACCTCCCTTCCATCATAAGGTCAGAAGTGGGGATGTTCGCAGATTCACCACTCATAACTCCTCAGGCAATGAAGCAGTCCATGTCCAAATGCAGTAAGACCTGGACAATATCCAGACTTCAGTCGACAAGTGGAAAGTTACATTTGCGACACACAAGTGCCAGGCAATGACCACCTCCAACAAGAGAGGATCTAACAATTGCCCTTTGAAATTCAATGGCATTACCATCGCTGAATCCCCCACAATCAACATCCTGGGGGTTACCATTGATCAGAAACTGAACTGGACTAGCCATAGGGCAGCACGGTAGCATGGTGGTTAGCATAAATGCTTCACAGCTCCAGGGTCCCAGGTTCGATTCCCGGCTGGGTCACTGTCTGTGCGGAGTCTGCACGTCCTCCCCGTGTGTGCGTGGGTTTCCTCCGGGTGCTCCGGTTTCCTCCCACAGTCCAAAGATGTGCGGGTTAGGTGGATTGGCCATGCTAAATTGCCCTTAGTGTCCTAATAAAGTAAGGTTAAAGGGGGGTTATTGGGTTACGGGTATAGGGTGGTTACGTGGGTTTGAGTAGGGTGATCATGGCTCCGCACAACATCGAGGGCTGAAGGGCCTGTTCTGTGCTGTACTGTTCTATCTATCTATATTAATACTGTGGGCAACTACCACGGCAGGTCAAAGGCTTGGAATCTGACCGCGAGTAACTCACCTCCTGAGCCCCCCAAAGCCTATCCACCTTCTAAAAGGCACAAGTCAGGAGTATAATGGAATACTCTTCACTTGCCTGGATGAGTGCTGCTCCAACAACACTCAAGACGCTTGACACCATCCAGGACAAAGCAAGCCGCTTGATTTCTCCCCCTTCCACAAACATTCAAACTCTTCACCACCAACGAACAGTGGAGCCGTGAGTACCATCTACAAGATGCACTGCAGTAACTCACCAAGGTTCCTTAGACAGCACCTTCCAAACCCCTGACCACGACCATCTAGAAGGACAAGAGCAGCAGATACCTGGGAACCCCACCACCTGGAGGTTCCTCTCCAAGTCACTCACCACCCTGACTTGGAAATATATTGCCGTTTCTTCACTGTTGCTGGGCCAAAAATCTGGAACTTCCTCCCTAACAGCACATTGGGTGAACCTACATCACATGGACTGCAGCAGTTCAAGAAGACAGTTCACCACCTCCTTCTGAACGGCAACACGGGATGTGTCATAAATGCTGGCCTAACCAACGATGCCCACATCCCATGAATTAATTTTAAAAACCTACATGATGCCTGCTGGCGAGTCGGGTAATACCTGGGAGGCCGCTGCATTCGACTTCAGTCTTGCTTGCTTATGAGATTGAAATGAATGCAAATGAGGGTTGTTATTCGCGAGATCTGGAACTTGCCATCAGAGCGGGCCAGGTGAATTGCAACTGGTTCGCCCCTGGTGCAAATCTCAATTTTGGCCTTTCCAGCTATTTAGCAGGGACCCATATCCTCGCCGCCGGGTTCAACACGGTGGTTAAATCATCCCCAACATCTCTGCATTTTAAAAGAAATCAAGCACAGACACCATTAATCAATGTTAGCTTGTGTCAGCTTCTTGCAGCTTTTTAGTAAACTTAAAGCTTTAAATACTCTGAAACAATTCTGTATTGCATCTAACTATAAGTGTCATCATATCGTTAAAATATTTACAGCATCAGGAATATTTCCTCCTTTTCTTTGTCCCCTGGTCATACGTTTCAGGACCACCAAGAAAGTAGAGTGTAATGTAATAGATGTAATATACTTGCATTTTCAAAATGTCTTCATTAAGAAACCACACTGTAAACCTGTGGTGAATTCATACTGTATTGTAATTCACACTGTATTGAATTGCATTGTATTATGTCCTCGTGGGCTCTGTATGTGAGCCGTTGTGCGGCTCTGCCCATAGGGGGAGATGAGGAGCAGCTTGTGCAGGGCTCCACCCTTGGCTCCGCCCATGGCTCCACCCACTACCAGCAGTATAAAGTGCTGCAGCCGTAAGCCTGCTCTCAGTTCTTCTGGTCGTAGGCAGGCTCAGTTGTAAGACTATTAAAACCACAGTTTACTTCCAATCGTGTCTCTAGTGAATTGATGGTCACATCAAAATCTATGATGAATACCAGAACATGTAACAGCCTCCCCGAACAGGCGCCGGAATGTGGCGACTAGGGGCTTTTCACAGTAACTTCATTGAAGCCTACTCGTGACAATAAGCGATTTTCTTTTTTTTTTCATGTGATGTCATGGAACAAGGGGCAGCACGGTGGCACAGTGGCTAACACTTCTGCCTCACGCACTGCAGCCTCACAGCGTCGAGGTCCCAGGTTCGATCCCGGCTCTTGGTCACTACCATGTGGAGTTTTCACATTGTCCCCGTGTGTGTGTGGGTTTCACCCCCACAACCCAAATGTGCAGGCTAGGTGGATTGGCTACGCTAAATTGTGCCTCAATTGAAAAAAATGAATTGGGTACTCTAAATTTTATTTTTTTAAACTGCTGCCTCACAGCGCCAGGCACCAGGGTTCAATTCCCAACTTGGGTGACTGTCTGTATGGAGTTTGTACATTCTCCCCTTGTCTGCATGGGTTTCCTCTGGGTGTTCCGTTTTCCTCCCACCGTCCAAAGGTGTGCAGGTTTGATGGATTCGCCATGTTAAATTGCCCCTTACTGTCCAGAAAAGGTTAGGTGGGGTTACTAGGTTATGAGGATAGGCTGGGAGCATGGGCTTAGGTAGGGTGCTCTTCCAAAGGGTCGGTGCAGACTCAATGGGCCATACGGCTTCATTTTGCACTATCGGGATTCTATGACTCTCAGTAGTAGATTGGACTGTGAGCTGGTAGGGAGTAGGGTTCAATGGTAGCCACTGAGACTAACAAATGGTGGGGAGGATTGATGATGAGACCAGTGCTGTTTACAATTTATATAACGATTTGAACCTAGGAATTAGAAGAACAACTTCAAAATTTGCAGGTGACAGCAAATGTGTGGTGTTATAGTTAATATTGACAGAATCTGTAAAAATATAAAAAGTCATTAACAAAATTGAAGAATGGGCAGCTAGTTATCAAATTTATTTCAATGTAGATAAGAGTGAGATGTTACATTCCAGTTGGAAGAATAAGGAGACGAAATACAGGTTGAATATTAAGAGCTTAAATAGAGTAGATGAGCAAAGAGATTTAGAGATTCAGATACACAAATCACAAAAAGTAGTGGCACAATAAGATCACAAAGCACTGGGATTAATTTTAGAAGAATAAAATTAACCTGGTTTAGCACAGAGCTATATCATTGGCTTTGAAAGCAGACCAAGGCAGGCCAGCAGCACGGTTCAATTCATGTACCAGCCTCCCCAAACAGGTGCCGGAATGTGGCGACTAGGGGCTTTTCACAGTAACTTCATTTGAAGCCTACTTGTGACAATAAGCGATTTTCATTTCATTCATTTTTCATCCCACCTCCACAATTTGCAATCATCAGTAAATTTCAAAATCATACCTTTGATTCCGAAGCTCAAGGATTGGTTGAGATTAATAGATTGAGGTATACAACAGGAAGCTAAATAAGCAGATGAGAAGCTCAGGATTAGAAGGGTATGGTGTTAGAGTTAGATGAAGTGAGATGGGATTAGACTCATATGGAGGCAGTTGGGCCGAATGGTCTGTTTCAGTGCTGTGGATTCAATGTAATTTTACCCAAAAACCAAAGTAGTAATAATCAGCAGAAAAGCACTAAACATAGCCAGATATAAACGTCAACATTTGAAATAAATTTATCAAATAATGCAATGGACTTTTGGCCCTTGTTTGAATGCCAAAGCATCATAACAGCTTTTGACATGTGAAAAGTAAAAGCAACAGCAATAGCAAAAGAAAGACTTTTCTGGAGTTTAGATTTTTAAATTTGCAAAATCAATACGGAATACTTCCTTTCTAATGAAACTGAAGCCTGCGGGCCACTCATCGACTAAACAGGATCCTGTTTAACTAATGAGAAGTGGAGGAAGGCAGATAGATGAAAGCAAATGATCATTAAAGTGACATCAGATGCTTTTGTGCAGCAATCAAAGTCTCTTTCAAAGATGGATTATGATGCAGTGCACCATGAGACTGGAGGGTTACTGTGGAGATGAAGCAATGTCAGTGGGTAAGAATGTGCAATTACAGAAATGTGGTTAATGTGCTATTAGACACAATCTATTACCAATCACAGTCAAACAAAGTTAATCTGCTCATGTGTCGATGAGTGACAGGTTCACTGCTCTCTGACAAACTTGGGAGGGTATCTTTGGGGTCTGTAGCTAACATTGTACTGAGTTTCCAGCTTGTCCAAATCCACCTGGACTACAGTACGCAGTGATGATCAAAGGTGTAACGTGACAATTGTCAGACTGAGAGAGGATAAGGAGCACTTTGTTCTTATTTTGTCTTTCATCAATACAAGCAAAATTCCAATGCAGGTTAAACTTATAGCAAATAAAGTAAGTAAAGTCACCATAGGGACAGCATGGTGGCACACTGGGCAGCACAGCTGCCTCACAGCACCAGGGACCCGGATTCAATTCCAGCCTTGGGTGATCTGTCTGTGTAGAGTTTGCACGTACTCCCCATGTCTGCATGATTTTCCTCCGAGTGCTCTGGTTTCCTCTCACCGTCCAAAGATGTACAGGTTAGGTGGATTGGCCATAAGGGGCTAAATTACCCATAGTGTCCAAGGATGTGTAGGTTAAGAAGGGTTTTGGGGGTAGCAGGGTTAGTAGGCATAGATAGGATGCTCCGAAAAAATTTCCAAGTGTTGTAGCGAGCAAGAATTGCCGCAAGTTTCCTGACGCTCGGCCCAGCGAAGCCGGCATTGCAATTCATAAGACCATAAGACCATAAGACATAGGAGTGGAAGTAAGGCCATTCGGCCCATCGAGTCCACTCCACCATTCAATCATGGTTGATTTCAACTCCATTTACCCGCTCTCTCCCCATAGCCCTTAATTCTATTCTCTAAAGGGGCTTTTCACAGTAACTTCATTGAAGCCTACTCGTGACAATAAGCAATTTAAAAAAAAAAAAATTCCTCGAGAAATCAAGAATTTATCAATTTCTGTCTTAAAGACACTCAATGTCCCGGCCTCCACCGCCCTCTGTGGCAATGAATTCCACAGACCTACCACTCTCTGGCTGAAGAAATTTCTCCTCAATCTCTGTTCTAAAGTGACTCCCTTTTATTCTAAGGCTGTGCCCCCGCGTCCTAGTCTCCCCTGCTAATGGAAACAACTTCCCTACGTCCATCCTATCCAAGCCATTCATTATCTTGTACGTTTCTATTAGATCTCCCCTCAACCTCCTAAACTCCAATGAATATAATCCCACGATCCTCAGACGTTCATCGTATGTTAGGCCTACCATTCCTGGGATCATCCGTGTGAATCTCCGCTGGACCCGCTCCAGTGCCAGTATGTCCTTCCTGAGGTATGGCGCCCAAAATTGCTCACAGTATTCTAAATGGGGCCTAACTAGTGCTTTATAAAGCCTCAGAAGTACATCCCTGCTTTTATATTCCAAGCCTCTTGAGATAAATGACAACATTACATTTGCTTTCTTAATTACGGACTCAACCTGCAAGTTTACCTTTAGAGAATCCTGGACTAGGACTCCCAAGTCCCTTTGCACTTTAGCATTATGAATTTTGTCACCGTTTAGAAAATAGTCCATGCTTCTATTCTTTTTTCCAAAGTGCAAGACCTCGCACTTGCCCACGTTGAATTTCATCAGCCACTTCTTGGACCATTCTCCTAAACTGTCTAAATCTTTCTGCAGCCTCCCCACCTCCTCAATACTACCTGCCCCTCCACCTATCTTTGTATCATCGGCAAACTTGGCCAGAATGCCCCCAGTCCCGTCGTCTAGATCGTTAATATATAAAGAGAACAGCTGTGGCCCCAACACTGAACCCTGCGGGACACCACTTGTCACCGGTTGCCATTCCAAAAAAGAACCTTTTATCCCAACTCTCTGCCTTCTGTCTGACAGCCAATCGTCAATCCATGTTAGTACCTTGCCTCGAATACCATGGGCCCTTATTTTACTCAGCAGTCTCCCGTGAGGCACCTTGTCAAAGGCCTTTTGGAAGTCAAGGTAGATAACATCCATTGGCTCTCCTTGGTCTAACCTATTTGTTATCTCTTCAAAGAACTCTAACAGGTTTGTCAGGCACGACCTCCCCTTACTAAATCCATGCTGACTTGTCCTAATCCGACCCTGCACTTCCAAGAATTTAGAAATCTCATCCTTAACGATGGATTCTAGAATTTTGCCAACAACCGAGGTTAGGCTAATTGGCCTATAATTTTCCATCTTTTTTCTTGTTCCCTTCTTGAACAGGGGGGTTACAACAGCGATTTTCCAATCCTCTGGGACTTTCCCTGATTCCAGTGACTTTTGAAAGATCATAACTAACGCCTCCACTATTTCTTCAGCTATCTCCTTTAGAACTCTAGGATGTAGCCCATCTGGGCCCGGAGAGTTATCAATTTTCAGACCTTTTAGTTTCTCTAGCACCTTCTCCTTTGTGATGGCAACCATATTCAACTCTGCCCCCTGACTTTCCTGAATTGTTGGGATATTACTCATGTCTTCTACTGTGAAGACTGACGCAAAGTACTTATTAAGTTCCTCAGCTATTTCCTTGTCTCCCATCACTAGATTACCAGCGTCATTTTGGAGCGGCCCAATGTCTACTTTTGCCTCCCGTTTGTTTTTAATGTATTTAAAGAAACTTTTACTATCATTCCTAATGTTACTGGCTAGCCTACCTTCATATTTGATCCTCTCCTTCCTTATTTCTCTCTTTGTTATCCTCTGTTTGTTTTTGTAGCCTTCTCAACATTAATCGGTCCACTTAACGAGGCCTCACGGACATCTCGCCGTAAATAATGCCTCGCCACCCAATTCTCCAGGAGAGTGCTCGCCATCCCCCCTGGCCAATAAGGCCGAGCAGCAGTTAAGCTGCACTTGCTCAGCAAATCCCAATCAGCTCACAATAATGGTGCCAGGGAGACCAGCCCCAAGTTTCGGGTCGCTGACCTGGGGAGGCTCCTAGACATGGTGAAGGCCAGGAGGAATGTCCTGTTCCCCTTGAGCTCCCGCAGGGTGAGCCACAAGGCAGTCATTGTTGCCTGGGATGCAATGGCGACAGCCGTTATTTCCAACAGTATGACCAAGAGGACTGGCCAGCAGTGCAGGAGGAAGGTCAATGACCTACACCGGCAGCACAAACGAGTAGACACCAACGCCGCTTCCCCGCCCACTTCCCCCCCTTCCCGCCAAGGGAGAATCCAGCCCCCAACTCTTCAAGTGACCCCCAGTCCTCCCTCCCCTTCCCCTCCAACTCTGACTTCAGACCCCCTCTCCCGCCACTGAACCACGCGTGTGGCTAACGATGCTCTCTCTGTGTCTCCTCAGGAAAAGCTCTCCAACAATCGGCTTGAGAGGGCCAAGATTGGAGGTGGGGTTCGTGACTTGAGAATCCTTACCTCCTTCGAGGAGCAGGCCTTGGAGGAGACTGGGGTGGCCCAGAACAGATCGGTCACCCATGCGGAGGCTGGCAGAGGTGAGGAACCACCGGGCGACCTGTCAAACGTGAGTAGTGGCTGCCTTACTGACTGATCCATCCCACCCATTGACCACATGGCCATTCTCCTGCAGGTCCTCCAGCCGACGGCGCTGGCCCATCCTTGGTAGCCCCCTCTTCCAACTCTGAGGAGAACACTTCAGAGGAGAGCTCCAATGATGCCACCGTGGTCATGGCACAGCTGTCATCCCCAACCTCCACCAGCTCAGATACATACATCTCGATTGGACATGTTAGTGATCAGGCTTCTGGGGCACAATCTGGTGAGCACCACACTGCTGCTGATGCACATCAGGTGAAGGCAAGAACCCCCAGGTGAGATAGCAGTCAGAGGTCTGCTGGTCCCTGGACCCAGCTGGGTCCCAGCCTGAGCCTCTGATTCAGGGTTACCCAGAGCTGATGGAGATGATAGGGAGCGGCCAGAATGTTCAGAGGAAGATGTCAGTGTCACTCCAGCAAATCCATCACTGCTTGAAGGAGTACCAGAAGCTACAGGCACAGGAGATGGCGCCGGCAATGAGTGGCACCGAAGCGAATACTGTTAGGATGGCGACCGCAGTGGAGAGCCTGGTGCATGACGTTGGCAGCATGAATGAAGGTGTCCAAGGCATCACGCTGTCGATGGAGGCAATGGCTGAGGGCCTCGGCAGAATTACCACCTCGTTGGGGGAAGTCACCCAGTACGAGGCTAACCTTGATGAGATTCTGCGGGACATGTCCCATTCTCAGATGGGCATGGCTCAGGCACTCCAGAACTTGTCCTAGTCAATGAGCAGCATCGCTGAGGGCATGGGCACGATGGTGCAGACCATGGGGAACTGCCAGGGTTGGCACAGTCAGATGGTGCAGGGGCAGCCGGGACTCGAACCAGCTGCGCCTCCATCCCATGTGGGTTCACCAGGGCACCACGGGAGGAGGGGACGATTCGTGCCAACCCGGACTGTCCCATGGAGTGACGACTGTGGCCACCAGCTTCCCCGTGTTCAACCCATATGATGAGGCAGCACATGTGGCAGGGGCATCAAGGGCATTTCTTCCGCAATATGGACTGACCCCAGGACCCTTTGCCCATCTCACCAGACAGCACCCAACCCCCACGGTGTTCACCCAGCCTCCGGCCGTGGACATGTTCCCTGAGCTGTGTCCCATTCCCTGGGTGTTTGGATGTTGGCTGCTGCGTGTGTGGTGTTGCCGCCCGCAGTGTTCAGGCACAGTGTCCAGGCATCAAGAAGCGATTGAATGCTAGGCAATGACTACCACATGCTACATGGCCCATCCACCCATGGAATCCACCTCGTATGTGTCAAGTGCTCGCTTACCCACGATTGCCAATTCACTATTAGTGATAACCTTCAGCCGCGCAGCCAGAGTCCTCAGCAATCGATGGGGTTATGGGTGATCCAAGGCCTGCCTTTGGATTTGGGTTGGGATCCATGGGTTCCCATGGTGGTGCCGCGAGCGATTGCCCCCCCCGGGTTGCCACCCCCAGCGCCTCCCTCCACCCTCTTTTGGCAGCTCAGCCTAGCCCAGGGTCCCCCACGCCCCGCTGAGCACTGGGGCGGCAAGCCCAGCATATCTGGGCTCTTTGCCTGTGAGCAAAGATTGTCACTCACCTCCTCGGCTCCCCACAGAAGCCCTTCTGCCAGGTTCATGCTTTTCAAAAGGAGTACTAATCGGCACCAGCGTGACCACCTGCCGGGGAGGCCGCTGAATGAGCGGAGGCCATTGGATACGGGGTCGCTCTCATTGATTGTATGGAAATGGGGCTTAAGTGGTGAAATTGGTTTCATACTACGCTACGGAGAGATCCCGATTTCGCCTCCCGGTTGCATCCAGATATTTGGCTCCCAGTGCGGATCTCATTTATGCCTCCATCGCTATTCACCAGCCTCGTTACTCTTCAGTGAGAGCGTAAGGGGGCTGGAGAATCACGCCCACTATTTACAAAAAGGATTAAAAAATCAGGGTGTAGCACAGTGGTGCAGTGGCTAGCACTGTTGCCTCACGATGCCGAGGTCCCAGGTTCAATCACGGCCCTGGGTCACTGTCCGTGTAGAATTTGCACATTCTTCCCGTGTTTGCGTGGGTTTTACCCCACAACCCAAAAGGGTAGGCGATGGCCACGCTAAATTGCCCCTTAATTGGAAAAATGAATTGGGTACTCTAAATTAGTTTTTTCTTTAAAACTCAGGGTGTATCACTGCGGTCTTTGTACTTGACAGGGTTAGCATTTGTCACAGCATCTTACTGGGGGAATTTATCAGGAGAGAAAGTTAGAACTGGGGCACTTGCTAGGAGAGTACTTGCCATGCGTAGGGCATTTGCGAGGAAGTTAATATTTGCATAAAACATAGGTAATCGATGGGTATTTGTTATGGGCGGAGGACGGGATCTACTGGTTGCGTTGTGCCCAAAAAGCAGCGCGCGTGGCGTAACCTGACCGGTAGTTGCCAGGAGATCCCACTTCTAACACAACCTCGCGATGTGAATCCTGCCCATTGTGGTCGGGATCACTTTCTGCCAAACTGCGTATTAGAATTAGTCAGTTAATCTCACTCTAATATGCGTTCCCGTGATTTACCGAAGGCGTGGGATCTAACTCCCTTGTCTGGGAGACCTCAGGCGATTGCCGTTCAATGCTTGTCTCCACAAACAGGAACCAGATGGAACGGCACTCGTAGGGGTCTTCCAGGGGATTGGAGGCCCCCCAGGTGCAT
Organism: Scyliorhinus canicula; assembly: GCF_902713615.1. Taxonomy (NCBI): domain Eukaryota; kingdom Metazoa; phylum Chordata; class Chondrichthyes; order Carcharhiniformes; family Scyliorhinidae; genus Scyliorhinus; species Scyliorhinus canicula. Next base: position 68,746,605 of record NC_052159.1, on the reverse strand, counting down.
GCCTCTGGGCAGGGTGGTACGCTGGCACTGCTGGTGCCACCTGGGCACTGCCAGCTAGCAGGGGCACTGCCAGGGTGCAAAGCTGGCATATTTTACAGGTCGGTGATCGGGCTAGGGAGTGCCCTGAGAGGTGGTGGAGGAGGGGCACGGGGACCCCCTTATACTGAGTTGGGGCTTGGGGGTGGGTCAGGTTGCGTCGAGGGCTCAAGAGATCTGGACGCCCCCGATCGTTCGCTGCACTTAAGAGATCTGACAGGAGGGTCACAGATGGATTCAACTCTGCCGTGGCTGGGGGTCAGCAGACTTTACCTTCCCTTCATGTCGGGGCACTCCTTGCTTTAAGGGGGCCTGAAGGCTGACATTCAGGCATCGCTTCCTGTTTCCTCCTTGCTGGGCTTATGCCCAAATCGCCACAGAGGGCATGCCTATCCTTAGTAGGAGCTGGAAAGTGGGTGGGAAAAGGTGAATACAGAGGGTCAACACTGGGGTGACTACGACGTTCTTGGGTGGGGTTAACTGAAAGGCCAGGCTCTAATTGCAGAGTGGGGGGCATCAGGAAAGGGTGCATCACTGTTTCTAGGAGGAGGTAGGGACATTGGACAGCCTAAATTGCAGACACAGATTTACCTAACTCTAATCCCAATTGGGATACCTTATCACATAATGGTAATGCCACTGGACTAATAATTCAGAAGCCTAGACTAAAGCTCTAGTGATGTGAGTTCAGATGTCAACTTAGCAGCTGGTAAATTCAAATTTAATTCAATAAATCTGGGATAAAAAACTAGTCAGTCATGGAGGCAATGAAACTAATGGTGTGATGTAAATTTAAGGAAAGAAATCTGCCATCATTACCTTGTCTGAACTATATGTGATTCCAAATTCACAGAAATGTGGTTGGCTCTTAACTGTAAACCAGTAAGTTGTACGAAGCTTGTAGCGAAATGTAGAACAAGAATAAAACTGAAAGGCCATTCACATCAATCCAGGCAGCGGTTACATTGAAGACAAACTTTGCTCAGACGGTCCTGCAATGTCCTCCTCACTAACATCTGGGAACTTCCGGCACAACCAGGATATATGTCTCACAGATTAGTTAAGCAGCAGCCTGATGTAATCTTAAGTAGAAAATAAGCATATTATCTAAATGGTGAGAGGTTGCAGAGCTTAGAGATGCAGAGGAATCTGGCTGTTTGGATGCATGAATCATAAAAGGTTAGCATACAGGTACAGCAAGTAATTAGGAAAACTCATAGAATGTTATTGTTTATTGTGAGGGGAATTGAATATAAATGTAGGAAGGTGATGCTTCAGTTGTATAGCCATGATGTGGAGATGCCGGCGTTGGACTGGGGTGAGCACAGTAAGAAGTCTTACAACACCAGGTTAAAGTCCAACAGGTTTGTTTCAAACACGAGCTTTCGGAGCACGGCTCCTTCTTCAGGTGAATGGAAAGGCTTGTTCCAGAAATGTTTATATAGACACAGTCAGAGATGCCCCGGAATGCGAGCACCTGCAGGCAATCAAATCATCAAAGATGCAGAGAGAGAGGTAACTCCAGGTTAAAGAGGTGTGAATTGTCCCAAGCCAGTTCAGTCGGTAGGCCTCTGCAAGTCCAGGCTTGTTGGTGGGGGCCGAATGTAATGCGACATGAACCAGATCCCGGTTGAGTCCGCATTCATGCGTGCGGAACTTAGCTATAAGTTTTTGCTCAGCAATTTTGCGTTGTCGCGTCTCCTGAAGGCCTCCTTGTAGAATGCTGACCCGGAGATCAGAGGCTGAATGTCCTTGACTGCTGAAGTGTTCCCCAACTGGAAGGGAACAGTCCTGCCTGTTGATAGTCGCACGATGCCCGAACCTTGGTGATTTACGACAACGAATAAACGGGCATCGTGCGACTATCAACAGGCAGGACTGTTCCCTTCCAGTTGGGGAACACTTCAGCAGTCAAGGACATTCAGCCTCTGATCTCCGGGTCAGCATTCTACAAAGAGGCCTTCAGGAGACGCGACAACGCAAAATTGCTGAGCAAAAACTTATAGCTAAGTTCCGCACGCATGAATGCGGACTCAACCGGGATCTGGGTTTCATGTCGCATTACATTCGGCCCCCACCAACAAGCCTGGACTTGCAGAGGCCTACCGACTGAACTGGCTTGGGACAATTCACACCTCTTTAACCTGGAGTTACCTCTCTCTCTGCATCTTTGATGATTTGATTGCCCGCAGGTGCTCGCATTCCGGGGCATCTCTGACTGTGTCTATATAAACATTTCTGGAACAAGCCTTTCCATTCACCTGAAGAAGGAGCCGTGCTCCGAAAGCTCGTGTTTGAAACAAACCTGTTGGACTTTAACCTGGTGTTGTAAGACTTCTTACTGTGCTCAGTTGTATAGGGCACTGGTTAGACCACATCTGGAGTATTGTGTGCAGTATTGGTCTCCTTATTTAAGGCTGTAAATGCATTGGAAACAGAAGAGGTTTTTGTTTTAAATTCATTTACGGATGTGGATGTTGCAGGTAAGGTGAGCATTTATTGTCCAACCCTAGTTGCCCTTCAGAAGGTGGTGGTGAGTTCCTTTCTTGAACTGCTGCAATCCTTCAGGTGTAGACACACCCACTGTGCTGTTAGGGAAGGAGTTCCAGTATGTTGCCCCAGTGACAGTGAAGGAGTGGCAAGTTAGGGTGGTGAGTGACTTGGAGGGGAACCTCCATGTGCTGGGGTTCCCAGGTACCTGCTGGTCTTGTCCTTCTCGATGGTAGTGGTTATGGGTTTGGAAGGTGCTGTCTAAGGAACCTTGGTGATTTACTGCAGTGTATTTTGTTAATACCTGGAATGGGTATGTTGCTTATGATGATAGGTTGGGCAGGCTAGGTTTGCAGCTGCTGGAGTTCAGAAGAGCAACAGGTTTTGAGGTGTCTTGACAGGGGTTGATTGATTGATTGAATTGATTGATTTGATTTATTGTCACGTGTACTGAGGTACAGTGAAAATTATTGTTCTGTGTACAGTCCAGACATATCGTTCCATAGATGAAAAAACATAGGACATACATAGGTGTGTACGATCTTCTGCTTCCTGAAGTCAATGACCAGCTCCTTAGTTTTGCTGATGTTGAAGGAGAGATTTTTGTTCTTACACCTCACCAATAGATTCTCTATCTCCCTCCTGTATTCTGACTCATCGTTGTTCTGGATCCAACCCACTACCGTTGTGTCATCTGTAAACTTGTAGGTGAAATTGAAGCCAAATTTTGCCACACAATTTTGTGTTTATAGGGCATATAGTAGGGTGTTCAGTACACAGCATTCGGGACCCCGGTATTGAGGACCATCGTGGAGGGGTGTTGCTGTTTATCGTTACTGATTATGGTCTATGGGTCAGGAAGTCAAGGATCCAGTTGCAGATGGAGGAGCCAATATCAGCCATGATTGAATGGCGGAGCAGACTCGATGGACCGAGTGGCCTAATTCTGCTCCTATGTCTTATGGTCTTATGCTAGATTTTGGAGTTTTGATGTGAGCTTTGCTGGGATTATGTTGTTGAAGGCGGAGCTGTAGTCAATGAATAGGAGTCTGACGTAGGAGTCCTTGCTGTTGAGATGTTCCAGGGATGAGTGTTGGACCAGGGAGATAGCGTCTGCTCTGTACCAGTTGCGGCGGTATGCAAATTACTGTGGATCTAGACATTCTGGGAGCTTAGAGTTGATGTGTCTCATGACCAACCTCTCGAAGCACTTCGTAATGATAGATGTCAAGGTCACCAGATGGTAGTCATTGAGGCACGTTGCCTGGTTCTTATTTGGCACCGGTATGATGGTGGTCTTTTTGTAGCAAGTGGGAACATTGGAACGAACTAGGGAGAGGTTGAAGATGTCTGCGAACACACCTGGCAGTTGGTCCACGCAGGATCTAAGGGCACGACCAGGGACTGCTTTCTGAGGGTTCACTTTCAAGAAGGCCGATCTGACTTCGGAAGCTGTGACAGTTGGTACGGGTCTGACTGAGGCTGCTGGGCAGTTGAGAAAGGGTTGATGCTTTCCTGCGTGATCCGAGCAGAGAATGCATTAAGTTCACCGGGGAAGGGTGTGCTACTGCCGGAGATTCTACTCGGCTTTGCTTTGTAGCCCATGATGTTGTTTAAGCCTTGCTACAACCGACGAGAGTCCATGTCGTTAGTCTATGACTGTAGCTTCGTCTGGTACGGTGGATATGGAAAGGATGTCTCCTCTTGTGGGAGAATCTGGAACTAGGGGCAACTGTTAGAAAATAAGGGGTCGTCCATTTAAAACAGATGAGGAGAAATGTGTTCTCTCAGAGGGTCTTAAGTCTTTGGAATTCTCTTCCTCGAAAAGCAGTGGAAACAGAGGGAGGAATTCTCTGACCCCCCGCCGGGTTGGAGAATCGGCAGGGGGTGGCGTGAATCCCCCCCCCCCCCCCCCCCCCCCCCCGGCCGCTGGCTGCCGAATTCAGCGGTGCCGGAGATTCGGCGGGGGTGGGAAACGCGCCATGCCGTTCGGCGGCCTCCCCCCGGCGATTCTCCAGCCCGCGATGGGTCCCGCCGCGTAAATCAAGGTAGGTCCCTACCGGCGGGACCCAGCTCCGTGGCCAGCCTCCGGGGTCCTCGGGAGGGGCACTGGGGCAATCTGGCCCCGGGGAGCCCCCACGGTGACCTGGCCCGTGGTCGGGGCCCGCCGATCCGCGGGCGAGCCTGTGCCGTGGGGGCAGCATATTCCTACGCGCCGGCCGTGTAAGCCTCTGCAATGGCCGGCGCGAAGGTGAACTCCCCTGCGCATGCGCGGGGATGACGTCTGCAGACGCTGATGCTCCTGTGCATGTGGACCCGCGCCGGCTGACGGAGTACCTTCGGCCCCGTCTGGCGCGGCGCCAAAAGCCTTCCACGCCGACCGGTGGGGCGCAAACCACTCCGGCGCGTCCTCGCCCATGAAGGTGCGGAGGATTTCGCACCTTTGGGGCGTCCCGACGCCTGAGTGGTTCCCACCACTCCAATGTGCTGTTTGTGCCCGCCCTACCAATTCCCGGAGAATCCCACCCTGAGTCTTTGAATATTATTTTTTTTAAATAATTGTTATTAAGATTTTCACAAAATATAAACAAAACAATATTAACAAAACAACCATGGTAAAAACCCAAGAACAACACCCACCCAACTACAAAAGCAACTGTAAACAAAGAAAAAAAAAAGCAAACAACAAAAGGGAAAGAGATAACACCAGCCACATCCCACAAACCCATGTACACAGTTCTCCCTCCCACCGAACCAAACCCCCCCCCCGGGTTGCTGCTGCTGCCGGCCTATTTTCCTACCGTTCTGCCAGGAAGTCAAGGAAAGGCTGCCACCGCCTAAAGAACCCCTGTACTGATCCCCTCAGGGCAAATTTCACCTTCTCCAATTCGATGAACCCCGCCATATCATTGATCCAGGCCTCCACGCTTGGGGGCCTCGCATCCTTCCACTGAAGAAGAATCCTCCGCCGGGCAGTCTTTGAATATTTTTAAGGCACAAGCAGATAGATTGTTGATGAACAAGGAGGTGAAAGATTGACGGGGATAGGTGGGAATGTGGGATTCAGGTTAAAATCGGATCAGCTATGGTTTTATTGAATGGCAGAGCAGGCTTGAGGGGCTGAGTGACCTCCTCCTGCTCCTAATTTGGATGTTGATATGTTTGTATCATATTCGCAGAATCATACATGTCAGCTATGTGTCATACTCCTCCATCACCATCCTTGGATATGTCCGGTTCCACTCATATGACAGACCCAGCAGAGGTGTCTGCACAGTTTTATAAGATTGGGAGGGAATCCTTAATATTGACTTCAGACCGCATAACGTTTTGTGACATCAGGTCAAACATAAATAAGGAAATTTCCGTGGGTCTCACCCTCCGCAATCCAAAGATGTACAGAGTAGGTGAATTGGCCACACTAAATTGCCCATTAATTGGAAAAAAATATTTGGGCACTCTGAATTTTAAAAAAAACATAAATGAGGACATTTCCTGCTGATTACCACCTACTGCCCTGCCTCAGCTGATCAATCAGTGCTCCTCTGTATTGAATACTGTTTGGGGAAAGCACACTCAAGGGTAGAGGGTGTACTCTGGGTGTGGGATTTCAATGTCCAGCACCAAAGGTGGCTCAGTAGTACTATTACTGGCCAAACTGGTCAAGTCCTGAAAGACAGATCTGCCAGACTGGACCTGTTCCAAATGGTAGAGAATCGACAAAAGGGAAAAAGCTACTTGGCCACACGGTCCTTGTGAAGAGAAGTCCCATTTTTACACTGAGGACTTCTTCTATTGTGCTTGTGTGGTACCACTGCTGTGCTCAATGGGATAAGTTCTGAACAAAACTGGACATTCATGAGGCACTGTCAGCCATTAGCAGCAACAAAATTGTATTCAACTACACTCTGTAACCTCATGGCCTGGCATATTCCTTACTTTACCATTACTTTCAAGCCAAGGTACTAACTCTGATTCACTGAGGAGTGCAGGAGACCATGCCAAAGCAGCACTAGACACCTAGAAATTAGTTGCCAATCTGGTGAAGGCACAACAGAGGAGTACACGCATGCTAAACAGCATGTTATAGACAAAGCTAAACAATCTCACAAAAATTCAACAAAACAAAGCTCTGCAGTCTTGTTACGAATGGTGGTGGACGGGGAGGAGGAGCCTTCATGAACATTCCAATCCTCAAAAGAATTTGGAGCCTGCACGTCAGTGCAAACAAAAAGGCCCTTTGCAACCATTTTCAACCAGTCGTGCCTCATGAATGATCCCTCTCAGCTTCCTCCTGAGGCCCCCAGCATCAAAGATGACAGTCATCAGACAAATTCAATCAGTTTCACCTCTATTACTTTTATTCTCCTTGAATTCTTTTCCATCCCACCTCTCCTGAAACACTGATTATGGCTTGTGCATAGTTCCACAGCAGTAGTCATCCTCTGGTGTCTTGACTCAATCGGCACATTTCATGCACAGCTCAGTTGCTTCCTGGCAAAACTTGCTAAGCCATGTAAAATTCCTTTAATTATATGTTATGCAGACTACATCTCATAGTGTTGCAATATCAGATGTTTATTTTTGCCTATTAAAACATAATAATATAGACCTACTCATTTTTTACACTAAATGATATGTCGTCACAGAGCATTTTTAGTTAAAGTACTTGGAGATAAACACAATGAAGAGTGCATTCAGATTGCAAATGATAAAAGCACTCTGAACAATTCATTAATTGATCATCTTGCATCATCATTGCATAAATAATGGACTGTTAGAGATAAAAATAGTTGGCTGATTTGCGCCCAGAGGCCAATCATGAATATTAGCAGAGCCTCTGGAATTTCATCAATGTACAGCTGCAAATCCAGTGGTGAACACTGCTGCCTCGCAGCACCAGGGACCTGGGTTCATCTGGCCTCAGATCACTGTCTGTGTGGAGTTTGCAATTTCTCCCCTTATCTGCATGGGTTTCCCCTGGGTGCTCCGGTTTTCTCCCACAGTCCAAAGATGTGCAGGTTGGGTGGATTGGCCATGCTAAATTGCTCCTTAGTGTCCAAAAAGATGTGTAGGTTAGATTAAGGGGTTAATGGGATAGGGCGGAAAGTGAGCTTTGGTGAAGTACTCTTCCAGAGGGTCGATGGGGACTCGATGGGCCGAATGGTCTCCTTCTGCACTGTAGGGATTATATGAAAATTCTGCCGCAGAATTTTGTGTCTACTGCACCGCCAATATATTTCTGAGATGTAAATCACAGACTTCAATAATGAATGGGAGAGAAATTCCAGTAAATAGTGACACCTCTGTTGCAGTATGTAAAGTAGAGAAAGGGAGGGAATGACATGCAACATTATATAAAATACAAACATAAAATTAACTCTTCCAGTTAAGAACATGCCAGACTTGTGCCAAGATATACCATTTTGTTACTGTTCCTATGCATTTAGACGTTATCGGGCCTGCGTTCTTTTCTGAGTTGGATCATCGGCATGATTAATTCTGGTGTGGTATAAAGGGACCTGCATTTCATTCTGCCCCTGTGGGATTACATTACTCAGAACAATCATTATTAAACTCGATAATCCAACGGAGTAATTAGGATGAACAATTGTATGAAAAAGCAACATGGTGGGATCTGAAGAATTAGTGCATGTTGAGAGAAAGCAGCATTTGTGATCATTGTTTGCAGCCCACTGGTGCTTGGCTTAGATGCAATGATGCAGCTCGGTTTGAGCACAGATGAAATAGTTACGCTTAAGTCTTTGAAACTCTATGAAACTATCTTGTTAAAACTGACCAAGTTATCTGTGGAGTAAATGGTCAATCAGTGGGCAGAAAAGCATCTGATGCCTTGTTATGGCAAAAGCCTTCTATCCTATTAATCACTCCAGGATATTCTGCATGACATTATGTTCTTATCCACTGCTGAAAAAAAAAAACACGTTTTATGATCTCAGGATGTCTCAAAACACTTCACAGCCAATTATGTATTTTTTGAAATTAACTACAGTTGTAATAAGGAAATATGGCAGCCAAACTGCACACACAAGCTCCCACAGAAAACGATAATGAGCATAAAGTGGGATCAAAATTTGTCTGCAGTTATTTTGATGCAGGACTCAGAATTCAGAACCTGAAACTGCTGGTTCTGTTGGGGGTGAACAGCATGCAAATTTGGTACTGCCATCGTTACATTTACATAAGAGTAACATTGGACTGAGCATCTCACACATTGCCGGCTCCCTCTGTGTTTAACAGGGAGTTAAACCGTGATGTACGGAGACCAAGTAGAACAACCAGCCTTCTGTTCTTAAAGATAGTCTGTCCCTCTTAAAGTGAAGCTGCATTGAATGGTAGGAGGTTGCTGCTGAATACCTTTGATGACATTCTAAACAATTAAAATGGAACACCAGGGCAGAGAGAAGGCTCTAGGGCATTGTTCCTTCTAAGGTGCACAACCAGCTGCCAAATATTCTAGCGCATGGCTACACAAAACATGCAAAGTGTTCTTGCACTTAAACAAAATGCCAATGCGCTACAAGAAAAACATGAAACTTTGCTCTCAGGTTACAGCTATGGTGCTGGAAGCCTTGGAGGAGAGAGGCCATGATGCTGCAGGGAGCCAGAATTCCCTCAAGTACTAGCCTCAGAAGAGATTGGGAGCAGGTGACTAGGGAGGTCAATTATTGGCATTTGGACCTGAGAACCTGGCAGAAGAGCTACAAGAGGTCTAATGACCCCACATAGGTGGGCAAGGTTAGTGAATGCATCTTCACATGATGTCTCGTACTCACTGCCTCACCAGTCTCTCATGCTGCACAATACGCAACATCCCTATCTCTCACTCAACAGGAGTCCCTGGCACTCAGGACTGATGTCTAACATCCAGGTACTCCACCTCACCCGTGCACACTTATTAATGCTGTCTGCCTCACACCCACTTCTCCCTGCCTCCATATACCTCCAGCTATTCAGCTATGACAGCACATCACCCAAACATAGTAGAGCACAATCACTCACACAGTGCCCAGGACAATACGGCACAAAATAGAAGGGAGGAGAACGGAGCTGGGGATTGGGCATGGATGCCTTCATCTGCTGAGCCCCATATCATTCAGACTGCAACAGATCTTGTGGCATCTAGGGACACTGAGAACATTGAGGATGATTGTATGTTCCAGTCTTATACCCTCCTCAGTTCCCAGCTCATCCATATCCTGCTAGCTCTCTGATGAGCTGGCTGCAGATGGCGTCACCATGGACTACGTGCTTTCCACCCCGCTGCTCCACCCCTTTGCCTCTTCCCAACCTTTACCCTCTAACCTCTTAGACCCAGGAACTGACCAGCCACCGCAGTCCTAGGCGTTTAGGAGAGAGAACTACACCACAGATAAAGAAGCAGCATCACTTGATTGGGTGCCCACAACCATCTGCTCAGATATTGGCACTGCACATGCCTTAAAGGCTATCAAAGAGCTGGGATCAGTATGTGCTGAAACAACCAGATGCAAGTGGCCTGCAACCAGTCTAAGCACAATGGATGGTTTGGATACCAGTTTAGTGGAAGAGTGCTTTGGCAGACGGGTTCTGATGTGGCAATGCATCAATCTTCACTATCAAGTCCAAGAACTCACAACAGCATCCCCAGAAACATTTGTTAGTACTTTCAAACACTTTGCACCCTGGAAGATGTACTCATGTCTCTGAAGATGAACACTTAACCTCCTGACTCAAAGACAAAAGTGCCATAACTGAGTACTGAATAAACCTTTGAAAATGTACATAATGCTTCGCTCGTCATTTTCCATGTTAAAATTTAATTTGTGATTCTTTAATCCATTTTATTTGTTAATATCAATTTGAATGCTATCAATTTTCCATAGACTAATGAATTGGCTGCATGGTGAGGCATCATAAGAAAATGTCATGATAAAAGGCTGCTTATTAGGGATGTGCGACAAATGCTGGCCGAGCCAGAAATGGCCAAATCCCGTGAAAGAAGGAAAAGAAAGGAAAAATCTTCCAACCATGGAAAACACAAGATTTTATGAGATCAAAGGAAGAGGGGTATAAATTGGCAAAAGAAAGTCACAAGTCTGCAGATGAGGAGCATTTTAAAATTAAAGGAGAATCAAAAAATTGATAAAGACAAAATAGAATCTGAAATTAGACTCAGCAAGGAACATAAAAATGGTCTGTAAAAGCTTCTCTAGGTATGTAAAATGGTTAGTAAAGCCAAATGTGGGTCCATTACAGGCAGAGAATTGAGAATTTATAATGGGGAATAAGGAAATGGCAGAGAAAGTAAACAAATATTTTTGGCAGAGGTTTCCATTCCTGGACAAGGTCCTGTGGTGGGGATGGGAATGGGAGTGCTCGTCCATACCTACAAACCCAACATCTCCCCCATACTTATCCGGAATCCATCACGGCTCGTCCCACTCTAGGTTAGACCACATCTGGAAAATTGTGTACAGTATTGGTCTTTATTTAAAGATGTAAATGCATTGGAAGCAGTTCAGAAACTAAATACAATATTTCCAAGTTTGCTGATGATAGAGAACTTGGTGGGAATGTGAGTTGACAGGAGAATGCAAAAAGGCTTCGAGGAGATTTAGATAGACTAAGTGAGTGGGCAACAACATTACAGATGAAACATAATTTGGAAAGGTTATCCACTTTGGTAGGAAAAACAGAAATTCAGAGTATTTTTTAAATGAGGAGAGATTAGGAAGTGTTGATGTCAAAGGGGCCTGGGTGTCCTTGTTCATTAGTCACTGAATGCTAACACAAAGGTGCAACAAGCAATTAGGAAGACAATGATTAGTTAGCCTTTATTGTAAGGGGATTTGTGTATAGGAGTAAGAAAGTCTTGCATCTGTTGTATAGCCTTGGTGAGACCACACCTGGAGCATTGTGTGCAGTTTTGATCTTACCTAAGGAAGAATATATTTGTCATAGAGGGAGTGCAAATAATCTTCACCAGGAGCAACAATTTAGGACACTGGACCTATATTCTTGAGAGTTTAGAAGAATGAGAGATGATGTGTGTACAATTCTTACAGGTTGACAGGGTGGGCACAGGAAATATGTTTTCCTTGGTTGGGGAGTGCAGGGGGTGCATCTAGAATGAGGAGACACAGGGCGCATTTTAATGGAAAATTTCAAAGTGTCCCTTTGAGGTCAAAAATGGACCTCAACCAGATTTTAGCTTAATATGGTACAAATAAATGATCACTTGACCTGGGACCACCATTCCATTACTACCACATACTAACTCCATATGTCCCTTCAACCAAAATGACTATCATGTGTTAGGTCAAAGCTAAAAGGTTCTGGTGGAAAGGTTTACGGAAATAAAACTCATAATCCTTTGTTGAAATGTGAGATCACTTCTACAGGATTCCAAAGAGAGGATTTGTGTCCTTCATAAAATCAGTTATCATGATTGAATTAAATAGATAGAGCATTTACATTGGCAAGCTAATAAATTTGAATAGTAACACTTTGCTGACTACTGTGCTGACTGCAGTTGGGCCCCAAAATAGGTGAAACTGAGATTTAGCAGACCTGTTTATCATACTTCATGAACTTTACTTAAGTGCATTGAAGCCCTGAGAAAGAAAAATGAGATTGTATGGAAGAGGAACAAAGACAGTGGAAAGATCCATGAATCAATGGAACTCTTTTGCTGCAGATCCTGGATCTTAAGCATGCTTCCTACTATAATAATTGTTTATAAGATGAAATTCAAGACAGTGTGTGAGACAGAAGCAGTCTCCTACTGTTATTTATTTTGATAAGATGAGTAAAACGATGAGTAAAAAGAACAGAATCTGCAACAGGCTCACTGCACAAAATTTAACGCTTGAATTTTTGTAAAGCGGCTAAAATAGTGCAGGAGACCCATTCCCAGAAGTTCCTTTCCCGGACCTGGACCCACTATTTTTTCCAGATGAGGGATGGGGTCGGGTTGTCGTTTGCACATCTGTGGTTCATGGGGGAAGCAGCACATGTCAAAGTGCAGCAGCCTTGAAAAAGACTGGGCTATGCTCATGATTCTCTGAAGTTTCTTATGGCCTTGGGCCGAGCAGTTGCCATACCAGGCTGTGATGCAGCCAGATAGGATGCTTTCTATGGTGCATTTGTAAAAATTGGTATGTGTCAATGTGGACATGCCAAATGTCCTTAGTTTCCCAAGGAAATATAGGCGCTGGCGTGCTTTCTTGGTATGCTTGTGACTATAAAGAATTAAGCACTTGAATTAAATGCTTCTCATGTTAGAGGTTAAGTATTTGAAGGAATTAAAATGTAATGAATGGATTTTTATGAATAAGAGTGTTTCTTTTCTTTTTGAAGTAATCAAAAAAACACTTAAAATTTTATTTCATTTAATCTCAGCAAGACTGCCCATGGTGGATACAAAGTGAGTTGGCATGGAGGGTAAAAGGACCAAATGGTGGTAGGTGGGGGTTAGTGCTGGGATGAGTTGTCATAGGGACTATAATGGGACATGGGATGAGGGAGAGGCATAGTTTGGTATGTAGGTTATAAGGGGAAACGGGGATAAGTGGGGGGAGGCATGAGGTTTGAATGTTTTAGCATAGATGGAGCATGGGTAGTGTGTGAGGTGAAGGTTGATTTTGGTTTTATTGTTTCTTTAACATCAGCAACAACGTCCCAGAGCAGCAAGTCCGGCCATGCTTTATGTGTTCATGAAGTCCGGCTTGAGGCTGTGGAGTGATGTAGTTGGGTGAAGTGAGAGTTAGAAAGAAATGAAGCAAGTTACGAGATCCACATTAAAAGTACAGGTGCTGCATTCTTATTCCCATGTTAGCTTGCAACTGGGTGCAACAAAGTCCAAATTCAACATGATGACGATTTTCCAGGGGTCTGAGTCTTACAGTGGAGATGTTCTTCAGGCTAAAAGTGGGAGTATAGACATTCTTAGAATTGAGACGAGAATGCAACATCACTAGATTTGAGATTGGGATGGGGCAGGTGTGAACAATGTAATTTCTGTATAATATACAATGGCTGCAAATTCAATTGGAGGAGGTGGTGGCATAGTGGTATTGTCATTGGACTAGTAATCCAGAGACCCGGGATAGTGATCTGAGGACCTGAGTTTGAATCCCACAACGGCAAGTGGTGGAATTTAAACTCAATAAAATATCTGGAAATAAAAGTTTAATGATGACCCTGAAACCATTGTCGATTGTTCTAAAACCCCATCTGGTTCACTAATGTGTATTAGGGAAGGAAATCTGCCCTCTTACCTGGTCTAGCCTACATGTGATTCCAAATCCACAGTAATGTGGTTGACAAGCCACCCAGTTGTCTTCAACTGCTACGAAAACACAAAAACGGAATGAAACCGGACGGACCACCTGGTACTGAAAATAACAATTGCAAGCCCAGCCCTGTCGACCCTGCAAAGTCTTCCAGACTAACATTTGGGGCCTTGAGCCAAATTTGGGAGCGCTGTCTCACAGACTAGTCAAGCAACAGCCTGACATAGTTAGACTCACTGAATCATACCTTACAGACAATGGCCCAGACACTACTATCACCATTCCTGCGTATGTCTTGTCACACTGGCAGGGCAGACCCAGCAGAGGTGGCAGCACAGTGGTATACAGTCAGAGGGAGTTGCCCTGGGAGTCCTCAACATCGACACATAGAACATACAGTGCAGAAGGAGGCCATTCGGCCCATCGAGTCTGCACCGACCCACTTAAACCCTCACTTCCACCCTACCCCCGTAACCCAATAGCCCCTCCTAACCTTTTTTGGTCACTAAGGGCAATTTATCCTGGCCAGAACACCTAACCTGCACGTCTTTGGACTGTGGGAGGAAACCGGAGCACCCGGAGGAAACCCACGCAGACACGGGGAGAACGTGCAAACTCCGCACAGACAGTGACCCAGCAGGGAATCGAACCTGGGACCCTGGCGCTGTGAAGCCACAGTGCTATCCACTTGTGCTACCTGCTGAATACCATGTACCAGACACCATCAGCTGATGAATCAGTACTCCTCCATGTCGAACACCACTTGGAGGAAGCACTGAGGGTTACAAGGGCGCAGAATATGCTCTGGGTGGGGGACTTCAATGTCCACCACCAAGAGTGGCTCGGTAGTACCACCACAGACAGAGCTGGCTGGGTCTGAAAGGACATAGCTGCTAGACTGGGACTGCAGCAGGTGGTGATGGAACGCCTAGACGGGACTGCAACAGGTGGTGATGGAACGCCTAGACGGGACTGCAGCAGGTGCTGAAGGAACCAACAAGAGGGAAAAACATACTTGACCTCATCCTCGCCAATCTGCCTCTTGCAGATGCATCTGCCCATGACCATTTCGATAGAAGTGACCACCGCACAGTCCTTGTGAAGACAAAGACCCGTCTTCACATTGAGGACACCTTCCATCATTTTGTGTGGCACTACCACCATTCTAAATAGGATAGACTTCAAATAGATCTCACAACCCAAGACTGGGCATCAATGAGGCGCTGTGGGCCACCAGCAGCAGCAGAATTGTATTCAACCACAATGTGCTACCTCATGGCCCGGCATATCCCTCACTCTACTACTGCCACCAAGCCAGGGGATCAACTCTGGTTCAATGAAGAGTGCAGGAGAGCATGCCAGGAGCAACATACTAAACGAAAAATGAGATGTCAACCTGGTGAAGCAACAACACAGCACTACTTGTGTGCCATAATAAGCAAGCAATAAACAGATCTAAGCTCTGTGGTCCTGCCACATGCAGCAGTGAATGGTGGTGGACAATTAAACAACTCACTGAAGGAGGAGGCTCCACAAATGTCCCCATCCTCAATGATGACGGATCCCAGCACATATATGTAAAAGACAAGACTGAGGCATTCACAACAATCTTCAGCCAGAAGTGCCGAGAGGATGATCCATCTTGGCCTCCTCTGGAGCACCTTCCAAACCCACGATCACTACCATCTCAAAGAACAAGAGCAGCAGACACCTGGGAACCCCACCACCTGGATGTTCCCTTCCAAGTCACTCACCATCCTGATTTGGAAATATATCTCCATTCCTTCTTGATGTTGGGGCAACATAGATGTCAATCTTCAGCCAATATGATTCACTCCATATGATATCAAGAAATGGCTGAAGGCTGCAAAGGCTATGGGCCCTGACAATATTCTGGCAATAGTACAGAAGACTTGTGCTCCAGTATTTGCTGCACCGCTAGCCAAGCTGTTCCAGTACAGCTACAGCACTGGCATCTACCCAGCAATGTGGAAAATTGCCCAGGTATATCCTGTACTCAAGAAACAGGACAAATCCAACCCAGCCAATAACCACCCTATCAGCCTACTCTCCATCATCAGCAAAGTGATGGAAGCGATCTTCAACAGTGCTATCAAGCTACACTTACTCAGCAATAACCTGCTCACAGATGCTCAGTTTGGGTTCCGCCAGGGTCACTCAGTTCCTGACCTCATTACAGCCTTGGTTCAAACATGGGCAAATGAACTGAATACCAGAGGTGAGGTGAGAATGACTGCCCTTGACATCAAGACATCATTTGACTGAGTATGGCATCTATGAGCCCCAGCAAAACTGTAGCCAATGGGAAACAAGGGGGAAACTCTCCGTTGGTTGGAGCCACACCTGGAACAAAGGAAGTTGGCTGTAGTGGTTGGAGGTCAATCATCTCAGCTCCAGGACATCACTGCAGGAGTTCCTCAGATTAATGTCCGAGGCCCAACCATCTTCAGCTGCTTCATCAATGACCTCCCTACCATCATAAGGTCAGAAGTGGAGATCTTTACGGATAACTGCACAATGTTCAGCACCATTCGCGACTCCTCAGATAATGAAGCAGTCCATGTCCAAATGCAGCAAGACCTTCACAATATCCAGGCTTGGGCTGACAAGCAGCAAGTTACATTCGCACCACACAAAGTGCCAAGCAATGACCACCTCCTACAAGAAAGGACTAACCATTGCCCGTTGACATTCAATGGCATTACCATCGCTGAATCTCCCACATTCAAAATCCTGCAGGTTACCATTGATCAGAAACTGAACTGGATTAGCCATATTAATACTGTGGGCACCGACCAAAGCAAGTCAAAGGCTATGAATCCTACAGTGAGTAACTCACCTCTTAACCCCCAAGGCATGTCCAAATCTACAAGGCAGGAGTGTAAAGGAACATTTGCCTGGATGAATGCAGCGCCAACAACACTCAAGAAGCTTGACACCATCCAGGACAAAGCATCCCGGTTGGTTGCTCCCCCTTCCACAAACATTCAAATTCTTAACCACCAACGAACAGTGGAGCCATGTGTCCCATCTACAAGATGCACTGCAGTAACTCACCAAGGTTCCTCAGACAGCACCTTCCAAACCCAAGACCACTATCATTTAGATGAACAAGCGCAGCAGATACCTGGGAACCCCACCACCTGGATGTTCCCCTCCAAGTTACTCACCATCCTGACTTGGAAATATATTGCCATTCCTGTGGTGAATCACAGTAGCGTAATTCACACTGTATTACACATGTTGTACTATGTCTCTGTAAACTCGGCACATGAGCAGTTGCGCTGCTCTGCTACTAGGGGGAGATGCACTGGGAGTGTACGGGAGTTTGTACTGGGCTCCACCCTTGGCTCCACCCACGGCTCCTCCCCCAAACCGGAAGTATAAAGGTTGATGCTGAGAGCCTGCCTGCCAGTTCATCTGGAGTTCATCTTGTCACAGGCAGGCTCTGTTGTAAGACGAATAAAACCAGTGTTCACTTCTAACCACGTGTTGCGTGAATTGATGGTCTTATCAATTTAATCGTCTTAAGAAACAGTAAGGAATGACCATGGAATCAGCCCTCAAGCCTAATCGACTGGAACTTGACCCGCAGGATGCAGAGGCAAAATAAATCTTTTCGCATTGGTTCTGATGTTTTAAGGCCTACCTGGCTGAAGCAAGCACTACAGAAACGACGGTGGAGCAGAAACTCAGTCTACTGAACGCAAGGGTGAGCCATCGTATATCTACTCAGCTAAACTGTACCGGCTCATATACAGAGGCCCTGGCCCTATTCAATAGAATGTACGTGAGGCCTATCAATGAGGTCTACGCACACCATGTTTTTAGCACTCGCCGCAAGCGTCCTACAGAATCGCTAGAAGAATTCCTCAGAGACTTAACAGCCTATCCCATGACTGTAATTATCAGGCTGTAACTGCTACAGAACATAGAGAACTTTCTGCCGCGATGTCTTTGTTGCAGGCCTTAGATCGAATTACGTGCGCCAGCGACTGCTGGAGAAGGGGGCCCTAAATTTAGAAGATACTGTTGAACTTGTTACAACTATGGAGGCCTCATTTCGTAGCCTCACCTCGTTTCCTGCCGACTGCACGACCCCGTCATGGGCCCCCGACCAGCGACTTCCCCAAGCCTGCGCCGCGCGGCCACCCAGCCACCATGGTGCCCCAGCCTGCCACTTTTGTGGCCAGCCCCAGCACCCGCGGCAGCACTGCCCGTCCCACAACGCGACCTGCAGCAGCTGCGGGCAAAAAGGCCACTACGCCATAATGTGCC
Source organism: Scyliorhinus canicula (assembly GCF_902713615.1). Taxonomy (NCBI): domain Eukaryota; kingdom Metazoa; phylum Chordata; class Chondrichthyes; order Carcharhiniformes; family Scyliorhinidae; genus Scyliorhinus; species Scyliorhinus canicula. The sequence continues at coordinate 68,728,483 of NC_052159.1, read as the reverse complement.
TGGCAAGGAAGGCCCCAGCCCCTAAACCTCCAGTGGCACAAAGTGATCGCCGTCCGCACTCGCAGGCCCGCAGGCCCCGGAATGCAGCAGCCTAAGACCCGACTCCGCCCCCACCCGCCACATGCGATCCATGGGGGCTGCTATCTTGGCGGACCCCCACCACGCGGTCCAGCACGGGCGACTCATGGGGGCCGCCATCTTGGATGCCATCTTCCTCGCCGCCCGCCACGTGCGATTCACGGGGGGGGGGGGGGGCATCTTGGGCCTCATCCTCTCCACACTCAGAAAACTCGATTGAAGACTGCGACCTCAGCAGGCACTCATCGCGGGGCCATCCCAGCGCAGCCGACCGAGCCGCCGACTACCCGCAACTCAACGCAGTCTCACTGGACCAATCGCGCCCAAAGCATCTCCACAACTCTATGACGACGGTCCAAATCAATGGGTACAGTACACCGTGCCTTTTTGACTCCGGGAGCACTGAGAGCTTTGTACACCCAGATCTGGTAAGACGCTGTTCGCTCCCCGTTTTCCCTGCATGGCAAACTATCTCCCTCGCTTCGGGTTCCCACTCTGTCCATATCCAAGGATGCACCGTCGCAACTCTAACAATCCAAGGCGTAGCTATTCTAAATTCCAATTATACGTCCTGCCCGAACTCTGCGCCCCTCTCTTATTGGGACTCGACTTTCAATGCAATCTCAAGAGTCTCACCCACAGCTTCGGCGGACCCCTACCCCCACTCACTATCTGCAGTCTAGCCAAACTGCGAATCTCCCCCCCCCCTCCTCTCTTCGCCAACCTCACTCCAGACTGTAAACCCGTAGCCACTCGCAGCAGGCGGTACAGCCTACAGGACAGGGTGTTCATTCGATCCGAGGTCCGGAGGCTTTTACGTGAGGGGATCATAGAGGCCAGTAACAGTCCCTGGAGAGCTCAGGTGGTGGTCGTCAAGACCGGGGAAAAATTCTGCATGGTCATAGACTATCGTCAGACTATTAATCGGTTTACGCTCCTCGACGCGTACCCCCTCCCCAGGATTGCAGACATGGTGAATCAGATCGGCCAGTATCGGATTTTTTCCACGGTGGATCTGAAGTCTGCATACCACCAACTCCCAATCCGCCCGGAGGACCGCCACTTCAAGGCGTTTGAGGCCGATGGCCGCCTCTTCCACTTCCTCCGGGTCCCCTTTTGCGTCACAAATGGGGTTTCGGTGTTCCAACAAGCAATGGACCGAATGGTGGACCAGTACGGGCTGCGGGCCATGTTTCCGTACTTGGATAACGTCACCATCTGCGGCTATGACCAGCAGGACCACGATGCCAACCTCAACCGATTTCTCCAGACGGCCCAGAAGCTTAACCTCACATACAACAAGGAGAAATGCGTTTTCCGCACAACCAGACAAGCCATCCTCGGCTATGTCGTGGAAAACGGAGTCCTGGGTCCTGACCCGAACTGTAGAACTCCCTCTCCCTCATTGTCCCAGGGCCCTCAAACGGTGCTTGGGATTCTTTTCGTATTATGCCCAGTGGGTCCCTCAATATGCGGACAAAGCCCGCCCACTCTTTAAGGCCACACTTTCCCCTGTCAGCTGAGGCCCATCAGGCCTTCAACTGCATCAAGGAGGACATCGCCAAGTCTGCCATGCGGGCGGTGGATGAATCCGTCCCTTTCCAGGTTGAGAGCGATGCCTCAGAGGTAGCTCTTGCAGCCACATTAAATCAGGCAGGGAGACCAGTCGCATTTTTCTCCCGAACCCTCTCCGCTTCGGAACTTCGACACCCCTCAGTCGAAAAGGAAGCACAAGCCATTGTGGAGGTTATTCGTCACTGGAGGCACTACCTCGCAGGTAGAAGGTTCACCCTCATCACCGACCAAAGATCGGTTGCCTTCATGTTTGACAACTCGCAAAGGGTCAAAATTAAAAATGACAAAATTCTGAGGTGGAGGATCGAACTCTCCACCTACAAATACGATATTATGTATCGACCGGGGAAGCTCAACGAGCCCCCATATGCCCTGACCCGCGGGACGTGTGCCAGCGCACAGAGCGACCGCTTAAAAGCCATCCACAATGACCTCTGCCACCCGGGGGTCACCCGGCTCGCTCACTACATTAAAGCCCAAAATCTGCCTTTCTCCACCGAGGAGGTAAAAGCCATCACCAGGGATTGTCCGATCTGCGCGGAGTGCAAACCGCACTTCTACAGACCAGACGGGCCCACCTGGTCAAGGCTTCTAGGCCCTTTGAACGCCTCACTATCGATTTCAAAGAGCCACTCCCCTCGACTAACAGGAATGTGTACTTCCATAACGTCATAGACGAGTTCGCCCGTTTTCCCTTTGCTATCCCGTGCCCCGATATGACCTCCCACACAGTCACTAGGGCCCTGTATAGTATCTTCACCCTGTTTGGTTTCCCCAGCTATGTACACAGCGACCGGGGTTCGTCCTTTATGAGCGACGAGCTGCGTCAGTACCTGCTCGGCAAGGGCATCGCCTCGAGCAGGACTACCAGTTATAACCCCAGGGGGAACGGGCAGGTGGAAAGGGCAAATGCGACGGTCTGGAAGACCGTCCTACTGACCCTCCGGTCCAGGAATCTCCCGATCTCCCATTGGCAAGAAGTCCTCCCCGACGCGCTCCACGCTATTAGGTCCCTCTTATGTACCGCTACCAACCAGACCCCTCACGAGCGGCTCTTTATTTTTTCCAGGGGCGCTACCACGGGGGTTTCGCTCCCAGCATGGTTGAAGGCATCAGGCCCAGTACTCCTCCGGAAGCACGTCAGGGCACACAAAACTGACCCACTCGTAGAGAAAGTGCTCCTACTGCATTCAAACCCCCAGTACGCCTTCGTAGAGTTCCCTGACGGCCGTCAGGACACTGTATCCCTCCGGGACCTAGCACCTGCAGGATCCAACCCCCCCACTACCACCGCCGAGGTACCCCTCACACTACATCCCTCCCAACTCGCCCCCCCCACGCCCCCGCACCTACCAGTTCGCTACATCTTTTTTGCGCGCCCGCGCCAGCTAGCTCCCAGCGCCCCCAGTCCCCAGTCGAACCAGACGGGAACGAAGCTCGGGCGGAATCGCCCCCGGAGTCTGCCATCGTACCCCAACCGACGGTGGTCATCCAGCCACCAGAAGGGGCTGCAACCGAGTTCATCTTGTCACAGGCAGGCTCTGTTGTAAGACGATTAAAACCACTGTTCACTTCTAACCACGTGTCGCGTGAATTGATGGTCTCATCAATTCCTTCACTGACGTTGGGGCAACATCCTGGAACTCCCTCCCTAACAACACAGTGGTTGCATCAGTACAAGAAGGCAGCTCACCACCATCTTCAGAAGGGCAACTGGGGATGGACTGTGAATGCTAGCCTAACCAGCGACGCCCACATCCCGTAAATGGATTTTTAAAAAATGATGCCTGAAAAGGGTGCAGAGGTTGCGATGCACAGTTGATTGTGCCTGTTGTTTCCAATGTACAAACTTTGTGCTGCCTGCTTTTCTCCATGACTACAGCTCTAAGCATGCTGTTGGGTGGCTTCACATGCAAGTAGGTTGTGCAAAATCATGAGAGGCTTGCACAAGTTCAAGCTAGTCTAAGGTATTAAAAGCCAGCCTGCATATCTTAAAGGGCAAACAGGGAGGGCATTTGGCTGGGGAAATGCAACAGAATGGGAGAGAGCATGTTTCAGCATTCTCGGATGCAGCATTGGAAGCCTTGATGCAGAAGGTCGACAAAAGGAGAGGGAGAGCACCTCTATCCACAAAGGACCAGGAGCTCCTCCAGAGCAAGCTGGAGAGGGCAATGGAAGCAGATAGCCATGTATCTCTATGCCAGGAATGTAGCCCTGAAGATGTGGATGCATCTTCCTCAAACTGTGTGGTTGATGCAAAATCATCATCAAATTCTATATCCCACCAACTGCACAACTGGCCTCACACACTGTTAAATGCATCACAACCCATCACTCAACTTTCAACAATCTCCATCAATTTCAACTCATACTCAACATTCATAGCTTCACCTCAAACCCACACACTCAAGGCAGCCTCAGAACCACATCTTATAGCTTGAACATGCTTCTAGCTATTCACCCACAACAACTACATCATTCAAAATACATTGTATTACACTGACTGACACACATCCCTCTCTTTTGCTGAAAATGGTGACTCACAGCTGCAGGCAGTGGGACCTAACTGGCAGGGGACAGACATAGCAGCACGATAGCATGGTGGTTAGCATAAATGCTTCACAGCTCCAGGGTCCCAGGTTCGATTCCCGGCTGGGTCACTGTCTGTGCGGAGTCTGCACGTCCTCCCCGTGTGTGCGTGGGTTTCTTCCGGGTGCTCCGGTTTCCTCCCACAGTCCAAAGATGTGCGGGTTAGGTGGATTGGCCATGCTAAATTGCCCGTAGTGTCCTAAAAAGTAAGGTTAAGGGGGGGGGGGGGGTTGTTGGGTTACGGGTATAGGGTGGATACGTGGGTTTGAGTAGGGTGATCATGGCTCGGCACAACATAGAGGGCCGAAGGGCCTGTTCTGTGCTGTACTGTTCTATGTTCTATATCCGCATGTCCTCACTTCAGAGGGTGAGACAGTGCTCGTCATCAATTGATGAGCCATGACTGAGGCCTTGGTCAACAGTGTGGCTGAAACCATCAAAAAATCATGCCCAAGATAAAAGCAAATTGCTATGGATGCTGGAATCTGAAACCAAAACCAAGAAAAAGCAAAATAACAACAATAGAAAATACTGGACAATCTCAGCAGGTCTGACAGCATCTGTGGAGAGAGAAGGGAGCTAACATTTCGAGTCTGGATGGCTTGAAACTTTGACAAAGAGCCAATATTTACTGTCACAAGTAGGCTTACTGAAATGAAGTTACTGGGAAAAGCCTCTAGTCGCCACATTCCAGCACCTGTTTGTGTACACAGAGGGAGAATTCAGTATGTCCAAATTACCTAACAGCACGTCTTTCGGGATTGTGGGAGGAAACCGGAGCACCCGGAGGAAACCCACGCAAACAGAGGGAAAACATGCGGACTCCACGCAGACAGTGACCCAAGCCGGGAATCGAACCTGGGACCCTGGTGCTGTGAAGCAACAGCACTTACCACTGTGCTACCGTGCTGCCCTAAAGAATCATACCTAATCCGCTTCTCACATCCCACATTCACCTCATCCCACAATTGCTTCTAATTTACAAGCTGCACTTGTAAGGATATATTTCTTGCTTCCCTCTCCCTCCCCTAGCCTCTCAATGCAACTATCCTCTATGGCTTTCTCCTTTCAGATACCAAGAACTAGAACATGGTGAGTCAGTGATGTAGGAGCAAGAAGTGGAAGAGGAAGAAGAGACTGATGATAATGAGACATTGCGACTCGCTCTCACATTCTTAGCCACTAGCTCACATCTGCACGTACTTCAGAAGGTTGCTCAAAGGTGGTATCTGCACACTATGTGACACTTGGCATTAGTCCTCTGCTACAAGATAAGGGACAATGATAGTAGAGCTTCTAGCTCACTGGAGGTCCCACAAACATTCTGCTTCAGAGGACTCAAATGAGGACTTCAATCGAGCTGTGTGCAGATGGTATATTGTCAGACCTGCCAGAAAGCCTGCTGTCACAGTCAATGAGCATGGGGGAGTCTGACACCAATCCCAGCTAAGACAACACTTTTGGATTCAGTCATGACACTGTATACTTCATCACAAACCACTCAGTGTTCACGCTAATAATTTACCTAAGATAATGTTCAATGCAGCCAGCTCCAGAAGTGCTGACATGAGATGCAGACATCATTTTGGACCTGAAATGGCACCAGTAGTTCTGAAAATATAGGTGCTCTACAATCAAATTTTGCAGCCACTCTGCACAATTATTTACTATGTATAATAAAGGTCCTTGCAGATCATCTGTTAAAATTAATCTGTCAAATTTATATCACATTTAAAAGCTTCACTCTTGTAGGTACAGAAGTGTTTTCCCACAATTATCTATATACATAAATACCTTTCCTATTAAAGTTTCCTGCTGTTGAGATAAAAAATGTATGCTTTACTTTGTTTAGTTGGTGCTGTAATAATGGCCTATGTAGGTGTTTGTGCTGTCAGGAACTGTTCTTGGTAGACATGGAGAAAGGTGAGATTATACAGAAGTCCTGGAATACTCTGTAAATATCTAAAACCATCCTGGTATGTAATGAACATTCACCCTTTCTTCTCCCCAGACATGTTTCTTTATCCTGAAATTGACTGGTGAAGGATTCACCTGTTCCCTACCCCTACCATGCACATGGAGTTTCTCCCAATGTAACAAAACAGATCCTTATGGAACCAAATTTTGTGGCTCATTTTCAACTATATCTGGACTGGACTGGAAACACTATAGTTCGAATACTTTAGATGGATCCATTTTTGTCCAATGTGTGCAGGAGGGTTTCCTGATGCAGTATGTAGATAGGCCAACAAGAGGCGAGGCCATATTGGATTTGGTACTGGGTAATGAACCAGGACAGGTGTTAGATTTGGAGGTAGGTGAGCACTTTGGTGATAGTGACCACAATTCGATTACGTTTACTTTAGCGATGGAAAGGGATAGGTATAAACCGCAGGGCAAGAGTTATTGCTGGGGGAAAGGCAATTATGATGCGATGAGGCAAGACTTAGGATGCATCGCCTGGAGAGGAAAACTGCAGGGGATGGATACAATGGAAATGTGGAGCATGTTCAAGGAACAGCTACTGCGTGTCCTTGATAAGTATGTACCTGTTAGGCAGGGAGGAAGTGGTCGAGTGAGGGAACCATGGGTTACTAAAGCAGTTGAATCACTTGTCAAGAGGAAGATGGAGGCTTATGTGAAGATGAGACGTGATGGTTCAGTTGGGTCGCTTGAGAGTTACAAGTTAGCTAGGAAGGCTCTAAAGAGAGAGCTAAGAATAGCCAAGCTAGGACATGCAAAGTCTTTGGCAGGTAGGATCAAGGATAACCCTAAAGTTTTCTATCGGTATGTCAGGAATAAAAGAATGACTAAGGTAAGAGTAGGGCCAGTCAAGGACAGTAGTGGGAAGTTGTGCGTAGAGTCCGAGGAGATAGGAGAGGTGCTAAATGAGTATTTTTCGTCAGTATTCACACAGGAAAAAGACAAAGTTGTCGAGGAGAATACTGAGATACAGGCTACTAGACTAGAAGGGCTTGAGGTTCATAAGGAGGAGGTGTTAGCGATTCTGGAAAGTGTGAAAATAGATAAGTCCCCTGGGCCGGATGGGATTTATCCTAGGATTCTCTGGGAAGCTAGGGAGGAGATTGCTGAGCCTTTGGCTTTGATCTTTAAGTCATCTTTGTCTACAGGAATAGTGCCAGAGGACTGGAGGATAGCAAATGTTGTCCCCTTGTACAAGAAGGGGAGTAGAGATAACCCCGGTAACTATAGAACATAGAACGATACAGCGCAGTACAGGCCCTTCGGCCCTCGATGTTGCACCGACATGGAAAAAAAAAACTAAAGGCCATCTAACCTACACTATGCCCTTATCATCCATATACTTATCCAATAAATTTTTAAATGCCCTCAATGTTGGCGAGTTCACTACTGTTGCAGGTAGGGCATTCCACGGCCTCACCACTCTTTGCGTAAAAAACCCACCTCTGACCTCTGTCCTATATCTATTACCCCTCAATTTAAGGCTATGTCCCCTCGTGCTAGCCACCTCCATCCGCGGGAGAAGGCTCTCGCTGTCCACCCTATCTAACCCTCTGATCATTTTGTATGCCTCTATTAAGTCACCTCTTAACCTTCTTCTCTCTAACGAAAACAACCTCAAGTCCATCAGCCTTTCCTCATAAGATTTTCCCTCCATACCAGGCAACATCCTGGTAAATCTCCTCTGCACCCGTTCCAAAGCTTCCACGTCCTTCCTATAATGAGGCGACCAGAACTGTACGCAATACTCCAAATGCGGCCGTACCAGAGTTTGGTACAGCTGCATCATGACCTCATGGCTCCGGAACTCAATTCCTCTACCAATAAAGGCCAACACACCATAGGCCTTCTTCACAACCCTATCAACCTGGGTGGCAACTTTCAGGGATCTATGTACATGGACACCGAGATCCCTCTGCTCATCCACACTACCAAGAATTTTACCATTAGCCAAATATTCCACATTCCTGTTATTCTTTCCAAAGTGAATCACCTCACACTTCTCCACATTAAACTCCATTTGCCACCTCTCAGCCCAGCTCTGCAGCTTATCTATGTCCCTCTGTAACCTGCAACATCCTTCCGCACTGTCTACAACTCCACCGACTTTAGTGTCGTCTGCAAATTTACTCACCCATCCTTCTGCGCCCTCCTCTAGGTCATTTATAAAAATGACAAACAGCAACGGCCCCAGAACAGATCCTTGTGGTACGCCACTCGTAACTGAACTCCATTCTGAACATTTCCCATCAACTACCACTCTCTGTCTTCTTTCAACTAGCCAATTTCTGATCCACATCTCTAAATCACCCTCAATCCCCAGCCTCCGTATTTGCTGCAATAGCCGACCGTGGGGAACCTTATCAAACGCTTTACTGAAATCCATATACACCACATCAACTGCTCTACCCTCGTCTACCTGTTCAGTCACCTTCTCAAAGAACTCGATAAGGTTTGTGAGGCATGACCTACCCTTCACAAAACCATGCTGACTATCCCTAATCATATTATTCCTATCTAGATGATTATAAATCGTATCTTTTATAATCCTCTCCAAGACTTTACCCACCACAGACGTTAGGCTCACCGGCCTATAGTTACCGGGGTTATCTCTACTCCCCTTCTTGAACAAAGGGGCCACATTTGCTATCCTCCAGTCCTCTGGCACTATTCCTGTAGCCAATGATGACCTAAAAATCAAAGCCAAAGGCTCAGCAATCTCTTCCCTGGCTTCCCAGAGAATCCTAGGATAAATCCCATCAGGCCCCGGGGACTTATCTATTTTCACCTTGTCCAGAATTGCCAACACTTCTTCCCTACACACCTCAATGCCATCTATTCTAATAGCCTGGGTCTCAGCATTCTCCTCCACAATATTATCTTTTTCTTGAGTGAATACTGACGAAAAGTATTCATTTAGTATCTCGCTTATCTCCTCAGCCTCCACACACAACTTCCCACCACTGTACTTGACTGGCCCTACTCTTACCCTAGTCATTCTTTTATTCCTGACATACCTATAGAAAGCTTTTGGGTTTTCCTTGATCCTACCTGCCAAAGACTTCTCATGTCCCCTCCTTGCTCGTCTCAGCTCCCTCTTTAGATCCTTCCTCGCTTCCTTGTAACTATCAAGCGCCCCAACTGAAACTTCACGCCTCATCTTCACATAGGCCTCCTTCTTCCTCTTAACAAGAGATTCCACTTCTTTGGTAAACCACGGTTCCCTCGCTCGACTCCTTCCTCCCTGCCTGACTGGTACGTACTTATCAAGAACATGCAATAGCTGTTCCTTGAACAAGCTCCACATATCTAGTGTGCCCAACCCTTGCAGCCTACTTCTCCAACCAACACATCCTAAGTCATGTCTAATGGCATCATAATTGCCCTTCCCCCAGCTATAACTCTTGCCCTGCGGGGTATACTTATCCCTTTCCATCACTAACGTAAAGGTCACCGAATTGTGATCACTGTCTCCAAAGTGTTCACCTACCTCCAGATCTAACACCTGGCCTGGTTCATTACCCAAAATAGGCCAGTGAGCCTTACTTCTGTTGTGGGAAAAGTCTTGGAAAGGTTTATAAGAGATAGGATGTATAATCATCTGTAAAGGAATAATTTGATTAGAGACATGGTTTTGTGAAGGGTAGGTCGTGCCTCACAAACCTCATTGAGTTCTTCGAGAAGGTGACCAAACAGGTGGATGAGGGTAAGGCAGTTGATGTGATGTATATGGATTTCAGTAAAGCGTTTGATAAGGTTCCCCACGGTAGGCTATTGCAGAAAATACAGAGGCATGGGATTCAGGGTGATTTAGCAGTTTGGATCAGAAATTGGCTAGCTGATAGAAGACAAAGAGTGGTGGTTGATGGGAAATGCTCTGACTGGCGTCCAGTTACTAGTGGTGTGCCACAAGGATCTGTTTTGGGGCCGTTGCTGTTTGTCATTTTTATAAATGACCTGGAGGAGGGCGTAGAAGGATGGGTGAGTAAATTTGCAGATGACACTAAAGTTGGTGGAGTTGTGGACAGTGCAGAAGGATGTTACAAGTTACAGAGGGACATAGATAAGCTGCAGAGCTGGGCTGACAGGTGGCAAATGGAGTCTAATGCAGAAAAGTGTGAGGTGATTCATTTTGGAAGGAATAACAGAAAGGCAGAGTACTGGGCTAATGGTAAGATTCTTGGTAGTGTGGACGAGCAGACAGATCTCGGTGTCCATGTCCATAGATCCCTGAAAGTTGCCACCCAGGTTGAAAAGGTTGTTAAGAAGGCGTACGGTGTGTTAGCTTTTATTGGTAGAGGAATTGAGTTTCGGAGCCATGAGGTCATGTTGCAGTTATACAAAACTCTGGTGCGGCCGCATTTGGAGTAGTGTGCGCAGTTCTGGTCGCCACATTATAGGAAGGATGTGGAAGCATTGGAAAGGGTACAGAGGAGATTTACAAGAATGTTGCCTGGTTATGGAGGGAAGATCATATGAGGAAAAGCTGAAGGACTTGAGGCTGTTTTCGTTAGAGAGAAGAAGGTTAAGATGTGACTTAATTGAGGCATACAAGATGATCAGAGGATTAGATAGGGTGGACAGTGAGAGCCTTTTTCCTCGGATGGTGATGTCCAGCACGAGGGGACATAGCTTTAAATTGAGGGGAGATAGATATAGACAGATGTCAGAGGTAGGTTCTTTACTCAGAGAGTAGTAATGGCGTGGAATGCCCTGCCTGCAACAGTAGTGGACTCTCCAACACTAAACGCATTCAAATGGTCATTGGATAGGCATATTAACGATAAGGGAATAGTGTAGAGGGACTTTAGAGGGGTTTCACAGGACGGCGCAACATCGTGGGCCGAAGGGCCTGTACTGCGCTGTAATGTTCTATATCTAGTGATCCTTCCAGGGATGCTAATAGAGATTAAATGTACTCCTGATGGTTTTATTATATGACTAGCCCCACCCTCCAGCCATTAGTTGGCCAACACATCCATCCTTGTGACACACTACCTTCCTACACTAATGGGAAAGCAGAAAGACTCATTATCCAATTGGATGATGCTTGACTGTCAGCCAAACTGCCTTTTATTCCCTACCCCCATTTTCAATATTTTTATAACTGGTAAAGAAAAATGTTAAAAGAAAATGGAATAAAACAATCTTGCTTAACGGCTCAATGATATTTCTCCAGGGTTGCACGCAGCAGTGTCCTAGATTGATCTTCAATTCCAAGCCCCTGCTAATGGGTTTGATGGCGAGCATGAGCAAAGCATACGGCTGGATTCATGCCGGCGTGAATTTGCAGCGGGATCCTTAACTGTTGCCCGCTGTTGGGTGTTGGAAAATGAGCTAGTGGCTGGCGTGAAACTAATTTGCTTACCATTAATGGGATGCAGATAAAAGCTCGACTCCTCACGCCATATTCTCCATGATGCCGGCATGAAACATGTTCAGAACAACATAGCGTGCAGATGTTGGGACTCACTTGAACAAAGCCTGGGACTGCCTCTGGAGTTCAGGATGGAGGCCGCCCATATCTCTGGAACCTGGAAAATCATGACAGTGGATCGGGAAGCAGCTACATAAATAAAAGCAAGTTACTGCGGATGCTGGTATCTGAAACAAAAGAGAAATCTCAGCAGGTCTGGCAGCATCTGTAGGGAGAGAAAAGAGCTAAAGTTTCGAGTCCAATGGTTCTTTGACAAAGCCCTACATCTACGGTGAAGCATCTACAGGTGGATCTTCCAGATCATGGGTGGCACGGTGGCACAGTGGTTAGAACTGTATCTCACAGCGCCAGGAAACCGGATTTAATTTCAGCCTTAGGTGATTCTGTGGAGTTTGCACATTCTCCCCATGTCTGTGTGGGTTTCTTCTAGGTGCTCCGGTTTCCTCCCACAGTCCAAACATGCAGGTTAGGTGGATTGACCATACTAAATTGTCCCTCAGTGTTCAGGGATGTGTGGGTTAGGTGTGATTACAGGGTATAAGGTGGGGCCCTGGGTAGGGTGGTCTTTCAGAGAGTCGGTGCAAACTCGACGGGCTGAATGGCCTCCTTCTGCACTGTAGAGATTCTATGAATTCTATGATCAGGTCCCGGAGTGCTCGATGTTCCAATCCCAGAATGTTCCTGGAGACCTAGCTTCATTCTCAAGAGGTCCATCTTCCAGTCACAGAGTGCTCCTGGAAATCTTTCTTCATTTTCGGGCATCTTCTTTATTTAACAGTGGGTCAATAATTTTGGACACCTTTTCAACATGGCTCCTGGACACAGTAGCAGACTACACACCATCATGGCCTGCCACACCATTGATACGACAAAAAACACCTGGGTGCATAATTAACAAGGTTGAGGCTGTAATATTTGGTGTGTTTTCCCACCAACCTCTGCAACGGGATCCATTCCATATTCCCATCTCGCTCCAAAATGGGAGAATTTCACCCTCCAGGCCAATCCTAGATCCACACCTATTATATCTTGCCCCAAGTTAAATTTTCACGATCTTTATTTTTAATATTATAATCTCATCCACTTTCCAAAGTAAGGTAGAAGACCAAAATATTTTCAAAACTGAACTTACTTCTACTCCATGCAATTGCTTTCTATTGTTTAACTAATTTCTCGTTCTTGATATGATAGATTTTGCACCTCCTTGCTATTTATGCGCTGCTAGATTTCATGATTTGCTAGTTTTATAAATATGATTTACCTATCAGTTAAATGCAAGTAGGACACAGCTTTTCGATGTTTGTCAAAACATATTGGGGAGATTTTGTGCCCACATTCTCCATCCGTGAGAAAATTGTCACGGGTTCAAAATCCGGAGAGAATCAAGAAACATAATTCTCTCCGGCATGAATGAGATTTGCAATTGGTGTTTGAGTTTTGTCCTGAAAGATTTTCTCTCCAAAGTAACACCCTGGTTGTTACCTTTATTCATGAGTGGTATTTGAAATATATTGGTTTGCTTAACTGGAATATAATGGCAGATTTAGGAAGTATGTTAAGGTTCCTCCTTTTACTTAAGAGCTGTTGTAACTGCTAACTGTAAAGCTATTTCTTTGTTGCTCATGTGGTTAATTCTGTGATTAAATTGAAGTTATGTTTAAACATAAAAGGTACATATTGGTCAGTGTTATCACTCCTGTGATGCTATAACATTTCCTCATAGTTTTGCAAAGTGACATTAGTTGGTTTCTCATTAGCGCTCATACTCTCCAGACCTCCCCCTTCATGGAATATTCACAAGGTGCTTGTATGACTTCACACTGCCTGCCATGATTTCAGCATCGGAAGCTATTCTCCGCCCGATTGCTGTTCCCGATTTCGGCATCAGGCAACGGAGAATCCCGCCCTATATTTCTGTTTACTTGTTAGTCTGGTTCACAAACAGGAGAAAGCAGACCTCCAGTTGGAGTAGAACCCACTAATCACATGGCAGTGACATCATTTCAAGAGGCCATGCTGGACAAAGTCAGCTCCAAACGCAAGGATTTTAACTAAGAAATTAAGGTTAAGGAACACCCCACTGGACAACAGTGTGTAGTTAAACAGAACTGGAACAGAAGCTGAATCTGATGACAAAAATAAATTTCATCCTGTCCCAGTTAATGTCCTAATTGAAAAAAAATGAAGAGGTTATTAATAGATCTCAGAGAAAAGATGGATCAATCCTGGTACAGAATTAAAATGGATATAAATTTCCCTACAACACTTATCTCTAACTTAAATATGTTTCATTGTTGTTTTGAGGAAGTATTTTCCTAAAGCAGCATGATTTAAATGAGAATTACAAAAAGGTTCTATTTATGAAAATGGAAATGTTAACCTCATCTCCAGGCAAATCTTCATACTATCTGTGCACTGCTGTGAGCAGCTAATGTAATTTTTAAAAAGTAATTTTGATAGTACTCATTATATACAAACATTGCAAATATGATATCAATATGACATACAGAGCATAATAATATGATTGTACTCTTTGCAACTTTCTGACAGACCTTCTATTTGCATACTTTTTTGCAATTTATTTGCAGAATTTTATGAACAAATATGCTCTGCCTGAAAAAAAGCAAAACGATTTACGAATGTGCCCTTTCCTGCATCCTAGTACTCAGCTGAAAGGGCTCCTGAGAATTGTAGGGTGTGATTTAACGGCCGCATCGTTCTTGAGTGAGAGCGGGACGCAACCGTTAGTTTGCATCAAAAACCAAAATCGGGAAAGGCGCCGGATGTTGATTGGTTTGCGATCTAACCAGCCGTTCCCATAGGTGAGAACCAAATGCCATCATGTCGTATCGAGAAACCAATAATCACCAATTAAAGCCAATCTCCATAACATTAACAGGAACGACTCCCTATCTTTGTTTGAAAGTATTTTTATTCAAATTTTTAGCATATTAACATTTTACAAAACAAGACAAAAACATTACACCCCCAATAAAATAAACCCTACACCAAACCCCTCCCAACAGTCTATAGTAACTAGCTCTCCGAAATGCAAAATAAATAAACTCCATCTCTTGTGGAACCCCCAAATCTGCCCCCCTAAGGGCAGATTTCACCTTCTCAAGATGAAAGCTCCTTTAGATTCCCCAGCCAACGTCGAGGCACAGGGTGGAGGAGCTGACTTCCACCCCAACAGAACCCGCCTGCGAGCGATCGAAGAGGCAAAGGCTAAAACATTTGTCCCCGATCCGGTCTGCAACTCCAGCAAGTCTGACATCCTGAATATGGCCCCCAGGGGACCCGGCTCCAAATCCACATGCAGAATCGCCGACGTGACGCTGAAGAATGATCCCCAAAACTACTAGACTCCTCAACGACTCTCCCTTGGACTGATCTGTTCCCTGTAAGAACACTATTCACAACATCCTATGCTGCTCTTGCTCATGTATATGCTTTGTTTGGCCCCTTGTTCCGCACTGTAACCAATCACTATTTGTCGACATACCATTTGTCAATGTACTCTGTCAATTATTCTTTTTTTGTCTACTATGTACGTACTGTGTACGTTCCCTTGTCGGCAGAAAAATACTTTCATTGTACTTTGGTACATGTGACAATAAATCAAATCAAACCAAATCCCTTACAAAAAAAGTGCTGGGGCGGGATTCTCTTCTACCCTGCGGGGTGTGCCATACCGGCGCTGAAGAGTGCCATAAACCACTCCGGCGTAGGGCTGCCTGGAAGGTGCGGAATCCTCCGCACCTTCAGGGGCTAGGCTGGCGCCGGCGGGGTTGGCGCCACGCCGACCAGCGCCAAAGGGCCTCGGCCGGCGCGTGTTGGCACATGCGCGGGAGCGCCAGCGTGTGCTGGCGTCATCCCAGCGCATGCGCAGGGGGGTTCTTCTCCATGCCGGCCATGGGGGAGGTTGACAGCAGCCGGCGCACAGGGAAAGAGTGTCCCCATGGCACAGGCGCATCGGTGGGCCCTGATCGTGGGCAGGCCACCGTAGGGGCACCCCCCCTCCCGGGCCAGATCCCCCCGTGCCCCCCCGAGGACTCTGCAGGCTGCCCGTAGAGCCAGGTCCTGCCAGTACGGACCTGGTTAGCATTGCGCCGGCGGGACCGGCTGAAAACGGGCAGCCGCTCTGCCTATCGCGGGGAGGAGATTCACAGGGCAGGGGCCGCTGCCAACGGCCGCCGACCGGCACAGCGTGATTCCTGCCCCCGCCGAATCCCCGGTGCCGGAGAATTCGGCAGCCAGCGTCAGGGCAACGGGACGGGATTCACGCCGCCCCCCCACAACCCCCCGGTGATTCTCCGACCCGGCGGGCGGGTTGGGAGAATCCCGCCACTGGTCTGGGAAAGGCCATTGAAGTGAACTTGCTTAAGCTGCCACTGTAGTTCTTTTTTTCAGCTAGAAACTAAAGTAGCAATTTGTTATGGTTGTAAACAATTATCCCCGACTTAGTAGCTATTAAATGAAGAATTGATCAGCTTCAATGCTTTAAGTGAGTCAGAATGTATTACTCTAGGTGGCAGACTATTCCACAAATAGGCAAGTGGTAGAGTGAGTAGTAAGAACATAAGAAATGTCTAAGATCAGATGGGGTTCTCAAAATCAAGAAATAAGACAAATAAGTCAAGCATATTTCAGAATCGCGACTGTGACATAACAAAAATATTGTCGTATCTCCGTTCGTAGTTGTGGATCATGAGATTTGGACCAAATGACTTTGCAAGGCCAAAAGCTTCAAGGTTCATGTCGAGTCTTCCCTCATTTCACCATATGCAATACGGATTTGTACTCAGTATTAGCAAGTCGCAAACATCATTAATTGTAATTGCTTGGGGTCAGAAAAATGCTGAAACCTTTTCAGAGCAATCATAGGAATATAAGGCTTAGGAGCAGGAATAGGCCATTCAGCATTTCGAGCCTACTCCACCATTCAATAAGATCATGGCTGCTCTAGTTGTCGTCCCAGGGTCTGCCCCATAACCCTTGACTCCCTTGTCTTCAGTTTTGTTCAAATGTTGGTGAAATTTATGATGAGAAAGCATGAGATAGATTATAGACTTATTTAAACAGTTGAAGTTGTATTTATTTTTCAGAATAAACAATATCGAAACCAATTGTATTTTGTAAACTGAACAATTCTCACAGTGAGACATGATAGGCCTCCATTTTTTGAAGCAGTTCTGGAACTTCTTACTTTTTAATAATTTGTTGAAAAACCTTTCAGATGCTTCCATTCGGAGTTTCATTCCATCCAATATGGATCCTGTTCTCACCTGATAAACAAACACTTTCGAACAGGATCACGAGTTCATAGGAAGGAGTCAGACTTTAACTTCTTCCCTGCGAGAGCAGTCAAAGTGCCCCTACTGCTGCACAGTTGAGATATGTTAACTAAATACATACCAGACATTGTCCCGACCTGGATTGTGTGGCCCAATTATTGCACAGTGAAGTGGCAATGCAGATGGAGTTTTTGATCATCTGTAATTTAAAGAAGAAATTCAGGTGAAACTGTAAGCAACATTATAGATTACTTACCTAAATCTAGACAAACTAAAAGCCTGGGTTGAAGAATCTACTCGAGTATGTTGGAGTACTAGTGGAGTTTTATCATCTGAAACTGTAGTTCCCAGCACAAAACACACATAAGCTTCCCTCTGCTTGCCTAGCAGAACAATCAGTAGTTAGCACTGCTGCCTCATAGCAGAACAGCAGGGACCAGAATTTAATTCTGGCCTTGGATGACTGTATGTTCGCCCCGTGTCTGCCTGGGTTTTCGCCGGTGCTCCGGCTTCCTTCCACAGTCCAAAGATATGCAGGTGAGGTGGATTGGCCATGTTAAATTGCCCCTTAATGTAGGTATAGATGTAGGTATAATGTAGCAGGGAGGCACATTGTGATGTACTTGAATGACTTAACATTGAGAGGGAGGAGGTATTAACGGTTCTAATGTGCCTAAAAGTGGATAAATCCCCGGGGCCAGATGAGGTGTATCCCAGGTTGCTGAGGGAGGCAAAGGAGGAGATTGCCAAAAATTTTGAAATCTTCTCTGGCCACAGGAGAGGTGCCAGAGGACTGGAGGACAGCTAATGTGGTGCCATTATACAAGAAGAGAAGTAGGGACGAACCAGGAAATTACAGGCTCGTGAGTCTAACTTCAGTGATAAGGAAACGACTGGAGAAATTTTGAGGGACGGAATTAATCTCCTCGAGGGGAGGCAAGGATTAATCAAGGATAATCAGCATGGTTTTGTCAAAGGGCGATCCTGTCTTATAAATTTGATTGACTTTGAAATTTGAAAGGAGAACGAGTGTGTATATATTAATGATCTGGGTGTGAATATAGGAGATATGATAAGTGAGTTTGCAGATGACACAAAAATTTGTGGTGTGGTAAATAGTGAGGAACAAGGCCTTAGCTTACAGGACAATATTAATGGGCTGGTTAGATGGGCAGAAGAGTGGCAAATGGAATTTAACCATGAAAAGTGTGAGGTAATGTATTTTGGGAGGATTACCAAGGTGAGGGAATATACAATGTACAGTCAGCCCTAGGAAGTACAGAAGATCAAAGGGACTTTGATGTCCAGGTTCATAGATCTCTGAAGACAATAGGACAGGTAGATAAGGTGATTAAGAATGTCTGTGGGATTTTTGTCTTTAATAGCTGAAGCATTGAATATAAGAGCAGGGAGGTTATGCTGGAGTTGTATAAAATGCTGGTTAGGCCACGGCTGGAGTACTGTGTGCCGTTCTGGTCACCACACTATAGAAAGGAAGTGATTGCACTGGAGAGGATGTGGAGGAGATTCACCAGGATGCTACCTGGGCTGGATCATTTCAGCTATCAAGAGACACTGGATAGACTGGGGTTCTTTTCCCAGGAGCAGAAAAGTCTGTGGGGGGACCTGATTGAGGTGTATAAAATTATGAGGGACATAAATAGGATGGATAGGAAGTAGTTTTGCCCCTTCAGGCAGATGACCTTATCAATTCCCCTTTTTATTTTGTTTTATCCTAATTTCATTTTTTGATCTTCATTTTCCCCAATTCTGACACATAGGGCTGGATTCTCCGCCCCGCTGCACCACATTTCTGCCTCGACCGCCAATTGGATTCTCCGTTACGCCGGTTGAATTGCTCCCTTATATTGAGAGATTCAGCATATTTAATAGATTAAAAATGCTAACAAGGTATGCAAGTTTCATTACCCAGAGAAATTTTCAGCTAATGCAGGATTGTGCACTCAAAGAAAACCAGCAGCATCTCTACCGCCCAGGCACCATTTTCCCTAAGGCTAGCCCTGCTTTGGAATGTAACTTTAAAAAATTGTTCTTGTTAACCGTGCCTGAAAACACTGCAATAGTGCATGCAGAAGCCAATAATTGCCATCAGACGTCTCATGGGGCCTAATGGCAAATTGCAATCGTAATGCCTTTCTGTCAATTGCCATTTTATTGACAGATGGCAATAAAATGGCATCTGTCATTTCGAAAGTTCTCTCTTGAAAGTTTCTTGATTCTTCTGTTAAGTATGCCATTCGCAAATAGAATAACCTTCAACTTTTATGCAATGTTACAGTTGGACCTAGAACTCAGTCCACTGGGAGCCATATTCAGGGTGTCGGACTTGACGGAGCTCCAGACGGGGCGGGGCAGATATCTTAGCCTTTGCCTTGCTGGTGGCGAATCCTATTGGGTTGGAGGTCATTCCCCCACCCTGTGCCTCAATATGGCTGGGAGATTCCAAGCCTAGATAAGGTCAAATTTAGTTTAAGAGGGAATAATGAGGTGTTTCATAAAAGATGGCGTCTGTTTATATCTCACTTTAACGAATTAACCTCAGTCAGTAGCTAAAATGGGAGGCGGGTAATTAGTTAATTAATTACTTGTTTCTGGGTTGAGGAAGGGATTGTTTAATGCTAGTTAAATATTTGTAATGTAATTTATGTATAAAACATTTTTTTAAAAAGCTAATAAAAATATTTATTGAAAAAAAACTTTTATGCAGTGTCTTCACTCACTGTCACATTGCACATTTTTTCAGGAGCTGGGAGAATGGGTTTTCTTGCTTTTAGCAATTGGAAAGGCTGCGAAGAAGAATGTTTTCAGTGTCCTTTCAGGGACTGATGTTATCTTGGTCATTTACTTTTGATTACATTTTTTGTGCAATGTCCCTTTAGTTCTGCAGGTTGCATTGCTGTTGCGTACGATTTGTAAAGACACAACACATTGCATCTGTCCATCACTGAGCTCCTTAAATCCAAATTCTTCATGACTCTCCTAATACTTTTTGTCCTTTCTTTCTTGCTACTGGACTCAGCACAGACTTAGCTGAAGTGCTTGAAATAACAGTACAGTATGAGATTGAGCTCAAAACCTTTCTCAGATTCTGATGTGAGAATATCAACACACGTCAATGTGAACAACAATTTTTAATTTCCCGCGCCCATGTCAGAACACAGCTCTGCAAACAGATGTGAATTCACAGGATTGGACTTCTGAAAATTCATGGCTTTTATAGCTGCATTGAACACAACATATAATTTGGGTTTCATTCTTTTTGAACAAAAGCTTGGCGACACAAAATACTGTAGAAAATGTCAAGATTACCTGCTAATTTACAGCTCTAATTTTTGCAACAACACCATTCATATTGCCTGTAGCAGCACCACCTGTGCAAACACTAACACAGTTCCCTTAAGTGATTCCATGAATTTGCCAAAAATGAAAATGAGAGTTAACATTGTGGAGGCACTGGCCATAATTTTCAGTCTTCCTTGGAGCCGAGGGTAGAGGCAGAGGACTGGAGAATTGCAAAGGGGGCAAAGATAAGCCCAGCACATACAGGCAAGTCAGTTTAACTTCGGGGAAACTTCTACAAACATAATTCAGGACAAAATTAATAGTTACTTGGACTAATTAAATTAAAAGTTACTTGGACTAATACGAAGCTAATTAAGGAAAGCAAGCCAGCTTGGATTTCTTAAGTGGAAACTGTGTTTAACTAACTTGCTGGAGTTTTGTGAAAAGATAACAGGGATACGCAGTTTATATAACTTCTAAAAGGTGTTCAATACAATGCCACACAACTGATATGTGAGCAGATGAAATAAAAAGATAAGTAGCAACATGGCAACAAAATTGGCTGAATGACAGAGAGTAATGGTTAATACATCTTTTTCGGGCTGAAGGAAGGCTCGTAGTAGACATCTTCAGGGTTGGTTTTGAGGCTCTTGCTTTTCCTGATATATATTAATGATATAGATGTACATGGCGCAATTTCAAAGTTTATAGATAATATGAAATTTGTGAACTGTGAGGAGGTATAGTGTAGAACTTCAAAACGATATAGACAAGTTGTAGAATGGGCGAACAGGTGGCAGCTGAAGTTTAATGCAGAGAACTGTGAAGTGATTCATTTTGGTAGGAAGAACACGGAAAAACAATATACAATACTGGGCACAATTCTAAAGGGGGTGCAATAGCACAGCAATTTCAGTTTATATGAGCATAAATCATTGAAAGTGGTAGAACAGTTTGAGAGCGTAAATAAAGTATAATGGGCGCGATTCTCCGCTGCCCACGAGGGGTCGGAGAATAGCGGGAGGGCCTTCCCGACATTTTTCCCGCCCTCCCGCTATTCTCCCCCCCCCGCCACGGCCGCCCCACGACACGGATCGCTGCTCGCCGTTTTTTACGATTCTCCCCAGGCCGATGGGCCGAATTCCCAGGCCTTTACGGCCGTTTTCACGGACGCAAACACACCTGCTCTCACTGTTCGTGAAAACGGCCGCAAAGTGCCATCTCGGACAACCATGGCACCGATTGGCATGGGCCTGCGATCGGTGGGCACCGATCGCGGGCAGCAGGTCCGATACCCGCGCACTATCTGTTCCTCCGCCGCCCCGCAGGATCAGTCCGCGGGGCGGCTGAGGGGCATGACGGCCCACGCATGCACGGGTTTGACGCATATGCATGATGACGTCATCCGCGCATGCGCGGGTTGGAGCCATCCAACCCGCGCATGCGTGGCTGACGTCATCGTGCGCGTCAGCCGCCGTGACGCTTGGCGCGCGGGCTTAGCGACCGTCGCTAAGCCCGCGATGCCGTGCTTCATGGGGCCGCGCGTTTAGCCCCGCCTGGGGGGAGAATCGGGTCCCGGGAGGGGGCACGGAGGCTGCCTTGAAACACGGCCAGTTTCACGGCAGCCTTTATGACTCGCCGCATTTGCGGAGAATCGCGCCCACAGTATCCTGGGTCGGGATTCTCCCCTACCCGGCGGGGCGGGGGGTCCCGGCGTACCGGAGTGGCGAGAAGGACTCCGGAGTTGGGCCTCCCCAAAGGTGCGGAGAATGGGCTAGGCCCGCGCCAGAGTGGTTGGCGCCCCCCCGACCAACGCAAACGGTCTTTGGCGCTCCGCCGGCCGGCGCCACAGCTGGCCGAAAGGCCTTCGCCAGCCAGTGTGAGTCCGCGCATGCGCCGGAGCATCAGCGGCCGCTGACGTCACCCCGGTGCATGCGCGGTGGAGGGGGTCTCTTCCGCCTTCGCCATGATGGAGGCCGTGGCGGCGGCGTAAGAAAAAGAGTGCCCCCACAGCACAGGCCCGCCCGCCGATCGGTGGGCCCCGATTGCTGCCAGGCCACCGTGGGGGCACCCCCCGGGGTCAGATCGCCCCGCGCCCCCCCCCCCCCCCCCCCCCCAGGACCCCAGGGCCCGCTCGCGCTGCCTGCTCCCGCCGGCACCAGAGGTGGTTTAATCCACGGCGGTGGGAGAGACCTGACAGCGGCGGGACTTCGGCCCATCGTGGGCCGGAGAATCGCCGCGGGGGGCCCGCCGACCGGCGGGGCGTGATTCCCACCCCCGCTGATTCCCGGGTGGCGGAGAATTCGGGCCACAGCGGGGGCGGGATTGACGCCGTCCCCGGGCGATTTTCCGACCCTGCGGGGGTCGGAGAATTCCGCCCCTGGGCTTTATTAATAGGGTGATAGAGTACAAGAGCAAGGAGGTTAGATTGGACATGTAAAAAGACACTAGTTAGATCTCAGCTGGAATATAGTTCTGGGTGCCGCATGTTAGGAAACATGTGAAGTTATTGGTTGGAAAGAGCGCAGAGAAAATTCAGGAGAATGGTACCAGGGATGAGGAACATCAGTCGTGAAGATAGAGTGGAGAAATTGGATTATTTTCCTTCAAGGAAAGAAGACTGAGAGGAAATTTGATAAAGGTATTGAGGGGCCTTGACAAGTAGATACTTCTGAAAGGAGAACGAGTGCGCACATATTTAAAGTAATTGGTAAAAGAAGCAAAAATGGCACAAGGAAATGTTTTTCACAGAGCAAGTGGTTAAGATCTGGAATGCATTCCCTGAGATTCTGGTAGAGGCAGGTTCAATTGACCCATTCACTTGATTTTGATTTGATTTATTTATTGTCACATGTACCGAAGTACAGTGAAAAGTATTTTTCTGCGGCCGAGGGAACGTATGCAGTACGTACATAGTAGACAAAAGAATAATCAACAGAGAGCATTGACAAATGGTACATCGACAAACAATGATTGGTTACAGTGCAGAACAAGGCAAACAAAGCAAATACATGAGCAAGAGGAGCATAGGGCGTCGTGAATTGTGTTCTTACGGGGAACAGATCAGTCTGAGGGGGATTCATTGAGGAGTCTTGTAGCTGTGGGGAAGAAGCTGTTCCTATGTCTGGCGAGTCTTCAGACTTCTGTACCTTCTGCCTGATGGGAGGGGTCTCTGATAATGCTGTCTGCCTTCCTGAGGCAGCGGGAGGTGTATACAGAATCAATGTGGGGGGTGGCAAGCTTGTGTGATGCGTTGGGCTGAGTTCACCACATTCTGCAGTTTCTTGCGATCTTGGGCCGAGCAGTTGCCGTACCAGACTGTGATGCAGCCGGATAGGATGCTCTCTATCGCACATCTGTAGAGGTTTGTGAGAGTCAATGCACACATGCCAAATTTCTTTAGCTTCCGTAGGAAGTAGAGACATTGTTGGGCTTTCTTGACTGTTGCATCTATGTGAGTGGACCAGGACAGACTGTTGGTGATGGTAATCGTAATGGAAAGGTTACTGAGGGATAGGATTTCTGAGCATCTGGAAAGGCACTGCTTGATTAGGGACAGTCAGCACAGATTTGTGAGGGGTAGGTCTTGCCTCACAAGTCTTATTGAATTCTTTGAGGAGGTGACCAAGCACGTGGATGAAGGTAAATTGTGGATGTGGTGTGGTGTACATGGATTTTAGTAAGGCATTTGATAAGGTTCCCCATTGTAGGCTTATGCAGAAAGTAAGGAGGCATGGGATAGTAGGAAATTTGGCCAGTTGGAAACGAATTGGCTAACCGATAGAAGACAGAGAGTGGTGGTGGATGGCAAATATTCAGCCTGGAGCCCAGTTACCAGTGGCGTACCGCAGGGATCAGTTCTGGGTCCTCTGCTGTTTGTGGTTTTCATTAATGACTTGGATGAGGGAGTTGAAGGGTGGGTCGGTAAATTTGCAGACAATATGAAGATTGGTGGTGTTGTGGATAGTGAGGAGGGCTGTTGTCGGCTGCAAAGAGATATAGATAAGATGCAGAGCTGGGCTGAGGAGTGGCAGATGGAGTTTAACCCTGAAAAGTGTGAGGTTGTCCATTTTGGAAGGACAAATATGAATGCGGAATACAGGGTTAACGGTAGGGTTCTTGGCAATGTGGAGGAGCAGAGAGATCTTGGGGTCTATGTTCATAGACCTTTGAAAGTTGCCACTCAAGTAGATAGAGGCCTATGGTGTGCTAGCGTTCATTAGCAGAGGGATTGAATTCAAGAGCTGTGAGGTGATGATGCAGCTGTACAAAACCTTGGTCAGGCCACATTTGGAGTACTGTGTGCAGTTCTGGTCGCCTCATTTTAGGAAGGATGTGGAAGCTTTGGAAAAGGTACAAAGGAGATTTACCAGGATGTTGCCTGGAATGGAGAGTAGGTCTTATGAGGAAAGGTTGAGGGTTATCGGCCTTTTCTCATTAGAACGGCGAAGGGTGAGGGGCGACTTGACAGGTTTATAAGATGATCAGAGGAATAGATAGAGTAGACAGTCAGAGACTTTTTCCCCGGGTGGAACAAACCATTACAAGGGGGCATAAATTTAAGGTGAATGGTGGAAGATATAGGGGGGATGTCAGAGGTAGGTTCTTTACCCAGAGAGTAGTGGAGGCATGGAATGCACTGCCTGTGGAAGTAGTTGAGTCTGAAACATTAGGGACCTTCAAGCGGCTATTGGATAGGTACATGGATTACGGTAGAATGATGGGGTGTAGATTAATTTGTTCTTAATCTAGGATAAAAGTTTGGCACAACATCGTGGGCCGAAGGGCCTGTTCTGTGCTGTATTTTTCTATGTTTTCTATGTAAAGCTATCAGTAGGGAATTAAACTGGTATCTGAAAAATAAAAATATGAAGGGTTACGAAGAAGAGTTGGGAGTATAGTAATAAGTGAATGGCCTCCTTTGGTGCTGTAACTATTCTGTGATGCGGAAGTTATCCAGTAACTTGAATATTTCCTTACTCCTTACTCATTGTTCCTTCTGGTAATGCCTGACAGCAAAGAAAATCTTCCAAAATTTACCTTAGTCAAATGGGCCAAATAATTGCACCACACGATTGACATCAGAGGCGGGATTCTCCGAACCCCCGCCTGGTTGGAGAATCCCCGGGGGGGGCGGCGTGAATCCCGCTCCGCCTCTCCGACGCCGGCTGCTGTATTATCCGGCGCCTGTTTTCAGGCGGGGATCACGCCACGCTGATCGGGGGCTCGGGGGCCATTGACAGTGACCCCCTCCCGGCAATTCTCCGGGCCCCGATGGGCCGAGCGGCTGTCGGTTTCGGGCCAGTCCTGCCGGCGTGGATTGGACATGGTCCCACACAGCGGGACCTGGCAGGTAAGTTGGCTGGTGCAGTCCTCGGGTGCACGGGGGGGGGGGGGTGGCATAGTGGCCTGGCCCGCGATCGGGGCCCACCGATCTGCTGGCAGGCCTGTGCCGTGGGGGCACTTCTTCCTTCCGCACCGGCCCCTGTAGGGCTCCGCCATGGCCGGCACGGAGAAAACATCCCCCTGTGCATGCGCCAGAATTTACTGGCCGGTCTGCGCATGTGCTGAACCACGGCAGCGGTTCTGTGCATTCGCTAACTCGCGCAGTCCCTTCGGCGCCAGCTAGTGTGGCACCAACCCCTCTAGCGCTGGCCTAGCCCTGGGAAGTGCGGAGAATTCCGCGACTTCCAGTTGGCCCGACGCCGGAATGGTTCGCGCAGTTTTTTACGCCGGCGTCTGGCCATCGCGCCGATTCGGGAGAATCCCGCCTCAGTTGTCTCATCGAACCGAATTTAAAATTAAAATCATGAAGTCTTTCTGTCAATTGGCATTTTTTAACCCTTGAAAGTTCGTTGATTCTTCTGCTAATGGGTTTCATTATAATTTGGTCTACCCTTCGAACATTGTGTGGTTTCTTCACTCACATCACTTTGCACATTGCTTCAGCAGCTGGAAGAATCAGCTCTGTTCTGATGGAATGGGCTTTCTTGCTTTTAGCAATCAGAAAAGCTGTTAAGATGGATGCTTTCAGGGTCCTTTCAAGAACTGATGATATCTCCGTCATTTCCTTTTTCTGACAAATGTACTGTTTTTTGCTACACTCAAAGAAGTCTTTTGATTTATCTTTATATTTCAGGTGCTTTCTTTTGAGATGTCGCTTTAATTTTGCAGGGTGCATTGCTTTATCAGATAAGATTTTAAACACACAATGCATTGCAGTTGTCCATCACTGAGCTCCCTAAATCTAAATTCTGCATGACTCTCTTAATACTCTCCGTTCTTTGTTTTTGCTACAGGACACAACATTGCATATGGCTTCAGCTGAAGTACTTGAAATAACAGTATGAAATTATTTTAAATACTTTTCCATTTTGAAGCAATTTACTCACACATTATCATCAATCAACATTTTTGAGTCTGTTTGTGTTGTTCAGGAGCACTTAGGTGCTAGAGTGACAAACATGCAAAATGTGTTCCAAAGTTAATATGTATTTGTTTTGTTTATAACATAAGGCAACTGTTAGCTTCTGCAGTGCGCTACTGCCGTCCTCTGTAAAGAATAAATATTTTCTATAACAGGTCTGGCTTTCGGGAAAATGGTACCACCCGTGAATTAGTATTTTGGCACTCTTTTAAGTTTAAGTATGCGCAGCACTTAAATATCTTCTCTTTCTTGAACAAAGCTGAACTCACCTGGAGCCTACCACTTTAGAAGCTGCAGGTTTACCTAGCAATTTTGGTGCCCCTTTATGTGTGTTCTCCTCCCAGATGAAGCAGACAGCTGCATTCTGCTCTCACCTCTCAGCTCACACTAAGCCTGCCTCAGGCCACCACTTATTCATTTACTCTTAACCACACTGTCCCACTGACCACACCACTCTGGGTGGACCCCAGTTTGAGAATCATTGCTAGCCTAAATAAACAAAAAGCCTTGGGGGAATCTTGTGACATAGTGCTAAATTGATGAACCAATGTAAAGTTAGTGGTAAAATGACATGCTGGTTTTTTTTTTACAACAGTGGTGATTACCACAGTAGCCCAAAAAGTACGCCTTCAAATCTGACAGCCATTAATAGACTTGTTCTTGGTATTCTAATGGTTGACAGCAACACAACTGTCTTGCTTCTTATTGCCTTTGCTTCCGAAGAAAACTGGAAATCTAAATGAAGCATCAAACTTTTTCTCTTCCATGTCATAAACGCTTATACAACACATTCACCCACAGTAGCAGCATGAGAGAGCAGGAAAATGTGTCTTGCCCTAGGCAGGATGACATTCACACGTGCACTTGTCCTTCTATTGTGTTCAATGCAAGAACAATGTTCTGATATGAGCCTCCTCCATGATCAAATCCCCTGACAACAAAAAAAGAGTTCCTGGTTTAGTTATTTTTCTTCATATTAAAATATATCTAACCAAAACACTTACTAAAATAACAGGATGTATTGTGAAAACATCAATGACTGACATAGTTCCACAGAAGTGCCTCACCCATAAATTTCCACTGTCACAAAACTATACTTCATGCCTCAGTTACTGCATCAGACAGTGCAATGCCAAGGGTGCTTTCTCATAGTATTGTGAGTGGACAGCTTTGATTTCACCAAAATAAAAAAATTGTATTATTAGCCCTGACTGGGCAATTACATTTGAGTCAGAGGGTTGTGAATTCATGCCCACTAGGGGCTTGATCATCTACGGTGACACTTAAGGTGCAGTACGAAGTGAATGCTAAACTATCAGAAGTCTTGGGCTGGATTCTCCAAAGCCCGACGCCGAAATCGTGACATCGGCGATTGGGCAGAGAATGGATTCCGACGCCGGAATTGAGGCTGGCGCCAGTTTGATACCGGTCCACAACGCTACTCCCCCTGCAAACTGGCATCATCGTGACGCGCGCTACATGATGGCGTGTCATTGGCCGGCCCACAATGGGCCAAGTTCCCGACGGCGCGGGCCACATGTGGTCCCAAGTGTGCGGGAACCCGGCTTGCCGGCTGCAGACAGTGTCCAGTTCTGCCATACTCAGCCGGGACCCGTACCGCTGGCCTGGGGGGGTTCTGCTAGGGCTCGGGGGATCAGGGCTGGGGCGGTACTAGGGGGTGAGCTGTGGGATAATGGTTGGCGGGTTGGGTTCACGCACGGCCGGTGCCATGCTGTACAGTGCAACCGGTGCAGGTTGTCAGCCACACGCATACGCGGCCCAGGACCCAGCCATTCTCCGGCCATTTTTGCCTCTGTCTGCGGGAGTTTCACTCGGCGGTGGTGCTAGCCCCTCACGGTACCGAAATCGGTGAGGGTTCCGCACCAATTATTTGGTCGTGAAAGTCCATACATGCTCCGCTGGCGTCGTCAACATTTATTCTCCCAAACAGAGAATCCAGCCTCTTATCTTTTAGATGGCACATTAAACTGTCTGCATTCTTGTTTAAGGGGCATCTTGACAAATACATGAATAGGATGGGAATAGAGGGATACCGACCCCGGAAGTGCAGAAGATTTTAGTTCAGAGGGGCAGCATGGTTGGCACAGTCTTGGAGGGCCCAAGGGCCTGTTCCTGTGCTGTACTTTTCTTTGTTCTTTGTTCTCAGGTGAATGTAATAGATCCCATGGCACTATTTGATGTGGAACTGGAAGCTCTTTTGGTCCTCTAGCCAACATTTATCTAACAACCAAAATCACTAACAACAGGTTTTTGGGCTGTTGGTGTGATTTTGCAATGTGCAAACTGGCTTTGTTGGTCTACATCAAAACCATGACCATGTTTCAGAAAGCTGGCTGTGAAGCACTTTGAGGCATTCCAAGGACATGAAACATGCTATATAAATGTAAATCCCTTTTTAAAAGCTAAATACTGGAAATACTGTGTCTAGTTTTGGTCTCCTTCTTTGAGGAAGGATGTGGTGTCACTGGAGGTAGTTCAGAGGAGGTTCACCAGATTGATCCTGGGGGTGAAAGGATTGACGTATGTGGAGAGATTAAACAGTTTGGGTTTACAATTGCTGGAGTTTAGAAGGATGAGAGGGGATCTGATTGAGGTATATAAAATACTAAGAGGGATTGATAAAGTAAACGTAGACCAAATGTTCCCCCTTGTGGGACAATCTAGAATGAGAGGTCACAGATTTGGGGCGGGATTCTCCAACCCCCCCACCGGGTCGGAGAATCCCTGGGGGTGGCGCGAATCCCGCCCCAACGCCGGCTGCCGTATTCTTTGGCACCGTTTTTCGGGCGGGAGCAGGGTTCACGCCACACCAGTCGCGTGCCGTTGGCAGCGGTCCCCCGAGCAATTTTCTGGGCTCCGATGGGCCGAGTGGACGTCCGTTTTTGGCCAGTCCCGCTGGCGTGGGTGACGCATGGTCCCACACGACGGGGCCTGGCAGGTAAGTCGGCTGGGGCGGTCCTCAGAGGGATGGGGGGGGGGAGTTGGGATCCGACCCAGGGCGAGGGGGGCCCTCGGTGGCCTGGCCCGCAATTGGGGCTCACCAATCTGCCTGTCTCCTTCCTTCCACGCCGGCCCCTGTAGGGCTCCGCCATGACCGGCACAGAGAAGAGAACCCCCTGCGCATGCGCCAAAACATGCCGGTGGTTCCGCGCATGCGCGAGATCACGCCGGCCCTATGGCGCATGCACAAACTCGTGCAGTCCCTTCGGCGCCGGCTGGAATGGCGCCAACCCCTCCGGCGTCCACCTAGCCGCCGAGAAAGTGAAAATGAAAATCGCTTATTGTCACGAGTAGGCTTCAATGAAGTTACTGTGAAAAGCCCCTAGTCGCCACATTCCGGCGCCTGTCCGGGGAGGCTGGTACGGGAATAGAACCGTGCTGCAGGCCTGCTTGGTCTGCTTTAAAAGCCAGCGAGAAAGTGGAGGTAGCTGGAGAATTCCTCACTTTCGGGGGACATTGACGCCGGAGTAGTTCGCGCCGGTTTTCACGCCGGCGTCGGGTCATTTCAGCGTAAAGCAGAGAATCCCGTTGATCGATTAGGAGCTGGTAGATTTAAAACAGAGATGAGGAGGAACTACTTCTCGGTGGTGAATTTGTGGAACTCTGCTCCATAGTACAGTGGAGTCTAAATCATTAAATGGTTTCAAGAAGGAGATAGATACATTTTTGATTTTAAAAATGTGTTAAAGGGATATGGGCAACAGATGGGGAGGTGGATTTGAGACCAGGAAGAGATCAGCCATGATCTGATTGAATGGCAGAGCAGGCTCGAAGGGCGGAATTGTCTACTTCTGATCCTAATTCCTATGTTCCTATGTCCCTATTTAGATATCAAGATCATGAGCATCATTAAATTATCTTCATAACTGAAAAATGAAAGACAAGCACACCCTTGGCAGGCTGATAGAGAAGGAGTGTGAGGAAAGGAGGCAACAGGTACACCATTCACCACCACAAAGCTAATAGTTAGAATCAATTTTGAAACTCATAATTGAGGAGCAATAGCCTATTAAATGATATTAAAGATCACCTCAGTGGGACACTGAAAAGATGTTAGAGGCTCAAAATCACATGCAAGTAGCTAATATAGAGAATAGCACAGGAAAGGCCAAGAGCTCCAAAATGAAGATGACGAATATTGGAAATGTTGTCGGCCCATAATTTTGAGGTCTTCTATGTGATATGTTTTTATATTATTTGTAAAGAGTTAGAAACTATATTGTTAGGCGCATGTGTATATCCAGGATGACACATCACAGCACGGTGGGGCAGCACGGTAACATAGTGGTTAGCACAGTTGCTTCACAGCTCCAGGGTCCCAGGTTCGATTCCCGGCTGGGTCATTATCTGTGCGGAGTCCGCATGTCCCCTCCGTGCCTGCGTTCCCTCTGGGTGCTCCGGTTTCCACCCACAGTCCAAAGATGTGCGGCTAGGTGGACTGGCCATGCTAAATTGCCCTTAGTGTCCAAAAAGGTTAAATGGGGGTTACTGAGTTATGGGGATAGGGTAGATAGGGCTTGAGTAGGGCCAGTGCAGACTCGATGGGCCGAATGACCTCCTTCTGCACTGTAAATTCTATGATTCTATGATCACGCACTATTGCACTTCAGTCAGGTGCAGAGCAGTAATAAAAGTATGTCAATAGATTGGTACATCAATATATCAACAGCAGCACATATGGTGTGATCTGTGAAATACATTCAAAGAAAGCTCCAGCATTTTGTATCTAAAAATGATTATTTCTGCAAATCCAAATCCTGAACTATTCTGAAGGTGGAGGCCTGGGCTGCATGGAAGCACAGTGGTTAGCACTGTTGCTTCACAGCGGCAGGGACCCGGGTTCAATTCCTGGCTCGGATCACTGTCTGTACAGAGTCTGCACATTCCCCCTGTGTCTGTGTGGGTTTCCTCTGGGTGCTCTGGTTTCCTCCCACAAGTCCCAAAAGATATGTTTGTTAGGTGAATTGGATATTCTGAATTCTCCCTCAGTGTACCCAAACAGGCGCTGGAGTGTGGTGACTAGGGGATTTTCACAGTGATGCTGTGTTAAGGTAAACCTACTTGTGACACTAATAAAGATTGTTATGACAGATTTGGTGTAGAGCTGTCCAGGATTTGCTGGAGAAAATTAGGTGGATAAGGGGGCAGACAGCAAATGTTATTCCCACACTCCAGACAGAAATTAGGAACATATTAATGCATTGTCTTTTGCTACAGTGTGAGTGTTTCAGTCTGTCTGCAATAATCCTGGAAACGGTGAATGAAGACTTTGCCATTCTCCTTGTTGTTCTCGGTCCCGTTCCAGCGCTGAGCGGGGCGGGGGAGGCACCGCGCCTGCGCACGCTGATGGGGGGGAAGGCACCGCGCTTGCGCACATGGGCCATTCCTGGCGCAGTCCATTTGACCTGATCCCGGGAGGAGAGTCAATCGGGATCTGGAGGAGGCGGGGGGAAGAATTCTGGCCGCTCGGTGACGGCACCAATCGTCGGAAAGGAGGCAGAAGAAAAAAAACGGAAGAGATAAGCGGTTGAGAGGTGGAGCGGCTGAGGCCTGAGGTGAGTGTTGGTGGCTGCTGCGGTCTCGGCCTCGCGGCTTCAGGGCCCGGCCCCGGGGCTCTGCACCATCGTGTACCGGGGAGAGGGGCACTCAGCAACTGTCACTGGGAAATCCAGAGCTCCTGGTTTTCCATTAACCATCAGACAGGAAGCAGAGCAGAAAGGAGCATCCCCAGAAAAAAGAGACAAAAGCAGCACAGCACCACAAATTCATCCAAAAAGTACAACTTCCTTCACATTTAGCTCTTTTTGTTTTTAGCTTGAAGTGGAGCTCCAATATTGTTTGTTGATATTATAGCATTTGCTGGGCTGTGATTTCCAATTCATGGTGTAATAAACACCACCCACTTTGTAATTTAGATATGTCGTCTTGGTGGAAAAGCTATCCCACTGAATTGTTAGAAATTTCCATTTTTAAACCCACCATGCGTCTTGGGCTACCAGCATACTTTATTTTTCTGTTCATTTTTTCCCATTAATTTCCTCTCTGTCACATTTTACAGTTCACATGAACAGTTAGTTTCACAGGTGCTTCTGGAAAATCTCCTGTTTGTGTTTGGATATTGATTGTTCGTAAGATGTTTAACTATGGTCACTGTCAACACAGTAGAGCTCAATACAGTCTTAAACCAGCATTTGTATATCTCCCAAGGAATTTCACAGGAGTGTAATTGACACTAGGCCAAGAGGTAGGCTCCAAGAATGGGCTTTAAAGGAACATAGAGAGAGATGGATAGGTTTTGAGAGGAAATTTGAGTGCTCAGGCAGTTTAAGTCATAACTTGACCGTGGTATGAAAGCAGTTGGGGAAGTGTAATAGGCCAGTGTTGGAGGAATGTAAATTTCTTGGAGAGTTGTAGGATTGGAGGAAGTTTCAGAGGAAGGAACAAAAGTTCTGGAGTGGCTCAAACATGAGGATTAGAATTTAAAGTTTTGAAGTGTTCGTGACTGCCAAGGTGATGTGCAAACATGATCAGGTGCAAATTAGGATGTGGGCAGTAGAATTCAAATTTATACCAAGAGCAAAATGGTAGGCAGGATAGGGGATTCTGGAAATAGTTGAACGTGTAGGTAACGCGTGCTTCATGAGCAGTGACTGAGGTAGGAGTTACAGATGTTTTTAAATAGATGGTCTTTGTGATGTAGCGGATATGGGGTCGGAAAATCAGCTTGGGGTCAAATAGGATCTCAGATTGTAAACAATCTGGTTCAGTCTAAGACAGTTACGAGGAAAGGGCTGGGAGTCAATTGTTGGGAGGGAGCAGAGTCTGTGACGGAGACCAAAGCAAGTTAAATATTCATCCAGTGTTTAATGGGAGGAATTTGCATTTAAATTGAGAGCAACAACTAATTTGTTTCTTCCAGTGTAACGTCCAGGATTCTGCACAGACTGGAGGATTAGCTTGAGTGGTTCTGATTGGTATAGCTTAGTGCTACAGTATTTGGTGCCTTTACCACTGAGAATTCATTGTTGCTTTAAGATGAATTATGACTGACTTTTTATACACCAGCTTTTGTGGCCACTCCACTCTTGCATTCTAAGTCAGTGAAATAAGTTGTGGCTTTGTGTGCTGCATCTAGACAGGTAAGTCAAAAGTTTCCTGCAGATTAGAGAAATCTGATGTCTAAATGCTTTGCGCGTGTGTGGTTCCTCAAACTAGAGAATGAGATAACATTTCCAAATATAACATTTTACAGTTCAGAAATACACACCTTACTGTTTAGGTTCTGTCAGTAATTGAACTCCTTTGAGCATTGATATTTTACAGATTATTTTCATTGAGAGTTGGTTGGTGTTTCCTTCAGTCGAGAAATTAAAACCTCTTGGAATGTAGATGAATAAACATTTCTATTGCAGCCTTTTGAGGTTCCAGAAGCTTTAACTGTCTTCCAGATTTAACTGATGGAAAAATTGTAAATGTTGAAAATAGTATACAGTTTTGTGCAGAAGCTTACTATTGCGATCTCAACGATTAGAAGTGTTGTTATCAAATGATCAGTCAAATACTATTTCAAATAGTCAAAGTATGTTTTAGTACGGATTTGGATGGAGTGCCACTATTTTCCAGCTTCATTCTATTTTGTAAAGTCATGTTATTAATGACAAACATCTAGGTGAAAATAAAACATTTTATGTTGTTGGTACCTGGTTTTAAAACTGGCCTCACTGAAAGAAATTCTTAAATTTCCTAAAAAATGTTTTGTTAATCCAGCAGGGATTATAAAGAGTTATTATTTGGTAACCCAAAGGTTTATATGTACATTAGAAATCTGAGCATTGCCTTTCAGTTTGCGTTGTCCCAGAAATTACTAATGACAATGGAACTAACAACAATTTCTGGAATCCTACAATTAAAAGCAAGTACCCTGAAGTTGTTGACAGAAATGATATGCTTCCCAGTAGGACCAGTGAGGTTCCCCCCAGATTGTAATCGAGTAAACACACTGAATTGTCAAAATTTTCCCTTTTTGCTGTTAGGCTTGCTTTAAAAATCCTTGAAAATTTGAACTTTTTCAAATGAGGTGAAACTGGGTTTTTAATTACTGCTGAACACCTTGAATGCCCCTGAAAAACTATAAATCCATATTTGTGGAATGTTAAATTTCTCCATTCTGGTAATTTAAAAGTGATTTAAAATATTTGTTTATGGTATCACTTTGATGTTAAGCCCACGTGTATGTCCAAATGGTTTATTTTGCTGTCCAAAATCTTATGTCAAAGTGGAAAAATTCAGTACATTTTACTTCCTGATTAGCTGTCAATGAGAATATTTTGATATGTTTGGCTGTTCACTCTGCTTGATGACATCTGCTGAATGCCTGGAGATTCCGTCAGCTTGGCACCAGAATCAAACTGACGTCGGGAAAGGATTGGATTGGATTTGTTTATTGTCACGTGTACCGAGGTACAGTGAAAAGTATTTTTCTGCGAACAACTGAACAGTTCATTAAGTACATGGGAAGAAAAGGGAATAAAAGAAAATACATAATAGGGCAACACAAGATATACAATGTAACTACATCAGCACTGGCATCGGATGAAGCATACAGGGTGTAGTGTTAATGAGGTCAGTCTATAAGAGGGTCATTTAGGAGTCTGGTGATAGTGGGGGAAGAAGCTTTTTTGAGTCTGTTCGTACGTGTTCTCAGATTTCTGTACCTCCTGCCCGATGGAAGAAGTTGAAAGAGTGAGTAAGCCGGGTGGGAGGGATCTTTGATAATGCTGCCCACTTTCCCCAGGCAGCGGGAGGTGTAGATGGAGGCAATGGATGAGAGGCAGGTTTGTGTGATGGACTGGGCGGTGTTCACAACTCTCTGAAGTTTCTTGTGGTCCTGGGCAGAGCCGTTGCCATACCAGGCTGTGATGCAGCCCGATAGGATGCTTTCTATGATGCATCTGTAAAAGTTGGTAAGGGTTAATGTGGACGTGCCGAATTTCCTTAGTTTCCTGAGGAAGTATAGGTGCTGTTGTACTTTCTTGGTGGTAGCGTCGACGTGGGTGGACCAGGACAGATTTTTGGAGATGTGCATCCCATGGAATTTGAAACTGCTAACCATCTCCACCTCGGCCCCGTTGATGCTGACAGGGGTGTGTACAGTACTTTGCTTCCTGAAGTCAATGACCAGCTCTTTATTTTTGCTGGCATTGAGGGAGAGATTGTTGTCGCTACACCACTCCACTAGGTTCTCTATCTCCCTCCTGTATTCTGACTCGTCGTTATTCGAGATCCGGCCCACTATGGTCGTATCGTCAGCAAACTTGTAGATGGAGTTGGAACCAAATTTTTCCACGTAGTCGTGTGTGTACAGGGAGTAGAGTAGGGGGCTAAATACGCAGCCTTGCAGGGCCCCGGTATTCAGGACTATTGTGGAGGAGGTATTGTTGTTCATTCTTACTGATTGTAGTCTGGTCAGAAAATCAAGGATCCAATTGCAGAGTGAGGAGCCAAGTCCTAGGTTTTTGAGCTTTGATATGAGCTTGGCTGGGATTATGGTGTTGAAGGCGGAGCTGTAGTCAATAAATAGGAGTCTGATGTAGGAGGCCTTGTTTTCGAGATGCTCTAGGGATGAGTGTAGGGCCAGGGAAATGGCGTCTAATGTGGACCGGTTGCAACGGTATGCGAATTACAGTGGATCAAGGTGTTCTGGGAGTATGGAGGTGATGCGCTTCATGATCAACCTCTCGAAGCACTTCATTACGACTGAAGTCAGGGCCATCGGACGGTAGTCATTGAGGCACGTTGCCTGATTCTTCTTTGGCACTGGTATGATGGTGGTCTTGAAGCAGGTGGGACCTCGGAGTGGAGCAGGGACAGGTTAAAGATGTCTGCGAACACCTCTGCCAGCTGGTCTGCGCAGGCTCAATGCACGACCAGAGATCCCGTCCGGGCCCGTCTCCTTCTTCCGAGGGTTCACTTTCAGGAAGGCCGATCTGACTTCGGAAGCTGTGATGGTGGGTATGGGTGAATTATGGGCTGCTGGGGCACTCGACAGCAGATTGTTGGTTACCTTCTCGAACCGAGCATAGAATGCATTGAGTTCATCGGGAAGGGGTGCGCTGCTGCCAGAGATACAGCTCGGCTTTGCTTTGTAGCCCGTTATGTTGTTTAGTCCTTGCCACAACCGCCGAGAGTCTGTCTGTGACTCTAGCTTGGTTTGATATTCTCTCTTGGCATCTCGGATGGCTTTGCGGAGGTCGTACCTGGGTTTCTTGTATAGGTCAGGGTCGTCTGCCTTGAACGCCTCAGACCTGTCCTTCAGTAGGGAGTTAATCTCGATATTGAGCCATGGTTTCCGGTTGGGGAACGTACGTACTGCTTTCTTTGGCATGCAGTCGCCCACACATTTGCTGATGAAGTCTGTGACGGTGGTGGCATACTCATTTAAGTTGGTCGCTGAGTTCTTAAATATGGAGCAGTCCACTGTCTCTAAGCAGCCACGTAAGAGCTCTTCTGTCTCCTCGGACCAGCACTGCACAACCTTCTTAGCTGGATTTTCCCGCTTGAGTTTCTGCTTGTTTGCCGGGAGAAGGAGCACCATCTTGTGGTCTGATTTCCCAAAGTGCGGTCGGGGGATGGAATGGTAGGCACCCTTGATTTTTGATTAGCAGTGGTCAAGAGTGTTATCGCCCCTGGTGGGACAGGAGATGTGCTGGTGGAATTTTGGCAGTACACTCTTGAGGTTGGCCTTGTTGGAATTTTGGCAGTACACTCTTGAGGTTGGCCTTGTTGAAGTCTCCGGCCACGATGAAAAAGGCCTCCGGGTGTTCTGTTTCGTAGTTGTTTATAACTGTACAGTTCGTCCAGCGCCTTCCTCACTTCTGCCTGGGGTGGGATGTAGACCGCTGTGATAATGGCTGAAGTGAACTCGCGTGGAAGATGGTATGGGCGACACTTCACGGTCAGGTAATCCATATAAATCCATATCATCGAGATTGCTCTGTGGGTCATTTTCAAGTTCAGTGGTGGGCACCAATGCTTTGCCACTGATTGCAAAAGTCAATGTATTGTTAGTTATCTGTGTAAAGTCAACATCTGAATAATGTGAGAATAAGCATCTTGAGTCAAAGCAATTATTAGTAACTATATCCTAATTATATGAATATGTTGCACTTTCCAGCATTAATATAAAATTATTAAAATTATATTTGTGCTCCTTTTCATAGAATAGAATCATAGAATCCCTACAGTGCAGAAAGGGGTCACTCGGCCGGTTGAGTCTACACTCGTCTTGGAAAGAGCGCCCTACTTAAGCTTAATTTTTTGTAGTCAAAATGTCATTAATCTTCAAATAACTTGGAGGACCGTTTTGATGAAATGGAAAGATTGGCTATATTTAAAATGCTTACATTCTCAGTATTGGTTCAAAACAGTTGAAGAGTTCTCTCCCCTGGTTATAAGCCTGACTTAAAAGTAAATATTCTGAGTCAAAGAAGAAGGAAGTTTACCTTTTAGGAGGTTTCTAAAAGTTGAAGGGTACCAGATGTTCCTTCTGACTTTGCTGTCCTGATACTCTGAATTGTGATTCAAAAGACAAAGCAACAACAAGCAGTTTTAGGAACATAGAACATAGAACAGTACAGCACAGAACAGGCCCTTCGGCCCTCGATGTTGTGCCGAGCAATGATCACCCTACTTAAACCCACGTAACCCGTATACCCGTAACCCAACAATCCCCCCATTAACCTTACACTACGGGCAATTTTTTTAGCATGGCCAATCCACCTAACCCGCACATCTTTGGACTGTGGGAGGAAACCGGAGCACCCGGAGGAAACCCACGCACACACAGGGAGGACGTGCAGACTCCACACAGACAGTGACCCAGCCGGGAATCGAACCTGGGACCCTGGAGCTGTGAAGCATTGATGCTAACCACCATGCTACCGTGAGGCCCCTAAGGAAGAAAGGTGGTTGGTACCAGTCGGAATCAATAAACTTTGTCACTCATTCTCACGTTGGCACTTGATATTTTCCTGACCACTTTATGGGTACTGTTGCTCCTTTAATAAAAAAGTCTTTGTGCACCACCATACAGCAGCTGACACACAATTCAAATTTTTTTAAATGTTCTCTTGAAATATGTTGGGGCACAATGTATAGGAACATTTTATTTTGCGCTGAAACCTTTACAGGAAATAACACTGCCTCACTGATAGCACACAGAGTATTGTGAAAGCTTGGGCAGTCAGTCTAGTATTACCAGATTTTGTTTTATATTTATCATGGTGTGTACTGTCCATGCCTGAAGACATTTGAGAGTCAACCAAATTGCTGTGGATCTGTAGTCACATACAGGCCAGACTGGGGTAAGGATGACAGATTTCCTTCCTTAAAGGCCATTAATGAACCAGATTGGGTTTGATGACAATTGACAATGGTTTCATGGTTATCATTAGATTTTTAATTCTAGATTTTCATTGAATTCAAACTTCACCATCTGCGGTAGTGGGATTTGAACTTGGGTCTCCAGAGCATTATCCTGGGTCTTTGGGTTAGTTAGTGTTTGTGCAACAATACCACAGCCTCACCTATTTTGGACAACTATTCTGTGCAGCTGAGGAAGAGCCATAACCAAAAATGGGAATTTTATCAACAGGACAAAACTAGAAAGGGTACAGGCTGTTGTTTATCAGTGCCATCTATCTTTAGTTTTTGTACTTCAGATAATGTACAGTATGTGACAATTATATTGTGCCTGTGGGTTCAGAGCTATCATTGTAACCTATAATGAAGCAGCATGTAATGAATGACTCGAGGTGCTGAATATGAATAACTGAAATTAAGCTACCGTAAGAAACAATAGCTTCTACATTCTTGGAATCAAATCAAACATTGATATATTTGAGCTAAATAATGTATTTGTCAGAAACTTGATTTTGATAATGAGATGTGCAATATTCTAAGTGAGTTGTTACAGCAATCTTACGTTTCCACACATTGACGAAGATAGCTGTCAAGTAAATACTGTGTTCCAGGAAGCTGAGTTTTGGAGCTTAATTGTTCAAAATGATGAGCAGGTGCAAAGAATTGCATGTTAATAGGTGAGGTTCATACTGATGATTTTTACATTGAAGAATCATTTTCTTAGTTGTCATGGTGGATGTCACTAATTGAAAATTGATAATTTAATGACCATTAACGCGGCAAAGAAGTGAAAAAGCTGTTGGGGCTAGATGAATTTGACTGAAGTATTCAATTTTAGAAAATGTTTCTCCTTTACACTTTACCTTCTATTTCTATTCACAGTAAAATTTGTGCTCTGAGATCATAGGTCATGAATACAGTTTCATGTGTATTATTGTGTGTTATGACTGCAACTATTTGGCTACTTGCTGAATATGATGATGAGCTATCAACATAAGATGCCAATTGGAGTTTAACACAGATCAGCAGAAAGGGACAATCACAAACAAGCTACTGTAGGTGTTTTTTATTGCAACTCCTTGTGATTGATCACATCAATCCTGTAAAATGTTTGGGTGCTGGTTAACTGTTTGCTTTTTAATTCTTTGATTAAAATTTATGAAAAGGTTTATGAAATAACATGATATACGGCATGGTTGTCTTTAACTCTAAAATCTAATACAATGTGTTAAATTGCCCAGGAAAAGCAGATTTATTGCACAACGTGATTTTATTTTGCTTCAGTGAGTTATGTCTTGGCTTCTTCTCTATAATTTTCATAGAATCCCTACAGTGTAGAAGGAGGCCATTTGGTCCATCGAGACTGCACCGAGCTTCCGAAGGAGCACCCTATCACCCTTTCCCCTAAATTTACCTAACCTTTTAGACACTAAGGGGTAATTTAGCATGGCCAATCCACTTAACCAGCACATCTTTGGACTGTGGGAGGAAACTGGAGCACCTGGAGGAAACCCACTCAGACACGGAGAGAACGTACAAACTCCATACAGTACAAACAGTACAAACTCCAGGCAGTCATCCAAGGTCAGAATTGAACCCAGGTCCCTGGTGAAGCAGTAGTGCTAACCACTGTGCCAGCGTTTTTGATTGATTTTTCTTTTTATAAAAAATAATTTAATCAGATTTACATTTTAAAAAGATACAGTAGGTTGTAACTGTTTGAAATATTTTTGTGTTGTAGGTCAATGTAGATAGATAGTTAGGAAACACTGTAACCTCCTGGCTTATTTTCCCATTTGTAAAAGGTGAGAGGGATAAAATCAGCAACTACAGGCTAGTCAGCCTAACATTGGTTGGAAAACTTTAAAAGACAATAATCTGGGACGATATCAGTTGGAAAAGTATTGACTGAAAATCAGCATGGATTAAACTAACTCAATCGAGTTATTTGAAGTAATATAGAGGATTGATGAGGACTGATGTGTATGTGGGCTTTCAAAAATATTTGACGTTAAATTTGTTGGTAAAATGAAAGCCCATTGAACTATATGGACATCGGCAGAATGATGATTGGTTAAGGGACAGAAAGAGACAAGTGGTAAATTATTGTTTTTTTAGAATGC
This sequence comes from Scyliorhinus canicula, assembly GCF_902713615.1. Lineage (NCBI taxonomy): Eukaryota > Metazoa > Chordata > Chondrichthyes > Carcharhiniformes > Scyliorhinidae > Scyliorhinus > Scyliorhinus canicula. The sequence goes on along the minus strand of NC_052159.1, from coordinate 68,687,230 downwards.
AGCGAAGTGTACAGTGGTGTTATCCAAGGGTTGGTATTAGGATTACTGCTCTTTTTGATATGTTAATAACCAGGACTTGGATAAACAGGACTTAATTTCAAAGTTTGCAGATAATCTGAAACTAATAAGAATAGTTACAGATTTCTGGAGGAACATAATCTGATAAAATGGGCAGTGAAATGAGAGTTCAAATTTACCAGATGTATGTGTTGGTAGGATGGATGAGGCAAGGCAATATGAACCAAATTGTACATTTTTACAGAGGGTACAGGAACAGAGATCTGGGATGTGTGTACACAAAACTTCCAAGGTGGTAGGATAAGAAACAAAGGAACAACATACCTAGAACAGGCATGTCTGAAAGCAAAAATAAAGGAAAAATCAAAACATGTAAATCAAAAGAAACAATGGGGGTCAGTTTTTATGTTCTGAAATTGTTGAACTCCAGGATGAGTACAGAAGACTGTAAAGTGCTTAAATCGAAAGATAAGGTGCTCTCGCACAAGCTTTTGTTAGGCTTCACTGGGATAGTGCATCAGGCCAAACACAGAGGTGTCAGCGTGAAAACAAGGTGGAGAATTAAAATGTCAGGCGTCAAAAACACAGGGTCATGCTTGCGGTGAACGGTCGGGAATTCCGCAAAGCATTCAAAGCCTGAGCTAGGATGGGGGGGGAAATATCAGCAAAGCATCCTGCTTCAGGTTGGGGCTGGCTGGGAGGGAAATAAATGCAGCCACAGAGGATATGGAACCATAGAATTCCTGCAGTGCAGAAGCAGACAATTCGGCCCATCGAGTCTGCACTGGCCCACTCCCCCACCCTTTCCCTGTAACCCCACCTAACCTGCACATATGTTTTAGATGCATAAATTATACCGGTTCAGAGGATGGTGCGAAACTCTTCATTTTCCTTCTAGAAATGCTTAATTCTCTTTCTGTCTTGCGCATTTCTAGAAATTCACTAAAGTTGAAACCCCAGTGAGGAGAGGAGATGAGATTTTGGGGTTGCGAGCTCTCAGGCAGTAGTGGAAATCTGACTGAGGCCTCTTTTAAATCCTTGCATTTTTTCCAATGGTGGGCTTGACCTAATGGGCAGACCTTTGGGGCATTATCTATGCTGTACAGATAATATGCGAAAAGCTAGGTTTTTAAAAAACCCTGCAGATTACACAACTGCTCAGGAACTTTAACCCCCTCCCCAGTCTGATTCATTATAATGGGGTCACACATGGGGAACACTAGTTTGTGGTTAACATTTGAAGTTGACAGATGGATGTTTTAAAAAATGGGCTGTGTATAAACATTTTTTGAAGCTATAAATTTAAGAAATTAGACTTCGTTTGGAGAATAGTTTTCACCTTGCCAGCTGAATCTGTTCTTTATATTAATGATGCAAATCACTTTATAAAATCTGATCAAGTTGGTTCCCTGAAGTGTGCTTTAGCATGTTTCCATTTGGAATCACCTGACTACAGTATAATAATTGTCACCAATCCTTTTGACTTTCTATTAAAGTTTATTTTTTTGAAAAAAAATCAAAATAATTTCTCTGTAAACTTTCCCAGTGGCTCTGGAAATAACTTGCTTTTGCCTTGTATGCTCACAAACCCATATTTTCTCTCCATCCATTTTGATGGACAGGAAATTGTGGGCTGACAAGCACACACTGGAAAATCTTAGCTGTGGTGTCTAGTGAACAGGCCTTTTCTGGTACTTTTCAAGACCTGAGTCTGTATGAAGATTCCCAAGAAATGTAATATTTTCCGTTTTAAGGATATGTGAGAAATGCCTCATAGGTAATGTACATCCTATTGCAAATAAATCCCAGAATAGGTATATAGGGATAAGTTATAAATGAACTATGTGGCACAGCAATATCTTTCCCTTCCAATGACTTTCACTTCCTGGCCATCCTGCTCTGCATTGAAACTGAAGGAAGAAATTGCTTAGTGGAAGTGGAATAGGGGCTAGTTTAGCACAGTGGGTTAAACAGCTGGTTTGTAAAGCACAACAATGCCAGCAGCGCAGGTTCAATTCCTGTACCGGCCTCCCCGAACAGGCGCCGGAATGTGGCAACTGGGGGCTTTTCACGGTAACTTCATTGAAGCCTACTTCTGACAATAAGCGGTTATGATTATTATATGTCCCTCTCATGACTAATTTAAAACAATAGAAATAAAGAGATCAAATCTATTTTTAAAGCCAACATACTCTTGCGGAGAGCCTGCTTGTGGTAGATTTCCCTTAAGCCCCTGGGCAAACTTAGTCCATGGGTCTGAATCGAGCATTATCAAATTACTGATCAAAGTAGCTAGTCAGTACTCTGCAGAGGAGACTGCTGTTTTATTTGAAATGTGAATGCTTCCTCTACGGTTCTGTTTTCCTTTCATTGGAGACATTTTGACTCAAATTTTATGATCACTTATTGCTGACCCCTAAGAAAGCTGCGCAAAAGGTTTGGAGATCTCTCTGACGTGGTTTATCCCTTTCCCAATGGCAGTTTAAATCTGTTGGCAAGTCAGGGGGATGTTTTGACATGCAGCAGCAGTGATGTCAATGAGCAAATAGGTGGACAATTGCATTGAAGTATTTGCTCACACAGAATCATAGAATTTACAGTGCAGAAGGAGGCCATTTGGCCCATTGAGTCTGTACCGGCCCTTGGAAAGAACACCCTACTGAAGCTCACGCTTCCACCATGTTCCCGTAAGCCAATAACCCCACCTAACATTTTGGACACTTAAGGGACAATTTAGCATGGCCAATTCATCTAACCTGCACATCTTTGGACTGTGGGAGGAAAGCGAAGCACCCGGAGGAAATCCACGCAGGCATGGGAAGGAAGTGTAAACTCCACACAGTCACCCGAGGCCGGAATTGCACCCGGGTCCCTGGAGCTGTGACACAGCAGTGCTAACCACTGTGCCAGTGTGCACCCACATGCACAACAAGGAAGTTAAAAGTATTTAATATTTTTTATGTTTTCAATTTTCAGAAAGCAAATTGAATGGTTATGGCTAGATTAAAAAGAAACTAAATTGAAATTTGATATCCCATAATATAAAATTTAATTTCAAGGCTAGTGATGGTATTTAACAGTAATTATAAAGCTTTTTGTTACTAAAAACCCATTTTCAAGGCTTTTTATAGAGTGGAGGGCTCTGTCTATGTTTTGGAAGTTGGGTGGGCTCAAAAGTGCTCCGTTTGGAGAAGTGTTGAATCACTGGCAGAAAATTCTGGATTCTGCCTTATTCTGTGGACTCCTAAAGTTGCTCGTCAGCTTCAGTTTCATACAGTATTCATGTCGAACACTGGCAGCCGTGCGGTCACTGTCACTGGAAAATCCAGGCTTTTGAAGCCAACCTCATGAACTGAAAGTTTTATCTGAATTAAAATCAAAGTAAATGGCTCTGTAGTTTCTAACAGTATGCCTTGAGTATTCAGGTAGCGGTAAACTTGTACATTTCAGCTGCATTAGTGAACATGTGTGTTTTTCAATATGGCTGGCTGGAAAGCATGCTCGGAATTTCAGAACTTTAAATAGTTTCAGTGGAATCACTGGGTTGAGCACTGTTATATTTTGGGATTTTTGATAATTTTACTTCACAGAATAGAATTTGAGATTTGTGTTATTAAAAGTACGGACATACATTTGAATTAGGAGCAAGAAGAGGCCATTTGGCCCCTCAAGCTGGCTCTGCCATTCAATAACATCATAGCTGATCTGATGGTGGCCTCAACTCCCCACATTCTCACCTACCCCCCATGTAACCTTTGATTCCCTTGTTAGTCAAGAATCTTATCCATCTCTGCCTTAAAAATATTCAGTGACCCTGCCTCCGCTGCTCTTCATAGAAGGGAGTCCAAAGATCCTCTGAGAGAAAAAGATTCTCCTCGTCTTCATCTGGAATGGGAGACTCCTTATTTTGAAACTGCGTCCTCTAGTTGTAGTCTTTCACTCAGAGGGAAGCATCCTATTGGCAAGCCCTGTCAAGCCCCTCACGATCTTGAATGTGTTGATAAGACCACCTCTCATTTTTCTCATCCCAGGTATTGTCGAGTGAGGCTTCTCTGAACTGCTAAAGCATTTATATCCTTTCTTAATTAAGGAGACAAAAACTCTACATAGTACTTCAGATGTGGTCTCACCAATGCCCTATGCAACTGGAGCAAACTTTTCCATTTTTCTATTCCATTCCCCTTGCAGTAAACATTTGCCTGATCACTTCCTGTCAGTACCTGCATACTGATTTTTTGTGATTAATGTACCAGGGCACCCAGATCCCCCTGTACTGCCAAGACAGTAGTCTCTCTCCATTTAAATAATATGCTGCTTTTCTGTTCTTCCTGCCAAAGTGACAAGTTCACATTTGCTCACATTACACTCCATCAGTCAAATTTTTGCCTATTCACTTAACCTATCTATATCCCTTTGATTTAACTACCATGTCTTTGATCCTCTCATTTAAGTCATTGTAAAACATTGAGGCCCCAGTACAGGTCTGTGGAACTCCATTGAAACACTGCCAATCCGAAAAAGACCCATCTATGTATACTGTTTTCTGCCAGCTAATCTTCGATCCATGTTAATATGTTTACCCCTACACCACGAGTTTTGATTTTCCACATTGCAGATTGCATTTTATTTCCAGATTGCACCCTAAAATTATGCTAACCACCCTGAGTTATCCTATAATGTAATTAGGAATTGGACATTACTCCCGGCCTATAAGCAAAAACTGAAGCGAGAGGATCAATCAAGGAAAGTTGTGCATTGTTGGTCTGAGGAATTGGATGATCTCCTACGGGACTGCTTGGAGTCAGTGGACTGGTCAGTATTTAAAAACTCTGCGACTAGCCTGAACGAGTACGCCACTACAGTAGCTGACTTCATTAGTAAGTGTGTAGAAGACTGTGTGCCAAAGATACAAATCCGCGTGTTTCCCAATCGGAAACCCTGGATGAACAGGGATATCTACTGCTTGCTGAAGTCTAGGTCTGAGGCATTCAAGTCAGGCGACCCTGATCTATACAAGAAAGCCAGATATGATCTAAGGAGATCCATCAAAGATGCCAAAAGACAGTACCGGACCAAGCTCGAGACCCAGGCTAGACACACTGACCCCCGCAGACTACGGCAAGGGCTGCAAGACATAACGGGTTACAAGATGAAGGCATGTAAAATCACCGGCTCCAATGCACCCCTCCCTCAATACAATCTATGCACGCTTTGAACAAGAGGTCAGCGAGGGCAAGCCCTCCACCCCAGAAGCCTCGGATGAACTTGTATCTGAGATCACCATTGCAGATGTCAGAGCAGCCTTCTCGAAGGTCAACCCTCGGAAAGCCACTGGCCCGGATGGGGTACCCGGACGGGCACTGCAGTCTTCCGCGGATCAGCTGGCGGGGGTATTCGCAGACATCTTCAACCTCTTTTTGCAACAATCTGAGGTCCCTATCTGCTTCAAGAAGATGACCATCATCCCTACACCAAAAAAAAAGCCAAGCAGCGTGCCTTAATGACTATCATCCAGTGGTTCTGACGTCCATCATCATGAAGTGCTTCGAAAGGTTAGTCATGTCACGAATAAATTCCAGCCTCCTGGATTGCTTTGATCCACTACAGTTCGCCTACCCCTGCAACAGGTCCACAGCAGACACCATCTCCATGGCCCTGCACTCTACCCTGGAACACCTAGATAACAAAGACATCTATGTCAGACACCTATTTATCGACTACAGCACAGCCTTCAACACCATCATTCCTACAAAACACATCTCCAAACTCCTTGCCCTTGGCTCCTCCCTCTGCGACTGGATCCTGAACTTTCTAACCCACAGGCCACAATCAGTAAAGATAGGCAACAACACATCATCCTCAACACTGGTGCCACACAAGGCTGTGTCCTCAGCCCCCTACTATACTCCTTGTACGCCTATGACTGTGTGATCAAATTCCCCTTCAACTCGATTTTCAAATTTGCTGATGACAACACAGTAGTGGGTCGGATTTCAAACAATGACGAGACAGAGAGTACAGGAATGAAAGAGAATCTGGTGAACTGGTGCGACGTCAATAATCTCTCCCTTAATGTCAACAAAACAAAGGAGATTATCATTGACTTCAGGAAGCGCAGAGGAGAACATCTACACCGATGGGAACGAAGTAGAAAGGGTCAAGAGCTTCAAGTTTTTAGGTGTACAGATCACCAACAACCTGTCCTGGTCCCCCCCATGCCGACACTATAGTTAAGAAAGCCCACCAACGACTACTTTCTCAGAAGACTAAGGAATTTTGGCATGTCACCTACGCATCTCGCCAACTTCTACAGATGCACCATAGAAAGCATTATTTCTTGTATCACAGCTTGGCATGGATCCTGCTCTGCCCAAGACCGCAGGAAATTACAAAAGGTTGTGAATGTACCCCAATCCATCACACAAACCAGCCTCCCATCCATTGACTCTGTCTACAATTCTCGCTGCCTCGGAAAGGCAGCCAGCATAATTAAGGACCACATGCACCCCGGACATACTTTCTTCCACCTTCTTCCGTCAGGAAAAAGATACCAAAGTTTGAGGGCACGTACCAACCAACTCAAGAACAGCTTCTTCCCTACTATTATCATACCGTTGAATGGATCTACCTCGTATTAAATTGATATTTTCTCTGCATCTTGCTATAACTGTAACATTATATTCTGCAGTCCCTTCTTCCTTTCCTACGTATGGTATGCATTGTTTGTACAGCATGCAACAAACAATACTTTTCACTATATACCAATACATGTGACAATAATAAATCAGATCAAATTACGATCACAGCATGAATGTAAGGCTCTCTGACAGGATTAACTAGCTGTATTAGGACGCCATCTAAGGCAGATCCAAATTTATAAAACACACATAATCTAGCTAACACTGAAGTGCAACACCGAGAGAGGGTGCTGCCTTGTCAGAAGTATTATCTTTCACATGAAACATTAAACTCAGTCTGCATATTCAATCACATGGAACTAAAAGATTCCACAGCACTAAGATTTCTTCCATGTGTGTGCTGGCCAGCATTCCTGTCTGAATAACGGCAGAAAATAGCCAGATTAATTGTTTTTTTGGCATGTGCTGGTCATTCTGAGGGCACTTTCACTCCTATTACTTGCTGTACGATGGATATGGTCATGAAATTGTAAATAGATGGCCAGTTTGTAGTAAAAGCTGATGGTTTTATATATAAAAAGGCCTTTTGTGACTTCAGGATGCTAGAATTGTGTTTAGCTTCAGTCATGTGAGAGTACCTTTAAGAAATGGGTGTGTATCAGTGATGTCAGAGAGTGGGTGGAGCTGGGCAGTCTGTCAGCTTTTTAATTTTGTTTTAGGCCGTATGCTGCAGGGTGTGTTTTAGTTTTGTTTTCAGTGTTGGAGCGAAGTCAGACAAAGCAGCTGTACTGCTGTTCTCTCTGCCATGAAAATACTATCTCTTGATCATTTGGTGAATTCAGAATTATAAATGTTTTCAGTAGTGACTTTAACCTGCTGTGCTTCTGTTCAAGGTTATGTTTTTTGTAAGTTTTCTGGATGTTAAAAGGACAGTGTAAGTATTACTTAGTGTTGTACTCTTTGGGAGTTGTATTTGAATTAATGGTTGCTAAGATGTTCACTGTTTGTTTTAAAAAGGTTAACTTGAGTTCATAGAATAAACATTGTTTTGCTTTAAAAAATACTTTTTCATTTCTGCTGTACCACACTTGTACAGTGGGCCGTGTGCCCCCCATACCACAATCTATTAAAAGTTGTGGGTCAGGTGAACCCCATGATACACTTTGGGGTTCTCTAAACCCTGGCCCATAACACTTCCCCTATGAGTTATAGAGGAACTTCTTAATGATTTTAATGATATTCAGGAGAGAAAATAAAAATTGAGGTAGTTACAGTCCTTTAATAATGGGATCTGGTGATAAGGTTAGAGCCTTTTCCAGTGTCTGTAGTTTGCAATCTTTATTTAAAGTTAATTTTATTAGGCTTTGATGTATTTATATATCTGATACCAAGGCATCAGTCAGGCTTCTTGATGTGCTCCAAGTACTCCTACCAACTTAGATCATGTGAACAGTTCATATGAATTCTTTAACTATAATAAGGTGGGATGTGTTACTCTATAGATTTTTGATTATTGTATATGTTTAAGAAAAATACCACCATTAGTGAGTGAAGCAGCAAAGATGTTCCCATCCTTGGACTGTTGAGTTAATTCCATTGTTATTTCTGTAGTGCTGGTGATGCAGCATGGTGCTGCTACCATTGTGCTGTGTAAGCTTTGCAGTTGGCCCTGTCACCAAAGTAAAACGTTCCTGTATCTGGTCTACAGTTAACAGTGTGAATGTTTTCTGTATTTGAGTGCAGCATCAAGATGTTTTGGGTTTGATGTTGCATACATTGGGTGTTGGGAGCACAGACAATCTGAAGATTTTTCCAGTTAAGGTGAATAGGGATGAAAACAGAAAATGCTGGAAAATCTCAGCAGGGCTGGCAGCATCTGTGGTGAGAGAAACACAGTTAACATTTTGAGTATGTATGACTTACTGGGATGTCGACATTTTCAAACAAAAATTTGAAGTAAGCAGTTACTGCGTGTTTCATTAGGTCTGCCTCTGCTATTTTATTATTGTTTTATGTTGTGATCACAAATATCTCTGCTGCTTCCCAAACTGGGTTTGGAGACTGCGGTCAAGGGTAGTGAGATGGAAAGTTGAGTGGAAGTGATGGGATGTGTGACCCTGTGCGTTCACAAATTAAACTGTTCAGATAAAATTTATTTAGGTTTAAATTGAATTATTAATTATGCATCAGTGGTAGTGACAGTATGTCATGAGCTTTGCTGTGGATATGGATTTTTTACATTCACTCGGATATAGATTTGCAATGTGGAACCAAGATTATTAGAGACATACCTATTGTTTAAAAAGAAAAAAGTCTTGTAAATGTAGGACTGGAACGATGGTACCAGGCAGATGGTACAATAAGGAGAGACAATTCCGTTACTATTTGTTGAGGCAGTAGTTAGTAATACAAGCACTTTATACATCTCAATTTCACCGTGAAGATGCAGGGCGAAATGTGAATTTTGCCTGTGGGTGGTTGGAGGATAAATAATTTAAACTTTTTACTCTTCTGCAACACAGACTCTTATTCGGGTATGATTCTGTGGACATCGGCCATGCCTACATTAGTCAGGGTTGGTGACCTGCTGAATTGTAGATGGGAACACCGTTTAACCTGATTCACCATGCTTGTCATCTATGTAAACATACTTTCTAAGAGGAATTAATGGATTAAAATCAAGAGCCAAGATGTAGCTAATTTTTCTTAGCCTGGTGTTGTGCCACTACCTTTAGTTACTACCTCTGTTGAAATCAGTTAGCTCAAGCTCAGAACCTTTTAGTTTGTATGTGTACTGTATCTGGGAATGTGTTTAGTTGTCTTCATGAAGTCTTCAATGCAAGTTGACGTACATAATTGTCTCGGTACCTTCACTGTATTATAGGTAGTCATTTGGTGCTCTTCTCATTATTTGCTGCCTGTGCTATCTTTAGTGCAGTTTCTTTCTACACCATGTTGGCTTGCATTATACCTCTGGCCATCACATGTTGTCATATCTGTGCTGGATTTGCATTCTACATTAGCATTGGCCACCTTGTGTGTTGTATATATGTGCAAAGTGTTTGAAGGTATCATCGACTGTGCTATACAGCAGCATAGACACAAGAATAACCTGGTCACCAATGCTCAGTTTGGGTTTTGCCAGGGCCACGTGGTTGCCAACCTCATTACAACCATGGTCCAAACATAGGACTTAGGAACTGTAGTAGGCAATTCGGACATTCAAGCTTACTCTACCATTTGATAGGATCATGGCTGATGTGATTGTGGTCTCAACTCCACCTTCCTGTTGGCCCCCAAAAGTATTGACTTTGTTGTCTATTGAAAATCTACCTTATCTCAGCTTTGAATAAATCCAGTGGTTACTGTGGATGAGATTTCCACAGACTCACGATCCTTTAAGAGAAAAAAAAAGGTCCTAATTTCCATCTTAAAATATGAACGAAAGAGCTGAACTGAAGAAGTGAGGTGAAAGTGACTACTCTTGACATCAAAGCAGCATTTGACCGTGTGGCATTTTGGAGCCCTAGCGAAACTGACATCAATGGGGGGTGGGGGGGTAATCTCTCCACTGATTGTTGGAGGTCAAACACCGTAGTCCCAGGGCATCGCTGTAGTAGTTCCTCAGGGTAATGACTTGGGCCAAACCACCTTCAGCTGCTTCATTGATGACCTTCACGCCCAACATGAGATCAGGAGTAGCGATGTTCACTGATGATTGCACAGTGTTCAATGCCATACGCAATTTCTCAGATATTGAAGCAGCCCATGTCTGCATGTAGTAACAATATTTAGGCTTATGCCGAGAAGTGGCAGATAACATTCACACCATAAGTGCCAGGTAATAGCCATCACCAAAAAAAGAGAATCTAACCATCTCCCCATGACATTAAACAGCGTTTCTGTTGCTGAAGCCCCACCTTCAGTATCCTCGGGGTTAGCATTGACCAGAACCTGAACTGGACCAGCCATTTAAATACAGTGGCTACAAGAACAGATCAGAAGCTGGGAATTCTGCAGTGACAACCTCAACTTTTGACTCCCAAACTCTGACCACCATTTATAAGGCACAAGTCAGGGGTAGGATGGAACATTCACCACTTGCCTGGATGAGCACAACTCCAATAGCACTCAAGAAACTTGACACCATTCAAGGCAAAGCAGGTCAATTGGCTGGCACCCTATCTGCTACCTTAAACATTCACATCCTTAACCACTGATGCAAGGTGGCAGCAGTGATGTACCACGTACAAGATGGATAGCCAAATCTTGCCTAGTCTCCTCCAACAGCATCTTTCAGATCTGCAGCCTCTGTTACTTAGAAGGACAAGAACAGCAGGTATTTTGGGACACCACCACATACGAATTCCCCTCCAAGTCAAACACCATCCTGACTCGGAACTATATTGCCCTTCCTTCATTGTCGATGGGTGAAAAACCTGGAACTCTCTCTTTCATACACCAGATGGACTGCAATAGTTCGAGAAGGCAGCTCACCACCAGCAACTTCTCGAGGGCAATAAAGAATGGGCAACAAATGCTAGCCCTACCAGTATCTTACGAATGATGTGCATCTTGCACCTGTTGTATGCATTGGTTTCATCTTCATGCTGCTCTCCCATGGCAAAAGGTGGCTTATTTCAATTTATGCTCTTTCTTGCTTAGTTACAGTTTAGCTCTCTCTCTACCTCTCTCCCCCCCCCCCCCCCCCATTCTTGAATGGCAGTTAGTGTGTTTTTGTGTATATCTCCCGACTGAAATTGTGCACAATAAGGTTTTAAGGGTATTTATTCTTCAAGTGAAATGTGGGATTTGAACTCTTGACACTAAATCCTTAGTACTAGCCCAATAACATAGCCACCATGTTACCATTCCCAATAAATCTTAACTCCTGACTTCAAATTATTAACTTGTCTTTTTAAGAGATGCTGCTTGATTTGCTGAAAGTGCCTGCTTTTTTTGTTTTTCTTTCAGATTTGCAGCATCTGGATATTTCGCCTTTATTAACTGAATAAAAGCAAATTACTGTGGATGATGGAATCTGAAACCAAAGAGAAAATACTGGAAAATCTCAGCAGGTTTCGCAGCATCTATAGGGAGGTGACCCTTTGCCCCAGACCTGCTGAGACTTTCCAGCATTTTCTCTTTGGTTTTGCCTTTATTGTTGGACATTGGTTGAGGGATTGGTCAGGATGCCAAGGATGCCAGCTGTGAAATTTGAGAGGGTTTTCAACCAGTAATCCTGGCACAGTTTCTATAATAAGTTCAAGTTAAATTTATATTCCTTATCAGATGCTCCGAAGAGGGCCATGTTGCTTGTTCTCCACATCTTAAAGTTTGAGATGCAATGAGCAGCCAATGGTAACATAAGTGTTGTCATTTTACACTTTGCAAATTGCAAGCATTCCAACAGAAATCTTGTCATGGTTGTGATATGTGGAAGGGAATAGAAATATATTTTTTAAGACTTCCTCCTAGTTATATTGTGATTCAGTCATCAATATTTGGGATAGCAAGATATTAACTTTTACGCCTTTGCCTTGTGTTAAATTATTCAACTTGCCTTAATCATTAACTAGTCTCAGATAGACATGTGGGTGATAAGTGTATTACATTAATAGCACATGAAATTCTGTGCTAATGTGTGCATTTTGATCAGAGATTGTTTTTCTTTAAAAAAGGAAGCAGGGACGACGTGCGATGGCGTTATAACTATTAAAACCAGTAGAGTGACTGCTGTTCTGATTATCAAATAATGTTGACTGTTGGTCCACTGTGATTTAAATGATCTAATCTAATGTAGAATCTAGATATCAAATTCTCCAGTTTGGAATAATAAAATTTGGAAGGCAGTTGCGGTACAGGATGCAACAAAAGATATATTAACGCATTTCTACTGAATGTGCAATTAGGCAAATAAATGGCGAATGCAATTCAAAATTGCTAAATATTAAGTATTACATGTGAACATATGAATTAGGAGCAGAAGTAGGCCAATCAGCCCTAACAGCCAGCTCTGCCATTTGATAAGATTATGGCTGACCTGATGTTGACCATAACTCTACTTTCCTGCCTTTGACTCCCTTGTTAGCCGTACCTCTGCCTTAAAAATATTCAGTGATACATGGGCTGATGCCCTGGAGAGGGTTAATTCTTCCTCCTCGTGTGCGCGGCTTAGCCTCATCCAATTCAAGGTGCTGCACCGGGCCCACATGACTGGGACGAGGATGAGTAGGTTCTTTGGGGGTGAGGACAGGTGTGTCAGGTGCTCGGGGAGTCCAGCGAACCATGCCCATATGTTCTGGGCATGCCCAGCACTGGAGGAGTTCTGGAAGGGGGTGGCGAGGACGGTGTCGAGGGTGGTGGGATCCAGGGTCAAGCCAGGATGGGGACTCGCGATTTTTGGGGTTGGGGTGGAGCCGGGAGTGCAGGAGGCGAAAGAGGCCGGTGTGCTGGCCTTTGCGTCCCTAGTAGCCCGGCGAAGGATCTTGCTACAATGGAAGGATGCGAGGCCCCCAAGCGTGGCGACCTGGATCAATGACATGGCGGGTTTCATTAAGCTAGAGAAGGTCAAATTCGCCCTGAGAGGGTCGGTACAAGGGTTCTTTAGGCGGTGGCAGCCTTTTCTCGACTTTCTGGCTCAACGATAGGGTACGGGGACAGCAGCAGCAGCAACCCGGGGAGGGAAAAGGGGAGAGAAAAGGGGGGGGGGCGACAATGACTATGTTTGTTTATTTAATTTTAATATTTTTAAAGTTCTTTTGTTGTTCATTAGGGTTGGGGGGGTGGGGGGATGTGATACATGCGCCGATACGGTCTGGGGGTGTCACAGTTATTATGGGTTATTTTGTTGCATTTCATTGTTTGTCGTTATGTTTTATATTTTCTGTAAAAAATTCCAATAAAAATTATATAAAAAAAAAATATTCAGTGATGCTGCATCCATGCTCTCAAGTGAGAGAATTCCACAGACTTGTCCTTTGAGAAAATATTCTTTTCCTCATCTCTGTCTTAAATGGAAAACCTCTTATTTTTAAACTATGTACCCTAGTTCTAGTTTCTTCTTCCAACCTGTCGAGACACCTCAGTATCTTGCATGTTTCACTAAGATTACCTCTCATTCTTCCAAATTCAGGCTCAACCGTAGCAACTTTTTCTCATCTGATAACCTTTCCTTCCCACAAATCAGTTGAGTAAACCTTCTCTGGCTTGCTTCTAATACACTTTCATAAATAAAGAGACCAAAACTGTACACAGTATTCCAGATTTAGTTTCACCGATACCCTGTACAACTGCACTAAAACTTCCCTATTTTTAGTGCAAGGGCAATGGAATATAAATGACAACATTCTATTTGCCTTCCTAATTGCTTGCTGTACCTGCATACTAGCTTTTTGTGATTCATGTACCAGGCTACTGAGATCCCTCTGTATCACTACGTTTTGCATTTTTTCTTCATTTAAATAACATGCTCCTGTTCTCGTCTTGCTGCCTTTATGGACGAATTCACATTTTCCCACATTATACAACAGGCTCCAGGTTTTTGCCCATTCACGTACCTATTTATATCCCTTTGCAGACGTCTTATGTCCCCATCACAACTCGTATCACTACCTATCTATGTATCAGCAGAAAATTTAGTAATCATACGTTTCGTTCTTTCACCCAAGTTGTTGATATAGATTGTTAATAGTTAGGCCCCAGCACTGATCCCTGTGATAGGTACTCCACTTGTTACATCTTGCCAATCTGAAATTGACCCATTCATCCCGACTTTCCATTTCTGCTAGCTAACCAATCCTCTGTCCACACCAATACATTATCCCCTCCTTCATGAACTCTTATTATGTGTGGTAACCTTTGATGTGGCACCTTGTCAAATGCCTTCTGGAAATTAAAGCGCACCACATCTGCAGGTTCCCCTTTATCCATGTTGTTTCTTAGTTCCTCAAAGAATTCTAATAAATTGGTCAAACATTTCCCTTTCACAAAACCATGTTGACTGCTTATTGCCTTGGGAATTTCTAAATGCCCTCCTATAACCTCCTTAATAATAGATTCCATCATTTTCCCTATGACAGATGTTAAGCTTGAGGCTTCCTGCTTTCTATGTTCCACATGTCCTGAATATAATTGTCACATTTGCTATCTTCCAATCTGATGCGATGTTCCAGAATCTAGGGAATTTTGGAAAACTAAAACCAATGCATCTACTATGTCAGCAATCATTTATTTTTCGACCCTAGAATGAAGTCCATCAGGACCTGCGAACTTATCAGCTTTTAGTTCTCATAATTTTCTTAATATCCGTTCCTGGTGATTGTCATTTTAATTCCTCCCTCTCTTTTACTTCTTTGTTTGCAATTATCTTTGGGATGATGTTTGTATTCTCTACTGTGAAGACGGGCACAAAATATTTGTTCAATTCATGTGTCATTTCCTTATTTTCCATTATTAATTCCCAATTCTCGAGGTTCAATGCTCATCTTACTTCCTCTCTTCCTCTCTCTCTTCCTCTTGTTCTATCTGTTTTATATTTCTCGTTAGCTTTTCTCTCATACTTCAATTTCTTCCTTGCCTTTTTGTCTTCTGTCCAATCTTCTGACCTACCGTTAATCCATGTAATTGTACACTTTTTCTTCCATAGAATCCCAACAGTGCAGAAGGAGGCCCTTCGAAAGAGCATATACCCACAATATGATACTATCTTTAACTTCCTTTATTAACCTTCCCCAAGAGCCTTTCTTACTGGAATGCAGCTTTGTGTTATGAAATATCTCAAATATCTACCACTTCATCTCTACTGATCTTTCCCTTAACCCAATTTTCCAGTTCACTTTAGCTAGCTTTGCCTCCAAACGCATTCCCCTTAAATTTAAAACTAGTCTTAGGTCCCCTCTTCTCTCCCTCAAAACTGAATATGAAATTCAATAGCATTATGATCACTGCTACATCAGTGTGCTTTCAATATGAGGTCTCATTACATATTACAAGATCTAGAATTATGCGCTCCCTGGTTGGCTCCAGAACTTGCTGCTCCCTCGAACTGTTCCAAAATCACTATGAACTCAACTTCCAGGCTCTTTTTGCCAATCTAGCAGTGCAATCTATATGTAGATTGAATTTTTTAAAAATCACCCATGATTATCACTGTACTTTTGTCACAAGCTCCCATTACTGCTTCTTGTACACCCTCTCCTACAATGTACTTTTGTTGGCGGGCCTGTAAATTACTCCCACAAGTAAGCTCTTTTTTTTGTATGGGTTTATTGTCACGTGCACCACCGAGGTACAGTGAAAAGTATTGTTCAGCGCACAGCCCAGACAGATCGTTCCATACATGAAAAACATAGGCATGCGAGCGAGGCACACATAGACATAAAAGAGGAAGGTTAGAAATAATGTTAGAATTAAGTTCTAAAAGGTTAGAACAGTTATAAGAGATGTAGGAAGAGCATCTGTGGGAGAGAGCTCGAAGAGAGTTACCACGTTCCGGCACCATCTTGAAATCTTGTTTAACTGTCTTAATTTTTGTCTCTACCTAATCTCTACCTAGATCTTGCACTTTCGAGCTAAGCTCAGCTCTCGCTACTGTATAAATGGCATCCTTAATTAAAAGAACTATCCCACCATCTTGTCTTCGTTCCTATATTTTCAAAATGTCTATACCCTTCAAAATATAGGTCCCAGCCTTGGTCACTCTGCAACCATGTGTCTGTAACAGCTGTCAGGTTTTCATATTTATTTCTAGCTGTGCCAACAATTTGTCCATTTTGTTACAAATGCTGTTAGTATTAAACTAAACATTTTGAAAGACAAGAAAGCTTCTGTTAACCATCAAAGCCACCATTTGTTCTGTGAGCAGACTGCCACTACATATGCTTCCCTGCATCCAGCCTGTTCAGTTACTAGGCAGTGTGTGTTGATGAGGCAAACATGATATCCATGTTATAATTTTGTCACTGTAATTGGTCTGAAAAGAGGCCAATCCACTTTAATTTCATAATTGTTTTTTATTTTTTTAAATGACAGCTCCATGAGGAATGACAAATTCAATGCATGTATTATAAAATATATATAACTTCTTACAAGATGCAATGACTTTTTGTGGTTTCAAACTACAAAATGGACTAGTGTTGAACTAATTTAATTAAATTCACTGGTACAAGTGATTTTTATATTTTTTCACTACTTCTGTTTCTGCTGGTTTCATTTGTGACCGTGGGTGTTCTCTTGGACATTACCTGTATGGTATAACTTACCTTAATGCCTTTAATGTAGAAAACATCCCAAGGCATTCATTGGTTATCAACAAAAAATTGTAGGACAGCAGAAGAAAGAAATAGGAGGCGTGACCTAAAGGAGAACCTGACTTGCCAGAAGGAAACCATTTTGTGCAAAGTGAGTTGCTAAGATTCTAAATGCACTGCCTGGAAGAGTGGTACAGTAGATGGAAATTTGATAACTTTCAAAAGACAATTGGATAAATACTTGAAAGAGAAAAAAATACTGCCTTTTGAGTAAAGGACAGAGGAATGCACTAACTGGATAGCTCTTTCAAAGAGCAAGCATTTCTTCTGTGATTATCGTTCTAAAAGTTCTTCAGTCCAATAATTATATAATATTATGATTAGTTATGCAAAATATTGGGCGGGATTCTTCAGTTCCCCAGCCGCGTGTTTCTCGGGGCATGCCGTTTATTGGCGGTGGGATTCTATCTTCTGCCACTTGTCAATGGGATTTTCCATTGTAACCACCCCATGTCGCCGGGAAACCTGCAGGCAGGAGTGCGCTGCTGGCGGGAAAAGTGAATCGCAATGATCGGAGAGTTCCAGCCATTGGTTCAGCATGAACCTGTTATTGCATTGAGAGTCAAATGGGCTTCACAGTTTTGGAGTACATTTCATATCAATAAGTAAGTATTTAAATATCCATTTACAATGCTTAACGTTGTCAAACAAAACAAAATATTGATTGGTTTTTCTTGATATTTTGTGCCATTTTCATTTGTGGCCGTGGGCGTTCTCTCGGAAATTACCTATATGGTATAACTTATCTTAGTGTCTCATTTAATAATATGCTTTTTTAAAAAAAAAAAATCACATTTTGAAAATTGCTTGAGAAAGGTGGAAATAATTTGCTGATGACACATAGAAAAGTAAGTTGTGAGGAGGGGTAGGAGGCTACAAAAAGATAGCAAAGATCTGCCAAATTGAGTATAATGTGGGAAAATGTGAAATGTGATTTTTAAAGAAAAGCATATTATCTAAATGGTGAGAGATTGCAGAGGGACCTGGGTGCCCTAGTGCATGAATCATAAAGGTTAGTGTGCAGGTACAGCAAGGAACTAGCAAAGCTAATAGAATGTTATCATTTACTGTGAGGGAAATTAAATTCAAAAGCAGGGAGGTTATGGCTCAGCTGGGCAGGGCACTAGTATGACCACATTTGGAGTACTAAGTAAAGTGTTGGTCACTTTTGTTAAGGAAAGTTGTAATTGCATTGGAAGCTGTTCAGACCAGGTTTACCAGACTAATACCTGAAATGGATGCGTTGTCTTATGAGGCTAGGCTTGTCTCCATTAGAGTTTCGAAGAGTAAGAGGCAACTTCATTGAAACACATATGATCCTGAGGGGTCCTGATCGGGTGGATGCGGAGAGGCTGTTTCCTCTTGTGGAAGAATCTAGACCTAGACATCACTGTTTAAAAATAAGGGGTTGCCCATTTACAACAAATGAGGTGAAATGTTTTCACTGAGAGGGTCATGACACTATGGAACTCTCTTCCTAAAAGGAAGCTGAATCTTCTGGAAGCAGAGTCTTTGAATGTTTGATTTTTAAGGCAGAGGTGAATAGATTTGTGGTAAACAAGGGAGGGATCAGGAGTAGGAGGAGTGCAAATTTGAGGTTACTATCAGATCAGCTTTGATCTCATTAAGTGATGGAGCCTAATATAGGGGAAAAAAAATTGCAAAGGCTGGAAAAGTGAGGAGAAATTAAGATTTGTGTTTTGCGAAATAGAATACAGTAGAAACATTAATTTTGACCAAGTTTTTGTTGCTTTGGAAAGTTTAATTTACATATTCATTTCATTATGTAAGCATTTCCTAGTACTTCTAGTTTTGTATAAGGAATGTTTTACTCATGTTCGACTGCATTCTAACCTTAAGTGATACAGTTGCTATAGCTCTATCAGTTGACATCATAACTATTGACCTTTGAAGTATTCCTATTTCCATTAAGATTAATCATATAATCCAAAGAACCGGCACCGACCCAACATGCCGTGCTGTAAATTTCAATTGTTCTGTGTAAGCCGAGCAAAGTTCCTTCCAGGATTGCGTGAGAGGCCTGAAATTAGGGAAAGATTTGGGAAATAGTAACTGCTGAATAAGTGACTTCACTAAGATTAGAAAGAAAAAAATTGCGTACCAGGATACTTGTCACAAATTATAGCTTGATAAAATGGAACCTTGCCAGAATAAATAAAAGAGGAGAACAAAGCAAATAAAACTTGATGTGCAACAGGAATTATTTAAGCAAAAGGTGGAGAGTGTAAATCAAGTATACATATTTCAGTAAAGAAGGTATCAAGGGCTGGAATTTCATAGTTGGATGGGAGTGTTTTAAAAAAAAATATGTTTTACCTTCCTCCTTTTTCACATTTTCTCCCAGATTTACACCCAATAATAAACAATAATCAGTAATGAATGTAATGTCAATCCCCATAATCAATAACAACAATCCCATCCTCCCACCAAACCCCAGACATTAGCCCGCATGTTAACATAAACAAATGACAAAAAGGAATCACCCATAGTCACCATTAACACATACAGTCCCTCTTCCCCCAACCCTCCTATGTTCAATGTGATCCAGTTCTTGAAAGCGCATAATTAATAAAGCCCTTGAATTGTAGAACCCCTCCATCCTTCCCCACAGTTCGAATTTGACCAGCAGATCCCTCCAGGGCACAGGGTGGAGAGGTTGATCTCCACCCTAACAGGATCCGACTTCGGGCGATCAGCGAGGCGAAGGCTACAACATCTGCCTCCACGCCCGCTTCCAACTGGCCCGACACCCAGAATGTGACCTCACCAGGGCCCAGGTCCAGTTTCACGTGCATCACTTTAGACATTACCCTAAACTCCTCCTTCCAGTAATCTTCCAGCTTTGGACAGAACGAAAACATGTGAACGTGGTTTGCGCGCGCGCCGCCGCCGCCCCCCCCCCCAAACGTTCACACACATCTTCTACCCCCTCAAAGAGCCGGCTCATCCTTGCCCTTGTAAAGTGCGCTCTATATACCATCTTCAGCTGCATCAGCGCCAACCACTCACACGAGGTGGAGACGTTCACCCTCTGGAGCACCTCACACCAAAACCCCTCCTCCATACCCTCTCCCAACT
Source organism: Scyliorhinus canicula (assembly GCF_902713615.1). NCBI lineage: Eukaryota > Metazoa > Chordata > Chondrichthyes > Carcharhiniformes > Scyliorhinidae > Scyliorhinus > Scyliorhinus canicula. The sequence continues at coordinate 68,667,165 of NC_052159.1, read as the reverse complement.
CTTCCTCCCACTTTGCCTTCATCGATTCGTGCCTTCTCCTCCTTCAAAATAGCCCCATAAACCGCCGATACTACTCTCTTCTCCAGTTCCCCTGTCGTCAGCACCTCCTCCAGCGATGTGGAAGCCGGCTCTACTGGGAAGCTCCGTATCCTTTCTGGCAAAGTCTCGAACTTGCATGTGTATAAATATTTCCCCCTGCTCCAGCGCATACTTCGCTCCCAGCTCCTTCAATCCTGCAAACCGACCCCCAAGAAACAAATCTTTTAGTGTCCTAATTCCTTTCTCCTCCCATCTCTGAAAATTTCTATCCCACTTCCCTGACTCAAATCTATGTTTCCCCCGAATCGGCATTTCCTTTGACCCTGCCCCCAATCCGAAGTACTGGCGAAACTGCCTCCAAATTCTCAACAAAGCTATTATTACCGGACCCCCTGAGTATTTCCCCTCTTAGGGCGAAATTGATTTTCTCAAGACTAAGAAAGTCAGCCATGTCATTGACCCAGGTCTCTGATTTTGGGGGCTTCGAGTCCCTCCATGCTAACAGTATGCGTCTCTGGGCTACCAGAGAGGCAAAGGCCAAGATGTCTGCTTCTCTCGCCCCCTGGACTCCCGGGTTCTCCAACACTCCAAAAATCACAACCTCTGGACTCGGTGCCACTCTTGTTTTTAACACCGTGGACTTGAATCCCCTAAGCTCGAACATGCCCAAAACATGTGGACATGGTTCACTGGCCCTCCCGCGCACCTTGCATACCTGTCTTCTATCCCAAAAAACTTGCCATCGTCATGTGTGCCCGGTGAACAACCTTAAATTGTATCAGGCTGAGCCTGGCGCATGATGTGGATATGTTGACCCTGCTTAACACATCCGCCCAGAGACCTGCCTCTATCTCTCCCTCTCACTCTTCCTCCCATTTGTGCTTTAGCTCCTCTGTCTGCGTTTCCTCTGACTCCATGAGTTCTTTATAGATATCTGAGACCTTCCCCTCTCCCACCCATACTCTAGAAATTACCCTATCTTGTGCACGTGGTGGTAGGAGCAGGAAGGTTGGAAGTCCTGAATCTGCAGATACCGAAACCCATTCGCTCCCGTCAACTCAAACTTCTCCTCTAACTCCCTCAAACCGGGGACGCACCCATCTATAAACAAATCTCCCATCCTCCCGATCCCTGCTCCCTGCCATCCCCGAAACCCTCCATCTAGTCTCCCTGGGGCAAACCGATGGTTGCTACAGATTGGAGCCCAAACTGATGCTGCCTCCGCTCTCACATGTTTCATCCACTGCCCCCAGACTCTTAGGGCCGCCACTATCACCATGCTTGTGGAGTACCGGGCCGGCGAGAACGGCAGAGGGGCCATGATCAATGCCCCTAAACTCATGTGCTTACAAGATGCTGCCTCGACACGCTCCCACATCGACCCTTCCCCTACTACCCACTTCCTAATCATGGCTATATTTGCCGCCCAGTAATAGTTGCTAAAGTTCGGCAGAGTCAGCCCACCCTCCCCCCAGCCACGCTCCAGCATTACCTTGTTCACTCGCGGGGTTTTATCCGCGCAAACAAAACTGGAAATCACCTGATTTACCAACTTAAAAAAGGCCTTTGGGATAAAGATGGTAAGGCACTGAAAAACAAACAGGAATCTCGGGCGACCGTCGCTTTCACTGTCTGCACCCTCCCCGCTAGTGATAACGGGAGCATATCCCACCTTCGGAAGTCCTCTTTCATTTGTTCCACTAACCATGTCAAGTTAGTTTATGTAACAGCCCCCAGTCCCGTGCCATCTGGATCCCTAAATAACAGAAACTACCTCCTGCCACTCTGAATGGCAGCTCTCCCAGTCTCCTCTCCTGCCCCCTTGGCTGGATTGCAAAAATCTAGCTTTTCCCCATGTTCAATTTGTACCCCGAAAAATAGCCAAATTCCCCTAAAATCCTCATGATTTCTCCCATCCCCTCTAATGGGTCCGAAACATACAAGAGCAGGTCGTCGGCGTATAACGAGACCCTGTGTTCCACCCCACCCCGGACCAGCCTCTGAAAGCTCTTAACTCAATAGCCAGTGGCTCAATGGACAGAGCGAACAGCAACGGAGAGAGGGGGCATCCATGCCTAGTCCCCCAATGCAGTCTAAAATAGCCCGACGTCAGCCGGAACGTTTGAACATTCACCTCTGGTGTCTGGTACAGCAGCCTGACCCAGTCGATGAAACGCCGACCAAACCCAAACCGCCCCAACACCTCCCACAGATAGCTCCATTCCACCTGGTCAAAGGCCTTCTCCGCATCCATTGCGACCACTACCTCCACCTCCTTTCCTTCTAGGGGCATCATGATTACATTCAAGAGCCTTCTAATGTTGGCCGTTAGCTGCCTACCCTTAACGAACCCCGTCTGGTCTTCCCCTATCACTCCCGGGACACAGTCTTCTATCCTTGAGGACAAGATTTTAACTCACAGTTTGGCATCAACATTCAACAGGGAGATCGGCCAGTAAGACCCGCATAGCTCAGGGTCTTTCTCCTGCTTCAGGATCAGTGAAATCGAGGCCTGTGACATTGTCGGAGGAAGAACACCACGCTCCCTTGCCTCGTTAAATGTCCTCACCAACAGTGGGCCCAGCATCTCCGAGAACTTTTTATAAAACTCCACTGGGTAAGCATGGCCACAGCACGGTAGCATGGTGGTTAGCATAAATGCTTCACAGCTCCAGGGTCCCAGGTTCGGTTCCCGGCTGGGTCACTGTCTGTGCGGAGTCTGCACGTCCTCCCCGTGTGTGCGTGGGTTTCCTCCGGGTGCTCCGGTTTCCTCCCACAGTCCAAAGATGTGCGGGTTAGGTGGATTGGCCATGCTAAATTGCCCGTAGTGTCCTAAAAGTAAGGTTAAGGGGGGGGTTGTTGGGTTACGGGTATAGGGTGGATACATGGGTTTGAGTAGGGTGATCATTGCTCGGCACAACATTGAGGGCTGAAGGGCCTGTTCTGTGCTGTACTGTTCTATGTTCTATGTTCTATCTGGTCCCGGGGCCTTGTCTGACTGCATGACCTCCAGTCCATCTTCTATTTCTTCAATTCCTATCTGGGCTCCCAGCCCTTCTACCAACCCTTTGCCCACCTTCAGGAACTCCAGCACTCCCAGAAATTGCCTCATTCCTTCAACTCCTGCTGGGGGTTCCGACTCGTATAGCCTGCTGTAAAACTCCTTAAACACCCCGTTGACCCCGACTGGGTCCAAGATTGTGTTCCCTCCTCTGTCCTTCACTCTCCCTAGCTGCCTCCCTTTTCCTGAGCTGGTGCGCAGCATTCTACTAGCCTGCTCTCTATTCTCGTATATCGCCCCTTCTCCTTCCTCAGCTGCTCCACCGCCTTCCCTGTAGATAACAAGCCAAATTCCCCCTGTAGCCTTCGTCGTTCCTTTAGTAATCCTATCTCCGGGGCCTCCGCATACCTCCTGTCTACCTGAAGTATTTCCCCAACCAACCTATCCGCCTCTGCGCTCTCTTCCTTCTCCCTATGGGCCTGAATCGAAATCAACTGCCCTCTGACCACTGCCTTCAGTGCGTGTCAAACCATTGCTGCTGAGATCTCTCTTGTATCGTTCATCTCCAGGTAGTTCTGGATGGATTCCCTCACCCGCCCGCACACCCCCTCGTCCGCTAACAGTCCCACATCCAATCACCATTGCGGGCGTTGACCACCTCCTTGCTCACCTGTAGGTCCACCCAATGTGGGGCATGGTCCGACATAGCAATCGTCGAATACTCGGTGTCAAGCACCCCCACCAGTAAAGCCATGTTCAAAAAAAAAAAAAGTCGATCGGGGAGTATACTTTATATACATGTGAGAAGAAGGAGAACTCCTTCGCTCTTGGCCGTCCAAACCTCCATGGGTCTGCCACCCCATCTGCTCCATGAACCCCTTTAGTTCCTTCGCCATTACCGGCACCCTGCCTGTCCTTGAACTCAACCGATCCAGCCTTGGGTCAATGACCATATTGAAGTCCCCCCCACATCTGCAACTATTCTCCCCGCCTCAAATGACACTCGTTTATTAATCAGGATTGCGACCCCTCTAGTCTTAGAATCCAGCCCCGAGTGAAATACCTGCCCGACCCATCCCTTCCTCAGTCTGGTCTAATGAATTACCCTCGGGTGTGTCTCACGTCCGCCTTTGAAACCACTCAAATCTCAAATGTGCGAACACGCGAGCCCTCTTAACCGGTCCATTCAGCCCTCTGATGTTCCACGTGATCAGCCTGGTCGGGAAGCTTCTCTCTCTCTCTCTCTTTCCCCCCCCCCCCCCCCCCCCCCCCCCTCCCCCCCCACCCCCGCCGATCAACCATCCCCCTTCTTAGGCCAGCCTCCAGCTCATGCCCCGCGCTCCCTCTGGCCCACCCTCCGGTACCCTCCGTCCCCAATCTCCCATTTATCTCCAAGCAACCGCCCCTCCCCTGTCAGCAGAGCAATTTCCCCCCCCCCCCCCCCCCCCCCCCCCCCCCCCCCCCGTTAACAGCACAATGAATGCAACCCCCTTCAACAAACAAAACATCTGCTGACCCCCCCACTGTGTTTCCGTGAGCCAACCCGCCCAGCTGATTTGGTGACCCTCCCCCCAATGGTGCCAGACATCTTACCTCCTATTGTTCTCTTCCCCCTCCCACTGCTAGGACTTACCTGTTCGAAAGGTACATTTCCACCAAACACATCCAAAGAAAAAACATCAAAGATTCACCCACCCTTCCCCCACCAGTATAAAGTTAACTCACAAAACTTAGCAACAGCCCAAAAACAAGTTACAAAAGGCATTTCTCATGTAGTGCAAAAGTAAGAACAATGTTAGCAGAATTCCTACAGCAACGATCAGTCACATCAGTCTCCATCTAGACCTTTGCTTTTCACAAAGTCCATTGCCTCATCTGGCGACTCAAAGTAAAATTGCCGCTCTTCATAGGTGATCCATAAACGAGCTGGATAAAGTAGACCAAACTTCACCTTCCTCTTGAAAAGGGTCGATTTCACTTGGCCAGGTCCGCACCCAGATCTTGGTAGATGCGCAGAATGTTATTCTCCCACTTACAGCTCCGTGTCTGCTTGGCCCAATGCAAAATTTGTTCCTTATCCAGGAATCTGTGCATTCGTACCACCATTGCTCTCTGTGGCTCATTCGCCCGTGGCAACCTCGCAAACGTTCTGTGCGCTCTGTCCACTTCCAGGGATCTAGAAAACGATCCCTCGCCCATTAACTTCTTGAGCATATTCGCCACATAAGTCCGTTCCCTCACATCCCTCGGAGAGGCCAACGATCCTCAAGCCCTCCACCTTGTCTTGCAGCCTTTTCTGTTGCTCTTTCATCAGCCCCACTTGCGCCTCCAGCGCAGTTAGGTGCTCATGTTCAGCCACCGATTCCGCCACCTTCTGGACCGCTCAATCTTGAACTTCCAATCTCTGCTCCACCCGAGTGATCGCCTCCTTGATCAGGTCCAGGCATTCCTTATTTTTTTTGGTTGGCAAAGCCCTCCCGAATAAACTCTACCAGCTGGACCGGTGTCCACTTGGCTGCCGAGCCAGTACTCTGCAGATCTGCTATGCTTTCCTTTGCTGCAGAATCTGCATGTGCCTGCTCGATTTGGTTATTCCTTCCCTTACGTCCACTTCTGTACCATGTCTCCATATACTGGGTGGGATTCCTCCTCACAGTCTCATCCACCACCGACCCCTCAACAAAATTCCGGAAAAAGTCGGGGTGGGGGGGTCTAAAAAGTCACATGATCAAGGAGACTCCCCGCCTTAACCAAAATGGTGCCAGCATCTGGAAGTCCAGCCCCCATTTCTGACAGATCCTATTTTTGCTGGTAGGGGAATGGTGGCGGGATATGATTCTCAGATGGGGAGACTCGGCATCAAATTCAAATGACCCTGCTAAGTTCAAACAGACCCCATTTCTGCTGGAGCATTTTTCCTGCAGTTGGTTTTACAAATTTTTAGATTAGATGTAAATGCTCATAAAAGGCAGATAAGGACCAGCCTGTGGCGCAGTGGTCAGCACTGGGATTGTGGCGCTGAGGACCCGGGTTCGAATCCCTGCCCTGGGTCACTGTCCGTGTGGAGTTTGCACATTCTCCCCATGTCTGCATGGGTTTCACCCCCACAACCCAAAGATGTGCAGGTTAGGTGGATTGGTCAGGCTAAATTGCCCCTTAATTGGAAAAAAATAATTGGGTACTCTGAATTTATAAAAGAATAAATAAAGGGCAGATAAGGCCTGTGGGACTGTCCAAGTTGTTTGAAACCCTCGCCCTTTAACTAAATTCCTCAGCACTCGAGAAAAATTCAGTAATCAGGCCATAGATTTTTTTAAAAAGAGGCAGTGTTTGAGCAATTTTCAGATTTTTTTGAAGAAACAAGAGGTTAGATATAATCTATTCTTTGAATTTGCTTTATTTCAGTTTCCTTAAGTTAATTTGGTATGATCAGATATTTGAAATTGCAATTCTGCAAAAAAAAAACTGGATGAATTTGTTTAATTCAAATCACTGGCTAATTTTGACAAGCAAATACATTTGAATGGATGATACTGGACTGGAAAATGAATGGATGTCACTTGTATCAATTTTCAAAAAGCATTTAATGAGGTATCACAAGGGACTTATGACCAAGATATTTACACATGGAGAAAAAAACAATTTGATAGGAGGTAGCTGGCGATAGAAAACCAAGGATAAGGTCAAAAATAAAATTTGGATTGAAAAACAATGAGTGATCTACAGTGTTCTATTTTAGGCTATCATTTGTGATAGAAATTTCTGGATTACGGAAACAGTATCAAAATCTAGACATCAAATTGTGTATTGTGCAACATTGCAAGGGGAGGTGTTTCTCTGTTCTAATATTCTATGCCAGTTCTGAATCAAATTTAACATTTTTAAGATAACCTGTAAATAGTACTGTGTGTGGTCTTAACACAATGCTCTTCAAATTGATCTCAAATTCTCTGCTTTTCAGTTCCAGCCTGCTTGAAATCTTCCCAATACTTTGTTCCTTTTAGGGTATATTGGCCTGCATTGGTACTTTAGTGATTTGTCTAGCTCCTTCCACTCCCTAAATACCATTCAGACACTTGTTTTCCAAGGAATTTGTGGCCTTGTTATTCTTCCTTCCAGGATACACAATCTCACACTTATCAGCTCATTTTCCAATTTTATTTGTATCTTCCTGAATTTTGTCACAATCCTCCTCTCTATTAATGTCACCCAATTTGGTGGTCTCTGCAAATTTTGAAATTGCAATTCTAATCCCTGTGGAATACCCCTTTCCACCTTTGCTACCTTGAAGAGTTGACTTTCAACCCTTACTCTCTCTTTTCTGTTTTGTAGCCAGTTTGCCTTTTGTTCTACTTTTCTTTGATTCCACATTTCTTAGTCATGGCATTGTCAGACAAAAGAACAAAGAACAAAGAAAAGTACAGCACAGGAACAGGCCTTTCGGCCCTCCAAGCCTGCGCCGACCATGCTGCCCGTCTAAACTAAAATCTTCTACACTTCCGAGGTCCGCATCCCTCTATTCCCATCCTATTCATGTATTTGTCAAGATGCCCTTAAACGTCACTATCGTCCCTGCTTCCACCACCCCCTCCGGCAGCGAGTTCCAGGCACCCACTACTGTCTGTTTTTAAAAAAAACTTGCTTCGTACATCTCTTAACCTTGCCCCTCGCACCTTAAGACCTTTTGGAACTCCAAACATCTGCTGCATTACCCTGAACTATCCTTTCAGTTGCTATTTCAGATCATTCAATTTGGTCAAGCATGACCTTTTTGAAATCTGTGTTGAGTAATTATTGTATTTTCAGTTTCTAGATGCTTTTCTATTACATATTTAGTAAATATTCTATAAACTAACCATCTACCATCATTAGCTAATTGGTCTGTAGTTCACAGGAATTGGGCTAGCTCCATTTTATGTTTTGGAATCACATTTAAAGTCTGCTAGTACTCTTGACATTCCCTATTTCTAATTAATTTTGTATATTATATAATATTGCCTCAGGGGTTTGATCCCCTCTAAGTTTGATTAGTTTCTCAATCATCTCCCTTTTTGTATATTAACTGTATCTATTTCTTTTTTGATCTCTTCATACTTTGTACCCACCATGTTAATCTCCCTGAAAAATGCCACGTGCAAAGTAATTATTTTAGTATTTTGCTGTCATTATCTGTCAGTTTATCGTGTGTATCTCTTAGTAGCTCTATACTTCACAATTTCTTTTTATGTTTCTTGATAATTGAATTTTGTAGTTTCACTTTTGCCATTACTGTGACATGGCTTAATCTTTTCATTTTTCCTTCTGTTACCTTTTGTGTGCCAGATCACTGCTGTCTTGACAACAAGGTATTTTGATCTGTCTCAATTCAACATAAGTATGCCATTTAACTGAAATACTAACAACCTGTGTTAAAAACCTAATATTGAAGACTCCTCAAATTTGTCAACTAGTTGCAACTTGACAGTTTCTTTGACGTGGCACTTAACTGCCATTATGTTTATGTCAGATAATTTGAATTATTTCTAACAACAAAATTACATTGTTAATTCAAGTTAAACAACCCTGAATTAAAATTATTAAGTATTAAAACCTGGGTCTACCGCAAGTCAGAAAGTTATACTAATCATAATCCTTTCACTTTCCTTCTGGAAAGACATTTATCACCCCATGTCCACCCCGCCATTAAGTTTGTGTTAAAACTAATCTCACATTAACACCACTTTATGAACTTGGCAGTGTAAATTCACCCCTGTTCTATACTGGCATAAAAGGTTCACCTCTCTGATGCCAAGTTCCATACCGTTACAATGTTTATATCCTGGCAGTGCGTTCAAAATCATGTCAAAATCAGCCTCGGTAACTGTTGTGTTTATTTGAAGTCAACATACTGGCATTCCAACATTTTGAAGTGACTTTGAAAATCCACATTCCGCAGTAAAGCAGACAAAAATATGTAGACTAAAGATTAGTAGAGTAGAATCCTCTGCAAACAGATATATTTATGAATTAATTTATGTTTAATAGCTTTGACAATGCTACCCTTGTGCATGTTTATTCTTCCTTTGTTGAATAGAGACCTAAACATTTCTCGCTGCACTTGTACTGGTGTTATTCCCTGTTAAGATAGTTATGAATGATGATCGTCTGTGCAGAAGAATGCTCTGCTCATTATTGACTCTGCTGTTACAATTGACCAAAGACCATAGAATTTACAGTGCAGAAGGAGGCCATTCGGCCCATCGAGTCTGCACCGGCTCTTGCAAAGAGCACTCTACCCAAGCCCACACCTCCACCCTATCCCAGTAACCCCACACAACACGAAGGGCAATGTTTGGACACTAAGGGCAATTTTAGCATGGCCAATCCATCTAACCTGCACATCTTTGGACTGTGGGAGGAAACCGGAGCACCCGGAAGAAACCCACGCACACACGGGGAGAACATGCAGACTTCGCACAGCCAGTGACCCAGCCAGGAATCGAACCTGGGACTCTGGAGCTGTGAAGCAATTGTGCTAACCACTATGCAACCGTGCTGCCCAAAATTGAGTTATTGATATTAAAACAAATCTGTTGTGTCTGCATTCTAGCGTTTTTGGAGTACTTAATGTTCACATACCATTGTTGCACGATCCCCTTACACATCGAGAAATGCATTTTGATGACTATTGAATATATAATTTAGTTAGGATTTTTAAATTTACCAAGATTAGAATTTAATATAGATAAACTGGCAAATTTTCAATTCTTTAAGTCAAGACTTTGTCTAATCTTGAAAGCCTGATAGCCTGGTTTATAATCTGTGGTCTTATAATTCACTTTTAGTTTTATCCTGCTATTAAGATGGATCTTGTGGATTTTATTTCAATCTATGTCCTTATCTACCTTAAATTCCACATTTCCACTTGCTCCAATTTTATTATTCTCAGTCTCTTAAAATTTCACCTTCAGACCACCCTGCTTATGTCATTGCATGTAGCCACTGCTCTTCAATTTTCAATTTTAAAGAGCTGTAGTACATATTAGCACAGACTGCTGAGCAGTGGAAGTCTGAGAAATTTAACATGTTCATATAGACAATATTCATAGACACTCCACTAACTAGATTAGTCAGACATGACCTACCTATCACAAATCTGCGACCTAACTCCATTTACCTGCCGTTGGCCCATATCCCTTAATATCTTTGCTCAACAAAAATTTATCCATCTCAGCTTTAAAGTTAACAACTGTTCTCGTATCATCTGATGTTGTGGGAGAGCGTTTCAAACCTCCACCACCCTTTGAGTGAAGAAGTTCTTCCAAACATTTCACCAATGGAAGTAGTTTATCTTTATCTACCCTGTCTTTCCCTGTTAATATAATTTGCCATGGTCAGCTTGTAAGTACCATCATGGACAGATGCAAGACCGACAGATATAGTGGTGAGGCGAGGTCAAGTATGTTTCCCCCTCTTGATTGCCTCACCATCTGCCACAGATCCAGTCTAGCAGTTACATCATTCAGGACTCGAACAGCTCAGTCAGTAATGGTGCCACCAAGCCACATTGGTGGTGGGCATTGAAGTTCCCCATACAATCTGCATTCTGTGCCTTAGCCACCCTCATTGTAGCTTCCAAGTGCTGTTCAACATGAAGGAGTACTGATTCATCAACTATGGGAGGGTGATGGGTGGTAATCAGCAGGAGGATTCCTTGCCTAACCTGGCATCATGAGATTTCTTGGGGCCCAGAGTTAATGTTGAGAACTTCTAGGGCAACTACCTTATGACTGTGTAGCACTGTGCTGCCACCTCAGTTGGGTCTGTCATGCTGGTGAGACAGAACATACCCAGGGATAATAATGGTGTGTGGAACATTATCTGTAAGGTATGACTCTGCAAATCTGATTGTCAGTCTATTTCACGACTATTCTATTGGGCAGCTGTCCCAATATTGGCACAAGCCCCCCCCCCCCCCCATCTCTCTCTCTTCCCCCCCCCCCCCCCCTGTTAGTAAAGAGGACTATGCAGGGTTGATAGTGCTGGGTTTAGCCGAATAGAGGATTGGTTAACTGACAGAAAGTAAAGAGTGGGGATAAATGGGTGTTTCTCTGGTTGGCAATCAATAGCTAGTGGTGTGCCTCAGGGATCAGTGTTGGGTCTTCAATTGTTTACAATTTACTTAGATGATCTGGAGTTGGACACCAAGTGTCATGTGTCAAAAGTTTGCAGGTGACACTAAGGTGAGTGGTAGAGCCAAGTGTGGAGAGGACACAAAGTCTGCAGAGGGGTATAGATAGTTTAAATGAGTGGGCAAGGGTCTGGCAGATGAAGTACAATGTTGGTGTATGTGAGGTCATCCATTTTAGTAGGAATAAGAGCAAAATGGACTGTTATTTAAATGGTAAAAAACTGCAGAGGGACCTAGGTGTCCTTGTGCATGAATCGCAAAAAGTTGTTTTGATGGTGCAGCAAGTAATTAAATAGGCAAATGGAATTTTATCCTTCATTGTTAGAGGGATGGTGTTTAAAAACAGAAATGTTATGTTGCAGCTGTATAGGGTGCTGGTGGGGCCACCTGGCCACCTGGTGTACTGTGTACAGTTTTGGTCGTCTTACTTGAGAAAAGATATACTGGCACAAGTAGGTGTACAGAGGACATTCACTCGGTTGATTCCAGAGTTGAGAGGATTGGCTTGTGAGGAGAGACTAACTAGACTGGGACTATACTCATTGGAATTTCGAAGAATGAGGAGGGATCTTGTAGAAATATATAAAATTATGAAGGGAATAGATAGGCTAGAAGCAGGGAGGTTACTTCCACTGGCGGGTGAAACTAGAACTCCGGGACATGGCCTCAAAATAAGGGGGAGCAGATTTAGGACTGAGTTGAGGAGGAACTTCTTTACCCAAAGGGTCGTGAATCTGTGGAATTTCCTGCCCAGTAAAGCAGTTGAGGCTACGTCATTAAATGTTTTTAAGGCAAAGATAGATCAATTTTTGAACAGTAAAGGAGTAAAAGGTTATGGTGAGCGAGCGGGTAAGTGGAGCTGAGTCCTGAAAAAGATCAGCCGTGATCTTATTGAATGGCGGAGCAGGCTTGAGGGGCCAGATTGCCTGCTCCTGCTCCTGACCATATTTAAATGAGTCTCCATTTGGCTCTTTTCCTCTGGGCAAGTCTATTTAAATTGAGGCTGTATTTGCATATTTTGTAGAAATAAGATAAAGTTTGAAAAGAAAGCTAGTGCAATGCCAGTTCATATGCAGTACTTACTGGAGCCCCGTGCGACATATCAAAGTGCTGCTAACATCACTAGTTTTTATTCTAATAGTCCCTCTAAAATATTTGATTATTTTCAATCATTCATCCTCTTTGTAGCATTCTCTTCGCACTATATTAAGTCCACTCTGGCAAAATCATATCTGATCTTATTAAAATCCGCCTTCTCCAAGTTTAGAACTTTGATCTCAGACCCATCCTTGTCCTTTTCCGCAGCAGTCTTGACTCAAACAGAGTTGTGATCACTGTCAGCAAAATGGCCCCCGCTGATCCATCAACCACTTGCCCAGCTTTGTAAGATAAAATTAAGTCCAGGACTGCGTCCTCTCTTGTAGGACCGACTACATACTGGCTTAAAAGTTCTCTTGAACGTATTTTAAGAATTCCACTCCCTCTAAACCTTTTGCACTATGACTTGCCCAGTTAATGTTGGGGCAGTTGAAATCCCCCGCTATCATTTACCCTATTATTTTAACACTTCTCTGAAATTTGCCTACATAATCTTCTCTTCTATTACCCTTGGACTGTTAGGGGGCCTATAGAACACTCCCAGCAATGTGATTGCTCCTTTTTAGTTTATAAGTTCTATCCACAAGGCTTAATTTGAAGAGCCTAGTAAGATGTAATTCCTCCTTACTGCTGAAATTGATTCCCTGATCAAAATTGTGACACCCCCTCCTCTTTTACTTTGTTCCCTGTCTCGCCTGAAAATCCTATATCCTGGAATATCGAGCTGCCAAACCTGTCCCTCACCATGTCTCAGTGACAGTAATGACATAATTCCCCCATGTGTTAATTTATGCCCTTAACTCATCTGCCTTGTTCATCAGACTCCTTGTTTATTAAAATAAATACTATCCAATCTGTGCATGGGCAGCATGTAGCACAAGTGATTAGCATTGCGGCTTCACAGCGCCAGGGTCCCAGGTTCGAGTCCCTGCTGGGTCACTGACTGTGCGGAGTCTGCAAGTTCTCCCCGTGTCTGCGTGGGTTTCCTCTGGGTGCTCCGGTTTCCTCCCACAGTCCAAAGACGTGTAGGTTAGGTGGATTGGCCATGATAAATTGCCCTTTGTGACTAAAAAAGGTTAGGAGGTGTTATTGGGTTACGGGAGACTCGATGGGCCTAATGGCCTCCTTCTGCACTGTATATTCTATGTTCAATCCTGCCAAACTCCCTTGTAATGTAACTGGCCTATAACTTCAATGCCTTCCTGACTTGATTGAACTTAAGACGGCAGTGAATTCGGAACTGCTTAGGGTCATAAAACTAGACTGTGCTATGCTGATACAGCAACCTGTATTTATATAACACCTTTTAATAAGGTAACATTTCCCAAGCTGTTTCACAGGAATGTTACCAAACAAAATTTGATACCATACCACATAAGGAAATATTAGGGCAGATGGCCATAAGCTTGGCCGGAAGGTGTTATGAAGCATCTTAGAAGAGGGAAGAGAGGTGCAGAGGTTAGGGAAGAGAATTTCAGAGTTTAAAGCCTGGGCAGCTAAGAAACAGCCGAGGAACCAAATTACGAACAGTCTGATTTGGCTTTGGACTGTTGCCAGGGAAGTAGATGGAATGGGAGGCTAGGGAATGGAGTTTGTGTAGGGGCAGAAGACAGCACATGAATCCTAAATTGGCACTGGAGTATGTTATTTCGGGGGAGAAAATATTTATTTGGTGGCAGCATGGTAGCACAGTGGTTAGCACTGCTGCTTCACAGTGCCAGGGACTCGGGTTCGATCCCTGGCTTGTGTCACTGTCTGTGCGGAGTCTGCACGTTCTCTCTGTGTCTGCGTGGGTTTTCTCCGGATGCTCCGGTTTCCTCCCACAAGTCCCGAAAGATGTGCTGTTGGATGAATTGGACATTCCCGTACCAGCCTCCCCGAACAGGCACCGGAATGTGGCGGCTAGGGGCTTTTCACAGTAACTTCATTTGAAGCCTACTTGTGACAATAAGCGATTTTCATTTAATTTCTGAATTCTCCCTCACTGTACCCGAACAGGCGCCGGAGTGTGGCGACCAGGGGCTTTTCACAGTAACTAGTTCCCTGGCAACAGTCTAAAGCCAAATCAGACTGCTTGTAATTTTGTAGGTAGGCTGTTTCTTCGTAACTTCATTGCATTGTTAATGTAAGCTTACTTGTGACACTAATAAAGATTATTATTTGCTGAATAGGATCCCTGTTAGCTGTTCAGTGTTGCAGGTTGCCATTGTAAAACTGTGGTCTTCGACTTGGAAGGTAGCATCCTGACTGTTGGCTGCCAGACTGCAGTGTTAGTGCCAACACTAGTTTTCCTGTACAGAACTGAGCCTTGAAATGAACAAATATTACTGAAATCTAACAATGGAAACAATCGCCTCACCTATACTTCATTGCTGGTCATACGTTGTTTTGTTTCACTCAAGCCTGCGAAAATTGTTTTAAAGCTACCACTCAAGCAAGGTCACCTAGCCTTGACCTAAAACAAGGTTGACCAGATTTCCCTTGATCCCAGATGCTTGTAAAAAGTAATTTTTGAATCTCTATGCCAGGAAAAAATAGTTTGAAATGCTGATTTTAAAACCCTTGTAGTTAGTGCAGTCCTGGAACTGCTTATGTAACTGTTTTGTATCAGTAATTAGTCAGTTTATGGACATGGTGAGGTTTTTAGGCCACCGTGTACTGATGCAGAATTGGAGCTGTGCCTTAATTATACTCACGTAGTTGTAAGTTGGTCTTATAACCTAACAGCCAAGTCTAAGATTTTGCTTTAATAAATAGATTGCTATTCAAACCTAAATTCTATGTTGTCATTGCATGTTTAACTGTAAATCCTATTCATACGGCTCTGTACCATAATTATCCTTCTACTCCGTACAGGATTTTTGGTACATCCCATTAACTCAATAGATACATGTATCTAGTGGTAGACATTTTCATACAGAGTGGAAAGGACCATGTTTCAATCTCTGATCTGTGCTGGAATAGTTTGTCCAAATTAGAGTGATTGGTAGCAGCTTGCCTTAATACCTTGGACGACTATTTGGGCAAGAGGTGGAAAAGCTGAGGGTGTGGTGGATCAGCCAAATTTTACATCTCTGTTTTCTAGTTCGAAGTTGCATGTCTGGGCATTGAGGACGGCAACAGGCTCAAATCGGATGGCTCATACATTAAGAATTGGGTCAGCTACAGAGTTGTGCCTCTGGAGCTAGTGTGAGTCAGCAACTTGACGAAGAAGAGAAAATTAGAAATGTAGCGGAGGTGGTGTGGTGAGATTGCCATTTCACACAAAAAGCACAGATTTTGGCTGTGTTCATTGTGCAGCATATTTTATAAAGTGCCCCATTTATTTGCTTGTCAATTACATCTGTGAATTCTTGTTAATCAGAGTGCAAATTAAGAACGTAGGAATTTGTTATACATTTTCAGTTTAATTAACTTTCGACAGTCCTTATCTTCCCATCTCTTGGTTAATGTCTTTTGAAGGATGTTATACCGTTTTGCTGCTGTACTTTACAGAAACCTAGGAGCCTTTTTGCCTCTGATTTTCCACCCTTTTTCACACTTGCTGCTTTAGGGGAGAGCAAGATCATCAGCAACGTAAGCATGTTCCTTTAATGAATTTAATGTTTAGAAAGTTTATAATGAAAGCAAAAGCCCTCCATGTTTACACGTGTAGTTTCTCATGTATTTCAGCCAGCAGTTGTAAATTGTGTGACACCACCATCGTCATCTTGTGACAAAAGGCTGCTAATGACATCTCCCCAAAGCAGTTAATGGCTGCCACAGAACCAAGTAAGCTTCCAATTTTGCATTTTTTTGCCATGTAATAAGCTACGAACTTTGTATAAACTACAAGCTTTTGTAATCTTTTCGTGTATTTAAGACATTGATGGTATTTTAGTTTGATACTAGAACATATGTAGCTAAAATTTAATTTATTTTGCCTGCCTACTCTGCCGTCATTCACCCAACAATATTGTGCTTGAAAGCTCATTGTCTGGAGGACTATGAACATTTTTGACAGTTCATTGAAGACTGTTGTCTGTACAATAGATATACATTAATTTATTTGCAAAAACAACACAGTTCATCAGTTATAGTTTCCAGCATTTCTTTCTAGCTTCTAACCAGTTCAGTCCTGTTTCAGTGAATTGACTCTCAACACAATCAAAGCTTGCTCAATAATCTGATTTACCCACAGTTTGCAAAATGGCTTCTTCATTCTGTGTTAGATAAGAATAAATAAAAGAACTGAAATTTTTGAAGTATAGTGCCTGAAATTCTGCATTCCTTATGCACATAATTACAAACTTTACAGTGCAGAAGGAGGCCATTCAGCCCATCAAGTCTGCACTGGCTATCTGAAAGAACATTCTACTGGCCCCACTCTCCTGCCATGTCCCCGTAACCTTGCACATTTTTTCTTTGCAAATAACAATCCAATTCCCTTTAGAAAGCCTCGATCGATCCTTTAACACCACCTTCTTAGGAAGCTCATTCCAGACTCCAACCATCTTCTGGGTGAAAAGACTTTATATTGCTTCTACTCCTTTTGCCCATTATTTTGAATCTGTGCCATTGAGGCCCAAATGCTCTCTTGGGAAGGAACAGTTTCTCACTCTTTACCCTGACCATACCCCTCAAGATCTTGAGTACCTCCATCAAGTCTTCCCTCAGCCTTTTTTACTTCAAGGAAAATAGACCAACCTCTCCAGTCTATCCTCATAGCTACAGTTGTTCATCCTGCAGTCATTCTTGTAAATCTGTTCTGTACTCAATTCCTTAACATCCTTTCTCAAATATGGCGACCAGAACTAGATTCTGTACTCCAGATGAGGCCTAACTAGGAGTGCTTTGCATAAGTTAACACGACCTCCTTACTCTTGTATGCCCCATTAATAAAACCTAGGATACTGTGTGCTTTATTAACTTTTTTTCAAGATGCTGATTTATATACGTATACACCAAGGTCCAAATGAATTTAGGACCTTGGTGTATGCGTACTTTGGATTTTCTGCCTTTATTTTATACTGTCTCCCCACATTCTTCCAAAATAAATCACCTCTCACTTATCTGCATTGAACTTCATCTGTCACTTGTCTGTCCAATCCACCAATATATCCATGTCCTTTTGAAGTTCAAGGCTATCCCCATCACAGTTCACAACGCTTCCAATCTTCATATCAATTGCAAATTTGAAATCATGCTCTGCACACCGCAGTCTAGGTCATTAACATGTATCAGGAAGATCAAGGGTCCCAATACTGACCCCAAGAGAACTCCACAACAAACCTTACAACCTGAAAAAATAACTATTTATTTATCACTACACTCGGTTTGCTAACACAGCAAATTTCATATCCAAGTGTCTACTTTCCTTTTTTATTCCAGGGGCCAGAATTCTGCTCACAAATTTGTTGTCTGGTATTGTGTCAAATGCCTTTTGAAAATCCATATAAACATCAACTGCTTTGCCCTTATCAGTCTTATCTATTACATCCAGAAAACTCCAGCAAGTTAGTTACACATGATTTTTCCTTAATGCATCCATGCTGGCTTTCTTTCATTATCCTGTCTATTACTATTGATATATTGGCCATGCAATTGTTGAGGGAGATAAGTAAACATTGGTATGTACCATGCTGCTGTGCACGCCATACCTGCTCACGTTCCATGTGGAATTTCAGATGAGAGGATGCTCAAATTGCAGTACTGTTGAGAGAATTCTACTTGAAACAAGGAACTGTTGGGTTTGTCAACTTTAGTGTTTGCTATCAGCACAATGGAATTGGAAAAGTTAGAACCGAATCTTGTATTCTTTGATTTGTTCTATGCTTTGTGTTTATGAACTCTTCAGAATTACGCAGTGCCAAAAAATTCTGAGGTAAAATGACACAGATGTAACATAAACAAACTTGCATTAAGTATTTTAAGTATTGGATTTTCATCAAAGCCAAAAATGGGGATCCAGCCAGTGTTAAATATTTATATTAAATTGTTCTTTAAAGTCATCATCAGTTTTCCCTACTAAATGTCCTTTCTTTTGAGATGAATGTATTTTTGATTATTGTCAACTAATGTTTCCATTCATGAGATTTCGCAAAAGTAACAATTGTATTAAATAAGGGAGGAATAGTTACTTGAAAATTAATATCACGTCCAAATGATTAAACCATTGATGCTTCACAAACTTTCTGTGGAGCACACCGTGTACTGTATGCCTTATAAGAGACCAATAAGAAATTTAACTGTTGGAGATGAGTGAATTTTGAATCCGATAGCTTCACTATCAATTTACTCTGATTGACTGATTTGCAGCCTATGTAGCCCAGTAATGATAGCATACAGCCAAAGTATGGGATTCTTTTTAGATAGAACGTGCTTTATGGTGCATCTAGAGCAGGGGTGGGCAAACTTTTCCGTGCAAGGGCCACATTCAGAAATTCACAATTTTAAAGGGCCGCATAGTATATTAAGTAAAATAATTAATATTTTAAATAGCCAAAATAAAAGGTCTTTAAAGAAAAAAAAGCACATTTATTTGAAAAACAAAGTAACTCAGTAAGTAACAGAACAATGTCAATGAGAATGATGCATCTGACTGCAGTCATTTACCAGTTTGTTGAAATCAGGTGTCAAGTTGCTTGTGCTGATCCTTAACACTGACAGAAGCACAGCCTAGCCGAGTCAACGATACAAACGCGCGTAGTGGGGTGGATGAGTGGGGCTGCCTTATTGGTCGGTTTAGTTGGGTGTGCGACCAATAGGAGTCCAGGTTACAAACAATAATAAGGCTTATTGTTTGTAACCTGGACTCCTATTGGTCGCACACCCAACTAAACCGACCAATGAGACAGCCTCACTCTTCCACCCCACTACGCGCGTTTTTATGCGGCCCGCCAATGAGGTGCCCGGAATCATAACCGGCATTTTTGAAAAGCTGCCGGGGAAAAGCCGCTGAAGTAAATGCGCTTATTGAATAAGCGCATTTACTTCAGCGGCTTTTCCCCGGCGGCTTTTCAAAAATGCCAGTTATGATTCCGGGCACCTCATTGGCGGGCCGCATAAAAACCTTTGTCGGGCCGTAGTTTGCCCTCCCCTGATCTAGAATAATGTTATAGTTTAATTTTTTAAAATATCTTTACTTCATTCTTTTAGGCCCCCTAAAAGCTAGATTGCTTTTTGCTTTACTAATTAAGGACTTTGTTTGAGATGTTTTGGATCCACATAACCATGACAGATTTCCAGTGAGCTCTTTGCAGTGTTCAATCAAGTTGGTTCCTCAGGTCCAGAATGGATTGTAGAGTTTTCTGTATAAAGCAATGTTCAATGTGGGCAAATATTTTTGCTAAAGTAGATTATCTGTTGGTAATATGTAAATCTGTTGTGTTGCTTTGTACTTGGACATCTAGATTGTAATTGTTGCTCGCAGGTCATAATCTTTGTTTAAGGCCTTGCACACAGATGTCTGCTGCAAGGCAAATGCGATTATTTAAAGTTTGGGTAGCATCTGTTGAGAAAAGTTTCTTCAGGTCAGAAATTATGTCATGTACTCGTACATTCAAGCGCAATGCTATCTAATATTCCAGAGGGCGAAGCTGTTACTGTTGAAGCTCCGCATCTTCAAGTGATGATGACAGATGAGTAAGCATGCTATGGTCAGTAGGCTGGGGGAAATGTGCTAATGGTGAATTATGCAGTTCTGCATTTTTTTCTTGAGTTCCTAAACTTAGCAAAGGTTCAAACCTCTTTCAGATTTGGAGGGAGAAGAAATCAATCAGGGTTGAACCAACTCCAAGACTTGGTGTTACAAATTTTCTAAGTGAGACAGATTCACAGAGCTCCAGATTAATCAACCAGTCTGGCTTACTGTTTCTGGAGGCCTGGATTTTTTTTCCAGATTTCTAGAGACAGTCTTTGAACTCAAACCATAACCTGTATAATGATTCTAGTTAGACAATAAGCAGGAAGTCTACTTGTGCGCTTGAGCTGTGTAGTTGCTGATTGGACTTCAGCAACAACTCTACTCACATTTGGAGGTCCTAGACCTTGCCTCTGTATGGATTTAGGTAAATTAAGTATGTCTCTATGGAATGGGTGGAAATGAAAAAATAGGAGTTTCATATTGGTTACAAGTATTCTAACCATGGATTACATAGTCGTTTGGTGTGCAGATTATTGTATGGTAATGTCTGATACTGAACCGACTTGAAAAAGCAATATTGTGTCTTCATAAAATCCAATCACTTTCTGGAGATTCTGGTACCGTCTTTGTTTACCAAAGTTCCCTGCATACCATTATGTTTTCTGTTTATAAAATGTCTCCCTATTGAGCATTGTAACTTCTTATTGTTGATGCTGTGATCTTGGCAAGCTGTGTTAATACTGACCTCCAAGAATTTTGTTGAAATTTCGAAGAGGATTTCGAATTGTGATTTATGGAAGCTGCTTCTTAAGTTTGACGTACACTGTAGTTTGCACATTTTAGAAGTACTTAATGCTTTGGGAATGCCTAAAAATAAATGCTAATCTTCCTCGGTTAGCAAAAATATAAATCAAATCATGGCAAAATATGACTTCTAACTTGGACAGTAACTAAATGTAACAGTAAACAGTGGTGAGAAACTCCTGAAGACTATCAGATTACTAACTAAACATATAACCCCTTTCCTCTGCTACACTGCACCCCAATAGTTAGTACAGTACTTGGGTTTATAAGAACCTCCTGAGTTCTTTACTCGCCTCCACAGTACAGGGTGACAACTGTGCTGCATCACACTCATTCCTACCTCAAATTGTTTTGCAGTCCCTCAAAACATCTGAACATCTGATGTCATGTAGGAAATGCAAAATACAACAGTGACCACAATTGGGTATAAAACACTGGGGCATCCTGATTTTGAAAAATGCTATATAAGTGCCAGTGTTTATTTTATTAATATATATTAGTCATTGTGAATTCATTTTATCCAAAATTTCTTTCTCACAACTGAACTCCAGATGGTGTAGATTTATAAAAGCTAAAAACAAAGATAACGGACCAAGGCCCATTTTGTAGCATATCATCAAGGCTGAAAAGAATAGAAAAAAAATGATGTAAAACAGGAAGTCATGTTTAGTGTAATGTCAAGCTTGGTTTTTAAAAACCAGAGGATTCTAGGAGGATTTAACAACGTGAGATTTTAACTTTTGTTGCTAACATCAGTGTTTAGAAGCCTCCCTTCAGAAAGCAATTGGTCCATTTGATAAAATTGTAGGCTGGAGAAATTTTAGGACAGGCATAACAATATCTTTTATTTATGCAGTAACTTTTAAGATAGTGTTATGTGCCAGTGTTTAGAAAACTCCAAAGTATATCATGGAGTTTACCTGACCTGCAACTTTTAATATATTTTGGTTATGAGCAGCACAAAGGCCTACTTTCCAGGTGTTATGCAACAGAGACCTTAAGAATTTTTAAATAAAGCAATGTTTATTCTATGAATTCGGTTAACATTTTATAAACACACAGTAAACATTTTATCAACTACCAACACAACTACCCCCCACAGATATAGTACTCTATTTGCGACTCTTAACTTTCCTCACAACATCCATAAGCCAAACACCCTTTTTAACAAAGCAGTAGGTATAAATTCTTTACTCAAGACAGTTATCACTTTTAAATTATTAAGTGACCTGGACACCTTTTAACATACAGAGAGAGAGACCAAATGAACCTTCCTTGTCTGAATTCAGCTTTCAACTGCCTAAAACGAAAGTAAAACACAAAGCCACAAATAGCTTCCAGCTCAAAATGAAAGTAAAAGCCAGAGACACAACCCAGGTCCACCCACACAATGACATCATTGCAGCAATTTGATAAACACTCATTTCTTAAAGGTACACTCCCATGACAATAGAAAAAAAATCCCAAAGCGTTCACTGAGGTATAAGCAAATAAAAATGGGAAGTGTGTTTTAATTGGAAAGATGGATGTGAGGTGGTTAAGGAGAAAATTTCTGACAGTGGGGCGAAGACATTTGTTCGTAGTCGGTGAAGGGAGAGATGAACAGATGTTTAAGAAGTCTGATTGAGGGACAGAAATTTGGCTATTAGTAGGGCTGGCACGCATTATAGCTGTAGGAAGGGGTAAGGTCACAAAGAGACTTGTCCTGCCCACCATCATATTTATCTTCTCCTGCTTCCTTGTGTGCAACGTGCCAGAGCTTTTAATGAGTTGAATTTTACAGATTGCGGAGTCTGGTAGGCTAGCTAAGAATAGCTGAATCTGGAAGTGACAAAGCCATGGGTGATGCTTTTAGCAGCAGATGGGCTGAGGCAAAGGCAGAAATGAAGCCAGGTAAAATTATGGAAGTGGAAATGGGTGGTGTATGTAATGACTCGGATAAGGGCTGGAAAGCTCCATTTGGCTAGAATAGGATCCTAATATTGCAAACAGTCGAGTTCAACCTGAGATTCTGACGAGATGGGATGGATTCAGTTGTGATGAAAGGGCTAAAGACAATGGTTCAGTGAAGAAATGGCAGATCACAGAGTTTGGATGCCAAGGCAAGCAGCGTCTCTGACCATTGTGGCTGTAAAGGGATTGGATTGGATTTATTTATTGTCAACGTGTACCGAGGTACAATGAAAAGCATTGTTCTGCATACAGTTCAGACAGATCATTCCATATATGCGAAAAATATATAGGGTAAACATAAATACACAATATAAATACATGGACACAGGCATTGGGTGTAGCATATAAGAGTTTGTACTGCTCAGCAGAGAAGATGTGTGAAGAGTTCAGATCAGTCCGGTTAAGTCCATAAGAGGATCTTTTAGGAGTCTGATAACAGCGGGGAAGAAGCTGTTTTAGTATCTGTTAGTGCGTGCTCTTAGACTTTTGTATCTCTTGCCCGATGGAAGAAGTTGGAAGAGGGAATGAGTTGGGTGGGAGGGGTCTTTGATTATGCTGCTCGCTTTCCCAAGGCAGAGGGAGGTGTAGACATAGTCAATAGATGGGAGGCGGGTTCACGTGATGGACTGAGCTGTGTTCATAACTCTATGTAGTTTCTTACGGTCTTGGGCGAGCAGTTGCCACACTGTGATGCAGCCAGATAGGATGCTTTCTTTGATGCAATTGTAAAAGTTGAAAAGAGTCAATGTGGACATGCCGAATTTCCTTAGATTTCTGAGACAGTATGGGCGCTGTTGTGCTTTCTTGGTCGTAGTGTCGACGTGGGTGGACCAGGACAGATTGTTGGTGATGTGCACACCTAGGAATTCAAAGCTTGTCGACCATCTCCATCTCAGCACCATTGATGCAGACAGGGGTGTCTATGATACTTTGCTTCCTGAAGTCAATGACCAGCTCTTTAGTTTTGCTGACATTAAGGGTGAGATTCTTGTCGTTACACCACTCCACTAGGTTCTCTATATCCCTCCTGTATTCTGACACATTGTCGTTCGAGAAGGGGTTAAGAGAGGTGTGGCTACGTGTTGTCAGTATGCACTTGGAAGCTGTCCCAATGTTTTTGGACAATGTTAGCAAGGATGATGATGTATAAAGTACGTGTCTTATTGTTACTGATTCGCATTTTCAGTTTCAATTTGGAAAGAATCCCTGCAGTTTTCTTTGTTCATTTTGGACATTTCAGAAACTAGTGAAATGGGGAGGAGGCAGAGGAATAGGAAATAAGATTTGAAAAAAAGATTGGGGCAAATGGAAAATATTGTGTCTGTCCGTATTCATTTTGTGAGTGTGTGAAGTATTACACTCGGACTCAACATAATCAGAACACCGGACAGGAAAAGAAAGTGTGTTTTATGTAGGAAGTCAGAAGCCAGGTTTATGGTTTAAATCCAGATAAAATGAATAGAAACGTGTTTTGCGGTGGTGGGGGGAAAGCAGGAATGTTTTAACTTAAAATCATGAAGTTCTTTCCATTGCTTAAAATATAAATTTATTTTGGCAGCAACTTTAACGGCTCCTTAATGACCGATTATAGAGATGTAAATATTTCTTTATTTTTTAAGTTGTTTGAGGATAAACTGGTTGTTGCTAGATTACTGTATGATGAACTTAAGTATGGTGTAAGTCATTTTTTAAATGTGCCAGCAGGATTGCACTGACTACTACCATTTCTTCTTATACTCAAAGTTTGATGTGCCTATATGTACGTTCCTGCATATCTGCAATCCGAGACAGCTTTCACAGGTAATTGGAATGCCTAGTGTATGATACAAGTCTGATGACTGTGCTGTCACATTCCCTTTTATGCTATTTGCCATTCTTTGAACAGTGAGTTCCCTATGCAGCACTTTATCAAATCATAGAATGGTTACAGCACAGGAGATAACAACTAGGCCCGACTAGCTCTGGAACAGCAATTTAGCTTGGCGCACTTAGCTGCCATGCAAATGTTTTCCCTTCAAAAATTTATCCATTTCCTTTTTGAAAGCCACAATTAAATCTGCTCCACTGTCCTTTCGGACAGATGCAGAGAATGTTGAGGAATGGAATAGGGAGATGGTGGCTTTGTGGGTGAGGATGGAGGCAGGTTCACATAAGGGATCGGTGTTGCGGGCGCTGGCAACAGCTCTGATCCCAATGGCCCCAGATGTATTCGATAAGTGGTGGCTACGCTGACGATTTGGAGGAAGTTTTGGCATCATTTTAGGTTGGGAGTGGGTTCGGGGGGAATGCCGATCAGGAGAAATCGCAGGTTTGAGCCGGGGAGGATAGCTGTGAGGTTCCAAGGATGGGAAGTGAAGGAGATTAGGGAGACAAAGGATCTGTTTCTGGGAGCGTGGTTTGCAACCTTGGAGGAGCTGAAAGAGAACTTTGGGTTGGCGTGGGGGTGAATGTTTCCGGTACATGCAGGTGTGGGACTTGGCAAGGAATGTCTTCCCCACCTTTTCTACAGTGCCCGCCTCCTTGCTGTTGGAAGTAGTGCTGTCAGCTAGGGAGCGGTGGGGTGGTTGGAGAGAGGGGTGTCGTCTCGACAATTTATGGGAGGATTGTGGAGGAGGAAAAGGTGTTCATGGAGGGGCTTAAGCCGAAGTGGGAAGAAGAGCTGGGGGCGGTGCTGGAGGAGGAATTGTGGTGTGAAGTGCTGCGGAGGGTGGGTGCCTTGACTCCATGTACGGGGCTGGGGCTCACCTGACAAAGTCTCGGTGGAGGATGCCTCCCTCAATTACCGTTGCTGAGGGAGAGGGGGGAGGAGGGTGGAGGTATGGGGATTCAGTTTAATGTGTTGGGGAAGGTTGTGATAAAATCAGAAAAATGTTGAAAATTTGGAATAAAAACACTTCTAAACAAAATTATCTACACTTCAGGGAATATTCAACAATCAAAAGATTATCTGTATTACTGGATGATTACCTCATCTTTAAGACCCTGGCTTTTAAAGCAGACCAAGGCAGGCCAGCAGCACAGTTCAATTCCCATACCAGCCTCCCCGAACAGGTGCTGGAATGTGGCGACTAGGGGCTTTTCACAGTAACTTCATTTGAAGCCTACTTGTGACAATAAACGATTTTCATTTCATTTCATATTGCCTGTATATATTTTAAACCAGGGTTTTTAATATTAATGCATTAAAATATAATATATAACAATTTCGACATTCATCACAAGAATGTAACCACTTGATGCACAATGAACATTTTTCTCATGCTGCCTCTGGCTCTTTTGCCAATCACTTTAAAACTGTGACCTCTAATTCTTGACACAGACTCAAAAACAGCTTCTTCCCCACTGTTACCAGACTCCTAAGTGACATTCTTATGGAATTACCTCATTAACACTACACCCCTGTATGCTTCACCCAATGCAGATGTTATGTAGTTACATGTGTACCTTGTGTTGCCCTATTATGTATTTTCTTTTATTTCCTTTTCTTTTCATGTACCTATTGATCTGTTGAGCTGCTCGCAGAAAAATTCATTTCACTGTACCTCGGTACATGTGGCAGTAAACAAATCCAATCCATACAGTCTTTGAACACGTCTATCACATTTTCCCTCAACCTTCTTGAAGGAGAGCATTTTCTGTTTCTGCGATCTACCCATGTAACTGAAGTCCTTCATCCCTGGATTCATTCTTGCAACTCTTTTCTGCACCCTCTCATACCGTCACGCGCTACTCCAGCAGTGGTTGATCATAACCTCCTTGCTTTTGGGCTGTTAAAGCCAGGAACCGATGTGCCTTTCTAATCGCTTTCTCAACCTGCCCTGTCATTTTCAGTAATATGTGCACTCATTACTGAATGGTGATTTTTGTAAGTTTAGGGTTTTGCTATAGATATTATCTAGAGTATTGGTGATGCCCATAATGAATCTATGTACTGCTCGTACCGCTGACTATCAAACTATAGTATTATCCGATTATATAACAGTAGTATCTCCTTTTGGTCTGAACTGGATATTAATGTCTTCTGTGCGTGAGCTGCTTCAATCTTTTCGAAGGTGGAAAGAAGAAACAATGTGTCGCATGAGTACAGGTGCTAAGCTGTTTCATTGTGCAGATCGTACAGTTATGATGAGATTTAGATTAATCTGTATGATTTGGCATTGTGAAATTATAGAAAATAATGAAACCCCCTGCTTCTCATTGGGTTGTCTTACTTAATTGAAACATAACTACTAATTGACCACCTCCTGGCTGGCCAGAGCTTACCATCATATTTTTCTATTTTAAAACCTTGACCAATTTCAAAACTGTCTTTAGTCCTAATTGTTTGCCGGTGTCTATCTGTCTTTATTTTTCTCCTCTTCAAAGTTCAGCAGGACTGGAAACTTCCACGTTAGTGGGTATGAGTGCTTATCAATTATTCACAGCCTAATGAATCACTTAACAGCCTATGACAAAACTAAACATGACAGTTTAGAGCATTATCATTTTAATCATTTATGGTTGTATTGTCTTTTTCAAATGTGTATGAATATAGTTTTCTTTAAAAATAATTCAACATGCGAAAGTTATTTTGATTTTTAAAATCTTTTCTCTGGATAGATGATTTCTGTGTTGTGACCTCATATGGAGCAGCTAACTAGATGCATTTGGTTCCGTTCGGTAGATGGCCAAATTTAAACTAATATAAATGTGATTAATAAATAAATGTGACTAAAGGTCTTGCGACCTTGGACGACCTGGGGCACCTCCAAATTCAACACTTTCTACGTAAGGAGACAGCAAGGTACCCCAGGACCCTGAGAGAAACTCTCCTAGAGGAGCTAATCAACACGGACAATAGGGAAGGGGGGGGGGGGGGGGGGGGGGGGGGGGGACTGTGGGAACATATCCGGACGGTTACTAGGCAGGGCAAGACTACCACTGGACGAAACTAGATGGAAATGGGAGGACAAACTGGGGACAGAAGTGGGTTGGGGACTCTGGAGCAAAGCACTGGCCAGGGCCAACTCCACTTTCCTCTTGCGCTAGGCTAAGCTTTATGCAGTTTACAGTGGTGCACAGAGCCTGCCTGACTAGAACACGTATGAGCTGATTCTTTCCGGAGGTGGAGCACAAATGTGAACAGTACCAGGGAGGCATGGCCAACCACACCCACATGTTCTGGGCATGGCCCAGACTTGACTGGTTTTGGACAGCCTTCTTCAAGGCGATGTCCAAGGTTGGCGGGGTGAAGGTGGAGCTGTGCCGGAGAGTTGCAATCTTTGGGGTATCAGACCAGCCAGTTCTCTATAGGGGGAAGAGTGCCCCGCCTTGGCTTTTGCATCCCTAATCGCATGCCAGAGAATCCTGCTCGGCTGGCGATCAGCAGCACCACCCAAAGCTGCAGACTGGCTGGCTGACTTGGTGAAATTTCTCCACCTGGTGAAGATCAAGTACACCATCCGAGGATTGGACGAGGGGTCCCACAAAGTGTGAGGGCCATTCATCAGACTGTTCCAAGACTTGTTTGAGGCAAACCGACCAGGAAGAGGGGGAGGGGGGAGGATGAATAGGGAGAGAGGCAAGGGTGAGCACGCAGAAGAGACGGGCAGAGGGGGGAGGGGAGGGGAGGGAAGGGATCCCAAAGGCGCACAAAATGAAGCATGGGGGCGAGGGGAGGAGGGGAAGGGCCTTGCAGCCCCCCTACCCTCCCAACACCAAACAACAAAGAATAACACCCCCGGGGGGGGGGGGGGGTAGAAAAATGAAACATGCCCCCAACAGAGGAAGGGGGAGGGGGGGAAGCTTGTAAAACATGTTGTACATAAGACACAAACTGGCTTGTAAATATCAAATACACTTGAGCTGCTGCTTTGTAAGTACCATTGCCTTGCACGTCAAACTGTTATACTGTTAAAGTTGAAAACGGTTATAAAGATATCTTTTAAAAATAAATAAATGTGTTTAATAATGCAAAATTTGCGGATAATTGTGTGTATTATTATTAGAGAGGAAGTGTGTGTCATATTAAAGCTCTACATTCCAACACTTTGGAACTCTTTGCCAATGCTCAACAGCAGTGACTTTCAGAGCTACTGGTTGTTAATGGAGCAATTTGGATTTTGAAAAGTGTTTCAATTTAATGTGGCAATCACATAAAAGTATTATTGGTTATATGATTGCAGAAGCTGTTCTCAGTCGAGGAGGTGGAACTGCTAGTGAAAACAGATTCAAGACTGGATCGGTACTATTGTTTTGATGTGAACCTTAACCTTCCTAGTCAATTCAGACCACGTCTCTCCAAAGGACACTGTTAAGAAAGGAGTTTTTTAAAATGCATGTATGTCATTCTTTCCATTCTGTATTTTGGCAAAGCAGAGGATTCTCAATATTTAGTTGGCAAAGGTGATATATTGTGCTGAATGATGAATTGTTTAATGCTGAACTATGTTGTCTTTGACAGGAAGGACTTCATGAAAGATGACAGAAGAAGTTATTGTAATAGCAAAGTGGGATTACACAGCACAGCAGGATCAAGAACTTGACATCAAGAAAAATGAGCGACTGTGGCTGCTCGATGACTCTAAAACCTGGTGGCGAGTAAGAAATACATCAAACAAAACGGGATATGTTCCGTCAAACTATGTAGAAAGGAAAAACAGCTTGAAGAAGGGGTCACTTGTAAAGAACATCAAAGATACGTTAGGCAAGTACAAAATCTTAACCAAAGGATTCCTTAACCTAACTTACTAGGATGTTGGAGAGTTACACATTTCCCCTGCTCTGATCCACCAAAGCATTATGGATCTGACCCTATTCAGTCTCATTAATGTGACCCTATTCAGTAAAATAATGTCTGAACTTTTGACAACGAACTCCCAATGTTGATGGAGGAAAGGTAGCAAACCTATCTTTCCATCACCAACAGAATGCATTTGGACAATTGTTGCAGGCTGTTCCACCTGCCCTTATCAAGCAAGAATAAATTTCAGTTTTGCTTTTTCCCTCCAACTCCATTAGAGTTGCCATGCCATATTACATATTATCATCTGTAAAAGTAAAAAAGAAAGACTTGTATTTATATAGCGCCGTTTGTGACACCAGGATGTCCCAAAGCACTTTTATGCCAATTCCATACTTTTAGAATCGTTAATACAGGAACTGTGACAGCCAATTTGGAAACAACATGCTCCCACAAACAGCTATGCGATCGCGACCAGATAATCTCTTCTTTTATTGGTTGAAAAATAAACACTGGATAGCACAGTGGTTAGCACAGTTGCTTCACAGCTCCAGGGTACCAGGTTTGATTCCCGGCTTAGATCACTGTGCGGAATCTGCACGTTCTCCCCGTATCTGCGTGTATTTCGTACGGGTGCTGCGGGTTCCTCCCACAGTCCAAAGATGTGCAGGTTAGGTGGATTGGCCATGCTAAATTGCCCTTAGTGTCCAGAAAACGTGGGGCGGGGTTACTGGGATAGGGTGGAGGTGTGGGCTTGGGTAGGGCGCTCTTTCCAAGGGCTTGTGCAGACTTGATGGGCCGAATGGCTTCCTTCTGCACTGTTAATTCTAAGATTGTCTTGGACTTTGGGAAGAACTCCCTGGTTGTCTTTGAAATATTGCTGCAGGATCTTCCTGAGAGGCTGATAGGGTTTTGGATTACCTCCTCATCCAAAAGGTGCAGTAGTCCCTCAGTACTTCACTGAAATGCAAGCCTAACTGGAGTGAGGCTCGGATTCATGACCACCTGACTTTGTGATTACCATTGACCCACAGAGTACACCTTCCAACATAACCTATAACTGCTTGTTTCTGCAAGAATAATGTTCATTATACATATTCAGATCATATGTTGAAACCCTCACCAATGCCTTTGTTGCCCCTAGCCTTGACTATTTCAAAATGCACCTTGCTGGTCTGCTACATTCCATCCTCTGTAAACTTTAGATCATCCAAAACTCTGCTGTCCATCTCGTCCTGGTTGTCTATCGCCCCTGTGCTTGTTTACCTCCATTGGCTTCCGGTCAAGCAGTGCCTTGATTTTAAAGTTCTGATCCTTGTTATCAAATCTCTCCATGACCTGGCCCCTCCTGATCTCTAAACTCTTCCAGCCCCATAATCCTCTCAGATGACTATGCCCATCTAATTCAGCCGCCTTGAGCATCTTCGATTTTAACTGCTCTGTCATTGGTGGCCATGTCTTCAGTTGTCTAGGCCCTAAATTCTGAAATACCATCCTTACAGTTCTCTGTCTGGTGGCAAAGTGGTTAGCACTGCTGCCTCACAGCGCCAGGGACCTGGGGTCGATTCTGGACTTGGGTTACTGTGTGAAGTTTGCACTTTCTCCCCTTGTCTGAGCAGATTTCTTCTCCTAGCCCAAAAATGTGCAGGTTAAGTTTGGGTGCATAGGTTTAAGGTGCGAGAGGCAAGGTTTAGAGGAGATGTATGAGGTAAGGTTTTTACACAGCGGGTAGTGGGTGCCTGGAACTCGCTGTCGGAGGAGGTGGTGGAAGCAGGGACGATAGTGACGTTTAAGGGGCATCTTGACAAATACATGAAAAGGATGCGAATAGAGGGTTACGGACCCTGGAAGTGTAGAAGATTTTAGTTTAGACGGGCAGCATGGTCAGCGCAGGCTTGGAGGGCTGAAGGGCCTGTTCCTGTGCTGTACTTTTCTTTGTTCTAAGTGGATTGTCATGATAAAATTATCCCTTAGTGTCCAGGGACCTGCAGGTTAGGTGGGGCTACGGGGATGGAGCGGGGGAGTGTGCCTGGGTCGGCACAGACCCGATGGGCTGAAAGACCTCCTGCACTGTAGGGATTCTATGCTCAAGTACTTCACATTCCTCTTCTAAAACAGTTGAACTATGGCTTCAACCAAGCTTTTGGTAATCTGACATATTATCTTTTCATGTGGCTTGGTGTCATTTTGTTTCATGAATGGTCATGTAAATTTCAATGAGAAATTTCATGTAAAAAACACCAGTACAAACTGGAAGTATATGTTTATCTTAGACGATCTGCATGTTCTAAAAATAGATGTGAGGCAATGGTAGATGTAGTGATAGGACATTAATTATCTTGCATGTTCAAGGAACAGTTCCTCATTCCTGTGACTGATTAGTAAAAGTTGGGCTACAGTTTTGATGTTAAGGTTGTTGGGTATAGACAAATATTTACGAATGTTTAGCTGAAAGTAGAGGTGTACAAGTACCTTGTCCTCCCTTTTGCTGTAATGTCCTCCAACATCACAATTATGAGATATGTATGCCTCTAATTCTGGCCTCTCAATAAAGATTATTTATTTATTTATTTTATTTGTGTAGAACTTCCTCAGAGTATTGTCCTTGGTCCAACCATTTTCAGCTGCTTCATCAATTACTTGCCTGTAATGATAATGTCAGAAATGGGGATGTTTGCTGATAATTGCACAATGTTCAGCACTACTTGCAACTCCTCAGATCCTGAAGCAATCCATCTCACAAGTACAGCAAGACATGGACAATATCCAGACTGGGGCTGCTACATGGCAAGTGATGTTCGTGCCACACAAGTGCCAGACAATGATCATCTCCAACAAGAGAGAGTCTAACCACAGCCCCTTGATATTCAGTGACATTACCATTGCTGAATCTCCCACTACCAAAGTCCTGGGGGCTTCCATTGACCAGAAACTGAAGTGGCGTAGCCAAATGAATACTTTGCCGATGAGCATATCAAAGGCTGGGAATCCTGCAGCGAGTATCTCACTTCCTGATTCCCCAAAGCCTGTCCACCATCTACAAAGCACAAGTCAGGAGTGAGATGGAATACTTCTGTGTTGTTGGAGTGCTGCTCCAACAACACAGAAGAAGCTTGATGCCATCCAAGACAAAGCCTGCTTGACTGGCACTCCTTCCATAAAGATTCACTCCCTCCACCACCGCTGAACAGTGGCAGCAGTGTGGACTATCGACAAGATGCACTGCAGAAACTCACCAAGGCTCCTTTGACAGTACCTTCTTAACCCTCGACTGCTACAATCTAGAAAGACGAGCAACAGATACATGGGAACCTCACCATCTGGAAATTCCCCACCAAGTCACTCACCGTCCTGACTTGGAAATATATCGCTGTTCCTTCACTGGTGCTGGGTCAAAATCCTAGAATTCCCTCCCCAACAGCACTGTGGATGTACAAACAGCACAGGGGCTGCAGCGGTTTAAGAAGGGAAATCACCACCATCTTCTCAAGTGCAGTTGGACATGGACAATAAACGCTAGTCTAGCTAGCAATGCCAAAATCCCATGAACGAATAAAAAAAAAGCAACAATCTTAATGGCTGCTGAGGTTGTGCCTTCAGTTGCCTCGATCCCAAGCTCTGGAAAATCCTCCCTACTTTGATCGCCTATGGTAGGACTCCTTAAAATCTTCATAAAGAGGAATTCCCTCCGCAACTGAACAAGTAATGACTCTCTTATGGACTGATCTGATCTCTTCACATGTCTTCTCTACTGAGTAATACTGCACTCTGTATGCTTCACCCGATGCCTGTGTCTATGTATTTACATTGTGTATCTATGTATGTCCTATGTTACTTTTCATGTCTGGACGTATGCAGAACAATACTTTTCACTACCTTGGTACACGCGACAATAAACAATTCCAAATCCAAAAGAACACCCCGACAAATTAAAGTGCCACCAAAATTTGTGGTAGATAACGATAGAAGAAAAGACGGGGGGGGGGGGGGGTTGCGACGCGGCAGGGGTGAGAGATGACATGGTCAAGGGCAAAGAAAGGGGCCATCTGGGATGTGCGAGGTACAGAGTGGGATTAAAGGGGCAGGAGTTAAGTGGGGAAGATGACGGACAGTAGAGGGGATTGGAGGCGCAAGCCTCCGGTAAGGTTGGTAACGTGGAACATCTGGGGACTGAATGGGCCAGTTAAAAGGTTGCGGGTGTTTGCGCACCTCAGGAGCTTGAAAGCGGGGATGGTCTTTTTGCAGGAGACACACCTCCGTGTGAAGGACCGGGTTAGGTTATGGAAGGGGTGGGTTGGGCAGGTCTTTCCCTTGGGGTTTGATTCGAAATCGAGGGATGTGGCAATTTTAATGAGCAAAAAAAGGGATTTGTGAGTGCGAAGGAGGCGAGGGCTCCAGGTGGGAGATATGTGATTGTGAGTGAGGTATTGGAAGGGGCACCGGTAGTGTTGGTAAATTTATATGCCCCAAATTGGGATGATGTGGGTTTTATGAGGGGTTTGCTGGCAGCAATTTGGCCACGTACCAGTTGATCAGGGGAGGAGATTTTAACTGTGTCCTGGAGCCAAGGGTGGATAGATCGAGCCCGAGGTCAATGGGTAGGGTACGAATGGCGAGGGAGCTGGGGGATTTATGGAGAGGATGGGTATGGTGGATCCATGGCGCTTTCAGAACCCAGGAGGAAGGGAGTATACCTTCTTTTCACACGTCTATAAGGTGTATTCGAAGATTGATTACTTTGTAGTGATTTGGGAGATTTTGGTTGGGGTGGAAGGGGCAGAGTATGCGGGGATAGTTATCTCGGACCATGCGCCCCACTGGCTGGATATTCGGTTCAGTACGGGACAAGAACAGAGGCCGGGGTGGAGGTTTGACTTGGGGTTGTTGGCGGATGGAGGTTTTTGTGATAAGGTGCGGTTGGCGATT
Organism: Scyliorhinus canicula; assembly: GCF_902713615.1. NCBI lineage: Eukaryota > Metazoa > Chordata > Chondrichthyes > Carcharhiniformes > Scyliorhinidae > Scyliorhinus > Scyliorhinus canicula. The sequence goes on along the minus strand of NC_052159.1, from coordinate 68,632,829 downwards.
AGGGATTATATGGAGTTCCATCAGAATGGGGAGGTGTCGGCGGTCATTTTTTGGGAAGCACTGAAGGCAGTTGTCTGTGGAGAAATGATCTAATTTGTGCAAAAAGGAAAGGAGGGCGGAACATGACCGTCTAGTGAGCGAGATAGTGGAGGTGGACAGGGAGTATTCGAAGGTGCCCACCGTGGAGGGATTGGCAAGGAGGAAAAAGTTGCAGGGGCAATTTGACAGGCTGACAATGGGGAGGGCGGTAAGGCAACTGCGTAGGGCAAGAGGGGTACAATATGAGTATGGGGAGAAGGTGAGCCGCATGCTGGTGCACCAGCTGCAGAGGCAGGCTGCCTCCAGGGAAATATTGAAGATTCGGACTGGGGCTGGGGATGTGGTGTCAGAGCCAGGGAAGATAAATGAGGCATTTAGAGAGTATTACCAGAAACTTTATGATGGCAGACCCAAGAGGAGAGCAGGGGGACATGGGGTGGTTTCTGGATGAGCTGGAATTTTCTCAGGTGGAGGAAGCAAAGAGGCAGACGTTGAAGGAGCCCCTGGGGCTGAGGGAGATGCTGGATAGTATTGGGGGTATGAAGTCGGGGCAGGCCCCAGGGCAGGACGGGTACCCGGCAGAATTTTATAAGGAATTTGCAGCGGACCTGGCACCACATCTGTTGGGGGCGTTTAATGAAGCACTGGAGAAGGGGGAGTTGCCGGAGATGATGAAGCAGGCAGTAATCACACTAATCCCCCAAAAAAGGGAAGGATCCGGTGGAATGTGGGTTGTATATGCCTGCCCTTCACAAAGCCTGTTTGATCTTCTGGAACCACCCCCAGGACACAGTCCTCCATCCTCCCCGTCAACAACTTAGCCAATACTTTCACATCCGTGTTCAATAGTGATATGGGTCCACTTTCCGAAAAAAGGCATTGGTGGGGAGGGTCCAAGTGGTGAAAATGAATATTCTACCGAGGTTCTTGTTTATCTTTCAGGCTCTCCTGATCTTTATACCAAAGGCCTTTATTCGGAAAGTGGACCCATATCACTATTGAACACGGATGTGAAAGTATTGGCTAAGTTGTTGGCGAGGAGGATGGAGGACTGTGTCCTGGGGGTGGTTCCAGGAGATCAAACAGGCTTCGTGAAGGGCAGGCAGCTTGCGAGTAATATAAGACGGATGTTGAATGTCGTGATGAATCTGTCGAGAGCTCTGGTCCCGGAGGTGGTGGTGTCATGGACGCGGAGAAAGCATTTGATCAGGTGGAATGGCAGTACATGTTCGAAGTTTTGGGAACGTTTGGGTTTGGGCCAGGATTTGTGGCATGGGTGCGGTTGCTGTATGTGGCGCCAAGAGCAAGGGTGAGGACGAATGATATGAGCTCACGAAGCGTTGACTTACATACGGGTGCGAGACCGCTGTCGCCGCTGCTGTTTGCGCTTGCCATAGAGCCGTTGGCGATGGCTCTCAGGGGTTGGCAGAGTGGCAGGGGATAATGAGGGGACAGAGGGAGCATTGGGTGTCGCTCTATGCCGATGACCTGCTGTATGTTTCGACTCTGTTGGAGAGTATCGGAAGGATTATGGGCCTGTTGGGGAGGTTAGGAGGGTTCTCTGGATACAAGCTGAATGTAGAGAAAAGCGAGGTATTCCCGGTGAATGAGCTGGCACAGCGGGCTAATTTAGAGGGATGCCATTTACCATAGAACATAGAACATAGAACGATACAGCGCAGTACAGGCCCTTCGGCCCTCGATGTTGCACCGACATGGAAAAAATCTAAAGGCCATCTAACCTACACTATGCCCTTATCATCCATATGCTTATCCAATAAATTTTTAAATGCCCTCAATGTTGGCGAGTTCACTACTGTTGCAGGTAGGGCATTCCATGGCCTCACCACTCTTTGCGTAAAAAACCCACCTCTGACCTCTGTCCTATATCTATTACCCCTCAATTTAAGGCTATGTCCCCTCGTGCTAGCCACCTCCATCCGCGGGAGAAGGCTCTCGCTGTCCACCCTATCTAACCCTCTGATCATTTTGTATGCCACTATTAAGTCACCTCTTAACCTTCTTCTCTCTAACGAAAACAACCTCAAGTCCATCAGCCTTTCCTCATAAGATTTTCCCTCCATACCAGGCAACATCCTGGTAAATCTCCTCTGCACCCGTTCCAAAGCTTCCACGTCCTTCCTATAATGAGGCGACCAGAACTGTACGCAATACTCCAAATGCGGCCGTACTAGAGTTTTGTACAACTGCAACATGACCTCATGGCTCCGGAACTCAATCCCTCTACCAATAAAGGCCAACACACCATAGGCCTTCTTCACAACCCTATCAACCTGGGTGGCAACTTTCAGGGATCTATGTACATGGACACCGAGATCCCTCTGCTCATCCACACTACCAAGAATTTTACCATTAGCCAAATATTCTGCATTTCTGTTATTCTTTCCAAAGTGAATCACCTCACACTTCTCCACATTAAACTCCATTTGCCACCTCTCAGCCCAGCTCTGCAGCTTATCTATGTCCCTCTGTAACCTGCAACATCCTTCCGCACTGTCTACAACTCCACCGACTTTAGTGTCGTCTGCAAATTTACTCACCCATCCTTCTGCGCCCTCCTCTAGGTCATTTATAAAAATGATAAACAGCAACGGCCCCAGAACAGATCCTTGTGGTACGCCACTCGTAACTGAACTCCATTCTGAACATTTCCCATCAACTACCACTCTCTGTCTTCTTTCAACTAGCCAATTTCTGATCCACATCTCTAAATCACCCTCAATCCCCAGCCTCCGTATTTTCTGCAATAGACGACCGTGGGGAACCTTATCAAACGCTTTACTGAAATCCATATACACCACATCAACTGCTCTACCCTCGTCTACCTGTTCAGTCACCTTCTCAAAGAACTCGATAAGGTTTGTGAGGCATGACCTACCCTTCACAAAACCATGCTGACTGTCCCTAATCATATTATTCCTATCTAGATGATTATAAATTGTATCTTTTATAATCCTCTCCAAGACTTTACCCACCACAGACGTTAGGCTCACCGGCCTATAGTTACCGGGGTTATCTCTACTCCCCTTCTTGAACAAAGGGACCACATTTGCTATCCTCCAGTCCTCTGGCACTATTCCTGTAGCCAATGATGACCTAAAAATCAAAGCCAAAGGCTCAGCAATCTCTTCCCTGGCTTCCCAGAGAATCCTAGGATAAATCCCATCTGGCCCCGGGGACTTATCTATTTTCACCTTGTCCAGAATTGCCAACACTTCTTCCCTACGCACCTCAATGCCATCTATTCTAATAGCCTGGGTCTCAGCATTCTCCTCCACAATATTATCTTTTTCTTGAGTGAATACTGACGAAAAGTATTCATTTAGTATCTCGCTTATCTCCTCAGCCTCCACACACAACTTCCCACCACTGTCCTTGACTGGCCCTACTCTTACCCTAGTCATTCTTTTATTCCTGACATACCTATAGAAAGCTTTTGGGTTTTCCTTGATCCTACCTGCCAAAGACTTCTCATGTGCCCTCCTTGCTCGTCTCAGCTCTCTCTTTAGATCCTTCCTCGCTTCCTTGTAACTATCAAGCGCCCCAACTGAAACTTCACGCCTCATCTTCACATAGGCCTCCTTCTTCCTCTTAACAAGAGATTCCATTTCTTTGGTAAACCACGGTTCCCTCGCTCGACCCCTTCCTCCCTGCCTGACTGGTACGTACTTATCAAGAACATGCAATAGCTGTTCCTTGAACAAGCTCCACATATCCAGTGTGCCCAACCCTTGCAGCCTACTTCTCCAACCAACACATCCTAAGTCATGTCTAATGGCATCATAATTGCCCTTCCCCCAGCTATAACTCTTGCCCTGCGGGGTATACTTATCCCTTTCCATCACTAATGTAAAGGTCACCGAATTGTGGTCACTGTTTCCAAAGTGCTCACCTACCTCCAGATCTAACACCTGGCCTGGTTCATTACCCAAAACCAAATCCAATGTGGCCTCGCCTCTTGTTGGCCTGTCAACATATTGTGTCAGGAAACCCTCCTGCACACATTGTACAAAGAATGACCCATCTAATGTACTCGAACTATATCTTTTCCAGTCAATATTTGGAAAGTTAAAGTCTCCCATAACAACTACCCTGTTACTTTCGCTCTTTTCCAGAATCATCTTCGCCATCCTTTCCTCTACATCCCTAGAACTATTAGGAGGCCTATAGAAAACACCCAACAGGGTGACCTCTCCTTTCCTGTTTCTAACATCAGCCCATACTACCTCAGAAGAAGAGTCCCCATCTAGCATCCTTTCCGCCACTGTAATACTGTCCTTGACTAGCAGCACCACACCTCCCCTCTTTTGCCCCCTTCTCTGAGCTTACTAAAACACCTAAACCCCGGAACCTGCAACAACCATTCCTGTCCCTGCTCTATCCATGTCTCTGAAATGGCCACAACATCGAAGTCCCAGGTACCAACCCATGCTGCCAGTTCCCCTACCTTATTTCGTATACTCCTGGCATTGAAGTAGACACACTTCAAACCACCTACCTGAACACTGGCACCCTCCTGCGAAGTCAAATCTGTGCTCCTGACCTCTATACTCTCAATCTCCCGTACCCCAAAACTACAATCCAGGTTCCCATGCCCCTGCTGAATTAGTTTAAACCCCCCCAAAGAGCACTAACAAATCTCCCCCCCAGGATATTGGTGCCCCTCAGGTTCAGATGTAGACCATCCTGTCTATAGAGGTCCCACCTTCCCCAGAAAGAGCCCCAGTTATCCAGAAATCTGAATCCCTCCCGCCTGCCCCATCCCTGTAGCCACGTGTTTAATTGCTCTCTCTCCCTATTCCTCATCTCACTATCACGTGGCACGGGCAACAACCCAGAGATAACAACTCTGTTTGTTCTCGCTCTGAGCTTCCATCCTAGCTCCCTAAAGGCCTGCCTGACATCCTTGTCCCCTTTCCTACCTATGTCGTTAGTGCCAATGTGGACTACGACTTGGGGCTGCTCCCCCTCCCCCTTAAGGACCCGGAAAACACGATCCGAGACATCACGTACCCTTGCACCTGGGAGGCAACATACCAAACGTGAGTCTCTCTCGCTCCCACAAAATCTCCTATCTGTGCCCCTGACTATTGAGTCCCCAATTACTAATGTTCTACTCCTTTCCCCCCTTCCCTTCTGAGCAACAGGGACAGACTCCGTGCCAGAGGCCCGTACCCCATGGCTTACCCCTGGTAAGTCGTCCCCCCCACAAGTATCCAAAACGGTATACTTGTTACTCAGGGGAACGACCGCAGGGGGTCCCTGCACTGACTGCTTCTTCCCAGTCCCTCTTACAGTTACCCATCTATCTCCAGTCTTTGGTGTAACTACTTCCCTGAAGCTCCTATCTATGACCCCCTCTGCCTCCCGAATGATCCGAAGTTCATCCAGCTCAAGCTCCAGGTCCCTAACACGGTTTTTGAGGAGCTGGAGTTGGGTGCACTTCACACAGATGAAATCAGCAGGGACGCTGACGGCGTCCCTCACCTCAAACATTCTGCAGGAGGAGCATTGTACTGCCTTCCCTGACATCACCTCTAGATTTAAAAAAAAACAAGATAGGGAGGGATAGGTTTAGGTACTTGGGGATTCAGCTAGTGAGGGAATTGATGTACCATTAATTGGACTCGAGACACGATGAAGATCCAAACTGTGGCTTTAATCAGCTTGTTGTTAGCCCGGTGGTCGACTACAGAGAAAGGCCGACCGCCGGGAAACCTGGGTACTTATATCCCGCCTCGGAGGCGGGGTCTACTCGCCTCTCGACCAATTGGTGAGCAGTCACATGACTAGTCCCAGCCAATCGGATGAGAGGCACATGACCAGCCAGAGCCAATGGGGAACCAATGCTCTGCACCAATGGCAGTGCTCACATTCATACCACCACAGGAATGGACGGGGCTCCATAAGTGGAACTTAACGAAGCTGGTGGAGGAGGCCAGGGAGGATCTTAAGAGGTGGGATACACTGTACTTAATGTTGGTGGGGAAGGTCCAAGTGGTGAAAATGAATATTCTGCCGAGATTCTTGTTTATCTTTCAGGCTCTCCCGATCTTTATACCAAAGGCCCTTTTTTGGAAAGTGGACACAATCATCTCTGACTTTGTATGGGTGGGGAAGGTGCCGAGGGTGGGGAGGACCCTGCTCCAGAGGCAGAGTCAGCGGTGGGGGGGTTGGCGTTGCCAAACTTGCTTCATTATTATTGGGTGACGAATGTGGACAAGGTGCAGAGGTGGTGGAAAGGAGAAGTGGTAGAGTGGGTTAGGATGGATGAGGAATCTTGTAAGGGGTCTAGTTTGAGGGCTATAGTGACGGCAGCATTTCCAATGGCTCCGGGTAGGTATTCAGGGAGCCCAGTAGTGCAGTTCACGGTGAAGATATGGAATCAGCTGAGGAGGCATTTTAGGATGGAAGCGGTGTTGGTGCTAATGCCGCTGTGGTCAAGGTGAGGGATTTGTATTTGGAGGAAGCGTTCGCCAGTCTGGAGGAGCTAAGGGAGAGGGTAGAGCTGCCGAGAGGTAGTGAGTTCAGGTGTCTGCAGGTTAGGGACTTTGCACGAAAAGTCTGTAAGGGGTTCCCTAGATTGCCGGGATACACCTTGCTGGAGCGACTGCTGCTTCCGGATGTGGAAGGGGAGGGAAGAATTGGGGATATATATATATATATAAGTGGCTGGGGGAGCAGGGAGGCGACCGGGTGGTGAAGGTCACATGCTGGTTTAGAACAGGGCTAAAGAGCTGGCTTTTAAAGCAGACCAAGGCAGGCCAGCAGCACGGTTCAATTCCCATACCAGCCTCCCCGAACAGGTGCTGGAATGTGGTGACTTGGGGCTTTTCACAGTAACTTCATTTGAAGCCTACTTGTGACAATAAGCGATTTTCATTTCAGAGGAGGAAGGCCGATGTCATGGCCTTCGCCTCTCTGATTGCACGGTCCAAATTTTGCTGGAGTGGCGGTCGGCATCGTCACCGGGGTTAGCAGCATGATTGGGTGACCTGTACAACTTCTTGCGGTTAAAGAAGATGAAGTATGAGTTAAGGGGCTCAACAGGGGAGTTCAAGAAAAGGTGGGGGATGTTTATGACGGTGTTTGAGGAGCTGTTTGTCGCAGTGGGGGGCAGGGGGCGGGTATTGGGGAGGGGGGTGGTGAGAAAGGAGGAAAATCTGTACAAACTGTACAATTGACTGTTGGGAAGAATGTTTCCCGGGGTGTTTATTTGCTGTAACCTACTTTGATACAAGTTTGAATAAAATGCGTTTTTAACAAAAAGATAATGATGGAAGAAAACGAGTCCAAATAGGCATAAATTACTGTTAGTTGCTAAAATCCTAAAGAAGTAACGCCATTTCCATAGTTTGATTGTAAGGGGAGAAATAAAGCCAACAGCTAATACTGCAACTCCCTCTTTTTTTTCTAATTAATGGGCACTTTAGGTGGCCAGTCCACCTACCCTGCAGATCTTCGGGGTGAGACCTACGCAGACATGGGGGGAATGTGTAAACTCCACACGGACAGTGATAGCTGGTATTAAACCCGTGTCCTCTGTGCTGTGAGGCAGCATTGCTAACCGTTGCTCCTCCATGCTGCCCTAGCAACCCCCTCTGTGGTTGGTCGCTCTCCTAGCTGAGCAGTAATTGTTGACCATATGTGTTTTTCCCCGCTCTTCCACCACAGGCCCCTCCATAAGTCACAAGGCTTGCAATAAAACAACACACCTTTGGCTCAAATTATCTGCAGGATGCATTTCCCCTATTTCCATCTTACACTCCCATCTCCACTCTGCTTTTGCTCATTATATTTCCTGTTCCAATTCTTTCCTCCAATGTTTCACTGTATGCAAACACAAATGAACTTAGAAATTTATCCACTGAATTCTGCCCAAGATGTTTTTGTAATGTCACGTGCATAGTTCTAGTTACAGATGGCTTGCCTGCTATTATTGTAAGGGGTTTGGAGTGGAAGAAAGAGGAAACCATGTGCCATTGTATAGCGCTATAGTGAGACCGCACCTGGAGTACTTAGCGCAGTTTTGGTCTCCATCTTTAAAGCATAACATACTTGCATTGGAAGTACAGCAAAGGTTCACTAGATTGCTCCTGGGATGATGTCCTATGGCAAGAGACTGAGTAAATTGGGCTTACACACTGATCTCATTGAAACATATAAGATTCTGAAATGGGCTTGACAAGGTGGAAGGTGGACTGCGGTTGCATCCCCTGGTTCGGGAATCTGGAAAATGGGGCCTGGTCAATCATTTTGGACGAAAACAAGGAGAAATTTCTTCACTCAAAGGGTTGTGAATTTTTGTCATTGTCAACCCCATCTATTGTATCATGAATATTTAAGACTAAGATAAATTTTTGGTCTCAGAATCAAGGGATTGGGGAGATGGGTGAGAAGCTTGATTTGAAGCTGAAGATCAACCATGATTGTATTGAATAGGTGCCGGGGCCAAATGATCTACACCTTCCAATTTCTTACGTTAATCTTTGAAGGCATTCACTTCAGGAGCTGTCCCCTACGAACGGATAATTACAAATGTAACCCCAGTATTTAAGAACAAAGTGACTGAGAACTTGAGAAATTTGACATTAGATAGAGCCACCATGGATTTGTAATGAGTATGTCATATCCAACATGCCTTTTTTGAGGAAGTGACCAAAGTAAAAGGTGGGGGAATATCTATGGGTATAGGTTATACGAACTTCAAGAAGGCATTTCTTAAATTTCCACATAAATGGCTATTAATTAAAATTAAAGCTCATCATAGATCATAGAATTTATGGTGCAGAAGGAGACCATTCAGCCCATCAAATTGAAATTGAAGATAACTTGCCTTCCTGTAATTGAACATAAGTTATTGACTTGTGTATAATAGAGAGTCAGGATAATAAATATATATTTGCATTGGAATAAAGTTTGACTGGTAGTATCTCAGAAACATTCTGTACAGGAACCTCAGCTCATCATAGATAGAATATACAGGGCAGAAGGAGGCCATTCGGCCCATCGAGTCTACACTGGCTCTTGGAAAGAGCCCCCTACCCAAGCCCACACCTCCACCCTATCCCCATAACCCAGTAACCCCACCCAACACTAAGGGCAATTTTGGACATTAAGGGCAATTTAGCATAGCCAATCCACCTAACTTACACATCTTTGGACTGTGGGAGGAAACCGGAGCACCCGGAGGAAAACCACACACACACGGGAGAACGGGCAGACTCCGCACAGACAGTGATCCAAGCCGAGAATCGAACCTGAGACCCTGGAGCTGTGAAGCAATTGTGCTAACCACTATGCTACCGTGCTACCCATTATCATTATATTTGTTCATGATATAGGTAACACAATAAGAGGGTCAAATATCTAAGTTCCTAGAAACAATTATTTGGGATAGAATTAGTAGTTCCATGGAAAAATGAGGGCTGATTAGTACGAATTAGCATGGATTTCGAAAGAGGAAATCATATTTAACTTGCTAGTTTTGTTTGAGGAGTTAACAGAAAAGATCGATGAGGGTAATGATATTGATGTGGTGTACATGTCTTTTGGAAGGCATTTGATTCAGTGCCACGCAACAGACTTGTGAAAAAGGTTATAGAACATAGAACATAGAACGATACAGCGCAGTACAGGCCCTTCGGCCCTCGATGTTGCACCGACATGGAAAAAAAAAACTAAAGGCCATCTAACCTACACTATGCCCTTATCATCCATATGCTTATCCAATAAATTTTTAAATGCCCTCAATGTTGGCGAGTTCACTACTGTTGCAGGTAGGGCATTCCACGGCCTCACCACTCTTTGCGTAAAAAACCCACCTCTGACCTCTGTCCTATATCTATTACCCCTCAATTTAAGGCTATGTCCCCTCGTGCTAGCCACCTCCATCCGCGGGAGAAGGCTCTCGCTGTCCACCCTATCTAACCCTCTGATCATTTTGTATGCCTCTATTAAGTCACCTCTTAACCTTCTTCTCTCTAACGAAAACAACCTCAAGTCTATCAGCCTTTCCTCATAAGATTTTCCCTCCATACCAGGCAACATCCTGGTAAATCTCCTCTGCACCCGTTCCAAAGCTTCCACGTCCTTCCTATAATGAGGCGACCAGAACTGTACGCAATATTCCAAATGCGGCCGTACCAGAGTTTGGTACAGCTGCATCATGACCTCATGGCTCCGGAACTCAATCCCTCTACCAATAAAGGCCAACACACCATAGGCCTTCTTCACAACCCTATCAACCTGGGTGGCAACTTTCAGGGATCTATGTACATGGACACCGAGATCCCTCTGCTCATCCACACTACCAAGAATTTTACCATTAGCCAAATATTCCGCATTCCTGTTATTCTTTCCAAAGTGAATCACCTCACACTTCTCCACATTAAACTCCATTTGCCACCTCTCAGCCCAGCTCTGCAGCTTATCTATGTCCCTCTGTAACCTGCAACATCCTTCCGCACTGTCTACAACTCCACCGACTTTAGTGTCGTCTGCAAATTTACTCACCCATCCTTCTGCGCCCTCCTCTAGGTCATTTATAAAAATGACAAACAGCAACGGTCCCAGAACAGATCCTTGTGGTACGCCACTCGTAACTGAACTCCATTCTGAACATTTCCCATCAACTACCACTCTCTGTCTTCTTTCAACTAGCCAATTTCTGATCCACATCTCTAAATCACCCTCAATCCCCAGCCTCCGTATTTTCTGCAATAGCCGACCGTGGGGAACCTTATCAAACGCTTTACTGAAATCCATATACACCACATCAACTGCTCTACCCTCGTCTACCTGTTCAGTCACCTTCTCAAAGAACTCGATAAGGTTTGTGAGGCATGACCTACCCTTCACAAAACCATGCTGACTATCCCTAATCATATTATTCCTATCTAGATGATTATAAATCGTATCTTTTATAATCCTCTCCAAGACTTTACCCACCACAGACGTTAGGCTCACCGGCCTATAGTTACCGGGGTTATCTCTACTCCCCTTCTTGAACAAAGGGACCACATTTGCTATCCTCCAGTCCTCTGGTACTATTCCTGTAGCCAATGATGACCTAAAAATCAAAGCCAAAGGCTCAGCAATCTCTTCCCTGGCTTCCCAGAGAATCCTAGGATAAATCCCATCCGGCCCCGGGGACTTATCTATTTTCACCTTGTCCAGAATTGCCAACACTTCTTCCCTACGCACCTCAATGCCATCTATTCTAATAGCCTGGGTCTCAGCATTCTCCTCCACAATATTATCTTTTTCTTGAGTGAATACTGACGAAAAGTATTCATTTAGTATCTCGCTTATCTCCTCAGCCTCCACACACAACTTCCCACCACTGTCCTTGACTGGCCCTACTCTTACCCTAGTCATTCTTTTATTCCTGACATACCTATAGAAAGCTTTTGGGTTTTCCTTGATCCTACCTGCCAAAGACTTCTCATGTCCCCTCCTTGCTCGTCTCAGCTCTCTCTTTAGATCCTTCCTCGCTTCCTTGTAACTATCAAGCGCCCCAACTGAAACTTCACGCCTCATCTTCACATAGGCCTCCTTCTTCCTCTTAACAAGAGATTCCACTTCTTTGGTAAACCACGGTTCCCTCGCTCGACCCCTTCCTCCCTGCCTGACTGGTACGTACTTATCAAGAACATGCAATAGCTGTTCCTTGAACAAGCTCCACATATCCAGTGTGCCCAACCCTTGCAGCCTACTTCTCCAACCAACACATCCTAAGTCATGTCTAATGGCATCATAATTGCCCTTCCCCCAGATATAACTCTTGCTCTGCGGGGTATACTTATCCCTTTCCATCACTAACGTAAAGGTCACCGAATTGTGGTCACTGTCTCCAAAGTGTTCACCTACCTCCAGATCTAACACCTGGCCTGGTTCATTACCCAAAACCAAATCCAAAGTGGCCTCACCTCTTGTTGGCCTGTCAACATATTGTGTCAGAAAACCCTCCTGCACACATTGTACAAAGAACGACCCATCCAATGTACTCGAACTATATCTTTTCCAGTCAATATTAGGAAAGTTAAAGTCTCCCATAACAACTACCCTGTTACTTTCGCTCTTTTCCAGAATCATCTTCGCCATCCTTTCCTCTACATCTCTAGAACTATTAGGTGGCCTATAGAAAACTCCCAACAGGGTGACCTCTCCTTTCCTGTTTCTAACCTCAGCCCATACTACCTCGGAAGAAGAGTCCCCATCTTGCATCCTTTCTACCACCGTAATACTGTCCTTGACTAGCAGCGCCACACCTCCCCCTCTTTTGCCCCCTTCTCTGACCTTACTAAAGCACCTAAACCCCGGAACCTGCAACAACCATTCCTGTCCCTGCTCTATCCATGTCTCTGAAATGGCCACAACATCGAAGTCCCAGGTACCAACCCATGCTGCCAGTTCCCCTACCTTATTTCGTATACTCCTGGCATTGAAATAGACACACTTCAAACCACAGACCTGAACACTGCCGCCCTCCTGCGAAGTCAAATCTGTGCTCCTGACCTCTCTACTCTCAATCTCTCGCACCCCAAAACTACAATCCAGGTTCCCATGCCCCTGCTGAATTAGTTTAAACCCCCCCAAAGAGTACTAACAAATCTCCCCCCCAGGATATTGGTGCCCCTCAGGTTCAGATGTAGACCATCCTGTCTATAGAGGTCCCACCTTCCCCAGAAAGAGCCCCAGTTATCCAGAAATCTGAATCCCTCCCGCCTGCACCATCCCTGTAGCCACGTGTTTAATTGCTCTCTCTCCCTATTCCTCATCTCACTATCACGTGGCACGGGCAACAACCCAGAGATAACAACTCTGTTTGTTCTCGCTCTGAGCTTCCATCCTAGCTCCCTAAAGGCCTGCCTGACATCCTTGTCCCCTTTCCTACCTATGTCGTTAGTGCCAATGTGGACTACGACTTGGGGCTGCTCCCCCTCCCCCTTAAGGACCCGGAAAACACGATCCGAGACATCACGTACCCTTGCACCTGGGAGGCAACATACCAAACGTGAGTCTCTCTCGCTCCCACAAAATCTCCTATCTGTGCCCCTGACTATTGAGTCCCCAATTACTAATGTTCTACTCCTTTCCCCCCTTCCCTTCTGAGCAACAGGGACAGACTCCGTGCCAGAGGCCCGTACCCCATGGCTTACCCCTGGTAAGTCGTCCCCCCCACAAGTATCCAAAACGGTATACTTGTTACTCAAGGAATAATGGTCAATAGATATTTTTTAAGCTGGAGGAAGGTGTGTGGTGGTGCTCTCCAGGGGTTGGTATTGAAATTTAGTTACCATCCCAGTTGATGTAACTGGGCGGCAAGATTCCAGAATGGAACATTTTACTTTTTAAAAATAAAACATGGAGGAACAAAGAGTCGCAGGACCATTGATTAGTTTAACAACAAGAAAAACCTTTATTAAACATGAAAAAATTGGATTATGATACAATGCTTTACTCCTCCCTTATCTTAACAAACGTGCACAGATTTTAAGATTGACACAGATTACAAAGTACATCTTAAACTACGATGGTCTCATTCACACAAAGTCCTTTTAAGGCACATATTAACTGTGGTCAAATACAGGAACTCTGTTCTGAACCCATATTAGTGTCTGGATGTTTCCTCACAATCCCCCTTGATGATTGTCAGAGTTTCCAAATTCCACCCCCAACACACTGCAAAAAAATCTCTCTCCATAATGCTTCCCTTCAGCAGTTTGCATTCTGAAATCTAGTCCAGGTTTTATAAATGACTCTTAATTAAAACTTCACTCCAATTTTATCAGCGAATCCAGTTCAGGATTATACACCACCCCCTTTGTCTTGACTGCGACACAAACTGTTCACAATTGCATAACTCTCAATCCCCAAACTCCAGTAAAATAGCACCAAACATTTGATTTATCTCTGAAGTCTGCTATCCCCCTTTAAATCCAGTTACTGTAATTGTCTCTTTAACTCAGAACACTTTGCTTACTCTTCCTTAAATTCTTCTGAACGATGCCTTGGTCTCTGTTCTCTTAACTTTTGTTGTCTTTGGATATTCTTTCTGTCGCAATTCCCTGGTTATCTGGACTGTAACTTGTTCCTTACGAAGCCTGCATCTTTGCAACTCCCTTATCCGGTTCAGCTTTTCCTGACAAGAGTTGAGAGATGTTTGCTCCCTGGTTTCCTGTCTCCGATTGCAATATATCCAGCTAAAACTAAAGTTTAAAAGCTTTTCTACCCATAAAAGGGCCTCCAGCTGCTAAGCAGCACCCCTATACTCCTCCTGGCCTATTTATTCTTCATGCTGTAGCCCCCTCTAATCACAGTAGATTCACATTTGCAGTTGAAACTAACCCCCACACATACAAACAGGTTTTACTCTTCTCGGCACAGAAACATTAAATGAAACCCACCAAGAACATTATTTCTAATGTTTACCAATACAAATATAAACCCCTTAAAACTACTTTTTTCCCTAACACTTTGCTTTTCCATATAATGTATTAATGATCTAGATCTTGGTGTGCAGGGGACAATTTCAAAGTTTGTGGATGACACACAACTTGGAAGTATTGTAAACTGTGAAGTGGACAGTTTGAACTTGAAAAGGACAGAGACAAGTTGGTGGAAGAATTGGGCGCAGGAGGAGAGGGACCTGGCTGTATATGCGCATAGATCATTGAAGGTGGCAGGATAGGTGGAGAGAGCAGTTAATAAAGCATAGAGTATTCCTGGCTTGATTAATAGGGGCAGACAGCACAAAGACAAGAATGTTACGTTGAACTTCTACAAGGCATTAGTTGTGTCTCAGCTGGACTATTGTGCACAGTTCTAGATGCCACGCTATAGGAAGGATGTGAAGGCTTTGGAGAGAGTGCAGAAGATGTTTACAAAAAGGCTTCCAGGGACGAGATACTTCAGTTATGAGGATAGATTGCAGAGGTTGGGACTGTTCTCCTTGGAGGGAAGGCTATGGAGATTGATAGAGATGTTTAAAATCATGAGGGGGCTGGATGGACAGAGTAGATAAGAAGAAACTGTTCCTGTTCCTGCTCATAAAAAGATCAAGAACAAGAGGGCACAGATTTAAAGTACTTTGCAAAGGATATAAATGTGATGTGACAAAAATCTTTTTCACACAATGAGTCGTTCAGATCTGGAATACACTATCTGGAAGTGGGATGGATACTGGTTCAATTGAAGAGGAAATTATAGAAACAATGTGCAGTGGTATGGTGAAGAGGCAATGGCACTAAGCATGATGTGCATTTGCAGATCTGGTGCAGACACAATGGGCCAAATGGCCCCCTCCTGCGCTGTAAGAATTCTATGATTCTGTTATTCTGTTTGTTGCTGGCATTCAAATTACTGGCATAATAATACAGACGGAAGCATAAAATTAAAAATAGACGTTGGTAGGTTAAATAAGTGCGAAAAGCTGGATTTAAATGCAAGGAAGTGTGAGGTCATTCATTTTGGACCAGGAAAGTATAGATCCAAGTATTATTCAAATTGTGAGAAACCAGGAACACGACATGACTAGGAGGTTCTTGTAGACAATTTAAAATGTGGCAGACGGGTACAAAAAGTAACCAAAAAGCTAATAGAATGTTAACCTCTATAAACTGAGGGCTCAAATTAAGGGGAGAGTGTTTAGCTACAGCTATAAAATGCCCTGGTTCGATCATACCTAGAATACTGTGTCCAGTTTTGATATATTGGCCTCAGAAGAAGTGCAGTGCAGATTTACTCGGATATTACCAGAATTTCAATGGTTAGATACATAAAGTAGGCTTGTATTCTATGACTTGCATCCCCTAAAATATCAAATTTTCAGGGGTGGTTTGATTGAGGGTTTTAGGATTTTGGAAAGAACTACCTCAAAAACAGCGCCAAGCTATTCAGGAGAGAAGTTAGGAAAAGCTTCATCACACAATTGTAGAAATGTGAAACTCTTACACAGGAAGCATAGCTTAATTAATCATTATAAATCTGAGATTGATAGACTTTTTCAGGCCAAGATTCTTAAGCCAAAGTGTGTGCCTATGCTATGTTTGGATCTGGTTTCCTACGTTAGGTACAAGATCCAGAGATAAGCCTGGACCAGTGTAAAAGATAAATTTGTGCTTTCATTTAGAGGTTAAATTTCAGTAGGTCTCTGTTCTTACATCAATAGAATTGGCCATCTTTGTAATGGAATATCTTTCCATTCATCCAGTCAAATAAAAGTTGCTCCACACATTTATTTATTTCCTTATTTTTTACTGATGTGGCAACTAGAAAGCAACCTCGAGGCTTATCTGAAACATGTTCAAACATTTGTTATGTGTCATGTCCATAAGACATGAAAGAGACCACAAACTGTTTAAATGAAACTTTACTGTCTGCATATTTAAAAAAATGGACTTTGCTGGACCAAAATTCAAGCACAATTCATACCTGCATTCTGGTTTTGTGAAGAGAAAGGAAACAAAATGTTGAATAATATCATCCTGGTTTCTCGGAGGAGAAATTAATGAATCAAAGTTTGAATTATTCTACCAGTAGCAAGGGTAAAAATATCAAGAATAAATATTGTCCTCCTAGTTGATCACTATCAGAGTACTAGAAATGTTGTCACAAAAGTGTGTTTTGCTGCGCCATCCACATTCATTGTGGCAAAATAAAAATATACCTAGAAATAAATCACTAAACTTGAAAGTATTCTATTTGCAGCCTTTTTTATTATTAATGGGGAGAGGAGTAAGCCATTTAGCCCCTTGAGCTACTCCACCATTCAGTAGGATCAAAGCTGATCCGACATTCCTCACGTCCACTTGCCCTTTCCCCGTAATGCTTGATTCCCTTACTGATCGAGAATCTAGCTCGGCCTTAAATATACACAAGGACTCTGCTCCCACAGCTCTCTGTGGCAAGGAATTCAAAGACTCTCAACCCTCTGAGAAAATAAATTCCTCTTCATCTCAGTCTTAAAATGGCACCCCTTTATTCTGAGACTGTACCCTCTGGTGCTCGACTCTCCCATGAGGAGAGACATCCTCACATAATTTAACCTGTCAAGCCCCTTCAGAATCCTATATGTTTCAATGAGATCACCTCTCATTCTTCTAATTTCCAATGGGTAGAGTCCCAACCTGTTTAACTTTTCCTCGTAGACAGTCCTTCCATATTGGCGATCATCCTCGTGAACCTTCTCTGAACCCCCTCCAATGAATTAATATATTTTGTTAAATAAGAGGGCCTTATAAACTGCTCACGGTACTCAAGGTTTGCTCTCACTAGTATCGTATACAGTTGCAGCAAGACTTCCCTCCTCTTATACTCCAACCCCCTTGAAATAAGGATCAACATTCCATTAGCCTTCCTGATTACCTGCTGTACCTGTGTGCTAGCTTTTTGTGTTTCTTACACAAGTGGGTGGCACAGTGGTTAGCACAGCTGCCTCACAGCCCAGGGACCAGGGTTCGATTCCAACTTCGGGTGACTGTGTGGAGTTTGCACATTCTCCCCATGTCTGTGTGGGTTTCCTTCGGGTGCTCCGGTTTCCTCCCACAGTCCAATGATGTGCCGGTTAGTTGCATAGGCCATGCTAAATTATACTTTAGTCCAAAGGTTAGGTGGGGCTACGAGATTGGGTGGGGATTGAACCTAGGTAGGCTGCTCTTTCAGAGGGTTGGTGCAGACTTTTTTTTTAAATTTTAGAATACCCAATTCATTTTTTTCCAATTAAGGGGCAGTTTAGCTGGCCAATCCACCTACCCTGCCCACCTTTTGGGTTGTGGGGGCGTAACTCACGCAAACACTGGGAGAATGTGCGAACTCCACACCGACAGTGACCCAGAGCCGGGAACGAACCTGGGACCTCGGTGCCGTGAGGCTGCAGTGCTAACCACTATGCCACCATGCTACCTGGGTTGGTGCAGACTTGATGGGCAGAATGGGCTCCTGCACTGTAGGGATTCTGTGATTCTCAGTACCCCAAGTCACTTTGTGTTGCAACTTTCTGCAGTTTTTCTCCATTTAAATAATACTCTGTTCTTTTGTTCTCCCTTTCAAAATGAGCAACTTCACATTTTCATAAAATTTACTTCATTTGCCAAATTTTTGCCCACTTAACATCAGTGTCTCTTTGCAAACTGTTTGTATCCCTCTCGCAGCTTGCCTTTCCACCTATTTTTGTGTTGTCTGCAAATTTGGCTACAGTACATTCGCGTCCTTCCTCCCAAGTCCAACAGTTGTGATCCCTTTGGAACCCCACTGGTTACTGGTTGCCAGCCTAAAAAAGGATCCCTTATCCTCATTCTTTTTCTTGCCCATTAGCCAATTCTCTATCTATGCAATATACTACCGCCAACACCATGGCTCTTATCTTATGAATTAACTTTTTGTGAGGTACCTTGTCGAAGGCCTGCTGGAAGCCCAAATACAACACATCTACTGGTTCCCCTTTATCCAGTCTGCTTGAGACTTCATTGATTATGCATTATGAAATGAAAAAATGAAATGAAAATCGCTTATTGTCACGAGTAGGCTTCAAATGAAGTTACTGTGAAAAGCCCCTAGTCGCAAAATTCCGGCACCTGTTCGGGGAGGTTATGTCCTCAGTTATGAATTATTGCTTAAATTAGTCACAATTTCCCTTTCATGAAGCTATGCTAAGTCCGCTTGATTAGATTTGCACAGCAGTCCAAGTTTCAATCTGCATTTAATTCTCATTAGCAAGCATTTGCAAATATGTTTCTTATCCAAGTTACTTTTAGTAAATAAGATTCAACAATCATGTCAACGTTTGTATTTCAAGTTACTGATCAAAATTGTTGACTTTTTTGAAGGATAGTAATTTTATTTTTAATTGAAAACAACATTTAAATTCTTGCATAAGAAATATTTTAACCTTTTTGTGTATTGTTATTTCATGCGACAGACATAAATATAAAACATATATATTTATATTATATATATTAAATAAAAAAGCAGTGTATTTTCTATGTACGCTGCCATATACAGTTTGCATATTTCTATGTACAGTCTGCATATTGATTGGGGTAATCAAACTGATAGCAATGCGATAGAGGACGATTTCCTGGAATGTAAACGGGATGGTTTTCTTGACCAGTATGTCGAGGAACCAGTTGGGGTTAGGTCATCCTAGACTGGGTGTTGTGCAATGAGAGAGGATTAATTAGCAACATGGTGGTTTGAGATCCTTGAGGGAAGAGTAACCATAATATTCATTAAGATGGAGAGTGGCACAGTTAAATCTGAGACTAGAATCCTGAACTTAAAGAAAGCTAACTTTGATGGTATGAGATGTGCATTGGCTAGGATAAGCTAGCAAAGTATACTTCAGGAGTTGACGGGGGATAGGCAATGGTACACATATTTAAATAACACATGGATGAACTTCAATTGTACATCTCTGTCTGGCGCAAGAGTAAAACGGGAAGGTGACTGAACCATGGCTAACAAGAGAAATTAGGAATAGTGCTAAAGCCAAAGAGGAGGCATATAAATTGGCAAGAAAAAGCAGCAAGCCTGAGGACTGGGAGAAATTTAAAATTCAGCAGAGGACAAAGGGTTTTATACGGAAGGGGACAATAGAATACGGGAGTAAGCTTGCAGAAAACATAAAAACTGACTGCAAAAGCTTCAATAGATAAGTGAAGAGAAAAAAACTGGTGAAGTCAAATGTAGGTCCCTTGCAGTTATAATCAGGTGAATTCATAATGGGCAACAAAGAGATGGCAGACCAGTTGAATAATTGCTTCACCTAAGGAGAACACAAATAACTTTCCGGAAATACTAGGGGACAGTGGGTCTAGCATGAACTGAATGAAATTGTTATTAGTCAGAAAATTGTATTAGGGAAATTGATGGGATTAAAACCCGTTAAGTCCCCAGGGCCTGATGCTTTGCATCCCAGAGTATTTAAGGAAGTGGCCCTAGAAATAGTGGACACATTGGTGATTTTCCAACATTCTATAGACTCTGGAAGAGTTCCAATGGATTGGAGGGTAGCTAATGTAATTCCACTTTTTAAAAAAGGAGGGAGAGATAATATGGGGAATTATAGACCAGTTAGCCTGACATCGGTGGTGGGAAAAATGCTGGAGTCAATTATTAAGGATGAAATAACTGCGCATTTGGAAAGTGGGGACATGATCAGTCCAAGTCAGCTTGGATTCACTAAAGGCAAATCATGCTTGACAAATCTTCTGGAAATTTTTGAGGCTGTGACCAGTAGAGTGTATCTGGACTTTCAAAAGACTTTTGACAAGGTCCCATGCATGAGATTAGTGAGCAAAATTAAAGCTCATGGTTTGAGGGGTATTGTATTGATGTGGATAGAGAACTGGTTGGCAGACAAGAAGCAGAGAGTGGGAATAAACTGGTCCTTTTCAGAATGTGACTAGTGGGGTACTGCAGGGTTCAGTGCTGGAACCCCAGCTGTTCACAGTATACATTCATGATTTGAACGAATGAATTGCATGCAATTTGCAGACGACACTAGGCTGGGTGGCAGTGTGTGCTGTGAGGAGGATGCAAGGAGGCTGCAGGATGACTTGGACAGGCTGGCTGAGCGGGCAAATACTTGGCAAATGCAATATAATGTGGGTAAATGTGAGGTTATCAACTTTGGTGGCAAAAACAGGAAGGCAGGTTATTATCTGAATGGTGGTAGTTTAGGAAAAGGGGAAGTGCAATGAGACCTGGGTGTCATGGTGGAGCAGTTGCTGAAGGTTGGCATGCAGATACAGCAGATGGTGAGGAAAGCTAATGGCTTGCTGGCCTTCACAGCGAGAAGATTTGAGTATAGGAGTAAGGATGTCTTGCTGCAGTTATACAGGCCTTGGTGAGACACCTTGAGTATTGTGTGCAGTTTTGGTCTCCTAGTTTGAGGAAAGACATTCTTGTTAGTGAGGGTGTCCAGCGAAGGTTCACCAGACTAATTCCCAGGATGGCAGGACTGTCATGTGAAGAAAGACTGGATCGACTAAGCACTCACTGGAGTTTAGAAGAATGAGGGGGGATCTCATAGAAACGTATAAAATCCTGATGGGACTGGACAGGCTAGATGCGGGAAGAATGTTCCCCATGTTGGGGACGTCCAGAACTAGGGGTCACAGCCTAATAATGAGTAACCTATACAGGACTGGGATGGGGAAGAGCTTCTTCTCTCAGAGTTATGAACTTGTGGAATTCACTACCACAGAAAGGTGTTGGGGCCAGGATGTGGCCCTTGCGGCTAAATGGGATCACGGGGTGGGGTATGGATAGAAAGCGGGAGTGGGATACTGCATTTGCTTGATCATATTGAATGGTGTTGCAGGCCCGAAAGACCGAATGGCCTACTCCTACATTTTCTATATTTTTATTATTTAAATGGAGAGATGCAGAACTCTGCTACAGAGGGATCTTGGTGTCCAGGTACATGAATCGTGAAAAGTCAGTATATAGGAAAAGCAAGGGATTAGGAAAACACATGGAATATTGTTGTTCATTGTAATGGGAATGGAACATAAAATCAACATTTGAAAGATAAAGGTCACGGGCGCGATTCTCCGCAAATCCGGTGTGCCGTGAAGGCTGGCATGAAACTGGCCGTGTTTCACACCAGCCTCGGAGCTCCTTCCCGGGACCCAATTCTCCCCCCCGGGCGGGGCTAATATCGGGGCCGGGGGAATAACGGCGACGTAGAGTTAGCAAAGGTCGCTAACTCCGCCCGCCAAGAGTCACGGCGGCTGATGCGCACGATGACGTCAGCCGCGCATGTGCGGGTTGGATGGCTCCAACCCGCGCATGCGGAGATGACGTCATCACGCAGACGCGTCAAACCCGCGCATGCGCGGGCCGTCATGCCCCTCAGCCACCCCACGGACTGATCCCGCGGGGGCGGCGGAAGAACAAATAGTGCGCGGTTATCGGACCCGCTGCCCGCGATCGGTGCCCACGGCGGTGCCAATCGGTGCTATGGTTGTCCGGGACGGGCACTTTGCGGCCGTTTTCACGAACGCTGAAAGCAGGTGTGATCGCGGCCGTGAAAACGGCCGTAAACTCCGCGGTATTCGGCCCATCGGCCTGCGGAGAATCGCTGTTCGCCGTAAAAAACTGCGAGCAGCGATTCGTGTCGGGGGGGGCGGCCGGAGGGGGGAGGGGGGGGGGGGAGAATAGCGGGAGGCCGTGAAAATTGTCGGGAAGGCCCTCCCGCTATTCTCCGACCCGTCGTTGGCAGCGGAGAATCGCGCCCCACATGTTTTGGGTGTAATGCTTCATCAGAACCGATATCGGGTGCTTGTTTTTTTTCTAAGTTTTGAGTACCCAATTCTTTTTTCTAATAAAGGGGCAATCCACCTAACCTGCACATCTTTGGGTTGTGGGGGTGTATGGGGTGCTAATTAACTCCATTGTGGAGGTATATTGTAAAGTAAATGAATTTTTGTTCCATAGCATATTGCTGGGTGCAGGTAGGCAAAATTTGCTCACTTTATGTCTATATTAAGTTCTTTGATCAAAACCACTTTTCTATTGCTGGAGCTCACCAACTTAAGGATAGAACAGATTCATTAATTACTCCCAAGAAATTAGCAAAGTCTTTCCCTGTTATTAAGGATGATGGAAATTTAATGTTCCTTCAAAATAACGTTATAACTTGTGTTGATTAATGTAACCCTTCAGAACCCTCACCCAGCATCTGATGTAGTCCTTTTGGGTGGTGATTAGCGTTGTCTCAGAGTTGAACCCTTTGACCATTTGGATTTTGAAATAAATGCATCCCTATAGTTTCATTGCATTTCTGGCACAATGAGACTGGCAATAAAATGGAACACCAGAGATGTTCTATCCTTGTCCATCAATGGACTGTTGGATCCACTTCAGCATGAAGTGCATTTGAGCAGACAGAAAAATGGAGCCACTCTGTCCTTCTCTGATGTTTATAGGAATAGTGTTTATTTGTCATTCCTCAAAAAAGGCAATCTTTAAATCCAGGCTTGTAAAAGAGACCATGGACAGGAAGTTTTTAAAATGGAGGTAGAAGTCCCAGGAGTGAATTCTTACAGTGCTGAATCTACATAATGGCAGTATATTTCACCCAGACAAATTCTCTGCCTAATGCAAGATAGTTCTTGTAGACGAGGCAGATTACTTGTCATCCATACAACTTGATAACCAAAATTATCCCTCTTGTCAGAAATCAATCTTTAAACACATTTGCTCTGAGCCTAGTGCCATGTCTCTGTAATAGTATGCTGTTTATTGTACTCTAGTCTCTTTATTGTACAGCTCACTCTTAATGAAATGTGCACTATTCATTTTCTTAGATGTGGACTTATCCACAACTGCTATCAATGCGTTTTTTTTGCTTCACCAGAGCAAGAAGGTCTTCCACTACTGATTTTTTTTTCTTAAACTGAACCAGCATGTTTCTACACAGATGGTTTCACACTGGTGGGTAACTTTTTATGTGCTTCTTTCCCCATTACCAGCATGTGGGCATTGTTAGTACCATCTGTGAACACATGTACAAAATATAGATTCAGTAATTTCATTGGAGAGATGTTATAGCCACAAAACGGCTGGAAAATTCAAGGGACCATTTTAAAATTCAGGGTCAGCAATTAAAAATGTCAGAGGTGACACCATGGGTTAGAATGTTGCCTACTCATCTTTTGGGATCAAATTGAACCCTATACCAGATTGATGAACTGAAGATGCCTCTGCATTGTGTAAGGGTTCTTTATGAAATGTAGTTGGGAAAATTTTATTTAATTTTCAGTGGGTTCAAGTGTTAACTATCGACACTTGGACAGTTTAGTGCTACTTTTGCTAAAAGAGTGAGTTTTAAATCGTCAACTGTGCAGTAGATGTTTAGTTTGTCATTGGGATTAAACCGGTTGTAAGGTCTTAAACATGTGCTGTACCTGCCCTCAGATTCTGGAAGATAAAAAGTGAGAATATTTCCTTCACTAATGCTTGGAGCACAAAATACAGACCTGCAAAAATATGAATTTAAAGTAATTTGCACTGACATGGGTTATATCACTTTTAGTTCCCATTACTTTTCCTGTTACATGTTTTGCAAACTGCATCAATATGGATTAACATATTTGTATTTAAAGTACAATAATAATGTAAAGTAGTGTAACTGTCTTGATTATTCATTCGAAGTATAAAATTACATCAGATATTAAAATGATGTGGAAGAGCAGAAAGACGATATTGAGGCATGTTCGAAGCTGAACATCCTTGCAACTCGTTTTGAAATTACTAGACAATGGCTAATATTTTAACTTGATGTTTTTGATGGTTAATTTCAAACTCTAGATACAAATGACTGAAACTAATGTAAGTATATGTTAAGGATTTAATTATAAAATATTAGGTACAAACAAAGTTGTAGTGTTCTGTGTAAGTAAAAAATATATATATTTTCAACCTTCCCTCCCAAAAAAAAGTTGAATTTCTGCCAGTTTTCTTTGAGAATGTATTCAGAGATATTTATAGCTGTTTCCGATGATTATATCAGAAACAACAATGGCAATGTTTTAATGCTGTCATATTGTAAACCAACAGTCAGTCACAATCACAGAAACTTTGGCTTTTAGTGGATTAGTATGCAGAAAGAGCAGAATGCTAACTGAGGCAATTAACTGCACTGCTCTGAGGAAGCTTGAATATCCAGATGAAGTTCTTAACATTTGCAATTAACTCTGGGACAATGATAAATCTGTTTCTATTTTAGCTTTGTGAACTCCTTCACTGATACTTGTAGCTTGTCTTAGAAATTCTTCCTGTATTTGCCTTATTTGCAGAATTTTATTGTATGGTTTGTTAACACACAAATATTTTCGCACAGTATTCTAAAATATTGAATATGTTTGAGTTGGTAACTAGCAACTTGCAATATGGTGCATTGTTGGTTAACTAACAAGGCCTCTTTCACATTCAGTTTAAGTCAGATGTCTGGGAGATGAGTGAGAGTAGTAGTGGTGCTGCCATTCAGGACAAAGCAGGGTGAACTGTGGGATTTATTTACTTGGCGGGAAAAAGGAGGGGAGGCTGTTAAACAGGTGATTCCTCTGTCCTGAAAGCTGAGAATCTGTGAGCACATCACATTAAGAGTTGAGGGGATAGAGAGAGATGTAAGAAGCCAGTCAATAACCGAGAAAAGGAGGCTGTGTGGTCCTATAGTGCTTAATTTTGGCTGTACCACAAGGAACAACAGGGGTGAGAGGTGGTGATGGTTTTGCTGAGGATTAGGAAGTCAAAGTTATTGCTTAGTCTATAGAACACTGAAACAAAGTTATGTTACTGACATGCCAAATCTCAGCATTTCCTTTTCTCTGGGAAAGATTTGTCCCTTGTAAAATACTGCATTTTAAGAAATTCAACCACTGCTCTCTCACTTAAACATAATACTTTACAGATTAACCATGAGAAAATATGTGCTGCTTGTTTGGTTACCGAGGGGAATGTACATCTCTGATTTAACATTTAACTCGAGAGCCTAAAACCCTCTTGTATTCTGTATTTTATGTATATTATTGTACAGTTGTAATGTAAATTGGCTGGCTGATGGAACTCGTCCACAAAAGTCTAGCACGTCAAGAGTACATTTGGACTAATGTTTCATTGACCGTGCAACAATATTTAGAGATGCAGATTTGTTAGAATATATAAGATATTCTGTTTAACAAAGGACTATGGAAGGAAAATCAGGTTTGTTACTGGGGCCAGAAGAAATGAAATTTGCCAAATGCTTTGGAGGAAGGCAATGTCCTTTTAAGGGATACCTGAAAAATAACACTTTAAATGATTACCATTTCAGTGAGTCAGCTTTTAATATTCAAATCCTGACATTAAATTCTTAAGTATTTGTCGAATTGGTGTTTGCTGACGAAGAGCTATAATTCTATCCTAATTAAACATCTGAAAACCAAATATGACTCTTGAAGTTTGTGGAAGCAACGTGAGCAGCACATTGTATTCTGTTGCTGACTTGTCTTTTTAACAATAGTCTTCTGTGAGCAATAACATTAATTTTGAGTGCTTCTACATCTGAGAAGTCTCTGAGAATTCCGTGGTTGCCAATTAAATGTTCAATTGGTTTCTTTTAAATATAAGTTGTGACTTTTTAAAAAGTCCTGGTATTTCATTGTCCTTTTAATAAGAATATTGTTCCATGTTGCAGTTTATCTTTTTATTCCCTTCTATTTTTACATAGGTTTGGGTAAAACGAAGAGGAAAACCTGTGCAAGAGATGCTTCCCCTACACCAAGCACAGATGCAGAATTCTCATCAAATGGTGGAAGTTCTGACCGTATATACGATTTAAATATTCCAGCATATGTTAAATTTGCATACGTGGCAGAAAGAGAAGATGAACTGTCTCTCGTGAAAGGGTCACGTGTTACTGTTATGGAAAAATGTAGTGATGGTTGGTGGAGAGGTGGCTACAATGGACAAGTTGGTTGGTTTCCATCTAATTATGTGGTAGAGGAAGTTGACGAGGCGACTGCAGATTCACCTAGCTTCTTCACTTCCAGACTTGGAGCAGCAGTGAGTAATGGGCAAACCACAAAAGTTCTTCATATGGTGCAGACTCTTTACCCATTCAGTTCTGTCACAGAGGAAGAACTGAATTTTGAAAAGGGAGAAATTATGGATGTCATTGAGAAACCAGAAAATGACCCAGAATGGTGGAAGTGTCAAAATTCTAAAGGGCAAATTGGTCTTGTTCCCAAAAACTATGTAGTAATCTTAAATGATGGACCTGTTGTGAGCAGTTCACATGCTCCTCAAATATGCTATACGGGCCCATCTTCTACAGGAAAGTTTGCTGGAAAAGAGTGGTACTATGGCAGTGTCACCCGACACCTGGCTGAAATGGTTCTAAATGAGAGAGGAATTGGCGGCGACTTTCTTGTTAGAGATAGCGAATCATCGGTAAGTATCATGTTGCACAACTAGTCAACAATCTAATTTTTTTTGGCATAGATTTTACCATTGCAAAGGAGTGACTTAATATTGTATTGTGACTTTGGTGATTGTTGGGTGATATGTAGCAGTGAAATAATTTATAGGTAAGAAATGGGCACTTATACTATTGTTAATTGCTATTATGAAAACCAAATATCCCATTTTAGCAAACTCTCTTCCCTATCTTTTTAAATGATTCAGTTTGGCAAACAAATCCACTTTTCATTTGCATTACTGCAACAAATTTCTGTTATCTAGTATTCAATACATCATGCATTGGAAACTTTTTTTTAGTTTGATGTTGACTAGCCATCTTAGAAGCATATATAATAGTTGCCTTTGATAATTTTTAATTTGAAATTTATTTGCCATAATTTATTATTATGAACCAATTTAAATTCTCAACAATGAAAACTAATATAAATTTATAGGTTTTAGATACATTAAGTGTCACTATCTCAGATTTGTGCAATGATCAAACATGAATTACAAATACAGAGATGCCATTAGTAAGTGGCCATTAAATATATTGGCATAAAAAGGTATGAGGTATTCATTTCCAACTTAAAATGCATTCATGCTTTGCTATACAACGACATAATGCACCTGGATTTCTCCTTACAGTATTGACTTCTCTTCTAGTACTCGGGAAGTCGTTTGCTCAGTTGCCTGGACCTCTGGTTTGTGAGGCAGACTGACACCAACAGCACAGGTTCAATTCCCACACTCTCTGAGGTTACAATGAAGGCTGGTCTTCTCAACCTTGTCCCTCGTCTGAGGTGTGGTGACCCTCGGGTTAAATCACCACCAGTCATCTCTTAAAGGAGAGAGCAAGCCTATGGTCCTCTGGGACTATGGCGGCTTTCATTTCACTTTCACCATCAGACTTTCACTATCGCATTCACGTAACATTTTCATGATTTGTGTCTGTGGACGGCACATACATTGTACGCCAAAGCTGTGTTTCCCCTGTGAATATGGCTCCCAATTTCTTCTCCCAATAAAATTCCTTTATTTTGAGATAAAACTTTGATTTTCTTTTTTAAAGTTGAATGAAGATCAAAAACCTTAACTTTGTTTCTCTCCATAGATGCTGCCATAACCCTTATGAGTATTTTCAGCATTTTTGTTGATATTTCAGATTTCCAGCATCTGCAGTATTCTGCTTTTCAAATATTTAGCCACTATATGCCAACAGATGGCATTGTTGCACTGTGTAACTCGTGTGTGACAACAAAGCCCATTACTGTTTACTTCCCTTGACTGAATTTTAAACATGCATTTTTATTTGGAATGTTTTTTGAGTGGATGGAGACTTGAATAGAGGGAAAATTTTGTGTTTGGCGTTAAAGAATGTATTCCATGGAGTAAAAACATTCCTAGCCGCAAGAAAAATCCCATTGGTTTCCTTTTGTCAGCAACTTACTTTTTCACTCCTCTTATGAAGGATAGGCATCAGCTTGTCATTTATTTTCAAACATCCTTTCACCTATTACCAAATTTTCACCTATTACTAAAAATGTTCAATGACAACATCCAAAATGGTCAGACAAATTTATACGATTTTCATTAAAGTATCTGCACTACTCAGCCCCACCTATGCTGTATTTGCCCAGAACCCAGGTAATGAACAGTAGCCACCTAGAGGAAAACCCCTCCTCCGATCCTTTTATGGTGACTTAATATTTTCCAAATGCAGGAATTCCAACAAAACTCCCAATCAAGCCGAAGCCTTGGGTGGCACCGATGCCCTCCATCTGAGCAAGACTTGCCTCCGGGCTATTAGACAGGTGACGGCCAAGACATCAGCCTTCTTCCCCTCCTGCAGCCTCGGCAAGTCCACCACTCCTAAGACAGCCACTATTGAGCATGGCTCCACTCTCTAATTCCAAAAATCTCTGACATTGTTTCGAAGAAGGAAACCCAGAACTTAACCAACTTAGGAAAAGACCAAAACATATGTAGTGTTTCACCAGCCCCTAGAACAGCGCTCACATCTATCCTCTACACCCGGAAAGAACCCACTCATACGTGTGCTGGTCAAGTGTGCCTGATATACCACTTTAAAGTGAATCAAACTCAGCCTTGCGCACAAAGAGGTGGAATTGACCCTATGCAGAACCTCTCTACCTCTTTCCCCCCCCCCCCCCCCCCCCCAGCCAAACCCAACTCTTCCTCCTATTTCCACTTTCCTTCCTCCAGCAAAGCCTTCTCCATCTCTATCATCTGCCCATATATATCTAATATCCTTCCTTCCACTACCCCATCAAAAGGCAGCACCCTATCCGTAAGTGAAGGCACTGGCAACCGAGGAAACGGAGTGCCTTTCGCACCAAGTTCCGTACCTGCAAATACCTAAAAATATTCCCTCCTGGGAGTTGGAACTTCTCCGCCAACTCCTCCAGCCCTGCAAACCTATCCTCCTCAAACAAATCTCTAAGCCTCTCAACCCCCTCCTCTCCCAGGTGTTATATGACTAATCAATCCCAGCCGATATAAACCTATGGTTCCCATAGATCGGTGCCAGTAGCGACATTAACTCTAATTTAAAGTGCTGTCTGAATTGATTCCATATTCTCAGAGGGGCTATTCCCAACTGCCTCAAAGCAAACCTGGCCAGAGAGAACGGAAGAGGGGCCTCAAACTCGAACCTATACAAGAAGCTTCCTCGGGACCTCCGGTGGCACTCGCGAGCGGAGTGGTCGCGTAAGGAAGAGGCTCTCGCCGGTCCATGATATCCCGGTCTTTTCTGGGGATTTCCCCGTTGTTTGTTTCGATTGAAATTTCTTCGGCCTTTGGGGCCTGAGGATCAGGCGCCGTGTCGGGCCGATGAGGAGTCCCACGGGAATGTCCGGTGGCCGGAGCGGGGGGGGCATTGAGCCCGAAGTGAGCGGCCGGGGCGAAGCTTGGCATGAGATGAGGCCCGAATCCAGGACGCGATGTAGACGGGGACCAGAGCTCATCGGGTGGCTCCCGCTGAAAATGGATGTTTGAGAAGTTTGAAGTCCGGTCCCGGGGAAAGTGATTTTATTTCAGAATTTTTTTTTGGGGGGGGGGGTGGGGGGGGGGGGGGGGGGGGGGGGGGGGGGGGGGTGGGATTTAGTATTGATTTATTTTAGGATTGAGAAAGAAGGGGGAAAACAGCAAGTCGTCAAAGGATGCCAAAAACACCTGTGAACAAGGGAGGAAACACAGGTTAGCCGTCGAATGAGAGAACGAGCAAAAGCGCTGATTGGATTGGATTTGTTTATTGTCACGTGTATCAAGGTACAGTGAAAAGTATTTTGCTGCAAGCAGCTCAGCAGATCATTAAGTAGATGAAACGAAAAGGAAATAAAAGAAAATACATAATAGCGCATCATGAGGTACACAATGTAACTACCTAACACCGGCATCGGGTGAAGCATTCGCGGGTGTAGTGTTAATGAGGTCGGTCCATAAGAGGGTTGTTTAGGAGTCTGGTAGCAGCAGGGAAGAAGCTGTTTTTGAGTCTGTTCGAGCGTATTCTCAGACTTTTGTATCTCCTGCTCGATGGAAGAAGTTGGAAGAGTGTGTAAGCCGGGTGATTATGCTGCACTCTTTTCCCAGGCAGCGGGAGGTGTAGATGGAGTCAATGGATGGGAGGCAGGTTTGTGTGATGTGCTGTATTCACGTCTCTGAAGTTTCTTGCGGTCTTAGGCCGAGCAGTTGCCATACCAGCCCGATAGGATGCTTTCTATGGTGCATCTGTAAAAGTTGGTAAGAGTTAATGTGGACATGCCGAATTTTCTTAGTTTCCTGAGAAAGTATAGGCACTGTTGTGCTTTCTTGGTGGTAGCATCAACGTGGGTGGACCAGGACAGATTTTTGGTGATGTGTACCCCTAGGAATTTGAAACGGCTAACCATCTCCACCTCGGCCCTATTGATGCTGACAGGAGTGTGTACAGTACTTTGCTTTCTGAAGTCAATGACCAGCTCTTTAGTTTTGCTGGCATTGAGGAACAGTTTGTTGACGCCGCATCACTCCACTAGGTTCTTTATCTCCCTCCTGTACTCTGACTCGTCGTTATTCAAAAACCGGCCCACTATGGTCGTATTGTCAGCATACTTGTAGATGGATTTAAAAAAAAATAAATTTAGATTACCCAATTATTTTTTCCAATTAAGGGGCAATTTAGTGTGGCCAATCCACCTACTCTGCACATTTTTTTGGGTTGTGGGGGCGAAACCCACGCAGACACGGGGAGAATGTGCAAACTCCACACAGACAGTGACCCAGAGCCGGGATCGAACCTGGGACCTCAGCGCCGTGAGGCGGTTGTGCCACTAGGCCACCGTGCTGCCCTACTTGTAGATGGAGTTGGAGACTCGCTTGACGGTGAAGGACCATGTGAGACTTAAAAAGGGCTGAGTTAGCCAGGTGTTTCACTCTGGATTTGACGGAAAGGCTCGAGGGGTAGCGGTAATGGTCAGCAGAAGGGTACGTTTCCAGATGGAGAGGTGGTTGCTGATCAGGGGGGTAGGTATGTGATTTTGACAGGGGCACTGGAGGGGAGGCTAGTGGCACTGGTAAGTGTATATGGCCCCAGTTGGGACGATGTGGGATTTGCCAAGAAGGTCTGTGGGGACTGGAACTTGGTGCAGGAGCCAAGGTTGGACAGGTCATGGCTGCGCTTGCTGGTCCAATCCGGGGGGGGTGGTTTTTTGGGGGGGGGGGGGGGGGGGGGGGGGGGGGCGTTAGCTGGGCTAATGGTGTAAATGGGAGGGATCGACCCGTGGAGATTTCTGCACCCGAGGGAGCGGGAGTTCTCATTTTTCGCAGGGGTCCATAAGGTATACTTGAGGATCGACGTTTTTGTGGTGGGGAAGGCGCTGCGAGCTGGGGTTACGGGGTCGGAGTACTTGGCAATTGCAATATCAAATCATGCTCCGCATTAGTTGGATATGGTACTGGAGAAGGGGATGGTCCAGAAACCAGAGTGGAAGTTAGATGCAGGACTGTTGGCGGACTGAGGGTTCTGTGCAAAAATGGAAAAAGTAATCAAGGAATAGTTTCAACTGCAGGGGTGAGGTATCGAAGGCGGTTGTCCGGGAGGCTCTAAAGCGGTGGTGAGTGGTGAGGTGATCTCGTTTAAGGCTAGGGTGGACAAAGAGGAGAGGTTGGAGCGTCAGAGGGTAATAGATGAGATGCTGGAGGTAAATAGGAGGTATGCAGAAGACGGGGGCCCAGCGAAGTTGGAAAAGAGGAAGGAACTACAGGCGAGCTTTGACCGACTATCTACCAGGAAGGCGGTGCACCAATTGAGGTGAGCAAGGGGTGCAGTTTACAAGCATGGAGCAAAGGCGGTATGTTAGCGGGTCAGCTCCGGAGTGAGGCTGCGGCAAGGGAAATTGTCCCGGTGTGGGACAGTGCAGGAAGTTGGTGGTGGCTCCTGAGCTGATTAACAAGGTTTTTGAGGAGTTTTATGAGAGGTTGTACAGGTCAGAGCCACCTGGGGGAGGCCGGGAGATGCAGGAATTTCTAGATGGGCTGGAGTACCCGAGGTTCAGGGAGCAGGACAGGGCTACACTAGAAGGGGCATTAGATAGTGGATCAGAGGATAAAGGATGCAATTGGGAGGATGCAGTCGGGGAAGGTGGCAGGGAAAATGAAAATCGCTTCTTGTCTCAAGTGGGCTTCAAATGAAGTTACTGTGAAAAGCCCCTACTGACTGGATGGGTTTCCGGTGGAATATTATTAAAAAATTCAAAGATAAGCTGGTACTGCTGATGGTGGGGATGTTTGAGGAGGTGATAGGGAAGGGGGTGTTACCACAAACTATGGGGCAGGCATCAATTTCCCTGTTACTTAAAAGAGATAAAGATCCGATGGAGTGTGGGTCGTATAGGCCCATATCACTTTTAAACGTGGGCACAAAGATATTGGCGAAGGTACTGGCAGGTCGGCTAGAGGAGTGCCTACCGATGGTGATTGGTGAAGATCAGACGGGGTTTGTGAGAGGAAGGCAGCTCTTTTCAAACATTAGGAGGGTATTGAACGTGATTATGGCACCGGCTGAAGAGAAGGAAGCTGAGGTGGTTGTGGCATTGGATGCCGAGAAAGCGTTTGACCGGGTAGAATGAGGGTACTTGATGGCAGTTCAAGAGTGGTTTGAGACTGGACCAAGATTTGTAAACTGGGTAAAGCTACTGCATAAGAATCGAGGA
The DNA here is from genome assembly GCF_902713615.1 of Scyliorhinus canicula. Lineage (NCBI taxonomy): Eukaryota > Metazoa > Chordata > Chondrichthyes > Carcharhiniformes > Scyliorhinidae > Scyliorhinus > Scyliorhinus canicula. The sequence continues at coordinate 68,599,605 of NC_052159.1, read as the reverse complement.
CGAACGTCCGCACAACCAACATCAGCTCAGAATACTTTTCTCTGTACCGTGGGACTAGGCAGGGATGTCCTATGTCCCCCCACACGATTGAGCCATTGGCCATCGTGTTAAGAAGTTCGGGGGTATGGAAAAGGATAGTGCGGAGAGGGACAGAGCATAGGGTGTCCTTGTATGCCGATGACTTGTTATACGTGTCGGAACCGAGTGTGTCAATCGGGGGAATATTGGAGCTGCTTCGGGAGTTTGGGTCTTTGGGTACAAATTGAACCTAGACGAGAGTGAATATTTTGTGGTGTCTCGGTCGGGGGTGGGGGGCTACTATTCCGTAGGGCAGGGACTCACTTTAGATATCTGGGGGTGCAGGTTGTTCGGCATTGAGGGGGGGGGGTGCTCTGTAGGTACAACATTCCTAGTTTGGTGAAGAGGGTGAAAGCTGATCTGGCAAGGTGGGATGGTCTCCCTCTGTCACTGGTGGGTCGGGTACAGGTGGTTAAAATGAACGTGTTGCCGCAATTCCTGTTTATTTTTCAATGCCTGCCGATTTTCCTGCCAAAGGCTTTTTTTTTAAAGAGAGATTGAATGGATGATTACCTCGTTCATATGGGGAGGGAAGGTGGCCAGAATTAGAAAGGTACTACTACAGAGAGTAAGGCAGGCAGGGGGTTTGGGTCTTCTGAACCTGATGTATTATTACTGGGCGGAAAAGGTGGAGAAGATGCGGAGGTGGGTCAGAGGGGTTGACTCCCAGTTGGTCAAAATGTAGGAGAGTTTGTTTTAGGGGTCGGGTTTGAAGGCACTAGCAATAGCGCCGCTCCCGACGGCCCTGGGGAAATACTCAGGGAGTCCTGTGGTAATAGCCTTGTTGAGAATTTGGAGGCAGTTTCACCAGTGCTTCGGGTTGGGGGCAGAGTCAAGGGAAATGCCGATTCGGGGGAACCATCGATTTGAGCCAGGGCAGTGGGATGGAAATTTTCAGAGATGGAAGGAGAAAGGAATTGGGACACTAAAAGATTTGTTTCTTGGGGGTCAGTTTGCAGGATTGAAGGAGCTGGGAGCAAAGCATGGGCTGGAGCAGGGGGAAATATTTAGATACATGCAGGTTCGAGACTTTGCAAGGCAGGAGATACAGAGCTTGCCAGTAGAGCCGGCCTCCACATTGCTGGAGGAAGTGCTGACGACAGGGGAACTGAAGAAGAGGGTAGCGTCGGCGGTTTACGAGGCTATTTTGGGAGAGAAGGCACTGCTGGATGGGATCAAGGCAAAGTAGGTGGAAGCATTGGGAGAGGATATGGAGGAGGGGTTCTGGTGTGCACGCCTCCACCTCGTGCGTGAGGTGGGTGCTGATACAGCTGAAGGTGGTATAGAGCGCACCGGACGAGGATGAGCCGGCTCTTTGATGGGGTAGAAGATATGTGTGAGCATTGCGGAGGGGGGCCCGCAAACCACGTTCATATGTTTTGGTCCTGTCCAAAGCTGGAGGATTACTGGAAGGAGGTTTTTAGGGTAATCTCTAAAGTGATGCACGTGAAAGTGGACCCGGGCCCTCGGGAGGCCATATTCGGGGTGTCGGACCAGCCGGGGTTGGAAACCAATGCAGAGGCAGATGTTATAGCCTTCGCCTCGTTAATCGCCTGAAGGCGGACCCTGTTGGGATGGAGATCAACCTCTCCACCCTGTGCCCTGGCATGTTGGGGGGACCTGCTGGAATCCTTGACTCTTGAGAAGGTCAAATTTGAACTGAGGGGAAGGATGGAGGGGTTCTACAATTCATGGGTGTTATTCATTATGCACTTTCGAGAATTGGATTACATCGAACATTAGGAGGGGGGAGGGGTGGTTGGGGGGAGGTGTATGTGTTAATGGTGACTGTGGGTGATTCCTGATTCCTTTTTGTTATTTGTTTATGTTAACATGCGGGCTGCTATTTGTGGGTTTGGTGGGAGGATGGGATTGTTGTTATTGATATGGGGATTGACATTGCATTCAATACTGATTATTGTTTATTGTTGGTGGGTGTAAATCTGGGAGAAAATGTGAAAAAGGAGGAGAATAAAAATATTTTTTTTTTAAAAAGGAAGCTTTCTCCATCCGTCCCCAAACTGACCCCGGATTCTTAACCCACCCCTGCACTTTTTTTCAATGTTTGCCGCCCAGTAATAATACATCAAATTAGGTTATGCCAACCTTCAAACTGACTATCCCTCTGCAAGAAAGCCTTTCTTATCCGCCCAAATAAAAGTCAAAATTAACTTGTTGGCCCTACTAAAAAGATCTTTAGGAAGAAAGACTGGGAGACATTGAAACACAAACAAGGACTTCGGAAGGATGTTCATCTTAACCATCCAAACTCATCCCGCCAAGAACAACGGGAGTGCGTCCCATCTCCAAGTCCGCCTTCACCCCCTCTACCAGACTGGCCAGGCTCAACGTATGTAACGAGGCCCAGACAAACACAACAACCAACCTTGCCTCGTTACCTTAATGAGCAAAAGAAGCAAAAAAATCCCCCTTGAGTATCCAGCCGCATATCTCTTCCCCACTTTGTTCCCGTTAACTAGCATAACTGCTGGCAGGGTAACCCCTCCACCTGGGCAAGAATCAAATTTATAACACAATGGATCACCAAACAGTCCCCCTATACAGACCCATCTTTAATATAAAACATTTCGGGGAAAAAAATAAAACATACAAACCCCAAACATTTCCACCAATACAGTAAAAGAAAAATCATACGAACTGCAAATCCAGAAAGAAGGCAAAGAAATAGCAAAACGCATTACACATGATTGTTTTTTTTAAATCAAAAGCAGCATTCAATTCTTCATCGGTCCATGCTTCTTTGCAAAGTAATTTGCCTCCTCCGGCGTGTCAAAATAGCAGTCCCGATTTTGAAAGTGATCCGAAGGCGAGCAGAGTGCACCACTCCAAAACACACCTTTGTAATGTTCCGCCTTGGCCTTTTTAAACTCTGCACGCTTTTTACCAATTCTGCCCCAACGCCCTGATAAGTTCTGATGGGATGACCTTCACAAATACATTCTCGCACCTCAGGATCCACTCCTTATCCAGTATCTGTGGAGTCTGACTATAATCGCCCATGGTGACTCCCCAGACCTTGGCTTCTGTCTTCAAAGATCAGTGTGCCTGGTCTACTTCGGGAGGGTTTGCAAAGACCCACTCCCCCACCAGCTTCCCAAACATCTTGCCACATACTCCGTGGCAATACTTTGTAGCACTCGTACCTTCTATGCCTTCCGGCAGCCTGATGATCCTCAAATTCTGATGCCTGGAACAATCATCCAGGTCATCAGCCTTGGCCTTCAATATCCTCTGCCTCAACGCCAACATCGTCATCTCTGCCTCCAAAGACGCAATCCGATCACTATGCTCCATGACCGTCTCCTCCACCTTCTGAATTGTCAAACCCTGTACCTCCAGCCATTGTTCCACCCGGTCCAAAGTTACACGAACGGGTGCCACTACCACCTCAGCCATTGTTCCACCCGGTCCAAAGTTACACGAACTGGGGTGCCACTGCCACCTCAATAGTCCTCGCCAGGTCAATAGAGACCACTTGTCTCTGTTTCGTGAACTCCTGTGTAAGGAATTCCACTGAGACGACCAGGACTACACAGGGGCCTCCACCATTTTCTCCCCTCCTGCGACACTAGGATTATTCGATTTGTGTCTTGTATTATAACCCCCCAGATGCCACACATAGAAGGAGGAACCAAGGCTTTCAACTTGCACCACTTTTCTCTCCAAATACCACCAGTTAAACAGGCAAAAAGAACAAAAAAACGAATCCCCAAGCAAGCGCCACCATGTGTGTGACCATTCGCCTCATGGCTGCCACTGGAAGTCACGATTTTAAATTTAATTATTACCATATCTCTGCTGTTTTCCCACAACCAGTGCTAAATTTCCCTTCAAGCATCTTGCAATGTTTGCAAAAGCTGCAGAAATAAATTAGGAATTTACCATTTTCAAAATTGCTAAGAATTCGAATCCATGAGTTACATTAATTTCCCCCTCTTTTCTACATTCCCTGTAGAGAAGTTGAGGCCTATTATTGTTGTTCCATATCCTTGATCTTCATTATACTGAAGCTTTTCAGACCATATTAATTTTTTAAGTTTACATCGGCACCTCGGTCAACAATGCACATTTACATGTGCCTGTGATCCTGCGATTACCTCGGTAATTTGTACCTATAGATTTAATTCAGTCTGACTCACAGACAGCTGCTTTAAAATTCATAGCTTGTCATTACAGAACCTAAATTTAAACACATCCAAAGTGGATACAAGAATCTAGTTGTTTTGCCAATATTGCTTTGTGTATTCTGCAAAACTATTTATTGGTTCCTTGCTTGCTCTTTCCTTTTTCAAGTCATTAGAAAATTTCATTGTCAAATTTCACATATCCTTTGATCAGTGCTGATAGTAAGGCTTCTTCCTGTATTAGTACAGAATATATCATCTCCCAATATGTTTTATTTAATTTCCTAATAGTTTCAAGAGAATTAATCAAGATAATTCTGTGTCTCTCCCTTACATGAATTTTGTATTTGTTGCCAAAGATTTCCATAGAACATAAGTAATAGGAGCAAGAGCAGGCCTCCGTGCCATTCAGTAGGATTAAGGTTGAATGTCAACCCCACTTACCTGCACTTTCCCATCTCCCTTGATTCCCTCAACTAATAAAATTTCCTAATATAATGTTGGATGAAGCCTTATTCTCAACATTAATGAATTGAAACTCTGAGGTGAGCAAATAATCTTCATACCAAAAGGAAATGCTGGAAAATCTCAGCAGGTCTGGCAGCATCTGTAGGGAGAGAAAAGAGCTAACGTTTCGAGTCCGGATCTTCCTAACAATTTGAAAAAGAAAGCACTTAATTTTCAGGAGTTATTAGTAAGGATTTATTGCCAACGCCAAACCTAAGACAAACTATATTGGATTTCACAAAAAATCATTTCATGCCCATCTATTCCGGAACATTTTTTTTTACCTTTCTCTACCTCGAATATACCATCATGACCGAACATCCACAGCTTTCAGGAGTACAGAAGTCCAAAGATTCACAACCCAATAAGCGAAGAAATTTCTCCTTGACACAGTCCTAAATGGTTGAATACTTATTCTGAGACTGTGTCTCCTAGTTTTAGACTCCCTATCCAAAGGAAATAACTTCAAAATATCTACCCTTCCAAGTCCTTTAAAAGTTTTATATCCTTCAATAAGATCACCTCATTCATTTAAACTCTTGGGGACGTGGGCCTCATTTCCTCTTAGGATAATTCCGTGCAGCCCAGATGCGCCATGTGGAGACTGGGCCTCAGGCTGGGCCCGAGAGTGGGAGTAAGGAGATTGAGGGGGAGTGAGAGCCTGGTGAGGGACAGAGGGAGTGGGAGAGGGGGGAGTGAGACCCTGGTGAGGGAGGGAGAGGAGGGAGGAGGAGGGGGGAGAAAAGGGCAGCATGGCAGCACAGTGGTTCGCTCAGTTGTCTCACAGTTCCAGGGTCCCAGGTTTGATTTCCGGCTTGGGTCACTGTCTGCGGAGTCTGCACGTTCTCCCGTGTCTGCGTGGACTTCCTCCGGGTGCTCTAGTTTTCTCCCACAGTCCAAAGATGTGCAAGTTAGGTGGATTGGCCATGCTAAATTGTCCTTAGTGTCCAAAAAGGTTAGGTGGGTTACTGGATTAAGGGGCTAGGATGGATGTGTGGGCTTAATTAGGGTTCTCGTTCCAAGGGCCGGTGCAGACTCTGGTCCAAATGGTCTCCTTCTGCACTGTAAATTTTATGAATTCCCTCAACCCAGGAATCAGTCCAGTCAAATGTCATTGCACTCCCTCTAAGATGAGTATATTTTTACTTGGGTAAGGAGAGCAAAATTGGACACTGGGTTTTACCTTACCCAAAGCCCCTTTTATAATTGTAATAAGGCTTCTTTACTCATAGCCTTTATTCGAAGGGATAAGAGTATAATACATTTATATTCATAATTCCTTGTTTTATCTACATGTTAACTTTCTAAGATTTGTGTACAAGGCCACCTGAGTCCCCATTGTTATGTATTTAACTTGTACATCTCTGGTGGAATGTCATGTGATCTGTAGTGACATCAGCAGAGTTTTTACATATACTTTTGGGTTCTCCTCTTAGACTTGTATGAGCAACATCTGAAGAAACCTTGCATCGTATTTTGTACATAATTTTTCTCTTTGCGTTGATGTAAGAATATAACGAGAGCAAACTGACGATGAGAATTGAAGCAAGACTAAACTGGTTTCAAACGTCAATCAAGAGAAAAGCCACTGATGCAGAAAGATTTGGGGAAAAAACACCAAATACAGCCATGAGTAAGACCTGCTTACTGTTACAAATGGGATCAATTCTAAGCTGCAGAGATCGCGCATGTGGCTAAGTGAATGGGCTGCTGGAACGGGGATTCAAAAATCTGAGTGATTCTGTGAAAGCTACTACTAGATAGTCCAAGCAAAAAAAAATTACTTTGCTTTGTGGATTAGGAGACCTCTTCATACGTATGAACAGAACGGAAGGGAAGAAGTCTGAAGAAAGTATAGACCCTGGGAGCCAACATCAGAAATGGCAGGCAAAGATGGCACCATGATGCATTTGATGAAGACTGAGACCTGGAACTCCTACAAAGAGCGATTTCAACATCTCGTTGCTAATCAAATATCGGAGGACACAAAGGTTGCAATATTTCTCAGTTCGGTAGCACTTAAAACCTTTGCGCTTCTGCCGAGAAAAGACGAGAGGTAAAACCTGCAATGAATTGTTGAAGGTTCTAGAAGGGCTATTCTCACCAAGAATACTTATAATTGCAGAAACATTTTGGTTCCACCGCTGTAGTCAGGAAGAAGATGGATGCATTTTACAATTCGTGGCAACCTTAAGAATGTTAGAAGAACACTGGGCTTTGGTGCAACACTAGATGACACCCTTCATGATAGGCTGATATGTGGTCTCTGCAACAAAGCTATTCAGAGAAAACTTAAGTGAAAGTGCCTTAACTCGTAAGTCAGCAGTAGAAATTGGCATGTCTTTGGAACTAGCAGCAAAAGGGGCTTCACAGATAGGAAGTGGAGTGAAGATAGTATTTTTCAAACTTTTTTGCTCAGGACCCATTTTTAACCAGTTGGCCGCCCTTCGCGACCCACGCCGGTCGCCTTTCACAACCCACCATTTTTGCTTACCTTTAATCTTTCATTTGCCAGTACTTCCCTGCATATAACATACATGAGCTTTGCATCCTGATTTGCATTGGCACAATTAATAAACACGTACCTAAAGAAATCACCTTTATATTGCTTTGTTCCTGATTTTACCTTCTGAAGGGTTGTTCACCAGAGGCCCTGGAGCTCACACCAGCACTGCCAGCAGCTGCAAAATATAGCAATCACTCTTGCACCTAGAGCATGTGATGTCAGTGTACAGGGCCTGTGACCTGCTCTCTGCCACTGTTTCTGGAGAGAAGACTCCATTGATTTTTTAAAATACTTTGCTCCTGGGTCGGCTAGCTGACATCAGGGAGGGGGTAGTCTGCCACATCAAGTTCCAGGCCTGCACACTGTTGAGGGGCCACGTATGCATGCGACAACCGGTATTCTGAAAGCCGGTCACGGCTGGCATTTTAAAAAGCCGGTCGCAGCCGCTGGGCATACTACCCGTTACCGATGGCCCCCGCAGGTCGTGACCCAGAGTTTGTAAATGACTGATCTAGATGACATCCACATCACCAGCTCAAGTGAATAAGAGCACTTGAAGAACTTGGAAGCTACACTGGAATATAATCTCAGAGTTAAAAAGGAAAAATGTGATTTTTTTCAAGACATCCACAATTATTGGGTCACAGCATTGATGAAGATGGCTTGTGTAAGGAACCGAAAAGGAGGTTAGGAAACTTAGAAGCAACAAATCCTCAAAATGTGACGCAGCTGAGATCGTTTCTGGGATTAATAATCTATTCCAGCCAATATATTCGAAATTTAGCATCACTCTATTGAAGTTATTACTGACTTTATATACTAAACAGGTATCGCTGGACAAAAGAATGTGAAAGTGCATATGAAGAGGTAAAAGAAGTCTTAAAGAACTCAGAGCTGTTAGTTCACTATCCCAAACTGAGGTTACAGTTTTTTTGCAAAGCACCACCCTATGGAATTGGCGCCGTTGTCTCGCACATAATGCCCTCAGGAGAGAATGCCGATAGCATTCACTTCACAAATTCTTACTAGCACAGAAACAAATTACACTCGGGCTGGAAAAACAGGTGTTGATTATTATATTTGGAATAAGATTTAATCACCCACTTTATGGTGATCATTTTATACTCTTGACAGATCGACCCTTGACTGCAATCTTCAGGCCGTATAAAGGTATTTCTTCTTTAAAGGAATCGCTCTTGCACCTAGACATCAGTGTACAGGGCGTGTGAGTTACAGAGATGGTCTTTGATATAATTGGCACACACCTACGATATTCAATATCCATAGATCAGAGCAACATGCAAATACTGATGCTTTATCAAGATTGTCGTTACAAATCAAGCAAGAACCTGAAGACAGTTTTGTCAACCTCTTATATTTCTCACTTGTGGATAATGTACCTATGACTTCATCTCAAGTACAGAGATGCACAGTACTGACCCAGTGATGGGGAAGGTAATGGAAGTGGTCCTAAAAGTAATGATAACAGATGTACATCTTTAAAATACCGACCTGAAGCCCTACATCACAAGAAAACCTGAGTTGGCAGTCCAGAGTTGAGTTTTACAATGAGAAATCCAAGTGATTATTCCTCCACGCTTGCATAATAAAATTATTGAAGGACATCCTGGTGTGGTGAGACTGAAGGAACTGCCACACAGTTATTTTTGGTGCTCAAATCGAAGAGAAATTAGGCAATGTCAGTCGCGTGCAAAACTAAGAAACACTCCACCACTTAAGCCCTTAAATCTATGGGAATGGCCATAACAGCCATGGCAAAGAGTACACGAAGACTATGCTGGCCCATTTGAGGGACACATGATCCTAGTAATTGTAGAAGCACATTCTAAATGGCCGGAAGTAATGATTATGAAATCCACGACGGCAAAACGAACTACTGCGAAGTTAGATTAAATATTTGAGAGATTTGGTAGACCAGAGCAATGGTACAATGGTTCACTTCCAAGGATTTTGAAGACTGCTAAAAGAAAATGGTATACAGCACATCAAATCCACTGTACCATAGTTACACAAATGGATTGGCTGAGCAATTCTTAACAGTCACTTAAATACTCGATTAAGGATTCAAAGGACGAAGGTAAGTTGGCACGACAAGTTAATAACTTCTTGATATCGTACAGGAACACCGCACACGCGATGACACCGTTCACCAGTAATGCTACTTTTCAAAAGAAAGCTAAGAACAAACTTTGACGTTTTGATACCACCTTATACTTCAGAGATTGTCAAACGAGAACAACAAGCACAGATTTCTAGGAGGGAACAAAACTCTACAAAGAGAGTATTTACTCAAGGAGAGCGAGTACTAGCAAGAAGCATCACTACAAATGGGTACATGCAGTTATCCTAGCAAAAACAGGTCCAATATCTGACACCATACAGATGGATGATGAGAGGGTTATACGGACCAACGACTAGCTTCACAAAGTGAAATTGCTGGAACTTCCCAGGAAATATTTCCATTGGCAAATCTAAGCAATGATATTTCTCAATAGAGACCAAACACCGATAAATTCAGATTTGTTTTCTGAAGGATATTCAACACCAATGGAGAAGTAACTTCACAGGAAGTATTATCAACAGAAGAAAAAGACACTTCAAAGGCATTGAATAACCAGAGTCCAGATCGTCAAATGTAACCCGAAAGGAATAGACATCCATCTGAGAGACTGTCTTATTAAGTTGTATATATGTGAAGTGAAAATGGTGCAAAGTAGTGTATCTAATGTTTAATTAGGTCTATTGTGCTAAAGGTAAGAAACGTTGTTGTTTGGACTGAAGAAGTAAAGTGGGATGGGTGTTATGTATTTTAGAACATCTCTGCTGGTGGCACGTCATGTAACCTGTAGTGACGTCACCAGAATGCATGGGCTTTTGGGTTCTCCCGTTAGACCTGTATGAGCAACATCTCCTGAATAAACACTGCATTGCGTTTTAAAGAAGTCCAAGTGTGTGGCAGCTCCATACTTTTTCTCTTTGCAGTAATTAAAGAATATAACACCCATGAAGGTCAGCATTTCCAAATTTCTCACCACATAATTTGTGTATTATCAGCAACCTGTGTCTGCGTGAGTTTCCTCCGGGTGCTCCGGTTTCCTCCCACAAGTCCCGAGAAAAGTGCTGTTAGGTAATGTGGACATTAAATTCTCCCTCTGTGTACCCAATCAGGTGCCGGAATGTGGCGACTAGGGGCTTTTCATAGTAACTTCACTGCAATATTAATGTTGGCCTATTTGTGACAATAAAGATTATTATTTTTTAATGTTACATTTGGTTCTGCAATCTAAGTCATTTATATAAATTGGGAGAAGCTCGATCCCAAGTACTGATCCTTATAACCCACAAGCGGTAGGCTGCCAACCCAAAACTGACCTGTTTACTCCGACTCTGTTTTTTGTCTGCTAACAAAGCTTCAATTTGTGCTAAATTGTGTAAACCCTCGTTTGTGCAATAAGCATTTGTATGGCACCTTATTGAGTGTTTTCTTTTTGAAAATCCAAAATTATCTGCAGCCTCTGGTTCCCTATTATCTAGCCTGATAGTTACAACCTCAAAAAACTTGCCAGTCATGATTCCCTCTTTCATAAATCCTTGTTGACTTAGCTCACCAGGCTAAATCGCTGGCTTTTAAAGCAGGCCAGCAGCACGGTTCAATTCCCGTACCAGCCTCCCCGGACAGGCGCCGGAATGTGGCGACTAGGGGCTTTTCACAGTAACTTCATTGAAGCCTACTCGTGACAATAAGCGATTTTCATATGATTATTTTCTAAATGCCTGTAATAACAGATTACATCAAAAGATGTAAAGATCAGTGCTATGCCGACAGAGACCAGAGGCCGATAAGGGTTTATTGGCTTGTAATTATTATAAAATCTAATGATCAACCCGACTTTGGTTGGAGGGGAAATTAAGATGAATGCCTAGTGAGTAAAGAGCTGCAGTGGATTTGAATATCAGGCGCTGCATATAACGGGTTGCCAATCCAAAACTGTGCCATCACATGTAACACATTTCTACCTCCTAGATTGTACTTAAATTTTCTGGATCAAATAGTGTAACATTGAAGTATGGGTGGATGGTTTTACTGGAATAAATATTTTGAGATTGATATTTCTGTTGACAATATAATCATGGCCAATTATTTTTCTTTCAGCCAAGTGACCTCTCAATATCACTAAAAGCATCTGGGAAGAACAAACATTTCAAGGTCCAGCTAGTAGATGGTGTGTACTGTATTGGGCAACGTCGATTTAACACCATGGATGAATTGGTAGAACACTACAAAAAGGCGCCTATCTTCACAAGTGAACGTGGAGATAAGTTGTATCTAATCAAACCCTTGCAGTGATGCAGGCTATAGACTGGAAATGACCAGGTTTGAAAAGGAGAAAAGCCTTAGATCTGAACAATTATGCAGAGCAGAAATAAGATCCTGATAATTTCTTGGTTCTCTTTACAGATTTGTTGCTCTGTTGTATGTCGTTAATTATTTTTTATTTTATGTTGTGTTTTTTTTTCTGTTAATTTGCCTGTATGTCTTTACTTTCATTAAATTTGCATTGCCTTCCAAAGGTTAGGTGGAACCTCTTTCTCAGTGATCACTTTAGCACTTGCTTGGACTAGAATTTCCCCAATGTACATTTAACTAGCTAGAAAATACGGATGATTGGGGGATATTGTCCATGAAAATGCAGTGTTAATTAATTCAGTTAAAATGCTCACTAATTATTTTCCTTCGACAAATACATTGGGCACAGTTTAAATGCACTGAAGCTACAGCTAATTAAGAGAACAGTAGATATAACAAATGTGGCAGTAAAACCTTTGCTTACCAAGTAGTGAATGAGATTTCCTAGAATCTAGAAGTACTCGATACTGTATTCTGATATATAAACTTTTTTTAATTTTATGTAAAGAGTACACTAATGGAACTGCTAACACTTAACTTACTAGACTACAATGTTAAGATTGTAGAAATAACAGTATAACAAATTTTCATCTGTAATATGCAGCTAATGGAGAGTACACATTTTTTTGAATTGATGGAAATCAGAAGTCCGTATTGTATGAGGTTGAATGTTTGGCAATGTTACCTGTGCACCCAGCTGTGCCATTCACATTATGCTTATTTCTTGCGCCCTTATGCTTGTTTCTAGTAAACAAATATTTAAATCTCACCATAATATGTAGCAGGTTGATGACACTAATAAGTGAGATTAATAAAACTGATCTTTTTTGGGGTTACTGGCATTAGATGTGTAATTTGTGAATTTTTCTACACTCTATATTTACACTACATGTGTTCTTTTATGTAAAATGCTATTTTAGCTAGATAAATCCCACTTGTTACTGCGAAATGGGATAATGTCAATTTTTAAATGACAACTTATTTTACTACTGCAGTTGTACATGTGCACACACACTACACATCTTTGGATTGATTGACTATTGATATCTTATGTAAAAGTGCTCACTTTGTCTAATGCTCAGTATATTGTGAAGTATATCAAACAAACAGAAATTCGTAGTTTCCATTTAAAAGTTGTATGCTTTTTATGTTTGTTGTTTCTTAAAATTTATAATAAGGGCAAAATTCATTGTTTCAAGTCCTCATCACAAAACTAATTGTAGAAACATTGGGCCAGTTTGGATGGAGGGCACAAGGAAGCAGCTTGTTTTTTTACATTATATTTATTCCATTTTGTTTCACCAAAACCTGTTCATGTATGTCATCTTATAATGCAGTTGTTAATTTATTATCTAACAGAGTTCTACCGACAAATTTCAATGTGAATCTTAGCAGTTTAATGACCTTCCTGATTTTCAACTGTTTTATGTCTGTATTCTCCCTGAGCTTAATTTTTTTTGGGTGGGGGGAAGATGCTCTGCGCATTCCCACGTTTCATGTGTACATCTCTTTTGTATATATATATTTTTACAGAATTGTCTGGGCTGTCCCTTGAAGTTGATTTAATAAATGATCTATCTAACAAAAATGTGATCTACTCTAACCACGAAATGTTAGTTTAAAAGATTAAATTCAAATGAAGTGATGGCCATATTGAAGTAGTTATGAATGTGATATCTTCTGTTCAGCACAGTATAGGATACCACAACAGTTCTACAACATTATGAAATAATGTTCTTACCTGATATATTTTTTAGGAAGGACTGAATCGGTCATTCAGCAAATTCAATCCAGTAAGTAGCTGAGCTATGTGGACCGGGACTTAGCATCTCAATTGAGGCGGCAGTTGCAAACACTGTTAGTGTTCCTTAGGAGGACATAATGGGTCAGGGTTCCTGCTCTTGATTACTATCTATGTATTTGTGGAAATTGGGTGAGGGTGTGATTTAGCTGAGTTGTGATTTCTTTCTCTCTCACGTTCTCTCTCTCCCCCTCACCTCCCTTCCCCGCTGGTTCAAAAGTAAATGACAGCCTGGCCATAATATTGAACACTATTTCAGGAAGAAATCAACGTTCATGGGTGAATGCAAAGAAGATCATCAATAGAAGAACAGAACAATTGAAGAGCCCTTAATTTCAAGATAAAATACTTAACGTTTTAAAAAACCTGATATGACTAGCTTCAAGTTTGAAGGTGGGGCATAGGATCATGATATTGAAAAAAGCATAATTTCTGCACCTAACTTCAGCACAATCTAACCACCCACATATAATTTGCAATTGTTTCAAAAATGCATCAGGGATTTTTGTCCCACAGGTATTTAACAAGCCAATCCGGATTTTCTGGTGTTCCTTCAGTTATTTGTACTGATCTTTTGAAAGATAATTATTAAAATAACTGTAATTGAGAATTCTTTTCATTTAGAAATATAAGCAATGGCCTGCAGCTGAGGATACGCTGTGATGATTAAAGTTGGAGAAAAGATTGATTGGATAAATTGAGTTAAAGCTGTGATGCTGAACATAGAACATACAGTGCAGAAGGATGCCATTTGGCCGGATGCCATTGGGCCAACAAATCCATCATGGCTCTTTTTGGAGCAACTTAATCAATCCCTTTGCTCGCTCTATCCCCCATAGCCCTGTACCTCCAGTGCCCATCCAGTTTCCTTTTGAAATCATTCATCATCTTTGTTTCCACCACTCTTGTAGGTAGCAAGTTCCAGATCATTAGCACTCAAAAAAAATGATTCCCCTTTAAACCTTAAATCTGTGCCACTTAGACCTTTCACTGTCACCTTTTCTTTGTCCATCTTAAACCTGTCATAATACCATGAGCAAATCTCCCCTCAATTTATTTTGCACCAAATAGATAAAACCCAGCTTCTCTATCACAGCCTTCTCGCTAAAATCCCTTCTCCCTGGATCAGTTCTGGTCCACCTCCTCTGCACCCTCTCAAAGACCTGCACATCCTTCCTAAAGTGTAGTGACAGAACTGGACACAATCTTCTAGCTATGGCTTAACTGGAGCTTCATACAAATTCAGCCTTCCACTTTTTTTTAACTCAATGTCACTATTTTGGAAGCCCAAGATTCCATATATTTTGCTAACACCTTCAAAAACCTACGCCTGTGAACTCTTCCTCCCCCCACCCCCTGTCATTCTGTTCCTAAACACTCTTTAGTACTGTACCATATAGTCTTTGTTGCCGGTTCCTTTACCTTCTGCCCGTATGTAACACCTCACACTTTGTCTACTAAATTCCATTTGCCACTTGTCTGCCCATTCTGCCAGCTTATCTATATCCAGATGCGGTCAACTGGTATCATCCTCACTGCTACACTTCCAAGTTTGGTATCATTGGCAATTTTAAAATTTTACTGTACTCCAATATGCAAGTCATATACACACACATATAAAAACGGTCCTAGCACTGAACCTACGGGAGCACCACTGTCTACTCTTATCTAGTCTGAGAAACAACTATTTACCGCAACTTGCTGTTTTCTGTCCTTAAGTCTAAATTTTATTAACCAATCTTTGATTTTAAAAAGGTTGCAGGAGGAATTTCTGCTAATATTGGAAGGAACGGATGCAGCAGAATTTAGTTGTGAATAACTAGCAGTGTCTAAAAAAAGGCAAATGGTGCAATAGTGTGTGACAAATATGTGATGGTGATGCTCATATACAGAAGCAAAATACTACAGATGCTGGAAATTGAAGTAAAAACAGAAAATGTTGGAAATATGTACAGGTCAGGCAGAATTTGTGGATGAAAACGGTTAACTTCCGGGTTAATTTTCAGAATTGAAGAAAGTTAGAGGAAAGTTTGAGCAAGTGAAATGGGAAATGAAGGAAAAGGTGTGAGATGGGCAGGAGAGATTATACAACAAAGTTTCATAGCATAAAAGCTGAAGAAGTGGTAATGGATATCGTAAATAAACAAAAGGATGTGTCTTTCATATATTTGTTCACCCAACAGTTTTAACTGAGAAATCATGAATATATTTAATACAGGTATGATGAAGTATGAGAATTGGCTTCATACATCCCTAAAATGTTACCTTTGCTTCTACTGCATTTTTGACCATTGTAACAATAAAAATAATTATTGAAAAATGCAAACATGGAGTGAAGCATTGCTGTCGATTGGAAGCACAAATATTATCTGTTAATTTTGTAACAATGGTTGCAAAGAAAGAGTAAGCACAGAGTGATCTGCAGATGGAGTGCTTCATGAACCGAGTGCTAAATGTGCAGGTGGGATCTCTTTGGTAAGTATTTCTTAAACTGTAATTTAGATTAATCCTCAATCCGCTGAAAGTGATTGACTGTATCAGGTGTTAATTACTCTAGCAGAAAGATTACTGCAGTTTCAACTTGGGTGTAAACTCATCAATTCTATAAAAGTAAACAAGTTTTGCTACCAAACAGTGGTCAGAGGACAGGGTGCTAGGTCAGAAATTTGGTGCAGAGAGGGAAGAAGTACTGCTTTTTGTACGGTTTGTTTCCAAACCTCCAGTAGCTGATGAGTTCTTTTGACTGCAAGCATGGGGATTCTAACTTGCTATTACTTTAACTAAATTAGTGACTAATTGACTTAATTAACGTTATATATGTCAGGGATGGTAGTGTGCATTACAATCAAAGGCAACCCTATCTGTCCTAAGTGTCTGCAGCTTGAACAACTTCAGCTCGAATTGCTGAGTTGGAGTCTGAGTTGCAGATATTACAGAGCATCAGGGATGAGGAAAGTTAAGACACTTTGTTCCAGGTGGGAGTTGCAGCCGTTGGGTTAGGTAGAACGTTAGAGTTGATCAATGGTCAGGAACAGGGTGGCTTGACTAAGAAGCAGGTATGGGGATCCAACACCTAGTGAAGGGGGAGCCTAAACTCTCATCTACATGACCGACAAGGGAGTTTTTGTTAGCCATGTAGATGAGCAAAGACTGCAGGGTAGTTGAGCAACCTGACTATGGCACTGTAATGCAGGAAGTCATTCAATTGTGAGGAGTGAAAAGGAGTTTGGTGGTGATAAGGGACAGTATAGTCAGGGGGTTAGAGATTGTTCTTTACAGCCATAATCAAGAATTACAAATGCTGTGTTGCCTACCCAGTGCCAGGGTTAAGACATCCAATGGTTGGAGACAAGTGGAGTGAGAGGGGCAGGATCTAGTTGTGGTCCACATAGGAACCAACCACATTAATAGAACTAGGAATGATTTTCAACTGGGAGAGTTTGAGGAATGGGTTCCAACTTAAAATGCAGAACTTCAAAAGTAATCATCTCTGTATTGTTGGGAACAAGAGTAGAATATCCAGCCCATCACTCCTGCTTAATTCAATAGATTACGGCTGATTGGACACTTCAATGCCATTTACCCACTATATCTCCATAACACTATGTTATTGTTTTTTTCTTATAAATTTAGATTACCCAATTATTTTTTCCAATTAAGGGGCAATTTAGTGTGGCCAATCCACCTACTCTGCACATTTTTGGGTTGTGGGGGCGAACCCCACGCAGACACGGGGAGAATGTGCAAACTCCACACGGACAGTGACCCAGAGCCGGGATCGAACCTGGGACCTCAGCGCCGTGAGGCGGTTGTGCTAACCACTAGGCCACCATGCTGCCCTCTATTTTATTGTTAATCAGAAATCTGTCAATCTCTACCTTAAACATACTCTGACTGAGCTCCCAGGGCTCTCCAGGGTAGAGAATTCCAAAGTTTCACAGCCCTCGGTGTAAAGAAATTTCCTCATCTCGGCTCTAAGTGGCTTCTCACTTATTTTGAAATTATGCACCTTTGTTTTAGACTCCCCAATCAAAGGGAACATTTTACCTGTATCTACCCTGTCTATTCCTTTAGTATTTTGTAGGTTTCAAATGAGATCACCACTCATTCTTTAGAACGCTAGAGAATACAGGCCCAGTTTCCCCAATCTCTCTTGATAAGACAATCCTGCCATTCCTGAAACAAGACTGGTGGAGCTTTGTTGCACTCGCTCTATGGCAATAAAATCCTTTTGAGATAAGCGGACCAAAACTGCACACAGTACCCAGGTGCGCTCTAACCAGGCTTCCATACCAGGATTTCCCACAGTTTTCAAGCCATGGAATCCCTAATGTTCTCCGAAGAGCATCAGGGAACCCCAAGCATTCTTATAATGTTGACACCCTTTTTTGGCTGTGATATAGGTGTGAACACAAAAATCAAATGTAAAGCAGTCTTCTCCAGCTATATTTATGCATATATTAGGAGGATGCACGCAGTCACACACACCCTCACAACCCATGATAAGCCACTCTCCAGGAAATAGTAACCACCTTGGGAGTGGGTAATCTGTTGATAATTCAAAAGTTATTTTATTTGTCATTTTTTAATGAGAGGAATGATGCTGGAAAGCTAATTCCCATATTGGACATCAGCACTGCTATCGTCCCTGTGCTCATATTTCTGTCTCATGTTCTCACACACACACACACCTCTTTCACTCATCCTCTCATACATCCTCATACAAACACGCTTATCCTCACACAAACACCTTTCTCTGATTTCCACCCCCAGCTCCTTTCCTGAGGCCCAATATGTGATACTGGCATAGTACATGGGGGAAAAGGCAGCTATTCTGTTAGGATGGGCTCCAATTAAACTGGACTAGACACGTGTTCTGGCAAATTTTATAACTAGAATTGTAGATGGGGCTTAAAACTCAGAGGGTTCAGGTGAAGGGAGATATTGAAATCCAAAGGGAAAGTCGTGGGAATAGTACAATGCTGTGATGTGGATAAATATGGGCAGAGTAGGCAGGAACAAATCCGGTTTAATCAATGAGTAATATCCATGTGGAATATAGTGGGTTTTTTATAAACGCTCTGCAGATGATACATTGGGCAGACGCAGCATGGGCTCATAAAGGGCAGGTCGTGCCTAACTAATTTAGTGGAATTTTTTGAGGACATTACCAGTGCAGTGGATAATGGGGAGCCAATGGATGTGGTATATCTGGATTTCCAGAAAGCTTTTGACAAGGCTGCTGCATAAGATAAAGATGCATGGTATTAAGGGTAAAGTAGTAGCATGGATAGAGGATTGGTTAATTAATAGAAAGCAAAGAGTGGGGATTAATGGGTGCTTCTCTGGTTGGCGATCAGTAGATAGTGGTGTCCCTCAGGGATCCGTGTTGGGCCCACAATTGTTCACAATCTACATAGATAATTTGGAGTTGGGGACCAAAGGCAATGTGTCCAAGTTTGCAGATGACACTAAGATGAGTGGTAAAGCGAAAAGTGCAGAGGATACTGGAAGTCTGCAGAGGGATTTGGATAGGTTAAGTGAATGGGCTAGGGTTTGGCAAATGGAATACAATGTTGACAAATGTGAGGTTATCCATTTTGGTAGGAATAACAGCAAACGGGATTATTATTTAAACGATAAAATATTAAAGCATGCTGCTGTGCAGAGAGACCTGGGTGTGCTAGTGCATGAGTCACAGAAAGTTGGTTAACAGGTGATTAAGAAGGCCAATGGAATTTTGTCCTTCATTGCTAGAGGGATGGAGTTTAAGACTAGGGAGGTTATGCTGCAATTGTATAAGGTGTTAGTGAGGCCACACCTGGAGTATTGTGTTCAGTTTTGGTCTCCTTACTTGAGAAAGGACGTACTGGTACTGGAGGGTGTGCAGAGGAGATTCACGAGGTTAATCCCAGAGCTGAAGGGGTTGGATTACAAGGAGAGGTTGAGTAGACTTGGACTGTACTCGTTGGAATTTAGAAGGATGAGGGGGGATCTTAGCGAAACATTTAAAATTATGAAGGGAATAGAAAGGATAGATGCGGGCAGGTTGTTTCCACTGGCGGGTGGAAGCAGAACTAGGGGGCATAGCCTTAAAATAAGAGGAAGTAGATTTAGGACTGAGTTTAGGAGGAACTTCTTCACCCAAAAGGTTGTGAATCTATGGAATTCCTTGCCCAGTGAAGCAGTTGAGGCTCCTTCATTAAATGTTTTTTAAGGTAAAGATAGATAGCTTTTTGAAGAAAAACGGGATTATGGCGTTCGGGCCGGAAAGTGGAGCTGAGTCCACAAAAGATCAGCCATGATCTCATTGAATGGCGGAGCAGGCTCGAAGGGCCAGATGGCCTACTCCTGCTCCTAGTTCTTATGTTCTTATGTATCTGAATGCACAAAGAATCTGCAATAAGATTGAGGAACTAGTCTCACACACAGAAATAAATGGTTCAGATCAAATTGTCATTACAGCAGCATGGTTGTAAGGTGAACAAGTTTAGGAAATAAATATTCCAATGTGCACACCATTTCAAAGATATAAATGATTGGGGGGGGGGGGGTTATAGCCTTGACAGTAAACAATGACAAGGGCAGTGGAGAGAAAGGATCTCTACTCAGAAGTTCAGGAGGTGGAATTAGTGAAGTGGAAATTAGAAATTGCAAGAGCCATAAAACATTAGTTGGCGTAGTTTATATTCCACCCCAACAGTAGTTATACTTTCGACAGGGCATTAAACAATACATTAATTGTGCTTGTAGCAAAGGAAATGTAATAATTGTGGATGATTTTAATCTTCATTTCGACTGAATGAATTAAATTGGCAAAGATGTGTTAGTGGACTTCTTTTGGGACAGTTTCCTGCAGCAATACATTGTGGAACCAACCAGGTATCAAGCTATTTTAGATCGAGTATTGTGTAATGAGGCAGGCTTAATTAGTAAACTCAAAGTAAAAGATCTGGGCAACCATGATCATTAAACAATTGAATTGCACAATACATTTTCAGAGTGACTAACTCCAGTCCAAAACAAGAATTGTAAAAAAAATAAGAGGTGTTACGGACAGGGGAGGGAGACAAAACTGAAATCCTTTATTTTCTCACCATCTGTCCATAAACAAAAGTGTTTTAATATTTGAAATAGACCAGTGTGTTTCTCCAAACCCAGTTTGTGAGAGTCAATTTTTAAAGTAACTCGTAGCAAATTCTCTTGAGCATTAAATCGGAAGTATAGTTTATTCACACATTTCAACCCTGGAAATGGTTGCAACATCATATTCATGCAAAAGCACACAATAAGAAGAAAGGAAAGAGGGTCTTTACAACTATGAATAACTTGAAAGAAAAAGCACCACAGTTCATTTGTTAGTCAGAATCCAGTGAGGGTTTCTTCATGGATTAGCTACAGTTCAGATGGGTTCAGCGAGCTAAAGCAGGTGTTTGCAAAATTCCTTTAAAGTTGATGGTGGCACAGTGAGATGAGGTTGGTATATAGAGACATGGGATGCAATTTCCCCCCCAAAATTTCTAAGTTGATTTGTCAGTTTTTCAGAGAGTTTCCCGCCGCTATTCAATGACGCTTCTCACTTTTTTGGGCCCTGGGGAGTTTCTCACCGCACTTAGAATTTTTTTTAGCACTGGGGAGCTGAACTCCGAGATTAGGCCACTATTTTGAAAGGTGCTCAGATCTCTGTGAGCTTAAACCCCCCCACCCATGGGCAATATCATCCCCCACAGACATGGACACTCCCCCAGACACCCCACTATGGGGTCTCTGGGGGTTCCCACTCTTCAGGCCCCCCCAAGCCCCATTACAGCACCCCCTTCCTTATAGGACCCCCAGCCATCACCCCTCCAACCTCCTAACCACTGTGCTACCATGCTACCCCTACATTGAGCTTCCCTACATTGAACTTCATATGCCACCTATCTGTCCAATCCATCTACTTGTCTATGCCCTTTTGAAGTTCTACTTTGTCCTCTTCACAGTTTACAATACTTCCAAGTTTTGTGTCATCCACAAACTTTGAAACTGTCCCCTGCACACCAAGATCTAGGTCACTAATATACATCAGGAAAAGCAAAGATCCAAATACTGACCCCTGGGGAATATCCATTGGCTATTACTCATTGCTTTCTATTATTCAGCCAATTTTGTATCCACATTGCTATTATCTCTTTTACTCCATGAACTAAAACTTTTCTCACGAGTCTGTCATGTGGCACTATATTGAATGCCTTCTGAATGTCCATGTACACCACATCAACAGCATTACCCCCATCAACCCTTTCTGTTGTCTCCTCAAAAAACTACAGCATTTCAGTTAAATATGATTTCCCCTTTAGAATTACCATGCTGGCTCTTCCTAATCAGCACACTTTTTTCCATGTAGCTACTAATTCTATCCTGAATAATTGCTTCCAGAAGCTTGCCCACCATTGATATTAAATTGACTGGTCTGTAATTGCTGGGGCTATCCTTACAACCTTTTTTTGAACAATTCTCCAGTCCTCTGGCACCTCCCCTAAGGTGAGGGAAGACTGGAAGATTATGGCCAGCGCCCCTGCAATTTCCATTCTCACTTCCTTCAAAATCCTTGGATGCATCTCATCCAGTCCTGATTCCTTGTCAGCTTTCGGTACCAACAGTCTATTCAGCACTTCCTCTTTATCAATTTTAAACCATTCTAGGGACACAGTTTTTTCATCTCTCAACATGTTCTGGGTAGCAGTTTTCATTTAATATCTCCGTTGTGCCCCCAGCCTCCTTGTGTAAATTCCTTTTTAGATCCCTATTTGGCCCAACTCCTCCTTTTGCCACTCTTTTACGGTTTATATGCCGACAGACAACTTTGGGGTTTCCCTTTATGTTGGCTACCAGTCTTTTCTCATAATCCCTTTTCATTTCTCTGTGTTTCACCTCTCCTCTGAGCCTCTGTATTTATCTTGTTTCTCAACTGTATTCTTTATCCATAAGCATACTTTTTTTCCTCTTACCTTAATTTCTATCTCCTTTTTCATTTAAGGTACGCTGGATTTGTTTGCTTTACCTTTCCCTTTTCAGGGAATACTCTTTGACTATGTCTGGACCATTTCTGCTTTGAAGATAACCAATTGTTCAGCTACAGTTTTTCCAGTTAACCTTTTGTTCCAGTCTAACCAGCCTAGCTCCATTCTTGCCTCATTGAAGTCATCTGTCTCCCAGTTAATTATTTTTATATTAATTGCCTATTATACTTTTCTATCATCATCCTAAACCTTCAATACAATGATCATTGTCTGCTAAATGATCCCCCACTGACACTTGATCTACTTGGCCCACCTCATTTACAAGAACAAGGTCCATCAGTGCCTTTTATTGGATTGGACACACTGACATAGAACATTTTCTTGGACATAATCTCGGAGCGTTTGGCCCTCTCCGCCCTTTACACTACCACAGTTCCTGTCTACATTTTTGTAATTAAAATCCCCAATATAATTACTCTATAATGTTTGCATCTCTCTGTAATTTTCCTGCAGATTTGTTCTTCTGCATCCTTCTCACTAGTTGGTGGTCTATGGGCTATACCAAAAGATTTCATAGAATTATCATAGAATTTACAGTGCAGAAGGAGGCCATTCGGCCCATCGAGTCTGCACCGGCTCTTGGAAAGAGCACCCTACCCAAGGCCAACACCTCCACCCTTATCCCCATAACCCAGTAATCCCACCCAACACTAAGGGCAATTTTGGACACTAAGGGCAATTTATCATGGCCAATCCACCTAACCTGCACATCTTTGGACTGTGGGAGGAAACCGGAGCACCCGGAGGAAACCCACGCACTGCATCCATTTTGTTTCTTGGCTCTAACCAAATTGATTCTGTCCTTGAATTCTCTGGGGCATCCTCGTTTTTCAGTACTGCAATGCTCTCCTTAACCAATACCGCCACCCCTCCTTTCCTTTGTTTTCTGAACACCTTTTCCCCAGGAATATTTAACACCTAGTCATGCCCTTCCTTGAGCCAGGTCTTGGTTATCACCATGACATCATATTTCCACATCACAAGCTGCACTTGTAACTCCCCAATCTTAGTCATTATACTTTGTGAATTCACATAAATGCACAGTGACCCTAATTTAGACATCAGTACTTTCTCCCTTACTCCAACTTCAACTTACTATTATATATATTAATGGTTTCTGTCCCTCCCAGTATTTAATGCATCCTGGTATTCCTGCCTAATATTTCCTTGTAGTTCCCACACCCCTACCGAGCACTAGCAAAATGCCACAAAGGGATCTCCGTCCCTGCTCTGTTCAGGTGCGATTCCTCCAACTTGTACCAGTGCCATCTTCCCCAGAGGCAGTCCCAGTATCTCAGGAATCGAAAGCCCTCCTTGCACCATCTTTACAGCCATACTGCCATATCCTCCCATTTCTATGCTCACTTTCAAATGGCAATTGGAGTAATCCGGAGGTTACTAATTTGAGGTCCTACTTTGCTAATTTTCCACCTAGCTCCCGTTCCCCTTCCTACCCAAGTCATCGGTACCAATGTGAACCACAACCCCTGGCTGATCATCACCCCCCCCCCCCCCCCCCCCCCCCCCGGAAGACTATCATGCAGTTGCTCTGTGACATCATCCTTGACTCTGGCACCAGGGAGGGAACATACCATCCTGGAATCATATCTACGGCCACAGAAATACTTGCCTGTTCCCTTAACTAACAAATCCCATATCATTATTGCTCTTCCCCTTTTCTTCCTCCCCTCCTGTACAGCTGAGCTGCTCGTGATGCCAGAAACCTGGCTCTGAATGCATTCCTGTGAAGAACCTGATTTCCCTTTCACAAAACTATGCTGACCCTTCCCAATTACTTTGTGTTCTTCTAAGTTTTTTACTCATTCAAGGGATGTGGGCTTTGCTGGCTAGGCCACATTTATTGCCCATCCCGAATTGCCCTGCTGAAGGTGATGGGGAGTTCTCAACATTGACTGCAGCAGTTCAAGAAATGTTGGTACATCCACAGCACTGTTAGGGAGGGAATTCTAGGGTTTAGGCCCAGTGCCAGTGAAGAAACAGCGATATATTTCCAAGTCAGGATGGTGAATGATTTGGAGGGGAGCTTCCAGGAGATTGTGTTCCCATATGCCTGCTGCTCTTGCCCTTCTGGATGGTAGTGGTTGTGGGTTTAGAAAGTGTGAAGAAGCCTTGGTGCATTCCTACAGTGGATCTTGTAGATGGTTTCATAGAATTTACAGTGCAGAAGGAGGCCATTCGGCCCATCGAGTCTGCACCGGCTCCTGGAAAGAGCACCCTACCCAAGGTCAACCCTATCTCCACCCTCCACTACCTCCACCCTATCCCCATAACCCAGTAACCCCACCCAACACTAAAGGCAATTTTGGACACTAAGGGCAATTTATCATGGCCAATCCACCTAACCTGCACATCTTTGGACTGTGGGAGGAAACCGGAGCACCCGGAGGCAACCCACGCACACACGGGGAGGATGTGCAGACTCCGCACAGACAGTGACCCAGTGGGGAATCGAACCTGGGACCCTGGAGCTGTGTAGCGATTGTGCTATCCACAATGCTACCGTGCTGCCCCTATACAAATTCTATTTTACAAATTACACTCGGTATGGTCCTCATGCTGTTGCTGTGTGTCCGTGGTGCAGGGAGTGAATGTTTGGGAAGGGGTGCCAATCAAATGGGTTTCTTTGTCCTGATGGTGTTGAGCTTCATGAGTGTTGCTGGAGCTGCATGGACAGATGCACCAGCAATAGGCAGGTTAGTGAGCATGCGGTCAAATATGTTTTTCCCCCTTTTTAGCTTACTCACCACCTGCCGCTGTGGCAATCCAGCAGGCATATCCTTTAGCATTCAGCTACCATGGTCCTACCAAGCCACACTTAGTGATGTGCTTTAAAGTCCCCCATCCAGAGTGCATTCTGGGCCCATGTGATCCCCAAAACTTCCTCCAAGTGGTGTTCAACATGGAGATGTACTAATGCATCAACTGAGGGGGTGCCCAAGAGAGCCAGAGGCTACACCTGTTGCTAGATTGCCCTCCGGCAGTATTTATGTCTCCAGGATCTATTTGTGCTTCAGAAAGATATCGGGAGCAGCAAAAATCTTTAAATGGCTGCTGAAATTAAATGCCTCTCCCTAGTTCAGTTTCTGCTCATTTACAAATCCAGTCCCATCCCCATGCTGTCAAATATCAGGTTCGCTGGACCTCCGAGTCTGGGTCTTGTGTGCCATTTGTTTCAAGCCCCACTTTCAATTGCTGACATGAAAGTGTTCCTCTTGATGACAAAGGGTTTCATGACAAATCTTTCTAACTTTTCCCAGTTCCGATGAAAGGTGTTTGACCTGAAACGTTAACTGGGTTTCGCTCTCTCTAGATGCTGCCAGACCTGCTGAGTATTTCCAGCATTTTCTATTTTTAATCTCATATATGCCAACTTGGTGAGCCAACACAAACTGACCAACAACTTTACAGAATGTTGTTATTTTCTGCTCCTCTGGTCCCATATTTAGTTTATTGCCCCATTACTGCCCCACTTGTTCTGAAACAAGATTGTTTGGTCTTTCAATAATAATCTTTATTCGTGTCACAATTAGGCTTACATTAACAATGTAATGAAGTTATTATGAAAATCCCCTGGTCACCACATTGGCACCTGTTCGGGTACACTGAGGAAGAATTTGGAATGTCCAATTCACCTAACAGCATATCTTTTGGGTCAATCGTTACTACCTCCCACTCTACCATAGTCCCTTGCTTTCCTCCACTCCTCACGTCCCAACCCAAGTAGTGTTAAAATCTGTCACGCCTCGGGAAGTGGGATGGGAGTTTTCGGAGGGAAGTGGGATGGAAGTTTTCGGAGATGGGAGGAGAAGTGTGTTAGGGCACTAAAACATTTGTTTCTGGGGGGGCTGATTTGCAGGACTGGAGGAGCTGGGGGCGAAATGTGGGTTGGGGCAGGGTAATTGTTTAGGTGTATGCAGGTCCGAGGTTTTGCTAAGAAGTATATACAGAGCTTTCTGGTAGCGCTGGACCCCACGCTGTTGGCGGAGGTGCTGATAACAGGGGGAGGGGAGTGGTGTCGACAATTATGGGAACAGAGAAGACATCATTGGAGGGGATTGAGATAAAGTGGGAGCAAGAGTTGATGGAGGAGGGGCTGTGGTGTGAGGAACTCCAGTGGGGGGGGGGGGGGGGGGGGGGAGAGGGGGGGGTGGCACAAACCACATTCATATATTTTGGTCTGTGGTGAAGATGATATTGCTGGAAATGGGCAGATTGAATTTCCATTCCCATGGAAAGAGAAATAGAGTTTAAAAAGTAGACTCTTGATTCTTTTTCTGAACATTTTTATTCTACATGGCCAATTGGTGCGGAGCCCCCTTCACAAAACTCATGACCGCTTTCCCTCTTGGCAGCTGCTAATTGGGCAGCTGGCACTTGGTTCATGGTGCTGAACCATTTTCCGCCTCCTTCACCCTTCCAGAGATGTGAAATCCGGCCAATTAACTCTGTTCCTCTCTCCAAGGATGCTGCAAGGCCTACAAAGTGCTTCCAGTTTTCCCTGTTTGTAATTCAGATTTCCACCATTTGCGATACTTTGCTTGTTTATTAGTGATGTTGTATCATTACTTGTACATAACATTGTTTGGGAGACATTATTCATTTTTCTTGGCATTTCTAACTGTAAATAAAGTAACAGTGCTAAAGCAAAATATTTTTTTTTGGTAGGCATGTCCCTTTGAATCTATATTTAATTCACCATTAAAATACTTTGTCAAAACTGTAAATTACCATCAAGTGAAAAGCACATTGTATGACCCTTCTTTTCTCTCCTTGCATAATTAAAGCATAGCGACTCTCACTGATGTAACATAATTCTGCAGTCAATAGTTTCTATATTAATCAGCAATACAGTCCTGACCCTATGAAAGTGTTGCCTATCTTTCCAGTATGTTTATTAAATATGCAGGATATCCCAACTAATCCAAGAATTATTAAAATTAACATGCTACCCAGTGACAATAATGTACATGTTATCTGTTGATCTATAGGGCTGACTAAGTTTTAGGATCTGCATGTTCCATTTTCAGAGAAGCTAGAGACCTCGCCATTCAAAGTGAAGCCCACAACGTGATTAAATGTCCCATTTGACCTGATCTAACCCAATAATGCTACGTCATTTTGTGGCCAAATGAGAACTGTGTTGAATTATCGGGTAATTTGAATTAAAAGAGGCAGATCAGAGGGAAACATTGTTCATGTAGCGCTGCTTCTAGAGGTTCCTTGAACAAAAGTTCCTCCCCATGTGATTACCTTCGTGTAGGTATCATCAACTGTGTGTATAGTTGAAAGTTAATGAAAGACATCAGTTAAGCAAAATCAGAAAAATCACAAAAAGGGTTGTTTTTCTGAAATCAGTACGTTCAAGGAAAATTCATTTCCAATTGCGAATCTGTTCCTGGTTTTTTTTTAATGGAAACCAACTGCTGAGTTATTAAATTCTTCATGGCACACATCATGCAGACATCTGTTTGCAATCTATCGCAGCCTGAAAAGTACTTTCTTAAATTAAAAACATTCCCAGTTCTGTCAGCATTATTTAATGCTTGTTGTCAACACTCCTAACATAGGATTTCTTCGATGACTAATAAAAGTTCCATTCTCTGTGACTCATCCTTAGCCTAACAGATTTTTGCTCTGTGGTCACTTCAGCATCAGCTTGCTAGGCTGGGCTGGATTCGACTGTGCTCGTCAGAATAAGGAATGGTCTGTTCTTTTTTGCTGCAAACTGAAAAATCGGTTTCTCCACGTACTTGAAGGTGAAAAGAAAAGAATACTTGTTTTGTGAAAGGTAAAATGAATGAACTGAAAATCAAAAATGATTTCAGTGATTTAAGGTTACCAGTGGTCTAAGTGTGATTTTATTTCTTTTGTTTACAATAGCACTGCACAATGACTTTATATTTAGCTCAAAAAGGATGTTTCCCATAGGATGTGGGAAGTTAATACTGTGTTGCCTTTCAAGTAACCCAGCAGATCAGCAGAAAGTTTAAAGAGAAAAAGGTGTTTCCTAAAGTGATTGTGCTTTAAGGTTCAAGGATCTATGTATATTTGTGTTACCTTGTTGCTTTTGCAAAATTATGTAAGTTGCATTTTGTTAACACAATACATGCATTCACTTTATTTGTTTAATTTTGATGAACACTTCAGTTGTTTAAGAGTGTGAAGAAAATGTTTTAAGAGTTGATCAAAACTTCTTAAAATTGTGTTCAGATTTGCCCTTCACTGAATCTTAACATTTCTTACCCATTTTTTTTTACCAAGACATAGAAAAAAGGAACAAATTTTCTATGACAGTTTGTTCCCAGCTGCAAATCTGCTAAACATGGCTGTATGTTCAGACTCGTCAATCTTTGGTTTAAGTGAATCCAAATGCGGAAGTGTACATGTCAAGATTTATAATAGTGTTATTGTATTGTTAGTTTTGAAATGAAACAATTTCAAGAAGCTCACAGCAGCTGAACATAATGGCATGTATTTCCTTTATTTGCATTTAGATCATGTTTATTTTGATTTCATCAGACGTTTCGGGTACAATCCACAGTTGAGAGAATTGAATTTTCCTTTGGTATGTGGTCAGCACATGTCTCTGATATCATGCAGCAGAAGATTAAAAACTTGCATTTATAATACTGAAACTGGCCATCAGGGTAAGGCACATTTGGACATTTAAAGGGACCGTTTTCTTTGGTACATGTGTAGAAATGGGCTTGATGTTTGGCTTTTTGTTTATTTTTGGACCTTTTTTCGCCCCAGATTGTTGTCAGTAAAATGTATCATTGTTCCAAACAAAATGATGGATTTAGAAAAGTTCATGGCGATTCTTCTGCTTCTTTGATATTCAGAGGGGGGGAACAGGGAATAGAATGGATGTGTTGTAGTCTGCTTCGACAGTGCCAGAAGCAAGCTGACCTTGTCTACAAGGCCATTGATGCAGACATACCGGTTTAGGAATTTCTGAAGAAAGCAGTATTTCACAAGTTGTCGACCTAGAACTGACCTTCAGATCATTTCTAACACCAGAATAGCACTGTAATACAAATGGTCCGAAGTATAGTGAGATACATATACTCAACGGATAAACACACTAACGGCATTTTAAAGCCATCATATGTCTGGACAGATCATTGGGTGCTCAACCGTAAAACCTACCACAGTATCAGTACCCAGTATTATTATAATCTGCAAACCTGGAAACCCATAAACATTTGGAGAAGGAAGAGTTACAGCCAAGGACACAGCATGGCACTGATGGCGAGCCAGAAAATGTCCCTGCTGAAATAATGGGACAGATTTTATTGCCATATAACAGGCAGGTCACATCTTGGAGGTGATATTCTGACAACCATCTTGTCCTGGTTGTCTATCGCCCCTGTGCTTGTTTACCTCCACTGGCTTCTGGTCAAGCAGTGCCTTGATTTTAAAGTTCTGATCCTTGTTATCAAATCTCTCCATGGCCTGGCCCCTCCTGATCTCTAAACTCTTCCAGCTCCATAACCTTCTCAGATAACTATGCCCATCTAATTCTGCCACCTTGAGCATCTTCGATTTTAACTGCTCTGTCATTGGTGGCTGTGTCTTCAATTGTCTAGGCCCTAAATTCTGAAATACCATCCTTTCAGTTCTCTGTCTCTCTAGTGGCAAAGTGGTTAGCACTGTTGCCTCACAGTGCCAGGGACCTGGGGTCGATTCTGGACTTTGGTTACTGTGTGAAGTTTGCACTTTCTCCCCTTGCCTGAGCAGATTTCCTCTCCTAGCCCAAAAATGTGCAGGTTACGTTTGGGTGCGTAGGTTTAAGGTGCGAGGGGCAAGGTTTAGAGGAGATGTACGAGGTACGTTTTTTACATAGCGGGTAGTGGGTGCCTGGAACTCGCTGCCGGAGGAGGTGGTGGAAGCAGGGACGATAGTGACGTTTAAGCGGCATCTTGACAAATACATGAATAGGATGGGAATAGAGGAATACGGACCCAGGAAGTGTAGAAGATTTTAGTTTAGATAGGCAGCATGATCGGCGCAGGCTTGGAGGGCCGAGAGCCTGTTCCTGTGCTGTACTTTTCTTTGTTGTTGTTCGAAGTACCATACTGGCTCAGCACACTGTCCCCTCCATACATGCATAATAAAGTGGCCAAAGCATCAGCAGTAGCACTGGCCACTACACTAACGCAACTGCCACTGCCACAATATCCAGGTTACTCTCATGACACTATTGAAATAAAGTGCTATTAAATTGAATTCCCTGGAATTGATTTAGTGTACATAGATGTATTTATTTTTGTGGTAACCTAGTCACATGATCAGTTACTTCATCCTAATCTTCATCATAATCTTCTGTATTTTCACAGTGTTTCCTCATTAGCAGGTATAAGGGAGAACTTTGTGAGATTGAGGTGGCTTGTGCTGCCTCATTTAACTGGTGCCAGCATACCCCATACTGTTCGGGCTGGCTGTTCTACCTACTGGTTGTCCTATATTTCTGTCTTTTGAGCAGGAGAGATTCAGTTTATCTGGTTTTTCCTTGAGAGGAAGCAGCTTCCTATATGTTTACTCAGTGAGTCCACAAAACTGTATGGGGACAGAGCCCGGCCAGTGAAGCCTTATGCTTTGGTTATCCCCATCCAATTCCCCCACCATGTTTTTTTTTTAAAGTTACAGTACCCAATTCATTTTTTACAAGTAAGGGGCAATTTAACGTGGCCAATCATCTTTGGGTTGTGGGGATGAAACTCACGCAAGCACGGGGAGAATGTGCAAACTCCTCACGGACAGTGACCCAGAGCTGGGATCAACCTGGGACCTCGGTGCCATGAGGCAGCAGTGCTAACCATTGTGCCACAATGCTTTCCCCCCCCCCCCCCACCCCCACACCATGTTTAAACAGAACAACATCCTCTAACATTGGAATTCAAAGACTCCGCAGCAGACTGCGAGCAGCATACTGTGACCATTGCCCACGTGCTTTGGGGGAAAACCTATATTTCATATTGGTGTGATGATCCCTTTAGGAATTAGGTTTCCTGAAAGTTTTCAAAAAATCAGCTTGTCTAAAGTAACTGATCATGTGACCAAGTTGCCTGAGTAATGGATAATGGAAAAAACAAGAAAGTTGAGTAGATTGTGGATGTGGTTCTGGTATCAAGCAAAGTTTGGGGGCAGAATTTACTGGCTGTTTAAGCCAGTGGGATATTCCGTTCCCACCGATGACACACGGGTTTCCTGGAAGCGAGGGGTACAGTCAACGGAAAATCCCGTTGACAACGGCGAGACCAGAAAATCCTGATGGCAGGCTGCCTCCGCCACCGGAAAACACTAGGCGGATTGGTAGGTAAATCCACCCAGAGTTTTAATTTAGAACAAGCTTGCTGAAAGGAACATATCTTTTAAGGACATAGGAACTTAGGAACAGGAGTAGGCCATTCAGCCCCTCAAGCCTGTCCTGCCATTTAATGAGATCTTGCCTCATCTGTGGCCTAACTCCATATACTGCTTCGGGCCCATACAACATCTTTGCCAAACAAAATCTATCTCAGATTGAATTTTCAACTGTTCTAGCATCAACTGTTGTTTGTGGGAGGGAGTTCTAAACCTCTACCACCCTTTGAATGAAGAAGTGCTTCCTAACATCTCTGCTAAACTCTCTCGCCCTAATTTTTAGACTGTTTTAGAACCTTCAACCAGTGGAAATAGTTTATCTTCATCTACCCTATCTTTCCCTGTTAATATCTTAAATACTTCAATCAGATCACCCCTTGGCCTACTAAATTCCAGTTAAACAGGCATAATTTGTGTAATCTATCTTTGTAACTTCACCCATGTAATCCAGGTATCATTTTGGTAAACCTACATTGCTCCAAGGTTGCTCCACTCTCTCCCAAGACCAACATATCCTTCCTAAGGTGTCGCACCCAGAAGTGCTCATAGTACCCCAAGTGGGGCCTAACCAGAGTTTTGTACAGCTTCAGCAAATCTTCTGTGTCTTGATACTCCAATCCTATAGATATAAAGGCTAGCATTCCACTAGCTTTTTTGATTATTTTCTGCACTTGTTCGTGGAATTTTAAGGATCTATGCACCTGAACCCCAAATCTTGTTTGACATGCACTGTACTTATCCTTCTTTTGTCCAAAATGGTTATCCTCACACTTGCTTACATTGAATTCTATCTGACATAATTTTGCCCACTCACCTAGTCTGTCAATATCTCTTTAATAAAGGCGAGGAATCCGAGTAAACAAAAGAAATTTGGTTATTTACGTGAACAACTGGGGTGGCATGGTAGTGCAGTGGTTAACGCTGCTGCCTCATGTCGCCAAGGACTTGGGTTCAATCCTGGCGCCGGGTCACTGTCCGTGTGGAGTTTGCACATTCTCCCCATGCCTACAAGCCAAAGATGTGCAGGGTAGGTGAATTGGCCACAATAAATTGCCCTTTAATTGGATTTTTTTTTAAAAAGAACAACTATTTACTTGGGACCCAATTATACCTCACCGGGTCCTCTCTCGGTGTCAGTCTGTTCCTGACTGGCTGACCTTTTAGCGGGGAGCTCATACTCCTCAAGCCACACAGGAAAATCAATCAACCCTGCCCGAGCAGCCCATGTAGGTTATTACAATCTCCTTGCAATTTTATGCTATCATCAAGACTGTCCACAATATCACTTAACTTTGTATCATCAGCAAATCTGGATATATGATTTTCTATGCCATCATCCAAGTTATTAATGAATAATTGAGGCCCGAACATAGATTTTTGTGGTACACCGCTCATCACCTCTTGCCAATTAGAGTACTTGCCCATTATCCCCACTTTCTATTGCCTGCCACTCAATCAATTTCCTAACCATGTTCAGTTGAAATTCTATGTTCTGGCTAAAAGAGTTTAAACCTCCTGTTAACTGAGGGCTCCTGACAGTAAATGGGACTTCTAGGGACAGTCAAGCTAAGAAGAAAGATAGAGAGAGAGAGAGACAGTTTACGATATAAAACTTGAGTCTTATATTAGATTCAGGAGCGTTCAGATCTGAGGTGACTATACTTAAGATCCGAGTGATACTTGAGTTGAATAGGGAGCTTATAACTGTGTGACGGTTGGGAAAGTTTTGAAGAGACAACCTTGCTGGAAGTGAGTAGAAGGCCCAAGAAATCAAAGCCTGTACATGAATCTTTGAATGTGACTCAAACCAAGTGATTAACT
This sequence comes from Scyliorhinus canicula, assembly GCF_902713615.1. Lineage (NCBI taxonomy): Eukaryota > Metazoa > Chordata > Chondrichthyes > Carcharhiniformes > Scyliorhinidae > Scyliorhinus > Scyliorhinus canicula. Next base: position 68,565,869 of record NC_052159.1, on the reverse strand, counting down.
GTTCAATTTCTGATAAGTATCTGAATTGAGTTTGGGGGAGTGTAACTTAAATGGGTGTGGAAGGAAAGCTGAGTTAAGGAGTTTGGTTTAAGTATCTGTGTTCATTGTACTTTTATATCTTTAACATAACTGACTACTAGAGGGCAGAATTTTCTCAAAAAAGGGTCAGGCTGACGCAGTGGGACTGAAAAACAGCAAGGAAGCTGTCAATTCGAAACACCGCTTTTCAACACATAGCTGAAAGAAAGTAAGGGGTGGATCCCATTATATCATGCTGGTGGAGTGGGCTCTCATGTTGTTGAGCAGTGCCAGGGTGCAGTGCCAGAAGCCACTCTTCCCCCTTAGCCAATCTCTCACCTGAACTCCTCTTTGGTACTGCTCGTTGGGTGCATGTTGTGGGAGATCTGTCGCGATTCACATGAGGTGGGGGGGGGGGGGGGGGGGGATTATCGGGTAAAAGGCCTAATAATTATATTTAAATGTATTCAAATGGGGATCCCAATGTTAAACATCTGGATTCCTATTGCATCAATGGCGAGAGGGTGAGGGCATTCGGAACGGGAAATCCTGCTGACATAAAGCACATTTTGGGATTCCCAGGGGATTTCCTTCTCCTGCTACCAATCCCGCCCCCTGAAAACAGAGCCCAAACACCTTGAGAGTGTCGTTATTGATATATTCACTTTTGCTCATTTTTGAGTAGTAAAATTATTTTGCTTTAAACCGGGAACCTTATAGCTTCATTCTTTTAGTCATATAACTGGGTTTTCTGATTTCCAAACAAAAAATATTTAAAACATTAATTGTCACTACCAAGGACATAGTAACTGGCTCTGACCTTGGCACCAGTTCAGCTGTTAAATGGAGTTGATGTGTCTGTGGATGTTAAGCTGTCACAGTGGACCATTGCTTAGAGTTGAGGGATGTGCATAGAAATTAAGGACAAGTAGCAAATGGAATACCGCTGGTGACGTCATGGAGATGCTGACATTAATGCAGGTGAGGACCCAGGTCATTCCATTTTGTGATGGTTTGCAAATTATGAATAATTGAAGCGGAATAAGGGAAACAAAACATTCTGGCAGAGGGGAAAGGTAGCGACTGAAGCAGGTGATATTGTGGAGATAAATGTGGTCATAGTGACTGGATGTACAAAAGGAAACTGAGCTCTGGATCAAGGCGTCCACTAAATTCCACACCTGTGAGCTTAGCCCAAGAGCAGCCACCAAGCCAGATGGCACTGAGGCATGAGGCACAAGGGGTGGGATTCTCCATCCCACCGCACCTTTTTCTGGTGCGTTGAGCCTCCGCTGGCAGCATGATTCTCCATCCCGGCAGCCGGCCAATGGGGTTTCCCATTGTGAGCATCCCCATGCTGTTGGGAAATCCATGGGCGTGAGTGCGCTGCGGCGAAACAGAGGAGCCCGCTGACACCAAATCCAACCCAAGGTGTTTACTGGAGTGAAGAGGATGGCAAATTTAAGCCAGGAGCAATTTTTGGTTTAGCCACGCCTTTAATGTCATGCAGTTCGAAACGATAGCTGTACACATCAATGAATAAGATGGGAAAGTAAAGCTGGGTACCACTGGCATGGATGTAAAAATTAATCCAGATTTACGAACATTGCAAATTGGTAGCATGTAACAGATTGAGACCAGGATGTAACATAAGCACGGAAGTGTAGCCAATTTAGACATTGCAACATGAACCTGACAGCTGTGCTAGAGAGGCGAACTGTTGAGGAATTTGGGGTGAATTGAATGCTCAGTATTATTAAAGGCAATGGAGAGGACAAGGGGAAGTATAAGGAGGAACAGCAAGTATTGTAGGATGTTCTAGTTGATTTTGAACAATATGCTCCCCATAATCTGGAAAGCTACAGGAAATGATGAAGGAGTTGGTAATGGAGTTGCATAGAATTACAAAAATAAAATATTTATTTTGCTCAGCCAATCTAAATTGTTCATCACGATGTGAACAATTGTCCTACTCTTTATGCCCACATTATTTCCACTTTCTTTTTCTCCCTTTTTCCTTCAACTGCCCATCTAACCTATTTTTAAATGTTGATCTCTTTCTGCTTCAGTTATTAACTCCACTAATGTGTTCCACAGCCTGATGGCTCTCTTTTTAAGAACATTTTTCTCCTCCTCTCTATTCTAAATCTCTTCCTTTAATTCTCAACAATCTGTTTCCATCTATTCTGTCTGATTCCTTCATAATTCTAAGCACCTCTATCAAATTGCCCCATAATTTCCTCTCTTCTAATAAACATAACCCCAATAAATCTTTCCTTCTATTTCATACTTCCTCATGCTTAAATGAAAAAGTATGTCTTTATAGATCACTGGTTGGATTATTTTCTTTAGTTATCTCCTAGTTATCTCCTGGAGATACTAATGTATGTTGGGATATGTTGTCACTAGCACTGCAGCTACAGCAATTTTGTAACTTCCCTAAGTGGCCAATTTTTGTGTGCAAGTTTGGACAGAAGATATTAGCATAGAGCACACCAAAGCCATGTATCACCCTGTTTTTACTGGACCTCCATATGTGAAGTTTGAATTAAGATTTCTCGGACACCCGAAGAATGGTTTTCCCCCCCAATCTGAGTAATTCAAAGCTATCATAAACATAAGCCTACTCAACATGAACCACAGACCAAACCTGGACTCTTCCTGAGCTGTTTGACTCACCACCACAACATTTATTGCATTATAGTTTACCATCTTCATTTCCGATTAGCATATCTGCACAGTAGTAGCACGGTGGTTAGCACTGTTACTTCACAGCGGCAGGGTCCCAGGTTTGATTCCCGGCTTGGGTCACTGTCTGTGCGGAGACTGCCCCTTCTGCTCGTGTCTGCGTAGGTCTCCTCTGGGTGCTTCGGTTTCCTCGCACAAGTCCCGAAAGAACTGCTGTTAGGTCATTTGGACATTCTGAATTCTCCCTCTGTGTACTCGAACAAGTGTGGCAACTAGGGGATTTTCTACAGCAACTTCATTGCAGTGTTAATATAAGCCTACTTGTGACAATAAAGATTATTATATATATCTTGTACTGCACAGCTTAACTTTATTAGAAAATAGAAAATCGTTCATTGGTGTTACTGTGCTCACTAGAAAGGCAATAAATATGAATAATATTACAATTCTTAAAAGAATACATTTTGCATTCAAATTCTCACTATGTGTTGTACACAGGAAAATCTATAATTTAACCTGTTAATTGTAACTGTCTGCAGATGTTCCCTTTAAGTTTCCTAGTAGTATTTCTTAAGAAGTTGGGTGGCATTGTTCCAGTTCACGGTAATCATTTCAGAATTTGCTAATGGCGGTTGGTCTACTGTACAGATTTTTTTTGGGACTTGCTCTCTGGTTTATTAAAACTGTACTGGATTGGAATACAAATTCAGACCAATCTGATGTTCATTTGTAAGCTCCAAACTGGTTCAATGCTCTGCACAGTGATATTCATTTTATCTATCTTTGGCTGCTTGGTGGAGGGGTGTGAGGGAAGCTGCTGTGTGTGAGGGAAGCTGCTGTGTGTGAGGGAAGCTGCTGTGTGTGAGGGAAGCTGCTGTGTGTGAGGGAAGCTGCTGTGTGTGTGGGAAGGTGCTGTGCCTGAGGGGAAGGTGCTGTGCCTGAGGGGAAGGTGCTGTGCCTGAGGGGAAGGTGCTGTGCCTGAGGGGAAGGTGCTGTGCCTGAGGGGAAGGTGCTGTGCCTGAGGGGAAGGTGCTGTGCCTGAGGGGAAGGTGCTGTGCCTGAGGGGAAGGTGCTGTGCCTGAGGGGAAGGTGCTGTGCCTGAGGGGACGGTGCTGTGCCTGAGGCGAAGGTGCTGTGCCTGAGGGGAAGGTGCTGTGCCTGAGGGGAAGGTGCTGTGCCTGAGGGGAAGGTGCTGTGCCTGAGGGGAAGGTGCTGTGCCTGAGGGGAGCTGCTGTGCCTGAGGGGAGCTGCTGTCTGTGAGGGAAGCTACCGTGTCTGAGGGAAGCTGCTGTCTGTGAGGGAAGCTACTGTGAGGGAAGCTACTGTGTGTGAGGGAAGAGGAGCAGATCTGAGCAGTGGCACCTTCCTTTTTCCCCCTTCTTTGGTGACCTTTTGAAATTTGTGAATGAGAGTTCTCCAGAGAGTCAGACAGTTGAAAGATCTGCCAATGGTGGGGCAAAAAGAAGGACCCACGAGGCCATAGAATGGAGAGAATGTTGGACTGGAAAATATTGAGGAGATAGGGTTGGATGAAACCTTGGAGGGACTGAAAGACAAGGATAGGTATTTTAAATATGATGTCTTGGCGATGGCATGTTAGTGTAAACCATAGAAGATCCAGGAAGCATGTGGTAGAGCTTTGGACAATTAGGGAGGCTATCAAGGGCAGACGATGAGATGCCAGCTAACAGGTATATTCCTGGACTAGTTACTGGAGACCTGATCCAAAGCGAAACCTCACCATGGCAGTTGGGGAATTTAAATTTGATTAGTTAAATGAGTCTAGGGGAAAGCAAGTTAGTATCAGTGATGCTGATAATGAAATGACACACGACCTGCCAGATCTCATGAAGTTATTGAATCTTTACTGCCACTGGATCCAGTTCCTTGAGAACTTCCACTACTGACAACCTCAGCAGTTTGCAGCCACGACTTAGTGAAGCTGGCTGCTCTGATGCTACAGCCATTAGGGAAGAGGAATTCTCTCCATGCCCTGATTGCTTCTAAGATCACTTTCAGAGACATGTGTGTAAACCAGAGGGCAGCCTGCCACATCTTCCATCCATCCTGCAGCATTTTCACTATCTTTCCTGAAAACACTGCCACCATTGTGAATTAGCCTCTCTTAGACCTCATTGCTGCTTAATGCCCATCATCTTGTCACGCTGCCTTATTTGATGGGGAAACTGGAGGTGGGATGTTAATTAGTTTGCTCTGAGAAAGCGCAACAGCAAAGCATATAATTCATTTAGTTGAGTTCTGGACTGGAAAATAGTTCATCCTTTCAATAGGGACTAAAGTGGAACCCTGCTTTACAACATCTGTGAATGCGATGGGAGGGGCCGGAATGTATTTAATGCAATTGGTTAAGAATGTATATCGGCAGCCTTCCAAAACGAAAGGTTATGTAGAAATTTAGTTCATGATCTATTGGCAGAGCTTCTGTCAAACAAATTTTGCCCTGATCAAAATCAGAAACATCCTTTATGTCTCTGATTGTGGTGTGCTATTACTTTCACACTCAACTCTATTGTGTACTGTATTCCTCCCTTATTGTTTCCTCTGTGGCAATATGGCTCTATTATACCTATCCCATTAAAGCTAGCAACTATAAAGGCTTCCCTTGTTCCCATGTGGTTATCTTGGATGTGCCCAATGATCAACACTGGCCAGTCAATTCCTTTATTTGTGTTATATCATTTAGCAATATCAATGAGCATGTCATCAGCTTTCATCTTTATTTTGATAACATGTAGTTTCACCTCTCTGCCAACACCTTTGGGTCCTTCACCACTCCTCTGCTGTCTAACTACAATGCCAACATTAAAATTAGATAAGAGAGAATTTCTTACGTTCACCATTGACAAGACTATGAACATCTTGTTCGAACTCCTGTCAAGTATTTCTCAGTGACTGACCCAATCCTCTCCCTGACAGTTTGTTCAAGCTGAGCCAGTTAGTGTGTGAATTCAATATGTTCTTTAACTCTGAGCTATTAAGACTAGAGGGGTCGCAATCCTGATTAATAAGCGAGTGGTGTTTGAGGCGCGATGAATAGTCACGGATGTGAGGGGCCGGCACATTATGGTCAGTGGGAAATTGGATGGGGTGCAGGTGGTACTAGTAAATGTGTATGAGCCAAATTGGGACGATGTGGAGTTTATAAAGAGGATGCTGGGGAAGATACCGGACCTGGATTCGCATATGTTGGTCATGGGAGGAGACTTCAACACAGTTATTGACCCTGGTATAGACTGGTCGAGCTGAAAGACGGGCAGGGTGCCATCGATGGCAAAGGGGCTAATGGAGCAGATGGGGGGGTGGACCCATGGAGATTTGGGCAGCCGAGACTGAAGGAGTTTTCCTTCTACTCTCACATGCATAAAGTGTACTCCCAGATTGATTTTTTAAATTTTGAACAGGGCTCTACTGACGGGGGTGGTGGATGCGGGGTATTTGGCGATCACAATCTCAGATCATGCCCCGCATTGGATTGACCTACAGGTTAGCAAGGTTAACTGTCACTTGACAACAGCTCCTTCATAAGCCACCTTCTGGATACAGTGACCGCAATGCACTGATGCACATTTTCCCCGCCACAACCAATCAGCAGCTCTGCTGTGCTGCCCTCTGCTGGATGCTTGCCTTCATTTGAACATGGAGGGTGTCTTAGTCAGGTACACCTTCTGGATACAGTGACCGCAATGTACTGATTCAAATTCTCCCCGCAACAGTCAATCAGCGGCTCTGCTCTGCTGCTCTCTGCTGGATGATGGCTTCACTTGAACACGGAGGGTGTCTTGCTCAGGTAAACCTTCTGGATACAGTGACCACAATGCACTGACATAAATTTTCCCCGCAACAGCCAATCAGCGACTCCGCTCTGCTGCCCTCTGCTGGATGCTTGCTTTCACTTGAACACGGAGGGTGTCTTGCTCAGGTACACCTTCTGGATACAGTGACTGCAATACACTGATGCAAATTTTCCCCGCAACAGCCAATCAGCAGCTCCGCTCTGCTGCCCTCTGCTTTACAAACTATGTTTATAAATTCATGTACATTGTTTATTTTGTTGTTATTGTAAAACCATAAATACCTCAATAAAATGTTAATAAAAAATATATATATTTGACTACTGCAGTGGAAAGTCTGGAGTACAATGTCTGTGTCTTGAGTGGTGGTGCCCAAGGCATGGTTCAGTCTGTGACGACCATGGCTGAGGGCCTCGACATCATGTCACTGAGGGATATGTCCTAGATGCAGATGGACATTACCAAGGCACTGCAGAACGTGGCTCAATCACTAAGGACCATCACCGAGGGTGTTGATACCATGGTGCAAACAATGGGGAGCCGCCAGAACTGGCAGAGCCACAGAGGCCTTTGGAGCTCACTCCAGGTGCCTCTCCATCCCATTGAGGCCCCCAGGGCCTTATGGGAACCACCAGTGATGAGAAAGCACTGGAAGCCAACCGCGGCCAGCTGCCAATGTGATGATGGTGGTCTCCAGTTCTCCTCTCTCGCTGATAGTGCCAAAGCAGGCCCATTGCCCTGGTGTAATGTCAGATAGACCCTTGGAGAGGAGCAAGAGGAACTGGCTGATCAGGGAACGGGGAACTGGGTGTTCGGGGAATGGGAAACTGGGTGATTGAGGAAGGGGAAATGGGATGATCGGCGAAGGGGGAGCAGGATGTTCGGGGAAGGGGAACAGGGTGATTGGGGAGTGGGGAATTGGGTGATCGGGAAAAAGGCAGTGTGATACGGGGGGGAGGGGGTAAGGGAGTGTTGAGCTGATAGGCACAGAGCCTCCTGTCACGCGAATCTGGAGATTATGAGGCTATGGAGGCCAGGTTGTGGAGGGCACAGCAGACCGCAACAAAGTGGGAGACCATCTGGGGGTTGTAAGCAACATAGTGCCAGAGTGGCTCAGGCAGTGGAAACAAATTTTTAGCAGCCCAATACACCACTCAATAATGGTATGGGTGGCAGTGTGGGCCTCATTGTAATGGGACTCTAGCTCAGTCTGGGCCTCCACACTGGCATTATCAGCCAGGATCTCAACCGGTATCCCTTGTCCCCCATGAACCAACCCGTCAGCCTGGAATGTTCACTGAAGACAACAGAATGTCTCAGGATGTAGCTGTAATGCTCGCTCCCAGGATAATGTGTGCGTACGTGAAGATTCCTCTGGTGGTGGGCGCATACGATTTGGATATTCAGGGAGTGGAAACCCTTCCCGTTAATAATGGGCACTCTCTGATGCCATGGAGCTCGCAGGGTGACAAGCATGCCATCAATGGCTCTCTGGAGCAGGGCAATCGTGGCGCGTACGGACAGCCCAGGCATCTTGTTGGGCCCAGTCCAGGTCGAAGTTGATGTAGTTGAATGCCTGGGCATACAGAGCATCCGTGACCTCCCAAATACACAGATGGGCTGACAACAGAAGTATGCCACACAAGTCCCCGTTCAAACCCTGGAGTGGCGCAGAAATTGAGGGTAGGCGTGGCCTTCACGGGGGCAGGTGTCTTTCTCTTCCATGAGATGCCAGGTCCATGAAGAAGTGGCACAGATACTGCACAGTGTCCCTGGTGAGGCTTAGTCTTCTGTGGCACATGAAATTTGTCAGCTTATTGAAGGAACATCGAGTCATGTACACCCTCGCTCGTGATCTGTATACCCTTCCGGCCCCCTACGCAGCCAGTTGGGTTGCCAGGTCTTTAGCCCAAGGGCAGCTCCCTGTTGCTATGGTGCGGGCTCCAGCCTGCGTTAGTCTTGATGCAGTCAATGACATCTGTCCCCGTCTGCTGCGACTATCAGGATGACAGCCACCTCAGCTGGATCGATCCCAAAATGAATCTTTTATCTGGTCCGGTGTGGAGAGTCACTTATCCCAGGGCCCTCGATACACACCCCACCCGGTCCCCAACTCTCTCCACTTCCCCTTGTCCTGATTATCCTGGCAGCAGACCACCCATCACTGTGCCCGGAGCCCTCGGCCACTGCGCAAATAGTCCGTGACCTTCAGCCCTTGCTAATGAGGGAGTCTTAACCTGATCCAGAGTAATGATGATGGCCTTGTGGTTGTAGTGACCTTACTCTCTGGACTGTGACAGGACATAAGGTCTAATAGAGTCAACGAGGAGAGAGACAACTTTGCATTATACCCAGCCTTGGCCAACACTAGATCTTATTGCTGTCATGCCATCACACTCAATGCACCAGGACTGCCAGAGCTTGTTACTTTAAGTCCGATGGAGAGTGTGTGTTGCAACCCTCCTCCGTCCTTAACATGACTGTCCTGCCTTTTCTGAGTGCCTTCCAATGAGCCACTTGCTGGCAACCTTTGCTCTGCGCACTCACTCCTGCCCCTAGACCCCAGGTCACTGCCAGCAGCATCAGGAGTCATGCTCAGCTCCCTCCCGCTTATCCAGATAGTTACCCTTTAGATGTGAGAGGGTCCTTCAGTGGTGAAGCACTGTTCTTTGATGAATGAACTGAACCAGCTGCCTCTGTGGTGCTGATGTAACTGCAGTCCAGGCACGCTGTCCAGGCATCAAAGGTTGCAGGACATCCAGTCCAGAGAAACATCTCCCAAATCAAACGGCAACCCCAGCCCAAGGGCAACCCCGATCTTGCTGACTCCTGCCCCCCAACCCCCTTGAAGGACCACCCCACCCCACCCCCCAACCGCAGCACCTGGCCAGCAGCTACGGTGCCCTTGAGCTGCATGGAGGTAAGTGGGAGGGGGCTACTCACCTTCATTCCCCCCAGGAGTCCACGGCGCCTGGTTCCTGCTTTTATAGACCAGGCGACTGTGTGACTTCCCGCTGTGTATGTGTGTGTGTGGGTGGGGGTGGGGGTGGGGGGGGGGGGGGGGTGGGGGGTGGGGGGGGGGGGTGAGGGGTGGGTGGGGGTGGGTGGGTGGGGGGGGGGGGGTGGGGGGGGGGGGTGGGGGGTGGGTGGGGGGGGGTGGGTGGGGGGGGGGGTGGGTGGGTGGGGGGGGGGGTGGGTGGGTGGGGGGGGGGGGTGGGTGGGTGGGGGGGGGGTGGGTGGGGGGGTGGGGGGGGGTGGGGGGGGGTGGGTGGGGGGGGGGGGGAGAGAGAGAACTCCCTGTGCTGCCGCTGCATTCTACATTTAAAAAAAAATATTTTTATTCTCCTTTTTCACATTTTTTTCCAAATTTACACCCACCAACAATAATCAATAATCATCAACAGATATGTCAATCCCCAGAATAATAACAACGATCCCATCCTCCCACCAACCCCCAAACATCAGCCCGCCTGTTTACATAAACAAATGACAAAAAGGAATCAGGGATTACCCATAGTCACCCTTAATACACACATCCCCCACCACTCCCCCACAACATTCCCACCCTTCCCCCCCAACTAATGTTCGATGTTATCCAGTTCTTCAAAGTGCATAATGAATAATGCCCATGACTTGTAGAACCCCTCCGCCCTCCCCCTCAGTTCAAACTTAACCTTCTCAAGGGTCAAGTATTCCAACAGGTCCCCCCGCCACGCCAGGGCACAGGGTGGAGAGGCCGCTCTCCATCCCAGCAGGATCCGCCTTCGGGCGATCAACGAGGCGAAGGCTACGATATCTGCCTCTGCACCCGTTTCCAACCCTGGCTGGTCCGACACCCCGAATATGGCCTCCCAGGGACCCGGGTCCAGCTTCACATGCACCACCTTGGAAATTACCCTAAACACCTCCTCCCAGTACTCCCCAAGCTTTGGACAGAACCAAAACATATGAACGTGATTAGTGCCCCCCCCCCCCCCCCCCCCCCCCCCCCACCCCGCAAAATTCACAAACATCTTCTACTCCTTCAAAGAATCGGCTCATCCTCGCCCTCATGAGGTGTGCCCTGTACACCACCTTCAGCTGTATCAGCCCCAACCTCGCACATGACGTGGAGGCATTTATTCTCCGGAGCACCTCACACCAGACCCCCTCCTCTATAACCTCTGCCAACTCCCACTTTGCTTTGATCCCTTCCAGTGGCACCTTATCCTCTTCCAAAATAGCTCCGTACACCGCTGACACTACCCCCTTCTCCAGTCCCCCTGTCGTCAGGACCTCCTCCAGCAATGTGGAGGCCGGCTCCTCCGGGAAGCTCTGTATTTCCTTCCTGGAAAAATCTCGAACCTGCATGTGTCTAAACATTTCCCCCTGCTCCAGCCCATACTTCACTTCCAGCTCCCTCAATCCTGCAAACCGACCCCTAAGAAACAAATCTTTTAGCGTCTTAATCCCCTTCCCTTCCCATTTCTGAAAACTTCCATCCCACCTGCCTGGCTCAAATCTGTGGTTCCCCCAAATCGGCCTTTCCCTCGACCCTGCCCCCAACCCGAAGTGTTGGCTAAACTGCCTCCTGATTTTCAATTAAGCTATTATTACCGGACTCCCCGAGTATTTCCCCGGAGCTATTGGGAGCGGCGCTGTTGCTATTGCTTTCATTCCCGACCCCCTGCACAAACTCTCCTCCATTCTCACCCACTGGGAATCAGCCCCTCTGACCCAGCTCCGCACCTTCTCCACATTCGCCGCCCAGTAGTAGTACATCAGGTTCGGGAGACCCAAACCCCCTGCCTGCCTTCCCCTCTGTAGCAGCACCTTTCTCACTCTGGCCACCTTCCCTCCCTAGATGAACGAGGTAATCATTCCCTCAATCTCCCTGAAAAAAGCTTTTGGCAGGAAAATCGGTAGGCATTGAAAAATAAACAGAAATCGCAGCAATACATTCATTTTAACCGCCTGCACCCGACCCGCCAGTGACAGAGGGAAACCATCCCACCTTGCCAGATCAGCTTTCACTCTCCCCACCAAACTAGTGATATTGTATCTGCGAAGTTTCCCCCACTCCCGGGCAACCTGCACTCCCAAATACCTAAAGTGAGTCCCTGCCCTATGGAATGGCAGACCCCCCACCCCTGCCCCCACCCCCGGCCGAGACACCACAAAATACTCACTCTTGTCCAGGTTCAGCTTGTACCCCGAGAAAGACCCAAATACTCACAGTAGCTCCAATATTCCTCCTATCGACACACTCAGTTCCAACACATACAGCAGCAAGTCATCGGCATATAAGGACACCCTATGCTCTATCCCCCCCCCCCCCCCCCCCCCCGCATTATTCCTTTTCATGTTCCCGAACTTCTTAATGCAATGACCAGCGGCTCAATCGCAAGTGCAAATAGTAGGGGGGGACATAGGACATCCCTGCCTCGTCCCATGGTGGAGAGAGAAGTATCTCGAGCTGATGTTGTTTGTGCGGGCACTTGCCTTCGGCTCCTTATAATAGTTTTACCCAGTTCACAAATCTTGGTCCAATCCCAAACCGCTCCAGAACTGCCATCAAGTACCCCATTCTACCCGGTCAAACACCTTCTCGGTGTCCAGTGCCACAACCACCTCTGTTACCTTCCCTTCCGCCGATGCCATAACGACATTCAAAACCCTCCTAATGTTCGAAAAAAGCTGCCTCCCTCTCACGAACCCCGTCTGATCCTCACCTATCACCTACGGGAGGCACTCCTCCAGCCTACCCGCCAGTACCTTCGCCAATACTTTTGCGTCCACATTCAGAAGTGATATGTGCCTATGCGACCCACACTCCGTCGGATCCTTATCTTTTTTCAGCAACAGTTAAATCGATGCCTACCCCAAGGTTTGTGGCAACACCCCCTTCCCTATCGCCTCTTCAAACATCCCCACCATCAGGGGGTGCCAACTTATCCTTGATTTTTTTATAATATTCCACCGGAAACCCATCCGGCCCTGCCACCTTCCCCGACTGCATCCTCCCAATCGAATCCTTTATTTCCTGCTCCACTATTGCTTCTTCTAATGTAGCCCTGTCCCCCTTCCCTAGCCTCGGGTATTCCAACCCATCTAGAAATTACTGCATCTCACGGTCTCCCCCAGGTGGCTCTGACCTGTTCAACCTCTCATAAAACTCCACAAAAACCTTGTTAATCAGCTCCGAGGCCACCACCAACGTCCCTGCCCTATCCCTCACCTGAAGAATTTCCCTTGCCGCTGCTTCCCTCCAGAGCTGACCTGCTAACATACTTATCTCCATGTTCATAAACTGCACCCCTTGCTCATCTCAGTTGGCGGACCACCTTCCTGGTGGACAGTCGGTTGAAGCTCGCCTGTAGTTCTTTCCTCTTTTCCAGCTTCGCTGGGTCCCCATCTTCTGCATAACTCCTATCTACCTCCAACATCTCATCTATTACCCTCTGCCTCTCCAACCTCTCCTCTTTGTCCACCCTGGCCTTAAACAAAATTACCTCACCCCTCTGTGGTGAATGTAATATGATAATTCACACTATGTCTTTGTAAGCGCAGTAGCGTTATCTGACCACTAGGGGAGTAGCTCTGGGAATGCTCAGGAGCTTGTACAGGGCTCCACCCTTGGCTCCGCCCATGACTCCTACCCCCAGTGCTGCTGTATAAATACCCTTGTCCAGAGTCAGCCTGCAGTTCACTGAGATTTCATCAACGGGTAACAGGCTGGCTCTCTAGTAAGTCGATTAAAGCCTAGATTCATATCGGAAACACGTGTCTGGTGAATTGATGGTTCCATCACCCTCACCACCGCCTTTAGAGCCTCCCACACAACTGCCTTTGACACCTCACCCGTGCAGTTGAAACCTACATATTCCTTAATTATCTTTTCAATTTTCTCACAGAACACTTGGTTCCCCAAAAGCTCCACATCCAGTTTCCACCCTGGCCTCTGCGCTACCCCCCTTCTCCAGCACCATATCCACCCAATGCGGAGCATAATCTGACACTGCAATTGCCGAATATTCCGACCCCTTAACCCCAGCCAACAAAGCCTTCCCCACCACGAAAAAGTCAATCCGCGAGTATACCTTATGGACTGCTGAGTAAAACGAGTACTCCTGTTCCCTTGGGTGCAGAAACCTCCAAAGGTCCACCCCTCCCATTTCCACCATTAGCCCAGCCAGCGCCTTCGACCCCCCCTGATGGGACCAGCGAGCGCGGCTGTGACCTGTCCAACCTTGGCTCCTGCACCAAGTTCCAGTCTCTCCCCCCCCCCCCCCCCCCACGATCAGTTTGTGTGTGTCCAAGTCGGGAATGGCCCCGAACACCTTCTTTGCAAATCCCACATCGTCCTAATTGGGACCATATACACTTAACAGCACCAATAATCTCCCCTCCAGCGCCCCTGTCACAATCACATATCTACCCCCCTGGTCTGCCACCACCTTCTCCATCTGGAAGCGTACCCTTTTGCCGACCAAGGGCTACCCCTCGAGCCCTTCCGTCAAATCCAGAGTGAAACACCTGACTAACCCAGCCCTTTTTAAGTCTCACCTGGTCCTTCACCCTCAAGTGAGTCTGCAGCATTGCCACATCGGCTTTCAATCTTTTAAGATTCGCAAGCACCCTTGACCTCTTGACCGGTCCTCCTAACCCTCTCACGTTCCACGTGACTATCCTAACTGAGGGGGGGGGGGGGGGGGGGGGGGGGAAGAGGGGGGGGGGGGGAGAGGGGGGGGGGGGGGGGGGGGGGAGAGAGGGGGGGGGAGAGAGGGGGGGGAGGAGGGGGGGAGGGGGGGGAGAGGGGGGGGAGAGGGGGGGAGACCCGTCCCTATCCATTATTAACATCAAACCCCTTCCCCCCCCCCCAAGAACCCCCCCTACATTTCCTCTTGAAAAAACATCTCCCAGTATCAATCACTTCCCCCCCACTTCGCTCACTTCATAGGCCCATCAAAACCTGCTAACCAGGCTCCAATGTCCGCAGTCCTCCTCTCACATCACCTCCGTTCACTAGCCGACTTTAGTTAGCTAGTGCGGGTGGCTCCCCCCGCCAAGAAATATTGTCCCCTCCCACCCAGTCCCAGAGCAAGAAAAAACAAAAAAAACAATCCAACCCATACAATTCACTAAAATAAAATATAACCGTAGCAACACAGAACACCAATCAACTCAACCATTAACTTGAACTCTATAACAATGTAGAGAGAAGTCAATTACAATACACATCAGTAAACAGAAAGCTTTAGCATTTATACATTTTCCAGCTGCTCAAACACAGTCCACAGTCTCTCTTCCAGCTCTGCTCCTCACGTCTGTCCCAAGCCTTCTGCCCTCACAAACACCTCAGCCGCCTCCGCTGTCTCGAAATAAAAGTCTTTGGCCTCATACGTTACCCTCAGCTTCGCCGGGTATACCATACCGAATCGCACTCCCTTTTTGTACAGTGCCACCTTCACTCGCCCGAACGCCACTTGTCTTTTTGCCAACTCCACCGTCAAGTCCCGGTAGATCCGAACTACCGCACCATCCCACCACACCTCGCGCTCTGCTTTGCCCTGCTTAACACCTTCTCCTTCATGCAATACTTATGGAAGCAGATAATTACTGCTCTTGGTGGCTCGTTCACTTTGGGCTTCGGCCTCAGTGACCGAAGTGCTCGGTCTAGCTCGTACTGGGAGGGGTTCTCACCCTCCCCCATCAGCTCCACCAACTTCTTAGCGAAGTATTCTGTTGGCCTTGGGCCCTCTGTCCCTTCGGGCAAGCCCACAATTCTCAAATTGTGACATCTCGAGCGGTTCTCCAAGTCCTCAAGTTTTGCTCGGAGTCCTCTGTTGATCTCCACCACCCTCCGCAGCTCATCACTCATCGAGGTGAGCTGGTTGCTGTGCTGTGTCACGGCCTCCTCCACTTCCTTTATCTTCTCGCCCTGCTCTCTCACCTCGGCCGATGTCTTTGCCACCGCCACCCTCACCGGGGCGATTGCCTCCTCCACCATTGGTTTCAATGCGGCCGCCGTCTCCTTTCTCAAGGCCTCCAAGTACCTCACAAACTGTTTTTCCAGCTCTACCGCCATCATCTTTTCCACCATAAGTAGTGCGGCCCCATCATGCAGTTCGGCATCCACCATCCTGTCAGCACTTTTGCTCGTTTTCTCATTCAGTGGCGAGCCCCCGTTTCCTCCCTTCTTCGATGCTGCTTTTTGCATCTTTAATGGCATATTGTTTTTCCTTTTTTTCTTTCCCCTTTTCCCCCCTTCACCCTCCTGCCCTTCTTCAATCTGTTTTTCCTTTTTTCAATTTTTCAAAGGGTGAGAGAGAAAAAACCTTTCACCAAACTTATTTAAAACTTCTTTCTCTTCTATTTTTCATCCCTCCAGACTTTCCCTGGGACTGGACTTCAACCTTCTTAGCACGCTCTAGGTGGGAGCCATCCGACGTGGGACATTTCTTCTACATCCCGCCCTGGCTTCGGGCCTGCCGCCTTGGCCCCCACTTGGCTCCTCCCCTGCTGCTCTGCCCTTCGAGCGCATGCTGGGCCCGATGCCTCGGCACCCGTCGCCCGACACCCGCGCGGGGTTCTTCGCCGGTTTTCAAACCGGCCCTGTTAGCTGCCCGTGACGGTCCCAAAGGCCGTCAATAGTTGGGGGGGGGGGGGCGATCGAAAAGTCGGGGAAACCCCCGAAAGCGCCGCAAATCGTGGCCACTGGCGGGAGCTCTACCCGATGCGCCATCCCGCTCTCAAGCGCCACCGGAAGTCCGCTGCATTCTACGTTAATCTCACTGATGAGATTTAAATGAATGTAAATGAGGCGTGATCAGTTTTTTCCTCTTCCTACCTGCTGGAGCAGGCCGGGAGAATGGAAAACTGTTTGCTGCTTGGCGAAAATGACCATTTTGGGGCTCTCCCCGCTGTCTCCCAACATAGCGGGATCGGCGCTGGGTGGAACACCGCCATGAGAAATGCCCCCCAAAATAAAGAAACCCATTTGCTTATCCCTATTTAAGAATCTTATTTCCTATTGGAGCAATAATTTAATGAAATATATCCCAAGGTTTCTGCTTCCACACCATTCCTAAATTTACCATATCCTAATTTCATAAGATAATAAGAATTTAGAGCAGGACATAGAACATAGAACATTACAGCGCAGTACAGGCCCTTCGGCCCACGATGTTGCGCCGACCTGTGAAACCCCTCTAAAGTCCCTCTACACTATTCCCTTATCGTCCATATGCCTATCCAATGACAATTTGAATGCGTTTAGTAAATGCAGGAGTATGCCATTAGCTCATATAACCTGCTCGGCCATTTGTTATGGCTGATCTTATTGTGGGCTTAACTCCACTTTTCTGTCATTGCCCCCCAACCCCCATAATTCTTGACTCGCTTGTCAATGTAAAATTCGTCTAACTCAGCACTGAATGTATTCCACGACCCTGCACCCTCTTCTGTACCCTCTTCTGCACCCTCCGGAAAAGAATTCCGGAGACCACGACCCTCTGAGAATAGGAAACATTCCCTCAGTAACTACCCATTCAAGTCCCCTCAGAATTGTATATACTTCAATAAGGTCACCTCTCGATCTTCTAAACTCCAATGAGTATTGGCCCAACCTGCTCAGTTTCCTCATAGGATAACCGCCCTCGTCCAGGAAATCGGCATACTGAACCTTTTCAAACTGCTTCCAATTCAAGTTTGAACCTATATTCACTGGCTTTACTTTCACAGATTACCTAAAAGTTGTGGTCCTAGGTAAACCATACCATTGTTGCCATGTCATTCACAGACCGTGCATCAATGGAAATGTGGTGCATTAAATTTTAATATTCTTGGTTTAGAGCGAACGCATTTATAGATCTATGCCAAACAAGTCAACAAAAATGTGTATGATATAAAAAATGGTTATAGAAAAATAGAAAATAGGAGCAGGAGGAGGCCATTTGGTCCTTCAAGCTGCTCCGCCCTTCAATATGATCATGGCTGATCATCCAACTTAATACTTGTTCCTACCTTTCCCTCCATATCCTTTGGTCCCCTTTACCCCAAGTGCTACATTTAACATTTCTCCAGTCCACCAGCCCACGTTTTCCAGCAGCGGGATTCTCCATTCCCACAGCGAGCCAAAGGGGTTTCCCATTGTGGCCACCCCATGCCGTCGGCTGTTGCTGACAGATCGATGGATCCCGCCGATGGAGAATTCCACTGAATGTGTTTTGGCCTCAACTACTTTCTGTGGTAACAAATTCCACAGGATCACCGCTCAACTGGTTGAAGAAATTTCTCCTCATCTCATGGTCCACCCTGTACCCTTAGACTGTGACCCCTGGTTCTGGACACCCCCACCATCAGGAGCATCTTTTTGCATCCCCCGTGTCCTGTTCGAATGTTGTAGGTTTCTATGAGATCCCCCTCATTCTTCTGAACTCCAGCGAATATAATCCTAACCGACTCAATCTCTCCTCATACGTCAGTCGCGTCATCCCAGGAATCAGTCTGGTAATCCCTTGCTGCACTCCCTCTAGAGCAAGAACATCCTTTCTCGGATAAGGAGATCAAAACTGCACACAATACTCCAGATGTGGGCTCACCAAGGCTCTGTATAATTGCAGCAAGACATCCCTGCTCCTGTGTTCAAATGTATTTATTTAACTGTATTTTGTTATATAGCATAGTTAAACCTGTTTTACTTAAAAGGTAGGATGTAGCAAAGTTTTCCTATTAGAATTGAAGGTTATACTAAGGTTTATCACCGATATTGTTTGAACTGTTCCTCAGCCTAAGGCTAACTGCATCAGTATTTGCTGTGTCACATTATTGTTCTCTTCTTCCCTCTAGACATCTGAGTCTTCACAATCATTCTGAGCAAACTCCCATCTGAAGCAATGTCTCTTCAACTATTTCGACTTTCTCTTGCAATTATTTGTGTACTTCTGGTGACTTTCACATTCCCAGGTAGGCAAAAGGATTTCAAGGAAATGTTCCCAGAAAGTTTCACAGTTAGCCACTTAGTTGAATATCTTGCTTTTTGTTTATCATAAAGAGGTTTTTCAAAAGTTTTTGAAATGTATTTGTGTGGCATGTCATATTGACAGAAACATACAAGGGAAAAGCTATCCATAAGTTTGAATTAATACAATAGATTATTTTCAATTAATTTTGAGGGCCATAGCATTGTTTGAACAATTCAGTGTTTAGTTCACTGGTATGTTATGTATTAAATATAATTAATGAATTTGTTTGCGATAACTCAATGCCCGTGAGGCCCAAATCCTCCAATTCAGCAATATTGGTTACACCTTACATCTGCAACACTTCCACTTGTCTTAGGTTGGGAGGTAAGGTGATGAACACCACACCGTTTGAACACATAATCATACAATACTTTTGCACATCTTGAATATAGGAAGTTACTCAGAAAATACTGCAGAGTTGAGTCAATTCAGTTAGCTGCACCAAATCCCCCAGGACCCCCAGAGCTCAGGTTGGAGGATGACACTGACTTTCCATTGCAGCTGTCTCCAACACCCTCCACCATCCCAGAGACACTCACCTCGGTTGGGCACTTTAGTGAAGAGGCTCCTGGGGCACTATCTGGTGCTCAACACACAGCTAATCCGGTACAGCAGGTAAGAACACCCGAGGGGGCGGACGGTCGGAGGGCAGGCCGACCCCATGGACTAGCTGCCGTCCCGATGGGTCTCGAACTTCTGGAACAGAGAGTCCCATCTATGGAAGGGGGCTTCTTTCGAGCCGGAAATGAACCAAGTCCCATCTATAGTGGAGATTCAGTGGCAGAGCCAGGGACTATGTGAGGGGTTGTCGACGAGCATCCAGCACCTGCAGTGCAGGTGGAGGAGTCCAACCGCATGCAGCACCAGGAGGTGGTGTTCACCATGCGTGCCATGCAGGCCAACACTGCACGGGTGGCATCCATGGTGGAGGCATTGGTGGGCGATGACTTTGGCTATGGATCAGCATGTCCAAGGCCTGGGACATTCTGTGCAGGCACTGGTCGAGGTCTAGGATAGGGTTGCCGCCTCACAGGTTACCATGTTCCTGAGCCACCTGGACATCGCAGCGGTGCTCCTGAGCGTGGCCCAGTCACAGCAGGCCATGGCTGGGAATATCGGCAGCATTGCCAGGAGCTGGCAAACTTGGCAAAGACACAGAGAGAGCTGGCCCAGTCCGAGAGGAAGATGGCGCAGTCACTGACTGATGTGATACAAATCCAGAGGTGGTGGTGCAGTCAATGGGTGATGTGGCGAAATCTCAGACGGCAGCAGTCCACTCACTGTGCTCCATGGCCATGAGCATGCAGACTCTGGTCGAGACCAGAGCGGGCCTCCAGGACTGGCAGCCCAGGTGGCAGGGGTGCCTCAGGGGATAGCTCCACTTGCATCCCCATCCCATGGAGTAGCCTGGGGACATCAGCACCCAGAGGGAGGAGGAGGTGATGGGGCATGTGTCGGTGACTCCTGCAGAGGACGTGCCGGAACACCGCACCACCTCAGACTCCCCCATCCACTCCCCTCCTGCCCCTGGTGCATCTGGTGGACAGCGGGCAGAATGGGGCAGCACCACGCCACCTGGGACACCTGAGCAGCAGCCTGGCCATCCAGGACCGGTCACCCCGGAAGCTGGCCACCAACAGGGACCCTTGTCGCAGGGCGGGAATCGCAGCAGGCCGCTTCCACTCCTGCTGTACTGCCTGGGGAACTACGTAGGCGTAGCGATAAGGCCCGTTCCCCCCCCCCCCCCAATGTCCGCCCATCCCACCACCCCCCGACCAATCCACCCTTCACACCCATCAGATCGAGCACCAGGCTACATGGTGGCCCCGGTTGGCGCTGCGGGTTCTGCCCCCACATGTTCCTCCCCCCACCATCTCAGCACCCCTGGCCCCGTCGGTGGCCGACACCATGGGGGCCTCTGCCCTGTGCCAGGGGTACTATCGGCTGGCACTCCCCTCACCAGGTGTTTGCACTGCGGCCCCCCGTAGGGGCTTCTGTGGGTGTTGCACTGGCTGGGCCACCGGCGAGTGGCGGCCGGGTTGGTTGGGGGCTGGGGGTCACAGGCATGTGGGGATGGGGCTGGGGGTGGTGGTGACAGGGTGGGGGGTGGTCAGTGCAGGGAGATGCCGCTGTAATGATGGTCCCTAGCCGGGTGCCACCCAGTTCTGTGTGGGGTCACCCCAGCCAGCCGGGCCCGTATCTGGCCCTGCAGCACACAGTCGCTCCTCTCCATGTCCTGCCTCCTCTCTCACCCTCAGCAGCCACAACATCGGTTTCACTATTTTTAAAAGCACAAGTGAACTGCGCCGCTGGGAACTCGGCCCATTGATGGAGGAGAATCATGGAGACCCTGGAGAATAGCTGGTCGAATCCACTAATGAATGCAAACGGTGTTTATTGCACGTGAGGTCCGCATTGACGCTGCTGTAGAGGTGTTGGAGAATCACGATTTGCCGTTACATTGACACCCGCCGCAATCTTGCCATTGGAACCTCTTCTCTGCCCAATCAGGTTTTGCGATTATGCCGTCGGTAAACGGAGAATCCCGCCCAACAAGTTTGTGGATTTGCCCTTCAGTTTTTATGTTTTCCCCTCTAATCTGAAGCTAAAAGCTTGTGATAATTTTTCATGTGAGGCTCTAGTCTGTCAGTCTTTACTGGGTTGAGTTGCTGTAAAAAGATTTGCTCAATTTGTGGGAGCCTCAGAAACAGGATCAGAAATAGAACCATCTGTAATACTAGTGTTTGCCTTGTACTGGTGCACTGCTATAAGTAAACGGAGAGAGACAGTTTACCAAGGTAGTGCATATTGATGAGTTTGAAACAACTGTTTACCATACTTTGATGAGAACGAGTATTATACTCAGCTGTCAAAGCTGGAGGCTTTTTTCCTGTTGCAGACACTAGATTGTGTGTAAACATGTATGTGCCTTAACTGACTTTAGTTCAATAATGAATCATCAGCCCCATTGATACTTGTAGACTTCATTCTATTATTTTCTCTATTCAAAAGGATCTTAAATTGATTTCCTTTTTCAGATGGGTCAAGCGGAAACAAATTGCGTAAGATGATCGAGAAACGAAATGGTAGGGAAAATCATCTTGGTGTTTTTCTTGTGCATGATTTATATAGGACAAAGAGCAAACTATTTTGAAGATGGAACTATTGAAATCCTTGTGGAGGAACTGAGAGATTGAATGTTCTGATGCAATGCCCATTAGGACAGGTGATAGTCTTATTCCTGAACTAAGCCACATCATCATGGCCTGGGCTTGGGGCTTGGATTTTGGTCTGCAATACATCTATGTTTGATTAGTCACCAACTGGTGGGTAGGAAATTGGGAGCTGCTGTGCAATGAATAGATCTGCAGATCTTCAGGAGGTAAGCTTTGTGATGCACAGTTTTGGAAATAGGCAAGCTTCTTTTTTTAAAAACCTGATAACCTAGAGCAGCAACTTTCCATATCATTTGGCCAAAGATGACATGGAACTTGAGGAATTGAGTAAGAAGGGGGAAATAACTTGTAATCAGAATGCCATATTGAACACAATACAACCCTTCTCCATGGATTATTCATTTTATTCGTCTTACATAAGTCAATGATCGCATTATTGTCCTGACTTTCAATGTAAATATAAAAATCTGTTATCCAAAATTCTAGTGCTTGTACAGCCAAAGGGATGTGCTATTTGCAACTGGCAAAGTACTGACAGTATGCAACCAGCCGTGTTTGCAGAACACAAAACATTATATTCAATGTTTAATGTGATTCCACGATCGGACATTTACTAAACAATTCTTATTATACAATTTAAGATTATCAATTGGGCTCTCTGTGTGGTTCCTATATCCATACACCGGCCCTATCCTTTACAAACAGAAAGAACATTTCACCTTTTTCAATAAAACTAAAGTGTGGGGGACAACTATTCCCTTCTTCATTTCCCATGGTAATGCCTTGACCAATCATAGTCGATCTTGGCTGGTTTGAATTTGGAACAAAAGGTTGGTAGTTAACTATTCTTTGGTGCATTCTCCATGGCAATGCCTCTACCAATCGGAGCCCACTTGCCAGCCAATCAGCACACTATTCTCATGCAGTATAAATTGTTATTCCTTTTGAGACTTGGGGCGTGATTCTCCGCACCCACGAAAAATTGCGAGGCTGGCGTCAAAAACGGGCGGGTTTGCCGCCAGCCACAGCCCCCCCCGACCGGGAACCGATTCTGCTCCCCGGTCGGGGCTAGTATCCCGCGGCCGTGAACTCCGGCATCGCGGGCTTAACGAATTTTGTTAAGCCCGCTAGCCAGAGTTAGCGACGGCTGACGCGTCAGATGACGTCAACCGCGCATGCGCGGATTGGACGACTCCAACCCGCGTATGCGCGGATGACGTCATCACGCATATGCGTGAAATCCGCGCATGCGCGGGCCGGTATGCCCCTCAGCCGCCCCGCGAATGGATACAGCGGGGCGGTGGAAGGAGAAAGAGTGCGCGGGGTAAGTACCCGCTGCCCGCGATCGGTGGGCACCGATCGCGGGCCCATGGCACCCTTGGCACGGCCGTGGTACTGCCGTGCCAATCGGTGCCATGGTTCCCCAGATCGGGACTTTACGGCCGTTTTTACGAACGGTCAGACCAGGTGTGATTTATGTTCATAAAAACGGTCATAAAGGCCTTGGAAATCGGCCCATCGGCCAGGGGTGAATCGCTGCTCGCCGTAAAAAAACGGCGAGCAGCGATTCGTGTCGGGAGGCGGGCGGGGGGGGGGAGGGGGGGAGAATAGCGGGAGGGCGTCGGATCAGCGTGGCCATAAAAATTTACGCCACCCGCTATTCTCCGCCCCGTCGTGAGTGCGGAGAATTCCGCCCTTGGTATTCCTGTGTGTGTCTTGAAGAGTGAGAGACATGAAACTGAGGCAGCATGGCCCTTTACTCAGCAATACTTTCAAACAACTAATTACAATATAGTAATAATGGTCACATAGTTATTATGGATAACTGAGCCTGTCATTTGCTTCATCACAATATAAATGTTAGAGTGCAGCACAATTTTTTAAAAAATCTTCTGATTCTCCTACTACTATATGTTCAGAATGCTAATATTGGAAAGGTATCATCAGAAAAGGCCATGTGATGTTGCTGAATTATTTGTAACTCAGTCAACAATGTGGCCCAAACTTTAGCCTGAAGAAACCAATATCCTGAGTTACTAATGTATTGTACATCTTCTGCAATATCCGCTAACTATGTAACTAATACCATGCCGCTATATTAGCGCTCAATTCGATTGGGATGCTTTTTTCTTTCCTATGGCTGATGAAGTCTTCGTTTATACAGGGATATTGTCCAAAGTACTCAATAGGCTGCATTTTGGGGTATGTGATGAATGAAGTTGCTCATAGAGGTTTTAAGTTCTTTTGTACTGGACCAACTTAACCAACTTTCAAAAAAAGTGCAACATCTTCTGCTGGTCATCTGAAGGAATTAAACTCTGGCAGAGCAGTGCTGGAGAGGTATTTTGGCAGTAATTAACACTTATCACGCTATTAAAAACATACTTGCCCTGAAATGGACAACCCTTAACCTTTCTGGGACTTTAGTGTTCATGTATCGGCTAAGTACAACTTCATGTCATTCAATGTATTTCAATGGTACATCCATCAGCAAGTTATTGGTACAGCTTTTAAGTAGAACAACATTTATTGAACTAGTACATAACATTTTCATAAGTAAAGAAGTAATCTTCAGCGAAAAGGAACATAGGAACTAGGAGCAGGAATAGGCCATTCAATCCTTTGAATATGCTCGTCATTCAACTGGCTAATCATCTAGGCAGCGCGGTAGCACAGTGGCTGGCACTGTGGCTTCACAGCGCCAGGGTCCCAGGTTCGATTCCCTGCTGGGTCGCTGTCTGTGCGGAGTCTGCACGCTCTCCCCGTGTCTGCGTGGGTTTCCTTCGGGTGCTCCGGTTTCCTCCCACAGTCCAAAGACGTGCAGGTTAGGTGGATTGGACATGCTAAATTGCCCTTAATGTCCAAAAAGATTAGGAGAGGTTATTGAGTTACGGGGGTAGATTGGAAGTGAGTGCTTAAAGTGGGTTGGTGCAGACCCGATGGGCTGAATGGCCTCCTTCTGCACTCTATGTTCTATGGAGTCTACCTCATTGCTATTTCCCACATTATCTCCATGTATCTTGATGTTTTAATATCTAGAAATTATTCAATCTCTAATTTGAGCTTACTGTGGTAGAGAATTCCAAATATTCACCACCCTCTGAGTGAGGAACATTCTCATCAACTCAGTCACAGAATCACAGAATAATACAGTGCAGAAGAGGCCCTTCAGCCCATCAAGGCTACACTGACACATGAAAAACATCTGACCTGTCTACCTAATCCCATTTGCCAGAACTTGGCCCATAGCCTTGAAAACTATGACGTGCCAAGTGCTCATCCAGGTACGTTTTAAAAGATGTGAAGCAACCCTCCTCTACCACTCTCCCAGGCAATGCATTCCAGGCTATCATCATCCTCTGGGTAAAGAAGGTTTTCCTCAAGTCCCCCTTAAACTTCCTGCCCCTCACGTTGAATTGTGCCTCCTCGTAACTGACCTTTCAACTAAGGGGAACAGCTGTTCCCTGTTCCATGCTCCTCAAAATCTTGTACAACACCTCGATCAGGTCGCCCCTCAGTCATCTCTGTTCCAGCGAAAGCAACCCAAGCCTATCGAACCTCTCTTCATAATTTAAACATCCCCAATGGCTTGCCCCTTATTCTGAGGACTGTGTCCTTGGTGTTATGTCCCTCAGCCAGAGGAAACATCCTTCCTGTACCTACTATTCTTAGCCCTTTAAGACTTTTGTAAGTTTCAATGAGATCATCCATTCTTCTAAATTCTACAGAATAAAGGCCCAGTCTCCTCAATCTCTCTTTATAACTCTCCTGCAATCCCAGGGATTAGTCTGGTGAACCTTTCCTTCACCCTCTCTGTGGCAAGTATATACTTCCTTAGGTAAGGAGAAAACTGTACACAATACTTCAGGCACAGTCTCACCAAATCTCTACACAATTGCAGCAAGGATCTTTACTCCTGTACTCAAATCATTTTGTGATAAAGGCCAACATTGCATTTGTCTTCCTAATTGCTTGCTTCACCTGCAGATTAGCTTTCAGTGATTTATGAACAATGACACTCGGGTGTCTTTGGACATCACCACTTCCCAATCTCCCCCCATTTAAAAAATACTCTACATTTCTATGTTTCCCACCCAAGACATAACTTCACACATTTCCACATTATATTCCATCTACAATGTTCTTGCCCACTTAGCCTGTCTAAATCCCCATGAAGTCTCCTTGTAATCTCTTCACAGTGCACATTTCCATGTAGTTTTGTGTCATTAGTCAACTTGAAAATATTATATTTAGTCCCCATGTCCAAATCATTTATATGGAGTATGAATAGCTGGAGCCCAAGCACTGATCCTTGTGGTATCTCACTAGCCACAGCCTGCCAACCTGAGAATGACCTGTTTATTTATTCTGTCAGTTCAGCAATTCTCAATCCATGCCAGAATATTGCCCCAATTTAATACCCTTTAATTTTATTTATTAACCTCCTGTGTGGGACCTTTTCGAAAACCTTCTGAAAATCCAAATACATCACATCCACTGGTCCCCCCCTTTATTTATATTGTAAATGCATCCTCCAAAAAGCACCAAGTCTGCCAAAAGTGATTTCCCATCAATAAATCTGCTGATTCTGTCCAATCCTACCATTATTTCTAAGTGTCCAGTTTTCACATTATTTATGATAGATTCTAACATTTTCCCTACTACTGATATCTAAACTAACAGGTCTGTAGTTTCCCATTTTCTCGTTACTTCCCATCTTAAAAAACTTGCTACCTTCCAATCTGCAGGAAACATTCCAGAATCTGTAGACTTTTGGAAGATGACCACTGCTTCATCCATTATCTCTACAATGACCTCTTTCAACACTTTGGGATGTTGATCATCAGATCGAAGAAATATACCAACTCTCAGTCCCATTAAATTCTCCAATACTAATTTGTTTACTAATACTAATTTCTTTCAGTTCCTCGTTTTCACCAATCCCTTAGTTCTCTAATATTTCTTTATATCTCCCTCTGTGTAGACTGATTATTTGTTTAGGTTCTCTGCCATTTCCTTATTCTCCATTATAAATTCTCCTGTCTCTAATGAGCCCACATTTATCTTTACTAATCTTTTCCTTTTTCACACCTATAGAAGTGTTAACAGTCTGTTTTTATGTTTTTCGGTAGTTTACTTTCATATTCTAGTTTCTCTTTCTGATCAGTTTCTTGGACTTCCTGAGCTGAATTCTAAAATGCTCCTGATCCACAGACTCTGGGCGAAATTCTCCGACCCCCACGACGGGTCGGAGAATAGCGGGAGGGCCTTCCCGACATTTTTCCCGCCCTCCCGCTATTCTCCCCCACCCCCCGCCCAACTCCCTACCCGAATCGCTGCCGCCGTTTTTTTACGGCCGGCAGCGATTCACAGCTGTTCGATGGGCCGAAGTCCCAGCCCTTTACGCCGTTTTTACGAACGGCAAACACACCTGGTCTAGCCGTTCGTAAAAACGGCGTCGCAAACTCGCTTTTTATAACCATGGCACCGATTGGCACGGCAGTACCACCGCCGTGCCAATGGTGCCATGGGCCCGCGATCGGTGGGCACCGATCGCGGGCAGCGGGCCCGATGCCCGCGCACTCTTTCTCCTTCCGCCGCCCCGCAGTATCCATTCTCGGGGCGGCTGAGGGGCAACCCGGCCCGCGCATGCGCGGGTTTCGCGCAAATACGCGATGACGTCATCCGCGCATGCGCGGGTTGGAGTCTTCCAATCCGCGCATACGCGGCTGACGTCATATGACGCGTCAGCCGGCCCTAACTCCGGCAAGCGGGCTTAACGATATTCGTTAAGCCCGTCATGCCGGAGCCTACGGCGTCGGGCTGCTAGCCCCGACCGGGGACCAGAATCGGTTCCCGGTCGGGAAGGGGCGCGCTGGCGTCAAACCCGCCCGGGTTTGACGCCAGCCTTACGATTTCTCCCGTTTTGGGAGAATCTCGCCCTTATTACCTTTTTGGAACCTTTATGTAAGCCTCTTCCTTTGATCTAAGATAATTGGTTGGATCACTTTTCCTGTGAATGTATATTTGTTGTAAACCATGTATTAATTCTTGAAATGCTAGCCATTACCTGTATACCATTCTATGTTTGAATGTTGTTTTGTAATACACCACTGCCCATTTCCCTCTCAGACATTTGTAGTTTCCTTTGTTTAGAATTTAGACCCAAGTTTTGGATTGAACTACTTCACTTGAAAATTAATGTAAAATTCTATCATATTTCCTTAAAGGCTCCTTTATAATTAGAATATTTATTAATCCTTTCCCATTATACAATACTAGATCTCAAGTAGCCAATTCTCTAGTTTGTAAGTATCTCGTATACATTGCTGAAATTTGTCCTCCGCAACATTAGTGCTAATTAGGTTTACACAGACTACATGTATATCGAACGCCATTGTTACATGCCCCTCCAATTTCCTGATTTATACCACTTCCTGTATCATCACTACTGTTTGGCGGTCTATCAACAACTCTAACCAATCTTTGCTGTCCCTTGCTGCTTCTTAGCTCCACCCAAACTATTTCTCACCTTGATCCCAAACCCTCTCTCAATAATGTACTGATCTCAGTGTTTATTAACAACGCTACCCCACTTCCTTTTCTTCTACCCTTCCTAAATGTCACATGCCCGTGAATATTCAGTTCCCAGGCTTGGTTACCCTGCAGTCATGTGACTGTAATGGCAATTATGTCAAATCTGCTTATTTGTATTTGTCCCATCAATTCATCTATCTTGTTGCAAATTCTGCGTTCCTTCAGATAAGAGTGGCAACTGTACTGGATTCGAAACATCTATGTAAGTTCAAGTTCTTATTTGGATGGCTCAATTTTTAAAACTGTTTTTACATCTT
The DNA here is from genome assembly GCF_902713615.1 of Scyliorhinus canicula. NCBI lineage: Eukaryota > Metazoa > Chordata > Chondrichthyes > Carcharhiniformes > Scyliorhinidae > Scyliorhinus > Scyliorhinus canicula. Next base: position 68,537,316 of record NC_052159.1, on the reverse strand, counting down.
TTAGCTGATGAAAAATTGGCTGCTTCAGTTCCTGAGTCCAAGGCAAAAGCGTTTTTGAACAGTTTGAAGCGTTCAAAACGGTACCTGTGGGACAGGTCTCGTGCTGATGTTCAGCAGTGGTATCAGCAGTTTATGAGCATGGGATATTCTGAAGCTGTGAGTATGCTGCACAATTGTTTGCAAAACATAATTTGTTACCAGTGGTGGCGAACTGCCTTCTTGTACTGCTGCAGTCCATGTGGTGTAGGTGCATCCACAATGCTATTAGGAAGGAAGTTCCAGAATTTTGACCCAGTGACAGTGAAAGAACGATGATACAATTCAAAGTCAGTTTGGTGAGTGATTTGGAGAGGAACTTGAAGGTGGTTTGGTTCCCAAGTATCTGCTGCACTTGTCCTTCTAGGTGTAGTAGTCATGGGTTTGGAAGGTGGTGTCAAAAGGGCCTTGGCAAGATGCTGCAGTATATCTTGGAGATGGTATACACTGCTGACTCTGTGATTTAAGCGAGATACTTAAGAAGTTTTACATAATCTCCACCGTGCAGAAGAAGGCCAATTGAGTCTGCACAGACCCTCCAAAAGAGCATCCTACCTAGGCCTACTCCCCCATCCTATCCCTGTAATCCTGTAACCTTACCTAACCTGCACATCTTTGGACACTAAGGGGCAATTTTTAATTTAAAAAAAAAAATCTTTATTGTCACAAGTAGGCTTACATTGCAATGAGGTTACTGTGAAAAGCCCCTAGTCGCCACATTCTGGCACCTGTTCGGGTACACAGAGGGAGAATTCAGAATGTCCAAATTACCTAACAGCACGCTTTTGGGACTAGAAGAAATCGGAGCACCCGGAGGAAACCCACGCAGACACGGGGAGAACGTGCAGACTCCGCACAGACAGTGATCCAGCCAGGAATCATCCTGGACCCTGGTGCTGTGAAGCCACAGTGCTACCACTGCGCTACAGTGCTGCCCCTTTTAGCATGGTCAATTGACTAACCTGCACATCTTTGGACTGTGGAAGGAAACCCACTTGAGGGGCAATTTAGCTTGGCCAATCCACCCAAAGGAAACATGTAGTCGTGGGGAGAATGTGAAACTCCACAGACGGTCACACAAGGCCGGATTTGAACCCTGGCAAAATGGGGCAGCACTGCTAACCACTGTGCCACCATGCTTCCCAATCCTTAAAGTAGAAAGGCACCTGGTTCAGATGGGATCCATCCTAAATTACTGACGGAATAAGAGTGAAAATTGCAGAGGCTCTGACTGATTTCTTCCAATGCTCTTTAAATATATACAAAAAGACGGAAGAAGATAGCAAATGCATATACTTCAATTCAGAGAAGGGGAGAGGGAAAAACTAACAATTCCAGATCGGTCAACCTAATGTTGGTGGTGGGAAACTTTCAGACACAACAATTCAAGAACCTATTAATTGACAATTGAAAAGTATTAGCCAAATCATTGAAAGTCTTCAAATTTGTTCAAGGAGATCTGTGTGTGACTAACTGCCTTTTGATTAGTTAATTGGGCAGAATCTTGCACCCTCCACTTTGGGGAGTTTGGTGGCAAGGTCATTTAGTCAGGTGAGAATGTTGTGGGTAGGGAATCCACCACCTTCTTACCTCCACTCCAATTAAGTCCATGGAGGTGGGAGTGGGGAGGCCCATAAACGGTCTGTGCCCCACCACCAATTGAGACATTTAAGTGGCTAATTAATGCCCCATCCTGCTGCCGCTATTAACCGAATGGCGGGTGTGGGGCTGCAGAGAGCATGACAAGCCAACACAGTGGGGTCCAAGGGCTGTCCCTCATTCAAAGACACTCAGCGAGAGTACCTGATAATGCCAGAATTCTATGTTTTTCTAACCTAAATGTGTTACTCCTAATCATAGAATTTACAGTGCAGAAGTGCATTCAGCCCATCGAGTCTGCACTGGCCCTTGGAAAGGGAACCCTACCTAAGCCCACTCCTCCACCCTATCCCCGTAACCCAGTAACTCTATCTACCCTTTTTGGACACTAAGGGCAATTTATCATGGCCAATCCACTTGACCTGCACATCTTTGGACTGTGGGAGGAAACCGGAGCACCCTGAGGAAACCCACGCAGACAAGCGGAGAACGTGTAGACTCCGTGTCATAATATACACCAATATATCATGGTGCAGACACACACTGATGGACACACACAGGGACCAATCAACATGTACAAACACCGCAGCCAATCACCAGTTAGAATACACACACTATAAAGGCAGAGGGCACCACGGTTCCTGCTCATTCTGGGTGCTGCCTCTGAGTGTAACAGGAACTCATCCAGCCCAGCACAGACTCACACCACGTGCTGAGAGAATCAACTGGTTCGGACAAGGCTTAAGTCTCTAGTTTAAGTTAGCATCATTTAGACCCACAGTCATCGTGTGTTAGTTAGTTAGAAGTAGTTAATAAAATTGAGTTGAACCTTCATCAGTGTTGGAAGTGTCTGTTCATCTCTCAAGCCTACACTAGCCAACACTTCACTCTGCACAGACAGTGACTCAAGCCGAGAATGGGACCTGGGACCCTGGTGCTGTGAAGCAATTGTGCTACCGTGCCACTCCTAATGATAATGTTTCATTTATTGTGTAAGACTAATATGTGACACCACAGCGGTTGCCTCTCAGTGTATTTAAATGAGAAATTTTTATCCCTGCTAAAGAGCAAAGCACAATGATATCACTCAGCACAGGGGTATAATGCAGCAAGAAAGATATCCATCAAAAATTACAATTTTGAAACTTTCCAATCAGCTCAACTAAGGAGACAACTAGTAAATGTCAAGATCTGTGTTTTTGCTGTCACCTGGCTCTGTGTATGTGTGTGTGCATCTGTGAGTGTGTGTCTATTTATATCTGTATGGTGGAGGGTGTATAGTAATAAATAATAACTAACTTATATTATGCAAAGCAACCATAAAAGCCATTTACCACCTCTAGGTCAAAATTGGAGTCAGACTTTTAAAATGTGGAGCAAAAATGGAATGATAGGCAGTTCTACATTTGGATATACACTTTTGATAGCAGAATTAACAGCTGGGAGAAGATGTCAGACATTTGGTAGCTCGCCACTGAATGGACCTGCCAAGGTTTATTGACTTGTACCAATTTAAGTTTCAGTTCCCAACAAAAGTGCTGATTCCTCTCCAATTGCTTTTATACAGTATAAACCTACCTAAACACTTTTTCTTCATAACTTAATTGAATGTCACATGGGATTTGCAAGGAATGGGCATCATCATGGTAAGAACATTTTGGGCCTAGGGTCCCAGGTAGGGTGCTCTTTCAGAGGGTCGAATGGCCTCCTTCTGTACTGTAGAGATACTTATACCTTATGGATTCTATGGATTCCCTGCTGTTTAAAAGTCCTTGAATGTTCTTTTTTCCCCTACTAATTAGAATTTATCCTCAAAGCATGGTTATCTGCAGGCTGTCTAGAAATGCTTTAGTGTCCTTCTATTGTCAGGAGACAATGGGAACATCTATTTTTAAAGTTGACTTGAGCTGCATAAAATGTTCTGCCCAAATGTAGGTTAATGGCTGCTGGGCATTCAGCGAGCTACTTTTGAATGAGTGTCCTATTATCGGTATGATATAAATAACCTGCAGCATCGGGAAATAAAACTTGTATTTATATAACATTTTTAACGTGGGAAAACATCCCAGCCTGCTTCGCACAAGCTTGTTCAGACAAAAATGGCACCAAGCCAGAGAAGGAGATATTTAAAGAGAGAGATTTTAAAGAGAATCTTGAAGGAGAGAGAGGTGGAGAGGCAGATGGCTTGAGGGCATCACAGAACTTAAGATCTAGATAACTAAGGCATGGGGAAAATACAGTGAGGGAAGGGCAAGGTAACAGAGTTAGAGGAATGCAGAAGTCCCAGAGACTTTCATAGATGGAGAAGGAAAACCAAGGTGGCGAAGACAGGGCAATGAAGGGACTTGAACAAAAGGACGAGAATTTTGCATTGGAGGTGGAGGGAGAACCAGGAGCTATAGGTCCATAATAGGTGAGTACGACGTGAGCAGATAAGGCAGCAACAGGCGCCTCATTCGACTCTCCTGAGCTGATGATTAAGGAAGCTGTGTGATGCCTCATTCTCACATTTCTATCCTGGCTCTGCCACAATGTTCCAGTGAAACCCAACGCAAGCTTAAGAAGCAGCACCTCATCTTCTGATTACGTACTTTACAAACTTCTGGACTCAATATTGAGTTCATAAACTTCAGAATATGAATTCTACCCCACATTTTAATCCCTTTTGTTCGTCCTTTATTCTGTCACTAACACTCACTTTGGAAACATGCTTTGTTTCTTTACTACAACTATTACCACTCATTGCCTTCTGTTCATGAAATTTTCAATTTTTTGCTCTCCCGCTTCCTAATCTATCCCTGACATTCCTGCCACCACCGCCCCCCCCCCCCCCCCCACTTTTTCAAAAGTATAAAATCTATCACATTTTTACTTCTCTTCAGTTCCAAAAAAGTCATGTGTACTCAACATGTTGACTCAGTTCCTCTCTCCACGGATGCTGCTAGACCTGCCGAGGTTTTGCAGCATTTTCTGTCTTTATTTAAGATTTAGGGCAGCACAGTGGTTAGCACTGTTGCCTCACAGCTCCAGGGTTCCTGGTTCGATTCCCGGCTTGGGTCACTTTCTGAGTGGAGTCTGCACATTCTCCCTGTGTCTGTGTGGATTTCCTCCGGGTGCTCCGGTTTCCTCCCACAGTCCAAAGATGTGCAGGTTAGGTGGACTGGCCATTCTAAATTGCCCCTTAGTGTTCAAAAGGTTAGATGGGGTTACTGGGTTGCGTAGATAGAGTGGAGGCCTGGGCTTAATTAGGGTGCTCTTTCCAAGGGCCGGTGCAGATTCGATGGGCCACATGGCCTCCTTCTGAACTGTAGATTCTAAAAAATAAAAATAAAAATCCCAGTAACTACAGTATTTTGCTTTTATTAAGAGAGCTGTGGGGTTACCCAAAGGAGAGTCAAGCTTGGAACAGCAACAGGGCAGTCAGGAGACAAAAGTAAAGGTTTGAGGTTGAAATTTGGAGGGGAAGTGGGCAGGGAGGAAAAGGAAATGTATCCAAGCAGTAAGAAATGAGAGAAGGTATGACTGAGTGAGAGGAAATGGGAGGACACAGAGCTGAAGAGGAGGAAAATATTGGGGCAGAGGAAGTGAAGTTCTGGGACAAAACTAATTGCAAATAAATCAGGAAAGTTAGGTTACATTGTTACAAAAAAACATAATAGATATATCTAGTATGTAATTAGAGTATGGAAAGAAGACAATAGACTCCAAAGTTGAACTGAGCAGTACTATGGTGGGAAAATTATAGGCAGAGTGTAGTGAGCATCAAACATCAATGCAGAACGTGACTGGGTCCGGTTATTGATCAGTAGAGCAGCAGTCAGCAAGCTAGTAGTGGAGTGGAATCCAAGAAGTCATGGAGAGTTGACCATTACCCAGCAGAGGTTGATGCAGGGAGGTGAGTAGTGGTCTTAGTCACTATTGGTGCACAATAAAGATCCAGCTTACCAGCAGGCAAATGAGGAGCAGTGGGAATGATACCCAACAGTTATGAGCAGCAGAACCAAGGCAGGGCCAGGACCTTGAGGAGTTAGTCCAGTGAATGATGATTGAGGACTTCTGTAGAATGAGTAAAGCAAGGCCATCGAAAGTGGCAAAACAAAATTCATTTAATAATAATAAAATAATAATATTTGGCAGCAATTGAGTAGAATCCAGAGGAAGATTGGTACCAGTAGGCAGAGAGAACTCTAAGTGGAAAGAAATTTCACAGGAGTGGAGAATTGGATGGTGGAGCAGGCCAGGCTCGGGAATAGGAAGAATATGAGCCCATAGTAAATGCGATGGCAGAGTCTATTGGTAATTCAGTTATAATTTCAGATTACACAGTGTTAAGATCCTTACAGAAGGAATGAAAAAATGTGTTTATTCTAAAAGAACTCCAATTGTTCTGTTTGGGATGCTGCTTATTAATTCAATCGCGTGTTTCAGAATAAACTGAAACACTTTACTGCAGAATGATTCTGTTGAAGGTTTTAGCAAATCAGTGAAGAATGGTCACTACTTTATGTGTTCTTTAATCTTCTTGAACTGAGCTGCTATGTTCCACTTTTGAATATACAGCAAGGTGTAGTTCTTTCTTCAATTCTGATCAGTTTAAAATGCTCATGTGTTGAAAAATAACTGCAAAGTGTTAATGTATTTTAAAAAAATTAACCTGCAGAAATTTGAAGAAGCCGTTGCATACTGGATGAGCGTGTATCAAGGTGCTGTTCATGATGATCAGTCCCTGTATTACAATCAACACCATTATGATGAGAATTCTCCAACTGGCCCTTATTATTCTCAATCTATGCGCTATGGTGCTGATGTTAACTATGATGACTATTAAAACAACAAGAGGCAATCAATACATATTATGATGCTTAGCTGTACCTCAACTGGTGGCATGATATAAATCTTTTTCCTGAACAAGAAATTTCCTACGCATCATGAATTAAATGTTGTTGCTATAATAAACAACTTTTTGTGTGTTGATTAGAACATGTCAAATTATACAAATAAATTTGATGAATAATATACTGTTTCTGAAATTATTTGCTCTGCTTTCTAAATCGTTATATTGTGGCCAGAATTTTCCACTCCTGTTCGTGTCCCGCAGGTTTGGCAATGTGAGCAGAAAATATCACGAAAAGTGTAACGTTGTGTTTTATGTCGGCGTTAACGCATGATGCGATTTCTTCCTCCGTCCATCAGTGACGGGGTGTGTTTCCCGATGTTCCATGTTAGGAAACTCAGTTGGATACATTACCATGTAATTATCAGGCTCCTATGCCAGAATTATCCCATCCCCATCAAAACAGCCATCCACTCTGGAGTGATGCCAGGACAGCATGAAGCCTGACTGGCCTCCTAAGGTGTGCATCTTAGCTCAGTGGTTCAATTCCCGGCTTGTTCACTGTCTGTGCAGAGTCTGCACGTTCTCCCCATGTCTGTGTGGGTTTCCTCTGGGTGCTGCGGTTTCCCCCTACAAGTCCTGAAAGACATGGGGCGCGATTCTCCGCTTCCCACGCTGGGTGGGAGAATCGCGGGAGGGCCGGGCGAATCATGACACGCCACCCTGGCACCCCCCACGATTCTCCCACTTCTCCCCAAAATGGCGTGTCGCGGAATTGGCGGTCGCCTTTTTTCACGGCGACCGGCAATTCTCCGGCCCGACGAACCCGACCGGTTCATGCCGGCGCTAACCACACCTGGTCACTGCCGGCGTGAACATCGCGCGACAGGTAAGTGTGGGGCCTGTGGGGGGCAGAGAGAACGAGCACCACGGGCGTGCTCGGGAGGTGACATGGCCCGCGATCGGTGAACATCGATCATCGGCTGGCGTCTCTAAGAGAGCGCCTCTTTCCCCTCCGCGCCGGCCCGCAAGATCAAGCCGCCATGTCTTGCGGGGCAGCGGAGGGGAAGACGGCAACCGCGCATAGGCGCTGGTGAGCCGGCCAACCTGCGCATGTGCGGCTGACGTCACTTTGGCGCCACCGTCGCGTCATATCTCGGCGCGCGCCGCTTTGTACGCAAGCGTCAAGGCCCGGCGCCGAGTTTCTCACAGCGCCGCTCCTAGCCCGGTTGGGGGGGTGGGGGGGGGGGTGGTGGCGGGGGGGGGGGGGTGGGTGGTGGGGGGGGTGGGTGGGGGTTGGGGGTGGAGGAGGTGAATATGTTGCGAGTGTGCCCGGGCTCCGACGCTGTCGTGAAACTCAGCCGAGTTCACGACGGCTTTCCCGATGCCGCGCGGCATCAGAGAATCGCGCCCATGCTGTTAGGTGAATTGAATATTCTGAATTCTCCCCCAGTGTATCCGAACAGGCGCCATTGTGTGGCGACCCGGGGATTTTCATGTACATTCATTGCAGTGTTAATGTAAGTCTACTTGTGACACTAATAAAGATTATTATCATTATTACCTGCTGAGTAGACCTCCCAGGGGTGTTCTGGTGTGCAGTGCGCATGGGGGAGAAGCTCATGTCTTGGCACTGCCCAAGGACTACCCATGAAGTGCATAGACAGTGCCAGGGATTGCTCGGGGTAACTGGTTTGCACGCTGTGCGCTGCTGCAGCCTTTAAAAATGATGCCATGGTCCATTCATTTCTAAGTTGTTGGTGGGGATGGCAAATCCGAGGCCGCCCGCCATTGATGTGTCGTGGGACCCCATCATTGTCCAACATTAGCCTTTGCTGATTTCCTGCAAAATCCCGCCCAGTATTTTCAAATCAAAAGTTGAAAGATTGCATATTTTATCAATACAAGTCATCGATGAAGTGTTGATAGTTAGAGGCAGCACGGTGGTGCAGTGGTTGGCACTGCTGCTTCATGGCTCCAAGGTCCCAGGTTCGATCCCAGCTCTGGGTCACTGTCCGTGTGCAGTTTGCACATTCTCCCCATGTTTGCATGGGTTTCGCCCCCACAACCCAAAGATGTGCAGGATAGGTGGATTGGCCACACAATACATTGCGCCATAATTGGAAAAAATTAATTAGGTACTCTAAATTAATTTTGAAAAAGTATTGATAGTTTTCCTGTGATGCTTAATCTTTATCCCTTTTTTGAATCCTTTGCCCTCCGCATGAGAAAATAATTCTTTGCTCACCCTATACCTTTGATCGTTTATTCAATCTAATCTTGAATGTTAAAATTTGCTTTCAGTTTCAACCACTAACACTGCCCCCCCCCCCCCCCCCCCCCCCCCCCCAGCAGTGAGGAGCTTGAGGGACAGGGGAACTTCATTTGGTGGGAGGGCAAAAATCAGTTTCACAAAGGAAGCATGAATGTTTTCGGGCTTTTAAAGGAGGGTCGAGTTTCCCGGTAAGGAATGTCAGAAACCCCTTTTGCAGGCATCAGAAGGCCGGCTCGATGGAATTAAGATCCCCCCTCCAAATTAAGTTCCCAGTCAGCGAAAAATTTGAACATTCACTTTTATAAGTGGCATGCACCAGGCAAGTTAAATTTCTTCCATCATTATCACCTGAGGTGCCGTTGTATTATCCTGTTTTGGTGAGTGTCTGTAAGTGCCAGCCTCTGCTTGAGACTGGGTGGTGGTAATGCAAGTTGCGTGGAGGATGACTGAGGAGAGGTTAATGGGGAAGGGTGGAGCAGTGGCTGGGCGAGTGTGGTAGAAATAGTGCAGGCAGGCTGGATGTCATTTAAAAATGGTGCCAGAACCCCCCCCCCCCCCCCCCCCCAATGAGGTAATGGTGGGGATGGTGATTTCCTGACTGGTCCGCCTCAAGAATCACCTGGGCCATTGTGGATTCATATTTAATAAGCAGCACAAGTTCGTGCGAGGTCCACTCTTTCTATCCTGCCAACCTCCTACAGGAGAAATCACTCCCACCTCTGCAACTGCCACCAAACTTAGACTCCAGAATGGAAGATTCTGGCCCCTGGATGTGAATCCCACAGCCTCAAAACTGTGTGAAGATGTTTCTCCTACCCCTGGTTTTGCTACATTTAGCCTTAAAATTCATATCCATGCTACCTTGTTCTTGACCCCCTCTACTATGAGGAGCAGTCTGCTTCTATCTACAGAAAATATAGGTTAAAAAAAAACTTTTTATTGAAATTTTTGAAAAATGTATAACATCAGAACAATAATAATAATAACAATAATAAACACCCCCTGGCACCCGTAGCAACGCATATAACGAACCCCCCTACCCCCCCCCAAACCCAATAAACAACAGAATAAATTAACAATAAATTAAATTAACATAAACAATGTCCCCCTGAAACCCCCCCTTTCCCCCTCCCCTCCTTCCCTTTCCCCCCTTCCCTTTCCCCCCCTTCCCTTCCCCCCCTTCCCTCCCTTCCCTTTCCCCCCCTTCCCTTTCCCCCCCTTCCCTTTCCCCCCCTTCCCTTCCCTCCCCCTCCCCCCCCGGGTTACTGCTGCTGCTGACCTAGTTCCCTATCGTTGAGCCAGAAAGTCGAGGAAAGGCTGCCACCTCCTAAAGAACCCTTGTACCGACCCGCTCAGGGCGAATTTGAGCTTCTCCAGCTTAATGAATCCCGCCATGTCATTGATCCAGGTCTCCACGCTTGGGGGTCTCGCCTCTTTCCATTGCAACAAGATCCTCCGCCTGGCTACTAGGGACGCAAAGGCCAAAACACCGGCCTCTTTCGCCTCCTGCACTCCCAGCTCCACCCCAACCCCAAATATTGCGAGTCCCCAGCCCGGTTTGACCCTGGATTCCTACCACCCTCGACACCGTCCTTGCTACCCCCTTCAGAATTCCCCCAGTGCCGGGCATGCCCAAAACATATGGGCATGGTTCGCTGGGCTCCCCGAACACCTAATGCACCTGTCCTCACCCCCAAAAAAAACCTGCTCATCCTCGTCCCGGACATATAAGCCCTGTGCAGTACCTTGACTGGATGAGGCTAAGCCTCGCACATGAAGAGGAGGAGTTCACCCTCTCCAGAGCTTCCGCCCATGTCCCCTCCTCAATCTGCTCCCCCAGCTTCACTTCCCACTTAGCCTTCAGCTCCTCTACCGATGCCTCCTCCACCTCCTGCATCACCTGGTAGATGTCATACACCTTCCCATCCCCGACCCACATCCCTGAAAGCACCCTATCCCTTACCCCCTGCGGGGGCAGCAGAGGGAACCCCTCCACCTGCCGCCTAGCAAACGTCTTGACCTGAAGGTACCTGAACATATTCCCCGGGGGGAGCTCAAACTTCTCCTCCAGCTCACCCAGGCTCGTAAACCTCCCGTCAATGAACAGGTCTCCCAACTTCCTTATGCCCGCCCTGTGCCACCCCAGGAACCCGCCATCAATGTTCCCTGGGACAAACCGGTGGTTCCCCCGCAGCGGGGCCTCCACCGAGCCCCCCATTTCCCCCTGTGTCGCCTCCACTGCCCCCAAATCTTGAGGGTAGCCGCCACCACCGGGCCCGTAGTGTACCTCGTTGGAGGGAGCGGCAACGGCGCCGTTACCAGTGCCTTCAGGCTCGTGCCTCTACAGGACGCCATCTCCATCCGTTTCCATGCTGCCCCCTCCCCATCCATTACCCACTTATGTACCATCGAGACATTAGCCGCCCAATAGTACCCAGAGAGGTTGGGCAGCGCCAGCCCCCCTTTATCCCTGCCCAGCTCCAAAAAGACCCTCCTCACCCTCGGAGTCCCGTGCGCCCAAACAAATCCCATGATGCTGCTGTTCACCCTCCGAAAAAAGGCCCTCTGAATAAAAATGGGGAGGCATTGAAACAAAAACAAAAACCTCGGAAGCACCGTCATTTTAACGGACTGTACTCTACCCGCCAACGACAGCGGCAGCATGTCCCACCTTTTAAACTCCTCCTCCATCTGCTCCACCAACCTAGTAAAATTAAGCTTATGCAAAGTCCCCCAACTCCTAGCCACCTGAACCCCCAGGTACCTAAAACTCCTCACTGCCCTTTTTAGCGGGAGCCTACCAATCCCCTCCTCCTGATCTCCCGGGTGTACAACAAACAGCTCGCTCTTGCCCAGGTTCAACTTGTCGTCCGAGAAACTCCCAAACTCAGCAAGAATCTCCATCACCTCCGGCATTCCCCCCACCTGGTCTGCTACATACAGCAGCAATCATCTGCATAAAGCGACACTCGATGCTCCTCCCCACCCCGCACCAGACCCCTCCACCTCCCCGACTCCCTGAGCGCCATGGCCAGAGGCTCAGTTGCCAATGCAGAAAGCAAGGGGGACAGGGGGCACCCCTGCCTCGTCCCACTATAGAGCCTGAAGTACTCGGACCTCCTCCCATTTGTCGCTACACTCGCCATCGGGGCCTCGTACAGCAACCTCACCCATTTAATTAACCCCTCCCCAAACCCGAACCTCTCTAACACCTCCCACAAGTACCCCCACTCAACCCTATCAAATGCCTGCTCCGCATCCAATGCCACCACAATCTCTGCCTCTCCTTCTGCCGCCGGCATCATTATCACATTTAGCAGCCTTCGCACGTTAGTGTTCAGCTGCCTCCCCTTCACAAAACCCGTCTGATCTTCACGTATCACCCCCGGCACACAGTCCTCTATTCTAGTGGCCAAGATCTTCGCCAGCAACTTGGTGTCCACATTCAGCAGTAAAATTGGCCTGTATGATCCACACTGCAAGGGGTCCTTATCTCGCTCCAGGATCAGGGAAATCAGCGCCCGTGACATCGTTGGGGGCAAAACTCACCACTCCCATGCCTCGTTAAAGGTCCGAACCAACAGGTCCGCGTATTTTTTATAAAATTCAACCGGGAACTCATCCGGTCCCGGCGCCTTCCCCGATGCATGTGGCCAATCCCTCTAACCAGCTCCTCCAACTCGATCGGCGCCCCCAGTCCCTCCACCTGCACACTTGGAAATCGCAGCCTGTCCAAAAAGCTCTCCATTCCCCCCCCCCCCCCCCCCCCCCCCCCCCACTACCGGCGGCTCCAACCGTTACAGTTCCCTGTAGAAGTCCCTAAAGACCCCATTGACCTCTGCCCCCTGCCCAACCACATTCCCACCCCCATCCTTCACTCCACCAATCTCCCTCGCCGCATCCCGCTTGCGAAGCTGATGCGCCAGCATCCTGCTCGCCTTCTCTCCATATTCGTAGACCGCTCTCTGCGCCTTCCTCCACTGTGTCTCCGCCTTTCTGGTGGTCAATAAATCAAACTTGGCCTGCAGGCTACGCTGCTCCCCCAGCAATCCCTCCTCTGGGGCCTCCGCATACCTCCTATCTACACTCAGCAGCTCCCCCACCAGTCTCTCACTCTCCCTCCTGTCCCTATGGGCTCGGATGGAAATCAGCTCCCCCCTAATCATTGCCTTCAGAGCCTCCCACACCATCCCCACCCGGACCTCCCCAGTATCATTGGCCTCGAGGTACCTCTCGATACATCCCCGGACCCTCCTGCACACCTCCTCATCAGCCAACAACCCCACGTCCAGACGCCAAAGCGGGCGCTGGTCCCACACCTTCCCCATCTTCAGATCCACCCAATGCGGAGCATGGTCCGAAATCGCTATAGCCGAATATTCGGCATCCTCCACCCTCGGGAGCAGCCCCCTACTCAGGACAAAGAAATCAATACGGGAATAAACCCTGTGCACGTGGGAGAAAAAAAGAGTACTCCCGAGCCCTCGGCCTCCCAAACCTCCAGGGATCCATCCCTCCCATCTGGTCCATAAACCCCCTCAACACCTTGGCTGCCGCCAGCCTCCTGCCTGTCCTAGAACTAGAACGATCCAATGGGGGATCCAGCACCGTATTGAAGTCCCCCCCCCCCATGATCAGGCCCCCCGCCTCCAGGTCAGGAATGCGGCCCAACATACGCCTCATGAAACCAGCATCATCCCAATTCGGGGCATACACATTTACCAACACCACCCTCTCCCCCTGCAGCTTACCGCTCACCATCACATATCTGCCGCCACTATCAGCCACCACCTCAGACACCTCAAACGCCCCCCTCTTCCCCACCAGGATCGCCACCCCCCGGTTCTTTGTGTCGAGCCCTGAATGGAAAACTTGCCCCACCCACCCCTTCCTCAGACGAACCTGGTCCGCCACCTTCAGGTGAGTCTCCTGAAGCATGGCCACGTCCGCGAAATGGATGCGAAAACATCCGGGCCCGCTTAACCGGCCCATTCAACCCCCTCACATTCCACGTGATCAGCCGGATCAGGGGGCACCCCGCCCCCCTCCCCCGTCGACTAGCCATAGCCCATCGACTGCTCGCCCCTGGCCAGCACCCCCCACTCGGCCCGTTTCCCACGGCGATAGAACCTCACCCCGACCCGCACCAGCCCCTCCCTGGCCAATCCAGCAGCAACCCGGTATCTCTTCCCCGCCCCCCCGCCCAGGCTAGGACCCCTCCTAGCCGCGGCGCTCCCTCCATAGTACTCCCGTGAGCCAGCTGACTTCTGCTGACCCCGGCAGCTCCTGCCCTAACTCCGACCCCTCCTGATATGGGCGTCAACCCGCCCCCCCCCCCCCCCGCCCCCGCCCCCCCCCCCCCCCCCCCCCCCGCCCCCCCCCCCCCCCCCCGCCCCCCCCCGCCCCCCCCCCCCCCCCCCCCGCCGCCCCCCCCGCAGGTCACATGGTGATACAGCCATGCATGTTTGTTACCTGCTCTCAAAAGATAAGCTATTCTGCAGACGGATTCCACCAGAAGCCATTAACCAGCTGCAAGACAAGCAAGCAGCCAAAATGATAAACATCAATAGCTTAAAAATGGGAGATTCCTAACCAAGAGAAATCTTTCCTCAACCTGTTACAATTTCAAGTTCACTTGAGAACCAACCTTCTTGAAAGCTGACTACAAGAGGCTTTGCAGCTTGCAAATACTCCGCTTTACATGACCTGCATTTCAACCAATGTATTTACTCATCTAAGAAGATGCAGCCCTGCAATGGAAAAGACTGAGACTATCATAAATTGTAACTATATTGATGTTTCCTTCATCCGTATCCAATCTTTGCGTGAGTGATAGTGTGGATGAGTTATGTGAGTGAAATGTTGTGCTTTTTAAAACTCCCTAGGGCAAGTCTTCCTGATTTTACAATTCACAAATGCTTATTGCTGGAATTATTTAAAGTGGGATAATCACCCTGAGGGTAAGAAACCACACAAACAAAACACGCTGATTATGGGCAGTAAGAAGCACATACATTCTATCCATGACACTCAATTACTTAAGGATTCACCTCCTCACTGATAGTTTTTTTCTTTAGAAAAGACTGACAGAAGGTTTTTACTTCTGCCTTTTTTTTTTGATCATCCGTTACAAATTGATGCTATAATTCTATGAACTTTAACTGTGGTCACTCAAAGAGTAGTCTCCCCAGATTGCAGCAAAAATAGGTACATTTTAACTGCCTTATTTTGACATTAAAAAAGATTAATCAGCAGCGAAAAAAATTGTCAACCAAATTATTTCCAAATGCTTAACACACTTCGAATGAAATAGTTAATTATTCTATTCTGGTGCAGTAAGAAATTTAGTTCAATTTCTATTCTGTTGTCTTAAAAATATTGAATTATTTCACTTGCAAGTGCTACCATTCAGAGAATTTAATTCTGTCCCCGATAAAGGAAGAATGAAACAAATGAAGAGTTATTTTGATGGAGTATTGCAAGGTGACAGAAGTAGATTAGTTAGTTGCCGGTTACCAAGTGAAAGTTAAGTAGGTATTCATGCATGGAATTGAAAAGCGGCTTTGGAGAAGTAGAATTGTCTGCTGAAAAATTAACCAATACAGAAATCCCTCGAACACGGTATAAATGCTATAGTTGTAATTAAACTGTGGGGGAAAATAAATGATCTATGGTCTGTTTAAAAAACTTTAGCAATCAACAGCCTGCAAAAAAGCTATAAATAAAAGTCTTCTGAATACCACACATTTCATGAAGCAATGTATTTTTTGTGCTATATCAGCACACCTTACCATATACAACCATGGGTGGGCATCCTGTTACAAATCACAAATGAGGATTGCAAATTTACACTCTTCCTCCTCACTGTCTGCTACTGCTGACTTGTGGTTGCACTGGTTGAATTCTGCCAAGATTTGAGTTTGGAAATTAAATCCACCAAGTGGCAGACACATCCCCTGTACCAAGAAGAATTCAAATAGCTAGAACCATAAGACTGGGAGCAGAAGTAGGCCGGTCGGCCCAACGAGTGTCCTCTGCCATTCAATGAGATCATGACTGATCAGATATAATCCTCAACTCCACTTTCCCATAGCTCTTTATTCCCTTACTGATTAAAAACCTGTCTATCTCAGCCATGAACATACGTAACAACCCAGCCTCTACAGCCCTCTGTGGTAAAGAATTCTACAGATTCACTACCCTCTAAGAAATTCCTCCTCATCTCTTACACTGAAATTATACTCTTATACTCTCCCACAAGGGGAAGCAACCTCTCAGCGTTTACCCATTCAAGCCTCCTGAAAATCATATATGCCTCAATAAGGTCACCTCTCATTCTTCTAAATTCCAATGACACAGACCCAACCTATTCAATCACTCCTCATAAAGAAATCTCTCCATACCCGGGATTAACCAAATGAATCTTCTCTGGACTGTCTCCAATGCCAGTATATCCTTCCTTATATAAGGGGACCAAAACTGTCCACCAATGAGATTATAAGCCAGTAGAGGCCAGCAGAGAGGAGCAGTTCCATAACTAAAAAAGAAAGAGCTGGGAAATCTATGTAGCTCTAGCAGAGAGAAACCGAGTTAACATTTAAAGTCTAACATCACCTTATCAGAACTCAAGAGCAGATCTATGTCGGACCAGTGGAAGGAATTAAAGACAGTGAGAGAATCCTCTTACCTTCTTCCCTGCAATGTGGCTCCTTGTCCTCACCTTTCCAAACATTATCTGTGTCTATCTTCAACTAGTCTGACATAAGGAATAACAAAGAGGCGTAAAGGCAGTTACAGAGTGAGAATCCCAATAGGGGAAAAACAGATGTAGAATGAGAGGATTATTATCAATTTAGAGGAGACGGGTCAAATAAATTATAAGAATTATGCATGCAAGGAATAAATGCATTTATAGATCGATGGATAATTGAAAAAGGAAAGACACAAAACAACAAAAACAAGAGGCAGGCATTGATTTTGGCCATTTACAGCCGTACATTCACTTGCTGCCCATGACTATATGCTTACTACTAAACATGAAAATAAAAATCAGCCTTCCCTAAGAAAAATGGGCATGCCCACCTCTGCAATAGCATGAGAGATCCTCCCGGAGTCCCCAGCATCGCTGATGTCAGTGTCCAACCAACTCAGTTCATGCTATGTGAAAGAAAGAAGCTTTTCATTTGGGAGGAAGGATAATTTCAGCTGGTTCTAAAGAGACCTGGCCGAGTTGGACTGAAATGAAAGATTATCAAGTAAAATGATGATGGAATGCTAAGAGACCTTCGAAAAGATCGTTCGGGAAGACACCATTCTCACAAATGAGACATAAAGGGTTTTTAAGGCCAACAGTTCCTGGGTGGTTAATGATATTAAAATGAAACACAAACGAACACATGATAAATTTTGGCTTATAATTTAGTCAGGAACCAAGCCAAGAACAAAAATCAGAGAAGAAAACTTAAAATGGATATACAGGAGGAACAAAAAAAGTTTGAGAATAGATTAGGAGTGTGGTAAAATGGCCAACGGCCTGAATCTTAGGCTCAATACAGAAGGTCGCTTTAAATTAAAACCACAGTCAGAACCACAGACAGACCTGATGTGAAGTCAACCAGCCAAATTCAAATACACTGGACAGAGACAGACAGCCAAGGCAGATCGATAAACAGGAGATCGGACAATAATCAGCCCCATTCAAACAGATCAATTGTTGTGGATTGCCCGGATGCAGCCAGTCTTTCTGGCAGTTAGATTTCCCACCGTTACCTTATATAAAATGAGATTATGTGCGGACAATGCACCAGGGGATGGACCCTGGGTTGCAGGGGTGGGGGGGAGGAGAAGAGTTACTGGTGTTCTGCAGAGTTACAATTGGCAACTCCGGGTGTTGTGACTCCTGTCCAGTGATCTCATTGGCTGAGGGCCAAAGAAACTTGTGGAAGGACACGAATAGGGGATAAGAAGGCAGCCCAGGTACCCTCCCCAGTGAAGACTCGATACAGAGACAAGAGAAGACTTAATAGCAGACCAGGGAACAAATGGAACATCCACCTTTGCAGGGTAATGTTCTGAGGACCTGGATTCAATTCGTACCATGGCAAATGATGAAATATGAATTCAATGAAAATTTGGAATTAAAAGTCTAATGATGACCATGAAACCATTGTCGATTGTTGCAAAACCCATCATTGAGATGGCCAGTATTGATGCCAGGACCAGCAGTAGGTTTGAAACCATCAAATATGATGGTATCCTCAGAAATAATCCTCTTTGTCACACTTCACCTCTTTTCACAAATTTGTAGACCCAAACATGATGCAGAATTTGATGAACAATTTTGCAACTTGGAGGATATCCAGCACTGGATTTCAGATAAGCACGTTAACCTGCACGTTAACATTAAGAGTACCTCACTTCCGGTGGCAGCCCTGGAGGAGTAGGTCGCACATTTGATAGTTCCCGCCTGTGACGGACTTTTGGACCTGCTTCCCCCGTTTTATTCCGGATTTTATTGGATAAATCGGTGAAGAGTGAAAGAGTGAAGTGGCCGTGTGAGAAGACAAAGTCCTACAAGGATGAAGTGAGCAGAGCTGACAACGCGGGAAAGCATGGCAGAGAGACGGCACAGTGGTCGACAGAGCAGCTGGTGAAGTTTTTTGAAGATTGCTTCGCCAAGCTTAAGAAGGACCCGCTGGACCCGATCAAGGCTTCGATTGATCAGGTGGTGCAGAATCAAGAAACCCACGGACATGCGATCCAGGAGGTGGAGAAAAAGGTGTCCGAGCATGAGGAGTACCTAACCGTGCTGGAGACCAAGGTGGAGATGATGAATGATCACCAGAAAAGGATGCAGGAAAAGCTGGAGGACTTGGTGAACAGGTCCAGGAGGCAGAATCTGAGAATCGCCGGCCTCCCTGAAGGCAGTGAGGGGTCGGATGCGAGGGCCTATGTGACGAACATGCTGAGAAGTTGATGGGGGCTGAGATGTTCCCGCGACCCCTAGAAGTGGATAGAGCGCACAGAGCACTCGCGAAGAAGCCCTGAGCGAACGAGCCACCGAGGGCGATGGTGGTTTCTGGACAAGGAACACGTTCTGTGGTGGGCCAAGAAAGAACGGAGCAGCAAGTGGGAAAATTGTGAGCTACGCATTTATTAAGACCTGGCACAGATTTGGTCAAGAGGCGAGCTGGGTTTAATCGGCCAAAAATGGCCCTCTTTAAGAAGGGGGTGAAGTTCGGGATATTGTACCCAGCCCGTCTGCGGGTCATATATGAGGAACTGGATTTTTACTTTGAAACACCAGACAATGTATGGACTTTCATCAAGGAAAAAAGACTGGAGGTGAACTAAAGACACTGAATCCTTGGAGAATACTTTAGTGGGAATTTGTTGAAAATCACTTATGTGCTGGTTTGAATAACTAGTGTTATGTGCAATAAGGGGCTGTTTCGAAGGCTAAAGTGAACTTTGTCTTACTGGGAGCTGGTTGGAGGGGGGGTGGTTTCTGGGATCGTTTTTTCTGTGGCTATATTTTCAGTTTTTTCTTATGTCTGTTTACTGGGAATATGATGCTTTAAATATGTTTGTCCAAGTAGGGGGAGAAGGGAGAGAATAATGGGGAGACAGACTGTTTGGTGCCATGGGCGGGAGCTATCAAGTCAGCTGACTCACGGAAGCACAGTGGTGGGCGAGCAGGTGTTAAGCTGGAGCTTGAGATGGGGGGTTGGGTTTCTAGTGCTGTTACCGGGGGGGGGGGGGGGGGGAGCTGCTCTGCTGACAGGGGAGGAACTGTTACTAGGGGACAAATGGGAGGTTGGGGAAGGCGAATACCTGAGGGGGGGCTCGAGGAGACTGGGGGCTGGCCTAAATACGGTGATGGCTAGTCGGGGGGGGGGGGGGGGGTAGCCCCCCGACCAGGCTGACTACATGGAACGTTAGAGGGTTGAATGGGCCGGTCAAGAGGGCTCGCAGGTTTGCGCATTTGAGGGGGCTGAAGGCTGAAGTGGCAATGTTACAAGAGACACACCTGAAGGTTATAGACCAGACGAGATTGAGAAAGGGGTGGGTTGGCCAAATGTTCCACTCAGGGCAGCACTCAAAAGACCAGGGGGTAGTGATCCTGATCAATAAACCAGTAGCATTCGAGGCAGGGAGAGTAAAAAGTAGAGGTGGGAATACGGTCCTGGACCCAGTGGGGGTGAATGAAGTGCTTCGGGACTTTTACAGCAAATTATGAGAGTCGGAACCCCTGGCCAGGTGGGAGGGGGGCAGTTTTTGGGTCAGTTGAGGTTCCCGAGGGCGGATGAGGATCTGGTGGATCTGGAATAATTGAGGGGCTGGAGGGCATGCCCCCAACAATGTCGCAGGTCTTGATTTAATTGATACTGAAACAAGAGAAGGATCCGGAGAAATACGGGTCATACGGGCCAATTTTTCTACTGAATGTGGACGCCAAACTACTGGCTAAGATACTGGCAACAAGGATCGAGGATTGTCCCAAGGGTGATAGGGGAAGATCAGATGGGATTTGTAAAGGGCAGGCAACTCAAGGCCAATGTTCAAAGGCTTTTAAATGTTATTATGCTGCCCTCAGAAGGAGGGGAGATGGAGGAGGTGGTAGCGATGGAAGTGGAGAAGGCTTTTGATTGGGTGGAGTGTGATTACCTGTGGGAGGCGCTGGGAAGATTTGAGTTTGGTGAGGGCTTTATTGACTGGGTGCAGTTGCTCTATCAGGCACCAGTAGCGAGTGTGCGTACGAACTGGCTGAGGTTGGGGTATTTTAAACTACACCGAGGGATGAGGCAAGTGTGCCCCCTCTCCCCATGGCTATAGAGCCATTGGCCATGGCGTTAAGAGCCTCTAGGAACTGGAAAGGGCTGGTTCGGCCGGGGAGGTGGGGGTGGAGCACCGGGTCTTGCTTTACGCAGATGACCAACTCTTGTATATTTCAGACCGTTTGGAGGGGATGGGGGAAGTTATGCGGCTCCTCGGGGAATTTGTAATTTTTGGGGTATAAATTGAACATGGGGAAAGGCGAGATGTTCGCAATCCAGGCAGGAGAAGAGACTGGGAGAGCTGCCGTTTAGAATGGTAGGAAGGAGCTTTCAGTATCTGGGAATCCAGGTGGTCTGCGAATGGGAGGCACTGCACAAGTTAAACCTATGCCGGCTTGTAGAACAAATGAAAGAGGACTTTAAGAGATGGGACATGCTCCTGCTATCACTGGCGGGGAAGATGTGAAAATGACAGTCCTCCCCAGATTTCTGTTTGTCTTTCAGTGCCTCCCCATCTTCAACCCAAAGGCCTTTTTCAAGCGGGTGAATAAGATTATTGCGGACTTTGTGCGGGCGGGTAAATCCCCACGAGTGAAAAAAGTGTTGCTGGAGCGCAGACGGGGGGAGGGTGGGTTGGCGCTGCCAAACTTTTGCAATTACTACTGGGTGGCTAATATAGCCATGATTAGGAAGTGGGTAGTGGGAGAGGGGTCAGTATGGGAGCGGATGGAGGCAGCGTCATGTAAAGGCATAAGTTTAGGATCACTGATATCGGCACTTCTTATGTTCTCGCTGGCCCGATACTCCACAAGTCCGGGGGTGGTGGCAGCTCTGAGAATCTGTGGGCAGTGGAGGAGATACAAGAGGGTGAAGGGAGCATCGGCTTGGACCCCGATTTATAATAATCATCAGTTTGTACCGGGTAGCCTGGATGGTGGGTTCCGGAGATGGCAGAGGCCAGGAATTAGGAGGATCTATTTATAGATGGGAGGTTCCCCAGCTTGAAAGCCTTGGAAGATAAATTTGAATTGCCAGCAGGGAACAGGTTTAGGTATTTGCAGGTGCGAGATTTCTTGAGAAAGCAGGTTCCGGCCTTCCCGCTGCTGCCGCCACGGGGGATACAGGATAGAGTGGTCTCCAGGACATGGGTCGGGGAGGGGGAGGTATCAGATATTTACCAGGAACTTTTGGATGCAGAGGAAACGCAGGTAGAGGAGCTCAAGGGCAAGTGGGAACATGAGCTAGGGGGAGAGATAGAGGCGGGTCTGTGGGTGGATGCCCTAAGCAGGGTTAATACATCACCATGTGCCAGGCTTAGCCTGATACAATTCAACGTACTCCACTGGGCACACATGACGGTGGCCCGGATGACCAAGTTTTTTGGGGTAGAGGACAGGCGTGCGAGGTGCGCGGGAAGCCCAGCAAATCATGTCCACGTTTTGAGCATGCCCAAAGCTTAGAGGGTTTTGGCAGGGTTTCGCTAAGGCAATGTCCATGGTACTCAAAACACGGGTGGTGCCGAGTCCGGAGGTGGCGATCTTTGAAGTGTTAGAAGAGCCGTGAGTGCAGTGGGTGAAAGAGGCCGACGTCTTGGCCTTTGCCTCCATGGTAGCCCAGAGACAGATCTTATTAATGTGGAGGGACTGGAAGCGCCCCCTCCCCGCCGATTGTAGAGATCTGGGTTAGTGACATGGCTGGGTTTCTCAGTTCACCTTAAGAGGGTCAATGGTTGAGTTCACCCGGAGGTGGCAGCCATTCGTCGACTTTCTCAGGGAAAATTAAAATGCCAGCAGAAGCAGAATTCCAAGGGCCGGGGGGGGGGGGGGGGGGGGGGGGGAGGGGGGAGGAGAGAGAGGGCCGGATTGTTGTTTTATGGTTGGGGTGTGTGAAGATTGTGATGGGGGTGGAAATGTTTATTGTACCATGTTGATATCGCTGCTATTATTATTATACAAACTTGCAAAACCCTTAAGAGAACCTTGAACAATTACTCCGAAGTGCCTTTGTGCTTCTGATATCCTGAGCAATTCCCTATTTAGAATAGTCTATGCCTCCATTCCTCCTTCCAAAGTGCATAACCTCACTTTTCCACATTGTATTCCACCTGCCATTTCTTTGTCCACTCTCCGAACCTGTCCAAGTCGTTCTGCAGCCCCCTGCTTCCTCAATACTACCTGGCCCTCTACATATCTTTGTATCATCTGCAAACTTAGCAACCATGCCCTCAGTTCCTTCTTCCAGATCATTAATGTATACTGTGAAAAGTTGTGGTCCCAGGACCGTCCCCTAAGGCACACCACTAGTCACCGGCTGCCATCCTGAAAAAGACCCCTTTATCCCCACACTCTGTCTTCTGCCAGTCAGCCAATCCTCTATCCATGCCAGGATCTTACCCTTAACAACATGGGCTCTTAACTTGTTTAACAGTCTCCTATGCAGCACCTTGTCAAAGGTCTTCTGGAAATCTAAATAAATCATGTCCACTGGTTCTCCTTTGTCTAACTTCCTTGTTACCTCCTCAAAGATCTCTAACAGATTTGTCAGACATGACCTGACCTGAAGCTATGCTGACTCAGTCCTATTTTATCATGCACTTCCAAGTACTCTGCAATCTCATCTTTAATAATGGACTCACAAATCTTACCAATGACCTAAGTAAGGCTAACCAGCCTATAATTTCCCATCTTCTGCCTCCCTCCCTTAAACAGGGGTGTTACATTAGCCACTTTCCAGTCCTCTGGGACCCTCCATGCCTCCAATAATTCCTGAAAGATCACCACCAATGTCTCCACAATCTCCTGAGCTATCTCTTTTAGAACCCTGAGGTGTAGTCGATCTGGTCCAGGTGATTTATCCACCTTCCAGGTTCCCTAGAACCGTCTCCTTAGCGATGGCCACTACACTCACCTGTGCCCCCTGATTTTCCTGGAGCTCTGGCATCCCACTGATGTCTTCCATCGTGAAGACTGATGCAAATTAACTATTCAGTTCCTCTGCCACTATTATTTCTTCAGCCTCATTTTCCAGTGGTCCAATGTCTATTTCTGCCTCTCTACCTTTTGAATATTGAAAAAAAAACCCTTCCTATCTTCTTTTATACAACTAGCTAGTTTACACGTATATTTCATCTTCTCCCCCTTATTGCTTTTTTAAGTTGTCCTCTGCTTCCTTTTGAAGGCTTTCCAATCCTCTGGCTTCCCACCAATCCTCGCCACTTTGTATGTTTTTTCTTTTTATGCTGTCCTTGACTTCCCTAAGCATATTTCCTCCTCCTTTCTGTTCTGCCTCCTGAATAATCCCCCAAAACCCCTACCATTGCTGTTCCACTGTCATCCCTGCTAGGCTCCCTTTCCAGTCAACTCTGGCCAGCCCCTCCCTCATGTCCCTGCAGTTACCCCTATTTAATTGTAATACCGTTATATCTGATTCCAGCTTCTCCCTCTCAAACTACAAGACAAGAGAAACATTCCAGGTACGTAGTTCAGTAGAAGGCCTTCTCATAATTCCTTGTCCTGAAAGTCACGACTCATGCTTGAGTAACAGCTGTACCCATTTAGTAGTTTTCCCCAAGTGGCAAGTGTAATCTGAAAAGTGATTACAGCAGAATATTTGACTTTTGAAGGGCTCAACAACAGAGCTAAATCTTGCTCCCCTCCACCATGAGATATTCATACCGCTGCATTTCCACAAGGACTGCTGGCTGGTGATCAGGAGTGGGAAGCTTGGCCAATTCATTTTCATCCCCAGGCCTTAGACATTGCCCTGTCCAGTTGCGGAAGTGATCTAACTCAACACAGACCAAAAACAAAACTGGAGCCTCTCTAGTCTGTGCAACTCTGCAGCATATTACAAGATTACAATTATGCTCTGAATCACCATGGAGTGGCTGTAAATTCCTTAGCCAGTGAACCTGGTGATGTTTCTTTCGCTGTAGGATTAAAAAAGTTCCTACCCTTCCTTACTGGTTGAAGGAATGAGAAGAATGACTGCATTCATCATTGGGTTTTTATTTTTTTGTTTAAATTCAGAAGCTATTTAACAAAGGAAGTAAAAGGACAAAAATCTAATTTTAATAG
Organism: Scyliorhinus canicula; assembly: GCF_902713615.1. Taxonomy (NCBI): domain Eukaryota; kingdom Metazoa; phylum Chordata; class Chondrichthyes; order Carcharhiniformes; family Scyliorhinidae; genus Scyliorhinus; species Scyliorhinus canicula. The sequence goes on along the minus strand of NC_052159.1, from coordinate 68,512,719 downwards.
CTGTTTTAGGGAGTTTTATACATATATATATATAACCTTATATCATTTGAATAACTGAGTGCCTCAAAGACAACTCTTATATGTATTCCTCAATGATGTAAAAATAGTTTTTTAAAATGATATCCCCACCAGAACTTTATTAAAGCACAATTAAAACACATACCTGGTTATACACTACCCTCTCCAAGCACATACACAATTCAGCAGTAATTCAAGCAATTATTACCTTCCTTAAAAAAATCTTATATAACAAATAGATTTTTACAAAAAGAAATATATTTCCTAATTTCAAAACAACAATTTTACAACTCTCTTAAAAACCAATGAGCAACATTTTGTAGCTGAGGAACAATTTATATAGCAGAACAATGATCAGATGTCACTGTTACTCACCTGACAACGCTGTTAGCCTGGCTGAAGGTTATTGCAGACAGTAATGACAAAACTAAGTAGTACCATTTGTTATAAATAATCCATTTTCAACACTTCTGTTGATGTAAAATGGTTCATGAAGAAATCTTTCACAGCAATGAGTAACAGTATCATGACAAATATAATAAACCAAAGCAAAAATACAAAACAGCCACTCAACATTACTATGCTACTTTAAATAAAACAGATTAAAAAGTGCAAGGAAAAATGTGAACTTTTTTAGGCACATCCATCTGTAGAAGCAAGCTCAAAGAACAAATTCCAGTTCAAATTTAACATTGTTTTTTTCGGAGGTTCTTCAAAAGCCAAGTTTTCATTCTATTCCCTGTGACGTTGAAGGCTTGCTTTGCCCTAGTGCATTAGGTATGTCTGAGTCTGCCTTTCTTTGTCTTTGCAGGTTTTGGTTTGGGTATGTATTGATTATTTGCTTGATATTCTAGTTCTTTACGGAAGTAGTCAATTGTCTTGTTTAGGCCTTCTTCCAGAGGAACCTATTTAGAAAAAGAAAGCGGGAGGCAAGTTAAAAATAGCCAATGAAATATTTCTTCTATATATATGCTTCATATTGAAGCCCCAGAAATATGTTTTAAACATACATCATCAAAGCCACATACCTATTGCATTGAATGCCACTGAGGGAAGTAAACATTTTATCAGAATGGCACACGGTGGTCTGTGGAGGTGGTTCTCTGGTGAGTGAGTTTCTGATTGGGGGGGGGGGGGGCGCGCTGGGGTATGCAAGGTTGTCTGATGGGGTGGAGGGAGGGGTCCTCTTGTGGCTATGGGGGCACCTATGTTAAATACGTACCCCCTTGGTCCATCGTGAGGTCAGCCACATCAGAGTTAAACTGGCATATACTTGCATCAATCCATGCCTGTCCGAATCCCACTGGAGAGGGCCAGAGCATCACAGAGGCATGGAGAATCTGGAGTTCATTTCATTATTAGGATGTAAATTGGTTCAAATAACCCATCTGCATCCTCCCGCCGGCGTTGGGTGTGAATCTCGATGCCGTCCCGAGTGGGGACTAGATCAGTGCAACGGGGTGGCAATCCCATCTTTCGCCTGATGCAACTTTTTCCGCCGCATCGGATCTTCACTACCAGGGGTGAGCAGTGGAGAGACCCAGCATGGGAGTCTGGGTTCTAGAATTCTCAGCCAAGGGAAACATTTTCTCAGCATCTATCCTGTCATATCTTTGTATGAATTTTATGTTTCAATTGGATCATCTTTCATTTTTCCAAATTCTAGGAAATATAGGCCAAATTGACTCAATCTCTCCTCACGTATCCCCATGGATACAAAATTAATTGAGTGACAAATCCAGAGGGGGGGTGGTGAGTGTTTGTTTTGCAGACTGGAGAGTTTGTAGTGGATAATCCCAGGGGTCGATGTTGGGAGCCTTGCACTTCCTGACATGTTAATGACTTGGACCTTGGTCACAGGGCACAATTTTAAAATCTGCAGACAAACACAAAATTTGGAAGTATTGTGAACTGTGAGGAGGGTAGTGTTAAACTTCAAAAGGCATAGAAAGGATGGCGGAAGAGGGTGAAAGGTTATCAGGGATAGGCAGAAATTTGGTGCTGATATTACAATTAGATCAACCATAATCTTATTGAATGGTGGAGCAGGCTTGAAGGGCTGAGTGAGAGTGACTTATTCTTGTTTCTAATTTGTATGCATGTATATAGGTGGACAAATGGCAGATGAAATTTAATGCAGAGAAGTGTGAATTGATTCCTTTTTGTTGGAAGAATGTCGAGACACAATTTAAAATGAAAGGTACAATGCTAGACTTTGTAGCGGTTGGTTACAAATGAGTGGCTAGCTAGGTCATTTCAGAGAGCATTTTAAGAGTTAACCATATTGCTGTGGGCCTGGAGTCGCAAGTAGATTTCCATCCCTCAAGGACATTAGCTGAACCAGATCGTTTTTTTAACAACTGACAACGGTTTCATGTCACTTTTACTGAGACTAGCTTTTAAGTCCAGATTTACGAATTGAATCTAAATTTCACCAGCTGCTGTCGTGGGATTTGAACCCGTGCCCTCAGACTATTAGCCTGGGCCTCTGGATTACTAGTTTAGTGACATTACTACTATGCCATTATGTATCCCTAAAGGACAATTAGGGATGGTCAATAAATGTTGGCCTAGCCAGCAATGCCCACATCCCATGTAAGAATAAAAATAAATACATTCTAAAGGAGGTGCAGGAGCAGAGGGACCCAGGGGTTTATATGCATAAATTAATGAAGGTGGCAGGGCTGATTGTGGTTAATAAAGCATATGTGGATTTTATAAATAAGGGCAAAGAAGTTGTGACAAATGTGTATAAAACAATGTTTCAGCCTCAACTGGAGAACTGTTTCCAATTCAGGGTACCACACTTTGAGGAGGACGTGAAAGTATTAGAGAGGCTACAGAAAAGATTCACGTGAAAGGTTGCAGGGATGAGGAACTTCAGTGATGTAGGTGGACTGAAGAAGCTAGGACTGTCTCCTGGGAAAATAGAAAGTCGAGAGGAGATTTGATAGAGATATTCAAAGTCATGAAGAGGCAGAGAGAAATAGAGAGAAACTGTTCCCATTGGTAGAAGGATCTAGAACTAGAGGGCAGAAATTTAAGGTAATTGGCAAATGAAGCAATGAAGAAAAACATTTTTCCCAGTAAGTGCTTAGGATCTGGAATGCACTGCCTATGTGTGGTGGAAGTAGGTTTGATCATGGCATTCAAAAGGGAATCACCTGAAAAGGACACCATTGCAGAAATACAAGGAAAGGGTAAGAGAATGGCAGTCAGAGAGCCAACATAATAATAATAATAATCTTTATTAATGTCACAAGTAGGCTTACATTAACACTGCAATTAAGTTACTTTGAAAATCCCCTAGTCACCACACTCTGGTGCCTGTTCGGGTACACTAAGGTGAATGTCCAATTCACCTTACAGCACATCTTTCAGGACTTCTGGGAGGAAACCGGAGCATCTGGAGGAAACCCACGCAGACACGGGAGGACATGCAGGCTCCTCACAGACAGTGACCCAAGCCGAGAATCGAACCCCGGTCCCTGGTGTTGTGAAGCAACAGTGCTAACCACTGTGCTACCATGCCGCCCAACCATCGCTGCAACCATTCTATAATTCTACCTTATTCAATGGTTTTGAAAATTGAAATACATTTTATGCATTCTACTAGTTGCATCCTCAAACAACGCAAACACGATTTCCCTTTCATTGTTCCGTGCAGACACTGCTTCACTATATCATGGTTATTTAAGTTCCCCCATTCTATATGCCTAATAAAATTCCAGTTTTTTACCCCCTACTGATGTTCGACTAATTGGACTGTAATTCGATTTTCTTTCTTCTTTTTCAAATAACAGGGTTATGTTTGCAACTTTTCAATCCTTTGGAATTGTTCCAAGATCTAAGGAATACTTACAAGATCAAAACCAATGGGTGCAATTCTTCCAAAAAATTACAAAGTTAATTTGTGGTGGGGTTTTCAGGGAGTTCCCCACCGCTATTCAATGACACATAAGTCACTTTTTTGGGTCCTGGGGAGTTTCTCACTGGTTTAGCCCAAACAGAATTTTTTTTTAGCACTGGGGAGCTGAACGCAGAGATCAGCACGCCATTTTGAAAGGGTGCCCCAAACTCTAAGTGAGCTTCTGGAGCCTCCACAACACCCACCCATGGACACTACGCCACACCCCCCAAGTGAGGCCACCCCGCTTTGGGGTCCCCCCTCTTCAGGCTCCACCCGCCCAATCTCCCTTATAGCACCCCCTCCCTTCTAGGACCCCCACCTATCACTCCTCCCGGAGGCCCCTACTTACCTGCTCTTCACTCACCACCCTTCAAACCCTCCCTTCACCCTCATTTCATGGGCATGATCCCCCTCGCCCCTGGCAATGCCACCCAGGCAGTGCTCCTGCAATCTTGGCAGTACCAAGGTGCCCACATTCCAGGAGGGCCAAGGAGCTGCCCTGCACTTACCCTGACCACCCGGGGTCTCAGATGGCCTGGGAACCCCCCGCCCCCGAGTCCACGTTTGAGTGGGCCAGCACTATTCACCGTCTGGCTGCAACCTCCCTGGGAGGCCGGAGAATCAAGGGAGGCCAGTGGATCCCGGGCAGGTAGGTTGTAAGTAGGTTTATGACCTTCTAGGAGTGGCGTTTTGTCACGCCCATTTGGGGCGGATTTCCAACTCGTGAGGTGTGGAGGCTGTCGGGAGGCTCATTGGAGGGCTCTCCTGAGATTCGTTGTGCTCTCACTTGGCAGGAGAATCGCGCTCAATGTATCCACTTTCTCTGCAATGATGTTTTAAAACCCTGTCAGTTCTCATGAATTAGAACATAGAACAGTACAGCACAGAACAGGCCCTTCGGCCCTCAATGTTGTGCCGAGCCATGATCACCCTACTCAAACCCACGTATCCACCCTATACCCGTAACCCAACAACTCCCCCCTTAACCTTACATTTATTAGGACACTACGGGCAATTTAGCATGGCCAATCCACCTAACCCGCACATCTTTGGACTGTGGGAGGAAACCGGAGCACCCGGAGGAAACCCATGCACACAGGGGGAGGATGTGCAGACTCCACACAGACAGTGACCCAGCCGGGAATCGAACCTGGGACCCTGGAGCTGTGAAGCATTTATGCTAACCACCATTCTACCCTGCTGCCCCTAATTGCTCCAATCATATTTCTTATTCTGATTTCTTTCAATGCTCATTCTTGCTAAACCCTTGATTTCCCATTATTTCCAGAATGTTTTTTGTATCTTCTACCATAAAACAAAGATCAAAATAAAATATTCAATATGTCTGCATTTTCCTAAAATAGTCATTCTTCCCTAAAGACCCTTTTTCTATAAGATTGATTGACCTGTTCTCATTGCACAAAACTAGATCCAAAGTATTCCATTTCCTAGTTGGGTCCTTGACATACTACTCTATAAAACTACCTTGTATACATTTCATGAACTCATTAACTATATTATTAGTGCAAATTCGGTTTGCCCAGTCTGAATGAAGATTAAAGCCCACAATTACCGTATTACCCTTATTGCATGTACCTCTTAATATCCTAATTCATCATATGCCCTACACTATACTATTTCATACATTCTTGGGAAAAGGCGGGAGGTGCTGTGGCTAATCTAGTAAAATACGATTTGGAGCATTTTACCCAGTCAATGGAATCACATTTGATAAAGAAAACATTTATCTTGATAGCTTGATGCTATGTAATTTAGCATCCCATCCCAATGTAGATATTGAGAATCCATCCCAATGCACATATTGAGAATTCAATGTGTCCTCACCACAGGTTCCCATCCCAACAACAGCTTAGCTTTCCTGATATCTGGATTTCTTCGTTGTGGATCATCTTGTGCTTCTGGAAGAGACAGGATGTCACTTTTGCTCCCTGTTGGATAGAAGAGTTATTGTTTAAAGCAAAATTCTAAACAGATATAAGAAAAAGCCAACCGACATAACTTTCAGAAGAACAGAGAATTAGAAAAACTCAACAGGTCCGACAGCACCTGTAAGGAGGGAAAGCAGAGTCAACGATTTGAGTTCTTTGGTTCTTTGTCAGAATTTAAAGGAGGGCCAAATTGCCTTCACCTGCTCCAAATTTGTATGTCTGTATATACATTGGGAATGATAGGAGGTTACGCACAGGTCTCTTGGTAGCATTGGTACTATGAATGTAATCACTGACAGGTACACATTCCTCCTCTATCATTTGCTTTCCAGTGCATCCCAGTTTTAAGGAATCAGTGGCATCATATACTTCAAAAACTGTTGATAAATGCTTTTGCCATAGGGGAGGTATGTGGCTATGTTTGGTGGATGGGGGAAGAGGAACAGGCCTGGCTGTCTATAGTAGAACCTTATTGTGTTTCATTTTAATCTGCAGTGGGACATTGCTGTTTAGCAACCAGCAGTGGTGGGATTCCAATTGCAATTGTGATGCTCAAGTCCCCGTTAGATTACAAAGAACAAAGAAAATTACAGCATAGGAACAGGCCCTTTGGCCCTCCCAGCCTGCACCGATCCAGATCATGTTCATACAACAACCTGCATTTATATGTCCATTATGCTTAAGAGGGTTATTCAACAAAATTTGACCAAGGCCTGAAATAAAGTATTATGACATTTCACCAACTGCTTGATCCAGGAGGGCAGCACCTTAGAGGACAGAATGGTAGAGAGGCTTCCACCGTTGCAATATTCAGACAGTCCTGCTCATTCAATACTGGAGGTTGGCCAAGTAGCATGAAAAATCAGGGGCAGTGGAGGGGTAGTAGCAAAGAAGTTCTGGAGTCTTCAGCATACATGTGGAATCCAATGTGTTTTTGGAGTATGAGCCAAGATGTGAAATAGGAGGCGACCAAGGAAACAATCTTGAGGAACTGTAATTTTTGCTTCACAGTGCCAGTGACCCGGGTTCGATGCCTGGCTTGGGCCACTGTCTGTGCGGAGTTTGCACGTTCTCCTCGTTTCTGCATGGATTTCCTTCGGGTGCTCCAGTTTCCTCCCACAAGACCCGAAAGACGTGCTTGTTAGGTGAACTGGACATTCTGAATTCTCCCTCTGTGTACCCGAACAGGCACCGGAGTGTGGTGACTAGGGGATTTTCACAGTAACTTCATTGCAGTGTTAATGTAAGCCTACTTGTGACACTAATAAAGATTAACTCCAGAGTTAATGGTGAGAGAGTGGGAAGAGAAGCCACTCCAGGAGATTCTCTAGAAATAACTGGATAAATAAGAATGGAAGCAGGTATATTATGGATGTTTGATGGGAATATGCAAAGTCATAAATACACAATATTTGCACCTGCCCACATAAAGCAACAGAATAATTTCTGCTGTATTAAAACATTATCGGCGTTTGCTAAAAGATTTAAAGAGCTTCTTTCAGAGGATCCAATGGTACAAATTTTAATACCTGTGGGACCCGAATCTGAATTCAGCCATACTGAATGGGCAGCAGCTCTCAAGTGTTGCTGAGAGTCCTAAATGAGAGAGAAATCTCCGCAGATACTAGTTATGTCAAGATCTCACAAATGGGAGTGAATGGACGCAGAAAAGATCACAGAGGTTAATAAAATAATTTTCTCCCTTGATGTTAGAAAATATTTTTCTTTGAGGTTATGTTTGAAGCTCTTTTAGAGAAAAAAGGTGGTTATCTACAGCACAGGATGAGGCCATTCACTACATTTTGTTTGTCAGCTGTTTGTAACAGTATTCTAAAATTACTCTTACTGTCCTGGTCTCTCCTCAGAATCTTGCATTTTGCCTGGTTTCAAATATTTATCCAATTGTTCTCTAAAAGAAGCAATGGCTACTAGCTGAACCATTCCATTGGCAAAGCACTCCATAATTTCAAAAACCGGTGTGGCATACGGCACAGTGGCTAGCACTGGGAATGCGGTGCTGAGGACCCGGGTTCGAATCCCGGCCCTGGGTCACTGTCCGTGTGGAGTTTGCACATTCTCCCCATTTCTGCGTAGGTTTCGCCCCCACAGCCCAAAGATGTGCAGGTTAGGTGGATTAGCCACGTTAAACTGCCCCTTCATTGGAAAAAAAAAAATTGGGCACTCTAAATTTAAAAGAAAATAATTGCAAAAACCGTTATCAAGTATCTTAAGAGTGTCCAATGCCGAGACTGCGGTGCTAAATGTATTCATGAATAACACACAAATACTTTTAAGGATGCAACAGTAAAATGAGACACACTAAAATATCTAGATATGACAACAATAGATAAGAAAATAGTAGAACGTTAAGTGAACATTTCATCAAAGCAGAAAAAGGATACAATTCATTAAGTGCAGAAACGTACAGGCATCAGTACAAATAGTAAAATTGTAATGGATACGATTGAAGCCACACAGATTTCCGAATCCAAAATAAATATTTGAGAAAATAGGGGCATTATCAGCTGGAATTTTCAAAAACATTTGAGGATGATTCAAAAGGAGGAGGTAGGTCTGGTGGACTGATTGGCCTATTCTTGTTCCTACAAAAGTACTCGAGTACTGAGATTCCTTCTTTTTCCAATCTACCAAAGTAAGTAAAAGAAAATCTTACCAACAAGGCTCCGAATTAATTTGGCAAATTCTAGAATTGTATGTTCTTCTGGGTTTCCCTGTTAAAAGTAAATATAGTGGTATTAAAACTGATGTGTATCTTTTTTTAAAAGCTTAGATTTTCATGGTGATTGAGATTTATTACACACGTTACAATTTCAAAATCTGGCACAATTGACTTAGTTTTAATTATATTTTCACTTCAATCTTGAAAAGATTTAATTACACAAATATTTAAAATATTTCCAAGATAAGTATGTATTCATCTCAACTGTTGCATTATGAAGCACTGATCACATATTTATATACATATAATTCTCTAGCTGTACTGGTCGAAGATGCAGAATGCATTATTTCTACGAAATGCGACAGGACACCATGTAAAACACAAAATATAAGTATGTAAATGCAAAGAGCACAGGGAAGGCCAATAACATACAATAAACTTAGGAAGATCAAAGTTGTATTTTTTGGCGACTATTATTTCTTGCTGCAGATTTGATCCCCTATGTAGTTACTTGCTCGGGCTGAATAAGCTGTGTAGAACCATAGGTTTATGTTCTACCTCTCTTCGGCTCTGAAGAGGTCATATGAACTTGAAATGTTAACTTTGTTTCTCTCTTTTCACAGATGTTGCCAGACCTGCTAAATTTTTCCAGCAATTTTCTGTTTCTATCTTATGTTTGACTCAAGAGCACAGACTTAAATCCAGCTTCTTATCTGAACATCAAAACAACTTCTTTCCACTGTAACAATTCCCAGATTTTGATCTTTACTGACAGCAAAATACTCTTTTTAGGATTTCTGAAAATAAGCAACATCACCTCCATCACAAATTTGTTTATGCATCTGTATTATTATATTAATGTCCAAATGCACCAATTATCTTTCTGTACTGGGATCACTTAAATGAAATACCACTGAATAGACTTATAATAAAAGGGTGGAACTTAAGATTCATCGAACACCTATAAATGTAAACAAAGTCCCAAGGCACTTCACAGTGATATAAGCAGCCAGAAATTAATGCTGAGCCAAATAAAGTGATCAACATTTGATCAAGGGAGGTGAGTGTGTGGGTGTAAGGAAGGACTGAAAGGGGGGGGGGGGGGGGGGGATTATGTGGAAATTTCATAGTGCAAGGCCTAGATGGTTGACAGCACAATCACCATACTGGGGTGAAGAGATCGAGGATGTGGAAGAGACCAGAGTCAGAGGAAGTGTATGTTCTGGGGAAGGTGAGAAGAGAAGTTGAAAGCTTGTCGGAGGTTACAGAGATAGGGAGGTAGCACTACTTTTGGGAAGTAGAGGGATCAATATTGAAATATCTAAACTGGGGAAGCAAACAATTAGATAATTGTGCTGAGACGCATTTCTTTAATACACAGTGGACAATGTTCAGCTCATTGTATCTTTACTGGCTGTCTGAAAAATCTGTTCACTTAGTCCTAAGTGCACTGTCCTTTCAATTCACTTTTTTAAGTGCGGTGCGGTGGGTGTGATGCTTCCGATCTGCCCCTGTGTCTCTGAGTGTCGCGTATGGAAAGCGAAAGAGTATGTGTGCCCTGTCCTTTTATATGGGTAGCCCCCTTGTGGTAGTGTCACCTCTGGGTATCTTGACTGAACATTGGTCGTGTCCTATTCTATGTGTTCATTAGCTGTATGTCTGCATGTCATGATGTCTCTGGTGCTCCCTCTAGTGTTTACTTACTAGGACTGAGTAAACACTAGAGGGAGCACCAGAAACATCATGACATGCAGACATACAGCTAATGAACACAGTGATGCATATCACCAAAAAGATATTATGAATTTTGCTTCCACAATCATTTCTGATCTGACATTCTAAGTCTTAGGAATTTCTGTGCAAAAGAAAAAGCCTAGCTTTTCTCTCCATGCTCGATTTCTCATTTATACCATCAATTACTGATTCACAGATCAGGGAAAATGATTACCGTATGAACTATTCATAATTTTAGATACAAGAATATTGTCATATTATCGCATATTCTTCTTTGCTCCAAGGAAATGTATCCTCTAATTGTTTTAGATTCTCCTCAAAAGAAAAGTTTCCTATCCTTTCTATTTAATATTGACTACCCTCCCCATGGCCAGACACCCTTTCAAAAGTAGGGGGTTATCCAAAACGGACCTCATACCTGCTGCAGCCTAATCAATTTTCTTGATTATATTTTAATATCTTACTATTTAAACCCAGATTGGCAAATGCATTGCTAAATTATTTCACCAATTTGTCCTGGCTTTTAAAGATCTGTGCATCTGAACATTTAAGAGTCTCTGCCAATTGCCCAATCTAATTAGAATATAGAACATACAGTGCAGAAGGAGGCCATTCGGCCCATCAAGTCTGCACCGACCCACTTAAGCCCTCACTTCCACCCTATCCTCGTAACCCAATAACCCCTCCTAACCTTTTTTGGTCACCAAGGGCAATTTATCATGGGCAATGCACCTAACCTGGACGTCTTTGGGAGGAAACCGGAGCACCCGGAGAAAACCCACGCAGACACCGCACAGACAATAACCCAGCGGGGAATCGAACCTGGGACCCTGGCACTGTGAAGCCACAGTGCTATCCACTTGTGCTACCGTGCTGTCCACGGTAATAATCTGACTATGCCCTCCTGTTATTTTCCCACAGAACACAAATTTGTCAGCCACAACTAACGTTTTAAAGATAATTAACTTCATCCTAGATTTTGGCCACCTGAAGCTTATCCACCAACAATACTGATGGACTGGTTCATAGGATCCCATTTAAGCGTTTGTTTTTGATAAGAAGTGCTAGAATGGCAACCCAGGACGTCTGCTTGTGACCATGGAGTGATTGGTCACATAAAGGGCTGTTCCTGCTCAAAGTCACAGAGAAGGGTGGAATCTTGATGAAAAGGTGGAGGTGAATGTTAGAGGAGTAATTTACCCCTTGAATGGTATGTCTTCTGATCACCGGACCCGGCAGAAAACAGTCAGAGGTTTGGCTGGAAAGTTGAAACAGTCTTGTGCTTCAGACAGTTACTTCCAGCATTCAGGCAGGGGAGGGGCAAGCTGAAGGCCCCAGATACAGGAACTGATGACTTTTATCAAGGAAGAATTCCATAAACAGAGGAAAGAAATGCATGACGATCATGCAAAGGCCATTGCAGAAGCTGTGGCACCCCTGAAGAGTACTTTGGAGCGGATGTAGAGGTGTTTGGAGGTGCAGAGGTCACAGATTCGGGAGATTGAAAGAGTGATCTCGGACCACAGCGATCGTGTGGTGGCTCTGGAGGCGGAGGTGGAGCTCCGAGGAGACCTTTGTAAAATGCTGAGGGCAAAGGTTGAGGAGCAGGAGAATATCTCAAGAAGACAGAACCTGTGAATAGTGGGCCTGCCTGAAGGAGTGGAAGATGCGAGTGCCACGAGGTACGTCTCAAGGATGCTGGCGGGACTGGTGGCAGAAGGGGTGCTAGATAAGGCACCTGAAGTGGACCAAGTGCATAGGTCTCTGAGGCAAAAGTCAAGAGCTGGGGAGCCGCCGCGGGCGGTGATCGCGAGACTCCATAAATTTGTGGAGAAAGAGAAAATTCTATGTTGGGTCAGGGGGAAGCGTAGCTGCGACTGGGAAGGAAATAACATCCGGATTTATCAGGATATTGGAGCCGAGTTGGCAAAACGGCAGGCAGGTTTCAACAAGGCCAAGGCGGTGCTGTACCGGCGGCAGATCAGGTTTGGGCTGCCCTACCCGCCGAAATTATGGGTGACGTTCGGAGGCCAGGAGTATTATTTCGAGACCCCAGAAGCGGCCGAAGACTTCATTAAGAAGCATAAACTGGGTGAGAACTGAGTGGACGATGCTTGGGAACCGGGGCACGATGTAGTGGTCGGGAATATGTTTGAAGTGGGTGTAGGGGTTGGGGGATTTTCGCCTTTTTTTGTGGGGGGGGGGGGGGGGGGGGGGGGTGGTGGTTTTCTGTTAAATGTTGAGATTGTGAGGAGTTGTAGGGGTGAAAAGTTTATGTGGGGATGGATGTTCCCATCCCCCTCTCCTGTTTTATGGGACTGTTTGTATTTAACATTTGTTTTTTTGCTTTTGGAGAAGGCTGCCTGGAATTCAGGAGAAGTTCTAGTTTGGGTGGGGGAGGGCAAGGCCAGCTGGAGGCCTTCATCTTTGAGCTGAGGAGTGGGGGGAGGGGGGGGCGAGGAGGAGGAAAGAGGGAGGTGAGGGGGAAGAGGGTGGGGGACGTTATTAGGATGTGCCTTTGGGCAGGGGCAGCCATGCTAGCAGGTAGGGGGTGAGAGATGACATGGTCAAGGGTGAAGAAAGGGGCCATCTGGGATGGGCTAGGTGCACAGTGGAATTAAAGGGGCAGGAGTTAAGTGGGGAAGATGATGGACGGTAGAGGGGATTGGAGGCGCAAGCCTCTGGTAAGGTTGGCAATGTGGAACATCAGGGGACTGAATGGGCCAGTTAAAAGGTCGAGGGTGTTCGTGCACCTCAGGAGCTTGAAAGCGGGTGTGGTCTTTTTGCAGGAGACACAACTCCGTGTGAAGGAGCAGGTTAGGTTAAGGAAGGGGTGGGTTGGGCAGGTTTTTCACTCGGGGTTTGATTTGAAATCGAGGGGTGTGGCAATTTTAATGAGCAAACAAAATTAGATTTGTGAGTGCGAAGGAGGTGAGGGATCCAGATGGAGGATATGTGATTGTGAGTGAGGTATTGGAAGGGGCACCGGTAGTGTTGGTAAATGTGTCTGCCCCAAATTGGGATGATGTGGGTTTTATGAGGGGGTTGCTGGCAGCAATCCGGGTTTGGCCACGTACCAGTTGATCATGGGAGGAGATATTAACTGTGTCCTGGAGACGAGGGTGGATAGATCGAGCCCCAGGTCGATGGGTAGAGTACGAATGGCAAGGGAGCTGGGGGGGGGGGTTCTGGAGATGGTGGGTATGGTGGATCCATGGCGCTCTGAACCCAGGGGGAAGGGAGTATTCCTCCTTTTCACACGTCTATAAGGTGTATTCGAGGATTGATTACTTTGTAGTGAGTCGGGAGATTTTGGTTGGGGTGGAAGGGGCAGAGTATGTGGGGATAGTTATCTCGGACCTTGCACCCCACTGGCTGGATATTCGGTTCAGTACGGGACGAGAGCAGAGGCCGGGGTGGAGGTTTGACTCGGGGTTGTTGGCAGATGGAGGTTTATGTGATAAGGTGTGGATAGCGATTAGGGATTATGTGGAGTTCAATCAGAATGGGGAGGTGTTGGCGGGCATTTTTTGGGAAGCACTGAAGGCAGTGGTCCGGGGAGAAATGATCTCATCTATGGTTCGTGCGAATAAGGAAAGGAGGGCAGAGCATGACCGTCTAGTGAGTGAGATAGTGGAGGTGGACAGGAAATATTCAAGGGTGCCCACCGTGGAGGGATTGGCGAAGAGGAAAAGGTTGCAGGGGCAATTTTACAGGCTGAAAACGGTGATGGCGGTAGGGCAACTGCGTAGGACACGAGGGGTGCAATACGAGTATGGGGAGAAGGCGAGCCGCATGCTGGCGCTCCAGCTGCGGAGGCAGGCTGCCTCCAGGGAAATATTGAAGATCCAGACTGGGCTGGGGATATGGTGACAGAGCCAGGAAGATAAATGAGGCATTTGAGTATTACCAGGGACTTTATGAGGCTGACCCAGGAGGAGAGGAGGGGGACATGGGGTGGTTTCTGGACGAGCTGGAATTTCCCCAGGTGGAGGAAGCAAAGAGGCAGGCGTTGGAGGAGCCCCTGGGGCTGAGGGAGGTGCTGGATAGTATCAGGGGTATGAAGTCGGGGAAGGCCCCTGGTCCGGCTGGGTACCCGGCAGAATTTTATAAGGAATTTGCGACGGACCTGGCACCACATCTGTTGGGAGCGTTTAATGAAGCACTGGAGAAGGAGACGTTGTCGGAGACGATGAAGCAATGAAGCAGAAAGTAATCACACTAATCCCCAAAAAAGGGAAGCATCTGGTGGAACGTGGGTTGTATAGGCCCATACAGTAGTCCCCCTTTATAACGCGGGTGTTGGGGTCCAAGACAGCCACCCGCGTTGCATCCGAGCCGCGGATATCCACGATGGGGGTTAATTTTAGAATACAATACAGGGCTACAGAGGGGAGGGGTGATGTGAGACCATGCTGGTCTTGCAGAGGCCCGTATGACCTCCTCCTGTGTTCTCTGCTCTCTCCCTCCAATCAGCCGGCAGTGTCAATTTCAGCGGCCAGCTCACTTTGATCCGGAGAGGGAAGCTGCTCTCTCACTGAAACAATCAGCCGGCCGCTGAAGTTGACACTGCCGGCTGCTCTCTCCCTCCAATCAGAAACATTAAAACTTAAAAGTTGGATTGGAGGGAGAGAGCAGCCGGCAGTGTCAATTTCAGCGGCCGGCTGATTGTTTCAGTGAGAGAGCAGCTTCCCTCTCCGGATCAAAGTGAGCCGGCCGCTGAAATTGACACTGCCGGCTGTTCTCTCCCTCCAATCAGCCGGCAGTGTCAATTTCAGCGGCCGGCTCACTTTGATCCGGAGAGGGAAGCTGACAGTTGGGGTCCATAAGCCCCCCCGCCGTATATCGCGAACCGCGGTATTGCGGAGCGCGGTATAACGGGGGACTACTGTATCACTATTGAACACGGATGTGAAAGTATTGGCTAAGTTGTTGGCGGGGAGGATGATTGTGTCTTGGGTGTGGTTGCAGATGATCAAAACAGGCTTCGTGAAGGGCAAGCAGCATGCGAGTAATATAAGACGGCTGTTGAATGTGGTGATGAATCCCTCGAGAGCTCTGGTACCGGAGGTGGTGGTGTCCATGGGCGCGGAGAAAGCATTTGATTGGGTGGCGTGGCGGTACTTGTTCGAAGTTTTGGGAAGGTTTGGATTTGGCCCGAGATTTGTGGCATGGTGCAGTTGCTGTATGTGGTACCAAGAGCGAGGGTGAGGACGAATTATATGAACTCACAAAGCTTTGACTTACAAAGGGGTATGATGCTGTCGCCACTGCTGTTTGCGCTGGCCTTAGAGCCATTGGCGATGGCTCTCAGGGGGTCGGCAGAGTGGCAGGGAATAATGAGGGGGCAGAGGGAGCATCGGGTGTCTCTCTCTGCCGATGACCTCTTGCTGTATGTTTCGGATCCGTTGGAGAGTATGGAAAGGATTATGGGCCTGTTGGGGAGGGTTCTCGGGATACAAGCTGAATGTAGGGAAAAGCTAAGTATTCGCGGTGAATGAGCTGGCACAGCGGGCTGATGTAGGGGGATGCCATTTATAGTAGCGAGCGATAGGTTTAGGTATTTGGGGAATCAGGTAGCGAGGGAATAGACGGGGCTCCATAAGTGGAACTTAACGGAGCTGGTGGAGGAGGCCAGGGAGGATCTTAATAGGTGTGATACACTGCACTTAACATTGGCACAGTAAGAAGTCTTACAACACCAGGTTAAAGTCCAACAGGTTTGATTCAAACACGAGCTTTCGGAGCGCAGCTCCTTCCTCAGGTGACATTGGCAGGGAGGGTCCAAGTTGTGAAAATGAATATTCTGCCACGGTTCTTGTTTATCTTTCAGGCTCTCCCGATCTTTATACCAAAGGTCTTTTTTCAGAAAGTGGACACACTCATCTTTGACTTGTATGGGCGGGGAAGGTGCCGAGGGTGGGGAGGAACCTACTACAGAGGCAGAGGCAGCAGGGGGCGGTTGGCGTTGCCAAACTTGCTTCATTATTATTGGGCAGCGAATGTGGACAAGGTGCGGCGGTGGTGGGAAGGAGAAGAGGTAGAGTGGGTTAGGATGGAGGAGGAATCTAGTAAGGGGTCTAGTTTGAGGGCTATGGTGACGGCAACATTGCTAATAGCTCCGAGCAGGTATTCAGGGAGCCCAGTGGTGCAGTCCACGGTGAAGATATGGAATCAGCTGAGGAGGCATTTTAGGGTGGAAGGGATGTCGATGCTAACGGCTCTGTGCGAGAATCATGGGTTTTAGCTGGGGGGGGGGGGGGGGGGGGGGGGGGGGGATGTGGGGCTGGTCAAGGTGAGTGATTTGTATTTGGAGGACGGGTTTGCCAGTCTGGAGGAGCTAAGGGAGAGAGTAGAGCTGCCGAGGGGTAGGGAGTTCAGGTATCTACTTGTTAGGGACTTTGCAGGAAAGGTCTGGAAGAGGTTCCCTCGATTGCCGGGATACATCCAGCTGGAGCGACTGCTGCTTCCGGATGTGGAAGGGGAGGGAAGAATTGGTGATATATATAAGTGGCTGGGGGAGCAGGGAGGCGAACGGGTGGTGAAGATCAAGGAGAAATGGGAAGCGGAGTTTGGAGTGGAGATTAATTGGAGAGTATGGAGTGAGGCACTGTGAAGGGTAAACAGGACCTCCTCTTGTGCAAGGATGAGCCTGATACAGTTTAAGGTGGTGCACAGGGTGCGTATGACTCGGGCAAGAATGAATGGGTTCTTTCAGGGGGTAGCAGATGAGGGTGAGAGGTGTGGGTGGGGGCCAGCGAATCATGCGCACATGTTTTAGGGTTGTGAAAAATTGGGAAGATTCTGGCCGGGGGTGTTCGCGGTCTTAGCCAGGATAGTGGAGGAGGGAGTGGACCCGGACCCTTTGGTGGCGATATTTGGGGTTTCAGAGAAGCCGGAGCTCATGGAGAGGAGGAAGGCCGATGTCTTGGCCTTCGCCTCTCTGATTGCATGGCGACGAGTTTTGCTGGAGTGGCGGTCGGCATTGCCACCGGGGGTAGCAGCATGGTTGGGTGACCTGTACCACTTCCTGCGGTTGGAGAAGATAAAGTATGAGTTAAGGGGCTCAGCAGGGGAGTTTGAGAAAAGGTGGGGGGTGTTTGTGGAGCTGTTCGTTGCAGGGGGATGGGGGGGGGGGGGGGGTAAAAGGAGATAAATCTGTACAAACTATAGTTGATTGTTGGGAAGAATGTTGCTCGGGGTGTTTATTTGCTGTAACCTACTTTGATACAAGTTTGAATAAAATGCGTTTAAAAATATAAAATAATGGCAACCCAGCAGTGCTTTACCATCACTCCATATCTTCGAATTTTTTGCAGGACTGATCACAGCCTGTACTGTTTCCTCCTAACATGCCGCAGCAGGGCAAAGTTTCTTTCCATTTTTGTTTCTACCATTTTATTTCGCTTAACTATGGTTATCCTCATCTCCTTCTTTTGCATCCTGTCATTCCCACTACCACACACTTCTGCAAAAACCAAGACAAGTATCTCTGCCAATCTTTCATCCTCCAGGAAAGATTAGCATGACCTGAATGTCCATTTGGAGGCTGTCACACAATGTTAGGTCATACCCCACTGTAACTAATTAATGGCATGACATTCTGCTAACAGCGCCAACAAACATTGTAATACTATTAGAATCAAGAGCCCATTCCCTGTTTTTAAAATGTAGATTACAAAACTCCTAATCAAGTAACTCTCTAGTTTTGCATTTATGACAATGCCAAACATACATCCGATCTTAACTCTTAACTTGGAACAGGGATTGCTGGAACGTAGGAAGTTTACATACCACATTCACAGGACTGCTGACATTATTGTTCATCAAAACCACTAATCCATTCACAAGGTCGCTACAAGGAAAATTAAAACATATTAAATTGAACATGCACTGCATTTCATATGTGATCCATGTTAATGATCTGCAAAGCAGCAAATCAGTACAATTAAATATGTAAATTGAACATAAAAGTGTTATAAACATTATAAAAATGTCATTCATATAGCACCTGTCATAACCGCCAGACATCCCAAAGCACTTTACAGCAATAAAGTACTTTAGAAACGTACAAAAAGATGTGGTCTACATAAACTACAATCACACTGGACCCAAGGGTATCTAAGAAATTCAACACTTTCCATAACTTCTCAATTCTATGTAAACATCTTTTGACTTATTCACAGTAAGTGTTTAGAGACAAAGGTATTGAATCATTCAAAAAATACACCAATGAAATACTACCATAGTACATTTGAATTTTTTTTCCATAGGTTTAATATTTCACAGGAATTTCCAAGTTTTATAAAAATGGTACATTCAGGTGAAATTTTCAATTACAAAGATATTCCCACACTTTGTCTCTTTTATGGATTAATATGCATTATATAACTTTATTTCTCGCAATGCTAACATAAATTACTACTATTAGTCCCTGTAACAGTTCCTGATCACTACCGGTTATATATCCATCAATACAAAACAGCAAAACCTCTTCAGGCTTGCCATGACTAACACGTGGGATATCTGTGGATAATATATCTATTATGTATCAAATATGAAGGGTTGCAATGAAGGGTCATCAACAGTGCTATCAACTGGCACTTATCAGCAAAAACCTGCGCCTGGATGCTCAGTTTGATTTCCGCCATGGTCACTCAGCTCCTGACCTCATTACAGCGTTGGCTCAAACACGGACAAAAGAGCTGAATTCCTCATCAGGTGAAGTGAGAGTGACAGCCCTTGATATCAAGGCAGCATTTGACCAAGTATGGCATCAAGGAGCCCTAGCTAAACTGGAGTCAATAGGAATTAGGGAGAAAATTCTCCGCTGGTTGGAGTCATACCTGGCACAAAGGAAGATGGTTGTGGTTGGAGGTCAATCATCTTAACTTTAGGACATCACTGCAGGAGTTCCTCAGGGTAGTGTCCTAGGCCCAACCATCTTCAGCTGCTTCACCAATGACCCCTTCCATCATAGGGTCAGAAGTAGGGATGTTTGCAGGTGACTACACAATGTTCAGCACCATTCATGGCTCCTCAGATAATGAAACAGTCCATTTCCAAATGCAGCAAGACCTGGACAATATCCAGGCTTGGGCTGACAAGTGGCAAATTACATTCATGCCACACAAGTGTCAGGCAATGACCATCTTCTACAAGAGAGGATCTAACCACTGCCCCTTGACATTCAATGGCATTACCATCACTGACTCCCCTACAATCAACATCCTGGGGGTTACCATTGATCAGAAACTGAACTGGACTAGCCATATTAATACGGTGGCTACCAGGGCAGGTCAAAGGCTAGAAAGTCCGATGGCGAGTAACTCATCTCCTGACCCCCCAAAGCCTGTCCACCATTTACAAGGCACAGTCGGGAGTGCAATGGAATACTCTTCACTTGCTTAGATGAATGCAGCTTCAACAACACACAAGAAGCTCAACGCCATCCAGGACAAGGCAGCCCACTTGAGTGCTCACCCTTCCACAAACATTCAATCCCTCCACCACCACCGACAAACAGTGGCAGTCATGTGTACCATCTACAAGATGCATTGCAGTAAGTCACCAAGGTTCCTTAGGCAACACCTTTCATACCCAGGGATGGGCAATAAAAGCTGGCCTCACCAGTAATGCCACATCCCGTAAATTAATTAAAAAAAATCAAAGTGCAGTGGTAAGGAAGTAACAAAGCCCAAAATCCACCTCTTCATTAAGAAAAAGATAGCCAGCCAACAACCTTTCCTTAATGCTGCTTACAACAGAAGATTGACAACCTGCAATGTGCCAGATTGGTAATGTCATTTTCTCCCGTATCACTTCAACTGAAAATCCGTGATTGCAGGTGAATTAATTCTCTGCAATAAATTGGATGTTGTTAAAACTTATGAAGATGGGCATGTTCTCCTCCAGCTAACTTTAGTATCATGGCTCACTGAACGTCTTTTCAGAGTAAAACTGAGGCCTGGGATGTGCATTTCTTTTCACTTCTAATATTTTCAAGAGTTTTTCAGTTTTACCTTTCTTCTCTTAATTCCTACCATTTCCCACCCCACCCCTGGATCAAATTATCCTCCTGGCTCCTCTAAGTCTGCTTGACCCAAAGAAAGATCTTGATACTTGTTTTTGACTCCTTGTAAATGTCTTCATGGGAGTTTAAATATAATATGTGCTAACATTCCATAATGTAAATTGTGTATATTAATAAAGCTAATATAGACCCAGGCAACATAATCTGTTTGTGAAAGCACAGATAGGTGCATGAGTATGTGTATAGAACATAATCAGACAGTCAGACATACCTTACATACTGGAAAGACCTAGTCTGAGATCCTGAACCATAAACCTGTGAAGACAGTTTAAAAAGTAAATTTAAATATATAACCCATAAATTGTGAGGTATAGTAACCTGAAGGTATTTGACCAGCCAATAAGAATTCAGAAAGTAGGTCACTGCCCTGTTATACAAAAACAACATTGAAACAATAAAATAGTACTTTAAAACTGAGCCAAGAGGAAAGGTTGTCCACTTTATTCTTTAGAGGGGAGACTTGCTCAGAGGTCTTTCAGATTACAGATTGGAGAAATTAGATTGAGGATTGCCTGGTACAGGAGCAGTTTAAATGTCAATCGAAAATGGAAGTTTTCAGCAAAGTCATAATAAAAGTGACAGAATTCTATCCTTTCATAACAATAACTTCTCATTTTTGATTAATCTTAGTGAATTCAAGAAATGCAGGAGCTGCACAATAGGGAATTGTGGGGGTGCGGTGGTGTTGGAGACAGAGTGGGGACAAAGGGTCTGTGCTCTAATAGGCAGAATGTAACAAGTGGTGTTCCTCAGGCACTTATTCTGGGGCTTTAGATTTTCACATTTATTAAAAGCTCCAATGAAGAAAGAGAGAATTGTATATCCAAGTTTACAGATGGCACTAGATAAACAGGAACAGCAAGTAGACAGAAAGGTGAAGTTACAAAGGGACATAGACTAATTAAATGAGTGGACAAAACTATGGCAGGTGGAGTTCATTGTGGGCAAAGGTGAGGTTATCTGTTTTAGATCAATTTTGTAAATGGTGAGGAACTAGGAACTAAAGGTGCAGAAATTTGGGAGCCCAAGCAAATACATGTAAGGCTGATGGAAATCTATGAAAATAAATTACAATGGTCAATGAATGGATTGCCAAGAAGGATGATCGATGACAGGACACTGGATTGTAAGAAAGAGTCAGATGAAGCAATAGGAGGGTCTACAAGGTTGATATGCTGAAAAGATACGATCAAATGAATAAGGAATTTCTTCTTTCAAATCAATTTTGTCATCAATGGCTGCATAAACTGATTTAATGGGATCAAACAGCAGGTCTTACAATCTATAATGAAGTGTAAACTTTGCAGTTTAAACCTTAAAAAAAACAGGTTAGTCAATCTTCTGAGACATTCGCTTCCATCTAATTCTGGTCTCTTGGACATCCCCGATTTTAATTGCTCTACACTGGTGATCAGCTGCCTCGGCCCTAAGCTCTGGAATTCTCTTCCCAAACCCCCCAATTCTAACTCACTTTATTCCTTTAAGAAATGCCTTAAAACTTACCTCTTTGATCAACTTTTAGGTAATTTGCTCAGATATCTCCGATGTGACTCAGTTTCTAATGTTTTTCAATAATACTCCCCTGAGGTGTCCTGGAGTGTTTTATTATGTTGAAATTGCTACATAAATATAAGTTGATGCTGTTTGAAACTGCTGTTTTGAATGGTAAACAAACGTTTGCTTGCATATGAAACAGTTTTATAAAGGACAGTATTATATCGAAGGACTGGTAAAGTATTTTCTGTTCTTGAGTTCTACGTTCTTTTTGCTATTTTATATTAATGTCCTCTCATTGTTTCAAAGGTCAAACTACATAACCTGTGTATTCCAACGCACGTCATCCTTTGATCATTTGACTGGCCTGATTCAACTCCCTTCTGAATCATCTTTTATGTAATGAGAAATCCAAATTCTACTTTGCTTACTGGGATTATGGCCCTTCTCAGAGCCTTCTCCATCTTTTAAAGTTAAGGTACCGGAATTTGCACGGAGCAGCCCATTGTGGCCTTTCAGTAGATCAGTGCCAAAATAACCTGTTACATGTACTCGCTGGGCTACATAACGAGCAAATTTGATTATATCTATTATTTTTCTTATTATTCTTTTCAGAATATGAACAGCAAAACCCTTCTTCGAATTGCTCCTTCTCTTTCTGCGCTTTGTTAAACCCCAACAGGATGATTCTGCAGTGTTGATACAGAACATACCTGGTTATATCAGCTACTTTATTATCCATCCTTTTGCAATAGTAAGGATTTGGAAATAATCACTTTTAAATACTTACATTTTCCAACATGTTTATAAACAAGCACTGATGACAGATGGTTAAAATACTAACACAAGCCACAGGATGTTGTTTCCCCACAAATGATAGAAAACTGAATATTTCATTTGTCAGTCTCAGCAATCAATAAACACTGGACGCCCATTTAGCTGAGAATGTTCTGTTCCCTTCAGGCTGTTTTTTTATTTTAAATCTCCCCTGTTCACAATGAATTAGGTTTTGAAAATAGAAAGTGGCAAGGTGAAGTTTTTGACAGGTCCTGAAAAAAGTGCAGGAAATTTTTAAAATTAAAAAAAAAAGTTGTTTTGTTTAAGCCAAAATGACGATACACTGTTGTGGGGAAGCATGTCAGGCATTTGAAGGATCCAAAATATAGCTAAGTATAAAGGCTAAAATTCTCAACCTTCAAGAGCACGTCTATCAAATATATGTACAAGATCAATAAACCAAGTCTATGATAACAGGGAAGTGCTCCAATTTTCCTGGAACTAGAGATATATGCAGAACATGGATGACTGAATGCATAATCAACATAAAAATACATTTTCCTCCATATACCATGTTTTGTTCTCACGAAACAATACTTCATGACAAGTTATGAGGATTAATGCAGATTTCAATTTACACAAATTGAAGGTTAACTCACATACAAACGACTGATCTGGTGTAACAGGTTAGCTTTCCCTGAAAATCTCATTAATAGACTTAATGGCAACTCTGCATAAATGTGGTCTGAAGATAGCACACAGCCCAGTCGACACTACAAAGTCCTCCTCACTAACATGGGGGCTTCTGCCAACATTGGGAGAGCTGTTCCACAGACTAATCAAGCAACAGCCTGTAATAGTCATATCCACAGAAACATACCTTTCAGCCAATGTTCCAGACTGCTAATCCTTGAATGTCCTGTCTTACTATCAGGACAGATGCATCAGAGGTGGCAGCACAGTGGTATACAGTCACAAGAGACTGCGTCTGGGACTTAACATTGCCTCCAGACCCCAAAGAGTCACATGGCAACAGGTAGAATATGGGCACAAAACCTCCTATCAATTACCAACTATGAACCTCCCTCAGTTTACCAGTACTCCTCCCTGTTGAAAACCAGTTAGAAGCACTAAGAGTAACAAGGACACAAGGTACTCCAGGTGGAGGACTTTAATGTCCATCACCAAGCGAGGCAACACCGCTACTGATTAAGCTGGCTGAGATGCAAAGGACATTGCTACAAGACTGGGCTAGTGGCAGGCTGCGAGAGAACATACATGAGGGGAAAAACCTACTTGACTTCAACCTCACCAATCTACCTGTAACAGTTGTATTTGTATTAATACGAATGACCATCACTCACTTCTTCTGAAGAAAAGTACAGTCTTCACACTGAGGACACTCTCCATGTTTGTTGCATTACTCCTGTGCTAAATTGGATAGACTTAGAATAGGTCCAGTAGCTCAAAGCTGAGCACCTATGAGGTGCTGTGGACCATCATCAGAATTATAACTTCATATCCCTCACATTTTTACCATCATATCAGGGGATTAGCCCTGCTTTAATGAAAAGTGCAGGAGAGCATGCTGGGAGTTGTGTTAGAAGTAACTGAAACCGAGGTGTCATCCTGGTGAAGTTGTAAAACAGGACTAGATCCATGCTAAAAAGCAGATTCAACATGTTGCAGACAGAACAAAGTTATTCCACAATCAATCGATCAGAACAAAGTGCTGCAGTCATACAGCATGGTGGTGTAGTGGTTAGCACTGCTGCCTTATGGCACCGAGGACCTGGGCTCGATCCTGACCCCAGGTCATTGTCTGTGCGGAGTTTGTGCATTCTCCACGTATCTGCGTGAATCTCACCCCCACAACCCAAAAGATGTGCAGGGTAGGTGAATTGACCACGCTAAATTGCCCCTAAATTGGAAAAAAAGAATTGGGTACACTATTTTCTTTTTATTGTTTAAATAACTAATGAGAGAACAAGGCTGATTAAACGTTAAAAGCTAGCAGAACACAGTACCAGAGTGCTAAAGACCGGGCTGATATGTTTACACCCATTTTCAGTCAGAAGTGCTGATTAGATGTTCCATCTCAGCAAAACCAAAGGTCCCTAAACCATAAAAGCCAGTCTTCAGCCTAATTGATTGACTCCACATTATAACAAGCAAAGGCTATGGTCACTGACAACATCTGCAGTGATGGTTTGCACTTCAAAACAAGTTACCTTCCAGCCAAGTTATTTCAGTTCAGCTACAACACTCATTCCTGGGCAATTTTCCACATAGCCGGGTAGATGCCAATGTTGTAGCTGTACTGGAATAGCTTGGCTAGGGGCGCTACAAGTCCTAGCGCACGAGTCTTCAGTACGATTGCTAAATATTGTCTGACATATTAAGATATATAAGATATGAAAATCAATCAGTTTGTATGACAGCCTTTGCAGCGTCCCGTGCCTTCAGTCATTTCTTGATAGCAAGTGGCTAAAGACTGACATCTGTGATGTCGGACACCTCTGGAAAGATCGAGATGGATCACCCAATCGGCACTTCTGGCTGAAGATTGTTGGGAATGCTTCAGTTTCGTCTTTTTCACTGATATGCTTGGCTTCTCCATCATTGAAGTTGGAATCTCCTCTTCCAATGAATTGTTTAAATGCCCACCACCATCCATTGTTGGATGTGGCAGGACTGCAGAGCTTAGACCTGATCTGTTGGTTGTGGAATTGCTTAGCTCTGTCTATTAATTGCTGCTTATGCTGCTGGTTTGCAAGTAGTTATGTGTTATAACTTTAACAGGTTAACACCTCAATTTTAGGTATGCCTCTTGTCCTGTTTAGATCTATTCCGATCTACATCCCCAAGGCCTTTTTCAAAGCGCTGGACAAATTAATCATGGCGTTCGTATGGGGGGTAAAAATGCTAGGATCCCAAAGAAGGTCCTACAAAAAACAAAATCCAGGGAGGGGCTAGCCCTCCCAAACCTACAATTCTACCACTGGGCGGCAACAGCCAAGCGAGTAGGGGATGGATCCAGGAGCCAGAGGCCGAGTGGGTGCGTGCGGAGGAGGCCTCCTGCATGGGGACCTCCCTCCGGGCCCTCGCCACGGCAGCACTCCCATCCCCACCCAAAAAACACTCCAGCAGCCCAGTGGTGATAGCCACCCTCCAATCCTGGAACCAACTGCGGCAGCAATTCGACCTGACCAAAATGTCAGACAAGGCTCCCATCTGCAACAACCATAGGTTCACACCAGCACTGACTGACGCCACCTTCAAAAGGTGGAGGCAGGACGGAGGGACACTGACAGTCAGGGACCTATACACAGACGGCAGGATCGCAACACTGGACGAACTGACAGAGAAATTTCGGCTAGCCGGGGGAAACGAGCTACGGTATCTGCAGCTCAAAAACTTCTGACGAAAGGAGACAAGGGCATACCCACAACCGCCACGACAGACACCACTGGAAGACCTACTGGACGCAAGTATCCTAGATAAAGGGAACTGTAGCGACATGTATGACCGACTGGTAGAAAGGGCCGACACCGTACTGGATGCAACAAGAAAGAAATGGGAGGATGACCTGGGGATTGAGATAGGGTGGGGACTCTGGAGCGAAGCACTGCATAGGGTCAACTCCACCTCCACGTGCGCAAGGCTCAGCCTGACGCAGCTAAAAATGGTACATAGAGCCCACTTAACAAGAAACCGTATGAGTAGGTTCTTCCCGGAGGTGGAGGACAGATGTGAATGGTGCCAAAGGGGC
This sequence comes from Scyliorhinus canicula, assembly GCF_902713615.1. Lineage (NCBI taxonomy): Eukaryota > Metazoa > Chordata > Chondrichthyes > Carcharhiniformes > Scyliorhinidae > Scyliorhinus > Scyliorhinus canicula. Next base: position 68,486,292 of record NC_052159.1, on the reverse strand, counting down.
CCTGCCAACCACGGCCACATGTTCTGGTCTTGCCCCAGACTTGTGGAGTACTGGACAGCCTTCTTCGAGGCTATGTCCAAAGTGGTGGGGGTGAGGGTGGAGCCATGCTCGATAGTGGCGGTCTTCGGGGTTTCAGACCAGCCAGATCTATTCCTGGGGAGGAGGGCGGACGCCCTTGCCTTTGCCTCCCTGATCGCCCGCCGTAGAATCCTGTTTGGCTGGCGGTCAGCAGCACCACCCAGAGCTGCAGACTGGCTGTCCGACCTCTCGGAATCTCTCCAAATGGGGAAAATCAAATTCGCCATCCGAGGGTCAGACGACGGCTTCCACAGGGGAAAATGGATGGGAATCGGGGGAAGGTAGCCGGTGCGCGGGGGGGGGGGTTTGGCTACGGGTTCGTTATGGGGGTTTGTTCTCATGGTTATTTCTTTTTCTTGTTAATTTATTGTTTTTGTATTGGAGGGGAGGGGTTACTGTTTTTCTCTGTTGTGATAAAATTGTTGTTGAAAACTTGAATAAAAATTATTCCAAAAAAAAAAGGACAAAGCCGCAAGCGACAGTCTGATGGCAAGCTAAGGCCCAAAACCAAATTGTAAATAAATGCCTATAAACATGTGCCTCAGCCATATTGGGGAATGTAAAATATGTATGCCGGTTAAAGGGGGTGGCCACAGTTGTTATTATGAAGATGCTTGCCTATAAATATACATGTTAATTTTTGCGTGTTTTTTTTTCTAATAATTTGTAATTTGTTGGATATAAAATATGAAAACTCAATAAAAAACATTTCCAAAAAAAAAAAGGTATGCCTCTTGCACTCTTCGTTGAACCATGGTTGAGCCCCTGGTTTGGTGGTAAAAGTGGAGTGGAGGATATGCCAGGCCATAACATTCAAGATTGCGGTAGAGTACAATTCTGTTGCTGCTGATGGCACACAGTGCCTCATGGATGCCCAATCTTGAGGGAGTTGCTAAATTTGTTTCAAAGTCTATCCCATTTAGCATGGTGGTAGTGCCACACAACACGATGGACTTTGTCTCCACAAGGACTGTGCAGTGGTCACTCATACAGATCCTGTCATGGGCAAATAGATGAAGGCAGACAGGTTGGTGAGGATGAGGTCAAGCATGCTTTCCCCTCTTATTGAGTCCCTCACTACCTGTCATAGTCCTAGATCAGCAGCTTGTCCTTTTGGATGCGGCGAGCTTGGTCTGTGGTGGTATAACCCATCCAACCAGAGTGATAAATACTGAAGTCCTCTACTTACGGTACATTCTGTGCTCGTCACCCCCAGTGCTTCCTCCAAGTGGCATTCAACATGGGGGAGTACTGATTCATCACAGAGAGAGAGGACGGTACGTGGTAATCAGTAGGCAATTTCCTTGCCCATATTTGCCCTGGTGCCATAGGAGCTGTGAGTGGAGTCTGTGCCCACATATAGCAAGGCTGGAAAATATTCAGGCTTGAACAATTAAGCAGCAACTAATATATGCACCACATAAATGCCAGGTAACAACTATTTTTCCTGCGAGAGTATCTAACCACCTTCCCTTGACCTTGAATGGTATTACCATAATTGAATCCCCCATTATCTTGGGGATTACCAGTAACCAGAAACTTAATTGGACTAGCCATATAAGTGCTGCAGTTACAAGAAGTTAGAAGCTGGGTATTCTGTGACAAGTGACTTAACTACTGACTCATCATAGCCTTCCATCACCTACAAGAATGAGTGCAGCTCGAAGACATTTAAGAAACTCATCACCAAGGGACAAAGAGGTCCTGGCACCTCATCCGCCACATATTCACTCCCCCAACATTGGTGCACTATGGCTGCAACATGCACCAGCTATAAGATGTAGTGCAGCAATTCACCAAGCCATCATTGATAGTATCACTAAAAATCACAGGCTGGATTCTCCGATTTCGAGGCTATGGCCGGAGGAAGTGTCTAGTCTTACAATGAAAAAGTCGGCTCTTCCCCCGCACCGGCGCACCGTCCGGTGGGGGGCTAGCAGCCATGCTACATAAAATCCCCGGCTTTACCCGCAGATACGGATGGAGAATTGCCTGGTCCGTGACTGCGTATGCGCACAACGGCCGCTGCACGCGGACCCGGTCTGCCAGATAGTAGCCCCCCCCCCCCACCCCTGCCCAAGATCTTCTATCACCTAGAAGGACAAGGGTAGTAATGCACAAGAACAAGACCAGCTGCAAGTTCCCCTCCAAATCATACACCATCCTGACCTGGAACAATTTTTCCACTTCTTCATTGCCACTGGCTCCAAACCTTGTAACTCCCTCCTAGTGCTACTGCAGGTGTACCTTCACAACATGGACTGCAGCGGTTCATGGAAATGGATCATCACCACTTTCTCAAAGGTAATTAAGGTTTGGCAATAAATTTTAGCAATGCTCACAATCCGCGAATGGATAAAAAATACTGATATGATTACATTCTTAATCTATTTTCTTTTCGCAGAAGAAGATAATGAAAACGGACTGCATGCAAACAAGAATGTAACAGTTGGACATTTTGAATGAGTGACAATGCAGTGTATGCCTTACGATTTTAACACTTCACTTCAATATGCATAACATTTATTTTTTAAAAAGGATTAAGAATAAGCTAAGTTAATTACATGCATAAACTTTAATTAATTAAATAAAGCAAGTTTAGATAGGGATGGCTGTGCAGGCTGCAATTGTAGCTTGTGGAAAGCACTGCTATTGGGGCAACTATTTTTGCACTGTGTCTGCATCTAGAGGAACGTCAGCTCAGAGATGTTGAGTTGGAGTCTCATGTGCAAACATTGTGGGGAATGAGTGAGGGGTAAAGTGACCTGGATAATCAGGGCTGTAAAATCATCAATTGAATTTGCAGTGTGACTCACTCACGCATGCTAAAAGCTACATATATTTGCAGACAGAAAGAGAATGTTCCCTGCATTGCACTTTTTTCAAAAAAACAAAAGCTTGGGAGACAGCCATTCCCTGGTTCATTCCCCATGGCAATGCTTTGACCAAACAGTCAATCTTTCTGGTCTGAATTTGCATAAAAGCTTGGCAGTTAACTGTTCTCTGGTGCATTCTCCATTGCAATGCCTCTACCAGTCAGGGTCCTCAGCACTCTCTTCCTTTAATCCTTTAACTATTGGAATGCTCGAGAACTGCCCTGTTGAGCGCAAGACAAAATGGTTCGACAGCTTGTGTCTTTTTTCAGCAATACTCAAGTTCTGTTGTACCAAATGACGATTACTGGTGGCATTGGAGAACTCAAATTAAAAGACGATTAGGCAGAATCAACGTCGTTTTAAGAAAAGGGAAATCGTGAAATCATTTGACAATTTTTTGGGGGGGATGTAACTAGCAAATAGATTATATATATATATATAGAGAGAAATACAGCACAGAACAGGCCCTTCGGCCCACGATGTTGCGCCGAACTTTTGTCCTAGGTTAATCATAGAATTTTGGACAATTTGTCATGGCCAATCCACCCAACCTACACATCTTTGGACTGTGGGAGGAAACCGGAGTACCCGGAGGAAACCCACGCAGTCACGGGGAGGATGTGCAGACTCCACACAGACAGTGACCCAAGTCGAAATCGAACTTGGGACCCTGGAGCTGTGAAGCAATTGTGCTATCCACAATGCTACCATGCTGCCCTTAAGAAGTTAACCTACACTCCCTTATTCTACCCTAATCCAAGTACCTATCCAATAGCCGCTTGAAGGTCCATAAATTTTCCGACTCAACTACTACCACAGGCAGTGCATTCCATGCCCCCACTACTCTCTGGGTAAAGAACCTACCTCTGACATCCCCTCTATATCTTCCACCATTTATCTTAAATTTATGTCCCCTTGTAATGGTGTGTTCCACCCGGGGAAAAAGTCTCTGACTGTCTACTCTATCTATTCCCCTGATCATCTTATAAACCTCTATCAAGTCGCCCCTCATCCTTCTCCGTTCCAATGAGAAAAGGCCCAGCACCCTCAATCTTTCCTCGTATGACCTACTCTCCATTCCAGGCAACATCCTGGTAAATCTCCTCTGCACCTTTTCCAAAGCTTCCACATCCTTCCTAAAATGAGGTGACCAGAACTGCACACAGTACTCCAAATGTGGCCTGACCAAGGTTTTGTACAGCTGCATCATCACCTCACGGCTCTTAAATTCAATCCCTCTGCTAATGAACGCTAGCACACCATAGGCCTTCTTCACAGCTCTATCCACTTGAGTGGCAACTTTCAAAGAACAATGAACATAGACCCCAAGATCTCTCTGCTCCTCCACATTGCCAAGAACCCTACCATTAACCCTGTATTCCGCATTCAGATTTGTCCTTCCAAAATGGACAACCTCACACTTGTCAGGGTTAAACTCCATCTGCCACTTCTCAGCCCAGCTCTGCATTCTATCTATGTCTCTTTGAAGCCGACAACAGCCCTCCTCACTATCCACAACTCCACCAATCTTCGTATCATCTGCAAATTTACTGACCCACCCTTCAACTCCCTCATCCAAGTCGTTAATGAAAATCACAAATAGCAGAGGACCCAGAACTGATCCCTGCGGTACGCCACTGATAACTGGGCTCCAGGCTGAATATTTGCCATCCACCACAACTCTCTGTCTTCTATCGGTTAGCCAGTTTGTTATCCAACTGGCCAAATTTCCCACTATCCCATGCCTCCTTACTTTCTGCATAAGCCTACCATGGGGAACCTTATCAAATGCCTTACTAAAATCCATGTACACTACATCCACTGCTTTACCTTCATCCACATGCTTGGTCACCTCCTCAAAGAATTCAATAAGACTTGTAAGGCAAGACCTACCCCTCACAAATCCGTGCTGACTATCCCTAATCAAGCAATGCCTTTCCAGATGCTCAGAAATCCTATCCCTCAGTACCCTTTCCATTACTTTGCCTACCACCGAAGTAAGACTAACTGGCCTGTAATTCCCAGGGTTATCCCTATTCCCTTTTTTGAACAGGGGCACGACATTCGCCACTCTCCAATCCTCTGGTACCACCCCTGTTGACAGCGAGGACGAAAAGATCATTGCCAAAAGGGGAACCAGCGGATGTACAATACTTGGATTTTCAAAAGGCACTTGGTAAGGTGTCGCATGAATAGTTGTTGCACAAGGCATGGGTTCATGGGATTGGGGGGGGAGTAAGGGATGGAAAATATAAGGTAGGAATAAACAGCTTATTTTCATGTTGACAGATTGTTATTTGTGGGTGCAACAAGGATCAGTGTTTGGGTATCAGCTGTTTACATTCTAGATCAATGACTCACTGACTGTAATGTATCCAATTTACCTAACAAGATAAAGTTAGGTGGGAAAGCAAGCTGTGAGAAGGGTAAAGGATCTGGAAAGGAGTATAGATAAAATGAGCGGACAAGGAGCTAGCTGGCAAAATATAATGTATGAAAATGTGAGGTCATTCAATTTGGTAGGAAAAGAAAAACAGAATTTTTTTTAAACGATGAGAAACTATTAAATGTTGGTGTTCAGATGGACTTGGGTGCCTATGTACATGAAACATATAAAATTAATATGCAGGTACAGCGAGTAATTAGGAAAGCATGTTGAGCTTAATTGCAAGGGGGCCGGAGTACAAACGTAAGGAAATCTTACTGTAATTTGCAGACCTTTACTAAGACCACACCTACAGTACCGTGTGCAGTTTTAGTTTGAATACAAAAAAGGATCTATTTACCCCAACTAACACTATCATGGGAGGAGCATCACCTTACAGACATCAAAAGTTTTTGAAAATCTCGGAAACCATGGATAGGATGAGTTGTCTCTGTCCAGAAAACAAATAAAACTAAATGCTTACTTAAAGAATCTGGCTCGTGTCATCACATTCTTAGAATCAATAAAAGCTGCACCCCCAGTAAGGATACAATACAGCAACACAATGAACTATTAAAACATATCAGAATAATTATATGTTGCATTATCACTATCTATCCAATTGAACTTCCATATTAACACCTTCTTCCCCATTTGCAGTCCCACAATAGCTGCTAAAAGGCTGAAGGCATATGTAAACTGAGCATTTATTTGTCTTTTGGGCCGGTCTCTCGGTATTGTCTGTAGTCTATTATGTGTGACATACTCTTGCCTCAGAATTATGCCACTTCTGACTGAAATTTGGCCTCAGTTGTGGGATAGGTTTGCTTTATATACACAACAGGTTTTGGGCTTGAGTTAACCATGTGCATAGTTTTTGTGTTGTTCTAGCCCAGTATCCTGGGCTATCAGTGCTGTGAAACTGACCTCAGCGCCATGCTGGGAAACCACAGAAACAGAGAGGGGGTGGGGAAAGTTGCCAATGACACTTACCCGCCAGGTCTGATGGTGCCTCAGTCCTGCTCCCCCAATGCTGCACGTGAGTTGGCACCTATGCCCACAGTATGCAATTTAACTTCCTTTGTCTGGAAGGTGCGGGTGATAGAGGGCTGAAAAAGAGAGGTGGCCACCTAAACAGCAAGTGGGAGAAAGGTGTGTTTATTTTTGAGTGGGCAGAACTCACAGCAAACTGGATTATTCAACATTTATCGTGGTAGTGCAGCAAAATGGATTGTTTATATGAAGGGATTTAAAATAAAATAAGTTGGAAAATTAATTCTAGCGATTCCTTTTTTAAAAGGATAGGCCAAATATTTATTTCACTAAAATGAAAATTTGAAAGTAGGAAGTTCATTCAAAATCTCTAGATACTGCAAGAAACCCCTTAGCATCATGTCCTCAATGGTTCTGATTCCCTAAAAAGACTTAAATTACCACTAATGCTCGCTTATAATATTAATCATGCATGCCTATTTCTACTAGATTACATAACACCATATTAGCAAGAACTGTTCATTCTGTTAGAAGTGATCAGTAATTTACAAAAGCTGTAAACCAGGTTACTGTCAGGCAAAAAAATAGTTCAGTTCTAATCCGAACTAATACACAAATGGAGCAGAAACCTAGTACCTTCTATACATCTCTATACAATGAAAGATAACAGATACCTGGAAAAGAACCACAATAATTCAACAAGGTGTTCAGTCAAGATTCTAAAGTGCAAGGACAATTCTGGGTGCATTTTTCATATTTTTAAATATGCAGTATAAAGATATTCACAAATCGTACTCACAGTCAGACTTTCTCCCTGGAGAGCCTGCAGAATAAAGTTACTCACTACTCTGCCATCATTCATGTGCATTCGAGGACCAAATGTGTTGAATATTCTAGCAACTCGAACTTCTACCCCTTCCTGCAACAAACAGATTTAGAAGATTGCGTGCTTCAAAATCAATAATTTTTAAGGAAATAAGATTAAAGTGCATTGTATAGATTTAACTAAATTCATGAAAGCGACATAAACTTGTCTGGATTAGCTTTCAATTAACTCATGGATGATTTCAAAAACTGAAAACAAAAATAACATTAAACACAGCTGCTACAAAAAAACTCACATTGGAGATCAATATACAAAATAATCTAGATTTACAGAAAAATAAAATCTATCTGAACGAATCATGACAGAGTTGAAGGTCACAGTATGACCAAAAGTTAAGGGATTGTATTCAGTGCAAAATAATTAGACTATTTTAAACACTCTGGAACCTGTGTATTCCAATTTGTCAGGATCCCAGCTGATGTTACTACTGAACAGTCAGGCAGAACTATGGCTCGATAGATTGTTAAACAAGAAAAGATTAGCAATAATAAAATACTCCTTCACCCACCTATACCTTTACAGATGTACACAGATTTGTGTACACAAGTTAAAAAATATATATCTTATGTTCTACTGTTCTTAGTAAGTGCACAGTCAATGTATACCAACAGGTAGAATGTGGTCAGGCACATCACACTCTGAAACCAAGTGACAGGTGCCACCCAATACAACTCTTGTGGATTTCTCATCAAATCCCCCCAGATGCTTGACACACTGAGCCAACTGGTTTCACTGGAGCTCTGATTTTCATGGGTCTCCAAACTCCACTCCCAGAAAACACGCCTTGGAATCTGCTCCAAAATGATTTTCTCGGATTTTAGTAGTAATAATAATAACTTTTTATTGTCACAAGTATGAAGTTACTGTGAAATGCCCCTAGTCACCACAACCTCTTCTTTCGGTATTCCTCGGCTTTGCAATGCTACGTGCATTCAAGCTTTCACAGAATTTCTCATGTATGCAGCCATGGCAACTACTGCCTCACCAAGATAAATTTAAAATGTCACAACCTTTTGATTCACCTTGAATGTCTGGCTTCTCACCTAGCTGATTTTAAGTCAGGTTCTTGCAGCCATCTCTTTAACTCAGAGCACTTTCTCTGCTTTTGGTTTGATTTCGTCTGAACAGGACCGTGGTCAATTTCTTGTTCTCTGCACCTTGACATAACGGTGTTCTGGAGACATATTTTTGCCCCAACTCCTTGTTGTCTTGGACTTTCTTTTGTTCCTTTGGGAAGACTGTTTTCTGCAGCTTCCTGGTCCTGCCCATTAGACCTGGGCCTAATTTTAAAAGGAACAGCTCAACTTCTGGTGGTGGCCATGGAGTGAGTCGTCGCTTATTTGGTAGCTCCTGTTTGTGGTGGACCTTTGAGACCTTTTTCCCCGACTCATGGGGGATTTGATCGGCAAAATAGGAGATTGGTGAGGGAGAGAAGAATTCCCCAGTGTATGGATGTGTGGACCAGAAGTGGTCTGAAAAGGAGAGATCATTGGGCAAAGAAGGGATCGGAGTCTGCAGCACAGAAAAACATGGCAGAGGCTTAGGGACTGGGATTGCCAGCCCAGTGGCCAACAGAGCAGCTGGTGGAATTCCTTCAGGAGAGCTTTGCTGAGCAAATACAAGAGTACCTGGACTTGATTAAGATGGGGATTGACCGGGTGGAGCAAAGATTGGAAGTCCAGGGCCAGGCGATCCAGAAGGTGGAAGAGGTGGTGGCTGAGCACGCGGACCAGCTAACGGCAATGGCGGCAGAGATGGGCTGATGAGGGACCTCCAGAAAAGGCTTGCAAGAGGTTAGGATCTGGAGAACAGGTCGCACAGGCAGAACCGGAGGATCAGTGGGCTCCCGAAGGGCAATGAGGGATCTGATGTGGGGAGATATGTGGCATATATGTTCGAGAAGCTGCTGGGGGTTGTAGCCACCTGGGTTGGCCACTTCCCAATTCCAAAATGGAGGCCTGCAAAGAATGCAGGGAAAACTGGTCAGGCACAGGGAAACAAGCAGGTGCAAGGTTTCCTGTGTATTAAGACTTGCAAAAATCCAGACAGAACCGAAACCAGCAACCATCTGCATATTAATGAGCGATCCCCAGGAACAATTGGAAACATTAAAACGATCGAGACCAAACCAGACTCCCCGCTGCCAGCGGGAGCCAGGACATAGGAATTGCCCAGCGATCAGGGAACAGCTCCAGTATTGAAGAAATCGATTCAAGCGATTGGGACTTGGTCCAATTGATTGGGACCAGGCCCAGGGTCTGTCCAAAAGGGCGCAAAACCCCTGGGGGCTATAAAACAGAGCCCCAAGTTCAATTCGTCCTTCTTGGTAGGGTCTCTCAGCAGCTCGAAACAACTCTTGACCGTGACTCTCAACAACGAGAGACCTGCCTAGCAGCTGCACCAACCACGTAAGTCTCCAGTCAACGCACGCTACGAGATAGGCGCTACTAGTCCATACCAGCTTGAAGCCTGCAGACTCAGAATCGAACGAAAGGCCATTGTTCCCCTGACCTGGTGGGCCATTTCCAAAGCTAAGTGTAGGCCTTTTAGTGTTAGAGATAGTCTAGGAAGTAGAGTTTTATGCATGAGTAGTGATTGACTGTGTATATAATAAATGTGTTTTGATTTGAAACTTACTAACCGGTGTATTGAGTTATTGATCAGCACTTAGCTTTGAACCTCGTGGTGGTATCATAAAGATACCTGGCGACTCTAGAACAAGGTCATTAAACAGAGCAAATTAAGTAAAAGCACAACGAGCAACAGGGTAGGTCCGTTTACCTTGCCCTTGGAGGTGGACAGGACACACAGAGCGCTTATGAGGAAGCGGCAGATGAATGAGCCGCCGATGGCAATGGTGTTACGAATGCACTGGTTCCTGAACAAGGAACAGATCTTGAGGTGGGCCAAGTAGACGCGAAGCTGCAAATGGCAAGATAACGAGCTGCGCATTACCAGGACTTGGGTGCGGAACTGGCCAAAAGGTCGTACTTCAATAAAGTTAAATCAGCACTCTTCAAGAATGGGGTGAAGTTTGGCATGTTGTACCCAGCTTGTTTGTGGGTCACTTACGAGGGTCAAGAACTTTATTTCGGATCGCCGAATGAGGCGATGAACTTTGTTAAGGACAGGGGATTGGCAGGTGATGGAGGACATAGAACTTGGGGGCGAGTAATTCTGTACCTATGCTGCCAAATTTCTTTTCTCTTTGGGTTTTGTATGTATTATTTTTGTACCAATTTTTGGGCCTTTGCTCAGTTTTGTATGTGGGTTAACTTTGTTCTTAATGGGAATGGTGGGTGGAATTGTCTTCTTTGTGTTTGTCGGGGATTGTTATGGTTTGCATATGTATGTTCGAGCGGGGGGGGGGGGGGGGGGGATCAGTGGGGGGTAGGCTGCTTGGTGCCATGGGCGGGGGCTACCAGGCTAGCTGGACGGGCTAGCTCACGGAAGCGCAGTGGGAGGCGAGGTGATCAGTTTGTTATGGGGGGGTTGGGACTGCTATTTTGTTATTGGAGCGGGGTTGTGGAGTAGGAGGGAGGGGGGAATTGCTCTGCTGACAGGGGAGAGACTGGCGCTTGGAGACAAATTGGAGGTCGATAAAGGTGGACACCCGAGGGCAGGTCTGAGGAGGTGTAGGATGCGGGTTGGAGGCTGGCCTAAGAAGGATGATTGCTGATTGGCGGGGGTGAGGGGGACGGCAAGCCCCCCTGACCAGGCTGATCACATGGAACGCGAGAGGGCTGAATGGGCGGGTTAAGAGGGCTCGTGTGTTCTCGCATTTGAAGACGGATGTGGCAATGCTACAGGAGACACACCTGAGGGTAGTGGATCAGACTAGGCTGAGGAAGGGGTGGGTTGCCCAGGTATTTCATTTGGGGCTAGACTCTCAACCTAGGGGGGGGTTACAATCTTGATCAATAAGCGGGTGTCATTTGAGATAGGGAATATAGTGGCGGACTTGGGGGTAGGTATGTTATGGTGAGTGGGAAGCTGGAGGAGATGCCAGTGGTATTAGTGAAAACTTGTGCACCAAACTGGGACGACGTGGAGTTTATGAGGTGGGTGTTGGGGAAGATTCCGGACCTGGACTTGCATAGGTTGACCATTGGGGGGGGGGGGGGGGGGGGAAACTTTAATATGGTCTTTGATCCGAGGTTGGATCAGTTGAGTTCAAGGACAGGGAGGGTGCTAGCCGCGGCGAAGGAACTAAAAGGGTTTATGGAGCAGATGAGAGGAGTAGATCCGTGGAGGTTCGGACGGCCAAGAGCGAAGGACTTTTTTTTCTCTCCCACGTTCACAAAGTGTACTCCCGGATTGATTTTTTTTTCATTTTGAACTGGGCTTTGCTGGCGGGGGTGGTAGACGCCGAGTATTCAGCGATTGTCGTGTCAGACCATGCCCCACACTGGGTGGGTTTACGGGTGAGAAAGGAGTGGGGTTAGCGCCTGCAATGGAGATTGGATGTAGGACAGGTAGCGGATAAGTGGTGTGCGGGCGGGTGAGGGAGGCCTTCCAGAATTATTTGGAGATAAATGACATGGGAGGTTTAGGCAGCAATGTTGTGGGACATGTGACTGAAGACTGTGGTTAGCGGGGAGCTAATTTTGATACGGACTCATCGGGAGAAGGTGGAGCGAGCAGGGATAGATAGGCTGGTTAGGGAGATACTCCAGGTGGACAGAAGGTATATTGAAGCCCCAGAGGCAGGGTTGTTGAAGGAGCGGCAGAAGCTGCAGGTGGAGTTAGGGAAGGTGGTGAGGCAGTTGAGGAAGGCGACAGGGGCCATATACGAGTATGGTGAGAAGGCCAGTAGGATGCTAGCATACCAGCTTAGGAAAAGGGAGGTGGCCAGGGAGATGGAAGATTGAAGGACAGAGAGGGGAATACGGTCTTGGACCCAGTGGGGGTGAACAGGGTGTTCAATGAGTTTTACATTTGGCTGTATGAGTCGACGCCCCGAGCTGGGGTGGAGGGGATGAGGCAAGTTTTGGAAGGGTTGAAGTTTCCGAAGGTGGAGGAAGGGTTGGTGGAGGGGTTGGGAGCCCTGATCTGGATTGTAGAAGTAGTAGAGGGATTGGAGGCCATGCAATCGGGTAAGGCCCCGGGACCGGACGGCTACCCAGTGGAATTGTACAAGAAGTTTTCTGGGATGTTGGGAAGCACAGTAGCATAGTGGTTAGCACTGTGGCTTCACAGCGCCAGGGTCCCAGGGTCGGTTCCCTGTTGGGTCACTACCTGTGCGGTGTCTGTACATTCTCCCCGTGTCTGCCTTGGTTTCCTCTGAGTCCTCCGGTTTCCCCCCATGGTCCAAAGACGTGGAAGTTAGTTGGATTGGCCATGCTAAATTGCCCTTAGCGTCCAAAAAGGTTAGATGGGGTTATTGGGTTAAGGGGATAGGGTTGAAGTGAGGGCTTAAGTGGGTCGGTGCAGACTCGATGGGCTGAATGGCCTCCTTCTGCACTATAAGTTCCATGTTCTGGTGAGGGCATTTAATGAGGCAAGGGAGCGGGGTGTTCTTCCCCCAACAATGTTACAGGCTTTGGTCTCATTGATCCTGAAGCGGGAGAAGGACCCAGAGCAATGTGGGTCAGACAGACCAATCTCCCTGCTGAATGTCGACTCCAAATTGCTGGCCTCAAGGATAAAGGATGGTGTTCCGGGGGTGCTAGGGGAAGACCAGACGGGGTTTGTCAAAGGCAGACAGCTAACGGCCAACGTTAGAAGGCTCTTGAATGTAATCATGATGCCCTCCAAAGGGACGGAGGGGGAGTGGTAGTCGCTATGGATGCAGAGAAGGCCTTTGAGCGGGTCTAGCTATATGCAGTTGATCTGCTCCTGTATATTTCTGACCCGGTAGGGGGAATGGGGGAGCTTATGCGGATCTTAGGGGAATTTGGCAGGTTCTCGGGGTACAACTTGAATATGGGTAAGAGCAAGGTTTTTGTGATCCAGGCGAGGGGGCAGGAGTTTAAAGTGGTGGGAGGGAGTATTCGTTACTGGGTATTCAGATGGCGCTGGGATGGGAGCAGCTACATAAATTAAATTTGGCCTGGTTAGTTGAGCAAATAAAGGAGGACTTTCGGAGGTGGGACATGCTCCCGTTGTCACTGGTGGGGAGGGTACAGACTGTAAAAATAACGGTTCTCCCAAGATTTTTGTTTGTTTTCCAGTGCTTCCCTATTTTTATACCAAAGGCCTTTTTTAAGTGGGTGAATGCGGTGATCTCTGGGTTTGTGTGGGTGGGTAAAACTCTGTGAGTAAAGAAAGTGCTGCTGGAGCGGAGCCGAGGGGGGTGGTTGGCACAGCCGAACTTTAGGAACTACTACTGGGCGGTAAATATAACCATGATTACTAAGTGGGTAGTGGGGAGGTGTGGGAACGGGTGGAGGCGGACTCATGTAAGGGCACAAGTCTAGGAACACTGGTAACGGCTCCTCTGCTGTTCTCACCAGCCAGGTACTCCACAAGCCCACTGGTAGTAGCGTTCCTGAGAGTTTGGGGTCAGTGGTGGAAGCATATGGGAGTGGAGTTAGCGTCGGGTGGACTCCAATTTGTGGTAACCACCGGTTTGTACCGTGAAGGGTGGATGGGGGGTTTCAGAGGTGGCAGAGAGCAGGGATTGAGAGGCTGGGGGATCTGTTTATTGATGGTAGCTTTCCCTGTTTGGAGGATCTGGAATAGGAGTTTGAATTGCTAGGATGGAATGGATTTTGACCTTTCCGCTTCTACCGCCGCAGGGGATACAGGACAAGGTAGTCTCTAGAACGGGAGCGGGGATGGGGAAGGTATCGGAAATCTATAAAGAACTTATGGAGTGGGAGGAAACCCAGATAGGTGAGCTAAATCATAAATGGGAAGATGAGTTGGCGGGGCGGTGGGAGGGTGCTCTGAGCTGAGTCAACACAACCTCACCATGTGCCAGCCTCAGCCTATACAAGGTGGTTCACCAGGCACACATGACGGTGGTCCGGATGAGCAGGTTTATTTGGGGTGGAGGACAGGTTTGGGAGGTGTGCAGGAGGGCCCGCAAATCATGTCCACATGTTTTGGTCATGTCTGAAGCTCAGGAGATTCTGGCAGGGATTTGTGGATGTCATGTCTACGGTACTAAATACAGGGGTGGCGTCGGGTCCAGAGGTGGCGATTTCTGGAGTGTCGGAAGACCCGGGAGTCCAGGGGGCGAGAGGCGCCGACGTTTTGGCCTTTGCCTCCTTGGTAGCCCGGAGACGGATCTTACTAGCATGGAGGGACTCGAAGCCCCCAAAATCAGGGGTATGGGTTAGCGACATAGCTGAGTTTCTCAGGCTTGAGAAAATTAAGTTTGCCCTGAGAGGATCAATGTTAGGGTTCGTCCAGAGGTGACAGCCATTTATCGACTTCTTCGGGGAAAACTAAACTGTTCGCAGAACCAATAAGGGGGAGGAGGCAAGGAGTATGGGGGGTAGGGGGAGTTAGATTATTTTTGTCTAGCTTAGGCGGGAACAATGAGAGAGATGGAGGGATGTGTTACGCACTGAATTATGTTTACATTTGTATTTGTATCTTTTTTTGTTATAAAACCATAAATGCCTTAATACAATGTTTGTTAATAAAAACAGCTCCAAAGTTCTTTCTGTCCTAGGGTGACCCCTAGTTGTAACAACCTAGTTTTACTTTCAGACCTGTTTACTTTCATTCATAAACCCTCATCACCATGCATGCATCAAAAGCAAACTGACGTGATTAACCCCATTCAAATACAGAAAAACAAAATTAAACTTACTTAAATCTATATCGGATTTCTAATACCACAAATATAAAATATACATTATTTAAAGCTACCTCTGTTACCTGCCAAATTTCCAATACTTTATATTATTAATTCCAATCTGGATGTTAGCTAAAATTATGCAAATCCATTTCCTCAACCAGCAGTAACAAATTGATTACGATTCCTGAAGTGAAGAGTTCAAGGATTTTTTCCCACCAAAAAAATGTAAAGTAGCACAGCATGGTTGATGCAGAAAAACATAAGAGTTATCTTTAGTGGGAATGGAGGAGCCACAAGATTTCCTTGCTCATTCGCATTAGCAATCATCTACAAATTTATATTCCTGAAATCACTGGTGTTATATTAACATTGATAGATTATTAATCTAACATCTCTAAATGCTCGTGCCATTTTTCTGCGAAAGTTCTATTAACATCAGTGTGAAGATGAAATTATCTTCAATTACAGTTTTCAAAAATTGCGTAGCACGGAATACAAGACAAATAATTAGAAGTACTTTTGCAGATGCTTTCCAGGATTAATCTTCAGTGCTTTAAACTGTCTGATCAAAAATATTAGAAATATAACAGTTATAATAGCACAAAGCCATCGGAAATCAAAGAGTGAATACCTGGCACTAGGATATCTAATTATATTAAATAAGAGTTAAAATCTAACATACAAACTAAGAACTTTTGAACACTTAAGTGTAATATACCAATTACTTAAAACGTTACTGTTCTTAAAATGTACTGCCTAGAGTTCAAAATTTAATACGCACATTGGAACTTAGTTTCCTGGTTAGTTAAATGTATATCTGAGGTATGCACTAACCTGCTTCATGTAGGCATAACACATGGTTTCAGCTACTCTTTTGCCCTCATCATAGCAGGCTCTTGGACCAATAGGATTTACATGGCCCCAGTAATCTTCACGCTGTGGGTGAACTTCTGGATCTTTAAAGATTAAAAAATTTAGTTTTTTATTTTAAAAATAGCACAATAAATAACCATAAAATGTTACAATTGCTCACACATATACCCAATTAGTAGCTCTCTGCTGGATCCAAGTTATTACAAATGACCCAGACAGCAAGGAAGGTGAAGGAGCAATTGTTTGACAATAGGCACCATAGTAATTTTACATCTGACTCAGGCAACAGCGCAATGTGTACCAAAGTAATGAGATGGAGTCCTTTCAACCTGAAGCCCTTTACTAAGCTCAAATAAATGACTCTGATATACAGCAGTTAAACCAGAATGTACAATCACCAGGGGTCATATAGAGAGGATTGCATTTATTCCACCTGTCCTGTGTCTTTTTTGTTAATAAACATTTTATTGAGGTTTTTTTGGTATTATAACAACAACACAATAAACAATGTACATGAAACTATAAACATAGTGCAAAAGCCGTCTCCCTCCCTTACAGGTCCTACCTTTGTTAACCTAAGCTAAACTAACCCCCCCCCCCCCCACCCCCCCCCCCACCTTCTGCTGACGATTAATTTTCCGCGAAGTACTTGACGAACGTTTGCCACCTCCGGGCGAACCGTAACAGTGACCCTCTCAAGGCAAACTTGATTTTCTCCAAACAGAGAAAGCTAGCCATGTCCGATAGCCAGGTCTCCGACTTCGGGGCTCTGAGTCCCTCCAAGCTAATAGTATCTGTCTCTGGGCTACCAGGGACGCAAAGGCCAGAACGTCTGCATCTTTCTCCTCCTGGATTCCTGGGTCTTCCGACACCCCGGAAATCGCCACCTCTGGACGCGGCGCCACCCTTGTTTTTAACACCGTGGACATGACATCTGCAAACCCCTGCCAAAATCCCCAAAGCTTCGGACATGCCCAGAACATGTGTACATGGTTCGCTGGTCCTCCCGCACATTTTGCACACCGTCTTCCACCCCAAAGAACCTGCTCATCCGGGCCACTGTCATGTGAGCCCGGTGAACGACCTTGAATTGTATCAGGCTGAGCCTGGCACATTTTGTGGATGCGTTGACTCCACTCAACACGTCCACCAATAAACCATCCTCTATCTCTCCTCCCAGCTCCTCCTCCCCCTTGCGCTTCAGCTCCTCGGTCTGCGTCTTCTCTGACCCCAAAAGTTCCGTGTAAATGTCCGAGACGTTCCCTTCTCCTACCCACCCTCTGGAAACTACCCTGTCCTGAAACCCCCTTAGCGGTAGGAGCGGGAAGATTGACACCTGCTTATGTAGGAAGTCCTGCACCTGCAGATACCTAAATTTGTTCCCCCTCGCCAACCCAAACTTCTCCTCCAGCACCCTCATACTCGGAAAGCTCCCCTCTATAAACAATATCCCCCATCTTCTCAATCCCTGCTCTCCACCATATCCGGAACCCCCCATCCATACTTCTCGGGACAAACTGGTGATTATTACAGATTGGGGACCAGACCGATGCTCCCTCTGCTCCCACATGTCTCCTCCATTGACCCCAGACTCTCAGGGCCACCACCACCACGGGGCTGGTGGAATATCGTGTTGGCGGGAACTGCAGAGGCGCAGTTACCAACGCCCCCAGGATCGTCATCTTCACCGTCTGCACTCTCCCAGCTAATGACAACGGGAGTGCGTCCCATCTCCAAAAATCCTCCTTCTACTAGCCGGGCCAGATTTAATTTATGCAGCCGGTCACATTCCCGTGCCATTTGAATGCCTAGGTACCTAAAGCTTCCCCCTACTAATCTAAACAGCAGCACCCCCAATCGCCTCTCCTGTCCCCTCGCCTGGATTTCAAACATCTCACTTTTCCCCATATTTAGCTTATACCCCGAAAACTGGCCAAATTCCCTTAGAATCCTCTTCCATCCCTCTAATGGGTCCAATGGGCAGCATGGAAGCATGGTGGTTAGCATAAATGCTTCACAGCTCCAGGGTCCCAGGTTTGATTCCCGGCTGGGTCACTGTCTGTATGGAGTCTGCACGTCCTTCCCGTGTGTGCGTGGGTTTCCTCCGGGTGCTCCGGTTTCCTCCCACAGTCCAAAGATGTGCGGGTTAGGTGGATTGGCCATGATAAATTGCCCGTAGTGTCCTAATAGTAAGGTTAAGGGGGGGGGGGAGTTGTTGGGTTACGGGTATAGGGTGGATACGTGGGTTTGAGTAGGGTGATCATGGCTCGGCACAACATCGAGGGCCGAAGGGCCTGTTCTGTGCTGTACTGTTCTATGTTCAATACATATAGTAGCAGGTTGTCTGCATAGAGCGAGACTCTGTGCTCCACCTCCCCACACCCAGCCCTTCCAGCCCCTTGAGGCTCTCAGAGCGATTGCCAACGGTGGCGAGAGGGGCATCCCTATCTCATCCCCCCGTGCAGTCTAAATAGTCCGATGTTATCCTATTCGTCCGTACGCTTGCCACAGGAGCCTGATACAGCAACCTGACCCAGTCAATAAAGCCCCACCCAAATCTGAACCGTCCCAGTACCTCCCACAGATAATCACATTCTACCCGATCGAAAGCCTTTTCTGCATCCATTGCGATCACTACCTCCACCTCCCTACCTTCCAGGGGAATCATGATCACATTTAACAACCTTCTTACATTGGCCACCAACTGCCTACCCTTAACAAACCCTGTCTGGTACTCCGCAATAAAATCCGGAACACAATCCTCAATCCTGGAGGACAAAATTGTGGCCAGCAGTTTGGCGTCCACATTCAACAGGGATATCGGCCTGTAGGACCCACACAGCTCTGGGTTCTTGTCCCGCTTCAGAATCAGCAAAATCGTAGCCTGTGACATCGTCGGGGGCAGCACCCCTCTTTCCCTTGCCTCATTGAACATCCTCATCAACACCAGCCCCAATATCTCAGAGAACCTTTTATAAAACTCCACTGGGTTACCATCCGGCCCCGGGGCTTTACCCGCCTGCATGGCCCTCAGACCCTCCACTATCTCTCCCAACCCGATCAGGGCCCCGAGCCCTTCTACCAGCTCCCCGTCCACCTTTGGGAAATTTAGCCCCCCCCCCCCCCCCCCCCCCCCCAAGAAGTGCCTCATCCCCTCCGGCCCCGTAGGGGGTTCCGACCTATACAGCCCACTGTAGAAATCCCTAAACACCTTATTCACCCCTGCTGAATCTCCAACCAGGTTCCCATCTCCGTCATTTACTTTCCCTAGCTCCCTGGCCGCCTCCCTCTTTCTAAGATGCTGTGCAAGCATTCTGCTGGCATTCTCTCGATGCTCATAGATCAGCCCCTTGCCTTTTTCAGCTGCTCCACCGCCCTCCCTGTGGTTAACAAGCCGAACTCCGCCTGTAGCTTCCGCCGTTTCTTTAAAAGCCCTGCCTCTGGGGTCTCCGCATACCTCCTATCGATCTGTAGTATCTCCTTTACCAGTCGGTCCGTCTCTGCCCTGTCCATCTTCTCCTTATGGGCCCGTATCGAGATCAGCTCCCCTCTGACCACCGCCTTCAGTGCTTCCCAGACCACCGCTGCTTAAATTTCCCCCGTGTCGTTGACCTGCAGGTAGTTATGAATATATTTCCTCAGCCGCTCGCACACCCCTTCGTTGGCCAAAATTCCCACATCTAACCTCCAGTGCGGGTGCTGGTTACTGTCTTTACTAACCTGCAGGCCAACCCAGTGCGGAGCATGGTCTGAGATTGTGATCGTCGAGTACCCCATGTCCACCACCCCTGCCAATAAGGCCCTGCTGCACCCTGCCCATTTTCGAGCTTGACCGGTCCAAGCCAAGGTCAATAACTGTGTTGACGTCCCCTCCGATGACCAACCTACGCGTGTCCAGGTCTGGTATCTTCCCCAGCATCCTCTTTATAAACTCCACATCACCCCAATTTGGCACATACACATTTACTAATACCACTTGCACCCTCTCCAGTTTCCCACTGCCCATAATGTACCAACGTCCCACATCCGAGACTATTCTACCTGCCTTAAACACCACCCGCTTATTGATCAGGATTGCTACCCCTCTAATCTGAATCCAGTCCCAAGTGGAAAACCTGACTGACCCAGCCTTTCCTCAATCTAATCTGGTCAGTTACTCTAAGGTGCGTCTCCTGCAACATTACCACATCCGCCTTCAGTCCCCTAAGATGCGCAAACACGCGTGCCCTCTTGACCGGCACATTTAACCCTCGAACATTCCAGGTGATCAGCCTAGTTGGGGGGCTCATTGCCCCCCTCCTTTGCTGATCAGCCATCCCCTTTTTTGGGCCCCGCCTCCAGTCCATGCTCCCCACCTCCACCGGCCCACCCCCAGGCAGCCTCCGCCCCCAACCTCCTCTCTGTCCCTTGGCCCAAGTTCCTCCCTTGTTAACAGGACATTTTATCCCCTCTCCCCCCCGCCCCCTCCACCCCCCAGTAACAACACTCTGTAACCCAACCCCTTTGATAAACCAAACATATGCACACCCCCACTGCGCTTCTGTGAGCTAGCCCGCCCAGCTAGCTTGGTGGCCCCCACCCCTGGTGCCGGATAGTCTCCCACCTATTGTTCTTCCTCACCCTGCCCCCCGCTCATATAAACATACTCCATCAAACAATCCCCACACAATTGCCCGACAGAAAGACACCAAAGTCTAAACAAGCACACCTCCATCCCCCAACAGTGCAAATGAAAACCTTAATGCACTCAGCTCTGCCATTGTTCCCAAATCAATACAGAAGGCATTACAAACAGCTTCCACAAATTGAAAAACGAGAAGCTTTTTTTTTTAAAAGAACAGAGAAACAAAAAGAAAAAAACAAAAAACATGAACGCTGCAGGAAAGTTCAAAAGTTCTCAGTCCACCACCAGTCCTTTCCTTTTCACGAAGTCCAGCGTGTCCTCAGGCGACTCAAAATAAAAGTGCTGTTCCTAGTACGTGACCCAGAGTGGGGCCGGATACAACAGTCCGAGCTTCACCATTTTCTTAAAAAGGATCAACCTAATCTGGTTGAAACCTGCTCTTCTCCTGGCCACTTCACACAGGTCCTGGTAGACCTGCAGGATACTATTGTTCCACTTACAGCTCCGTGTCCGCTTGGCCCACTG
This sequence comes from Scyliorhinus canicula, assembly GCF_902713615.1. Taxonomy (NCBI): domain Eukaryota; kingdom Metazoa; phylum Chordata; class Chondrichthyes; order Carcharhiniformes; family Scyliorhinidae; genus Scyliorhinus; species Scyliorhinus canicula. The sequence goes on along the minus strand of NC_052159.1, from coordinate 68,465,259 downwards.
TAGAATGCGCTCCTTATCCAAGTGCCTGTGGAATCTCACCACCATTGCCCTCGGGGGGGGGGGGGGGGGGGGTCTCCCGTTCGCAGCGTCCTCCTGAGTGCTTTATGAGCCCTGTCCGCCTCCAAGTGTCGGGAGAATGCCCCATACCCCAGCAGCTTCTCAAACATATCTGCGATGTATGCCCAGCGTCCGCTCCTTTGGACCCCTCCGGGAGTCCAACGCTTCTCAAGTTCTGCCGGCGGAGCCTATTCTCCAGGTCCTCAACCTTCTCCAGGAGCTTCTTCTGCTGGTCTCTCAGCATCCCCACCTCCAACTCCACCGGTTTGATGTTCCTCCTGCTCAGCCAGCGCCTTCTCCGTCTTCTTGATCGCCTGATCTTGGGCGTCCAATCTAAGCTTCAGCCGCTCAATCGGCTCTTTTATCGGGTCCAAGCAGTCCCATTTCTGCTGAGCAAAGCCTTCCTGAATAACTTGCATCAGCTGCTCCGTTGACCGCTGGGTCGACAAACCAGAGGTCTGGTCCTCCGCCATGCTGTCTCCCTCTGCAGCTTCAGCCCAAGCCTTTTCTGTCTTTCTGTTTCTGCCTTTACAAGCACTTCTAATCCTTCTCTAAATGCACCGATGTGGGAATTCAGTGCACAACTGCCTCTGTCTTCAGTTTTACAGTTCAAGTTCGGTAGAAAATCAGGGGAAAAGGTCCAAAAGTCCGACCCGAGCGGGAGCCACCAAATGTGGGACTTACTCCTTCATAGCCACCACCGGAAGTTCCTGTATTGTGTCTTTTACACACAGGCATTTGTGGTTCACTGGCATAGCATGCATGAACTACAATTTTGTGTCAAATTATATACTGGAACGTCACATTTGTTTAACAAAATAGTGTTTGTGAATTCTGGTATAATATTCACTCATTTTCCCTTTCTATAGTGTCCTGAAGGAGCCAGCTATCGCCCAATCTATCTCACAACCCAATGGTACTCATTCGACATGTGGGAGTCACCAGCAGAAATAGAACAACCAAGGGAAATTAGGCAAAAATTTTGAAAACAGAGCATCAAGTGAAACACAGGACAGCAGAGGTGAGCAAGGTGCTGACCCATGCTGAGCCAGAAAGATGGTAGCAATTTGTCAACCACTGCAGCATCAAATTTGATGCCAGCAGCTGCATGCACAGTCACCAGTCGATCCAGTAGAGAAAAAAGGCTTTCTCTGCCCCAGGTATCAGTGACATCCATCAGTAATAGAATAGAACAGTACAGCACAGAACAGGCCCTTTGGCCTTAGATGTTGTGCCGAGCAATGATCACCCTACTCAAACCCACGTATCCACCCTATATCCATAACCCAACAACCCCCCCTTAACCTTACTTTTTTAGGACACTACAGGCAATTTAGCATGGCCAATCCACCTAACCTGCACATCTTTGGACTGTGGGAGGAAACCGGAGCACCCGGAGGAAACCCACACACACACGGGGAGGACGTGCAGACTCCACACAGACAATGACCCAGCCGGGAACCGAACCTGGGACCCTGGAGCTGTGAAGCATTTATGCTAACCACCATGCTACCGTGCTGCCCCTAATCTATCCCATTACTGTCTTTCATTGGTATTACTGTCTACAAGGAGCTCTGGTGTAGATTGCAGAATACACTCCACACACATAGCCATGAAAGGCAAGCATCAGGGGAAAAAAAGTCATTTATAATCAGCTGTTCGGGCAATAACTTAATTAATTGACCCATTTCTACTTTGGTCTGTGAATTCATTCTGCAGCTAAATGGGTGGTAGATGATGTCAAGTGGAGAATAATTTGTGGGCATACTGCCTGGGGAGTCATTTCATTGGGAATGAATATGCAGAAATGCTTCTGCTGGGGCATACATGATATTTAACTAAATTCCAAGATTCATCGTCCTGGCTGTAGCTTTTTTATTGTTAATCTTTTCCTCAGACAACCTGACCTTCCCTCTTCCATTTATTGATTGGTGACTTTTCTAAAAGTAAAACTGTGATGCATTTAACATTTTAAAGACTTTTGGAAAGGGTTTAATAACAGGTGACAAAGGGAAAAACTAAAAAAACTAAAATGGGAACAAAATTGAACCAAATGAAAGAAAGCATAAAGGAACAAAAACAATGCTGTTACTCCCAAAAGAAAGGAATAACCTACCTAGAAAGATTAAACTACTTTTCTGTCTCTAATGAGTTGAACTAAAATCATGTGACGCCACTGGCAAAACAGCGCAGCCCACATGAGGAAACAATCGGTATAATCCTGGGTGGTACAAAGCCTAGTTCGGGGCTCTTGTGCCTGTGATGTCTATGGCATTTACTCATGCTGAAAGTAAGGTAAAACAAGGGGACTAGGAGACACCAATTTTAATATTTAGGATTAGATGATTCAAAATAATTGAATTCTCCTTTATGATTAATATATTATTGGATGATATTATCATCACTGATTCCATGATTCCATGCGACATCCATGATTCATCCACTGAGGAAGGCATTTCTTGGTGAAGGACCAAAGCCGATTTTGCAGAATTTAACTAAACGTACATTTTACATAAAAAGGTATAGATTTAAAAAGGCATAGATTGCTGTGGTTATGAAGAGAGGCAGTGAAAGAGCAACCATAAATTGGTCCTTACCTCCATATACTTCAGAGGTAGAAGCTAATAGGAGGCGTGCACCAACACGTTTTGCTAACCCTGTGGAAAAACAAAACCCATTTGATATTTTAATCATTAGAAAATGAAATAACATTGAGAACACTGTTGATGCCACCAGCTTTACTTTTAATGTTCTGAAATACATTTAGAATAATCTTTCATACAATTTTTACTTTATAAGTAAACTTAAGAGAGCGATTGGGCAGAAGTGACATTAGCAGGACTAATTGGATAGCTGTATCAAAGAGTTGGCACAGGCATGATGGACCAAATGACCTCTTTTGATACTATGGGATATTATGACTAATATAGGAGGCTCACTACAGATTTTGATTTGCTCAGTTTACTTTACAGATTAAGATCAGATGTATAACATGAGCACAAAAATGCAATTTAATGTTATAAATTTGTTTTTCCATGCCAATTTCCCACTCTCCATCTTTTCTGTACGCATTAGGTTCTTATGGAGTATAGTTTTATACACGACTGACATCTAAGCAGTCATGCAATAAATGTAATGGTGAGCTTTGACAGCCATTTGCCAAGTTACTTGAAAGTGTTATATCAGAGCCAAGTTTAGGCTTGCCTGATGTCTACAAACGCATGTTCTGAACAGAGGATCCTGGAATATTTGCCCAGTTCTAATTCAGGACTCTATGTCAAGTACAGAACTCCTACTGCCACTGTAGCTAAAATCAATTCATTAGTTGAGAGGAGAGAATGAATCTTTAACCTTTTTGGTGTGTGTGTGTGAGAGATGTAGCTCATTAAATTAACTGGCTGAGCCCCAGGAGGAGATTATCATAATGTCACAAAGTGTGTCAGACCTTGATTTGTAGTTCTTCTATATTGACATTAAGGTTTAGTAGCAAAAGGCCGATTTGGCCACGGCATGTTGACATGAAAGATATCCTACATCAATGTGATAAAAATTTTGAATGGAAATAGTTCACATACTCCATATTTTTACATATTTCAACTTGCAATTCGAATATTCCACACTGACATCAACCTATTTTGACATTTGGCCAGACGTCATTTTACACAATTTAATTTAATTCAGTGCAACAATAAAATCTAATCCTAAAAAATCCAAATTGTTCAAGGACATTGCTGCAAATAGCTAGTTCCATATTAATATTTTAGAGGTATTGGGCGGGATTCTCTGCTGGCGGGATTCTCCGTTTTGCCGGGGGTTTCCCAACGGCGTGGGGTTGCCCCACAATGGGAAACCCCATTGAACGGCCGGCGTAATGGAGAATCCCTCCGGCGGGTCGGGGCAGAATTGTGGCGCGGTGGGGCGGAGAATCCAGCCCAATATTTACATGTCATGGGAAGAAGATTGCTGTATCGGTAAGGTAATTCAAATACACTAAACTGTGGTGCATCTACAAACTTCAGGGAAAAATAATACCAAAGATTCACAATCCTCTCACTGAAAGTTCTCCTCACCGACCCTTCATCCAGAAGCTGAGACTCCTTCCCCTCCGTGTCTAGATTCCCAAGCTTTGGGAAACAACCCCTGTGTCAACCCTGTCAAGCTGCACTCTCACGCTTCTTTCTACACTCCAGAAATGTTTTTTTAAAAAATATTTTTATTTAGGTTTTTAATATTTTAACATTTTAAATGCACAACACAACAAAGCAAAAAAAACTAAGACCCCAACCCCCCCCCATCTCCTCCCTGTCCACCACTCAATAACCCAAAACAACAGCCCCGCTTTGCCACCCTTAACAGCTATGGTAACCAACTGTTTAAAATGTAACATTAACATCTGCCCCCCAGCAGCTCCAGCAAGCTCAACACCCCAATTTAGCACCCAGTGGACTGAGCTCCAAATCCACGTGCAAGATTGCCAACATGGTGCTGAAGAACAACCTCCACAATTTCTCCAACTTCGGGCAGAATCAGAACATATGTACATGGTTGGCCGGACCACTCGGGCACCTTTCACAGATGTCCTACACCCCTCAAACAATTGGCTCATCCTAAACTTCGTCAGGTCCGCTCTATCTACCAATTTTATCTGCACCAACCCCAGCCTCATGCACAAGATTGAGGAATTCACCCATCTCTTCCTCCCACCTGACGGTACCCCCCTCCAACGATGCCATATTCTCCTCCAAAATCCACCCGTAGATAGCCGAGATGACCCCCTCCTCCAGCCCCATCACCGACAGCATATCTTCAACAAGGAGGGCAGTGCCACCGGAAAAGTCAGGAAAACCTTCTTCGCGAAATCCCGCACCTGCATGTACCTGAGTATCTCCCCCCCCCTCCGCAGAATCCCAAACTTCTCCCCCAATTCTTCCGAACTCACAAATCGTCCATCTAGAAATAAGTCTTTCGGTTCCTTCACATCCAGCTCCTCTTATTCCTGAAACCTGGAATTAATCCTCGCTGGTCAAACCCATGATTCCCTCAGATTGGCAACCACTCCGTCCCTAACCTAAAATGGAGCCAAACGTGCCTCCATATTTTCAAAATGGCCACCACCACCGGACTCCACAAATATTTCACTTGGCCGAAATGGAGCAGCACCGTTGCCAGCGTCCGCAACACCGGCTCCTTACAAGAGCCTGCCTCCATCTTCACCCAAAAAAACCTCCAGCTCCCTGCCCCAACCCGGCACCGTCTCAGCTTTCACCACCCAATAATAGTACAGGTTTGTAAGGGCCAGGTCCCCTGACTGCCACCCTCTCTGAAGCATCATCTTCATAATCCTTGCAACCTTACCTGCCCACATAAATGACAAAATCAACTGTTCCACCCCCATAAAAAATGTTTTCAGCAAAAACACTGGTAGGCACCGAAATAAAAACAAAAACTGCGGCAAAATATTCATCTTAATCGCCTGCACCCAGCCTTCCAAAGATAGGGGAAGGCTGTCCCATCTCAGTAAATCCACCTTGACCCTACCCACCAGGCTCGTGAAATTCAATTTACGGAGCTGGGCCCAATCCCACCTGTACTCCCAAATATTTGAAGTGGGTAGTTGTCACCCAAAATGGCAACCAGCCTTGGAGAAAACACCAAAAAAAAACTCACTCTTTTCTAGATTCAACATGTAACCTGAAAAGCGCCAAATCCCCAAAGCAATCGCATTACATCCCCCACCGAAGATCCCAGGTTAGAGATATGCATATGGAGACACCATATGCTCGATCTCTCCCTCCTCACTATCCCCTTCTACTTATCCGAGCATCTCAGCACTATGGCCAAGGGCTCTATCATCAGCATAAACGGGAATTGGGACATGGGGCACCCCTATATCGTTCCCCTATGTAATTTAAAAATATGCATATTTTTATTCAAGGCTTTTCGACAAAATCTAAATACATAAACTATCAAAAGAACAACCAAAGAGCTACAAAAGGCCATCCCAACAACCCTAATCCTCCAAACCTTCTGACATTGAGCCCCAACCGCGCCCCTCCTTCCCCTTTATTAATCCCCTTACCTCCCTCCCCCTGCCCTCTCACCTTGCTGACCCCTCAATCCTGCTTGAAGAAATTGATGAACTGTTTCCACCTCCGAGTGAACCCTTCTACCGACCCCCGCCAAGCCAACTTGGGGGGCGATTCTCCGTTGGCCAACGCCAAAATTGGAAACGCCGATTGGGCGGCAAATAGCGCTCGATGCCGAAAATGCAGCAGGTGCTCCGCCCCCGCCAAACACCATCATTGTGCCGCACACCGCACGTAGTTGCAACCGCATTCACATCTCATTAGCGGGCCCACATGCGATGCTCCGTCTCCGGTGGGCCGAGTTCCCAACGCCGCAGTCCACATGTGCTCTCAACAATCGCAAGCTTGGCGTGGTGGCTGCGGAGAGAGAGAGAGAGGGTGTATGGACAGCGTCCAGCACCGCCATACTTTGCCAACATTCATGCCGTTGGCTGGGGGGCTTCTGCCAGGGCTGGGGGGAGTAGTTGTGGTGGCCAGGAAGTGGGCTGTAGGGTGGACAGGGCGCGGTCCAGCATAAACAATGCCATCATTTTGGCTGCGATCGGTGTGTGTGTGTGTGTGTGGGGGGGGGGGGGGGTATAATCTACGCGTGGCTGCCGCTTGTCAGCCCTGCACGTGTCCATCACGGTCCCGGCGATTCCCGCTCACCGATGTTTCTGCCGTGGAGCTCCACAGATCCTTTGTTGGATCAGCACTTCCAAGACTCAGGAACGGAGAATCCAGCCCTTGATCTTTTCCAACAGCAGGAATTCTGCCAGGTCGCTCACCCACACCCCTGCCTTCGGTGGCTCCGAGTCCCACCAACATAACAAAATCCGTCTCTGGGCTATCAGGGAGGCAAAGGCCAATACATCGTCCACTCTCTCCCCCCACCCCCCCAACCCTCGTACTCCCGGTTCTTCTGGCACCCCAAATATCGCCACCTCCGGACTCGGGGTCATCCACATCCCCAAAACCTCGGACATAACATCAGAGAACCCCTGCCAGAACCTCATCAAAATGGGCTGGCCCAAAACATGTGGACATGATTTGCAGGTCCCTCCCACACACCACCGACACTATGCTCCAGCTCCTCAAAACTCTTCATCCTCGCCACTGTCATATGGGCCCTATGCACCACTTTACACTGGTGAGGCTTCACCTCACACACGATGAGAACGCATTCACCCTCCTCAAAGCCTCAGCCCATGTCCCAGCACCCAGCTCCTCTCCTGACTCCTCCGCCCATTTGCACTTAACATCCTCCACCCAGGCGCCCTTCCACTCCATCAGTTCTGCGTAAATGTCCACACTCTTCCACTCCCCTATTTCATCCTCTAACAGAAGCTTTTCTTGCAGCACCAGAGGCGCCAACCCTGGGAAAGACGACACCTCTCTTCTTGCAAAATCCCAAACCTGCAGGCACCTATCCCATTCCCCTTAGGCAACTCAACCAATTCCGCCAACTCCTCCAGCCCGCAGATTTGCCCCCTACAAACAAGTCCCTGAAGTACTCACTCTCCACCTGCCACAACCCCGCATCCACTCTTGCCAGTACAAATCTATGGCTATCACAAATAGGCGCTCACAACGACCTGCCCTCTAACCTCAAGTGCTGCTTAAATTGCCCGAAGACACTCAGAGCCGCCACCACCACTGGACTAACAGAATACCTGGCCAGCGAGAACAGCAGAGGCATCAACAACAAAGCCCTCAAGTACATCCCATACATGATGCTGCCTCCACCTGTCCCCAAACCAACCTCTCTTCCAGGGCCCATTTCCTCACCATCGCAATGTTTATAGCCCAATAATAATACATCAAATTCTGCAACGCCATCCCCCCACCACTCTCGCCCTGCTCCTGAAAAGCCCGTTCCACCCATTGGGCCTTCCCCGCCCACACAAACCCTAAGTTCAACCCATTAACTATTTTAAAATCGACTTAGGGACAAAGGTGGAGAGGTTCCGAAAAACAAGCAGAAACCTCGGCAGCACCATCATTTTAACTGTCTGCACCCGTCCTGCCAACGACAACGGCAACAGCAAAACATCCACCTCCTAAAATCCACCTTCATCCCCTCCAACAATCGAGCCAAATCGTCCCCACTACCCTAAATGGCAGCGTCCCCTAATCTCCTTTCCTCCCCCCTAGCATTGATTAGGGACATCTCACTCTTTCCCATATTCAATTCAGACCACGAAAACCAGCCAAATTCCCCCAAAGTCAGCCATAAGATATAATAGCAGCTCATCTGTATACAATGATACCTCATGCTTGACGACCCCCCCCCCCCCCCCACCCCCCACCCAGCTCAAACTCTCTTCAATCCTTTGACGCCCGAAGCGCCACTGCCAGTGGCTCTATTGCCAAGGCGAAAAGCAACGGGGAGAGCGAACACCCTCTCTTGTCCCACAGTGTAACCCAAAGTACCCCAAACTCACTCGGTTCGTCTGCACATTTGCCACTGGCGCCTTACACAGCAACCGGACCCAATCCACAAATCGCTGCCTGAACTTCCCTAACACCTCAAACAACTCCACTTGATGAAAAGCCTTCTTGGTGTCCATCGCCACCACTACCTCAACCTCCTGCATCCCCCTCCCCACCGAACGCATTATAATTACTTCCATAACATTCGGACATTTGCCGATAATTGCCTTCCTTTCCAAAAACCCGTCTTCCCCAATCAACACCGGCACACAGTCCTCAATCCCCAACGCAAGCAGCTTCGCCAATAACTTGGCATCAACATTCAACAACAATATCAGTCGGTATGACCCACACTGCACTGTGTCCTTTCCTTTTTAAGAATCAGGGAGATACAAGCCTGTGACAAAGTATGGGGGTGAAGAGTTTCCCCCCTCTCCCTCACCAGTACTGGGCGCAGCTCGGCCGTGCCTCCCACACGTCGCGTATCATTCACCTCCATATAACCCCGAATGGCCGCCCTCACTCACCCTCTCACCCACACATCTAACCACCAATGCGGCAATTGGGCCTACCCCTGAACCACCCGCAAATCCACCCAATGCAATTCGTGGTCAGAGACCACAGTCGCCGAATACCCAGAGTCAAGCACCCCCACCAGCAGTGCCTTGTGCATTATGAAATAATCAATCCGGGAATACACCTGGTGCACATGGAAGAAATATGAAAACTCCTTTGTCCTCAGCCTCCCAAATCTCAGCGGCTCTCTAGCCGCTGCCGACCTCAATGACTGCGGGCTCGAACGATCCAGGACCATATTAACATTCACACCCCCCATCTCTCTCTCTTCCACCCCTTTATCTAAATCCCCAACACCCGCCTCATGAAATCCACATCATCCCAATTCGGGGCATAGACATTAACCAGGACAACGGGTATCCCCTCCAGCTTCCCACTAACCACCACATACTTACTCGCCGGATCAGCCACAATGCACCCCACCTCAAACCCCACCCTCTTACTGTCCAACACCGCCACCCCCATCGTCTTCCAGCTCAGAAGGAAACACCTCCTCGATGCATTCATTCCTCAGCCTCGTCTGATCCTCCAACTTCAGATGCGTCTCCTGCAGAAACATCACGTCCGCCTTCAGATACGTGAACATAAGCAACTGTTTAACAGGCCCATTCATCCTTTGCACATGACCAGCCCCGCTCCCCTGCCAATCAGCCATATCCCTTCCCGGCCCACTTCACACACCCTTCCAGGCCCACCCTCGGATGTCCGTCGCCCTCTCTCCTTCCCAAATGCGCCACACCAACCGTACCAACAACCGACTACTTCCCTCCACCTCAAACAAAGAACCAACATCCCCCCCGCCCCTCCCCTTCCTCCTGGAAAACCCTCTATTTCACATCTATTAACTAGCCCACCCAGCCAGCATGGTAGCCACTGCCCAGGCCTATAACTTCCCCATCCCTCTCCAATCCACATCCCCTCCCACTAACCACGAAAAAACTACAAACAGAACAAAAAACACACTCAGCGTCGCTGAATCCCTCTCGAAACCCACCCCAAAATACCCATCCCAGACATTTCACCATAAACACAAGGATCCTCTCCGAAGTTCATGCCCTCACAGACCTCCCAGTCCATGGGCGCGATTCTCCAACCCCACGCCGGTTGGGAGAATAGCGGGCCGCGCCATTTTTTTTCCGCAACACCGGTCCGACGCGCTCCCGCTATTCTCCCAACCGGCCAAATTTTTGTAATTGTTTATCGCGCGCAAAACAACAGCGAATCGCCCGACGCAGGCAAAAAGTCGATTCCCTGGCACCCCCGCTATTCTCCGGGCTGGATGGGCGAAGTCCCGACGTCGTGACGCAAGGTCAGTACGTCGCCGTTCACACCTGCTTTTTAAAGTCGCCAGTAAGTCGTGCTGGCTGATGAGGAGTGAGGAGGTGAGCGGACCGTCCCGGAGTCTCGGCAAGCTGGGGAAGGCATCCTCGAGAACGCAGTTTTGGAGGGGGGGGGGGGGGGGGAGTGGGGGAGAAGTGGGGGGGAGTGGGAGGAGGGAGAAGTGGGGGGGGGGGGGAAAGAGGGAGGGTGGAGAAGTGGGGGGGGAAAGAGGGGAGGGGGGAGAGGGGAGGGGGGGAAGAGAGGAGAGGGAGGGAGGGAGGGGGAGAGGGGAGAGGGAGAAGTGGGGGGGAGAACGGAGAGGGAGGGAGGGAGGGGGTGGGGGAGAGAGGGAGCAAGTGGAGTGGATTGGGTCCAATTGGCCCGGATGCAACATGTCAGCCGCCCTGCCATGGCAGGATGGTCACGAGGACACGGCCGCTGGTTCCCCTGTGGCTGATGGCCACAGCCCACTGACGCACCGGTGAGGAGGACGTGTTGTTAACTGCCCGCTGGACGCAAAAAGTGACCAGGGGTTAGGCTGGCCGCGTGTCAGCAGAGCGACCAGGCCACCGGGACACACAGGTATCCCGTGGCAGGCAGCTGCCGAGGTGTCGAATAACCTCCGTCTAACATGTCGTTTCTCTGCCCCCCACCATCCTTCCGTAGGTGAGCAAAATGTATTCAAACCGAACGGCTATGTTCAGCGCAGGGGTTGGGGCTGCTGCACTGCAGTTGGAGATCGAGCAGCGTCCACAGCCACATCCCATAGTGGATGCAGGGCCAGCTGCAGCAGCAGAGGAAATGGCCGCGGAGTGGCCCGTCGTCGAGCAGCATGGGGGGGGGGGGGGGGGGGGGGGGGGGGGGGAGGAGGAGGAGGAGGCACTGATGGTGGAGCCAAGGCGCCAACCGAGGCCTAGGGTGTACCGAGGCCGGATCTCTTTCGAGACAATGCCGAACATCACCTGCAGGAGGAGACTCCGGTTGAGGAGAGAGACGGTGACACATATCTGTCACCTCGTGGCGCACCTCGCCCCACGTGGAACGGGAGGAGGACACGCGATCCCGGTTGCCGTCAAGGTGACGGTGGCACTTAACATTTATGTGACCGGCTCCTTCCAGTCTCCGAGCGGGGACCTATCCGGGATCTCGCAGTCATCGGTGCACAGGTGCATCCAGGATGTGACCGACGCCCTCTATGCCATCGCCGACCGCTACATCACCTTTCCCGAGGATCGAGCAAGTCAAGACGCACGAGCCCGTGCATTTGCCAACGTGGCAGGAATACCGATGGTCCAGGGGCTCATTGATTGTGTTCACGGCCCCATGCGCCCGCCTGCAGGCAACAGGGAGGTGTTCACAAACAGGAGGGGGACATACTCCATGAATATCCAGGTGGTATGCGACCCCCACATGAAGATCATGAACGTGTGCGCAAGGTTCCCTGTGTGCATGATGCGTACATTATTGCACAGTCATTCATCCCTGATATGTTTGAGGGACGGCCCCCCCGGCTGAGGGGCTGGTTGCTGGGCGACAGGGGTTATCCACTGAGGTCTTGGCTGATGATGCCCATATGGAGGCCTCAGACCAACGCGGAGACCCTTTACAATGAGGCCCATGCAGCAACCAGCGGTGTGGTGGAGCGCTGCTTCGGAATGCTGAAAATGCGATTCAGGTGCCTGGACTGCTCCGGAGGGGCCCTGCAGTACCAGCCCGACAGGGTCGCTCGCATTGTAGTGGTCCGCACAACATCGCGATGCAGAGGGGAGATGCCCTGGTGGAGGAGTCGGACGGAGGAGCCACTGGCAGTGGTGCCAACACGGGGACGGAGGAGGAGGAGGTTGGTGGTGCGTCGGGCGCAGCACACAGACACGACCCGGGTGCTGGTAATGCCCAGGAGGCTGCACGACGGCACTGGCGAGGACAGCGGGCACGCAACGCGTTGGTGGCAGCAAGATTCTCGCGCCGCGTGCGACGGCACCGCTGAACACCAACACTACCACCTGGATCGCCAGTCGTGCAAACGGTCAGCACACAACTGCCACCACCACACCCCGCCCCCCCTCCGCTCTGCGTACACTGCTCCAGTTCTAAATCACCCTTACCACTGCGGCATAACGGTATGGCACGACATTGATGGCTGTGTCAGCGGGTGTGATCAGTGCCATGTTGAATGGTGACAGCCCGCTCTGCGATGAGCTGTGAGCTCAGAATCGTTAGATAAAGTCTGACTCATGGCAATAGCTGAACCATCCATCTCGGTGGTCGCTGAGTTCGTCAGGGACACTCCATCACGTGCCCACGTGGGGTAGCTGTGGGAGGGGGTGGGGGGTAAGGGACTGCACACCCGGCACCGAAGTTTCACTGCTCGTCAACCCTAGCGACACTCGGTCACCATCACGATCCCTGTGTCAATGGAAAAATCACACTTACACGTTAGGTGCAACAGTGCGTTTAATGGTGAATATTATGCACAGATGCCCTAGCCCCTACAACTCAACTGTGCCCTTCACAGGTGCCAACTTACTATGTGTCCTTCTTCATTGCCTTACGGACCCTACCACTACATCTAAGTAAATCCCCAGATGATACAGCAGGAGTGGAGGCGGACTGCTGAGAATCACCCCCAGCGACATGTCTCCCCATCGGCACTCGTTCCCTGGGGTGACCTGGCCTTGATGGGCCAGGCTGCTCCGCGGGCGTTTCGGATGACATGGTGCCACCCTGCTCTGCCCGCTGCCCACCCGATGCACCAGGGATGGGACGGGGGAGGCCGAGCATTCAGGGACGTCCCGTGATGGAGTTAATGGGACAGGCCCCAGAACCTCCTCCTCCCTCGGGGGCCCAGTGGCCCCCGGGCCTCACTGTGGGATGGAGGTGCGAGCGGGGAGGTGCCCCGTCGTCCCAATGACACCTGCCGCTGCCAGTCCTGGAGGCCTGCAACGGTATCCACCAGGGTCCGAGGGTTCGCTGAGATGGAGTCCAGGGAGTGAGACATTCCCGCCAGGGACTGTGCGACCTCAACCTGTGAGTGCGCGACGCCATCCAGCACGTGTGTCAGGTGGTTGATGCTCTCCGCGACTGACTGCTGGGACTGTGCCATGGCGTGCTGGGACTGTGCCATGGCGTGCTGGGACTGTGCCATGGCGTGCTGGGACTGTGCCATGGCGTGCTGGGACTGGGCCATGACCTGTGAGACTCGGCCAGGGCCAGTAACGCGCCGGCAATGTCATGTTGGCTGTGGCGCATTGCTGCCTGTGAGAGGGCAGCCCTCTCCAGGGCCATGGATGACGCGTGCACGTGAAGCCCAACGTCTTGCAAAACCTGACCCATGGCCGAAACCATTTCACCCATTGCCTCGACCGCGGACGCCACCCGTGCGGTGTCGGCCTGGGTGGCTGCCATGAGCGGCACCACTCCCTGCTCCTGGACGCGGTTTGACTCCTCTAACTGCGTCTGCAGCTGCTGGAAGACAGCCATCATCCCGTCATTCTGTCCCTGGGTTTCGAAATGCATCGGCTGTCCACATGGGTCGAGTAAATCCAGGAACCTGGGAAACGTCTGGGAGCCAGCTGAATGCTGGGCCTAGGCTGCCCTCCGACAGTCCAGCCCCTCGGCTGCTCCGACCTCCACCTGCTGTACCGGCTCAGCTGTGTGGTGCACACCAGACCGTGACCCAGGAGACTCATCACTTAACTGCCCAACCGAAGTGAGTGTCTCTGGGATGGTGGATGGTGTGGGAGACAGCAGTGCCGCAAGCTCTAGGTCGTCGTTCGTCATAAAATCAGCTGTGTCCTCGTCCCAGTCATATTCGAGCGCAGGCTGCATGCGGCCCAAGTCTGGTTCTCCCTCAGGTGACTCTGTTGAGTGTATCGCCGTCCTTTGTGCGTCCTGCTCGGGGGTCCGGGGTTGGGAGGATGGCACTCCTGGCTGACCTCCTGCCACCCTCTGGTGTGCGGCCCTGGGTGCGGTGGTCGTGGCAGGTGGGCGCCTGTGTGTGGCACCAGACGGCCCTGGACGTTCGCGAGCACGCCCTAGGGAACAGAATAATACGGGGTTAGTTAGACACGCTCGGCCGGGCGTAGGATGGTCCAGTGGGTAGAGTGTGAGGGGACAGAGGATGGGGGGGTCCAGTGGGTAGAGTGTGAGGGGACAGAGGATGGGGGGTCCAGTGGGTGGAGTGTGAGGGGACAGAGGATAGGCTGGGGGGGGGGGGGGGGGGGTGGTCATGCAGGGTTGTCTCACTTGGTTCGGCACCTCCAACCTCGCATTGCGCGACCTCCCGGGTGCTAGGTCCCCCAGCAAGGTCCAGTGCCCTCTCTTCAAAGACTGTCAGGGGGTGCATGATGGGTTAACCACCCTCCACTCACTCTCGCCCCCGCCCCCCCCCCCCCCCCCCCCCCCCCCCCTCATGCCCGGGGTGGGTGATGAGGGACATGGGGGGGGGGGGGGGATTGTTGTGACCCGGGGGCACCCTCTTGGCACTTACCCTGGCAGCCCTGGTGAGGTCATGGAGCTTCTTCCGGCACTGCTCCCCAGACCGAGTGGTCTGCCCACAGCACACAGCACTCACTGCCGGGCCCACCTCACACCAGGCCCGTTGCACAATGCTGGCAGGGTGGCGATGCCCACTTCGTTGCTCCACCTCATCGAGGAGGGTCTCGAGGTCAGTCTCCCCGAACCTCGGCGCGGCCCTCCGTGGCTCCGTCATTGGCAGGCCCTCACTGGTTTTGGTCGCTCGCGCCCTTTTACGACGCGGAGCGGCGTCACTCGGGCGCAATTCTGGCGTCATTCGGGGGTCGCGGGCTTTTGCCGTTATTCCCCACGTGGTTCCCGCGGCCCCGCTCCTAGCCCATTTCTGAGGCCAGAATCGTTCGGGAAACGGGCCATGTAGAGCCGTCGTGAAACTCGGCCGGGTTCACGACAGCCTTCCCGATTCATCGAGGGAGCGCAGAATTCCGCCCCATGAATCTCTCAAAGTCCATCACCTCCTCCAGAGAGTCAAAATAAAACTCTTGATTTTGGTAGGACACAAAAGCCCAAACTTCACTCCCTTCTTGAAAAGGGCAGCCTTTACCCGGTTGAACCCAGCTCTCGTCTTCGCCAGCTCCAGCCCAGTGCAAAATCTTCTCCTCGCCCAGCAAACAGTGCAACAGCACCACCATGCCCTCAGCGGCTCCCCCACCTGCGGCCTCCTCCTCTGGTCCTATGCACCCGGTCCTCCATGAGGGGCTGTTCAAAGGCCCCTATCAACTGCTGCAACATCCTTGCCACTTAATTGGCAGCCTCTACTCCCTCGATACCCTCGGGCATCCCGACTGTCTTAGATTCTGACGATTCTCCAGGTCCTCCAACTTCTTTCTCAGCTCTTCTGACTGACCATCACCAACTCAACTTCGCCCCACCATCTCCTTCTGTATCGCCAGGCCCTGAGCCTCCAGCCTCTGCCCCACTTTCACAATCGCCGCCCTAAGCGGCTCCACTACCTTAGCTAGGTCCTCTGAGGCCTCCTTCCTCTGTTGCTGGAAATCATTTAAGAACTCCACCAGCTGCTCCATTGACCACTGGCGGGCAGTGCTGCCCACTTTACTTCCGCCATCTTGACCTGTGGTGCACCACAAGAACTGCCCTGCTCTAACTGCTCTCTCTTTCTTGTGGCACTTCCTGTCCTCTAATCCTTGCACCAGACGAGTATTAGCTTCCCTGGGGACTCACTCACCTTTTACCCTCAAATAGGACCCCCATACATGTGGGGAAAGACTAACAAAATCCCCCTTAAGCGGGAGCCACCAAATGTGCGACCACTCACCACATGGACGCCACTGGAAGTATCAATCCCCTATGTAATTGAATATACCCGAGTTCACCTCATTCATGCGAGTACTCGCCTTCTGTTCCCTATATAACAATTTAACCCATGCCACAAACTTAAGCCCAATCCCAAATCTCTCCAACACTGCAAAACAAATGACTCCACTTCACACGATCAAACATCTTCTCTGCATTCAATGCCATCACCACTTCTGACTCCCTCCCTTTTGCCGG
Source organism: Scyliorhinus canicula (assembly GCF_902713615.1). Taxonomy (NCBI): domain Eukaryota; kingdom Metazoa; phylum Chordata; class Chondrichthyes; order Carcharhiniformes; family Scyliorhinidae; genus Scyliorhinus; species Scyliorhinus canicula. The sequence continues at coordinate 68,448,763 of NC_052159.1, read as the reverse complement.
AGAGAGCACCATATTTAATAAGACGCCATGCATTCGAACACAACTGCCTGCCCTTTACGAACCCCGTCTGAACCTCCCCACTCACCTTTGGGCGGCACTCCTCCAAAGTGCCAATACCATGGCCAGAGTCTTAGCATCCACATTTAGCAGAAATATTGGCCTAGAAGACCCACACTCCGACAGGTCCTTATCCTTTAAAAGCAACAAAATGGATGCCTATCTCATTGTCTCTGGCAGTATCCCCTTAGCCACTGCATCCTCAAACATCTCCACCAACAGCGGCGTCAACTTATCCAGAAACTTTTCATAAAACTCCACCAGGAACCCATCCGGCCCTGGTGCCTTACGCATCTGCATCTCCCCCATCGCTGTCCGAACCTCTTCCATCCCCACTGGCTCTTTCGGATCTGCCCTCTCCTCCTCTACGACAGTCCAGCCCCCCCAAAAACTCCCTCATATCTGACTCATCCCCTGGGGGCTCCGACCTATACAACTTTTTAAAGAACTCCTCAAATTCCTTGCGCACCTGCTCTGGCGCCACCACCAACATCCTTGCCCCATCCCACACCTGAGCAATCTCTCTCGCAGATGCCTGCCGGCGGAGCTGGCCCGACAGCAAGCGACTGCCCATTTCCCCATACTCATGTACAATCCCCTTCGCCTGCCTTAACTGCTGCAGCGCCTTTCCTGTGGACAGAAAGTCAAGACTTGCCCACAATTCCTATCTCCTCACCAGAAGATCTGGGATAGGATCCTCTGCATTCTTCCCATCCACTTCCAATTTCCTCTACCAGCCGCTGCCGCTCCTTTCTGGCCTCCCAGTCTACGCCCCCCCGTAATAACTGGTACGCATCCAAATTTGGTATGGCAGTCAACGTCTTCTTCATAAACCTCACATCGGCCCACTTTGGGACGTACACGCTAACCAACACCACTAACCTCCCCTCCAAAACACCCATTACTATAACGTACCTGCCCCCTTGGTCAGCCACCACCTTCTCCATCTGACACCTCGCTCTGTTGCCCACCAGTATCGCTATCTCCCTGGGCCCTACTTTCGAAGACCCCCCACCTTTCCCAGAACCACCACAGAGACTTCCTCCTGCTTCATCCCCATCCTCCCACCATTCACACCTTCCAGGCCCATCGAAACCTGTCAAGACAGGTTCCAACGGCCACGGCCCATTCCCCCCCCCCCATCTCTCCCGTTCATCCCCACATACCCAATACCAAAAATAAAACCAGCACAAAGGCCCCCCAGTCCCTCCAAATGCCCCAACACACTAGATCCCCCCCAAAAGAAGAAATCCCAAAGTATTACCCCAAATTCCCAAAACCATCCCCTCCCAAACACAACTCAATTCAGTCCCAGTCCTTCAACCTTCACACTGCCTCCGCCATCTCTAAGTAATAGTGTCTGGAGTTGTGAATGACTCTCAGCTTCGCCATGTAGACCACCCCAAACTGCACGTTGCTCTTATACAACGCTACCTTCTCCCTACCAAAGGATTGCCAGCTCCACCGCGAGATCCTGGTATACTACTGCAGTCCCACCTCATTGCTTGATTCAACTTTGCCCATCTCAGCACTTTCTCCTTCACCTGGTAGTCACTCACCACCCCGATTTGGAAATATATCGCCATTCTTTCACTGGGTCAAAATCCTGGAACACCCTCCCTAACAGCACCTCAGGGACTTCAGTGGTTCAAGAAGGCAACTCACCACCGTCTTCTGAAGAGCAACTAGGGATGACCAATAAATGCTGGCCTAACTAGCGACATCCACATTCCGTAAATTAATTTTTAAAAATCTACATGCTTACTTTGTGCTCATTCTATGAGTACACCCATGTCCCTCTAATCATCATTAAGACTTTTCCCCATTTTATAAACCTTACACTTCCAAATATTATACTCCATCTGTCACCTTGTTGTCGACTCACCTGATCTGTCTATATCTCCATGCAGCCTGTTGTCCTCATAGCCTACATTTCCCACCTAGCTTTATATCATTAACAAGCTAAGGAACATTATTCCAAGTCTCCTCACCTCAATCATTAATATAGATTTTAAACAGTTGAGGCCCAAGTCGGATTTCTTGTGGTAATCCATTGGCTACAGGGCATCAATTTGAAAATGCCCCATTTAGAATAGAATAGAATTTGGGCAGCACGGTAGCACACCTGGATAGCACTGTGACTTTACAGCGCCAGGGTCCCAGATTCAATTCCCGCTGGGTCACTGTCTGTGCGGAGTCTGCATGTTCTCCCAGTGTCTGCGTGGGTTTCCTCCGGGTGCTCCGGTTTCCTCCCACAGTCCAAAGACGTGCAGGTTAGGTGAATTGGCCATGATAAATTGCCCTTAGTGACCAAAAAGGATAGGAGGGGTTATTGGGTTACGGGGACAGGGTGGAAGTGAGGGCTTAAGTGGGTTGGTGCAGACTCGATGGGCCGAATGGCCTCCTTCTGCACTGTGTGTTCTATGTAATAGTGGAATAGAATCCCTAAGTGCAGAAGGAGGCCATTCGGGCCACTGAGTCTGCATCGACCCTCCAAAGCAGCAGCCCATCCAGGCCCATATCCTGCCCTATCCCCATAACCCCACCTAATGGTTTGGACCCTAAGGGGCAATTTAGCATGACCAATCAACCTAACCTGCACAACTTTAGACTATGGGAGGAAAGCTGAGCACCCGGAGGAAATCCACGATGATACAGGGAGTAAGTGCAAACTCCACACAGTCACTCGAAGGCGGAATTTAACCCGGGTCTCTGGCGCTGTGAGTCAGCAGTGATAACCACTGTGCCACCACACTTATTCCTATTATTCACTTCCTGCCCATTAGCCAATTCTCGATCCATGCTAATATATTACTTTCAGTTCTATGAGCCCTTATCATACATATTAACCTTTTGTGTGGAATTTTATCCAATGTCATTTGGAAATCCAAGTAAACTACATCTATCTGCTCAATGTATTCTCAAAGGATTTCAATACATTCATCAAGTATGAACTCTCTTTTGTAAAGCTATGTCGACTCTATTATAAAATGTATTGTTTAGACTTCTTTAATAATTATTCCAGCATTTTCCTGATGACTTCTGTCAGGTGAACTGGCCTATAGGGCTTAGGTTTTCCTCACCCTGGGGTGGCATGCTTAAGAGATTGGGTGGGAGGAGGGGGGACAAAGCAGAAAATTAGCAGCGTGCCCCATCAAGTCTCTTCCATGCTTACTCCTGCTATTGGGGATGTTTCACAGGGCAGGGAAAAGGATCAGCTGCACATCAAATGGAGAATGACAGCCAATTTGCATGCTTAAGACCCCTATCTGGGGAAGTCTAGAGGGTCTGCTGGCATTTCACAGCAGCGGTGTAGCATCCAGCTCCGTGCAGAGGCAGCCATCTTAATCAGCCCCCTAGGCCCCAGCAAACCCTCTGGAGGGGATTCACCTGATAGGTGGCACGGTGGTTAGCATTGCTGCCTCACAGCTCCAGGGTCCCGGGTTCAATTCCGACTTCGAGTGACTGTGTGGAGTTTGCACTTTCTTTCTCTGTTTGCGTGGGTTTCCTCCGGTTTCCTTCCACAGTCCAAAGATGTGCAAGTTAGGTGGATTGGCCATGCTAAATTGCCCCTTAGTGTCCAAACGATTAGGTGGGGGTTACTGGGTTATCTGGATAGGGTGGAGGCATGGGCTTAAGTAGGGTGCTCTTCCAAGGGCCGGTGCAGATTCAATGGGCCAAATAGCCTCCTTCGGCAATGTAAATTCTATGATTCTATGGTGCCTCAAACTTACCCCTCCATTTTGAGGTCCAATTCCTGACCTGTCTCAGCAAGGCCTACCTCTCCTGGTACAGCGGTTGAGGCTTCAGAGCCTCCAGCCCTGAACTGGAAGCAATTGGGAGTCCGTCCACCACATTTAAGAGGACAATAACCTCAAAGGAAGCCAAATAGGAGGCCACATCCTGAAAAATAATTTCACCAGTTTGGCTGCAGGGGTCTCGAAGGATGCAGATTGATTGATTGATATTTATTGTCACTTGTACAGTGAAAAGTATTTTCCTGTGACCAAGGGAACGTGCACAGTACCCACATAGTAGCCAAAAGAATAATCGACAGAGTACATTGACAGCATCAACAAATAGTGATTGATTACGGATCAACATAGGGTTTCTGCAGAGAAGATCCTGCCCCTAGTTTCATTTTCTCGCTCTCTCCCTCCATTATTAAAAAGCAATGTTATAGAACATACAGTGCAGAAGGTGGTTATTCGGCCCATCGAGTGTACCGACACACTTAAGCCCTCATTTCCACCCTATCCCCTAACCCAATAACCCTCCTAACCTTTTTGGACACTAAGGGCAATTTACCATGACCAATCCACCTAACCTGCATGTCTTTGGACTGTGGGAGGAAACCGGATAGTGACCCAAGCCGGGAAGCGAACCTGGGACCCTGGCGCTGTGAAGCCACAGTGCTAACCACTATCCTATTGTGCTGCCCTAGTGTTTGCTAACCTCTAGAAGGTATGTTTGCTAACCTCTAGAATCTAAGAAAACCACCATCTCTGCAGCTACCTATTTTAGAACTCTGGTAGGCTATTAGGTTGTGGGATTTGGGAAAAACAAAATGTTAACTTTATTTTAATGCTTGAGCAATAAAAGCAATAGCATACCCACAAAAAAACTCTTACCTAACATGTTTAATGTCCCAATGGTATTTGTCTTCAGTGTCTTGATAGGGTTATACATATAATTTGGAGGAGATGCTGGTGAAGCCAGGTGATAAATCTGATCCACTATTTTGAATAAAAACAGAAACTGATTTATTACATAGCAAACTCATGTCCATATTTAATGCAACAGATTCTCATTGAAAAAAAATCTAATCTGATATTGCGTTTTGATCATGTGATTCTTTCCCTAATCATAAGACCAACTTCTGAGCTGTATTGGAACTTTTCTAACTGAAAAATTGAAGCAATCGTGAGAAGCAGCTGATTGGAAATAAAATCAAATGATGTGCTTTTAAATTAGATTGATCATTTTCAAGTAGAAAGGCAATTTATCTAACATTTTTAAATTTCAACCACAGTAAAATATGGCAATACTAGTGGGGTGTAGACATGACAGCGAGGTTTTGATTGTCTACATATTCGCAATGTTCAATAGCTCTACAGCGCCAGTTGTTCTTATTATGTTGACTTAGCTGATCAAGTCAGTGTTGTAAATTCTTGGTGAAACAATATGATTATTCTATGTAGCTGCCTTTTAGATGTTATAAGGGAAATAATTCCTGGTTTATGTAGCTCCTAAGTCAAAACGTGCCAAATGTCACTTTTGAACTGCAGTGCTGTTGCTCTGTCAGAAAATACAGTAATTATGGGACTTCCGGTTGAGGTGATGCGGAGCTAAGCCGCACGTTCGGTAGCTCCCGCTATTTTCGGTCTTTTGGGCTCTTTTAAGGGCCCGTAGCGGTACTGGTTGGACTTTTCCCTGTGTGGGAACACGTCCTTTAAGATTCTCCACCGGTGGATGGCCTGGGCCGGGAGCGGAGCGGTCACAAAATCGGCTAGGCGCGGGGGAATAGGGGGGTGGTACCGGGTTGCTGCTGGAATGGCCAAGAAGGAGCTGGAGCATGTAGAGGGGGTCGGGATGGGGGTCTGTCGCCGTGGGGAACGGGCTGAACGGGGGGCGTGGGCACGTGGCGGACTGAGGAAGGGTAATGGCTAGTCGACGGGGGGGGGGGCCTGATCCGACTGATAACCTGGAATGTGAGGGGACTGAATGGGCCGGTCAAACGGGCCCGCATGTTTGCGCACCTGAAGGGGCTGAAGGCAGATGTGGCCATGCTTCAGGAGACGCACCTGAAGGTGGCGGATCAGGTTAGACTGGGGAAGGGATGGGTAGGCCAAGTGTTTCATTCGGGGCTGGATGCAAAAAATCGGGGGGGTGGCGATCCTGGTGGGGAAGAGGGTGCCGTTTGAGGCGTCGAATGTGGTGGCAGACAGCGGCGGGAGGTATGTGATGGTAAGCGGCAAGCTGCAGGGGGAGCGGGTGGTGCTGGTCAATGTATACGCCCCGAATTGGGACGATGCGGGTTTCATGCGGCGCATGTTGGGCCGGATTCCAGATTTGGAGGTGGGGGGCCTGATAATGGGGGGGGGGGGGGGGGGGGATTTCAACACGGTGCTGGATACGCCACTGGATCGATCCAGATCCAGGACGGGTAGGAGGCCAGCGGTGGCTAAGGTGTTGACGGGGTTTATGGACCAGATGGGAGGGGTGGATCCATGGAGGTTTGCGAGGCCGAGGGCCAGGGAATTTTCATACTTCTCCCATGTGCATAAGGCCTATTCCCGGATTGATTTTTTCATTATGAGTAGGGCGCTGATTGCGAGGGTGGAGGATGCTGAGTATTCGGCAATAGCCATTTCTGACCATGCCCCGCACTGGGTGGACCTCGAGCTGGGGGAGGAGAGAGACCAGCGCCCGCTTTGGCGCTTGGATGTGGGGCTGCTGGCGGACGAGGGGGTGGGCGGGCGGGTTTGAGGATGTATCGAGAGATACCTGGAGGCCAATGACAACGGGGAGGTCCGAGTGGGGACGGTCTGGGAGGCACTGAAGGCGGTGGTTAGGGAGGTGTTGATCTCTATTCGAGCCCACAGGGAGAGGAGAGAGCAGAGAGAGAGAGGGAGAGACTGGTGGGTGAGATGGTGAGGGTGGACAGGAGATACACGGAGGCTCCGGAGGAGGGATTGCTGAGGGAGTGGCGTAGTCTCCAGGCTGAGTTCTACTTGTTGACCACCAGAAAAGCTGAAGCTGAGTGGAGGAAGGCACAGGGAGCGGTGTATGAATATGGGGAGAAGGCGAGCAGGATGCTGGCGCACCAGCTCCGCAAGCGGGATGCGGCCAAGGAGATTGGTGGAGTTAAGGATAGGGGAGGAAATGTGGTGCGAAGGGGGGTAGACATTAATGGGGTCATCAGGGACTTTTATGAGGAACTGTATCGGTCCGAACCCCAGGCGGAGGAGGGGGGGATGGGGCGCTTTTTGGACCGGCTGAGATTCCAGAGGGTGGAGGAGGGACAGGTGGAGGGACTGGGGGCGCCGGTTGAGCTGGAGGAGCTGGTCAAAGGGATAGGGAGCATGCAGTCGGGGAAGGCGCCGGGGCCGGATAGGTTCCCGGTTGAATTTTATAAGATGTATGCAGACCTGTTGGGCCCCCTGTTGGTTAGGACCTTCAATGAGGCAAGGGAAGAGGGGGCTCTGATTTCCTTGATCCTTAAGCGGGACAAGGATCGCCTACAGTGTGGGTCATACAGGCCGATCTCACTCTTGAATGTAGACGCCAAGCTGTTGGCGAAGATTTTAGCCAAGAGGATAGAGGACTGTGTGCCGCAGGTTATCCACGAGGATCAAATGGGGTTCGTGAAGGAGAGGCAGCTGAACACTAACATACGGAGGCTCTTGAATGTTATAATGATGCCAGCGGTAGAAGGGGAGGCGGAGATAGTGGTGCCGTTGGACACGGAGAAGGCCTTCGATAGGGTTGAGTGGGGGTACTTGTGGGAGGTGCTGGAAAGGTTCGGGTTTGGGGAGGGGTTTGTCAGGTGGGTGAGGCTGTTATATGAGGCCCCGATGGCGAGTGTGGCCATGAATAGGAGGTGGTCGGAGTATATTCAGTTATACCGAGCGGCGAGGCAGGGGTATCCCTTGTCCCGCCTGCTTTTTGCGCTGGCAATTGAGCCCCTGGCCATGGCGCTGAGGGAGTCGAGGAACTGGAGGGGGCTGGCACGGGGTGGGGAGGAACACCGAGTGTCGCTCTATGTGGATGACTTATTGTTATATGTGGCAGACCCAGTGGGGGGAATGCCGGAGGTGATGAGAATTCTCAGGGAATTAGGGTACAAGCTCAACTTGGGGAAGAGCGAGCTGTTCGTTGTACACCCGGGGGACCAGGAGGAGGGGATTGGTAGGCTCCCACTAGAAAGGGCGGAGAGGAGCTTCAGGTACTTGGGGGTCCAGGTGGCCAGGAGCTGGGGGGCCTTGCATAAGCTTAACCTCACAAGGCTGGTGGAGCAAATGGAGGAGGAGTTCAAGAGATGGAACATGTTGCCGCTGTCTCTGGCGGGTAGGATGCAATCAGTCAAGATGACGGTGATTTCTGTTCCTGTTCCAGTGCCTCCCCATCCTTATCCCGAAGGCCTTTTTCAGGCGGGTTAACAGGAGCATTACGGGGTTTGTGTGGGTGCACGGGACCCCAAGGGTGAGAAGGGTGTTCTTGGAGCGGGGCAGGGATAGGGGGGGCTGGCGCTGCCCAACCTCTGTGGGTATTATTGGGCTGCCAACGCAGCGATGGTGCGTAAGTGTGTGATGGACGGGGAAGGGGCAGCATGGAAGAGGATGGAGATGGCGTCCTGTGTTGGCACAGAGCAGGTGTTAGGGGGTTGAGGGACCTGTTTGTAGACGGGAAGTTTGCGAGCCTGGGTGAGCTGGAACGGAAATTCGGGCTCCCCCTGCGGAACACCTTTAGGTACATGCAGGCAAGGACGTTTGTCAGGTGGCAGGTGGCGGAGTTCCCTCTGCTGCCGCCACGTGGGGTTCAGGACAGGGTGCTCTCAGGGGTGTGGGTTGGAGAGGGGAGGATCTCGGCAGCGTACCATGTGATGCCGGAGGTAGACGAGGCCTCGGTGGAGGAGCTGAAGGGTAAATGGGAGGAGGAGCTGGGTGAGAAGATTGAGATGGGGACGTGGGTGGACGCCCTTGGAAGGGTGAACTCCTCCTCTTCTTGTGCGAGGCTTAGCCTCATACAGTTTAAGGTGCTGCATAGGGCTCACATGACTGGGACAAGGATGAGCTGGTTTTTTGGGAGCGAGGACAGGTGTATTAGGTGCTCAGGGAGCCCAGCAAACCATACCCATATGTTCTGGGCATGCCCAGCGCTGGGGGAATTTTGGAAGGGTGTAGCAAGGACGGTGCCGAGGGTGGTAGGATCCAGGGTCAAACCGGGCTGGGGGCTCCCAATATTTGGGGTTGCAGAGGAGCCGGGAGTGCAGGAGGCGAAAGAGGCCGGCATTCTGGTCTTTGCGTCCCTAGTAGCTCGGCGGAGGATTCTTCTTCAGTGGAAGGATGCGAGGCCCCCAAGCGTGGAGGCCTGGGTCAACGATATGGCAGGGTTTATCAAATTGGAGAAGGTGAAATTTGCTCTAAGGGGATCAGTGCAGGGGTTCTTCAGGAGGTGGCAACCATTCCTAGATTTCCTGGCAGAACGAGAGAAAAAGGCCAGCAGCAGCAACCCGGGGGGGGGGGGGGGGGGGGGGGGGGGGTCTTTTTGTTTTGGGATGAAGGGACGTGTATATATGTTCTTTGCTAATGACGGGCGTTAATTTATTTCTTCTTTTGTGTATACATTGGGGGGGGGGGGGGGGGGGGGTGTTGTTCTTTCTGTTCTTGGTATTTTCTGTTATTGATATTTTGTGAAAATTTGAATAAAAATTATTTATAAAAAAAAGAAAATACAGTAATTATGTGCAAGCAAACATACATAGCTACATCGAAGATAGGAGCAGGAGAATGCCTTTTGGCCCTTTGAGCCTGCTCCGCCATTTATCACGATCATGGCTGATCATCCAACTCAACAGGCTAATCCTGCTTCAGCGTAATCCTGCTATTGAAATGAGCGATCAACCAATTAATCTTTTGACAGAAACCAAAACATAAAATGCTATATGAACTCAGCAGGTCCAGCAGCATCTGTGAAGAGAGAAAGTATGACCCTTCTACAGAACTGAATCTTTTGATGGAGCTGATTGAGGGAGGGATGAAAGCTAGGACATTGGAAGAACTTCCCTTTCTTCAAATAATGCCAAAGAATCATTAACACCTGTCTGAACCAGTGGAACAAGAACATGGAGCATCAGATTAAAGTTTTGTCATAAGAATGGGCACCTCAGTTGGCAGGGATGGAGTGTGGAGTCTAAGAACTCCACTACTTATTTGATAGCAAATTTATCACTGATACTGCCGTAATAAGGCTGGCAAAGTAACTTCAGATTATATGACCATGAGACTTACAGAAGTTTGATCAGTATATCTCTAAAACCAGGAGTCTTTCTGAGCACTAGCCTATGGTGTTCAGTTCTCAATTTATTGAGCATTTAAAGTTTTAGTTTCGAATAGTTAGACTGAATACAGGCCATTAGAGGGACTTTTCGTTGTGTCTTATTCAAGAGGAGGTGAAGTGTATGAATGTGAGGCATGACTGATAAAGATCATTGGTAGGTGAGTTACAGTGGTGTGGAGAACAGAGCAGGGAGGCTGGTAGTGGAACTGGAGGATGTGGTATATGAAGATTGCGACTTTGATCATTTGTATGAGGTCAAATTAACTTTATGTGGCACAGTATCCGGATCCTCGGGGCTGGACACCTAGTATTAACTGCTATGGTTATCTGGATGCATTGCCTTTGCAAATTTTGTCTGGATGACCTCCTGGTTCCTTGTGGATTCATTTCCTTTTGGCAACAGAAAGTTTGTGTGCTGCCTGCATCAGAAGCAACTGGCATGGGTAATACATATCCATGATCCCCAGGCCGGTTTTCAGGCTCTGTCCAACTTTGTCCCAAAATGTTTACGTGCTCATTACTTTTGATCTTGATTGGATTCCTAACACAAGATGGTTCAAATGTGTCTAAATGTTATACTGAATTACAAAAAGCAAACAGAGTCACCTTATAGATCACAATAGTTAATATTTTAATAACAAATTTTCAATGTATTATTCAGAAAGGTATTTTGATAGGAAGAGTGAAGAAAAGCAAGATTGGTACACTGTTAAATGGGGTACAGATTAACAATCTTTTGTGCGCAACCTACTCATTAAGTGCCCGTTGACCTTTTTGGTTCCGTGGCAACTTAACAGGGCCAACTGCTTCTCGGCTTGTGTGGGAGCTTCCAGGCTGTTGTGCAGCTGCTTAGAGGGCACACTGGTGCAAATACCCAAATCTTCAATGGTGACAGGATAAATTACAAAAGCTTATAAATAGGAATATGGGTTAAGTATGCAATATCATGGAATTTACCATGCAGAAGGAGGCCATTTGGCCCATACAGTCTGCACCGGCCCTTGGAAAGAGCACCCTACTTAAGCCCATGCCTCCACCCTATCCCAGTAACCCTACATAATCTTTTGGACACTAAGGGGCAATTTAGCATAGCCAATCCACCTAACCTGCACATCTTTGGCCTGTGCGAGGGAACCGGAACACCTGGAGGAAATCTACGCAGACACGGGGAGAAAGTGCAAACTCCACATAGACAGTCACCCGAGGCTGGAATTGAACCCGGGACCCTGGAACTGTGAGGCAGCAGTGTGCCATTGTGCCACCCCAAAAAAATTATTTTTAACAGTCCAATAAGTTTATTGCTACTAGTGCATTTCATAATAGCCTAGGTCCATGCACAAGCATTCTTTGGGACAAGGACAAATTTTACAAACAACTGGGCCGGGATTCTCCCCTACCCGGCGGGCTGGGGGTCCCGGCGTGTTGGTGTGGCGTGAACCACTCCGGCGTCGGGCCGCCCCAAAGGTGCGGAAATCTCCGCGCCTTTAGGGACCAAGCCCTCACATTGAGCGGCTAAGCCCGCGCCGGAGTGGTTGGCGCTCCGCCAGCTGGTGTGGACGGCCTTTGGCGCCACGCCAGCCGCGGCCGAAAGGACTTTGCTGGCCGGCGTAAGTCCGCGCATGCGCCAGAGCGTCAGCGGCTGCTGACGCCATCCCGGCGCATGCGCAGGGGAGGGGGTCACTTCCACCTCCGCCATGGTGAAGACCATGGCGAAGGCAAAAGGAAAAGAGTGCCCCCAAGGCACAGGCCCGCCCGCTGATCGGTGGCCCCAATCACGGGCTAGGCCACCGTAGAGGCACCCCCTGGGGCCAGATCGGCCCCCCCCCCGGACCCCGCCCACGCCGCCAGTCCCGCCGGTCAGGTAGGTGTTTTGATTCCCGACGGAGGGAGAGGCTTGACAGCGGCGGGACTTCGGTCCATCGCGGGCCGGAGAATCGCCGGGGGTGGCCCGCCAACCGGCGCGATTCCCGCCCCCGCCGAATCTCTGGTGGTGGAGAATTCGGGACACGGCAGGGGCGGGATTGATGCCGGCCCCCGGCGATTCCCCGACCTGGTGGGGGATTGGAGTATCACGCCCCCGCAGTCAATAATACAATGTGTTACTTCACTCTACATAAAGGCGTAGAGTAAAAAAGTAAGTTATGCTAATCCTTTTTAAAGCGCTGATTAGGGCCCAGCTACAGTGCCGTAGACAATTCTGGGCACTGCATTTTTAAGTAGAACTTCAAGAGTGTCGAGATGATTTAATAGTGTGACCAAGGATGAAGGATTTTAGTTATGTGGAGGGGCTAGAGGAACTGAGGTTGTTCCACTTGGTGGAGAGAGGTTAAGAAGATATTTGACAGAAGTGTTCAAAATCATGAGGGTTTTTGATCGGGTAAATAAGGAGACCTGTCTCCAGTTTCCTATATGTCAGTAAGGTTTAGTTTATAACACTCTGCCGAGTTTGAAGATTGAGAGTCCAAGGCACACTTCAACATTTGATCACAAAAATCATGGCTGACTCTTCAGTGCAGTAATAAGGAAGCACTGTACTGTCAATGTGTTGTCTTTGAGATAAGGCATTAAACCAAGGCCTTGCATATCCGCTCAGGTGAGCAGCATAAAGGATCTTGTGTCACTATCTCAAAGAAAGTAGGGAGGTTATCACCGTGTCCTGACCAATATTTACCCTGAATCCACATTGCAAAAACATATTACAATGCTGTTTGTGGAGGCATGTTGTGTGCAAATTATATTAGTGACTACAATCGCTTCAGACTTAGCTGTATACTAACTTACCTAATTGTTTTAATTATGTGCCTGGCATCTAGGTTTTCCATAACTTCAATTTTCTTTTATTTCTGCTCAAAATGTCACACGTACAATTAATTGCCTTAAAATGAAATGGGCGGGATTCTCCCAACGGGAGTCTAAGTGCCGACGCCGGAGTAAAAACCTGAGTGTGTTACTCCGTTGTCGGCGCCCGTTCCCAGACCCCCATTCTGGGGCCTCCGTTCGGCTGACAGGGGCGTGCCGCGATTTGCGGGAACGGGACCTCGGCACGGCGTCGGAGACCCGGCGCTGTGTAAAAGACGCACATTGCGCAGTTGGGCATGCGCCAACTAGCGCATGCGCAGTGGCCGTGCTCCCCCAGGCCGCCCCACACAACAATGGCGCAGGGTTATAACATTGCCGGCGGAAAAAAGGAGGCCCGCCGACAGAGAGGCCGGCCCGCCGATTGGTGGGCCCCGATCACGGGCCAGACACCATCGGAGCCACGCGTTCCCCCCCCCCCCCCCCCCCCCCAGCCCCACAGACCGCCCCCCCCCCCCCCCCCCCCCCCCCCCCACCGAGAGTTCCCGCAGAGTTCCCGCCCGCAATGACCAGGGGTGAACAGCGCCGGCTGGACTCTGTCGTGTCAGAGCGGCCGCTCGGCCCATCTGGGCCGGAGAATCTGCAGCCCCGCCGATTCCAGCGGCCCGCGCCGCGCCAAACACGCCGATTCTCCGCACCTCGTAGAATCGCACGCTGGCGTTGAGGCGCGGTGCTACGATTCTCCGGCCCTGCGCGGGGCTCGGAAAATCGCCCCCAAGATCCATGGAGTCATTTTGTATACAGGATCTCAAAAAGGGATGGATGACTTGTTAATCATAACTCACCTTCAATATATAACGGTTCTACAACATCATGATTGATCAATTCAAAGTTTTCATGTCCAATCCAGTGTTCCACGTTCCTTTTCCGGCCTGTGAAAAAGTTGTCAACCACCGTTACTTCATGACCATCCATCATGAGTTTATCAGCAAGGTGAGAACCTACAAATCCGGCTCCTCCTGTTATCTGCAAAAGGAAAGATAGAACACATAACTTAAAAAAAAATCACATTCAATTCAATTCCTTACCCATCCGGCCGCCATAAAATTGGAGGGTAGATGGATATTATAAAGAGTTCAAATCTGTGGAGTACGTGACTCAGTGATCATGGGGGTATGTGGGTGTGACAAAAGTACAGTTCCCTCTCCGGTAGAGGGGTCAATTACTAGGGGACATAGGTTTAAGGTGCAAGGGGCAAGGTTTAGTGGAGATGTACGAAGCAAGTTTTTTTACACAGAGGGTAGTGGGTGCCTGGAACTCGCTGCTGGAGGAGGTGGTGGAAGCAGGGACGATAGTGACCTTTAAGGGGCATCTTGACAAATACATTACGGACCGCGGAAGTGTAGAAGATTTTAGTTTAGATGGGCAATGTGGTCAGCGTAGGCTTGGAGGGCCGAAGGGCCTGTTCCTGTGCTGTACTTTTCTTTGTTCTTTGATATCAGGATAAAGAATATCAGTGAACAAACCAACAAGTTAGGAAAAAATAGAAGGTAAAAGTAAATGTAGTAATATGAATAGATCAACGTCATAATGAAAAAGCATTAGGAGTAAAAATGTAAGGAATTATATAATACGGCTTGATCATTCTGTGATAAGGATTTTGAAAAATTGAGGTAGAGAATTCAAAGAAGTAACAAAATTGCAATTAAAAAGTAAGCATTGTGAAGGTAGTATACTTTGGAAATGGTGATCATAATCTTATTATCCATGTGTAATCCAATATAATCAATATTAAAATTAGTGAACTTTTGTGGCATAAGAAACCCAGCCTAAATTAATCGGCATTTTGGGGGTGGGGGTGGGGAGGAGGGGGAGCAGCAGTAGATGATGCTTAAGAGAGATGGATAAAGTACAAACTAATTTAACTCTGCCTGTTAAAAGCTGGTAATTTTGGCAATAAACTTAGATGCCAGACCAAAAATTGTATATTTAAAATAAGAACACGTGGGGCTGGATTCTCCGGAGACCCACGCCAAAATCGTGTTCGGTGCGGGGTCGGAGAATCCAGTCTCACGCCAAAGTCGGTGCTGGCCTGGCGATTCTCCGGGACCCGAGAATCGGCGTGATCGCGGAGTTCTCCGCTTGGCTGAGGGCCCATTGCCAGAAGCCAGCCCAGCGATCCTCCGCACCCGACCGGCCGAGTTCCCAACGGCGTGGAACTAACCACCTATTGCTGGTCGGGATGCTCGCGAGGCTGCGGACCCACTCCGTGGCCACCCTGGTGGGGGGGGGGCGCATTATAGGTGGCCGGGGGACAGATCCACGCGGTCAGATCTTCGAACGTGCGGCCGATCCGAGGGGGGTGGGGGGGGTCTAGTTTTTATGTGTGGCTCCAGTCCACCACGGTGCTCGGCGCAGCCGCTGGAGGCTGCCGCCGTGCGCATGCGCAGACTCAAACCCGGACGTGTGGGGACCTGTAACCGCAGCTAATGCTGCGTGAATTACTCTGTGTCCCTGCTAACCCCCTGTGGGCCATTGAATCAGATCATCTTTTTTGCAGGAATCTCCAGAGTAAAACACCAGAGTTTTAATGCCGGCTTGGGGACATCATCCCATTTTGGGAGAATCAAGCTCATTAACTGTAGAGAAAACAATACAAAAAATCTGAGAAACATTGGGACATTACAATAGGAAAGAGGTGATGGCTAGAGAATGGCCGGGGTGGGGGCATGGGAGAGAGACGCAATGCCTGTCTGACAATTTGTGCTCAAATTTTACTTGCTTTTGGAAATAGGAAATTGGCATTGCTGGATTGCCTCCTTGTTTCTCTATCAAGGGACATATTAGTCATTTCTCCTCTATGCATTTGCAACATTTTCTGGATCTAACTTTTACATTTTACAGTTGAAGACCCAGCGTAATATCATCTGGATTTGTAACTGGTATTACAGCAACACACAGATACTTACGATGTAACATTGTTCGATGCATTTTGAAAAGAATTGCAGTAATCTATGTAATGTATTTATTAATAGATAAATAGGTATACAAAAATGGGGAACCTTACTATAACAGAATCTAATGTAAGGAGCAAAATGCATCTAAACACAGATGCTTCAAAACACGTTTAATATCAGCTTTGTCAGTAGAAGCTTAGCTTTAAAAAGCAACTTTAGTAGCCCTGTCCAGTGAATTAGTAACAACGCACATTTTACATTGCTGGCATTTGGTCAAGGAATCTACACTGGGACCAATGTTCTGGCAAGTTGTATAACTAGCTTTTTAAAGAGGGATTTAAACTATCCAAGAGATAGCTGCAGAGATAATAAATGTGTCAGCTATGACTTTCCAAAATTTGAAGATTCTGAAACAGTCCCAGGAGATTGGAAGTTAGCAGATGTAACACTGCCATTCTAGAAAGAGAGAGAGAGAGAGAGAGAGAGAGAGAGAGAGAGAGAGAGAGAAAACAGCAAACTATGGGCCAGATAGCCTGACATCAGTCATCAGGAAATTGCTGAAATCCATTATTAAGGAAGTCTTAACAAAGCACTTAGAAAGCATTGTATCAAGCCGATCATTTAGGACCACGATGAGCTGAAGTTCAAGGCCAGCCATAGTCATATTGAATCATTGAGCAGGATCACAGGCTATATAGTCTTCTCCTTCCCCTATTTCTTATGTCTGTCCTCAATGTCACCAAGGCATTCAACCATTTGAGAAGAGGCTGTATATTTAAGCTGCTGGACGAAATTGGCTGGCCGCCTCGCTCCAAGACAAGATAAGTACGATCAGCTATAACAGGAAAATTTCAGAACCCTATGAGATCTGCAGTAAGGTCAAAGAGTGTTGTGTTTTGATGTCAACACTCTTGGGCATATTCTTCTCTTTGCTGCTGATATATGCTTTCAGTTCTTCTGCAGTAGGTTGTCTAATAAGAGATCAGAACTGATAGAAAGCTATTCAGTCTTGCTCACCAGAGATCCAAGACAGAAGTGCATCAAGAGCTCATCAGAGATTTACTCTATGTCGTTGATGTCGCACTAGCATTCCATTTTGAGGAACACCTTCAGGGGCAAACTCTCTCACAACTATAAAGAATTCAGTATGACCATCAGCATCAAGTAGACAAAAGGCATGGTTCAGGACTTGCCTTAGCTGCCATCAATGAACACCAACATGACACTGGAGGTTGTTGGTAACTTCACATAACTAGACTCCACAAGCAATCTGTCACTTTCTACTGACCATTCCTTTACAGTAGTGAGACCTGGGTGCATATGCTAGACAGGAGAAACGGTTGGACAGTTTACACTTTTGTTGCCTCAGATGTATCCTGGGTAGCTCTGGGCAGGACAGGTCACCCTAGAATCCTGGAACTAATTCCATCCCGTACACGCATATCAAGCCAAAGTCTACACTGGCTCGGCCACGTCCATCAGATAGATGATGGCCACATAACTAAAGACATTCTGCACAGTAAATTGGCCACTGGGTCACAACCTGCTGGACCTCGGTGACAAAGGCACCTGCAATTGAATTATGAAGATGGTGTACATTGACACAGACAACTGGGAGACAATTGCTGATGGCTAAAACCTAGGAAGGCTGACTGTTTGGAGAGACATGGGACAAGCCGAGAAGAAATGGGAAAGCTGAAATGGCTGAAGAGGACTCAGAAAAAACAAAAACCATTGAATAATGAACCTTCTTAGCTCACTCTCTTCATCTATACTAAGTGTGGCAGAGACTTGGCATAGTGGGGCGCTTGAGTCACACCAGGCAATGTTTAACAGAGAGTTGACAACCCTGGTGCAAACCTTCACATCATGAGACAGAGGGCTAAAAAAAAAGAGCACAAGATGTAGAAGCAGAAGTAGGCTATTCGGCCCATCAAGTTTGGTCCTCAAGAACCTTAAGATGTGCAGAACCCAAAGTCACAGAAAATGTTTTTCATAATCTCATGATTAAGATTTATTGAATTATCAGGCATTCCACAATTAAAAGTCTTTAAACTAAAGATGTATTTTTCTAGGCAAAAGCATGTTTGTATCTTATGTGGCATTAAATTAAATCTATTGATACTCATCTTTAGAATAAAAAAACAGATAATTATTCAGTTTTTTTCCACAATGACACTAATGTTTTAGTTTCAAGGAGCTTGATTGAAAGTTCTTTACTCTAAGGATTTGTTTTCTAATCTCTGGCAAGACTAATTTATTGCACTTGTTCTTTTATCGCCATCTAAGTAACCTCTCTAAGTATTCAATTTTCCTAAAGAATTTGCATTCTAATTTTAAGGAACTCAATTACATCTCCCTTGATTTGTTTTGCTGTGAGAAGTTAAATTTTAAAAGCTTCTACATAATTTGGTGCTCAGGTTCCATAAAACATGCCCAAGCACATTGCAATGCTCTTTTGAAGGCTGGGAGGCCAGAGCTGCACAAGATTTCAAATATAGCTCCAATAAAAAACAAAATAAGGTTGAAAGTGTTGACTTCGAATCGAACCTAGAACCCTGGCGCTGTGAAGCAATTGTTAACCACTGTGCTACTGTGCCACACAAAATGATGGCGAGTGTCTTCACTATGAAGACAGGATTTGGTTTGCATAAGAAATTTACATTGGCCATTACTACTGTGGACTGATGCTTCTGTAATAGATAGACTAGCGAGGACATAATCAAGCAAATTTTTCTCTCCCGTTGTTTCTTTCGTCACTTGCTGCAGGCCCGATCTGACAAATATGTCCTTCAGGTCTCAGTCAGCTTGGAATAGAATTCAAAATTATGACGGAGAGCTAAATTTAGCCCCCATACTAGGTTACTAGAATAACAAGTTGCTCCCTATAAAGATTTACATTGCTCCCTCTGCTCCCAATTAACAAACTGAAAAGAAACTGTACTTCAAGACCTGGAATACATTGTTAAATAAGGAACAGTTAAAGAAACAGCCCTTGGATAGATCCACAGGAAACCAGGAAAGACATACCAGAATTCTTTTGCGATCCTTTTCAGATAGGAATTTTACTGGAGGATATTTTTGAGATATGCTATTGGAAACAAAAAATATTTTTGATTATCCCATTAAGTAAAATATAGAATTACTGCCAGTGCATTTTGATTGAAATACTTACACATAGTTTTCAGAAGCATTTGCTCAAACAAGACTGAAACTCAATTATTTAATATTTTACTTTCTTTTTGAAAACCAGACTCAAATTTAAAAAGTAGACCAATATCACTGGTCTTGTGATGAGTAGGTCGGTCAGAAATTCCCATTTGTGGCACTGTGGAGCCGAAAACTTCTGCAGGTATATTTAATTTTACACTACGGTTGGAGATTCAGATGAAGTTGAAATCCATCAACGTAGGAAGCATTTTGCTTGTGGCTGCAAATGACAATTATATACAGAGATACTTTTTGCAATGCAACTTCAATGCATCGATTGTAATTAGATCTGGGCACTTCGAAAGTCATACGGTGGAGTCTTCCCAGGCAAGAGAAGGTGGAATTTGGTAAATCCTCGAAAATAGACATTAGGTTAGAAGCAATTCATTCCACTTTCATTTAGCTTCCTCAGGGGGAGGTCCAAGGCCAGCAAGGGATTCCCTTGGATCAACAAGGAAACATAGAAACTCTACAGTGCAGAAGGAGCCTGCACCAACCCTTCAAAAGACCACCTTGCCTAGGCCCAATCCCCCACTCTTTCCCTGTAACCCCACGCAACCTTTGGGCACCGAGGGGCAATTTAGCATGGCCAATCCACCAAGCCTACCCATTGTTAAGACTGTGGGAGGACACCGGAGCACCCAGAGGAAACCCACGCAGACAAAGGAAGAATGTACAAATGCCATACAGACAGTAACCCAAGTTCAGAATCGAACCTGGGTCCCTGCCGCTGTAAGGCAACAGTGCTAACCACTGTGTCACCGTGCCGCCCCAATAAAACCAATTAATGCAAAAATTATTCCTGAATTCTGACTTACCCTTCCAGTGCATGGTTTCTATCCTGTTTAAACATCTCGCCAGAGTGGAGGAGACAAGTCATTGGGGAATGAAACTGACCTGCCAGCAGCAGTAAAACCACCAAAATTAGCAAGCTTCAAATTAGCCACAGTGAAAGGTGGGTGCTGACAAGTAGTCACAGACATCTGCAGACTTACGTGAGAAGACCGCTGTCTAAGAAAAGCAGGTGATCATACATGGCCCGTGGCTGTCAAGGTGAGCATATCCATGAATTTCTGTAAGCCAGCTTATTCCTGAAGACATCTTCAGGATTTTGAAATCTGCAGCCCACATTTGCATCACCCAGGTCACTGATGCCCTTTTGCCAAGGTCTTCAACTATATGCATCTTGACTTTGATAAGGCCAGTCAGCTTTACTTCCACAGGTCCAGAGGGCGATTACCACATTAATCAAGTCATGCAAGGTTTCAGGAGATCAGCCAGGCACATTTGTCTATCAGAAGGGCTTTTATTCCCTTAATGTGACCACTACAAGATCATTATGCATATCACTGCCAGATATCAAGGGCGCTGTCATGACTCCATCAGTCTCATGTATTGCAGGTATTCTCTTTACCAAGCAGACTCAGAAGATGGTTTCGGGGATAAAAAGGATACCCGCTGAAGACCTGGTTAGTGATGAAACTGAGGTGATGTATAATAGTAGCCATTTCAGCACCAGTACAGAATATTGGAAGCTATTGGCTTGCTAAATATGAAATTAAATAGCTTTGACAGATCTGGAGGCACCTTTCAATATGCCTCAACAATGAACAGGAACTAACTCACCACAGAAAGTTAAGTCGTGCTATTTCAGGCTAAGTACTTATTTTTATAACAATATTAATACTGCCTGTGAACTATTTTGGCACGGAGAGTAACTATTACAAGTATTGAGCCTCCTTCCTTCAAGTTTTAATTGTTGCTGGAGATTAAAAATATCAAATTTAATTTAAAACTGTTCTTCAAACCTTTCCTTCCAGTCTCTTTTCTCTTTCACGCCAATCTTTCTTTTCCTCTCTATTTCTCTTTATGTACTTGACATTGAATTTACACACTCTAATTCTTTTCAATCCATGCAGTTTATTTTACAATCCTGCAATCTGATTGGTTAAGAAGATACAGTTGCTTGCTGTTATGCATGTTCTTTGTGGCCGCAAAGAGAATGAATCAGAGGTGGCAAACGTCAAGTTTGTATAACATAGTGCAAGGAGTTAATTTACACAATGCTGCTCAAACTGGGTACAATGGTGCACTCAATCCACAAAAGCCTGCAAACTGCTCCGATTACGTCACTGCGTAACATGTGACATTATACCTGCCAATGGTGTTACTCTGATACATAACACCCCTCTCACTTTACTTCTTTAGTGTCCTCGGCATTTTTTACTTAATCAAACACTTTAAAGCAGATTCAACACATTATGCCACAACCAGCATTGTTATGTATGTATCTTCATAAGACAGTATTTTGGGTGAACGTCTTGTTTCATTTTGGCAGAACATGTTGTTCAGGAACTCTTAGGGGTACTAGGAGTGCCTTCCTGCACATTGTTCACTGCAACACGCATCAGGCAAAGCCAACTCGGGAACTGTCTCATGTTGTGTGGATACGCGGTCGTAACAGGTTCCACAATCTCAGAGTTGTAGCCCTCAAGACTGGCATGTTGCTGTCCATACTCTGGGATATAAACATCTGGTACAGATTCTGTACTCTCACTACGTGCGGACAATAATTATTCAGCGTGCTGATGCCAAATTCATTCATAGTCGGTTAGTATAGTACATGAAATTGATCTGTTTTGGTTAGTATAATTGCTGGAGTCCATTTTTCGCCTGAGGTGTAATTTGTTGCAAGAACACATTCCCCATGGTCAAATACTCTGCTTTTGGAATGTTGTTCCCTTCTAGCCACTTGCATCTGATGTTATTGTCTAACTATCTCTGAAGTTGAAGACGGAGTCAAAAGGTCGAACTGCGTGCATAGTTTCCTTTTTAACATCGGTACAGCTGGTGAGCTTTGTGTTGTTGAATCCAGTGTTTCTGTATGTCATTAGAAAGCTACTGGTACATTTAGGTAGAGAGCCTTTATCCCTCGAAACCTCCACTGCATGCTTGAACGATTGTATGAAATGTTCAGCAAAGCCATTGGTAGCTGGGTGGTAGGGAGCAAATTTGATGCCATACCCCTTCAAGTAGCCCTTGAATTTAACAGACGTGAACTGCATTCTGTTATCGTTCCCGAGCTGTTCAGCTCGCCCAAATCTTGCAAATACCTAGTCAAGCCTGCCAATGGTCTGTTCCGGGTTGTCGATTTCATAATGGCAACCTCCGGCCACTTCAAATGCGCATCAACCATGACCGAAAATTGTGTCCTTCAACTGGGCCCGCATAATCGACATGGATTCATTGCCATGGCCTGGTAGGCTATTCCCGTGGATACATAACATTTGCCCTGCTCACTGAGGTCTAAGCTGCCATTTTCCTCACTGCAGTTATCAGCTTGTACTTTGAGCAACTTGCCATTCAGAGCTTTAAAAAACTTAAACGTGCAAAAGCTAGTTTAACCAATGGTATATGCAACTAGATGACCTGTCACAGCAAACTATGATCCATGACTTTTATTTGCACATCTCAATTTGACTATAATGATAATTTTTGCTTATTTAAACAACATGTTTACCGGAAGAGATTCAATCACAAATTGTTTCTGTCACCTCTGGAATGATACCATGTCTTCTGCTTCACTAATGAACTTGCATCAAACTCTTCCTGCCCATGTCCCTTCTCCCACACTCTCAGCACAGCAATTACATAGACCATTCGTAACAAAAAACAAAGCCACAGATAAAAGGATAAACAAATAAAATTTTACAAACTACTTGTACCACCATCATTAACTACATCTCCTGTAACAAAAGCAACTCTTTAGACCAAACAACTGCACTGGTTGCAATACAATTCAGTCAAATTTCAACTTGCTCAACAAGCTGCCAATTTAAATGGAGTTCTGGAGTTTAAATTACTAAAATATTTGAACAGGTCACGGCTATTTAGATAACTAGAGGAAGGATATTATTGTCATGGAAAACATTAATACGATTTAGTAGTTGCAAATAGACATAAACTCAGCAGTAATACAAGAGTAAAGTGGGACAAAATTTGCATTCAAATATATCCGCTGTAGCAGCAAAGCCAAAACGGTGATGCCAGCTGCGTCACTCACCCTATTTCCAATCAGCACCGAATCTAAATGGATCTGCTTCATTGCAGACAACAGTATGAATGGAGCAAATTGGATTCACAAGATGAACATATTTCATGCAATATATAGCACAGAAACAGGTCAGTCAGCCCAACCTCTCCATGCCCGTGTTCATGCTCCACTGAAGCCTCACTCTCACCTTAATTCATCTCGCCCTACGTTATCTAAAGTTAATATAAGCAGAAGGAAAAAACACTTACCTTGTTTCTATTTCTCTAATTTTCTCTTTCAAGGGGGCTAAAGCCTGGAACATGGAAACATGTCAAAATTAAGCATCATAATTATGCAATCTGTCCCAGCTTGTGAAAACATGGCAATTTAATAATAATAATAACAACAAGCTTTTATTGTCACAAGTATGAAGTTACTGTGAAAAACCCCTAGTCGCCACATTCCAGCGCCTGTTCGGTTAAGCTGGTATGGGAATTGAACCCATGCTGCTAGCCTTGTTCTGCATCACAAACTAACTGTTTTGCCCACTGAGCCAAACCAGCCTTCAAAAGAAAAGAATTTCAGAAAAGAAAACTATTTATTCAATTCTCTCCATTGTTGGCAAATATAAATCAACAAAACAAAAACAGATGTCACATATTTTTTTAAAACAGAACTTTCACAACAGTGGAGGAGGATTACCTTTATGCCCTGCATGAGACATAGATACATATAAGATAGGAGCAGGAGGAGGCCTTTTGGCCCTTCGAGCCTGCTCCACCATTTATCACAATCATGGCTGATCATCCAACTCAATAGCCTAATCCTGCTTTCTCCCCAATAGATACATAGATGGATCTGTAAACTCAGTTATAGAGCCCAGCTTGATCATTTTAGCCCATGTCGCACACAGATTTTCCCCACTGTTCAGCCATAGAATTGAAAAAAATAAGGAAATAAATTTAGCTTAAAGCACTTTCCATCTGTTTCATTTTCAAAAGTCATATGTATGCCTCACGGTAGCATGGTGGTTAGCATCAATGCTTCACAGCTCCAGGGTCCCAGGTTCGATTCCCGGCTGGGTCACTGTCTGTGTGGAGTCTGCACGTCCTCCCCGTGTGTGCGTGGGTTTCCTCCGGGTGCTCCGGTTTCCTCCCACAGTCCAAAGATGTGCGGGTTAGGTGGATTGGCCATGCTAAATTGCCCGTAGTGTAAGGTTAATGGGGGGGATTGTTGGGTTACGGGGTTACGTGGGTTTAAGTGGGGTGATCATGGCTCGGCACAACATTGAGGGCCGAAGGGCCTGTTCTGTGCTGTACTGTTCTATGTTCTATGTTCTATGCATCTGCAAGGAGTTGCATTATGAGTTTCCTCTTCCATCCACAGTCAGTTCCATGACTATCCAGAGCCATGCAGCATTTATTCTGAAGCTGCTCTTTTGACTTACCTGTTGTTTTGAAGGAATCAGGATAGGATATGTAGGACATAGAATGAAAGTTTTATTGTTTTGAGATTTAAACACTCACGCTTCCTCAAGGTTATGGGAAAGCCAAATAGTGAATCCCACAAAAACAGAAAATGCTGGACAATCTTAGCAGGTCTGACAGTATCAATGGAGAGAGAACAGAACTAACGTTCCAAGTCTTTGTCAAAGCTGGATGGCTCTTTGTCAAAGCTTTGATAAAGTCATCCTGACTCGAAGCGTCAGCTTCCTTCTCTCTCCACAGATGCTATCAGACCTGCTTATTGTCCAGTATTTTCTGTTTTTGTTTCAGATGCCAGCAGTAATTTGCTTTTATCTTCGGGAATACTACCATGTATTTGCATAGGTTAAGTGGGGCTAGGGCCACAACTTCAGGGTTTCAAGTGTAATGTGCAGATCAGGGCAAGGTGAAGAACAAGAAAATAGGCAGCAATGAGAATGGAGAGGGGAATAGACCATTTCGGAATTCTCTGGGATCAGGCTACAGGCCAGAGAGAGCAGGAAAAAATATGTATTTGATGGCTCCAGGGGGCTGCAAACTAGAGCAGGAATGAAAATAAGAAATTGCCACTTCAGGGCTCTGGCGTGAAAAATCAACCTCATGTCAGAGCAGTAGAATTAACGATGCAAACCCAGCCAGAGCACTACACGTTCTAACTACACTCAATGAGCCCATTTCCAAATGATTGGTGCAATATTAAGAGAATCCACCAAGGCATTATGGGGAAGAATCAATTAATCACACCAACATCAATATACTTCACGTTGTTTACTATCAATCAAATTGAAATGCTCAATTCAAGAAACACACTTACAGCCTGAAGGCTGAATTGCAGTATGACTTCCACATTAACTATAAAAAAAAGCATAATTTAGGGGGGAAAAAAATCAGAGAGTTGTTATATAATATATGATTTTGTTACTAAACTAGCAAAGTTCCCAAATTGGCAAGTTGGGAGGTTGAATTCAATAATTCAAAAAGGCCAGAAGACTGACCTTGAAAGCTGCCATATTGTCACAAAAATACAACTGGTTTATAATGTTGGTTAGGAAAAATATCTCGGCCCAACTAGATAAGATTGCTCTTTAAATATTCAGCACAACTGGGTGAGACAATACCCCTGGCACCTTTCTACATTACTACTGGTAGCAGGTTAGATGGATTGGCCATGATAAATTGCCCTAAGTGACCAAAAATGGTGAGGCGAGGTTATTGGTTTATAGGGTGGACGTGAGGGTTTAAGTGGGTCGGTGCAGACCTGATGGGCCGAATGGCCTCCTTCTGCACTGTATGTTCTATGTTCTACTGTCATTCCAAAAAAACCTCAAACAAATCTAGAAAATTAATTACCAGTCTCTCTTCGATCATTACCTTGTCTGAACAATATTTTCATCTCCTTATTACTTCAAAGATAACCTGATGCAAGATTAGAAAATAAAGCAACTGACTAACCTCTTCTATTTGCCTCTCAATTTTCTGTTCTCCTTCTTCTTGAAATGATCTGTGTAAAAGGGAATAGAAAATATTACAACCACAATTAGTCCACACTGCTCTGTTCACCAAGCAATCTTGTAAAAATCCATCAATGCAACTGAAGGGATCAACAATTTGATCTTTCACAGTACTCAGAAGACATTTTATCTCTGCTAACGCTTACTGCGTTCACCTAATGCATCTGAGACCACATTACAGTGCCACTACCAATGGCAGCCTCAAATACAACACCAGCACTCCAAATCAACCAAGCTTGCAGAGATGAATCCACTGAAATGGTTTACATGTGCATGGCTGTTTTTTAAAAAAGTAATTTGGTTATTATAACGGGTGGGGAATTACTGAACAACTTACAAAACATTTAACTATTCATGTTTTCATTCCTGTAAGACATGGCACAAGAACTTTTCTTAGTTATTTCATCATCGGGCAGCACGGTAGCATTATGGATAGCACAATCGCTTCACAGCTCCAGGGTCCCAGGTTCGATTCCGGCTTGGGTCACTGTCTGTGCGGAGTCTGCACATCCTCCCTGTGTGTGTGTGGGTTTCCTCCGGGTGCTCCGGTTTCCTCCCACAGTCACAAAGATGTGCAGGTTAGGTGGATTGGCCATGATAAATTGCCCTTAGTGTCCAAAATTGCCCTTAGTGTTGGTTTATGGGGATAGGGTGGAGGTGTTGACCTTGGGTAGGGTGCTCTTTGCAAGAGCCGGTGCAGACTCGATGGGCCGAATGGCCTCCTTCTGCACTGTAAATTCTATGATAATCACTTGCATTGTAATTAGAATTCAATGCAAACTGCATTAACTGGTTTTACCTTGCTTCCCACTCTTGATGGTTATGCATATTTCATGATCTGACTGAAGATTGAGAAACCAGGCACATCACAGGCCACAATTAAAACTCTTGTATGAACAAGTACAATAACCAAATTTTACAACTTCACTTTAAACAGAAATGCATGGCAAATATTTCATGTTAAGTTTCAGATGGCTGCTATATTTTAACATAAGCAAGACAATATTGTTCGACAGAGGTTTGGAGGAAAGAGTTGTAAACTGTACATTACCTCATGCTGACAAAATTTCCCCAAACAGCTGCAAAAAGAAAAAAAAAACAAGGTATTTATATTGCATGAATAAAGAGTATTAGAAGTTGCCAAATCAAACTGTGAATCCTGTATTTCATAGTCCACACAGAAATCTCTGCATACACACTGATCCAGCGACTTTTCCAATATATTACATCAGGCAAGTGAAACAATTTCCATCAGGCATCGCATTGTTTAATGAAAAATCCAACTGAAATCTAAGGACAATGGCGCTTCTAAACCAAATAAAGATGTGTGTAACAGAGATTTTTGAATAGAGTATGATATGGTACATTTGGATAATTACATTTTAATCCCCATTTTTTAGTTGCTTTTATTTGCCCGCCTCTATAAGGATACCATGAGCAGCAGAGATGAAACAAAATGTATATTTTATATGGAATTTGTGATTAACTGTAGTCTTAGATTATTTACACTAAGGTTTTGTGATGAATAAACGGAAGAGAGAGTTCCTTTAATAATGGATACTGCAGTTATTAACAATGTTGTTGGCAAACCAAAAACAGAGCCCATCACAAGGAGTTTAGGTAAAACCCCTTTGTTGTGATACTTCTTTTGGAGAAAAGCACATATTGGCATACAGTGAACAGACTGAAACTACTTGCTAAAAATGTCATAGTTACAGCCTCAATAACAAGGCTTTAACAGGAGCGCCTGAATTCTCGCTCCCGGGTTGGGAGCACAGAGTCGGGACAAACCTGATCTGAGAGCAAGTGTCCCTGGAGTGGCTGAGTTGTATGGAAATTGTGGCGGGTAATACCGGTAATAGTACAGAGGCAGGTTGTGCAGAAGGCGACCTCGCTGCATTCACACTTCGTTGAAGTAATTAACAAAAAAGCAAAAACAGCCATCCAGCCCACACCCCCCCAAGACACCGCCATATCAGATAATGTCCCCCACCTACCCCCACTGCCCCAATGTTTGCCCCTCTGCCCACCCCATGGACCTTGATAGACCATATGCCAATCTAATGCCAAATCATGCTCTCCACCCTTTGCCTTTCCACCTACGAAGCCAATTTACCCAGTATCCACTGTGGGCAGATCTCAGGACCCATGCCGAGATTAAATTTCATTCTTAAGTGTGAGAATTTCAGATAAAACCTCTCATCGATTAAAAATCCATCCACGGCATGTAACTTCCTTTAATCCCTTATAAAAACAAGGATTGGAAATATTGGGTGCCTAGCTCGGGGGCAGTATTTGCAGTTCTGGATCCCCATTGCCATTTTTGTAATCAAGAAGAGGCTCTCCATCATTACGAGAATTCAGGCCAAGTTGCCACCAAATTAAAAGCCTCTAAATATTGTAGTGCACCAAATTATATGCAATTTTAATTGTCTATCATTGTAACCACTTTGAAATTTGGCGGTACATATGCATAGAGGTTCGGATTAGTGTCATATTTTTAAGATGTATATTTGTTGTTATTCCATTAAGTTGTGTATGTTAGACTAAGAAACAGTGTGTGATTTCTGGTGCTGACCTCAGTTCTGCAGCAGTCTTAACATGATAACAATTTGCCTATTGCTGCAAATTTACTGAAGCAAAGTAACTGGATGTATAAATATTAAACATGGCTGTAAAAATATATTTGCAACAAACTCTGAACCAACTTTTTAGTCAATTTGAAGATGCAAGTAACTAAGTTCTTTCATAAAATCACTTCTCAGTCCTGCAAAATAACTATCAGTGGATTTGTCCAATTAATTTATATAATGCAAGAACTTTTATTCATTTATTCTTCCCTCCTTTCACTTAGAAGCTACTTTTCCATTCCCTCATTATTATACAGCGTTTGCTGAAACTGCAGAGACAGTCCCCTTTCTTAAGTTACATAAATGTTATTGTTCGTTGTATTCATTGAGCTGTAAGGAATGAAAATTACTGCCAAAAGCAGCTTGGAAACATTGGTTCAGTACATGGCAGTTGCTGGTTCCAGATTAATAACTTTGAAAAATAAAATGAGTGATTTGCATTCCAAATCTATTGTTTCCCCCACGATAACTATGAATGGAAACTGCCTATCTGGCACCAAGTCATGACAGAGATAAAATTTCCTTCAACTGATCACTAAGACAACCAAAGTCATTGTCTGAAGGCCCAAATCTTTCTCCCTTGTCACTGTCTGCACCACCTGCAACACACAGTTGTCTCCTACCTTGAACGCTGTAAAAAATGCCGCAGTACTTCACACAAGAGTATTAGCAAATAAAATCCGATACACCACATACGGGTGCGTAGGCAGAGGAGGGGGGAGCGAGAAATAGAGATGTTAATTTCAGAGTTTAGGTCCAAGACAACTGAAGGCAAAGCCATTAAGAGTGGAGTAATTAAGGTCTTGGATGTGCAAGGGTCCAGATTTAGAAGAACACATCTGACCTTCAAATTCCAGATGATATTTATCATGAATTTATATAGCACTTTTTAAGATGGAAGAATTTCTCAGGGCACTTCACAGAAGTAAAGCCTGACTGGGGCCTCGTCTGCAATGTAGTAGTCGGTGATTTTCTGTGACAAAAGATGCCAATATAGAGGAGATAATAGGAGAAGTAACTAAATGGAGGATTTTAAGGGAAGAGCGGGAGGTAGTGGTTTCAGGATGGACCTAAATGAAAGAATGTGTAATGAGCAATGGTAAATGGTACTCAGCAGGAACACTGCAGAAACCAAGTTCTCCTGAGTGTTCAAAGGTTAGAACAAAGGAGGGATGAGGCATGCGTAGAGGACCGGACCTCTGGTTTGTCGACCCAGCGGTCAACGGAGCAGCTGATGCTAGTTATTCAGGAAGGCTTTGCTGAGCAGAAACGGGACTGCTTGGAGTCGATTGAGCGGCTGGAGTTTAGATTGGACGCCAAGATCGGGCGATTCAGAAGGTAGAGAAGGCGCTGGCTGAGCAGGAGGAACATCAAAAAGCTGTGGAGTTGGAGGAGGGGATGCTGAGAGGCCAGCAGAAGAAGCTCCTGGAGAAGGTGGAGGACCTAGAGAATAGGTCCCGCCGGCAGAATTTGAGAATAGTTGGGCTCCCGGAGGGGTCCGAAGGAGCGAACGCTGGGGCATACATCGCAGACATGTTTGAGAAGCTGCTGGGGGATGAGGCATTCTCCCGGCCCTTGGAGGTGGACAGGACTCACAGAGCACTCGCAAAGAAGCCGCGAATGGGAGACCCCCTCCCCTCCCCTCCCCGAGGGCAATGGTGGTGAGATTCCACAGGTACTCGACTAAGGAGTGCATTCTACAGTGGGCCAAGCAGACATGGAGCTGTAAGTGGGACAACAGTATCCTGCAGGTTTACCAAGACCCGAGTGTGGAAGTGGCCAGGAGAAGAGCAGGTTTCAACCAGATTAGGTCGATCCTTTTTAAGAAAAAGGTGAAGCTCGGACTGTTGTATCCGGCCTGTCTCTGGGTCACGCATGAGGAACAGCACTTTTATTTAGAGTCGCCTGAGGACGTGCTGGACTTCGTGAAAAGGAAAGGACTAGTGGTGGATTGAGAACTTTTGAACTTTCCTGCAGCGTTCATGTTTTTTGTTTGCTTTTCTGTTGTTTTAAAAAATGTTTCTCGTTTTCGTTTGGTGGAAGCTGTTTGTAATGCCTTTGCATTGATTTCGGATCAGTGGTACAGCTGAGTGAGTTAAGGTTTTCATTTGCACTGTTGGGGAATGGAGGTGTGCTTGTTTAGATCTTGGTGTTTTTCTGTCAGCCAATTGTGTGGGGATTGTTTGATGTTGGAATATGTTTGTATGAGTGGGGGTTGGAGACTATGCGGCGCCAGGGATGGGGGCCAACAAGCTAGCTGGGCGGGCTAGCTCACGGAAGCGAAGTGGGGGGTGTGCATATGTTTGGTTTATTAAAGGGGTTGGGTTACAGAGTGTTGTTATTGGGGGGGGGGGAAGTAGGGGGGTAAATGTTCTGCTGACGAGGGAGGGACTTGGGCCAAGGGACAGAGAGGAGGTGGGGGCTGGAGGCTGCCTGGGGGCGGGCTGGTGGAGGCGCGGAGCATGGGCTGGAGGCAGGCCCAAAAAGGGGATGGCTGATCGGCGAGGGGGGGGGGGGCAATGAGCCCCCCAACTAGGCTGATCACCTGGAATGTTCGAGGGTTAAATGGGCCGGTCAAGAGGGCACATGTGTTCTCGCATCTTAGGGGACTGAAGGCGGACGTGGTAATGTTGCAGGAGAAGCACCTTAGAGTAACTGACCAGATTAGATTGAGGAAAGGCTGGGTCAGTCTGGTCTTTCACTCGGAACTGGATTCAAAGACTAAAGGGGTCGCAATCCTGATCAATAAGCGGGTGGTGTTTGAGTCGGGTAGAATAGTCTCGGATGTGGGAGGTCGGTACATTATGGTCAGTGGGAAACTGGAGGGGGTGCAGGTGAAATTAGTAAATGTGTATGAGCCAAATTGGGATGATGTAGAGTTTATAAAGAGGATGCTGGGAAAGATACCGGACCTGGACTCGCACAGGTTGATCATGGGAGGGGACTTCAACAGTTATTGACCCTGGCTTCGACCGGTCAAGCTCGAAAACAGGCAGGGTGCCAGCAATGGCAAAGGAACTAAAAGGGTTCATGGAGTAGATGGGGGTGTGTGTGTGCGTGTGTGTGTGGTGGTGGTGGTGGATCCATGGAGATTTGGGCAGCCGAGGGTGAAGGAGTTCTCCTTCTACTCACACATGCATAAAGTGTACTACCGGATTGATTGATTTATTTTGAGCAGGGCGCTATTGGCAGGGGTGGTGGACACGGGGTACTTGGCGATCACAATCCCAGACCATGCTTCGCACTGGGTTGACCTGCAGATTAATAAAGACAGTAACCAGCGCCCGCACTGGAGGTTAGATGTGGGACTTTTGGCTAACAAAGGGGTGTGTGAGCAGCTGAGAAATGTATTCAGAACTACATGCAGGTCAATGACACGGGGGGAAATTTCTGCAGCGGTGGTCTGGGAAGCACTGAAGGCGGTGGTCAGAGGGGAGCTGATCTCGATACGGGCCCATAGGGAGAAGGTGGACAGGGCAGAGATGGACTGACTGGTAAAGGAGATACTACAGATCGATAGGAGGTATGCAGAGACCCCAGAGGCAGGGCTTTTAAGGGAACGGTGGAGGCTACAGACAGGGCGGTGGAGCAGCTGAGAAAGGCGAGGGGGGCAATCTATGAGTATGGAGAGAAGGCTAGCAGAATGCTGGCACAGCAGCTTAGAAAGAGGGAGGCAGCCAGGGAGATAGGGAAAGTAAATGACGCAGGTGGGAACCTGGTCGGAGATTCAGCAGGGGTAAATAAGGCGATTAGGGATTTCTAAATAGACTGTGTAGGTCGTAATCCCCTATGGGGCCGGAGGGGATGAGGTACTTCTTGGGGGGCTGCATTTCCCAAAGGTGGACGGGGAGCTGGTAGAAGGGCTGGGGGCCCTGGTCTGGTTGGAAGAGATAGTGGAGTGTCTGAGGGCCATGCAGTCGGGTAAAGCCCCCGGGGTAGGATGGGTATCCAGTGGAGTTCTATAAAAAGTTCTCTCATATTAGGGCCGGTGTTGATGAGGATGTTCAATGAGGCAAGGAGAGGGGTGCTGCCCTGACGATATCACAGGCCATGATTTCGCTGATTCTGAAGCGGGACGAGAACCTGAAGCTGTGTGGGTCCTACAGGCCGATATCCCTGTTGAATGTGGATGCCAAATTGCTGGCCAAAATTTTGTCCTCCAGGATTGAGGATTGTGTTCCGGATGTTATTGGGAAAGACCAGGCGTGGTTTGTTAAGGGTAGGCAGTTGGTGGCCAATGTAAGAAGGTTGTTAAATGTGATCATGATGCCCCCGGAAGGTAGGGAGGTGGACGTAGTGATCGCAATGGATGCAGAAAAGGCTTTTGATCGGGTAGAATGGGATTATCTATGGGAGGTACTGGGACGGTTCGGATTTGGGCAGGGCTTTATTGACTGGGCCAGGTTGCTATATCAGGCTCCTGTGGCAAGCGTACGGACAAATAGGACATCGGACTATTTTAGACTGCACCGGGGGACGAGACAGGGATGCCCCCTCTCCCCACTGTTGTTCGCGCTAGCTATAGAGTTGTTGGCAAATGCTCCGAGAGCCTCAAGGGCATGGAAGGGGCTGGTCGGGGGGGTATCGGACCCAATAGAGGGCATGGAAGAAATCATGAGGATTCTTGGGGAATTGTTTTCGGGGTATAAGCTAAATATGGAGAAAAGCAGTCCAGGCGAGGGGACAGGAGAGGCAATTGGGGGAGCTGCCGTTTAGATTAGTAGGGGGAAGCTTTAGGTACCTAGGCATCCAAGTGGCGCGAGAATGGGACCGGCTGCATAAATTAAATCTAGCCCGGCTAGTAGAAGGAGCATTTTTGGAGATGGGACGCACTCCCGTTGTCATTAGCTGGGAGGGTGCAGACGGTGAAGATGACGGTCCTCCCGAGATTCCTGTTCGTGTTTCAATGTCTCCCCATTTTTATTCCACGGTCCTTTTTAAACTGGTCAACAAAGTGATCACTGGCTTCGTTTGGGCGGGCAAGACCCCGTGAGTAAGGAAGGTAATGCTTGAGCGGAGTCAGGGAGAGGGCGGGCTGGCGCTGCCAAATTTTAGTAACTATTACTGGGCGGTGAATGTAGCCATGATCAGGAAGTGGGTGGTGGGGGAAGGGTCGGCATGGGAACGTATGGAGGCGGCTTCATGAAAGGGCACCAGTCTGGGGGCGTTGGTAACTGTGCCTCTGCTGTTCCCGCCGGCACGGTACTCCACCAGCCCCGTGGTGGTGGCGGCCCTGAGAGTCTGGGGGCAATAGAGGAGACATGTGGGAGCATTGGTCTGGTCCCCAATCTGTAATAATCACTGGTTTGCCCCAGGAAGTAGGGTTGGGGGTTTCCGGATATGGCGGAGAGCAGAGATTGAGAGGATGGGGGATATGTTTATGGAGGGGAGCTTTCCGAGTATGAGGGCGCTGGAGGAGAAGTTTGGGTTGGCGAGGGAAAACAAATTCAGGTATCTTCAGGTGCGTGTCTTCCTGCGTAAACAGGTGTCAACCTTCCCGCTCCTACCGCTAAGGGGGATTCAGGACAGGGTAGTTTGCAGAGGGTGGGCAGGAGAAGGGAGCGTCTCTGACATTTACAAGGAACATATGGGGTCAGAGAAGACGCAGACCGAGGAGCTGAAGCGCAAGGGGGATGAGGAGCTGGGAGGAGATATAGAGGATGATCTATGGGCAGACGCGTCGAGTAGAGTCAACGCATCCGCAACATGTGCCAGGCTCAGCCTGATACAATTCAAGATCGTTCATCGTGCTCACATGACAGTGGTCCCGATGAGCAGATTCTTTGGGGTGGAAGACAGGTGTGCAAAATGTACAGAGAACCACATGTTCTGGATATGTCTGAAGCTTAGGTGATTTTGGCAAGGGTTTGTAAATATCATGTCCACAGTGTTAAAAACAAGGTGGCACTGAGTCCAGAGGTGGTGATTTTTGGGGTGTTGGAAGACCCGGGAATCCAGGAGGAGAGAGGCAGATGTTCTGGCCATTGCTTCCCTGGTAGCCCGGAGACGGATACTATTAGCTTGGAGGGACTCAAAGCCCCCAAAGTCAGAGACATAGCTATCGGACATGGCTAGCTTTCTCTGTTTGGAGAAAATCAAGTTCGCCTTGAGAGGGTCACTGCTAGGGTTCGCCCGGAGGTGGCAACTGTTTGTCGACTTCTTCGCGGAAAATTAATCGTCAGCAGAAGGGGGAGGTTAGTTTAGCTTAGAGTAGGGGGTTAATAAAGGTGGGACCTGTAAGGGAGGGAGACGGCTTTTGCATTATGTTTATAGCTTCATGTACATTGTTTATTTTGTTGTTGTTATAATACCAAAAATACCTCAATAAAATGTTTATTAAAAAAAGTTTGCAAACAATCATGTTCAACTGTTAGCACTGCTGCCTCATGGCCCTGGGTCATTACCCGTGTGGAGTTTACATATTATCCCCGAGTCGGCGTGGGTCTCACCCCCACATCCCAAAGATGTGGAGGCTAGGTGGATTGGCCAGGCTAAATTGCCCCTTAATTGGAAGAAAATAATTGGGTGCTCTTCAAAGATAAATTCAACCGGAGTCAGTTGCCAGAGAGGGCAATGGAACTGGAGAGAAGGACAGTTTATGGTCAGAGTAAAGACAAATATCTTTCGGTCTTCCTAATGTTTAACAGGATGTGTGGAATGACCCCATGTCTTCTGATGTTCCTGCCATAAGACCATAAGACATAATAGCAGAATTAGGCCACTTGGCCAATCGAGTCAGCTCCGCTATTCAATCATGGCTGATATTTTTCTCATCCCTATTCTCCTGCCTTCTCCCCATAACCCCTGATCCCCTTATTGATCAAAAACCTATCTATCTATCTCGGTCTTAAAGACACTCAGTGATTTGGCCTCCACAGTCTTCTGCAGCAAAGAGTTCCACAGATTCACTACTCCCTGGCTGAAGAAATTCCTCCCCATCTCTGTTTTAAAGCATCGTCCCTTTAGTCTGAGATTGTGTCCGCTGCTTCTAGTTTTTCCTACAAGTGGAAACATCCCCTCCACGTCCACTCTATCCAGGCCATGCTGTATCCTGTAAGTCTCAATAAGATCCCCCCATATCCTTCTAAACTCGAACGAGTACAGCCCCAGAGTCCTCAACCATTCCTCATAAGAGAAGCTCTTCATCTCCAGGATCATTCTTGTGAACCTCCTCTGGACCATTTCCAAGGCCAGCACATCCTTCCTTAGATAAGGGGCCCAAAACTGCTCACAATACTCCTAATGGGGTCTGACCAGAGCCTTATACAGCCTCAGAAGTACATCCCTGGTCTTGTATTCTAGCACTCTCAACTTGAATGCTAACAGTGCATTTGCCTTCCTCACTGCCGACTGAACCTGCACATTAACCTTAAGAGAATCGTGACAAGGACTCCCAAGTCCCTGTGCTTTTGATTTCCTAAGCATCTTCCCATTTAGAAAATAGTCTATGCCTCCTTTTCTCCTTCCAAAGTGCATAACCTCACACTTTTCCACATTGGGCAAAGAAGTGGCAGACATTCTCCTAGCCTGTCCAAGTCCTTCTGCAGCCCACCTGCTTCCTCAATACTACCTGCCCCTCGACAGATCTTTGAATCATCTGCCAAGTTGGTCCAGAGTATAATGTTCCCCTTGGATCAAAAGGAAGTTATGGGGAGATCTGAGAAGTGTACAAGATTATCGATCTTTTCTAAATCCATCAACGAAAAGATGCTCCCATTAGCAGACGGCACAAAGATTAGGCAGCACTTATGTAAGTCTTTGGGCATTGGATACAGGAGAATCTGAGGAAGAACTTCTTGAAGCAACATGTGATACTGACCTGAAACTTGTTGCCTATGAGGGTCGTGGAATCAAAGGAAATCATGATTTCAAAAGGAAATAGCATGAGCACGTCAAAAAAAACTTACAAGGCTGCTGGAATAGAACAGTGGGAGGGTGGGGTGGATACTAACTGACAGCTAAACAGACTAGCTGGGCCAATGACTTCTTTCTGGTCTGTAATTAACTCTAATGGAGTACAGAGATGAGATCTCCTCTTCCCTTCCTCTTGAGCACGTGATTGTATGCTACAAGCCTGACACCACACAGAACTATGTATCTGAGAAACACGATGCTGATTTAAAGGTTGAAAGAATGTAAAATTTGAAAGGTTACAAAGTCTCTTCTTGTATGTAAACAGGCATGAAAAATCTGGCTCCAGGACAAAAGATGAACCATTGAAACAACGTTGCACGCACATGGTACTGCTTGGCTACATCTATTTCTGCAACAACTGGTCTCAGACAGATAGCCACAATATAACTTCACCATTAATAGCACAAAATTGGCAATTTCATTCAAAGGAAAGGATGGTGAGGAATATAATTCACGCTGGTTTAGATTAAAACATATTGTTATAAAATGTAAAGCTCAGTTATATTGGCTCAGTGGGGTGCTAGGGGATATGCCCTGGCGCTCATGAACCAAACTCCCAGCTATGGAAAAATAGCTCCGCTGCCTTGTGGATATCTCGGGACAGTTGAAGATTAAAGGAGTAAACCCTGACAAAATAAATTTGGAGTGCAGCCCAAAGGCAGGCTGATGTTCGAATAAGTTATCTTTCTGACAACTCTTGTAACCAAGCAGGTTCCAAACATAGTGCTTTGCATTTCTGTGGTCTCAACTCGGGAGGTCCAAAGGGGGAGCCTGACTTTTGGGCAGGCCAGAGTCTCCATAAATTTTACCAAGACTTATAACACAAATGGGAGGTAGCAGTTACGAGTTATAAATCCAATTCAATTGGCATGGGTGCCATGGGCTGTCTCTGACAGAGGGAGAAACTATCATGCCCCAATGGTCATCCATCATCCCCTCAAGTCTGGCATTCCTGACCAGTAAGATACTGACCCACCATGATCCATGTGCTTCAATGGGTGTTTGGAGCTTAAAAGCTTCTGCTCAACCAGTACATTGAATTGAAAACACCAGACAAAGAAATTAAACAAAAATAATGTCAACTCTTAAGAATGGCAAGCTTGAAATGTCAGGACCACATGCCTGAGACAAGCAGGTGACTTGCAGCTGCTCAATAGTGCACTCAACAGCTGTGATCAACATGGAACTTGATAGGCTGAACATCAATATAACACCCCTCCAAGAGACCAGGCTCACTGACAGCAGATCTCAAAGTAAAGCATGGCACATTTATCTATCAGGGGAAGAGTTCAGAAGAAACTTATAAGTTGTCGGCATTAAATGTAAGAAACTTGCTGCTTTTGATGATAGATCCTCCAACAAATGGTTCAGAACATGCTCTCTCCTTCCACCTCTGTATAAATGGTTCAGAACATGCTCTCTCCTGCCACCTCTCTACAAATGGTTCAGAACATGCTCTCTCCTGCCACCTCTCTACAAATGGTTCAGAACATGCTCTCTCCTTCCACCTCTCTACAAATGATTCAGAACATGCTCTCTCCTTCCACCTCTCTACAAATGGTTCAAAACATGCTCTCTCCTTCCACCTCTCTACAAATGATTCAGAACATGCTCTCTCCTTCCACCCCTCTACAAATGGTTCAAAACATGCTCTCTCCTTCCACCTCTCTACAAATCATTCAGAACATGCTCTCTCCTTCCAACTCTCAAGTTAAACAGGACCAGTTAACCCGATGTGCATTTATTCTCCAGTACAGAGCTCGCTCCTCCAGAGGCAAAAGACCAGTTTCATGAGCAGCTTGACACTGCTATCAGCAGAATCCCCAAGGAAGTGCATCTTTCCCGACTGGGGGTTTTCAATGTGGGGGGGGGGGGGGATGATGTCCTGCCTTGGACATCATGGTGTGGAAAAAGATCAATGAGAATAGACTTAGACTACTTGAACTTTGCTGCTACCATGAGCTTTGTGCAACTAACCTTCTTTCATAACGTCTGCTTTTGACGATAGATCCCCCCACAAATGGTTCCGAACATGTTTTCTCCATCCACCCTAAATTCAAACAGGACCAGTTTATTCTTCAATAAAGTGCTCCTCCACGGAGGCAAAAGACCAGTTCAATGAACAGCTTGACATTGATCCTGCCATAAGATATTAGAGCCATCTAACATCAGGGCATTAGCATCAGCTAATCTGATCATCATTGGAAGTTGCTCAGTGTGATCACCTCTTTCCATGACAACATGATGGGCAAGGTCAGATATAATGGAGCAACTTTGAGATCCTCAGTGAGGTCAAACGGTTGTGTGCTGACATCAACACTCTTTGGCATATTCCTCACTTTACTACTGACAAATGCATTCAGGTCACCTACCAGTGTGTCTAGATATATACCAGAATTGACGGAAAACTGGTCATCTTTGCTCCTTGAGACAAAGTGCTCAACAGACAGTTGCTTGATGCTAACAATTCTGCACTAACATTCCACATTGAGAAACACTTGCAAATGGACACTCTCACTCACCTGTAGTTTGACCATCAGCATCAGTAAGATGAATATCATGATCCAGGATATATTGCCATCTATTAGCATTGACAATGTGACGCTGGAGATTGTTAGTAGCTTCACATATCTCGGCTCCATAATCACCAACAATCTGCCACTTGATGCTGAAATCAACATACGTATCACAAAAGCTGCAGTTGTTATGTCCAAGCTGAGTAAGAGAGTGTGGAACAACAGCAACCTGACTGTGAACACCAACCTGCAAGTCTAACAAGCCTCTGTCCATAATGCACACCTCTACAGTGGTGAGACCTCGACAGGGGAAAAAGGCTCAATGGATTTTATATTCACTGTCTCAGATGTATCATTCACACATCTTTCAGGGCACGATCGCAAACCCATAGGTCCTGGAGTATGGCTAATTCCATCAGCATACACTCATCAAGAAACCAACGACATCTATGATGGCTCGGCCACCTTCATCGGATGGGTTAAGGCCACATACCTTCTGAATGGCAAATAGGTCAGAATCTTAAACTCCTTTGCATCCATGCTACAACTGCAAGGACACCCCGAAGTGAGACATAAAGATGGTGGACATTGACACAGACAACTGCGAGAGTCACTGACGATAGTATCCTCTTGAAGCTGACTGTTGGGAAGGACATTGTAAGAAGTCTTACAACACCAGGTTAAAGTCCAACAGGTTTGTTTCAAACACGAGCTTTCGGAGCGCAGCTCCTTCCTCAGGTGAATGGAGAGGTATGTTCCAAAAACATTTATATAGACAAAGTCAGAGATGCTGGACAATGCTTGGAATGCGAGCATTTGCAGGTAATCAAATCATTACAGATCCAGGGAGAGGGATAATCACAGGTTAAAGAGGTGTGAATTGTCTCAAGCCAGAACAGTTGGTAGGATTTTGCAAGTCCAGGCCAGATGGTGGGGGGTGGATGTAATGCGACATGAATCCAAGATCCCGGTTGAGGCCGCACTCATGCGTGCGGAACTTAGGTATAAGTTTTTGCTCGGCAATTCTTACTGTGCTCAAACCAGTTCAACACCGGCATCTCCACATCAGGGAAGGACATTGGAAGACATGAGCAGAAGCAAAAAGTTCAATTGGTTGAGAAGAGGTCCCAGAGAAAACAGACCAGCAAATCGTGCACCTTCTCAGCCCACTATGTTCCTCTGCAGCAAATGAGTGAGGAACCTGAGCCATGGCAGGTGATTCCGAGTGGACCACGATGGCGCAAATCATTGTCTTACGAGATGGAAGGCTGTCAGAGAAAGTTCTTAAGTGAAAAATATGCTGATGCATAATAGAAGTTTTAATGGATTACAGTAATTGACTGCAGTATAGTTATTCCTGCTCAAAAATGTTCAGACTTTACAGTGCGGAGACCTTTAGATATGTGTTCATATTCTGACAAACATTGTTCCATTCTGACTTTCAAGAGATTGACAATTACTCAAAGGAAAACACTTCTCACATTGCAGAAAATATTTTTAATTATTCACAGCAACTAAGCTAACATCCCAGAGATGGATAAATACAGAAATCAGATATCTTGTAGATCTGCCAATGCTGCCTGATTATTGCACCGAATACGATAGCTTATTTCAGCCTTTTGCTTCAGTGCTCACATCCTTTTGATATCTAGCTCGGTCCTTTGACTCTGCTTTCAATTGGTTGCCGCAATGCACCTACATCTGCTCTGGTTTTTACGCCGTACAGCCCTCCAGCCTCCACTTTCTTCTGACCTCCAGCCTCCACACCTGTCATGGAGCTTCTTAGATGACCTCCAACTGTGTATTTCTCTTAAACACATTCTTCATCTCACGTCTTCGGCATACCTATTGAAGTTTTTGGAGCTCATTGGCAGTTAGTTGCATTGCTATGGAAATGACTGGAACTCCTTGAGCAGATTGGCA
This sequence comes from Scyliorhinus canicula, assembly GCF_902713615.1. NCBI lineage: Eukaryota > Metazoa > Chordata > Chondrichthyes > Carcharhiniformes > Scyliorhinidae > Scyliorhinus > Scyliorhinus canicula. The sequence continues at coordinate 68,407,670 of NC_052159.1, read as the reverse complement.
CTGTGTGTCCAGAATGGTCAACTGTGATTCTGGAAAAACCTGCAGTTGTTTGGTACTCTTGAAACAGAACTGCCCCATCTCCTGTTGGCAAAGCATCCTCTGCAATTGAAGTTGTCAGGATGGATCGCAGTAAGCCAGAATATCTGGTGATGCTAGCATGTCATTGATCATATGGCATGTTTGCTCTTAGTGTGCATTCCAACACTACGCATGAGCCTACTTGAGGTTTTGCAGAGGCTCTTTGACCGATGCCAGGTTGGACAGAAATTTAATCAACTGGTCCACCATGTGCACGAATGTCTGGAGGTCTGGAAAGGATAATGGGGTTTGAAACTCATTAATACCTTTGTTTTAGAATCATAGAATTTACAGTGCAGAAGGAGGCCATTCGGCCCATCAAGTCTGCACCGGCCCTTGGAAAGAGCACCCTACTTAAGCCCCCATCCTATCCCCATAACCCCACCTCACCATTTTTGGACACTAAGGGCAATTTATCATGGCCAATCCACCTAACCTCCACATCTTTGGATTGGAAGGAAACCGGAGCACCCGGAGGAAACTCACGCAGACACGGGGAGAATGTGCAGACTCCACTAGTGACCCAAGCTGGGAATCGAACCTGGGACCCTGGAGTTGTGAAGCAACTGTGCTAACCACTGTGCTACCGTGCTGCCCTTTTGTGCGGGTCCGCTATGATGAGGCTGCTTTGATTGAACAACAGCTGTTTATTAATAACACATAATTATGCACATATATACAGGATACAGAAAAAGTTGGAAAAAATCAGCAGGCCCGACAGTATCAGTGGAGAGAAAATCAGAGTAAACGTTTAGATTGGGTATGATTTCTTCAGAACCATAGAGACTCGAAACGTTAACTCTTTCTCCCTTCATACATGCTGCCAGATTTGCTAAGTTTATCCAGCACTTTGTTTTTTTTAAAAACTTTCCAGCATCCACAGAATTTTGCTTTTATTATACAGTCCTGACTATGTGTTATCTTCTCATTGACTTCTACCAGACTCACCACTACACTCTACTACTCCCATGTGACTCTATATCATAATGTGGGCGCTACTGCTTCCCCAGTCCCACATTAACCCTTACAGCCTTGAACATTCTAATACTACATACAACATCCAAAGTGCATTCTTGCTGGTTTCTTAATGAACAGATTTTCTTTTTTACAAAAGCTTAACGAAACTTAATAAGTCTTAACTCACTCCATTTGCATGAGTCCTTGGGGAATGGAAAAGTTGATTTTCAGTATCTGAAAATAGGGACTAAGAATTGAGTCTGATATTGCAGGGAGTAGAAGATCGTACACTTGTTCAAGATGACGGGGGTGGGTGGGAATAAGGCACTTGATGTACAGGTAGATTGCAGACAAATTGTACCAATGTAGGTAATCATTCAGCTGATTTTAGAGACAACTTCACCCCTTCTCCAAATAAGGTAAATACTGTATAAGAATTAAAATGAAAGTAGGACAAGTTTTGCTTTGCGTCCTCAGTAAGAAATTGAATTATAAATGCGACAAGCACAGAATGCAACAGAATAATTCATCAATTAGGAATGGACAATAAATGATGGCCATGCCAGCAATGCCCACATTCCATCCAAAAACTAAAGACCAGTCAGTGGGTGCTTCCTGAAGGTTTCAGCAGAGGATAATAAAATAATTGAACTGGAAAACAAACTTCATGCATCAGCTATTACATCCTGCTCAAGATGATCCAAAAGCAAAGTTAAATTGCTTACAAAACTATTACACAAGAGACTGAAAAAAGCATGCAAGAATAGTGTTATTTTCAAATAAAAAAGTGCTACAATAAACTTTTGGCTATTTGATGAACTCTTCTTTCCAAATCTCTCAGCATAACAAACTAGCCAAGAGGTTGTGTAAGCAATTCTCTGCCAATACAAACTGGAGAAAGATGGACACTCAAATTTTACTCTTGTAACAACTGACCTGGAAAAATTCTGAGGTACTAATAGGCAAGGAGAAATTTGCCAGTTTAATTCTGGATAAAATCTAAAACACATCTGGTTAACCAAACAATTGTTTTCTAAATTCAAACATTTTCACACAACACGAAAGTCTGAGACAGCATTACGTAAAGAGAAAGGGTGTGTGAATCATTATTGTTGGACTTCTTTGTTGGAGCACTTTTTGGCAGAACTGCTGCAACTTGTCCGACTGTCAAATAAGCATCAGTAACTCTAGCAGCATCGATTGTGACAAATGCAGAGAACTGTCGAATTCTCCATTTTTTAAAATCAAGGACCATTTTACACTCATTTCCTTAATGTTCAAGCATGTTCAAAATTGTGTAATGACAAAAGAATGGGAACTCCAACTGAAGACATCTTCAAAAAATTATTTATTATTATTTTTTATTATTAAAAAGCAATCTCGGGTAAAGAGGACAAAAGCACAAATCTCATCAGACATGAGACACCACTGCAAACTAAAATACATAGAGTAACATTTGGAGCAAGTTAAATGTTGCATTAACAATGCACCAGCATTTATGTAGCATTTCAGTGCAAACAAAACACCAGGGAGAGTACTAAGTTTATTCCTACAAGTCCTCATGGGGAGTTCTCAATCTCAGCTATGATGTGGGTGGAACAGAGAAATATGAATATAAAGTGACTCTTGCAAATGTGACTGATGGTTACAGAAGCACTGACAGGGGCACAAAAGTAGATGTACCATTGGTGCCAATATAGCATTAGCACATTTTGCTGTCAGCAGTGTAGAAATGGTGCTCGCTGTCTGTCCATCACTGACAGCTGCTCACAAATATTTAGCCTGCTTCCCTGAGGCAGCTTGCACTATTTAGAGAACATTTCCAGTAACAGTCCCCCTCCAGGGGACCTGGCTTTCAAGGCTCTTCAATCAGATTAAAGATTCTCAGAGTCTAACGTAGGAAGTATGCATCAGATTTAAATGTAAAATTGTGCACAGAAAATGAAATAAAGATTGAAAATAAAAATGAAATATATTGTTCAAAATTTCCAGCACTAAATGAAGGAATCAGATTCAGAGGGTGCTTTTCAGTAGGTATGAATGTTCATTCTATTAACATTTAATTTGCTCCTGAATAACAAGACCCAACTTTGTCCTATTCAGGAGCAAAATGTCTCTAACCTCAACTTCAGGATTTCCATGTTTCAGTGTGCATGTGCATACTACTGATGTTGATCTCCTGTTTTCTTTCTGACAATGGTGAATGCTGATCATTACCATGGCAAATTCCAAATTATGTTTAGCTGCTAGGTCAAAATCCTGGAACTCCCTTCTTAACATTGCTGTGGATATACCAACACAAAGAGTGCAAGAGGAGCCGAGAGTTTAAAAGAGCACGAGAGGAGAAAGCTAAATACAAATGCTGGTTCAGAGAGTGATGTGGGGTGGGGGTAGGTTGTATTTTGTAAATGTTATGTGTGGGATATATTTAATTATCAAAATGTTAACATTTGAAAATTTGAATAAAACTATTTTTTTTAAAAAGTACTTGGATCTACACCTTAAGTGCTGTGATCTACAGGGCTATGGCTGGGTGCAGGGAGATGGGATTAGAAAGGGCACATGGGTGTCCTTGGGCTGGCATGTACACAATGGGTTGAAAGGCCTCCTTCTGTTCTGTAACTTGTCTATGGTTCTACAACACTCATGCATTTTAAGAAGGTAAAATCAAAGTAAATGTGGCTAGTTTATAAAGATGGAGTTGAGGGAGAAGTTCAGCATTGACTTTATTGAATGTTCCAGAGGAGGTTCAAGAGGGCTCCCAGGGTGCTTCTTTCATAGTTTTGTATGTTAAATAGATTTAATATGATTTGCTATATTGCTCTACCTCCTCAATGATAGACTTGGCACTGAACAGTATTTCAGCAATAAATTCTAAAATAATTTAAATGTTTCTTCACTTCCATCTCCCCACTCCTTTTTGGAGAGCCTTTAAAGCAAGGTCTTATCCAAAAGACAGCCATTTCAACAATGCCATACTGCAATGAAATATCAGCACACATAATGTGCTCATGTTCTTCAGTGGGGCTTAAAACTAGAGATCTTAGATTCAATAGTTGTAACGCCATCATCAACTTAGCCAAGATGACATTGGGCTGAAACTGAGGAACCACACTTGGAATTTTGTACATAAGGATTTTCATGGCAATTGTTCAGAAGCACAAATTTGCCCTGGGCAATTGCCCTGCGTTGCAACCCATCCGAAAATGTTATTTAAATGGCAAACTTTGGATATCCCAACAGCGTTACAACAATAGTTACTGAGAAAAAGTTTGAAAAATTAAAACCTCTGCTAACTTCTGGGTAACAATTATAATGACCCACACAGATCCACTCCTCCCCCTCCCCCTCCCCTCCCCCCCCCCCTCAAAGTTCAACTAACTCCTCCACCCCGGTATTCCTGCCACTCCCAAAGGATCCCACCTACCACAGGGGGATCCCACCTACCACAGGGGGCTCCTCCTGCAGGCACATCTGACCCCATACCCACTTGAAATTCAACACCCCCCCTCACCGCAACCCCTCCCAAAACTCAACTCCCACCCCCAGGCCCAACCTCCCAGCCTGACAACTCCCCCGTTTCCACCAATCCAAACCTCTCCCCCCAACCCAATACTTGACCCGACAATCCCCCATACCCAACCTGACCCCCACCACCTCCTATACCGGACCCAAACTCATCACTCCGCCGCTGCTAAAATAAGACACGCCTGAATCCAATACCTCCAAAAGCAGCCACCCCCCACTCGGCCAGAGTCCCTCCCCATGACAAGCACGATCAGACATCCCCCCTTCCCCCGCGGTCTAACCCCCTCCGATACATGACCCATTCCTAGGTCCCAAGGTCCATCCCCCTCTGTTTCCACTGGTGGAGGGTCAGTAACAATAAGACTTTAAAATTTGTTTGTTCACAGGATAAGTCACTGGCTGGGCCAGCATTTATTGCTCATCCCTCATTGCCCTTGAGAAGGTAATGGTGAGCTGCTTTCTTGAACTGCTTTAGTCCATGTGTTGTAGTAGGAACAACAATGGTGCTGTTGGGGAGGACATTCCAAAATTTTGGCGCAGCGACAATGAAATAACGGTGATATGCTTCCAAGTCAGGATGTTGTGTGGCTTGGAGGGGAAGTTGCAGGTAGTGGGGTTCCTTTTATCTGCAGCCCTTTTCCTTTTGGGTGGTAGAGACCATGAGTTTGGAAGATGCTCCGAAGGAGATTTGGTGAGTACCTGGATTGCAACTTGTAGATGTTACACACTGATGCTACGATGCACCAGTAGAATAAGGAGTGAATATTTAAGGTGGTGGATGGGATGCCAATCAAGTGGGGCTGCTTTGTTCTAGATGGTATCAAGCTTCTTGAGTGCTGTTAGTGCTACACTCACCCAGGCAAGCAGGGAGGATTCGATCACACTCCCAATTTGTGCCTTGTAGCTAGACTTTGAGGAGTCAAGGGGTGAATTATTCTCCACAGAATTCCCAGCCTCTGATGTGCTCTTGGAGCTACAGTGGTGGCTGCATTGGCTAGTTCAGCTCAGTTTCTGGTCAAAGGTAACCCCGGAATGTTGACAGTTGGGGATTCAGCAATAGTAGCGCCATTGAATATCATGGGAAACAGTTAGGTTCTCTCTTACCCGAAATAGTCATTACCTGGGACATATGTGACTTGCTATTTATCAATCCAAGCTTGAATGTTATCCAGGTCTTGCTGAATATGGCACAAATTGGTTCAATATGAGGAGTCACAATTGCTGAACATTGTGTCCACCATCCGCAAACATCCCCTTATGGTGGACGGATGGTTATTGATGAAGCAGCTGAACATGGTTGGGCCCAGTACACCACCCTGAGGAACTCCTGCAGTGGTGCCCTAGGACAACAATAACCATCTTCATAAAGCTCCTGAACATATTTCTGAACTACATCATTAGCTTTTAAGAACCTTTAGAAAATATCAATAACCATTTGAATAATTTAAAGCAACTTCTGATTTAAAAATTCTCATCCTTGTTTTCATATTCCTCCATGGCCTTGTACTTTCTTATCTCTTATCTCATTCAACCCCACCTCGGAGATATCTGTAATCCTCTAATTCTGGCTTCTTGGTACATTCCCATTTATAATCACTTCACCACTGGTGACTGTGCTTTCAGATGCCTTTGGCCCCAAACTCTGGAATTCCCTCTTGAAACCACTTCACATCTCTTTCCTCCTTGAAGACATTTTTTAAAACCTATCTCTTTGACCAAGCTTTTGGCAAAAAATTCTGTATAGCTATATGTTGTCTGTGTGGATTCTGAAAGGGAATGGTAACTATAACATTTCTATGGGTTTAGTATTCCTTTAGCAACAAAAGTAAGTGTTTATTGCATTGAAAGAAAAAGAAAACTTGAGAAGCTTTTTGCAGCGTACTGCTTTGAATCTATAAATACGTCACGAATCAAACACGTCAACTCCATACTTCTAGACTGCCTTGATGCACTGCAATTCGCATATCGCCACAAGTAGCCCACAGCAGATACTATCTCCTTGGTCCTACACCCATCTCTGGAGCATCTGGACAACAAGGACTGCCATATCAGACTACTATTCATTAATTACAGCTCTACCTTCAACACCATAATCCCAGCCAAGCTCATATTCAAACTTCAAAACCTAGGACTTGGCTACTCCCTCTGCAACTAGATCATTGACTTCCTGACCCATAGACCACAATCAGTAAGGATAAACAATGACACCTCCTCCACGATAGTCCTCAATACGGGGCCCTGCAAGGCTGCATACTTAGCAACCTACTATCTTCCCTATACACACAACTGTGTGGAAAAAGTCTGCTCCAACTCATCTACAAGTTTGCTGATGACACAACTGTAATGGGTCGGATCTCAAACAACTATGAGTCACAGTACAGGAGGGAGATACAGAACCTAGTGGCATGGTGCAACGCCAACAATCTCTCCCTCAATGTCAGCAAAATATTGACCAGGAAGCGAAGTGTCATACATGCCCTGTCTGCTTCAATGGTGCAGAGATGGAGATAGTTGACAACTTCAAACTCCTAGGTGTACATATCACCAACAATCTGTCCTGGTCCACCCACACTACGTAACGACCAAGAAAGCACAACAGTGCCTATACATAGTCAAGAAACTAAGGAAATTCGACATGTCCCATTGACTCTTTTACAGATGCACCACAGAGAGCATCCTATCTGCCTGCATCACAGCTTGATATGGCCACCTGCTTGGCCTAAGATCACAAGAAACTACAGAGAGTCATGAACACAACCCAGTCCATCACACAAACCCACCTCCCATCCATTGACTCTGTCTACACCTCCCGTTGCCTTGGGAAAGTGGGCAGCATAATCAAAGACCCCTCCCACCCGTGTTATTCTCTCTTCCATCGGGCAGAAGATTTAGAAGTCTGAGAACACACACTAACAGATTCAAAAACAGCTTGTTCCCCATTATTACCAGGGTCCTGAATGGCCCTCTTATGGACTGAACTGATCACCTGGGCATTGTCTCTACTTTTATAGATATATGTATTTAAATTGTGTATTTATTGCACATCCTACGTTTTTCTTGTATGGAACGATCTGGTTGGACTGTCCATAGAACAATACTTTTCACTGTACCTCAGTACGTGACAATCTAAAAACTCTACCCAAACATACACATAGAAAATTTGAACCAGCAATATACCCTTAACAGTGGAAAGGGTGGGCAGAATTAATAATGCTATTTAAAGTACCTTCCCTACAACTCAGTACCTTCTACCCTGCAGACCCCTGCCCTCGACCCTGTGCCCAGCAAACCACTTCCCCTATTCCGACGCCAATTATTCTACCCATTGCCATCTACTCCTTCCCATATTCCCCAACTCTCCTGCCTACTACCCCTCTACCTTGCAGCCCCTCCCCCCTCTCCCATCCTTTGGGAACCAGACCTTGCTTTCCTCTCACACTCACAAAATGCGACTGAGTGGCAAGAAGGTGAGCGGACTTTGTTCTACAGGCTGATCTCGTACTCACAGGCTACGTATGCAAGCAGTGCAAGTGCGATCAAGAGCTTTATCATCCTCCGATTGATGCCACTAAACAGAGCCGTCAGGCGCTTCTTTACCATCCTCCGCTGCCCCAACCGCCTTGTTTACAGGTTGGCTCACTGCGCATGTGCGGCCAGCCTCCGGCATTGTGGGATAGCTTTGGTCCTCCCAACAGAGAGCTGATTATGATGTTTGATCTCGGAATGATGAAGAGGGAACATGGCAAGATTACAAGAAGACGCGTGAAGAATGTTGCTTTTCTTTTCCATTATCGTAATTATATTTCGATTGCAACATATTGTGATACAATTATTCAGTATCATGCTGTGCATAGCAGCATTGTACTGCCTTTCCAAATCAGCTATTACTGTCCTGAGGGATACTTCAACTAAAACATGCATCCCTTTTCGACAGGCATTTGTTTATCCAGTCCGTTTTTAACCAATAATATTTTATTCCATCACTTCCGAGGCAAGAAGAAGTTGCCCAAATGTTCTTTTTTGATGTTCCAATAAAGTAGCTATAGTCCCAGATGACCACAGGTTGCATTGCCATTTTGAGGGGGAGAGCTGATTGGTGGTGATTTAACCTGAGGATCACCACACCTCAGGCGAGGGGCAAGGTTGAGAAGGCCGGTCTTCATGAATAACACCAGGCAGCACAATGTTAGCCTTGCTCTGCATCACAAAACAGATGTCCAGCCAACTGAGCTAAACCAGCCCATAAAATATATCAGATTATTATCTTTTACGGTTGTATTTTTTGATATAAGATTACTAAATTTTGGGACTGTAGCTTTAATTATACGGTAGATGAGTGTTTTTCAAAACTTTTTTCTGGCGACACATTTTTAAGAATGGCCAACTCTTACAACCTTTCCCACATTCACAATAGATTTTCCACTGCTACTTTTAAAAAGTCACACTCATTGTTGGCACTTCTGTATATTAAATGTAAATGCTGTAAATTGCGGTGCTGTTTCATTTTAAAGGACAATTCTATCCCGACACCTTCCTAAAGGATGTAATTCAGTATTATTTGATTATTTTATATCTTCACACCCATTTTTCGCATTTGGAGAATTGCCTGCAAGCGCTGGAAAGATTAACAGGCCTCAATATTGCACAGTTTTAACAACGTCATGTTCACGCGTTCAAAACCTAACATGACCTCGGATAAGAAATTAAACTTAAAACTTCCACTTCAGAAACAGGAGCCCTAACTGCTGAACAAAAGACATGGTCAGACAGAATGTCACTGGATGCCTGTCAGTACCGTTTCCCAGGTAAATATGTAACAGACTGAAAACATGCTAAAAGAAAACAATGCTGGGCACAACTCAGCTGACCGATATGTGCAGGCGCATTCCATTCCATACACCTACAACATTGTACCAGCTCCTGTATACGTGAGTGTAGTTTAGTCGCCAGCTTAGGCCATGCCTGGCGGACAATTGAAGTCCTGATCAAGCTAGAAGCAAAAGTCCTTGTGGTACAAGAACCAATTCAGCTGATGGAGTCCATGTAGCCACACAACAGAAACAGCACCTGAGGAGAGGGGGTGGATAGTGGCGGGGGAGGTGGTAAAAAAAAGAAGTGTTCTTGAAGGACATGAGCCCTGGTGTGGAGAGACAATTTTGAAGTGGAAGGAGTGAACATGGGTTTGTAGGGGTTGGAGAAGGCTGTATGTCCGGGTTAACTGAGAGAATGATAAAGGGCATGCAGGGTTTATTAGTGACACACTAAAATCAAGAAACAAATACAGATCCCGACGCTGAACACAGTAGCAGGAAATGCCACCCACAGGGTTTTAGAGGTCACTAGCTGCAAACTGCCCCAACGACACTGTGGCACAGAGAAGCAAGAAAGTCCATAGCAACAGCTTCAGCGTCAGCCTCATGTGGTCTTTGGGGATCACTTTTGGTGACCCATCCGCGGGACGCAACCCCCACTTTGAAAATCACTGTGGTAGATGAAAGGGTCATGTGACCTGCACTGACAGCCAGATCATTGCTCAGCCAAGCACCTCCCCGTCACCTGTACCGACCCCACAGCAGGCTGTTCCTTAATTTTCTCCATGAGTTGGTCACCCTGGCATGGGTGGTTTAATTAGTAGCAATCTGAGGTAGATAATAATAACCTTTTATTGTCACAAGTATGAAGTTACTGTGAAAAGCCCCTATTGGTTTAATCATTAGCGATCTGAGGTAGATAATAATAATCTTTTATTGTCACAAGTAAGAAATTACTGTGAAAATCCCCTAGTCGCCACATTCCGGCGCCTGTTCGGGTAAGCTGGTACGGGAATTGAGCCCACGCTGCTGGACTTGTTCTGCATCACAAACCAGCTATCTAGCCCACTTAGCTAAACCTGCTTATAGCGGAGCAGTATTTATACTTGGACACAATGCCAGCAGATACTGGATATATTATGAATAAACCCAGTCTCCTAAAATCCTGAGACGAAAGGGAAATGAAATCAGATAACTGATCAATATTTCTCTGTATTTTCCATTGTCATGGGGAAATATCTTGATGTATTCTTCTTTAAGCTCATAACTGGGAGTTCAAATTTTTAAAAATTATTGATCTCCATGGAGATTGTATCAATATCCAATATGATTTCCATTGTGGGTAAAGCTTGGCTTTCCTTTTGAGTTGTTACTTGGAAATTATATATCAGTATGCAGTATGTGACACTTTGATGTCACTAAACTTATAATTACAAGCTATATTTACAAATACATTTCAGGGCTGGGATTCTCCGTAGCCGAAGTCAGGATCGGTGATCGGCGAAGAATGGCTCCCAACGGCGGAATCGGGGCAGGCGCAGGTTTGACGGCGGTTTGAGATGCTCGGCCCCCTCCAAATCGGCGTCATCGGGATGCGCGCCGAGTGCAGTCGCAGCGCCGTTGGTGCACCATCAGCTGGCCCACCTGCAATGCTTCGCCTCCGATGGGCACGGGCCACATGTGGCCCCAACAATCATGAGCCTGCCTTGCGTGCTGGTGTGCAGACAGTGTGCTGGCGAGCAGACGCTCAGGCGGAATCCGTGCTGCTGGCCGGGGGCCTTCTGCCAGGGTTGGGGGGAGTGGTGAGGGATTGGTCATGGGGTGGGTTGTGAGGTCGGGGTGGGCGGATCCGCAGTCCAACATGGCCAGCGCAAGTTTTCCAGTGCACCCCGTGCGAGTGTGTGGGGAGTTAGGTGTGCGCGGCAGCAAATTCTCTGGCCGTTTTCCACGCCATCCACGGGTATTTCAAGCTAGACCCTCACCAGTACCAGATGCGGTGGGGTCTTGCGCTGATTTTCCCATCATGAAACACCACAGATCCTCCATTTGTGCCGACACCTAGCCTCAGGAACAGAGAATCCAGCCCAATGTATTTGTAAATATAGCCCCTCGGTATGCTGTGGTGACAGAGGTTCTCAGATTGTGGCCTTTCCCCATTTAGCTTTTGTGGATTCAGTCCAAAGTTTCAGTGAGTCCCTCAGCATGTAGTTCTGGATTTTGGAATGTATCAGGCAACGATACTAAGCCGTGGACAGCAGCTCGCATTGGAACTACAACAGGTTTTGGGCTGACCAAAGAACTGATGGTCCTCAAACAGTAGCTGATGTTTATCCCTGGAAACAGTCTGTAGAAGACAGAGTCCTGTGTTATGAAGCTGCATGTGATGAACCTCAACAAAAAACACTGATCTTTTACCAGACCTGTTTTTTACAAAAACACATTGCAGGACGTGAACGTCATTCACTTCCCATTGCACAACATGTGATGCTGCTGAGGTAATGCGGGCTGGAGACATCAGCTTGAACAATGTCCAGGCAACTATTGGGCATTGATTAATCTCTCTAGAGACACCTCCCCAACCTACAGCAATCACGGTTACTGATATAATACTCCAGAGCCACAGGCTTGATTGGGTTGAATTGCTCTTTGAGGTGTTGGTTACTGCCGCTGGGTTCTCTTTGTACCTATTCTTCAAACATTAATAAATTAGTTAAACGTGATTTCCCTTTAGTAAAACCAAGATGGCTTTGATCCTGCTATGACTTTTAAGTGTGTTGTTAAAATTTGCTTAATAATAGATTCCAGCATTTTACCACTGGCCAGTAGTTCCCTGCTTTCTATCTACCTCTTTCCTATAATAGTGGTGCCACATTGTTAGCTTTCAATTCATTGAGGCTGCACTAGAGTCTAGTGAATTGTGAAAAATCATAACCACTTGTTACAATCCCCATGGAGACCAGAAAGAATCGAACCTCCCAAGCAGGAAAAAATCCCGATGGACACAAGTTTACTTTCTAAAACATTTTTTGTACCAATCATACTAAAGTCAACATAGTAAGAAGTTTTACAACATCAGGTTAAAGTCCAACAGGTTTGTTTCAAACACTAGCTTTCGGAGAACAGCTCCTTCTTCATTCACCTGAGGAAGGAGCAGTGCTCCGAAAGTTAGTGTTTGAAACAAACCTGTTGGACTTTAACCTGATGTTGTAAGACTTCTTACTGTGCTCACCCCAGTCCAACGCCGGCATCTCCACATTAAAGTCAACATAGATTAAGCATGAATTAACATGCAAATTGTACTCAATAGAAATTATAAATTACACTTTACCCAGCTGATGCAACAGGGACAAACCTTCCTTTTTTACCAGGTAATACCTGTCAACACGTGGAACCAAGTCCAGTTTCAAAGGACGGTTCCAGCTCTCCAGTAAAGTTTGTTATGTCGGATCAAATTCTCGAGTAGCCTCTGATATCCTCGTTTCTCTCTCCAAACTTTCTGATATGGTAATTTTGAATAAGGTATCATTCTGTGGAAGCTTTCACCCTCAGGTCTTGACAGCTCTGATGGCATAGCTTCCAGAGTCCCCTTCATCTGACCACTCACATCACCCCGGTCCACAGTATAGTCAACGACATAGCCTATATGAGTTGTTCACAAAGCTTTACAGTTTTAGTCCTCTCAGCTAGCTCACACGCTACTTTACAGTCATGTCCAGTCCTGCTGTCATGGGTGGAGGAAGTTGCTGCGGGGGGGGAGGGGGAGGTTTCTGCGGAGGGGGCTGTTGACTTCTTTATTTCTATGTGAACCACAAGCTGTTTCTTATATTGACCGAATGACCACACAACCAGTATATTAGTTCAAAAGACAGTTTATTAACAAACACAAGACTTATTTCTATGTGTAATAATTCACGTGGCTATGCACTAATCTAGACATAATAACTAAGATGACATTTACTTAACTTCAGGGTGACGGGCTCTGTGCGGGAGATAAGGCCTTTACCTGTGTCCACTTGGGTCGGTTGGAAGTCGTCACGTTCATCTCAGCTGAGTTCGTCCTTCAGGTAAGTTTCTGTCAGGTCTGGCTTCTTTGCACAATACACTGAGGCTGTGTATGTGTCTGTGTCCAAGTTGACCACAATTCCCATGGTCCTTTGCTGATGGCCATTTTAGATGGATACAGGGCGGAGCGGGAAGTTGCTGTGGGGAGGGGGGGGGGGGGGGGGGGGGAGTTGCTGCAGGAAGGGGGCAGAGGAGGAAGTTTTTACGGAGGGGGCGGGGGACAAAGTTGCTGTGGGGCCAGTGGGGAGAAAGTTATTGCAGGAGGAGAAAGATACTGCAGGGAAGGGGGGAGAAAGTTGTTGCGGGGGAGCGGGGGATAAAGTTGCTGCGCGGGGAGTGGGCGTGAAAGTTGCTGCGGGGAGGGTGGGGGAGAAAGTTGCTGTGGGGAGGGCGGGGGAGAAAGTTGCTGCAGGGGGAGTGGGGGAAAAGTTGCTCCAGGGGGAGGGGGCGTGTAAGTTGCTGCGGGGAGGGTGGGGGAGAAAGTTGCTGCAGGGGGAGCGGGGGAGAAAGTTGCTGCAGGGGGAGGGGGCGTGAAAGTTACTGCAGGGGGGGGGGCGGGGGAGAAAGCTGCTGCAGGGGGAGTGGGGGAGAAAATTGCTGCGGGGAGGGCGGGGGAGAAAGTTGCTGCGGGGAGGGCGGGGGAGAAAGTTGTTGCGGGGGGAGTGGGGGAGAAAGTTGCTGCAGGGGGAGGGGGCGTGAAAGTTGCTGCGGGGAGGGTGGGGGTGAAAGTTGCTGCAGGGGGAGTGGGGGAGAACGTTGCTGCAGGGGGAGGGGGCGTGAAAGCTACTGCAGGGGGGTGGGGGAGAAAGTTGCTGCAGGGGGAGGGGGCGTGAAAGTTGTTGCGGGGAGGGTGGGGGAGAATGAACCTGCAGGGGGAGTGGGGGTGAAAGTTGCTGCAGGGGGAGTGGGGGGGGGGGGGGGAAGTTGCTGCAGGGAGGGAGGGGGAGAATGAACCTGCAGGGGGAGCGGGGGTGAAAGTTGCTGCAGGGGGAGTGGGGGGGGGGGGGGGGGGGGAAGTTGCTGCAGGGAGGGCGGGGGAGAATGAACCTGCAGGGGGAGTGGGGGTGAAAGTTGCTGCGGGGGGGGGGGGGGGGGGGAAGTTGCTGCAGGGAGGGAGGGGGAGAATGAACCTGCAGGGGGAGCGGGGGTGAAAGTTGCTGCAGGGGGAGCGGGGGTGGGGGGGGGTGGGGGGGGGGGGAAAGTTGCTGCAGGGAGGGAGGGGGAGAATGAACCTGCAGGGGGAGCGGGGGTGAAAGTTGCTGCAGGGGGAGTGGGGGAAAAGTTGCTGCAGGGGAGGGGGCGTGAAAGTTGCTGCGGGGAGGGTGGGGGAGAAAGTTGCTGCAGGGGGAGTGGGGGAGAAAGTTGCTGCAGGGGGAGGGGGCGTGAAAGTTACTGCAGGGGGGGCGGGGGAGAAAGCTGCTGCAGGGGGAGTGGGGGAGAAAATTGCTGCGGGGAGGGCGGGGGAGAAAGTTGTTGCGGGGGGAGTGGGGGAGAAAGTTGCTGCAAGGGGGAGGGGGCGTGAAAGTTGCTGCGGGGAGGGTGGGGGTGAAAGTTGCTGCAGGGGGAGTGGGGAGAACGTTGCTGCAGGGGGAGGGGGCGTGAAAGCTACTGCAGGGGGGTGGGGGAGAAAGTTGCTGCAGGGGAGGGGGCGTGAAAGTTGTTGCGGGGAGGGTGGGGGAGAAAGTTGCTGTGGAGAGGGCGGGGGAGAAAGTTGCTGCAGGAGGAGCGGGGGGGGGGGAGTTGCTGCAGGGAGGGAGGGGGAGAATGAACCTGCAGGGGGAGCGGGGGTGAAAGTTGCTGCAGGGGGAGCGGGGGGGGGGGGGAAGTTGCTGCAGGGAGGGAGGGGGGAGAATGAACCTGCAGGGGGAGCGGGGGGTGAAAGTTGCTGCAGGGGGAGTGGGGGGGGGGGGGGGGGGGGGGGGAAGTTGCTGCAGGGAGGAAGGGGGAGAATGAACCTGAAGGGGGAGCGGGGGTGAAAGTTGCTGCAGGGGGAGTGGGGGAAGTTGCTGCAGGGAGGGAGGGGGAGAATGAACCTGAAGGGGGAGCGGGGGTGAAAGTTGCTGCAGGGGGAGTGGGGGAAGTTGCTGCAGGGAGGGAGGGGGAGAATGAACCTGCAGGGGGAGCGGGGGTGAAAGTTGCTGCAGGGGGAGTGGGGGGGGGGGGGGGGGGGGGGGGAAGTTGCTGCAGGGAGGGAGGGGGAGAATGAACCTGCAGGGGGAGCGGGGGTTAAAGTTGCTGCAGGGAGGACGGGGTGAAAGTTGCTGCGGGGGGGGCGGGGTGAAAGTTGCTGCGGGGGGGCGGGGGTGAAAGTTGCTGGGGGGGACGGCGTGAAAGTTGCTGCAGGGGGAGCTGGGGGGGGGGGGGAAGTTGCTGCAGGGAGGGAGGGGGAGAATGAACCTGCAGGGGGAGCGGGGGTGAAATTTGCTGCAGGGGGAGTGGGGGAGAAAGTTGCTGCAGGGGGGACAGGGTGAAAGTTGCTGCGGGGGGGCGGGGTGAAAGTTGCTGCAGGGGGGACGGGGTGAAAATTGCTGCGGGGGGGCGGGGTGAATGTTGCTGGGGGGGGACGGGGTGAAAATTGCTGCAGGGGGGACGGGGTGAAAATTGCTGCAGGGGGGACGGGGTGAATGTTGCTGGGGGGTGACGGGGTGAAAATTGCTGCGGGGCGACGGGGTGAAAGTTGCTGCAGGGGGGACGGGGTGAAAGTTGCTGTGGGGGGGAAGGGGTGAAAATTGCTGCGGGGGGTTGCGGGGTGAAAGTTGCTGCGGGAGACCGCAGGGGAAAGTTGCTCTGGGGGGAGCAGGGGAGAAAGTTGCTGCAGGGGGAGTGGGGGAGAAAGTTGCTGCAGGGGGAGTGGGGGAGAAAGTTGCTGCGGGGGAGAAAGGTGCTGTGGGGGAGAAAGTTGCTGCAGGGGGAGTGGGGGAGAAAGTTGCTGCGGGGGAGAAAGGTGCTGTGGGGGAGAAAGTTGCTGCAGGGGGAGTGGGGGAGAAAGTTGCTGCGGGGGAGAAAGGTGCTGTGGGGGAGAAAGTTGCTGCAGGGGGAGTGGGGGAGAAAGTTGCTGCGGGGGAGAAGGTGCTGCGAGGGAGTGGGGGAGAAAGTTGCTGCAGGGGGAGTGGGGAAGAAAGTTGCTGCGGGGGATTGGGGAAGAAAGGTGCTGCGGGGGCAGGGAAGAAAGGTGCTGCGGGGGGTGCTGCGAGAAGCGGTGCAGCGTCATTTACGCGCGCCTGGCCTTGGCGGCGCGTAAATGAAGCGCCGCGTAAATTATGCGGCCGGCGCAGCGTAAATGACGTCACCCGCGCATGCGACATTGAGGTCAATGAGAGCTTTGAACGGTACGTTTTCCAGCAGAGGCTTCAGGGTAAGGATGAACTTTTTCAGTCCTTTTTAACCAATCTCCGTATCCTCGCGCAGTCATGCAACTATGACTCGACAACTGATTCCATGATCCGGGATCAGATCGTTTTCGGGGTACGCTCTGATTCCCTTCGCCAGCAGCTCCTCAAAGTTCAGCAGCTCACCCTTACCATCGCCATCGAAACCTGCGTCCTACACGAGCACGCTAACAACCGGTACTCCCACATCAGGGCGGCAGAAACGGCAAGGCTAAACCCCCATGAGGCAGAACGGGTACAGGCCATTGAACAAATGCAGGGCCTGAGTCTTGATGAGAGTGGCCATTGCGCTCGCTTTTCCTGGGCTCCAGCGCATGGGCACCACAACCGAGGTTACGGTGAGACCGACGACCAGCCCGTGCAAGTACGCACATCGTTCGACTGCACTGCGCATGCGCGGTGGCGCACGGAACGTCCTGACGTCGGCATCATGATGTGTCCCAATTGTGGCTCCGCCCATTTAAAGCGGCAATGTCCCGCAAAATCTTGACGCTGTCTCCAGTATGGCAAGCTTGGCCACTACGCCGCCTTTTGCAGATCTGCTCCACTGCCCAGCCACAGCGCAGGAGCGTCCGATCAGTATGGCAGCCCGTGACAGACTCCGACCCCGATAGTCTACCAGATCCCGACGCTCAGTGCCTCATGTCCCCATTCCGGGTGGGCATCATCACTAAGCATGCGCTGCCTTTCTCAACGATGGTGAAACAACTCCCAATCCTGAGCATTGATCCGGACGGCGAGTGGTGTGCCACCCTTACGGTTAACAAGGCTCGCATAAATTTCGAGCTGGACACCGGCGCTTCAGCAAACCTCATTTCAAAGTCTGACCTCGACACCATCCGCGTCAGACCAAGCATTCTTCCACCGGCCTGCCAGCTCCTCGACTACATTGCTGCCAGTGGCTCATGCCAGCGTGCGGTGCCCAATAGGTCATTAAAAGCAATGCTGCAATTTGAAATCGTAGGAACGGACAGAGCTTCCCTGCTCGCTGCTCGAACCTGCAAACTCCTGAACCTGGTGCAGCGGGTTCACACCATGTCATCCACACAGGCAACAGCCTCACCAGATGATAACTTCCAGGCTCAACTCGATGACATCATAGCGGAATACCATAGCGTGTTCGAAGGTATGGGCACACTCCCATACCGATACAAAATCTTATTGAAATCAAATGCCACCCCTGTGGTTCACGCACCGCGTCGGGTGCCGGCACCCCTCAAGGACCACCTCAAGCAGCAGCTGCAAGACCTCCAGGACCAGGGCGTCATTTCAAAGGTCACGGAACCCACGGACTGGGTTAGCTCCATGGTTTGCGTCAAGAAGCCGTCAGGGGAACTTCGAATCTGTATCGACCCCAAAGATTTGAACCGCAACATCATGAGGGAATACTACCCAATACCGAAACGAGAAGAGCTAACCAGCGAGATGGCTCATGCCAAATTCTTCAGGAAGCTGGACACCTCCAAGGCGTTTTGGTAAATATAGCTGGACGCGTCCAGTCGCAAGCTGTGCACATTCAATACCCCGTTCGGTCGCTACTGTTATAACCGAATGCCCTTTGGCATCATCTCCGCCTCAGAGGTGTTCCACCACATAATGGAACAAATGGTAGAGGGCATCGAGGGGATGCGAGTGTACGTCGACGATGTCATAATCTGGTCTACAACTCCTCAAGAACACATCGATCGTCTCAAGCGGGTGTTCCACAGGATCCACGAGCATGACCTCCGGCTCAACAGAGCGACCACATTTCGCAGTTCGGCGTGCAGCCAGATGCGGACAAGGTTTCGGCGATCAACGCCCGGAGGACAAGAAGGCAGTCCTCCGCTTTCTAGGGATGGTCAACTTCCTTGGGAAGTTCATCCCTAACTTGGCATCACACACCACAGCCATCTCGTTAAAAAAACTACGGACTTCCAGTGGCTACCCGCTCATGAGCAAGAGTGGCGCGAGCTAAGGGCGAAACTCACCAAGGCCCCGGTGCTGCCGTTTTTCGACCCCGCCAAGGAAACAGAAATATCCACCGACACGAGCCAGGATGGCATTGGGGCAGTGCTCCTCCAACGGGTTGACTCCTCCTCCTGGGCCCGAGTTGCATATGCCTCTAGAGCCATGACGCCCACTGAGCAACGATACGCTCAGATTGAGAAAGAATGCCTGGGCCTCCTTACAGGGATCGACAAGTTTCATGATTATGTGTATGGCCTCCCCAAATTCACGGTCGAGACGGACCACAGGCCATTGGTTCACATCATCCAAAAAGACCTCAATGACATGACGCCACGGTTACAACGCATCCTCCTCAAGCTCCGTTGCTACGATTTCGACCTGGTGTACACCCCGGACAAAGAGCTCATTGTTGCCGATGCACTCTCCAGATCTATCACCACACCATGTGAGCAAACTGACTTTGTCTGTCAAATAGACGCACAGGTGCAATTCTGTGCCTCCAACTTTCCGGCCTCTGATGAAAGGGTTGTGCAAATTCGTGAGGAGACGGCCAGGGATCCTCTGCTCCAGCGGGTGATGCAGCACCTCATGAATGGTTGGCAAAAGGGGCAGTGTCCCCAGTTTTATAATGTCAAGGACGATCTAATGGTGGTAGACGGCATCCTTATGAAGCTTGACAGAATTGTGATCCCACAGAGCATGCGAGATTTGGTTCTCGGCCAAATCCACAAGGGTCACCTGGGGGTCGAAAAATGTCGCTGTCGAGCCCGAGAGGCAGTGTACTGGCCAGGCATCAGCCAAGATATCGCCAACATGGTCCTTAATTGCCCAACGTGTCAAAAATTCCAGCCGGCCCAGCCTAAGGAGACGCTACAGCAGCATGAGATGGTGACCTCGCCATGGTCCAAAGTTGGTGTTGACCTGCTCCATGCCCAGGGGCGTGACTATGTCCTCCTAGTGGACTACTTTTCCAACTAACCCAAAGTGGTCAGACTGTCTGACCTCACTTCGGCGGCGGTAATCAAGGCATGCAAGGAAACTTTTGCCCGACATGGGGTCCCACTCATGGTGATGAGTGACAACGGCCCCTGTTTCTTCAGCCAGGAGTGGTCAGATTTTGCCTGGCTGTACAACTTTTGGCACGTCACATCCAGGCCCCACTACCCCCAGTCGAATGGGAAGGCCGAAAAAGGGGTCCACATCGTTAAAAGACTGTTGTGCAAAGCTGCTGACTCGGGTTCTGATTCCAACCTGGCGCTGTTAGCCGACAGAGCGACCCCTCTGTCCACTGGGCTGTCCCCAGCGCTGCTCCTCATGGACTGCACACTACGAACGATGGTGCCGGCTATGCACATTCCGGACCTTGACAACTTCCCGGTCATACAGAGGATGCAGCAGTCTCAGGCCCAATGCAAGTCGGCATACGACGCCCATTCCACAGATCTCCCCGACCTGGTCCCTGCTGACCGAGTTCGTGTTCAGCTGCCTGACGGTGGCTGGTCCGCCACAGCTGTGGTGGTCAAGCAAGCGGCCCCGAGGTCGTTCCTCGTTCGCATGCCTGATGGCCCGTTCGCATGCCTGGTTGTTAGTGATGGACTGTTATTGGTCTGTCTTTCAGAGCTAGCAGCTCAATCGAATGGTGGCAGCTCGGTGACCATGGTCGTGTCATTAATAGAGATGGCCTCTGCTGAGGCAGCAGGGAGAAGAAAAGGCCACATCATGCTGAAACACCCTTGAAGGCCAGGCAAGTTTTATTTTACTGATCCGGGCAGAAGGATCCTGGCAATCAAACGGGTGAACTCTCCAGTGAGAGTGTAAGGCCTGCAGAGTGACTTTAGCCACTGGGAGTCATAGAATCATAGAATTTACAGTGCAGAAGGAAGCCATTCGGCCCATTGAATCAGCAAAGGGCCTTGGAAAGAGCACCCCACCAAAGCCTATCCCTGTAGCCCAGTAACCCCACGCAACCTTTTTCGACACTAAGGGCAATTTATCATGGCCAATCCACCTAACCTGCACATCTTTGGAATGTTTCCACTGTTTATTTTAATACATTTAGTGTATCCAATTAAATTTTTTACAATTAAGGGGCAATTTAGCGTGGTCAATCCACCTATCCTGCACATCTTTGGGTTGTGGGGGCGAAACCCACGCAAACACGGGGAGAATGTGCAAACTCCACACGGACAGTGACCCAGAGCCGGGATCGAACCTGGGACCTCGGCGCCGTGAGGCAACAGGGCTAACCAACTACGCCACCGTGCTGCCCCCATGTTTCCACTGTTAACCATACCTCCTAGCGGGAGAAGGCATCAGGCTCCCCTCGTGATGCCTTCACCACCATTTTACACGGTCTCTGCCTTCCAACCCAATTCCAGAGGGCTGGTAAAGTCCAGTCCAGCATTTCAGCTCAAGTCATCAGAATATTGAACTCACCTTAAATAGTTTAATAAATGGGAAATTTAAAAAGAAAATCATGTCTGTTAGAGAAGGGTCATAAAAAGAAATTAAGTGGAAAAATTAAATGTCATAATAAATCTACATTAACATTCTCTTGAGTGCCATTAACCTATTTAGGATGAAATTAATTTCAGGACAACATGCATGAGAAAAGGTAGTGGGTATCTGGATAAAAATGCTCCTATGTTGGAAGCAACCAGCCACAATAGTAATATTATCGACTGTTATAATTCTTTGAGTTATTTGGTATATTTGGTACAAATGTATCACTTTGATAGTTAAGAGGTGTTTCTGATATTCATCACACTTTCCCAAGAATAAACTTGATCATAAAGAGCAGTTTATTATGTTGATATGTAATAAATCAAACAATTCTGCTGAGGTTGTCACATCTGCTGATCCAAAATTACTGGCCAAAATGTTGGCATTTTAATGTTGAAACGATTTAACATTATGGGCGGGATTCTCTGATCCTGAAGCTGAGCGTTGATGCCGTCTTAAATGCTGGCGCATTTTACGACGGCGTCAACAGGCCTCTAGGAGCAGCGATCGAAAGCCCTAAGGGGGCCAGCACGGCGTCAAACGGGCGCCGCAGGTCTGCGCATGCGCACTGCGACCGGCACAGATTTGCGCACAGGTTTGCGCACAGGTTTGCGCACAGGTTTGCGCGTGCGCGCGAGTTTCCTTCTCCGCACCAGCCCCGATGCAATATGGCATAGAGGTACAGGGGCCCGGCGCGGAGTAAAAAAGGCCCCCACCAGGTGAAGCGGCCCGCCGGTCGGTAGGCCCCGATTGTGGGCCAGGCCACGATGGAGGCTCCCCCGGGTCGGAACCCCCTCCCCCCCACCAGGCCGCCCCCCGCAGGATGGACGCAGAGGTCCCGGCGGGTAAGTCCACATGTGAACGGCGGCAGCGGGACTCGGCCTATCTCGGCGGCCACTTGGCCCATCCCACGCGGAGAATCACCGGGGGGGCCAGCGTCGGGGCGGCGTCACATGAATCACGCCCGGCCTGGCGATTCTCCGACCCGGCCCGGGGTCAAAGAATCCCACCCCATGGGCGCAATTCTCCCAAAGGGCGTCGGAGGCCGCTTCTCGCCCCCTATTCTCCCCACCCCCCGGGGGGCTAGGAGCGGCGGCGTGTGAATTCCGCGCGCCGGGCCTTGACGCTTGCGTCAAAGCGGCGCGCTGGGAATGACGTGGCCGGCAGCGCCGAAGTGACGTCAGCCGCGCATGCGCAGGTTATGCGCGGATTGCCGTCTTCCCCTCCGCTGCCCCGCAAGACATGGCGGCTTGATCTTGCGGGGCAAGGGAGGGAAAAGAGTGCGTCTTTTAGAGATGCTGGCCCGACGATCGGTGGGCACCGATCGCGGGCCAGACATCTGCTGAGCACGCCCATGGTGCTCGATCCTCCCTCCGCCCCCCACAGGCCCTACACTCACCGGTCGCGCGCTGTTCACGCCGTCAGCGACCAGGTGTGGTTGGCGCCGGCATGAACCGGTCGGGTTCGGCAGGCCGCTCGGCCCATCCGGGCCGGAGAATCGCCTGTCGCCGTGAGAAACGTTGAGCGGCGATTCTCCGACCGGCCTGTCACAAAACGCTACACGCCATTTTGGGGGGGGGATCGCGGGGGGTGCCAGGGCGGCGTGGACTGATTTGCCCGGCCCTCCCGCGATTCTCCCTCCCGGCGTGAGGTGCGGAGAATCGCGCCCCATGTTCTGGAGTACAAAGCTGAATCTGAATGTGCTACATGTCCAAGTTGGTCATGTGCTTTTGATCAACAATTATTGGAGGACAGTGGGCAGCACGGCAGCATTGTGGTTAGCACTATGGCTTCACAGAATCAGGGACCCAGGTTTGATTCCTCGCTGGGTCACTGTGCGGAGTCTGCACGATCTCCCCGTGTCTGCATGGGTTTCTTCCAGTTGCTCCGGTTTCCTCCCACAAGTCCTGAAAGACATGATATTAGGTAAGTTGGACATTCTGAATTCTCTCTCCCTCTGTGTACCCAAAAAGGCGCCGGAATGTGGCAACTCTGGGCTTTTCACAGTAACTTTGTTGCCTACTTGTAAACCTACTTGTGACAATAAAGATTATTATATTATAGGTTGAATATATCCCATGCTTCTTCTGGCCTTCAATTGTACCATTTATTTGAAGCATTAGAAGACAACAATATCTTCATTATCCTTTGTGCTTTCAGAACTGGGGAGTCCTCAGCTCTTTATTGATATTATATCTCACGTGGTTGAACGGTGACTAAATTGTAACAATGTAATGAGGGGACAGAGGGAGCATCGGGTGTCGCTCTATGCCGATGACCTCTTGCTGTATGTTTCAGATCTGTTGGAGAGTACGGGAAGGATTATGGGCCTGTTGGGGAGGTTTGGAGGGTTCTCGGGACACTGAATGTAGGGAAAAGTGAGGTATTCACGGTGAATGAGCTGCCACAGCCGGCTAATTTAGGGGAATGCCATTTACGGGAGCAAGGGATAGGTTTAGGTACTTGGGGATTCAGGTAGAGAGGGAATGGACGGGGCTCCATCAGTGGAACTTAACGGAGCTGGTGGAGGAGGCCAGGGAGGATTTTAATAGGTGGGATACACTGCACTTAACGTTGGCAGGAAGGGTCCAAGTGGTGAAAATGAATATTCTGCCGAGGTTCTTGTTTATCTTTCAGGCTCTCCCGATCTTTATACCAAAGGCCTTTTTTCGGAAAGTGGACACAATCATCTCTGACTTTGTATGGGCGGGGAAGGTGCCGAGGGTGGGGAGGACCCTGCTACAGAGGCAGAGACAGCAGGGATGGTTGGCTTTGCCAAACTTGCTTCATTATTTGATGCGACTGTCTTGTTATGCTCTATGTGTGGCATAAGCGGCTTCCTTGTGGTGCGCTTGTCAAAGGAAGGTTCAGACGTGGAGATAACTTCAACACGTTTATTAAACTATATACACTTCTATTACTCGGGTTCAACACTACTGCTAATCCTACTATAGCTACCCAGACTGACTAACCAGTCTGCTACAATCCATGTGGTGGGAGTGATATTGAATTAACCCTGTGTCTGTACTCACTGACTGTCTCCACTGGAAAGAGGCAGATCATGTGTGTGGTGTCCTTTATATATGGGTTGGTGTAATGCCCTCCTGTGGTCGTGTCACCTCTGTGTGTATCGTGAATGCCCATTGGTTGTGTCCTATCTAACTGATCTATTGGTTGAGTGTGTGTGTGTGATGTCTCTGGTGCTCCCTCTACTGTCTAGCTAGTCTACATGTATTTACATTAACGCCTTGTGTATTTACAGTGATGCACATCACCACAGCAACAATCAATTCACTCGAGACATGAGTAGAAGTAAACCGTGGCTTTAATCAACTTAGAACAGTGCCTGCCTGCGACTGAACCAATGCTGAGAACTGCCTGCAGGTCGACTGCTCTTTATACCTCCCTTCAAGGGGGAGGAGCCATGGGCGGAGCCCTTACATGCCCCAACATGTTCCCCTATGGATAATGCCATACAATGGCCCATAGGAGAAGCCCACAAGGGCAGCAGTATAGCACAGATACAAATATACAAATACAAGTGTGATAGCACAGATACAAATACACTGGTGGATTATTAGCATAATACATTCACCACTTTATTATTGGCCGGCGAATGTGGACAAGGTGCAGCGGTGGTGGGAAGGAGAAGGGGTAGAATGGGTTAGGATGGAGGAGGAGTCTTGTTAGGGGTCTAGTTTGAGGGCTATGGTGACGGCAGCATTGCCGATGGCTCAGAGTAGGTATTCAGGGAGCCCAGTGGTGCAGTCCATGGTGAAGATATGGAATCAGCTGAGGAGGCAATTTAGGGTGGAAGGGATGTCGCTGCTAACGCCGCTGTGCGAGAATCATGGGTTTGAGCCGGGGGGGGATGGATAGTGTATACAGGAGGTGGAGGGAAGAGGGGTTGGTCAAGGTGAGGGATTTGTATTGGGAGGAAGGGTTCGCCAGTCTGGAGGAGTTAAGGGAGAGGGTAGAGCTGCCGAGGGGGAGTCAGTTCAGGTATCTACAGGTTGGGGACTTTGCACAAAAGGTCTGGAAGGGGTTCCCTAGATTGCCGGGATATACCCTGCTGGAGCGACTGCTGCTTCCGGATGTGAAAGGGGAGGGAAGAATTGGGGAAATATATATATATATATAAGTGGCTGGGGGAGCACGGAGGTGAGCGGGTGGTGAAGATCAAGGAGAAATGGGAAGCGGAGTTTGGAGTGGAGATTAATTGGAGAGTATGGAATGAGGCACTGCGAAGGGTAAACAGGATCTTCTCTTGTGCAAGGATGAGCCTGATACAGTTTAAGGTGATGCACAGGGTGCGTATGACTCGGGCTAGAATGAGTGGGTTCTTTCAGGTGGTAGCAGATGAGGGTGAGAGGTGTGGGCGGGGGCCAACGAATCATGCGCACATGTTTTGGGGTTGTGAAAAATTGGGAAGATTCTGGGCGGGGGTGTTCGCGGTCTTAGCCAGGATAGTGGAGGAGGGAATGGACCCGAACCATTTGCTGGCGATATTTGGGGTTTCAGAGAAGCCGGAGCTCATGGAGAGGAGGAAGGCCAATGTCTTGGCCTTTGCCTCTCTGTTTGCACAGCGACGAACTTTGCTGGAGTGGCGGTCGGCATCGCCACTGGGGGTAGCAGCATGGTTGGGTGACCTGTGTGACTTCCTGTGGTTAGAGAAGATAAAGTATGAATTAAGGGGCTCAGCAGGGGAGTTTGAGAAAAGGTGGGGGATGTTTGTGACCGTGTTTGAGGAGCTGTTCATTGCAGGGGGGTGGGGGGGGGGGGGGGGTGATGGGGAGTGGGGAGTGGGGAGTGAAAAAGGAGAAAAATCTGTACAAACTGTACAGTTAATTGTTGGGAAGAATGTTTCCTGGGGTGTTTATTTGCTGTAACCTACTTTGATACAAGTTTGAATAAAATGCGTTTAAAAACAAAATTGGAACAATGACCCATGCCGTGTAGCCAAGGTTTCATACTGAGCACGTCTCATGCCCATCTCGCACTTTTCTCAGAAACAGCCATGGATCAATCACTAATAATGCCTTCACAATAAAGATTGATATTTCCAGTTTACCAAGATTACCACTTATTAGTTTATTGAACAAGAGCTGGGCAAGTACTCCCCCACTCCCTTATAATTATAAAGCTCAACTAAAAGGTTATTACATCACTTCTTTCTTGAGTTTCACTCTTGGTTTTACATGAGGTATTATGAGCTTATCATACTAATGTATGGCCTTAGCTCCAAAAGCACAAGAATATAAAACAGGCAATCAACATGATGCAAGCACTGATCTCCTTATGAAGATCAAAATGCACTCTAACAGTTAGTGTACCGATAGGCTATTTTAATACCATACGATCTTATTAAAAAAGTCAAAATATTGAAGATAGTATATATTTCCTGTCCAAAGTATTATATCTTATAACACTTTTCAACACATACGATGGGAAATCTGTATCAAAACATTTTATATTGGGAACCTTATGTAATAAACAGTTACCGATCATAGTCTGTTTGAATCAATTGAATCACTCAAAGTGCTTTTTGGCATTACAAAATGTCTGCTGATAGTTTGACACAAATTGATGATATGTCTGATATACAATATATAGTTAATCACGTTTTAAAATAAATATTCATAGACTGATCTTCAACTGCATATTTGAGCTCACAGCAGTTGGAGAGAGCGTTCAACCAATTCTGTGCATTCAGATCACGTGAAGCTTGCAGAATTTGCCAGCATGCAATCTGTGCAGCAATAGGAATTGAAGAATGAAAGGATTTGTCACCTCATCCTGTGAGGATTCTGGTTCTTTTCTTTTTCAAAATAATTTTGAAGAATTGAAGATAGAATCCCCAAAGCTTTATTCCTGGCAAGTCAGGCAAATGTGGATTTCTCTGAACTATTCAGACTGAAAGTGTCTGTAATCCTTGCACCGATGATCAGCAGCTTCTGTCATTGTGGGGTTTTTGTTGATAAGATGGTTTTTAATCACTGACTAATTGATTTTAATCATATCTTCAGTTGAAATACATATTTTCTGAACCATTTTTCAGGCTTATGGATTTGTTTCAACATAAAACTTAGAAATTGCATAGATATGTGGCTGGATTCTCCATTTCAGATACTAAATGCTGCTGCCAGGACTGAATGGGTGGTGTTCTACAATCACGGAAGCTGCACTGGTCCCCATTCGGGATCCGTTAATGGGCTAGTATTGGTGCCACATGGAACTAAAGCAATTCTATTGAAACACGATGTCCGATTCGCCGGGGTCAGGATTGGCACTCGAGAGTCTGACGAACTGCAGCCGCATATAAGCACTGCACTCCCCACACATTCCAGCCATCAAGATGGCACCCCGAAGAGCGGCACACCTTTTCACAAATGCAGAGCGCAAGACCCTGCTGGATGCCGTGGAGAAGAGGTGGGAAATCTGTACCCCGTGGTGGGAAGGAGGCTGCCACCCACCGCCGTACACCGGGCCGGGCATAGGTGGCAGAGGCCGTGAATGCCATGGGCCCCACCACCAGGACCGGCCCGCAGTGCTGGAAAAAGCCTTACCCTTCTTGTCCCTCACCCTCCCAAGCTCCCTCATCGCTCCTTGCTTCCTCAACTAATGGGCCAGCATCCGACTCGTCATCTGCCCGTACTCATACACTGCTCATCTGGTCCTCCGCAACTGCCCACCACTTTGCCCGTAGACACTAACCAAAACTTCATCTGGAGTCTCTGCCTCTCCTTCAACAACCCCTCCTCCGGCACCACCGAGCACCTCTGATCCATCCTCAGAATCTCATCTACAAGCCTTGCTCTCTCCTCCCTCTCAACCCTCTCCCTGTGCACCCAAATCAAAATAAACTCCCCACTAACTACAGCCTTGGGTTTGATTGATTGATTGATATTTCTTGTTACATGTACCGAAATACAGTGAAAAGTATTTTCTGCGCCCAAGGGAACGTACACAGTACGCACATAATAGCAAAAGAATAATCGACAGAGTACATTGACAGTGGTGCATCAACAAATAGTGATTGGTTACAGTGCGAAACAAGGGCCAAACAAGATCAGCAAAGGGCGTTGTGAATAGTGTTCTTACAGGGAACAGATCAGTCCGAGGGAGAGTCATTGAGGAGTCTGGCAGCTATGGGGAAGAGCTGTTCCTATGTCTGAATGTGCGGGTCTTCAGACTTCTGTATCTTCTGCCGGATGGAAAGGCCTGGAAGAGGGAAAATCCTGGGTGGGAGGGGTCTCTGACAATGCTGTCTGCCTTTCTGATGCAGCGGGAGGTGTATACGGAATCATTGGGAGGATGGCAGGTTTGTGTGATGCGTTGGGCTGAGTTCACCACACACTGCAGTTTCTTGTGATCTTGGGCCGAGCAGTTACCATACCAAGCTGTAATGCAGCCGGATAGGATGCTTTCTATGGTACATTTGTAGAACTTTGTGAAAGCCTCCCACAGCGTGGCGGCTGTGACCTCCCCCGTGTCATTCACCTCCACATAGCCCCGAATGGCAGGCCTCACGCGCACACACACATCCTCATCCACTAACAGCCCCACATCTAACCTCCACTGTGACCATTGGGTCTCCCCTTAACCACCTGCAAACCCACCCAATGTGGCCCATGGTCAGAAACCACAGTCGGCGAGTACTCCGAGTCGGCCACCGCCACCAGCAGCGCCTTGTCCAGCACAAAAAAAATCAATCTGGGAATACACCCGGTGCACATGGGAGAAGTATGAAAATGCCTTCACCCTCTGCCTCCCACACCTCCACGGTGAACTTCCTCACTCCCTAGCCATCTCCAACACCCTTGATGACTTAGGACTTGACCAGACCAGGGTCCAGGACTGTATTGAAATTACGTCCCCATAATCAACCGATGCGAGTCCAGGTCAAGAATCATCCCCAGTACCCACCTCTTAAAGTCCACATCATCCCAATTCGGGGCATAAACGTTTACCAGAACTACCAGCATCCCCTCCAGCTTCCCACTAACCATCACATATCCCCTGGATCGGCCACAATGATCCCCATTTGAAACACCACCCCCTCATGTTCATATCCAGCCCCAAGTGGAACACCTGCCCCACCCATCCCTTCATCAGCCTCGTCTGATCCCCCAACTTCAGGTGCGTCTCCTGTAAAAACACAACGTCCGCGTTCAGACCTCTCAAATGCTGGAACACATACGACAATTTAACGGGTCCATACAACTCTCGCTCGTTCCATGTGACCAGCCTGGTTCAGGGGGGGGGGGGGTGGGGGGCTTCGCCTCACCTCTCCCCTGCCGATCAGACATAGTCCTTTTTGAGCCAGGCCCAAGGCCTGCATCACACACCCCTCCAGGCCCGCCCTCAGGCATCCGCTGCCATCTCTCCCTGCCCAACTGCACCACACCAACCACTCCCCTGTCAAGAACCAACCCCAATCCCCCCCACCCCCTCCAATCCTTCCTCCTGGCAACTCCCCACTTCACACCCATTAACTAGCTTGCCCAGCTAGCTAGTTAGCCCAAGGGCTCTAACTTCCCCTCACTCCTCCAGTCCACCTCCACCCCCCCAATCCTGCCAACCATCAACAAAGAGAACAAAAGACACACTCACCATCGGTGCTCTCCCGTTGAAACCCACCCTAAACTGCCCACCTCATACCCTTTACAATGAACACAAAGCTCCTCTCCAAAGTTCCGGAGTTCAAAATCCTCACAGTCCTCCCTGAGCATGGTCCCTCATGAAGTCCATCGCCTCCTCTGGTGAGTCAAAATAAAACTCCTGTTTCTGATATGTCACCCACAAGCGGGCCCAAACTTCACCCCCCCCCCCCCTCTTAAAGAGGGCAGCCTTTATCCGATTGAACCCAGCCCTCCTCTTCACCAACTCCTCTTCGCCAACTGATATACCCGCAGCTCACTCATTTCCCAGGTACATTTCCTGGTCTGCCTCACCCATTTCAGGATCTTTTCTATGTCCAAGGATCGATGCAGCCTCACCACCATCGCCCTCGGCGGCTCCCCCACCTACAGCCTCCTCCCCGATCCACCTCTGATGCACGATCAATTACACAAACGCGAGAGTTGGATGCAATCAAAGCTTTATTACACTAAGACGTGTGGCCTCTTACAGCAGCTGGCGAAATGGCTGCTGTATGGGGAGCACACATATTTATACTCCGCCTACTGGGCGGAGCCAGCAAGCAGGGAACTACCCCCGTACCTGTAGTACAGGGCCTTACCATAAAGCACCTACATTAACATCCTCTATATACAATATATACATCAGTGGTGACTACCACAACCTCTGGGGGCTGGTTGATGGCCCCCTCCCCCATCAACTTCTCCAACATACTTGCCACATACGTGGCGCCCTCTGCTCCCTCAATGCCATCAGACATCATGACAATCCTCAGGCTCTGTCTCCTGGAGTGATTATCAAGGTACTCCGATTTCTCTCTCGCCTCTTCTGGCTGTCCAAAACCATCCATAACTCCATTTCCAATGAGGCCACCCTCTCCTCATGCTCCCCCACACCTCCTCCACATTCTGGACCTCTGGTCACTGCTCCACTCTCTATCGCAGCTCTGAGCGGCTCCATCACCTTAGCCAAGTCTTCCAAAGCCTCTTGCCTCACTGTTGGAAGGTGCCATTCAAAATCTCCACCAGCTGCTCCATCGACCACTGGGTGGTCTTCCAGAACGCTGCCCCCTTACCTTCTGCCAACTTCACCTGCGGCGCACCACGGCAACCTTCCTGCTCCAGCTGGTCTCTCTTTCTCGTGACACTTCTGATCCTCTAATCCAGGGGTGGGCAAACTTTTCCGTGCAAGGGCCACATTCAGAAATTCACAATTTTAAAGGGCCGCATAGTATATTAAGTAAAATAATTAATATTTAAAATAGCCAAAATAAAAGGTTTTTAAAGGTAAAAAAAGCAATTCATTTTTATTAATTAATATTTTAAAGTAGAAACTTTACATCAGGGGTGGGCAAACTATGGCCCGTGGGCCGCATGCGGCCCGCCAAAGGTCTTTATGCGGCCCACCAAGATCAAGTCATAAAAAAAAAAATTTTTTAATTAAAAAATTTTTTTTTTTTTAATTTTAAGGTTAATGGGGGGGCTGTTGGGTTACTGGTATAGGGTGGATACGTTGACTTGAGTAGGGTGATCATTGCTCGGCACAACATGTGTTTCATGTGAAGTTTCTACTTTAAAATATTAATTAATAAAAATTAATTGCTTTTTTTTCTTTAAACTGAGTTACTTTGTTTTTCAAATAAATGTGTTTCATGTAAAGCAGGGGTGGGCAAACTTTTCCGTGCAATGGCCACATTCAGAAATTCACAATTTTAAAGGGCCGCATAGTATATTAATATCTAGGCAGCACGGTAGCATGGTGGTTAGCATAAATGCTTCACAGCTCCAGGGTCCCAGGTTCGATTCCCGGCTGGGTCACTGTCTGTGCGGAGTCTGCACGTCCTCCCCGTGTGTGCGTGGGTTTCCTCCGGGTGCTCCGGTTTCCTCCCACAGTCCAAAGATGTGCGGGTTAGGTGGATTGGCCATGCTAAATTGCCCGTAGTGTCCTAATAGTAAGGTTAAGGGGGGGAGTTGTTGGGTTACGGGTATAGGGTGGATATGTGGGTTTGAGTAGGGTGATCATTGCTCGGCACAACATCGAGGGCCGAAGGGCCTGTTCTGTGCTGTACTGTTCGATGTTCTATGTTCTATTAAGTAAAATAATTAATATTTAAAATAGCCAAAATAAAAGGTTTTTAAAGGAAAAAAAAGCAATTAATTTTTATTAATTAATATTTTAAAGTAGAAACTTTACATGAAACACATTTATTTGAAAAACAAAGTAACTCAGTTTAAAGAAAAAAAAGCAATTAATTTTTATTAATTAATATTTTAAAGTAGAAACCTCACATGAAACACATGTTGTGCCGAGCAATGATCACCCTACTCAAGTCAACGTATCCACCCTATACCAGTAACCCAACAGCCCCCCCATTAACCTTAAAATTAAAAAAAAAAAAATTTTTTTAAATTAAAATTTTTTTTTTAATGACTTGATCTTGGTGGGCCGCATAAAGACCTTTGGGCGGGCCATAGTTTGCCCACCCCTGCTCTAATCCATACTCCAGCTTCAGCAGAGGAGCATTATCTTTTCTGGACACTCACACACTTTTTGCCCTCAGATCTCCCATACAGGTAGCATAGTGGTTAGCACAATTGCTTCACATCTCCAGGTTTCCAGGTTCGATTCCCGGCTTGGGTCACTGTCTGTGCAGAGTCTGCACATTCTCCCGATGTGTGTGTGGATTTCCTTTGCGAGCTCCGGTTTCCTCCCAGAGTCCAAAGATGTGCAGGTTAAGTGGATTGGCAATGCTAAACTGCCCTTAGTGTCCAAAATTGCCCTTAGTGTTGGGTGGGGTTACTGGGTTACAGGGATAGGGTGCAGGTGTGGGCTTGGGTGGGGTGCTCTTTCCAAGAGCCGGTGCAGACTCAATGGGCCGAATGGCCTCCTTCTGCAATGTAAAATTCTATGATTCTAGGTGTGGAAGGACCACCTTAAAGGGAGCTATCAAATGTCCAACCACTCATTCCATGGTTGCCAGTGGAAGTTGACACAGTTAAGTTGGTACGGGGTGCAGCACACAGGATAGCATTAGGGGCTAGGGCACAAACTTGTAGAAACATGTTCACCTGTTCACAATAAACATCCGATCACAAATGTTTCAACCTGCCTCGGTGCTCTGACAGAAGGGTGAGAGGGATGGGCTGGGCTGGCTGCAGAGGGGGTGCTGGGGTGGAGGGAGGGGTGGTTTGGCATGGGCCAGAGACTGCAGGTCATCCACCACTCACTGCCCTGGTACCTGGGCCCACCCCCATATCTCCACCCCTCACCCTGTCCCCACCTCTGCCACCCCAAGGGTTTAGTGGGACCATGTGATGGGATGGGCAGCTCGCATGCAGGGATCACCCAGGTGGACGGTGTAAAGTGCTACCGTGGGCAGGAGTCAGATGTTGTCAACCAGTGCGAAGCACTAGAATCATCGCAGAATGAATTGTCATCATCCTCCATCGCATGGACCGGGCCTGAACCCCATAGTGAGGCAGGTAAGAATCATGGAGGGGGTTGCAGGTGCTGGGGGAAGGGTTAGTGCAGGGAGGTTGGCCATGGAGTGGATGGTCAGCTGGGGGTAGGAGAGCTAGTGGTAGTGGGGCAGGGTGTTCACACTGCCGTCGGCCAGGCCCTCTTGTTGGCGAACCTGGAGGCGGTTACAGCCTCCCCCGCATTCTCCTCATCAGATGAGGCCTTGCGTTCATCCTCCAGCATGTCCATCCTCTGCTGAGCGACATTGTGGAAGACGCAGCAGACCACCCCGGTGTGGGAGACTCCTAGAGTCATACTGGAGGGCACCTCCAGAGCGATCCAGGCACCTGTACTGCACCTTCAGGGCACCGATGCACTGCTTGATCACGACCCTGGTCGTGGCATTGTTGTAGCGGGTCACTTATTATCTGTGGACTCCGGATGTACGTCACCAGACATCATCAGCCATGATTGCAGCACATAACCGCTGTCACCCATGAGCCAACCCCTCAACGAGGGATACGCCTCGAAGGTGTCAGGATCTGTCGAGTGTGCCAGGTTGAAGGTGACATCCACCCTACCTGGGTATCGGGCACAGACATGCATGATGTGCATCTCGTAATTACACACCAACTGTACGTTCATGGAAGGGAACCCCTTTCGGTTTGTGAAAACCACCCCCCTCATGCACTGGTACTCGTAGGGGAACATGCATCCCATTGATCATCCCCTGAACCTGGGGCATCCTGCGATGATGGCAAACCCCGCTTCCCAGGCATCCTGATGGGCTCGGTCCACATTGAAGATGATATATTGTGCCGACCGGACACATAGGGTCTCTGTGCTCCAAGGTCTGAGAAATTCCAGACAGGTCCTCACTCGTCTGGAAGGAAACCGTGCTGAAAAGGTTCAGGGCGACTGTCCCCTTGACAGCCACCAGGAATGGCATCCTCCCCTGTACCCCCTTGGTGCCAGGTGCATCATGATCTGGCAGATATGCCATATGGTGCCCCTGCTCAGTCGAAGTCTACGATGACCTGTCCGGTCCTTCAGGTCCTCGAATCTCAGGTGTTGCCGGTACACACAAAGTGCGATACAGCGGGGTGAAATACAGATATGTTAGCATGGTGCGAAGTGCCCATGTCCAACAATGTTGAATGGGCTACGTGGTGTCCCCGGCCTGCACTGCAGCAGCAAGCATAGTATGTACAAATAGTCCAAATCTGCAAATTGAGTCGATCAAGTTTTCTTTTGACTCTGGTTGATCTTCTCAAAGTTTGACCTTGCTGCTCAGAACTTGTAGATTCAATATTCTCCATGACATTCTCATGCTCAGGAACTGCTGAACTATCTGACACTGCAGCTGATTTTGATTCTGACGTAAATTCATCATCCATCAGATTGTTGTGAAAGTCTTCTGTGGTTTTCAAGAGTGCGCAACAATTTCTTCTTAAAACCAATCTATCCTCTGTCTGGCCGTTGTAGGAACGAAAGTGCTACTTCTTCAAGCACAATGGCTTTTCTAGACCAATTACCCAAATCTTCTACTCGCACAATGTCATCACTACTCAGAGGTGGTAAAGTTCTAGACGCTCTATAATAGAATCGCTTTTGTTTTGCTTTAATGTTTCGTATTTCCTGCAGTACCACTGCATTTTCTTCCTTCTTTGCCAAGTATGGAGATGTGGTACACAACCTTCTATTCATGAGTAACTCTGCTGGTCATCATCGTGACCATACCATCTGTAACTCAATTGATCATTTTGACTGTCCATTGCTTTCTTCAATTGCTTAACAATATGTACACCTTTTCCGACTTTTTCATTGGCTTGAGGGTACAACAGACTTGATGTGACATGATCGAAATCATACGTGACTGCGAAGTGTTGCTACTCTTTACGGGCAGCACGGTAGCATTGTGGATAGCACAATTGCTTCACAGCTCCAGGGTCCCAGGTTCGATTCTGGCTTGGGTCACTGTCTGTGCGGAGTCTGCACATCCTCCCCGTGTGTGCGTGGGTTTCCTCCGGGTGCTCCGGTTTCCTCCCACAGTCCAAAGATGTGCCGGTTAGGTGGATTGGCCATGATAAATTGCCCTTAGTGTCCAAAACACACACTTAGTGTTGGGTGGGGTTACTGGGTTATGGGGATAGGGTGGAGGTATTGACCTCGGTTAGGGTGCTCTTTCCAAGAGCCGATGCAGACTCGATGGGCTGAATGGCCTACTTCTGCACCGTAAATTCTATGATTTACAGCTAAAACAAGGATCATTGTCACTCACGACGACTTGAGGAATTCCGTGTCTAGCAAAAAATTGACTCGGTATGCAGTATTACACTGCTTGCTGTGTTGCTTGACAGTAGAGCCATTTCGGAATAGTTTGAAAAATATTCTATGATCATTAAATAATCTTTCCCTCGTGGGTGAAAGAGATCCATAGCTACTTTTTGCATGGTGCTGTCGGTAAAACAGATATTTGAATAGGTTCCCTTGTTTGCTTGCAACGATGCATCTAGCTTATGTCACAAAAATTGACCATGCTGTCAATATCCTGGTTCAGACCTGGCCAGTAAACAGAGTCACGAGCTCTCTGTTCATATTATTCAATCCCTAGATATCCTTTATGTATCCTCTTAAGTACATTGTTGCGAAGAGATTGAGGTATGACTATAGTGTTCAAACGAAGTACCACTCCATTAATGACACTGAGTTCAGATCTTATATTGCATTGACCTCTGGGCCAGTGTGAGTTGATGTTCCTCATCAACTCTTGAAGAGTTTGATCCTTCCTGTCTCTTCTTGGATCTCACGTAGTTTCATATCTGATACTGGTAGTAGTGTGGAAACAAGACTGACATGCAGATCTGCATGTTTAGCAATTTCACTACTGATATTTTGTATTGCGCTCTCGATAATGCCTCCGTTAAGAACACACATTTGCCTGGCATATAGATGAGATTGAAGTCATAGTGTTGTAACTTCATCATCAACCTCTGAATGCATGGGATATCTGGTTGAGATTTTTTGCTGTTGATGTTAACCAAAGGATGATAATCTGTCTCAACTGTGAAAGTTGGAAGCCCATAAACGTAGTCGTGGAATTTTTCCAAGCCGACAACTAAACTCAGGCATTCTTTCTCGATTTGAGCGTACTTCTGTTGTCGTCATGGATCATGATGCATATGCGACTGGTTTCCAATCGTCCTGCTCATGTTGCAGAAGAACTGCTCCGAGACCATCTTTGGATGCGTCAGTTGACACTTTAATTTGCTCAGGTGGGCCAAAAAATGTCAGAACTGGTGTTGTAGATGGTGAAGTCTTGAGCTTCTTCCACTCTTATTTATGTTGCTCAGTCTAAGTGAAATTTGTCTTGTGCAGGAGATCGTGTAGATATGTTGTTTTTGCTGACAGGTTTGGAATGAAGTTCCTGATAAAATTGATCATACCCATCACTTTTAAGATGGCTTTTTTGTTGTGTGGTTTTGGTATGTTGAGAATTGCCTGGATTTTGTCCTTGTCAGGTTCAATGCCATGTGATGGGAGCTTGTTACCTAGGAATGTGACGTTGGTTACTCTAAATTGGCACTTTTGCTTGTTGAGCTTCAGCCGATTTCCCCTGATGCTTGTTATAATTTTAAGCAACCTCGCATTATGCTCTTCTATGGCTGAGCACCAAATAATGATATCATCCATGTACACATGTACGCCTTCAATGCCTTCAATTATGTGCTCCATAGCATGTTGAAAAATTTCTGATGCCGAAATTATGCCAAACGGCATTCTCAGAAAGCAGTACTGTCCAAATGGCGTATTGAAAGTGCAGTATTTTGGACTTTGTTCCTCTAGCTTTAGTTGCCGGAAACCCTGAGATGCGTCAGATTCCGAAAATAATTGTACACCAGCCATCTCAGGTGTGATTTCGTCATGCTTTGGTATTTGATAATGTTCTCATTTGTTATTCTCGCTATAATCTTCAGGATCCATACATATGTG
The DNA here is from genome assembly GCF_902713615.1 of Scyliorhinus canicula. Classification (NCBI taxonomy): domain Eukaryota; kingdom Metazoa; phylum Chordata; class Chondrichthyes; order Carcharhiniformes; family Scyliorhinidae; genus Scyliorhinus; species Scyliorhinus canicula. The sequence continues at coordinate 68,370,301 of NC_052159.1, read as the reverse complement.
AATATCGCCATTCTTTTTCTTTACATAAACCATTGAATTAATCCAGTCTATCGGTTCTTCTTTCTTTGAATACTTTTAATTTTGTCAATCTGTCTCGCTCCTTTTTAAGGCAATCCTGAAGAGGTGCAGGTACTCTTCTTAGTGACTGTATCACAGATTCTGCATCCTCTTTGAGTTGTATTGTGGATGAATGGGTGTGTACCAAAACCTGTGAACACATCGCTGAATTTGCTGATAATGTTCTCAGAATCATCAGTTTTGATCCAATCCTTTGAGGATGCTATATGCCAGCTGCACTAGACCGCAGCATGATAGCACAGCGGTTAGCATTGTTGCTTCACAGCGCCAGGGTCTCAGGTTTGATTCCCACTTGGGTCACTATCTGTGCCGAGTCTGCATGTTCTCCCCGTGTCTGCATGGGTTTCCTCCGCGTGCTCCGGTTTCCTCTCACAAGTCCCGAAAGATATGCTTGTTAGGTGAATTGGACATTCTGAATTCTCCCTCTGTGTACCCGAACGGGCGCTTCAGTAAGGCAACTAGGGGATTTTCACAGTAACTTCATTGCAGTGTTAATGTAAACCTACTTGTGACAATAATAAAGATTATTATTAAATCACAAAATATCTCTGAGAGATTATAATGGTTCAAGCATTATATGTTATGGTGCTTGCGACCTGAGTGCAGTGGTGAAGACCAGTTTATTCTGCCATTCTATATTGTATCCGAGGGCTTGGATTCATTATTAGGTGATCAGTCCTATGAAGAATTATAGTCTTTATTATAATATTTGTTATCTTCTTGGAGGAAAGCACCCTGGATGCCGTCCTTTTTCCAAAAAGATGGAAAACTTCCATGAAAAGGAGGGACTGTTCCTGCAGCTCCTCTCACACCAACAAACAGGTTAAAGATCAGGATGCAGTATTTCTGTGTTAAAGATGTGGTCAAAGGTACAAATTATGCAGTGTCCAGCATTTGGCAAATTTTGTTCTAAATGCAAAGAGAATGATCACGTTGCTCAGAATTATCACTCTCAGCTCAACCCCACCCCTGGTACCGTGTCACATTCTTGTTGGATGACCTGATTTATCTTTCAAGAACACTTGTCGTTGAAGCTATAAACAATTTATTAACATTAACTGTGGGTGAACTATATACAAAACAACAGATAAGTAACAGTATGATCATGCACAAGCAGCCTCTCTCTTCTAGACCTCCAGTCAGTCTGAGGTCACCTGACTCTAACATTCAATTATATACTAATGAGACTCCGAGTGGTCAGTCGGTGAATTACAACACAGCCATGATATTGCCACAGGTAGAAGGCCCTGGACTGTGCACCAATTGATCCCCTTCCCGATGGATGTCCAAAGTTCCCATGGGATGGAAGGGCAGTTGGAGAGAGATCCAAATGTTGTGCCTCCTCTGACACTTGCAGTCCTCAATACTAACAAGTGTTTGTACCATGCAGTTGGCACCGTGCGCCAATTTGACAAATAGAGGAGCTGTATTTTGTTGTTGTCCTTGAATGTCTGTTTGCTGCCAGTCTCTCCTGTCTTAATGAGGTTGAGGTCTACACAGGCAATTTGGCGTAGAAGAGACAATTCCTGATTGTGAAGAACTTGTAGGTCAATCCCTACTGGATCATATGACTGGATTTCAGTTGTCCTCAACCATTGTTTTAATAACTATGATCCTTTGTTTAATAGCCATGTTGGCCGCTAATAAATTAGAACATTAATATCTGTTTTGCTATCCTTGAGCAATTATTATTAATCTGCATCCACTCACACATTATTTGCATTTCTAATCCCATAAGTGACCCCAATCTTATGTTATGGGCCGTGATAGGAGAGGGCCCAGTCAATGCTTGCCCCATTTCTCAGGTTCAGTGCTGGGACCTTTGCTGTTCGTAGTATATATAAATGATTTGGAGGAAAATGTAACTGGTCTGATTAGTAAGTTTGCAGACAACACAAAGGTTGGTGGAATTGCGGATAGCGATGAGGACTGTCAGAGGATACAGCAGGATTTAGGTCGTTTGAGACTTGGACGGAGAGATGGCAGATGGAGTTTAATCTGGACAAATGTGAGGTAACGCATTTTGGAAGGTCTAATGTAGGTAGAGAATATACAGTGAATGGTAGAACCCTCAAGAGTATTGACAGTCAGAGAGATCTTGGTGTGCAGGTCCACAGGTCACTGAAAGGGGCAACACAGGTGGAGAAGGTAGTCAAGAAGGCGTACGGCATGCTTGCCTTCATTGGCCAGGGCAGTGAGTATAAGAATTGGCAAGTCATGTTGCAGCTGTATAGAACCTTAGTTAGGCCACACTTGGAGTATAGTGTTCAATTCTGGTCGCCACACTACCAGAAGGATGTGGAGGCTTTAGCGAGGGTGCATAAGAGATTTACCAGGATGTTGCCTGGTATGGAGGGCATTAGCTACGAGGAGCGGTTGAATAAACTCGGTTTGTTCTCACTGGAACGATGGAGGTTGAGGGGGCGACCTGATAGAGGTCTACAAAATTATGAAGGGCATAGACAGTGGATAGTCAGAGGCTTCGTCCCAGGGTAGAGGGTCAATTACTAGGGGGCATAGGTTTAAGGTGCATGGGGCAAAGTTTAGAGGAGATGTATGAGGCAAGTCTTTTATACGGAGAGTAGTGGGTGCCTGGAACTTGCTGCCGTAGGAGGTGGTGGAAGCAGAGTCGATAGTGACATTTAAGGGGCATCTTGACAAATACTTGAATAGGATGGGAAAGAGGGATACGGACCCAGGAAGTGTAGAATATTTTAGTTTAGACGGGCAGCATGGTTGGCACAGGCTTGGAGGGCCGAAGGGCCTGTTTCCTGTGCTGTACTTTTCTTTGTTCTTTGTTCTTTGATAGCAGAAGTTTAAACGTCTACCTCACTCACAAAGCTGAATAATTGATGACCTTTGCTACTGTTATTGACAGCATTAAAATGTCACTAACCTTCTTTCAATAAACATGAAAATTGATTTATTATAAAACAAACTTTTTGTTTAAAAACAGGTTATAAAACTTGTTAACAGAGAAGTTGTACTTTAGAAGTGTAACAATTTTCCTCTCTTTCTTAAAAACAGATATTCAAACCTCCATACAGACACACAAAGACAAAACAGGACAATCAAAGTCCCTGCAGAGGCTGGAGTATGGGAATGTTTATTTTAAAGGGATAAAACTCGAGAGGATGTCAGTGTTGTCGATCTATCAGAATTCTAGTCACAATAGATTTGCAAGTTCTTCAGATGGATTTTTGGTGAAGATATTGTTTGTTCTGCTGAGACGCTTCCAATGAAAGTTTAATTCACTCTAGACCGCATGTAATACAAAGGTTGGAGAGAGAGAGAAAGAGAGACTTCTTCATGCAGCCCGCTTCTGAGACACATATACACTCTCTACTGAGAGCTTTAAATAATAAAATGTTCATAGAATACTTTGCTCAGGCAAGGTGTTTGTTAGACAATCAGCAAGCAACTTTAGCCTGGCAGCAGCAGCTCTTTGTAAACCCAGATATCTCTTCCCTCTCCAATGTGTCCTCCGCCAGACAGCTATCTGTTGACCCTTGGTTTCTTGCACATTCAGAGTACTGAATTAATCTGGCAGACTTAAAGAAACTGAGGAAGGAAAATGAGCAAAAATTCAATGTGTGGAATTCTCTGATAATGGGGCAATGTCCCCACGGGAAAATGGACGCGAATCACTCTGGACTTCGCCCCCCCCCCCCCCCCCCCCCAATATAGGCCCCCCCAGTTCACGTGTCTGCTGATTGGTGGTCCCTGATCACGGGCCTGCCCGTCCTTGAGCCCCCCCCCGGTGATGGATCCTCCCCCCCCCCCCCCCCCGCACCAGGGTGGCCATGGACTGTGTCTGCAGCCACCACTCCAAGTGTCCGCTGGTGGAACCATGAGTGAACCACGCCGGCGGGAACTCGGCCAGTTGCCGGCAAAGAATCGGCGTGGGGGCCTATTTCAATGGCCCCCGACCGATGCCGCATTGACCACGTGCGCGCGACTGGCGGCGATTCTCCGGTCCCATCGCCGAGCGCGATTGCGGTGCAGAGGCTCGGTGAATCCCGCCCAATGTCTTTCAAATTTGCCTTGAAACTGGTTCCTCACATTTCTGTGTGGACTAAGAGGAGCTGTTTTCTAAAAGGCTTTATAATTATCTATGTCAGAATGCCATAACATTCTTTATAATCTGAACTTACATAATGCTACAGGTATAATAACTAGACCCATAGTGAGGTGCAGTCATGTTATACTTGAGATACCCATGAATTAGCAAAGTAACAGTAACCACCATATTTCGAAATGTTTTGATTTGATGTGTGTTATGTAAGTGTATGATTGAGCAATATTTAGTTGCATTTTTGGACTCAAGCCGTATTGAATAAGGAGCTGCTGGGCAGTTGCATTTCCTCAAAGGTAAAGATGGATGGATGAATCATGCCTGGACAGCTCGTGGGAGGGGGGGGGGGGGGGGGGGGCTGACAGGAGTGGGGGAGGGCACCCACGCCCAATATTTATCCACTTTCCCAAACAGAGAATCACTTGTGACTGTAATTTCTCCCAGAACCTCCATCTTTGTTCATGTTGTCAACTGCAGTTTTGTAAATTGCCATTTCTTCTGGGATGTTATTACCTTTTGTAATATTCGAAACTGGGCAAAATAGCTGGCTTGCAATGCAGAACAATGCCAGCAGCAAGGGTTCAATTCCCGTACCGGCCTCCCTGAACAGGTGCCGGAATATGGCGACTAAGGGCTTTCCACAGTAACTTTATTGAAGCCTACTTGTGACAATAAGCAATATTATTATTATTAGGACCGTCACCATTGACACCAACCTCTTAGCTCCTGGATAAAAGAAAAATTCCTGTGGATTCTGGAATCTGAAACGAAACAGAAAATGCTGGAAAATCTCAGCAGGTCAGGTAGCATGGCCCTATTGTCATACCGTTCATCGCCTTTGAGCTCTGGGCTGTCACCAGCTCAAATGCTCTTCAACCGAGATGTGCGGACAATGCTACTGGAGTAACACTTCGCCAATCCCGATCACTCACCAGTCCTGGACAAGATGCGTCACCAAAGTCAGGGACAAAAGCAGGACTATGACCGGCAGGCAAAAGTGCTGCATCCGTTAGCGATCAACAACAGGGTGAGGTTGCGACACCCGGCTGGAGGTTGGTCTAACATGGCGATAGTGCTCAGCCAAATATCCCCACGATCTATGTTGTGAAGTCTGATGATGGAATACTGTTTCGACGCAATCGGCGAGACCTGCTGAAGGTTCCACCTCGTCAACCTGTATTTCCGACATTAGATCTGCAGGACTCTATCATGCGGCACCCTGGGACTCCAGCAGTTGGTGCCCGAATGGACATAAAAACCTCTGGGTCTCCATGCCCACTCAGGAGGTCTACCCGAATCAGACGTGCACCCAACCGTCTGAGCTTTTGAACATGGACTGATACAATTATTGCTCTGTTCTGTATTTGTGCATGAAACTAACTGTGTTTGATTTTTATTTTTAGTTACAGCTCTGCAACTATGAAAAGAAAAGTGAAAAAGGAGGCTGTAGTGATCCTTACATGTGTATGTACAGAAGGGGCTGATGCGTAATGGAAAGACCACCAGGTTTCAGCACTGGCGTGTATAAAAGTGGGCCGCAGACAGCCCTCCCCCTCTTTGGCTGATTTGACTGTGAGGAGAACCGGAACATAAATTTAGCTCAGGGCTGCTCGTGTGGTCAGGCCTAGTTGTAGAGCATAGAAAAGTTGGAACCTTTTTACTAGTGCAGTTCTTTAAATAAGAGCTCACGTAGTTATTTAAGTTGTGTTGCTCAATAAACCTTCTATCAAACTTCTGGACGACTTTGAGCCTTCTTCCAGAGCATCCACTATAACTGAGTTGAGTAGCACAGATTACCATCTCTACAGGTAACAAAACAACTGGGGGGTAGCACTGGTGGGTATAAAGGGGGAAGCAAGCAGCCCTCAAGGCTCTTTGGCTGATTAGATTGTGAGGAGAACAAAGGCAGAGATTGAGCTCAGGGCTGCTAGTGTGATCAGGCCTAGTTGTAGTGTATAGAAAAGTTGGAACCTTTCTACTCGTACAGTTCTTAAAGTAAGAGCTCACGCAGTTATTTAAGTTGCGTTACTCAATAAACTTTATGTAAAACTTCTGGACGACTTCGAGCCTTCTTCTGAAAGCCTTTGGTGTCACTGAATCGAGTAGCATGTTACCTGCCATACAGGTAACAAAACAGACATAACATCCAAAGCTTTTGCGATGCGGTGTTAATTTCAGCATCAAGTGACAGATCGCTGGTGATTGTACAGACTTGAGATATGAAGCGATCAACAACCTTCAGTGTCACATTGTCAGTGCAGATTGATGGCAGCATGGCAGTACCCTGGACCATGATATTTCTCTTCCTGATGCTGATGGTTAAATGAAACTCTCAGTGTGAGTCTGCCCATTTTCCCCTGAAGGTGAGCGAATGTGTGTGCAGCATCATCAGCATTGAGCAACTCTCTGATGAAGACTTGAGGATCCATGTCAGCCTCCTCTGGAGGTCCCCAGCATCACAGATGCCATTCTTTAGCCAATTTTATTCACTCCACATGATATCAGGCATACAGGGCTTCAGTGTAAAACTACACCTCGAATAATGTGTGGAGTGTTGATCTCCTTATTTAAGGAAGGATGTAAATGCATTGGAGGCAGTTCAGAGGAGGCTTACGAGATTAATACCTGGAATATCCAGTGGAGGTTAGGTTGGAAATGCTGCCCTTGTTTCCACTGGAGTTTAAAAGAATGAGAGGTGACTTGATTGAAGTATATAAGATCCTGAATGGTATTGACAAGATGGACATTGAAAGAATGCTTCCTGTCGTGGGTGAGTCCAAAATTAGGTGGCACTGGTTTAAAATTCGAGGATGCCCTTAAGAGTTGAAGAGAAATCTTCTCTCACAGGTGGTTGTGCAACTTTGGAACTCTCCCACTCAGAAGGCAGTAGAATTAGGGATCATTAAATATTTTTTTTTAAAATAATTTTTATTGAAATTTTTACAAAATATAAACATCTCAACTTTATTAACAAAACAACCGCGGTAAACCCCCCCCCCCCCCCCCTCCCCCCCCTATTTCCTACCGTTCCGCCAGGAAGTCCAGGAAAGGCTGCCACCACCTAAAGAACCCTTGTACTGATCCCCTCAGGGCAAATTTCACCTTCTCCAATTTAATGAACCCCGCCATATTGTTGATCCAGGCCTCCACGCTTGGGGGCCTCGCATTCTTCCATTGGAGCAAGATCCTTCGCTGGGCTACTAGGGACGCAAAGGCCAGAACACCGGCCTCTTTCGCCTCCTGCACTCCCGGCTCCACTGCAACCCCAAAAATTCCGAGTCCCCAGCCTGGCCTGACCCTGGATCCCACCACCTTCGACACTGTCCTTGCTACCCCCTTCCAAAACTCCCCTAGCGCTGGGCACGCTCAAAACATGGGCGTGGTTCGCTGGACTCCCCGAGCACCTAGCACACCTGTCCTCGCCCCCGAAAAATCTACTCATCCTCGTCCCAGTCATGTGGGCCCTATGCAGCACCTTGAACTGTATGAGGCTAAGCCTCGCACAGGAAGAGGAGGAGTTCACTCTCTCCAGGGCATCTGCCCACGTCCCCTCCTCAATCTCCTCACCCAGCTCCTCTTCCCATTTACCCTTCAGTTCCTCCACCGAGGCCTCGTCTACCTCCTGCATTACCCGGTATATGTCCGAGATCCTCCCTCCTCCAACCCACACCCCCGAGAGCAACCGATCCCGCACCCCTCGTGGGGGCAGCAAGGGGAACCCCTCCACCTGCTGCCTGGCAAACGCCCTCACCTACATGTACCTAAACATGTTCCCCGGGGGGAACCCAAACTTCCCTTCTAACCCCCCCAAGCTCGCGAACCTCCCCTCCTAACCCCTGCCCTGTGCCAACCCAGAAATCCACCATCAATGCTCCATGGGACAAACCGATGGCCTCCATCGAGCCCCCCATTTCTCCCAAATTTTGAGGGTAGCCGCCACCACCGGGCTCATGGTATACCTCGTTGGAGGGAGCGGCAACGGCGCTGCTACCAGCGCCTCCAGGCTCGTGCCCACACTGGATGCCACCTCCATCCTCTTCCATGCTGCCCCTTCCCCGTCCATTACCCACTTACGCACCATCGCTGCATTGGCAGCCCAATAATACCCACAGAGGTTGGGCAATGCCAGCCCCTCCCTATCCCTACCCCGTTCCAGGAACACCCTTCTCACCCTCGGAGTCCCATGCGCCCACACAAATCCCATAATACTCCTGTTGACCCTCCTAAAAAAGGCCTTCGGGAGAAGGATGGGGAGGCACTGGAACAGGAACAAAAACCTCGGGAGCACTGTCATCTTAACGGACTGCACCATCCCCGCCAGTGACAGCGGTAACATATCCCACCTCTTAAACTCTTCCTCCATCTGCTCCACCAACCTTGTGAGGTTGAGCTTGTGCAGGGCCCCCCAACTCCCAGCCACCTGGACCCCTAGGTACCTGAAGCTCTTCCCTGCCTGCTTCAGTGGGATCCTACCAATCCCCTCCTCTTGATCCCCCGGATGCACCACAAACAACTCACTTTTGCCCAGGTTCAACTTATACCCAGAGAAACCCCCGAATTCACTAAGAATCCTCATCACCTCCGGCATCCCCCCCACCGGGTCCGCCACATACAGCAACAGGTCGTCTGCATACAGCGACACTCGATGCTCCTCCCCACCCCGCACCAGGCCCTCCAGTTCCCTGACTCCCTCAATGCCATGGCCAGGGGCTCAATCGCCAATGCAAAGAGCAAGGGGGACAGGGGGCACCCCTGTCTCATCCCCCGGTACAGCTGAAAGTACTCCGACCTCCTCCTATTTGTGGCTACACTCGCCATCGGGGCCTCGTAGAGCAGCCTCACCCACCGGATAAACCCCTCCCCAAACCCAAACCTCTCCAGCACATCCCACAAATACTCCCACTCAACCCTATTAAAGGCCTTCTCCACATCCAATGCCACCACTATCTCCGCCTCCCCTTCCATGGCCGGCATCATAATGACATTGAGGAGCCTTCGCACGTTCACATTCAACTGCCTTCCCTTCACAAACCCCGTCTGGTCCTCATAAATGACCTCGGGCACGCAATCCTCTATTCTAGTGGCCAGGATCTTTGCCAGCAGCTTAGCGTCGGCGTTTAGCAGCGAAATCGGCCTATATGACCCGCACTGCAGAGGGTCCTTGTCCCGCTTCAGGATCAAGGAAATCAGCGCCCGTGACATAGTTGGGGGCAAAGCCCCCCCCTCCCTTGCCTCGTTAAAGGTCCGGACCAACAGGGGGCCCAACAGGTCCAAATACCTTTTATAAAATTCCGCCGGAAACCCGTCCAGCCCCGGCGCCTTCCCCGACTGCATGCTCCCTATCCCTTTGACCACCTCCTCCAGCTCGATCGGCGCCCCCAGTCCCTCCACCTGCTCCTCCTCCACCCTCGGGAATCGCAGCTTGTCCAAGAAGCGCCCCATTCCACCCCCCTCCACCAGGGGTTGCGACCGGTACTGTTCCCCATAGAAGTCTCTGAAGACCCCATTAACATCTACTCCCCTCCGCACCACCTTCCCAGCCTTATCCGTCACTCCCCCAATCTCCCTGGCTTTCGCTTTCGGAGCTGGTGTGCCAGCATCCTGCTCGCCTTCTCCCCATACTCATACACCGCCCCCTGTGCTTTCCTCCACTGAGCTTCCGCCTTTCTGGTAGTCAATAGGTCGAATCTGGCCTGAAGGCTACGCCTCTCCCCCAGCAATCCCTCCTCTGGAGCCTCCGCATATCTCCTATCCACCCGCACCATCTCCCCTATCAGTCTCTCCCTCTCCCTCTGCTCCCCCCTCTCCCTATGGGTTCGGATGGAGATCAATTCCCCCCCTCATCACCGCCTTCAATGCCTCCCAGACCGTCCCCACTTGGACCTCCCCGTTGTCATTGGTCTCAAGGTACCTCTCGATACACCCCCGAACCCTCTCGGCCACCTCCTCATCTGCCAGCAGCCCCACCTCCAAGCGCCAGAGCGGACGTTGGTCCCTCTCTTCCCCCAACCCGAGGTCCACCCAGTGCGGGGCATGATCTGAAATGGCAATGGCGGAGTATTCCACATCCTCCACCCTCGAAACCAACCCCCTGCTCAGGACAAAAAAATCAATCCTCGAGTAGGCCTTATGTACGTGGGAGAAAAACGAGTACTCCCTGGCCCTTGGCCTCGCAAACCTCCAGGGATCCACCCCCCCCATCTGGTCCATAAATCCCCTCAACACCTTAGCCGCCGCCGGCCTCCTACCCGTCCGGGACTTGGATCGATCCAATGGGGGATCCAGTACCGTGTTGAAGTCCCCCCCCATGATCAGGCCCCCCACCTCCAGGTCCGGAATGCAGCCCAACATACGCCGCATAAACCCCGCATCGTCCCAATTTGGGGCGTAAACATTCACCAACACCACACGCTCCCCCTGCAGCTTACCACTCACCATCACATATCTCCCGCCACTGTCAGCAACCACATTTAACGCCTCAAACGACACCTTCTTCCCCACCAGGATCGCCACCCCCCTACTGTTCTCATCCAGCCCTGAGTGAAATACTTGGCCCACCCATCCCTTCCTCTGCCGAACCTGGTCCGCCACTCTCAGGTGTGTTTCCTGGAGCATGGCCACATCCGCCTTCAGCTCCTTCAGGTGCGCAAATACCCGGGCCCGTTTGACCGGCCCATTCAGCCCCCTCACATTCCAGGTTATCAGCCGGATCAGTGGGCTCCCTGCCCCCCTCCCCTGCCGATTAGCCATACCCCATCCCTTGCCCACCACCGGCCAGCGTCCCCCGCTCTGCCAGTTTCCCACGGAGGCAACTCCCCCCCTCCAGCACCCCCTGCGTCCTCCAGCTCCTTCCTGACCGTTTCAGCAGCAACCCGGTACACCCCCCCTCCCCCAAGGCTAGGACCCCTCCTAGCCGCGCCCCTCCCTCCATAGCACTCCCGTGAGATCATTAAATATTTTTAAGCAGAGGTAGATAGATTCTGGTTAGGCAATCAAACATTATTGGGGGTAGATAGGGAATGTGGAACTAAACACAAGCATGATCTTATTGAATGGTGGAGCAGGCTTGGGGTGCCAAATGGCTGTCCTCTGCTCTTAATTGATATGTTTGTATATCAAGAAACAGCTGAAAGAACCAGATACTGCAAAGGTTATGGGCCCTGACAACATTCCAGCAACAGTACTGAAGATGCCTGTTCTCGAACTTGCCTTGCTGCCAACCAAATTATTACACTACAGCATCAGGGACTTACCCAACAATATGGGAAATTGCCCAGGTACATCCTGTCCACAAAAGCAGGACAAATTCAAGCAAGCCAATTATGGGGTCATTAGTCTACTCTCGATCATCAGTAAAATTATGGATGTGGCCATTGGCAGTGCTATCAAACATAATTTACGTCAGCAATAATCTGCTTGTTGATGCTCAGCTTGGGTCCAGCCAGGGCCACTCAGCTCCTGACCTCATTACAGCCTTAATCCAAACATGGACAAAATAGTTGATTTCAAGAGGTGAGGTGAGAGTGACTACCTTTGACATCAAGGCAGAATTTGACCGAGTGTGGCATCAAGGAGTCCAGGCAAAACTGAAGTCAATGAGAATCAAAGGGAAAACTCTCACCTGGTTGGAGTCATACCTGACACGAAGGAAGATGATTGTGGTGGTAGAGGTCAATCATCTCAGCCCAAGGAAATCACTGCAGGAGTTCTTCAGGGTAGTGCCCCAGGCACAACTATCTTGAGCTGCATCATGGATGACCTTCCCTCCATCATAAGGTCAGACGTAGGGATATTCACAGGTGATTGCACAATGTTCATAGCATTTGTAACTCCTCTAACAGCATATGCCAGACTTAAGCAACATTCAGGCTTGGGCAAGTGGCAAGTAACATTCGTGCCACACAGGTGCCAGGCAATGCCCATTTCTACTGTAGACATCATAGAATTTACTATGCGGAAGGAGACCATTCAGCCCATTGAGTCTACCGGCCCTTGGAGAGATCACCCGACATAAGCCCACGTCTCCACCCTATCCCTGTAATCCAGTAACCTCACCTAACATTTTTTTTTGGACACCAAAGGCAATTTATCTTGGCCAATCCACCTAACCTGCACATCTTTGGACTGTGAGAGGAAACCGGAGCACCTGGAGGAAACCCACGCAGACACGGAGAGAACGTGCAGGCTCTGCGCAGACAGTGACCCAAGCTGGGAATTTAACCTGGGACCTTGGCGCTGTGAATCAACTGTGCTAACCACTGTGCTACCGTGCTGCCAAGAGAGAATTTAACCATTTCCCCTTGACATTCAATGGAAGTACTATTGCTGAATCCCCTACTATCAACACCTTGGGTGTTACCATTGACCACAGACTGAATTGGACCAGTCATATAAATACCGCGGCTACAAGAGCAGGTCAGAGGCTGGGAATTCTGCAAAGTAACTCACATAGAATCTACAGTACAGAAGGAGGCCTTACAGCCCAATGAGTCTGCACAGGCCCTTGGAAGAGCATCCTAGCAAGTCCACGCCTCGGCCCCATTCCCGAAACCCAGTCACCCCACTTAACATTTTGGACACTAAGGGGCAATTTAGCAGAGTCAATCCATCTAACTTGTACATCTTTGGACTGTGAGAGGAAACGGAGCACCCGGAGGAAACCCATGCAGACACGGGGAGAACGTGCAAACCACTGTGCCACCATGCTGCCCCAAAGCCTATCCACCATCTTCATGGCACAAGTCAGAAGTGTGATGGAATATTCCCCACTTGCCTGGATAAGTGTAGCTCTAACAATGCTCCAGAAACTTGACACCATCCAAAACAAAACAGTGTGCTTGATCGGTACCCGTTCACCACCTTAAACATTCACTCCCTCCACCACCGATGCACAGTGACAACTGTGTGTGCCTTCCACACGGTGCATTGCAGTAACTCACAAACTCCCGACATTTCCGCCTGGAATGACAAGGAGCAGATGTATGGGAGTGCCACCACTTGCAAATTCCCTTGCAAATCACATCCCATCCTAACTTGGGCCCCAGCTAGCATCCTACTCTCTCCTGCTGGCCTCCCCTGCCTTCCTGTAGCTCGTCCCGGCTAGCCTTCCACTCTCTCCTGCTGGCCTCCCCGTCCTTCCTCCAGCTCTTCCCAGCTAACCTCCCACTCTCTCCTGATGGCCTCTCCGGCCTTCCTCCAGCTCTTCCCAGCTAACCTCCCACTCTCTCCTGCCGGCCTCCCCAGCCTTCCTCCAGCTCTTCCCAGCTAGCCTCCTACTCTCTCCTGCTCGCTTCTGCTATCCCTCAATTGCCTCCCGCTCAGCCACATTCTCCCCTACTGGTCTAGCTTGACCTTGTGGCCTCCCCCACAGACCTTCTCCATGGAATCTTGAAAGGCTAATTGGAGCATTTATTTGAAATGGTCAATCAGGAGATGAAATCTTGGGAATTGTTCACCCCAGGACCAGCTCCAAATAGTTCTTCCACGTGGGAGTGAAAAATTAGGACTGCCCCAGCAACGTTGAGGCTAATAATGGTCACCCAGATTAGGTGCCAGACAGCTCACCTGGCTGTAGGATGATTGAAGCCCTTGGGCAGGATTCTCCCGTACTCGGCAGGGCGGGGGGAGTCCCGGTGGAACGGATTGGCATGAACCACTCTGGCGTCGGGCCGCCCCAAAGGTGTGGAATCCTCTGCACCTTCAGGGGCTGGACCCGCACCGGAGTGGTTTGCGCCTCGCTGGCCGGCAGGATAGGGGCTTGGCACCACGCCAACTGGTGTCGAAGGACCTCCGCCGGCCGGCGCGAGTTGGCGCATGCGCGGGAGCGCCAGCGTGTGCTTGCGTCATCCCCGCGCATGCGCTGGAGGGTTCGTCTCCACATCGGCCATTGCGGAGGACCACAGCAGCTGATGCGGAGAAATAGAGTGCCTCCACGTCACAGGCCCGCCCGCAGATCGGTGGGCCACGACCGTGGGCCAGGCCAGCGTGGGGGCACCTCCCGGGGCCAGATGCCCCCGCGACCCCCCAGGAAGCACAGAGCCCGCCCGCGCTACCAGGCCCCGCCAGTAAGGGACCTACTCTGATTTACGCTGGCGGGACCGGCTACAGGTGGGCGGGACTTCGGCCCATCGCGGGCCGGAGAATTCCCCGAGGCGGGTGGCGCGACTCACGCCAGGCCGGTTTTTGTGGGGGGGAGAGGGGGGGTGGGGGAATTGGGAGGACGGCGGGGGAGGGATTCACACCGACCCCCGGTGATTCTCCCACCCGGTGGGGGGTCGGATAATCCCGCCCTATGCTGACATTTAACGGCCAACATCTGCTGTAATTTATGTTGGGGAGACGGAGCTATGGTGGATAACCTGGCACTTTTCACTGCACACATTCCTTTGCCTCTCCCCTTAATCTCTCTAACTTGACCCCCCCACTGTTGAATCCGTGGTAAGTGGAATGCATAGCTGATATAAATTAATGAACACGGTTTATTCCAATACGGTTACAATACTCCTGCACTCCCCTAAGGGCCCCTTCCCTGACCTGCAGCTAGGCCGGGGTTTTTATGCCACTGGGGTTCTCCTTATTCAGGGGAAGACCCGCCCCCTTAAAGGAGACGTTCATATTCCGGGGGTGTCATGGGGAATTGTATGGTCCTGATTCCGGGACCTCCATTGGGGTGATAACACCAATCCTCCTCTCAACAAACTGCTCCCACCCCACCTCGTCATGATCTCCCTACTATGCCTGCCCCAAATCCCTGGACTTACCTCAAGTCCAAGAAACAATGAAATGAAAAAATGAAAATCGCTTATTGTCACAAGTAGGCTTCAAATGAAGTTACTGTGAAAAGCCCCTAGTTGCCACATTCCAGCGCCTGTTCGGGGAGGCTGGTATGGGAATTGAACAGTGCTGGTGGCCTGCCTTGGTCTGCTTTAAAAGCTAGCTCTTTAGCCCTGTGCTAAATATGTTTGCTAAAGCTGTAATTAAAGGGTCTTAACGATGAGGTAATCATCCAATACTTACTTGACTACAGATAATGTTTTGATTGCTGAAGATTCGCTGATGTGTAGATAATTTTCTGCCGCTAGCCGAGACTTCCTGATGCGGAGGAGAATCCCACATCAGGGAAAAAAAATGCATCGATCCATTTGCAATGCTCCGGATCACCGCTGGCGGTGGCAGCATTAAGGCTTGTGCCCCGGCGGGAGGAAGCGAATGGGGCTGGACACCGGGTTCTCCATGCCTCCTTTATGCTTCAGACATCTGGGCTGGGATTCACGCGGGCGTGGATTTTCCAGCATGGTCTTGGTGCAATGGGCCAAGCTATTTAAGGTAGGTGCCGTCAAAGTCTATTGGAGAGCCCTCTCCCTGCACAATGCTGATCCTGCCCACTCCAACCACCCCATCAGACCCCCCATCAGAGATCCCCACCAGACATCTCATCAGACCCCCCCCCACCCCTCCCCCATTTCAGGGAACCTCCCATAGCAGAGATGCCCTCCAAGAACACCGAATCCCCCTATAACAGAGCCGTTACATGTCACCTGTCCCTTACACCTTCTGCTTCAGACAAATGTATAGAAAGCAGCAGCTGTGATTTCATAGAAACCCAAGACCACATCACGAGGCTTTACATCCCCTCAGATCCTTTGATCTGCAAGGCTTATTTTCACTTCAAAGGGAAATAATTTTAGGAGCCTTTAATTTAAAGTTTCCAGACAGATAAATGCCTGGATTATTTATTTTCACTTGTAGATGCTGCTCCTAGCGCCAACGCAAACCACAAAAAGTTTAGCCGCAGCAGGAAAACAATCCCGCCTCATGGGCGGGACTCCCCATTGCCTGATGCCAATATCGTAATCGGCAATCGGGCGGAGAATCCCTTCTGATGCCTAAATCGGGGACGGCGCCGGTTTGACAGCCTCCACCCCCTCTGAAATGGCATCATCGACTTGCGCGCTGCACGCCGTTGGAACGGCATTGGCACGTCATTGGAAGCCCTCACCGGTGCCCCACCCCTGATGGGCCGAGTTCCTGATTTTGCGGTTGCTGTGTGGTCTGAGCGGTCGGGAACCCGACGTGGCGGGTGCGGACTGTGTTCAGCGCCGCCACACTCGGCCGGGAGTCATGCAGCTGGCTGGGGTTTTTTTTGTGAGGGCTGGGGATACTGGTGGGCAGTGGTCAGGAGTGTCCTGTGGGGCCGTATTTTGCAGGACGGGTCTGCGCACGGCTGGCACCATGTTGTACGGTGCGACTGCTGCTGATCATCGCCGTGCGCATGCGCGGCCATGGACCCGGCCATTCTCCGGACGTGTTTAGCACGGGAGCCAGAAGTTTTATCTGACGCCACTGCTAGTTCCTCATCGGTGAGGGTTCAGCGCCAATTCTGACATCATAAAATGCCAGTTCCAACGCCAGCATCGGCACTTAGCCGCAGAAACGGAGAATCCATCTCCACATCTTCCTTCTTTGAGGCTGCTTGTAGTCCCATTGTTGGCCACCGCTCTCTTTTGGCACTGCTGATGCTACAGAGCTGTCAGCCAATCAGATGGGTTGGCAGCTCTGCAGAGTGGAATTTCCTCTTGATGGGGGCGGAAATTCCACTCTGATCTCATTAAGGCTGCCGCTAGCATATTGTGTATTTTTGCCCCAGGGTAGCTGGATTCTTGGTTGGTGAGATGGCAACCACTTTTGGGTCAGAGGGGACAGGTAATTCCCCCACTCTCTTCACCCATTCTTCACTGCCTGTAAAATCCACCTCTACAAGCTGTCAGGAATTTCAGTGGAGTAATGCTGGCAAACTTGACAGTTTTTCTGTCACTACCATTCCAACATCCTTGTGTATATGGCATTACGAAGACCAGTAGTAAAGACCAATGCTGAACTTCAATTAAATTCCGTTCCTTCATTATCCCAGTGGTAAACCTGTTCTGCTGAGGAGACTTTCTTCACTTTTAGTGTCTCACTAAGCCCTTGGCCGAATGTCCCCTCACATCTATTGCACTAATCTTCAGCTTTTAAAATAAATATTTTCGATAGACAGACAGGTGAAGATAAAAATGTTTATTTACAAGTTCTATTCAGTATGTATACATATAAAATATATAAAACCAAAATCTATAAATATGAACATTTACAGATAAGCATGTTTCTAGTTTGCTGATTGCAAGCTTCATGGAAAGCGATCTCATGATAATTCAGTAAAACAAATAAAAAAATTAGTTAAGAATTGTGAAGATTTCAAATTTGTTTTAAAATGTTATTGAATTTGAGCACCAAGCACAATTGTCACATAAATTATTGAACAGAGATTTCGAGGTTTGGGATTGTTAAGGCTGCAATGCAAAATATTTAAACATATTAGGATCATTCAAAACAAAACTCAGATGTTACTACATGTTGAGCAAAGCATGGGAAAAGTGAACTTTCGGATGAAGTTAGATAAAAGTGACAAAGTTACATAAAAGCACAAAGAACAACTTTGTGGATCCAGTCGCTGCGGTTGTAAATCCTGTTATGGCTGCTAAATCTCAACAGAGGACCAAAACAAGATTTGCGCTGGTGAAATCTTTGTTTGAGATCTTCCTTGCCCCCTGTCAGTGCTGAGATCAGAGGGTGTGAACCTGATTTCCATAAATTTAAATACATTTTAATATAGTTAAAGGGCTTCTCTCCGTAGTATCCGGCCCTGTGGAATGCTTCTTCCTGGCAGCGTGACATCATGCCGGTGAGAATCACTACTGGTTTTTGAAAACAAAAACAAGTTGTGACGACCAGCCCAGGTGTGTGGAGATATGCAGAGGCCCCGGGGTTGAGTGGAGAGGGTGCACATTGCCCCCTGGCAGTGCCCCCTTTCAGTGCCAGAGGTGGAACGAGGTGGGTAACCCTCCCCCATTGGGAAGGGGGTTCCCGTTATGTGTGGTTGGGAGAGAGAGGTGCGTGCGAACTACAGGTAGGTGGTGGGAAGTGTGCCCACTGATACTTCCGTGGTGGGGGAGGATCGTCCCAAAGTTTGTAGGAGGGGGTTATCCATGTCTGTGGCAGGGAGGGGTGGGTGAAGGGGGGAAGGGGGGGTGGGGTGGGAGTGTATTTTTGCAGATTGGAGCAATCTTTGAAGGTGATGTCCCAATCTATGTTGAATGACATCGCAAACTAAACCCTTGGGTGTCAGAAGATCTGGTCAGAAAACCTGGCTGCTTTGCCAATTTTCCGCCCATCTTCATTCTCAGTTCCAATCCAGTATCTACATGAGTACACTTCCTGTACTGCTGCAGAGTTACATCAATCAACTCTTTAACCCGTAGGTTTTTCTTCAGATGGGTTATCCAGCCATCAATGTCACAATTTTAATCCCAGAAGACTGTATGGCGTCATGCTGTTCCTAAGGCTCATGAAAGCTGGAGACTTTCTGTCAGCATATTCATGAGACTGAAGATGATATTCAGTCATTCCACCTTCCTTTCTCCATATTTGAAAGAAGCTTCCCCAGTGTTTCGAGTGGGAGCTCCAGACAGCTGGCTACTCCAGGGCCTGTTACTTTAGTTTTATTTTTAAATTTTTCCAATTCAGGGGCAATTTAGCGTGGCCAATCCGGTTTCCTCCCTCAAGTCCTGAAATACTTGCTTGTTAGGTGAATTGGACATTCTGAATTCTCCCTCAGTGTACCCAAACAAGCGACTAGAGGATTTTCACAGTAACTTCATTTCAGTGTTAATGTAAGACTACTTGTGACATGAATAAAGATTATTATTTTTATACTCTGCACATCTTTGGGTTGTTAAGGTGAGACCCATGCAGACACAGGGAGAATGTGCAAACTCCACACGGACAGTGACCCGGGGCCGGCATCAAGCCTGGGTCCTCGGCACCAAGAGGCAGCAGTAGCTAACTACTGCGCCACTGTGCCGCCCATCCAGGCCCTGTTAAACAATTCATATATTCGCAAAGAAAAATATCTATAATTTTTTTAACATTTGCACATTGTGGAAGAATCTCAAATTTCATATTTTATTTGATGTTGTAAGGTTTCCAGGGTACGATCAGGTAAAAGGGATTATCTGTAATTATTAGTTTAAAAATTAGAGGTTTCAAATATTAATTAAAGATTGATATTCAATTCTGCAATCATTTTGCAATTAAGGGGTTTCATAGTATGACCAAGTCCTCTTAAATATAATGCTTTTGAAATGGTACTTAAAATGCACTATGATAAAATCAATGCTATTAGTTTTCTTACTTCTGAATTTTTTTTCTTTCATAAACAAATTGTTGGTTTACAAGCTGGAATCTTCTGACGGTGCAGTTTCTTTAATATATTTTAATTACACTTGTACAACCAGAATATTACTGTTCACAATGTTAATGAGAAAATGCTTATTGAATTCATGGGGCATTCCTTTGTTGCTCATTTAGTGGAAGTGTTACCCCATTGAAAATAAAATATCCCAACAAAGGATTTCATATGAATGTTTTAAGATTATGTCCACTGATTTAACCAGTGACCATTTTTATATTTACGTTTCATAAAAGAAAAAAAATCGCAGAACAATAACTGAAATGAAGGAAAAGTTATCTGAAAATATGGCTCTTTGGAAATATTACCCCAGTAAGAAAAACAAAGGCATTCTCTTGGACAGACAGTGAAATATATTCATAACTATAAGCAGCAGTTTTAGTTCACTAACATCAAACAAATATGTTAAGGATATTTGTTCTTAATAATGTTAATGCACACACAGGCGATCATGTGGCACAGTGGTAGCACCCCTGCCTCTGGACCAGAAGTTCCAGGTTCAAGTCCAATGCCATGACTTGTTGGCCATGGAAAGAGTGCTCATAGTGCTGTTTAATGGGCTGATGATCAGCTTGGGAATCCTCACGTTATTTCCCCTCAGGTAAAAGCAGTACGGTTGTGAAGATATCCAAAATAAAATACACACACAATTGAATCAAAAAGATTTTTTTCAGACTTTAAAGTCCACTGTGGACACAAATTTTAGGCTTCATATTTTTATCTTGCAGTGAATACTGATTAATAATCTGACTGGACAACTTTTCAGCAATTATAATGTGATTTCTGAGAATTAACCATAAAATAAAGTTGTGATGCCTTGCAGGATTTTCAAGGAATTTTTGATTTAATGTAACTTAAAATTAAACTCCTCTGGCTATCATTGTGGATTTACTGTATGTTAAATGTTCCTATTTTGTGATTCCTATCCTCCAATTATGGCATGCTACATTATCCACCTCTTTCTTGCATCCTTATTTTGTTGAAGCCAAGATTCTTCTTATCATCTACAACTATTCTTTGAGGGCTTCAAAGTCTTATAACTTCTTTTTGCCTTGCTATTTCCTTCCTCCTATGACCTACAATCAAATGGTTCAGACACATATTCAAGCTCTTTTTAACTTTGACGACAACCTGCACTCTAGGTATTGGTCCTTATCCAAGGATTCACAACAAAATGGATCGTACTGTTTTATTAACCTTATCTATAAGGGTTGTATCCTCAGGACATGTCATCAAAGCTTGGAAAACTTACACCTACCAAGAAAGAATGCTCTATAATTTCTATCACCAGTGTCTACAACACATGCTCGATATCAAACATGGAAAGGACAGGAAGAAGATGGGGAAGTCTTTTAGATTGGTTATTGAGAGTTGAGGAATGTCTTACTGGCACAACCACATCTGAGGTGACAGTAAAATAATAATGTTGTTTGAAAATTACAATGTACTTTCTAGAGGACACATGGAAAGGCAAAGTCACCAATGGAGAAGTCCAAGCAAGCTAGTGCTAATTGAGCAAAGAAGGCTATCCAGGCTTGCGAATATGCGCAGGATGGAAAATAGTTGCATTCCCACGAATACACTAAACAGGGATGTAGCTTGTGCCAAGAGACTAGCAGGACACCTAAACGCTCCGATTCCAGGATGCTGTCAAAAGAGGCACGAAAGCCCTCAATATTAATCACAAGAAGTTGGAAACTTGAACTGGCGATCGATGCAAATGGTGACACCAGCTGTGGTCAGATGCTCGCCAACATAATGACGTATGGTTTCAGAAACTCCAAAGCAGATTCCAGCCCTGCAAGTAAGTTGTCAGCCGACATTCTTGCTGGAGGGGGCAGCTTCATGTGCAGCACTTCTGGCAGACGTCCCCTTTCCGAAATTGATTTGTCAAACATTAAAAAAAATGATCTCTGCTGACCTCATAAAAGTTCTGAGGCTGCATTACAGATGGAAGGACGCCCAACACTGTTTCATTAAGGCAGCCCAGAATCAGATCAACATGATGCAGCTTGTGAAATCACTGCCAATCCGATAAACCTTCATGGCATTTTGTGTACTTCACATTTATTAGCTTCTGATTTAAATGACAGAGATGTCCTGTGTACTTTTTAAATGTCATTGTTACAAACCTCACCTGCTATACATTTGGAATCAAAGTGTACAGAATGTCAAATCTGATATAAAATGGAGGAAACAGTCCTCTAGAAAGTACATTGTAATTTTCAAACGACATTATTATTTTACTGTGACCTCAGATGTGGTTGTGCCAGTAAGACATTCCTCAGGCTCTCAATAACCAATCTAAACGGCTTCCTCATCTTCTTCCTGCCCTTTCCATGTTTGATCCTATATGTTATGATCTGGTTTATACTGAAGCTTGATAACATGGCTTCTCAACTTAAAATGTAAACTTGACCAAAAGGAGGAGCACGAGAAGAATGGCAAATATCCACAATTCCCGTCTCCAGAAGGAGCAATTTGGATTCTTTCCATCTGGTGGATGTTGGGCAGATGGACAGTTAAAAGTGAAAGACTCCCTTGGACATTCAGGATTCGATCCTTTCTCAGCATTGCAGAGTGTAAATTGTTGGGTTCTCCAAGCGTATGAGGTGTTCATCTAAGGCAGATGTGAGCTCGTTGAGTTTATGTAAATCCATACCAAAGGATCCCAATTGTATTTCAACAAATACAAGGTAAACAACTGCAGCTTTCCTAGCAGCTGAAAAGAGGACTACAACTGATCTGCAGATAGAAAAGGTCCTCCAAGGTCAGTCCTTTGGATCCCACGAGGAGAATGGCAAGCTTCCTCCATTCTCCAGTTCACTCTCCTTCCATGAGGCTGCCCAATTATTTACTTGCTCACTGGCCAGCAGCCCCTTAATGAGGGCTAACATTTGGAATCACAAAATGTCCTTGTGTATCAAGCTTTTGTTGCCACCACATTCCTGTACCGCAGCGAGAAATGTGCTGTGTGTCAGCAACACATTAAGGTACGAAAGAAACTCCACCAGCAATGTCTCTGTCACACTGTTCAGAATCAATGGAGCGACTATGAAACACACACTGATGAACTTCCTGAAACCAGGATCATGAACATTCAGGCAAAACTCCGGAAAAATCAACTTTGTCGGGCCGACCACTGTGTCCGCATGGTCGAAAACTGCCCTCCTGGTCAAGCCTTGTTCTCTCAACTCACAAAAGGAAAACATTGTGGGGAAAACAAATGAAATGCTTCAGAGGCACTCAAAAGCTTTCCTTGTGGTATGACAGCATTGATGTTAATTACTGGGAGAAGCTTGCTCGTTCAGAATGGTGATGACGTTCATCCAGGTGCAGCATACTTCGAGACACAACATCGTAATGATGAGGCAGAGCAGTGAAAGAGAAAGAAAGGGAAGCAAATCCTTCTGCACCATGGGCCCAGGTTCTGTGGGCAACAAATCAGCTTGTTCAGTCACATGAAGAACCATGGCAGAAACATGCAACCCTCACGGTCTCACGGTAGCATGGTGGTTAGCATCAATGATTCACAGCTCCAGGGTCCCAGGTTCGATTCCCGGCTGGGTCACTGTCTGTGTGGAGTCTGCACGTCCTCCCCGTGTGTGCGTGGGTTTCCTCCGGGTGCTCCGGTTTCCTCCCACAGTCCAAAGATGTGCGGGTTAGGTGGATTGGCCATGCTAAATTGCCCGTAGTGTAAGGTTAATGGGGGGATTGTTGGGTTACGGGTATACGGGTTACGTGGGTTTAAGTAGGGTGATCATTGCTCGGCACAACATCGAGGGCCGAAGGGCCTGTTCTGTGCTGTACTGTTCTATTCTATAAGAAGACATTATCCTCGAATTGAGGGACAGATGATAATGACGAGTGAAGGCTGGTAACGTCTAACTGCTTGAACGTTCTCTCCTGCCTCTTGGTCGGCTACTGCCTTTTTCACCAGCCAGCTAACTAATGATATGTAGACGAGGCTTAGGAGTTAAAATGCACAGTCCTCAAACTTAGGCAAGCATGGCTGCATTTTATAGTTAGCTTGCTGCCTGCAAACCTGAAACTTGCTCGAGGTTAAAATGAACATCTGCACGTTGAAACCAAAGTATTTTTTTTGCAGTGTATGGAGATGGCTCGTTTTAAAAATTGGACCTCATTACCACACTTGTAGATTGGGTTATCAAATTGACATCCCATTGGGGCTCGCCAGCTCTGCACTAGCACAAGGTGGGTCTGGTGAAAGGTTGGGGATAGTTGAGGCGTGGAGAGTGTGATGGCAACAGAGGCAGCAGCAACATACATTGGCCTGAATTTTGCAACACAGTTTGGGACCCTGATGTCGGTGAAAAGTGGATCCTGAGCCCACACTTGCTGACAGCGGGGCTGGCTTGGTAATTTTATTACAGATAGCCTCCTAATTGGCTGCCTTACAGATAGCCTCCTAATTGGCTGCCTGTGGCCTACCATCCAATCAAGGATGGCGGGTAGGTTCCTGATGCTACTGGCCCTATCAGAGGGCTGGAAGCTCGGAGGCCTCAGCAGCCCAACAAGTGAGGGGGGCATTATTGAGACAGGTGAGAGACTGTGGTCCTCAGACAGGTGAGTAAAATAAAAGATCAGAAAAATTCAGCTTACCTTCTGTCACTAGATGTAACTAACTCATCCAGTAAATATTAGATTTTCAATTAAAGGTCTGCTTTCCCATCACTCACTAGAACAGCAAAATTCTAACATGGGGGAGTGGGTGATACAGTGAGGAATCCCATTAATAATATGTAAATGTACGGTAATAGGGTTCATTTAGGAATTCTTTTCCCCTGAGGTTTTGGGTGAATACTCCCATTTTATACTGTTTTTTACCTCAGCCATTGAAGGTGGACAGAGATAATGGACAGATTTTTATCATTTTTTTGTCTAAGTGTCAACTCAGTTGGGAAGAGTGGTGTGTAGCCTGCCGGCTCCACTGCTGTCTTTTCCCGCCATAGTTTTTAACACTTAGGCAAAAATAGATCAAGGAGGTGAGTCTCAGGATATCATAATGTTGAGTGAACACAGTATGGCGAAGGTACACACTGTACTGAGTGCCCCCTGTTTAGCGAAGTGTTTAGTTTTACCACAGAAAAACGTGCTGTGGGCAGCACGGTAGCATGGTGGTTAGCATAAATGCTTCACAGCTCCAGGGTCCCAGGTTCGATTCCCGGCTGGGTCACTGTCTGTGCGGAGTCTGCACGTCCTCCCCGTGTGTCCTCCGGGTGCTCCGGTTTCCTCCCACAGTCCAAAGATGTGCGGGTTAGGTGGATTGGCCATGCTAAATTGCCCGTAGTGTCATAAAAAGTAAGGTTAAGGGGGGGGGGGGGTTGTTGGGTTACGGGTATAGGGTGGATACGTGGGTTTGAGTAGGGTGATCATTGCTCGGCACAACATCGAGGGCTGAAGGGCCTGTTCTGTGCTGTACTGTTCTATGTTCTAGAACATCTGGCAGGCCTGCTGAGGCATCGAAAGTGTCACTTTCTGGAACTAAAAACGGACCAGAGAGAAAGCTAGAATTAATGTCCGACTGGTTTACCATTATGAAGTATTTTTCCACCACTAGACTCTCATGAACCCATCTTACCCCAGCCCATCATAGCAACACAGCTGAGGTTGGCAACATGACTGGTGAATTATTGGTGTGAGCAACATCCCATCATGGTGAGGTATTTAGAGCTCCAACGCACTGTTTGGTTTGGCAAGGTACTTTGGCTTAATGTGCTGGAAATTTCATTGAACTGCTGCAACAATAAAATGTTAGCATTCATGAGTGAAGAGGGGATTTAAGTACACACATCAAATTGTTCAAAACATTGGTGCTCTAGAGGAATTATTCCAGTCTAATAAATTTCAGTAAAACTATAGTCCCTTAAGAATTTATAAATATGAGTTCCAGAAACTTTCTGGTGCAGTATTTAAATATTCCTCTCCATATTCCTTATATTTTGTACATTACACTGGCATGTGATTTGAATTTGTTTTTTATGTTAACTATGTTCCTTTTTAGAGCAGCACGGTGGTGCAGTGATTAGCACTGCTACCTCAGGGCACTGAGGACCTGGGTTCGATCCTGGCCGCGGGTCACTGTCCGTGTGGAGTTTGCACATCCTCCCAGTGTCTGCGTGGGTCTCACCCCCACAACCCAAAGAAATGTGCAGGGTAGGTGAATTGGCCACGCTAAATTGCCCCTTAATTAGAAAAAAAAGAATTCAGTACTCTAAATTTATAAAAAAAATTATGTTTTCATTTAAAATATCAAATGCAAACTGCGACAACCAGCTGAGCCGAAATGTGAATGAAGCACAAACTACTAAATTAAATGTCACTATCATATTAGAATGGATTAGAGGAGAAAAAGGGTTGCAATTTCCTGTCAAGTAATCCATAATGCAAAGCTTCTGGTGGTAATTGCCAATGAACTTAAATGCTTAACTAAGAATGTCAATTTCTTAAACTATCATCATCTAATCCTATGTAAAACAAAACTAACAGCCATTACTTAAAACCATACAGGCCCTATTTACACAACAATTTAACTGTAGTGGCATGGGAGAAAAAGGGAATTCTATGATTTTTATTTGAAATTTAACTTAACTTCAGTTGGTAACCTTTAGTATAGCGTGTTTCAATAAATTTGTACAAAATACAAAAGTGTCAGTAAGATGGAACAGAATTGTTTTGTTGTCTCAATGGCTCATTAACTTGATATTACCCTGAAATTAGTCCTATCTATTCATTTCAAGT
The DNA here is from genome assembly GCF_902713615.1 of Scyliorhinus canicula. Taxonomy (NCBI): domain Eukaryota; kingdom Metazoa; phylum Chordata; class Chondrichthyes; order Carcharhiniformes; family Scyliorhinidae; genus Scyliorhinus; species Scyliorhinus canicula. The sequence goes on along the minus strand of NC_052159.1, from coordinate 68,344,100 downwards.
ATTTTTAAAATCTGTCATGTTTTGTATTGAATGACATAACTAGCAATCATTCTGCAGCACAAATCTCATCATCCTCCAGAACACTTCATGGTACAAAAGCCAGGCAGAATCACCTTTCCTTTTGTGTATAAATCTGTTTCCATTCCTTTGTTCATGCGTTGCACCAAGAGTTTCTCATATAGCAAAGGGTGGTAGGCACCCAAAGTACAGGCAGCATCATAGTATCGTTCATGGTAGTGACACAGGTCAGTCTGTCTGATGGAAGGGATATATTCATAGATATTGACATTATCACACAAGGACATCATAATGAGGATTCCTGAAAAATATTTCCAAATAGATGATTACTTCAACAAGTCCACCAAAAGTTGCTTAAAGTAATTACATTTTGATTAGATCATCCACGTAAATATGATTAAAATGACTATAATCCATAATCTTGCCATTCAAATGTCCAAAGAGCTGTCTGAATGTATTTACATTAATAATATCTAATTCAATAATATCCCCATCATTTTTCATTGAGCTTTCCTGGTAATATATATGACTGCGTGCTCTCACTACTAGCCACCGCTGTGCAGCAGTATTATTAACAGTCATCTGAAACATTTCCACTGCAATTTCTATTAACTGAAGTTTTTATTTTAACAAAATAAGGATTAAAATAAAATTCAAAACAATAAACATTTCTTCCAAAAAGATGTGCCATACTGTTGTGAGCCCTGTCCCTTTATTAAAGTTTTAGCCAGAATCCTGAGTGTGCCTCAAAAGCTTCGGCCTCATCTAGATATTTTACTTCATAATGGTTCAGATGCGGCTTTCATCGCATCTTTGAGCATGTGAAAGTTTTATACACATGACAGCTCATACAAGAGTTCATACAGTACAATAAGGAGGAAACAAATTTCTCATCACTTCCTGTTCATCTCCTTATCCAATGTGACCCTTTGCGTGATGCAATAATTAATTTCCTCCCAGCACCATACACACGTTGATAAAGTATGTGACACTTTCCAATCAAAGCGGCTAAAGTCTTCATTTAGAAATTAGATTTTACAGTGACGTTTATGGTCCTGGCCATGTATCCATTCTACTAAACCCACTGAGGAGAAGGGCTGATTGCACAGGGGGGTGTAAGATCGTACCAATGTCCCATATCCAATGCTGAAGGACCAAGAGCCAGATATTGGTTTTGGGAGACAGTGGGAGAATTTTCAGGTGTTAATGCCTCATTCTGTCACTGTCAGTTCTTTGCAGGGATGGCCAGTTTGTGTCCTGGATGGCCTCCCAAGGCTGGAAGACAAATAAGAGCCCGCTAGCAATGGCACATCAGCAACCCTCCCATTCCAAAGTGGAAGCTGCTGTGGAATGCAAGAGAATGCGAGAGACAGCACTTCAGAATGGAAGCACCTTCTGAAAATAGGTTTTTTAAAAAATCCAACTTAAGAAGGCCACAGCTGCCAGCAATGATCGTGAAGGGTCACCTCACCACAGATGTGGCCTGACGGCCATTTCAAGTGCAGGGAGGAGTGCCTAGCCGGATGGATTCAGGGTTGCCAACCCTCCAGTATTGGCCTGGAGTCGCCAGTCATTGAAAATCAACCACCAGAACATAGCTGTGAGCAACTTTGGAGAAAAAGCATAAGGACATTAAAAAAGATCTTGTTTTACATTTTCTTTGAACATTCTCTTTACCAGATACAAAAATATTGAAAATGGGCGAAAATAAAAGGCTGTTTAGCTGATAGTCGAGCATCATCCAGTTGGGTATTGAGTAATTTTGCTTTACAAATGGCTTCGGAATAATGGATGTGTTGGTAGGTCCCACCATTTTAATAGCTTGATGCATATCTATGATTTTAAAAATGCAACTGAGCTGTCCAGTCAATAGACATCATTTAAACTTGAGTGGGGGTAAAATTGAATTTAGCAGGAGTAGAAAACAAAGTCAATCAAAAGGAAAATCAAATAAGGCATATAATGGGGAAGCAATCTCCTTACATACATTTTGCAACTTCTGGAGTTGACTTTTACCCCCAATATATCCTTAAAAAAAACCCATCCCTCACTCCTACAATGGGCGGGATTTTCTGGTCCTGTCATGGCAGGACCTGTTGGCGGGACGCGGAAAAAATTCCATTGATTTACAGTGGGGCCTGAAGGCCCTGGCAGCAGGTGGGGCCAGAAAATCCCAGCCAAAAATCTCTTTATCCGTTAGAATATAGCTGAAACCTATGTGATGGGCTAAGGCCTATAATAATGCCTTGAAAGGAATTGGGAACAAAAAAAGAGATAATCAAAAACGTATGATTATGTAACAGCAGATTTGGGTTTTAAAACCTGCAGGTTGCAGGGTAACAGGAAAACAAAATGAAAGGAAACACAGCGGGCGGAAATCTCCGTTCCCGGGAAAAATCGGGAGGGCCATCGTGAACTCGGCCGAGTTTCACAACGGCCTCGGAGACCGCTCCTCGCCCCCTATTCTCCCCTCCCAGTGGGGCTAGGAGCGGCGCTCCGTAACTCTCGGCCGCGGGGGCGTCGCGCCAAGAATGACGCGGCCGGGAACTTCCGGTGGCGGCGATGACATAGGAAGCCGCACATTTGGGAGCTCCCGATTCAAACGGACTTTTCGGCTCTTTTTAGAGCCCAAAACGGAATTTTTTTCAACGTCTCATGGTGGGAGAAGGTGTGCTGATCGACTTTCTCCGCATTTCATGACTCGAACTCGGAGTGGAAAGGGGGAAAAAACGGCATCAGCTCCCCAGAAAGTACGGGGGAAGGATTCCAAGATGGCGGCCGGCGGAGCACCAGAGGAGTGGAAGCAATGGGCCCAGGAGCAGCAAGCTGCTCTCTTGCGCTGTTTTGCAGATTTCAAGGCTGAGGTGCTGAGCTCTCTGCAGGAAACGAATAAAAAGCTCTCGGAGATTCAGACGACCCAGGGTGCTGCCATCCAGGCGTTGCAGGCGCAGGCTACTGAACGAGAGGAGGAGGCCGTGGTCCTCGTGAGTAAGGTGGAGGGACTCGAGGCACTCCACAAGAAGTGGCAAGACCGCTTCGAGGAGCTTGATCACCGCATGAGGCGGAAAAATCTGAGGATTTTGGGCTGGAGGGGTCGGATCTGACAACTTACGTGGCCACGATGCTGAACTCGCTAGTGGGGGCAGGATCTTTCTATCTGCCCCTGGAGCTGGAGGGAGCCCACAGGGTACTGGCCAGGAGGCCTAAGGAGAGTGAACCCCCGCGTGCGGTGCTGGTGAGGTTCCACCGGTTCAGTGATCGGGAGTGTGTGCTGCTCTGGGCCAAGAAGGTGAAGAGCAGCAATTGGGAAAATGGGGTAGTACGGATCTACTAGGATTGGAGTGCAGAGGTGGCTAAGCGGCGGTCCGGGTTTAATCGGACGAAAGAGGTGCTCTACATGAAGAAGATAAAGTTTGGAATGTTGCAGCCTGCGCGCCTGTGGGTAACTTATTTGGGCCGGCATTATTATTTTGATTCCCCGGAGGAGGCGTGGGCCTTCGTGCGGACGGAGAAACTGGACTCGAACTAGGGGTTGGGGGTTGCGGGGTCGGTTGTAATGCTTTATTGTTGGTTTCTGCTGTTGCTGCGTTCTCTTTTTCTGTACTTTTGTAATTTTGATATGGTTATTTATTGGGGTGTTGTTCTGTTTTTTGTTGGGGGGGCATTGTTTGAGTTTTGTATCTTGCGGGGAGGGTTGGGGGGGTTTGTTGCATTCCATATCAGGTTGGGGGTATGGAGTGGGGCTGGTACTTGGGAGCTGCGTCAGAAGGGTGTGGTGGGGCAGTGCGAAAGCGCGGGCTTTCCTCTGGTTTCCCGTGTTGCGGGTCTGGGGGGTGGAGACGATGACCCGGGGGGGGGGCTTAACTGGTTCTTCCCCGCGCTGGAGCGGTGCCTGGAGGAGGGACAGGATGGGGGATGATCCCACTTTGGGAAGGGTCGGGTTTTTGGCGGGAGTTTCCGGGGTCAACAGAAGTTAGCTGACCCACGGAAGTACAATGGAGGACGATTCGCGGCTAGGAGGGTTCCTAGCCTGGGTGGGGGGAGGGAGGGGGGGGAAAGGGGAATACCAGGTTGCTGCTGGCAGGGTCAGGAAGCAGCTGGTGTGGGCCGGGGGGGACAGAGGTGAGGTGTTGTTGCTGTCGGGACTGGGTCGGGTGGGGGGTGCTGGCCTGGGGCGGGCAGTCGACGGGCTATGGCTAGTCGACGGGGAAGGGGGGCAGGACGCCCTCTGATCCGGTTGGTCACCTGGAATGCGAGAGGATTGAATGGGCCGGTGAAGCGGTCGAGGGTGCTTGCTTATCTGAGGGGGCTAAAGGCAGATGTGGCAATGCTTCAGGAGACCCACCTAAAGGTGGCGGACCAGGTCCAACTGAGGAAGGGGTGGGTGGGGCAGGTTTTCCACTCTGGGTTGGATGTGAAGAACCGGGGAGTGGTGATTCTGGTGGAGAAAAATGTATCGTTTGAGGCATCTGAGGTGGTGGCGGATAAGGGGGGTAGGTATGTTATGGTTAGGGGCAGGCACTAGCAAGGTGGTACTTGCTAGTGTGTATGCCCCAAATTGGGACGATGCGGGCTTTATGAGACGTATGCTGGGACGGGTCCCGGATCTAGAGGCGGGAGGTCTGATTATGGGGGGGGCGGGGGGGGACTTCAATACGGTGTTGGATCCTTCACTGGATCGGTCCAGTTCAAGGACGGGTAGGAGGCTGGCGGCGGCCAAGGTACTGAGAGGGTTTATAGACCAGATGGGAAGGGTGGATCCATGGGGGTTTGTGAGGCCGAGGGCACGGGAATACTCTTTCTTCTCCCACGTACACAGGGTTTATTCTCGCATAGACTTCTTCGTGGTGAGTAGGGGACTGATTCCGAGAGTGGAGGAGGCCGAATATTCGGCCATTGCAATCTCCGACCACGCTCCGCATTGGACGGAGTTGGCGATGGGGGAGGTGCGGGACCAGCGCCCGTTGTGGCGGTTGGATGTGGGGCTGTTGGCGGAGGAGGAGGTGCGTAGGAGGGTCCGGGCAAGTATTGAGGGGTACCTCGAGGTGAATGGTACGGGGGAGGTCCAGGTGGGGATGGTCTGGGAACCATCCCCAGGGTCAGGAAGGAGCTGGTGTGGGCCGGGGGGGACAGAGGTGAGGTGTTGTTGCTGTGGGGACTGGGTCGGGCGGGGGGTGCTGGCCTGGGGCGGGCAGTCGACGGGCTATGGCTAGTCGACGGGAAGGGGGGCGGGACGCCCTCTGATCCGGTTGGTCACCTGGAATGCGAGAGGATTGAATGGGCCGGTGAAGCGGTCGAGGGTACTTGCTTATCTGAGGGGGCTAAAGGCAGATGTGGCAATGCTTCAGGAGACCCACTTGAAGGCAGTGATTCGTGGGGAGCTGATATCCATCCGGGCACACAGGGAGAGGAGCGAGAGGAGTGAGTGGGATAGACTGGTGGGGAAGATGCTGGAGGTAGATAGGAGGTACGCTGAGGCAGCAGAGGAGGGACTGTTGGGGGAGAGGCGCAGCCTACAGGCTAAATTTGATTTGCTGACCACTAGAAAGGCGGAGGCACAGTGGAGGAAGGCACAAGGGGCAGTGTACGAACATGGTGATAAGGCGAGTAGGATGCTGGCTCATCAGCTCCGCAAGCGGGATGTGGCTAAGGAAATTGCTGGAGTGAGAGACAAGAGTGGGAATGTGGTGCGGAAGGGGGTAGAGGTGAATGAGGTCTTCAAGGACTTTTACGGGGAACTGTACCGGTCGGAGCCAACAATGGAGAGGAGGGGAATGGAGAGGTTTCTCGACGGGCTATCTTTCCCGAAGGTGCAGGAGGAGAAGGTGGAGGGGCTGGGTGCGCCGATTGAGCTGGAGGAGCTGGTTAAGGGGATCGGGCAGATGCAGTCAGGGAAGGCGCCGGGGCCGGATGGGTTCCCGGTGGAATTTTATAAAAAGTTTGTGGACCTAGTGGGCCCCTTGCTGGTGCGGACACTCAATGAAGCGTGGGAAGGGGGGACTTTGCCCCCGACGATGTCGCGGGCGCTGATTTCGTTAATCTTAAAGAGGGACAAGGACCCCCAGCAGTGTGGTTCATACAGGCCCATATCTCTCCTTAATGTGGATGCCAAGATGCTGGCAAAAATCCTGGCCACAAGGATAGAGTACTGTGTGCCAGGGGTCGTAAACGAGGATCAGACAGGTTTTGTGAAGGGAAGGCAGCTGAACACGAATGTGCAGAGATTGTTGAATGTCATCATGATGCCGGCGATTGAGGGGGAAGCAGAGATAGTGGTGGCGCTGGATGCAGAGAAGGCCTTCGATAGAGTGGAGTGGGGGTACTTATGGGAGGTGTTGGGGAGGTTTGGATTTGGTGAAGGGTTCATTAGATGGGTAAGGCTGCTATATGAGGCCCCGATGGCGTGTGTGGCCCCGAATGGGAGGAGGTCGGAGTACTTCCGGCTTTACCGAGGGACCAGGCAGGGTTGCCCCTTGTCCCCCTTGTTGTTTGCATTGGCGATCGAGCCGTTGGTGATGGCGTTGAGAGATTCAGGGAGGTGGAGAGGTTTGGTGCGAGGTGGGGAGGAACATAGGGTGTCGTTGTATGCCGATGACCTGCTGCTGTATGTGGCGGACCCGATGGGAGGGATGCCGGGGGTGATGGAGCTGCTAGCTGAGTTTGGGTCCTTTTCAGGCTATAAACTAAATCTAGGCAAGAGTGAGGTGTTTGTGGTGCACCCTGGAGACCAGGAGGAAGGAATTGGTAGGCTCCCGCTTAGGAGGGCAGGGGAGAGTTTTAGGTACCTGGGGGGGCAGGTGGCCAGGGACTGGGGGACTCTTCACAAGCATAATTTCACCAGGCTTGTGGATCAGATGGAGGAGGAGTTCAAGAGGTGGGACATGCTGCCATTGTCGTTGGCGGGGAGGGTGCAGTCCATCAAAATAACGTGCTTCCGAGGTTCTTGTTCCTCTTTCAGTGCCTGCCCATCTTCATCCCCAGGGCCTTCTTTAGGAGGGTGACTAGCAGTATTTTGAGCTTTGTGTGGGCACATAGGACTCCGAGAGTGAGGAGGGTGTTCCTGGAGCGAGGGAGGGATAGAGGCGGGCTGCCATTGCCCAACCTTCTGGGGTACTATTGGGCAGCCAATGTGTCAATCGTGCGTAAATGGATGATGGAGGGGGAGGGGCGGCATGGAAAAGAATGGAGATGGCGTCATGTAGAGGTACGAGCCTGGGTGCCTTGGCAACGGCGCCGCTGCCGCTCTCTCCTAAGAGGTTTACCACGAGCCCGGTGGTGGCGGCGACCCTAAGAATCTGGGGACAGTGAAGACGGCATCGGGGGGAAACAGGGGGCTCGATGGAGGCTCCATTAGGTGGAAATCATCGGTTCATCCCGGGGAACACTGATGGGGGATTTAGGGGGTGGCAAAGGGTGGGCATCAGTAAATTGAGGGACCTGTTTATTGGCGGGAGGTTTGCGGGCTTGGGGGACCTGGAAGATAAATTTGGGCTCCCCCAAGGGAACATGTTCAGATACTTGCAGGTAAAGGCGTTTGCTAGGCGACAGATAGAGGAGTTCCCTTTGCTGCCCTCGCGGGGGGCAATGGACAGAGTGCTTTCGGGGGTGTGGGTCGGAGAGGGGAAGGTGTCTGATATTTATAAGGTAATGCAGGAGGTGGAGGAGTCGTCAGTGGAGGAGCTGAAGGCTAAATGGGAGGGGGAACTTGGGGAGCAGATAGAGGACGGGACTTGGGCGGATGCCTTGGAGAGAGTCAACGCTTCCTCCTCATGTGCGAGGCTTAGTCTCATCCAATTTAAGGTGCTGCACCGGGCCCACATGTCCGGGACTAGGATGAGTAGGTTCTTTGGGGGTGAGGACAGGTGCACCAGATGTTCGGGGAGTCCTGCGAACCACGCCCATATGTTCTGGGCATGCCCGGCACTGGGAGAATTCTGGAAGGGGGTGGCGGGGACGGTGTCGAGGGTGGTTGGATCCAGGGTCAAGCCAGGGTGGGGACTCGCGATTTTTGGAGTTGCGGTGGAGCCGGGAGTGCAGGAGGCGAAAGAGGCCGGTGTCCTGCCTTTGCGTCCCTCGTAGCCCGGCGGAGGATCTTGGTGCAGTGGAAAGATGCGAGGCCCCCAAGTGTGGAGACCTGGATCAGTGACATGGCGGGATTTATAAAATTGGAGAGGGTCAAATTTGCCCTGAGAGGATCAATACAAGGGTTCTATAAACGATGGCAGCCTTTTCTGGACTTCCTGGCTCAAAGATAGGTATCTTGAGCAGCAGCAACCTGGGTGGGGGAGGGGGGGGGTAAGAGGGGGGGTGTTCCTTATTGTAGTTTCTATTTTTTTTCTATGGTTATGTAACTTAACACTGTGTTAATTTAAGTTGTTGTTAATATGTTGTGTTGTTCATTGAGGAGGGGCGAATGTTTATGATGTTTATGATTGCTATTATTACTATTATTGTTATTGTTGGTATTTTATTATGGTTCGATGTTGTATAAATACAACATTTTTCAATAAAAATTATTTAAAAAAAAGAATGACGCGGCCGGCTCCAACCTGCGCATGCGCGGCTGATGTCATGATGCTGACGGCACGAACCCGCGCATGCGCGGTGGCCGTCTTTCCCCTCAGCTGTTCCGCAAGATGTGGTGGCTTGATCTTGCGGGGCACCGATCGCGGTCTGTCCCCTCCCGAGCACAGTCGTGGTGCTCTTTCCTTGCGAGGCCACCTACAAGCCCCAAACGGGCTTCTCACTCCCATTTCATGACGGCAGTGACCAGGTGTGTTTGCCGCGGTCGTGAAACGGCCGCGAACGGCAGGCCGCTCCGGGTCGGAGAATCGGCGTTCGCCGTGAAAAACCAGGGGGGCGTGAAATTTGTCAGGGGGCCCTCCCGCGATTCTCCCACCCGGTGTGGGGAGCGGAGAATCACGCCCAGCATTCCTTAGTTATATTCTGCACAAAACAGTTGAAAATATATCCTTTATGGCAAGTATTATATGTTGTAGCCTTTCCGAATGTGTACAACACAATTTGTATTCCTTATCTCCTGTTGATACATGATGGAAAAGTATACCAAAGAGTGTCTCAAGATTTTTTGAAGTATAATAACACTGGTTTGTACTCATTTTATCATAGACTGTTGTAATTATTTCTTTCTTCTCCCTCTCTAGTTTTACAGACGCCTTCTCACCTGTCTCTGCTGTAAACCCATTTCAGCATCCACTACTTCAAACCTATGCAGATCAAATAATACAATCCTCCAAAAAAAGTCTCAAGGTTATGACACACTGAATGAATGGTAATGTTCTGATGCTTTTAGAGAGTAGACGCTTTTAGAAGTAAGAGAGTATAGTAATTTCTAGCAATTTGTGATGCTAGATTATAAAAAACCCCAAATACTGAGTGGGAGCAAAGATTCCTATAGCTACATAATCATGAAGGAAGGCATCTTGCAATGAGATGAGAATATTTTTAAAAATAGTTCAGTCTATCTGTGAAGATTACATCCTTTAATATATACGATAATGCATTTAGAATAGTCAATTTTCTACTCAATCTTTGAGCTTTCAAAACCTTTGCAACCAGAAAGCTCTTGCTGAACATGCGGCTTTCTTATGACTTTGCATGGGAAATTAGGAATGTTGTGGGATGGAATTTAGTGCCGGATGAACGCGCAAGCATCATATTTAGATGTGCAGGTTGAAGATATCTCCGCGACTTGACAGAACTGTCACTTAGCACCAGCAGCAAATTTCTCATGAAATAAAATAAAAATAATATTCGGCCTGAACTTCCTCAGAGCGGCGATCAGTGTTGGATTGTCACTTGGTGCCCAATAACCTAGGTCAATTTTCTTCTGAGCATGTCTTGCCCAACCTTCCAACTCAGGCTGCATGAAATGAGGCAGAGCAGCTCATTCACAGTGCCCAGCGTCAAAGTCCAACTCCATCAAAGGGAAGGAGGACAGGCCCCTTTCTTGCAACAGTACTAACTTGATTGTTGGGAGGTCAGATCTCAGTGGGGCAAGTTGAGCCTCAATGGAGGGACTGGGGAGGAGTCTGACCTCGGTGGGGAAAGGTTGGGGGGGGGATTGTCGGACCTCAGTGGGGAAGGTTGGGAGGGGTGGGAGGGTCAGAGCTCCTTGGGTGCGAGGTTTGGATCATATATTCCAAGATGGTACCAGAGCATGGTGACCCTCTGGCCAAGATAGGTCAGGTTGGGAGTGGGTTGGCTCACATTGGGTGTGTGGAGTTTAAGTTAGCTATGGGTGGTGCTCTGGGTGCCATTTTGGGTTTGTTTGCGCAGGGACGGGGTTTGGTTTTGCTCGGGTCTATGTTGGGTTGGGTGGGGTGTGAGGAAGCGTCTCTTGAGGGTTGGGGTGTGTGGGTAGTTCCATGGTGGGGAGCTTAGTCCAGGGCAGTATAATAGTTACCCAAAATTTAGATATGATTTTGATTCTTCAAACCTTTTCTCTGTAACACTTGGCTTAAGCCAAATGTAACCACCTTAATTTTGAAATTAAATTGAATTTACAGGTATTTCCCAGCACAGGGCAATTGCCCAGAGGAAGTTTGCCTTTCTGGGCAATTTTCGTGCAAACCCTTATCTGCGAAGTTATAAAGGGGTTCTCAGACCATCTTTGTGATAGTCCTTGCTGGGGTGTTCAGATATTGCTAATATATATACCAGCTGAGAATTCTGAATTCTCCCTCTGTCCCCGAACAGGCGCCGGAATGTGGCGACAAGGGGCTTTTCGCAGTAACTTCATTGCAGTGTTAATGTAAGTTGACTTGTGATAATAAAGGTTATTTATTTATTATTTGTTCAACTGGGTAACTAATAGCTGGACAGTATAAATACATCTGTCGCAAAAAGTCTCTGGAATTACACATGGAGGGTGCTTCTGGAACAAAAAGGTGGAGAGTCCCACGTGCTAAGGAAATGCTGCATTGTCAGAAGTAGGGATAAATTATTAATAGGTGGGTTCAATAATAGCAGGTAATATGCTTTGTCAGAATACCTTCTAGACAGTGAAGATTAAAACAAACCCGATTGTATCTGCATTAAATTGAGGCCCCATCTGTATGTAAAAGATCTCACAGTACTTTTTGAAGATACCCTTGGCTACATTTCTGCCACAGTCAACATTGCTGAACAGGTTAACAATTTATTTCTCTTGTTGCTGTTGAAGGACCTTTATGTGTGCAAGTTGGCTGTTGTGTTTCATTACTTAACAATGATGACTACATTTCAAATGTTGTTCATTGATGCTAAAGCACTTTGGGGAAATTCTGAGGATGTGAATGCAAGTTTAACAATGGGTCCTCACATCCATATCTCAAGAGTAAGCATCACTGTGGGTCAAGATTATAAAGCTGTTGACTTTCCTGGGTGATTTGGGAGAGTCACTAGAGACAATGTGGTACCTACAGGACCTTGTATTACATGCCCGAAGCAGACAATGCTTCAAGTATTGGGAAGAAGGTGGGAGAAGAATTAGCAAAAAAACATGACATATACATGTGGTGATTGCTAATCTATATTATTAATTAATATAATTGAACATAACCACTCCGTAATGTTATCTGTAGTCAGTAGCATAATAAGAAAAGCTTTGCTGATAAGCATTGTTACTGTAATCTTCAGCAATGTCTTCATAAAGAGCTGTAATACCATTTCTGAAATGATTTAATAATAATCTTTTATTAATGTCATAAGTAGGCTTACATTCACACTGCAATGAAGTTACTGTGAAAATCAATATTCATGCATTCCATGTGCATCATAACAAAAGTAACCAAGGGGGAAATGTATTTGCTATTCAAAATGTACGCACGTCGGTAAAATAATTTGATCCAATTTGATGCAATTAAGCAATCCTTTAAAAGCGTTAAATATGTTATATTGCAACATAAAATCCTGGCACTATATTGCAACCAATACAACTGGTGAATTTGGTGAAATGTCGAAGAATTGTTAATTTCCTTTTTTTTGGTAAAGTTTTTCTTTTCTCTTTCCTGTATATGGTGTTTTGCTCAAAGCATTTTGATCGCGAATGTATGTTCACTGAATTCCAAATACAAATAAATATTGGGCGCGATTCCCTGGCCTTGGGGATGGGGAGTATGGGGGGGGGGGGGGGGGGGGGGGGGGATGGGGAGAATGGGCGAGTGGGGAATATGGGGGTGGGGAGTTTGGTGGGGGAGAGTATGTATGGGGTTGGGATGGTCGGGTGTCTGGTGCAAACCCACCCGAGCGGCCCGGTGGAGGTCGTTGACCTTCTTGCGGCACTGGGTGCTGGTCTTCCTGGTCACAATCCCCAAGCTGACTGCCGCTGCCTTCCTCCCAGGTGGCAGTGGCTGCCCTGTGGCTGACCCTCTGTGATGCTCGGGGGAACAGGATATCCTGTCTGGCCTCGACCACTTTCAGTAGTCTGCCCAGATCAACATGGCCTAATCGTGGGCCTGGTTGTCTGGGTGTCATGGAAGTGAGCTGAGTGGGAATGACTGTGCAGGAGTATTTAAAGTGCTGCTCACACTTGTTAATGGGGGGCTGGCTAACGTGATTCTGGCAAATTAGCCGGAGGCACCATGATTTGCAGCAAGAAGGCCATGGGGCCTCGTTAATTGGATCGATTAACGTTTTATAGCAATAACAGCCTTGCCAGGCTCAGCGTCGGGAAGCTCGCAGAAGTTCCCGCTCGCTAGCAGTCTTAGATCATTTTGGGTTAAATCGCGCCCATTCTACCAAAACAAGCTGCTGCTTTCTTGTGTGTGGCTTTAATAAGGGTCCTCAGATTTTTGGGACCTTGAATGCCTAGGTCTCTCTGTTCATCCACATCCTCATTGAGTTACCATTAAGTATATGCTTCAATTTCTTGTTTTTTTGAACCTCGTACTTAGAACATAGAACATAGAACACTACAGCGCAGTACGGGCCCTTCGGCCCTCGATGTTGCGCTGACCTGTGAAACCATCTGAAGCCTATCTGACCTACACTATTCCATTTTCATCCATATGTCTATCCAGTGACCACTTAAATGCCCTTAAAGTTGGCGAGTCTACTACTGTTGCAGGCAGGGCGTTCCACACCCCTACTACTCTCTGAGTAAAGAAACTGCCTCTGATATCTGTCCTATATCTATCACCCCTCAATTTAAAGCTATGTCCCCTCGTGTTGGTCATCTCCATCCGAGGAAAAAGACTCTCACTGTCCACCCTATCTAACCCTCTGACTATCTTATATGTCTCTATTAAGTCACCTCTCAGCCTTCTCCTCTCTAATGAAAACAACCTCAATTCCCTGAGCCTTTCCTCGTAAGACCTTCCCTCCATACCAGGCAACATCCTAGTAAATCTCCTCTGAACCCTTTCCAAAGCTTCCACATCCTTCCTATAATGTGGCGACCAGAACTGCACGCAGTACTCCAGGTGCGGCCGCACCAGAGTTATGTACAGCTGCAGCATGACCTTGTGGTTCCGAAACTCAATCCCCCTGCTTATAAAGGCTAGCACACCATATGCCTTCTTAACAGCCCTATTAACCTGGGTGGCAACTTTCAGGGATTTATGTACCTGGATGCCGAGATCTCTCTGTTCATCTACACTACCAAGAATCTTGCCATTAGCCCAGTACTCTGCATCCCTGTTACTCCTTCCAAAGTGAACCACCTCACACTTTTCCGCATTAAACTCCATCTGCCACCTCTCAGCCCAGCTCTGCAGCTTATCTATGTCCCTCTGCATCCTATAACATCCTTCAGCACTATCCACAACTCCACCGACCTTCATGTCATCTGCAAATTTACTAACCCATCCTCCTACACCCTCTTCCAGGTCATTTATAAAAATGACAAACAGCAGTGGCCCCAAAACAGATCCTTGCGGTACACCACTAGTAACTGAACTCCAGGATGAACATTTGCCATCAACCACCACCCTCTGTCTTCTTTCAGCTAGCCAATTACTGATCCAAACCGCTAAATCATCTTCAATTCCATACTTCCTTATTTTCTGCAATAGCCTACCGTGGGGAAACTTATCAAACGCCTTACTGAAATCCATATACACCACATCAACAGCTTTACCCTGATCCACCTATTTGGTCACCTTCTCAAAAAACTCAATAAGGTTTGTGAGGCATGACCTACCCTTCACAAAACCGTGTTGAGTATCGCTAATCAACTTGTTCTTTTCAAGATGATTATAAACCCTATCTCTTATAACCTTTTCCAACATTTTACCCACAACCAAAGTAAGGCTCACAGGTCTATAATTACCAGGGTTGTCTCTACTCCCCTTCTTGAACAAGGGGACAACATTTGCTATCCTCCAGTCTTCCGGCACTATTCCTGTCGACAAAGACAACATAAAGATCAAGGACAAAGGCTCTGCAATCTCCTCCCTGGCTTCCCAGAGAATCCTAGGATAAATCCCATCTGGCCCAGGGGACTTATCTATTTTGACATTTTCCAAAATTGCTAACACCTCCTCCTTTTGAACCTCAATTCCATCTAGCCTGGTCGACTGAACCTGAGTGTTCTCCTCGACAACATTGTCTTTCTCCAGGGTAAACACTGACGAAAAATATCCATTTAACGCTTCCCCTATCTCCTCTGATTCCACACACAACTTTCCACTACTATCCTTGATTGGCCCTAATCTTACTCTCGTCATTCTTTTGTTCCTGATATACCTATAGAAAGCCTTAGGGTTTTCCTTGATCCTATCCGCCAACGACTTTTCGTGTCCTCTCCTCGCTCTTCTTAACTCTCCCTTTAGGTCCTTCCTGGCTAACTTGTAACTCTCAAGTGCCCTAACTGAGCCTTCATGTCTCATCCTAACATAAGCCTTCTTCTTCCTCTTGACAAGTGCTTCAACTTCCTTAGTAAACCACGGTTCCCTTGCTCGACAACTTCCTCCCTGCCTGACAGGTACATACTTATCAAGGACACGCAGTAGCTGTTCCTTGAAAAAGCTCCACATTTCGATTGTACCCATCCCCTGCAGTTTCCTTCCCCATCCTATACATCCTAAATCTTGCCGAATAGCACCATAATTGCCTTTCCCCCAGCTATAATTCTTGCCTTGCGGTATATACCTATCCCTGCCCATTGCTAAAGTAAACATAACCGAGTTGTGATCACTATCACCAAAGTGCTCACCTACATCTAACACCTGGCCAGGTTCATTACCCAGTACCAAATCCAATGTGGCCTCGCCCCTTGTTGGCCTGTCTACATACTGTGTCAGAAAACACTCCTGCACACACTGCACAAAAACTGACCCATCTATAGTACTCGAACTATAGTATTTCCAGTCAATATTTGGAAAGTTAAAGTCCCCCATAACAACTACCCTGTTACTCTCGCTCCTGTCGAGAATCATCTTTGCAATCCTTTCCTCTACATCTCTGGAACTATTCGGAGGTCTATAGACAACTCCCAACAGGGTGACCTCTCCTCTACTGTTCCTAACCTCGGCCCATACTACCTCAGTAGACGAGTCCTCAAGCGTCCTTTCTACCGCCGTAATACTTTCCTTGATTAACAATGCCACACCGCCCCCTCTTTTACCATCTTCTCTGTTCTTACAGAAACATCTAAATCCTGGAACCTGCAACAACCATTCCTGTCCCTGCTCTACCCATGTCTCCGAAATCGCCACAACATCGAGATCCCAGGTACCAACCCATGCTGCAAGCTCACCCACCTTATTCCGGATGTTCCTGCCGTTGAAGTAGACACACTTCAAACCAGCGTTCTGCTTGCCGGTGCCCTCTTTCGAACTTTTAACCCTATCCCTGACCTCACTACTCTCAACATCCTGTACACTGGGACTACAATTTAGGTTCCCATCCCTCTGCTGAATTAGTTTAAACCCCCCCGAAGAGCACTAGCAAATCTCCCCCCCCAGGATATTGGTACTTATCTACATTAACTTGAATTTGCGATCTGTCTGACATTCCTTTAATCTTTCTTCCTGAAGCATTTTACAGTCCCTCCTCACTATGTGCCAAACATCAGAATTTTGTTTAATCAGCAAATTTTGAGATTGAGATCCTAATACCCATTTATATATCATTTATACACAGAATGGGAGAAAATAAAGAACCAGTTCTGCCCCGGCATCACATTACTTCTAACCCTTTTCATGTCTGAATAACAGCCATTTATCTTAATTCTTCATCTCCCATCCATCAGTCAATTTTCTATTCATGTTGCTGCATTTCTTTTCACCATATGACTGAATTTTTTTTATCAAGCTTCAGGTGAGACACCCTATTGAATCCTTCAAAAATACACACACACTTTATGTACTGCATTCCCTTTATGAAATCAAATATTTCTTCATTTGATTAAGCATCGATACAAAGTGGGTTTTTATTTCTTTCCTTATTTTTTCGTTTTTCTCTTGAGGACTTTGATTAAGGTTTGTTAAGCTATGTTAAACCTATATAGAACTTGGCTAGACTGTACTTGGCCAGAACTGTGCACAATGACCATCATTTAGAAAAAAGGACATGGAGGCACTGGAAAATCTACAGAAAAGATTCACAAGGAAGATACCACAACTGAGAGGTTATAACTATCCAGAAAGCGTGAACAGGTTGAGCTGTTTTCTCCAGAAAAGAGGAAGCTGAGGCTTGACCTAATAGATCTTGAAAGTTTTAAAGAGCCGTGACAGGGTTAACATAGAAATGTTTTCATTTGTGAAGGGGTCCAAAATTAGGTGTCATAAATATTAGGTTCGGGATTCCCCAATCCCGCGGCAGAGTGTCCACGCCATCGTAAACGGCGTCGCATTTTATGACGGCGTGAACGGGCCACTCCCACGACTAATTCTGGCCCCTCCAGGGGGCCAGCACAGCACTGCAGCGGTTTGTGCTGCTCCAGCTGCAGATCCCAGTGCGAACTATACGCCGTGGGATCCGCGCATGCTCCAACGAGGACATGAGCAGTGGCACCGGTGCCAACACGCGCATGCACAGTGGCCTCCTTCAACGCACCGGCTCCGACGCAACATGGCGCAGGACTACAGGGGCTGGCGCAAAGGAAAGGAGGCCCCCAGCCACAGAGACCAGCCCGCCAATCGGTGGACCCCGATCACGGGCCATCGCGGGGTCATCGGAGCCCCCCCCCCCCCCCCCCCCCCCCCCCCCCCCCAGGATCGGACCCCCTCTCCCCACCCAAAGGCCGCCACCCGACCCTTACACGCGAGGTCCCGCCAGCTCAGAGTAGGTTAGAATGTCGCCGGCAGGACTTGGCTCTTTTCTTACAGCCCATCCGGCCAGAGAATCGGTGGGCTGACTGAATAGATCAGAGAATCCTGCCCAAGACAGTTACTTACAAAACAGTAAGGAATTCAGGAGAAACTTGCGACTACAGTGAATAAATGAAGTGACCAGCATATTTTGTTAAGGGGAAGCGAGATAAACACATGTGAGAAGGAAATAGATGGAAGCGCTGATCAGGTTCAGAGAAGTAGAATGGGGAGAGGCCCATGTGGAACGTAAAATCTGGTGCTGATGGTCTCAATATGATAATAATAGTAGCTTATTGTCACAGGTAGACTTCAATGAAATTACTGTGAAACGCCCCTAGTCACCACATTCCGGCGCCTGTTCGGGGAGGCTGGTACGGGAATTGAACATGCGCTGCTGGCATTGTTCTGCATTACAAGCCAGCTGTTTATCTCATTGTGCTAAACCAGCCCCCATTAGCAATTTATGTTGCTGCATTTATTTTGCACCATATGACTGAATTTTTCTATAAAACCTCTTGTGAGACACCCTGTTCAATTCTTCAAAAATATATATGGGGTGGAATTTAATGGGGAAAGAAAATCAGAATCCGCTTTTGGGCATGTTTAGTGGGGTGTATAGCTGCATTGCAGCGTTGGGAACATCCTGCTATTCAATGGCACTTTTTTAAATCCCTCATTCAAACTGCAGAGGGAGTCCCAACAACCTCCCCAATCCAAAATTGTCAACTTATCTCGCAGAGGATCCCGTCAGCCCATGCAGAGTTGTTTATTCAATGGCACTTCACTCTTTTTTTGTCCTCAGTGAAGAATTCCCCATCGAGGCTGCACTTACATAATTTCTGCACTGACGAGCTCAGCTCGCCACTGCAGGATGAGTACTTTGGGCCGCCATTTATAAAGGCAGCTCCAATCTTTCGAATCCCTCTCAGCTTCTAGACCCCCCACTGCATTCATCCTACCTCTTCCTGGGTCTTCGAGTCCTCCCTCATGCCACCTTTTAAGGGCAAAACACCCTGGGCCTGACCCCTGGCACAGACAAGCCAGCACCATGGCACTGCCATCTCTGCCAGCCTGGCACAATGGCAGTGCCACCCAGACACCACCAGAATGGCACTGCCAGGGTGCCCAGGTGGCAGTGCCATTGTGCCATACTGGCAGTGCCAAGTTGCCCAGCTGCCAGCCGGAGTGCCAGGGTACCAACCTGCACAGAACCTGATCACCCAGGGGTCTCCAAAGGTCTGGGAGACTCCCCCAGGTGCTGCTACAACTGGTCCACGTTAGTGAGCCTAATGGCTCATCTAAATATGCAGATCTGGATCACGACCAGTGAGGACAAGATCCAGATCACCACGTCTCGCAAGGTTCGGTTAAATCTCACAAGACGTCTCAAGCGTCACGGAGATTCAACAGCCTTGGCGCGTCACCAAGTCTGATGCAATGAGACCAGTTACTCCCGTTCATACACTTTATTTTCTTCATACTCTTTACCTGTGCAAAAGACTCAATTGGAATTGTTGAATATGCCTTGACTGATAAACTCTTGCTGATTACACTACGCATTTCTAAATTCATATCAATGTTATTTTGTGTTATTAATTCTGAGCATTTGTCCACAACTGAGATTAGACTAACCGGTCCATGGTCAATTGGTTTATCAATCTGCTCTTTCCTGAATGAGGGTACAATATTAGCTTCTACAGAACAATTTATATGCTTTGGGAGAATTGAAAAATTGTGCTTAAATATATCATCTCGCTGATTTCCTTCAACAGAAGTATAGTGTCCGCAATTAAGTTCATGTCACTTTTCAAAACAAATTAATTTTTTTCTGTATCTAACGATATTTGAACTTGTGTCATAATTTTTAAATTCCAGGTATATTCCGTTAGCAAAGAAACGAGTTTCCATTACAAGTTGAGCATCCTTATCTGAAATACTTGGGGCCGAATGTGTATCAGATTTGGGAATTTTCCGGTTTTTGGAATATAATGTGCATCTGCAGCACGTTGGGAACTGCACATGTATGGCCTGTTGG
This sequence comes from Scyliorhinus canicula, assembly GCF_902713615.1. NCBI lineage: Eukaryota > Metazoa > Chordata > Chondrichthyes > Carcharhiniformes > Scyliorhinidae > Scyliorhinus > Scyliorhinus canicula. The sequence continues at coordinate 68,324,789 of NC_052159.1, read as the reverse complement.
AAACTACACATGTGTGGCGTGTTGGAAATTGCGCATGTGCAGTGCTTTGGGAACTGTGCATGTGCAATGCGTTGGGACCTGTGCATGTGCAGCGCTTTGGGACCTGTGCATGTGCAGTGCGTTGGGACCTGTGCATGTGCAGTGTGTTGGGACCTGTGCATGTGCAGCGCTTTGGGACCTGTGCACGTGCAGCGCTTTGGGACCTGTGCATGTGCAGTGCATTGGAACCTGTGCATGGCCCAGGACTCGTCACATCATGTTGGTGCTCGAATAAAAGTGTGGATTTTGAAATTTGGGGGGTTTTTGGAATTTCGGAAAAGGAATGCTCAACTGTACTTGTTTGCTGTACAATTAAACTGCATCGAAACGAGGAAAGATAGACTTACCAATGAAGCCAGAGGAGGGAGGGTTTGGCTGTATTTTTTCCTGAGTGTTTTCCTGAATAATATCCCAAAGCTGCCAGACAAATTTTGGATGTAGAATGTAGAAAGGCTGGTCAGGATTCTTTCTTCTATATCGCAAATAGGGCATGAACAGGTTGTAATCTGGTTTCTTGTACCACTGAGGAGCAGAGTGCATTAAAAGGAGATTAAATAGCTCACTCTCAATGACAGAGAGAAAGAAGACTCTTTATTATTATTCTCATCATTTACAAAACTGACAAACAAAGCAATAAACTATTTTATGTAAAATCAGAAGTCAGAAAAAAAATTGCAATTTCTATTGATCTTGTAGACCAAATGCTCATGACATGGTTAAATCTCAGATAATTACTACGATTATTTGTTAATCATCCTAAATAATAAAAGCATATATTTATGGTAGTTCAATAGAATCAAGTAATATTTATGCCTGCCCTGTGCATTTTGTTTTCATTTTTGTATAATCATATCTGGAGTATATGGGGTTCAAGTGGACAGCACTTCTTCATAATTACATCAACATAAGAACAAAATAGATTTGATTTTCATTAAGTGACACGTAATGTTCAAGAAAAGATAAAGAAAACCTATCCCTTATGTTGTCCATTTACCTTAAACTATTCTTCTCCGTCAGTATAACGTACTTTTTGATTATCAGTTTTATGCTACAGCTATGTTTGTCTTTCAGTGTAAGTTCTTATTTATAGGGGAGAATTTTTTTTAACCTGACTGAATTGTGCCATCTACTGCAAGTCCTGAAGCGCACCAACATTCTTCAAAGATCTGTGCATCTTGTGCCTTTGTGCAATATGTATAAAAGTCATGCACTGTTTGCAGTGAGGTCCTGAGTATTGGGAAAAGACAGTGTCCAAAATATGCTGCCAGTACAATCAGATCCACCCTGTCAGTAAGGTTTTCCAAGCACAAGTATTACTTTATCAACTTCCCATACTGAGGTTGTTCCTCTGCAGCTCCTTGCCTGCATCCCCGCCCCTTTCCTTAGCTAGCACCCTCTATTCCTCTCCTCCATCTGGCATACCCCTTCATTCTCCTCCTCCACTCTTCTCCTTTTGGTGCTATCTTGGTCCAATTGTCATCCTGTCCTCTGACATAACCTGGATTCATGATAACCGCGGAAAGAAAGAGTTTGAGAGGAGCGAACCACGATAAAACTAGGTCCAAGAGCGGACCTGTGAAAGGGGCGAAAGGCAATCATATTAGAGAGGACCTGGGGAAGGTGAGAAAGGCGACAGCTGATGAAACCAAACCCAAGAGCAGGACTGCAGGAGAGCGGGAGGAGCAGTGAGTTGAGTTTTTTGAGTAGGTAATGGGGAAAGAATCGATGAATGAGAGATGACCTCAATGAAGCGTATAAGAATCTGAAGGCTAGGGTAGACAGTGAAAGAGGTTGTTTCCTCTGGATGGGGAATCTACAGCACAGTCTAATACGGGGTTAAATCATTGAGGACTGAAATGAGACATTTCTTCACACAAACGATTGTGAATCTTGGGAATTCTTTGGCCAGACAGCTGTGCATGTTCCATTTTAAAAAATTCAATCAGGGGATGTGGGCATCACTGGCTGGGCCAGTATTTATTGCCCACCCCTAATTGCCCTTGATCCATTTCAGAAGGCATTTAATAGTCAATCACACTTTTGTGGGTCTGGAGTCACATATAGGTCTGACAATTAGTTTTATGGCCATCATTAAACTTTTCGATTATAGATTTTTATTGAATTCAAATTGCACCAATTGCCGTGGTGTGATTCAAACCCTGGTCTCCACATTATTGTCCTGGATCTCTGGTTTAATAATCCAGTGACAATACCACTATGCCACTGCATAATGGAATATATATAAGGTTGAGATCGCAGATCTTTGGGACAGGACGTTTAGCCCCAATGTGAGGTCGAACAGCAAGGTACATGGGCGCACAGCATCACCGGTCTTCTGCCCCGACTCAGTTCTCTGGAGCTAGTATCGTTGTGATGGAAGGCTGCCAAATGAGCCAGTTAAATGCCTATTAAGGCCTATTGTAGAGGTGTGTGGAATTTTTAAGTCAAATTTTTAAGACCCTTCATAGCATTGGGGACTATGTTCCTAGTGGGAAGAACCCACCAGAGGTGCACAGGTGAATGCAGCCCATAGGGGGCAGTGCTAAGGGGGTGGGGGGGGGGGGGGGGGGGGGGGTGGGGGGAGGTGTTCCTTAGCAGGGGGGGGGGGGGGGGGGTGTGCGGGAGTTCGACCCTGAGGATTGGGGGTGGAGTGGGGGAGTGATGAGAGGGGTGTTTCTATTTTTTTATGTTTTAAAAACCAAAGTTGCAGCATGATGTCATGGGACCCGCCTCTTACTTTTTTTTCTCAATCAGTTTAAAAATATGGCGGGTAAACCCAATAACACCACTTGCCGGATACCCTTTATTTTTCCCACCTGAGAGGGTACTTTGCCAAAAAATGGCAAAATTCTGCCTGTAGTTATTATTTGAATAGAGAGGGACTGCAGAACTCTATGGTGCAGAGGTATATGAATCACAAAAGGTTGGCATATAAATACTGCAAGTGATTAGGATGGAAAATGAAATACTGGCATTTATTGTAAGGGGACTAGAACATAAAAGTAGGGAAGTGTTGCTGCAGCTGTACACGGCTGTAGTTGGACCACATCTGGAGTGTTGTGTACAGTTTTGATCTCCTCACGTAACTGATATATTTGCATTAGTTACAATGGAAAGATCAGTAACTGTTTTATTTAAATACTTCAGACTTAATGGGATGAATATTAAACCCATCCCCACAATTGGAAGGAGAGTGTTGATGGGGGGGGGGGGGGGGGGGGATATTTCAAAGTAATACTTAAAGGAGGCTGTAACAGTGCAACTGAGAGGCTGATATGAATTTATCAGCAATGGGCCAATTTTCCCAGAGCTCAGGAAACCCAGCAGGTAAATGAAAACAGAAGCTGCCAAATGCAGCAGGTAATTGCTTTTCTAGCACTGCTTGTGGGCCAGGAGGAGCAGGAGTGACTAATAAAGAAAAATGAATTGATTAATTAATAAAAGTAATCCTTCTACTATGGCTAGAAATTTGGACCAGAAACCTTCAGGATTCTGGCGCCTATTCGGGGAGACTGGTACGGGAATTGAACCCGTGCTGCTGGCCTTGTTCTGCATTACAAGCCAGCTGTTTAGTCCACTATGCCCCTATTTTACCTGCGACAATAGAAAGCATCAGCTGTGAGTCATGAATCTTTGTCAGCACCTTATTTGATAACTTAAATTAGGTGCGTTTATTTCAATTTAACAAAACAGATCCTGCTTACTTTGTAAATATGGATCATTTAAGATATTAAGTGGTATTCATATTTCCCATGATTACTATTCTCTACATTTTAAAATATTCTCAAAATATGCAAGAAGCCATTTTAAAATTATGAATGGGTATAATGAATTTCTATTATTAACAGCTGGTATATTGAGATGTGCTTGTAGAATATAGCCTAAAGTACAGGGGAAGTGGAAAATGTTACATGACGAATGGGACTATGGAATAGAGGCAAAAGTCTTAAAGGGGAAATGTCTTTGTGTCCCATTTGTGTGATGTGCTATTCATTTTGATTTGTAAGTTGAACAAAAAAAAATTGAATTGGCTCTATAGTTTAAGATTTGTTAATGACTACCCAAGTAATTGTATGGTGCTTGCTCATCAATGCACTTTTGGCAAATTGAAGAAACTACCAGCTGGATTAGTGGATGAGTTTTTGGCTCAGCAGTAATGTTCCCACCTCTGAGTCAGGTGATGCAGAGTTTGAATTGGGTTTCGTTCGATAAGGTACCACACAAAAGGCTACTTAATAAGAGAACATTCTAAAATGGGGGTGGCTGATTTTAATAACATCAGATATGATTTGGCCAGAGTGGACTGGGAGCAGCCCATGGTGTTGGGGCAGTATATTAGCATGGATAGAGGATTGGCCAACTGATAGAAGTCAGATAGTTCGATAAGAGGGGCATTTTCAGGATGGCAACCTGTAACTGGTGGAGTGCCACAAGGATCTGTTCTGGGGCCACAATTATTTACAATGACGTGGACGAGGAAAGTGAATGCACTATTGCCAGGTTTACAGATAACATGAAAATAGGTTGGAAGGCAGTGGGTGAGGATGACACAACGAGTCTTCAGAGGGATACAGATTCAGCGGGCAAAAACTTGGCAGATGGAATATAATGCAGGAAAATGTGAAGTTATGCACTTTGGAAGGAAGAATAAAGGAGCTGAATATTATTTAAATGGAGAAAGACTGCAGAAAGCTGCAGTACAGAGAGATTGAAGGGACCTCGTGCATAAATCACAAAAAGCTAGCATGCAAGTGCAGCAGGTAATAGGAATGTTGGCCTATATTTCAAATGGAATGGAATATAAAATATAGGAAAGTCCTGCTAAAACTATACAAAATACTAGTTAGACCACACCTGGAATACTGTGAAAAATGCCAGCTTGGCACTCTGACAGTGCCAGTCTGGCAGTGCCCCGCCCACCTGTCAGTGTCAGGCTGGCATCCAGGTGGCACTGCCTGGGTGGCAGTCTGGCAGTGCCAAATACCCAGATAGCACTAGCAGTGCCAGGGTAGCACTTTTCATAGAGGGCATGCATCTGGGGGCCTCCAATCCCATGGGCATACCCACAAGTTCCATTCCATCCGGTCCCTGTTCATGGAGACCAGCACTGAACGGCACCCGACCAAGGTCTCCAAGGTGATGGGGATAGATCCCATTTCTTGATTTGATCTCGGGAATGGATATTCGAGTGTGACTAGCTGTCTCACACTAAAATGCAGATTTGTCATAAAGTGATCCTGCCCACAATGGACGGGATTCGCATTAGATCTCCCGGCATCTACCCGGCCCCCGAAAAGCGGCATGCTGCAATCTGACTGGTAGATCCAGCCATAGATTAATGAAAAGCCAGGCCTCTTTCTAGTTCGCAGGGCCTGTTTCATGTAGTAGCCCTGGCCTCAGTTGGGCCTTGGGTAACCAATGAGATTTATGACTTTATTTACAATTTTCATCCATCGATTAAATGAGCAGACTTGACTTTGAAGAGCAAACATTCAAATCACAGGTAGCAGTGACTGAATAAAGCTTCCTCATTCTCTAACCATGTTTTGTGAAACCGTGTAGTAATAGGTGATCTCTAACAAAACTTCCAATTCAATAAACTAAGTTGCAGAAAGAGAGAATAACTCAAAATAAATCAGGGCTGCTGAATATCACATTTTGTATTTCTATTCATTATTCTGGAGTCAATCAGTGAACTGTCAGCACTGTAACCTTTTAAAGTGAATGCTTTCGATGATGTTCACGGGGCAGATAAGAGTTGAAGGTTGGAGGTTTTCTGAAGCTAACTGCTCAACGAGCCAAATAAAGGCCCTGAAGGGAACTATTGTAAATCTTGCTGGCATTTACAACCCTGTCAGTCACAAAAATATGAGAAACCTTCTTGCAGGATTATAAAAAATTATGGTGGCACTAAGTTATGTGGCCATGTAACAGGTGGAAAATGAGAAGGTACAAGGTCTGATTAGGGACTGTTGTTCTCCATTCCTCACACTCACTGTAGTCAATTTTACAGGAAATCAGGACACCATAGATAAATTCAACCCCAATCCCGCTTACGTAAACTTCAGTGTGATGACATTGGATCATTCACCCAAAGTCGTCATGACAACCTCTAATAATATGGAAACCGGGCAAGATAAGAGTGATGTGTTAGGCAGGTTGGTTTGATGTGGACTGCACTTGATGCAGGGAAGCTAGAAACAGACCTCTAACACTGGAGAGGATCCAACACTGTTTTATTCAACGATAGAACTGATAAACATATTCAGCTGTGGGTCAACACTATACACTATACTGGAGACCTAGTAGTAGCCTGACCAGACTTACTAGCTACCGCATGGTGTTTGCACTGGCTAGCTCGTGGACTCTGACTGTCTCAGTGGCTGGGTCCAGAGAGAGCGGGAAACTTAGTGCCCTCTGGCTTTATAGTGGTAGTGTCCTGTCTGGTGATTGGCTGCACTGTGTTGTGTGCTTACTGGTCATCCTGTGTGTTAATCACTGCCTGTCTACACCTCATTATATACATGAGTGGCTATTATGACAAAGAGTTGAAGATTGGAGGTTTTCTGAAGGCCTTGAAGGGAATTATCGTAAATCGTAAATGCCAGCAAGATTTACGATAGTTCCCTTCAGGGCCTTTATTTGGCTCGTTGAGCAGTTAGCTTCAGAAAACCCCCAACCTTCAACTCTTATCTGCCCGGCTTCCATATCATTAGAGGTTGGCATGACGACTTTGGGTGAATGATCCAATGTCATGACGCTGAAGTTTACGTAAGCGGGATTGGGGTTAAATTTATCTACCGTGTCCTGATTTCCTGTAAAATTGACTACATTGAGTGTGAGGAATGGAGAACAACAGCCCCAATCATATCTTAATTACCGGCTGGCCTGATCATAATTTAAAAAACTTAATGGTCAATTCAGCTTGCAAACTAGCCAGTAGATGAATATTTAACATGGTCCGTGCCATGTTTCAGTGAGTGCAGGGGAAAATCAATCACAGGGAGTCACGCCAAGTATGAAATGGAATTGCAAAGGTGAATAAAAAGGCTGCAAACAGGATCATGGCTGACTTTAGCAGAAGAGTCTGCGGGTAAAGTAGCTTACATTTGCGAGTGTTGCAAGTTATAGTATTTATCATTTTGTCTCTCTAATGAGAGATATTTGCCAGGGAAGGGTCCTGAGAGACAGTTGTAAAGTGAATGTCCTACACCCCAGTATTGGACCTTGAGATCGGTGTCCCCATGGGCATGGACATTCGGGAGGAGGATTTTCCTCCAGTGAGAAAGTGAAGCTCAAGGAGAAGAAGGAGGGAAGGTGGCCAAGGACTAATGCGTGCTGTGGCCCTGGCAGTTGTGGACCTTGCTACGGAGTAAGAACCTGCAGCGGGGAGACACAGCAGGAAGCAGGCAGAAGCGCAATCCTTCCAGTAGCGTATCCTATCATCTGACATAACTCCATGTCAGAGTGGCAGTGCCCATGAAGATTATGTCTCCACAGGGAGACAGTCACATGACTGTGTGTGTTAATGGCCGGGGAGAATGCCTCAATGGTGAACATTGGATGGGATTTCCACTGTTTCCCGGCAGCGGTGGTGGTTTGCCATTGTCCGCCGGCGAGATCTTCCGGTCCCTCAGATGTCTATGGTGGTTTGCATGGCTCTCCCGTCCTGCCGCTGGGGATTCCACTGTGGGAGGGGTCACTGCCAGTGAGAAAGGCTGGAAAAGCCGGCCCATTGAAGATCACAGTGTTCCTGAATATTTTGCCTGACGGTCCTCCCAGGCATCACCTGATGAGATTTGTGGAATATCTCAGCTGGCAGCCCACCATTGCATAAAGGCTTTTACAGATGCTTTTTTCAGGTGTGTCCATGAGTTCTTTTCATCTAGCGATGACAACACCAGTCAGGCAGACAGAGCCGGAGGTGCAAGGGGTATTAGATTGCACACATGCGGCAACTGAAATGCATCAGAAGAGCCATCATTTGTTAACATAAAAGGCTGTACCATCCCATTAATGTGAATGTTGAATGTTATCCTGCCAGAAGTCATGATACCTGCACACTTAAGACTCTAGCAGAGCCAGGGATGTTCTGTAGACTGGAACCCTTGGATGGTAGCTTTTGGGTGACAAAGGATATCTTCTGAAACGATGGCTAATGACCCCAGTCGGAAATTCGCACATTGATCCAGAGAGGAGTTACAATGAGAACCACAATTCCACCAATGAGATTTCATTGCCTGATCTGGCCAGGTGGCGATCTTCAATACTCTCCTGCTCGAGTCTCACCCAGGGTCATCATATGCTGTACCGTACACAAGTTGGTGCTCCAGAAAGGGGAAGCCCTGGCAGTGGAGGATCCAATGGAATGAGCATCATCTTCTGCTGAGGTGTCTGGAGATGAGTCTGATGATAAGGATGATAAGCCAGCTGGACAAGATACTTTGGATATCAGGCAGATGCGAGATTCACGAATATTTAAAATTTCTAATTTGCAATCTGTAATTTCAACTACAACATGATCGGCCTTCCTCATTTTCTCTTAGTATTTCCCACTTATCAAGGCCCCAATACATGTCCGAATATAAAGGCACCAAATGAGGCCTATCAGAAGGGGTCACATGAGCACAAATCCCCATGTTGTTAATCCAAACCAAAACCAGCACATCACAAACATTAAACACGAATGCAGCTGGAACCTCAAGTGCAAAGGACAGGGGCGGGTACTCTGTTCCTGAGGCACGAAAGCAAAACTGGTGTTGCACCTGTACTGATTCAGCTACTGTGGAGGGGTTAGCATCGGAGTCACGTGGAACACAATCTATTCCAATGAGAAACAGTGTGGGATTCACCGGATTCATGATTGACACTCAGGAGGCCGACAAGCTGCAGCCGCATATACACACTTCACTCCCCACACACCATCCCAGCCAACAAGATGGCATTGGTTGCGCTGGAGCGCACCCATCCTCCTGATGGGTTCGCTGGGGCCAGATGGCACCTAGGGAGGGTGGCCTGAGGTGTCACCCATAGGACCAGTGGCAGTAAGTTCACAGTGGGCCATCAGCGGCATGCACAGCTACATGGCTGCCTTGCAGGCTGCAGCAATGGTGCTCCTTGCCCGTCCACCTCGATCCCACAGCCCACGTCCGGGCCACTCCCCGCTACTTCACCCAGCCCTGGCAGAAGCCTCCCGGCCAGCGGCACAACTGTCAGTAAACTATGGCGATGTTGGAAACTTTCCGTACCCCCCCATCTCTCCCTCAGCAGCCATGGCACCTGTTTTACAACTTTTAAAAGCACAAGTGAACCTTGCTGCCAGAAAATTCCCCCATGGAGGCAGAGAACATCGGGTCAGACTGCAAATGATATGCCAACGGTGTTTACTGTATGTACGGAGTGGAACGCATTGACGCTGCTGTCAAAGCATCGGAGAATTGCCATTTGGCCTGAAAATGGCAATCTCCGTGATTTTGGCGTCAAACGCAATGCTCCGCCCAATTACGTTTCCCGATTCCATCGCCGGCTGACAGAGAATCCCCTACTGTTATTTAATGGGACAATAAATCAAAACATTTCAGACCTAATGAAACTGAGCAATCATCCAAGGGGCTTTTCACAGTAACTTCATTGAAGCCTACTCGTGACAATAAGCGATTTTCATTTCGTTTTTTCATGTGTGAATAATGAGGCGTTGTCTTAAGTATTTTCTGAATGCTGCAGCATGATACTTCCCCCTCACTGCCAGATGTGCTGGAGGCAGTCTCCTGACATTTCTGTCCCTTTGCCTAGGACGACCTGGCAGGCATCCTCTATTCACCTCAGGCCGCGAGAGCCCCAGCGTGATGGAAGTGTCCTGCACACTGACAAGAGGCTTATCTGTCACCATGGCACTATGAGGCAATGGTGTCAATGGCAAAGGGATAGAGAAAAGGTTGTTCCCATCAGAAGCACCCGGAGAGGTATCCCCCCTGATGGCAACATGAGGTCCATTTGGTCCTCCCTGTTTTCCTGAGAGTAACCAGGACCTGACTGAGATTCCTGCTGCTTCATCCCCCTCTCACCCTGGCTGACACTGGAGCTCAGGTACATAATGATGGAATGCAAGTCAAAGCGTACACCCAGTATTCCCTCAGTGAGCTGCTGGGTTTGACCCTCTACGACAGTCTCCAATCTCTAGAATGGAGGAAGCCATGCAATCTGAAGAATAGATGATCGCAGCACCTTTGTTCTGGATGGACTCCTCCACTGTCTGTGGCAGTGCGTGCAGTTCGGGAATCTCTGCCACATATCCACGTACCTCGCACTGTACGTCCATCTTTTGCTGTCTCGCAGATGACCCCAGAGGTTAATCATCAGTTGGGGCTCAGCATCTAGGTGGCCTCAAAAACTCCTCCAATCGCCAGAGAACTGTATTATCTCAGTCTCTGACAGGTTGCAATGAGGCTGTGCTGTCCTTGCATCAATGTGTGGATTCCTTATAACCGTATTGCGCACACCCACCAATGTGCATGTTTCTGCGCTGATGCTAGGTGTGAAGCAAGGATGTGATGTTGCACCCTCTGAGGTTTCCTCCTCCTCCTCAAAGGTTAACATTGTTCCCTCAGAGCTGGTAGCTGCAGCTTCAGTTGTTTCACCTGTGAGTGAAACAAACATGGGTATGAAAGCCACCGTCATCACTCGAGATGATGTCAGAGAGACATGCCTCCAAAAACCACACATTGAAACCACTGGGAGATGGTAACCAGGGTTTAAATACCAGTCCCTCTAACATTGAGGCACACATTCCTTCCCAAAGCCTGCCAGCCTCCAAAATCCAAATCCATCAATGTTGCCTCCCCATCACCTACCCCAGTTTCCATTCTCCTCACCCCCTTCAGCACTATCTTTGCAGGAAAGATCAATGCACCCATGGAGTCTCAACACCTTGGGTCTTTCCTCTAGTCTCGCCTTGCCCAGTTGTGTTTATCCACTGACCCGCAGACAGCTCTAGCAGTTCCTCCTCTCGAGGGGTGAAAATTACCATGTTCTGTTTGACCATCTCCAGTCCTGGCCCTCTCTTGGGCATTATGTGTCCTTTTTTCCTGCAAATAAAAAGGGCCATTGTAATGAATCTTCTGTGGAAAAATCACGCTTTAAACTGTGTGGCCAATATGTCCTTTGTCGCTGGCCAATAATTCTTAATTATCACTGCTAACTAACAGGGGTTGCAGTTTATAAACCTCCCCCACCCCAGAATACCCCAGGACCACGCAGAGTGGCCTGTCTGCTACGCCATCTTGTGTACTTGACTAAGATATGAGATGATCCCACATTTGACACCTATCACATCATCAAACCTTCACATATAGGTGCATCTGCAAAATGGTTACACGGTCACCTGGCAGATTATAAGAGGTCATTGAGACTTTTACTACACTGTAGCCATATTCTTCTGACAACCCCAGGGCTGCTCACTACCTCTGTAACCTCTATCCAAACTACTTTTGTCTGGCTGGGAGATGCCCTCTTCTCATCCGTAGGCATGAGAACCTCCCGCCGATTTCTCACAGCTGGAGGAGGATTCACAGGGGCCCCACAACAGGCACTCCCTCCATTCTCTATGGTGGCCTTACAGCCATAGCGGAGAGACAGAGAGTAAAAGGATAGAATTTGAGTCTTTTCTTAAATGCTTGTTATTCTTAAGGGGAATGGGACAGTTCTTTCAAATGTTCAAATGGTCTTTCCTCTCCTGGAAGGCCCCGAATAATACGCTGCTGGTACAATAATCGTCAAAATATAAAAACAAGCTCTTACCTGCTGCTGCTCCAATAGTTCAATAGATTTCCAAGTCTTCTTGGAAAGTCTGCTTCCAGACCATTAGTTACAGTGCTATGTCAGGATGCCTTTAAATGGGTGACCATGATCGACCTCTGGTCCATGGCTGACCCCTCTCTCCTTGGACGTCGCACCCAGGAGCCTCGATCGGCTGCGCTGTCCACCCTTCCCTTATGTAGTTGAACAGCTGCCGTAATTGGCTGCAAAATGCTTTATTCACTGTTTTTAAAGAATGGGTTGGAGTTGACAAACTGAGGACTTCCCAGCCGGATTTTGGCCCCATACCCCATTCAAAAGCGTACAACTCACCTCACTGTCTCAGAACCTTAATGCCACAACTGTATTTCTGACCCCAGATTGCCAAGTGTAATGCCATAGAAGGTCAGCTCGTATCTGATTAAGAAATGTAAACAAATAGGGCTAGATTCTCTGTTTCTGTGGCTAGGCACCAGCTCAAACGGAGAATCCGTTTACATGAAACAAAATCAATGTGAACCACTCACCGATTCCGGTACCGGTTTTGGGCTAGCACGGCGGCGACTGAAACCCCCGCTTCCCGTGCCAAACAAATGGCCAGAGGATGGCTGTCTGACGACCTGCAGCGGTTGCATTGTACAACATGCTGCCAGCCGTGCACGGACCCAACCCACCATCCGCAACCCCACAGCCCACCCCCTGGCCACCCCCCAACAGTTCCCCCAGCCCTTGCAGAAGCCCCCCCCCCCCCCCCCCCCCCCCCCCCGGTCAGAGGCATGGATCCCGGCTGAGTGTGGCGGCACGGGTCACAGTCCTCAGTCATCACGCTGGGTTCACGATTTGTGTGAGCACACGTGTCCCACGCCGTTGGGAGCTCGGCCCAACGGGGGAGGAGAATCGTGAGTGGGCTGGTCGATGAGGCGCCAATGGCATTATGACTGCACGTGGCGCGCATCCTGATGGCGCGGCCCCGATTCCAGCATTGGAATCGATTCTCCGCCCGATTAAGATTTTGCCGTTGTGCAATGGAGAATCCCACACATGGATCTAGAAATGGACAATCATTCTGTGTTGGTGTCAACTGTGCAAAGCAACCAATGAGGATTGAAAACTGGAGATGTACTGTAAGGTCATAAAATTATTTTGGGGATCAAGGCAAAATTTTGCAGATTTTAATCGCTGATAACTAAAAAAGTGAGGAGGGATTTTAACTGCCATTGTCCAATTTCTTGCCAAAAACAGATAATTGGCAAAAGGAAAACTGGTGTTGATATTGGTGAACCATTGATTCGGCTGCTTAAATTCTCATGCAGTACTTTCAATAGGTATCCAGTGATTGGCATCTTTTCATTTGCGAACGATGATGGGTATCCAGCATTCACACTCAAAATAAGCATTTAAAAGGGAGTTCTGCACAAGCTGTAGGGTCTAATTGCAACTCTCACAGAGAAATGGGTGAAAGATGCAAAGTCTATGCTAGTCCCAATTATACCTGGTGTTGAGTGATCTGAATAATGGGTGTTTACGCGACCACTGGAGTCTGCTGTTACCATCCCTGTAGAGACTCTTAATGTTTAATGAGAAATTCAAACACCCTAGCAGTTAACTGAGCCACTTCGAAAGGTTTCAAGTTTTTCCACAAAAACAAACTTTACTGTGTGTATATTCTAAAAAACAAAGTATTAGCCAAAGCAGCTACGACTAACTTAACACTATAGCGTATAACTATGTACACTGTGAAGCTAGTTTTATTTTTACTTCCCCTGCCAAGAGTTCCCTGATCGCACAAAAATCTTGAAAGTTCATTCATTTCTTCAGGGACCAACGCACCGCCCTCCGGAATTCACTTCAATGTCTCCTCAGTTTTTCAGATGTCACTCAGACTTCCAGAGCTCGTTCTCTCTGCAAGAATCCCACTACTTTCTTGACCTGACGGACAGACTGGTATTTTCCAGCCTGCTCCTACAACTTCTTTAATGCTTTTTCTAGACTAATTGTTCAAGCTATCTGCTTTCTGCCAAAAGGTTCACTATCTTTCAGTGTGAGGGTCACTGACGAATATTTCCTCTAGCACCAAACTAGGCAAAACGTCTAGATCATTTTCCCCTCACGAATTCCAAGTGAGCTGCAATCTGCATGGGACCAAATCTTCACCTGCCTTCTGTCAGAAACACCCAGATAAATTAAACTGAGCATCTTCTCACCCACACATCCCATCTCCATGGCAAGACGGCATGCTTTGGCATGTTTCAAACAGAAATGCAAACTAATTATCTTACCTTTAAAACAACCTCTTTTATTCTGTGAACCATATGAATAATTTAAATTCCCAATGGAACCCTCTTTCCCAGAATTGCTGCAAAATCCCAGCAAGGAACTACCATAAGGCAATCAGACACAGGAGCAGAAGTAGTCCATTATGCGCATCAAGTCTGCTCCACCATTCAATGAGATAATGATTGATTTGATATAATCCTTAACTTCACTTTCCCACCTTAACCCCATAACCCTTGATTTCCTCACTGATTAAGAATCTCTCTATCTCAGCCTTGAACATACTTAACGATCCAGCCTCAACAGCTCTCCGCAGTAAAGAATTCCACAGATTCACTGCCATCTGAGAGAAGAAATTCCTCCTCATCTCTGACTCAAGTGGGTGACACCTTACTCTGCAATTACACCCTCCTGTCCTCCACTCTCCCACAAGTAGAAACAGCCTTCACAGCATCGACTGTTTATCAACTGGTTTCTTTTCATCTGGGAACTACATAACTAATTTAAATATTTTATTGGCAGAAGGGTAAGCGGCCTGGCTCTATTACAGGTCCAGAGATGGGTTATTCATGGATTTTGTTTCTCATAACTCTGACTTGCAAGTTAAACACAGGTTAACGTTCTACCATCATTAACCCAGACTTGCTGATTTGCTTTACATTAGGGTTGTTTATCCGCTTCCTAATTAAATATTTCCATTTATCATATGCTTAGCACTTTAATTCTGAAAACTAAATGTTATCTTGAAAATATGAATATAAACCAGGAATTAGTGATTATGACGCTGCTGAGTTGAGGTTTTTCTTTTTTGCTAATTGTTTGTATTGTGAATGGTTGCATTGTAATTTGCAATGTCATCTTCGAGTTCTACCAATATATTTGTTACCTGTGACCCCTGACTTCAAACAGCAGCTTTGTGAGTGTCTAATGAGGGTAGGATGTCTGCCTGTAGAATTTTATTTTTATTTCTTCGTTGGATGTGGTCATCAATGACAAGGGCACCATTTCTTTCCCATCCCTAATTAGACCATAAGACCATAAGACATAGGAGCAGAATTAGGCCACTCAGCCCATTGGGTCTGCTCCGCCATTCAATCATGGCTGATATTTTTCTCATCCCCATTCTCATGCCTTCACCCATAACCCCTGATCCCCTTATTAATCAAAAACCTATCTATCTCTATCTTAAAGACACTCAGTGATTTGGTCTCCACAGCCTTCTGCGGCAAAGAGTTCCACAGATTCACCACCCTCTGCCTGAAGAAATTCCTCCTCATCTCTGTTTTAAAGGATCGTCCCTTTAGTCAGAGATTGTGTCCTCTGGTTCTAATTTTCCTACAAGTGGAAACATCCTCTCCACATCCACTCTATCCAGGCCTCGCAGTATCCTGTAAGTTTCAATAAGATCCCCCCTCATCCTTCTAAACTGCAACGAGTACATAGAACATAGAACATAGAACAGTACAGCACAGAACAGGCCCTTCGGCCCTCAATGTTGTGCCGAGCCATGATCACCCTATTCAAACCCACGTATCCACCCTATACCTGTAACCCAACAACCCCCCCTTAACCTTACTTTTTTTTATTAGGTCACTACGGGCAATTTAGCATGGCCAATCCACCTAACCCGCACATCTTTGGACTGTGGGAGGAAACCGGAGCACCCGGAGGAAACCCACGCACACAGGGGGAGGACGTGCAGACTCCACACAGACAGTGACCCAGCCGGGAATCGAACCTGGGACCCTGGAGCTGTGAAGCATTTATGCTAACCACCATGCTACCCTGCTGCCCCTGAGTCTTCAACCATTCCTCATACGACAAGCTCTTCATTCCAGTGATCATTCTTGTGAACCTCTACTGGACCTTTTCCAAGGCCAGCACATCCTTCCTTAGATATGGAGCCCAAAACTGTTCACAATACTCCAAATGGGGTCTGCCCAGAGCCTCATATAGCCTCAGAAGTACATCCTTCGTCTTGTATTCTAGCCCTCTCGACATGAATGCTAACATTGCATTTGCATTCCTAACTGCAGACTGAACCTGCATGTTAACCTTAAGTGAATCGTGAACAAGAACTCCCATGTCCCTTTGTGCTTCTAATTTCTCAAGCATCTTCCTGTTTAGAAAATAGTCTATCCCTCCATTTCTCCTTCCAAAGTACATAACCTCACACTTTTCCACATTGCATTCCATCTGCCACTTCTTTGCCCATTCTCCTAGCCTGTCCAAGTCCTTCTGCAGCCCACCTGCTTCCTCAATACTACCTGCCCCTCTACAGATCTCTGTATCATCTGCAAACTTAGCAACAATGCTTTCAGTTCCTTCCTCCAGATCATTAATGTATCTTGTGAAAAGTTGTGGTCCCAGCACAGAGCCCTGAGGCACACCAACAGTCACCGGCTGCCATCCTGAAAAAGACCCCTTTATCCCCACTCTCTGCTGTCTGCCAGTCAGCCAATCCTTTATCCATGCCAGGATCTTACCCTCAGCACCATGGGCTCTTAATGTATTTAACAGTCTCCTATGCGGCACTTTGTCAAAGGCCTTCTGGATAGCTAAATAAAACACGTCCACTGGTTCTCCTTTGTCTAACTTCCTTGTTACTTCCCCAAAGAACTCTAACAGATTTGTCCGACATGACCTCCCCTTGATGAATCCGTGCTGACTCAGTCCTATTTTATCACGCACTTCCAAGTACTCCGCAATCTCATCTTTAATAATGGACTCTAAAATCTTACCAATGACTGAAGTCAGGCTAACTGTCCTATAATTTCGCGTCTTCTGCCTCCCTCCCTTAAACAGGCGTGTTACATTAGCCGCTTTCCAGTCCTCTGGAACCCTTCCTGCCTCCAGTTATTCCTGAAAGATCACCACCAATGCCTCCACAATCTCCTCAGCTATCTCTTTTGGAACCCTGGAGTGTAGTCCATCCGGTCCAGGTGATTTATCCACCTTCATACCTTTCAGTTTCCTCAGAACCTTCTCCTTAGTAATGGTCACTGCACTCACCTCTGTCCCCTGGTTCTCCTGGAGCTCTGGCATCCCACTGGTGTCTTCCACCATGAAGACTGATGCAAAGTAACTATTCAGCTTGTCTGCCATTTCTTTGTTTCCTATTATTACTTCTCAAGCCACATTTTCCAGTGGTCCAATGTCCATTTTTGCCTCTCTCTTACCTTTTTTTATATTGAAAAAAAAAAACTCTTCCTATCTTCCTTTATATTTCTAGATGCTTCATCTTCCCCCTCCTTATTGCTTTTTTAGTTGTCCTCTGCTCGCTTTTAAAGGCTTCTCAATCCTCTGGCGTCCCACTAATCCTCACCATTTTGGAGGCTTTTTCTTTAGTTTTTGTGCTGTCCTTGACTTCCCTCGTCAGCCATGAATACCTTGTCCTCCCCTTAGCATGTTTCCTCCTCCTTGGGATGAATTTCTGTTGTACCTCCCGAATAATCCCCCCAAACTCCTGCCATTGATGTTCCACTGTTTTCCCTGCTAGGCTCCTTTTTCAATCAACTCTGGCCAGCTCCTTCATCATGTCTTTGTAGTTACCCTTATTTAATTGTAATACCGTTACATCTGATTGAAGCTTCTCCCTCTCAAACTGCAGGGTGAATTTTATCATATTGTGGTCACTGCTCCCTAAGGGTTCCTTCACCTTACGTTCCCTAATCAAGTCTGCCTCATTACACATCACCAAATCCAGAATTGCCTGTTCCTTAGTAGGCTCTGTCAAAAGCTGCTCCAAAAAAACCATCTCTTAGACATTCCACAAATTCCTTTTCTTGGGATCCACTACCAACCTAATTCTATGCCTTCTGGTCCAATATCACTCCTTGCTATCAATTTAACTTCATTCCTTACTAACAATGCAACCCCTCCCCCTTTGTCCATCTGCCTGTCCTTTTGATAGGACACATATCCTTGGATATTTAGATCCCAGCCCTGATCCCCTTGCAGCCACATCTCTTGTGATGCCCACAACATTGTACTGGCCAATTTCAATGTGCGAAACAAGCTCATTTACCTTGTTCCGTATGCTGCGTGCATTTAGGTACAACACCCTCAATCTTGCATTGACCACCTCCATTTTAACAGGGTGATATTGTTCTCTTATTTTGGTTCTCTATTTCCCCTTCAGTTATTACACATTCTAATCTCACATTCTGGTTCCCAACCCCCTGCCATACTAGTTTACATCCTCCCGACTGAATTTAGCAAACCTCCCAGCCAGAATATCGGTGCCCCTCCAGTTTAGATGCAACCCTTCCTTCTTGTACAGGTCCCACCTGCACCGGAAAAGATCCCAATGTTCCAAAAATCTGAAACCCTTCCTCCTACACTACTGATTTAGCCATGTGTTTAGTTGCACTATCCTCCTATTTCTAGCCTCACTGGAACGTGGCAAAGGGAGTAATCCTGAGATTACAACCCTAGAGGATTTTGGCTTCCTGCCTAACTCCCTGAACCCCTTCTACAGGACCTCATCACTCTTCTTGCCTATGTCGTTAGTATCTATATGTACTATGACCTCTGGCTGTTCGCCCTCCCCCTTCAGGATGTCCTGTGTTTGTTCAGAGACATGCTTGATCCTGGCACCAAGGAGGCAACATACCATCCTGGAGTCTCTTTCATGTCCACAGAAATGCCTATCTGTGCCCATTGCTATAGAGTCCCCTATAACTATCACTCTCCTGCACTTTGCCCTCCCCTGGTGAGCAACAGAGCCAGTTGTGGTGCCACTCTTTTAAGAACATAAGAACATAAGAACTAGGAGCAGGAGTAGGCCATCTGGCCCCTCGAGCCTGCTCCGCCATTCAATTAGATCATGGCTGATCTTTTGTGGACTCAGCTCCACTTTCCGGCCCGAACACCATAACCCTTAATCCCTTTATTCTTCAAAAACCTATCTATCTTTACCTTAAAAACATGTAATGAAGACGCCTCAACTGCTTCACTGGGCAAGGAATTCCATAGATTCACAACCCTTTGGGTGAAGAAGTTCCTCCTAAACTCAGTCCTAAATCTACTTCCCCTTATTTTGAAGCTATGTCCCCTAGTTCTGCTGTCACCCGCCAGTGGAAACAACCTGCCCGCATCTATCCTATCTATTCCCTTCATAATTTTAAATGTTTCTATAAGATCCCCCCTCATCCTTCTAAATTCTAATGAGTACAGTCCCAGTCTTCTCAGCCTCGCCTCATAATCCAACCCCTTCAGCTCTGGGATTAACCTAGTGAATCTCCTCTGCACACCCTCCAGCGCCAGTACGTCCTTTCTCAAGTAAGGAGACTAAAACTGAACACAATACTCCAGGTGTGGCCGCACTAACACCTTATACAATTGCAACATAACCTCCCTGGTCTTAAACTCCATCCCTCTAGCAATGAAAGACAAAATTCCATTTGCCTTCTTAATCACCTGTTGCACTTGTAAACCATCCTTCTGTGACTCATGCACTAACACACCCAAGTCTCTCTGAACACCGGCATGCTTTAATATTTTATCGTTTAAATAATAATCCCGTTTGCTGTTATTCCTACCAAAATGGATAACCTCACATTTGTCAACATTGTATTCCATCTGCCAGACCCTAGCCCATTCACTTAACCTATCCAAATCCCTCTGCAGACTTCCAGTATCCTCTGCACTTTTTGCTTTATCACTCATCTTAGTGTCATCTGCAAACTTGGACACAATCCCCTTGGTCCCCAACTCCAAATCATCTATGTAAATTGTGAACAATTGTGGGCCCAACACGGATCCCTGAGGGACACCACTAGCTACTGATTGCCAACCAGAGAAACACCCATTTATCCCAACTCTTTGCTTTCTATTAATTAACCAATCCTCTATCCATGCAACTACTTTACCCTTAATGCCATGCATCTTTATCTTATGCAGCAACCTTTTGTGTGGCACCTTGTCAAAGGCTTTCTGGAAATCCAGATATACCACATCCATCGGCTCCCCGTTATCTACTGCACTGGTAATGTCTTCAAAAAATTCCACTAAATTAGTTAGGCATGACCTGCCCTTTACGAACCCATGCTGCGTCTGCCCAATGGGACAATTTCTATCCAGATGCCTCGCAATTTCTTCCTTGATGATAGATTCCAGCATCTTCCCTACTACCGAAGTTAAGCTCACTGGCCTATAATTTCCTGCTTTCTGCCTACCTCCTTTTTTAAACAGTGGCGTCACGTTTGCTAATTTCCAATCCACCGGGACCACCCCAGAGTCTAGTGAATTTCGGTAAATTATCACTAGTGCATCTGCAATTTCCCTAGCCATCTCTTATAGCACTCTGGGATGCATTCCATCAGGGCCAGGAGACTTGTCTACCTTTAGCCCCATTAGCTTGCCCATCACTACCTCCTTAGTGATAACAATCCTCTTAAGGTCCTCACCTGCCATAGCCTCATTTCTATCAGTCGCTGGCATGTTATTTGTGTCTTCCACTGTGAAGACCGACCCAAAAAACCTGTTCAGTTCCTCAGCCATTTCCTCATTTCCCATTATTAAAACTCCTTTCTCATCCTCTAAAGGACCAATATTTACCTTAGCCACTCTTTTTTGTCTTATATATTTGTAAAAACTTTTACTGTCTGTTTTTATATTCTGAGCAAGTTTACTCTCATACTCTATCTTACTCTTCTTTATAGCTTTTTTAGTAGCTTTCTGTTGCCCCCTAAAGATTTCCCAGTCCTCGAATCTCCCAGCAATCTTTGCCACTTTATATGCTTTTTCCTTCAATTTGATACTCTCCCTTATTTCCTTAGATATCCACGGTCGATTTTCCCTCTTTCTTCCGTCCTTCCTTTTTGTTGGTATAAACCTTTGCTGAGCACTGTGAAAAATCGCTTGGAAGGTTCTCCACTGTTCCTCAACTGTTCCACCATAAAGTCTTAGCTCCCAGTCTACCTTAGCTAGTTCTTCTCTCATCCCCTTGTAATCTCCTTTGTTTAAACACAAAACACTAGTATTTGATTTTACTTTCTCACCCTCCATCTGTATTTTAAATTCCACCATATTGTGATCGCTCCTTCCGAGAGGATCCCTAACTGTGAGATCATGAATCAATCCTGTCTCATTACACAGGACAAGATCTAGGACCGCTTGTTTCCTCGTAGGTTCATTACATATGTTCTAGGAAACTATCGCGGATACATTCTATAAACTCCTCCTCAAGGTTTCCTTGACCGACCTGGTTAAACCAATCGACATGTAGATTAAAATCCCCCATGGTAACTGCTGTACCATTTCTACATGCATTAGTTATTTCTTTGTTTATTGCCTGCCCCACCATATCGTTACTATTTGGTGGCCGATAGACTACTCCTATCAGTGACTTTTTCGCCTTACTATTCCTGATTTCCACCCAAATAGATTCAACCTTATCCTCCATAGCACCGATGTCATCCCTTACTATTGCCCGGATGTCATCCTTAAATAACAGAGCAACACCACCTCCCTTACCATCCACTCTGTCCTTCCGAATAGTTTGATACCCTCGGATATTTAACTCCCAGTCGTGGCCATCCTTTAACCATGTTTCAGTAATGGCCACTAAATCATAGTCATTTACGATGATTTGTGCCATCAACTCATTTACTTTATTCCGAATACGACGAGCATTCAGGTAAAGTACACTTATGTTGGTTTTTTTACCTCTGTTTTGAATCTTAACATCTCCAGTTTTATTCCTTTTGTTATTACTGGGCCTATTCACTGAGCTCCCCTCAGTCACTGTACCTTGTACTGTTGCCCTTTTAGATTTTTGACTATGTCTTCCCTGCCTTGCACTTTTCCCCTTACTTCCTTTTGCTTCTGTCCCTGTTTTACTACCTTCCAACTTCCTGCATCGGTTCCCATCCCCCTGCCACATTAGTTTAAACCCTCCCCAACAGCTCTAGAAAACACCCCCCCTAGGACATCGGTTCCAGTCCTGCCCATGTGCAGACCGTCCGGTTTGTACTGGTCCCACCTCCCCCAGAACCGGTCCCAATGCCCCAGGAATTTGAATCCCTCCCTCTTGCACCATCTCTCGAGCCACGCATTCATCCTATCTATCCTGACATTCGTACTCTGACTCGCTCGTGGCACTGGTACAATCCTGAGATTACTACCTTTAAGGTCCTACTTTTTAGTTTAACTCCTAACTCCCTGAATTCCGCTTGTAGGACCTCATCCCGTTTTTTACCTATATCGTTGGTGCCTATGTGCACCACGACAGCTGGCTGTTCACCCTCCCCCCCCAGAATGTCCTGCAGCCGCTCTGAGACATCCTTGACCCTTGCACCAGGGAGGCAACATACCATCCTGGAGTCTCGATTGCGTCCACAGAACCGCCTGTCTATTCCCCTTACGATCGAGTCCCCTATCACTATAGCCCTGGCATTCTTCTTCCTGCCCTGCTGTGCAGCAGAGCCAGCCACGGTGCCATGAACCTGGCTGCTGTTGTTTTCCCCTGATAGGCTATCCCCCTCAACAGTATCCAAAACGGATACTGTTGAAGTGAGCGGCTTGCTCGGCCATTGCAGAGGGCAGTTAAGAGCTAATGGTGGGTATGGAGTTACCTATGGGCCAGACCAGGTAAAGATGGCAGATTTCCTTCCCTAAAGGGTATTAGTGAACTAGATGGGTTTTTACAACAATCAATAATATTTTCATGGTCACCATTAATGAGGCTAGCTTCTCAATTCCAGAATTTTAAAAATTAGTTGAACTTAAATTTCTTTAAATTCAGCTGCCTGGGCCTCTGCATTACTAGTGATATTATCACTGCATCAGCACTTCCCCCAGTCATTACAAACCGACTAGGATTCTGCTGGGGTTGGATCTCCACTGGATCTGCAGAAACTTATTGCGAACATTATCGGGTCATTCAATTTAGTTATGTTTGAGGGTGCTGTGTCTATCTAATGAAGGTTACCAATCTGTTTCCCCACACATTGGGAGGAATTGTCCATTTTTTTCTAAGTGTGGTGGCTGATGGTTTCGGCAGCAGCGTTCCCTGCTGAACCTGAGTGTGAACTTGTGCCCGATGACACGCTTGTTGCCTCATTAATTATGCACAAGTGAGCATCTCTCTGAATCACATGGCGGATCAGGAATTGATTTTTACAGCAGCTGCCATAGAGTGGGTTGAAAGTCCGGGAACCGTACGTAAAGGCCAGTCCGGCATTCATATCACTCCCTCTCGCCCAACAGCCATCACAAGACTGTGCAGGATATCTGGAACCAGAGGCAAAATGCTAGCAGCCTCAACAAATTATCATACCCTTGGGGCCTTGATTCCAGGAGTCTCGGCACAGGAAGCATACCAACCTCACCTCTCCGGCCTGGGAGACTTTTCATGCTTGACAAATCTACTGGAATTTTTTGAGAATGTAACTAATAGGGTTGATGAGGGGGAGCCAATGGGTCTGGTTTATTTGGACTTTCAGAAGGCCTTTGACAAGTCTCACAGAAGAGTTTAGTGTGTAAAATTAAAACACATGGGATTGGGGGTAATATATTGGGATTGACAGAAAACTGGTTGGCAGACATGAAACAAAGAGTAGGAATTAACAGGTCATTTTCCAAATGGCAGGCAGTAACTAATGGGGTACTGCAGGATCACTGATGGGATCCCAGCTATTCACAATATATATTAATGATTCAGATGTTGGGACAAAATGTGATGTCTCCAAATTTGCAGATGTTACAAAGTTGGGTGGGAGGGTGAGCTACGAGGAAGATGCAGAGCTCCTTCAGAGTGATCTGGACAAGTTGAGTGAGTGGGGAAATGAATGGCGGATCTGGTGTCATTTGGATAAATTTGAGGTTATGCACTTTGGTAGCAAAGACAGGAAGGCTGATTATTATCTGAATGGCTATAAATTGAGAGAGTGGAATGTGCAACAAGATCTGGGTATCCTCGTACACCAGTCACTGAAGGTAAGCATGTAGGTACAGCAGGCGATGAAGGAGGGTAATGGTATGTTGACCTTCATAGCGAGAGGATTCAAGTACAGGAGCAGGCATGTCACGCTGGCCTTGGCAAGACCATATCTGGAATACCACGTGCAGTTTTGGTCTCCCTTTCCGAGGAAGGATGTTGTTGCTCTAGAGGGAGTGCAGCAAAGTGATTGCTAGGATGGCAGGACAGATGTAAGGGGATAGTTTGGTTAGGATTGTATTATCTGGAGTTCAGAAGAATGAGGGAAAACCTCATACCAAGCTATAAGACAGGGTAGATACAATAAGGATGCTCTGCTGGTGGGGGTGTCCAGAACCAGGGGTCACAGTCTGAGGATATAGGGAAGACCATTTAGGACAGAGATGAGGAGAAATGTCATCACCCAGAGTGGTGAGCCTGTGGAATCCATTATCACAGGAAGTAATTGAAGCCAAAGTATTCAAGAAGCAGTTAGATATACTCTCTCCAACCCTTCTTTATATAATCCTATCAACATATCCTTTCATTCTCTTTTCCCTCATGTGTTTATCTAGATTCTTATTAAATCCATTAATGCTATTGTCCCAACTACCCCTTTTCATAGAACAGTACAGCACAGAACAGGCCCTTCGGCCCTCAATGTTGCGCCGAGCAATGATCACCCCACTCAAGTCAATGTATCCACCCTATACCAGTAACCCAACAACCCCCCCCCCCCCCATTAACCTTACTTTTTAGAACACTAAGGGCAATTTAGCATAGCCAATCCACCTAACCCGCACATCTTTGGACTGTGGGAGGAAACCGGAGCACCCGGAGGAAACCCACGCACACACGGGGAGGACGTGCAGACTCCGCACAGACAGTGACCCAAGCCGGGAATCGAACCTGGTACCCTGGAGCTGTGAAGCATTTATGCTAACCACCATGCTACCGTGCTGCCCTTGAGGCAATGCATTCCACATTCTTACCACTCTTCAATATTTGAAAAATATTCTGGGCAAATTATTTATTATTTAAATCAGTTGATAACTTCATGGGTTCTGGTTGTCTTTATATTTAGAGTCCATGCAAGCCTTCATTGCTGTTACACTGACAATAAGACTGAGATGGTGCTTTATGCTGCAGTGTTGCTGATGTAAAAATGTAATTCTTTTAAAGTTACAAGTAGTGCTGAACACAAGGGCGCTTTTGATAAAGCAAGCTTTGAAAGTTGATGAAAATGCCAGAATGTGTTTTTTGTATGAGAGCGCCTTTAGTTTGATGTAATCTGTGAAGGGATTCACAGACCAATTACTTAATCAACTGCCCGAGAACAGAAAATAGGCATGAAGATAGTAATAATGAATTTAATCATTTTGCACTGCATTAGTGAGTAGAACTGAATTGCCTGGGCTTCAAAGGCTGAATTAACAGGGCTTGCAGCCAGATTTCACATTTTTGGCAACCAATCCAAATTCATTTAGTGCATTGGGAGCAGCCAAGGAGAGACAAAGCACTTTCCACAAGGAAGCAATTTTCATCCTTTTGCCATTAAAGGATTGCACAATTATTTAATGCAGGTTTAATTCTCCAGGTGTCTTTTAAGCATCTGCTTAAGTTTCTTTCTATCTTCGTATTGATTCCAAAAATGTTAGAGTGGGATTGGAATTTGCTCGACATTTATTTGAAGATTGATTTGACTCTTAACTGATTTCTTGTTTACTGATCCCCAGTAATTCTACTTGAGATACTCGTAGAGAATTTAGCTGACCACAAAGTTAAAAATAGCTCTTTTAGCTGTTTCTTCTAATGTACATTCCTGAATTGATCTAATCCTAACTCTCTATAATATCAGAGTTCACCAACACAACATTATAATTCTATACAAGCTCATAAAGTAAATTGAATAAGTGTTAGAAACCTTATTTTGAGACGAGGGCTCAACCTTCCCAAAGGGAGCAAAGTCCCTGGGCGAGCGCGTTTAGCTGAGCGTTTCCCATCAGCACTCGCAGTGCCGAGAAACGTATGGCTATTCAACGTGACTCGCTTTGAATATGGGGCCTGAATGGCGTGTGTGCGGCTGAGCACGCACATAGCCCCATTTTTTATAGTGGGGTGCTCCGCTCGCCAGAACTCCCTGTTGTAGTGAGGTCTCTCTGCTTTTTCCCTAAGCAGAAGCCCAAATGATCTCCAATCATCCTCTTCTATCTGGTTGAACTTGTTCTCTCATTGGACAATTTCTCCTTTAACGTCTCACTTCCTCCAAATAAAAGGTCCGGCTATTGGTACCCGCATGAGTCCAAGTCATGCCTGGTTTTTTGTGGGGTACTTGGAACCTTCCTTGTTCCAGTTCTACTCGGTCCACCCTCAAACAACTCTTAGTCTGGGACTTTGATAACTGTATAGATGCTGCTTTGTGCTAGTCTGGAACTGAAAAAATTCATCAATTTTATTTCCAATTGCAAGTCCTCTCACCTTCATATAAATAAACATAGAACATACAATGCAGAAGAAGATCATTCGGCCCATCGAGTCTGCACCGACCCACTTAAGTCCTCACTTCAACCCTATCCCTGTAACCCAATAACCCCATCTAACCTTTTTTTGGACACTAAGGGCAATTTTGGCATGTCCAATCCACCTTACCTGCACGTCTTTGGACTGTGGGAGGAAACCAGAGGACCCGGATGAAACTCACGCAGACACGGGGAGAACGTGCAGACTCCGCACAGACAGTGACCCAACGGGGAATCGAACCGGGGACCCTGGCACTGTGAAGCCACAGTGCTAGCCACTTGTGTTACCGTGCTGCTCAAATATGGTCCATTTCTGACACTTCCCTTCTATGACTCCTCTGTCTCCATTTTTGGTGATAGGCTGTCTAACCAACATTCATTCCAAGTCCACCCATTCCCACCATACCACCTCACAGCCTGCTTCCAGTAAGGACTCCATTCCATTCTCCTACTTTCTTTGTCACATCTATTCTGATGATGCAACCTTCCACACTGGCGCTTCTGAAATGTCTTTCTTTTTCCTCAGCTGAGAATTTCCTCTCACCGTGATTTATTCGGCCCTCAACCGTTTCTGACCTATTTCCCACAGTACTGCCCTTACGGCTTTTCTTTCCCCCAGAATCACATGCTTCCTCTTGTTCTCACTTTCTACACCACCAGCTTCCACATTAAAAAGATTATCTTCCGCTATTGACACCAACTTCAGAACGATTCCACCACCAAGCAGATCTTCCTCTCACCTCGCCAGCATTCTGAATGGACCATTCCATCTGTGAAACCCTGGCCCACTACTCATCACCGCCTACACCTCATCCCTTTCCCACGGCATCTTCCCATGCAATCAAGTTGAAACACCTGTCCCATTATCTCCTCCCTCTTCACTGTCCAAGGCTCAAAACACTCTTTCAAGATGAAGCAGTGACTTATTTGTACTTCTTTCAATTTAGTCTACAGTATTTGCTGCTCAATATGAAATCTCCTCTACACTGGGGTGACCAAACGCAGACTGGGTGACCACTTTGTGGAACACCTTCACTC
The DNA here is from genome assembly GCF_902713615.1 of Scyliorhinus canicula. NCBI lineage: Eukaryota > Metazoa > Chordata > Chondrichthyes > Carcharhiniformes > Scyliorhinidae > Scyliorhinus > Scyliorhinus canicula. Next base: position 68,297,204 of record NC_052159.1, on the reverse strand, counting down.
AGTCTGCAAGGATGTCCCTGACCTTCCAATAGCTTCACCATCTTGCACTCATGCCCACATTTCTGTCGTCGGCCTGCTACAATGTCCTAACGAAGCCAAAGGCAAGCTGGAAAAACAGCATCTCGTCCTGAAATTTGGCACTTTACAGCTTTCTGGACTCAACATTGAGTTCAATAGTTTTGGACCATGATCTCTGTTCTCCATTTCGTTTACACCCCCCCCCCCCCCCCCCACACACACACACACACACACACACACATCCCAAGTACCAGTCTCTATCTTATTTTCATAATTATGCTTTCAATAAACACTGACCTTTATTCTGCTATTCACACCCACTTTGGATCAATGCTTTGTGCCTTTAATACCATCATTACCATTCACTTTGCCCTGTGTTCCATGGATTTTTTGGCATTTAATCTTCCCTGTCCCTGGCCTTCTCTTTTGCTCTACCTGCCCCACACCCTTTTTCAACAGCAACAAAACCATCACATTCATACATTTCTTCAGCTTTTCGAAGAGTCATATTGCACTCGAAATGCTAAACTCTGTTTCTCTCTCCACAGACGATGCCAAACCTGCTGAGTTCTTCCAGCACGTTCCATTTTTACTTCTCCAGCATCCACAGTATTTTGATCTGATTTGAAAGGCAGCATTCTCTAAGTATTGCACTGATTATGAGCTCAAGTCCTAGATTGGGATTAGAACCCATAACTGTCTGACATAAAGATAAAAGTGCTACTATTGAGCCAAGCGACACAAAGGTGATCACTTTTGCTACACTGCTTTTCTGGAATTGCATGCACTGTTTACAACAGCAGAAACTTTTCCATCAGTTGTTTTTACCTTAAGGAGGTTTACTGAGTAAGGTGCAGGATCCCAGGCCACCAAAACAACATTCTTGAATAGCGTGCTATTATTAAACTTGTGCTCTGGGTTAACAAGTACCTGCAAATCAGGATAGAAACAAACATTTTTTAAATATTTGAATGAAATTAATGGCTCAATATGAACATTGTGTAAATTTGTAAATTTAAATTACTCAAAAGTACTACACATATTCTTAGAGATGGAAATATATTAAACAATGGAACTTAATAATTCTAACGATTATGTTGTCGAACAACAATAATGCATAAATTGAACCTTAAGAAAAATGGTAATAAGTGGTAACTTATTCATAATCATAAAAAATGTTGATGTACTAAACTACTATTCCTTCTCAACATAAGTAAAAATTCCATCAAGGTTTCACATCCTAGTAAGCGATACTTAATTGACGTTCAATGTTATTGTAAATACTAGCTGTAAAATAATAATTCCAATTAAACAAATTATGGCCAAAAATCTTAAATGTGAATATTAATCAAATGAGAAAAGATTTGCCATTAGAAAAGACTGAATTTATCTTTCCCACAGCTTTAAATAAGTTCAATTCAATGCAAGAAGCATTGCTTGAGAACATGATAACCAGGAGCAGAATTAGTACCATTTAGTACACTGATATCTGATTTTTTTTAACCTCAATTCCACCTTCCCAAACAATCCAGAGTTAAAGATGATTAAAGGAAAATTATAATGCATGGGTCAGCCAAATAATCTTTATGTGAATATTGCTGAAAAGAAAGACATGTTGGTGAAGCCTTAAGTTTTGCACTAATCAGGACACAAATGCAAAAATGCCAAATTTCAAATGCTCACAATTTATACTACAGGGAAAAAGGCCGCTGAGTGATGCTGAGCCACATTATGAGCTCGACTGATTATTGGTTGTTAGTGTAGCTATTAGTGCACTCAGGATTGTTCAGCAATTGCAGAATCACATATAACAGTAGAGGTTTTGTTTTGGGTTTTGCAAGCACAGGCTGGGTGAGTACAGCCTGTACTCTGCCTTTTACCAATAACTGAAGGAACATAGGGCGAGATTCTCCGCACTCCCGACGGTGCGGAGAATAGCGTGGCTCGTAAAATTTTACGGCCACGCTGTTCCGACGCCCTCCCGCTATTCCAGCCGTTTTTTTACGGCTGGCAGCGATTCTCAGCTGATGGATGGGCCGAGTTCCCAGCCCTTTACGGCTGTTTTTACAAACGGCAAACACACCTGGTCTGGCCGTTCGTAAAAACGGCCGTAAACTGTCGATTTTTAAAACCATGGGCCCGATGCCCGCGCACTCTTTGTCCTTCCGCCGCCCCGCAGTATCCATTCGCGGGGCGGCTGAGGGGCATCCCGGCCCGCGCATGCGCGGGTTTCGCGCAAATGCGCGATGACGTCATCCGCGCATGCGCGGGTTGGAGTCTTCCAATCCGCGCATGCGCGGCTGACGTCATATGACGCGTCAGCCGGCACTAACTCTGGCAAGCGGGCTTAACGAAATTTGTTAAGCCCGCGATGCCGGAGTTTACGGCGTCGGCATGCTAGCCCCGACCGGGGACCAGAATCAGTTCCCGGTCGGGAAGTGGGGGGCTGGCGTCAAACCCGCCCGGATTTGACGCCAGCCTTACGATTTCTCCCCATATGGGAGAATCGCGCCCATACTGTTTGAGTTGATCAGCAAATTGCTGTGACATACGGCCCGCTGATCTGGCATTGCATGGTACTGAAATTAATAGATGACCCCTGTAGTATAAACTTTTGCGATTGTTTGAAATTTGGAATTCTTGCATTTGTCCTGATGATTGCAATATGAAAAATTTTGGCAACACGTTCCTCATTTTAGAAATAATCTTTACAGTGAAAGAGCAACTCTAATGGATGTCATGAGGGATACAGATGCTCCAGGACCTCTATTTGAAGCTAACTGTATCATTTTCAGAGGTATCCTTTGCTGTAGTCAATGTAGGCTAATGTCATGCAAAGGCGACACCTACTATCACTCATGGAAGGTTGTAAGATTGCAAGAAAGTACTGTTGATAAGTGTTACCTTCCTGCTCTACCATGTACTTGCTCAAAAGAGCACCTCCTCATTCTGCTGTCCCAGCAGCAGTTATGTTTATTGCAAGCTATTTCCTAACTTCATGAAAGATCCAATTATTCTTGTGTTGTTTCACTAAACTCCATTAAAAGTTCATGTGAAGTTGTGTGGGTAATGAATGGTGACACTATTCCTTTCCACATCTGCAAAATCCAGGCAGACAAATAAAAACAAAAACAGAAAATGCAGGAAAATCTCAGCATGTCTGACAGCATTTGTGGAGAAAGAACAGAGCCAATGTTTCGACTCTGGATATTTTAAGATAAAGCCTTCATAAAATATATCATCACAGATAATTGATAAAAGTTTTATTTTCATTCATTCATAGGATGTGGGTAGGTTTGTTCTGGATGGTGTCAAACTTCTTGACTGTTCTTGGAATTGCATTCATCCAGGCAACTGGAGATTATTCCATCACTAACTGTGCCTTTTAGATGTTGGGAAGAATCCGGAGAGTCTGGCACTGAGTTATTTTCCTTAGAATATACAGCATCTAACCTGCCCTTGTAGCTACGGTATCTGGCTGACTGGTCCAGATACATTCTGTTGAAAGGTGACTCCCAATATGTTGATGTTAATACTGTTGAATGGCAAGTGCAGGTGGTTGGAGCCTCTCTCATTGCAAAGAGTCACTGCCTGGGACTTGTGTGGCACAAATATATATTTTTCTTGTTAGCCCAAACCTGAATGTTGTTCAGGTCTTGTTGTACATGGGCATGGATTGCTTCATTATTTGAAGAACCACAAACTGATCTCAATACTATGCAATCATCAGCGAATATATCCATTTCTGATATTATGATGGAGGGAAGATCATTGATGAAGGCACTACCCTGAAGAACTCCTGGAGTGATGTCCTGGGGCTGAGATGTTTGGCCAACCAAACCACAATCATCTTCCTTTGTGCTGGGTGCAATTTCAAGTTTTTTCCCTCATTCCCATTGACTTAAATTTTAATTATAGCAATTTGTTGTCACACTTGGTGAAATTCAGTCTTGATATCAAGGCAATCACTTTCATCTCACCTCTGCCATTCTGCTCTTTTGTCCACATTCAGTAATAGCTGAGCAATTTTCCACTTTGTTGGTTAGCTCACAGTGTTGTAGCTGTACCAGAACAGCTTGGCTACAGGTGAGGTTAGTTCTGGAACTCACATCTTCAGCACTACTGAATGTTGTCAGGGACCATAGCTTTTGCTGTATCCAGTACACTAAGCTATTTCTTTATATCACATGAAATTAAGCAAATTGGCTGAAGTGCAGCTTCTGATGAAAGGAGCTTCAAGAATAGCCAAGGTGGATCATTTACTCAGCACTTCTGACTCAAGAAATCTACTAGCCCTTCAGCCTGGTCTTTTTCATTCTCATTGAGAATGCTATCATTGAGGATGGAGATATTCAGGAAGCCTCCTCCTCCATTAGTGATCACCATTCATAGCTGGATGTGACAGGATTGCAGAGCTGTGATCTGGTCCTTTGGTTGTGGCATCACTTAGCTCTGTCTATAACATGCTGCATCTATTTTTTAGCATTTGCAATATTGTGTTTTGTAGCTGCACCAGGTTAGCTCCTCATTTGGTTGGCACCTTTAGCTGCTCCGACTAGCTCTTTTACACTCCTCACTGAACCAGTGTAGATCTGCTGTCTGATGTCATTGGAGGGATGAACAATATGCTGGGCGATGAAGTTACAGAATGTGCTACACCACAATTCTGTTACTACTGATGGTACACATTATCCCATAGATGCCTAGTTTGAGTCACTAGATGTTAATTGCATATTCATTATGATGAATTGGATGCATTAGGTGGACATTAACTTGGGGATTTACTCTTGCCCTTATAAATAGACACAGACTGAAACTGTCATTTCTGGGTTAGGAGGTAAACGCATGCAATGTGTAACTGTAAGTAAATTTGTATAAATGTGTGTGAAGATTAGCTCTAGGTCTTTCACCAACTGCCTTTTAGGATTATTATCACTAGATCTGTTATCAATTTGTTCTATTTAGCATGGCGGTAGTGCCACATAACACAATGAGGGTGTCCACAATGTGCAGTAGGAACGGTGTCTCCACAACTATTTGTGCAGTGATCCCTTCTGACAACATTGTCAGGTATAGGTACATCTGTAACAAGTAGATTTTGAGAACAAGGTCAAATAGTTTTTTTGCCCTTCATGCCTCAAACAATTTTGTAAGTAGTGGCACCAACAAACATGAAGTCCCCTAACCAAAGTATATTTTGTGCTCTTGTTGTCCTCATGGAGGAGCACTGACCCGACAGCTGAGGTTGGGAGGAGGAGTGAGTGGGAACAGGGAAGACTACAGTGTGTGTTAATCAGCAGGAATTTATTTGCCCGTGTTTGACCTGATGTCATGAGATTTCATGGTGTCCAATGTCAATGTTGGGGGTTCACAGGCCCAATCCCTCCTGATGGTATACCACTGTGCCACCAACTATAATTAGTTTGTTCTGCTATTGAGTCAGGACATACCCAAGGGATTGTGATGGAGGAGCTTGCGACTGTGGCTCCAAGGTATGATTCTGTGAGTATGATTGGGTCAGGCTGTTGCTTGACTAGTCTGTGGGTCTGCTCTCCCAATTTTGGCACAAATCCTAGATGTTAGTTTGGAGGACAAGTCATCCTCAACTTGAGGGGGCGTGCCTTTGTCAACTCTGAATCTAATGTTTCAGTTGTTACCGGGCGGTTCATTCAATTTTCTTTTTCTAAAACTTCGTCTTATGGTCGGATACAAATTAGTGGTTTGCTAGGTCATTTAGCATCACAGATTCCCGGCAATACAGGAGGCAGCCAGTTGGCCCACTGACCCTCCGAAAGAGCACTCTAACTAGGCCCTTCCCCCCAGTCCATGCCAGCAATCCCATAACCTAACCGACATATCTTTGGGCACTAAGGGGCAATTTGCATGCAAAATCTACCTAATCTGCACATCTTTCAGAGGGCAGCTAAGAATTATAGAATCCGAAAGGCACCCACAGTGCTGATGGGGGCCATTTGGCCCATCGAGTCTGCTTCGACCCTTGGAAAGATCACACTACCTAGGCTCAATCTCCACCCTATCCCCATAACCCAGTAACCCCACCTAATCTTTTGGACACTAAGTGGCAATACTATGGCCAATCCACCTATCCTGCACATCTTTGGACTGTGGGAGGAAACCGGAGCACAGGGAGGAACCCCATGTAGACAAGGAGTGAAAGTGCAAACTCCACACAGACAATTACCTGTTACTGGAATTGAACCCGGGTCCCTGGCGCTGTGAGGAAGCAGTGCTAACCACTGTGCCACCCATATGGAATGAACCATAGTGGAGTTTCACATTGGCCAGCCCAGATAATGATTGGAGATTTGCTTGCTTAAAGGGTGTTAATCCCATTTGCAGAAAAAACACTTTCTAATATTCGTGAATAATAATTGAAGCAAAAATGCAGAGAAGTAAGTAATGTGATGGCAGAAATTAGCTCACTTGTGAATTAATAACACGGATTGTGGTTTTTCTTCCAACATCCTTCTCGTAACCTTGTGTAGGGGCTGCATTAAACCTCAGAACGGCATCATGGGAATCTGAAAATGAGAAACAAAAGCAATTGATCTTACTGTTTTTTTGAAATTAAGTGAATGGAATTGTGATATGCTACATTATACAGCCACACTCTCAGAAAAAATATAAAAGTTTAATTCAACCAGAGCTCGTATTGTGGGAGCTTGGATTTTAACATAATGTAGAGATTGTGGCACTGACCAAAGCAGAAGGCATCGCAGATTTAATAAGGATAACAAGGTAGAAAATAAATTGTTAGACTGCTCACCGAGCAGAACCAAGGAATGTTACTGACATTTACTGTGTTCTCTGCCAAAATGGATATTGGTAAAAGGTTTTACTTTAAAAAAATTACACATACACAACACACTTCGCAGACTATTTTTAAGGAATTCCATTTCAGAACCTTCTGTTACTACAGAGCTTTTCGTAGTGGAGCTGCTCTGCCAGATAACTATTAAAAGTTCTGCTCCAATTCATTTTCCTTTTTCATCTTTGCCAATGAGAAGTCGACCGATATTATTTTTTCTTTATGGCCAGTATTTTCAATACTGCAGAGAAAATGAAGCATTTGTAAACTGTTTTTAAAACGCTTTCGTGCAATGTGAATGGAACTGTTCTGGTGGCCACAAAGGACTCTGGGAGTCATCAATAGATCTCCCTGCGGGCTTCGGGAGTATGAACTTCCCAACTGAGAGGGCTGGAGCTCGCCCAATGGGAAATGAGCTTTGAATTTAAAACCCGCTGCTTCAACCCAGGCCGGTATTCTGTAGGTCCCTGTGATTTGTGCGCTGTCAACCGTGGCTGCAGCCTTTTGTGTTCGATAAATAATGGTGTCGGACGACTTGCCTTGGAGAGACTATTATATTGGTGACATGGAGTAAACAAGTTTTTTCTCTGAGCAACCTTCATTGTCAAGAACATGTGGCTTCTCCGGTAAGAAGTAAAAATGCCTCTCTGGTAAATTTGAACCCTATTATCTAAGCGGAGAAGATTGGGCCCAATACACAGAGCTCATGCGTTACTTCTTCCAGGCTAATAATATTGAGAGAGATGTGTGGTATAATCATAAATGAAGGCAATGCAAGAGTTAATGAAATGTATACAGCCAGCCATTAGAGAGAGTTGGTCCCATAAGTATAGAAGGGATGGGGCTAAGCCTTGTGGGTCAGTCAGATGATGAAGAAAAAGAAGAACAGACAGATGATAGTGAGGCATGAGAGAGCGAGCAGTTGTGTACCTGAGAGTTCTGTAGTTAGAGATAGCATAGTTTATTATAGAAACCTTCTACTTTAGGAATGTGAATGATTTTAGTTAATAGTGCAACAAATTAATAGTTTTGTTCTTTATTCAACACTACGCATCCAAGCCATCCAGGTGAAGCAAAATAGAGAACACAACAAGGTGAAAAACAGAAAGTGATCTTACTGACAGTATGTGGGGCCCCAAAGTAATATCCTGCACAGAACCTACGGGCGTCGCCCATGGAAGTATGCAATAGGCACGCTAGAGTATCAAAAATGAAAACGCTCACGAGGAGCTGCGTCTGGTGGCCTAACCTCCACTCAGACATCACGGTCCGAGTGAGATGTTGCGATCTTTGCCAGGAGAATCAAAAGCTCCCTCCCTAGGCCTCCCTACATCGATGAGAATGGCCTGGAAGCCCATGGGTGTGAGTGCACGTGGATTTTACCAGGCCTTTTATGGGTTCCATGTTTTTGATCCTGGTAGATGGATACTCCAAATGCTTGGAGATACATCGCATGAGCTTCACTACAATTGAGAAATTTCTGCGTGCATGGAGTACCAGAAGTCCTGGTTTCCGATAATGGCACTGCCTTTACCAGTACGTAGTGACATTGTGCCAAACAATGGCATCAAACACAATAGAACAGCACGTTATCACCCGTCATCAAATGGGCTGGCAGAATGCGCAGTGCAGACATTTAAAATAGCATACAGAAACAACCTACAGCATCCACAGAGACCAAATTAACATGATTTCTATTCGACTGAAGGACCACTCCTCACACAACAGGAATTGCCCCAGTGCAACGGTCAATGGGACGTTGACTTTGTATGAGGCCTACTATTCCCAAACCTGGTGGGGAGGGTGGAGCCCCCACAAGAGAACCAGAAAAGAAATTTATGACTCTGCAAGAACAGAAACAGTTGATCAGATGTATGTGAGGAACTTTGGAGGTGGTCCCAGCTAGGTCACTGGGGTCACAATGGAGAAAAGGGGGCCAGTGCCATACAAAGTGAAGGTCCAGGGTAAGGTCATAAAGAAACAGCTGGACCACATCAGGAGCAGGAAGTCCACCCCCAAGCAAGCCGCCATGGAGGTGGCCACCGCTTGTACTGGGCAACATCTGGAAGCTGACACAGCAGCGGTCCCTCTGGATGCGCAGAGGGCTTTGTTTCCGCACCGGCAATGGCGGACTGCTACAGCCGCCGGTGCGGAACAATAGAGTGTCCCCATGGCACAGGCCCGCTGGTGGATCAGTGGGCCCCGATCGCGGGCCAGGCCACCGTGGGGGCACCTCCCGGGGCTAGATCTCCCCACGCCCGCCCAAGAGCCCCGGAGGCCGCCCGCGCCACCAGCTCCCGCCAGTAAGGGACCTACTCCAATTTACGCTGGCGGGACTGTCAAAAAACGGGCGGGACTTCGGCCCATCGCGGGTCGGAGAATTTGGGCAGCCCCGGGGCCCATTGAGTTGTGCCGGTCCCCGCCATTCTCCGAGGCAGGCGGCGCGATTCACGGCAGGCCGCTTTTTGGGGGGCCGGAGAATTTGGAGGACAGCGGGGACAGGATTCACGCCGACCCCTGGTGATTCTCCGACCCGGCCGGGGTGGGGGGGTCGGAGAATCCCGCCTATTGTTTTATACAGCTATGTTCAGTTAAATTTGGAGAGAGAACATTTTATACCGTGAAGGATTTTTGGCCGAACTCTATTGACAAAACGTCAAGACATGCTAAGAAAGCCATTGACAAGAACGTTCAGCCAGATCAGCAACTGGAGAGGTATCTGTTCTTCAACATGGCGTCTTGGTGACTGAGTCAGTTCTTGATCCGGCACTTTCAAAGGTGTTAGGACTGAAGACTGCTGATATTATCAAGGTTATTGATGAGAGACTTGGTCTATTAGTGCAAAATATCAGTGCCTGTGCTGCAGAACTGCAGAACACTAGTAAAAGACTTGTCAAAGCTGAGGAGAGAATTCTTACTGTGGAAAACAGACCTTTCTTAGTAGAGGCTCATTTACAGTCTATTGAAAAAACAGCTGCTCACAAGGTTGGAACATCTAAATGGGTTAGAGAACTGAGGCTGGAGGAAAAATGTTTGGATTATTGGTTCACCAGAGGGAGCTAAAGGTAAGCACCCAGTTAAATTATTTTTCTCAGCGTAAACGAAAGCCGTGTGCATTAAACTGGAAAAGGCAAATTGTTCATTTGCTCCGAGTCCCAGGGACAACCAAAGACTCTGGCCCATAACTGGTGTTTCTGCAACTTTGAAGTGTTGGATCAAAAAGTGATGGAGGCAGCTGAACATAACCTTACTCTTTGATGGATTGAGGGTCTCTTTCTTTTTAAAAAATGTTTCCAATTAAGGGGCAATCCATCTACCCTGCCCATCTTTGGGTTGTAGAGGTGAGACCCATGCAGACATGGGGAGAATGTGCAAACTCCACAAGGACTGTGACCTGGGGCTGTGATCAAACCCGGGTCCTCGGCAGTGCTAACTACTGCACCACCGTGCTGCCCCTGAGGGTCTCTTTCTATCAAGATTTTTCAGCGGCAGTACAACAGAGGCACAAAGGCTTTGACTAAGTCAGAAGGGGACTGAAGGCCATCGGAGCACAGTACGCCCTACTGTATCCAGCCATACTGAGGGAGGCATTCAATAACACTACAAATACATTCGATATCCCGGCTAAAACTATGGCTTTTATAAATCCGTGGGAGCCAATAATCCAGATGCCTCAACTGAATGACATTATAAACAGGCTGCAGTTAATTGTATAGTTTGGACTAAATCGCTTGTTAATATATATATTTTTAAGTTTGTATTGGTATTAATTAATCTGAATGAGATGAACTAGTAACTGGCCACTACATATATATTATACTTATAATAATTTTGTTCATATCATTTCTTTCCTTCTCTCTTGTTATGTTAAATAGGAGTGGCGCTACTGCTGGGAGACGAGCGTGTGATTTTGGTTCCAATAAACAAGGTTAGATTACAGGGATGGTACCTCATTCTCTTTTCCTTTATATTACATTCCGATTTTTCTTTCTTGAAGAGAGAGGCTCCGTGTCATAAATATGGAATAATTATGTTTGGTTAGTTCAACAAAGCCTCACATTTGGTGACAAAATCACCTTAAGAATTAACCGTTTAAGATTGTTTATTTTTTGGTTGTTTAAAATAGTTCTTCGGTATTCTTTTTATTTTGGGTTGAGGGAATTGATAGTTGCTTATGGACAAGTTTAATTGCTTAGAAAATGACTATATAATATGTCCCTGACGTTTCTTGAGTAACTGGGGATGCAGGGGGCAGGTTTGGGTGCAGACCCGAGTGGGAGGGGGAAGTCGATGTCACATAAAATGGGCAACGGTCTTTTTTATCTATATCCTATATTCCTTTACTTAAGTGAGTAAGTAATGGCAGTGGCTACACTGAAAATCTGCTGATGGAATATATGGGGGATACAAAAAGGAGAAAGCTGATAAAACTCTGATGCAAGAGACTCATTTGGATGATACAGAACATCTGAAATTGAAGCGGGAACAGGTCAAGCAAGTGGTTTCTGCCTCATTTTCGACTAGTAGACGAAGGGTCGTGATTTTGAGTAATTTTTTAAAAAAATAATTTTTATTCAAATTTTCAACAACAAATTCTATCACAAAAAAGAAAAACAGTAACCCCTCCCCTCCAATACAAAAACAATAAATTAACAAGAAAAAGAAATAAGCATAAAACCATGAGAACAAACCCCCATAATGAACCCGTAGCCCCCCCCCCCCAAATTCCCCCCGTTGCTGCTGAAGTTGACCACCCTCTAATGCTCCGCCAGGAAATCCAGAAAAGGTTGCTACCGCCGGAAAAACCCTTGCACCGACCCCCTCAGGGCAAACTTGACCCTCTCCAGTTTAATGAACCCAGCCATGTCGTTGATCCAGGATTCCGGGCTCGGGGGCTTCGCGTCCCTCCACTGTAAAAGAATCCTGCGCTGGGCTACTAGGGACGCAAAGGCCAGAATACCGGCCTCTCTCGCTTCCTGCACTCCCGGCTCCGATGCTACCCCAAAAATAGCGAGCCCCCAGCCCGGTCCCACCCTGGAGCAAACCACCTTAGACAAGGTCCCCGCCACCCCCTTCCAGAAACCTTTCAACGCCGGACACGCCTAGAACGTGTGATTCTCTGGGCTCCCTGAACCTGCCACACCTGTCCTCTCCCCCAAAAAAACCGGTTCAGCCTGGTCCCAGTCATATGCGCCCTATGCAGCACCTTTAGTTGGATTAGACTAAGCCGTGTGCAAGAGGAGTAGGAATTCACCCTCCCCAGGGCGTCCACTCATGTCCCCTCCTCAATCTCCTCCCCCAACTCCTCCTCCCACTTCGCTTTCAGCTCTTCCAACGAGGCCTCCTCCCCCTCCTGCATCACCTGATAAATTGCAGAGATCCTACCCTCACCGACCCACGTCCCTGAAAGCACCCTATCCTGAACCCCCCTTGGTGGCAATAGCGGAAACTCCGCCACCTGCCGCCTAACAAACGCCCTAATCTGCATATGCCTAAAGGAATTCCCTGGGGGGAGACCCCACTTCCCCTCCAACTCCTCTAAGATCGCAAAATTCCCGTCGAGGAAGAGGTCCCCCATCCGCCTGATACCTGCCCTGTGCCAACTCAGAAACCCTCCATCTTTCCTCCCTGGTACAAACCGGTGGTTCCCCCGTATCGGGGACCAAACTGAGGCCTTCACTTCCCCCCTATGCCGCCTCCACTGCCCCCAGAGTTTGAGGGTAGCCACCACTACTGGACTCGAAGAGTACCTTGCCGGGGGGGGGGGAGTGGCAACGGGGCCGTCACCAGCGCCTCTAAACTCGTGCCCACACAGGACGCCGCCTCCATCCTCTTCCATGCGGCTCCCTCCCCCTCCATCACCCACCTACGAATCATTGCCATGTTCGCAGCCCAGTAATACCCACACAGGTTGGGCAGCGCCAATCCACCCACTTCCCTGCCTCGCTCCAAGAATACCCTCCTCACCCTCGGGGTCTTCTGCGCCCACACAAACTCCGTAATACTCCTGTTAACTCTCCTTAAGAAAGCCTTCGGTATCATGATGGGTAAACACTGGAAGAGGAACAGAAACCTCGGGAGCACCGTCATCATAACCGACTGGACCCTGCCCGCTAGGGAGAGTGGCAACACGTCCCACCTCCTGAACTCCTCCTCCATCTGCTCCACCAGCCTCATGAAGTTTAACCTATGCAGGGCCCCCCAGCTCCTGGCTATCTGGACTCCCATGTATCTGAAGCTCCTCTCTGCCCTTTTGAGTGGGAGCTCCCCTATCTCTTGATCCTGGTCCCCCATATGCACCACAAACAGCTCGCTCTTCCCCACATTGAGCTTATAGCCAGAGAAGTCTCCAAACTCCCCCAGAATCCTCATCACCTCTGGCATCCCCCCCCCCCCCCGCCGGATCTGCAATGTGATGGAACCATCAATTCACTAGACACGTGCTTTAAGATATGAACAGTGGTTTTAATCTACTTACTACAGAGCCAGCATGTTACCCGTTGAACTCGCGATGAACTGCAGGCTGGCTCTGGACAAGGGTATTTGTACAGCTGTCCAGGGGGAAGAGTCATGGGCGGAGCCAAGGGTGGAGCCCTGTACAAACTCCTTAGCATTCCCAGAGCTACTCCCCCTAGTGGTCGGATAATGCTACTGCGCTTACAATGGTATTGGTAAATATAGTGTGAATTACTAAGTTACATTCACCACATTCACCCCCTGCAAAATAATCAAGTCCGGCAGGGGTGGTGGTCTACAAAGTAAGTCTGTCCGGTGGTCGAACTGTCAGCTGTGATCTGCGGAGCACCAGAGTTGCAGCCTCTTGCGATGGCTGGATGGGTGTTGTGTGCCAGGGTACGATGGCGGACTCCAGGGAGGGTTGTGTCCGAGCTTCATACTCTTCTGGTTCGACCGGGGACTGGGGGCGCTGGGGGCTGGCCGGCGCGGGTGCACGGAACTGGTGGAGCGAGCTCGTGGGCTCGGGAGCGTGAGGGGGCGGCAGCATGGGGTGTAGGGTGTGGGGTCCTTCTGTGGGGGTAGAGGGGACGCTGGATCCGGCGGGTGCCAGATCCCGGAGGGATACTGTGTCCTGACGGCCGTCAGGGAACTCGACGAAGGCGTACTGGGGGTTGGAGTGGAGCAGGCGCACCTTCTCAACAAGGGGGTCGGTTTTGTGCGCCCTGACGTGTTTCCTCAGGAGTACAGGGCCCGGCGTCCTCAGCCATGCTGGAAGTGAGACCCCCGTGGTAGGTCCCCTGGAAAAAATGAAGAGCCTCTCGTGAGGGGTCTGGTTGGTCGCTGTGCATAAGAGGGACCTAATAGCGTGGAGCGCGTCTGGGAGGACTTCCTGCCAATGGGAGACTTGGAGATTCCTGGACCGGAGGGTCAGTAGGACGGTCTTCTAGGTCGTCGCATTCTCCCTCTCCACCTGCCCGTTCCCCCTGGGGTTGTAGCTGGTAGTCCTGCTCGAGGCAATGCCCTTGTCGAGCAGGTACTGACGCAGCTCGTCACTCATAAAGGACGAAACCCGGTCGCTGTGCACGTAGCTGGGGAAACCAAACAGGGTGAAGATGCTATGCAGGGCCCTAATGACTGTGTGGGAGGTCATGTCGGGGCACGGGATAGCAAATGGGAAACGGGAGAACTCATCTATGACGTTTAGAAAGTCCTTTGTGAGATTGGCGAAGAGAGGAGGGGGTTAGGTTCACAGCGTAGCGAGGCTGCAGATAGTGAGTGGGGGCAGGGGCCCGCCGAAGCTGAGGGTGAGGCTCTTAAGGTTACACTGAAAATCTAGGCCCAATAAGAGTGGCGCGCAGAGGTCGGGCAAAACGTGGAGTTGCAATTTTGAGTAGCTAGCGCCTCGGATTGTGAGTGTTGCGCCCCTGGATCTGGACAGAATGGGAGCCTGAAGCGAGCGAGATAGTTTGCCGCATGGGGAAAGCGGGGAGCGAACAGCGTCTTACCAGGTCTGGGTGTATGAAGCTCTCAGTGCTCCCGGAGTTGAAAAGGCATGGCGTGTTGTACCCGTTGATTTGGACCTCTGCATCGGAATGCGCAGATGATTCGGGCGTGATTGATCCAGGGTGACTGCGCCGAGTTGCGGGCCGCGTGACGAGCGCCCGGGGAGGTCATACTCTTCCGATGAGTTGTCCGAGCGTGGAGATGCAGGTCAGGCCCGTGGATCGCACGTGTCGGGCGGCGAGGAAGATGGCGTCCAAGATGGCGGCCCCCATGAGTCGCACGTGCCAGCCGCATGGTGGAGGTTTGCCAAGATGGCGGCCCCCATGGATCGCACGTGGCGGGAGGGGGTGGGGTCGGGGCATAGGCCGCAGCGTTTCGGGCCCCGCGGGCCTGCGGGTGTGGGGAGCGATTACTTCGTGCCGCTGGGGAGTTGGAAGCTGGGGCCCTTTTTGCGAGGCACACTGTCGCGTAGTGGCCTTTCCGCCCGCAGCTGCAGCAGGCCGCGTTGCGGGCAGGGCAGTGCTGCCGTGGGTGCTGATTCTGGCCGCAGAAATGGCAGGCTGAAGCAGCATAGTGGCTGGCTGGAGCAGCATAGTGGCTGGCTGGGGCAGCATGGTGGCTGGGCGGCCGCGTGGCACAGGCCTAGGGGAGTCGTTGGTCGGGGGCCCATGATTGGGTCGCGGGGTCCGTGGGAAATGAGATGAGGCTGCGGAAGGAGACCTCCATCGTGGCAGCAATTTCCGCAGTTGTTTCTAAGTCTTGGGCCCCCTTTTCCAGCAGTCGTTGGCGCACATAATTAGACCTGAGGCCCGCTACAAAAACATCGCGTACAGCAAGTTCTCTGTGTTCAGCCGCGGTAACCGCTTGATAGTTACAGTCATTTGATAAATTATTGAGTTCTCTTAAAAATTCGGCGAGTGATTCTGTAGGCCGCTGGCGGCGAGTCGTGAACACATGGCGAGCGTAAACTTCATTAATGGGCCTTACATACATCTTATCGAGTATCGCTAGCGCTGCAGTATATGAACCGGCCGAGTTTACTTGCGTAGAGGTTCTGTGGCTCACCTTCGCGTGCAGTAGACTTAACTTCTGCTCCTCTGTTGTTTCGGCTGTGCTCGCTTCTGCCAGGTAGGCATTAAAGCACCGCAGCCAGTGGGAAAAGATTTCTTTTGCCTCTGCATCCTGTGGGTCGCGTTCCAGGCGTCCAGGCTTGAGGGCTGATTCCATGATCGATCCTGACTGTTCTTAAGTAGATTAAATTGATGGAACCATCTATTCACTAGACACGTGCTTTAAGATATGAACATTGGTTTTAATCTACTTACTACAGAGCCAGCCTGTTACCCGTTGAACTCTCGATGAACTGCAGGCTGGCTCTGGACAAGGGTATTTATACAGCAGTCCAGGGGGAGGAGTCACGGGCGGAGCCAAGGGTGGAGCCCTGTACAAACTCCTTAGCATTCCAGAGCTACTCCCCCTAGTGGTCGGATAATGTTATTGCGCTTACAATGGTATTGGTAAATACAGTGTGAATTACTAAGTTACATTCACCACACAATGTACAACAATATATCGTCTGCGTACAGCGACAGCCGGTGCTCCCCCCCCCCCCCCCCCCCCCGCACAATCCCACGATTCCCTCAGCGCCATGTCCAGGAGTTCGATCGCCAACGCGAACAGCAGGGGAGACAAGGGGCACCCCTGCCCCGTCCCCCGGTAGAACCGAAAGTCCTCCGACCTCCTCCCATTCGTCACCACGCTCGACACCGGAGCATTATACAACAGCCTCACCCACCTAATAAATCCCTCACCAAACCCAAACCTCCTCAATACCTCCCACAGGTAGCTCCACTCCATCCTGTCAAAAGCTGTATCCGCATCCATCGATGCCACTATCTCCGCCTCCCCGTCCACCGCCGGCATCATTATGACGTTGAGAAGCCACCGCACATTAACATTCAGCTGCCTTCCCTTCACAAAACCCGTTTGATCCTCGTGAATCATATAGATGGGTACTTGGAAACTAATGACACATTGAGGAGCGAGATCGGCCTGTAAGACCCACACTGGAGGGGGTCCTTATCCCGCCTCAAAATCAATGAAATTAATGCCCTGGACATCGTCGGGGGCAAGACGCCCCTCCCTTGCCTCATTCAGGGTCCTCACTAACAGCGGGCCCAACAGGTCTGAAAACTTCTTGTAAAATTCCACCGGGAACCCGTCAGGCCCAGATGCCTTCCCTGACTGCATACTGCCCATCGCATTGATCAGTTCCTCCAACTCGACTGGCGCCCCCAGACCCTCCGCCCGCTCCTCCCCTACTCTTGGGAACTCCAGCTTGCCTAAAAAGCGGTCCACCCCACCCTCCTCCCCAGGGAGCACTGACCGGTATAACTCCTCATAGAAGGTCTTGAACACTCCGTTAATGCCCCTTGCACTCCGCATCAGACTCCCTCCTCCATCCCTAACTCCCCCTTATCTCCCTGGCCGCCTCCCACTTCTGGAGCTGGTGCGCCAGCATCCGACCCGCCTTCTCCCCGTACTCATATACCGCCCCTTGCGCCCTCCTCCACTGTGCCTCCACTTTACGGGTGGTCAATATGTCAAACTCCGCTTGGAGACTACGGCGCTTCCTCAAAAGCCCTTCTTCCGGGAATCTCCGCGTACCTCCTATCCACCCTTACCATTTCTTCTACCAACCTCTCCCTCTCCTTTTTCTCCCCCCCTCTCCCTGTATGCCCTAATAGAAATCAGCTCCCCCCTAACCACCGCCTTCAACGCCTCCCAGACCACCCCCACCCGCACCTCCCCATTGTCATTAGTTTCCAAGTACCCATCTATACACCTCTGGATCCGCCCACATACCTCCTCGTCCGACAGCAGCCCCACCTCTAACCTCCACAGCGGGCGTTGGTCCTTCCCCTCCCCCAGCTCCAGGTCCACCCAATGTGGAGCGTGGTCTGATATGGCTATCGCCGAATACTCCGCCCCTACCACCCTCGGAATCAACGCCCTGCTGAAGACAAAAAAGTCAATCCGGGAGTAAGCCTTATGGACATGGGAGAAGAACGAGAACTCCCTACCCCCCGGCCTTATAAACCTCCAAGGGTCCACCACTCCCATCTGGTCCATGAACCCCCTCAGCACTGTGGCCGCCACCGGCCTCTTACCCGTCCTGGACCTAGAACGATCCAGTGCTGGGTCCAGCACTGTATTAAAATCTCCTCCCATTATCAAGTCCCCCGTCTCAAGATCTGGAATCCGGCCCAGCATGCGCCGCATGAAACCTGCATCATCCCAACTTGGGGAGTACACATTAACCAGCATCACCCGTTCCCCTTGGAGTTTACCACTCACCATTACGTATCTGCCACAGCTATCCGCCACCACGCTCGACACCACAAACAACAAACTCTTTCCCACCAAAATCTCCACACCCCAGTTCCTCGCATCTAACCCCAAATTGAACACTTGTCCAACCCACCCTCTTCTCAGCCTAACCTGATCCGCCACCCTAAGGTGCGTTTCCTGGAGCATAGCCACATCCGCCGCTAGCCCCTTCGAATGCGCAATCACCCGGGCCCGCTTGACCGGCCCATTCAGCCCCCTTACATTCCATGTGACCAGCTGAATCGGGGGGCTATTCCCCCTCCCTCTGCGCCGGTCAGCCATAACTCTCCCTCGGCCCACCACGCGCCCGCAGTACCCACACGGCCCGTTCCCCACGGTGGCACATCCCCATCTCGACCCCCCCCCAGCACCATCTGTTCCCCTTCGGCCCTTCCAGCAGCAACCCGGTACCCCCCCCCTACTCCCCCCCCCCCATCAACACCCCCTTCCCCCCCCCTAGCTAGGGCCCCCCCTAGCTGCGTTGCCCCTCTCATTGTACTTCCATAAGTCAGCCGACTCCTGCTGACCCCGGCTGCTCCCGCCACCCCAATGACCCCCCCCCCCCCCCCCCCCCCCCCCCCGGTGTAACCCAACCACCATTCCCCCCGACCGGTACAGACCCCTCCCATTCCGCCTCCAGCGCGGGGAAAAAGCCCGCGCTTCCAACTTAAAACCCGCCCCTCGACCCAAAACATGGGAAAGAAAAAGGCGCGCGGCCCAACGGGCCTATAAAACATCCCCCCAGCTTTCCACCAGAGAGAAAGGAACAGAAATAAATAATAGAAAAGCCGCCAAAAAAGAAAAAACCAACAGAGAAGTACAAGGGAGAACAGAGCCTCCGGACAATGTACATCAGTCTCCAAGCCCCCTTAATCCTCAGTTCGAGTCCAGCTTCTCTGCCTGGACAAAGGCCCAGGCCTCACCCGGGGAGTCAAAATAGTACTGGCGATCTTTATAAGTGACCCAGAGGCGTGCCGGCTGTAACAGGCCAAACTTCACCCCTCTCTAGTGCAGCACTGCCTTCGAACGGTTAAAACCAGCCCTTTTCTTCGCCACTTCCGCGCTCCAGTCCTGATAAATCCGGATCTCTGTGTTCTCCCATCTCAGCACACATTCTCGGTCGACGAAGTGGTGAAAACGGACCAGCACCGCCCTTGGCGGCTCGTTCGGCTTGAGCTTTCTCAGCAACACTCGATAACCACCCTCCAGCTCCAAGGGCTCTTGGAAGGACCCCGCTCCCATTAGCGAGTTCAGCATCAAGACCACATAGGCCCCCAGGTCTGATCCCTCCAGCCCTTCCAGGAGGTCCAGAATCCGCAATTTCTTCCGCCGCGAGCGGTTCTCCATTTCCTCCATCCTCGCTTGCCATTTCTTGTGAAGCGCCTCGTGAGACTCCACCTTCACTGCCAAGCCTAGGATTTCATCCACGTTCTCCGAGGCCTTTTGCCGTAAGTCGCGGATCTCTGCACCCTGAGCCGTCTGAGTCGCCATGAGCTTATCCAGTGAGGCCTTAAGCGGTTCCAGTAGCTCAGCTTTCAGCTCTCTGAAGCAGCTCCTGCTGCTCCTGCGCCCACTGCTGCCACGCTGCCAGTTCCCCGCCCGCCGCCATCTTGTTCTCCCTGCCTCGCACCTTTCTTTGCTCCAAAGCCGATTTTTTGACCGCCCCGCTCCTGGTCCAGTCCATCCACCAGCAGATAGACACAGCAGATGTGTTCCCCCACCGGGAAAAGTCCAACCAGCACCACTACGGGCCCTTAAAAGAGCCCAAAAGACTGAAAGTAGCGGGAGCTACCGAACGTGCGGCTTAGCTCCGCATCACCGCAACTGGAAGCCCGTGATTTTGAGTAATAAAAAACTGCCATTTAGAACTGTGTGAAGGATCATGGGGGCAGATATGTGATATTTATAGGAGTTTTGCATGGGGAAGATAATTCGATAATGAATGTTTATGGTCCTACAAATTATTCTCCTGACTTTAATACCAAAGGCTTTATGGATTTTGCTGAATTACAAAAAGATAAATTCACATAGAGGAAGGCATTTCAACTGCCACCTGTATCCGTTGATTTATAACAATAATAATAACCTTTATTCGTGTCACAATTAGGCTTACATTAACACTGCAATGAAGTTACTATGAAAATCCCCTACTCGCCACACTCCGGCGCCTGTTCACGTACACTGAGGGAGAATTCAGAATGTCCAATTCACCCAACAGCATGTCTTTCGGGACTTGTGGGAGGAAACTGGAGCAACTGGAGGAAATGCACGCAGATACAGGGAGAATGTGCAGACTCCGCACAGACAGTGACCCAAGCCAGGAATCGACCCTGGTCCCCACGCTGTGAAGCAACCGTACTAACCACTGTGCTACCGTGCCACCCTAACGGTCTGTGTGGAGTTTGCACTTTCTCCCCGTGCCTGCATGGGTTTCTTCTGGATGCTCCAGTTTCCTCCCACAGTCAGTCCAAAGATGTGCAGGTTAGGTGGTAAAATTGTTCCTTAGTGTCCAAAAGATGTGCAAGTTGGGTGGGGTTACGGAAATAGGGCGGGGAGTGGGCTTAGGTAGGGTGGTCTTTCAGAGGGTTGGTGCAGAATCGATAGACGAATGGCCTCCTTCTGCACTGTAGGGATTCTACGGTTTTGTGTCAAAATAAAAAGCTATTCATCAGGTATACTTAAAGAGCTGGAAAATATATTTGACATGACCTCTGTTTTTGATTCTATGGCTTCTTGATAAATGTACAATTGATGGTAATGAGAAAAGGTTGTATAGTATTCTAACATTTGCAGAACTTTATATTCTTGGATCAATGACAAATCAACTTCTGTAAATAACTGACACAAAATTATTATGGTGTGTACTCCGATGAAATTTCTAATTTGTATAATTCGTTCTGAGTCGGACTTATTCCATGATGACAGATTCAGTGGAATGTATAATAAGGGACAATGAAATGGCTGAGCAATTGAATACACACTTTGGTTCTGCCTTCACAAAAGAGGACACAAATCAGATCCCAGAAATGTTGGAGAATGAAAGGTTTAGTGAGAGGGAAGAACTGTGGGCGATTATTATTAGTAGAGAAATAGTGCTGGGAAAATTGATGGGATTGAAGGCAGATAAATCCCTAGGGCCTGACAATCTGCATCCTAGAGTACTTAAGGAGGTGGCTCTGGAAATCGTGGATGCATTGGTGGTCATCTTCCAGGATTCTATAGACTCTGGAACAGTCCCTGCATATTGGAGGGTAGCTAATGTCACTCCAATATTCAAAAAGGGAGGTAGAGAGAAAACAGAGATTTATAGACCAGTAAGCCTAACATCGGTAGTGGGGGAAATTCTTGAATCCATTATCAAGGACTTTATAGCAGAACATTTAGAAAGCAGTTGCTGGATCAGTGAGAGTCAGCATGGATTTATGAAGGGGAAATCATGCTTGACAAATCTGTTGGAATTCTTTGAAGGTGTAACTAGTACAGTTGACAAGGGGGAGCCAGTCGATGTGGTATATTTGGACTTTCAGAAGGTGTTTGACGAAGTCCCTCATGAGAGATTATTGTGCAAGATTAAAGCGTGTGGGATTGGGGGAAATGTATTGAGGTGGATAGAAAACTGGTTGGCAGAGAGGAAACAAAGAGTTGGGATTAATGGGTCCTTTTCAAATTGGAAGGCAGTAACTAGTGGGGTGCCACAGGGATCGGTGCTGGGACTCCAGCTATTCACGATATATATTAATGATTTGGATGAGGGAACAAAATATAACATCACAAAGTTTGCAGATGATACCAAGTTGGGTGGGAGGGTGAACTGTGACGAGGATGCAGAGATCCTACAGCATGATCTGGACAGGTTGGGCGAGTGGGCAAATCAATAGCAGATGCAGTATAATCTGGATAAGTGTGAGGTTATTCATTTTGGAAGCAAAAACAGGAAGGCATATTACTACCTGAACGGTTGTAAATTGGGAGAGGGGCGTGTGCAGAGGGACCCGGATGTCTTTGTGCACAAGTCGCTGAAGGTAAGCATGCAGGTGCAGCAGGCGGTAAAGAAGGCTAATGGTATGTTGGCCTTCCTTGCGAGAGGTTTTGAGTACAGGAACAGGGATGTGGTGTTGCAATTATCCAGGGCCTTAGTGAGGCCACATCTAGAATATTGTGTGCAGTTTAGGTCTCCTTCTCTGAAGAAGGATGTTCTTGCTCTCGAGGGAGTGCAGCGAAGGTTTACCAGACTGATTCCAGGGATGGCAGACTGTCATATGAGGAGAGATTGTCTAGGTTGGGATTGTTCTCGCTGGATCTCATAGAGACTTATAAAATTCTGACAGGACTAGACAGGGTAGATGCAGAGAAGATGTTCCCGATTGTGAGTGTGTCCAGAACCAGGGGTCACAGTCTGAGGATTCAGGGTAAACCATTTCACACAGAGATGAGGAAACATTTCTTCACCCAAAGAGTGATGAGCCTGTGGAATTCATTACCACAGGAAGTAGTTGATGCTAAAACATTGAATATATTAAAGAGGTGGCTGATTATAGCATTTGGGATGAATGGGATCAAAGGTTATGGGGAGAAAGCAGGATTAGGCTATTGAGTTGGATGATCAGCCATGATCGTGATAAATGGCGAAGCAGGCTCGAAGAGGCCTCCTCCTGCTCCTATTTGCTATGTATCTATGATGTATGCAGCCCCATTGCATTCAGGTTCCATGCTGTCAGATTTACTCCAACAAGGCTTTCTATATAATATGCAGCCCTATTCCTGATTGCTGTATGTGAGGTGCCCCTTCTCCTTTTCTCTCTTATTTTATTCTTTTTGCTTTCATCGTTTTTCCTTCTGCTTTTATATTGAAGCGCCTGGTTAAATGATTAAACTGTACACATCCGAGCGCATGTTTGAACCTGTATTATTCAATAGGCAAATCTTCTCAGTGCCTCATCTGATTGCAGTGTGGAATGCAACAGAATTTTAAATCTGGTCAATTAGTTGCTGTGGACTGCCTCTCTTTCCCAGTTTGAAATATACATGTATGCAGATGTATGTAAATTAAGAGTGATGAAGAGCAATGTGTGACATATGTATAAACTTTTATGCCCACAGGATGGCAGAGTAGATCTTCTAGTGTTAGTGCAACAAATTTGTTACTTCCAGCAGTGGATGCAGCTTTTCAATGTCATACTGAAATGTAGCTGTGCGTTCTACGGTGCTTTCTCAAATTGCACTTGTGATAATGGTGACACTGAATGAGACCTGAGGCTTTCGCTTAATTGGAGTAAATGTTTCCCCCAAGAAATGCAATGTCACGAAGACAGTTGTATTTATAAAATAAAAATTCTTGTGATAGTTCATGTTTCCAAAACTGCTACTGCAAGTTCATAAAAGTCTTGCGACATTGAGGGTTGGACCAGACATGAAGTGACTGCTTCAAACGCCTCTCAGCTCTTTTCAAACTCCATTCACATTTTCAGACTTGTTTACTGCCTTGTTATGTCCCAGTATTCATGGTGTGGGAATGTAATAAATGCATTGTTATGTATCAGAGAATATTTATATTATTATTATTCCTGCTGGTTTAGTATCACGTGATGTGTTGTGACATCAGCAAAATGTATTTGCGGACTTTAGCCAGATCACCATCTTTGACTGAATGAACAATACCCTTAATAAACCTCTTATCATGTTTTACAGTAATCCAGAGCGTGAGCACCTCAATAACTTTTCCCTTTGTGGCAACAAAGAAATATAACAGGAGAGAAAACTGGTGATGAGGATTGAGGCAGGAAAAATCGATTTTAAAAAATGTAGTCAACTAAAGAGTGGAGACGGCGTCGGGAGCATCAGAAGATTCTCGTGTCTGGACTTGCACACACACGGGCATCAGGCGATGCACTGCCGCTGATGTTGAAAGTTTTAAAAACATTTCATACACAACTATGAACAAGAAGATCGACAGTCGGGGTAAACATGCTTGTGTTGAAGTGAGTGGGCTGCAAGGCCTGCATACACGGCGAAGCAAAATGGGCTGCAGCGAATAGAGATTTCAAAGTCTGCCGACTCTGCACGAGCTACTACTCCAGGGAAAAGTCAAACCACAGTTAGGCAAAACGGGAAAAAAAAGTTCTAGTTGCTTGTTCAAGGGGATTGTTGGTACTATATTTTCCTTAAAAATTGGAAGGGAGGAAGTTGGTCAAAGTGTCGGCCCTAGAAGCCGTGATCTGAAAATGGAGGGAAAAACAGGCGCCGTGGGTGCATTTGATGAGGATTATGAAACATGGAATTCCTATGAGGAAAGATTCCAATTATTTCTCATAGCAAATCAGACATTTCTCAGCTCAGTAAGGTATAAAACATTTGTGCTGCTACAAAATTTAGTTCACTCAGCAAAACCAGGAGATAAGCCCTACATTGAATTTCTCTCCCAGATTCACTATTGATTGCAGAAAGGTTTCGGTTCTACCACCATAGCCAGGAAGAAGGTGAAAGTATTTTACAGTTTGTGTGACTTTAAGACCATTAGCTAAATATTGTAAATTTGGTGCAACACTTGATGATACTCTTCGTGACAGGTGGTTTTGTGGCAGTGAAGCCATTCAGAGGAAGCTGCTTACAGCTTTACAGTGATTTAACTTTAAAAGCTTTGTGTTGCATTGTTCTGCATTGCAAGCCAGCTATTTAGCCCACTGTGCTAAACCAGCCCCAGGGGAATGCTGGAGTAAAAAGAAACATGCAAGAATTGTGTCGTGAAAGGCAATATCACAAAAGCATGTTGGGCTCAGAAAACCTCTCCTACACGAAGAAGGTGCATGAAACAAAATACAGCTCAACAAACTAGTCGTGTGTACCAATTAGTGGATGGAGCTCAAGATCATTCAAAGGTCAATGTAATCGAGCTGCTGCAAGAGCTAAAGTTAGGTGTCTTATCAATGCAGGGTGATCAACAATGTTTTGGGGAACATCCAAAACGTGAAGGTCATGAAATTAAAGTAGAAGTGGATACAGGCGCAGCAGTATCGTTAATACCTGAGACAATTTATCATCAAAGGCTGAAGCATCTGTCTTTATGGCCATCATATGTGAATCTAAGGACATGCACTGAAGAGGTTGTACTGTTGAAAGGATGCATTATGGTGAAAGTAGAAGCAAATGGACAGATGGCGAAGTTACTCCTCACGTTGTGCATGGAAACTTTCATGCTCTATTTCGAAGAGCATGGTTGGCTAAGGTTAGGCTTAACTGGGAAACAAGTGGATTCAACAAGCAGCTTGTAACAACTTCTGATGAAGTACGAGATTCCATAGACTCTATGACTGGAGTTCAGATACACCTAAAAATCAAGCCAGACAGCACACCCAAATAACTCAAGTGAGTACTGTATTGTAAACCATCTGGCCTAAAATTGAAATAGAATTAGAAAGATTAGTACAAACAGGAGTCATTGAACTTGTTGGTACAAGTGATAGAGCAACAGCAATAATTCTAGTATTAAAATAGGATGACTCAGTGAGAATTTGTGGAGATTTTAAAACTACTATTAACCCAGTATTGTGTGCAGATAATCATCCACTGCCGCTGATTGAAGATTTCTTTGCTGGACTTTCTGGAGGGCATAAATTCAGTAAAATTGATCTTGCACAGCCAAATTACAGTCACAACTCACCATTGTAAGACACAAAGGTCTGTTTTGTTACAGAGGACTTCCTTTTGGATCAAATTCTAAGTGGCTTGAATGAATACAATGTTATTCAGAAAACATACTCATCACCGGTTCAAGTGAAAAGGAACTCTTGGAGAATTTGGAACTACTCTGAGACACAACCTGAGAGTTAAAAAGGGAGGACAGGATTCTGCGGGGCGAGCAACTCCAGCGCCGAGAAGTGGCGAGAACCACTCCGGTGTCGGCCGGCCCATTCAAGATCTAATTCAAGAGCGGACTATATGATCAATGGAAGGGTCTTGGGGAAAATTGATGTGCAGAGAGATCTGGGAGTTCAGGTCCATTGTACCCTGAAGGTGGCAACGCAGGTTGATAGAGTCAAGAAGGCATACAGCATGCTTGCCTTCATCGGATGGGGTATTGAGTACAAGAGTTGGCAGGTCATGTTACAGTTGTATAGGACTTTGGTTAGGCCACATTTGGAATACTGCATGCCGTTCTGGTCACCACCTTACCAGAAGGATGTGGATGCTTTAGAGAGGGTGCAGAGGAGGTTCACCAGGATATTGCCTGGTATGGAGGGTGCTAGCCATGAAGAAAGGTTGAGTAGATTAGGATTGTTTTCATTGGAAAGACAGAGGTTGAGGGTGGACCTGATTGAGGTCTACAAAATTATGAGAGGTGTGGACAGGGTGGATAGCAACAAGCTTTTTCCAAGATTGGGGGTGTCAATTACAAGGGGTCACGATTTCAAGCTGAGAGGGGGAAAGTTTAAGGGAGATGTGCGTGGAAAGTTTTTTACGCAGAGGGTGGTGGGTGCCTGGAACACTTTGCCAGCGGAGGTGGTAGAGGCGGGCACGATAGCATCATTTAAGATGCATCTAGACAGATATATGAACGGGCGGGGAACAGAGGGAAGTAGACCTTGGAAAATAGGGGACAGGTTTAGATAATGCATCTGGATCGGCGCAGGCTGGGAGGGCTGAAGGACCTGTTCCTGTGCTGTAATTTTCTTTGTTCTTTGTTCTATTCCGCACCTTCAGGGGTTAGGCCGGCGTCAGTGTGGTTTGCGCCACGCCGGCCGGCTGGGAAGGGGCTTGGTGCCACGCCAACTGGCGCCGAAGGGCCTCCGTCGGCCGGCGCGAGTTGGCGCATGCGTGGGAGCACCAGCGTGTGCTGGCGTCATCCCAGCGCATGCGCAGGGGGATTTCATCACTGCGTCGGCCGTGGCGGAGGACCACAATGGCCGACTCGGAAGAATAGAGTGCCCCCACGACACAGGCCCGCCTGCAGATGGTTGGGCCCAGATCGTGGGCCAGGCCACTGTGGGGGCACCTCCCGGGGCCAGATTCCCCCGCGCGCCCCCTGAGGCCGGCCGCGCAGCTAGGTCCTGCCGGTACGTACCTACTCTAATTTACGCCGGCGGGACTGGCCGAAAATGGTCGTCTGCACGGCCCATCGCGGGCCGGGGAATCGCCGGGGCGACGTGATTCCTGCCCCTGCCAAATCCCCGGTGGGAGGTCAGAGAATCCCGCCCGGAAAGTGTGACCTTTTCAAGTCATCCATAAATTACATAACTCATATCATAGACAAAGATGGCTTACACAAGGAACTGAATCTCAGCAATCTTAGTAGCACCACATCCTCAAAATTATATAATTATGGTCGCTTTTAAGGTTGGTCAATTATATGGTAAATTTGTGGTGAATTTAGCAAGACGATTGAAGCCTTTACAAATGTTGCTATGTTCAAAACAGACAAGGCACCGCTCAGAAGAATGTGAAAATACATACAATGAAGTGAAAGATGCTTGACTGAATCAGAGCTGTTGTTTGATTATAATCCCAAGATGAAGTTGCAATTTGCTTGCGATGCGTCACCTTATGGAGTTGGTGCAGTCGTCTCACACATTATGCCTTCAGGAGAGGAATGACCACTCCTCACAGAAATGAATTACATTCAGCAAGAAAAAGATGCTTTGAACATCATTTTTGATGTAAAACGGTTCCACTATTACTTTTATGGGCATTAAGGCAAGGCACTCACCTCCTGACTGCCCCTGTCCACCATCTACAAGGCCAAGGAGTGTAATAGAATACTCTCCACTGACCTGAATGAGTGCAGCTCCATAAATTACTCAAGAAGCTTGACATCATCCAGGACAAAGCAGCCCACTTAATTGCTCCTCCTTCCACAAACATTCAAACTCTCCACCACCGAGGAGCAGCTGTGTGTACCCTCTACAAGATGCACTGCAGTAACTCACCAAGGTTCCTTAGACAGCACCTTCCAAACCCATGACCACTACCATCAACAGCAGATACCAGGCAACCCCACTGCCTGGAGGTTCCCCTCCAAGCCACTCACCACCCCGACTTGGAAATATATCGCCATTCCTTCACTGTCGCTGGAACTCCCTCAATGACAGCACAGTGTGTGTACCTACACCTCGGGGGCTGCAGCGGTTCAAGAAGGCAACTCACCACCACCTTCTGAAGGGCAATTAAGGATTGGCAATAAATGCTGGCTTAACCAGGACATCCACATCCTGTAAATGTATAAAAATAATTAAAGGTAATGGTGGAACCTTCTTGCACTGAAAATGATGCCCAATGCTTCTTTTTCTAGCCGAGCGTCATTTTACTCTTTGATGGATCATCGATTGTTGACTACAATCTTTGGGCTGTATAAAGACATCATTTCTTTGACAGCTAATAAATTCCAAAGCTGGTCATTGGTATTATTTGCACACACATGTATGATATCTAGTATCGCAAGTCAGAGCAGTATACAAATGCCGATGCTTTGTCACGATTGCTGTTACAAGTCAAGTATGACCCTGATGAATATTTTGTCCATATTTTCATAGTATCATAGAATTTACAGTGCAGAAGGAGGCCAATCGGCCCATCGAGTCTGCACCGGCCTTTGGAAAGAGCACCCTACCCAAGCCCACACCTCCACACCATCCCCGTAACCCAGTAACCCCACCTAACCTTTTTTTTTGGACGCTAAGGGCAATTTAGCATGGCCAATCCAGCTAACCTGTACATCTTTGGACTGTGGGAGGAAACCGGAGCACCCGGAGGAAACCCACGCAGACACGGGGAGAACGTGCAGACTCCGCACAGACAGTGACCCAAGCCGGGGATCGAATCTGGGACCCTAGTGCTGTGACGCAACTGTGCTAACCACTATGCTACCGTGCTGCCCCTACATATTTTGTACTTCCCGCTCATGTATAGTGCACCTGTGAGTTCATGTCAATTTTTTTTCTTTTTTAAAAATAAATTTAGTGCACCCAATTCATTTTTTTCCAATTAAGAGGCAATTTTAGCATGGCCAATTCACCGACTCTGCGCATCCTTGGGTTGTGGAGGTTAAACCCACGCAAACACAGGGAGAATGTGCAAACTCCACACGGACAACTCCATCTCAAATTTATAGGTATACAAAGACTGATCCAGTGATGTGGAAGGTAATGGACTTGGTACAAAAAGGAACCGTATCAGACTTTCATAGGAAAAATCCAGACCTCAAGCCCTACATCACACGAAAACTTGAGTTGACAGTAAAGAATGGAGTTCCAATATGGGGAATCCGCATGATTATTCGTCTGTGTTAGTAGAGTTCTTGACCAACTGCATGATGGACATCCTGGATGAAGGAATTGGCACGCAGTTATTTTTGGCGGCTCAAATTGCAGAGAAAGAAGGGAAATGCTGTGCAAAACTAAGGAACACCCCACCATTACAACCATTCCATCTGTGGGAATGAACGCAGAGATTGCACATTGATTATGCTGGTTTATTGGAGGGTCACATGTTCTTGGTGATTGTGGGTACACACACTAATTGGTCAGATGTTGTGGTAATGAAGTCAATGATGACCGAGCAAACAATAGAGAAACTAGATGAAATATTCGCAAGATTTGGAACACCAGAGTGGACTGTCAGTGATAATGGTACTCAGTTCACTTCGAAGGAGTTTGAGGGCTATTTGATAGGGAGCGGTAGACATCATATCAAGTCAGCTCCATATCATCCAGCAACTAATGGATTGGCCGAACCTTTGTGCAATCACTAAAGCATTTTATCAAAATGTTGAAGGACCAGGGGACATTGGCAAGATGAGTAAAGACATTTCTAATGTCATAACGGAAAGTTCACCGGCAATGCTGTTCTTCAAGAGGAAACTATCAACACAGTTTGATTTATCATGGTGCTGAGGACCCGGGTTCGATCTGGGCCCTGGGTCACTGTCCGTGTGGAGTTTACACATTCTCCCTGTGTCTTCATGGGTCTCACCCCCGCAACCCAAAGAAATGTTCAGGTAGCTGAATTGGCCACGCTAAATTTCCCTTTAATTGGAAAAAAATAATTGGGTACTCTGAATTTAAAAAAGTTTGATTTGTTAATTCCACCTGATACTTTAGAGATTGTCAAATGACAACAACATGCGCAAATTTCTCGGAGGGAGCAAAACTCTAAAAAGTGAGTATTCAACCAGGGAGAGAGAGTACTAGCTCGGAGCTACATCACCAATGCAAAATGGGTATCTGCTGTGATCCTAGCAAAGGCAGACCCAATATCATACACCACACAGATGGATGATGAAAGAGTTTAGCTATATCATAATGCCCAGCATGAAGGGATTTCGCCGAAACTTCTCAAGAAGATCGAGAAAGCTATATTTTGGAAAAAAGACCAGAGACAGTGACCAATTCTGATTCTGTTTCTGAAGACTTTTCAATACCTATAGTGACAGATACTGAAATAACTACTCAAGAAGTACCATCTACAGAAAAGAACAAGGATACTTCATAGATCTTAAGTGGCCAGGTTCAAGAACTCTTCAATGCTACCAAAACGGAATAGATGTCCACCACAGAGACTGTCTTGTTGAATTGTACATATGTATAGAAATAATGCATTGTGGATCTGTTGCATAAATGTTAATTGTTGTTGTGAATGAAGTAAAAGGGGAGGGATCTAATGTATCAGAATACATTCCTGCTGGTAAAGCATCACGTGATGTGTAGTGACGCCAGCAGGGAATTTGTGCAGGCTTTGGGGAGGGCACCATTTTGATTGTATGAGCAACACCATTAATAAACCTCACACCGTGTTTTCCAAGAATCCAGAGTGAGCCACCTCCATACGTTTTCTCTTTGCGACAACAAATTTACATAACATGCTTTCTTTCAGATCTTCAAGAATTTTATCCTTAAGTCTCTTTCCTGTTGATTCCCTTACTTCCCCTTTCTTTTTTTTGCTGCTATAATTATGATCCATGGACGCTTGATGGACATACACCTTTAAGTCGAGCAGGGGAAGAAGGAAATTCAAAAGTCACAATATAGTACACTCTGCTAGCATTCGACAACAGAACTCAGACTTTATGGCACCTGATAGATGGGGTGGGACTAGTACTGATTTGGGGGGTTGGCTGGTGGCCAATGAGATGGCCAAAAGGCCCTATTCTGCCCAGTAACAGATGGTGATTGTATACTGCCCGGGAACAGATGGTGATTGCATACTGCCCGGGAACAGATGGTGATTGCATACTGATCGGGAACAGATGGTGATTGTGTACTGCCCGAGTGAGATGATTTCCAGAGACCTAAGGAAAGCAGAGTTTGAATCCTGGATACTCAAGAGAAAGGATCTGCTCTCCTCCCCCCCCCCCCCCCCCCCCCCCCCCCCCCACCCCACCACCTCTCATGTTTTCTCCAGAGAAACTGCTGTATTTCTGAAACTGCAGACACCTGAATGAATCTACAGTGAATACTTCAAACTGAAAGCAAAATTTGAAGAGAAGAAAGGTGCTGGAAATAACCATTTGAATCATAGACTCTCATAGAACATAGAACATAGAACGATACAGCGCAGTACAGGCCCTTCGGCCCTCGATGTTGCACCGACATGGAAGAAATCTAAAGGCCATCTAACCTACACTATGCCCTTATCATCCATATGCTTATCCAATAAATTTTTAAATGCCCTCAATGTTGGCATGTTCACTACTGTTGCAGGTAGGGCATTCCACGGCCTCACCACTCTTTGCGTAAAAAACCCACCTCTGACCTCTGTCCTATATCTATTACCCCTCAATTTAAGGCTATGTCCCCTCGTGCTAGCCACCTCCATCCGCGGGAGAAGGCTCTCGCTGTCCACCCTATCTAACCCTCTGATCATTTTGTATGCCTCTATTAAGTCACCTCTTAACCTTCTTCTCTCTAACGAAAACAACCTCAAGTCCATCAGCCTTTCCTCATAAGATTTTCCCTCCATACCAGGCAACATCCTGGTAAATCTCCTCTGCACCCGTTCCAAAGCTTCCACGTCCTTCCTATAATGAGGCGACCAGAACTGTACGCAATACTCCAAATGCGGCCGTACTAGAGTTTTGTACAACTGCAACATGACCTCATGGCTCCGGAACTCAATCCCTCTACCAATAAAGGCCAACACACCATAGGCCTTCTTCACAACCCTATCAACCTGGGTGGCAACTTTCAGGGATCTATGTACATGGACACCGAGATCCCTCTGCTCATCCACACTACCAAGAATTTTACCATTAGCCAAATATTCCGCATTTCTGTTATTCTTTCCAAAGTGAATCACCTCACACTTCTCCACATTAAACTCCATTTGCCACCTCTCAGCCCAGCTCTGCAGCTTATCTATGTCCCTCTGTAACCTGCAACATCCTTCCGCACTGTCTACAACTCCACCGACTTTAGTGTCGTCTGCAAATTTACTCACCCATCCTTCTGCGCCCTCCTCTAGGTCATTTATAAAAATGACAAACAGCAACGGCCCCAGAACAGATCCTTGTGGTACGCCACTCGTAACTGAACTCCATTCTGAACATTTCCCATCAACTACCACTCTCTGTCTTCTTTCAACTAGCCAATTTCTGATCCACATCTCTAAATCACCCTCAATCCCCAGCCTCCGTATTTTCTGCAATAGACGACCGTGGGGAACCTTATCAAACGCTTTACTGAAATCCATATACACCACATCAACTGCTCTACCCTCGTCTACCTGTTCAGTCACCTTCTCAAAGAACTCGATAAGGTTTGTGAGGCATGACCTACCCTTCACAAAACCATGCTGACTGTCCCTAATCATATTATTCCTATCTAGATGATTATAAATCGTATCTTTTATAATCCTCTCCAAGACTTTACCCACCACAGACGTTAGGCTCACCGGCCTATAGTTACCGGGGTTATCTCTACTCCCCTTCTTGAACAAAGGGACCACATTTGCTATCCTCCAGTCCTCTGGCACTATTCCTGTAGCCAATGATGACCTAAAAATCAAAGCCAAAGGCTCAGCAATCTCTTCCCTGGCTTCCCAGAGAATCCTAGGATAAATCCCATCCGGCCCCGGGGACTTATCTATTTTCACCTTGTCCAGAATTGCCAACACTTCTTCCCTACGCACCTCAATGCCATCTATTCCAATAGCCTGGGTCTCAGCATTCTCCTCCACAATATTATCTTTTTCTTGAGTGAATACTGACGAAAAGTATTCATTTAGTATCTCGCTTATCTCCTCAGCCTCCCCACACAACTTCCCACCACTGTCCTTGACTGGCCCTACTCTTACCCTAGTCATTCTTTTATTCCTGACATACCTATAGAAAGCTTTTGGGTTTTCCTTGATCCTACCTGCCAAAGACTTCTCATGTCCCCTCCTTGCTCGTCTCAGCTCTCTCTTTAGATCCTTCCTCGCTTCCTTGTAAATATCAAGCGCCCCAACTGAAACTTCACGCCTCATCTTCACATAGGCCTCCTTCTTCCTCTTAACAAGAGATTCCACTTCTTTGGTAAACCACGGTTCCCTCACTCGACCCCTTCCTCCCTGCCTGACTGGTACGTACTTATCAAGAACATGCAATAGCTGTTCCTTGAACAAGCTCCACATATCCAGTGTGCCCAACCCTTGCAGCCTACTTCTCCAACCAACACATCCTAAGTCATGTCTAATGGCATCATAATTGCCCTTCCCCCAGCTATAACTCTTGCCCTGCGGGGTATACTTATCCCTTTCCATCACTAACGTAAAGGTCACCGAATTGTGGTCACTGTTTCCAAAGTGCTCACCTACCTCCAGATCTAACACCTGGCCTGGTTCATTACCCAAAACCAAATCCAATGTGGCCTCGCCTCTTGTTGGCCTGTCAACATATTGTGTCAGGAAACCCTCCTGCACACATTGTACAAAGAATGACCCATCTAATGTACTCGAACTATATCTTTTCCAGTCAATATTTGGAAAGTTAAAGTCTCCCATAACAACTACCCTGTTACTTTCGCTCTTTTCCAGAATCATCTTCGCCATCCTTTCCTCTACATCCCTAGAACTATTAGGTGGCCTATAGAAAACTCCCAACAGGGTGACCTCTCCTTTCCTGTTTCTAACCTCAGCCCATACTACCTCAGAAGAAGAGTCCCCATCTAGCATCCTTTCCGCCACCGTAATACTGTCCTTGACTAGCAGCGCCACACCTCCCCCTCTTTTGCCCCCTTCTCTGAGCTTACTAAACCACCTAAACCCCGGAACCTGCAACAACCATTGTATTTTTATTTGTCATTATTAGTCATTATTAGTCATATTTTTATTTTCATCCTTATTATTTTCATCCCTCTCTTCCCTTCTGTGTTCATTTGTTGCATGTGTGGGATGGGGCAAGTTAAAGTGGGGGATTAGGAATTTGTTGATAGTTAACCAGTTGTATTTGCTGCATATTTCATTATTCTCTCAAAGATATAAATCCAGTAATAGAACAAAATGTTATGAACTCTTTCAATGTTGCTGAACCAAAATCCTGAAAATTTCTCCCCAACAACACTGTGGGTGTATTTACAGCAAATCAACTGCAGGTGTTCAAAAGGGCACCCCAGAGCCACCTTCTTAACAGGAGTTAGGGATGGGCAATAAATGCTCGCCTAGCCAGTGATACCCACATCCCTTGAATGACTATAAAAAATTTGCTGCCGTATGTTCACCACCATTGGAGGCCCCATCGTGATCAATTTCCCATATGCACACACAAGACCTATCAACCCCTCTGTGCTGTTAAGATTGGTGAGTTTTATCTAGTTTAACAATTGTCACTAAGGAAAGACCTCCTTGCTTATCAAGGATAAGATGTCAGTGTGTTCTGAGAAATTTCCCTTTATATTTGTGACTTGGGTGGAATGTTGTTGTGTTTATTTACATTCAACTTATTTACAGTCCATCACACGAACCTGCCTCCCATCCATGGACTCCATCTACACCTCCCGCTGCCTGGGGAAAGCGGGCAGCATAATCAAGGATCCCTCCCATCTGGCTTACTCACTTTTCCAACTTCTTCCATTGGGCAGGAGATACAGAAGTCTGAGAACACGCATGAACAGACTCAAAAACAGCTTCTTCCCCACTGTCACCAGACTCCTAAATGACCCTCTTATTGACTGACCTCATTAACATTACACCTTGTATACTTCAACCGATGCCAATGCTTATGTAGTTACATTGTATATCTTGTGTTGCCCTATTATGTATTCTCATGTATTTTCTTGAATTTTGTTTAATTCCCTTTTCTTCCATGTACTGAATGATCTGTTGAGTTGCTTGCAGAAAAATACTTTTCACTGTACCTCGGTACACGTGACAATAAACAAATCCAATCCAATTGCGCAGAAACAATGGATGGGACTTTCCGGCATTTTCCGCTGGCAGGATCTTCCAGTCCCACAGAAAGTGACCCCCGTGGCGAGTTCCCCAGTGGCAGGACAGGCAATTCATCGTGGACATCGATGGGACCAGAAAATCCTGCCGGTTGTCAATGGTGAACTGCCAGAAAACATGTCACATGTCGGTCGGGGGGTGGGGGTGGTATCCTGCCCACTTAGCCACAGTCCAATGAACAAGCGAGCTTGTGAAAAATTGCAACAATGTAGCAGTGTAACAGTGTGGGCAGCACAGTAGCACAAGTGGATAGAACTGTGGCCTCACAGCGCCAGGGTCCCAGGTTCAATTCCCCGCTGGGTCACTGTCTGTGCGGAGTCTGCACGTTCTCCCCGTGTCTGAGTGGGTTTCCTCCGAATGTTCCGGTTTCCTCCCACAGTCCAAAGATGTGCAGGTTAGGTGGATTGACCATGATAAATTGCCCTTAGTGACCAAAAGGGTTAGGACGGGTTATTGGGTTACGGGGATAGGGTGGAAGTGAGGGCTTATGTGGATCGGTGCAGACTCAATGGGCCGAATGGCCTCCTTCTGCACTGTATGTTCTATGTAACAATAGATTCAATATAGGTGCGACTGAACAGGTGCTGCAGAATGTGTTCAGAAATTTTCGATCCACTAAGGTTCACCGAACTATATTTTAAACTCTTGGACTTACTTCCTAGTCACACTATCACTTCTACCTAGTTTGAATTTTAAAAACCTTGGCAATATTTTCACGTCAATAGTTTTTACAAACTCATGTGGTGAAAAATTGGCTGTCAATTTACTGCAAGTCTGTTTCGTGCTGCTGAACTAACTGATTTCATCTCCCCTGAATGGGATTAATATCTGATGTGATCTAAGATGTTGCCAGATGCCTACGTGAGAGCGGAAGACCAAAAGCAATGTTCCTTTTGCTCTTTATCCATGGAAGAAGTGAAAGAGAGAGAGCTATTGGAAGAGGAATAATTTAAATCTTTTTCTTTCTTTATTAATTTTACAGGATATAGGTGTCACTTGTAGACCAGCATTTATTGTCTATCCCTAGTTGACCTTAGGAGGTTGTGAGCTCTCTTCTTGAACGACTGGGGTCTCTAAAGTGTAAGTACACCCACGGTGCTGTTAGGAAGGGAGTTCAAGGATTTTGTCCCAGCGACAGTGAAGGAATGGGGAACATCCAAGTCAGGATGGTGAGTGGAACTTGCAGGTGACATTCTGCTGCTGCTGTTCTTCTAGATGGTAGTGGTCATGGGTTTGGATGGTGCTGCCTAAGGAACCTTGGTGAGCCCCTGCAGTGTATCTTGCAGGTACACGCGGCTGCCAGTGTACGTCGGTGGTGAAGGGACTGAATGTTTGTGGAAGGGATTGCAATCAAATGGACAGCTTTGTCCTGGATGGTGTTGAGCTTCTTGAGTGTTATTGTAGCTGCACTCAACCAGGATGTGCAGAGTATTCTATTACACTCCTAACTTGTGTATTGTAGATGGCAGATAGGCTTTGGGGAGTCATGAAGTGAGTTCTTCACCACAGGATTCCTAGCGTTTGACCCGCTTTAGTAGCCACAGTATTTATATGGCTAGTCCAGTTCAGTTTCCTACTTTACAGGCATGCAGCTTTATACTAAGAGAATGGTGTATGGGCATGTCCCACAGATGAGGTCACTGTGGGATGTATGCCTTTGCAGGGAACTTGCCTGCAGTGTGATGTGGAGCCTGTGTTTAATACAGGGACTGTGATAGGATACTGTTCAGGTTTCCTGGGCAGGTCTGGGATCCATACACTCTGTGAGATACCAATGGGCGTGTTTGACTTGCAGGGCCTGGAGAATTTGCCTGATCCTCAGGAGTGGGTTAGCTGATAGTCTCACTAATGAGGCTGTTACTCTGGGAGGGGCTATGTGGTAGGAAGGGTTCCTGCAGCCACCAGTGCATGTGTTCTTTGTGTAGGGTTAGCTCTTAATCCTTGGTTCCCTGATCGGGAGATGTGCAACTGAGGAGTGCCAACAGGAATCCTAAAGCCTGGTGGTCTGGCAATTTATCATGGCCATATTATCAAAAGCCTTTTTGGAAATCCAGTTACACTACATCTACTGGTTTCCCTTTATCCACCCAGTTTGCTACATCGTCAAAGAATTGTAATACATTTTCAAACACAATTTCCCTTCCAGGTAACCATGTTGACTGTCCCTGAAACCAGGCTTTATATAGTTGTAGAAATACAAAAATACATCTTTCTCTTTATATTCTAGCTCTCTATACCACTAGCCTTTTAAATTATTTTTTGTATCTGACTACTACATTTTAGAGATCTATCTACATTGGCAGATATATCTGTTTGGGCCTCCAGTATTCCCAACTTTTCATCCTTTACATAATACTCAGATCTATCCCTCCCTGGTCCAAAATGGATGACTTCATGCTTATCCGCTTTGAATTCCATTTGGAACACTTTTTCCCATGCACTTAATTTATTTATCACTCTAATTTTATTCTGCTGTCTAAGCTACCAATCTTTAAATGATCAAGTGTGAGATTCTTTAAACATTTAAAACAACTTGTGTACAGTAACCAGTGATATTTGAAGATATCAAATTCCATCTTGTAGATTTCTTAAGATGCGTCTTGTGATCTGTAACTTGCTTCATATTGGCAGGCGTAAAATGGACATTACTTGAGTTGGGACGCCTTGCACCAGAGTTCTGCCCATGTAGCACCCCACCCAATTATCAAGTTGGAATTTTGTCTCAGAGTTAGAAGTGCCCATTCATTTGCAGTTAATTATATTAATTAATCTTCCATAGAAAGTCAGCACAGTGGTTAACACTGTTGCTTCACAGCTCCAGGACAGCAGATTTCTTTCCCAAAAGGACATTAGTGAACCAGATGGGTTTTGATGATAATTGACAATGGTTTCATGGTCATCAAGAGACATTTAATTCCAGATTTTTTATTGAATTAAAATTTCACCATCCGCAGTGGCGGGATTTGAACCTGGGTCCCTTCTGGGGCTCTGGTTTAACTGGCCCAGTGACAATACCACTCTGTCACCGCCTCCCCACATTTGTCACTCACAAAGGTGTATTTCAGTCTGGCAGAATGCCCAATGGGCCATGTTCAGCACCTTGTTCATTCCAGAAGATTCCTTCAATTTTTCCAGAAATTAAAGGGACGCTCAACCTCCTTGACAACATTGTCACCCATAGAAGGAAAAGCAGAGTGGTTAGTACTGTTGCTTCACAGCACCAGGGTACCTGGTTCTATTCCCGGCTTGGATCACTGTCTGTGTGGTCTCCCTGTGGGCTTCCTCCGGGTGCTCCGGTTTCCTCCCACAAGTCCCGAAAGACATGTTGTTAGGTAATTTGGACACTCTGAATTCTCCCTCTGTGCACCTGAACAGGCGCCAGAATGTGGCGACTAGGGACTTTTCACAGTAACTTCATTCCAGTGTTATTGTAAGCCTATTTGTGACAATAAAGATTATTATTATTAGGAAGGAATATTGAGAGTTGTGCGTAATGGCAACCAATCCACCTCCAGCAGTTTGACCACCACTGGTGCAAGAGAAATGTACCCCAGTTGTCCACCTTAAAGCTTGGATCTAAACACTAATTTCTATGTGTGTAACAAATTTTATTCAGAGTGCTTTAAAATGTCTACTCCATGCTTCCAGCCCTAGCTTACAGCTTTTTCTACAGTTTGATTATATTTACGATTACTTCCATACCCAGACTGAACTAAATCAAACACAGTGAACATCAAAAGTAAACACACTCACATAATCAAATATATATGATTGAACACTACGGACACGATCTACCCGAATTGGTACTGTTCTCTTTGTGGGGACCAGCACTGAAGGTGAGGGGGTTAGATCCCATGCCTTGGGTAGATCGTGGGAGCAGATATAGAGTTGTGGTTACATCCAACAGATAAGTGTTGGTACCAAGCTTTAGTATTACCTGCTTTAGTCCAGACAGTGACAATGCAGGCTTGTGGTCACAATTTGACACTTTCATGTGAACCCACTTACCAACTTCACATTGTGCTTCCCTTGCGCTTGTTCCCTTGCCAAAGTATGCTTTTGGTTTACTTTATCCTTTTGCCATTTTTTCACACTAACTTTCTCTTGAATGCTGTTGATGGCTTAAGAATGGTTAATTCCATGCAAAGGTTATAACCTATTATAGGTTTGACTGGTATATTTCTGGTGCTGTGAAGCAACAGTACTAACCACTCTGCTTTTCCTTCTATGGGTGACAATGTTGTCAAGGAGGTTGAGCGTCCCTTTAATTTCTGGAAAAATTGAAGGAATCTTCTGGAATGAACAAGGTGCTGAACATGGCCCATTGGGCATTCTGCCAGACTGAAATACACCTTTCAGAGTGTGTGGAGCGTATTAATATGTACAAAGTAGGTCCATTGTCTGTCGTGATAGGCTCTTGTAAACCACATTTTGTAAACCACATTTTGTAAACAACAATTTCAATTACCCAAGTGGTGGTTATGGAATTTGTTGTAACATCTGGTCATTTGTTATGTAGATTATATGCAACAAACAAAATGATGTTTATTTCTAGGGGCTGCTTACAATTCTCAGAAGAAATATCAATTTGAAGTTGTTGCCATGGTTTTGTTGGCTGTAGAGTTAGTTGTAGATGTGTGGGGTACATCTTTTTTCACATAGTGTACAAGCTACAAGATTTCTAATTAACTCTTCTACACAGCAATCTGTTGCTGGCCACCAGACTGGTTTACAAATCATTGTTTCTCTTGACAACACCTGGATCAAAGAACAATGCAGTACAGGAACAGGCCCTTCGGCCCTCCAAGCCTGCGCCGACCATGGTACTTGCCTACACTAAAACCGCCTGCACTTACGGAGTCCGTATCCTTCCATTCCCACCCTATTCATATATTTGTCTAGATGTTCCTTAAATACCACTACTGTACCTGCTCCCACCACCTCTCGAGGCAGTACGTTCCACATATTTACCACCCTCTGTGCAAAAAACCTGCCTTGCACATCTATTCTAACATTTTCCCCACCCACTTTAAACGTATGTCCCCCAGTACTTGACTCTTCTACCCTAGGAAACAGCATCTGACTATGCACTCTGTCCATGCCACTCATAATCTTGTCAACCTCTATC
Source organism: Scyliorhinus canicula (assembly GCF_902713615.1). Lineage (NCBI taxonomy): Eukaryota > Metazoa > Chordata > Chondrichthyes > Carcharhiniformes > Scyliorhinidae > Scyliorhinus > Scyliorhinus canicula. The sequence continues at coordinate 68,256,471 of NC_052159.1, read as the reverse complement.
AGGTTGCCCCTCAACCTCCATTGTTACAATGAGAACAGACCGAGTTTATTAACCTCTTCTCATAGCTAATGCCCTCCATATCAGGCAACATCCTAGTAAACCGCTTCTGTATCCTCTCCAAAGCATCCACATCTTTCTGGTAGTGTGGTGACCAGAATTGTACACAATATTCCAAATGAGACCTAACTAAGGTCCTGTACAGCTGCAACATGACTTGCCAATTTTTGTATTCAATGCCTCGAGTGATGAAGGCCAGCATGCAGTACGCCTTCTTCACTCGCAAGAGTTCTACCATTTATTGTGTAATTCCTACATGCATTGGACCTTCCAAAGTGCATTACCTCACACCTGTCCGGATTAAACTCCATCTGCCATTTCTCCACCCAAGACTCCAACCAGTTTATATCCTGCTGTATCCTCTGAAAATCCTCTTCACTATCCGCAACTCCACCAATTTTTGGGTCGTCTGCGAACTTACTAATTAGACCAGCTTCATTTTCTTCCAAATCATTTATATACACCACAAACAACAAAGGCCCAAGAACTGATCCCTGTGGAATGCCCCAGTCACAGCCTTCCATTCAGAAAAGCACCCTTCTACTGCTTCCCACTGTCCTTTGTGCCCAAGCCAGTTCCAGCTCTCCTCTGATCTCATGTGACTTCACCTTTTGTACCAATCTATCATGAGGTACCTTATCAAAGGCTATACTAAAGCCCATGCATACAACATCTACTGCCTTTCCCACATCTGGATGTTGTCCTTCAAGGGCAAGATACAATACACATTACTCTAGTGCTTTTGGGATACCTGCTTGAGTTCCATGTGCAATACAGTTGTCACCAATGTATACTGTGTATTCAGTAGTATGGAGCCAATTTTTCTTGTATTACACATGGCCACTTGGTTTTTAGTACTGGTTTACATTGCGCAATACTGCATCTGTTGCCAATTCTACCTTCAACTTCTTTTTTGTAACAGGATTTGCAGTCACTGTGAAATCACAGTGACCACAGAGACCTTGACGTCGCAAGTTGCTTCATCCTTGCGAACATTGTTTGTGATAGTAGTACGGCCAAGCATTTCAGCTACACAGTTTTGTAAACCTGCATGATACTCCCTTGAAGATGTACGGATGAAGACAACTTGACCATCTGCAGATGCATAGAGGTCAATGACCAAATCCTGGTGTGGCTAACAACAGCGTTTGGTGGTCGGTATGGAGAGTGAACTTTCTACTATTGGGATAAATATGCCGATATTCATGAACATAGATGCAGGCTGGTGTTTCCCATTCTCCAGTAGAGTGCTTGCCCTCAGTTTCAAAAAACGGGTGATCATTCGCTTCTTTCAATATGCTGAGTACAGCACCAATCACATTTCCTTATGCATGTGTTGTGACATATATTTCTGCATATGTGTTGTAATGTATGTAGACTGGTGGATATTTGCCTTTAACTTATGAAACGCTGTTTGCTGTGTGACTGTTCATCTTGCACAGTAGCTTCTGAAGAGGTTTCATGATCTCTGTGCAGTTAGGAATGAATTTGTGATAAAAGCTGGAAATACCAAGGAATTATGCCAAATATTTAATGTTAAACAGTGTTGGAACCAACCGAATGACTTTGGCATTGTGCTTTACACCAGCTGCTGTCACACTTCACCCTAGAAAGTCAAGTTTGGGTGCTGTGAATTTCATGCGTCCTTTTTGAACATCAGACTGTGTGAGCTAAGTGAGCATTGCTGATAACTGCAGATCGCGTTCTATAACAATAATAATCTTTATTATTGTCACAAGTAGACGTACATCAACACTGCAATAAAGTTACTGCGAAAATCTCCTACTTGCCACACTCCGGCGCATTTTCCGGTACACTGAGGGAGAATTCAGACTTGACAGCACGTCTTTCGGGACTAGTGGAAGGAAACCAGAGCAGCCAGAGGAATCCACGCAGACACAGGGAGAACATGCAGACTCCGCACAGTGACCCATGCTGAGAGTTGAACCTGACACCCTGGCACTGAGAAGCAACAGTTCTAACCACTGTGCTTTTCCTTCCATGGTTGACAATGTTGCCAAGTAGGTTGAATGTCCCTTTAATTTCTCGTAAAAGTGAAGAAATCTTCTGGAATGCACAAGGTGCTGAACATGGCCCAATGGGCATTCTGCCAGACTGAAACAGTGGCACAGTGATACTGTTACTGAACCAGTAACCCAGAGCCCCAGAGTAATGCTCTGGGGACCCAGGTTTAAATCCTGCCACTGCAGATGGTGAAATTTGAATTCAATAAAAAATCTGGAATTAAATGTCTATTGATGATCATGAAACCATTGTCTATTATCATCAAAACTCATGTGGTTTAATAATCTCCTTTAGAGAAGGAAATCTGCTGTCCTTACCCAGTCTGGCCTACATGTGACTCCAGACCCACAGCAATGTGGTTGATTCTTAACTGACCACTCAAGGGCAATTAGGGATGGGAAATAAATGCTGGCACAGCCTACGATACCCACATCCCTTGAAATAAAAAAAAGCTGCAAGATATCTAACTAGTCATCAAGCAGCCAACGTTTCAAAGTTCACCTGGGAACCAAAATCCTAGATATTTGATTTCAAAAAAACCTCACAAACTGCTGTAAATCCTTTGCTTTGCATGATCCGTATTTTAACTTTAAATCATCTAATCCAGTCAAGAAACCACAGGTCTGCCACATGGGAGGCCAGCAATCATAAATCAGAGACAGAATTAAATGTGATTTGTAGAGATATACTATCTTTATCTATATCCAATCTTTGTACATGTGTATGTGTGACCACGTGTGTGACATTACCTTAATTTGGGGTGAGTGTGTGAAAATAAATAACCTTTATTTTAAACTCATGAAAGCTTGCTGCTGAACCACATAATTGGAATACACGCTCCAAGGATAAGAAAAGACACACTCCTTTCCATACAAAACATACTGATTGCAGGAAAAGGAGCACATACATTCTGTCCATAACAAAATAATTTTGAGGACTTGATAAAGCATTTAAATATATTTGGTGGAAGTTGGCACTGTTATGGTTCTGATGGTGTGCTTGACTCAGGTGTGACAGTATTTCCTTTAAGATTTTAAATATTGGATGTTTGAACAATGACACTTATCCAGGCATAACCTATCATTTTGCAATGGCATGCATATAGAAAAATTCTAGTTAAACACTAAATCGGCCCTTCTATAACTTTTGTTAATGCTGGGTGCCACGCTGCACAGTTGAATCTTGTCTCCAGCACTGCTCGGGCCCAAAGGATAGGGCACAACATCGAACCACGTATTGCTCTCATTGGCATGACATCATAATACACCTCTCACTTTCACAATATCTTTCACAGCATCTGAAGACCCAGTTTGACTGATTCAATTCCTCACCTGCCCAGCCAATGTTAGTTTCCTGAAGGAAAATGTTGCCTCAGCAAATGTACATGTGATGGAACAGTATAATGAGAATTGTTACAAAAATAAATGCTGCACCTACCTGAATGTGCATAATATGCAAAATTTTAACAATACTATGTGAAGAGCCTATGGTATTGTTTAATGAGAGTTGCAGAATATGCAACAATATGGTGGTGTGCCATGTAGGGTGTAAATGAGCACAAATCCTATATTATGAATGAATGTTGTAGTCTATTTTTATTGTGTCGTATTCTTGGTTTTCGATTGGTGCTTTGAGTCATGTTCAAAGTCTGCAAATCTGTTCATTATTTTATAGTAACCATATATAGGTGGTCTTATATATAGCCTAAATTAATGCAACTGACTCTATATTACTTCCAACGCTTCTTCGCACCCTTCATCGTCTCGACAATTCAAGGTCCAAACCAAGGCAATTCAAGTTTCTTTCGCCTTGTTCTGTCCAAACACTTCCATGAAACTGATCTCTGTTCCACTGATTGCCTCCCCACCTAACTTGTGATCAGTTATCTACCACTCTCATCAAACCACCATCCTGGATGACAATGGTTCTCTTCGGAGTTACCGTCCCTTTACCAAAATCATTGTGCCTTTACTGAAAAATTCACCCTTATTCATTTGTCCTTTATAATTATTGTCTCATCTAAAAAGAAAGAACTTGCATTATTACAGTACCTTTCATTATTTCAGGATGTACCAAAGTAATTTTCAGTCTACAAAGTACTTTTGAAATGTAAATGCAGCAACCAATTTGTGTGTAGCAGTGTTCCATAAACAGCAATGAAATACATGATTAATACTTGTTTTATACATTGGTTGTGGGATAAGTATGGAAGAGATGAAACAGTTACAGCATGGTAGCACAGTGGATAGCACTGTTGCTTCACAGCGCCAGGGTCCCAGGTTCGATACCCGATTTGGGTCACTGTCCTGTGCGGAGTCTGCATGTTCCCCTCGTGTCTGCGTGGGTTTCCTCCGGGTGCTCTGGTTTCCTCCCGCAAGTTCTGGAAGACATGCTGTTAGATGAATTGGACATTCTGAATTCTAACTCTGTTCCTGAACAGGTGCTGGAATGTGGCGACTAGGGGCTTTTCACAGTAACTTCATTGCAGCATTAATGTAAGCCTACTTGTGACACTAAAGATTATAAAAATAAAACCTTGACATACAGAGAGAATGAGCCAACTGACTTATGATTGATTTGAAGAGCAATAGCAGAAGACCAATGACAGGTTAACTGTAATTACGAATTACCAGCAGTTCCTGCTGAGAATAAAAGAAGCATTTACCCCTGAGTAAGCTATGAACTAAATGCCACTCACTGTGGGAGGAAAATCATGTTATTCTTTTGTGTGGAACCAGCAGAATTGCCTATGCCCTTGTATTTCTTGCATTGTTCAGCACATTGAAAAGGATCAGGGTAAATGGGTGCGAAGAGTCGGATAATCCAGCGTAATTTTAATGGAATCTACGCTGGAGGTCCAGATGTGTGATAATGTGACCCGAACACTATAAAACAGGACAACATCAAAGGGTGACTACTGCAGTCAGGGAAAGGAGGATGGGGACCAGCCATCTCCTGATCCAGGTCGACAATCACCGCCGGTAACAACCAGTTCAGTGGGTGATTCTAAATGTCAGTCAAATTGAAAGGAGTTTGCATTGTGATTTTGTCGGTTCAATAAATAAATCCTATTTACTGCATGCATTTTGTTCTTGTAATTCTCGTGTCCAAGACCAGTTTAAGGCAGAAGAAAATGGATCCCCTTACAAATATTGGCCTGGAAACTGAAAGAATTCTACAGTTCCTCCCATGATAGCACCTTGGGATCTTTTATGTCAACTGGAAGGGACAGACAGGACCTTGGTTTAACACCAAAAAAGAAAATGCTGGAAAACCTCAGCAGGTCTGGTGGCATCTGTAGGGAGATAAAAAAGCTAATATTTCGAGTCCAGGTGACCCTTTGTCAAAGCTCATTTCTCATATCATCACCTTTTGTCATATCTCTTGCATTAAAAGCTTGAAACCCATTCACCTTTTTTGAACAGAATATCAACTTGAGGCAATGCCTTGTAAGCCTGTAGCTCCAAGTCTTTCTGTTCTTACATAGTACCGAGTTTACTTCCGCTCATGGTATAATTTCTGTTGGGTTTATTTTGCAAAGTGTATCACCTCACACTTACTGGCATTGAGCTCTATCTGGTGCATCAACAAGGGGTTTTTTTTGCGCGGAGATTGGATGTGACAACATGTTGTAAAGAATGAAAAATGAAAATCGCTTATTGTCACAAGCAGGCTTCAAATGGAGTTACTGTGAAAAGCCCCTAGTCGCCACATTCCCGTACCAGCCTCCCCAAACAGGCGCCGGAATGTGGCGACTAGGGGCTTTTCACAGTAACTTCATTTGAAGCCTACTTGTGACAATAAGCGATTTTCATTTTTCATTCTTCACAACATTCTTTGCTATGTAAGACTTGGAGCTAAAGGCTCACAAGGCATTACCTCAAGTTGATACTCTGTTCAAAAAAGGTGAATGTATTTCAAGCTTTTAATGCAAGAGATATGACAAAAGGTGATGATAAATCTGTATATACAAGTTTAATAACATTTCAATTGGAGTAGTGCATATAGCATGGGCAGCACGGTAGCACAATGGTAGCACAGTTGCTTCACATCTCCATGGTCCCAGGTTCGATTGGCAGCTTGGGTCACTGTATGTGTGGAGTCTGCACGTTCTCCCAGTGTTTGCGTGGGTTTCCTCCGGGTGCTCCGGTTTCCTCCTACGCTCCAAAGATGAGCAGACTAGGTGGATTGGTCATGATAAATTGCCCTTAAAAAAGGTTGGGTGGGGTTGCTGGGTTATGCGGATAGGGTGGAGGCGTGGGCTTAAGTAGGGTGCTCTTTCCAAGTGCCAGTGCAGACTCAATGGGCCAAATGGTCTCCTTCTGCACTGTAAATTCTATGATTCTATGTAGTTTTAGACAGCATATTGTTGGAAGGATTATAGATTTTAGAGTGACTGATGCCAAAGTTACCAAAGCTACACAGCTGTGGAAGCAATAAAAATAAGAGATAGGGGAGGGTACATAGACCTCAGGGATGCCATTTTGAATCTCTGCTCAGATGATAGTCAAGAACTACAGACATGTTCTGATACACCACAATAAGTCACAGCTTGGAATCATAGAATCCCTACAGTACAGAAGGAGGGCATTCGGCCCATCGGGTCTGCACCGGACCTTGGAAAGAGCACCCTACTTAAGCCCATGCCTCCACCCTATCCCTGTAACCCAGTAACTCCGCCTAACATTTTGCACACTAAGGGGAAATTTAGAATGGCCAATCCACCTAACCTGCACATCTTTAAACTGTGGGAAGAAACCGGAGCACCCGAAGGAAACCCACGCAGACATGGGGAGAAGGTGCAAACTCCACACAGGAGTTCGGGGAGGTCAGAATTGAAGCTGTGAGGCAGCAGTGCTAACCACTTTGCCACCATAACAGACATTCAAGGACCAAGGATGCGTGTTCGCTGATAATATACCCCATGTTATATGCCTCGTTAGAAATTGGATATTGTAATTAGGTAAGCCTGGAAAAATTGCAATTAGTTAAGTGTACTCACATGATATTAATAAGTAATCAGAACTATTGGCTGCAATTGGATATTGATTACCTTAGAACAAATGTATACTTTTGATTGGTATATGCAAATCACTTGTAAGATAAGTTAAAGGTATAATTACAGTTGCAATATATCATTCGGGAAGTCTGTGTCAGCCACATGCTGGAGACAGACGTCCCTGCAAAAGCTTGAATAATGATCTTAAACGCGAACTCTAAGTGTTGCCTGGTCTCTTAAGGGGAACAAAGACAGCTCCCATAACAAAAGGGTACTTCCAGATGGTGGGTGTTTACTGCCATTGTCCTACTCATGTGTCTACTGCCATTGTCCTTCGCGATGGTAGCAGTTGTGGATTTGGAAGGTGCAGTCTAAGCCCTGGTGAGATCCTGCAGCGTATCTTGTAGATGGTATGCACTACTGCCACTATATGTCGGTGGTGGAGGGAGTAAATGTTTGTGGGTGGGATGCCAATCAATCTGGCTGATTTGTTCTGGATGGCGCTGAGCTTCTCGAGTGCTGTTGAAATTGTACTCATCCAGGCAAATGGAGAGTATTCCATCACACTCCTGACTTGTGTCTTTTAGATGGTGGTCAGGCTTTGGTGGATCAGGTCGCGAGTTGCTCGCCACAGGATTCTTAGCCTCTGATCTGTTCTTGTAGCCACAGTATTTGTATGGCTAGTCCAGTTCAGTTTCTAGTCAATGGTAACTCCCAGGATGTTGATAGTTTCTCCCAAACAGCTATAATTCATTGGTCTCTTATCTGACATCTCTCAATGACAACCATAACAGAGCTACCAACCTTTCCCAACAGAAATCATTATTTCAGATACAAAAAATCAGTATTTTGGCAGTAAAATCGTTTTTTTTATTTCAAAGAAATAATGCCCACCAATCTGAAGGCTTTACATCTTTATTGCACAAATCTAAAACATGAGCGGAAAATGCAAATCGAATGCTCTTACATACATGATGTACATAATCATGAATCCAGTTTCAAACATTCAGAAAATCTAGGAATGAAAAATGTGAACTAAACATTCACCTTTTTACATGAAGTTCAAAATTGTCCTTACTCCAGTATCAGAGCTCAGTTCAACCTTACTGATGCAGCTCTTTTCCATTTATCAGATAGTGTTACAATCACCTGCTTTCATCTTAATTTTAGAGTTTACCTCGAGCTTAGTTAGGGATGTACGTATAGCTCTTTTATACTTATCAAGCAGTTTTACATTGAATTGCATTTTAGACAGCACTGTCCTTTGGCTTGAGTGTAGACTTTCTGGGTTAAGAAGTCAGAGAATGTCTCGGTTCCTAAACTGGGCCGAAACTCAGTGGAGTTCTTCCTGACCAGACTGAAGATTCATTCATTTCTGGCATTACTACGCGTGAGTGACAAGACTGCCAGCATGATTTTTGGAAGATGACGATACTTCAGCTCACCGGTTGATTTTCCCATCAGCTGGGAGATATCCACCCAAACTTCATCTGAGTGTCTGTCTATTGTAATATCTTCCAATGAGTCAACCTGGAATTGAGCAAATTCCACTTCTAAAAAATCCAGAACATCTTCCATGATATGGAATCGCTTTGCAAAGTAATGAACTGATGTTCAGTTTCCCTCCATCCCCCCCTTGGATTTGTCACTCTTGCATGTAGCAGCAATTCATTCTGAAGGGGAAACTTGGTGGTGACATAGTCACACACTGCAACATAGTATTTTCGCACTAATGAGTAGAAGTTACTCCTATCTTGTGAGGCGTGGTGTTCCACCTTGAGAAACTGCCTGGCTTGTTCACTAACGACAAGGTCGTCATCAGACTTCTGATTACATTTGTACATGCAGCTAGCAGGCAATGGAACAATGGCATTTGTAGCAGGTTTCACAAAGCAAAGCAAAGCAACTCCTGAAGAAAGTCAAGCAACTTCCGACCTAGAATCTGTATCTTGGGAGCTTCATTTTGGAGCTCTAGATTGAGCCTGTTGAACATAGGAAGTGCTGCTTTTTCCATCTTTCTTATTATTGTCAGTCTTGCTACCATGCACAAGTACAACAGTTTTCTGATCAGATCCTGCACTGGTCATTTTGGTCATTGTTGCAGAGGCCTGATCCTGACAGCAGCTGAAACCAGGCAACAAATCTTTGCTTTCAGAACATGAATGCTGTTTTTTTTCCCTGCAAGCAATGTTCTTGTTGTAGATAATGTGCAACATGTAACATTACCCTGTGTATGTTGAGGTTGAGCAATCACCTTGGTGATGGTCTCTGCCGCTGGAGGCTTGACAAAGGTGGCATGGACATCCAAGAATGAAAATATCTGGGTATTCTTTCTTCACCACGGAAGCAACACGATTGTGGACTCCCATCATCACTGCTGCATTGTCTGCAGAAAACCATATTATGTTTCTCCAAGTAATATTGTTTTCCTTAAGAACATTGTCCAGAAGTTGGAAAATGTTTTTGCCTCTCTTGTTGCTATTTCAAGTAGCACACTGATCACCCTTATTCACATCAGTGTCAAAAAACCAAACAATGATAGGATAAAGTTGTTCCTCCCCACTACGGTCAAAACTCCCCATCGGTTGAGAACGGGACTTCCCTTATTTTCCCCAAGGATGTCACCTTGCGTCTCTTGGCCTAGAGTCTTGACAATTGCTGTTGTCTTGGTCCGGTGTGAAGCAAACTTAGAAGCAATGGAGCTGTCCGGAAGCATCACTTTCACAAGATCAGTCAAATGATCGGTAGCAGAAAATGTCACATTGTGCTCGGTTAGGAAATGTGTCATCAAAGTTTCTGCTCTTATGACCGAGTAGTCTTTCTGTTGCATGAAAGGTTTGGTTAGGAAATGTGTCATCAAAGTTTCTGTTGCATGAAAGGTTTGGTGTTGAGGATGCTTTCAGAAGCTTGCGCCATAGCATGATGTTTCCTGGATCACATACGTGCCTGTATGTCATTTGCTCCTCTATGAGCGATGCTGAAGTATGATGAGCAGATGTTACATCCCGCAGTGTATTCATCCTTTCTCGATTGTTCAATAAAGGACAATCTTGATGTGTAGTCCTTCTTGAAAGTCTGTTTTCTAGATTTAGCACCAGATAAAATCATGATCGCTACTTACTCAACATTTCCATGGGTTTTTTCTTCCAACTTGACTATGCCGTCAGTACAAGGCACTAACAGGCTTGAAATGAGGCCTACTGGTAACTGCTATGCAAACAGCCCTGCTGTGGCTCGCTTGCTCCCCACTTGACTAAGTCAAAACAGAAGCAGCTGGAAATGGTAGATAATGGAAAGCACCAGGAAACATATTCTATAATACTGCACAGTGAACAATGCAGCAGGGTTTAAATTACCCATCTGTGTTTTAAAATTATTAAGGATGGAATCCGGATTCCCAAAGGGCAGAGTAGAACAAAAGGGAACTACCAAACAATTTTAAATTGCATCACATTACACCAAACAATTTCCAATGCTGTACAGGCCTATGATGATGTAGGTGATCTACGCGTGATTATGTATTGTGGTCGACCCTCGGCGTGATTTTTTTCCCCCAATACAAGCCTCCTGTGAGGCCGCGGGACGGATCACATGACACGCATGCGCTGTATAGTGTGCAGGGCAAAGATGAGAGAGAACGGGGCCCCAGCGCAGTCTTCAAGCCTGTCTTCCAGCAGCTGTCGCCAAGGAAACCAATCAAAGCGTTTCAGGAGCTCCCCGCCACCCGACCCCATAAAGCCAGCCAGCCCTTTACTGGAAGCTGCCCCTTAATAATTTTTTTTCTTCCCTCCCAAAAAAAACTTGGCGCTTAAATACTCTCCTTCAGTACAGTGTCAGGTTGGATTTGACCTAGGGCTGCAGTGGATCACATATTTCAGATATCGTTTTGCAGTCTTCAAGCAGATTTTCCATATGAAATATGAAATAGGGAAAATCCGTGCTAGTTGGCAGTGCTGCCATAGGCTTGGGACCAGCATTTTTAAAAAACAATTGAGCATACCCAATTCATGTTTTTCCAATTAAGGGGCAATTTAGCGTGACCAATCCACCTATCCTGCACATCTTTGTGTTGTGGGGCCGAAACCACAGGGAGAATGTGCAAACTCCATACGGACAGTGACCCAGAGCTGGGATCGAACCTGGGACCTCGGCGCTGTAAGGCAGCAATGCTAACCACTGCGCTACCTTACCAGCATTTTTTTAATAATTAATTTTTAATTCCAACATCCACCATGTAATAAGCGAATCACATTAAAACTAAAGTGCCTGTTGTAATTGGTGAAGCATGTACTTTGAATAATTGGGAACCGGGTCCAATGTCCTCATCAATATCCTGTAACCATTGCTGTTTGTGTGAAGTTGTGTAAAAATTGACCTTTGCAGTTCCTATATTTTAACAGTGACTATGCTTTATTAAAAATAAATTGAGAGTACCCAATTATTTTTTTGCCAATTAAGGGGCAATTTGGTGTCGCCAATTCACCTAACTTGCACATCTTTGGGTTGTGGGGGTGAGACCCACGTAGATACGGGGAGAATGTGTAAACTCCACACGGACAGTGACCCGGGGATAGGATCAAACCCGGGTTCTCAGCGTTGTGAGACAACAGTGCTATCCACGGCACCAAAGTGCTGCCCCAAACTGTGATTACGCTTTGACGTGATTTAGAATGTTCTAAAACTGCGAAAAGCAAATAGAAGCTGGTTTTACTCACTTGAATCCTGAAATCCACCATTCATTAGACCATTTTCTGTTCTCAGTTGGCTTAGGCTTTACTTATTCCCCTAATTAATCTTTGCTGCCACATATGGCAATTATAACCAAGTACGGCAAGTAACAAGTTTACAAGCACACAGTGATTATTTTAAAACGTCAGTGTTCTTCAGTGGCATAAACTGAATCAAGTAAATGAGGGGGTATGAGCTGAGCCATGAGAGGAAAATAATAATAATAAGAATAACAATAATCTTTATTGTCGCAAGGAGGCTTATATTAACACTGCAATGATGTTACTGTGAGAACCCGAGCCACCACATTCCGGTGCCTGTTCGGGTACACAGAAGGAGAATTCAGGATGTCCAAATTACCTAACAGCACGTCTTTCGGGACTTGCGGGAGGAAACCGGAGTACCCGGAGGGAACCCTCGGAGATACAGGGAGAACATGCAGACTCCACACGGACAGTGACTCAAGCTGGGAATCGAACCCAGATTCCTTGCGTTGTGAAGCAACAGTGCTAACCACTGTGCCACCGTGCTGCCCCCAATCAACAGGAAAGTTGAACGTGAAGCAGAACAAACAAAATTGGGTGGGATATACATGTTAGATTAACATTGAATAACTGTATGAATGTAGAAATCTGAGAAATTTCAAGCAACTGAACCAATTTGTTATGATTTGTTTTGATTAATTTATTTGTCTTCCCTTTTTTCTCCAGTGTAATCATTCACATCCACCATAGCTGGACTACTTACAACAACCTTGAGTTGTCCAATGTACTTTGATATATAGTTGATATGTTGAATTGTGTGTTCACTGGGCTAAAGAAAAATCAGCCTGTATTAGCTTGCTCTATGCCATTCTTCAGGGCTGTGAGTTGCCTGCACTTTAAAAAATTCAAATATCTCTAACTTTTGAGATACTTCTGCAAAATTTCATCCAACATCAACTATACACATGGCAGGATTCTTAGATCCCAGTGTGCCCCGCTACTGCTGCTAGAGAGAATGCAGGGCGGAATTCTCCCCACCCCCACGCCGGGTGGGATTCTCCCACCCCCTCTAAACTGGCGTGGCGAGATTCACGGCTGGCTGCTGGGAGAATCGCCGCTCGCCGTTTGTAACGGGTGAGCGGCGATTTTCCGGCCCAGATGGGCCGAGCAGCCTGCCCAACACGACGGGTTCCCGCCGGCGCTGTTCACACCTGGTCGCTGCCGGCGGGACGTGATCGGTGCCCACCAATCGGCGGGCCGGCCTCTCTGAAGGAGGACCTCCTTTCCTCCGCCGCCCCGCAAGATCCATCCGACATCTTCTTGTGGGGTGGCCGCAGGGAGGACGGCAACCGCGCATGCGTGGGTGATGTCATTTACGCCACGGCGGCTGCATCATTTACGTGGTGCGCTTTTACGTGGCGCTAAGGCCCGGCGCGCGTAAATGACGTGGCGCCGCTCCTAGCCCCCCGGGGGCGGGAGAATAGGGCGCTGGGAGCGGCCTCCGAAGCCAGAGTGAAACACTCCGGTTTTCACTTCGCCGTCGGGACTTGGTCTCCCGATGGGAGAATTGCGCCCGTAGAATCTGACTCTCATCCAAGACTCCAATTCACTGCAGTGGAACTGGAGAATCCCGCTGACGTGAACCGACAGAGAATCCCATCCAATATGTCTGCATGAACATTTCCATAAAACTTAGCAAAGGGCCAGCATTTGTGAGTCCCTTGCCCCAATGGCTCCATCAGAAAATGCACCACATCATGTTGCACCGAATCATTTATGACTATGATTTAGTGGCCATTACTGAAACATGGTTAAAGGATGGTCACGACTGGGAGTTAAATATCTGAGGGTATCAAACTATTCGGAAGGACAGAGTGGATGGTAAGGGAGGTGGTGTTGCTCTGTTATTTAAGGATGACATCCGGGCAATGATGTGGAGATGCCGGCGTTGGACTGGGGTGAGCACAGTAAGAAGTCTTACAACACCAGGTTAAAGTCCAACAGGTTTGATTCAACACGAGCTATCCGGGCAATAGTAAGGGATGACATCGGTCCTATGGAGGATAAGGTTGAATCCATTTGGGTGGAAATCAGGAATAGTAAGGCGAAAAAGGTCACTGATAGGAGTAGTCTATCGGCCACTAAATAGTAACATTATGGTGGGGCAGGCAATAAACAAAGAAATAACTGATGCATGTAGAAATGGTACAGCAGTTATCATGGGGGATTTTAATCTACATGTCGATTGGTTTAACCAGGTCGGTCAAGGCAACCTCGAGGAGGAGTTTATAGAATGTATCCGCGATAGTTTCCTAGAACAGTATGTAATGGAACCTACGAGGGAACAAGCGGTCCTAGATCTTGTCCTGTGTAATGAGACAGGATTGATTCATGATCTCATAGTTAGGGATCCTCTTGGAAGGAGCGATCACAATATGGTGGAATTTAAAATACAGATGGAGGGTGAGAAAGTAAAATCAAATACTAGTGTTCAGTGTTTAAACAAAGGAGATTACAAGGGGATGAGAGAAGAACTAGCTAAGGTAGACTGGGAGCTAAGACTTTATGGTGGAACAGTTGAGGAACAGTGGAGAACCTTCCAAGCGATTTTTCACAGTGCTCAGCAAAGGTTTATACCAACAAAAAGGAAGGACGGTAGAAAGAGGGAAAATCGACCGTGGATATCTAAGGAAATAAGGGGGAGTATCAAATTGAAGGAAAAAGCATATAAAGTGGCAAAGATTGGTGGGAGACTAGGGGACTGGGAAATCTTTAGGGGGCAACAGAAAGCTACTAAAAAAGCTATAAAGAAGAGTAAGATAGAGTATGAGAGTAAACTTGCTCAGAATATGAAAACAGACAGTAAAAGTTTTTACAAATATATAAAACAAAAAAGAGTGGCTAAGGTAAATATTGGTCCTTTAGAGGATGAGAAGGGAGTTTTAATAATGGGAGATGAGGAAATGGCTGAGGAACTGAACAGGTTTTTTGGGTCGGTCTTCACAGTGGAAGACACAAATAACATGCCAGCGACTGATAGAAATAAGGCTATGGCAGGTGAGGACCTTAAGAGGATTGTTATCACTAAGGAGGTAGTGATGGGCAAGCTAATGGGGCTAAAGGTAGACAAGTCTCTTGGCCCTGATGGAATGCATCCCAGAGTGCTAAAAGAGATGGCTAGGGAAATTGCAGATGCACTAATGATGATTTACCAAAATTCACTAAACTCTGGGGTGGTCCCGGTGGATTGGAAATTAGCAAACGTGACGCCACTGTTTAAAAAAGGAGGTAGGCAGAAAGCAGGAAATTGTAGGCCAGTGAGCTTAACTTCGGTAGTAGGGAAGATGCTGGAATCTATCATCAAGGAAGAAATAGCGAGGCATCTGGATAGAAATTGTCCCATTGGGCAGACACAGCATGGGTTCATAAAGGGCAGGTCGTGCCTAACTAATTTAGTGGAATTTTTTGAGGACATTACCAGTGCAGTAGATAACGGGGAGCCAATGGATGTGGTATATCTGGATTTCCAGAAAGCCTTTGACAAGGTGCCACACAAAAGGTTGCTGCATAAGATAAAGATGCATGGCAGTAAGGGTAAAGTAGTAGCATGGATAGAGGATTGGTTAACTAATAGAAAGCAAAGAGTGGGGATTAATGGGTGTTTCTCTGGTTGGCAATCAGTAGCTAGTGGTGTCCCTCAGGGATCCGTGTTGGGCCCACAATTGTTCACAATTTACATAGATGATTTGGAGTTGGGGACCAAGGGCAATGTGTCCAAGTTTGCAGATGACACTAAGATGAGTGGTAAAGCGACAAGTGCAGAGGATACTGGAAGTCTGCAGAGGGATTTGGATAGGTTAAGTGAATGGGCTAGGGTCTGGCAGATGGAATACAATGTTGACAAATGTGAGGTTATCCATTTTGGTAGGAATAACAGCAAACGGCATTATTATTTAAACGATAAAATATTAAAGCATGCCGCTGTGCAGAGACACCTGGGTGTGCTAGTGCATGAGTCACAGAAAGTTGGTTTACAGGTGCAACAGGTGATTAAGAAAGCAAATGGAATTTTGTCCTTCATTGCTAGAGAGATGGAGTTTAAGACTAGGGAGGTTATGTTGCAATTGTATAAGGTGTTAGTGAGGCCACGCCTGGAGTATTGTGTTCAGTTTTGGTCTCCTTACTTGAGAAAGGATATACTGGCACTGGAGGGTGTGCAGAGGAGATTCACTAGGTTAATCCCAGAGCTGAAGTGGTTGGATTATGAGGAGAGGTTGAGTAGACTGGGACTGTTCTCGTTGGAATTTAGAAGGATGAGGGGGGATCTTACAGAAACATTTAAAATTATGATGGGAATAGATAGGATAGATGCGGGCAGGTTGTTTCCACTGGCGGGTGAAAGAAGAACTAGGGGACATAGCCTCAAAATAAGGGGAAGTAGATTTAGGACTGAGTTTAGGAGGAACGTCTTCACCCAAAGGGTTGCAAATCTATGGAATTCCTTGCCCAGTGAAGCAGTTGAGGCTCCTTCATTAAATGTTTTTAAAGTAAAGATAGATAGTTTTTTGAAGAATAAAGGGATTAAGGGTTATGGTGTTCGGGCCGGAAAGTGGAGCTGAGTCCACAAAAGATCAGCCATTTTTTTTAAAATCAATTTAGATTACCCAATTATTTTTTCCAATAATTAGATCCAGCAGAGGGCAGCAGAGCAGAGCTACTGATCAGCTGTTCTGGGGAAATTTGCATACGTGCAGTGCGGTCAGCCTAAGTTGAAGGTGAATCTGCGAAGTAGACCCGAGGAGTTTGAGTGAAGGCAATCATCCAGAGGGCAGCAGAGCAGAGCTACTGATCAGCTGTTCTGGGGAAATTTGCATACGTGCAGTGCGGTCAGCCTAAGTTGAAGGTGGTTTGTGGAGAGGCTGTTGGCAAGTGACAGTTAAACCCGAAAAACTTCGTGAGTGTTTCCCACCCTGCCTCCTTCTCTAACCAACCCCCCCACCCCACGGTGGTTGGGAAGCGGGAGCAGGGGCCTGTCGTGAAGGTGAGTGAGTGCCTTTAAATTTGCTTACCTTTCAGCGGGAGCAGGGTTTGAGGTAATATCAGGTAAGCTCTTCTTTCTTTTTCTTTTTCTTGTTTTTTTTAAAATCTAGAGGTGATGTCAGGGAAGGCAGTACAATGCTCCTCCTGCAGAATGTTTGAGGTGAGGGACGCCGTCAGTGTCCCTGCTGATTTCATCTGTGGGAAGTGCACCCAACTCCAGCTCCTCAAAAACCGTGTTAGGGACCTGGAGCTTGAGCTGGATGAACTTCGGATCATTCGGGAGGCAGAGGGGGTCATAGATAGGAGCTTCAGGGAAGTAGTTACACCAAAGACTGGAGATAGATGGGTAACTGTAAGAGGGACTGGGAAGAAGCAGTCAGTGCAGGGACCCCCTGCGGTCGTTCCCCTGAGTAACAAGTATACCGTTTTGGATACTTGTGGGGGGGACGACTTACCAGGGGTAAGCCATGGGGTACGGGCCTCTGGCACGGAGTCTGTCCATGTTGCTCAGAAGGGAAGGGGGGGAAAGGAGTAGAACATTAGTAATTGGGGACTCAATAGTCAGGGGCACAGATAGGAGATTTTGTGGGAGCGAGAGAGACTCACGTTTGGTATGTTGCCTCCCAGGTGCAAGGGTAAGTGATGTCTCGGATCGTGTTTTCCGGGTCCTTAAGGGGGAGGGGGAGCAGCCCCAAGTCGTAGTCCACATTGGCACTAACGACATAGGTAGGAAAGGGGACAAGGATGTCAGGCAGGCCTTTAGGGAGCTAGGATGGAAGCTCAGAGCGAGAACAAACAGAGTTGTTATCTCTGGGTTGTTGCCCGTGCCACGTGATAGTGAGATAAGGAATAGGGAGAGAGAGCAATTAAACACGTGGCTACAGGGATGGTGCAGGCGGGAGGGATTCAGATTTCTGGATAACTGGGGCTCTTTCTGGGGAAGGTGGGACCTCTATAGACAGGATGGTCTACATCTGAACCTGAGGGGCACCAATATCCTGGGGGGGAGATTTGTTAGTGCTCTTTGGGGGGGTTTAAACTAATTCAGCAGGGGCATGGGAACCTGGATTGTAGTTTTGGGGTACGGGAGATTGAGAGTATAGAGGTCAGGAGCACAGATTTGACTTCGCAGGAGGGTGCCAGTGTTCAGGTAGGTGGTTTGAAGTGTGTCTACTTCAATGCCAGGAGTATACGAAATAAGGTTGGGGAACTGGCAGCATGGGTTGGTACCTGGGACTTCGATGTTGTGGCCATTTCAGAGACATGGATAGAGCAGGGACAGGAATGGTTGTTGCAGGTTCCGGGGTTTAGGTGTTTTAGTAAGCTCAGAGAAGGGGGCAAAAGAGGGGGAGGTGTGGCGCTGCTAGTCAAGGACAGTATTACGGTGGCGGAAAGGATGCTAGATGGGGACTCTTCTTCTGAGGTAGTATGGGCTGAGGTTAGAAACAGGAAAGGAGAGGTCACCCTGTTGGGAGTTTTCTATAGGCCACCTAATAGTTCTAGGGATGTAGAGGAAAGGATGGCGAAGATGATTCTGGAAAAGAGCGAAAGTAACAGGGTAGTTGTTATGGGAGACTTTAACTTTCCAAATATTGACTGGAAAAGATATAGTTCGAGTACATTAGATGGGTCATTCTTTGTACAATGTGTGCAGGAGGGTTTCCTGACACAATATGTTGACAGGCCAACAAGAGGCGAGGCCACATTGGATTTGGTTTTGGGTAATGAACCAGGCCAGGTGTTAGATCTGGAGGTAGGTGAGCACTTTGGAAACAGTGACCACAATTCGGTGACCTTTACGTTAGTGATGGAAAGGGATAAGTATACCCCGCAGGGCAAGAGTTATAGCTGGGGGAAGGGCAATTATGATGCCATTAGACATGACTTAGGATGTGTTGGTTGGAGAAGTAGGCTGCAAGGGTTGGGCACACTGGATATGTGGAGCTTGTTCAAGGAACAGCTATTGCATGTTCTTGATAAGTACGTACCAGTCAGGCAGGGAGGAAGGGGTCGAGCGAGGGAACCGTGGTTTACCAAAGAAGTGGAATCTCTTGTTAAGAGGAAGAAGGAGGCCTATGTGAAGATGAGGCATGAAGTTTCAGTTGGGGCGCTTGATAGTTACAAGGAAGCGAGGAAGGATCTAAAGAGAGAGCTGAGACGAGCAAGGAGGGGACATGAGAAGTCTTTGGCAGGTAGGATCAAGGAAAACCCAAAAGCTTTCTATAGGTATGTCAGGAATAAAAGAATGACTAGGGTAAGAGTAGGGCCAGTCAAGGACAGTGGTGGGAAGTTGTGTGTGGAGGCTGAGGAGATAAGCGAGATACTAAATGAATACTTTTCGTCAGTATTCACTCAAGAAAAAGATAATAATGTGGAGGAGAATGCTGAGACCCAGGCTATTAGAATAGATGGCATTGAGGTGCGTAGGGAAGAAGTGTTGGCAATTCTGGACAAGGTGAAAATAGATAAGTCCCCGGGGCCGGATGGGATTTATCCTAGGATTCTCTGGGAAGCCAGGGAAGAGATTGCTGAGCCTTTGGCTTTGATTTTTAGGTCATCATTGGCTACAGGAATAGTGCCAGAGGACTGGAGGATAGCAAATGTGGTCCCTTTGTTCAAGAAGGGGAGTAGAGATAACCCCGGTAACTATAGGCCGGTGAGCCTAACGTCTGTGGTGGGTAAAGTCTTGGAGAGGATTATAAAAGATACGATTTATAATCATCTAGATAGGAATAATATGATTAGGGACAGTCAGCATGGTTTTGTGAAGGGTAGGTCATGCCTCACAAACCTTATCGAGTTCTTTGAGAAGGTGACTGAACAGATAGACGAGGGTAGAGCAGTTGATGTGGTGTATATGGATTTCAGTAAAGCGTTTGATAAGGTTCCCCACGGTCGGCTATTGCAGAAAATACGGAGGCTGGGGATTGAGGGTGATTTAGAGATGTGGATCAGAAATTGGCTGGTTGAAAGAAGACAGAGAGTGGTAGTTGATGGGAAATGTTCAGAATGGAGTTCAGTTACGAGTGGCGTACCACAAGGATCTGTTCTGGGGCCGTTGCTGTTTGTCATTTTTATAAATGATCTAGAGGAGGGCGCAGAAGGATGGGTGAGTAAATTTGCAGACGACACTAAAGTCGGTGGAGTTGTAGACAGTGCGGAAGGATGTTGCAGGTTACAGAGGGACATAGATAAGCTGCAGAGCTGGGCTGAGAGGTGGCAAATGGAGTTTAATGTGGAGAAGTGTGAGGTGATTCACTTTGGAAAGAATAACAGAAATGTGGAATATTTGGCTAATGGTAAAATTCTTGGTAGTGTGGATGAGCAGAGGGATCTCGGTGTCCATGTACATAGATCCCTGAAAGTTGCCACCCAGGTTGATAGGGTTGTGAAGAAGGCCTATGGTGTGTTGGCCTTTATTGGTAGAGGGATTGAGTTCCGGAGCCATGAGGTCATGTTGCAGTTGTACAAAACTCTAGTACGTCCGCATTTGGAGTATTGCGTACAGTTCTGGTCGCCTCATTATAGGAAGGACGTGGAAGCTTTGGAACGGGTGCAGAGGAGATTTACCAGGATGTTGCCTGGTATGGAGGGAAAATCTTATGAGGAAAGGCTGATGGACTTGAGGTTGTTTTCGTTAGAGAGAAGAAGGTTAAGAGGTGACTTAATAGAGGCATACAAAATGATCAGAGGGTTAGATAGGGTGGACAGCGAGAGCCTTCTCCCGCGGATGGAGGTGGCTAGCACGAGGGGACATAGCCTTAAATTGAGGGGTAATAGATATAGGACAGAGGTCAGAGGTGGGTTTTTTACGCAAAGAGTGGTGAGGCCGTGGAATGCCCTACCTGCAACAGTAGTGAACACGCCAACATTGAGGGCATTTAAAAATTTATTGGATAAGCATATGGATGATAAGGGCATAGTGTAGGTTAGATGGCCTTTAGATTTTTTCCATGTCGGTGCAACATCGAGGGCCGAAGGGCCTGTACTGCGCTGTATCGTTCTATGTTCTATGTTCTAATTAAGGGGCAATTTGGCGTAGCCAATCCACCTACTCTGCACAATTTTTTTTTGGGTTGTGGGGCAAAACCCACGCAGACACGGGAAGAATGTGCAAACTCCACACGGACAGTGACCCAGAGCCGGGATCGAACCTGGGACCTCAGCGCCGTGAGGCGGTTGTGCTAACCACTAGGCCACCGTGCTGCCCTGCAAAAGATCAGCCATGATCTCATTGAATGGCGCAGCAGGCTCGAGGGGCCAGATGGCCTACTCCTGCTCCTAGTTCTTATGTTCTTATATAGGGGAGGAGCATACTGTGTTTGACCTGTAGCGTTATCTTAGTTATTCCTAGCTAGATTAGCAATGCGGACACTGCAATCCGCAAGATTGCCCTGGGAAGTAAAGGAAATAAATGAGTCAAGATTCCTGTTCCAGATAGCTGGAAGTCCACAGGATTGGATTCGATCATCTATGGTGACCTCAATGAAAAGTACCCCCCCCACCCGTAAAGTCTCAAACAAGCAGAAACGTTGCTTGATGACAGATAGAAACTTACCACCCATTGTACCTACTCTGGCCTGATTCACTACATTCAGAAGAACAAAATTAAAATAGAGGAAAGTGAAAGACGAAACCCGTAGACAAAACCTCTTTTCGTAGAATAGTTCAAATTATCCTCTCAATAGGTTAGAGCTAACTTCCCAAGGGTTACTTTCATTTTAACCAGCTTTGATTTTTCAAGTTACCAGCTTGCTCATTGCACACAGAAACTACTGTTTGCAAGCTAAACATTCAAGTCAATAACACAATCTGCACTTTAAAATTATAAAAACTCTGTTCCTACCTATTTCTTCTCCAAGAGAGGAATTCAGTATTGAACCAGCAGATGTGACCACAGCACAATTTCTGAACGACCGTGTGTTAATCCTGATCCTGTTGAGTGGAATTTTGGGAATGTGTTTTTTCCAGCCAGGTGTTGAAAATGGAGCCTCCTTCCCATCAAGGGTTCTTACTTTGACTTTGTTTTTCAGCTCACAGAGAAGCTCTTCTCCAAACATCTTTTCAGTCCCCATTTTCCTTTGAAACTGAACACCATGTCTGTTTTCATTCATATAGTCTTTCATAGCTTTCTGCAACCGAGGATTCAGCATCCCAGATGAAATATTTCCTCTCCACAGTTTGGCAAGCACAGAACTGGATTTTGAAAACTCCAAGTCCTCTAGGTCTAAGGAATCTAGATTTTCAAGTAATGGGTCTTCCAGATAACTTAGTTGTTCCATATTTTCCATTGTGCTTTTGTGATGCTTAGACTTTGCATCTTGAATAATTGTTTCCTCGTAGGCATTCCCATCCTTGGTAATAATTTTAACTATCTCGTCTCTCAACTTGTTTGTAATTTGCTGCTGGTTACCAATCCTCACCTTCTTCAATCTTATCTTCACCTGAACTTCACCATTATCCTGCTCTTGGGTCCATTTTAGATTTTCATCATTCAAAGAATCTAGATGCAATGAATGTACAGAATCTTCGTCATTCACAAATAAAAGGCTATTTTCTCTTTGACTTGCTGAGACCTTTGGATTTGGGAAAGCCCCCATAAAGATTCTCTGATTACCCTGTATGGGGAACAGCCTTCTTGTCTCAGTGAATGTGAAAGAGCTGGCTGGACGCTCATCTGTTTTGAAGTCTGTGAAATATGTAAACAGCAGCAAGAAGACGAGTGCCCATGCCAGTATCCCAATCAGCACTAGCTGTTTCCATTGCTTGGTCTTGGCTTTCATTGTCCAAACTGCCCCAAACTCCTCTTGGATTCAGCACAGCTGGAGTGTGAAAAAGCCAGCTAAAAACAATAAAATAAAGTACAGATTTGATTAACAGAGAAAGATCACAAGTGAAGAAAATGTTAAAATTAGCCATTCAAAATCACCTTATTTAAAAGAAGGAATCTCTGGCAACATTGTTCTCTTAAAGGGACACTGCCATCAGTTGTCAGGATGTGCAGCAGCCAAAACAGCTCAGCGTCATTATGGTAACACTGATACCACATAAAAGGGACATAATAATGTCCTTCCAACACAGTGACACCTTGGCATGAATTCCATTATGATTCAAGTGTTTGCCAAAGACTTTGCAGTGGAGAGTGTACATTTTAAAGAACATAATTAATAAATTTAGATAAAATATCTTTGTGAGATGAGGGAAATGTGTTCTCCTGTGTAGCACTTTTGGTAGTAAGTATGCAGGATGAATATTTACCAATGATCCATCCGCTTGCAGTTTGGTAATTTAGTGCAACATTCAAAAGACACCTCCACACTGACAGCACTCTCTCAAAGCTGTACTGAAGACACCTCTACAATGCAGCACTCTCTCTCAGTGCTGTGCTGAACACACCTCCACAAATGAAAATGAAATGAAATGAAATGAAAATCCCTTATTGTCACGAGTAGGCTTCAAATGAAGTTACTGTGAAAAGCCCCTAGTCGCCACATTCCGGCGCCTGTTCGGGGAGGCTGTTACGGGAATCGAACCGTGCTGCTGGCCTGCTTGGTCTGCTTTCAAAGCCAGCGATTTAGCCCTGTGCTAAGCAGCACTCTCTCAGTACTGTACTGAAGACACCTCCACAATGCAGCTCTCTCTCAGTACTGTACTGAAGACACCTCCATAATGCAGCACTTTCTCAGAGCTGTACTGAAGACACCTCCATAATGCAGCACTCTCTCAGTACTGTACTGAAGACACCGCCATAATGCAGCACTCTCTCAGAGCTGTACTGAAGACACCTCCACAATGCAGTACTCTCTCAGTACTGTACTGAAGACACCTCCACAATGCAGTACTCTCTCAGTACTGTACTGAAGACACCTCCACAATGCAGCACTCTCTCAGAGCTGTACTGAAGACACCTCCACAATGCAGCACTCTCTCAGTACTGTACTGAAGACACCTCCACAATGCAGCACTCTCTCAGAGCTGTACTGAAGACACCTCCACAATGCAGCACTCTCTCAGAGCTGTACTGAAGACATCTCCACACTGCAGCACTCTCTCAGAGCTGTACTGAAGACACCTCCACAATGCAGCACTCTCTCTGTGCTGTACTGAAGACACCTCCACAATGCAGCACTCTCTCTGTGCTGTACTGAAGACACCTCCACAATGCAGCACTCTCTCTGTGCTGTACTGAAGACACCTCCACAATGCAGCACTCTCTCAGAGCTGTACTGAAGACACCTCCACAATGCAGCACTATCTCAGAGCTGTACTGAAGACACCTCCACAATGCAGCACTCTCTCAGAGCTGTACTGAAGACACCTCCATAATGCAGCACTCTCTCAGTACTGTACTGAAGACACCTCCATAATGCAGCACTCTCTCAGAGCTGTACTGAAGACACCTCCATAATGCAGCACTCTCTCAGAGCTGTACTGAAGACACCTCCACAATGCAGCACTCTCTCAGAGCTGTACTGAAGACACCTCCACAATGCAGCACTCTCTCAGTACTGTAGTGAAGACACCTCCACAATGCAGCACTCTCTCAGAGCTGTAGTGAAGGCATCTCCACAATGCAGCACTCTCTCAGAGCTGTACTGAAGACACCTCCACAATGCAGCACTCTCTCAGTACTGTACTGAAGACACCTCCATAATGCAGCACTCTCTCAGTACTGTACTGAAGACACCTCCATAATGCAGCACACTCTCAGAGCTGTACTGAAGACACCTCCATAATGCAGCACTCTCTCAGTACTGTACTGAAGACACCTCCATAATGCAGCACACTCTCAGAGCTGTACTGAAGACACCTCCACAATGCAGCACTCTCTCAGAGCTGTACTGAAGACACCTCCACAATGCAGCACTCTCTCAGTGCTGTACTGAAGACACCTCCATAATGCAGCACTCTCTCTGTGCTGTACTGAAGGCATCTCCACACTGCAGCACTCTCTCAGAGCTGTAGTGAAGACACCTCCACAATGCAGCACTCTCTCAGTACTGTACTGAAGACACCTCCATAATGCAGCACTCTCTCAGTACTGTACTGAAGACACCTCCACAATGCAGCACTCTCTCAGAGCTGTACTGAAGACACCTCCACAATGCAGCACTCTCTCAGTACTGTACTGAAGACACCTCCACAATGCAGCACTCTCTCAGAGCTGTACTGAAGACAGCTCCATAATGCAGCACTCTCTCAGTACTGTACTGAAGACACCTCCACAATGCAGCACTCTCTCAGAGCTGTACTGAAGACACCTCCATAATGCAGCACTCTCTCAGTACTGTACTGAAGACACCTCCACAATGCAGCACTCTCTCAGAGCTGTACTGAAGACACCTCCATAATGCAGCACACTCTCAGAGCTGTACTGAAGACATCTCCACACTGCAGCACTCTCTCAGAGCTGTACTGAAGACACCTCCACAATGCAGCACTCTCTCAGAGCTGTACTGAAGTGTCAACCTAGAATTTGAGGGACATGAGCCTTCTGACACAGAGACAGAAATGCTACCCACTGAGCTATGTCTGATACCATTTTGAAAAAATGCAAAACTGAAGCTAAATGACTTTAAAAGACTATCTGAATTGAAGCTATCCAACAGCTATCAAAGAAACAAGAAGTACCAAAAGCAGATAGATTCCTTCAACAATGACCTGCAACAAAGAGAATACTGCAAACAAAAGGTTTCATTCTCTACATCGTAATCAATATGATTGTATACACCACTTTTGAAAATGTTAATAATTATATTATTTATTATTGTCACAAGTGGGCTTACATTAACACAGCAATGATGTTACTGTGAAAATACCCTAATAAATGCAAATGCATTAAAGTCATGGCCCACATAAATTTTAATAGAAAGTAGAGTTTACATAGAAAATTCAGCACAGAAAAAGGCCATTTGGCCCAAATAGTACATCCTGGCATTTCTGTCCCATTCGAGACTCCTTCCACCCTGCCTCATCTGTCAGCATAACCTTCTATTCCTTTTCCTTCATATGCTTATATGGCCTCTTATTAAATGCAATTATACTACTCTCTTCAGCCACTTGGTGTGGTAGCAAGTTCCAAATTCACTGGATAAAGACGTTTTTTTCAGGAGTTCTTTGGTTGAATTCTATCTAATATTTTTTTTTTTTTAAATTTAGATTAGCCAATTATTTTTTCTAATTAAGGGGCAATTTAGCGTGGCCAATCCACCTACTCTGCACATTTTTGGGTTGTGGGGGCGAAACCCACGCAGACACGGGGAGAATGTGCAAACTCCACACGGACAGTGACCCAGAGCCGGGATCGAACCTGGGACCTCAGCGCCGTGAGGCGGTTGTGCTAACCACTAGGCCACCGTGCTGCCTAATTCTATCTAATATTGATGGCCTTTAGTTTTGCTTATGCAAATACATTCTGAGCACCCGCGCTGTGAGAACCCTTCATATATTTAAAGATGTCTGCCAACCTTCTCTTTTCAAAAGAAGAGGCCCTGTATGTTCATTCTTTTCCATTGGGTATAACCTCATGATTCTAATATGATCCTTGTAAATCATCATTGTACTGCTTCTATATCCATTCATGATATATAAACAGAACTGCTCTCAGTACGCATGTTTTCAAGGTTTGGCACAAGTCAGCATAGTTTCTCTCCTCTTCAATTCCATCCATTTAGAAAAAAACTATGGTGCTTTGGTTTGCATTTTATGATAACTTGCTGGAATCAATTTGCTGATTTGCAACTCCATTAATTTTGCAACTCCATTAATGTCTTCTTGAAATTTGTTGCAGTTGTCATCAGTATTGACCATCCCTCCCAATTTGGTTAGCTGCAAATTTATTAATTGTTTTATTGATTCAAAATTCCAAATCATTAATATATATTCTGAACAATATTGATTTTAGCACAATGGTTAACCTTTACCCACTGCTCTCTTGTGATATGCAACCAGCCAGCTATCCATCTTGCTACTTGTCCACTGATTTATACAGCCTCATCTTATTCATTTAATAATTTAATTTTTAATAATCTTTATTGTCACAGGTAATATTCTAACATTCCTTAAAATAATAACTGAGCTGGGCATAAACATGACACAGCAGGTCAGGCAGCATCTGTGCAGAGAGAAACAGAGTTAATGGGTACGATCTACCAACCCCGTTGATCACAGACGCAAATGAAAATCGCTTATTGTCACGAGTAGGCTTCAAATGAAGTTACTGTGAAAAGCCCCTAGTCGCCACATTCCGGCGCCTGTTCGGGGAGGCTGTTACGGGAATTGAACCGTGCTGCTGGCCTGCTTGGTCTGCTTTCAAAGCCAGCGATTTAGCTGTGTGCTAAACAGCCCCTGTAATGGATGATATATCTCACGAGAAGACTATAACGGGATTTGTGTTGGCGAGATCTCAGAGCAAGATCCTCCCCGCCTCCTTCCAATGACGTGATCAGGTTCAAATCCAGAAAGGGCATGAGCCTGATTTGCACAGATCAGTCTTACTAATAGTTGTGCATTTTTCTTCAGCTATTATATTACCTCTAATGAGTACTGATAATCCACCTCCACTTTTTCCCTTTCCTTTTCTAAATATTCTATGCCCTGCTACGTATAACTCACAGTCCTGGGCCAGGATTCTCCGGCGTGATGGAGTGGCGTGAACCACTCTGCGTTGGGTCGCCCCAAAGGTGCGGAAGTCTCCGCACCTTTAGGGGCCAAGCCCTCACCATGAGGGGGTAGGCCCGCGCCGGAGTGGTTGGCGCTCCGCCGGTTGGCGTGGATGGTCTTTGGCGCCACGCCAGCCGGGGCTGAAAGGACTTCGCCGGCTGGCGTAAGTCCGCGCATGTGCCGGAGCGTCAGCGGCTGCTGACGTCATCCCCACGCATGCGCTGGGGAGGGAGTCACTTCCGCCTCCACCATGGTGAAGACCATGGCAAAGGCGGAAGGAAAAGAGTGCCCCCACGGCATAGGCCCGCCCGCTGATCGGTGGGCCCCGATTGCGGGCCAGGCCACCATGAGGGCACCCCCCGGGGTCAGATCGGCCTGCGCCCCCCCCCCGAGGATCCTGTAAGGTAGGTGGTTTGATCCACGCTAGCGGGAGAGGGTTGACAGCGGCGGGACTTCGGCCCATCGCGGGCCGGAGAATCGCCGGGGGGGGTGGGGGCCCGCCGACCGACACGGCACGATTCCCGCCCCCGCCGAATCTCTGGTGGCAGAGAATTCGGACACGGCGGGGGCGGGATTGACACCGGCCCCCGGCGATTCTCTGACCTGGCGGGGGGTCAGAGAATTCCGACACTGATTTTCTGTGGCCATGTCTCAATAATCCCCATGATATCTGGGTCCTCTGTTTTATTCCAGAATTGTGTTTTGTACTGTAGAGTTTGACATATTATTAGTAGCCATTCCTCACTTTACCTAAGCTATCTTTTCATTCTCCTGTTCTATTTTTTAATTTTTCCAATGAAGGGTAATTTAATGTGGCCAATTTACCTACACTGCACATCTTTGGGTTGTGATCGTGAGGCCCACACAGACATGGAGATAATGTGTAAACTCCACATGGACAGTGACCCAGGGCCAGGATCGAACCCGGGTCTTTGGCGCCGTGAGGCAGCAATGCTAACCACTGCACCACCGTGTTGCCCCACTCCTGTTCTATAATTTTGTTTATTCCCTGGCCATTTATGACCTCCCTTGGTCTGTCCTATATGCTCCTTTTGTGTTTCATTTATACTTAGCTTCTTCCATTTCTTATATATCTCCCCCCACCCCAGCACTGATCCCATTGCAGTTCAGTTGGAACCTACTCAGGTTCAATCTAATGTTATCTGCCTTTAAAAAAGAAGTCACAAATCATTTTTATGGTCTTAACTTTAGGAGATAATTTACCTTTTTTTCAAGCCACCAATGATTCTTCAGGGGGTGAAGTCATGCTAGTTGGAGGTTGAAGACGACTCTGCCGTCTGTAGCAGCAGAAGCTCCGAATTCTAAAAATTTATCAGTATCAACATCTCAGGAACAATGAAGAGTCCAGAAGAATTGAGAGGTGGAAACCATCTCCTGGTTAACATCCCTTGCAATGTCCCCTCTGAAATAGGTGCAAGACATTGCCGGAAAATCTGGAAGAAAGGATGTCACATCGGTCAAAATGAACAGGATCTGGAGCCCTGGTTCCCTTCCCTAGGCAATACTCAGAAATAGTTATTATTCCATAGGAAAATCTCCTAAAAGGTTTCCAGTTGTGCAGGATGTTCCAATTTCATTGTAGGGAAGCAATCTGCAGTCTCTCTGATATCATAGTTAAAACACCATATATAGATCCATATAATTGCAATGCAAATTAGAGGGCAGTACACTGATTCAATAACTTGGCTACTACTGACTGGGCACACTGTATAATTCTAGTTGAGTGTCAACATCTAAATCTTTTATTTGAAGGCAGGGGTGCTGACCTTCTGATACAAGAGAAAAGGGTTCATTAAAACTATGCTCCCTTTATTGCTATGAACTCTTTCCATTTGTACTCTTGGCATAGTCTAGCTGTGCTTCCTAATAGCTTTTACTGAAGAGCAAGAGAAAAAGAACAACACTGAATTCAAGCAGTCACACAGGCCAGGAAACTGAGTGAAGACCTGAGGAATCAAATACTGACCAGAATAAGAAAAGACAGAAGGTAGAAGAAATCACTGAAAAATTAGGAAAATAAATTGATTAGAAAATCAGAATTGTTAAGGCACAGAAGGAGGCCATTCTGCCCATTGTGTTTGCACCAGCTCTCCGAATGAGCATTGCACCAGCTCTCTGAATGAGCATTATGGCTTGGTGTCATTCCATTGCATTTTTCACGTAATGCTGCACATTGTTCCTATTCAAATAATCATCTAAAGAAGAGCAGGTTAGATAGATTGGCCACGGTAAATTGCCCCTTAGTGTCTGAAAGATGTGCAGGTTAGGTGGGATTATGGGGATAGGGTGGGGGAGAGGGTAGGGTGCTCTTTCAGAGGGTCGGTGGAGATGCGATGAGCCAAATGGCCTCCTTCTGCACTGTAAGAACTCTATTGTTCTAATTCTCTCTTGAATGCCTCGATTTAACCTGCCTCCACCACACTTCCAGGCAGTGCATTCCAGACCCCAACCACTCGTGTGAAAAAGGTTTTTCTCACATCACATTTGTTTATTTTGAAAATCACTTTAAATCTGTGCTCTATCATTTCTGAGCGGGAACAGTCACTTCCTATCTGCTCTGTCCTGCTGTCAAATCTTTAACATCCGAGTAAGAGTTTTAGACTGAAAGAAGCGTAACAAATAACAGCACAGTTAAAGGTTAACCGATTTTACTTGCAACAAGGAGAGAGGCCACTGGAAGCAAGGGTCACAGCAGGCACACTCTGGGGAACATGAGGAACGTCGAGATCTTTATGCACAAAAGAAACCCTCCTCTCCCCACAGGTGATACATTGATAATTGCTGAGTCTTTCAGTTGGCTTACACAGAGACAAAGGTACCATTCCGATACAAAAGGTGGGGGGCAGGGGGTGATCAGATGACGTCTATTGCAGATGAACATACATTAGCAAGGCCATGCTAATCGACTGATGTCACTGGCTCCGATGGTACTGTTTAAACAATGGTGTGTGTGTGTCACCATACAAACTGAATTGATCTCGTCAGGAGATTGATTAAAGACAATGTAATCAATTTACAAGGGGCTATCTGTCTGCTAATAGAATTAATGAGGTACAGAAAGCCATTTAAAATGATACTCTTAAGACTTTATGTCATGTATCCCATGATGCTTCAGATGGTCAAGTTTAGGTTTCCACACCGCGTCCTGATGATACGCCTCTCCAAGGAGAACAGTCCCAGCCTCTCAAATCTGTCCTCAATACTGACGTTTCTTCCCCCTGGAACCATTCCTGAATGCCTCTTTTGCACTCTCTCCATTGCTTTCACAACCTTCCTAAAATGTGGTGCCTACAACTGTGCACAATATTCCAGCTGAGGTCTAACTAGTGTCCTATACAAGTTCAGCCGAATCTCCTTGCCCTTGTACTCTATGCCAGGAATACTATATGCTTTATTACCTGCTCTCTCCATCTGTCCTGCCACCTTCAATGACATGCACAAGTCAATGACTTATGCAGCCAGCTATCTCTGCTCCTGCATCCTTTAGAGATTTAACACCGTTTCTCCATTTTCTCCTGCCAAAATGCATCACCTCATACTTCTCTGCATTTAACTTCATCTGCCACCTATCTGCCCACGTCACCAACCTGTCTATGTCCTATTGAAATTCTACACTGTCCTCCTCACAGTTTGCAATAGTCACCTGCAAACTTTGAAATTGTGCCGTGAACACCAAGATTTAGATTGTTAATACATATCAGGAAACGCAAGGGTTTGAAAACTGGCCCCTGGGGAACACCACTACGAAACATCCTTCAGCCAGAAAAATATCCATTAACAAATACCAGCTATTTCCTATTACTCAGCCAATTTATTATCTGTGTTTCTACTGTCAAAATACCGCTCAAATACCAGGGAAAGAAATAGAAATCAAAAATAGTAAATAAAGCATAATAGTGTATTAACATTGATGGCACCTGATATAAGATTTTGCACAGGATTCTAGTATAGATAGGGTTAGCAGATGATATTTCTGATCGGTTTAGGATGGTCCGATTTTGGGTCTCGGTGTCCCATTGATGTTGCGAGGTCTGCACATTGGACACAGAATACAATAATACATACAATGTTGTGTGGCCTAGTTTATACCAGTGATGTAATAACAACACTCATTTGCATTGTTGCATGAAACAAGGTGTGATCAACATGGCACAAATCAGTCTGTATTATCATGTTACTGCAAAAATAGCCATCACTGCTTGGGAGTCATTCGAGAGGATTCAAAAGAGTCCTGAGTGTGACTGTAAACAATGATCACTTCCTTCTGATCATGTGGATTGCTACAAGAGATTCACCCTCAAATCATTATTCCTTTGGCACTTCCTATATTGTGATGTCATGCCATTAGGATTGTTTATTAAACGATTTAATATTTTTAGTATGTAAAATGATATAATACATTTTACCTTTTTTTTAAACTTGCTGAACACAATGTTATGTTCCTATCTGTCTCCAGTTGATTTTGCCTTCTAGGGAACCAACCTGGTATTTCATTATTGTAAAAACGTCCCACACAGGTGGAACATAATGTCCACCTCCTGCCCCACCCAGTTCAGAGGCAGGGATGCCATGTGAGTAGGCGGGAAGATGTGTGGTAGAGGTTCTGCAGCTCTCCCACCTCCGTACAAACACGTCTGGGCAAGAAGGTTTGCGGGTGCCTTTCCTGCCCTTATGTATTTAACCAATGGAGGCAGTGGACTCACCATCCACTGAGGGCCTACCAGAGGGGTTCCAATTGAAGGACCCAGCATTGGCATTGGTGCGGGGTGGGGGGGGAGCTCAGGAAGCTACCCCATTGCCATTGCCCTTGTTTCCAAATCTCACTCACCCCCCTTGTCAGTGACCACCCCCCATCCTACTTGTGCTCAACTATCTCAATCTCAATCATTTCTGAAGCCCCCACTATAATACTGTCAGTGTCTCAGTGGACACTGCTCTCGGTGACGCTGCCGGTACTGGAGAGCTAATGCATTTGATCGGCCAATAGTTCTTGGCCACTGGGGGCTTAATTAGATCGGAGGTTCAACAATGCTCGGATAGGTGTATGACGGAAATGAAATAGCATTGGGCCCTCTAGAAGAAAGTGACAAAATCCTTGTTGCCCACAATAAATCTCAGCCTATGTATTACCTCTCTACAATTTCAGGTTCTGGTGTGTTCTACCATGCATGTTAAAAATGCAGCTCTTCCTAGTGTCTTTAGTATTAAAACATACAACTGGAAAGGTCCAGTTATTTATGTCCTTTCAAACAAGTGTATAAAATGGTCCTTTTTCAAAAATACATCACATTTTACAAAATAGTAAAAAACGAGTATCCTTCTATGACTCGTGGACAATTTATAATTATGCAAAAAAGTCTGCAGACAAGTAGCTTTTAAACGCAATCCCCATTTAAATTTGATTTAAAGAACAAAATGCTTAGTGCATTCACTTCCTCATTATCATCTTAATTGACACTTCAGTTAATTTCCATTGTTCTATTTTCATTATTCTATTAAGGTGTTCTGATTATAGAAATTATCAGACTGGATTACTGGCAGTGCTAATATACCACACTAAATTGTAAATACTAATGCATGTAAAATAACTTATTTCAAATAGCCTTTTCATTTACAATAAAAGCTCAAACTGGTTTTCTCACCACTTTTCTTCCATATGATATAGTGGACACGATTTAACTAAATGGGAGCAAAGTCCCATAGCGAGCGTATTTAGCCACGTGTTTCCTGGCGCTTGCAGCACCGAGGAACACAAGGCTATAAAAGGCAACTTGCGTTTGATAGGCGGCCTCAATGGGGAAGGTAAGCCCGTCTTGTACATTGGGGAGCTCTGCTTGCTAGAACGCCTCAGTGCAGCAAGAGATTGGAACGCCATTTAAAAACGGAGTCCCAATCGGCAAGGCCCCCAAGTGACCCGTGACCCCACCCCCGGCAAGTCCCAATGCACTATTGGAGGATCCCCGCCCCCTGCACATGCACCCCCTGCCCCATACATAGGGCAACCCCAGCCTGATTGCACCCACACAAAAATGCCAGCATTGCACCTTAGCAGTGCCAACCTGGCACCAGGTGGCACAGCCAGGGTGGCAGGCTGACACTGCCAGGTTGGCAACTCCAGGGTGTCCAGTGGCACCAGCAGTGCCAGGGTGACACCCTGCCCAAAGGGCATGCATCTGGGAGCCCCCAATTCTTTTGGAGACGCTCGCTCGTGGTCTCCGAGGCGAGGGAGATTGATCCCATGTCTCCGGTAACCTGGGAATCTGCAGAATGAAGTGAGACTAGCTATCTCACTCTAACATGCAGACTGGCTAAAAAGTGGTCCTGCCCACAATGGCGGGTCGGCTTCTGCCGCTGAGAAACATACTGTGGAGATGGTGGAAAATCCCCACCAGTTAAACATACCAAGGCACAGGAATATTATCAGACAAAATTTGATGCTGAGCCATATAAAGAGAAAGATAAATTAGGTTTAAAGAAGAATCTTAATGAAGAGAGAGGTCTAGGGAGGGAAATCCAGAGCCTAGGCAGCTAAAGGCTTGGCCACGAATGCTAGAATTATTAAAATTGGAGATGCACATGAGGCAAGAATCCACAGAAATCTTGAAAGGTTGCAGGGCTGGTGGAAGTTACGGAGATAGAGAAGGGCGAGGATATGAAGCAGGTGGCTGAGCCTAGGAAACTAACCTGAGGAACTCCTGTAGTAATGCCCTTAGGAACGATTGGCCTCCAACAACCATAAACATCTTGTTTTGTACTAGGTACTTTGTAAATTTTGCATCTCGGATCTGTGCAGAACTTTGATCTGACCCATTGATGGGTTTGCTTTACTCTTTCAACATCATGCTGATTCAAGTATTTATTTTGCCTTGATTTAGTTATAATTAATACACACTGGGAGGAATCTTACATGAGCATATCTCCATTGGAGTTCTACACATTGCCATCACTCGCTGCTAATGTCAGTGGAGAGGATGAGTGGACTGAATCTTCCAAAAGAGATTGAAGAATGAGAACTCATCCCTGAGAATAGCTGACTGGTAATGACCCATCAATTTTAATTTTAAACAGAAAAACGGTTTCCAATAAAGGACATTGAAATAAAACATAATTCTTTCAACAAAGTGAGTTTTCATAAGTAACACATGTCCTTTTAACTGGGATTTGTTATCACAAAATCCCTCCAGCGACATAACTTGGAATATCAAACAAAAAGGAATTAACTGTAGTGTACGAAGGTAACACATGTTAGGGGGGATTCACCAAGTGTTTCTCGGCAGCGGGAGGCAGCGCGGAGTTCTCTGATGGCGGAATTCTCAGTTACTGCCGCTGTCAATGGGAATTCACATTGAAGCCGCCCACACCACTAGGAAACCCATGGGAGCGGGGGCACTGCCAATGGGACCAGAAAGTCCCATCACCAACGGAAGGCCAGAGAATTCTGGCTGTTATATCTATTAGTAAATGTGCAGCACATAACAGGTAATCAGAGCAATAATACTACTGATAAACAATAATTCTAGCTGCTATTTCACAATAATGGCAGCTATGAAAACATTCCTTGGGTTACAATACGGAGACTCTTATTTTGGGCCTAGCAGAACACTGATTAATAGCCTTCCTGCTAGTTCTGCAGAACAGAATACACATCAGCATTAACCTTTACCCTACTGGAATCTGTAAGTGCAGCACCACAAATATAATTAAGTATTTTGAAGAAGATGAATGATATAAAAATGTCAACAACTTAGCTTCATTTTAATGTAGATATCAATCTCCTTGTTCTCCTTTCCCAATGTAATTCTTTCCTCTATCAAACTATGTCAATGAAACACACTAAGTATAATCTGCCCCAAATTTCTTTGAGACTGTCACTGAAAAAATATTTCCTACAGGTCAGTCAAGCGATACTGACCCTGTTTTACTGTCTTGTAGACAACTGACAAACCTTTTTGCTGAGTGAGATATTTGTTTTCGGAAGCTATGGTTTAGATTTTGTTGAACAATCATAGAATTTACAGTGCAGAAGGCCACTTGGCCCATCGAGTCTGCACCGGCTCTTGGAAAGAGCACCCTACCCGAGGTCAACATCTCCACCCTTATCCCCATAACCCAGTAATCCCACCCAACACTAAGGGCACTTTTGGACACTAAGAGCAATTTATCATGGCCAATCCACCTAACCTGCACATCTTTGGACTGTGGGAGGAAACCGGAGCACCCAGAGGAAACCCACGCACACACGGGGAGGATGTGCAGACTCCGCACAGACAGTGACCCAAGCCGGAATCGAACCTGGGACCCTGGAGCTGTGAAGCAATTGTGCTATCCACAATGCTACCGTGCTGCCCCCACAATGCTACCGTGCTGCAAGGCATCGAAAATTCATTTATTAGATATGTTTGTGTATGCTTAGGTTTTAAACTGGGCAGGCAACAATAAATCTCTTGAGCCAATAAGATTTGAAAGCTTGAGAAGAAAACAGAGAAAGGAAGAAAATATATATTAGAGTCAGTGAATTCAATGTTAAACCAGGTGCAGAATTAAGTAAAAGTGGGAAAGAAGAACTAATGGCCAATTAATAAAAAATAAATTTAGAATACCCAATTCTTTTTTTTCCAATTAAGGGACAATTTAGCATGGCCAATCCACCTACCCTGCACATCTTTGGGTTGTGGGATTGAAATCCACGCAGACATGGGGAGAATGTGCAAACTCCATACGGACAGTGTCCCGGGTCTGGGATCGAACCCGTGCCCTTGCCGCCATGAGGGCAGCAGTGCTAACCACAGCGCCATCGTGCCACCCACAACTAATGGCCAATTACATCAAAATCTGACCCATTAACTTTTTTAAATAAATGGTTATATTGGGATTTTGAACAAAGTTTATTTACCGTTATTTACACAGAATAATAAATATATACACACATATATAGAAGAGGAGGGCACACCCAAACATACCAAAGAAAAGTAATAATAAAAAATAAAATAAAAAATAAAATAGAATAACTGGTAGGATATTGTGCACCAGCTCAACAGCAGCAACTCTGTACAACTGGCAAAATTATTTATAACACATAAGTAGGCGACTGTTTGCGGGGTGGGGGGGGGTGGAGGCTGGGGAGGTAAATATACATTTGGGTGCCGGAGAAACAATTACAGTGGACAATACTCAAATGGTACGGTGTTGGTGTTGTCACTTGCTTCTCCCGGACGGATCTCACTGCCGTTGTCGTCTCGCGCTTACCTCTCTGCTTCAGCCGTTCCTCCCGTCTTTCGCCTGTATTCTCCTTGTTTTCTGTTCCTGGAGATGCCAAGTTTGTTATCGTATCCCGTGCCCTCCTTCCGGCTGTTATTTCCCTGCCTCCCCCTGACCTCCCTGGTTCTCCTCTCTTGTTCCCTGTCCCTTCCCCCTCTCCCCTTTCCCTCTCATGTGGGTCCCTCTCCTCACCCTTCCCCCTCCTGTGGTTCCCTGCCCCTTCCCTCTCCCCCCACTTTCCCCATCCTGTGGTTCACCTTTCTTCCCTCTTGGGTTTAGCTGCCCCCCCCCCCCCCCCCCCCCCCCCCCCCCCCGGGTCTGTCTCGCCCTCTCATGCCTTGGCTACTTTCCCCTGATTCTTGGCTACCTGGCTATTCTTCTGCTTGTTCATTGGCCACAAACAGGTCCGGAACAATTGGGTGAATGGCTCCCACGTTCTGTGGAAGGCATCGAAAATCTGACCCATTATAAAATCAATGCTGACGGTTGAAAATATGTTGGAAAATCTGCATGTTGCTACAAGTTATGTCTGCCGAAACTCTGGCATACAAATAGTCACTTGGTAGTACAGAACTCGAGAAAAACTGAAATCTGAGACATGAGAGAAATGAGCCCTCAGATCCCACCCATTCATATTTCCAATATTTAGATGGTACGTTTGTGGTCTTTGTACCTGCAGCCACATGTAAAGATTTCCTTACACACTTGAATACACTACATTCTTAATACACTCAAATTCAATCTATCTCACCTGCTTCCTTTCCTCGATGTGCTGGTTGAGATATCTGCTGATAGGTTCTCCACTGCAAGCCTACCTTGACTGGTCCATAAACATGTTGAGATTCACATAGCATCACACACTATAAAGTTGGCCTCATCAGCAGTCTTGTAAATAGTGCCCCAGACATTTGCTCACCGTGCAAGCTCAATGCAGAAATAGAGCATATCAAAGCTATCCTGTGGGACAATGGTAACCTCATCAGATCATTTTTTGCTGTGTATCACGCAAACTTGCAAATGGGTGAAAGGCCACCGCTGTCAGACCTGAAAAGTGTGCGGCCTACTTCAAATTACGCTGGAAAAGCAAAGAATCACAAAAATGTTAACATTAGGTTAAATAAATCGTTTCAACCTGCTACTATGCGGTGGCTACATAAGTGGTGTTTTCCATTAACAGGATGCTGTCGTCAGTTCAAAAAGACCTTTTGCCTGCCACTCAAATTGTTCCAAGTCATTTATAAATTTACAAGCCTGTGCAATACCAGGTACATGGGCCATACATTACAGCAACAAGCTGATCGAATCACATCTAGTGTGATTCTGCGATTCGGTAGCACCTGTTGAACAACACTAAGTGCACTAATATCTACACAAACGACCAATTTAAGATAATCAGTTGATCTCGTAAT
Organism: Scyliorhinus canicula; assembly: GCF_902713615.1. Classification (NCBI taxonomy): domain Eukaryota; kingdom Metazoa; phylum Chordata; class Chondrichthyes; order Carcharhiniformes; family Scyliorhinidae; genus Scyliorhinus; species Scyliorhinus canicula. Next base: position 68,218,288 of record NC_052159.1, on the reverse strand, counting down.
GACACTCATTTACACTTGCAACATACATTCATACCCAGAGATGTGAAGTGCCGGCACCAACGGAGAATCCGCGGGTGATTCATGATTCGAGGAATTAAGGGCTATGGTGAGAGAGCGGGTAAATGGAGTTGAAATCAACCATGATTGAATGGTGGAGTGGACTCGATGGGCCGAATGGCCTTACTTCCACTCCTATGTCTTATGGTCTTATGGTCTTATGATGGGACAATCGACACAAATTCCTCATCGATTCCGGTACCAGTGAGGGGCTAGCACCAGCACCGCTTAGAAAACCCACGGATCGCATGGAAAATGGCTGCAGAATCGTTGGCTCCAGGGCCGCTGACGAGCTGCATCGGTCATTCCAGAAAACACGGCACCAGCTGAGCTGGAACTCTAACCCGTCCGCCCCGACCCCACATCCCACCCCCTGGCCATCTCCCACCACTACCCCCAGCCCCACGGTCAGCGGCACGGATCCTGGAAGAGTGTGGCAGCGCTGGACACTGTCCAAAGCCGGCACGCCAGGTTGCGACTGCAGGGACCACACGTGGCCCGCGCCTTCGAGAACTCAGCCCATCGGGGAGGAGCATCGTGGGTGGGCGGGCGGATGACGCACCAACAGCCTTGTGACTGCGCACGCGCGCACCCTGATTCTGCCGATTTGGAGGGATCAGAGCATCGCTGACCGGTGTTAAACCAGCGCCTGCCCCAAATCCGGCGTCAGAAATCATTCACCGCCCGATCGCCAATCAGATTTCAGTGTCAGGCTGCGGAGAATCCCGCCACTGTTATCTGCAAGCAAAAGGAATATGTTCAAGCCTTGCACCTATTTTGAATTACCCAGAAGCTTGGAGAGCCTAGGTTCACTTGTTTCACCATTGCATTGCTCATGGCAACGGCTCCGCCAATCAGAGTCAATCTGCCAACCAATCAGCAACCTTTTCTCCTGTGGTATAAATTGTCATGATTGAAATTTGGCATTCTTGCATTTGTCCTCATGGGTGGACTAAGAAAAGATTTGGCAATGTGTCTCCTTTTCAGCAAAAACATATTTACCTTCTTTAGGGTAAACATATTCTTCAGAAACTAGCTGATGATTTTGCTGCACACAGCACACAGATCATTTATAACACCAGGATTCTCAAAATATTTCTTTGAAATCGCCTCCATTGTGAACAGATTGCTAATCTATATAGTTGTAAATTATCAAAAATGTTCCCTTCTTAGGTAAGAGAGACTTGTTTCTCAGTGCAAAATAAATTGTTGAAATTGCAACCCATCCTTGATGTGTGATTTTCTGTGCATTTGTTTTAATGGACAGAAATCATGGGTTGCTAGAACAGTTTCTGGGAGTATTGAAGGTCAAAATTCCCCCTTGTAACAAAATGATTTTGTCCCTCAATGTTATAACATACAAAAAGCATTTCACGAACTAGATGAAGATAGGTCAGTACAGAAAGAATACTAATTGCCAGCGAAGATAAATTGAATGTTGCATAGATTCCCAGATATATGACATCGATGCATTTGTAGCTTGCCATATCCAATGTCCTATCATGAGTGAAAGAAAAAATTATTTTGGTTTTGGATTTTTTTTTCACTTCTTAAAAATGCCTTCTAGATGAAATTATTTTTATTCCATGTTGCAGTGCTCTTTGACGCTAACGGTGTTGGAGAGAACAGTGGTGGTCAGATTTTCTGTCCAGTGCCTCAATATTGCTGGGGACTTAACTTTTTCAAGGTGTAGGAATTCCATCAAGTTCACCTTGAGAGGGGTTCTATAAAAGATGGTGCTGCATTTCAAAGAGTTGGTCACTGTCAGCTGCTAGGGGTAGGGTGGGTGTTTCTTTTTGTACCAGCTCTGTTTGGGGTGGGGTGTGTTTCCTTATTTATGTATAAAATGTTAACAACTTAATTGAAATGTTTCAAATAAAAATAAAGAAGGAATACCTTTATACGGCCCAAAAGATTGTCGCCAATTTTCAAAGTCAGTCAAAAGAGTAAAATGACATCCATAATGATAGCGATAGAATCTTCTGACCCCGAAAATGATGCTGAAAGCCTCTTTTTCTAGCCGAGGGTCATTCATTTCAGCGCTAGTAAGATTTTGCGAAGCAAATGCTATTGGTCATTCCTCTCCTGAAGACATTATGTGCGAGGTAACTGTGCCAACTCCTTAGGAAGACCCATCACAAGTAAGTTGTAACTTCAGCTTGGGATTGTAGTGAACCACCAGCTCTGACATCTATAAGGCATCTTTGACCTCATTGTATGTACTTTCATATTCTTCTGACCAGTGACATACCTGCTCGGCACATAATAAAATGTGTAAATGCTTCAATCGTGTTGCTAAATTCGGCACAACCGTATTATAATAATTGGTCAATTCTAAAAACATTCTTAGTTATGTCCCATTCTTATGGTGTGATGCTTCTAGGATTGCTGTCATTTTCTTTGGTCCCCTGTACAAGCCATTGATATGTGACCCAGATAATTTATGGATGTTTTGAAAAATTTGCACTTTTCTTTAACTCTGAGATTATGGTTTTGCAAGCATTTCAGAATAGCTTCCAGGTTTTCCAAGTGTTCCTGTTCACTCATACTGGTGATGAGGGTGTCATCTAAATAACATTGCTCCCCATTTAGCCCACTCCGAATTTGATCCATGGACCTCTGGAAAAAAAAGCAAATGTTTTCCAAACGTAAGTCTTCTGTAACAAAAAGTACCATTGTGCATCATGATGGTGAGTAGCGTGTGTGATTTTGAAGCCACATTCATTTGTAAACACACCTGTGGTAAATCAATGTCCACATATTCTCACTGAGCCATTTATCGCTCCCCAGCTGAGTTTCATTGACCATGCTCTATCAAATAGAGCAGGGCAATTTCCATGGACAACGTGAAGAGGCAACTTCGTCATTTGTCCATTTACTTCTACTTTCACAATAATGCATTTAAAAAAAATATATTTTTATTAAGGCATTTATATATACATTGAACACAAACCAACACAGGAGCAAGAACAAACAGAAACCTCATAACAAATAAATAACTACTCAAATGCCCCAGCCTCCCTGCTGTTCCCCTCCACCCAAATTGGCCTTCCCCATCTTAACCCCTTTCATAATGCGTTCTTTTAATGGTACAACCTCTTTTGTGTACTTCTTAGGATCACACTTGAAATGAAAATGAAAATCGCTTATTGTCACGAGTAGGCTTCAATTAAGTTACTGTGAAAAGCCCCTAGTCGCCACATTCCGGCACCTGTCCGGGGAGGCTGGTACGGGAATCGAACCGGGCTGCTGGCCTGCTTGGTCTGCTTTAAAAGCCAGCAATTTAGCCCAGCAACCACTTGACGGTTCTAAAGGCTGATACTTCAGCTTTTGATGACAATTTGTCTTAGATATTAACAGTAGTTGTGCCTGTATCCACTTCCATCTTAATTTGGTGCCCATCAAGTTTTGGAAATGCCCAGAAATGTTGTTAATTACCCCGCACTGACTAGACACCTAGTTTCAGCTCCTGCAGTTACTTGGGTACATTGTCTTGAACAAATGTCATTTATTAATTTATAGGCACAACTAGTCTGTTTAGATGTGTTTTGTTTCTTGCACATCCTTGGTGTAGATGATATTTTCTGAGCCCAACATGACTTGGCTTCATGGTCCTATTTGCCACAGTATTTACACTTACTTTCTCTACTCCAGCATTCTCCATTGAGCGTCCAACCTGCGAACATCAGTGATATGGTTGTCCCCTTGCAGTCTTGTGGTATCAATTTTGTGGATGTTCGCTCCAGCTTTTATTTGTGAAGCTTTATTCATTGCTAGTTCCATAGAGTGGCAACTTCCACAGCAGTTTTAAGAGCTAAATGACTTACAGTAAATCTGTTACAGCTATTTCATTGAATAGCTTCACTGCGAACTCCACAAACCAGCCTATCACAAAGTGTGTCATCAAGTATTGCACCAAACTAGCAATATTTTGTTTTGCTAACCTCCTTCAAGTTGATATGAATTGTAAAATGCTTTCACCTTCTTCCTGACTATGGAGGTGGAACCAAAACCTTTCTGCAATTAACAATGGCCCAGATGAGAAATGCCCTTTTAAAATCTTCATTAGTTCAATATAGAACTTATCTTCAAGTTTTGCTTGATGAACCAAGTTTTGTAGCAGCATAAGTTTTTTGTTCTACCGAACAGAGAAAAGTTGTGATCTTTAGGTCCTCTGGTGCTTGATTCGTTATGAGATTTAATTGGAATCTTTCCTCATGAATTCCAAGTCTCCCAGCCTTCATCAAATGCATCCATGATGCCTGCTTTTCCTCCTATTCCAGATCCCAGCACCTTGGGTCTGTACTTCAACCAACTTGCTCCCTTCTAATTATTTTGGATGTATGGCACAAGTGATCCCCTTATCCACATTGAAGCTTAGAAATGTTCCCTTTTGCCTGACTGTGGTTTGATTGTTTCCGGAGTAGTGACCTGTACAGTGTCAGAAGACTTCTGAATCCTTGTTCCTGCAGCTTGTTTAACGGTGTCATGGGTGCAGTCTATGCAACGCTAGACTCTACCTCTTTAACGGCACGCAAGTTTTCAAACTGTCATTTTTCCTTCCTTACGGTTGTAGTCAATTTTGTTTTGTAAAAACCTTCAGCATCAACAGTTGCTTCGCCCATGTGAGAGAGAGTCCGGTCCTGAGAATCCTCTCCATTCTCCACCGATTTGTTGACGATTTTCTTTTGGTTCAGCAATTCTATTTTCTTACACAATCCTCATCACCAGTTTTCTCTTTTTGTTTTGAGTTTTTCACAAAAGATCTGGAGGTACCCGCACTCTGGATTCTTACAAACACAATAAGAGGTTTTATTTTGGGATGTTGTTCATACAATCTAAGATGGAGAACTGAAGTCTGGGTAAACATTCACTGCTGATGTCACTACAGATCCTGTGACACTTCATCAGCAGAGATCTATTCTCGGTTACATAGCACTGCCACACTGTTAAAATTCAACCTCATGTAGGGGAATCCCAAAATGTATGTTCTCCACGACTTTTTGATCGCTCAGATAAGTAAGATCAGGCAGGCTCATGCAGATCAGGTTGGCAGGTCCTTTCCTGAAGTACTCTAATGATCTAACAGATTTGATAGTCATTTTCCTGATGCCAGTTCACAATGGAGCTTCTGCCTTCCCAAATTTCAATTCTGCACTTCCATGCTTTCATCCCTCTCACTATTGCTGCTGTGGACAATCTGTCATTATCAGTTGTCAATGGTTTCCCAGCTGCTTTATAGGTCTCACCAACCCACTCATTTGTTTGTCAAATACAAATAAAATACAACTCTGATGATGTGATAGATTTATTATTCAGTAATAACTGCCAGCATCATATGGGCGATAATGAGACTTCAAATTAAAAATGGCTTAAGAATAGATGTGAAGGGAATTGAGAGAACTAAATTATCCCATGTCGCCTCCTATTACCACTAAACAGTAGACAGGCAAGCAACACAAGCAGCAATAGTTTAAATCCAGAGTAAGTAGCCACCATGACTATTGAAACCACGGGCGGGATTCTCCCAACGAGAGACTAAGTGCCGACGCCGGAGTGAAAACCGGAGTGTTTCACTCTGGCATCGGAGGCCGCTCCTCGCCCCCTAATCTCCCACCCCTGGGGGGCTAGGAGCGGCGCCGCGTCATTTACGCGCACCGGGCCTTGGCGCCACATAATAGTGGCGCCGCGTAAATGACGTCACCCGCCCATGCACAGTTGCCGTCCTCCCCGCGGGCGGAGGAAAGGAGTGCGTCCTTCAGAGACACCGGCCCACCGATTGGTGGGTACCGATCGCGGGCCAGACCCCTTTTGCGCGCCCCCTCCGGGTGCTCGATCCTCCCTCCCCCCCACAGGCTGCCCCCGCAGGGTTTGCGAGCTGTTCACGCCGGCAGCGACCAGGTGTAGTTGGCGCTGGCGTGAACACGTCGTCTTGGGCAGGCCGCTCAGCCCATCCGGGCCAGAGAATCGCTGCTCGCCCGTTACAAACACCGAGCGGCGAAGGAGCGGTCTGCCGTAAATCTCGGCGAGCCGTTTTGGGGGGGTGGGAGAATCGCATGCGGGTGCCGGAGCATCGTGGCGGGACTCGCCCGGCGCCCTAGCGATTCTACTACCCGGCGTGGGGGTGGGGGGGAAGAGAATTGCGCCCCACATCTTTTCATATGTTTATGATATTTCTCATGGTACAACCCACCCATTTCAGGTATTAGTCTGGTAAAATGTCGCTGAACTGCTTCCAAAGCATTTATATCCGTCCTTAAATAAATAAGGTGACCAATACCATAAAGTACTCCAAATGTGGTCTCACTAGTGTCCTGTACAACTGAAGCATAACCTTGTCACATTTGTATTTCATTTACCTTGCAATAAACGATAACATTCTAAGAGCTTTCCTAATTACTTGCTGTACCTTTTGTGATGCATGCATTAGGACACCCAGATCCCTCTGCCCCTCAGAGCTCTGCAACCTCTCACCATTTAGATAATAAGCTTTTTTATTCATCCTGTCAAAATAAACAAACAATTTAAAATTTTCCCACATTAGACTCCATTTGTCAGGTCTTTTATCGGTTGCTTAATTTATCCACATCTTTTTGTAGTGTCAGGAAAACAACAGGGGCGGGATTCTCCGACCCCCCGCCTGGTCGGAGAATCCCGCCCCCGCCGTGTCCCGAATTCTCCGCCACCAGAGATTCGGCAGGGGCGGGAATTGCGCCACGCTGGTCGGAGGACCACCCCCCCCCCCCCCCCCCCCCCCCGGCGATTCTCCGAGCCCGCGATGGGCCGAAGTCCCGCCGTCAACCCTCACTCGCCGGCGTGGATCATACCACCTACCTTACCGGCGGGAGCAGGCGGCGCGGGTGGGCTCCGGGATCCTGGCCGGGGGGGATCTGGCCCCGAGGGGTGCCCCCACGGTGGCCTGGCCCGCGATCGGGGCCCACCGATCGGCGGGCGGATCTGTGCCGTGGGGGCACTCTTTTCCTTCTGCCTTCACCATGGTCTTCACCATGGCGGAGGCGGAAAAGTGACCCCCTCCCCTTCGCATGCGCGGGGATGACGTCAGAAGCCACTGACGCTCTAGCGCTTGCGAGGACTGACGCCGGCTGGCGAAGTCCTTTCGGCCACGGCTGGTGTGGCGGCAAAGGCTATCCATGCCAGCCAGCGGAGCGCCAACCACTCCGGCGCGGGTCTAGCCCTCAAGGTTAGGGCTTGGCCCCTAAAGGGGCGGAGACTTCTTTGTAGTGTCAGACCCTTTGGGGCGGCCTGATGCCGGAGTGGTTCACGCCACTCCATCACGCCGGGACACCCCGCCCCGCCGGTGGAGAATTCCGGCCAAGGAGTTTTAAGGGTTTTATATTTGCATGTGTAAACATTAGAAATAATGTTTTAAGTGGGTCTAAACTAATGTTTCTGTGCCTGGAAGGGTAAAATCTATAGTTAGATTCATGCTGGATAGGGGTGTTTGAATATCAAGAGTGTTTCTATTGTGCTCAGAGGGGGCTGCTGTGTGAAGTGTAAATAAATTAGCAGTGGTTGCTGAGCAACTGGGGGCCTTGTAAGGTGGAAAGGTTTTTAAGTTTTAGTTTTAACTGGATATACCGCAGTTGAAGAAAGACTCAGGGAGTGAACACCTCTGACTTTGCCAGAAGACAGACTGGACAGGATGGGAGCTGCAAAGACGCAGAGTTTCCAAAGAACCAGCTACTATCCACATAACCAAGGAATTTAATCAGAAATAATATCTTAAGATGATTGAAGAGAACAGAGATCAAGGTATTGTTTAGAATCCTTAAAGGAAGTCTTCTGAATTAAAGAAACAAATGCAGTAGCCAGATTTAAAATGGGAAACCAGACTTTCAGAGGTAAATCAGAAGTTTGAAGTCACTTTAATAGAATCTGGGAATCGAACATGAAAGCAATTATGAGTAGATTGCACAGCAGTCAAGACAAAGAAATCCTAAAAGGGTGATGAAAAGCCTGGAAATATGGATACATTGATAAAAGAGGAGTGGAAGCTTTATTTAAAAGAGTCCTTTGGAAAACATGGACTGTATTTTGGAATTGAAGCTGCTAATGAGAAGTATTATTGTGAACAAAGATTTGAAAGCATTGGTTTTTTGAAGTGGAGTTTGGAATCTCTCACGTGATAATCATCTGTGGGGTTCTGGGGACAAATCCATAGGAATTTACTTCAGGTTCAGAATGGAAAGTGTATTTGACAACAGCAATCTTGTGTGTTTAAAGGGACATTGTGTTATAAGACCATTGTAGCTTAAGCTGTGCTTTTACCATTGTAGCTTAAGCTGTGCTTTCTGTGGTGGGTGGGGTGGTGTGGGTGCGATTATGGAGATCGTGAGTGGTAACGGGTCACTCAGTGGGTAAGCTGTCATACAAGGCTGCATCATACGGCTCGTCCTGTTTCCTGTCACCTCTCGCAGATCGGAATATTGGTGAGAAGGTGCTTGTGTCTCAGAAACAGAGATTCCCGCCCATGCTCTTTCTATAGATTCCCTGTTTTAGTTGATGCATTGGTTCTGAAAGACACCAGAGTATAATACAGGCACATTTTTGTAACTGGGAAGCGGGAAAGGCAGGATCATGGCACTCAGCCATAATGCTCACTTGGAAAGCTGGTGCAGACATGATGAGCCGAATGGCCTTCTTCGGCACCGTAACAATTCTGTGATTTTGCTTCTCTTCCTCATGTCCTGACTTGCAATCCTGCATATCAGCTCTCTAACCAATTGTGCAAGTTTATTTGCAGTTGCTGGCCAAAGAAAACTGAAGGTAATGTCACTGTGTTGAAGTGTGCAGAGCACTTGCATACATGCAGTTGCATTGCTTTGTCTGAGAGCCCCCATGGTAAGTCAAATCCCACAAGCTCATCGGACAAGCAGCAAACTCCAAAATTCAGAGTTACTTTGGAAGTAAGGTGTGGGTCGATGTGGGTCTTGGGACTCAGGGTTTTAGGCTTACATGATGTGTTTGGACGGTTTAGTTTTCCCATTTAGAATGGCAGCTTCATCAGTTTATCATGAAAATTCATAACCTTCTGGAATACTTAATGCAGCATAAATTATTAAAATCTGTCTCCCATACATTATAGGATAATGGAAAAAATGCTATTTTTAGATAAATAGCCTAATTCTAATTGACAATATTCATACTTTATTTGCAACCCTTGCTTATTATGCCAAATTGAGCTTGGATTCCTTCCAAAATTCAAGCTGTTGAACACTTTAAAATTGCCCAAACCATATGTTCAAAACTGGTGTTGGCAAGAACTAGGAACACACTGAACCTAAAGATCCCATATGGGCAATAGGTTTATAGCAATGCATTCTTTTACAGGACCACAAAGGGGGAGTTTAAAATTGCTTGACTGGCGCGCACACACACACAAATAAATCAGGTAAGTAAGATTGAACACAACTGCAATCCCTGCCCAATTTCCCTTCCATTATGTAACTCGAATCTCTGTAGTTTCAAAATATTACAAAAGATTAGTTGTATTTCTAAAGTGGCCAGACAGGTTGTTACACCCCTACTATTGGTTAAAATGAGGCAAAGAAAACCTGCCCCCGCTAGTCCCACATCAACTTTGTGGTGATATACATCACTGTAAATACACAAGGGATTAATGTAAATACACTACGACTAAGTAAACACTAGAGGGAGCACCAGAGACATCATGACATGCAGACATACAGCTAATGAACACATAGAATAGGACACGACCAATGGGCAGTCAAGACACCCAGAGGTGACACTACCACAAGAGGGCATTACACAACCCATATACAAGGACAGGGCACACATGCTCGGTCTCTTTCCACAGCGACACAGAGAGTAGGACAGGGACAGATCAGAAGCATCACACCCACCATGTGGCTTAGAGAAGACTGGTTAGTTAGACTGAGTTACTCTAGCAAGATTAGCCGAAGAGTTGAACTCAAGAGAACTGTGCTAATGGTTCAATAAATCACATTGAACTTACTTCAAAGTCTGGAGCATCTTTTGGACAAAGCTGCCTCGAGTTCCAGTCTGTGTTATCCCAGAGTACATAACACAACAAACTTTAGGTGCTCCTTGTCACCTAAATGAGTCTCCTGCAACAAAGCTATGCCCACTTTCTCCCATTTAAGGAAAGACAGGATTGTTTTTCTTTTAATAGGATATTGTACTCCCCTGACATTCCATGAGCATAGTTTTTGTGGTAGCGGGGCCCTGTTAAAGGGGGAGAGCTCCAATGACCAAGTGACTGCCTCGGGGTCATTCGCACGTAAGCGCCCAAACCCAGCGGATGGGAAGTTTGCGTGGGGCCCTGGGAACAGGACCCAGGGCAGTGTGCACCAGGGAGTTGAAGAGTAAAGACCTATTATATTGTTTACTGTGACTGTTATCTATCTGCCTTTGCCTTTCATCAATAAGCCCCTATGTGGAAGTCTCCAGTGTATGTCCTGAGCCACCATTGCTCAATCAACCAGAGGAAATATAGGAAAGGACTTTTGCACCATGATCTGGTGTGTGCCAAAATATACTTCCCCGTGTCCCGTTGTACCAGAGGCACCACTGACTCCATATAAATATTTTTTTTTGATAAGTGACGTGTCTGTACCAATGCACGGTCCAAGTCAACAAATCTGTTACCCCAACATTAAAATATACAAAATAAATCGCAACGACAATAGTTATAAGGGGAGATTCCTCAATACATGCAAGGACCCGTAAGGCTAACCCTATGGCCATACCATCATTACAATCAAGAGATATGCACCTCAGAAAAGAGGAGAAAAGATAAGCCAGAAAGATAACGGGAGAAAAATGCCCCTCCTGCATTTTGACCGCACCCATGGAGACCGAAACCTCTTGCCCATCTCCCAGCAATGGTATCACTATACCTATCATGACTAAAGTAAGGATACTAAAAACTAATATTACCATCATAAACATACAGAGAAGAAGAAAAGATGGTTATCTATCATACTACCATACCACTTTCACAGAGCACGCTGAAGGGTGTTATCCATAGAGATAAATGGAGGTTCTTCAGAATCTTAAGGATAAAACATTCAGTATAGTGCTCAATTATTAACATCTCCCTGCTAACATAATAAATAGCCACATAGGATCAGATAAGGAGCATTATGACATGGAGTGAGTCCAAATATTTCAACGAGTTGCAGACTGTTACTGCAAATTATTGCCTTCTATGGACTTCAGTAAAGCTAAGACAATAGCCAGATTATCGAATGTCTTTATGGAGTTTCTGTATATCACCCTCATTGTTGCAGGATAAAGCATGACATGATTCACTCAAGCAGCCCTGAACTATTTTAATAATAATCTTTACCATTGTCACAAGTAGGCTTACATTGCGAAGAAGTTATTGTGAAAAGCCCCTAGTCGCCACACTCCGGCGCCTGTTCAGGTACACAGAGGGAGAATTCAGAATGTCCAACTCACCTAACAGCATTTTCTGACTTCGGTGAAGCCTCCCTACTTCTGTTGCATCACCGCTGAGAGATCATGGAAGAATGAGACCGTCACCTCTTTCTGGAGCCAGGCCCCCCCATGCCTCACCGCCTTCAGAACCTTCTGCTGATCCATGAAGTTATGAAAATGAATAATTACAGGCCGGAGACATTGGTTGTCCCTGGGCCTGACAGAATACAAGTTGCCCTTTCCAACTTCATACGCTCAGTGTTCTCATCCAGCTTAAGGAAATGTGCCAACAAGCTCTCACAAACGTAGTAGGGATCTTACCCTCCACCCCTTCTGCCAAACCGCCAATCTGGGCATTTTTACTTCAACTTCAGTTCTCCAAATCCACCAGGATTTCTGGAATAGCATCTTTTTTTGAGAATTGAATGTGGACCTCAGCTGAGGAAATAACATTTTCAACATTTAGGATTCTATCTTCCGTTTCATCGAACCTTTTATTAGTATTCTGTAGCTCGGTTTCATGAGCACTAATATTCTGCGTCAGCAAGTATAATTCTAATAATGTTCACAACCATCATCTGCAGTGCCTTTTCTTTTAATTTAATGTACCCAATTATTTTTTTTCCAATTCAGGGGCAATTTAGCGTGGCCAATCCACCTACCGTGTACATCTTTGGGTTGTGGGGGTGAGACCCACACAGACACGGGGAGAATGGGCAAACTCCACATGGACCTGAGGTCGGGATCAACCCGGGTCCTCAGCGCCATGAGGCAGCAGTGCTGACCACTGCACCACCATGCCACACATCTGCAGTGCTTTGACAGCACTGGGTCAAAGACACCCCCCCCCCAATGCATCTGACTGCTCCCTTTTATCGAGAACTTTCTTAGGAATCCTCGGCATTTTGTCTCCAAAGCACAGCCAAAGGTCTTTCAGTGACATACTCCCAGATTAGTAAGTACGTGCTACGTAAAAAGGATAAATGGAGCACGGTAGCATGGTGGTTAGCATAAATGCTTCACAGCTCCAGGGTCCCAGGTTCGGTTCCCGGCTGGGTCACTGTCTGTGCGGAGTCTGCACGTCCTCCCCGTGTGTGCGTGGGTTTCCTCCGGTTTCCTCCCACAGTCCAAAGATGTGCGGGTTAGGTGGATTGGCCATGATAAATTGCCCGTAGTGTCCTAAAAAGTAAGGTTAAGGGAGGGGTTGTTGGGTTGCGGGTATAGGGTGGATACGTGGGTTTGAGTAGGGTGATCATTGCTCGGCACAACATCGAGGGCCGAAGGGCCTGTTCTGTGCTGTACTGTTCTATGTTCTATGAAGGATTAAACTTTGCTATTCCTGCATCATGTGATTCCGCCTTTTGTTCTATTTTGAGAGTGAGTATTTGCTTAACTGTGCCAGTCTTCCAATTCTGGTAATAATCACATTGAATACATTGAGATATGGCATGGTCGATAAAGTTAATATTTATAGACATCCTGGAGTTTACATTTTCAATGCAATCCATATGAATATTTACGATCAATGATCTAACAAATCAGCTTTAAAACCTTGCAGCCAATTTACCTGCTTGGAGAAGGAATTATTGATATACATTTTTACACTATTATAAAAGCTTTCAATAACTAGTAGAGAAGATTACATGTTTAAACCTGATATTTATGCACAGCAGCAAGAAATGCAAAAACTAGACAAAGCCTCTAAAACAGGTAAACATTTCCTTTTGATCTACAGTGCTCTATGGCTCGGTGTGCAAATGGAATATAAAGAATTTGAACCCTCCTCTTCCCTCAGCATCAGGCAGAAAGTTTGAATGGGCTTTGATGCCTCAGAACGTCATGGAGTTCAAAATCAAATTACGTTATGCTTCGATGAGTAGGGCAACCTTGAGTTAGACGGTATTCCCAGTCAAAATACCAACTGAGGTCTCCCTATTGCAAAGTTTTGGACAGAGCTAGGTAGAAATTAGGCAACTTTCTGGAATCTGTCTTCTTTTACCCCAGGGGCTGTCCAGGTCACCTGACATTGTGGCAGCTTGGCCAGAAGCAACATACACCAGAGTGGCCTTATACAAATGGGACTCTGTTTTCAGAATGGAGCAGACTTCCCCATGCCTCACTGGCGAGTTGCCTGGACCCCACTCTGGGATAAAATCCATCCCATTGGATAAAGAAGAGTTACTTCGTGGGGGAGGTCACAGTACCAAAACTGCACCACAAAAAGTTTCCATAAACTATCAAAATTTGCTTGTGAATATGCTAAAACTTTCATAGTTAATATGTATTTTTCCAAATTTGTAGACAGTGAAATTGACAAGCCTCAGCAGAGAAACACGCCATTCAACCCGAGAGGTCCATGCTGGTATTCCTGCTTAACGTCAGCCATCGCCCACCAACATTCCCTCGAAGTTGTGTGTAGTCCCTTTACCTTTATTTACACATCCGGTAACATGAAATTCCACTATATTACACTATCCTACATGATTCTTCACGAGAAGATAATTAAATAATCCTGTTTCACTGAATATTACGAGTCTAAAATAGCCTATCCCTTGCTTGGTTCCACAAGGTATTAAGACTAGGAAACAATCCTGAACTCACTTGTTCTCAAGGATACCTTTGCCAATTTGATTCATCCAATTGTTACAGGAAGATTAAAACTCCAACAAATATTGCAGTACCTTTTTTACAAGCCCCATTATATCTTGATATATGCCTTCTCCTACAGTGTAGCTACAATTAGGGGCCAATACCAGCTATTTCCTATATTCTCCCAAACTGTTTCTATACCTTAATCTTCTGAGTCAGTGTCATTTCTCATTACTGTACTGATCTCATCCTTTATTAACATAGCTACCCAATTTTTTCCCCTTCTTCCTGTCCTTCCCAAATGTCAAATGCCCTTGAATGTTCAATTCCCGGCCTTGGTTACCATGAAAGCATGCCTCGGTAATTAATGTCATGTACCCATTTATTTCTATTTGCGCAGTCTGTTCATCCATCTTATTATGAATGCATCATGCATCCAGACAAAGAGCCTTTAAATCTGTCTTTGTACCATTTTTCTCTACTCTGACCCTACTTGCTGGTGCACTCTATGCTCTGTCCGTCCCTATCACACTTCGCTTATCAATACCCAAATTACTCGCCTGCACTATCGTCTTTTCCTTTCTTTTTAACTTGCTGCTCACCTGAAAACTCCTACTCCCCACCCCCTTCGACTTTTCGTAAAGCCCCTCTAGTCATATGACTCACCAGGACATTAGTTACTCCCAGTGTGGATCAAGTGAAACCAGGTAAAATGATACACACCCTCATGTATAGCATGTTAAAGACAGTGCTATATAACTTATATAAAATTTTGTCAGAGTAAGTCAAATATTATGGAATCTATATATTTGAGATAGGGAGCCCATACATTTTGGAATGCATCCAATTTGGATTGAAATATACAGATTAGGATTTCCATTGGGATACATTCCGTGATAATTTTATGCTAATTCAGAACTGAAGGAGATTTATCACTAATCCAGGAACAGAGGATGTTCTTCCGTGCTGCAAAAAATTTAGGATATTATACAGTATTTTTTCATTAGCATCAATAATCTTTCTATCTGGCAGCCCAGGAATTAAAGAACAAAGATAAAAGTCTGCGGCCATATTGAATATCTTCTCAAGCTCTTTAAGTTCACCAAACCAGTAGGATTTAATTTTAACACAGGCCTAAAAACAATATATGTGGTCTCCCATGACTATCTTGCAGTTACGCACAACGAGGATATGGCAGAATAAAACCGGTGTCTTAAGCTTGGCATGATATACAAACAGTGTAATATTTTAAATGGAGTCTCCTTCATTCTACTTAAGCCCACGCCTCCACCCTATCCCCTTTATCCCCGTTACCCTACCTAACCTTTGTACCACACGAAGGACAATTTATCATGGCCAATCCACCTAACCTGCACATCTTTGGACAGTGGGAGGAAACCGGAGCACCCAGAGGAAACCCACGCAAACACGGGGAGAACCTGCAGACTCTGCACAGACAGTGACCCAAGCCAGGAATCGAACCTGGGACCCTGGAGCTGTGAAGCAACTGTGCTACCATGCTGTGTGGGTTTCACCCCCACAACCTAAAGATGTGTAGGTTAAGTGGATTGGCCACATTACATTGCCCCTTAATTGGGAAAAAATAATTGGGTGCTCTAAATTCTTGATTGTAGCGTCGACATGGGTAGACCAGGACACATTCTTTGGTGATGGGCACACCTAGGAATTTGAAGTTCTTAACTATCTCCACCTCGGCCCCATTGATGCAGACGGGGGTGGGGGGGGGGGGGGGGGGGGGGGGGGGGGGTGGTCTGATGCTTTGCTTCCTGAAGTCAATGACCAGCTCTTTAGTTTTGCTGACATTCAGGGAGAGATTGTTGCTGTTACACCACTCCATCTCTATCTCCCTCCTGTATTCTGACTCATCGCTGTTTGAGATCCGACCCACTATGGTTGTGTCATCAGCAAACTTGTAGATGGAGTTGGAGCCAGATTTTGCCACACAGTTGTGTATAGGGAGTATAGTAGCAGAACCAAAGATTTACACGCCCCATTCAGACATGCACCAAAACATACCTCCCTCGTCTCGAATTATATCGAGGCACCATTGACACTTTTTCTATGATACGAGACTCACCTGTGCCCTTGTAGGAACCAGTTAACGATTCTTTTAACCCCAATATGCAAAGTCGTTAGTTCTAAGGGGGTGTTCCTCACCACATGTGAGGACACAAAGGGATATCCCTCCAAACTTTCCATCGTATATACCATAATAAGGAGGAGTGTCGAATGCCCTTTTGCCCTTTCTGCATTCTAACTTCTCCCATTAAGACTTAAGACACTCGCTGCCTCCTGGCAGTAGCACTGCTCATATTTATCATGACTAAACCAAAGAGGCCGTAAAGTATATATTGCCATTCTAAACGTATAGATAATAAGATAAGATGGATATCTATCACACAGCCCTAGTTCCATACAACCGACACAACGCTTTTCTTAACGAGAAGGAGCATGGTTTCGATTCAACTCAAATGGAAGTCCCTGGTATTTTTTTTTTCCATTTATATTTTTTATAAATTTAGTGTACCCAATTAATTTTTTCCAATTAAGGGGCAATTTAGCGTGGCCAATCCACCCAGCCTGCACATCTTTGGGTTGTGGGGATGAAACCCACGCAAACACGGGAGAATGTGCAAACTCCACACGGACAGTGACCCAGAGCCGGGATCAATCCCGGGACCTCGGCACCGTGAGGCAGCAGGGCTAACCCACTGCGCCACCATGCTGCCGTCCCTGATATTCTTAAGGATAGAATATTAATTGTAGTGCTCAATCAATAACACATCCCCATCGACATGAGAAATAACAACATAGGATCAGGAAGGAATTACAATGATAAGGGATAGAGTACAGACTTTCCAGTGAACTGCAGGTTGTTACTCCAGACTATTGTCTTTCATGGAGTTCACTAAGGGCCAAGGATTGTAGAAAGTCTTTGCAGAATTGTCAGATATAATTCTCAGTGTAGCAGGATAAAGCAGGTTATAATGCACTCTGATAGCCTTGATTCATTTACTAACTTCATCGATCCTCTGCGCTTCTGTTGCATTGCCTCTGAGAAATCTTGGAAGAAAGAGACCTTTGCTCCCTCACAGAAAAGGGCCCATTACTTCACGCTGCTTCCAATACTCTTTGGCGATCTCTGAAGTTATGAAAGCACCCAATTATAGACCGAGCACGCTGATTGTTTTCCAGGCCTCAAAAACAGGATACGATGTGCCCTTTGTGATGACTGGAAGACTTTAAGAATATTGGATTCTAATATTGAGCAATTTAAGAGTTATCAGCCTGAGAGTAAGATATATTTTAAAAAGGATTTTGTTTTGCTTCTAGGAAAGAGAAGGTGAAATTGACAAAGTAAGTTTTTTTTCAGTCTAGGCTAACGGACTGTGGTTTGACTGGGGAGTTAATGTGCTTTTGCAACCTACAGAGATCAGATGCTTTTTTAGCTTGGGAGAGGAGGTCATCACTGGGCGGAGCCCCAAAAGGCAGAGGGGCAGTGAGTTTGGAGAAGCTTTGAGAGTGAGAGGGGCTGAGTTCTGATCTGCCTGACTCTGAGTCCACAATTCTTTCCAAGCAGGAGAGTTAAAAACGGAGTAATAATATTTGAAAGCAAAACAGTCTTGTCTGAAGACAAGGAAGAGACTAAAACAACCTAGTTGAAGCAGCTTTTGAAAACATTCAGTCAGAATCTGAAGGATTCCAATTGGAGCAAAATCTGTCTAATAAAGTAAATATTACTCTATTACTGGTCATTTTAAACTGGATTAAGAGCTTTATGTTTCTGTTGTTGTTCTGTAATGGGAAATTGTATAGTTGCCTGAAGGGATAATTGTAAGCTGTTCTTTTCGGGTGTGAAGTTAAATAAGGGAGAATCCGTCAAAGAAAGTTGTGCATTGTTGGTCTGAGGAATCGGATGATCTCCTACGGGACTGCTTAGAGTCAGTGGACTGGTCAGTATTTTAAAACTCTGCGACCAGCCTGAACGAGTACGCCACTACAGTAACTGACAAGTGTGTAGAAGACTGCGCCAAAGAAGCAAATCCACCTGTTTCCCAACCGGAAACCCTGGATGAACAGGGATATCTACTGCTTGCTGAAGTCTAGGTCTGAGGCGTTCAAGTCAGGCGACCCTGACCATGGCGTCTGCTGTGGACCTGTTGCAGCGGTAGGCAAACTGTAGTGAGATAGAGAATCTGGTGACCTGGTGCGACGACAATAATCTCTCCCTCAATGCGAATAAAATGAAGGAGATTGTCATTGACTTCAGGAAGCTTAGTGGAGAACATGCCCCTGTCTACATCAATGGGAACGAAGTAGAAAGGGTCGAGAGCTCCATGTTTTTAGGTGTCCAGATCACCAATAACCTGTCCTGGTCCCCCCATGCTGACACTATAGTTAAGAAAGCCCGCCAATGACTCTATTTTCTCAGAAGACTAAGGAAATATGGCATGTCAGCTACGACTCTCACCAACTTTTACAGATGCATCATAGAAAGCATTCTTTCTGGTTGTATCACACCTTGGTATGGATCCTGCTCTGCCCAAGACCGCAGGAAACTACAAAAGTTTGTGACTGTAGCCCAATCCACCACACAAACCAGCCTCCTATCCATTGACTCTGTCTACAATTCCCGCTGCCTCGGAAAGGCAGCCAGCATATTTAAGGACCCCATGCACCCTGGACATACTTTCTACCACCTTCTTCCGTCAGGAAAAAGATACCAAAGTTTGAGGTCATGTACCGACTGACTCAAGAACAGCTTCTTCCCTACTGCCATCAGACTTTTGAATGCCTCGTATTAAGTTCTCTAGTCTCTCCTTCCTTCCCCATGTACGGTATGCTTTGTTTGTATAATATGCAAGAAACAATACTTGCACTGCATACTAATACATGTGACAATAATAAATCAAATCAAAATCAGCCAGCTCTCAAAGAATTTGATAGGGAGCTTACCCCATACTCCTTTCTGGAAAACTGACAGAAGGACAACATTTTTCCTCCGGCCTCGGTTTTCCAGATCACCCAGCAATTCTGACATACCATGTAGCTGATTTTCCAAGGATTGCAATCAGACGTCAATTGAGAAAGTTACATTTTCAACAGTGAGGACTCCCCCCTCCGTTTCAGCAAGCCTACTACTAGTGTTCTGCAGTTCAATAGCATGAGCACTGATGTTCTGCGCCAGAAAGCTGGGTTTGTCGTCAATGACTAATAATATTAGCAATCATCAGCTGTAATACCTTCCTAGTGCCGGGTCATGAGCCCGTTCGGGGATTAAGTCGCTACGTTGAGGAGTCGGCTCCACCCTAGCTGCTTCTGACTGCTGCCTTTTGTCGACGATTTTCTTAGAATTCCTCGCATTTTGTCACCAACAATTTTCCAGAAATATTCCAGGGACATAATGTGGAGTTCTCACTCCAGGATTATGAAAGTATAGGCCATGTAAGTGCAATAAATGAGAGGATTAAAGATTGAGTAGCGCCAGAGCCCACAGAACCAGTTATTCCCACGTTTGCCATTTTCCAAAGGCTCCTGCATCAACCTGACTCAATAAAAATCCAGGCCTTTAATTTTGTTCAAAACTCATTTTGGTCAATCAAAACATCAGTTCCTGGGAAAGAAATAGTTGATTTTTTTTTTAAAAAACCATATTTTGAGCAATTTGATTGATTCACTTTCTCAATTATTTTATTGATATGTCCTAACTGGTCACTCAGAATTAAATATTTTCATAAGTTGGAGCCACTTTAATTATTGTTCATTCATACATTTCCTCAGCACTGATTTGCGACCATTTTACATTAAGCCAACCAACAAACTGATGCCAAAAACGTGACAGTAATGGAATGTGCTAGCCAGATGAAGTATATTTAATTATCCGTCTTTGCTTGGCATTGCACTGGCCCTTGGCTGCCAACAGTGGACTCTCCACTGGTCCTCAGGTCCTCAAGTCGGGAAGGAGGGCCAATTAGACCGTGCTAACCAGATCATTGCTGGCTTTCTATCTGCAGTTCACTTCCGGTCGACAAGATGGGTCTTGTGCAGCCAGTGCATTTTCATGCTGTGGTGAAGGAGAAGAGGAACCGGTAGAGGATGGCCCAGGGCCAGGTTCACCAATGGCCAGAAGGACAACAAGGGATAGCAGCAGAGGGCCAGGCAGTTCAGGATGCTGGCAGCCAGGGGCTAGTGCAATGTCAAGCGAATGCGGATAATTAAATACACCGCACGTGGAGTAGCTACCTGCAAATGTCAAAGAGACAATGGTAATGACGGTTGAGAATGTAACGGCAGTCAATTATTGACCTATGTGAGCACCTACGGCCCTGTGGAAAGAGAGGTAATTCTCTGCCAATAGCTTTAAAAGTCACTGCAGCCTTACATTTCTATGCCACAAGGCCGATCCAGGACTCCACAGGGTAAATGTGAGGCACCTCCCAGTCAGCCGCACACAGATGCATAAAGGAGTTCAACAATGCCATGTTCAAAAGGGCTGATGATTTGGTGCATTTCACCCAGAACCTGACAACAGGTAGTCAGGATCAACAGGTGGAGGGGGGATGGCAACTGCTCCGGTTTAAATTCCTCCTTTCGTACAGCCAGAATGACGATGCTGGCATGGAATGAATGCCTGGCTGGGTGCCATTTAAAATATTGTGGTTGGACTTTTGACCCATTGAGGTAATGGTGGGTTCAGCAACTTCCTGCCCACGCTCACAACACAATCAGCTGGGTCCCTTAACTCTGCACAGCTAACTGGCTAGCTGCTGCATGATTGTATGTGGTCTGCCATCCCACCTCAGAGTGGAGACCTTGCTCATTTCCTGCCCCATCAGACATTCGCTGCTATATCAGTATTCTACCCTGTGAGTAAACAAAAGAGAAGTATGATTTATAATTACATGGCTTTTGCACATTGCCAAAGTGAATTGGCAACTCTTGAGAGAGAGGATGAAGACAATGTTTGCACTGTTTGTATCTGAACAAATAACAGTATAATTACACCTAACTGATTGCTGCAGCTACAGCAAGGTACCAGTACTGCAGTTGTTTGCTGCTGGAGCAGCCTATCTTTCAGAGGGGCCTGGAACCTGGGGCGAAATTCTCCAACCCCACGCAGGGTCGGAGAATCGCCTGGCGGCGCCGATAATCCCGCTATGTTCAAAATTCTCCCACCCGCCATAAAACGGCATTCTTCAAATCCCGCCGCCCGCCTCGGAGAACGGCTGGCGCCGGCGGGATGCCATTGTTTATTGAGGCCTAATTATTCTCCGGCCCGGATGGGCCGAAGTCCCGCCGATGTGACCCATGGGTCACGTCGGCGAAAATCAAAGTTGGTGGGGGGTGGGCGCTATTTATATCATGTTTCACCGGGCGGCGTTGATGATGTCGCCCGATGTCAACCGACGCGCCACTTCCGCAGAGGGTGAAACTGACGCGTACAGCGTCACTCCGCTGCTGGCCCTTTCGGGACGGGAGATTTCGGGCTGATAAGCGGGCCCCGACGCCTGAGTCACCAGCGCCGTTTTTGCCCGCCGGTCAAGGGCGTCACGATGGACTCCGGTGAATTTCGCCCGTGGAGCCTGAGGCTTCTGGGCCCACAGCGAGTGTCAGAACCAACATCATTTCAGGAGGTCTTTATATTTTTTTGATACCGAGAGGTTTGTGCATGTTGCTTTGCATTGTAGGAGGTAAGCTGGTGTCGGACAATTATCAATTATGCTGAGACAGGAGGGTGAGATAAGGCATTTATTTGGGCCACTCCTGGGCTGAAAATTCTGTCCTGTCCTCATTCTCCATTAAAATAAAGTAAAGTAAAATCACCATAGTCCCAGAGGACCATAGGCTGCTTTGCCCTTTGAGGGGGACAGCTGACTGGTGGTGATTTAATCTGAGGATTACCACAGCTCAGGCGAGATGCAAGGTTGAGAAGGCGGGTCTTCATGAAATGCGGGGATTGAACCCACGCTGTTGACCTGACTCTGCATCACAAACCAGCTGGCCAGCCAACCGAGCTAAACCGGCTGTAGGAGACAAGCAAGTCAACGCAACCCCTTTATCCATCTGATGCCCCTCCAACTTGCAGCACTTTCCTCTCCTCCATCGCCCTTTCTCCTTCCTCTCTTCCCCTGCCTTTCTTATTTCTCACTACAACACCCAGGAAACAGGGTTTTCTTTTTCTTTTCCCAACACATTCTCCCACCTATATAGGAGTGGTGGCTTTGCAGGCCCCCGCTGCTCCCACGGCTCCATCACCTTTCAAGCTAATGACACAAAAGCTTGTGGTCATGTACTACACCCACCTCAATATGACCACCGAGGCTTGTGTCAAGGCACTAGCCAGGGCCATTGGCCCTTCAGCCATTGTGGCAGACTCACAAATGTACAGCTTATTTTTTCTGAAGGCTGAGCTGGTGATCCAACTCGCCTTGGAAAAGGGGCTCACGGTGGGCGGGACCTTCCTGGCAGTCGACCCTCTCGAGGCCTCTGCCCAGAGGATCATCCTCTTAAAAGTCCAACTTTACATCTCTGCTGAGCTACTCCTGATCCAGCTCCATGTAATGCGGGAGGCTTGGTTCAGGGGGACACCAATCCCGCTTGGCCTTAGGGGAGGACTCCCTCTCGCACATGTACTCCTTCCACCACCAGTATTTGTCCGTCTGGGCTGGGAGGAATGCACGGAGAGAGATTTCAAAGTCACGCACAAAGGGGCCGCCTGCTGCGCCGCCAGCTGGCATCGCCACACCTCTCCCCACCATCACTCCTGCAAGGGGGAGTGACGCTGTCAGTGAAAGAAACCAAGGCTGTGGTGAGGTGGGGTAGGAGCAACCAGTGTGGAGAAAAACCAGAGGTGGCCCCTGTTTCCGAGCCGTCACCTTATCCCCGACCATCATAACATACCGGCTCGGGGGGGGGGGGGGGGGGGGGGGGGGGGGGGGATGGAAATACTGAACGCAGTGTTGTGATTCCACACGGTTTTAGGCTAGATGGTGCCTTATGGCATGACACTGGACCTGGCATCCCTCATGTGTGGGATCTCAGGTCCGGTGACGACAGGGTGCGCGACCCCAGGCTGGGGATAAATAAAATATCAAAGCACAAACCCCAGCAGACAGAAACTCAGGCCCAGGGGAGTGAGGGAGAGAGATCCCTTCCTCTAGAGATCTGCCCGACCCCTGACCTCCCCCAGAAGAGGCACCACTCCATGGAGGGGGGATCCTCTTCTACCAGGACAGTCAAATATGCCCTCCCCCCTCCTGGTGAGAGAAGTGACATCCACTTCAATGGGTCATCACTCCCCTTTTGGAGGGGGGAGCAACATACAATGAAGTGCCACAGTGCCCCAAGTGAGAGCCCCTTGGGGGTCGAGCAGGGCACTGGCCCATGGTCCGCACCCCCAGAAACCCCATCTCATGATCTTGAGGGGCCCATTTATTCTTCAGTGGACTGCGGCAGCATCAATAATTGCTGGGTCATTGGGTGGTGGTGGCGAGGAGGGCCCCCCATTCCATTCCAACCTTTAGTACTGGGCACCTCCATTTCTGGTCCAAAGCTTTTTCCAGACTCTCCAATTGACCCTGCATCTGTAGCGGAGCAGGGACCCGAGCCGCTGCTACCCTCCGGCCCAGAGCCCCAAGCGGAGCCCAAGGAGTAACCCTCTGCTGGGCCGGCATGGTGGATCCTGGGGGTGGGATTGGGGCGGAGTTAGGACTGGTTGGTTATCCTGTTAGCCCCACAGTTTTAGCCGGAGATCTTGGGGGGTCAAGGGTCCAGTGCCAGGCTGATTGCTGCACCCATCGAGGGCTGAATGGCCTGTGTTCTATGTTCTATGTAAAGGCCAGCAAGGGTGTGGGGGTGGTGATTCACTTTTAGTATCTATGCTCCCCTACTTGGCCAGCAGCAAACAACTGTCTTTGAACAAGTGTCCACTCTTCTCAGCTCTATTGATGAGAACACATCATTGGCCAGGGGCTCAGCAAAGTCCTCAGTTCTGGCATTCCTCAGAGTGCCAGATCCCTGGAGTGACCCAGAAACCCGTCTACGATTGAATGCGACCGAGATGTGAGTATCTGCACTGGAGGAGGGTGCAGGTGACAGGCATGATGCCTCTTCCATTACCTCCAGCATGACTCATGTTGAGTCTCTTCTATCGTTTTGTCAGAGAACTCCTTGTCTGAGTCACTCGGATCTGGTTTCTAGCGAGCGCGAGGATGGTCTGTTTTGTTGTTCTGATTGCCCTGCAAAGGAAGGGAGACAGCATTCGTACATGGTGGAGGATAAATGATGCAAGATGTTTGCTCACATGATGCGTGAGGAATGACTGATTGTCATGAAAGCCCTGAACTTGGTTTGCTGGTAAAGGGGATGCTGTTATCCGTGATCAGCACCTCCAAAATGCCATGTGTGCTAAAAGAGAGCTGGAGCTTCTCACTTGTCACTCTCGATGTGTGTGAGGACATCTTGTGGACCTTCAGCCACTTGGAATGTGCATCTACTATAAGCAGGAACATTTGAGTGTCACACAAGTTGCTTGGACAACATCGCTTTATTACAGAAAAGATAAATTAAATCTAGAGAAAGTGCCAATTTGAATTTCCCAAAATATTGTCTGCTTTTTGGGCTTCCTATGAACACAACATTGGAGTGAAATTGCCAAGACTAAAGTAAAAGTTGGCTTTGTTTCTGCAGAAGTTGTCCCATTTCATCTCTTTTCAAGGCCTCATTGGAAGTAAGATGAGGTTCGAATTGGGGAGAAAAGATGAAGAAAGAAACCATGACAAAAAGAGAAGGGGAGATATCCTGTTGTGGTGTGAAAGAGATTGAAATCCTTTTAATGGAAAAATACCCTATGGAAGAGGAGAAGTCTTTTGTGAGTGAAAGGCGGGGTGGGAGAAGGGCATGTGAATCACTTCACACTTAAATGAGTACAGACAGGGTAAATTACAGTTCTCAGTTGGCTCTGCAAGGCACAGAGAATATACATTTCATTATGGTAGAGGAAAATGAATTCATGTCTGTCTCATGTTTTGTTTTTATAAGTTAGTGCAAACAAAAGAAAGGGACACTGGGCATTGCTATAATGTTTGGTAGGAAGAGACTTTTGGTTCAACTATCACAGATGTTTCAATTTTAAAACAAATCTCCACCCAATCGCCTTTCCTGATTTCGGCATCAGCCTGTTATTTTTGTAATCAATCTTGATTTGCCTATACAGCTATGAAAACAGCAAATGCTTAGCAGATGGTAAGGAGATTTTAGAGGTTTTTCTCTGCACACATGCTGCCTGGCCTGATATACATTTTCAGCATTTTCTCTTGATAATTTCCAATGTCCAGCGAGTGCAGGACTTGTCTGAAAAAATGACTAGGGCTGGAGATAAGACTTTAAACAAAAAAACATTTGTAGGGGTGGTTCAAGTGAAGGTAAAGTTATAACGTTAAAGAGAAAAGTCAAAACCATGCACAATGCGGCAATTTGAAGAAAGATAAGCAGAGTGTGACAAAAGCTTTAACATCAGTGAATAAGGTATGTTAAAATCTGAGACAGGAGAAATTATAATGGAGAATAAGGAAATAAGGAATAAGGAAATGGCAGAGATGTTTAGGCAGCACGGTAGCATTGTGGATAGCACAATGGCTTCACAGCTCCAGGGTCCCAGATTCGATTCCGGCTTGGGTCACTCTCTGTGCAGAGTCTGCACATCCTCCCCGTGTGTGCGTGGGTTTCCTCCGGGTGCTCCAGTTTCCTCCCACAGTCCAAAGATGTGCAGATTAGGTGGATTGGCCATTCTAAATTGCCCTTAGTGTCCAAAATTGCCCTTAGTGTTGGGTGGGGTTACTGGGTTATTGGGATAGGGAAGAAGTGTTGACCTTGGGTAGGGTGCTCTTTCCAAGAGCCGGTGCAGACTCGATGGGCCGAATGGCCCCCTTCTGCACTGTTAATTCTGTAAATTCTATGTTAATAAGTGTCTGTTTCACAGTAGACGATGTAAAAGAACCACACCAGAAATAATGAAGAACCATCAGGTAACATTTGCACTGTACTTAAATGCCAGGCAGTGACCATCTCCAACAAGAGAGGATCTAACCATCGCTCCTTGACATTCAATGGCAATTCCATCACTGAATTCACCACTATCAACATCCTGGGGGCTTACAAGTTGACCACACACTAGCCATATAAATACTGCAACTACAAGAGCAGGTCATATAAATACTGCAACTACAAGAGCAGGTCAGAGGTTAGGAATTCTGCAGCAAGTAACTCACCTCCTGACTCACCAAAGCCTGTGTACCATCTACAAGGCACAAGTCAGGAGTGTGATAGAATACTTTCCACTTGCCTGGGTAAATGCAGTTCTACAACACTCAAGCTTGACACCATCCAAGACAAAGCAGTCCGCTCGATTGACACCCTTCCATAAGCTTGCACTTCCTCCAACACTGTCAAACAGTGGCAGCCGTGTGTGTGTACCACCTACAAGATGCACTGCCGCAACTCACCAAGGCTCCTCAATAAGATATCTCAAAATCTGAGGCAGGAGAAATTATAATGGAGAATAAGGAAATGGCAGAGATGTTAATAACCCACGCCCACTATCATAGAAGGACAAGGGCAGCAGCAGCACATGAACAGCCTACCCGGAAGCTCACTCTAGTCACACACTACCCTGACTTGGAAACATATCTCCGTTTCTTCACTGTCCCTGGGTCAATATCCTGGAACTGCCTCCCGAACAGAACTGTGGGTCTAACTAAATGGCAGGGACTGCAGCGGTTCAAAAAGGCAGTTCACCACCACCTTCTAAAGGGCAATTAGGGTTTGGGCAATAAAAGCTGGCCTAGCCTGTGAAGCCCATATCCTATAAATGAATTTTTAATATTATAGTGGGCCTGGGTGGGGTGATCTTTCAGAGGTTTGGTGCAGACTTGATGGGCCGAATGGCCTCTTTCAGCAATGTAGAGATTCTGATTCTATAAATGGGAAAATGGGAAATTGTCCATTTTGGCAGGAGAAATAAAAAAGCCTATCTAAAAGGTGAGATTGCAGAGCTTTGAGGTGCAGGAGAATCTGGGTGTCCCAGTGCATGAATCACAAAAAGGTTAGTATGCAGAAAGTTGAATTTCAAGGGGCATAGCCAAACTACTTAACCTGCACATCTTTGGCCTGTGAGAGGAAACCGGAGTACCCGGAGGAAACCCACGCACACACGGGGAGGATGTGCAGACTCTGCACAGAGAGTGACCCAAGCCGGAATCGAATCTGGGACCCTGGAACTGACCCCCCCCCCCCCCAAAAACCGGCTCGCCGTGAGTCGCACCGCCCCCCTCGGAGAATGGTGGGGTCCGGCGCGACACAATGGGCGCCGGGGCCGCCCAAATTCTCCGGCCCGTGATGGGCTGAAGTCCCACCCGCCTGTAGCTGGTACTCCTGCATAAATCAGAGTAGGTCCCTTACTGGCAGGACCTGGCGGCACGGGCGGGCTCCTGGGTTCCTGGGGGGTCGCGGCGGCATCTAGCCCCGGGAGGTGCCCCAACAGTGGCCTGGCCCGCGGTTGGGGCCCACCTATCTGCGGGAGGGCCTGTGCCGTGGGGGCACTCTATTACTCTGCATCGGCTGTTGTGGTCCTCCGCAATGGCTGATGCGGAGACGAACCCTCCCGCCCAAGTGTGGGGATGATGCCAGCACGTGCTGGCGCTCCCGCGCATGTGCCGACTTGCGCCGACCGGCGGTGGCCCTTCGCCGCCGGTTGCCGTGGCGCCAGGACCCTATCCTGCCGGCCGGCGGGGCGCAAGCCACTCCAGGGCCACCTTAAGGTGCTGAGGATTCTTTGGGGCGGCCCATGCCGGAGTGGTTCACACCACTCCGTCCCGCGGGACCACCCGCTCCGCCGGATACGGGAGAATCCCGCCCGATACCTTTCGTCCCCACATCATTTGTATAAATTGTAAAAAATTGAGGCCACAGCATTGATCCTTGTGACACACCAGGCTTCACATCCTGCCAACCAGAAAGTGACGCATTTATATCTACTCTCGGTTTCCTGTTAGCCAGCCAATCTTCGATCCATACCTATGTGTTACTCTCTACACCATGAGCCTTCATTTTCTGCAATAACCTATGATGTGGCACCTTATCAAATGCTTTCTGGAAATGTAAGTACAGTTCATCCACCAGTTCCCATTGACCCAAAGCACATGATACTTATTCAAAGAACTCCAATAAACTGATCAAACATAATTTTCCTTTCACAAAACATGGTAACTCTGCCTGAAATTTTTCTAACTGCCCTGCTATATAACATCATTAATAATAACATCCCACAATTTCCCCAAGGCAGATGATAAGCAAACAGGCCTGTAGTTTCTTGCTTGCTGTCTCTTTTCCTTTCTGAATTGAGGAGTCACAGACATTATTTTTCCATCTAATGATGGGGAGATTAACATTGAAGCAAGGAGTCAGAATTGGAGGAGCACCAAGATCGGAGATGGTTTGAGAATTGATAAAGACTACAGAGTGAGGGAGGGATGAGGCCATGGAGATATTTGAAAACAAGGATGAAAAATTTAAAATGAGGAATTACTTATCTATAAGCCAATGCGGTAATTGAACACAGGAATTTTAAAACCAGAATATGCTGGTTGTCTTTTGAGGAGGAGTTATCCAGATTAGGCTTGTATCCACTGGGGTTCAGAAGAGTAAGAGGTGACTTGATTGAAACATTGAATATCCTGAGAGGCTTTGACAGGGTGGATGTGGAAAGGATGTTTCCCCTTGTGGGAGAATCTAGAACTTGGCCTCACTATTTAAAAATAAGGTGTCGTGCATTTAAGACAGAACTGGAGGATTTTGTTTTCTCTCAGCGGGTGATGAGCCTTTGGAACTCACTGCCTCAAAAAGCATTGGAAGCAGGGTCTTTAAATACTTTTACGGTAGAGGTAGATTGATTTGTGATTAACAAGGGGGTGAAAGGTTATCGGAGATAGGCAAGAATGTTGGGTTGAGGTTAAAATCAGATAAACCATAATTTTATTGAATGGCAGAGCAGGCTCGAGGGGCCGAGTGGCCTACTCCTGCTCCTAATTTCTATATTCTTATGTATCACTTGGCAGCCATGCCTCCTGCTGCCAAGAGGCCAACCTCTGAAATTCCTTCGCTAAACCTCTTCACTTTGCTACCTCTCTATCTTCCCTTGAAACACTCATCAAAACCTGCCTCTTTGACCAAGTTTTGTTGTCAGCTTTCCTCAAATTGTCTTATGTGGCTCAGTATAAACTTTCATTTGAAAAGTCCTTCTGATCACCTTGGAATGTTTTACTTTGTTAAAGGTGCTATTTCAATGCAATCTATTGCTGTGAAGTCGAGATATTGGGAATAATGGAATGGTCAGTATTACTGAAGACAGCAGAGCAGGGGGAGCCATCCAAAAGGTGGTTGTTCCAATAATACAAACTCCCACTGCTCAAATCTGTATGGGGTCACACCCTTAACTTGAAATCGGTCTGACTCAGAGATAAGAGTAGGATCACAGCCAAGGGCAGGATTTTGCTTCACTGTGATGCTCCCTCTCTCAAACAGCCCATCAACACACACTGCCCAATCTCGAAAAGGAACAATGGCTACTTGGGCAAGGTATAGAGTTACCTCTCCTAACTGCTTTTGAAATTGGATCATCTGTTTGTTGAACATGAATTTCTAAGATGTAAATCAAACCAGAGCCCGATTTAAAAAGAGGATATTTGTGTTTTCCTTAACTCTGTTTATGGTGTGAAGGTATTAAAATGTCCAGTGAACTTTCATAATTATAAAGAAAACATCCAAACTCAAGCTATGTTCAAAATCCTACTATTATCTTATCCCTCTTTGGTTTTGTACTGGAAAATTATTGAAGTACTGGAGGGCTACCTGTACCTGTAGGACCATATTATACAGCATTCAGGAAGGAAAAAAACTCCGACATTGAATACAATTCTACGCGGTCTTAAATGACTCTGACCAAAATGTGGTGCCTTGTTCTTCAACTAAAGGATGAAGCATGTTTCAAGTATTTTATTTTCAATGCAATACTATCCCTGGACTACGTCTGACCGGGAGGGCTGGCTAATTCCATGTCCCAGAAATGTAGCTGACAGACTGCAGAAATAACTTGCCTTCTGAACCTCGCTCTTAACAGAAAGCAGAATATCAGCCATAAAGGGGAGTGTGTTTGGTAGTGTTCCACAGAGTGAAACTGAAACACTGATTAAATGTAAAGGACTGTACAGTTATTTAAACAATAAAGTCTACATCTACATTGTGTAACCGTACAAAAGCAACCTCAGAAGCCACGAACACATACGACTTGCTGGTAAAAAAAAAATCAATGCTCTGTTTAGTGTATTATGTTGTTTTGGGCTTAAAATATCTTTGAAGCAGATATCCTATATTTATTAATCTCCTGTCCTGCATCTGCCACCATTCAAAAATATCCTTAATTAAAGACCGAACCAATTTCTATCCTTGAGAAAGAACTAATAGAGCTCAATTGCTCAATATGCAGTTACAAACAGAGCACAACACGGATTTTTCAGTCAGGTACAACGCAGATATTATTGAACTTACCTGCAAGTAGCAAACACCACCTTCCTAACGTTTCAGAGATCAAATCGGGCTTGAAATTTTCCAGCAAGCGTAAGCCATACAAGCAGGGAAAGTATGTCTCTTGGAACGCTACCAGCACAGTTTACTGTTTTGCTTGTCATTTCTTTGTTCGCTTTACACTTGCCTCAGCAGCAACCATGCTGTTAGTGGGTGGGGACTTGTCTGCATTCAACTTCCTGTTATCAGCTCCAAATAATAGCTAGCTCACACCCTTCGTTCACAAAACAGACGCCAGAGAAGTAGCGTAAGTGCATGTACCGTAAAAAATACCAGCTTTCTCACAGGCGTATGGTAAATGCCTCCAGGCTGTCTGCACAATCGAGCATTTCAAAATGACGAATGGGCGCTGATTGACATTTGAGTGTTTTATTCTCTCCGACTATTTCACGGTCTTTCAGTGAACTGGAATGGCATCCTTCAAAGGAAGCCAGGCAGAGCAGACAATTGCTATTTAGAATTGAATTGAATTACGACGGAATGTCACCGACAGCACTAAATTATCGACCTCTTTTATATTCAGTATATTGAACCTGAAGCTGTTCTAAAGATGTCCTTGAATGAAAGGTTGGAGATAACGTTGCATATAGTAAACACTTAACCAATATAAACAAAAAAGCAGAAGAGCAGGTGCTGGAAATATGAACCAAAAATGTTGAAGACAGTTAAAATGATCATGCAGCATCTGTGAAGCAAACAAATGAGTTAACATTTTGGGTGTGAACCGTTTGCCGAAACTAGTAATGTAACCCTTCCGTTTCTAATAGTAGACTATATAATGTGAAACCTTTAATTACATACTTTGGGGTTAGGAGCAGTTATATTTCTGTGACCATACAAACCTACTCTGACCTCCACTACGAAGATTGCACACCCAAATTATATTCCACTGACATTGGCCTTTTATGTACTTCCCTTTATCCCATTAATGTGTCTCTATTTTTTGGTAATGTGCCTCTAGTTACCCACCAGCATCACAAATGGATTATTATCTCATTGCTGTTTGTGGAACCTGACTGCAAATTAGCTGCTGCGTCACTTCATTGCAAAATGTTTCAGGGCATCTTGAAGATAGAAAGGTGCTGTATAAATGCAAGTATTTCCCTTTTGTTAGAGTCGTGGCAATTCCACTGTCAAGCCACAGTGTTCACCACCTTGATCTGCAAGAACCTGCTTAGATCACAACTCTTTGACTGAACACTTGGTTGCCCCTTTTAATCTTGGTTTAATGTGACATCAAGAGAGCGGCACCTCCAAACTCCTTAGTGCTGCATTGGAATGTGAGCACAGAGTTTGTACTCACGTCTTTGTAGTGCATCTTGACCTTACAACCTTCTGACTGGGGGGAGCGGGGGCGGGGGGAGTGTTACCACCACACCGAGTTAGAGGATTTGTCTGACATTTTAGGACACTATCCCAGAGGATGAAAGGCACAAGATAAGATGTGGCCAAATCAAGAAGTAGCAACCGAGAGATGCCACGGTCGGAGTTTTAAAAACTGCAGATTGTAGGAGAACAGTACACAAAGGGATATTACCGTGCTTGCTGGCAAAGATAGAATCACAACATTTTCACACACAAGGATAATTAACTCCTAATCAGAAAATAAATCCTTTCTATTCCTCCAATCATCGGTTACACCAGCTAATTTGTTTTTGTGAACAAAACAAGTGAATTATATACGGTACTTTAAAATACCCACAAATCTATCATCTGTATGTTTCTTGTGTCTGTTAACATAAATTGTATCTGAGCAATGTTTTTAATGACAACAATGTGAAAATATACATTTTCTAGACTATGAAATTGAGTAAAAGAAAACTAACTGAAAACTGCAATATATTTATCACTGCCACCATTATAATATTTTCCTTTTATTTTTCTCAGGTTTGCAAATTGAGAATTGTGACATTCAAAATTGAACGAAAGCTATATTGTCTCTCCAATGCAGCATATTATGTGAAAAGGTTTTCTGTTGGTTACCCAACTTCAGGAGCAGATTTGGACATTTGCAGGGAGATTGTTCATGAAGGTTTCAGAAATCTAAAGAAATGGGGACCATGAAAGGGAAATGGCAGAATAGGATGGCAAAATTATAACAACCTTTTAAAGGCTCAAAAGGCATCTTGACCCATTGGCAAATTTTACCCAGGCTGAAGGCACAATCATAATAATAATCTTTATTGTGACAAGTAAGCTGGTACGGGAATTGAACCTGTGCTGCTGGCCTTGTAAGCCAACTGTTAGCCACTGTGCTAAACCAGCCCCTCACAGCCTCAACACTACATTCCTGCTTTTGTATTCTAGCCCTCTCGACATGAATGCTAGCATTGTATTTGCCTTCCTAACTGCCAACTAAACCTGCATGTTAACCTTAAGAGAATCCTGAACTAGTACTCCTCAGTCCCTTTGTGCTTCAGATTTCCTCATTTAGAAAATAGTCTATGCCTCTATTCTTCCTACCAAAGTGCACACCATCACATTTGTACACATTGTATTCCATCTGCCACTTCTTTGCCCATTCTCCTAGCCTGTCCAAGTCCTTCTGCAGCTTTCCTGCTTCCTCAACACTATCTGTCCTTCTACATACCTTTGTATCATCTGAAAACTTGGCAACAATGCCCTCAGTTCCTTCTTCCAGATCGGTAATGTGTATCATGAATATATGTAGACCCTACACCAACCCCTGCGGAAGACCATTAGTCACCGGCTGCCATACTGAAACAAACCCCTTCATCTCCACCCTCTTCCTTCTGCCAGTCAGCCAATCTTCTATCCATGCCAGTACCTTGAGCTTAAACCACGGGCTCTTATCTTCTATAGCAGCCTCCTGCATGGCATCTTGCCAAAGGCCTTCTGGATATCCAAATAGATTACACCCATTCATTCTCCTCTGTCAACTTCCTTGTTACCTCCTCAAATAATTTAATAGATTTATCAGACATGACTTCGCCTTGATTAATCTGTGCTGACTCAGTCCTGTTTTACCATGCACTTCTAAGTACTCTGCGATCTCATCCTCAATAATAGATTCTAAAAACCTAACCGGCCTAGAATTTCCCGTCTTCTGCCTCCCTCCCTTCTTAAACAAGGATGCTACATTGGCCATTTGCAAGCCTCTGGGATCCTCCCTGCCTCCAATGATTCGTGAAAGATCACCACCAATGCCTCCACAATCTCCTTAGCTATCTCTTTTAGAATCCTGGAGTGTAGGCCATCTGGTCCAGGTGATTTATTGCATCAGCCCTTCCCCCGCCTACATGTTTACAGTGCCTGCTGCAGCAAAAGCTCCCTCCAGTGTTTCAGCCAAATCTCTCACTTTTCTGCCGGGTCTGCGAGCCAGCAGACATACCACTCCCGGGGGGAAACTCCTCCTCCAACATTCACCTAGGCCTTTTCATCAAAATTTCACCCAGTATTGGGTAGAGAGAGCTCTTTTCTGTGCCTTCAAGCTGGAGCCGCCCTGTGTGTGACCACTTACTCCACGGTCACAACCGGAAGTCACCATGGACCCATTGCTCTAACAATGGTCTTTAATATTATCTGCACATTGCTACAAGGTCAAATACCGTCAGTCAGAGAGTCATGCCAATGCTGATGCATTGTGACATAGAAACATACGTAGAAAATATAAGAAGGAGGAGGCCATTCGACCTTCGAGCCTGCTCCGCCATTCATTATGCTCATGGCTGATTATCAAATTCATACCCTAATCCTGCTTTACCCCCATGTCCCTTGGTTCCTGGGTGGCACGGTGGCGCAGTGGTTAGCACTGCTGCCTTACGGCACTGAGGACCCAGGTTCAATCCTGGCCCTGGGTCACTGTCCATGTGGAGTTTGCACATTCACCCTGGGTCTGAGTGGGTCTCAGCCCCACAACAAAACGATGTGCAGAGTAGGTGGATTGGCCACGCTAAATTGCCTCTTTATTGGAAAAAATGAATTGAGTACTTTAAATTTATTTTTTTAAAAGAAGACAAAAATATCCCTTGGACACTTTAGCACCAAGAGCTTTATCAAATTCCTTCTTGAAATTACATTATGTTTTGGCCTCAACTACTTTCTATGGTGGCAAATTCCACAGAGTCACCACTCACTGGGTGAAGAGATTTCTCCTCATCTCGGTCCTAAAAGGTCCTTATCCTCAAACGATGACCCCCTAGTTCAGGATTCCTTCACCATCTGGAACATTCTTTCTGAATCTACCCTGTCTAATCATGTTAGAATTATATAAGTTTCTATGAGATTCCTTCTCACTTTTCTAAACATGCTCCACTCGATCCGATCGCTCCTCTTCACCGCGACTAATGAGACCCCTCACGAACGTGTGTTTGCCATCCCCAGGAAGTCCATCTCCGGGGTCGCGCCCCAACATGGCTGACAGTTCCTGGATCCGTCCTCCTC
Source organism: Scyliorhinus canicula (assembly GCF_902713615.1). Lineage (NCBI taxonomy): Eukaryota > Metazoa > Chordata > Chondrichthyes > Carcharhiniformes > Scyliorhinidae > Scyliorhinus > Scyliorhinus canicula. The sequence continues at coordinate 68,183,134 of NC_052159.1, read as the reverse complement.
CGGAAGCAAGTGCGGACCCATAAGTCGGACCCATTGGTCGAAAAAGTCCACCTCTTACATTCTAACCCGCAGTACGCCTACGTGGCACACCCCGACGGACGCCAGGACACAGTCTCCTTCCAGGACCTGGCACCCACTGGATCCCCACCCACGACCCTCAACCTGACACCCCCCTCCTCCCAGTTGCCTCATTCACCCCTGCGCCATGCACCCTCCCTCCAGCGAACCTCACCGCAGCCCCCACCCCAGCAGGATCCTTCCTCCCACTGGATCCACTCAGGAGTGACAAAGACGAGGACAACACGCTCCCGGAGTCACAGGTCACCAAGTTGGCGCCCACATCACCACCAGGACTGAGGCGATCGCAGAAGAGGGTCAAGGCCCCCGACAGACTTAACTTGTAATGTTTTCCAACACCCCCGCCTGACTCTTTTTTTTAATAAACAATTTTATTGAGGTAGTTTTTGGCTTTATAAACAATTACAGACATCATCAGAAAGGAAGCAAAAAAGGCAAAAATGTGCAAACATCCACGTACTTTCAATACTTCCATCGTAACATATTGCACAAGCCCACTCCCCTCCCACCAGTACTACCCGCCATATTTTCCCTCCTACTCTACTCTACCCCCCCCCCCCCCTCCCCCCACCCCCCTGCTGACGCTCACTCTCCCGCAAAGAAGTCAATAAATGGTTGCCACCTCTGGGTGAACCCCTGCACAGATCCCCTCAAGGCAAACTTAATTTTTTCCATCCCCAGGAAACTCGACATGTCCGCAAGCCACCACTCAGTCTTCGGGGGCTTTGAGTCCCTCCACGCCAATAATATTCGTCGCCGGGCTATCAGGGAAGCAAAGGTCAACACATCGGCCTCTTTCTCCCCCTGGACGCCCGGGTCTTCCGAAACCCCCATAATTGCCACCCCTGGACTCATCACCACCCTTGTTTTTAGCACCTGGGACATGACCCCCGCAAATCCCTCCCAGTACCCCCTCAGCTTAGGGCATGCCCAAAACATGTGAACATGGTTCGCTGGCCCTCCCGCGCACCTAGCGCATTTGTCCTCTATCCCGAAAAATTTGCTCATCCGAGCCACCGTCATATGGGCCCGGTGAACGACCTTAAATTGGATCAGCCCGAGCCTAGCACATGTCGCGATCGAATTTACCCTACTCAGGGCCTCTGCCCACAGCCCATCCTCCATTTCCCCGCCTAGCTCCTCCTCCCATTTAAGTTTCAGTTCTTCTGTCTGGGACGCTTCCTCCCTCATGAGCACCTTATATATACCCGAGACTCTGCCCTCCCCTTCTTCCCTTCTAGAGACTATTCTGTCGAGGATCCTCATTGGCGGGAGGCGCGGGAAAGATGGGACCTGTCTACGAACAAAGTCCCGCAACTGTAGGTATCTAAATCATTTCCCCTTACCAACCCAAATTTCTCCTCCAAGCTCCTCAAACTCGCGAAGCTCCCTTCCAGGAACATATCACCCACCCTTCCCGCCCCTGCTCGCCGCCATACTCGGAACTCCCCATCCATACTGCCGGGGGCAAACCGATGGTTGTCGCAGATTGGCGCCCAGACAGACGCCCCCATCTCCCCCACATGCCTCCTCCACTTGCCCCATATCCGCAGGGTCGCCACCACTACCGGGCTGGTGGTGTACTTGGCCGGCGGCAGCGGTAGAGGAGCCGTGACCAGGGCTTCCAAGCTGGAGCCCCTGCACGAAGCCGCCTCCACCCGCTCCCAAATAGATCCCGTACCCACCATCCACTTCCTTATCATAGCGATGTTGGCCGCCCAGTAATAATTGACCAGACTCGGCAAAGCCAGCCCTCCCTCGCTGCGGTTCCTCTCCAACATCGCCTTCTTCACCCGCGGAGACTTTCCCGCCCAGACAAAACTCATGATCAGCCCGTTAACTCTTTTGAAGAAGGACTGTGGGATAAAGATCGGGAGGCACTGAAAAATAAACAAAAATCGAGGGAGGATTGTCATCTTTACAGTCTCCACCCACCCTGCCAGCGACAGCGGGAGTGCATCCCATCTCCGAAACTCTCCCTTCATTTGCTCCACCACCTTGGCCAAATTTAACTTACGCAGCCTGCCCCAGTCTCGTGCCACCTGGATTCCCAAATACCGGAAATTTTCCTCAACTAGCCTAAACGGTAGCCCTCTCAATCTGTTCTCCTGGCCCCTTGCCTGGACTACAAACATTTCACTCTTGACCGTGTTTAATTTGTATCCTGAGAACTGACCGAACTTCCTCAGCATTCCCAGTATACTTCCCATCCCGGCCACTGGGTCCGACACGTACAGGAACAGGTCGTCTGCATAAAGAGAAACCCTGTGTTCAACCCCGCCCCTCACCATCCCCTTCCAACCCTCTGCGGCTCTCAGCGCAATCGCCAGCGGCTCTATGGCCAGCGCAAACAGCAGCGGGGAGAGCGGGCAGCCCTGTCTGGTCCCTCGGTACAACCTAAAGTACTCCGACACTTCTCTGTTGGTCCTGACGCTGGCCCTCGGGGCCTGATATAATAATTTGATCCAATCCACCAATCCCTCCCCGAACCCAAACCGTCCGAGCACCTCCCATAGATAGTCCCACTCCACCCGGTCAAAGGCCTTCTCGGCGTCCATTGCCACCACTACCTCCACCTCTCTACCCGCCGGGGGCATCATTATCACATTGAGCAATCTCCTCAGATTGGCCGCCATCTGCCTACCTTTCACGAACCCCGTTTGATCCTCCCCAATCACCTCCGGTACACAGTCCTCCATTCTACCCGCCAGTACCTTTGCCAGGAGCTTGGTGTCTACATTAATCAGGGAGATTGGCCTGTAGGACCCGCACGCCTCCGGGTCTTTACCCCGCTTCAATATCAGAGATATGGTGGCTTGTGACATTGTCGACGGCAGGGTCCCTCTGTCCCTTGCCTCATTGAAAACCCTCGCCAAGACCGGGCCCACCAGCTCAGAGAACTTCCTATAGAACTCTACTGGGTATCCATCCGGCCCCGGGGACTTCCCCGACTGCATGGCCTTTAGGCCCCCCAATACCTCCTCTACTCTAATCGGGGCCCCCAGCTCTTCCACTCGCCCCCCCCCCCCCCCCCCCCCCCCCCCCCAACTGTTGGGAATGTTAACCCGTCCAGAAACATTTTCATCCCCTCCGGTTCTTCCGGCGGACCGAAGTATACAGCTTACGATAGAAGTCCCGGAATACCCTATTCAATTCTGCCGGATCCTCCACTTTGTGCCCCCCCTCGTCCCTCACTCTACCTATTTCCCTGGCCGCCTCCCTCCTCCTGAGTTGCTGCGCTAACAGTCTGCTAGCCTTTTCCCCATGCTCGTACACCACTCCCCTCGTCTTCCTAAGCTGTTCCATGGCCCTGCTCGTGGATAGTGCCCCCAGTTCCGCCTGTAGTCTCTGCCTCTCCCTGAGTAAAACCTCCCCTGGGGACTCCGCGTGCTCTTCATCTATCCGACCCATTTCCCTGACCAATCTATCCATCGCTGCCCAGTCTGCCTTGGCTCTGTGGGCCCCAATTGAAATCAGCTCCCCCCGCACTACTGCCTTTAGCGCCTCCCACAAGGTCGCCGCTGAGACCTCCCCAGTGTCATTCACCTGCAGGTAATTTTTTATACATTTCCGAAGCCTCTCGCAGATCCCTTCCTCCGACAGCAGTCCCACATCTAGCCTCCATTGCGGGCGTTGATAGCTCGCTCCCCCGAACTGCAGGTCCACCCAATGCGGGGCATGGTCTGAAATGGTAATTGCTGAGTATTCCGTGTTCTTTACCTCCCCCATACATTCCCTGCTTAGTACAAAGAAATCTATCCTGGAATATACTTTATGGATGTGCGAGTTAAACGAGTAGCCCCTTCCTGTTGGCTGTCCATCTCTCCAGGGGTCCACTGCCCCCATTTGCTCCATAAACCCTTTCAGCTCCCTTGCCATTGCTGAGAGTCTACCAGTTCTGGGACACGACCGATCCAAAGTCGGGTCAAGGACCATGTTAAAGTCCCCTCCCATGATTAGCCTGCGAGAATCCAAGTCCGGGATCTTCCCCAGCACTCTTTTAATGAAGTCCACGTCATCCCAGTTCGGGGCATATATATTTACCAGCACCACTCTTCTCCCCTCCAGTCTGCCCCGTACCATCAGGTATCTGCCCCCCCTGTCTGCGGATATGCCCTCTGCCTCAAATTGCACGCGCTTGTTGATCATGATTGCCACCCCTCTGGACTTCGAGTCCAAGTCCGAGTGGAAGACCTGGCTAATCCAGCCCTTCCTTAGCCTGGTCTGGTCTGACACTTTCAGATGTGTTTCCTGCAACATAATTACGTCCGCCCTCAGGGCCCGCAAGTGCGCGAACACCCGCGCCCTCTTAACCGGCCCATTCAGTCCCTTGACATTCCAGGTGATCAGCCTGGTCGGGGGGCACATCCCACCCCCCCCACCCCGCCGGTCAGCCATAGCCTTTCTCGGGCCGGCCCCTGACCCGTGCGTCGCGCCATTCCTGGCCCGCCCTTTGGCTGCCTCCACCCTCGACCTCCTTTCCAGTGCCTATTTCAAGTCCCTCTCCCGTCAGCAGAACAACCCCCCCCTCCCCTAACCCCATCCCCCGATACCCCCACCCCTGCCATCCTGACTCTTTTTTTAATAGGGGGTGAATGTGGTAGTCACCACTAGTAGTATATTACATGTATTATGGCACTGCCCCTATGTTCGAGATACAAGGGTAAATCCCTGCCTGCTGGCTCCGCCCAGCAGGCGGCATATAAATGTGTGTGCTCTCCTCTGCTGCAGCCATTCTGGGTCAGGCTACAGGAGGCACAACAGCTTGCTCAATAAAGCCTCGATTGTTCCACTTTTCTCGTCTTTGTGGTAATTGATAGTGCATCAGGAGGGATAAATACTCAGTTTTTTTTAAAAACAGCTAAATAAATAGTATGGGAAACGTTGGATATAACCTGACAGAAAACAACTTTTAAAAGTTTAATTTCAAAATTTTTAATTTAAAGGTGTAAGTGTGAGGCACTTTACACAGAAGACTTTAGTGTTGGATCAACCGTCATTAATGATCTGAAGAAACAGAAGGACAAACTGTATTAGCAAAAGCCATCAGCCGCGCGACCACAGGCCGCCATGCTCAGTGAGAGTTATGGGTGGTTGGTGGGATTGTTAGCAGGAACTGGAGCTGCCCCAGTTATGGGTAAACATGATCCAGGGGGTGGCATGGCAGAACCGCACCCACACCCCCCCAATTCCAGTCCAGGGCAGCCCACCCTGACCGATGGCTGCTCACCGACCCCCCCCTTTCCCCGACCAAGGCCATCCCTCCCGGGGCTCCCTCAACCCCCCCGAGCATTGATGCAGCAACCCCTGTGCCAAAGGCTCACTGCGCCATTCCGCCAGCTTCACCCAATCCCCGAGACCCAATGACCCCACCAAACCTGCACATCCCTGAACAGTAAGGGGCAATTTAGCATGGCCAATCCACCTAACATGCAAATCTTTCGACTGTGGAGGAAACCAGAGCACCCGGAGGAAACTCACGCAGACACGCGATCTTCTGTAAAAATTTCGAAGTATTGAAGTGAGCGGGAATTGCCACGAGGTCCCAGCGCTCGGCACAGCGAAAACGGCAACGCAATTCAACGTTAATTCAGCCACTTAAGGAGGCCTCATGGGCTTCTTGCTGCAAATAACACTTTGCCAGCCATTTTTCCAGGACCGCACTCGCCAGCTCCCCACTAACCAGGTCAAGCATCACTTAAGCTGCACTTGCTCAGCCAATCCCAGCCATCTTGCAATAACTGCATCGAGGAGACCGGCCCCAAGATTCGAGGATGCTGACCTGGGAGGCTGCTAGACGTGGTGGAGGCCGGAAGGGATATCCTGTTCCCCTGGGGGTCCCGGAGGGTGAGCCACAAGACAGCCACTGCTGCCTGGGATGAGTTGGCAGCAGCCATTAGTTCCAGTAGTATGGAACCAAGAGGACTGGCCAGCAGTGCAGAAAGAAGGTCAACGACCTACACCGGCAGAACGAGTGAATAGACAGCAAAGCCGCATTCCCGCAATACCCACAACCCGACAAGGGAGCATCCACCCCCCCAACTCTCCAAGTTAACCACAGCTCTCCTTTCCCCCCGCACCCTCAACCCCGCCTTTGCACCCCCTCCCCCACCACTCAACCATGCATGTGGCTAACCATGCTCTGTCTGTGTCTCCTCAGGAAAAGCTGTCCCACAATCGGCGGGAAAGGGCCCAGACTGGCAGAGTGGTGCCGGACTTGAGAATCATTACCTCCTTCGAGGTGCGGACCCTGGAGGTGACTGGGGTGGCTGAGGGCAGATCGGTTACCAACGCAGAGGCTAGCAGATGCCGTAGAGGTGAGGAACCACCAGGATCCACTTGGAGGACTTGTCAAACGTGAGTAGTGACTGCCTTACTGACTGATCCATCCCTTAAACTGACCACATGGCCATTCTCCTGCTGCTCCTCCAGCCAACAGCACCAGCACATCCCGGGTGGCCCCCTCTGTGAGGAGAACACCTCGGAGGAGAGCTCCGAGGATGCCACCATAATAATCACTGCACAGCTGTCATCCCCACCCTCCACCAATGCAGCTACACACATCTCGGTGGGACATGTTAGTGGTCAGGCTCCTGGAGCACAATCTGGTGAGCACCATACTGCTGCTGATCCACATCAGGTGGAGGCAGGAACCCCCAGGCGAGACAGCAGTCGGAGCGCTGCTGGATCCCAGGACCTAGCTGGGTCCCAGCTTGATGCTGAGCCTATGGTATAGAGGTACCCGGAGCTGATGGCGATGACAGGGAGCAGCCAGGACATTCAGAGAGAGATGTCAGCATCACTCCAGCAGATCCACAGCCGATTTGGACAAGGGTTGCCCCGGGAATTGGGTTGTGATCCAGGGGTTGGCATGGTAAACCGTGAGTGATTGCCCCCCCAGTTGCCCTCCACCACCCTCCCATGGTAGCCCAATCCATGGTAGCTCCCCACTCCCCGCCGAGCACTGGGGTGGCAAGCCCAGCACACCCGGTCTCTGCCTGTGAGCAAAGATGGCTACTCCCCTCCTCCGCTCCCCACAGAAGCCCCTCCGCCAGGTTCATAATTTTTGAAATCAGTACTAATCTGGGGACGTCAATAAATGACGGGAGGCCATTGGATATGGGGTCACTCTTGTTGATTAAGTGGTGATAATTGGTTTCTTGCCACTACGCAAGATCCCGATTTTGCCTACGGGAGCGAGCTGGTTGCATCGCAAACTGTTTGGTGACCAGCGCGGTTCTCGGTTTTGGCCTCTCCTACTATTTATCAGCCTTGTTACACTTGTTACACAGCGCAAGTGTGACGAGGCCGGAAGATCGTGCCCTAGGTATTCAACTGGAGGTGGGACTACTTTTGGGCTGGATTCTCCGATTTTGAGGCACAGTAACTTAATTGCAGTGTTAATGTAAGCTTACTTGTGACAATAAAGATTATTATTATTATGTCCGGTGGAAGTGTCTAGTATTACGACAAAAATATTGGCGAGGCCCCAGCACCGATGCCCCGACCGGTGAGGGGCTAACAGCTGCTCCACATAAACGCACAGTCTCCCCGACATAAACATCTGGAGAATTGCCGTGTCCGTGGCCGCGCATGCCAGATAGTGAGCCGCTGGAACGACTCTCGCCATCCCCGAGCCACCCTCCAGCCAGCCCTCGCCAAAGCCCCCCCCCCCCCAGCCAGCAGTATGGCTCCCCCCCACACCCCACGTCCGACTGTGGCGGCACTGGACACAGTCCGCAGCTGCCATGTCGTGTTCACAACAACTGAGAGCACACATGTCCTGTGCCGCTGTGAACACGGCCCATCGGGGGCGGAGCATCTGGGGAGGGCCTTCAGGTAAAGTCCTGAGGCCGTCCCAAAGGCGTGCAGCGTACTCTTCAATGATGCCGTTTTGGAGGGGGCATCCAAAAAACGTGCGCCGCCCCGATTCAGTCGTAAACAGGGATTCTCTGCCCGATCGCCGATTACAATATCAGCACCGGGCAATGGAGAAAATCCTGTTTTTAGAGGCATTGGTGTCAGGTTAACTAACTGCGACTCCCTTTTTTGAACCCGGGTGTTAGGTCTGATAATGTTTTGACCATTTGCACTATTAGGGGTGATTACATCTTGCGAAGGGTTTCCTTTTTAGGCAGTTAGCTGCTCAAGACTCTTCTTCACCACGGCCATTGTTAACTCAGGTGATTGGCTGAACTATGCGTTAGTTCAGCATTTTTCCATTTCTAATAGCACAGAAAAAAATAATCACTCTACAGAATATTCCAGTTGATGAATAAATGCATATGTATATTTTCTGTCACTTCTCGACCGTAACATCATATCAAGTATGAATACCAAATGGCACGACAGTGCGACAAAACAGATGCTAAATCACAATACTACAACCAGAAACACTGAGTAACCCGATTGTGACAGGAACAGGATCTGAGATACAAACACAGATAAAGAAACCTTAACTGGCATTCTGAAAGCATGGAGCAGAGCATCTCTGAAACAGAGTGACATCTGAATAGAGTGGCTTAATTGGGAATGGGGAGACTGGGAATTCAGTGAAAAGAGGGAATGTTCTAATATACAAAATCAATATTTATATTAATGACTGAGGAATATACCTATTAAGAATTAATTTACATCTACAGGAGCTGACCTGTGAGGGAGCAGCGGGGCAGAGCTTTCCCAACTCCAGACACCCAGGAGCTGACCTGTGAGGGAGCAGAGCAGAGCATTTCAGACTCCAAACACCTGGATGCTGACCTGTGAGGGAGCAGGGGGACAGAGCATTCCCAACTCCAAACACCTGGATGCTGACCTGTGAGGGAGCAGGGGGACAGAGCATTCCCAACTCCAAACACCTGGATGCTGACCTGTGAGGGAGCAGCGGGGCAGAGCTTTCCCAACTCCAGACACCCAGGAGCTGACCTGTGAGGGAGCAGAGCAGAGCATTTCAGACTCCAAACACCTGGATGCTGACCTGTGAGGGAGCAGGGGGACAGAGCATTCCCAACTCCAAACACCTGGATGCTGACCTGTGAGGGAGCAGGGGGACAGAGCATTCCCAACTCCAAACACCTGGATGCTGACCTGTGAGGGAGCAGGGGGACAGAGCATTCCCAACTCCAAACAGCTGGATGCTGGCCTGTGTGGGAGCAGGGGTACAGAGCAGAGCATTCCCGATTCCAGACACCCAGGAGCTGACCTGTGAGGGAGCAGAGCAGAGCATTTCAGACTCCAAACACCTGGATGCTGACCTGTGAGGGAGCAGGGGGACAGAGCATTCCCAACTCCAAACACCTGGATGCTGACCTGTGAGGGAGCAGGGGGACAGAGCATTCCCAACTCCAAACAGCTGGATGCTGGCCTGTGTGGGAGCAGGGGGACAGAGCAGAGCATTCCCGATTCCAGACACCAAGGAGCTGACCTGTGAGGGAGCAGTGGATTTGAGCAGAGCACTCCAGAGGAGTATAGAAAGTGCAGGGGTTTACTTAAAAAAGACATTGGGAGAGTAAAGAGGGGGCATGAAATTCCATGATGTTTTATGGGTATATTAAGGGAAAGTGGATGACCAGAGAAAGAGTAAGGCCCATTAAGAACCGACGTGGCAATCTGTGTGCAGCTATAAAACGTAGGTGAGGTTTTAAATGAGTACTTTGCAACTGTGTTCATTCTGGAGAAGGAGAATGTAGGTTTAGAAATCAGGTAGAAGGACTTTGATGTATTTGAACAAATTATTATTGAGAGGGAGGAAGTATTAATGATTTCAATGAATTAAAATTGGATAAATGACCAGTCCCAGATGTGATATATCCCAGGCTGCTGTGAAAGGCAAGGGAGGAGTTTGCAGAGGTTCTGACAATAATTTCCAAATCTTCTCTGGCCACAAGAGAAGTGCCAGAGGACTGGAGGATAGTTAATGTGGTACCATTATTCAAGAAGGGTGGTAGGGATAAACCAGAAAATTACAAGCCAATGATTCAGTGGTAGATAAACTATTGGAAAAAACGTTGAGGGACAGAATTATTTTCCACTTGGGAGGCAAGGATTAGTCAAGAATAGTCAGCATGGCTTTGTCAAAGGGAGATTGTGAGCTGGGTTCTCCGCAGTCGGGGTTCTACGTTTTGGCAGCAGTGCGGGGGTTTCCCGACGGCTTGGGGCTGCCCCACAATGGGAAACTGCATTGACCAGCCGGCGAAAAGGAGCATCCCACCGGCGGGGTGAAACAGAAATCTGGTGCGGCGGGACGGAGAATCCAGCCCAATGTCTTACAAATTTGATAGATCTTTTGAGGCGATGACTAGGTGTGTAGATGAGGGTAGTGCAGTTGTCATCGTCTACATGTACTTCAGTAAGCCTTTTGATAATATCTTGCATGGGAGATTGATCAAGAAGTTAAGGGCCCATGGATCTGAGGCAATTTGGCAAATTGATCCAAAATTTACACAGGCAGAGGGTGATGGTCGAAGGTTGTTTTTATGGCTGGAAGCCTGTGTGCAGTGGTGTTCCACAGGGATTGGTGCTGGGTCCCTTGCTGTTTGTAGTGTACATTAACAATCTGGACATGCAGATAGTGAGCAGGAAAGCATTAAATTACAGTGCGATGTAGGTGGGAGGAGGTTTAGAGGGGATGTGAGGAAAGACTTTTGCACCCAGATAGTGATGGGAATCTGGAACCTGCTGTCTGAAAAGGTGGAAGAGGTGGGAACTCTCACAACATTTAAGAAGTATTTAGATGAGCACTTGAAATGGCATAGCACACAAGGCTACGGGCCGTGTGCTGTAAAATGAGGTTAGAGGAGATGGGTTCTGGATGGGGCAAAGAGCCTCTTTCTGTGCTGTAAAAACTCAATGACTCTCTATGACACCATAAGCAGCCTCCAGCAAAAATGACCATAACGAGTGTGGCAGAATGGTTGCCACTGCTGCCTCATAACACTGAGGACCTGGGTTCGATCTCGACCCCGGGTCACTGACCATGTGGAGTTTGCCCATTCTCCCCGTGTCAGTGTGTGTCTCACCCCCATAACCCAAAGATGTGCACGGCCAAGTTAAATTGTCCCTTAATTGGGAAAATTTAAAATAAAATCACTATAACTAAAGCTGGACAGATAAGCAAACTGCTGATATATTTCAGAGAGTTGTAAATTTATTGCTCTTTGTTAAAGTACAACCAGTAACAATGTTTGCTGTCATGTAAATAGTTTTATTATTTAATGATAAACCTTTAGTTTAGTAAAAAGGCGAATGATGTGATATGATGTACATATACCTTGAATGGTGCATATCTTAAACTGCTGCTAATCATTACATACCTCAGAACTGTAGGATGAATTAGATACATGACTTGACAGTCAGCAAGCAGTCAGTTGGCCTAATAGAAAATTAATTAACCTAATAGCTAGAATCTAGGTGAATAAAGGGGAACTTGTAGATGTGGTGTACTTGGATTTCCAAAAGACATTTAACAAGGTGCCACATCAAAGGTTACTACACAAAATAAGAATTCATAATAATAATCTTTATAATCATCTTTATTGTCACAAGTAGGCTGACATTAACACTGCAATGAAGTTACTGTGAAAAGCGCCTAGTCGCCACATTCCGACGCCTGCTCGGGTACATGGAGGGAGAATTCAGAATGTCCAATTCACATAATAGCATGTCTTTTGGGACTTGTGGTAGGAAACAGGAGCACCTGGAGGAAACTCATGCAGACACAGGGAGAACGTGCAGACTCCACACAGTGACCCAACCAGGAATCGAACCTGAGACCCTGGCGCTGTGAAGTAAAAGTGCTACCATGCCACCCATGTGCTACCGTGCAGCCCATGTTTGTGTGTCCTCTGTGCATGTTTGAACAAACTAATGGATCTATTTGTTTGTTGAAACAGGTGAACAGAAGAGAAGAATTGCTTGATGTATATTATCACAACCTTTTTTTCTATGATCTATTTCGGCAGTGGCTCAATGTTTATTTGCACAAACCAAAGAAATGTCAAAGTCTTATATTTTCTGCTGTTGATATTTTAAAAGCGTGATTGACACTTTTATAGGGTTGCAATACCAATGGCTTTTTAAAAAAATTTATGAATAGATGCTTTTTAAGCATTTTCACACTTGCCATTGTTCTCATAGGGCCGAGTACTTCCATTCCGAGTGTATATTCCGAGTGTACTGGGTGAATGGACATGGAAGTATTATGAGTTGGCATGAAGTATATGAGGAACCAATTGGGGTGGCATGGAGGGTAAGAGGGATTATTGCAGGGTGCGGGGGCATGGGTTGACATAAAGGCATGAGTACGCCTTTTAGAGGATATCTTTCAAAATGTTGTCACATCTAGGCAATGGGGGTTCATGCCACCTCTGAGGGGCCGTGAACGATGCGTCCTTGAGAAACCTGTCTGACACCATTAAAACTGCTGGGGTCTGGGAGTTGCTTACCTCCAAAATAGTACAGACTACATCAGGAATGCAGGGTGTGGGCTTGCTGTTTGCACCCTTGTCCCATGTCCATGAAAATTGGTGACACCAGGAATGGTGGCTGGAATCCCAGAACTGGATCCTGTTTGCCAATTTTAAAGGTCCATGGTCGTCTCCATGACTCGGTGAAAATCTAGCCTGCAGAATCAGCGCTTTGGCAAGATATTAACTGACTTCAAGAGCTTGTGCAACTTCACCCTAAAAATGGTCAATGCCTTTCAAAGAAAATGAAGGAAATTGGAAGAAGTTTAGGGTTACACATTGAGAGAGAGAAAAATACCAAGCTTTCCCAAACAGTAAACTGTATTTCAGGAGATCTATTTTGGTCTTCTGCAGAATTCACTTCATGTTGAACTAGAATGAACTCATTCTAGTTCAACATATCCACATTCTGAGACAGGATAAATGAGGTACTCATTTTAAAAAAATTATTATTTTAAAATTTCCACAAAGCGCAGTGATGTTGCCAGATAGACAGCCATCATGGAATGTCGCCCGAATTCAAGTAACCAATCATATTCGGTTGTCTCCAAGAGATCAAACATACAGTATTGAAAGCTGTGATATAGTGAAATAGTATCGCTGGAACAATCCTTGTGCTCCAAAATATTTGTTGTAAACAGTATGACATAGTGAAGGGACCTTGTGGATCACAGAATTCAGCTGGAAAATTACATTCTATAAAACACTGTTTTATAAATCCTTAGATTTTATATTCCTGTTTCACAGAGTAATTTGTTCTTTCTTATTTAAGATTCACTAAAGGCCATGGTTATTTGTAACTAAATCAGCTGACTTCTATTTAATTCAGTTTATACAATTGCAAAAAAAAGCCATGTAATTAAAGAAGTTTATCTACAATTGTAAACCTTTTAACTCTCAATAAGTTGTGATGCCCGGGGCTCTGCTAACAGCTGTTTTTTTGCGAGTTGCTCTGTGTAGGTGGAGTGAAACAGAATTCGAACCTGCTGTTAGATTGCATTTAACGGAGTGCTGGTACAGCCAGCTTTAATTAATCCAATACGTTTTCTCTGGGGTTGGCAAACCTGGAGCTAGAAATCCTAATACCTCAAGAAATGCAAAACGAAAAAAGATTCATCATAGATATTAAGATAAACCAGCTTGAAGGGATTTTCAGTATTTCATTTAGAATTCACCTTAATATCTTGCTGTAATCTATATTCCAGTGTGCACAAGTGATAAGGTGCACTAACAACTTCCTCTTCAAAATTATATTCCGATGTAGAAAAATCACAGCAATTCATTCATCCTGTCATTTCATACTGCTGCAAAATGAAAACAACACTTACATTTATATCGTGCTCTGACTGGGTGAGGAGGAGTGAACCAGCTCCCCTTTATTCAGCACCCTTCATTCAGCGCAACAAAGGTTTTAAAAATTGTATTTTCTCTTTAAATGTCATTTCCAATCCAAATGTATTTGCTTTTTAAAAAGGAGCCAAACAAACCAAGATTTCTTACGTCAAAGGACGTGTAAGTCTAAAAGTTCCTGGGCTGGATTTTCCGGTCACCAACGCGGAAATCACATTTGGCAATCAGCTGGAGAATCAAAGTTCCTGACCAAATCAGAGGAGGTGCAGCTTTCGCAATGATCTGCTCCCTCCAAAGTGCCATGTATCGATGGCCTCAGGACATTGCCTGAGGCCCCCCCCCCCCCCCCCGATGCTGCGCCCCCGACCAGCCGGGTTCCCGACAACGTCGGTCGCATGCGGTCAGGCGGGAGGATTTTGATTGTGCGAAGGCGGGGTTGTATAAAAGCAACATGAGGTTTGGGGTGGTCCACCTGGCAAAGCTGTGGGTTACACAAAACTAATGGCAATTCTACCTTGAGATGGTGGAGGAGGGGAGGCATTCGTGAAAGCTGAAGGACTGGGGCTGAAATGAGTTTGGACTTTAGTTGTGTTAATCCTTTTTCCTTTTTTCTCTTCTCTTTTTTCTTAATTTTTTTCTCTCTTAAATTATGTTTGGGAATGGATGGTTTGAGGCTGTGAGGTGATTGGTTGGAATTTGTTTCTCTTGGGTTTGAGGGATTACCGGGTTGGGAGTTTGAAAGGTTTCGGTGTGGGGGCCATCGTGTTGGTTTTCTCCATGTGGGGGAGGGGGTTCTGGCAGGGGCCAATTTGCCAGCAAACGTAAGTTAGCTAGTGAACGGGAGCGAGGTGGAGTAAGGGTCCACAGACATTTGAACCTATATGGACAGGTTTCTATGGACCTGGGAGGTGTGAATGGTGGGGGGGTGGGGACAAAACTAGGTGAGGTGGTTTCGAGAGGAAGTGGCAGGGAGGTTTCTGGGAAGGGGGAAGGGGTAGGTGGCTGATGGTGACTGGGCATAGGTCTGAGTCCCACCTGTTTAGCAGGCCAGGAATAGTGGCTATGATGGATAGGAAGGCCGGGGGTCTGAGAACCCAAGGTCCAGGTGGTGACATATAACATGTGAGGGCTGGCGGACCGATGAAGCAAGCGAGAATCTTCTCGCATTTGAAGAACTTGAAATCCGACATGGTGCTTTTGCAAGAGAACAATCTGAGGGTGAAGGACCAGGTGAGGCTTCAGAAGGGCTGAGTGAGTCAAGTGTTCCACTCGGGCTTTGATCGTAAGGCCTGGGGGTTAGTGATACTTGTGGATGAGCAGGTGAAGTTGCAGATGGAGAAGGTGGTGGGCGTAAGTACTGATGCTCGATCAATGACTCCAGAAGCGAGATTGAACGACAATTGAAGGCTTTATTTTTTTTTAATAAACAATTTTATTGAGGTAGTTTTTGGCTTTATAAACAGTTACAGACATCATCAGAAAGGAAGCAAAAAAGGCAAAAATGTGCAAACATCCACGTACTTTCAATACTTCCATCGTACCGTATTGCACAAGCCCGCTCCCCTCCCACCCGTACTACCCGCCATATTTTCCCTCCAACTCTACTCTACCCCCCCCCCCCCCTCCCCCCACCCCCCTGCTGACGCTCACTCTCCCGCAAAGAAGTCAATAAATGGTTGCCACCTCCGGGTGAACCCCTGCACAGATCCCCTCAAGGCGAACTTAATTTTTTCCATCCCCAGGAATCTTGACATGTCCGCAAGCCACCACTCAGTCTTCGGGGGCTTTGAGTCCCTCCACGCCAATAATATTCGTCGCCGGGCTATCAGGGAAGCAAAGGCCAGCACATCGGCCGCTTTCTCCCCCTGGACGCCCGGGTCTTCCGAAACCCCAAAAATTGCCACCCCTGGACTCATCACCACCCTTGTTTTTAGCACCTGGGACATGACCCCCGCAAATCCCTCCCAGTACCCCCTCAGCTCAGGGCATGCCCAAAACATGTGCACATGGTTCGCTGGTCCTCCCGCGCACCTAGCGCATTTGTCCTCTATCCCGAAAAATTTGCTCATTCGAGCCACCGTCATATGGGCCCGGTGAACGACCTTAAATTGGATCAGCCCGAGCCTAGCACATGTCGCGGTCGAGTTTTCCCTACTCAGGGCCTCTGCCCACAGCCCATCCTCCATTTCCCCACCTAGCTCCTCCTCCCATTTAAGTTTCAGTTCCTCTGTCTGGGACCCTTCCTCCCTCATGAGCACCTTATAAATACCCGAGACTCTACCCTCCCCTTCGTCCCTCCCAGAGACTATTCTGTCTAGGATCCCCATTGGCGGGAGGCGCGGGAAAGATGGACCTGTCTACGAACAAAGTCCCGCAGCTGTAGGTATCTAAAATCATTTCCCCTTATCAACCCAAATTTCTCCTCCAAGCTCCTCAAACTCGCGAAGCTCCCTTCCAGGAACATATCACCCACCCTTCCCGCCCCTGCTCGCCGCCATACTCGGAACTCGGAACTCGGATAAAGATCGGGAGGCACTGAAAAATAAACAAAAATCGAGGGAGGATTGTCATCTTTACAGTCTGCACCCTCCCTGCCAGCGACAGCGGGAGTGCATCCCATCTCCGAAACTCTCCCTTCATTTGCTCCACCACCCTGGCCAAATTTAACTTATGCAGCCTGCCCCAGTCTCGTGCCACCTGGATTCCCAAATACCGGAAATTTTCCTCAACTAACCTAAACGGTAGCCCTCTCAATCTGTTCTCCTGGCCCCTTGCCTGTACCACAAACATTTCACTCTTGACCGTATTTAATTTGTATCCTGAGAACTGGCCGAACTCCCTCAGCATTCCCAGTATAGTTCCCATCCCGGCCACTGGGTCCGACACGTACAGGAGCAGGTCGTCTGCATAAAGAGAAACCCTATGTTCAACCCCGCCCCTCACCATCCCCTTCCAACCCTCTGCGGCTCTCAGCGCAATCGCCAGCGGCTCTATGGCCAGCGCAAACAGCAGCGGGGAGAGCGGGCAGCCCTGCCTGGTCCCTCGGTACAACCTAAAGTACTCCGACACTTCTCTGTTGGTCCTGACGCTGGCCCTCGGGGCCTGATATAATAATTTGATCCAATCCACCAATCCCTCCCCGAACCCAAACCGTCCGAGCACCTCCCATAGATATTCCCACTCCACCCGGTCAAAGGCCTTCTCGGCGTCCATAGCCACCACTACCTCCACCTCTCTACCCGCCGGGGGCATCATTATCACATTGAGCAATCTCCTCAGATTGGCCGCCAGCTGCCTACCTTTCACGAACCCCGTTTGATCCTCCCCAATCACCTCCGATACACAGTCCTCCATTCTACCCGCCAGTACCTTTGCCAGGAGCTTGGCATCTACATTAATCAGGGAGATTGGCCTGTCGGACCCGCACACCTCCGGGTCTTTACCCCGCTTTAATATCAGAGATATGGTGGCTTGTGACATCGTCGGCGGCAGGGTCCCTCTGTCCCTTGCCTCATTGAAAACCCTCGCCAAGACCGGGCCCACCAGCTCCGAGAACTTCCTATAAAACTCTACTGGGTATCCATCCGGCCCCGGGGACTTCCCCGACTGCATGGCCTTTAGGCCCCCCAATACCTCCTCTACTCTAATCGGGGCCCCCAGCTCTTCCACTCGCCCCCCCCCCCCCCAACTGTTGGGAATGTTAACCCATCCAGAAACCTTTTCATCCCCTCCGGTTCTTCTGGCGGCTACGAAGTATACAGCTTACGATAGAAGTCCCGGAATACCCTATTCAATTCTACCGGATCCTCCACTTTGTGCCCCCCCTCGTCCCTCACTCTACCTATTTCCCTGGCCGCCTCCCTCCTCCTAAGTTGCTGCGCTAACAGTCTGCTAGCCTTTTCCCCATACTCGTACACCACTCCCCTCGCCTTCCTAAGCTGTTCCACGGCCCTGCTCGTGGATAGTGCCCCCAGTTCCGCCTGTAGCCTCTGCCTCTCCCTGAGTAAAACCTCCCCCGGGGACTCCGCGTGCTCTTCATCTATCCGGCCCATTTCCCTGACCAATCTACCCATCTCTGCCCGGTCTGCCTTGGCTCTATGGGCCCCAATTGAAATCAGCTCCCCCCGCACTACTGCCTTTAGCGCCTCCCACACGGTCGCCGCTGAGACCTCCCCAGTGTCATTCACCTGCAGGTAATTTTTTATACATTTCCGAAGCCTCTCGCAGATCCCCTCCTCCGACAGCAGTCCCACATCTAGCCTCCATTGCGGGCGTTGATAACTCGCTCCCCCGAACTGCAGGTTCACCCAATGCGGGGCATGGTCTGAAATGGTAATTGCTGAGTATTCCGTGTTCTTTACCTCCCCTCTACAGTCCCTGCTTAGCACAAAGAAATCTATCCTGGAATATACTTTGTGGACGTGCGAGTAAAACGAGTAGCCCCTTCCTGTTGGCTGTCCCTCTCTCCAGGGGTCCACTGCCCCCATTTGCTCCATAAACCCTTTCAGCTCCCTTGCCATTGCTGAGAGTCTACCCGTTCTGGGACACGACCGATCCAAAGTCGGGTCAAGGACCATGTTAAAGTCCCCTCCCATTATTAGCCTGCGAGAATCCAAGTCCGGGATCTTCCCCAGCACTCTTTTAATGAAGTCCACGTCATCCCAGTTCGGGGCATATATATTCACCAGCACCACTCTTCTCCCCTCCAGCCTGCCTCGTACCATCAGGTATCTGCCCCCCCTGTCTGCGGATATGCCCTCTGCCTCAAATTGCACGCGCTTGTTGATCATGATTGCCACCCCTCTGGACTTCGAGTCCAAGTCCGAGTGGAAGACCTGGCTAATCCAGCCCTTCCTTAGCCTGGTCTGGTCTGACACTTTCAGATGTGTCTCCTGCAACATAATTACGTCCGCCCTCAGGGCCCGCAAGTGCGCGAACACCCGCGCCCTCTTAACCGGCCCATTCAGTCCCTTGACGTTCCAGGTGATCAGCCTGGTCGGGGGGCACATAATTGAAGGCTTTATTGTGCTAGATGTTTTCCCCAGCAGCGCAGGTACAGAATGCAGCTGCTGGGGAGACACAGATTCTTATACTCAGCCTTACTGGGCGGAACTAGCAGGCAGGCTTCACCAATGATATAGCAGTCTCAGGTACCTCCCACACCAATGGTCTTACAGCATTGTCCAGGGCACCGTAATACCCCAAATACCAACTACCACAAGTACATAATAGTAGCGGGTGCTTTGGAGGGGAGACTGGTGGTGCTGGGTAACATATATGTTCCGAATTGGAATGACATAGGATTTATGAAAAGGATGTTGGCTGACATCCCGAATTTTGATACACACCAGTTAATACTGGGGGGGGGGGACTTGAATAGCATGCTGAATCCAAAGATGGATAGGTCCAAGCAACCCTCGCTGGCTAAGGTGTTGGCTGCGTTTATGAGGGAGATGGGAAGGGCAGACCCGTGTAGGTTTTTGCACCCACGGGATAGGGAATACTTGTTCTTTTCACCAGTACACATTGCGTATTCAAGGATTTACTTTTTTGCTATGGGGAAGGGCTTTTGGCCGGGGTGAGGAGGGCAGAATAATCTGTGATTATTATCTCAGACCATGCTCCACATAAGGTGGATGTGGTCTTGGAAAAGAGGCTGGAACAGAGGCCTATGTGGAGGTTGGACATGGAGTTGTTGGCGGACCCAAATTTTTGAACCAAAATGGGAATGGTGATTGAGGATTATGTAGGGTTTAATAAGAACAGGGAGGTTTCGCCGTCAGTGGTGTGGGAGGCATTGGTAGCAGTAGTGAGGGGCAAGGTCATCTTGTTCAAGACTCAGATGGACAGGGAGGCAAGAGGGGAGCGGCAGCAGTTGGTAGAGGAAATTTTGGTGGTGGATGGAAAGTATGCGGAGGATCCGATTCCAGATCTTCTGGTGAGGAGGGAGGAATTACAGGCAAGGTTTAATCTTCTGTCCACAGGAATGGGGGTTTGGCAGTTGAGTGAGACGAGGGGACCCGTGTACCAGTATGGAGAGAAGGCCAGCTGCTTGTTGGCGGGCCAGCTCCGTTGACAGGTGGTGGCGAGAGAGATTGTTCGGGACTAGGATGGGACAGGGGAGCTGGTGGTGGCACTGGAGCAGGTGAACGAGGCATTTGAGGAGTTCTATAAGAATTTGTATAAGTCAGAGCCTCCGGAGATTGAGTCAGATATGAGGGAGTTTTTGGGGCGGTTGGAGTGTCCCGAAGTAGCGGAGGGCAGGGTTGGAGGAACCAGTGGGAGTGGAGGAAGTGTGGAATACAATATGCAAAAGTGTGTGGTTATGCACTTTGGTAGGAAGATGGGACACAGACTTTTTTCTAAATGGGAAAGGCTTAGGAAATTGGAAGCACAAAGGGACTTAGGACTCCTAGTTCAAGACTCTCTAAAGGTTAACATGCAAGTGCAGTCGGCAGTTAGGAAGACAAATGCAATGCTAGCGTTCATGTTGAGTGGACTAGAATATAAGAGTAGGGATGTATTCCTAAGGGTGTATAAGACTCTGGCCAGAATCCATTTGGAGTATTGTGAGCAGTTTTGGGCCCCTGTATCTAAGGAAGGATGTGCTGGCCTTGAAAAGGGTCCAGAGGAGGTTGACAAGAATGACCCCTCGAATGAAGAGCTTGCCGTATGAGGAATGGTTGAGGACTCTGGGTCTGTACTCTTTGGAGTTTAGAAGGATGAGGGGGAATCTTATTAAAACTTACAGGATACTGAGAGGCCTAGATAGAATGGATGTGGAGAGGGTGTTTCCACTAGTAGGAAAAACTAGAACTTTCAGCCTCAGACTGGAAAGGAAGATCGTTTAAAACAGAGATGAGGAGGACTTTCTTCAGCCAGAGGGTGGTGAATCTGTGGAACTCTTTGCCACAGAAAGCTGTGGAGGCCAAATCACTGAGTGTCTTTAAGACAGAGATAGATAGGTGTTGATTAATAATGGGATCGGGGTAATGGGGAGAAGGCAGGAGAATGGGGATGAGAAACATAGCAGCCATGATTGAATGGCTGAGCAGACTCAATGGGCGCGATTCCCCGCTGCCCACGACGGGTCGGAGAATAGCGGGAGGGCCTTCCCGACAATTTTCCCGCCCTCCCGCTATTCTCCCCCCCCACGGCCGCCCCACGACACGAATCGCTGCTCGCCGTTTTTTACGGCGAACAGCGATTCTCCCCAGGCCGATGGGCCGAGTTCCCAGGCCTTTACGGCCGTTTTCACGAACGCAATCACACCTGCTCTCACCGTTCGTGAAAACGGCCGCAAAGTGCCGTCCCGGACAACCATGGCACCGATTGGCACGGCCGCACCATGGCCGTGCCAAGGGTGGCATGGGCCTGCGATCGGTGGGCACCGATCGCGGGCAGCGGGTCAGATAGCCGCGCACTATTTGTTCTTCCGCCGCCCCGCAGGATCAGTCCGCGGGGCGGCTGAGGGGCATGACGGCCTGCGCATGCGCGGGTTTGATGCGTCTGCGTGATGACGTCGTCCGCGCATGCGCGGGTTGGAGCCGTCCAACCCGCGCATGCGCGGCTGACGTCATTGTGCGCGTCAGCCGCCGTGACGCTTGGCGCGCGGACTTAGCGACGGTCGCTAAGCCCACGATGCCGTGCTTCACGGGGCCGCGCTGCTAGCCCCGCCCAGGGGGCGAATCGGGTCCTGGGAGGGGGCACGGAGGCTGCCGTGAAACACGGCCAGTTTCACGGCAGCCTTTACGACTCGCCGCATTTGCGGAGAATCGCGCCTAATGGACCAAATAGTCTTATTCTGCTCCTATATCTTATGATCTTATGGTCTAAGTGCGGGTGACGATAGGGAAGATGCAGTCTGGTAAGGCATCGGGGCTGGATGGTTTCATGGTGGAGTTTTTTAAAAGGTTTCTGGATAAGCTGACGCCGCTGTTGATGGAGATGTTTGAGGACGTGGTGGCTCAGGGGGCACTACTAGAGACAATTGGACAGGCATCCATTTAATTGCTGCTTGAAAAGGACACCCGATGGAGTATGGATCTTATTGGCCAATATCATCATAGAATCATAGAATTTACAGTGCGGAAGGAGGTCATTTGGCCCATCGAGTCTACACCGGCCCTTAGAAAGAGCACCCTACTTAAGCCCACACCTCCACCTTTCCATGTAACCCAGTAACCCCACTTAACCTTTTTTGTTGGACACTAAGGGCAATTTAGCATGGCCAATCCACCTAACCTGCACATCTTTGGACTGTGGGAGGAAACCACAGCACCCGGAGGAAACCCACGCAGACATGGGGAGAATGTGCCTGTTGAATGTGGATGCCAAGACTCTGGCCAAGGTGTTGGCGCTTCGGTTGGAGGAGTGCTTCCCAAAGGTGATTGGGGAGGTTCAGAGGGGGTTCGTAAAGGGCAGACAGTTGTCGCCAAATGTGTGCCGTCTGTTGAATGTGGTGTATTTTCCGGCAGAAGGGAGGGAGTTGAAGGTGGTAGTGGCGCTGGATGCGGAGAACGTGTTTGATTGTGTGGAGTGGTGCTATTTGTTTGCTGTGTTGGAGAGGTTTGGGATAGGGCCTAAGTTTGTGGCGTAGTTGAAACTGTATAAAAATCTGGTGGCGTGTGCGCGCACAGATTAGGTGAATTCAAAGTACGGAACGAGGTCGGGGTGCCCCATGTCCCCCCTTCTGCTGGCGCTACTTGGAGCTCTTGGCCATAGTGCTGAGGTGCTCGGATAAATGGAGGGGGATAGTGAGGGGGAGAGGTGGAGCATAGGGTGTCCCTGTATGCGGATGATCTGTTGCTGTATATCTCCAACCCGGGCTCTTCAGTGTGGGATGTAATGGGACTGTTTAGGAGATTTTGGGCTTTTCCAGACAACAAGTTAAAGTTGGGAAAAAGTGAGTGTTTTGTGGTGCCTTCTCCAGGGGTGGGAGTTGGAGCGGGGGTCTTGCCATTTTGGGTAGCATCAACCCACGTTAGGGATCTGGAATTCCAGGTGGCTTGGAACTGGGCTCGGTTCCATCAGTTGAACTTTATGAGTCTGGTGGGTCGCATCAAGGCAGGATAGCCTTCCCCTATTGTTGGCAGGCTGGGTGCAAACGGTTAAGATTAACATTTTGCTGCAGTTTTTGCTTCTATTTCAGTACGTACCGGTCTTTTTGCCAAAATCCCTTTTTGTGGGTGTGGGTAGGTTGGTCTTGTTGTTTGTGTGGCCAAGTAAGATGGCAAGCATTTGGCGGTCGGTACTTCAGAGATGGTGACAGTGTGGGATATAATGGGACTGTTTAGGAGATTTTGGGCTTACCCTTCCAAACCCGCTGTTCTAATATTGGGCGGTGAACACAGAGAAGGTGCGGGGTTGGAGCAGGAAGATAGAGGCTTTGTGGGTGGAGATGGAGGCAGGTTCTTGTAAACGGTTGGGGTTGAGGGTGCTGGCAATGGTGCTGCTCCTGTTTGCTCCAGGGAAGTCCTCGGGGCATCCAGTGGTGGTGGCCACACTGAAAATATAGGGGCAAATTCGGCAGCACTTTAGTTTAGGGGCAGGGTTGAAGTCGATGCCGATTCAGGGGAACCATTGTTTTGAGCCATCAAGGATGGAATCGAGGTTTGGGAGATGGGAGGAGCGAGGACTGCTGGTTCTCTCTATCTGGACACAGAAGATGGCACCAGAGCGAGGCGACTCTCTGCGAGCTCTCCCCAACAGATCCACTTTTTACTGAACTTACAATCGGTGTAATTCTTTAAAATATAATTCTAAGACTAACATTATTACTAACCTCTCTCTTTTATATTTTCTTGCAGGCTTGAACATCCTCTGAGGCCCCTGGAGTCCTTTTGACCTGACCCGACCTGACCTCCACGACCTGGATTGGGCTCAAACCGGAAGTGAAGCCCCTACTTTGATTTGGAGCCAACCCGGACCTCGGAACTTCCAACCCGGCCTAACAACTGATGCCAGCTCCCGGATCGCCTGGCCCAGTCCTCAGAGCTCTCGACCCTACCCCTGACGACGAGACCAGGCACAACTCAACCCCGAGAGACCCGCCCAGTGACCCGACCCGGAAAGGCCCACCCAGCAACCCAACCCGGAGAGGCCCGCCCAGCAACCTGACCGACCTGCAGATGGAAGAAAGAAAAATCCATGTGGAGGCCCGACCGGGCCTACTTCAAGACCCGACCCCAGGAATGCCCAAGGAGGGAACAGACCACGGGATCCAACCCAACCTGCCTCAGGAAGCCCCTGCCCGTGACCCGGGACCCCCGAAACGGCGGCGACCCCGTGTGAGGACCTGAACGCGCTGCAAGATATTCCTGTGGCCGCAGAATGCTGGGACCCCGCAAACATGCCCCCCCAACAACCCATCTACCTCAACCAGCGCCCGGGACCCTGGCTGACGCGACCCCGGAAACGTAACCAGCGCCCTGGTCCCCGCCAGCGCCCTGGACCGCACCGCGTCATCAGGCAAAGCAAAGGGTGGAGGGGTTTGCCTTTTCATCAACTCCTCCTGGTGCTTGGATGTGGCGACCCTGGCGACATTGCTCCCCGGACCTGGAATACCTGACTGTGAAGTGCCACCCATACTATCTTCCACGTGAGTTCACTTCAGCCATTATCACAGCGGTCTTCATCCCACACCAGGCAGAAGTGAGGAAGGCGCTGGATGAACTGTACACAGTTATAAACAACTACGAAACAGAACAACCGGAGGCCTTGTTCATTGTGGCCGGAGACTTCAACAAGGCCAACCTCAAGAGCGTACTGCCAAAATTCCACCAGCACATCTCCCGTCCCACCAGGGGTGACAACACTCTTGACCACTGCTACATCCCCTGGCCGCACTTTGGGAAATCAGACCGAAAGACGGTGCTCCTTCTCCCGGCATACAAGCGGAAACTCAAGCGGGAGAACCCAGCTAAGAAGGTTGTGCAGTGCTGGTCCGAGGAAACAGAAGAACTCTTACGTGACTGCTTAGAGACAGTGAACTGGTCCATATTTAAGAACTCAGCGACCAACTTAAATGAGTATGCCACCACCATCACAGACTTCATCAGCAAATGTGTGGACGACTGCGTGCCAAAGAAAGCAGTACGTACGTTCCCCAACCGGAAACCATGGCTCAATCGCGAGATTGACTCCCTGCTGAAGGACAGGTCTGAGGCGTTCAAGACCTTGAGCTATACAAGAAATCCAGGTACGACCTCCGCAAAGCCATCCGAGATGCCAAGAGAGAATATTAAACTAAGCTAGAGTCACAGACAGACTCTCGGCGGTTGTGGCAAGGACTAAACAACATAACGGGCTACAAAGCAAAGCCGAGCAATATCTCCGGCAGCAGTGCACCCCACCTGATGAACTCAACGCATTCAATGTTCAGTTCGAGCAGGAAACCAACGCTCCGTTTTCGAGTACCCCAGCAGCTCACAACTCACCCATACCCACCATCACAGCTTTCGAAGTCAGATCGGCCTTCCTGATAGTGAACTCTCGGAAGGCGACGGGTCCAGACGGGAATACCTGGTCATGCACTCAGAGCCTGCACGGACCAGCTGGCAGAGGTTTTCGCGGACATCTT
The DNA here is from genome assembly GCF_902713615.1 of Scyliorhinus canicula. NCBI lineage: Eukaryota > Metazoa > Chordata > Chondrichthyes > Carcharhiniformes > Scyliorhinidae > Scyliorhinus > Scyliorhinus canicula. The sequence continues at coordinate 68,157,664 of NC_052159.1, read as the reverse complement.
TAACCTGTCCCAAGTCCACTCCGAGGTCCCACCTGCTTCAAGACCACCATCATACCGGTGCCAAAGAAGAACCAGGCAATGTGCCTCAATGACTACCGTCCGGTGGCCCTGACTTCAGTCGTAATGAAGTGCTTCAAGAGGTTGGTCATGAAGCGCATCACCTCCATACTCCCAGAACGCCTTGATCCACTGCAATTCGCATACTGCCGCAACCGGTCCACATTAGACGACATTTCCCTGGCCCTACACTCATCCCCAGAGCATCTCGACACCAAGGACTCTGACATCAGACTCCTATTTATTGACTACAGTTCCGCCTTCAACACCATAATTCCAGCCAAGCTCATATCAAAGCTCCAAAACCTAGGACTTAGCTCCCCACTCTGCAACTGGATCCTCGACTTTCTGACCCACAGACCACAATAATTAAGAATGAACAACAACACCTCCTCCACAATAGTCCTCAATACCGGGGCCCCGCAAGGCTGCGTACTTAGCCCCCTACTCTACTCCCTGTACACACACGACTGCGTGGCAAAATTTGGTTCCAACTCCATCTACAAGTTTACTGATGATACAACCATAGTGGGCTGGATCTTGAGTAACGACGAGTCAGAATACAGGAGGGAGAACCTAGTGGAGTGGTGCAACGACAACAATCTCTCCCTCAATACCAGCAAACTAAAGAGCTGGTCATTGACTTCAGAAAGCAAGGTACTGTACACACCTCAGTCAGCATCAACGGGGCTGAGGTGGAGATGGTTAGCAGTTTCAAATTTCTAGGGGTAGACATCTCCAAAAATCCGTCCTGGTCCACCCACATCGACGCTACCGCCAAGAAAGCACAACAGCGCCTACACTTACTCAGGAAACTAAGCAAATTCGGTATACCCACATGAACTCTTACCAACTTTTACTGATGCACCATAGAAAACATGGTATGGCAACTGCTCGGCCCAGGACCGCAAGAAACTTCAGAGTCATGAACACAGCCCAGTCCATCACACGAACCTGCCTCCCATCCATTGACTCCATCTACACCTCCCGCTGCCTGGGGAAAGCGGGCAGCATAATCAAAGGCCCCTGCCACCCGGTTTACTCACTCTTCCAACTACTTCCATCGGGCAGGAGATACAGAAGTCTGAGAACATGCACAAACAGACTCAAAAACAGCTTTTCCCCCACTGTTACCAGACTCCTAAATGACCCTCTTATGGACTGACCTCATTAACATTACACCCCTGTATGCTTCATCTGATGCCGGTGCTTATGTAGTTACATTGTGTACCTCGTGTTGCCCTAGTTTGTATTTTCTTTTGTTCCCTTTTCTGTCCATGTACTTAATGATCTGTTGAGCTGCTCGCAGAAAAATACTTTCCACTGTACCTCGGTACACGTGACAATAAAATAATCCAATCCAATCCAATTGAAAGACTTTCAAAGGGCGGTTTGCGATTTTGGAGGTGGCACCACCCTCCTCGTTGTTGGAGGGGCGATGTTGGTGATGGGGCTGGAGTGGGGAGGCGGGGGAGGGGGGTCTCATTTCGGTGTCTATGGGATGATTTTGGGAGGTGAGTTGGCATCTCTGGAGAGGGTTAAGGCTCAGCGGAAGGAGTTAGGGATTGTGCTGGAGGAGAAGCTGTGGTGTGAGTTGTTGCGGAGGATGAATGCCTCAACCTTGAGCATGAGGCTGAGGGTGTTGAGCTAAAGGTAGTGAATAGGGCACATTTGAAGAAATCACGGATGAGCCAGTTGTATGAGGATAAATTGCCGGAGGATATTTGTGAGAGGTTGTGGGAGGTGTGTCCCGGCCAATGACATGCATATGTTCTGGTCCTGCCTGACGTTGGAGAAATTTTGGAGGTCTTTCTTCGGAACCATATCGGCTATCTTGCACGTGGATTTAGAGCCTAGTCCCCGGGGGCCATAATCAGGGTGTCGGAATTGCAGACCAGAGCGGTGACAGATATTTTAGCCTTCGCCTCGTTGATCGCTCGCAGGCGGATCTGTTGGGGTGGAGGTCAGTTTCTCTACCTTGTGCCTTGATGTGGCTGGGGTATTTAATGAATTATTGCTCTTGGAAAAGGTGAAATTTGCTCTGAGGGGGGCAAGTGAGGGGTTCCATAAGAGATCGGGTTTGTTTATACTACATTTTAAGGAACTGGTTGCCATCAGCTCCTGGGGAGGTGTCGGGAGGGGGTTGGGGTTTGTTGGTTTTATTTTGTACCATTGTGTGCTTTAAATGTTAAAATGTTAAAAATTTGGAATAAAAATACTTCTAAAAAGCAGGAGGTAAGTGAAGTAGAAAGGCAGTAGAAGGGAATTTCAGAGCCTAGGCCTTGGCAGATGAAGACGTGGCTACCAGTGGTAAGGCAATTGTAATTGGGAATGCACAAGATGTCATAATTAGGGGACAACAGATATCTCGGGGGAGCTGAGGGGCTGGAGGATACAGAGCTGGAGGGGCAAGGACATGGAGTGAATTGAAAACATGAATGAGAATTTTAAGGTCAAGACATTGCTTGACCAGGAGCTAATGTAAGTCAACGAGCACAGGAGTGACAGGGGAATGTAACTTCTTGTAAGTTAAGATATGGTTTTGGATGACATCAAGTATAGGAAGGGCAGAATGTGGGAGTGCATTGGAACAGTCTAGAGGTATGAATGAGAGTTTTAGCAGCAGGTGAGAGTCAGGTGAAGTTGTAAGGTGTTACAGAGAGAAACAAACGGCCTTAGTGATGGTTTGAATACACAGTCAGAAACTTATCTTGTGATCAAATGTGACAGCCAAGTTGCAAACAGACTGGCTTGATCTCAAACTGTCCTCAGGGAAAAGGATGATGTCAGTAGCTGGGGGATGTAATCCTGAGCACGGTTTGAAAACAATGACTCAAGTCTTCCCAATATTCAGTTGGAGGAATTTTCTGCTCATCCACACTGGAAGTCAGATAAGCAGTCTGATATCTCAGCAATAGTGGAGGAGTGAAAGAGGTGGCAGTGAGATAGAGCTGGGTGTCATCAGCCTATGTGTCATGATGATGCCCTTGAAGGAAGGTTTTGAGATGAAAAACAGTAGACCCAAGGATAGATCCTCGGGGGCCAATACATATAGCAGTATGGGAGATGGAAGAGAAGCCATTGAAAGTGATCCTTTGTCTATGATTAGGCAGTTCAGAATGGAACTAGGTGAGAACGGTACCTCCGTGCTGGACAAGAGTGGAGCGACATTGGAGGGGGAATGGTGTGGTCCATAACAACAAAAGATCTGTTTTTATATTCAATCTTATCATGCAACAGAAACATTTCAAATTTCATTTCATATACTCTTAAGTATTTGAATCAAAATTAGTTGACTCAAAGGCAAACATGGCTACATACTGGAAAACATCAGTAATGCAATGAATAGCATGTTACTGTTTTGTTCCAATGATGCTGTTTGAGAAAAAAGTAGTGGCCAAAAAATATAACAAATCCTTCTGAGGAGTACCGTGGGACCTTCACATGTACCTGAATAACCAGAACATGACATGGAAAAATGGCACTTCTGACAATGATGCTTTTCCCTCTGCTTTTATACTGAATTTACTGAGGTGGTGATGCAACTTACTCACAAGCAAAGGCTGCTCTTGTGCAGATAGCATTAACCCATCTGGAATTGTTAACAATGGTCACTATGATTACCCAGAAATAGATTAATTTTCTCACTGGCCAACCTTTGCAATTTTTTTTAAGATCAAATAAATAACTTTCCAAACAAAGTTGAATAAAAATCTCACCACACATTAGAACTGAGATCTTTCATTAAGATCATACCTCATAGGCTATAAATTTAAATAAACACTTATATAATTAAAGCAGAGGGAAGAAGGTGAGGAAGGTCAAAGTTCTAACAGATTTTATTCCCACTATGGTTAAGTTTGAATTTAATTTAATTATAAATATGTATTAACTGAACATCCTGATTGCTCAGTCAATAATTTAGCCTTGTGGTATGATTTTTAAAAATATTAATTCCTGACAAGATCAGCATTTGACGGCCATTTCTAATTGCCCTCGCTAAGTTGGTGATGAGCTGCCTTTTTGAAATGCTGCAGCCCATACAAAGTAGGTAAACCCACAGGCTGTTGGGAAGGGTGGTCCAGGATTTTGACCCAGCAACGGTGAAGAAGTGATGATACCTTTGCAAGTCAGGATGGAGTGTGGCTTGGAGGGGAGGTTACAGGTGGTGGTATTCCCAAGCATCTGCTACCCTTTTCCTTCTAGATGGTCAAGGCTGCAGATTTGGATGGTGCTGCCGAAGAAACCTTAGCAAGGGGCCTGTAGCAAACCATAGCATGGTGGTTAGCATCAATGCTTCACAGCTCCAGGGTCCCAGGTTCGATTCCCGGCTGGGTCACTGTCTGTGTGGAGTCTGCACGTCCTCCCCGTGTGTGCGTGGGTTTCCTCCGGGTGCTCCGGTTTCCTCCCACAGTCCAAAGATGTGCGGGTTAGGTGGATTGGCCATGCTAAATTGCCCGTAGTGTAAGGTTAATGGGGGGATTGTTGGGTTACGGGTATGTGGGTTACGTGGGTTTAAGTGGGGTGATCATGGCTCGGCACAACATTGAGGGCCGAAGGGCCTGTTCTGTGCTGTACTGTTCTATGTTCTATGTTCTATGTTCTAAGTTGCTGCAGTGCATCTTGTAGATGGTAAACACTGCTGCCATTGTGCCCGTGGTGGAGGGAGTGAATGTTTAAGGAGGTGGATGGGGTGCCGATCAAAAATGCTGCTTTCCTGGATGGTGTTGAGCTTCTTGAGTGTTGTTGGAACTGTACACATCCGGACAAGTGGAGAATAATCCATCACACTCCTGTTTTGTGCCTTGGGCAGCACGGTAGCACATTGGTTAGCACCATTGCTTCACAGCTCCATGGTTTCAGGTTCGATTCCCGCCTTGGATCACTTATGAACTCTGCGCTTCCTCCCCGTGTCTGTGTGGGTTCCCTCCGGGTGCTCCAATTTCCTCCCACAAGTCCCGAAAGATGTTCTGTTAGGGAATTTGGACATTCTGAATTCTCCCTTTGTGTACCCGAACAGGTGCCAGAATGTGGTGACTAGAGGCTTTTCACAGTAACTTCTTTGCAGTGTAATGTAAGCCTACTTGTGACAATAAAGATTAACTATTATTTTAGATGGCAGTTAGGATTTGGGGAAACAGGAAGTGAGTTATTTGCTGCAAAATGCCCAACATCTTTTGTCCATTGTATCTATAAAGCTGGTCCAGCTCAGTTTCTGGTCAATAGTAATGTCGAAGATGTTGATGATAGGGGAGTTCAGTGATGGTAATGCCATTGAATGGCAAGGGGAGATGTTAGATTTTCTCTTGTTTGAGGAGGTCATTGCTTGACATAGACTGCTTCATTGGGGATGGGGTTCTCTGCCCTCCCCTCAGTGTTTTTCTCAGCGGTGGAAGACGGCCTGCCATCGGCTGGCGGCGGGATCTTCTGGTCCCGCTGTTGTCAATGGAATTTCCCATTGACTCCACCCCACGCCGGTAGGAAACCCACGGTGGGGGTACACCGCTGGCGGGACCAGAGGATTCCGCTGGTGTAAAGAGCCGGAAGCTCTCATCTCATAACTGAGTAGAGAATGAAACTGAACACATGATTAGTGAACATCCCCACTTCTGATTTTATGTTAATGGGACAATCGTTAATGAAGCAGTTGAAGATGGTTGGACATTGGATATCATCTGAGGAACTTCAGAAATGATCTCCTGGCGTTGAGTTAATTTGGCCTCCACCAATCACATCCGTATTCCTTTGTGTGAGGTACAACACCAAACGGGAGAATGTATCCCCAATCCCCCCCAACTAGATTCCCATTGATTCAATTTGCTTGGGCTCCTTGAAGCAACACTTAATCAAATGCTGATTTTATGTCAATGATAGTCAATCTCCCCTCACCTCTCGAACAGCTCTTCCATGTTTGGACCATGGCTCTAGTGAGGTCATGGTGAATTGCCTACTCTTGCACCTATTTCTTATGTCTGGAACCAAATGGCCAAACTGAGCATCCATGAGCAAGCTATTCCTGGGTAATTGCCACCTGATAGAACAAACAATTATATGATCCATCTATTTGATATAGATTATAAAACTGTACAGCACAGAAGGAGACCTTTGAACACATTCTGTCAGTGCCAGCACTTTGAAAGAGCTATCTTCTTAATCCTATTGCCTTGCTCTTTCCTGATAGTCTTGCAAATATTTCCTTTTTAAAGTAGATAAGCAATTCACTTTTGAAAGTTGTTGCTAAATCTGCTTCCATTATCTGTTTAAGTAGAGAAATGCATTTATTTTAAAAATATATATTTTATTAAGGCATATATAATTTACCAATTACTAAAGATTTTCCTCTTCATTGCTGGCCTGGTTCTTTGGCCCATTCTCATAAATCTTCGATTATTGGTTACCAATCCTGTTATCAATGAGAACTGTTTTTTTTCTCATTTATTCTATTAGGACCTGTCATAATTTTGAATACCTGAACTAAGATTTTACCGTAACCATCTCTCTTCTCAGCAGAACGATCAAGCTCTTGTCTCCCCACTGAAGGAGATAACAGATTCCATCTTGGGCTCCATGTCATTAGCTGACCTAGGTGAGGTGGGGTATACTTTGGCCTTTGTTCACAGGTAAAGGAGGTAAAGTTAATTACCGTGATCCTGCCAGGCAAGTGTAGATGTGTAAATGCCAGGCAAGGATACCACTGGGCATGATTATTAGATCTTGGTTCTGTGTGCAAAAACTAAACTAATGATTTGTACTTAACAGCTCAGTTTTTACTAATTGAAACATTAGCCAAAGATTTTTTTTCTTTCATGGGATGTGAGCATCATTGGCAAGACCATCATTTGTTGCCCCTCCCTCATTGCCTTTGAACCAAGTGGCTTAGCGAGACATTTCAAAAGGTAGTTAAAAGTCAATGGCATGTGGGATCTGAGTCACATATAGGTGAGACCAGTTAAGGATGGCAGATTTATTTTCCTAAAGGGCATTACTGAATCAGGTTGGTTTTTACACCAGTCAATGATGGTTTCATGTTCACCATTACTGAGAGTAGCTTTCAGTTCCAGATTCATTCATTGAATTTTAATTTAAGCCCAGTCCTTGGCCTCTGGCTTACTAGCCAGAGATATTACCACAATGCCATTGTTTTCCTATTGGTGAAGACCTTTAGTTGTTGCTGATTTGATTAATTTTTCAATAAATTGATAACTTGCTAATTTGGGTAACTGCTAAATGCAGCACTATTGATGATGTGCAACATATTGCATTTTTTTCACATTCATTGTTAGACCCCATCATTGGCTGAAATTTTCTACACTTGAGGTGATGCTGATCCACAACAGCTAAGAAAAGGTGTGAATTAAACTTACTGCAATGTCTATTTTGGATGAGAAACTTTCAGGTCCTGTTATCAAAGCTTTTTAAAAAATCCTTTTGAAAATGAACTCGACTGATGCTTCTGCATGGTTCAGTGTTAAATGTCTTGCCGAGTATGATGCTGAGTCCTGCAGACTAGGAACGTCCTCGACTTGAAGGTCAGACTGTGCTAAAGTAACTAATTCAGCTCGGACTAAATTTGAGACATTATAATTGATTTCAGTTGTACAAAGCAGTGGTAAAATCAGCCAGGCACCCCCCCCCCCTGATCGTGAGTCAATGTATGTAACCATTGAGTAAAGATAGGATTGCAAACAAAAATAGAAAATGCAGAAGCCCACAGTAAAACAGCCAGTACCTGTGGAGAGAACAGGCGTTAATATTTTGGGTGCAGGCTACTTTCTGGTTTTTAACTTCCGATTTCCAGCATTTCCAGCATTGTTTTTTGTTACAAGGTTAGATTAGGTTTGGATAACCAATAGAACCATAGCACAACATGAACTGGGGCCTTCAGAAGAAAAGTAAAGGAATAAAACTGAGGAGAAAAATACTTAGTTGAGTAAAAGGCTAGATGTAAGAGTGGAGCTTCCTGCTGCCTCATTGTAAAAATCATATATAATCAAACCATTCACAGCTGCCTGAGGTGGATGAAAGGGCTGTCAGAATGGGCCCCAGAAACCCTGGCCGAGAGGAGGGGCAAAGTCTGCTCAGGTTCCTGCTCCGAGACAGTACATCTGTGCGAGCTTTGAGTAAGGGGAAGACTTGTCTTCGTTGTAGCCCTCCATGTGGTTGAATTACTTCCTGATACTCCATTGTCTAAACTCACACATGAATAAAGGACACTTAGGTGAGATATTAGTGAGCAGCCGCACATCACAGCAGGAGTCAATGGCCATCAGGAAAAGAATGGAGCTAACATTGCACTGAAAATAAACTATAGTATTGAGAAGACAATTTTCGGATAAAAAATGAATTGAAACTTGTGAATAAAACCGGTTTACACTATAGGTTACAGGAAAATGGAATTCTAATAAAATTGCTGTCTGTAGTCATTTTAATCAGTCGAGCATTTGTCATTGGATTTATAAAAACCTATGTTTTGTTGTCAATGGCAGATAGTAAGCTATCATATGTTTTTTTTTATGATAAGGCTTTTCTGGGAAAACAAGCAAAAGTACTAATTTATTCTATTTCTGCACAGATGAGTGTCCTTTACTTTGAGCAGAAGAACATTTGTTCGATCTTGTGATCAGAATGATTGGGATAAGTTTTAGCGTGGAAGAAGACGTAGTGGAATTAAATTTATTTAAAATATGTTTTCCTCACTACATCCTCCTCCTTGCTTCAAAAGATTCCTGAACATTAATTTATCTGCCTTGTGTTCACTCCTCTTCCCACATCCCCTCCTCACAAAAATACTTTGGCACTCAGTTAGAAAAAATCCTGAGGTATTATTTTAGTTGAAGAACTCGATTAAACTATATTGTTTATTGCTGTGCATAAAAATCACCAAATTGACCGGGTTAATAGCTACGCTTGTCATAGTTGAACTACAGAGAGAGTGAAGAATCAGGGTTTACACCTAGTCTATGATGAATTGCTCGAGATGGATGGTGCCACTACATATAGTCTCGGGACAGTAAAAATTGGCTGCAAATAGTGATCAGATACAGAGGGACTTTACAAGAACCCGTGCTGCAATTGTGTCTGTGCTGGATGTCTGAAGGGGACCAATTTCTACACAGCTATCATTCCTTTATGGTTAATTAGTCTGCTGACACTTAAGCAGCACGGCAGCACAGTGGTTAGCACTGTTGATTCATACGCCAGGGCCCCAGGTTTGATTGCTGGCTTGGGTCTGTGAGGAGTCGGCACGTTCTTCCTGTGTCTGTGTGGGTTTCCTCCTGGCGTTCCGGTTTTCTCCCACAAGTCCCAAAAGACGCGCTGTTAGGTAATTTGGACCTTCTGAATTCTCCCTCTGTGTACCCGAACAGGCACCGGAGTGTGGCAACTAGGGGCTTTTCACAGTAGCTTCAGTGCAGTGTTAATGTAAGCCTACTTGTGACAATAAAGATTATAGAGGTATAGGTTTAGATGTCAAGAGAGGATCCTTGGTTGGAGTACTGGAAGAAGCTCAGTGCCTCTGGAACCAAATGGCAGCATGCAGTCAATATTGAAAAGAAGATTGGGAGGGCATAAAACAAGTGAAGAAAGGTAGAGAAAAATTGAGCCATTGTTCACAGCATAATTAAGTATTTCGAATCTTTCTGTAAGATTAAAAATTAGTGTTTTACGCTAGCAGACAACTTCGATTAAAATTCCAACTAAAATTCATTGAACCATCAATGAAATAAGTCATTTGGTTGCATAATCTTTACCACACCCTTCACCTTTGCCACCTTGCCCACAACCTATGGTGACCTCGAGTATACTACATAAGAACATGAGATTGTAAGAAATAAGAGCAGGAGTAGGCCATTCAGCCCATCAAGCTTTCTCTGCCATTCAGTAAAATCATGGCTGATCATAATCCATTTTCCTACCTGCTCAACATAACTCTTAACTCTTATCTTGCCCAGTAATCGTTTATGTGGCATCTTATCATATGCCTTTTGGAAATCCAAATACACTACACCTACTAGTTCCCCATTATCCACCTTGTCTATTACAACTTCAAAGGACTCAAATTAATTTGTAAAACATGATTTTCCTTTCACAAAACTGTGATGACTCAAAGAACAATACAGCACAGAAACAGGCCCTTCGACCCTCCAAGCCTGCGTCGGCCATGGTACCGGCATAAACTAAAACCGTATGCACTTACGGAGTCTGTGTCCTTCCATTCCCACCCTATTCATATATTTGTCCAAATGCCCCTTAAATGCTGCTATCGTACCAGCTCCCACCATCTCCCCAGGCAACGCGTTCCATATATTTACCACCCTCTGTGGAAAAAACTTTTCCCCACGCACTTTAAACCTATGTCCCCCTAGTACTTGACTCTCCTACTCTAGGAATGAGCATCTGACTGTCCACTCTGCCCATGCCACTCATAATCTTGTGGACCTCTATCAGTTCACCTCTCAACCTCCATTATCCCAGTGAAAACGGATCGAGTTTATCTAACTTCTCCTCATTGCTAATGCCCTCCATACCAGGTAAAATCCTCGTAAACCACTTCTGTACCCTTTCCAAAGCATCCACATCCTTCTGGTAGTGTGGCGACCAGAATTGTACACTATATTCAAAATGAGGCCTAACTAAGGTCCTGTACAGCTGCAACATGACTTGTCAATTTTTATATTCAATGCCCCGACCGATGAAGGCCAGCATGCCGTATGCCTTTTTGACCATCTTATCCACATGCGTTGCCACTTTCAGTGATCGGTGGACATGCACACGCAGATCTCTCTGCCTGTCAGTACTCACAGTTCTACCATATGCCTGATCATATTAAAGTGTTCTAAATGTGCCGCTGCTACCTCTTAAAAGTTTTTCCAATGAAAAACACTACATTAAGTGGCCTCTAATTTCTTTCTTTTTGTCTCTCTCCTTTCTTGAATACTGGTATTAAATTTGTGGTTTTCCAATCCACTGGAACCTTTCCAGAATCTAGGGAAATTTGGAAGATCACAATCAATGTATCAACTATCTCTGCAGCCACTGCCTTTAAGACTTTAGTATGCAGGCCATTAGATCCAGGAGACTTTGTCGGATTTTGATGATTCTACTCATTTTTAGAATCTAATATATTTGGAATTTATTTCTTAACCATACTTTAAATTGAAAGGCTACATTTCAATTTCTGTTGGACAATTAATAGTCAAGGTAATTGGGGAATAGGAAAGAGTTGTTTGTTAAGAAACAAAATTGTTTTATGACTAAGTTCCTTTAAGCTTTGAGCTGAAGCAGCTGTGTGAGTCTTAATGGCCCACAATACAATTAGATAAGTTTTCAGAAATCAGTTTGAAAGAATTGCTAAAATAACCTGAATTTAAGTTGACACTGTTTAAACGGACCATGTATTGTTTTAATTGCACAGTACCAGGGGGAACATATTTTGCTCGTATCTGTAGGGCTTGGGTCAAAATATGTTGATAAGAGATTGTGACTTTCTTCATAGTTTCTCTCTATCCGGAAGGAAATATGCATTGTTTGTAATGTAATGCAGCCAAACAAAGGTTGAATGGTAATGGATCATGAAAATGAATGTAAGCAATTCAGTTCAAAGCAGTTAGGCTTCTCAGCAAGCCCAGAGGATTGAACAAGTTAAAAGGAAATTAAATTGAATGTGAAAAACACACTTAAAAGGTTTATAACACATTACAGGGAAGACTTTTATCTTCATATAACAGGTCTTTCAACTTGACATGCAGGGAGAGACATTAAAGGTTTGAAGGCTACAGCGGGAAGGCTTTTACCTTAATCTGACAGATCATTGATGTTGACATGCTGGGAGAGACATCAAACGTTTGAAGGCTACAGAGGGAAGACTTTTCACATGACTCCTATCCTGGGAAAGACCCCTGACCTGAGCCTCTCCAGCCCAACCCAAGCACCCCTGACCTCCACCTCTCCTGAAGGACCCACCCTCCACAACTTGGAGGGTGCAGAGAGGGTACTGACCCCCTTGCTTCTCCTTGGTGTCTCTAATCCCCGCTTTTAAGGACCAGCAGTGATTTGTACCCAGGTGGGTGGCTTTCCGTTGAGGGGCCAGGGAGGGGGGCGGGGTGAACACCAGGAGGTCTCTGTATTAAACTTTAATCTCACTAATGAAATTAAAAATAATGCAAATGACTTGTGATCAGGTTCTCACTCTTTCTGAGAGAAATCCATACTCATGCCCAGCTGGAGCGGGCAGGGAGAATGGGAGTCTGATTTGTGCCCGGTGCAAATCCTGTTTCAGGGCTCTCCCACAATTCGTCCAACAAAGGGGGATTTGCAAGTGTCCAATGCAGCTGGTGAATCATCCTCGTTGTTTTCACTGCTTTTTGTTAAGTATATGTAAAATCTTGCTCAATAAATTCTGTTTGATTCATAAATGTTAGTTATTCAAACCTTGTAGATGAAGCACAACTCTGGGTCCTAGTGTTCGAAATTAAATATTTGAACCACTAACCCCCCCCCCCCCCCAACTATGTAATTTAAAGCACTCTCGACAGCTATAGTTATATAATTCATCAATATATTGCTCCCAGGTGAAGGCTGACCCAACTGTATAACTTCCTCTTTCCCTATATTAGTGTCAGTGTCCCATGAATCTAAACCCATTTTAGCCATGCATTCAACTTTCTGACATTATACTCTATGCTAATTCACTTGTGCCTCAGGTCGTAATCCAAAGATTAGTATCTTTGTGGTTATGCTTTTTAATTTAGTCTCAGTTGGTAATGCAGTGGTTAGCACTGTAGCTTAACAACACCAGGATCCCAGGTTCGATTCCCGGCTTGGGTCACTGTCTGCGGAGTCTGCACGTTCTCCCCGTGTCTGCGTGGGTTTCCTCTGGGTGCTCCGGTTTCCTCCCACAAGTCCCTAAAGACGTGCTGTTAGGTGAATTCTGAATTCTCCTTCTGTGTACCTGAACAGGAGGCCGAATGTGGCGACCAAGGGATTTTCACAGTAACTTCATTGCGGTGTCAATGTAAGCCTACTTGTGACAATAATAAAAGATTATTATGATTATTATTATCATACTCCCTCAGCAGACAGACATTCTTAGTCCCACTTTTGTTGTTGGTACTCAAATTGACCATCACAACTGGATCCTTCTCCTCCCACTCCACATTCCGCTCCATCCCTGAGGAGATAGCCTTAACCAGGCAGTCAATATGCTCTCAGCTGCAAAGAAAAGTATCTATCACCCTAACAGTACTGTCTCCTACTACAACTACATTCCTTTTCGCTCTGCCCTTTTGAATAACCTCCTGCATTATAGTATTGTGGTCAGTTTCCTCATCCTCTCTGCAGTGTCTGCTCTTGTTCAAAGAAGCAATAAGAACCTCAAACCTGTTGGACAATTGCAAAGGCTGAGGCTCTTCCAATACTCTCTTTTGCATCCTCATGCCTACCTCACACAGCCACACCCTCCTATTCTTGGCCAAAACCCAAATTTGAAGTACCTAGCCTAAGGCATGTGATTGCCTCCTGGAACAGGTAATTGTCCAAGTAATTTTCCCCTTTCCTCCTGCATTGCAATGTCCAAATCTTGGACTACAACTCATCAACTCAGAGCTGAAGCTTCTCAAGCTGCATAAACTCACTGTAGATACTACATTTGCAACACATCATCTGCCGTGTCATCTTTATTTTGTTTCTATTTCAGAAATTTGGTTCCACGTTTTGATTATCAGTCAAAATTATACAGTTATATTATGGAGTTTAACTAGTTACACTATCAATTTAATATAATTCTTATATATCCCCATTACCAGTTTTACAGCTTCCTAACTGCTGCCCTCTCTGTTGGGGAGGTGTAACTACAGTTGCTTAATAATGGCTGCCTGCAGTTGATCATGTGTTCATCTTATTCAGGGAAATACACTGCAGAAAGGTGACACTGGTGTTGGTATAGAGTCTTCTTTTATGAACATTCTGACACATTTTTACAACTTCTGAGGTTCATTTTGAGGAAGTTTGAGGAATTTGTAAGATTGCCCCACGTGCAGAGGCGGACTTGCACTTTGTGGGGCCCCACACTCACTTTCATTTCTGGGCCCCTCCCCCAATGACATCACATCCCTCCCGACCTCGCCCACACTCATCCCACAGAGGGCAAAGGCACAAGTCACAAAGATACACAAATTGATCACTGCTTAACTGCTTTCATGCTTTTTAACTTGTAAAAATCCACCTGTATGAATAATTGCTGAATTGAAATCCAGGCTTATCTCTTGTCAGAATGATGGTGAAGATGGCAAATATTGCAACGTGCGTACTTCGAGGTGAGCAAACATGGAACTTGCTGATGAGCAATGAGATGGAAAAATCAGTCGATGACATCACTGTAGCACAGGTCAGTGAAGGACGAATGAGTCATTTTAATGCAGGAGCAAATATTCCAATCTGCAAAATGCATATGCTGCCATTCAATATATTTCTGAATCTCTTTCAGTTTCAAAAGTTAACTTCCTTACTTCCTTTCACAAAATAAAAGCAGTTATTGCCGTATATTCATGCGAGTGGAATACCCAGTGAGTCCAAGAGCAATATCTGTGGCTCTGACTCCACGATTCCATTCTTTGTTCTAGAAGAGACATTCTGAAGGCCAGTCTTGAGGGCACCGGTGGTTAGAACTGTGACTATCTGCAACCATAATATCAGACTAGCAATGGGCAGCACGGTAGCGCAGTGGGTTAGCCCTGCAGCCTCATGGTGCCAAGGTCCCAGGTTCAATCCGGGCTCTGGGTCACTGTCCGTGTGGAGTTTGCGCATTCTCCCCGTGTTTGCATGGGTTTCGCCCCCACAACCCAAAGATGTGCAGCATAGGTGGATTGGCCACGCTAAATTGCCCCTTAATTGGAAAAAATGAATTAGGTACTAAAAAATATCAGACTAGCAATGGTCCACTTTCAAAAACAGAATTTAAACAAGAGAATAGGGAAGACTGACAGGTTTTACAGGTTTTTTTGCTTCATCCGTTGTTGGCATGGCAATTTAGATAGATTTTTTTCATAATTATTCCTCACAAAATCATCAGTTGCATTATCGTAGGTAAAATCTTGGAAAGACTCACTTTCAATTGTCAAATGTTCCTAACTCATCTTACTTCGCAAATAATTTTTAAAACTCTTTTCAATACAGAAAACAACATTTACTTTGTGACAGGTATTGTTAAAAATATTTTCAGGATAATTTCCATATTTGTAAAGGTTGCTTGCAAACTATCACATACACATCTGTACAAATCAGCTGGCAATCTTGAATCACAAGAGCTCATCATTATCGATGCAATTAATGAATTGTTTCACTTCATCTTCTCAAAGATTTGTGTCTGTGTCTGCCCATTCAAATAAATTTCTTTCTGCAGTGGCTTTTACCATTCTCATCCAAACTTCTGTCAAAAAGCATGCAAATTAAATCAACAGTTTATTTCAGAGATTCTCTTCTACTCTGCAATTGCACCATTATTATGTTATAATTAACATTGACAGTCTCAACAATGATCTTCTCTTTCCCTTTTGAAGTGATTTCATTATCTCTAATTTAATCAAAAAATAGCTTCCTGCATTTTGTATGCTTCTCATTATCAGAGGGACCTGTAATTTTAATTAATTAATCAATGTTAGTGCCTCTGCTTCCACCAAGCTATAGTCATTTCGAATTCCATGACAAACATTTAACTGAAACAAATTGTGCAGCATCCAATAAAATTGTATTAACATTTTGAAGCTTTTTCTGACGGCATTAATTCTTTGAAGTAAATGGACCAACAAAACAGTAAAAATAGCAATGTCATACTTTTCAAGACTCTAGGCTAAGGATTTTGCTTCAGCTTTCACACATAGATTTTCTGAATTTAATGTGACTATACCTAATAAGGTTTACATTAAAGCAGAAAAGCTAATTTTTAAAAGCAAAGCAGAACCCACACAAGTGGACCACCTCGTGTCACAAATTCTTTTGACCGTCAAATGTTTGCCATTTGCCTGCTCCAAGCGTGATTGCGACATATTCCACTGATGCCTGATAACTGAATAAAAAGCACACATGTTTTGAACAAAGGCAATAAATGTACAGCTTCTTCACAGAATTCAGCAGCAGCATTGCAGATCAAATTCAAGGAATGACTGGAAGATGGGAAGAATAATACACAGGGACTTGCATTGTTCTGTATTGCGTGTAGACCTGAATATTTTTTTGCTTTATTTGCAGCATGATCGAAGCTCGGCCATGACAATTATTTTTAATAGACATTTTTATTGAAGTTTACAGTTTTACACTGTACATGAGATGATTGAAATGGTTATTTACAATTTAATCATAATAATAATAAGAAGAATCTTTATTAGTGTCACAAGTCGGCTTACGTTAACACTGCAATGAAGTTACTGTGAAAATTCCCTACTCGCCACACTACGGCACCTGTTTGGGTACACTGGGAGAATTCAGAATGTCCAATTAACTTAACAAGATGTCTTTCAGGACTTGTGAGCGCCTGGAGGAAACCCACGCAGACAGGGGCTGGTTTAGCACAGTGGGCTAAACAGCTGGCTTGTAATGCGGAACAAGGCCCGCAGCGTGTGTTCAATTCCCATACCGGCCTCCCGAACAGGCGCCGGAATGTGGCGACTAGGGGCTTTTCACAATAACTTCATTGAAGCCTACTTGTGACAATAAGTGATTATTATATTGTTACTGGGGAGAACATACAGACTTGACACAGAAAGTGACCCAAGCCAGGAATTGAACCCAGGTCCCTGGCGCTGTGAAGCAGCAGTGCTCACCACTGTGCTACCGTGCAGCCCTCCTTTTCGGCATCCCTTCTACACCCCCTCCACATTGTTTCCCCACCCCCCCCCCCCCCCGACTGCTCCCCGCATCCCCTTTTTACTGTCTCCGGGCCCTAGTTTAGGCCCTTTCCTTCACCATAGGTGGTTTGTTTGTCATTTTGTTTGCTCTTATATCTTTGTGGAAGGCCCGTTGGCCCCGTGACAGTATCTCTATGGGTTACGTCCTGGTGTTTCCTTTCCCCTGTTGCCCTCCCCTCAGTCCTGTCTGCTTTCTGTGGTCCTGGTGGTTCCCATGCATCCCCCCCCCCACACACACTTCCCCATTCTATCTGTTTTTGTAACAGGCTGATGAATGGTCCCCACGCTTTGTGGAAGTCATCGTCCAACCCTCGGATGGTGTATTTGATCTTTTCCAGGGACCTCTACACAGGGGACAGACTTGTGACCTTAGAAGAGCTTACAGAGAGACTGGAACTACCGAATTGACAGGACCTCTAACATTTACAAGTCAAAAACTTTCCCCACAAGGAGACATGAGGGACCCTAGAACTGTGAGACACAATGTTGGATGAGCTACGGGACCCGGACAGTATGGAAAAAGGGAACTGCGGGGACTTATACGGACGTTTTTTAGAAAGGATATGCTCCCCTATGGATGGAACAAGGCAGAAATGGGAGGAAGAAATAGGGACAGAAATAGGGTGGGACTCTGGAGTGAAGCACTGGGCCAACTCCACCTCCTCCTCTGCAAGGCAAAGCCTCATGCAGCTTAAAGTGGTGCACAGAGCCCACCTGATAAGAACCCAAATGTGCAGGTTCTTCCCGGAGGTGGAGGACAAATGTGAACGGTGCCCATGACAATTTTTGATGTCCAAACGTAAATTTGCAATGATTTCCAAAACAGTTGTCTCCAGGCACTCAGAAGTGTGGGAATGTAGCTGGACAAAACAAATAAATCGCTCAACAGCTTCGCCATCGCTGGTCACATATCTCAAAATGAATGTTAATTGGTCCACATTACTCACATCCGGTATTGAATCAACTCCAGGGTCTGGTTTAGCTCACTCAGCTAAATCGCTGGCTTTTAAAGCAGACCAAGCAGGCCAGCAGCACGGTTCAATTCCCGTACCAGCCTCCCTGGACAGGCGCCGGAATGTGGCGACTAGGGGCTTTTCACAGTAACTTCATTGAAGCCTACTCGTGACAATAAGTGATTTTCATTTCATTTTCATTTCATTTCATTTCAACTATCATTGAATAGTATTTGACATCTTTTACTTCATTAGTGAATTGTTTTCTGAGCCGCTCTGCCATTATAGTGATGAAGTTATTGTAAGTTCTATGTGTTAAAGGATTGGTTTCCCTGAACCACAATATTGATAACTTTTCAAATGGTCTTTGAGAAGCTCACCAAATTCACTGACCATTTCAAGGCAGGCTGAAACTTTTCTCTTCAAGTTGACAATGATGATTCATCATATCCTCTTAGAGGTGGTCCCAAAGAGGACAGCAGTTTGACTGGCAACAATACATCTCAGCACTTTACTCCAATAAGAACACTCCTTTACAAACTGAGCTGATAATGCAGAATCAATTGTTCCAGATAATTTATATCTTTGAACAAAGGCACACATAGCTTTAATATGAGCCTTGGATGTTTCATGATCAGCAATATTTCTTCCAACATTTCTCCAGTTTCAATACCCATTGACAAATGCTTGTTTCCTTTTATTAGGGTCAGGAAATAATTTGCAAACATAACAATAGACTGCCTTGGAGGTTTTTGAAAAAAAACCCAACTAATTTCTAATTTCCATCATCCCATTTCTCTTCACCCTCAGAAAATGGGACTTATGAAGACTTCTAACCTGCTTTTAACCTCCAACTCTTTTCTCAAGTTTTCCATATTACCTATGTTTTCTGTTTTACTCAGTATGAAAGATTCTACAATACTCAGCGGAACAGATTTTGGTCATAAGGCAATATCTTCAGGGTAGGTTTCTTCCCTCACTTCAACAGAGGAAATATCTCATTGTTCCGTTGCCGTTTCAGATTGTACTTCTTGTTCAACTTTTTCAGGTAATGTGGTTTCTCCAGATCGCGGCAAGTTGAAGACATTAGATAGCCCATTCTTTTGGGGGATGAGGATGAATGTGCAGCTTGTGCACTGTTCAAAACCTCAAATGTTTTGAAGTAAAATGACAAACAGATTGATAGGGTCGCTTCATATTAACTGATCTTTCTTAATTTTAATGAATATGAATTATCTGAAAGAGCAGAATTTTTTGCCCCCCCCAGCCCTGGGGTCGAGTCGCCCGCCTGCTCCCCTTGATGACCTCGCTTCGCTGCTGGCTCAGGTTGCCTGGCTATGGTCTCACCTGCCCAGCCCTCCTCAGCCCTGGCCTGGGAGTGGAATCATCTCCTGCTCCCCTCGACGACCTCGCCTCGCTGCTAGCTCAGGCTGCCTGGCTGTGGCCTTTGCCAGCCCAGCGCTCCTCAGCACTGGCCTGGGGGTTGGGTTGCCCCGCTGCTTCCCTCAACAATCGACACCTCACCTCGCTTGATGACCTCGCCTCGCTGCTGGCTGTCGGGCTATGACCTGCCCTCCTCAACCCTGGGCTTAGATCGAGACCTAGTTTTTCTTGGCGAAAGCACAAGAGATCTTCACCTTGACTGCTGCCTCTCTCACTCCTAGTCACCTCAACTACTTCTGATCAGTGTTTTCCCACTCCAAGGGTTCTAGACAAATCAAAGGCTGATGTTACTCTGTTTTATCACATGTTGAGCCTATCAGAAACTGCAGAGCTATCAGGCTCTGGCTGGTTCCCAAGAGCTGCCCACAGACACTGGCCAGCATGGGGGCCCCCCATTGGTCAGGGCCTAAGAATGGTGTGTTTCATTGTAAGTCAGCGTCTGACCATGTGCACATTGTGTTCAGCTACACAGTGAATCAGCAGGGTACATAATTGAAAATAAATAGTCCTGAATGCATTATTTGGGGATAATGGGGGAATTTAACCCTAAATAAGAGAACTTGTTTAATTATGGATATTGCTGAAAGCAAATAAAATAGTTGATCAGAATGAAGTAAATGTTTTGACTCACCATGATGGGGTCTGATGTTTTTGATGTATTTTTAACCAATAATGTCCAAGAGTCCACAATTCGATGCTAAAATTAATGAAATTCTGGTGTAATATCATGGCACAATTTAAGAATGAGGTTACACTGAGAATTACATTACATGAAAGGAAGCAGTTGCCAAGGGAGACTGTTGCAGATTACACGAGCAAATTAAAAAAACTCTCTCATCACTGTGTGTATGGCATGACTTAGAAATCAATCTTAGAGACAGGTTTGTAGGAGGGCTGACAGAATAATATAATCCAGGCCAAACTGTGGGTGAAGGCAATAAGCTCATTGGGGAGGAGGCCTGCAATGAGGCCATTGTCACGGAAATGGCAGAGACAGTTACAGTTGAATTGGAAGGAGAGCACAAGAATTCTGAAAATCATATTCCTTGAAGCAAAACTTAAGATGATTAGTTATGCCATTAACAGTATTCCAGTATTAGGTGAAGTTAGTGTTGCAGTTGAATATGATGATGCATCCCATTACTTGTCATTGGTGATCGTAGAAGAGGGCAAAGTCTTCCAGGTGGGAAAGAATTGGCTTAAGAGGATACAATTGAACTGTACAAAGTTATTTACAGTAAGAAGTCTTACAAGACCAGGTTAAAGTCCAACAGATTTGTTTTGAATCACTAGCTTTCGAAGCATTGCTCCTTCCTCAGGTGAATCGTAAAAGTTATTTACAGTTGGGGTCAGTAATAAATTCAGTGGGGGAACTCATTACCACAGGAAATAGTTGATGCTAAAACTTTGAATATATTCAAGAGGCGGCTGCATCTTGCACTTGGGGAGAATGGGATCAAAGGCTATGGTGAGAAAGCAGACTTAGGCCATTGGGTTGGATGATCAGCCATGATCATGATGAATGGCGGAGCAGGCTCAAAGGGCCAAATGGCCTCCTCCTGCTCCTATCTTCTATGTATCTATATGTGAGAGTACTCCTGATATTAAGGAAGTGCGAGGAGAGCACAGCGCGGCCTTCGAGCATGGAGGACAAAATGGTAAAATTAGCCATTACGTGGCCAAACTCAAGGTAAAGGACAATATGCAACAGACTGTCACATCTCAGGCTGAAAGAATGACGCTTGAAGATGGGCGGCATGGTGGTGTGCACTGTTGCTTCACAACGCTAGGGTCCCAGATTCGATTCCCGGCTTGTGCGGAGTCTGCACTTTCCCCCTGTGTCTGTGTGGGTTTCCTCTGGGTGCTCCGGTTTCCTACCACAAGTCCCAAAAGACGTGCTTGTTAGATGAATTGGACATTCTGAATTCTCCCTCTGTGTACCCGAACAGGCGCTGGAGTCCGGAGTTTGGTGATTTTCACAATAACTTCATTGCAGTGTTAATGTAAACCTACTTGTAACACTAATAAAATTTATTATTATTATTAAAGTCAGAGGTTAAACTGCAAAAAGAATATCATTAAATCTACCATGCTGGCTATCTCCCTAACATGTGCTATTTAACCTTAAACCCCAGGTTAGCTGACTTCATCAAAGGTACAGAGTGTACCTTACAGTACCTTATCCGACTATCGATTGGGATCTAATACCCAAGTCCATATGCACAATCAACTGACATCATGACATTCCTCCCTTATCAGACTAAAAACGTACCCATGATTTTTCTGTTTGGCATATTTAGCTTTGACTTCATACCTTACTGAACACTGTAATAAATTTTGCAGATAAACTTAACAAACCATCTCTGAAGAAGAGTCATAACAAAGCGTTAACTCTGTTACTCGCTCCTCACAGATAATACCAGACCTACTGAGTCTTTTCAGCACTTTCTATTTTTATTCACAAATCATTGTTTTCCTAACTCACTGAGTAAATTGATTTATTTGATTACAAATATCAGGTAAGTTCAGTGCATCACTGTTCAAGACAGTTTCAGTCTTTTGTTCAGCGTTTCTTTTTCTGGAGCTATTATTTCTCTTTCATTATTTAACCGTAACCTCCCTTGTCAAATCATCAGTATGTAATTCATTCCTCCTCCACGATCCAACCTAATTAATTTATTGTGAACTTGCAAACAGCACAAACAGAACTCCAAAATCACAAGAGCATTTTTCAGCACACATCCTTTTTTTCAAACATAATCACAACACATAAAATTTTACATCGAGGCACATGCTTTGTGTCAAGATTTGTTGTTTTTCAGCTTAAAGTTGCATTATTTTAAATCATTGTTTCAAACTGTAGCCATCTGGGATGGCCACTTACAATAAGGAACATGGACTGTCACAAAGCATAACGGGAAAAATGGACACTGCAAGGTTCAGGCAGCCTCAGAGCCTGAATGTATATTTGTGAGCGAAGAATCCAGACGGTATCAAAACCCCCAACCGATTAGTATTTTGATGGCCCATCTCCGTCAGACAAAGGACTGATACTTGAGCGACCGATACAGTCCCAGACATTTCGGCGCCACTCCCTGTACTCGGGAAGCATAAACAACAGGGTCAATGACCGCTTAGGACACACCCGGCCATCAAGGCACCCGCACCTTTATTGGTTCAAATAGAACACAGTGATCAAGAACTACGCAATTAGTGGGGTCCAAACTGAAGGACAACCCAAAAGAGCGCGAAAACCCCCGAGGATAAAGAAAGAGACTACCATGTGTTCGGCCTCTCTTGGACCTGATGCTCCAGCAACGTCGACTTCCAATTGCAGCACCACCAGAAGCAAGTTCAAGTTCAACGCCCACTACCAGACGGATGAGCCCAGCTGAGCAGCAGTTACTTCTACAGACCCAATAGATCCAGATTCAAACAAAGGCCACTGTTCCTCTGACCGAAGCCGGGTGCCTGAAGTTAAGTACAGGTTGTCATAGTTGACAGGTGTAGTTTAACTAGTAGTGTCTATGTTGCATGATTAATTGGATGTGTACGGTAGCATTGTGGATAGCACAATTGCTTCACAGCTCCAGGGTCCCCGGTTCGAGTCCGGCTTCGGTCACTGTCTGTACAGAGTCTGCACATCCTCCCCCTGTGTGCGTGGGTTTCCTCCGGGTGCTCCAATTTCCTCCCACAGTCCAAAGATGTGCAGGTTAGGTGGATTGGCCATGATAAATTGCCCTTAGTGTCCAAAATTGCCCTTAGTGTTGGGTGGTGTTACTGGGTTATGGGGATATGGTGGAGATGTTGACCTTGGGTAGGGTGTTCTTTCCAAGAGCCGGTGCAGACTCGATGGGCTGAATGGCCTCCTTCTGCACTGTAAATTCTATGATGAATAAAGTACCATTGATCTTGAACTAACTAGCTGGTGTTTGGCTCTTTGATCAATATCTGGGTTGAATCTTGTGGTGGTATTCATTTGATACCTGGCGACTCTGAGCAATAGAATATCAATATCTAAAGAAAGAAGGGCAACCTCATTGATTGCCATATTTACAGTAGGTAAAAAGGCAACAAAACTGATTTCCAATTTCACATTCTGTTGCTAAATCACACAAAAAATTTACATTGTTTTGGTGATCTCCTCTCGTAGTCGTAGTCTATGTGTTTTCTCAGGAACTCTGATCATTGTTTCAGGGTTAGTGTCACTGTAACCTCTGGAACTAATGGTTTTTCCTCTGAATAGTAAGCTGTATCCCTGTCATCAGCATCAGTGGCTTGGATTTCTGGACTACTGGATGTCAGCTTCACCTCAGCCCCTACATCTGTGTCTGCTACCATGATACTTTGGACACCAGAGGAATTTCTCCTCAAACAGTACTGCTGCCGACTGCAGTGTCATATTGTTTCCCTCCTTGGTGATGACAGTGTATGGCTTGTGGTAAGATGGTATATCTATCTTACTCAGACTCTCCTGTCTGAAAAATACTGGAACATCTGTGGGGAATCTGGTGCGAAGCACTGCACAGGGTCAACTCTACCTCCACATGCGCGAGGCTCAAACTAACGCAGGTAAAAGTGGTACATAGAGCACACTTGACCAGAACCCAAATGAGCAGGTTCTTCCCGGAGGTGGAGGATAGATGTGAACGGTGTAAAGGAGGCCCGGCCAACCATGCCCACATGTTCTGGTCTTGCCCTGGACTTGCTGGGTACTAGAAAGCCTTCTTCGAGGCAATGTCCAAAGTGATGAGGAAGGGGGTGGAGGCATGCCGAAAGTGGCGGTTTCCGGGGTATCAGACCAGCCAGATCTCTTCATGGGGAGGAGGGCGGACACCCTTGCCTTTGCCTCCATGATCGCCCTCCGTAGAACTCTGCTCGGCTGGCGGTCAGCAGCACCACCTAAAGCTGCAGACTGGCTGCCCAACATATCGGAATTTCTCTAAACAGAGAAGATCAAATTTGGCATCTGTGGGTCGGAAGACGGCTTCCACAAAACATGGGAGTCATTCACCCGACTGTTCCGACACCTGTTTGTGGCCAACACATAAATAAATAAGTAGCCAGTAGCCGGGGCAAAATAGCCAGGACAAGACATAAAGAGGAAAATGAGGGAGGACCTGGTTGAGGGTGGGGAGGGGGGGGGGGGGGGCAAGGTGAGGTAGCAAAACTCAGCAAGAAAGAAGGGGTGCAGCAGTGAAGAAGGGGGGAAAGGGGTTGGGAAGGGAGGTAGGGGGGAAAGAAGGGAGGACAGAAAAGGGGAAGCCAGAAGGGAGGACAGATAAGTCAACAAAAACAGGAGATGGAGGAGTGCACAGGGGAAGACAACAGTGGCAGCAACCACAGCACGGCCAGAGAACGCGAAGAAAAACTGGAAGGGGAAACGAGCAATGGCCGATGCCGAGGCAACTGCACAAAAGAAAGTAAAAAACATTAGGGGGCACCACCCCAGTGCCCCATCCACCCCAGTTAGGTGATCGGTAAGAAGGAGAGAATAGAAGAGATGGGAGAAAAGACCTTTCCCATTCAGTTATATTTCCTAGGGCCTATGTGTTTTGCTTTGCAAGGTATATACCTGCACCCATAACTTGTACAAACCTGTATTTTAAAACGTTTATAAAAAGAAAAGGGAGGGCATCAGGGGGGAGAGGGATTAGGGGGAGGGAGCTGGAGGGAGTAGGGAGGATTGTACGCTGAGACAGACTGTAAAAAGAGAAACCTAAGAAGAAGCCTTTTAGTAATGCACAATAAATGGAAACAAACGGCAATGTATATAATTTTGAAAATGCCAATAAAAAGATTTTTTTTTAAATGCTGGAGAATCTCAACAGGTCTGACAGCATCTATGGAGAGAGAAGGGAGCAAATGCTTTGAATCTGGATGATTCTTTGTTAAATCCTGTCTTGTCAAAGCCTCTCCCGTCTCAGCAGTACTTCATTGCCTGGCATCACATCAGACTGTCTAGCTTCCCTCCTGTGGTCTGCATATAACTTTGCAGCATCCTTTTTCTCTGCAGCATGATCTTGAACCTCCTGATCAACACTAATGTCCCACAGCTCTGGCATCTGGTGTGCGTTTTGTGTCCAAATAGCAGCTCAGCTGGGCTCTTTCCCATTGTAGAGTGTAGAGTTGCTCTATACATGGCTATGTATGACAACAACACCTTCTAACATTTCCCCTCAGCCTGACCAATACCTTTTCTCTAAGGATTGGTTTTACCATTCCACTTACTCATTTGCTTGTGGCTATTTAGAGGTTACTCTGTGATGGTTCTGATGATATGTCTGCGCACAGTTCTGTATATAGTTAGCGATGTGACCACCAATCAGCTGGTGGCAACAGAGATCTATCACATGACTTGAGATACCTCCCAGTTGGTCGTAAGATGTACATGTGGATAGTGGCAATAGAAATAGCTCCAGGACAATTTACTGAATTCATTCATTCGTTACCGCCTGTTTCACAATTCATTAGCTATCTTTCTATATGTTAATATTATGAACAAATCAACTTACCAGTCCAAGAACTAGATGTTCTGTGTGCATCTGTACTGTGGCCATACACAGAACATAACAATGGTGATTGCCTGTGACTTGCAAGTAATCTGCTAAGGTCTCTGAAATGAACTGTGGCCCATTATCTGAATAAAGAATGACTTGTAGACCATGCCTTTCAAATATTTCAGTCACTACAGACACCATTTTCACTGCTATTGTTGCCAACAAGCTCAAAGTAATGGCTATAGCAGTCAACCACCACTAATATGACCTGAGCTGAAGGAAGATACATCCTCCCATGGACCAGACGGTAACAGTGTACTCTGTACTGGGCCCACTGATCATTGATGTCCATGACGTGGTTTTGCAAACTGCTCCACATTTTTCACTGTCCTGACTATCAAACTTTGGTTTGTAAGGTTTTCTTTGTATCAACCACTCCCAAGTGACCCTCATGAACTAGTGTACCAGTCTAAGCTTTGGCCTTTGTGGCACTGCAAGTCTGCTGATTCTGAGAACATACTTTCCCATTGTGCACAGTTTATCTTGTATAGCAATATACACCTTGAATGGGCAATCCTCCCTGCTTCCAGCTTGGATTCTCTGATGTAATCCAATTCTGGATTTTTGTCTGATTCTCTTTCAATCGTCTATTGTCACTGTTCTGA
Organism: Scyliorhinus canicula; assembly: GCF_902713615.1. Taxonomy (NCBI): domain Eukaryota; kingdom Metazoa; phylum Chordata; class Chondrichthyes; order Carcharhiniformes; family Scyliorhinidae; genus Scyliorhinus; species Scyliorhinus canicula. The sequence goes on along the minus strand of NC_052159.1, from coordinate 68,131,148 downwards.
GAGTAACTGCCACCAACTGTACAAACAATTCAGCTTCCTTCTCTAGGGAAGATCTATGTGTATGGCTCTCCCTCCATAGTTGATACAGAGAATCAGCAATATTAATCTTTCCAGCAATGTCAATCACCCTGTACGTATATTATCGGAGTTTCAAAACGCATCTTGCAATTCTGGAACATAGAACAGTACAGCATAGTACAGGCCCTTCGGCCTATGATGGATCTGGGAGATTAATCACCTCTAGACCTTTGTGATCCATCACTAATTCAAATGCAATGCTGTACAAAGTATACACGGAATCTTTTAGATGCTCACACCAATCCTCCAGCTTCTTTCTCCGTCTGAGAATATCTCCTCTCCAAGCCTGTCAGAGACCTGCTCGCATAAGCAATGATTCTCGAGCCTTCAGCATACATTGCACCAACATGGCTCCTAATCCTATTGGACTAGCACCTGCTATGACTTTCACTGGTGTATTTGGATCATAGTATCCAACATAGTTCAAGTACTTATCAAGATATCTTTCAAAGCTTTGAAGGCAACTTTCTGTTCTTTATCAAATCTGAATCATTCATTCTTTCTGGTCAACGTCCTCAATGGGCCAGCCAGAGTGGTGAAGTTTGCGATAAACCTTGCACCACAGTTCACATGTCCCAAAACACCTCACTTCGCTGGCATTTTGTGGTTCATATGCTTCTGCAATTTCTTCCATGTTTTCTTTGGCTAGATTGATTCTGCCACTCATGAGTTTATGCACCTTGAACATTAGCTCTGTCACAATAAGGATCACTGCTAAAGCCACAACTATTGCCTCATGTTGCCTCTGTTGTCATTAACCTTAAATGAGCATCGCCTGGTTTTCAACCTTTCCACTAATGTGTCGATTATCTCAAAGCCAATCATTCCAGCCTGCTCCGCAGTTCAATATAATCATAGATGGGGGAGTGCAGAACTAGGGGTCATAGTTTGAGGATAAGGGGTGAACCTTTTAGAACTGAGGTGATGAGAAATCTCTTCGCCTAGAGGGTGGTGAATTTGTGGAATTTACTACCACAAAAAGTAGTTGAGGTGAAAACGTGTAATTTCAAGATAGAATTAGATATAGCTTTTCGGGCTAAAGGGATCAAGGGATATATGGGGAATGTGGGATCAGGGTATTGATCTTGATGATTAGTCATGATCGTAATGAATGGCAGAGCAGGCCCAAAGGGCCAAATGACCTCCTCCTGCTTTGATTTTCTATGTATCTCAGGTTGAGAAAACAACACTCAAAGTCATACATTTAACTGCAAGAACAACATCATTTAATGTACCATACTGGTTAGCTCTCTAAAATGTGCTATCTGACATACAATCCTCAGATGAGGTGACCCTATGTTTAGTACAGAGTGTACCTTAATTGTATCAGAGTATCATACTCAAATCGACAGCTGGTTTAGCACACTGGGCTAAATAGCTGGCTTTTAAAGCAGACCAAGGCAGGCCAGCAGCGCAGTTCAATTCCCGTACCAGGCGCCGGAATGTGGTGACTAGGGGCTTTTTAGAGTAACTTAATTTAAGCCTACTTGTGACAATAAGCAACTTTCATTTCAATACTCAGGTCCACACACACACATTCAACTATCACCACGGCACTGACATTTTGGAAGGCACAGTTAGAATATGTAAGTAAAGAGCTGTATAGATTAGAACAAGCAGGGGCAATTAAGAAGGCAAAGAGCAGTGAGTGATAGTCCCTCAAATTTGTTGAGATTATAAATAAATTGTAAATAAGGTGATCAAGAATAATATTTACCTATTGCCTACCAGTGAAGATTTGTTTCCTAATTTAGTCAGTGGGAGGGTGTTCAGTAAGAAACATTTATCAAATGCATATTTTCAACTAAAATTAATGGACAAGAGCAAGGAACTGCTCACTATTCACACATAGAAATGGTTGTACCAGTATGAAATGTTAACATTTAGTGTGATTATTGTTCCCAGAGTGTTCCAGAGTGATGTGGATCAGGTACTAAGTTGGACGCAAGGTTCGTGTCTCTTGTTTGATGACATTCTTATGAGCAGTAAGATGGAGAAAGAGAACACTGCCGGGTTAAATTAAGTCCTCAATTGACTTCAAGAGTATGGCATCAAAATTAAAAAGCACACGTGTTTCTTCATGATATTGAGTGTAATGTCACAAAGCGGATGGCGATGGCATCCACCCAATGCATGAGTTGGTTGCAGGTTGTGGGGATTTGAAAGTAATGAGACCAGAGAACAAGAAAAAACTTAGCACATTCCAGTGAATATTGTGTATTATTCTCAGGGCATTCCTAAGTTAGCTACATTCGCTCCACACTGCATCAGCTTTTCAAATATGCAATAGATAAAATGACCCGTGGAATGACAGAAAATATTTGAAGAAATTAAGAAACTACTGACTAGTGTTTATGTTTTGACCCACTAGAAACTGTTTTGACCCAAGAAAGGATTTGTTCTAGTGTGTGATGCTTCACCACAAGCGTTAGGTTTGGTGTTACCTCATATAATGGACAGTAAGAAGTCTTACAACACCAGGTTAAAGTCCAACAGGTTTGTTTCAAACACGAGCTTTCGGAGCACGGCTCCTTCTTCAGGTGAATGGAAAGGCTTGTTCCAGAAATGTTTATATAGACACAGTCAGAGATGCCCCGGAATGCGAGCACCTGCAGGCAATCAAATCATCAAAGATGCAGAGAGAGAGGTAACTCCAGGTTAAAGAGGTGTGAATTGTCCCAAGCCAGTTCAGTCGGTAGGCCTCTGCAAGTCCAGGCTTGTTGGTGGGGGCCGAATGTAATGCGACATGAATCCCAGATCCCGGTTGAGTCCGCATTCATGCGTGCGGAACTTAGCTATAAGTTTTTGCTCAGCAATTTTGCGTTGTCGCGTCTCCTGAAGGCCTCCTTGTAGAATGCTGACCCGGAGATCAGAGGCTGAATGTCCTTGACTGCTGAAGTGTTCCCCAACTGGAAGGGAACAGTCCTGCCTGTTGATAGTCGCACGATGCCCGTTTATTCGTTGTCGCAGTGTCTGCATGGTCTCGCCAATGTACCACGCTTCGGGACATCCTTTCCTGCAGCGTATGAGGTAGACTACATTGGTCGAGTCGCACGAGTATGCGCCGCGTACCTGGTGGGTGGTGTTTCCACGTGTAATGGTGGTGTCCATGTCGATGATCTGGCATGTCTTGCAGAGATTACCCTGGCAGGGTTTTGTGGTGTTGTGGTTGCTGTTCTGAAGGCTGGGTAATTTGCTGCAAACAATGGTTTGTTTGAGGTTGCGCGGTTGTTTGAAGGCCAGTAGTGGGGGTGTGGGGATGACCTTGGCAAGATGTCCATCCTCGCTGATGATGTGTTGGAGGCTGCGAAGAAGATGTCGTAGTTTCTCCGCCCCAGGAAAGTACTGGACGACGAAGGGTACTCTGTCAGTGGTGTCCCGTGTTTGTCTTCTGAGGAGGTCGGTGCGGTTTTTTGCTGTGGCGCGGTGGAACTGTCGATCAATGAGTCGAGCGCCATATCCCGTTCGTACGAGGGCATCTTTCAGCATCTGTAGGTGTCTGTTGCGCTCCTCCTTGTCTGAGCAGATCCTGTGTATACGGAGGGCTTGTCCATAGGGGATGGCTTCTTTAATGTGTTTCGGGTGAAAGCTGGAGAAGTGGAGCATCGTGAGATTATCTGTGGGCTTGCGGTAAAGCGAGGTGCTGAGGTGACCGTCCTTGATGGAGACGAGTGTGTCCAAGAATGGAACTGAATTTGGAGAATAGTCCATGGTGAGTTTGATGGTGGGATGGAACTTATTGATGTCATCGTGTAGTCGTTTCAGTGATGTCTCGCCGTGGGTCCAAAGGAAAAAAATGTCATCGATGTATCTGGTGTATAGCATCGGTTGAAAGTCCTGTGTGGTGAGGAAGTCCTGTTCAAACTTGTGCATGAAGATGTTGGCATATTGAGGTGCAAATTTGGTCCCCATGGCTGTTCCGTGCGTCTGGATGAAGAATTTGTTGTCGAAGGTGAAGACGTTGTGGTCTAGAATGAAACGGATGAGTTGCAGAATTGCGTCTGGAGATTGGCAGTTGTCGGTGTTGAGGACTGAGGCTGTTGCAGCAATGCCGTCGTCATGGGGGATGCTGGTGTAGAGTGCCGAGACATCCATTGTGACGAGGAATGTTCCTGGTTCAACTGGTCCATGGGTGCTGAGTTTCTGTAGGAAGTCCGTCGTGTCGCGACAGAAGCTGGGTGTACCTTGTACGATGGGTTTCAAGATGCCCTCGATGTGGCCAGAGAGGTTCTCACACAGGGTCCCATTGCCTGAAACGATAGGACGGCCTGGTGTGTTGGCCTTGTGTATTTTCTTTGCATCTTTGATGATTTGATTGCCTGCAGGTGCTCGCATTCCGGGGCATCTCTGACTGTGTCTATATAAACATTTCTGGAACAAGCCTTTCCATTCACCTGAAGAAGGAGCCGTGCTCCGAAAGCTCGTGTTTGAAACAAACCTGTTGGACTTTAACCTGGTGTTGTAAGACTTCTTACTGTGCTCACCCCAGTCCAACGCCGGCATCTCCACCTCATATAATGGAACATGGTGTGGAGAAGCTTGTTGTATATGCTTCTGAACTTTAATAAAGTCAGGGCAAAATTACTCACAGGTTGAGAAAGAGGCATGAGTGATCATATATGATGTTACTAAATTTCACAAATAATTGTACAGTAGGAAGTTCATTTTGTTAACTGACCGTCAAGTTCTTATAGTGATATTTGGTTCTAAAAAGAGTACCATCATCAGCAGCAACATTGCTTCAGAGATGGCCATTGATTTTGATGGCCCATCAGTGTGATATTAAACATTATAAATCAGCAGATCATGCAACCACAACATTCTTTTGAGATTCCCCATGAGGATTGATTCATTTCTAGCCATGACGTTAGTGGCGAATTACTGCACTCACACAAATGAAATGCCAGTGTCTTGCAAGGAGGTGGTGCTCAGAACCGTGTTCAAATATGTCAAGAACGGCTAGTCTAAAAAGTGTAATGATGAGAAATTGCAGTGGTATTCCACATGTAAACCAAGGTTGCCCCTATGGATCTTAAGGGTCATTATTCCGTCAAGGTTCAGCGATTGTTAGAGGAACTTTGTTGAGAGCACACAGGGACAGTCTTTCTGAAAGCATAAGCAAGAAGCTATTTTTGGTGTCAAAAGGTAGAAGAGAAACTGAAGAGTTGGTGAAAGGTTGGAAAGCATATTTCAGAATGAGAAATGATCCAAACAAGGTTCAGTTAATTCTATGGCCAAACACAGGAAGTGTATGTTGATTTTTTTCATATGGAAGGAAAAGAGTTCTGGTCAAAAGTGAATAAATACTGAGTTGATGCCCAATACCACAAGTGCCAAAAACTATCAAGGTTTTGAAAAGTTGGTTTGTAACATGGATTACCAGAGGTGTTGATGTCAGATAATGGTTTATATCAAAAGAGTTTAATAATAATCTTTTATTGTCACAACTATGAAGTTACTGTGAAAAGCCCCTAGTCACCATATTCCGGCGCATGCTCGGGTAACCTGGTACAGGAATTGAACCCGCGCTGCTGATTGAAGTTGGAGTAAAGAGGCTCAATGCATTTACAGATCGAGTGAAGGTTGGAGAAAGATTCCATTAATTTAATTTAGATCATTTGCTGGAAAGAGGAAATATGACAAAGGGAGAGCAGGAGAAACCTCCTATAGTCCCAAATTCCTCCTGCAGAGCAAAGTGAAAGTCAAGAAGAAAACTGAAAGTCACAAAGTAACTGAAAGTGTGCTGGCATCATAGAATCCACCATAGATCAAAGTGTGTCCCGGTATTTCATTGAGACAAATCAATCAAGGTCACAGTCCCAACCATTGAGTGGAATTAGTAATTAAAGTCAAAGTTCAGGATTGACATAGTCAGAAATGTTGAGAGAACAGAATCAGGAAATGCAATGAGGTATCCAGACAGAAAGAGAAAGAAGCCAGATAGATTAAGTAAAAGTAAGTATGACAGAAGAAGAAATAAGTAATTTTTCATTACTTCTTGTCCAATAATTATATTTTTGCTAAATACAAACTGGTGTTACGGAACAAAATTACTCTGGTAATTTTTGTGATATACATGTTTTATAGTAATTACAATGAGTTTGCAACTCAATCTGTTACAATTTTAGATATTGCGGATGTTGGTTCAGTCATGTTGTATTCTGGGAACTTGACCCCGAAACATCCAAAATACTTTGGAACTGAAATTATTTAATCAATTTTTCAGGATCCTATATCTTAAGGGAAAAAATAGGCACACTGTAAATTGTTCACCAATTAGTAAATGAACCTGAAGGAGGTTTACATGACCAGAATAGCTGATACAATATTTATAGTTCTCATTTTCTAAACATCATTATAATCACGTCTAGCTTTAACAGCAGGAAGAATACAGGAAATCCACATTCTTTTTTACTTGGCATATGATAAATTACAAACACTAGTGAATTATAGTGCTGAGTTTTTAGAAAATTTGGGCATTCACATTGCTCTGTTGATCGATGCCAAAATAGATTAGCGGACAACAACATGATAGTAAATAATTTCTTATAAATTGGCTTTGGGGGATTGTTTTTTTAACCTTTTTTTTTAAATTAGAGAACCCAATTTTTTTTTCTAATTAAGGGGCAATTTAGTGTGGCCAACCCACCTCACTTTCACATCTTTGGGTTGTGGGAGTGAAACTCACGCAGACATAGGGAGAATGTGCAAACTCCACAGACAGCTGGGATCGAACCTGCATCCTCAGTGCTGTAGGCAGCAGTGCTAATCACTGGACCACTGTGCCGCCTGTGCTTTGGGGTACTTAGTTGTAATGTCAAAAATATTAAATATGTTGGGGTAATCAGGCATCATCGCTGAAGTTGTACACAGCAAGATGTTCAGTTGCATGTGATTCAAACAGACATTTTACTGCAATATATTGCACGAATAACTAACTTCTCCACATACATATTATACCCATGCACACAATTCCTCTGACAAGGGACAGGACAGGAAGATTACATCTTGCTTTCAGACAGAATGATTTTTTCAAGTAGATTGACTATTCTCAGAAAGAGAGAAAACACAAATTCAAGATTGTCTGCTTTACCAGGTAAACGATATTTCAAATTAAGACTAAATGTCAATGGAGATATGAATGTAGGTGCCTCACTAAATCGAGCCAGCACATATTTGAGTGTGACAGGAAAGAGCCCGAGAAATACTGAAATCATTAAAGGTCAATAGGAAAATTCTCTAGTGCCTGGATTTATACTTGGTAAAAAACAATTATTACAATCACAGGCGATCAATGCTAAACCCCCTCAGGTTAGCACCTTTGACTCAATCATATGTCAGGAGTGGAGTTGTTTGCTGATGGTTTATGCAGTATTCAAATCTATTCACAATTCTTCTGATAATAAAATAGTCCATATCAGCATTTAGTAAGATCTATACAGGTCTTCCTGGCTTGAGCTGACATGTGGCAAATACGATTTGGGGCAGCTAATGGCCACATCCGATAAGTAAAGACTCTCGGCGGAATTCTCCATTCCTGGGACTTAGGGATTCTCTGTCCCACTGCACTAGTTTTCTGGTGCAGCATAGCTCCGCCGGCAGCGGATCCTCTGTCTTGCCAGCCGGCCTATGGGGTTTCCCATTGTGGGCACCCCCAAGCCATTGAGAAATCCGTGGGCGTGAGTGTACTGCCAGCGAAAGGGAGGATCGCGCCAACAGAGAATCCAGCCCTAAGTGTTGATGTTGGGACAGAATTCGCGGAGTTCTGCAACAGAAAAACTGGCGCTACACCTAGACCAAGTCAACGACCATTAAGAGGCAGGCACTCTGGCGTCATGTGGAACACAATCGATTCCAATGAGAAATGGTGTGGGATTTGACAGATTTGCGATTGACACTCATGAGGCTGGCAAACTGCAGCCACACATACACAGTTCACTCCTCACACACACCATCCCAGCCAACAAGGTGGCAGCGAGGAGAGCGAAACCCTGTTTTACGGTTGCCGAGCTTGCGACCCTGCTGGACGCCGTGGAGGAGAGGCTGGTAAACCTGTAGCCCGGCCCCGGAAGGAGATTGCCAGCTGCCTTCATTCGCCATGCCTGGGCACAGGTGGCAGAGGTTGCAGTGCCACCAGCAACAGCATCCAGACCGGCCTGCATGCCGTAAGAAACTGCACAACCTCCTCAGGGCGGCCAGGGTAAGTAGGCAGCACTGTGCTCCTGGCACCAAACCCCGTCCCACACACCCGTTAACCCACCCCCTCAACCGGACGGAGTCCAAATCCCCATCCAGTACCACATGCCAGCTCCCACACTGGCCGCCATGGCCGGGTGCCCTGACCACAGAAGCAACCAGCTACCCACCCCCGGTCCGTAAGAAATGTTGAACTGTCAAACACTGCGTTTTCTGTTCCCCCTCTCAGGAAAAGGCCGCTCATAACCGCAGGAAGCAGGGAAAGATTGGAAGGGGTCCGCCGGACCTGCGGCCCCTTAATGAGGCAGAACAGCAGGCCCTGGACATGGTTCAGAAGAAAAGGAAATCACCAAACTGGAGGGAGGCATCAGGTAAGGACGTGAGACCCTGCTGAGTTGCGGTTCCCCTGAAATAAGACCATAAGATCATAGGAGCAGAATTAGGCCACTCGGCCTATCGGGTCTGCTCTGCCATTCAATCATGGTTGATATGTTTCTCATCTCCATTCTCCTGCCTGCTCCCCATAACCCCTGATCCCTTTATTAATCAAGAACCTATCTACCTTTGTCTTAAAGACACTGAGTGATTTGGCCTCCACAGCCTTCTGCAGCAAAGAGTTGCACAGATTCACCACCCTCTGGCTGAAGAAATTCCTCCTCATCTCTGTTTTAAAGGATCGTCCCTTTAGTCTGAGATTGTGTTCTCTGGTTGTAGTTTTTCCTACAAGTGGAAACATCCTCTCCACGTCCACTTTATCCAGGCCTCGCAGTATCCTGTAAGTTTCTATAAGATCCCCCCTCATCCTTCTAAACTCTACCGAGCACAGACCCAGAGTCCTCAACCCTTCCTCATACGACAAGCTCTTCATTCCAGGGATTATTCTTGTGAACCTCCTCTGGACACTCTCCAAGGCCAACACATCCTTCCTTAGATACGGTGCCCAAAACTGCTCACAATACTCTAAATGGGGTCTGAACAGAGCCTTATACAGCCTCAGAAGTACATCCCTGGACTTGTATTCTAGCCCTCTCGACACGAATGCTAGCATTGCATTTGCCTTCCTAACTGCCGACTGAACCTGCACGCTAACCTTAACAGAATCGTGAACAAGGACTCCCAAGTCCCTTTGTGCTTCTAATTTTCTAAGCATTTCCCCATTTAGAAAATAGTCTATGTCTAAATTACTCCTTCCAAAGTGCATAACCTCACAGGTTTCCACATTGTATTTCATTTGCCACTTCATTGCCCACTCTCCTAGCCTGTCCAAATTCTTCTGCCGCCCCCTTGCTTCCTCAATACTATCTGTCCCTCTACAGATCTTTGTATCATCTGCAAAATTAGTAACAGTGCCTTCAGTTTCTTCTTCCAGATCATTAATGTATATTGTGAAAAGTTGTGGTCCCAGCACAGGCCCCTGAGGCTCACCACTAGTCACCGGCTGCCATCCTGAAAACGACCCCTTTATCCCCACTCTCAGCCTTCTGCCAGTCAGCCAATCCCCTATCCATGCCAGGATCTTACCCTTAACACCATGGCCTCTTAAATTATTTGACAATATCCGATGTGGCACCTTGTCAAAGGCCTTCTGGAAATCTAAATAAATCAGATCCACTGGTTCTCCTATGTCTAGCTTCCTTGTTACCTCCTCAAAGAACTCTAACAGATTTGACAGACATGTCCTTACTTTTGAAAAAGCCTTGCTGACTCCGTCCTATTTTAACAAGCACTTCAAAGTACTCCGCGATCTCATCTTTAATAACGGACTCTGAAATGTTACCAATGACCAAAGTCAGGCTATCCGGCCTATAATATCCCGTCTTCTGCCTCCCTCCCTTCTTAAACAGCGGTGTTACATTATTCACTTTCCAGTCCTCTGGGACCCTTCCTGCCTCCAATGGTTCTTGAAAGATCACCACCAATGCCTCCACAAACTCTTCAGCTATCTCTTTTATGACACTGGGGTGTAGTCCATCCGATTCAGGTGACTTATCCACCTTCATACATTTCAGTTTCCCCAGAACCTTCTCCTTAGTCATCACCACTGCACTCACCTCTGCCCCCTGATTCTCCTGGAGCTCTGGCATCCTACTGGTGTCTTCCACCATGAAGACTTATGCAAAGTAATTATTCAGTTTGTCTCCCATTCCTTTGTTTCCTATTATTACTTCTCCAGCCACATTTTCCAGTGGTCCAATGTCTATTTTTGCCTCTCTCTTACCTTTTATATATTGAAAGAAACTCTTCCTATCTTATTTTATATTACTAGCTAACGTACTCTCATATTTCATCTTCTCTCCCCTTACTGCTTTTTTAGTAGTCCTCTGCTCATTTTTAAAGGATTCCCAATCCTCTGGCTTCCCACTAATCCTCGCCATTTTGTATGCTTTTTCTTTTGCTTTTATGCCATCCTTGACATCCCTCGTCAACCATGGATGCCTTGTCCTCCCCTTAGCATGTTTCCTCCTCCTTGGGATGAATTTCTGTTGTGCCTCCCGAATAACCCACAAAAACTCCTGCCATCGCTGTTCCATTGTCTTCCCTGCTCAGCTCAACTGTACCCTCAGAGATTCTATGCCTTCTGATCCTATATTGCTCCTTGCTATCGATTTAACTTCATTCCTTGCTAATAATGCAACCCTGCCTCCTTTGCCCATCTGCCTGTCCTTTCGATAGGACACATATCCTTGTATATTTAGATCCCTGCCTTGATCCCCTTGCAGCCACGTCTCTGTGATGCCCACAACATCGCACCGGCCAATTTCAATGTGCGCAACAAGCTCATTTACTTTGTTCCGTATACTGCACGCATTAAGTACAAAACCCTCAGTCCTGCATTGACAACCTCTCTTCTAACACTAGTCACCATTTTTGCTCTCCCCGAAGGTGATGTTGTTCTCTTATTTTTGTTCTCTATTTCCCCTTCAGTTATTACACCTTCTAAGCTAACTCTCTGGTTCCCACCCCCTGCCATATTAGTTTAAATCCTCTCGAGTGACACTAGCAAACCTCCCAGCCAGGATATTGGTGCCCCTCGAGTTTAGATGCAACCCGTCCTTCTTGAACAGATAGCACCTGCCCGGAAGAGATCCCAATGGCCCAGGAATCTGAAAACCTCCCACCTACACCGCTGGTTTAGCTATGTGTTTAGCTGCGCTATCCTCCTATTTCTAAACTCACTGGCACGTGGCACAGGGAGTAATCCTGAGATTACAAGCCTCGAGGTCCTGCTTCTTAGCTTACTGCCTAATTCCCTGAATTCCTTCCGCAGGACATCATTTTCCTGCCTATGATGTTAGTACCTATGTGTACTATGACCTCTGGCTGTTCACCCTGCCCTTTCAGGATATCCTGTGTTCGTTCAGAGGGATCCTTGACCTGGCACCAGGAAGGCAACACACCATCCTGGAGTCTCTTTCACTTCCACAGAAATGCCTATCTGTGCTCCTTACTATGGAGTCCCCAAAACACTATCACTCTCCTGCACTTTTCCCTCCCCTGCTGACCGCGCCCCCTCGCAACACAACCCCCACACCACCTTAAACTCCCACACAACCCTCACACCACCTAAACCCCCAAACCACCCTCACACCAACAGCCTGTACACACACACACGACCCTAATACCCCCCGCACCACCACCACCACCGTCCATACTTCCCCCTCCTAAACACACCCCTCTACCCCACACACCACCACCACCCCCACTCCCCCACAGCCCTTAGTCTAAACATGCATCTTGTCTTGTATCTTGCAGGACCTTCAGGTGATGGGGCGGGCCCTTCTGGTGTCCTCCGGTCCCAGCCACAGCCAGAACCCCAGGTGCCGAGCAGCGACGAGGACACTGACATGGATGCGAGCCATAGACCCGAGACCCAGGACACCCCGGAGCTCGAGTCCGATGATGACACTGGTTTCCTGTCACAGCTGTCTCCAATACCCTGCACCATCCCAGAGACCGTGGTTGGGCACTTTAGTGAAAAGGCTCCTGGGACGCTATCTGGTGTGCACCACAAACATGCTCTGGTACAGTAGGCAGAAGTAGGAATTCCCAAGGGGCAGACGGTTGGAGGGCAGGCCAACCCAGGGACTAGCTGCCATCCAGATGGGTTTTGGGCTTCTGGAACGGACAGCCCCATCGATTGTGGAGATGCAGCCGCAGAGCCAGGGACTACATGAGGGGTAGTCAGTGAACATCCAGCACCTGCAGGCACAAGTGGAGGAGTCCAACCATGTGCAGGAGCAGGAGTTGGTGCTGGCCACTCATGCCACCCAGGCCAACACCACACAGGTGGCATCCTTAGTGGAGGCTTTAGCGACGAGGGTTTCGACAATGGATCAGAATGTTCAAGGCATGGGCACGTGGTGCAGGTGGTGGCCGAGGCCCAGGACAGGGTTGCCCTCTCACAGGCAGCCATGTGCCAGAGTCACCTGGACATTGCAGCGGCGCTTCTGAGCATGGCCCAGTCAGAGGGAAGTGGTCGGTCCCAGAGGAAGATGGCACGGTCACTGGCTGACGTGGCACAGACACAGAAGGAGGCGGTATTCTGCAATGTGATGTGGTGCACTCTTAGATGGAGGCGGTCCACTCCCTGTGCTCCATGGCTGTAAGCATGCAGACTCTGGACGAAGTGGGGTAGCCCAGGGGCCATCGGGCACCCCGAGGGAAGAGGAGGAAATGGAGTCAGTGCTGGTGACTCCTGTAGAGGAGGTGCCAGAACACCGCAGCACCTCGGACACCCTCTCCTGTCTCTGCTGCATTTGGTGGGTTGCAGGCAGAACAGGGCAGCATCAGGCCCTCTGGGACACCCGAGCAGCAGCTGGGCCCATCCAGGCCCGGTTGCTCCGGTTCCAACCAAAGGGAACCCAAGTCGCAGGGTAGGAATCACAGCAGGCCACCTCCGCTCCTGATGTACTGTCTGGGGTTCAACCTAGACATAGGATTAGGGCCCTTAAGGCCAGAAAAGAAGATACCAGTTAATTTGACACAGGCGCAGGACACAGTTTAGAGATAGGGGCTGGGCATGAATCTAAATATATGTATTCACATTAAACACCTGTAAACAATGTCACAACCTGCATCAGTGCTCTTCCTGAAGGGTGAGGGGTGGGCTCGTCTGGGCTGCCTGCAAAGGGGGTGCGGGGGAATAGGCAGAAGTTGGAGGTGGGCTTGGCTCAAGGACCGAGGCTCACCCAGTGCTAAATGCTCTGGTGTTCCACCCCATCACACGGCCGACCCCACCTCTGCTACCCCAGAGAGTCGATGGGATTGTGTAATGGAATGGCCAGCTCGTATGCAGGGATAACCCAGGTGGACGATGGAAAGTGCTACTGTGCGCAGGAGTCAGACGATGTCAAATGGTGTGGAGCACCAGAGCTCATCGCAGAGCGGGTCATCATCATCTTCCATCCCATGGACCATACCCACTGTTACTGCCAACCCAGAGCCCGCACCTCGTTGTGCAGCAGGTATGTATAATGGAGGGGATTTCAGGTGGGGGGAGGTGGCTGGGATGTGGGGGCGCAGGGAATGGGATGTGTGGTGTTCTTTGTAATGCTAAATTCAGGATGGTTGGCGTAGTGTTCACAAAGACCACAAAATAGCTTGATCTTGAACAAGGCTATAAATTTATTAACACTACTAATTTGGATTCAATACGTACTCCTAAAGAATACACAGTTGAATATTAACATATAAATTACACTCATCAACAACTAATCTTTATACTGATATAACCTATGATCTGCTCTTACTCACACTATCTGTGCTTCTGACGCTCTAGCTAACTCCTGCACACTCTCCCCCACAAGGCTTAGCAGCAATGACTTATATACTTGTAACTGTAGCTCCCTATAGTGGTTACTCTAGATACTTCATTAACCCTTGCAGTTCTTACATTTATGATAATACCACATCCTCCTTTCTTTGTAAAAGAAAATTATAACTTTGGTTGTGATATTTTTCTTTGAACATACATTAGCCAGTATTGATCATAAACTTGTTAGTGTAGTGATCTCTGTATATGAATATACATGATCAATGTGTGTAAATCTAGTACAGTATTTTCAACACTAGATGTCTCACTATCAGATGGTATAAGAATGACTTTCCCACTCTTTCTGAGAGAGCGTGCTTCAGGAGAGTGAACAGACAAGACCTATATTAGCTAGAGAGAGAGAAATGATAAGTTATTTCATCATTACATTATATAGTTAGTTGGTTATCTTTACTGTATTTTATTTATTTTACTAGTTAAGTATTTATATTTTATTTATATTACTCATTAAATTAGTTAATGTTTCAAAGAAGACTATTGGTTTTTCATCAACTTGGCTGGTTCAAAGAGTAATATATCTATTATGTAAAGTAATATAACAGTTAGCAGTTTGTACTTTCATTTGCAACTAACTATTACATCATTTGTTTGATGAAATGATTAATTATTCAGTCATCACAAATTAAGTCTTTCAGGCAGTCTTTTTCTTGTTGATCTTAACGGTGTCTTTGAGGTATTCAATTGCTCTGCCATATCTTCTTGATGTATTGGTGTCAAGTAAGGATTGGGAAAGTCATTGGGCTGGATTCTCCACTGGCGGGAAGCTCCATTTTGCCGGCAGCCCGAGAGTTTCCCGAAGGCATGGGGCTGCCCCATTGACTAGCCGGCTGAACAGAGCATCCCATCGGCGGGGTGAAGCAGGAATGTGACGGGGCGGAGAATCCAGCCTAATGTCCTTGAAGATGTTATCTAGATCAATAACATTCTGAGGTTGAGATTTGATATGATGTTTGATGTGCAATAGTGCTGTTCTGTTTCAGCTGAACAGAGACCCTTGTTCAGTCTTGTACAATGTTGGTGCGCCTAGTCTTAGAATTTTTGCGACATGTTGCCATCCTCCATCAGGATTCTGGATCCGTACAAAGTCACCTTTTAATTCAGGTAGAGGTTTGGTTTCATGGAACGCACGTACAAGAAACACCGTTTGCATATCATTAGCGGACCCAACCGGGTATTCTCCTGGGCCTCTGCGGTTCTCCTCCTCTGATGGGCTGAGTTCCCGACGCCGCGGTTCACTTGTCCTTTCAAAAATCATGAAAATGGCGTGGTGGCTGTTGAAGGAGAAAGAGAGGAGGTAGGACACAGAAAGGAGCGATTGTGGGCTTCCGGTCCAGACACTGGCCAGGCTGGCTGAGGTGAGGGGGACCCTGCCAGGGCTGGTGGAGGGGGATAACAGGCCGTGTGGTTGGGGTGACCCCCCCTTCCCATGGGACTGGGGCAGTGCCCAGGCACAGACCACCATTACCATGGCCATCTTGCTGCACACCCACTGACCACTCACCTTGGCCCTTAGCTCTGCAGTGATACTGGCCATATGGGTGCCCCACACCCCACCCTCTGCCAACCACCTCCCCCCCCGGTACGCCATCTCCCCCCACATCCAGCGGCCCACCCAGGGCAACACCCAAAGTAGCCCCTACGGGGGCCATGGCTCATACCCCTGGTGAGGGCAGTGCCAGCCAACGGTACCCCGGCATCAGGGTTGGGCACCAGAACAAAGGCCCCCATGGTGCTAGCCACTGATGGGGCCAGGGGTGCGGGGACGGGGGAGGGTGGAGGGACATGCGGGGGCAGAGTCCACGATAGCAACTGGGGCCACCATTTAGCCCGGTAGACCTGGTTGGGCACGAAGGTATGCACCATGCTAGCATACCGGCCTTTCACCCCCTGCAGACAATGGATATTGGAATACAACCAGCAATGGTGGCCTTCCTCCTTGTCGCCGCAGCCCTGGGGGATGCACTGTGGCTGTACCAGCTGACGCTGCTCGAGGAGGAGGAAGCTGCAGCAGCAGAGCGTGTATCAGTGGAACATACCGCAGAGGGATAGGTGGCAGCCACCCAGGTTGGAGAGTGTTGTCGTCACCACCTCCTGTTGTTGCACACGGTTGGACTCGTCCAACTGCATCTGCAGGTAGAGGATGATCGCCGACAACCCCTCATGTAGTCCCTGGCTCTGGGACTGCATCTCCACAATCGATGGGACCGTCCATTCCAGAAGCTTGAGACCTGTCTGGACGGCAGCTAGTTACTCGGGTCTGTCTGTCCTCTGACCGTCCGCCCCCTTGGGTGTTCTCACCTCCATCTGTTGTGCCAGGTCAACTGTGTGGTGAGCACCAGATAGCGTCCCAGGAGCACCTTCACTAAAATTCCCAACCGAGGTGAGTGTCTCTGGTATGGTGGCGGATGTTGGAGACAGCTGCAACGGGAAATCACTGTCATCCTCTGACCCGAGCTCCGGGGTCTCATAGGTCTCAGGCAGAGGGCTGGTAGCTGAGCTGCTTTCAGCATTGGTGCTCGATTCACAGGGAGGCTCCGGCTGTGGCACTGGCTGGGGGCAGGGGGCGCCAGCTGGATGCGCCCCATCTCCAGCAGGTCCCGTAAGACACAAGACAAAATGTATAATTAGACCGTGGGCCGGGGGGGGGGGGGGGGGAGTGTGGGTGCACATGTGGGTGGGGGATGTTGGTATGGGTTAGTGAGTGAGGATGGGGTTGGAGTGAAGATGGTGTTGGGATGAGAGTGGGGTTGGAGCGAGGGTGGTGTTTGGGCGCGGGTGATGTGGGGGTGAGAGTGGTGTTGGGGTGAGGGTGATCTGGCGGTGAGGGTGGTGTTGGGGTGAGGGTGATGTGGGGGTGAGAGTGGTGTTGGGGTGAGGGTGATGTGGGGGTGAGAGTGGTGTTGGGGTGAGGGTGATGTAGGGGTGAGGGTGGTGTTGGGGTGAGGGTGATGTGGGGTTAGGATGGAGTTGGGATGAGGGTGATGTGAGGGTGAGAGTGGTGTTGGGGTGAGGGTGATGTGGGGTGAGGATGATGTGGGGGTGAGAGTGGTGTTGGGGTGAGGGTGATGTGAGGGTGAGAGTGGTGTTGGGGTGAGGGTGATGTGGGGGTGAGGGTGATGTGGGGTTAGGGTGGAGTTGGGATGAGGGTGATGTGGGGGTGAGGGTGGTGTTGGGGTGAGGGTGATGTGGGGGTGAGGGTGGTGTTGGGGTGAGGGTGATGTGGGGGTGAGGGTGGTGTTGGGGTGAGGGTGATGTGGGGGTGAGGGTGGTGTTGGGGTGAGGGTGGTGTTGGGGTGAGGGTGGTGTTGGGGTGAGGGTGGTGTGGGGTTAGGGTGGAGTTGGGATGAGGGTGATGTGGGGTTAGGATGGAGTTGGGATGAGGGTGATGTGAGGGTGAGAGTGGTGTTGGGGTGAGGGTGATGCGGGGGTGAGGGTGAGGTTGGGGTGAGGGTGATGTGGGGTTAGGGTGGAGTTGGGATGAGGGTGATGTGGCGGTGAGGATGAGGTTGGGATGAGGGTGATGTGGGGGTGAGGGTGGGGTTGGGGTGAGGGTGGTGTTGGAGTGAGGGTTTGGTTGGGCTGACGGTGGTGTTGGGGTGAGGGTGGTGTTGGGGTGAGGGTGGTATTGGGGTGAGGGTGATGTGGGGGTGAGGGTGGTGTTGGGGTGAGGGTGATGTGGGGGTGAGGGTGGTGTTGGCGTGAGGGTGGTGTTGGGTGAGGGTGGTGTTGGGTGAGGGTGGTGTTGGGGTGAGGGTGATGTGGGGGTGAGGGTGGTGTTGGCGTGAGGGTGGTGTTGGGTGAGGGTGGTGTTGGGTGAGGGTGGTGTTGGGGTGAGGGTGATGTGGGGGTGAGGGTGGTGTTGGGTGAGGGTGGTGTTGGGGTGAGGGTGATGTGGGGGTGAGGGTGGTGTTGGCGTGAGGGTGGTGTTGGGTGAGGGTGGTGTTGGGGTGAGGGTGATGTGGGGGTGAGGGTGGTGTTGGCGTGAGGGTGGTGTTGGGTGAGGGTGGTGTTGGGTGAGGGTGGTGTTGGGGTGAGGGTGATGTGGGGGTGAGGGTGGTGTTGGGTGAGGGTGGTGTTGGGGTGAGGGTGATGTGGGGGTGAGGGTGGTGTTGGCGTGAGGGTGGTGTTGGGTGAGGGTGGTGTTGGGGTGAGGGTGATGTGGGGGTGAGGGTGGTGTTGGCGTGAGGGTGGTGTTGGGTGAGGGTGGTGTTGGGTGAGGGTGGTGTTGGGGTGAGGGTGATGTGGGGGTGAGGGTGGTGTTGGGTGAGGGTGGTGTTGGGGTGAGGGTGATGTGGGGGTGAGGGTGGGGTTGGGGTGAGGGTGGTGTTGGGGTGAGGGTGGTGTTGGGATGAGGGTGATGTGGGGGTGAGGGTGGGGTTGGGGTGAGGGTGGTGTTGGGGTGAGGGTGGTGTTGGGATGAGGGTGATGTGGGGGTGAGGGTGGGGTTGGGGTGAGGGTGGGGTTGGGGTGAGGGTGATGTGAGGGTGAGAGTGATGTGGCGGTGAGGGTGGTGTTGGGGTGAGGGTGGTGATGGGGTGAGGGTGATGTGGGGTTAGGGTGGAGTTGGGGTGAGGGTGGTGTTGGGGTGAGGGTGGTGTTGGGGTGAGGGTGGTGTTGGGGTGAGGGTGGTGTTGGGGTGAGGGTGATGTGGTGGTGAGGGTGAGGTTGGGACGAGGGTGATGTGGGGGTGAGGGTGGGGTTGGGGTGAGGGTGATGTGGCGGTGAGGGTGGTGTTGGGGTGAGGGTGGTGATGGGGTGAGGGTGATGTAGGGTTAGGGTGGAGTTGGGGTAAGGGAGGTGTGGGGGTGAGGGTGGTGTTGGGGTGAGGGTGGTGTTGGGGTGAGAGTGGTGTTGGGGTGAGGGTGGTGTTGGGGTGAGGGTGGTGTTGGGGTGAGGGTGATGTGGGGGTGAGGGTGGTGTTGGGTGAGGGTGATGTTGGGGTGAGGGTGATGTGGCGGTGAGGGTGGGGTTGGGGTAAGGGAGGTGTTGGGGTGAGGGTGGGGTTGGGTGAGGGTGATGTGGGGGTGAGGGTGGTGTTGGGTGAGGGTGGTGTTGGGGTGAGGGTGATGTGGCGGTGAGGGTTTGGTTGGGGTGACGGTGGTGTTGGGATGAGGGTGATGTGGGGGTGAGGGTTTGGTTGGGGTGAGGGTGGGGTTAGGGTGAGGGTGGGGTTGGGGTGAGGGTGATGTGGCGGTGAGGGTGAGGTTGGGATGAGGGTGATGTGGGGGTGAGGGTGGGGTTGGGGAGAGGGTGGTGTTGGGGTGAGGGTTTGGTTGGGGTGACGGTGGTGTTGGGATGAGGGTGATGTGGGGGTGAGGGTGGGGTTGGGGTAAGGGAGGTGTTGGGGGGTGGTTGACACACTTGTTATGAGGCAATACAATTAAGCGGGGTCTCACTTTCTCGCCTGCGCCGAGCTCCACCCCGGTGTCCTCCCTTTCCTCTGGGCTGCCAGGGCCTTCTGCTTGGCCATGGTAAGGGGCCGCGGGTCTGGCGGTCCCCCCTTCTGTCTTCTCCCACTCCCGGTCGTTGTGCCTGGCCTTCTCCTGAGGAGGGAGCTGTGGGAAACAGAAAACAACAGTGTTCGACAGTCCAACTCGTGCAGCCCAGGGAGTGGGCAGCTGGTGGTCTCAGTGGCCCGGCCACCCGGCGGTGGCAACCAGTATGAGTGCTGGCATGTGGGGCAGGGTGGGGGTTCAGCTGCCCTCCGGGTTGGGGGGAATAGAGTTACGGGTATGTGGGACGCGGGTTACTGCCGGGACATAGTGCTACCTACTCACCCTTGGCCGCCTTGAGGAGGTTGTGCAGTTTTTTTGGCACTGCTGGCCGGTCCAGGTTACATTTCCCACAGCACTGACCGCCGCTGCCACCTGCGCCCAGGCATGACGAACGGCGACGGCTGGCAGCCTCCTTCTCGGACCAGGGTACAGGGTGTGGTGCTAACAATTGTACACAAAGACTCGAGTGAAGTACAAGAGAGGCTTTATTACAGTGAGATGCTATTTCTCCAGCGGCAGTTGTAGAATGGCATCTCAGTGAAACTTACGAATATTTATACAGCTCCCTGTGGGCGGAGCTAGCCGACAGGGGCTTACCGGAGAAACCTGTAATACAGGTACAACCATACATCCCCCTACTGCAAACACATATATATACAGTGGTTGGATCACCACACAGGGTCTACCGCCAAACGGGCCGGCGCCCGTTTCACAAATGCAGCGACCAGGTGTGGTTGCTGCCGTGTTGAAACGGGCATGAAGGGCCAGCTGATCGGCCCATCGGGCTCGGAAAATCGCCGTTAGCCGTGAAAAACGGCGAGTGCCGATTTTTCCGAGTTGGGGGGGGGGGGGGGAGGGGAATCGCGAGGGCGCCAGGGGGGGCGTAAAAATTGTCAGGAGGCCCTCCCACGATTCTCCCACGCCACGTGCAGGGCGGAGAATTCCGCCCTAAGTGCCGACGCCGGAGTGAAAACCGGAGTGTTTCACTCTGGCATCGGAGGCTGCTCCTCGCTCCCTATTCTCCCACCCCCGGGGGGCTAGGAGCGGCGCCACGTAATTTACGCGCATCAGCCTTAATCCTCCCTCCCCCCCCACAGGCCACCCCCGCAGCATTCGCGCGCTGTTCACGCTGGCAGCGACCAGGTCATATTGGGCAGGCTGCTCGGCCCATCCGGGCGGGAGAATTGCCGCTCTCCTGTCGTAAAGCACGGCGCGCCGATTTGGGGGGGGGGGGGGGGGGGAGAGAATCGCGTGCTGGTGCCGGGGTGGCGTGGCGGGACTCGCCCGGCGCCCCCGCGATTCTCCCACCCGCCGTGTGCGGGGAGTATTGCGCCCCCTCTTTTTTCTCAGCGCCCGGCCTGATCTCGCCATCCCAGCAGAGCTGAGCATTTCCCAGCGTACAGTTCATGCTGGCTGCCTATTAATTGGCCAGCTGGTGTGCAATCGCATTCTGGGGCTAATCATGGCCAAAAGCCCAATTCTGGACTCGCTGAGTGTGCGTGCCTGATGGGTGAAAAATAAAGACCCTAATTTTACCTTAAATGAACCTGAGAGCGTAAAACAGTGTGAGGAAGAACGGAGAAACAAACAGGCTCAAACCCCGTGGAGGGTGTATTTGGCCGAAGCCAACAGAAGGGAGGCTTCATAAGGGAAATAGGGAAACAAGCATGAGAATACAGGATTGAGACAAGCCAGGGAACTATAAGGAGAAATCACAGCTCCTTAATATTCTTAGAAAGAAAGCCAACAGATACATTAGTATACAATTCAGATTGGGGCAGATGTAAGAAACAAGAATCAAGACAAAACTCTAGAACCACCTAGGAGAAGGACATTCACATCAAATGAAGATGGAGTGCACAGTGTCCTCGCCATCAGAAACAGGTCAGAACAAGACCGGGGAGATTGTTCAAGGCGCCCCAGAGACAAACCCTGTGAAGTCTGAGACTTTGTGGGGAGATGTGGGAAGATGTAAATATGATTGGGATAAAGACTTGGGGAGATATGTAAAGTAAAAGGTTAACTTCAGAAGTGTATGATGTAATGATGAAACATCACATTATATAGCTGGATTTACAGTGCAGGAGTCTGCACCGACCCTTGGAAAGAGTACCCCACTTAAGCCCACATGATTGAGATCTCGAAGGAGTACAACCTCCAACATCATGTAGAGGTTTCAATCTGTATACAGTAGCTGTAAATGAAGAGTTTTGGTTTTAAAAATAGTCAAAGTCAGTTTAATTTTGGAGAATGAATGAGTCAGAAAGAATCCTGTCCAGACTGCACAAACATGATGAAACAGTAGGGTGGGTAGGGTGCCAGCTGGGTAGGGTGGCAAAGTTGTTAGGATGGGTAGGGTGGCAGTATGGTAGGGTGGATAGGGTGCGAGTTGTGTTGAGCTGCAGGATCGGTGGGATGATGCGATGGGAGGTTGTATTCAGTCCACTGGTTAGTTTGGCAGCGTCGGCTGGATGTCAGTTGAGTGGGTCAGTGGGAATTGGAGGTTTGGGGAGAGTTGGAGAGTCGGGCAGGAGTTGAAGTGTTGGGAAATTGGTTTGTGTTCGGGTAGTCAGGTGGTTGGCGGGTCAAGGCAAAATTGGGGGTTTGGGGGGGTAGCCGGGCATCAGTCAGAGGCTTGGCGGGATTGGGAGAAAAGGGTTGGAGTTGGGGGGGGGGGGGGGGGGGTGGGCAGTGTGAGTGATTATGTATAGTTACCCAGGAATTAGAACTGTTTTTCTTCTGTCTAACATTTCCTGGGTAACTAACTAGGTAAGTAAGTTGGAACCCTCCAAAGTCTCCAACTCTAACTCAGAGTTGGAGAGTTTTTTGAAGAGTTCGGACGCAGCGGAATGTCCCATTGGAAGTCCAAATGTCCTCAGTACATTGGGACTTCTGAGTGGGTCCCATGGTGGGGTACGTGTGGGTTACAACCAACTGGAGATCAGATATTCTAGGCCGTTCAAGGTAACTGAAACATATATTAGCCATGTACATTACGAGGCCACATTTCATTACACAATCAGTCAGCAGAGCATTTCATGTTGGGTTACACGTTGGAATCATTTAGATGAGGAAGCTGCACGAAGATGCGCAGTGATGATTTTTCCCCCAATTTTTCCCATTATCTGTATATATTACAAGGGGTACATAAGAGATATCGATGGGCCGAATTTTCCATGATGTGGCAATCATTGTCAGATTGTCATTCTAATTTTGTTTTCCTATCTTAGACCAGCGCTCCATATTTCTCAGCTGGACATCCAACCCAGATCTGTTGAGAAATGTGGAGCATCCCTGCTCCTGGTGCCTACCTAAAGATATATAGGTTTTTGAAGAATAAAGGAATAAAAGGTTATTGTGTTCGGGCAGGAAAGTGGACCGGAGTCCACAAAAGATCAGCCATGACCTTATTGAAAGGCGGAGCAGGCTCCAAGGGCCAGATGGCCTACTCCTGCTCCTAGTTCTTGTTATGTTCTTTCAGTACAGTATAGGAACGTCAGGGGGATCGAAGACACCTTTCCCTTTTACAGCACTTGCTGCCATATACCAGCAAGTCCCAGAGAAGCCAGGAGAGAAGGTACATGCAAAGTAAGTGGGTATGGGGGTTGGGGCTATCTAGGTTGGATCAGGAGTCGTATGGGTGGAGGGGGTGGATTGAGTGGTTGAGGGCAGTCAGGTGGTTGGGCGTGGTCGTCAGGTCAGATCTTAGTTCAGGGGTGGGTTGTGGTTGGGGGCTTCAGTGGGGTAATCAGGTGGTCTTAAGGGGTCAGGAATGTCAAGGAGATAGGGGCTCATGTGGGTAGTTGGAGTGGGGGGGGGGGGGGATGATAGTCGGAAGTCCAGTGGGGGTGGTGGAAGGGGAGCGTCAGCAGTATAGTTACTCAGGAAATAGTACAGGTTTTAATCCTTCTAAACTTTCTTGGGGTAACTATTCTACTAAGTGAGCCAGAATCATCTGAAATCTTCAACTTTAAATGAGAGATTTGGAAGGTTCCAGGCATAGGATCATTATCTAATGGAAGTTGAAAGTTCCTGGGCGATTCCCACACAGTCAGTGCAGAAGAGTCTTCTGAGGAAGCTCCCAGCTGATCTTCCGAGGTATATCTAGGGTTCGACCACCAGGAGAAGGGAAGATGTGGGCCTCGAATACATAACATAAGCCTCAGGTTTTTTTCTTTTCAAGAGATATTGAAAACAGCGCGAGAGGAGAGACAGCCGGGACATTGAAAACAGCGCGAGAGGAGAGACAGCCAGGACATTGAAAAGAGCGCGAGAGGTAAGACAGCCAGGACATTGAAAAGAGCGCGAGAGGTAAGACAGCTGGGACATTGAAAAGAGCGCGAGAGGTAAGACAGCCGGGACATTGAAAACAGCGCGAGAGGAGAGACAGCTGGGACATTGAAAAGAGCGCGAGAGGAGAGACAGCCAGGACATTGAAAAGAGCGCGAGAGGTAAGACAGCCGGGACATTGAAAAGAGTGCGAGAGGTAAGACAGCCGGGACATTGAAAAGAGCGCGAGAGGAGAGACAGCTGGGACATTGAAAAGAGCGCGAGAGGTAAGACAGCCGGGACATTGAAAACAGCGCGAGAGGTAAGACAGCCAGGACATTGAAAAGAGCGCGAGAGGTAAGACAGCTGGGACATTGAAAAGAGCGCGAGAGGTAAGACAGCTGGGACATTGAAAAGAGTGCGAGAGGTAAGACAGCCGGGACATTGAAAAGAGTGCGAGAGGTAAGACAGCCGGGACATTGAAAAGAGCGCGAGAGGTAAGACAGCTGGGACATTGAAAAGAGTGCGAGAGGAGAGACAGCCGGGACACTGAAAACAGCGCGAGAGGTAAGACAGCTGGGACATTGAAAACAGCGCGAGAGGTAAGACAGCTGGGACATTGAAAACAGCGCGAGAGGTAAGACAGCCGGGACATTGAAAAGAGTGCGAGAGGTAAGACAGCTGGGACATTGAAAAGAGCGCGAGAGGTAAGACAGTCGGGACATTGAAAACAGCGCGAGAGGAGAGACAGTCGGGACATTGAAAAGAGCGCGAGAGGTAAGACAGTCGGGACATTGAAAAGAGCGCGAGAGGTAAGACAGCCGGGACATTGAAAACAGCGCGAGAGGAGAGACAGCTGGGACATTGAAAAGAGCGCGAGAGGAGAGACAGCTGGGACATTGAAAAGAGTGCGAGAGGTAAGACAGCCGGGACATTGAAAACAGCGCGAGAGGAGAGACAGCCGGGACATTGAAAACAGCGCGAGAGGAGAGACAGCCAGGACATTGAAAAGAGCGCGAGAGGTAAGACAGCCGGGACATTGAAAAGAGCGCGAGAGGTAAGACAGCCGGGACATTGAAAAGATAAGAGCGGCGGGGTGCCAGTGGGAGCAAAGATAATATAAGGCGGGAACCGGAAGTACGGCCCGCGGACTTCTGGGAAGGATTTTCTCCTAGCCAATAAATTGTGGTGGAGAGGATACCCGAGACACTACACGTGTAGTGTCTCCCACCCGCCCTCCTCCTCTAACCTAATAATAAGACCCATTGGTGTGAGCAGGTAAGTGCTATATTATATTATTATTTTTTTATTTTTTATTTGTTTTATATTTGTTTACCAGAACTTGGTTGAAATTAAGTGGTATGGCAGGGAAGGTAGTGCAATGTTCCTCCTGCAGGATGTTTGAGGTGAGGGATGCTGTTAGTGTCCCTGCTGATTTTACCTGCAGGAAGTGCAGCCAGCTCCAGCTCCTACAAGACCGAGTTATGGTACTGGAGCTGGAGTTGGATGAACTTCGGATCATTCGGGAGGCAGAGGTGGTCATAGATAGGTGCTTCAGGGAAGTAGTTACACCAAAGACTGGAGATAGATGGGTAACTGTAAGAGGGACTGGGAAGAAGCAGTCAGTGCAGGGACCCCCTGCGGTCGTTCCCCTGAGTAACAAGTATACCGTTTTGGATACTTGTGGGGGGGACGACTTACCAGGGGTAAGCCATGGGGTGCAGGTCTCTAGCACGGAGTCTGTCCCTGTTGCTCAGAAGGGAAGGGGGGAGAGGAGCAGAGCATTAGTAATTGGGGACTCAATAGTCAGGGGCACAGATAGGAGATTTTGTGGGAGCGAGAGAGACTCACGTTTGGTATGTTGCCTCCCAGGTGCAAGGGTAAGTGATGTCTCGGATCGTGTTTTTCGGGTCCTTAAGGGGGAGGGGGAGCAGCCCCAAGTCGTAGTCCACATTGGCACTAACGACATAGGTAGGAAAGGGGACAAGGATGTCAGGCAGGCCTTTAGGGAGCTAGGATGGAAGCTCAGAGCGAGAACAAACAGAGTTGTTATCTCTGGGTTGTTGCCCGTGCCACGTGATAGTGAGACAAGGAATAGGGAGAGAGAGCAATTAAACACGTGGCTACAGGGATGGTGCAGGCGGGAGGGATTCAGATTTCTGGATAACTGGGGCTCTTTCTGGGGAAGGTGGGACCTCTATAGACAGGATGGTCTACATCTGAACCTAAGGGGCACCAATATCCTGGGGGGGAGATTTGTTAGTACTCTTTGGGGGGGTTTAAACTAATTCAGCAGGGGCATGGGAACCTGGATTGTAGTTTTGGGGTGCAAGAGATTGAGAGTAGAGAGGTCAGGAGCACAGATTTGACTTCGCAGGAGGGTGCCAGTGTTCAGGTCAGTGGTTTGAAGTGTGTCTATTTCAATGCCAGGAGTATACGAAATAAGGTAGGGGAATTGGCAGCATGGGTTGGTACCTGGGACTTCGATGTTGTGGCCATTTCAGAGACATGGATAGAGCAGGGACAGGAATGGTTGTTGCAGGTTCCGGGGTTTAGGTGTTTTAGTAAAGTCAGAGAAGGGGGCAAAAGAGGGGGAGGTGTGGCGCTGCTAGTCAAGGACAGTATTACGGTGGCAGAAAGGATGCAAGATGGGGACTCTTCTTCCGAGGTAGTATGGGCTGAGGTTAGAAACAGGAAAGGAGAGGTCACCCTGTTGGGAGTTTTCTATAGGCCACCTAATAGTTCTAGGGATGTAGAGGAAAGAATGGCGAAGATGATTCTGGAAAAGAGCGAAAGTAACAGGGTAGTTGTTATGGGAGACTTTAACTTTCCTAATATTGACTGGAAAAGATATAGTTCGAGTACATTGGATGGGTCGTTCTTTGTACAATGTGTGCAGGAGGGTTTTCTGACACAATATGTTGACAGGCCAACAAGAGGTGAGGCCACTTTGGATTTGGTTTTGGGTAATGAACCAGGCCAGGTGTTAGATCTGGAGGTAGGTGAACACTTTGGAGACAGTGACCACAATTCGGTGACCTTTACATTAGTGATGGAAAGGGATAAGTATACCCCGCAGGGCAAGAGTTATAGCTGGGGGAAGGGCAATTATGATGCCATTAGACATGAATTAGGATGTGTAGGTTGGAGAAGTAGGCTGCAAGGGTTGGGCACACTGGATATGTGGAGCTTGTTCAAGGAACAGCTATTGCGTGTTCTTGATCAGTACGTACCAGTCAGACAGGGAGGAAAGGGTAGAGCGAGGGAACCGTGGTTTACCAAAGAAGTGGAATCTCTTGTTAAGAGGAAAAAGGAGGCCTATGTGAAGATGAGGCGTGAAGTTTCAGTTGGGGCGCTTAATAGTTACAGGGAAGCGAGGAAGGATCTAAAGAGAGAGCTAAGACGAGCAAGGAGGGGACACGAGAAGTCTTTGGCAGGTAGGATCAAGGAAAACCCAAAAGCTTTCTATAGGTATGTCAGGAATAAAAGAATGACTAGGGTAAGAGTAGGGCCAGTCAAGGACAGTGGTGGGAAGTTGTGTGTGGAGGCTGAGGAGATAAGCAAGATACTAAATGAATACTTTTTGTCAGTATTCACTCAGGAAAAAGATAATATTGTGGAGGAGAATGCTGAGACCCAGGCTATTAGAATAGATGGCATTGAGGTGCGTAGGGAAGAAGTGTTGGCAATTCTGGACAAGGTGAAAATAGATAAGTCCCCGGGGCCTGATGGGATTTATCCTAGGATTCTCTGGGAAGCCAGGGAAGAGATTGCTGAGCCTTTGGCTTTGATTTTTAGGTCATCATTGGCTACAGGAATAGTGCCAGAGGACTGGAGGATAGCAAATGTGGTCCCTTTGTTCAAGAAGGGGAGTAGAGATAACCCCGGTAACTATAGGCCGGTGAGCCTAACGTCTGTGGTGGGTAAAGTCTTGGAGAGGATTATAAAAGATACGATTTATAATCATCTAGATAGGAATAATATGATTAGGGATAGTCAGCATGGTTTTGTGAAGGGTAGGTCATGCCTCACAAACCTTATCGAGTTCTTTGAGAAGGTGACTGAACAGGTGGACGAGGGTAAAGCAGTTGATGTGGTGTATATGGATTTCAGTAAAGCGTTTGATAAGGTTCCCCACGGTCGGCTATTGCAGAAAATACGGAGGCTGGGGATTGAGGGTGATTTAGAGATGTGGATCAGAAATTGGCTAGTTGAAAGAAGACAGAGAGTGGTGGTTGATGGGAAATGTTCAGAATGGAGTTCAGTTACGAGTGGCGTACCACAAGGATCTGTTCTGGGGCCGTTGCTGTTTGTCATTTTTATAAATGACCTAGAGGAGGGCGCAGAAGGATGGGTAAGTAAATTTGCAGACGACACTAAAGTCGGTGGAGTTGTAGACAGTGCGGAAGGATGTTGCAGGTTACAGAGGGACATAGATAAGCTGCAAAGCTGGGCTGAGAGGTGGCAAATGGAGTTTAATGTGGAGAAGTGTGAGGTGATTCACTTTGGAAAGAATAACAGGAATGCGGAATATTTGGCTAATGGTAAAATTCTTGGTAGTGTGGATGAGCAGAGGGATCTCGGTGTCCATGTACATAGATCCCTGAAAGTTGCCACCCAGGTTGATAGGGTTGTGAAGAAGGCCTATGGTGTGATGGCCTTTATTGGTAGAGGGATTGAGTTCCGGAGCCATGAGGTCATGTTGCAGTTGTACAAAACTCTAGTACGGCCGCATTTGGAGTATTGCGTACAGTTCTGGTCGCCTCATTATAGGAAGGACGTGGATGCTTTGGAACGGGTACAGAGAAGATTTACCAGGATGTTGCCTGGTATGGAGGGAAAATCTTATGAGGAAAGGCTGATGGACTTGAGGTTGTTTTCGTTAGAGAGAAGAAGGTTAAGAGGTGACCTAATAGAGGCATACAAAATGATCAGAGGGTTAGATAGGGTGGACAGCGAGAGCCTTCTCCCGCGGATGGAGGTGGCTAGCACGAGGGGACATAGCCTTAAACTGAGGGGTAATAGATATAGGACAGAGGTCAGAGGTGGGTTTTTTACGCAAAGAGTGGTGAGGCCGTGGAATGCCCTACCTGCAACAGTAGTGAACTCGCCAACATTGAGGGCATTTAAAAGTTTATTGGATAAGCATATGGATGATAAGGGCATAGTGTAGGTTAGATGGCCTTTCGTTTTTTTTTCCATGTCGGTGCAACATTGAGGGCCGAAGGGCCTGTACTGCGCTGTATCGTTCTATATGGGCATTGTGGAGATGAGGGTGGATTTGAGATAAGGTACAGCTATGATTCTACTGAATGGTGTGGTTAAGGGGCCTATAGATGATCCTCTTTCTTATGCTTCTGTGTAGTGACAGCGGTATTCAAAATTCCTCTTTTGTAAATGTTTCAAATGAAGAACAAGATGACTGTAGAAATAGTTACAGCACCCCACAAGCTACGACTGCAATCGGACCACAGTGAGCAAAGTAAACGTGCAAGCTTTGTCCTTAGTGTTTCATCTGTAGTGAACTAAATATTACAGTCATTCAAGAACAAATGGTGCTTGAAACAGCACTGATGGCAAAAAAGGTTATCCCTTTCCCGAAGACTGCTTGGTTTTATCAACTAATAAAGTGCAGCAGCTCCAGAATGTGACCTGCTGATCCCAAGTCAGTTCAGCTGTCCTATCTCCAGGAGTTATGCCCCAGGCTGTTACTTTGGATGACCAGCTAGTGCATCAGTAATCTTGTTCAATAACAGAAAAGTCACATCAGAGTTAGTTTCACTACAAAGTTTTCTTCTGTCATTTGTTTGCTTCCAAGAACAAATGCCATGTCGATATAAATGTTCAATATAAAATGGGTTGGCATTGGTTTAAGTTTATAATATTCTCCCCATAGTGGTATCGGAAAGGATTTGTGGCAACAATATGTTGACAGCAAAACACAGCTGGTATTTTAAAAAGTAATTAGTGTCACAAATGATTAATGCCATTTCAATGCTCCCTTACTCTTTCAAAAAGACAAGGACTATTTATAGAGTCCGTAAATCAAGATAAAGATGCTTGTTTTACTGTTTAGTCTTTCCTATTTACCAGTATTTCTGTGGGATCTCCTATATTCCAGCTTAAGGGCCATAATTTATGGACTTGGCTAATAATTCTTTTTGCCTTTCCCCGCCAATAATTTTCAAAGGATTTTTACGACCATTATAAATACAAGTACAAATCTGCATTGACAATTGTTTCTTGCTTATGAGACAGCAACAGCACTTGTAAATCATGCACTGTGGTTGTGAAGAAAGAAAGCAAAGTGCCAAAATAAGATAGAGACCACAAAAGTCAGGCCAAGCATAGAAAATCAGCAGAACAGGATAAGAAAGGAGCGAGAAGATTGTATTAATTTCATTGGCAGACACACTTTGTTGCTATTATATTTTTGGTTTGAGTGTAACCCTTGGATATTTAGAATTCCATCACCAACAAGTGACATTTATATTTAACATATTAAACATCCCAAGGTGCTTCATGGGAGAATAATAAAGTAAAATTAAAACACTGAGCTTACAGTAATATCAGAGCAGATCGGCCAATAACTTGGCCAGAGGTTTTAAAGAGCAGCATAAAGGAAGAAAGAGAGATAGAAATTCGGAGATATTTATCGAGAGGCTTCCAGGACTTAGATCCTTGGCAGTTGAAGGCACAGCCACCAAGATTGGGCAAGGCAGGCAGAGCTAAGTTGTGACAAAGCTGCTATCCGCTGCTGACTGCACTCTGAGGAAGTTACGGCCCGTGCCTCAATACAGGGTATTGGGGCAGCACAATAGCACAGTGGTTAGCACAGTTGCTTCACAGCTCCAGGGTCCAAGGTTCGATTCCCGGTTTGGGTCACTGTCTGTGTGGAGTCTGCATGTTCTCCCCGTGTGTGCGTGGGTTTCCTCCGGCTGCTCCGGTTTCCTCCCACAGTCGAAGGATGTGCAGGTTAGGTAGATTGCCCATTCTAAATTGCCCTTAGTGTCCAAAAAGGTTAGGTTGGGTTACGGGGATAAAGGGGATAGGGTGGAGGACTGGGTGGGGTGCTCTTTCCAAGGGCCAGTGCAGGCTCGATGGGCTGAATGGCCTCCTTCTGCACTGTACATTCTATGATTCTATGATGGAAAGTATGCACCTTTTAAAATTTAAGTTATGCTCTGATTAAACGGCTTTGAGTGGTTGAAATTGTTCTTAAATTACGATCAAAAATATGGGTTTCATATTGGGAAATGACATGACGGGCAATGTTGTTTTTTCACAATCTGGGAGAGTATGCCGCAATTGGGGAATGTTTCGTGATCTAGTTAAGACACAAACTGATGCAAGAAAATAAATTGATGGAATAATTCTAGTAAAGGACAGCAAGGAGACAGCAAAAGAATCTACAGAATTTCCAAATCAAAATCTACCCAGAAAGGACTGAGACCTCTGGCTGACCCTAAGTTAACACTGAATTAAATGGTCCTGTCAATGCTGAGACAGCATAAGAATTAACCATGCCTGTCAGTGCTGAGATACAGGCAACTGGACTGAGTTCAACGAAAACCAGTTCAGTGGCGTGCAGAGGTCTGGTGATGCCCGGGGCAAATCTTGATCGTATGCCCCAAAGACTCAAGTATAAGGCCTAATATACTGAGAAATATTATGAGAAAGGAAAACATTTTGAATATAACTTCCCGTACCAGCCTCCTGAACAGGCGCCGGAATGTGGCGACTAGGGGCTTTTCACAGTAACTTCAGTGAAGCCTACTTGTGACAATAAGTGATTTTCATTTCAGTGTAGATGATGTTCTAAACCGCTGTGTGCAGAGAGCAGTGAATGGTCTCTCCCCAGTGTGAACTCGCTGGTGTCTCAGCAGTTGGGGTGAATGACTGAATCCCTTACCACACAGAGGGCAGGTCAATGGCTTCTCACCTGTATGAACTCACTGAATTCTCAGCAGGATGGATGGCTGAGTGAATCCCCTCCCACACACAGAGCAGGTGAACAGCCTCTCCCCAGAGTGAACTCTCTGGTGTGTCAGCAGTTGGGGTGAATGACTGAATCCCTAATCACACTCAGAACTGAGGGAGTGCTGCACTGTCAGAACAGCCTTCTTTCAAATAAGTTGTTAAATTGAGGCTCTGTCTGTCCCTGTTAGGTGGATGTTGAAGATCCCACAGCCACTATTTTGAAGAAGAGCAGGGGAGTTACCCCCGTGTCCTGGTCAATACTAGGGGCTTTTCACAGTAACTTCATTTGAAGCCTACTTATGAAATGAAAATCGCCTATTGTCACATTCTGCATTCGCCACATTCCAGCGCCTGTTTGGGGAGGCTGTTACAGGAATCGAATCGTGCTGCTGGCTTGCCTTGGTCTGCTTTCAAAGCCAGCAATGTAGCCCTGTGCTAAACAGCCCCTGACAATAAGCGATTTTCATTTCATTTCATGTGTCAAACTGAGGGAGCAAAGGATGTCAATATTTTTAAGAGAGAGACCTGGGCCAAGCTTTCCAGAGTCTGAACCCTCCCTGGATTCACTTCCTTTCCCTTGAGTTGCTGCAAGTGACCAATTGATGGTCAGAATGAAAAAAGAAATGGAAAGGGGGAGAAAAGAAAGTGTTTTACTCACAGATGTTGGAGACAGGAGGAAGATTCCGTCGGTGTGAAAGCTCAATTATCACTCACAGAAAGCCCGCGCTCTGATTGGCTGGAGAACCACAGTCCCTCCGGTCCTCAATCTTTTTTCATTGGTCAACATCTCAGCACGCAGATCAGGAGGCGGGGCCTTTCCCTGCATGTGAGGAGCTCCCCCTCCCTTGGACATGTGCAGTCCCGGGCCGCCCGCCCGCGCAGCGGATAGAGCGGTTTCCCCACCGCGGGGGAGTCTGGGAGCGCAGTCACCTCACCCTGACACAAGGTACATGTCGGTAGTCACTGGATTTGATTGTGACCCCCCCCCCCCCCCCCCCCCCCCCCCCCCAGCAAAACAATTTGTTAAATTCAGGTGGAAAAATTTAGGCATCTGGGTGACATTGGGGAGAGCAATAGCCTCTGATTGATGCCCCCATCCAATGGATGCCCGGGGCCAACGCACCATCGCCCCCCCCCCCTCTGCACGCCACTGAACCAGTTACAATCTCAATGTGATTGGAATAATGTTAAAAAGTATAAAGAATGAATACTTTGTGAATTGGGAGGTGTGCGGGAGTTGGGTCAGGGTGGGGTTCTTTCGGGTCAGAGGGGTGTCATTTGATTTGGGGGAGTGGTCAGGCTGGGTGGGGGGGTCAGCTCAGGGAGGGTCCTTTCGGATTGGAGGGGTGTCATTTGGGTTGGGGGAGTGGTCAGGCTGGGTGGGGGGGTCAGCTCAGGGAGGGTCCTTTTGGATTGGAGCGGTGTCATGTGGGTTGGGGGAGTGGTCAGGCTGGGTGGGGGGGGTGGTCAGGCTGGGTGGGGGGGTCAGCTCAGGGAGGGTTCTTTTGGATCGGAGGGGTGTCATTTGGGTTGGGTGGGGTTGCTTGGGCAGGTATGGGGTCGGGTCCAGTAGGGTCACAGGGGTCAAGTCTAGCAGAGGGGGGAAATACCATGAAGGACAGTGGCTTAGTTGGGTGGATCCCCTAGGTGTCGGGGGTCAGATGTATGAAGGATGTGCCGTGCGAGGCATGGTCTGAATGTTTAAAATAGTTACTCTGAAGTTAGAAGTGCTTTTTTTCCTTCTAATGCTTTCAGATTAGTTTATGTGTAAAACTGGCAGAACCATCCAAAGTTAGCAATTTAAATCACTTTGTCGGGTGGTTTCTATTCCACCACAATTGTCTAGGGGCAGTTAACCCTCCTGGACAATTGCCAGATAAACCCTTACGTGGGAACCTCCAAGAGAGATTCCTCAGAACAACTTTGGGGTAACCCCCAAATCCGACACTGATGAGTCAGGAAGTTATGGTTCTCTGATTCAGTGAACCTTCTGAAGAAAGGTTTAATCCTTTGCCAACAATAAGTTCTGAGAGGAATTAATATCTCTCTCTGTGTAGCTTCCTCAGAGTGACAATCAGCGGTGGATTGCCACACCATAGAGGCTTACCTTTGCTTCAAATGGAATGCATCTGTCTCACCCAACCTTCCTGAATCAGAGCAGAATGGAACATGGGCAAATACAATTCTTCTCTTTTGAAGATCCAGCCTCTGAATTCCCTTGAAAGTGACTCTGACGCAGACTGCTCACTGACTGCCCACTTACAGATGGTTCAATCTCTTCTCCTGAGAAGGTGTCCCACATGATTCACAAAGCTGCACTCCCACCGATAACTACAGCCACAATTCCAACTACTTAATACACTGCTAGCTTCACTAATCTGGCAATGACTTTGGGTTTCTCGGAACTCCAGTCTCCGGCTATGCTGAGCTATAAATGACTCACAGAGTTTTACTGAGCCCTAACTATATGACATGGGCAATGACCTCCCACCACCTTGTTGGCTCCCTGGCACTTCTCTTGGACTCTAATTGCCTGGAGCCTCGAACCAGGGGCTTCTCCGTGAGCTGCAAACCACACAAGGTCCAAGCTGTAACCAACACCCCCTTCTCTCAGCAAACACACAAATAAATTGAAACCAGATAACCTTCTTAAGTTCCACCCATTTCCATGACAATGTAGCCTTTGAGGGTTCACTGAATACTTTTAAACTAATTCAGTGCTAACTCCCAAAAAAAAACATCTCTCTAGACTACACTTCTTTTCAAGCACTGTAGACATCTTCTCTCCAGTTTTCATAAAAAGTCATTGGCATTGTTGCTAATTGCATTAAAGTGAACACTGACCTGACCCTTCTCTGTTTTTCTGTGAGCGAGTAAGGAGGCAATCTGGTATTGATTGCATTGGCAATGCCAGTTGATTCAGTGTGCAGCTTGGTCGAGGCCTTCCACAAGGTCCAATGGCTTTGTGCCTCTGTGTCAGCTGTGTAGGACTTTGTTGGTGATTAGAGGCTTTGATTGCTGCTGTGAGCATCTGCGAGTGTGCTCTGCCAGGCTGATAGCCTTCACTTTTCTCACCTTGATCAGCGTCAACAGGGATCCTTAATAAACAGCTCACAGATCACTGTCGCCATGTGTTATTATCACAAAAGGCCAGAGGAAGTCTTTGATAGAAAAGAGCTGGAAACCATGCTGTTCAAACTAGTGAACATTTATTGACTGTGTAAACAGTGTAAACAGATATTGATAGAGACGGCCCTTAGCAGGACTACATTCAAAACCTCCTCTCTCAGGTCCAGTTACATGTGATCTGATATCATCTGATGTCACGAATGATGCACTCTAGCTATTAGCGTGATAGCTACCAACCCTTTCTACTACAAGTAGAAGTGCACGATTCACTAAAAGCTGTATTGCAGCAAGGACATAAAAAAGTAAACTATGCTTTATTGGTGGATAGAATTGGAAAATAGGGAAGTTATGCTGAGGCTACATCAAAGTTTGGTTTCTGTGGGCAATCCTGGATGCCATATTATTAAAAGGATAGAGAGGCACCGGGGTGGTGGCTCTATATGGGATAACATTGGAAATGTGTGGGTGCACATATTGGGTAGTATTAACAGGTTGTGTCTCTTTTCTCTTGAAAAAAGACAGCTGAATGGTGACCTAACAGAGGTCTTTAACATTACGAAAGGTTTTGAAAGAATGGATACACAAGGCTGTCATGCAATTTTAATACAATTTTAAAACGGAATTGTTGCCATATTGTTACTCCTGTGGGTTTCAGCTCCCTTCTCACCCCTGCAAACAACTTTTTTCAGTGGAACAAATCCTTTTCATAGAATTATAGAATCCTGACAGAGCAGAAGGATGCCATGTGGCCCATCGGGTCTGCACCAGCCTTTTGAAAGAGCCCCCGACGTAAGCCCATTGCCACACCCTATCCCCATAACCCAGTAACCTCTAACAGGCAATTTAGCATGGCCAATCCATCTAGCCTGCACACCTTTGGACTGTGGAAGGAAACCGGAGCATCTGGAGGAAACCCACGCAGACAAGGGGAGAAAGTGCAAACTCCACACACACAGTCACCCGAGGCTGGAATTGAACTTGGGACTCTGGAGCTGTGAGGCAGCAGTGCTAACCACTGTGCCACCGTACCACCCCCCAGCTCATCTTGCCCAGAATATTTTGGACAGTGGTTGTTAGTAATGATTCTGCTATTTTTTAATCGTTCATGGGATTTGGGCGTCGCTTGCTAGGCCAGCATTTTTTGCCCATCCCTGAGGGATTTTTAAGAGTCAACCACATTGCTGAGGGTCTAGAGTTACATGTAGGCCAGACCAGGTAAGAACGACGGATTTCCTTCCCTAAAGGACATTAGTGAACCAGATGGGTTTTTACAACAATCGACAGTGGTTTCATGGTTGTCATTAGACTTTTAATATCAGATTTATTTTATTCAATTCAAATTCCACCATCTGTCCTGGTCGGATTCAAACCCGGGTCCCCAGAGCATTAAGCTGGGTCTCTGCATTACTAGTTCAGTGACAATAGCCACTATGCCACAGCCTTCCCTTCCCATTTACGCCTCCTCTAGATCCATCTTTTGATTCTTTACTTGTTCCATTATTGGCTCATTTTGTCTTTCACCATCATCACTTAAATTATTTGATCCCTTTTGGCCTCCACTCTGTCTTTTTTTATTAGTTCAGGAGGTGTGGGCATTGCTGGCTGTGCCAGCGTTTATTGCCCATCCCTAATTGCCCTTGAACTGAGTATCAGGCCATTTCAGAAGGCATTTAAGAGTCAAGCATATTGCTATGGGTCTGGAGTCACATGTAAGCCAGACGAGGTAAGAACAACAGATTTGCTTCCCTAAAGGGCATTAGTGGACCAGATGGGTTTTTACGTCAATCGACAATGGTTTCATGGTCATCATTGGAGTTTTAGTTTTAGAGTATTATTGAATTCTGCCGTGGTGGTATTTGAACCCCAGTCCCCAGAGCATTACTCTAGGTCTCTGGATTACTAGTTCAGTGGCAATACTACCAGTATTCCATAGGTAGTAACCTGAGGAACCTGGTTTACTCTCCATTATGGCAGAGCTCTGTGGTTTGCATGAAATCTTCCTCGAATGCACACCTGGGGCCCTCAGGTAGGCTCAGAGGCCATTGTAGCCCCCGTGTGGTCGGTACCATGGGGCACTTCCCCCTGGAACCCTGGCAATGTCAACTGGGCAGTTCCAAGGGGGTGGGGCCTGAAATGGGCGGGGCCAGAAGGAGTAGGGCCTGAAAGGGGCCAGACCCGGGGTGGGGTCCATAGGGAGACCCATTGTGAGGAACCCGATGCCTGCGATACTTGGGGGATGGGGGGGGAGAAGGGGTCCGATGTCAGCGATCCTGGGGAGTGGGGGGGGGGGGGGGGGGGGCCTGATGCCAGCAATCCTTGGGGAGGAAATCCAGTTAATGATGTCACTACAGCATTTAACACATGGACATCAGTGGTAATTTCAATTGATCTGGCAACATGGCGCCGGATGTCCAAGTCCGAAGTTCTCAATTCAAGCAAATCTTGGCTAAGGGGCAGAAGATTCAAGGCAGGCAGCTCAGTACAGACCAAAATTTGATACGAGAAATTCAGAGATTGATGCCTGTTTTATTCCCTTATTTTCCCTTTCTTTTATTTTTACCGCACTAGAAGGTCACACAAGAAATGTCAAGAGAAAGGGGGGTTTTAGCAATGCGGGGAATAAACTAAAGAGGCAAGCACCCATTCTATCAGGCTGATTCATCAGATGGTATAGGGCAATACCTTTACAATCTTAAGCTTGATACCTGGTGAGTATCTATGGTCAGCAGAGTATAAGGGAAAAGGCAATACCACCGTGGGCTAGACCAAGGACCAACAGGTAGGACTGAAAGGGTTAAATTATTTCAGTTGAAATGTATCCTTTAGCAAAATAAAACCCCATGCAGGAAAAGCTAGATTGATGAGTTGCAGGTGTGCTCCAATCAAGATAAGAAATTAGTTGAAAAGTTTATTTTAGCTGAAATAAACCACTGAGTCATGAAAGGCAGAACTGAAGGGTAGTAAATGTACGCTAAACATGGTAAAAAAAATGGGACAGATGCACAAGGCCTGTGGGAGATATGTGGTCCCCCATTTGTGTTAACAATGCCTAGTGCATATGCTCAAATAACTAGAGTCTGAGACATATGTTTCGCACATGACTGCAAGTGACAAGATTAGAAGTGGATAATGGTATGTGTACACGACTGTGTATAAAAAGGTGGCTTTGATGTAAATGTTCAGAGTCAGTCTTGATTGCCTCAGACTGTCTCACCCTTCATAAACCAGAATCAAGCTTTGAAACTTGTTTACACACGTTCTAGATGCCCTATAAGGGTTAAGCATCAAAACTGTTTTCTAATAACAATGGACTGGATTCTCTGGTCCTGCCGCTGTCAATGGGAATTCCAATTGAAACCACCCCACACCGCTGGGAAACCCACGGGCGGGGGTGCGTGCTGGCAGGACTAGGGAATACCACCACCAGTGAACAGTTGGAGAATTCCGGACGATATATTCCAATGCAAAATTCCAAAGAAATTTTATGAAAGGGGCAGATCCAGTTGGCACCATTTGTTCACTGCAAATTCCAGCCCTATTTGTTGATAATCTAGATGCAGTATATTTCAATTTATACTGTGTGCATTGCTGATATCATGATCCCACCATGATTTTACTGGAGATGTTTTAGGTTTTGCTTATGGGTCACTGAGAATGGAATCATGAATAAAATAGGTTGATCAGCACAGATAATAGTATACTTGTGCAGAAGCTATTTCAAGAATTGACGATTAGGATCTGATTTTTTTGTGGCAGACATTTGCTGCTTGTTCCAAAATGCAATTGTGCCTTCTATCCAATAAAGGGGACCTTGTGAACTCTAAAACTGCCAAGGAATTTTTCTCTATCCAGTCACAATTTTAAAGTACTTGTCTGGCATGTTGTGGCAGGGACATTGGATACCGTGGAGCACTCAGGGTAATATGTGAAAGGAATTGATTGAATTATGCAACCATAGGAAACACTGTGCAGGGTGTGGTTTGGCATGAGATTGTAGGGTGTCATAAAGCTTAGAAAACACATTTGGATTACCATTGTTGGTGAAGCACATAATACTATGAATTATAAAATCATATGGAGAAGTTGGAAACTATGGCAATGTAAGGCCAAGTTGGTGACTTCACTGAGGTTTATATAACCCAGCTACCAGATCATTGAAGGTTATGTGGGGAAATTGCATAAACCTGTCTATCACAAAAGGAGAGAGTGGCAGGGTTATCCATTGCCATCTTTTTATCATTGTGTTTTGGATGGCATTATGTTTGGTTCATATATTCACATGCACTTAAAACTTTCCCTTTAGAGAATACTAGGGAAGCGCTGGAAGGATTAGCAGGCTGATTATCAACTTGTTTGAATCACGCATGGATGATTATTCTGGAGTGGGCCTTGCAATCCAGCGTTTCGGGTTCGGAGACAGAAGGGAAAGCCACTGAGCCACAAGACTGCCACATGATGGCACTACAAAGAACAGCATCAAACTGTCTCCTCTTCATAGATGACACTGTGCATGATTCAGAGGAGAAAGGTTTAAGTCCGCTTTTAGGTGCATTTGGTGGGGTGATTCTCGGTGGACGCAGCACCGAGAAGCACCACGCTATTCAATGCACTTTGTCTTTTATTTGGCCTCGAGCAGTTTCTCCACTGCTGAGGCCACATTTTGAAAGATTTCTGGGGCTGGATTCTCTGATGGCGCGCTCCTCCATTTCACCAGTAGGGCACTCACGCCCCCGGATTTGCCGACGGCGTGGGGGTGCCCACAATGGGAAACCTCATTGGCTGGCTGCCGGGACGGAGAATCCTGCTGCCACCAGAAAATGGGAGTGGCGGGACGGAGAATCCCGCCCCCTGTCTTTTGGACCCCCCCCTGCTTTCTGGTGCCAGGCTTGCAGTGCCAAGGTGCCTCAGTGCCAGGGGGAGTGCCAGAATACCACCCCTCCTGTCCCCAACTACCCGTGGGTCTCTAACGGCCTGCAAAACCACCTGCGATGATGTTACTCCAGTTCACACTTGTGTGAACCAGTACTTTTTTTTTTTTAAATAATTTTTATTGAAGAAATTTTTCAAAATACAAACATTTTAACCCCCCCTACATTTACATTTAAATTATAACAAAACAAAGTCAAACCCCCCTACTTAACAAGAAAAAGAAAAAAGTCCCCCCCCCCCCCCCCTACTCGCGCGT
Organism: Scyliorhinus canicula; assembly: GCF_902713615.1. NCBI lineage: Eukaryota > Metazoa > Chordata > Chondrichthyes > Carcharhiniformes > Scyliorhinidae > Scyliorhinus > Scyliorhinus canicula. Next base: position 68,090,983 of record NC_052159.1, on the reverse strand, counting down.
CCCCCCCCCCCCTCCCCCCCCCGCCGGCGAACCGACAGTCAGACCACCTTATCATTTCTAGCAGCGTCCTCGGGCAGGCCTTGCCCGTGCCACCACCGCTACCGTACTTCCTTCGTCTTTGTCCCCCCTCCCCCCCTCCCTCCCACCCTCCCCTCCCCTCCCGGGTTGCTGCTGTCACGGCCTCAGTTTCTATCTCTGATCTAAGAGGTCCAGGAAGGGTTGCCATCGCCTGAAAAACCCCTGCACCGACCCTCTCAGGGCGAATTTGATCCTTTCCAATTGGATGAAGTTTGCCATGTCGTTTAACCAGGTGTTAACACTCGGAGGCCTTTCGTCCCTCCACTGAATCAGGATCCTCCTCCGAGCCACCAAGGACGCAAAGGCTAATATTCCAGCCTCCCTCGCCTCCTGTGCCCCCGGTTCCACCCCAACCCCGAAGATCGCAAGTCCCCATCCTGGCTTGACCCTGGACCCCACCACTCTCGACACCGTCCCTGCCACCCCCTTCCAGAACTCCTCCAGTGCCGGACATGCCCAAAACATATGTGCATGATTCGCAGGGCTTCCCGAACATCTAATACACCTGTCTTCACCCCCGAAAAACCGACTCATCCTTGTCCCCGTCATGTGGGCTCTATGCAGTACCTTAAATTGAATGAGACTTAGTCTCGCACATGACGACGACGAGTTGACCCTCTCCAGGGCGTCTGCCCATGTCCCGTCCTCTATCTGTTCCCCCAGCTCTAACTCCCACTTATCTTTCAGCTCCTCTACTGGTACCTCCTCCACCTCCTGCATAATCTTATAGATGTCCGAGATCTTCCCCTCCCCGACCCAGACCCCTGATAGCACCCTATCACTCACCCCCCTGTCGGGGAGCGCGGGGAACCCCGCTACCTGTCGTCTGGCAAATGCCTTCACTTGGAGGTACCTGAACGTGTTCCCCGGGGGAGCCCAAATTTCTCCTCCAGCTCTCCCAGGCTCGCAAACCTCCCCTCTATAAACAAGTCCCTCAGTTGTCTAATACCCGCCCTCTGCCAGCTCTGGAATCCCCCTCCTGTGTTTCCCGGCGCAAATCTGTGGTTCCCTCTTAGTGGTGCCCCTATCAGACCTCCCACTTCCCCCCTGTGTCGCCTCCACTGCCCCCAGATCTTGAGGGTGGCCGCCACCACCGGGCTCGTGGTATACCTCGTGGGAGGGAGCGGCCATGGTGCCGTTACCAGTGCCCCTAAGCTTATGTTGCCGCAGGACGCCCTCTCCATGCGCTTCCAGGCTGCCCCCTCCCCTTCCATCATCCACTTTCGTACCATCGATGTATTTGCCGCCCAGTAATATCCTGAAAGGTTGGGTAACGCCAGCCCTCCACTATCCCTACTCCGCTCCAAAAAGACCCTTCTAACTCTCGGGGTGCCATGTGGTGTGAACCAGTACTAAATGGTACCCTGGTGAGGTCTCGTCATTGGGCTCATTTAAATATGCAGATCTTGCTCACACCCAGCGACTGTGAGATCCATATGGTGCCGGGCAGAGCGAGCCAGATGACTCGCGATCGGCCCATCACCCGGCGCGGAGCTCGATTTGGGGCTTTGCCGCGATTCACCTGGGTGCAACAGGGTCACTGAATTGTGCGCATTATGTTTGACTGGACTTACCTGAGCAAATCTGTTGTGTTCAAATCGCTGTTATTTGGCAAGTGGGAGTGATGAAATCTTGTACTGTAAATTAATATTTTTCACAAAAATGGTTCCTGCTTCTAATTATAGCAGAAAGAGGAGCAAAGGATATTTGATTTGACACCAAATGGAAAAACAAATTATTTTCTCATCTGTCATCCAAGCACTAGTCCAGAATCAGATTTTCAGGATACAACTCCCAAGCTGTCATACAGGAGAACATTAAAAAAAAAAATTCATAGCGACAGGAGCAAAACCAAATGGTTCAATTTCTCAGGCTCAAAATTGAGTTTAAAATTCTATGCAGAGTGATGTGTTTGCTGAATGAGTTCCAATTGAGAGTTAAAACTTAAGATAGTGACCTTGGGCGGAATTCTCCGACCCCCTGCCGGGTCGGAGAATCACTGGGGGCCGGCGTCAATCCCGCCCCCGCCGTGTCCCGAAGTCTCCGGCACCAGAGATTCGCTGTTGACGGGACCCCCCCCCAGCGATTCTCCGGCCTGCGATGGGCCGAAGTCCCGCCGCTGTCATGCCGGTGCTGCCGACGGGGATCAAACCACCTAACTTACCGGCGGGCCCAGGCGGCGCGGGTGGGCTCCGGGGTCCTGGGGGGACCCGGGGGGCGATCTGGCCCCGGAGAGTGCCCCCACGGTGACCTGGCCCACAATCAGGGCCCACCGATCAGCGGGCAGGCCTGTGCCGTGGGGGCACTCTTTTCCTTCTGCCTTCGCCATAGTCTTCACGGAGACGGAAGTGACCCCCTCCCCTGCGCATGCGCGGGGATGACGTCAGCAGCCGCTGATGCTCCAGCGCATGCGTGGACTTCCGCCGGCTGGCGAAGTCCCTTCGGCCCCGGCTCGCGTGGCGCCAAAGGCCGTTGCCGCCGGCCGGCAGGGCGCCAACCACTCCGGTGCGGGCCTAGCCCCTCAACGTTAGGGCTTGGCCTCTAAAGGTGCGGAGACCACCTTTGGGGCGGCCCGACGCCGGAATGGTTCACGCCACTCCATCCCACCGGGTCCCCCGCCCCGCTGGGTAGGGGAGAATCCCGCCCCATATGTCTCCCAAGATTAAACAATGGATAAGCTTTGTTTGGGGGGGGGGGGGGTAGGATTGAGATGTTTGGGGATTTGTTCATGGAGGGTAGGTTTGCGGAGCTGGAGGAGCTGGTGGAGAAATTCCAACTCCCGAGAGGGAATGTTTTTGGATATTTTCAGGTGTGAAACTTTGTGCTTAAGAAATTCTCTGTTTCCCCAGTGGCTGGCAACTTCACTTATGGATAAGGTGTTATCTCTCGATGAGATAGGGAAAGGGAGCATATCAGATGTATGGGCAAATGCTGGCGATGGAAAATGCTTCACTGGAGGAAGTAAAGGGGAAATGGGAGGAAATGTTGGGTTCGGTTATGGAGGAGGGTAGTGGAGTGTGGTTCTGCATAGGGTCAATTCTACATGCTCGTGTACAAGGTTGAGTTTGATACAGTTTAAATGGTGCATAGGGCGCACTTGACCAGGGCACGTTGAGTGGGTTATTTCTGGGTGTAGAGGATAGATGTGAGCATTGTTCGAGAGGGATGACGAACCACTTGCATGTGTTTTGGCCTTGCCCTAAACTGGTTAAGTTCTGGGTTTCCTTCTTTGAAACAATGGTTTAATAGTGAACATTGAATGTGACCGATTAACATTTCCCCAGCTACAGATCGTGACCTTAGCAGTGCCCACTCAGTACTTCTCACTCTTCTTGATCTTCCATGGTCTAGTGCTATGTCTAGATGTATCCCCAGGATGCACATCAGAGGTGGAGGCAGCCTGCTGTTTTCTGCGTCCTCTGGCCTTTGATGTCCTTGGTGGACGTCCTCTGGAGTGCCAACCTGGCAGTGCCATGTTCCTGGCCACCCAGGGGGCTCCAATGGACTCCTGGTCTCCAGATGTGGCCACCATGCCTGGCCTCGTTGATGAACTGGTGACTCCCATGCTCGGCAGAATGTGGCCTCAAACAGGCCATGCATATTCAGATGAGCCGAATGGTGCATTTAAATATGAATGTCTGGATCACGCTTTCAGATTGCGTCGGGTGTCACAGGTCAGGAGACTCATGATCAGCTCGGCGCAAGGCCCATTTTTGGCCTCTGCTGCAATGCACCGGGTGCAACAGAGTGGGAAATCATGCCCCAAGTCATTCTTTGGGAGAATTGCGGCTGATGTCTTTGTACCAACATCCTGCTGCTAAGTGATTGGTTCTTGCACACCTATGGCAAATGCAAGTCAGTGTTTGTGTTTGGGTTTCAGCCAAAAATCTTTGTGCTTAAACTCTACTGTTGAGCTTCTTTGGCTGCTAATTCTATGGTTACAGCAGCTTCCAAAGTTTCCAAAGCCACATTGACACTGCCAGAGTACCAGGCTGGCAGTAGCAAGGTGCCTGGGTGCCAAGGGGACTGCTAGGGTACGATGCTGGTCCGAGACTGTGAAACCCCTGAGGTGCCATCACGCCTGGTCCATGATTATGGAAATCAGCGCTAAACAGCGTCCGGTTGAGGCCTCACAGGCGTCGCCTTCTGAGTGCCGGGAGAATACGGTGTCTGGATACTTAACTGAGTCAAATGGCTCATTTAAATATCATCATCTGCATCACGCCCAACATGGGCATGATCCAGGTTGCGTTGGGTGCCGCGTGTTGGGTGACTGGCGCCAGGTTTCACGACCGATGCAGAGGCCAATTTGTGGTTCTCCTGGGATTCGGCCATCGCACCGGCTGTGTGAAAATTGCCCCCTGCTGTTTACCTAATGTAGGATATTAAATACTAAACTACCATTGCCCTTCAATAGGAATTAAAATATAGGGGTATAAAGAAATTAAGTGAGCTTATTTTTCAAGTGGCTTTCAAATCTATGATAAATAAAACTTCTAGATCACAGTCTGCTTTACATTTGAAGATTTAATTTTTCTAATATTTACAATGTTGGCTCCCAGGCATCTGGTTTGCAAATGATGTGTACCCTCTATCATTCTTGCATCAGTCTTTGTTTTCCAGATTTATAAAATGCAAAATTATGGATTTTCTACATACACCGGCATCTGCACTGAGTAGGCAAAACATAATCTAGAGCAGACTTAGGAAGTGTGTGCCGTATCAGCTAAGACAAACTTTTTATGCTTTCTAAAGAAGCTGCAGGAAAAGATAATTCGGGAAATCAGCAGAAATCCAAAACAGAAGAACAAAGAACAAAGGAAAAAGGTAATTACAGCATAGGAACAGGCACTTCGGCCCTCCAAGTCTGCACCGACCATGCTGCCCGTCTGAACTAAAATCCCCTACCCTTCCGGGGTCCGTATCCCTCTATTCCCATCCTGTTCATGTATTTGTCAAGATGCCCCTTAAACGTCACTATCGTATCTGCTTCCACTATCTCCCCCGGCAGCGTGTTCCAGGTTCCCACGACCCTATGTGTAAAAACCTTGCCTTGTATATCTCCTTTAAACCTTGCCCCTCGCATCTTAAACCTATGCCCCCTAGTAATTGACTCTTCCAGCCTGGGAAAAAGCTTCTGACTATCCACTCTGTCCATGCCCCCTATAATCTTGTAGACATCAATCAGGTCCCCCCTCAACCTCCGTTCCAGTGAGAACAAACCAAGTTTCTCCAACTTCTCCTCATAGCTAATGCCCTTCATACCCGTTATCATCCTAGTAAATCTTTTCCGTACCCTCTCCAAAGCCTCCACATTCTTCTGGTAGTGTGACGAGCAGAATTGAACACTATATTCCCAGTGCGGCCTAATTAAGGTTCTATAAGGGCTGCAACATGACTTGCCAATTATTAAACTCAATGCCCCGGCCTATGAAGGTAAGCATGCCAGTTATAGGGGCTGGTTTAGCTCACTCAGCTAAATCGCTGGCTTTTAAAGCAGACCAAGCAGGCCAGCAGCATGGTTCGATTCCCGTATCAGCCTCCCCGGACAGGCGCCGGAATGTGGCGACTAGAGCCTTTTCACAGTAACTTCATTGAAGCCTACTCGTGACAATAAGCGATTTTCATTTTCATTTCATTTCATTTCATGCCATATGTCTTTGTGACTATCTTCTCCACCTGTGTTGCCACTTTCAGTGAGCTGTATACCTGTGCACCCAGATCCCTCTGTCTATCAATACTCTTAAAGGTTCTGCCATTTACTGTATATTTCCCATCTGTATTAGACCTTCCAAAATGCATTCTCTCACAATTATCCAGATTAAACTCCATCTGCCATATCTCCGCCCAAGTCTCCAAGCGATTTATATCCTACTGTATCCTTTGAGGGTTCTCATCGCCATCCGCAATTCCACGAACCTTTGTGTCATTTGCAAACTTACTAATAAAACCAGTTACATGTTCCTTCAAATCATTTATATATATTACAAACAGCCAAGGTCCCAGCACTGATCCCTGAGGAACGCCACTAGTCACAGTGTAATACCCTCAATAACGACACAAAAGAGTAGAACGGTAAAAGAAGGCTTTAATAAGCAGAGACCTTGCCTGTTGCCGAAACGGGTGCTCACTGGGTGCCACCTACAGGGTGACTCCCTGGTGGGCGGAGCTAGAGGCGGAGTCCCCCAGGGTTCCAAGCCCGGTCTTAAAGGGGCATCACCTACATGATGTTAAGGGCACTGTAACTGTTCATCACATTCACCCCCTATTTTAAAAAAATGCAAAGTCCATCGGGGGTGAAGTGGAATCACATGCCTCGTCTTTTCGGCGGCCTGATCATCCTTGTTGACCTCCTCAGCTCAGGCGGTGGTGCGGAAGACATGGACGTCTTTGGTGAGGGTACATCCGGGAGCATGGTGGTCGGAGCTTTGGTCCGGGTCGGGGTCGAGGCGCAGGGGGAATAGCTGGGGCTGGGGGTAGCGGTGCCGGCGCCAGCGTGGAATGGGGAGGGGGGGCGCTGGGGAGGGGCGTGGACGGTGTCTACCGACAGAGAAGGGGACCGGGGGGGGGGGGTCATCAGTGGGTGCCAGATCCCGCAGGGAAACCATGAGACGGGGTGCGTCTGTAGTGGGGGAACCTGTGGGAGCCAGATCCCGGAGGGGAACTGTGTCTTGCCTGCCGTCGGGGTGCTCGACGTAGGCGAATCGGGGATTCGCATGTAGTAGTCGGACCCTCTAGACCAGGGGTCTGTTTTATGGCTCCTCGCGTGCCTCCGGAGAAGAACAGGTCCCGGAGTCGTCAGCCAAGGTGGAAGTGAGACCCCGGAGGTGGACTTCCTGGGGAAGACAAACAAACGATTGTGAGGGGTCTCGTTTGTGGCCGTGCAGAGGAGCGACCTAATGGAGTGGGGGGCATCGGGTAGGACCTCCTGCCAGCGGGTGGTTGGCAGACTTCTCGACCATAGGGCCAGAAGGACAGCCTTCCAAACTGTCGGGTTCTCCCTCTCCACATGCCCGTTTCCCCGCCGGTTATAACTGGTAATTCTGCTCGAGGCGATGCCCTTGCTGAGCAGATACTGACGCAGTACATCGCTCATGAATAATGTACCCCGGTCGCTGTGGGTATAAGCGGGGAAACCAAACAGGGTGAAGATGCTGTGCAGTGCCTTTATCACAGTGGCCGAGGTCATGTCGGGACAGGGAACGGCGAATGGGAAGCAGGAGAACTCGTTGACGATGGTTAGGAAGTAGATATTGTGGTTGGTGGACGGGAGGGGGCCTTTGAAGTCCACGCTTAGTAGCTCAAAGGGCCCCGAGGCCTTTACGAGGTGAGCCTTGTCTGGCCAGTAGAAGTGCGGTTTGTACTCCGCAGAGATCTGACAGGCCCTAGTCATGGCCTTGACCTCCTTGGTGGAGTAAGGTAGGTTGCGGGACTTGAAAAAGTGGGCAGCCGGGTAACCCCCGGGTGACAGAGGTCATTGTGGATAGCCCGCAGGCAATCCTCCTGCACGTTGGCGCACGTGCCGCGGGACAGGGCATCTGGAGGCTCGTTGAGCTCCCCTGGACGATACTTGATATCGTACGTGTCGGTGGAGAGTTCGATCCTCCACCTCAAGATTTTATCATTTTTAATTTTGCCCCGTTGCGCGTTATCAAACATGAAGGCTACCGACCATTGGTCGGTAACGAGGGTGAACCTCCTACTGGCTAGGTAGTGCCTCCAGTGCCGCACGGCCTCCACAATGGCTTGCGCCTCCTTTTCGACTGCAGAGTGGCGAATCTCGGCGGCAGTGAGGGTCCGGGAGAAGAACGCGACTGGCCTGCCTGCCTAGTTGAGGATAGCAGCCAGGGCGATGTCTGACGCATCGCTCTCTACCTGGAAAGGGATGGTTTCGTCCACCGCGTGCACAGCGGCCTTGATGATGTCGGCCTTGATGTGACTGAAGGCCGACCGGGCCTCAGCTGTCAGGGGAAATGTCGTGGTCTTTATGAGTGGGTGGGCTTTGTCCGCATATTTGGGGACCCACTGGGCGTAATAGGAGAAAAGCCCCAAGCACCGTTTTAGGGTCTTGAGGCTACGGGGGAGGGAAAGTTCCTTGAGGGGGCGCATGCAGTCGGGGTCGGGACCTAGGACCCCGTTTTCCACGACGTAGCTGAGGATGGTGAGCCGGGTTGTGTGGAAAACGCATTTTTCCTTGTTGTAGGCCAGGTTGAGGGCTCGGGCGGTCTGGAGAAACTCTTCAAGGTTCGCGTCATGGTCCTGCTGGTCATGGTCGCAGATGATGACGTTGTCCAATTACGGGTATGTAGCCCGCAAGCCGTACTGGTCCAGTATTTGGTCCATCGCCCTCTGGAAGACGGAGACCCCATTTGTGACGCCGAAGGGGACCCTGAGGAAGTGGAAGAGCTGGCCGGCTGCTTCGAAGGCAGTATAGGAGCGGTCTTTCGGTCGGATAGGGAGCTGGTGGTAGGCGGATTTGAGGTCGACAGTGGAGAATACACGATATTGAGCGATCTGATTGACCATCTCTGCTATGCGGGGAAGGGGGTATGCATCGAGCTGCGTGAAGTGGTTTATGGTCTGGTTATAGTCCATGACCATCCGTTTCTTTTCCCCGGACCGTACTACCACCACTTGTGCTCTCCAGGGGCTGTTGCTAGCCTCGATGATTCTCTCTCCCAGTAAACGCTGGACCTCTGACTTGATAAAAAGTCATGTCTTGGGCACTGTACTGCCGGCTTCTGGTGGCGACGGGCTTACAGTCGGGGGTGAGGTTCGCGAATAGAGAGGGGTGGGGTGCGACTTTCAGTGTCGCAAGGCTGCATACCGTGAGGGGGGGCAAGGTGTGGTGGTATGATTAGCATAGCTGCCTGCCATTGGTGCAGAACATCGGCTTACCATTGGCCCTGGTCGGTCATGTGCCTCTCGACCGGTTGGTTGAGACCAGTCATGTGACGGCTCCCCGATTGGTCGAGAGACTGAGTTAACCCCGCCTCCAGGGCGGGGTATAAATACCCAGTACTCCCGGCGGTCGTCCATATACTGTAATCGACCGCAGGGCTAACATCTAGCTGATTAAAGCCATACTTTTGTCCAGCAACTCGTCTTGCATTCGATTGATGGTACATCAATTTAATCAGCTAGAAATTTGAAGATGGAGCTCCGGATCAAGCCCAAATGCCTCCGCATCAGCCCGCAAACGCAGAACGCATCGGAAATCTTCAAACATTGGCTGGCGTGTTTCGATGGCTACCTGGCGTCTGCAAGCAGCTCCCCCACCATGGCACAGAAGCTTCATATCCTCCATTCCAGAGTGGGCATGGCGGCCTACGCGATGATAGGGGAAGAAAAAGAGTACAACGCAGCCATGGATAAGCTGAAAGGACAGTTTCTTAAGCCGGTAAACCGAGTGTTCGCCCGACATCTGCTGGCTACCAGACAACAGTTCCCCGGTGAGTCCTTAGACGATTTTTACCAGGCCCTCGCTGTCCTGGGGAGGAATTGCGCCTGCCTCCAAGTTTGAGCCACTGATCACATGGAACTTTTGATCAGAGATGCTTACGTGGCTGGGATGCAGTCCCCCGCTATCCGCCAGCGGATGCTGGAAAAAGACGACCTCAGCCTAACTGAGGCACGGACTCTCTCCACCTCCCTGGAGGTCGCCGACTTAAACGCCCGCGCCTACGTTCCCAGCCGCACTGCAGCGCCCTGGGCCTCCTGGCACGCTTCCCCACCCACATCCGCCGCGCCCGACCCCCCCTCAGGCCTGCGCCGCGGGACGCCCGACAAGTCCGCGGGGCCCCGCTGCTATTTCTGTGGGTTCGCCAAACACCCTCGCCCGCGCTGCCCAGCCCGTTCCGCCCTTTGTAAGAGCTGCGGGAAGAAGGGCCATTTTTCATCGGTCTGCCAGGCCAAATCGGTCGCTGCTGTGCCGCGCAGCGACCGGGGATCTCCTCCTCCGGGCCCTTGCGGGCCCTTCCAGCGCACCGTGCCACTCTCTCCCCCCCGCCCCCGGGCCCCTGCGCCCGGCATGTGCGCCTCTCTGCCCCCGCTCTCAGCCGCTCCGATCAGCCCGCCGGCACTGCTAACCCCGACTCCAGCAACCACGAGGGTCCTGTGGGCGCCGCCATCTTGGGCCCCGGACACCACGTGCGGGTCCTGGGCGCCGCTATCTTGGGGCCCCGACTCCATGTGCGGGTCCTGGGCGCCGCCATCTTGGGGCCCCGACTCCACGTGCGGGTCCTGGGCGCCGCCATCTTGGGGCCCCGACTCCACGTGCGGATCCTGGGCGCTGCCATCCTGGACTGGCACACAAGGTCCTGCCAGCACCTACTTGGCCGACGACGACTACGACGATGGATCTTCTCCACGGCTCGCGGCCATTCAGCTCGACCAGTCACGTCCACGCACGCTTGCCAAGACGACGACACTAATCCACCTTAACGGGAATGAGATGGGCTGCCTCCTGGACTCCGGGAGCACGGAAAGCTTCGTACACCCTGACACGGTAAGACGCTGCGCGCTCCCTGTCCACCCTGTAAAACACAAAATCGGGTTAGCCTCAGGTTCGCACTCCGTCTGCATCACCGGGTGCTGCATCGCGGACCTCGCGGTCCAAGGGAAGGTCTTTAAAAATTAAAAACTCCTTATCCTCCCCGACCTTTGCGCACCGGCACTCCTAGGATTGGACTTCCAGTGCAACCTGCAGAGCTTGACCTTCCAATTCAGCAGCCCTATACCCCCCCTCACTGTCTGCAGCCTTTGAGGGACCTCCTGGTTGCTAATCTCACCCCGATTGCAAACCCGTCACGACCCGGAGCAGAAGGTACAGCGCCCAGGACCGGACCTTCATCAGGTCCGAGGTCCAGAGGTTGCTGAAGTAAGGGGTCATCGAGGCCAGCAACAGTCCCTGGCGAGCCAAGTGCTGGTGGTCCGGACTGGGGAGAAAAACTGGATGGTCATCGATTATAGCCAGACCATCAACCGGTTTACGCAACTGGACGCGTATCCTCTCCCCCGTATTTCCGCCATGGTAAACGAGATTGCGAAATACAAAGTCTTCTCCACTGTGGACCTCAAGTCCGCTTATCACCAGCTCCCCATCCACGCGAGTGACTGCAAGTACACCGCGTTCGAGGCTGATGGGCGCCTCTACCACTTCCTCAGGGTTTCATTCGGTGTCACAAATGGGGTCTCGGTCTTCCAACGGGAGATGGACCGAATGGTCGACAAGTACGGATTACGGTCTACCTTCCCGTACCTCGATAATGTCACCATCTGCGGCCACGACCAGCAGGACCATGACATCAACCTCCAAAAATTCCTCCAAACCGCAAAACTCCTTAACCTAACTTACAATAAGGATACGTGCGTGTTTAGCACCGACCGTCTAGCCATCCTCGGCTACGTAGTGTGTAACGGAGTGATAGGCCCCGACCCCGAACGCATGCGCCCCCTGATGGAACTCCCTCTCCCCAATACCCTCAAATCCCTTAAACGCTGCCTGGGTTTCTTCGCTTACTACACCCAATGGGTTCCCAATTACACCGACAAGGCCCGTCCCCTCATTCAGTCCACGACCTTCCCGCCGTCGTCAGAGGCCTGCCAGGCCTTTAGCCGCATCAAAACAGACATCGCGAAGGCCTCGATACGCGCCATTGACGAGTCCCTCCCCTTCCAGGTCGAGAGCGACGCATCAGAAGTAGCTCTGGCGGCCACCCTGAACCAAAGGGGCAGACCCGTGGCCTTCTTCTCCAGAACCCTCCAGGCTTCTGAACTCCGCCACGCCTCAGTGGAAAAGGAAGCCCAGGCCATAGTCGAAGCTGTGCGACATTGGAAGCACTATTTGTATTTGGTAGGCAGGAAGTTTACCCTCCTCACAGACCAACGGTCAGTGGCCTTCATGTTCGATAATGCACAGAGGGGCAAGATTAAGAACGACACGATCTTGCGGTGGCGGATCGAGTTGTCCACGTACAATTACGATATCTTGTATCGCCCTGGGAAACTCAATGAGCCTCCTGATGCCCTGTCCCGCGGTACCCGCGCCAGCGCGCAGATAGACCACCTCCGCTCCCTCCACGCGGACCTCTGCCATCCAGGGGTGACCCGCTTCTATTATTTCATAAAAACCCGCAACCTGCCCTACTCCATCGAGGAAGTCAGGACAGTAACCCGTGACTGCCACATCTGCGCAGAGTATAACCTGCACTTCTACCGCCCGGGCGCGTGCATCTGTTCAAAGCATCCCGTCCCTTCGAACATCTCAGCATTGACTTCAAGGGGCCCCTTCCCTCTAGCAACCGCAACATTTACTTCCTGACAGTGATCGATGAATACTCCCGCTTCCCCTTCGCCATTCCCTGCCCCGACATGACCACATCGACCATCATTAAGGCCCTCCTCTCCATCTTCTCCCTGTTCGGCTACCCCGCGTACATACATAGCGATCGGGGGGTCCTCCTTTATGAGCGACGAGCTGCGTCAATTCCTGCTCAACATGGGCATTGCCTCTAGCAGGACGACCAGCTATAACTCCCGGGGTAATGGACAGGTTGAGCGGGAGAATGGCACCATCTGGAAGACCATACTACTGGCCCTCCGGTCCAGAGATCTCCCTATTTCCCGATGGCAAGAGGTTAACCCCGATGCCCTACATTCTATCCGGTCCCTCCTCTGTACCACAACAAATCAGACACCTCCTGAACGCCTTCTTGTTTTCCCCAGGAAGTCGTCCTCCGGATCCCCTCTCCCGACGTGGCTGGCCGCCCCCGGACCCATCTTGCTCCGGAAGCATGTGCGGGTGCACAAGTCCGACCCGTTGGTGGAACAAGTCTAGTTACTCCACGCTAACCCGCAGTATGCGTATGTGGAGTACCCCGACGGTCGGCAGGACACGGTCTCCCTCCGGGACCTGGCACCCGCCGGCGTGCGGCCCTCCCCCCCTTCACCACAGACCCCCCCATTCTTTTTCCTCCAGCGCCCCACCCAGGCCACCCCTCCCCCATCCATGGCGTCTCCACCACCAGCCCGGGTTACGGAGACAGTTCAAGGACCATCGCTCCCGGAGTCCTGGTGATCAGCTGAACCACCACCATCGGCTGAACCAGCGTCACCAACTCCACTGCGGCGGTCTACCAGGACGTCACGGGCAACGAAAAGGCTGATCGAGTCCATTTAACTTTCAACACCACCATGGACCTTGTATGGACACTATGTACTGTTGTTAAATGTCTGGGCCAGTGGGAAGCCAAGGATACATTTTTTTTTCCTTCTCTCATTACTACTCATACCACCAGTTCTCCCCCCCCCAGCTCTCGTTGACACCCCCCCCCCCCCCCCCCCCCCCCCCGGCTTCTTTCTCCGCAAGGGGTGAACGTGGTGGTATGATTAGCATAGCTGCCTGCCATTGGTGCAGAACACCGGCTTACCATTGGCCGTGGTCGGTCATGTGCCTCTCGACCGGTTGGTTGAGACCAGTCATGTGACGGCTCCCCGATTGGTCGAGAGGCTGAGTTAACCCCGCCTCCAGAGCGGGGTATAAATACCCAGTACTCCCGGCGGTCGTCCATATACTGTAATCGACCGCAGGGCTAACATCTAGCTGATTAAAGCCATACTTTTGTTCCAGCAACTCGTCTCGCGTTCAATTGATGGTACATCACAAGGGTCTGCCGAACTTCAGTGTCGGGGGCACAGAGGTTAGGGAGGATATAGAGTTTGAAGCGAGTGTATTCGGCGCCTTGGATCGAGAGATGCGCAATACAATACCCCTTGATTTGGACCGAGTGGGACCCAGAGATGCGGCTATGGTTTGGGACGCGAGATAGGTGCGCAAGGAGCAGCGCCTTACTGTTTCTAGGTGGATAAAGCTCTCCGTGCTCCCAGAGTCGAAGAGGCAGGGAGTGTCGCACCCGTTGAGCTGAACCTGCATCATGGAATTCTGCAGGTGCTTTGGCCGCGTTTGGTCGAGGGTGATTGCTCCCAGTTGCAGGTAGTCCGAGTCCTCAGCCGAATCAGATTCACAAAATGGCCTCCGCCGTCAGTCGCATGTGTCGGGTCCAGACGTTGGCTGCTGCCAAGATGGCCGCCCCCATGACTCGCACGAGACCAATGATGCGTCAGAAAGGGGCGTGTCTGGTCGGTGCGCAGCCGCGTTGCGAGGCCTGCAGGCCTGTGAGCCTGATTTCCGGGCCTGGTGATCTTTTTGTTTCTGGGCCCTGGGCCTGGCCAGGCAGACCCTCGTGAAATGCCCCTTCTTCCCGCAGTCGCTGCAGATGGTGGAGCGGGCTGGGCAGCGTGGACGTGGGTGCTGGCCCTGCCCACAGAAATAGCACGGTGTGCCCCCGGTCTGGGCTGGTCGCCGCGCGGGGTACGTGCCTAGGTTGTGGCGGGCCACTTCCATCGAGGTGGCGAGCGTTACCGTGTCCTGGAAGTCATTAGCTCCATTTTTGATACAGGTGGAACGGGTGCCGGACACGAATGCGTCTCGGATGTGCAGGTTCATGTGAAGTTCCGCCCGTCACATCCTGATGATTGCAGTTCCTGGCGAGCGTGGTGAGCTTTTCCATGAACTCGTCTAGCGTTTCCCCTGAGCGCTGCTGGCAGATAGAGAGCAGATACCGGGCATGTACCTTGTTTATGATCTGATGAAACGCTTGCGTAGGATCTCGACCGCTTCGTCGTAAGTAGTTGCCTTCTCGATCATGGTGGAGATTCTGTGAATCACCCGGGCGTGGAGTAGGCACAGCTTGCGTGGCCCTAGAACAGGAGTCTCTGAGGATTCCAAGTAGGCCTCAAAGCAGCGAAGCCAGTACTTAAAAATTTATTTTGCCTCCGGTGTCCGTCCTTCCAAGTTGAGCTTCTCTGGCTTGAGACCTGCGTCCATCCTAACGTAGTTCTGCTTATTAAATTGTAGTACCCTTAATAATGACACAAAAGAGTAGAACGGTAAAAGAAGGCTTTAATAAGTAGAGAACTAGCCTGTTGCCGAGACGCATGCTCATTGGGTGTCGCCTACAGGGCGGCCCCTTATATACGACTCTCTGGTGGGCGGAGCCGGAGGCGGAGTCCCCCAAGGTTCCAAGCCCAGTCTTAAAGGGGCATCACCTACATGATGATAAGGGTACAGTAACCGCTTATCTCACACAGCCCTCCATTCAGAAACACACCCTTCAACTGCTACCCTTTGTCTTCTGGACCGAGCCAGTTCTGTATCCATCTTGCCAGGTCACCACTGATCACGTTTGACTTTACCTTCTGTACCAGTCTGCTAAGAGGGACCTTGTCAAAGGCCTTACTGAAGTCCATGCAGAAAACATCCACTATCCTACCCTCATCAATCATCTTCGCCACTTCCTCAAAAAGTTAGTGAGACACGACCTCCCCTTCACAAAACCATGTGGGAGTTAATCCTGTCTCGAAGAATCCTCTCCAATAATTTCCTTACCATTTAGGTAAGGATCACCGGCCTGTAATTACCTGGATTATCCTTGCCACCCTTCTTAAACAAAGGAACAACATTGACCATTCTCCAATCCTTTGGAATTTCCCCTGTAGCCCGTGAGGATACAAAGATTTCTCTCAGAGCCCCAGCAATTTCCTCCCTTGCCTCTCTCAGTATTCTGGGGTATATCCCATCAGGCCCTGGGAACATGTCTACCGTAATGTTTTTCAAGACCCCCAATACCTCCTCCTTTTTGATCTTAACATGATCCGAACTATCTACACACCCTTCCCCAGACTCATCATCCACCAAGTTCTTCTCTTTGGTGAATACTGACGCAAAGTAGTCATTTAATACCCCACCCATTTCCTCTGGCTCCACACATAGATTCCCTCCCCTGTCCTTGAGTGGGCCAACCTTCGCCCTGGCTACCCTCTTTGCTCTTTATATATGTATAAAAAGTCTTGGGATTTTTCATAATCCTGTCAACCAATAACTTTTTGTGATCCCTTTTAGCCCTCCTGACTCCTTGCTTAAGTTCCTTTCTACTTTCCTTGTATTCCACACTTGCTTCATGTGTTCCCAGCCTCCTAACCTTGACAAATGCTTCCTTTTTCTTTTTGATCAAGCTCACAATATTTCTTGTTATGCAAGGTTCCAGAAACTTGCCGTACTTATCCTTCATCCTTATGGGAACGTGCCAGTCCTGAATTCCTATCAATCCTCCCACATGCTAGGTATTGATTTGCCCTCAAACATCTGCTCCCAATCGACATTCTTCATTGTTGTAATTAGCCATCCCTCAATTTAGCACCTTCACCTGAGGACTACACATATCTTTATCCATCAGTACCTTAAAGCTTACTGAATTATGGTCACTCTTCCCAAAGTGCTCTCCTACTGAAACATCGACCACCTGGTCGGACTCATACCCCTGTACCAGGTCCATTACAGTCCCTTCCCTCGTTGAACTGTCTACACACTGTTTCAAGAAGCCCTTCTGGATGCTCCTTACAAACTCTGCCCCATCCACACCCCTAGCACTAAGTGAGTCCCAGTCTCTATAGAGGAAGTTAAAGTCACCCACCACAACAACCCTGTTACTTTTACACCTTTCCAAAATCCGCCTACATATCTGTTCCTCTATCTCCCGCTGGCTGTTGGGAGGCCAATAGTAAACCTCCAACATTGTGACTACACCCTTCCTATTCATGAGCTCTCTCCATATTGCCTCACTGTATGAGCCCTCCGAGGTGTCCTCCCACAGTATAGCTGTGATATTCTCCTTAACCAATAGTGCAACTCCCCCACCCCTTTTACACCCCCCTCTATCCTGCTTGAAAATCTGTATCCTGGAATTGTTAAGCTGTCAATCTGTCCTTCCCTTCACCAAGTCTCTGTAATGGCAACAACATCACAGTTCCAAGTACTAATCCAAGCTCTAAGATCATCTGCCTTGCCTGTGACACTTCACACATTGAAACAAATGCACTTCAGTCCACCAGACCCTCTTTAATCAGCAACCACACCCTGCCTGCTCTTTCTCTGAGCTTTACAGGCCCTACTCTCTAGCTCCCCTCAGTTAATTTTGCCTTTGATTTGGTTCCTATCCCCCTGCCAAAGTAGTTTAAATCCTGCCGTGTGACACTAGCAAACCTCCCGGCCAGAATATTTATGCCCCTTCAGTTTAGATGCACCCCATCCTTCTTGCACAGGTGCCACCTGACCCGGAACAGATCCCAATGGTCTAGATATCTGAAACTCTCCTTCCTACACCAGCTGTCTAGCCATGTGTTGAGCTGTACTATCTTCCGACATCTAGACTCACTGGCACGTGGCACATGGGGTAATCCTGAGATTTCAACCCCAGAGGTCCTGCTTTTTAACTTTCTACCTATCTCCCTAAACTGCTGCTGCAGGACCTCATCACGCTTCCTATCTATGTTGTTAGTACCAATATGTACCTCGACCTCTGGCTGTTCACCTTCTCCCTTCAGAATGCCTACTGCCCGTTCAGAGACATCCTGGACCCTGGCACCAGGGAGGCAACAAACCAACCAGAGACTCAAGTACATGGGCAGCACAGTAGCTCAGTGGTTAGCGCTGTTGCTTCACAGCACCAGGCTCCCGGGTTCGATTCCCGGCTTGGGTCACTGTCTGCGTGGAGTCTGCATCTTCTCACTGTGCCTGTGTAGGTTTTCTCTGGGTGCTCCAGTTTCCTCTCACAAGTCCCAACAAACGTGCTCGTTAGGTGAATTGAACATTCGGAATTCTCCCTCACTGTAGTTGAACAGGTGCTGAAGTGTCGCGATTAAGGGATTTTCACAGTAACTTCATTGCAGTGCTGATGTAAGCCTACTTGTGACACTAATAAAAATAAAGATAAAAATCCTGCAGTCTCTTTCACGTCCACAGAAGTGGCTATCCGAACCCCTCACTATAGAGTCCCCTGTGACTATTGCTCTAGTGCTCTTTGTCCCTCCCTGCTTAACAACAGAGCCAGCCATGGTGCCACTGCTATGGCTGCTGTTTCTGCTATCCCCTGATAGGCCATCCAAAATGTTAGATAGGGGGATGACCACAGAGGATTCCTGCATTGAATGCCTGCCCATTCTGGCAGTCACCCATCTATCAACCTGCACCTTGGGTGTCACCACATCACTAAACCTCCTGTCTATGGCGCTTTCCGCCACCTTCGTGCTCCTAGGTGCATTCAGCTGCTGCTCCAACCTACCCATGTGGTCTGTGAGGAGCTGCAATTTGGTGCACTCCTGCAGATGTAGTTGTCTGAGACATTGGAAGCGCCACGGAGCTCCCACATCTCACAAGTGCAGCACCTCACCCCACTGAACAACATTTTTATCTTTAATAAGAAAATGTATTTAACTCTTACATTCACTTATCACTGCAGATACCCGAGGTAGGTCTTTATATCACTTTCCTTCCCAGGAATGGGCAGCGCGGTAGCATGGTGGTTAGCATAAATGCTTCACAGCTCCAGGGTCCCAGGTTCGATTCCCGGCTGGGTCACTGTCTGTGCGGAGTCTGCACGTTCTCCCCGTGTCTACGTGGGTTTCCTCCGGGTGCTCCGGTTTCCTCCCACAGTCCAAAGATGTGCGGGTTAGGTGGATTGGCCAGGCTAAATTGCCCTTAGTGTCCTAAAAAATAATAAAGTTAATGGGGTTGTTGGGTTACTGGTATCGGTTGGATACGCGGACTTGAGTAGGGTGATCATTGCTCGGCACAACATTGAGGGCCGAAGGGCCTGTACTGTTCTAATACTGTTCTAATTCTAATTCTGATTGTCTCAAGGTCTCTCCCTGCAGATTCACAGCTCCAAAGCAAGAAGAAAGAAAACAAAACAAAAAGGGGAACAGCACCTCCTGCCACTCTGCTCCGAATGACCACATTGCTCCGAATTACCACACTGCTCCGAATTACCACACTGCTCCGAATTACCACACTGCTCTGAATTACCACATTGCTCCGAATTACCACACTGCTCCGAATTACCACACTGCTCTGAATTACCACACTGCTCCGAATTACCACACTGCTCTGAATTACCACATTGCTCCGAATTACCACACTGCTCCGAATTACCACACTGCTCTGAATTACCACACTGCTCCGAATTACCACACTGCTCTGAATTACCACACTGCTCCGAATTACCACACTGCTCCGAATTACCACACTGCTCCGAATTACCACACTGCTCCGAATTACCACATTGCTCTGAATTACCACATTGCTCTGAATTACCACACTGCTCCGAATTACCACACTGCTCCGAATTACCACACTGCTCTGAATTACCACATTGCTCCGAATTACCACACTGCTCTGAATTACCACATTGCTCCGAATTACCACACTGCTCCGAATTACCACACTGCTCCGAATTACCACACTGCTCTGAATTACCACACTGCTCCGAATTACCACACTGCTCCGAATTACCACACTGCTCTGAATTACCACACTGCTCCGAATTACCACACTGCTCCGAATTACCACACTGCTCTGAATTACCACACTGCTCCGAATTACCACACTGCTCTGAATTACCACATTGCTCTGAATTACCACACTGCTCCGAATTACCACACTGCTCCGAATTACCACACTGCTCCGAATTACCACACTGCTCCGAATTACCAAATTTCAATCCCACTCTGTCTTTCTCACTCAGACTGTGTCCCACTTCAAAGGATGCGCAAAGAATGACCAATACCAATCAGGCGACATTTTGTGCAACAGTTTGTTTTTATTTTTCAATACTAATGTGATGGTACCGAGCAAAAGGAATGGAAAATCCTGCAGATATTTAAAAGGGAAGAAGTGTCCAAGACAGACTTGGAGGCATTTCATTACTGCAGTGTATCTGCCCATATACCATGCCAGCCTGTTTAGAAGATGCCAATAATATTCTCAGCAGTCCCAGAATCTTGTTATTCACAATCTTCTCATTTGGACAGCAAGAATGTGATTTGAATAATATTAAATCCCCTGTTGATTCCCAGCCTGGCTTGTGAGAACTAAGATTAGCAAAACTGATGATGTCTACAACAGGCCTCAGGGTCTTAGAATAGGGGAAGCAAAGTGGAACCAACAGTTCCCATTTTTCTTTCTCCTCCCTCCCTCCTCTTCTGAATGTGTTATATTTTGTTCATGTGTGCTTATCAAAGGTTTTTATTAGTAGTAGGTGTTTTTTAAAATATATTCATTCATACATATATAATACAATGGGAAAAGAGTCATGAACAACACAGGAAAATGATCACAAAATTAGGGGCCACATGTGTTGCAACCTAACCCTTCTAGTTTTTATTTTGCAAGGTCCCAGGAACAACCACATCCTAGTTACCTACACAATTTCCCTTACCAGAGGAGTTTGACAAGGAGAGCAAGGAAGAAGGAACTGTATCAGTCACCACCATTGTTGCAAGTGCCTGCCTAGAGACTCATATATTTAGCAACTTAGAAACAAGGGGTGCCAGATAAGGATCTTGCAGAGCCCAGCTTTAGAAGAAGGCTGATGGATTTGACAAACCAAAGCTTTGGTGCAATGGACAGCCTGCCTTAAAATTTATGGACTACAACTCAGTGGATGGAGGAGTTTACCCGTGGCTTGATGCAGAGCCTAGAACTCATCCTCTCCAGTGTGGAGAGGCTGGTCAATTCCATCCAGCAACATGTGGAGCCCAGTATCATGCAGCATTTGATGACTCAGATCACAGGGTCCACTGCAGCCAGAACTCAGCAGGTTCCATTGCCAACTTATATCTTCCAATGGAATGGCAAAGTGCTGCAAAAGGTTCTCAGATGGCTTTGGCCTCCTCAGTTGAGAAGAACTTGGAGATTTGTCAGCTATCCAGAGAGTGCCCAATATCCAATAGTTCACTGACCTGGCCGCATGGAAACCCTGAGGTACAGTGTGATAAATCATAGAGTCATAGAATCCCTGCAGTGCTGAAGGAGGCCATTTGGCCCATCAAGTCTACACCAACCCTGTAAATGACCACCCTACTTAGGGCAATGCCGGCACCCTATTCCAATAACCCCACCTACCTTTTTGGGCACTCAAGGGCAATTTAGCATTGCCAATCTACCTGTCTGTGTGGAGTCAGCATGTTCTCCTCGTGTCTGCGTGGGTTTCCTCCGGGTGCTCCGATTTCCTCCCACAAGTCCTGAAACACATGCTTGTTAGGTGAATTGAACATTCTGAATTCTCCCTCAGTGTGCCCGAACAGGCGCCAGAATGTGGCGACTAGGGGCTTTTCCCAGTAATGTAATCGCAGTGTTAATGTAAGCCTACTTGTGACACCAAGAAAGATTATTATTATGAAAAAAACGGTTGATTTTCCAACTATTTCACACAATTACCACGTCCATTCATATTATTTGTCCAAACGTCTCTTGAAAAATGAAAAAAATGAAATGAAATTAAAATGGCTTATTGTCACAAGTAGGCTTCAAATGAAGTTACTGTGAAAAGCCCCTAGTCACCACATTCCGGCACCTGTTCGGGGAGGCTGGTACGGGAACCTCTGCCTTGAATATTCTCAATGACTGAGCACTGACATCTTTCATGGTGGCACAGTGGTTAGCTTTACAGCCTCCCCGTGCCAGGGGTCCAGCTTCAATTCTGGCCTCGGGTGACTGTGTGAAGTCTGCACATTCTCCCCGTGTTTACATGGGTTTCCTCTGGGTGCTCCGATTTCCTTCCACAGTCCAAAGATGTACAGATTAGTGTGGGGGAGTGATCCTAGCTGGGATGCTCTTTCAGAGGATCGGTGCAGACTCGATGGGTCGAATGGCCTCCTTCTGCACTGTAGGAATCCTTTCTGGAGAATTTGAAAGAGTTACAACCCTTTGAATGAAGAAATGTCACCTTATCTTAGCCCTAAATGGCTGACCACTTTATTCTGGCACAGTAATGCCTAGTTGCAGAATACCAGCTGGGGAAACCTTTCTTCCAGCGCCTACACTGTCGTGCATCTGAAGAATTCTACATGTTTCAGTGAGATTACCTCTCGTTTTGCTAAACTCCATGGAATTTAGGACTGATCTCCTCATCATCCTCTCAGAGGGAACCCTCTTTTGCAGGACTCAGTATAGTGAAGTACGTCATGCTCCCTCTCAGGCAAGTGTCTTCTTTTTTGGGTAAGGAGTCTGTCCAAAACCAGTGTAGTGCTGGAGTCAAATATCATACAGAATCATAGAATTTACAGTGCAGAAGGAGGCCATTTGGCCCATCGAATCTGTACCGGCCTTTGGAAAGAGCACCCTACCCAAGCCCACACCTCCAACCTATCCCCCAACTCAATAACCCCATCCCACCTTTTTGGACATGAAGGGCAATTTAGCCTGACCAATTCATCTAACCTGCACATCTTTGGACTGTGGGAGGAAACCATAGCACCCGGAGGAAACCCACGCACACACGGGGAGAAAGTGCAGATTCCGCACAGACAGTAACCCAAGCCTGTATCAAACCTGGGACCCTGGAGCTGTGAAGCAATTGTGCTTACCACTGTGCTACCGTGCTGCCCCTATATAGACCACATGGAGTCGACATTGCACATTTCCTTCACTGAAAAACACCATCAGCTGAGATTTTCACAACCCCAATACTTTTCACAGCCCTTTCCTTGTGCTGACTCACAAATTAACAGACTTTTAAAATGCCTCATTGCAATTCCGTTTCCAAAGGGGAGTTTAATTCACAATCTTTAGGTTGCTAGTTCAGTAAAATAACTGTATTCTGTGCTACAACTGCAATAATATTTATAGCCTGTCCCCCTTGAAGCCAATCCAAAATCACCTTCCCATACATTCCAGTTTACCAAATCTCTGCCACACATATTTTGACTGCTCTAACTGTTGCTTTCCTGTCACCCAGATCCTTTCTGCCCGACACTGGCCTCCCTTCCCCCAACATTTCAAACTTACTCTAAAGCCTCATTCCAATATACCTTGGGCGGGATTCTCCGATCCCCCGTCGGGTGGGGGAATCGCCAGGGGTCGGTGTGAATCCCGCCCCCGCCGTCCTCCCAATTCTCCCGCCCCCCCAAAAACCGGCCCGGCGAGAGTCACGCCACCCGCCTCGGAGAATGGCCGGGTCCGGCGCGACTCAATGGGCCCCAGGGCTGCCCGGATTCTCCGGCCCGCGATGGGCCGAAGTCCAGCCTGTTCTATGCCGGACCTAACATAGACATAGAACAGTACAGCACAGAACAGGCACTTCGGCCCTCAATGTTGTGCCGAGCAAGTGATCACCCTACTCAAACCCACGTATCTACCCTATACCCGTAACCCAACAACCCCCCCCTAACCTTACTTTTAAGGACACTACGGGCAATTTATCATGGCCAATCCACCTAACCTGCACATCTTTGGACTGTGGGAGGAAACCGGAGCACCCGGAGGAAACCCACGCACACACGGGGAGGACGTGCAGACTCCGCACAGACAGTGACCCAGCCAGGAATCGAACCTGGGACCCTGGAGCTGTGAAGCATTTATGCTAACCACCATGCTACCGTGCTGCCCTGTACACCTGCCGGTGTAAATTAGAGTTGGTCCCTTACCGGCGGGACCTGGCGACGCGGGCGGGCTCTGGGGTTCTTGGGGGATCGCGGGGGGGATCTGGCCCCGGGAGGTGCCCCCACGGTGGCCTGGCTCGAGGTCGGGGCCCACCAATCCGCGGGCGGGCCTGTGCCGTGGGGCAGTTTATTCCTTCCGCACTGGAGGCTGTGGTCATCCGCCATTCCCGGTGCGGAAGTGAATCCCTCTGCGCATATGTGGGGATGGTGCAGCACGCGCTGGCGCTCCTGCGCATGCGCCGGCTCGCGCCGGCCAGCGGAGACCCTTTGGTGCCGGTTGGCGTGGCGCCAGGCCCCTATCCCGCCAGCTTTTGTTGTATCAGCATTACAGACCAGCATCTGTATACCACCAACATTTAGCAATGTGGTTAGCTGTGTGGGACTGGGTTTTCTGGCTCCCCCAGGTGTGCTTTCGATGGGAGAAACTTAAAATTTGAGGGGTGGCTAGCTCACCCCCTTCTCGCCCACCCTAAGCTATTCCCTATAATACAGGTCGTGGCCAGGTGCCAAAACCGACAGCCGACCCACCATATGTAAATAAATGATTAAGAGTCAATTAGGATTGTTTAAGAGCCAGTTGATCCCAACATTATGCTGTCTACACAGTAGCAAGGCTGGCGTGGGCAGGCAGGCAGGCAGGGGTGGGCAGCCTGTTCCTTTAAAAAACATTTTTAAAAAGGTGTAAAGGATGGGGGTACCACATTCGTTCGCAGGGGTGTTCCCTTTGTACATCAGGTGCATGCCTCCCCTCGGCCCCGAAGATAGTACTCCCTTCCTTCCTCTCTGCCTGCACTGCAAAACCATACCCAACCTCCTTCCATAGGTGCTCGATCCTTCCCCGCCCAATACCTCTGATTAAAGGAGTCTAGATAAATTGGGGCCTTCATCCCCAGTCCCAGCAGTGCGGCTGGGACCGCAAGGTCTGCTGATCGATCAGAGGGTAGTCACACACTAGCTTGTCATTGTCACTCACAGCGTATTATTGCTGTGGGGCAGACATTTTGTCGCTGGTTGGTTGCCAAACAACATTTTGGTTGTGGGATGGTGGCAGCGAGCGGTACACGCCTCTCAGAAAATCCAGCCCATGGTAATGGTCAGATCATCTGCATTTTGTGTGATATTAACCGAGGGATAGATATTGAGCAGGTCACTATATAGTGGAGCTATACAGTTAGCAGTATATTTTCTAATGAATCACAAAAGGTTTGTATGGAGGTCCAGCAAGAAATTATAAAAGCTCATAAAATGTTATCATTTATTGCGTGGGAAATTGAATACAAAAAGAGGGAGGTTATGCTTCAATAACACTGAGCATGAGTGAGACCACATCTGGAGTTCTGTGTACAATATTGGTCTCCTTATTTAAGGAAGGGTGTAAATGCATTGGAAGCAGTTGAGAGCAGGTTTACCAGACTAATGGAAACCTGCAGGTTGGGGTGCGCTGCCGGTGAGACCAGAGGCCAGAGAAGCCCGCTGTCAACAAGCAGCCAGGGAATTCCGGCCATAAGATCCAGAGGGGCCTAGACAAAGTGGATGTGGAGAGAATATTTGCTCTGGTGGGAGAATCTAGAACTATGGGGTCACTGTTTAAAAATAAGGAGTTGCCCATTTAAAGTAGAGATGAGAAGTGTTTTTACTCAGAGGGTGGCGGGTCTTTTGTCGAATCCGAATAGAGAGATCATGCAGTAGGAGAGGAAGGCCAATGGGGATTGGCAGAATGCAGATTTGAGGCTACTATCAGATCAGCCATCATGTCATTAAATGACAGAGCAGGCTTGAGGGGCCAAATGGCCTGTTTCTGCTCCTTGTTCATCTGTTCGTATGTTCCTCTTCCCAAATATTTTGTTCCTCTGAACGTTTGAACATCACCACTTCCTATGAGCATCCCTACTTTCATCAAAGGCAGGGAGCTCTTCAGCCATGTGGCTGAAAGTATCCTACTTTCTGGAATTCCCTCCCAAAAACATTTCCTTTCCACCTATCCTCTTTTTAAAAAACTCTTCAAAGCCCTTCTCATCAAACAAACTTTGGTCAATCCTCCAAATCTCTTCTTTGATTTGGCTTCAGTATTACGTTTTAGTGAAGAGCTTTGGGAGTTTTCTATGTGTTAAAAACATTAGGAACAAATCCCTGCCACACTGCAATCCTGGTTGTCAGGAGAATTCCAGGACAGATCTGAAACGGGATTTGCCCAGGTGCAAAACAGTTTCTGATGTTACTGGCCTGCTCCAGCTGGCACGATCAGGGTCTTACCCAGAAAGGGTAAGAATCTGATCACAGCTCATTTACTTTCATTTTAATCTCATTAGTGAGATTAATGTCGAATCAAGCGGCTTCCCGGTGTTGCCCCCCCCCTCCCCCCCCCCCAAGACCATTCCCATTAAAGTGCAAGGATTCTTCAATGAGGACCTTCTCGCAGCCAATATTGACTTTGATGGATAGATTTGATGACCACGC
This sequence comes from Scyliorhinus canicula, assembly GCF_902713615.1. Taxonomy (NCBI): domain Eukaryota; kingdom Metazoa; phylum Chordata; class Chondrichthyes; order Carcharhiniformes; family Scyliorhinidae; genus Scyliorhinus; species Scyliorhinus canicula. Next base: position 68,064,892 of record NC_052159.1, on the reverse strand, counting down.
CAGGAGTTCAGAGGACTTTGTAGCACCTGGGTAGTCAGCAACATAGCTAGACAATGCCCTAGCACTGCCCATTGGCACCCTGGCTGTGCCAACATGACAGTGTCAACATGGAACTACCAGGTTAGCATAGCCAAGGTGCCAGGGGCAGAGCCAGGTTGGCATTACCAAGGGACAAGACCTGAACATGGGGACTGAGGAGAGGGGCCTTAATGGGGATCCCTGAAGGGGGCCTTTTGCCACCCCACAGCGGAGTGTCACTCACTTTGGTAGGTCTGATATCAGCGATTTTGGGTGGGGTTCATTGTTGGCGAGAAGGGCGGGTAGCTGTGGGGTTATATAGATACATAGATACATAGAAGACAGGAGCAGGAGGAGGCGTTTTGGCCCTTCGAGCCTGCTCCGCCATTCATCATGATCATGATTGATCATCCAACTCAATAGCCTAATCTTGCTTTCTCCCCATAGCCTTTGATCCCATTCTCCCCAAGGGCTATATCTAGCCGTCTCTTGAATATATTCGATGTTTTAGCATTAACTACTTCCTGTGGTAATGAATTCCACAGGCTCATCACTCGTTGTGTGAAGAAGTGTCTCCTTATATCTGTCCAAGTAGTTTACCCTGAATCCACAGGCTGTGACCCCTGGTTCTGGACACACCCATCATTGGCAACATCTTCCCTGCATCTACCCTGTCTAGTCCTGTTAGAATTTTATAAATCTCTATGAGATCCCCCCTTAAGGGCTGGTAACCGTCCAGCCTCGATTTATAGACTGGCGAAAGGATTGAATTAGCATTGGGGAAGGTCAAAAATCCATAGAGTTACATCTCAGGTGAGAAGGTGGAGGAGGTGCCTCCATCAAAAAACCACTTCTGAAGTCGGGCCTTTAAGTCCAGTGGCCTCCGGACCTCCAGTACTCACCCCAATTTAGTCTCAGGTGTTCTCCTGCATTTCCTCTTCTGTCCACTGCAGCACATTTGCGACAGAGGCTGAAGAGCTGCCTTCCTCGGAGAGAGGACTTCATCCTGAATAAGGAACTGAAGTCCCACCTGCAGCTACTTAACCCTAATTCAAGCCTGAAATGGCTGCGGGGCACTCGGAGTTGGCGGTGACTCTTTGGATGGTAGGAATCGAGACCCCAGCATCTGAAAAATTCAGGCCTCTTGCTGTTGTCATTTTGTTCAGAGATCCAGGTATTACGTTTCCACACTGAATTAATTGACCAGATAAACGGCATATTATGCTTCAGAAAAAAGTTTGTTGTGTGAAAAATTCTAGGCGCTTCAATATTAAAGGTGCAATATAAATAATTATTTATTATTATCGAATTAGCATTAGAAAATCTTTAATGATTACCTAGTTGTAAATTGTTGAAAGAAATATTGAGTGAGCAAGTTGGAGTAAGTGACCAAGTCTTTAAATTGCTTGTCATCAGATAGCTTAAAAACGCAAATACGACAAGCGCACCTAATTGGGAATGGATTGGGAATGGATCATTGTCCTCAAATGGAATAATTATAAGAGTGTCTTCTATGCTGCAGTGACTGATCTAAAAATGCATTTTGAGTTAGAATGACAATGTGTTGTAGAGATAGAAAACTAAACAAGCAGTAGAATAAATAGTTAAAGTCTGTTGGCTTTGCAACATTAAATTAAGCAGTTCCAAAAGGTAAGCAGGCAGCTATTCCTGGTGCACATACTTGAATAAATTATACAGATAAGATGAAATTAAATCAAACACAGCTTTCAACAGTCTGTTCTCACATAAAAATGGTCGACCTATTATTGCTACAAAACTAGTAACACATGTGCATTTTCTTTATCTCATTCAGGCCTGAGGTTTGAAAATGTAAATCAATTAAATTTAATAAGAGGGCTAAATATTGTCAAAAGCTAATACGATATGTTGTTTAACGTCATAAATTGCAAAGGCTTGTATTGCAACAATGTGGTAGGAGGCACACACATTCATAATGATCCATAGAATGAATTTCTGGTCTCAGCCATGTCACTGTGAGGGAGGACATTATCATAGAAATAGTTACAGCCCAGATAAGGTCATTCAGCCCATTTGTGCCCAAGCCAGTTCACTGCAAGAGCAATTACTCTTGTCCCACTCTCTTACCTTTCCCCTGTAGCACTACAGATTTGTTCCCTTAAGATAATTTTATTTCCATCTCACCACTGTTCCTGTTTATTCCACGTTTGATGTCAAGCCTGCTTTGTGACACTTTACCAATGTCTTTTGGACGTTCACCACATCAACTGTAAAAATCTGCATTACCCCTCTCTGTTCCTCATCAAAAAACTCGAGTAAGTTAGTTATGCACAACTCACCCTCAACAAATCTCTGCTGGCTTTCCTTAATTGATCCCCATTTGTCCAAGATACTGTTAATGTTACCCTGCAAATATTGTTTCTAATTGGCGGGATTGTCCGTTTGGGAGACTATGGGCGCGATTCCTCCGGCTACACTGCACTGGAAAAGGAGCACGTTGAAAGCCGGGAGACACCGCTCCCGGGATCTACCTGGCTTGGAGTGCCTCACGGGATTCAACAAAATCTCGCGAGACGTTGCAAAGTGAATCCTGCCCACAATAGGCGGGATCACGTTTTAGCAACTCTGTATATTAGAGCGAGCCAGTAACCCTGACTCTAATGTGCAGAATCCCGAGGTACCTGAGGCTTTGGGATTCAATCGGGGACGAGACGGAACGGCACTTGTTTGGGCAAGGTGGTGCCCTGGCACTGCTGGTGCCATTCTCGCACTCTGGCACTGTGACCTGGGTGCCAACCTGGCACTGCCAAGGTGCCAGATGGCACCTCCAGCTGGCATGGGCACTAATGAGGTGCCAAGCTGGCATTTCTTGTGTGTGTGCTATTGGGCCAGGGTTGCCCAGGGCCAGGGGACCAGCGGACCCTTCTGTATTGCATTTGGGCTGGTGGGGGAGTTCGGAGATCCTTTTGGGGGCCTCAGATGTCGGGACACCATTTAAAAATGACGTCCCAATCTGTCGCTATAACGGGGAGTTCCAGCGAGCGGAGCTTCCCATTATAAAACCCATTATAAAAAACGGGTCTTTGTGTGGCCTCGGCTACGTGTTCCCCATTCAGCCCCCTTATTCAACATGATTTGTGTTGAATAGCCAAGTGTTTCTCGGCACTGCGAGTGCAGGGAAACAAGCAGCTAAACACGCTCGCTTGGGGCCTTTGTTCCCTTTTGGGATGATCCTGCCCTATATTCTCCAGCCAGAGGTGAATTGCAAATGGTTTACGCTCCCCCTGGGGAGCAATTCTGTTGCCAGGCTAATCTCTTTGCATGGCGTAGAATATGAGGGATTCCCCAAGGAATCCCGCTATTGGGCCGCTATCTTCAGAGAATGGTCTGATAGCGGGGTTCCGTGGCTGGCCACCCACCCCTCGCATCGGACAGTAGCCACCCCATATTGCCTTGGTTGCCCCCTACCCCCAGGTGTAGGAGTGACCCGACCGGGACCCGTGTAATAGGGACGCCCAACCGTAAGGTCCACCACGCCAATGCCATGCCGGTAGAGACCATCCAAGCTCATCAAAGGCCACCCTGCCAACAATGCACTTCCTGCCCACGCCTCCTCTACCAGACATCCCTATGCCCCCTCTCCCACAGGGACACCTGCAATAAAGGGACCCCCCCTTCCCAAGAGACCCTTGTAATAGTGAGATGCCCCTCTGGGACTCAGGAATAGGTGGATAACCCTGTAGGCACCTCTGTAATAGGGGACCTCCCACTGGCATCCCTGTAATAGGGATACCCCCACAGGGACCCTTGTAACTGGGGGATCCCCCGGGGGGATCCCTGTGGGGGGAACCTGGGGGGGGGGGGGGGGGCCTCTGGTCGAGGAGGCATCGGCAGGCAATGCATTGTTGGGGCGGTGGCCCTCGGATGGTTTTGAATGGTCGCTATCAGCATGACCTTGGCAACCGTTGCCCCCAATCTGAGCATCGTGATCAGATTGGCGCCCACGCCAATCCCAAATTATCCCCGGCCCAATGTCTTTTCCACCACTGAGATTAAACAGGTTGGCCTGGGGTTGCTGAACTCATCTTTTCAACCTTTTTGAAGAAGGGTGTCACATTTGTACTTCTCCAGCCCTCTGACAAAACCACCTGTTTAAGGAGGATGGAAAATTATTGCCACTACTTCCACTTTCCTTCCTTAATTCCCTAAAGTGTCCTGAAATGACTCTCACCAGTCCTGATGACTTATCAATTTGAAGTATAGCCAGTCTATCCAATACCTCTTCTTAGTTGATTTGTAGCCCACCGAGTGTCTCAGTTGCCTCCTATTTCTCCTATGACTTGAGCAGCAAGACAGATGCAAAGTACTCATTTAGTACCTCAGCCATACCCCCTCCATGCCTGCATAAATCCCCTTTTAGATCCCTAGTCAAACCCATTCTACTTTTTTACCATTTACTATTCATATTCCTGTAGTGGCGAGCATGCACTTCAGAGGTGAATGCAAAAAATCAGGCGTGTACATCAGACTGCGGTCATGGTTATTTTCAGTGCAATATTCATACCACAGGAATGGGTTATTTCTCCTTGTCATCTCCACCAACCTGAAATTTTCCACATCTTTGGAGAAGGGGAGAATTGTCTATTTTAAAAATTGAAAACATTGAGAAAATAAAACAATCCCTTCAATCACAAATTTCAAAGTTTAAGTTCATGCCCATTTATTTGTGCAAAAGATATAATTAGATACAAATCTCTTTCCTGTACCATCAAAGTGATTTTATACATTGTATAATGTTCACAGATATGTTGTTGAAATATTTAACATGCAGTGAGATCAAGACAACTGAGTGTATTTTTGATCTGTGTGTTGCTGCACATGTTTCTGCTCTAAATTACTAAATAATTCCTGGGGGGAAATTATAAAGCAAATGGAATGATTTAGCAGTCATTCTTCAACTCAGCTTTCAACCAATTTGTTTTAGAAACTTCAAAAGAACAGTTAATCCACAAACTTGGAGGAGGGCCTGACCAACCTATTGGGATATGAATGTATTAACCACCTTCTTCAAAGGTTGGCAAGAAATACGATAGCTGAAGAATGAGATTTTTAAAAGTTTATTCATGGGATGTGGGTGTTGCTGGCTGGGCCAGCATTTATCGCCCATCCCTATTTGTCCATTTGTTGCCCATCACTATTTGCCCCCGAGAAGGTCGTGAGCTCCCTTCTTGAACCGCTGTCGTCCGTGGGGTAGGAACACCCGTGGTGCTGTTTGGAAGGGAGTTCCAGGATTTTGACCCAGTGACAATGAAGGAACGGCGATATATTTCTAAGCCAGGATGGAGTGGGATTTGGAGGGGAACTCCCAGGCAGTGGTGTTCCCATGTGTCTGCTGCCCTTGTCCTTCGAGATGGTAGTGGGCACGAGTTTGAAATATGCTGTCGAAGGAGAAGGACTGCCTTCAAAGAAGCCGCAATTAAAATGAATGTGGCGTATGTTTACCTGCTGGAAATTTTTTGAAAAAGTGACAGAGAGGGAGGGTTGATGAGGGCAACGTTGTTGATGTGGTGTATATGGACTTCTATGTCAAATGACAGGCTTGTGAGCAACAGTTATAGCTAATGCAATAACGGGGACAGTAGTAACATGGATACAACATTGACTGAGCTGCAAGAGACAGACAATTATGGTTAATGATTTTTTTTGAACTGGATGAAGGTTTTCTAGTGGAATTCACTAGGGGTCAGTATTGGTGGAATAGACGTCAAATGACAGATAAACATCAATGAGCAAAAATATGAGGTGATTCATTTTGGTAGTCTTCCAGCACCAGACCCTTTTACTAAAGCATCAAAAAAGGCAGAGTCCAAACTGGGGACCTACAGAATGACAGCTCAGGTTGAAGCAGTGCGTTTTAAGTTCCTGCTGATCATTTCTCATTGAATGAGTTCCCGCCACTTAATAGGGGAATTCATAGTCCACGAAGCCCATTGGGAGATCTATTGATGATCTCAATGTCTTTTGAGACCCCAATAACATCCCTCACCCGTCCAGTCCGTTTCGCCCCCATTACTGTTGCCATGAGGAAGTCCCTTCCGCCGCTTGGCAATGGGTCTGATGTCGGTCAAGGCCCTTCATTTTCAGGATGTGGAGATGCCGGCGTTGGACTGGGGTGAGCACAGTAAGAAGTCTTACAACACCAGGTTAAAGTCCAACAGGTTTGTTTCAAACATGAGCTTTCGGAGCACGGCTCCTTCTTCAGGTGAATGGAAAGGCTTGTTCCAGAAATGTTTATATAGACACAGTCAGAGATGCCCCGGAATGCGAGCACCTGCAGGCAATCAAATCATCAAAGATGCAGAGAGAGAGGTAACTCCAGGTTAAAGAGGTGTGAATTGTCCCAAGCCAGTTCAGTCGGTAGGCCTCTGCAAGTCCAGGCTTGTTGGTGGGGGCCGAATGTAATGCGACATGAATCCCAGATCCCGGTTGAGTCCGCATTCATGCGTGCGGAACTTAGCTATAAGTTTTTGCTCAGCAATTTTGCGTTGTCGCGTCTCCTGAAGGCCTCCTTGTAGAATGCTGACCCGGAGATCAGAGGCTGAATGTCCTTGACTGCTGAAGTGTTCCCCAACTGGAAGGGAACAGTCCTGCCTGTTGATAGTCGCACGATGCCCGTTTATTCGTTGTCGCAGTGTCTGCATGGTCTCGCCAATGTACCACGCTTCAGGACATCCTTTCCTGCAGCGTATGAGGTAGACTACATTGGTCGAGTCGCACGAGTATGCGCCGCGTACCTGGTGGGTGGTGTTTCCACGTGTAATGGTGGTGTCCATGTCGATGATCTGGCATGTCTTGCAGAGATTACCCTGGCAGGGTTTTGTGGTGTTGTGGTTGCTGTTCTGAAGGCTGGGTAATTTGCTGCAAACAATGGTTTGTTTGAGGTTGCGCGGTTGTTTGAAGGCCAGTAGTGGGGGTGTGGGGATGACCTTGGCAAGATGTCCATCCTCGCTGATGATGTGTTGGAGGCTGCGAAGAAGATGTCGTAGTTTCTCCGCCCCAGGAAAGTACTGGACGACGAAGGGTACTCTGTCAGTGGTGTCCCGTGTTTGTCTTCTGAGGAGGTCGGTGCGGTTTTTTGCTGTGGCGCGGTGGAACTGTCGATCAATGAGTCGAGCGCCATATCCCGTTCGTACGAGGGCATCTTTCAGCATCTGTAGGTGTCTGTTGCGCTCCTCCTTGTCTGAGCAGATCCTGTGTATACGGAGGGCTTGTCCATAGGGGATGGCTTCTTTAATGTGTTTCGGGTGAAAGCTGGAGATGTGGAGCATCGTGAGATTATCTGTGGGCTTGTGGTAAAGCGAGGTGCTGAGGTGACCGTCCTTGATGGAGACGAGTGTGTCCAAGAATGGAACTGAATTTGGAGAATAGTCCATGGTGAGTTTGATGGTGGGATGGAACTTATTGATGTCATCGTGTAGTCGTTTCAGTGATGTCTCGCCGTGGGTCCAAAGGAAAAAAATGTCATCGATGTATCTGGTGTATAGCATCGGTTGAAAGTCCTGTGTGGTGAGGAAGTCCTGTTCAAACTTGTGCATGAAGATGTTGGCATATTGAGGTGCAAATTTGGTCCCCATGGCTGTTCCGTGCGTCTGGATGAAGAATTTGTTGTCGAAGGTGAAGACGTTGTGGTCTAGAATGAAACGGATGAGTTGCAGAATTGCGTCTGGAGATTGGCAGTTGTCGGTGTTGAGGACTGAGGCTGTTGCAGCAATGCCGTCGTCATGGGGGATGCTGGTGTAGAGTGCCGAGACATCCATTGTGACGAGGAATGTTCCTGGTTCAACTGGAACAGGAGTTCCAGTTCCAGTTCCTGGTTCAACTGGAACTCTACAAGGAGGCCTTCAGGAGACGCGACAACGCAAAATTGCTGAGCAAAAACTTATAGCTAAGTTCCGCACGCATGAATGCGGACTCAACCGGGATCTGGGATTCATGTCGCATTACATTCGGCCCCCACCAACAAGCCTGGACTTGCAGAGGCCTACCGACTGAACTGGCTTGGGACAATTCACACCTCTTTAACCTGGAGTTACCTCTCTCTCTGCATCTTTGATGATTTGATTGCCTGCAGGTGCTCGCATTCCGGGGCATCTCTGACTGTGTCTATATAAACATTTCTGGAACAAGCCTTTCCATTCACCTGAAGAAGGAGCCGTGCTCCGAAAGCTCGTGTTTGAAACAAACCTGTTGGACTTTAACCTGGTGTTGTAAGACTTCTTACTGGGCTTCATTTTCAGAGGGAGTATCGAATAGTTATCGATGCTTATTCCCCTCCAGGGTTTGCTTCAGTCGGGACACTAGCTTCCTCTGCTTCCACCTTGTCGTCCATATCCTCGTTATCAGGGGGCACAGAGGCAGGGTTTCCTTTGAGCTGTTGTCCGGTACTAGCGGCAGCTGCTTCTATGGCCAGTAATGAGGCTTGTTTGAGAGAAGCCCCCCTGCTCCTGAGGTGGTCCAAGTGTTTCCTTACGACCTTACCCTGGACTCGAGTGACACAAGTCCCCTTTTCTCCATTATGATCCCAGGAACCCAGCTGGGACCATCTGCAAAGTTTCTCACATAAACCTGATCGCTTGCTTCGAATGTTCTTTCCGTCCTTGCAGAGTCAGAATTTATTTTCTGTTTTTTTAGTTGTGACTGTACCCTTCCCATCAGGTGTGGGAATACGAGGCTTAGTCTCATATGCAGCCATGGAGTGAGTGGTCACACATTTGGTGGCTCCTGCTCGAGGTTGATTTTTTCAGTCCTTCTCACCCGAATCGTGTGGTGTTGGATGGCAGAAAGTGCAGGAGCACTGAGGGAATGTAAACACCTCTGGTTGGACTGGTTTATGGCTCATCGGACGAGAAGTACAACAACAAAGAGATAGAAACTTGAGCAAGAAAGTTTTTATGGTCCCACACCGGAGAAGATAGCGGAGAGCAAGGGACAGCATTACCTGCCCAGTGATCTATGGAGTAGCTGGTGTAATTCCTCAACAGCAAGTTCCTGCAGCAAAGGGAGGAGGCCTTAGAGGCCTTGGTTAAGGTGGTGGAGTTGTTTAAGGCGGCGGTCGCGCATGTGGAGCAGAGGCTGCTGACATAGGGCCTGGCGATCCAAAAGGTGGAGGAGTCGGTGGGGGAGCATGAGAAATGGTTGACCTCGTTGGAAGCCGAGATCAGGATGGTGACGAGCAATCAGAAAATGCTGAGGAAGAAGCTAGAGGATGTCGAGAACTGCTCCAGGAGGCAAAAGCTGGGGATGCCTGAAGGCATCGATGGTGCGGAGGCCGGCAAGTATGTAGCGAGCATGCTGGATAAACTGATGGGGGAGGGGGCTTTTGACCGTCCTCTCGAGGTGGACCGAGGAGGCGCTGAGGAGGAGGCTGCAGGTGGGGGAGCTGCCGAGGGCGATGGTGGTGAGGCTGCATCGCTTCCTTAACAAGGAGAAGATCTTGAGGTGGGCGAGGCAGACAAAGAAGTGAACTTGGGAGGAAAGCGAGCTGCAGGTACACCAGGAGCTGGAAATGGAGTTGGCCAAGCGGACAGCCAGGTATAACCGGATCAAGGCTGCTCTCTTTAAAAAAAAAAAGGGGTGAAGTTTGGGGTTTTGTACCCCGCTCGCTTGTGGGTTACGCACCAGAAACAAGTGTTTTATTTTGACGCGCCGGATGAGGCGAAGGACTTTGAGAGACTATGGACTGGGAGGAGTATGAGGACAGCGAAGTTTGGAGTAGAGTTTTGTGTAAATAGTGGGCACACAGGGTGGGTGGATTGGTGAAGGCTATGACAGGGGGAGCGGTGAAGGTGAGTATGCCTTTTGTTTTCCTGGAATGTTTGTTATTTGGAGGAATGGGGGGGGTGAGGGGTGGATTGGGGGGGGGGGGGTGAGGGGTGGATTGGGGGGGGGGGGGGGGGGGGGGGGGGGTGAGGGGTGGATTGGGGGGGGGGGGGTGAGGGGTGGATGGGGGGGGGGTGAGGGGTGGATTGGGGGGGGGGGTGAGGGGTGGATTGGGGGGGGGGTGAGGGGTGGATTGGGGGGGGGTGAGGGGTGGATTGGGGTGGGTGAGGGGTGAATTGGGGAGTGAGGGGTGGAATGGGGTGGGTGAGGAGAGGATTGGGGTGGGTGAGGGGTGATTGGGGTGGGTGAGGGGTGGATTGGGGGTGAGGGGTGGATTGGAGGGCTGAGAGGTGGATTGGAGGGCTGAGGGGTGGATTGGGGTGGGTGAGGGGTGAATTGGGGAGTGAGGGGTGGAATGGGGTGGGTGAGGAGAGGATTGGGGTGGGTGAGGGGTGATTGGGGTGGGTGAGGGGTGGATTGGGGGTGAGGGGTGGATTGGAGGGCTGAGAGGTGGATTGGAGGGCTGAGGGGTGGATTGGAGGGCTGAGGGGTGGATTGGGGTGGTGAGGGGTGGATTGGAGGGCTGAGGGGTGGATTGGGGTGGTGAGGGGTGGATTGGAGGGCTGAGGGGTGGATTGGGGTGGTGAGGGGTGGATTGGAGGGCTGAGGGGTGGATTGGGGTGGTGAGGGGTGGATTGGAGGGCTGAGGGGTGGATTGGAGGGCTGAGGGGTGGATTGGAGGGCTGAGGGGTGGATTGGAGGGCTGAGGGTGGATTGGAGGGCTGAGGGGTGGATTGGAGGGCTGAGGGGTGGATTGGAGGGCTGAGGGGTGGATTGGAGGGCTGAGGGGTGGATTGGAGGGCTGAGGGGTGGATTGGAGGGCTGAGGGGTGGATTGGGGTGGTGAGGGGTGGATTGGGGGTGAGGGGTGGATTGGAGGGCTTAGGGATGGATTGGGGTGGGTGAGGGGTGAATTGGGGGTGAGGGGTGGATTGGGGGGGTGAGGGGTGGATTGGGGGGGTGAGGGGTGGATTGGGGGGGTGAGGGGTGGATTGGGGGGTGAGGGGTGGATTGAGATGGGTGAGGGGTGGATTGGGATGGGTGAGGGGTGGATTGGGGTGGGTGAGGGGTGGATTGGGGTGGGTGAGGGGTGGATTGGGGTGGGTGAGGGGTGGATTGGGGTGGGTGAGGGGTGGATTGGGGTGGGTGAGGGGTGGATTGGGGGGTGATGGGTGGATTGGGGTGGGTGAGGGGTAGATTGGGGGTGAGAGGTGGATTGGGGGGGTTAGGGGTGGATTGGGGGGGGTTAGGGGTGGATTGGGGTGGGCGAGGGGTGGATTGGGGTGGGCGAGGGGTGGATTGGGGAGTGAGGGGTGGATTGGGGAGTGAGGGGTGGATTGGGGGTGAGGGGTGGATTGGGGGGCTGAGGGGTGGATTGGGGGTGTGTGGGTGAATTGGGGGGCTGAGAGGTGGATTGTGGGGGTGAGGGGTGGATTGGGGAGTGAGGGGTGGATTGGGGAGTGAGGAGTGGATTGGGGGCTGAGGGGTGGATTGGGGGTGAGGGGTCAATTGGAGGGGTGAGGGGTGAGGGGTGGATTGGAGGTGAGGAGTGGATTGGGGGTGAGGGGAGGGTTGGGGGGGTGAGGGGTGGGTTGGGGGGGTGAGGGGTGGGTTGGGGGGTGAGGGGTGGATTGGGGGTGAGGGGTGAATGGGGGGCTGGGATGGATTGGGGGTGAGGGGTGGATTGGGGGTAAGGGGTGGATTGGGAGGTGAGGGGTGAATGGGGGGGGTGAGGGGTGGATGGGGGACTGAGGAGTGGATTTGGGGCGGAGGGTTGGATCGGGGGTGAGGGGCAAAGGCCCCAGGCAGGGCAGTCAGAGGCCAAGGCAGGGGCCACTATGCTAGCTGATTGAGCCAGTTAACGGGAGTGAAATGGGAGGTTGCCAGGAGGAGGGGTGGTAGGGTGTGGGTTAGCTTTTTGTTTGATTATGAGGAGGGGGGCATGGGGGGAGGGATGCTGACATGGGTGTGGTTGGTGTGGCGCAGTGGTTAAGGAGGGACGGCAGCGGACATCTAAGGTCTTGGGAACGTGCGAGCCACGAACTGGGGGAGCTGGCTAATGAAGGGGTCTGATCGACAGGGGAGGGGGGCGGGGAATCCCCTGAGCAGGCTGGTTACTTGGAACGTGCGAGGGTTGAATGGCTGATTAAACGTTGGATGTTTTCATGCACTTGAGGAGTTTGAAGACGGATGTTGTGTTCCTGCAGGAGATGCACCTGAAGTTGGGAGATCAGACAAGGCTGAGGAAGGCATGGGTAGAGCATGTGTTCCACTTGGGGTTGGACATGAATACGAAGGGTGTGATAGTGCTGGTCAATAAGAAAGCCTTTGAGGTGGGTAATATTGTAGTCAACCCGGGGGGTAGGTATGTGATGGTCAGTGGGAAGTTGGAGGGAATGCAAATGGTCCTGGTGAGTATTGATGCCCAAAATTAGGATGACTTGGACTTTGTGAGGCGGGTGTTAGGGAAGATCCTGGATCTGGACACGCTTTGGCTGATAATGGGGGGTGAATTTGGATCTGAGGTTGGACCGGTTGTGTCCTAGGTTGTTGAAGGTGTTGGTGTCCCAGGTGGTGAGGGAATTGAGGGGATTCATAGACCATATGGGTAGGAGGGGGACTGGTAGTTCTCGTACTTCTCACATGTGCACTGGGTGTACTTCTGGATCGATTTTGTTAGTGATGGATGAGGCGCTGTTAGAGCGGGGAAGGCGGTAAGGCAATTGTGGATGGCCAGAGGGACAGTGTACGAGTACGGGGAAAAGGCGAGTAGGATGTTAGCGCACCAGTTGAGGAAGCAGGCAGTGCTGAGGGTGTTTGGTTGGGTGAGGGATGAGAGGGGCAAGGTGGTGCCGGACCAGGTAGGGGTGAATGGGGTGTTTGAGGCCTTCTACAGAAGGTTGTATGAGTCGGAGCCTCCGCCGGGGACGCGGGTATGAGGTGGTTCTTGGACTTGGAGTTCCCAAGGGTGAAGCAGGAGAAGATGCAGAGTTTGAGTGCTCGATTAACTGAGGGAGGTGATGGACGGCATAGGATCGATGTAGGCAGCGTAGGCCCTGGGGCCGGATGGGTTCCCAGCAGAGTTTTGTAAGGCATTTGGTGCAGAACTGGAGCCCCTGTTAGTGAGGATATATAATGAGGTGAGGGGAAAGGGGAAGCTCCCCCCCCCCCCCCACATTGTCACAGGTGTCCATTTCACTGATTTTAAAGAAAAATAAGGACCTGGAGCAGTGTAGGTCATACTGCCTTATTTCACTGTTAAATGTGAATGCAAAGTTGTTAGTGAGGGTATTAGCATCGCGGATAGAAGACTGTGTCCGGGGGTGATAGGGGAGGACCAGATGGGGATTATGAAGGGGCGGCAGCTGTCCACAAATGTGCGCAGGTTATGATGTCCTTGGAGGGGCAGGAGCTAGATGTAGTGATGGCAATAGATGTGGAGAAGGCGTTTGATCGGGTGGAGTGAGCATATATGTTGGATTTGGTCTGGCTGCTGTACAAGGTACCGATGACTAGTGTCCGGATGAATAGAACGAGCTTGGAAAACCTCAGGCTATATTGGGGATCGAGGCAGAAATGCCCGCTCTCCCCATTAGGTTTTGCTCTGGCAATGGAACTGTTGTCAATGGCAGTCAGGGCGTCGAGGGACTGGAGAGGGATTGAGTGTGGGGGGGGGGGGGGGATGTGGTGAGCACAGAGTCTCGGTGTACGCGGATGACATTTCGGACTTGGTGGGTGCTTCATAGGATCATGGAGATCCTGAGGGAATTTGACCATTTTTGGTGTATAAATTGAACATGGGATAGAGTGAAATGTTTCCTATTAATGCTGGAGGGCAGGAGAGGATGCTAGGGGAGTTGTCATCCCAGGTGGTGGGGCGAGTTTTGGGTATTTGGAGATTCAAGTGGTGCAGAGCTGGACACAGCTGTATAAATTGAATTTGGCACGTCTGGTGGAGGGAAGGCAGATTTTAAGAGGTGGTCGGTGTTGCTGCTGTCACTGGCTGGGCGTAAAGGCTGCCATGGGTCACAGCCTGTCACGGGGGTGGGGGGGGGGGGGCTAGTTCAGGAATTTATTTTCATTGTTGGGGGGGGCATTAAGGGGGGGGGGAAGCTAGGGGGCAGGGAGAGTCAGGGGCTCGGTATCAGGGGGTGTTGTGGGCCTGCGTTCTTTGTTACTGTGGACTGTTGGGCTATCTGATATTTCTAGGTATATATGTGAAAAGCTTTTGATAAAAATATTTTTAAAATGTTTAATTGGGGCAATTCTAGCTGTTGTATGTGGAGTGGTCCTTTTGTCAAATAGAAATCATGTTAATTTGATCTCTGTGGATGCTGCAGGTTGTTTCTGTATGCTGGTTTTAAAAGTCTGCACTGCCCATTCTGCCAGCCCATTTGATGATGAGTGATAAAGTGCTGTCTGATGTGCTTGATGCCATTGGATGGCATGAGATTTTGGAACTAACTACTGGTGAAGGCAGTGCCATTTTCAGAAACCAGGTCTTCTGCCATTCTATGTATGCAAGATCTCTGTCGCAATTTCTCGATACCCCAGCATGGCCATTATGTAGTTTCATTACTATCAGGTGCCACTCTGGGCAAGGGACAATTAGGCGGAACCCCAGAAAATGATTCCATCCTTAGCACTGAGCTCATCTTTCTTGGTCAGATAGGGTTTCTTTTACCATGAGGGTTGTCCTCCGACCCCACCATCCAGGATCATGTGTTTCAATTTATACAGCGTTGTATCTTTTTGCATCCATGTCTTAGTTTGCCTTGTAGACATTGGAAAAGTCTTTAAACAATTTAGGAACATCGCAACCTCTTCCAATGCTGGTAAATGAGCTGGGTTTGTGGGCAGCAGGAGGCGACTAACACATCGCCGTTAGCTCTCTGTTTTCTCAGGCGATGCTCTAAAATGTATTCATAAGCTGCAATTAACAGGGCCCAATGCAATATCCAGGTGGAGGCAATAGGGAGGATTTCTTTATCCTCTTTAAAAAGTCCCAATGAAGGGGCTTGTGGTCGATTACTATTATGAAATGTCTCCTGTTGACATACTGGTGAAATTTCTTGACACCAAACACTGCTAAGCCCTTCTTCTCAATTTGAGAATACTTCCACTCCATATCTGAAAGGGTCCCGGATGCATAAGTGATGGACCTCTCTGTTCTGTCTTTCCAGAAATGTGAAAGTACCATCCTAACCCCATAAACAGAAGCATCAAATGTCAGGAATGAGTTCCTTTTTGGGGTCAAAATGGACCACTATGTTGATGACAGCAATTGTAGTAGGAAGTTGTGCGTGGGGGCCGAGGAGATAGGTGAGGTGCTAAATGAATATTTTTCATTAGTATTCACATAGGAAAAAGACAATGTTGTTGAGGAGAATACTGAGATACAGGCCACTAGACTAGACGGGATTAAGGTTCATAAGGAGGAGGTGTTAGCATTTCTGGAAAGTGTGAAGATAGATAAATTACCTGGGCCGGATGGGATTTATCCTAGGATTCTCTGGGAAGTTGGGAGGAGATTGCAAAGCCTTTGGCTTTGATCTTTATGTTGTCATTGTCTACAGGAATAGTGCCAGAAGACTGGAAGATAGCAAATGTTGTCCCTTTGTTCAAGAAGGGGAGTAGAGACAATCCCAGTAACTATAGACCAGTGTGGGCAAAGTCTTGGAAACGATTACAAGAGATAGGATTTATAATCACCAAGAAAGGAATAGTTTGATTAGGGATAGTCAACACGGTTTTGTGAAGGGTAGGTAGTGCCTCACAAACCTTATTGAGTTCTTTGAGAAGGTGACCAAACAGGTGGACGAGGTTAAAGCAGTTGATGTGGCATATATGGATTTCAGTAAAGCGTTTGAAAAGGTTCCCCTCGGTAGGACATTGCAGAAAATACGGAGGCATGGGATTGAAGGTGATTTAGCGGTTTGGATCAGAAATTGGCCAGCTGTACGAAGACAAAGTGTGGTGGTTGATGGGAAATGTTCAGCCAGGAGTTCAGTTACTAGTGGTGTACCACAATGATCTGTTTTGGGGCCACTGCTGTTTGTTATTTTTATAAATGACCTGGAGGAGGGCGTAGAAGGATGGGTGAGTAAATTTGCGGATGACACTAAAGTCGGTGGAGTTGTGGACAGTATGGAAGGATGTTGCAGGTTACAGAGGAACATAGATAAGCTGTAGAGCTGGGCTGAGAAGTGGCAAATGGAGTTTAATGCAGAAAAGTGTGAGGTGATTCATTTTGGAAGGAGTAACAGGAATACAGAGTACTGGTCTAATGGTAAGATACTTGGTAGTGTGGATGAGCAGAGAGATCTCAGTGTCCATGTGCATAGATCCCTGAAAGTTGCCATCCAGGTTGATAGGGTTGTTAAGAAGGCGTACGGTGTGTTAGCTTTTATTGGCAGATGAATTGGGTTTTGGAGCCATGAGGTCATGTTGCAGCTGTACAAAACTCTGGTGCGGCCACATTTGGAGTATTGTGTGCAGTTCTGGTCGCTGCATTATGGGAAGGATGTGGAAGCAATGGAAAGGGTGCAGAGGAGATTTATCAGGATGTTGCCTGGTATGGAGGGAAGATCTTATGAGGAAAGGCTGAGGGACTTGAGGCTGTTTTCATTAGAGAGTGGAAGGTTAAGAGGTGACTTAATAGAGGCATACAAGATGATCAGAGGATTAGATAGGGTGTGCAGTGAGAGCCTTTTTCCTCGGATGGTGATGGCTAGCACTAGGGGACATAGCTTTAAATCGAGGGGAGATAGATATAGGCCAGATGTCAGAGGTAGGTTCTTTACTCAGAGAGTAGTAAGGGCGTGGATGCCCTGCCAGCAACAGTAGTGGACTCACCAACATTAAGGGCATTTAAATGGTCATTAGATAAACATATGGATGATAAGGGAATAGTGTAGATGGGCTTTAGATTGGTTTCACAGGTCGGCGCAACATCGAGGGCCGACGGGCCCGCACTGCACTGTAATGTTCTAGTGTTCTAACTTTGTTGAAGGCCTCCGCATATGGTGCCTCCCAAGGCCATTTTTGCCACCTTCGCAACAGTGTATGCAAGGGGGTCAGCAAGCAGGCCAAATTTGGGACAAACATTCCATAATAATTTTCTAATCCCTGGAATGATTTTGACTATATTCAGAAAGGCAGCACGGTGACACAGTGGTTAGCACTGCTGCCTCACAGTGCCAAGGTCCCAGGTTTGATCCCGCCCTGGGTCACTATCCATCTTTGTTGTTTTGTATCTCGACAAATCCATGGATAGAATGGGTGTAGAGGGATATGGCACGAAGAAGTGCTGAGGGTTTTGGCCAAAGGTGGTATCATGACTGGTACAGGCTTGAAGGGTTGAAGGGCCTGTTCCTGTGCTGTATTGTTCTTTGTTCTTTTGCAACGCTGTGGTATTTCTTGGATTTTCGGCTTCCTTAATGACCTTTGCCTCGTCCTCTACTGGATATAGACCCTATTTATCCACCCGGTACCCCAAGTATTTGTTTCCTTGAAAGACACATTTTTTCCTCTTCAGGTATAGCCCAGCTCTCAGAAATCTCTGCAAGACCTCTTCAAAGTTGGCCAAGTGCTCTTGTTCCAAAGCCCCAGTTACTAGGACGTTATCTAAGTACACTGCTACTTTAGGTAACCATTGGAATATGGCGCATGCGGACGAGTCCCAAAGGGAATGCAAGTATACTCATATAGGCCCTTCGGGAAGGCTCATCTAATTCAAGTTGAAGATAGGTGTGGCTCATATCTAACTTGGTGAACGCCTGGCCGCTTGCTAACTTGGCGTACAGGTCTTTGGTCCTTGGCTGGGGTACCTGAATGGCTTGGAAACACGATTGACCATTATCTTATAATCTCCACAGAGGTGACTGATTTATCTGGCTTAAGGACAGGGACAATAGGTATAGTGCACTCTGCGAATGTACTAGCCTTGTGATGCCTAGATTTTCCAGGCACCAAAGTTCAGTCTCTAACTTTTCAGTAGGGAGTATAGAACTGGTCTCACTCTAAAATATTTATGCGTAGCATCGGGATCGACGTAAATCTTGGCTTTGGCTCCTCTTATTTTGCCAAGGCATTCCTGGAAAACCTCAGGCTGATGACTTTATACAGTCCTCCTACGCCCAGCCTGAAGATGTCCAACCAGTTCAGTCTGATCCACTGGAGCCAATCTCTTCCCCCATTGAGCTTAGTCCTGGCCCCAGACAATGATGAGTGGGAGTCAGGCTGATTGCTGCCTGTAAGTCACTGGGACTATTGTGGTACATTTAATTTGTTGGTTCCCCCATGAAGGTGGTTCGTCTGGCCTTTGTGTATTCTAAGCTCAAGAGTTGAATACCAGTTTGCAAGGCGATCATATGTCTGTTCCCCAATGACGGAGACTGCAGCTCTTGTGTCCACCTCCATTTTCAATGGATGACCATTTACCAGCAGTTCCACCATTATTGGGGCGGTATTGATCGTGATGATGTGGTTTAGTTGCATTGTCCCAGTTTCTAAAAGTGGGTTTACCTGCATGGTGCAGGCCTGTATTCAGGGCTTATTCCCTGACAGCACATGTTTGGTCTATTCCTATAATTTTGTCTTGGTTGTGCCCTTTAGCAGCGCTTACAATAGTCCATCTTCTGGCATTGCAACCTTCTAGTGAAGATTCCCTAGATTCCTTGGGGCCATCATGACATTTCCTTGAGTGTTGATGCGAATCGTGTTCTGATTTCATAATGGATTAAAGGTATCTTATCAGGCATCAGTTGAGGAATGGTCACTTTTACGCTATGCCCCTTCCCCATTACTGCCTGATGCCCCTTTTAGGTTCTGAGCCCCTTTTTCTGCATGTGCCAGTGATGGAGCGATTTCGATGGCTTTTTAAACACTGATTGGGTTCTGCCTGATTTACAATCAATTACGACGAGATGAGAGTAGAATGCAATCGAGGCTTTATTACACAGAGATGTGTGGCCTCCTACAGCAGCTGATGAAATGGCTGCTTTACGGAGAGCACACATGTTTATACTCCACCTACTGGGCGGAGCCAGCAGGCAGGGATCTACCCCTGTACCTGTAGTACAGGGGCCTTACCGTAAAACCCATATATACAGTATAATACATCAGTGGTGACTGCCACATTTCCAATAACCTTTCTTTGAGCTGTCACATTGTTTAGTCAGCATACCAATCTGTCGCACAATATTTTGGTCAGGGATGGTCCGAATTCACAATGTTCGCCCAATTTCCGTAATCAGTGACGGGTTCCATTTCAGTTCTCCCTGTGGTATCTCTGAGGTATAATAGAGGACTTTGGGTCATAGTGTTTTTTTTTAACCAAGTCTACTAACTTGTTAAAAGTCTTTGAGTCGGGGCAGCTGGGTAGGTCAGGCTTTTTATCAGGGGCATCTGGGTAGGTCAGGCTTTTTATCACAGGGCAGCTGGGTAGGTCAGGCTTTTTATCCGGGGGCAACTGGGTAGGTCAGGCTTTTTAATCACGTGGCAGCTGTGTAGGTCAGGCTTTTTACCCGGGGGCAGCTGGGTAGGCCAGGCTTTTCATCACGGGGCAGCTGGGTAGGTCAGGCTTTTTCTCAGGGGGCAGCTGGGTTGGACAGGCTTTTTATCACGGGCAGCTGGATAGGTCAGGCTTTTTATCACGGGGCAGCTGGATAGGTCAGGCTTTTTATCACTGGGCAGCTGGGTAGGTCAGGCTTTTTATCACTGGGCTGCTGGGTAGGTCAGGCTTTTAATTACGGGCAGCTGGGTAGGTCAGGCTTTTTATCACAGGGCAGCTGGATAGGTCAGGCTTTTTATCACAGGGCAGCTGGATAGGTCAGGCTTTTAATCGTGGGGCCCCTGGGTAGGTCAGGCTTTTTATCACTGGGCAGCTTGGTAGGTCAGGTGTTTTATCACTGGGCAGCTGGGTAGGCCAGGCTTTTTATCACTGGGCAGCTGGGTAGGCCAGGCTTTTTATCACAGGGCAGCTGGGTAGGTGAGGCTTTTTATCACGGGTGTAATGAACTCCAATTGGCTTTATTGGTTGGCCAATTGGAGTATGAGCTTCCTCAATGATAGCTCATTGAGGGGGCCCATATAATCACCTGTGTAGGCTTTGTGCGGAATCTTAAATTGACTGGACTGCTAGCAGCACTGTTTGTAGCTGTTCCTGTAATATCGTTATTGTAAATAAATATTGGTGTGGTGACGGAACTCCTGCCTCCCGTGGATCACTACAACGGGGCACCTGGCTAGGTCAGCATTTTTATCACAGGGCAGCTGGGTAGGTCAGGCTTTTTATCACGGGCAGCTGGATAGGTCAGGCTTTTCATCACGCTGAATGTCGGTCCACGAATGCTTTCAGCAAGATCGCTTTCTGTTTCTCATCTCCCTCAAAGCGTGGAATGAGTAACAAATATGACCTATGTATTGTACCCAGTCTTTTCTGTTTCCATCATAGGGATCAAGTTTAATGAAGAGAAGCATTTTTTTTTCTTACCAGAGGAGTTGCTTGTTTTTAACAATGAAGGTTGACTGAAGAAACAACTGTTTACTCCTCATTGCCAATGTACAATCCTCATCGAGGCTAGTCTTCCAGTACCAACCCCTTTTATTAAAGCAACAGAAAAGGTCACTGCCAGTTTACTGTGCATGAGCGCAAGCCTGGGAACCTACAGCATGATGACGCGGGTTGAAGCGGCACTGCTCCCACTGCTCATTTCCCATTGGGTGAACTCCCATCTGTTTAACAGGGGAATTCATTTTCCACAATCCCCCATTTCCTTCATGGCCATCGTAAGAGTAGGAACATGGAAAGGCAATAAAAAAAGACACAATCTGAAGTGCTGCAGGAGTGGAAGAACCTCCGCGTCAATGTGTATATGTCATTGAAGATGGCAGGACCAGCTGTGAAAGTAGTTAATAAAGTGGAGAGTATCGTAGGCGATGGGCATAATCTAATGACCTCACCGTGTCCGACTCAGGAGATTTGAAAAGCTCAGAACGCCTTGATGCACTATAAATTACGACGAGACTAGAGTCGAGTGTAATCGAGGCTTTATTACGCAGAGATGTGTACCCTCCCGCAGCTGCTGCCGAAACGGGCGATACAAAATCTTGTAATTGTAGTTGGAGAGCTCGTTCCTCCACCTCAAGATCTTATCATTTTTGATCTTGCCCCGCTGTGTGTTGTTGAACATGAAGGCAACCAACCGTTGGACAGTGAGGAGAGTGAATCTCCTGCCGGCCAGGCAATGCCTCCAATGCCGCACAGCTTCTATGATGGCTTGGGCCTCCTTTTCAACAGAGTGCCGAATTTCGGAGGCATGGAGGGTGCGTGACAAGAATGCCATGGGCCTGCCTGCCTGGTTGAGGGTGGCGGCCAGAGCGACGTCTGATGCATTGCTGTCGACTTGGAAGGGGAGCGTCTCGTCGACCGCGTGCATCGCGGCCTTGGTGATGTCGGCCTTGATACGGTTGAAGGCCTGTTGAGCCTCAGCCATTAGTGGGAAAACGGTGGAGTGAATGAGTGGGCGGGCCTTGTCCGCATAGTTAGGGACCCACTGGACGTAGTATGAGAAGAATCCCACGCACCGTTTGAGGGCCTTGGGGCAGTGGGGAAGGGGGAGTTCCATGAGAGGGCGCATGCGATCAGGGTCGGGCCCTAGAACTCCATTTTGAACCACAAAGCCAAGGATGGCTAATCGGTTAGTGCTGAACACGCACTTCTCCTTGTAGTAGGTTAGGTTTAGGAGTTTGGCGGTGTGGAAGAATTTGGAAAGGTTAGCATTGTTGTCCTGCTAGTCGTGGCTGCAGATGGTGACGTTATCCAGGTACGGGAAGGTGGCCCGCAGTCCGTACTGGTCAACCATTCGGTCCATCTCCCATTGGAAGACCGAGACCCCATTAGTGACGCCGAAAGAAACCCTAAGGAAGTGATAAAGGAGGCCGTCCGCTTCAAATGCGGTGTACAGGCGGTCCGCCTTGCGAATAGGGAGCTGGTAGGCAGATTTCAGGTCCACTGTCGAGAAGACCCGGTACTGTGCAATCTGATTGACCATATCAGATATGCGTGGGAGGGGAGTATGCGTCGAGCTGCATGTACCGATTGATGGTCTGACTGTAGTCAACGACCATTCTGTTTTTCTCCCCAGTTTTCACTACTACCACTTGGGCTCTCCAGGGGCTGTTGCTGGCCTCGATAATACCTTCCCGTAGCAGCCGCTGGACCTCAGACCTGATGAAGGTCCTGTCCTGGGCGCTGTACCGTCTGCTCCTGGTGGCGAAGGGTTTGCAATCCGGGATGAGGTTTGCAAACAGAGAAGGCGGGTCGATCTTAAGGGTGGTGAGACCACAGACAGTAAGGGGTGGTAGGGGCCCGCCAAATTTCAGGGTTAAGCTTTGGAGGTTGCATTGCAAGTCAAGGCTGAGTAGCAAGGCAGCGCAGAGGTTGGGGAGGATGTAGAGCCGGATGCCGCTGAACTCTATGCCCTGGATGGTGAGGGTGGCAGTACAGTACCCCCGGATCGCCATGGAGTGGGATCTGGAGGCCAGGGAGATTTTCTGGTTGATGGGGTGTACCATGAGGGAGCAGTGCCTTACCGTATTGGGGTGGATGAAGCTCTCAGTGCTCCCAGAGTCCATAAGGCATGATGCCTTGTGCCCATCGACCTTCACTGTCGTCGACGCGGTCGCGAGGTTGTGTGGTTGGGACTGGTCGATCGTGATGGAGGGAAGACGCGGATGGTGTTGGAAAGCCCCTGGCTGGTCGGCGGCGGTTGCAGGCGATGAGCGGCCCGATGAGGTGCCCGACGAGCAGGGGTCCTGGGGCGGTGAAGATGGCAGCGTCCACAGGGCGCACTTGGTGGGCGGCATTAAAGGTGGCGGCGCCCACGAGCTGCACATAGTCTGAGGCGAGGAAGATGGCGGCGCCCACGGGCCGCACGAGTTCTGAGGCGAGGAAGATGGCGGCGTCCATGGGTCGCACGTGGGGGGTGCAGGGACAATAGCGGCGATCGAGTGGGCCTGGCACACAGCAGCAAAATCTCCTTTCTTCCCGCAGGCCTTGCTCTCTCTTGAAAATGCTATACCTATTTTTTAAGCTCAAAAGGAGTAGATTTTTGTTGTCATGGTTTTTAAAGCTACAGCATATTTACATGTGGTGAATGTATTGTACTAACCATTCACCACTGTATTACACTGTATTACGCCGTTGCCCTTGTGGGCTCCACCTGTGGACCATTGTACGATATTACACAGAATGTATCATGTTCGTGCCCTTGTGGGCTCCGCCCCGTTGAGGGGAGGTATAAAGAGCAGCTGCCCTATAGGCGGCTCTCACTAGCAGAGCAGTCGCAGGCAGGCACTGTTCTAGTCAATTAAAGCCATAGTTTACATCTACTCTCTGTTACACGTGAATTGATGGTCGCATCATTACAAACATATGAAATAGGAACATTTGTCGGCTATTCGGCCCCTCCAGCCTGTTCCATCACTCATTGAGGTTATGGCTGATCTGTTTGAGTTACTAACTCCACCAGGAGTATCTGAAAAACCTGGAGTCCGTCTGCGATCTGAAAAGTGCATGTGCGGCAATCAACCAGTCGCGACCAGGAGTCAAGATGTGGAGTTTTTGCCAACGGATATCGACGCAGGTCCACGGGTGACCGCCAAACGAAAGGCAGCGGAACCTCAGACATTCGACCAGGAAGCGATGTTCCCCGGTGCGTTACACCTATCTGGGCCTGGAGCGGCGGGAGTCGGAGAGTCAGCCTTTGGCGAAGAGGGCAAAGATTTTCCTCCTTGCGTTGACATGGACAATGTATCGGACTTGGGCGGGGGTGGGGGGGAGGTGCGGTTATAACCCTACAGGAGACCCAGGAATCTGCAACGTCAGAGTTCCTGTGGCCTCACCTGAATATGATCTACCCAGATAAGGGGTGGGGCTAGCCCTTCTGTTCAAAGGACTGCTGGGACATAAATATACCAGCCCAGGTGAGGGCCGGGTGTGGGAAACTCTTCGGGGACTAGGAGGAGTGTGTAGTAACCAGAATAAAACCAAACTTTCCTACAGACATCGCTTCTGAGTGGTCTCTTGTCTGAGACTTTACAATTGCCCAACTTCATTCCTGCTACCCAAACCTTAATTCATGACTTACCTCAAGACTCAACTATTCCAATGCAGTCCCACATTCTGTGAACCTGAGATCATCCAAAACTTTGCTGCCCTTATCTTAACTCCATTCCCCTATCACCCCTGCTCTCACTGACTTACATTGCCTCCGGGTAAAGCAATGTCTTTATTTTAAATTCTCATCCATGTTTTCAAACCTTTACATTATGTTGCTCCTCCTTATCCTTGTAAATTCCTTCAGCCTCACAATAGATTGATGATGTTTTGTCAGAACCCGGCTCTGATGAAAGGCCACAGGCCGGAACTGTCTAGCTCTGTGCTTCTCTCCACAAATGCTGCCTAACCTGCTGAATATTTCCAGCATTTTCTGTCTTTCTTTCAGGTTTCCAGAATCCACAGTATTTTACTTTTCTATAAAGGCTTTGCTTGCCTCTCATTCAGCTTTTATTATGCTCGTGCTATATATGAATTTATAATTGGATATGGAGATATTCATGACTAAGAAACATATAGTGATAGTGTTCCAAAATGGATTAAAAAGTGAAAAAGGACCAATCAAAATATTTTGTTTCCAGCAAATTACTGTTAAGCTGGCAAGCCTAGTTTTATTTTGAAAAAAAAACAATTGCAGGGAAATGAGGAGACAGCAGGGGCGTGGGACGAATTGGATAGATCTTTCAAAGAACTGGCAGACACACAATGAGGTGATTGGCTTCCTTGGCAACCAATTTTGCACAGCAACTTCCCTGAACAGCAGGTCGTAATCTATTTTTGGTGCTTTGATTGACATAGTATTGTTGGTCGGAATCAGGAAAATTTCCTTTTTTTACATCCTCCATTTGAATCCGTGGTTTGAGAGCTCCTTCAGAATACAGCACCTCCAACAATGTTGCCTTCCTTCAGTACTGACATGTTGGCCCAGATTGATTTTGTAGCTTCAACCCACAACTTTCTGTCTCAGAGGTCAAGGTTCTCATACAATCTCACTGAATCCCGAATGCAGAAGGAGGCCTTTGGTCCACCGAGTCTGCACCAGCCCCACCAAGAACGCCCTACCTAGGCCTACTCCCCCGCCCTAACCCCGTCACCCTGCCTAACCTCCACATCTTTGGACCCTAAGGGGCAATTTATCATGGCCAATTCACCTAACCCGCACATCTTTGGACTGTGGGAGGAAACGGAGCACCCGGAGGAAACCCACACAGACACGGGAGAATGTGCAAACTCCACACAGATAGTCACCCAAGGCCTGAATTGAATTCTATCAATTCATCCAGCTAAGGCTCAATGCATTGAGTGCTACCCCAAGATCGCGTCCCAATTTGATCCAATTTTAAATTGTAAATTCTTGTATGTTGTCTTGTCCAGCTAGGTAGGAGAGGAATATGAAAGTAAACTGGAGAAAGAAATACTCTGGGCAATGCCTTCAATATTTCTCTGGTTTACTAAAGGGATGGAACGCTGTCATATGGTGACTTCCACCAGAAGTGCATGACTGCAACTACTTCAAACTCTCACAATGGTATAAAATTCTATTCATTACATTCCTAGGAATAAAACAAAATGGCAATGTGACATCAATGACAAATTTGACTTTCTCTGGCAATTTCTGGCTGGTTCATCTTCAGTTTTTAGTTCTATCACAGGGTAACATTAACTTGATGTGCCTGATCTGCTATTTATTTCCAAAACTTTGTTTTTGTTTCAGCTCTTAATCATTATTGCATTTTTAAAGATTTTTCTATGGGAAGCTGGTGCTTACGAGAAATATGTCTATTGCAAGAAAGAAAGAGATTGTTAATTGCTTAGCATCTTTCACGTCCTTGGGATATTCCCAAGAGTCTCAAAACCACTTGGTTTGAAAGGCAGTTATCATTGCAATACAGAAAAATATGTAGACTTGCATTTAATACGTCAACAACTCAAAAACAATTGGGGGCTTCAGGCGAATTTGTTCTCAGAAGTCCCCAAAAAACTTCTAAATGTTCAATCACAGGGAAACCAGTTAAAGAATAATTGGCCCAAATGTGGAACAGTCAGAATCTGTGAGGAGGTGCTCCTCCAGTCCCAGATTCTGGGTGCGATTCATCGTGACTGACTTGGTGCCAGGGCGAGGCCATTGAATCCTGTAAGAGGCCTAGATCGAGAATCGCAATGCTCAAAACGTCTCACAAGATTCAAAGGAATTTCTCGAGGCGTCACAATCTGGATCTATCTCCCGGTGGGTGAGATCCAGGTGCCCATATTCTTTTTTAATAATAATCTTTATTGTCACAAGTAGGCTTGCATTAACACTGCAATGAAGTTACTATGACACAAATAAGCCATTATCCTCTTTTAACTATCCGTTCGCCGAATACAGCTGGGGCGCGGGATTCACCAGCCCTGTCAGTGAGGCCTCAACCTGGCGCTGTTTGGTACTGGTTCACAAAGCCATGAACCAGTTGTGATGGCATCTCGGGAGTTGAGGCTCCCAGGTAGTCGGGCACTGGGCAGGATGACACCCTGTCACCCCCCTGGTACTTGGGCACTTTGGCACTACCAGCCTGGCACCGTGATACCGCCAAATTGGCACCCTGACAGTGTCACCCAGGCATTGCCAGCATGCCTGGGTGTCACTGCCAGTGTTTCAGGTTGGCAGTGCCAAGGTGCCCAGGTTCTGGGTTGCCTATGCCAGGGTTTGAGCCCAGGGAGCCTTGCCATAAGACGTGGGATGAGGAACGGGGGCTCGAAGGCCCAAGCAGAGGTAAGTTGGGTGAAGTAAGGTGTCCCGAGGCTGTGGTGCGGGCAATGAGGGGGGTGAAAGATCGGGGCTGCCTTTATAAATTGCTTCCATGAGTAGTTTTCATGCACCGGCATACTGAGCTCATCAGTGCTTCGACGGGGAGTTTCTCACCAAGGCCACAGAAAACAGCAAAGTGCCATTGCATAGCGGGGTCTTTCTTGATGCTGCAGGTGCCAAGAAACGTCCTGCTAAACGTGCCGTTCAGCAGACTTTAACTTGAG
Organism: Scyliorhinus canicula; assembly: GCF_902713615.1. Lineage (NCBI taxonomy): Eukaryota > Metazoa > Chordata > Chondrichthyes > Carcharhiniformes > Scyliorhinidae > Scyliorhinus > Scyliorhinus canicula. The sequence continues at coordinate 68,037,823 of NC_052159.1, read as the reverse complement.
TCTGCTGAATCACGCCGTCTATCTCTCCTGATCTTGCTTCTCTGATTGGAGGATCAACAAGGTCTGGAGACCAGGAGACCAACATTGGCAGAGAGAATTTATCTCCAAAAAGTGTAAAATACTATTTTGTCATGCAGACAATCTTCAAACCAGCAGGTTACATATCATTAAAATAAGATCTTGCACATTTCCTCAATCGATCTGTTGTTTCTCATGGCCTCCCATCCAGGCTGTCTCCAAATCTCTGACCCGCTATTTCTGGGGTCCAGGCAGACCAGGGCTCAATCTGGACTAGACTAATTTCGCTCACGGTAAGAAACAAGACTTTACCTCCTCTGGACCTGGACTCGAATCCTTGCTCTCACTTTCATTCTGACTCCCAATCTATCACCACTGCCCCTCTGGGAGTAACAAAGGTCAGGATCTCCAGAGCTTCACAGCAACCCCTCACTTCTATCTGAACTTTACCTTCAGTCCCGACTCCCAAGTAAGGGACAGTGGAAGTAATTGCAACAGCTTTGCAAGGAGACCCAAGCACCGCAAGCTCAATAAGATTGTGTGCCATAGCCACTTTATACCTCAGTAGAACTCACACTTCCTAGCATCCTCTGTCTTCATAGTGATTGGAGACAAAGTGAGCCACTTTCAAAAGGAAACACTTTTCTATTTTTGGTACATTTCTAATGGAAACAAAATGCCCAAGAATAGAACACTACATAACATGGGAATTTGATTATCTTATTCTCATTTATTATATTCAAATTATGCACCAGGTCACTGCTTTTTTGCTGTGGTTCTCAGATCACAGAATAATAGTGCAGAAGAGGCCCTTCAACTCACCGAGTCTGCACTGAAAAATGGCTGACCTGTCTATGTAATACCATTTGCCATCACTTGGCCCATAGCCTTCAATGTTATGACACACCAAGTGCTCATCCAGGTACTTTTTAAAGGATGTGAGGCAGCCCGCCTCTACCCCCCTCCCAGGCAATACATTCCAAACCGTCACCACCCTTTGGTAAAAAGGATTTTCCTCAAATCCCCCTTAAACCTCCTGCTCTTAACCTTGAACTTGTGTCCCCTCATGACTGATCCTTCAACTAAGGGGAACCGCTGCTCCCTATCCAACCATTGTGATGGTAGATTTTGCTAACCTAGCTAAAAGGTAAAGAGGCAGAAGGTAAGAAGGGCAACCTCACAAAATGTGGATGGGCATGGAGAAATTATTGTGTAAAGCGCCCCCAAAAATTTATACCAGAGCCTCCTGACCTACACAGATAACCCGGGCTGAGTTTTAGTGCTAGTTTGATGCCGGGGGAGCAGAAAGAGTCAGAAGGCCTCTGATCAAAGGTCGGGATCAAAGTGGCATTTAAATCTCAGTAAATGAAGTCCAATACAGCAACTTAAATTTATGTAGTGCCTGTAACATAATAAAAAAGTCCAGGTGCTTCACAGAAGCACAATAAAACAATGTATGACACTGACACTGAGCCACAAAAGGAGACATTAGCTCAAATGACCAAATTGTGAAAGAGATTGATTTTAATGAGTGTCTTAAAGGAGGAAATTGACATAGAGAGCAGGCATTTGTCGGGTGGGTAATTCCTGGGCAACTGAAACTATTAAAATAGGGGATGCACCAGAGGTGGAAATGAGATGTTTTGGAAGGTTGTGGAACTGGGAGAAATTTCAGAGATTTTGAGGGGTGAGACCATGGAGGAATCTGAACATTGCTCGAGTCAAAGTAGGTCAGTGAGAACAGAGGTGATGGAGATCAGAACTTGCTGCAAGTTCAAACATGGATTACAGTTTTTTGGATGACCGCAAGATTAAGCACTGCTTTATCTATCTAAAGAGGTGATGATACTACATGACTGGTTTAACTAATACAGAGGTTGGTGTGAATGAAAAAGGAACCCCAGAAAACCAAAAATGAGCTCTCAGGAAAATCTCAAGAAAAGTCCTTAGCGGGAAAAAAAATTGACCCCTGGAAACAACAATTCAGGTTAATGACCAGTTAATCTGCTTTTAGTGATGCTGGTTGAGGCTAAATGTTAGTCAGAACACTGAGTGAACTTTCCTCCTCTTATTTGAATGGTTCCATGGGAGCATCTACATCGAGTTAAATAGGCGGATCGAGTCTCAGTTTAATGAGAAAGGGGGCACTTACAACAATGCAGTCGCCCCTGGATATTGGATTCAAGTGTCCTCAACTAGGTTTGCACCCAAAATTGACTCACGGATGAGACTGCTGCCAACTGTGCCAATCTGGTATTTTTCCAGTTCAGGGAATTGTTGGAAAGGATGATTCCATTCCCAATATCACTGAGGCCACAGCAATCTGTTGGACAGCCTGTGAACAGTCAGCCCTTTGCACATGTCAATTGGGATTCAATGAGGTATATAGAACTGCGTTTGCCATTTTAGGTTCGTAGCTAGTGATTCAACCGAAGAGAAGGCCTCCATTTTTGGGAAACCGGGAGCAGCAAGAGCCCATCTGTCACAAAATAAGAGCCCCACTGTGGACCTAACTTCCTCTGTTCCACAGACTGGCTCAAAGCCAGTGGATTGACCTGGGGTGTGGTTTTCCACCTGAAGCCCATGGAACAAATGCCAAAAGGGCTTGGCTCTTAAAAAAGGGACTGAGCATTCCTCCTGCATTATTGGGCATTGACTGACACTGGGAGAAATGTTACCCCCATTGTATTTTAGCCTGAAGGTGCTCTTCAACTGCAGAAACAGTCTGAGACGCTTCGGCTTCATACTGGAATTACTGGTAAATTTTTAAAAGAAATTGAGTCGCAAAGTCAGGTACAGAAACCTGTCAATTTCACCTTTGCTCTCTACAGTCAGCCCAGATCAGCTAATATACCGGCTCTGTGTCGTCCTCATAATTCCAACCATCAGTCTCCCTTAGCCCAGCTTGCCTCTCATTTAGCACTTCAATGCCTCGATCTCTATTTATATTTCAGTGCCACCACAGAGAGCTTGCTTCGTGTTTCAGTGAGTGGCTTGGTTACCTGCTGCTTCAGAACGGGAATTAACAAATTAAGCACCTGCAGTAATAGGACCAGATCAGCTGATTTCATGGGCACTCAGCCTGATAATTACAAAAAACACTTTGAAAATGAATTCTAGCACATTGCAGCTGATCTACTAGAGTAACTAGATCAATTCTGAGTAATATGTTTCCAATTTGTGCTTTTCTGACCGTTGTCCCCAAGTTTTCATATTTAAAAAAAACTGACCACAGATTTTATTTTCACTTGTAAGCTCATAAGTCTTTGATTTTTCACCGCCAACCCCTCCCTCACCCCAAATTAATTTCAATGGACTGGAAAATCGTGGACCACAATGCATACAAGCTGCCCATGCAAGCTGGGCAGCACGGTAGCACAGTTGCTTCATAGCTCCAGGGTCCCAGGTTCGATTCCCGGCTTGGGTCACTGTCTGTGCGGAGTCTGCACGTTCTCCCCGTGTCTTCGTGGGTTTCCTCCAGGTGCTCCGGTTTCCTCCCACAGTCCAAAGATGTGCAGATTAGGTGGATTGGCCATGAAAAATTGTTCTTAGTGTCCAAAACGGTTAGTTGGAGTTAATGAGTTATGGGGATAGGGTGGAGGTGTGGGCTTAAGTGGGGTGCTCTTTCCAAGAGCTGTGCAGACTCGATAGGCCGAATGGCGTCCTTCTGCACTGTAAATTCTATGACTCTATGAAAACACCAGCCAATATATAATTCCATAGAATCCATAAAATCCCTACAGTCCAGAAGGAGGACATTTGGCCCATCGAATCTTCAATGACCCACTGATAGAGCACCACACCTAGGCCGACTCCCCCACCCTATCCCTATAACCCCACTTAACCTGCACATCTTTGGACATGAAGGGACAATTTAGCATGGTCAATCCACCTAACCTGCACTCTGGTACTGTGGGAGGAAACTGGAGCACCCGGAGGAAATCCACGCAGACACGGCGAGAACGTGCAAATTCCACACAGAGGCTGGAATTGAAACAGCACCCTGGAGCCGTGAGGCAGCAGTGCTAACCACAGTGCCACTGTACCGCCCTTGCATTTCATTTTAATACTTTTTTGTCTTCTTCAATTTTCTTGTCTTTTTTTTACTTTTGTTTGTGAAAATATAATTCCACTCTGTGGATATCAAACAACTCAGAATGGATGGAGGATCAAACAAGGGGCCTTCTGATCTTTATGGTCTCTCTTGGATTTCGGACAAAGCACCGCCCAGATCGCTAACTACTAATCACCATCCCTACAATAAATCAGCAATTGTTTATGTAAATTTGAATGTTCTCCAATCATATTCAGAATTCAGTTAAAGAGTTTATTATAATGGAGCAGGAAAAGATCCTGAGGCTGTGGGACAGGGGACGATAAACCATCAGATGTAGGGAAATCTACCCCCCCCCCCCCCCCCCCCCCCCCCCGTGCCCCGCCAACATCTTGTGAACACGTCTGTTTCAGCTTTAACGTTCATGGGGTTCAGAGTGCACCTAGTAAGCTAAAATCAAGGATATCACAGTCAGCTGCACATAAATGCGTAAGGCAGGTGATGGATGGATTGTTTTCAAGGGTTTGGAAATCTGTAAACTTTCTCTGTGATGACAATAACTCATTCTCGTCTCTGATTGGCTTCTCCCAGATGTAGGGTATCATTAACTGCACACCTGACAACCCATGCACTGCCAGATCAACCAGGAACATTCATCATCTGCAAGTGATTTCATTCCATCAATATTTCACTCTTTTGCAACCACAAAGTAAGATTCGCACAGGTCTGCAACAGATACTCTGGGTGCTGTCACAATGCATTAATACTGCAGCAGTCCAACATCCTAACAGTGGCTATGGTACTGGGCCGAAACCCTAATGTTTTAGTTTATTTTAAGACTATGCGGAAATAATGATTTGCTCCAGGAATGATTACATGAAAAAAAATGGAGCTTTGGTATTTTTAAAACAAAACTTCATTATAAATAAAATATTAAACTTTTTAACTTCACCCCCAAAAAGAACAGTTTACAATTACCCCTCAACATGACTACACAATTTCCAATTAGAACATAGACTATACAGTGCAGAAGGAGGCCATTCGGCCTATCGAGTCTGCATAGACCCACTTAAGCCCTCACTTCCTGCCTATCCCCAGAACCCAATAACCCCTCCTAACCTTTTTGGTCAATAAGGGCAATTTTATCACGGCCAATCCACCTAACCTGCACGTCTTTGGACTGTGGGAGGAAACCGGAGCACCCGGAGGAAACCTACGCAGACACGGGAGAACGTGCAGACTCCGCACAGACAGTGACCCAGCAGGGAATCGAACCTGGGACCCTGGAGCTGTGAAGTCACAGTGCTATTCACTTGTGCTACCGTGCTGCCCTAAACATCAAGAAAAGAAACATACAGCTCTCAATCTATCTTAAAATTAGCAGGGCATAGAGTAACACTTGTGGTACAGAACAGATTCTGGCTCTGGTTCGAACCTCTTCAGACTCTGGCTGAATATCTTCAAATAGCTGCTTCAACTGAGTTGTTTCAGCCTCTTCTTTGGCTTCAGACAAAACCGCTCTGCTTTTAAATATTCTTACTCTTGTTTTTAAACTCTCCTACTTAGAAACAATTGTGAACTTAGAATCAGGCAGATCAGAACTCAGCTCCTCTCTCTCTCTCTCAAAGCTTCTCCAAACTCACTGCCTCTCTGCCTTTCTGCGCTCCACTCAGCAATGACCTGATCTCCCCAAGCTGAAAACACATTGGGCGGTATTCTCCATCCAGCGACGCTGGAAGCGCAATCGGATGGAGAATTTGGCGTCAGCCAAGAATTGAGGCTGCTGCCGGGCACCCAACTAAACACTGTGGCACCTCGATGGAAGCATGGATGTGTTCCACAAGCAAATCATATAGTAATGGCCGTTAGCTTTTCATTAACAGGCCTGACTCGGTAGTTGACGGTCTCCCGTGATGCTCTACTTTAGCCAGGCGGAAATAAATCTGGAGCGGTTCACTTATGGTATTTTAAACTGGGAACCGGGCACAGTAGTGGCTGAGAGGGAGGGAGAATGTAAGAGATGTTTCCAAAGGTGCAACACTGGGCTTCCAGTTATTCTGCTGGATGGAGGAGTCTGCCAGGGCTGGATGGGTGAGGCAGCCCATGGATTCGGGGAGTCCCCTGGGACCGGGGTGGATGGGTATGGGTCACCATTGCCTGCCCACCACAAGTGTGTTGAGTGTTACCAGCCATATGGGTGCCCTCTGCCCCCTCCCCCCAGGCCGCACTCCCAGGCCATGCCCCAGCAACTGCTAGACCCCAGGAGGTGGGAAACAGGGCGGTGGGAGTACAGAGCGCTGTCCGAACAGCAGAAGCATGCACAATAGCTCTTGTCACCCTCCTTGGCACACTGTCTCCCCAGGGCAGGTGCCCCACCAGTCGCACCATCAACTAGCCACCCCGCAGGAACACCATCCATCCATCCTGCCCCTGGACAGGTAGGCACAACCCGTGCATCGCACAGAGGACCTGCGGCACACTACAGCCACAGTCCCAATGGGTGCCCAGCCCGTCTGTGGTCCCTGCCTGCATGTCACAAGGCCTGGCTCTGGTCAGGTGGCATCCTGCTGTCGAGGTAGCACATGGCCCACCAAAGGAGGGCACCCATGGTAGACCCCACAGGAGGGCACGGGATATGGGCCGTAGAGTATAATGCTGACAGGGATGGGTGATGGGGCAGGAGGCCCTCCGATGACGGGCATCGGCAGGGCCAGGGTTGTGGTGCAGAAGGAAGAGTGTCAGGAGGAATGCCCAGGGGGTGGGGCTAGGGAGGGGGAACAGGCGGGGGTAGGGGCTGCAGTGCAGGAGGCCATGGCCTCCACGTAGTTAAGCAGGGGAATACTCACCATGGTAACATGCCTGCCGTTTTACCGCCTGCCGAAAATGGATTTTAGTGTACAGCAGGATGTGGTTGCCAACTGCCTGGACGCCACAGCCCTGGCAGATTCACTGAATCTTCACAAGCAGCAGCTGCACAGGAAAGACCCTGCAGAACAGGAGCCTGCCCCAAAGGGGCAGAGGCCAGCTGGTGACGATCAAGAGCCAGCTGCCCAGCAGGCCGAGGAGGCAGCGCCTGCCGTATGAGGAGGTGGTTGCGCCACGACTGCGGCTGAGCAGAGAGACCCTGAGATTACCTTTGACCCTACATTACCTTTGGCGTGGACTGAGCCCAAGTTTCCCGAGCAGTGGGATTCATCACAATCACTGTAGTGACATGCTGGAGGAGGAGGTGGAGGAATGGCATGCGTTGTCAGGAGAATGTGGAGGAGGTTAGGATGGGCAGCGCATGGGGCCCAGGCAGGACAGGAGGCCATACGACGTATACACAAGACTGCCGTGCACGGAAAAACTTAATTGCCCCTAGGTTCGCTGACTAGAGGGCCTGGCCATTGACAGCTCAACTGTCACATCCCACCCCCATAACCCCATTCCCCCCTGCTCCAAGGATATTCCACCCTTCCTATACCCCATCCCACCCACCCCAGCAACCCCAGCTGCACTACAGGGTGTTGGCCCTGGGTTGGCTGTTGGGTCCAGTCCATGAGGCGAAGGGTGATGATGTCCCACTCGACGATGAGCTCTGGTGCTCCGCAACATCTAACAACGTCTGACCCCTCACCCCAGTGTCACATTCCACTGTCCACCCGGGTGATCCCAGCATACATGCTAGCCATTCGATCACCCGGGCCCACAATACATCTGGGGGTCAGGGATGAGCAGGGGTGGCGAGTGGTGATCGGTCATGCACCGGGTAGGCACTGCCACACGGCGCTCCCGCATCTCGGCCCAGGCCCCTGCCGCCGCCAAAGGCGGTGACTGGGGTACCCCCAGCTGCCCTGGGGGACACAGCTCGTGCCGGACTCCAACACACGAACCCCATATCACCGGCCTCCCACACACCTCCCTACCCCACCATCATCCACACTCCCCTACCTCATACCACCACTCAACCAGCACACCAATCCAGCTTCCCTCACCCTGTGGGCAGAGGGACGAGGAATGTTGAAACATTGGTGAACATGTGTTAATTGGTGACAGTGCTATACACAATAATTGTGCCATAGCCTCTAACACTACCCTATCAGTTGCACCCATGTTATCTTAACTGGTATTTAACGTTCTAACCTTAGGTGCCCTAAAGCTCCTTCTAGGTGGTCCCAGGTGGTACATCGGATGGAGGCGGCCTGTTGCCTATCCCACCCTGTGACCTTGGACCCCTTGGTCAGTTGTCCTCTGGAGCAACCAGGCCCAAATGGTCCTGGCAGACCTCTGCGTGTCACGGGTGGCATGGTGCCATCCTGTTCTGCCCACTGCCCAATGGGTGTGCCAAGGACAGGTGGCGGGATTCAGAGGTGTCTGCAGCACGGTAGCACCGTGTATAGCACTGTTGCTTCACAGCTCCAGGGTCCCAGGTTCGATTCCCGGCTTGGGTCATTGTCAGCGTGGTGTCTGCACGTTCTCCCCGTGTCTGCGTGGGTCTCCTCCGGGGGGCTCCGGTTTCCTCCCACAAGTCCCGAAAGACGTGCTGTTAGATGAATTGGACATTCTGAATTCTCCCTCTGTGTACCCGAACAAGCGCCGGAATGTGCGACTAGGGTCTTTTCACAGTAACTTCATTGCAGTGTTAATGTAAGCCTACTTGTGACAATAAAGATTATGATTATTATTATTCCGGCACCTCCCCTGAAGGTGTCACCGGCACAGGTCCCATCACCTCCTCTTCCCTCAGGGTGCCCGCTAGCCCCGGGCTACTCCTTGGGACAGGGGCTGAGTCGGAGTGAGCTCTGGGGGGCTCTGACATTGCCTAACACTGCCCTCCTGGAGGCCTGCTCAGTTCTTAATCAGGTTCTCGATACTTGCGGCCATGGAACACCGGGACTGTGCCACGTCCCTCTGGGACTGTGACACGTCCCTCTGGGATTGAACCACATCCCTCTGGGACTGGGCCACGTCATGCAGCAACCTTGCCAGGCCCCTCTGGGGCAGGCTCAGGTCAGCCAGCACCAGGCCAATGCTCTTGGTGCCCGCAGCCATGGCCGTTGTGACTGGGGCACACTCTGCGCACCGCAGCAATGTCCATGTGGCCTTGGTATATGGTCGGCCTGGGTGGTATGCACTGTCGGCACTGCCTCCTGCTCCTGCAGTCTGTTGCTGACACCCCAGCATGTAGTCCCCAATTCAGCGCCTTCAACATCGATGGGACCACCCTGTGACTGGAGGCGGGATACACCAGCTGGTTCTACATTGTCTGGTGGTGGCCCTGCCAGACACAATACAAAATGCATGGTGATATTAACAGTCGATGTGATGTTTGGAAGGGGGGGAACTGACACACGTGCCATATGGACATTGCAACACATTGGGGGCTCACTTGGGTGTCCAATGCCCTCTTCCTCCTGGGTCCAATGCCCTCTGGTCCACGACGGTGAGGGGCTGCAGATCCGGCGAGCCCCCTCCGATCTTTTCTCTCTCCCGGCGGTTGTGGGCCACCTTCTACTGGGTGGACATATAATGCACAGTGAGACATTCGGAGACGCTCTGCATCCGCGAACCTTGGGGCCGTTCTTCGGAGTGCCATCTTCTTGGCTGGGATAAGAGTGTGTGTGGGGAGTATCGTTCTTATACACAGCTCCAGCTCGCCCAGCTCTCCAGTGCCAATCCCGACCCCAGCGATTCTGAAGCTGGCGTCAGTTGGGATTGCACTAGTTCTATGAGGTGTAAGCGCTGGCCCATTTGCGTGTCCTGAATTGCTCCGGGACCAGCACCGCCATTGGGACCATGGAATACCCCCCATTCAGTCCCGGCGTCAGCACCTCTCAAATGGAGAATTCAGCCCATTATCTCTGCAGGCTGCAAAAGCACATTAACTCCCCAGGGACCTCTCCAGGCAAACCACTTTGCATTATCACAGACTGATAAGTACATTCCTTGTCAATTCTGCCTGCTGTTTCCTAGAAGCAAAGCAAAACCCTTTTGAAACAAACACATTCTAACTCCAGGCTTTTAACCGTTTAATGGACCACTACATTTATAATCTAATTTTCCTAACACTTTCCATCGTTGCAATCCCAACCTATGCATACCTTTAAAGGTTATCTGCCAGGTGACAAAGAATATCCACTATAACCTGAATAACACCTCTGAGGAACAGCATCAATAAATCCAAGAACGCTGTAAATGAACCATGTAACAACCGGATGTAAGTCAGCCATCAGCATGTACAAGATGAGATTTAGGTACCTTAACAGATCTGGAGAATTCCTTCGGTACTTGCCAATATGAGGGACTAAGACTTCACCCTGTATGTTTTTTAAATACATTGTACAGAAATATGCTTATTGCTATCTCTAAAATTTTCAAAATAGCTGAAACTGAGTCCATCTATGATGCTGAATAAAAGGAGCTACTTGACAGTATTGGACAGACTTGCACCTCGTTATCCCTGAAGAGTCATTAACAACCTCCCACTCAGTGGACTGTACAAATCAAATTTAAAGGGTGCAATAGCCAACTGCATTTCATAGCCAAAGCTGGCCAACAGGAGCCTGATTGCCTGCCAATGCAAAAGGCCCTGCAACCTCCCTTTCAATTGAATGAAATGAATGAAAATCACTTATTGTCACACATAGGCTTCAATGAAGTTACTGCGAAAACCCCTAGTTGCGACATTCCAGTGCCTGTTTGGGGAGGCCGGTACGGGAATTGAACCTGCGCTGTTGGCCTTGTTCTGCAGTACAAGCCAGCTGTTTAGCCCACTGTGCTAAATCAGCCCATAATTTAGCAATCTCAGAGACCCAAATGAGGGATACACATCCTTTATCAAAGACTGTGTGGAGTTGTGAGAGTCATGTGACATAGACTGTTGGCTGGTGGAACCAGTAATATTGCGTTGCTGAACTCCAAAGTCTCTGTCTGCCTTCTTATCATCTGAATAGTGGCCTCACAGGCAAGGAGCTCTGGCTACATCTACTCTGCTTCTGCTAGAAATTCTGCACCATCGCCCCCAAGTCTGATTAACCTCTGCATGCCACCTTATATAAAGGCAGCACCATCAGAAACGTGAATAACCCAGCATCGATTTTGAACCCACTGACTTGCATTAATAAGTACCTCATTGGACATGGATTTTGGACTTTGAACCCAAGTGAAAAAATGGGTGAGATTCAGCCACCACGTTGCACCCGGCACAGAGCTGGGGATAACGGGTGAAATCCCGGGAGAGGCGATATAGGGATGTATCTGAGGTTGGAGAAAATCAAATTCACCTTAAGGGGTCGTTACAGAGGTTCGGCCGGAGGTGGCAGCCGTTCACCAACATCTGTAAGGAAAATTAGTCTGTCAGCAAGGGGGGGGGGGGAAATGGGGGGGTGGGGGGAAAGGGGAGGGGAGGCATGGAAGTGACGAATAAGGGTAGGAAAACCAACGAAAGGAGGGCCGTGAGATGGACTGTTTATATGCACCATGTTGGTTCAAAAACAAATGTTAGAATTATAAATGCCTTAATAAAATATTTTCTAAAAAAAAAAGAAATCCTGGTAGAGACCCAAATCGGGCTTCCTGCTGGTCGCAGTGCCGATTGTGAGTCACTCGACTCGCTAAGCCCGGCACAATCTGGACCCTGCACTCGCTGGGTGTGATCCAGATTATGATATTTAAGTGAGCCATTAGACTCATTTAAATATCCCAACGTCACTTTCACCCTGTGTCCAGGAGTCAACAGCCGTGGCTGCGAGGGCTTAACTGGGCGCCGATTATTACTGGTTTCCACAAGCACACCTTGGGGGGGGGGGTCTTGGAGGCTATTCCAGCCCCCGGATGTTAGGGTACAGGGCAGGGTAATAGCTGGCACTCCCCCTGGCACCTGGATACCCTGGCACTCCGCCTGACACTCTGCCTGGTTGGCACTGCTGGTGTGTCAGGCTGGCTGTGCCAAGGTGCCCAAGTGTCGGTTTGGCACCGCCAAGGGTTGGCACCTTGAAAGGTAGGGTGAGAGGGATATAAAGAGGCCGTAGAAAGGTTGTAGGGTGAATCGGGGGAGGGCCTTCAGATGAAATGATGTCTTAGTCTGTGAAGAGTCAGTCATGCTGGTGAGTTCAGCTCCCTGTGCTGGGAAAATTTATGCCGTGCCCTTGACCTGGCAGAACCTCCCAAAGGCCGTTGAATAGCAGTCTCCATCTCAGCATTGCAGCTATCGCACAACACCCCAGCAAACGTGTCCGAAACAGCACTTTGACGTTTTCCCAGTGAATTGTGCCCAATATTTATTTTCTCTGCAGTCTCTGCGCGTAAATCTTTATTTGCTCTATCTCTCTTCTGTGTGAATGCAAAGAATGCAATGTTGCTATTACAGCCCCCCTGCATTTAGAACACAACAACATAAGAATTACCAGTAGAAATCAGCAATTCAGCCCCTTGAATCTGCTCCACCATTCAATATGATCATGGCTGATCTCATTACAGCCACAACTTCACTTTCTTGCCCATTCTCCGGAGCCCATTACTGATTAAAAATCTGTCCCTCTCCTCCTTCAATTTACTCAATGTCCCGGCATCCACAGCACTCTGGGGTAGCGAATTCTACAGATTCACAACCATTTGAGAGAAGTAATTTCTCCTCAGCTCTGTTTTAAATCTGCTACCCCTGATCTTAAAACTATGGGGCGGGAATCTCCGTTCGCCAACGACGATTTTGTAATCCCTCTTTACGATGGAACCGGGGGCGTTGCCTGTTTTTTCATGCTCCGCCCCCTCCAAAATGCCATCATCACGGCCTTCATCACGTCATCTGAAGGCCTTCCCCCAATGCTCCACACCCGATGGGCCGAGTTCCTGACTGCGCAGTTGACTCATGGTCACAGTGGCCATTTATCCTGACTCTCTGCCTTCTGTTGGTTAACCAGTCCTCTGTCAAATATAATAAATTACCCCTAACACCATGTAATCTTGCCTTGTGTATTAACCTATTGTGAGACACCTTATCAAATGCTTTCTGGAAGTCCAGATATTCTACAGCTACAAGATCCTCAATGTCCACTTTCACACATCTTTGAAGAACTCTAGCAAATTAGTCAACGAATTACCCTTCATAAAACCATGCTGACTCTGATGGATAGCATTTTGACTTTCCAAATGTCTTATTATTACTTTCTTAGTAATGGTGCTGAGCAAGACCCTGCTCAATCAGCTCAGGCAGATACAAGAAAACCCACACTGTCTACTGTAACTCTATTTTATTTGGTGTTACAATCTTCAGGAACAATCGCACAGAATATGACTCAGACTCACAGCTGAGCTCCAGGTATTACCCGCATTATTAAAGGCTTCCATCAACTGGATGCATTTTTCTCTCTGAGCTACGAGCTCAAGGTTTCTTCTCCATGAGGGTTGCTCCTATGTTGACACTAATGATGTGTTCTGATGTTCTTTCTTTTATCCAGGTACTTCTAGTATTGAGACAGAACACACACAAACACACCTGGCCTGTGTTCTATTGTTCCGCCAAGACTTAAACTCATTAATAGAAATTAACAGGATACTCCTGTTTTAGCCAGGATGAATGCATCAAGATCCATTGTCTTCTGAAGCACTCATGTCTGACCAGCTATTAGGCCATTATGGAATCTAATGGCTTATTTGTTTATCATTCTTCCTGGTGCAACATTGATCTACTGTTGCAAAGTTAGTTACATATTCATTTTGTTCTTTTGTGTTAATGTGCTAAATACTGTAACTGGGCAATAAAGTTCCATTCAGTGATACTTAGCTTCCATGCTAACTTGAATGGTTTGTCAGACAGCCAATATCCATTCTGGCCAGTGCCTTCTTGCTAGTTCCTGTTTTTGGTCTAAATGTCTTTTTACCTCTATCAGCCTGTCCACAGTACCACAATGGTTTATAACAATTTCCCAATTGCAGATGTTAAATTAACTGGCACTTTACCAATCCACTGGAACTTTTCCTGCATCCAGGGAACTTTGGAACATTATTAACAATGGATCCACTATCTCCACTCCCACATCCTTTAAGACCCTTTCAAACCGTCAAGCCCTAGGCACCTATCTGCCTTCAATCCCAATAGGTCGCTCAGTACTTTTTTCCTATTGATGATGATTGTTCTAAGTTCCTCCCTTTTTATTACTATTGGGATGGTACAAGTGTCCTTCACTGTGGAAACTGAGGCAAAATACTGTTTTAGTGTCTCTGCCATTTATGTGTACCCCAATATAAATTCCCCAGTCTTATCCACCAAGGGACCAACATTACGTTAGCTGCTCTGTTCCCTTTTATATACTTATAGAAGTTTTGCTGGCTATTTTATATTTTGCACTAGTTTCTTTCACAATTTATATTTGCTCTTTTATTACTTTTTTAGTAATTCTTTGTTGATCTTTAAATGTTTCCCAATCTTCCAGTCTGCCATTGGTCTTTGAAATATGGTATGCCTTGGTTTTATGTTAGCTTTAACTTCTTTGCTTAGCCATGGATGCTTTTTCTCCCTCTAACAGGGCGCGAGTCTCCGCTCCCCATGCTGAGTGGGAGAATCGCGGGAGGGCCGGGCAAATCACGACACGCCGCCCTGGCACCCCCCGCGATTCTCCCAACCCCCCCCCCCCAAAATGGCGTGTCGCGGAATCGCTGCTCGCCTTTTTTCACGGCGACTGGCGATTCTCCAGCCCGGATGGGCCGAGCGGCCTGACGTTCCCGACCTGTTCACGCCGGCGGCAACCACACCTGGTCGCTGCCGGCGTGAACGTAGCGCAAAAGGTAGGTTTGGGGCCTGTGGGGGGGCGGAGAGGGGATTGAGCACCACAGCTGTGCCCGGGAGGGGGCTGGTATGCGATCAGTGCCCACCGATCGTCGGGCCGGCGTCTACAAGAGACGCACTCTTTCCCCTCCGCCGCCCCGCACGATCAAGCCGCCGCATCTTGCGGGGCAGCGGAGGGGATGATGGCAACCGCGCATGCGCGGGTTGGAGCCGGCCAATCTGCGCATGCGTGGCTGACGTCACTTAGGCGCCGCTGTCGTGTCATTCTCGGCGCGCCGCTTTGACGCAAGCGTTAAGGCCAAGCGGCCGAGTTTCTCGAAACGCCGCTCCTAGGAATAGGGGGCGAGGAGTGGCCTCCGACGCCGTCGTGAAACTCGGCCGAGTTCACGACGGCTTTCCCGATGCCGCGCGGCATCGGAGAATCGTGCCCACAATCTTTCATCCTCTCTGGAATAAACTTTAGTTGGGAAGAATTGAATATCTCCTGCAACATCTGCTACTGCTCATCAACCTTTTAGTCTTCCTGCCCAGTCCATTACGGTCAAATCTGTCCTCATGCCTAGGTAATACCTTATTTAACTTCAGAAAGTTAGTCTGGGATTCCAATTTCTCGCCCTCAAACTGGATTTGAAATTCTAGCAGGCTATGATCACTATTCCCAAGCTGCTCCTTAACTATGAGATCATTAGTTAATCCCTCCTCATTACACAATTCAGAACTGCCTGCTCCCTGGCTGTTTCCACAACAGATTGCTCCAAGAAACAATCTCTCATACATTCAATTAACTCGACCTCGAGGCTACCCTTGGTAACGTGGTTAATCCAGTCCATATGCATATTAAATTCACCATTATCATTGCTCACCTTTCTTACAAGCCCCAGTATTTCCTGGTTTATACTGTGCCCTGTGAGGAACTACTGTTTGGGAATGTATAGCTTACTCCCAACAGGGAATTCTTTCCCTTGCTATTTCTGATTTCTACTCAGACTTATTTTGAATGTGTACAAATAAACTAACCCTTTGAGTCCATCCTATCCCAAATTTGTTGTGGGGTTATTTTTTTTTAACCTATTTTATTACAAGCATGTATCAAAACAGGAAGGGCAGCACGGTGGCCTAGTGGTTAGACCAACCGCCTCACGGCGCTGAGGTCCCAGGTTCGATCCCGGCTCTGGGTCACTGTCCGTGTGGAGTTTGCACATTCTCCCCGTGTCTGCGTGGGTTTCGTCCCCACAACCCAAAAATGTGCAGAGTAGGTGGATTGGCCACGCTAAATTGCCCCTTAATTGGAAGAAATAATTGGGTAATCTAAATTTATTTTAAAAAAAGTTTCAAAACAGGTTACAGCAAATAAACACCCCAGGAAACATACTTCCCAGCAAGCAACTATACAATATGTACAGAATTTTTCCCATTTACACTCTTACCAACCCCACCCTGCCCCACTCTACAACGAACAGCTCCTCAAACACGGTCACAAGCATCCCCCACGTTTTCTCTCTGCAGAGCCCCTTAACTCAAATCTTATCTTCTCTAATCGCAGGAAGTCGTACAGGACACCCAACCAAGCCGCTGCCCCCGATGGCGATGACGATCGCCACTCCAGTAAAATTTGGCGCCGTGCATTCAGAGAGGTGAATGCCACAACATCGTCCTTCCTCCTCTCCATGAGTTCCGGCTTCTCTGATACCCCAAATATTGTCACCAAAGGGTCCACAACCTCCTCCACTCTCCTGGCTAAGACCGTGAACACTCCTGCCCAATCTCCCCAATTTTTCGGAACACCAAAACATATGTTCATGATTCTCTGGCCCCGCCCACACCTCTCACACTCATCTGCTACCCCTTGGAAGGACCTACTCATTCTCGCCCGTGGGATTATTAATAGAAAACGAGGTTGCACCAAAATCAAGGGGCTTTCCACGGCTAATGAAGGGTGAAAGCAAATCAAAAAATACCTTTCTGTTTCCAGATGAAAGATGAGAAGAGAAATTAGTGCTGTTTAAATTAACCCTTCCTGTCCTTAACACCAAAGATGATCTTCTAGATAACTGTAGTACGCTGCAGTATTCTACACAATATAGAGCAGCAGAGAGGGCTAGAGGGTCCAAGAGGGTCATGTTGCTTACCATTCTTCATCTGATGAGGAAACCAATGCAGAGGAGAAGGTGAACCCAGACACTCACATTTACTACTCGGGTTGCCTGTGATCCCCTGGTAGTTTGAGCATTTAGTTAGTGACTTACAACAGGCCAATGTAATAATCTCGGGCGGAATTCTCCGCTCCCACGAAAAATCGGGAAGGCCGTCGTGAACTCGGCTGAGTTTCATGACGGCGTCGGAGGCCGCTCCACTCACGTTATTCACCCCCACCCGGGGGGCTAGGAGCAGTGCTCCGTAACTCTCGGCTGCCGGGTCTTGACGCTTGCGTCAAGGTGACGCGGCGGCAGCACCTAAGTGACGTCGGACGCGCATGCGCAGGTTGGCCGGCTCCAACCCGTGCATGCGCGGCTAACGTCATGACGTCTGACGGCTCAAACCCGCGCATGCGTGGTTGCCGTCTTCCCCTCTGCTGCCCCGCAAGACGTGGCGGCTTGATCTTGCGTGGCGGCGGAGGGGAAAGAGTGCGTCGCTTTGAGGTGCCGGCCCGACGATCGGTGGGCACCGATCGCGGGCCAGTCCCCTCCGGAGCATGGCCGTGGTGCTCACTCCCCTCTCCGCCCCCCACAACCTTCAAACGAGCATTTGGCGCCCATGTTCACGACGGCAGCGACCAGGTGTGGTTGCCGCCATCGTGAACCGGTCGGGAACTGCAGGCTGCTCAGCCCATTCGGGCCGGAGAATCGCTGGTCGCCGTGAAAAACGGCGAGCGGCGATCCTTCCGAGCGGGGGGTGGGAGAATCGCGGGGGGCGCCAGGGGGTCGTGTCGTGAGTCGCCCGGCCCTCCCGCGATTCTCCCACCCGGCGTGGGGAGCGGAGAATCGCGCCCGACTCATTCCTCCCACAGACTGAGATTTTCTGGTTGTATCCACCATAGTTCTATTAGCAATGTAATGTATTGTTATATTCCTATTTCTCATTTTTAAAGGATTACACATTTTATAAATCATTAGAATTGAATAATCCCTTATGATACATTTGTGAACATTTAGAATCTGACATGGAATCTCAAATTGCAATTTTTAGGATTAACAGAAATTGATAAAAGTGCAGGAGAAGAAGCTGGTGAGGTGAACAGTAAGGATGAAACCAGGAAGAAAGAAACAAGAACAATGGGGAATAAGGGTGAATTAGATTGTGAATTTGTGTCAAAAAAATAAAGAAAGAGAGAGAGAGAAAAGAAGCAGAAAGGAAAATAAGAAACCAACTAAAAGGTAAAGTTTGACATTTGTTAAATTATTTTACGCTGGAATGAGATTGAACCATTTAAATAGTTCCCTTTCTGGGCCAGCGAGATGGATTTTAATGCATTGGCAATTATCACATTGTTAAAAGGCTATTAATGTTCTTAATTATCAGATTTAACTTTCTGCAGTCATTTTAATGGACAATTAACGCGCAAATCTAGCAAGTTCTTTGAAATAGCCAGGAGGCTAATGGTGTGATGCCATTAACGCAAAGTGAATGGCAGAGCGATATAAATTGACCATCAATTTCTGCAGATTCACAACCCACAACACATCTGATAATCCCTTGAATTGAGACTGATTTGAGCGTTAGTAATGGTGAGCATCATTAAGACCCCATTATTTTTCCAGCAATATACAATCCATTCTTTTTCCACATGATGCTGCTGTCTTCCTGATGGCACAGCCTTTCCTCATTTGTACTTCACCTCACAGTTGTAAAGAAAAGCAAAATCTACACAAGTGGAGTATGCCATACTTTGTATTCACAATGCGGTTTACCTTCCGTGGTTATTATTGCTGAGGTAGCAATGGCAGCAGCCAAGATAATGGGCTGAATCAAGCAGAACCACCTTGAATTGGCCTTGCTCACTCATGGAAGCAGCGTTGAATTTTTGTTCTTCAAGGATTCGGAAGCTTTTGAATAAAGGAATTTAAATGATAAGAAAAAGAATGATTTCTTGTTTAATAAAACCACTGATGTTAGAGAAGCAGCACGGTGCTTCCAAAGCTTCCATTTAATATTAATCTTTATTGGCAGAAGTAGGCTTACATTAACACTGCAATGAAATTACTGTGAAAAGCCACCAGTCGCCACATTCTGGCGCCAGTTCGGGTACAGAGGGAGAATTCAGAGTGTCCAAATTACCTAACAGCACATCTTTTGGGACTTGTGGGAGCACCCTGAGGAAACCCACTTAGCCACAGGGAGAACATGCAGACTCCACACAGACAGTGATTCAAGCCGGAATCGAACCTGGGACCCTGTCGCGGTGAAGCAACAGTGCTAACCACTGTGCTGGAGGACTACATTTATGCCAATCTATGTGATTTTGGTCATTTCACCTTTCACTCTGCGTACTATCTAAAAAGTTTTATTCTTTCATGGGATATGGGCATTGCTAATTGCCCATTCCCTAATTGCCCTTGAACTGAGTCGCTTGCTAGGCCATTTCAGAGGGAAAACTTAAGAGTCACATGTAGGCCAGACGGGGTAAGGACAGCAAATCACCTTCCCTAAAGGACATTCATGAACGAGATAGGTTTTAACGACGATTGACAGTGGTTTCACGGTCTTCATTAAATGTAATGGGGTATTCTGGGGTCCCTGTGGAGGGTCCCTTTAGTTAGGGGGTCTCCCTATTAAGGTGGTCCCTGGGAGGGCCTCCATAATAAAGTGGTCCCTGTGGGGATCTCCCGATTAAGAGATCCCTGAGGGGGGTCTCCCTCTTAAGATGATCTCAGCGGGGTCTCCCTATTAAGGGGTCCTGGGGGGAGGTGTGCGGGGATCTGGCAGAGGAGGGGTGAGCTGCTTGTGTGGGTGGGCGAGGGTGGCGCACGAATGGACTTTGGGGGCAACTCCCCTAAGGAGGCCACACTGGTAAATACCAGAATTGATCATGGGTCACTAAGACCCATTTGTATTCATTTACCTCCTCTCTGTTACGAACCCTCGGGAAGTAAGTGTGCACCATCCAGTTCCCATTAACTCCTAACGTGAATGAACTCCCCCGGTAATTGGGGATGGACTTGTCCCTTAACAGGGAAGGCTCCACAGTATAAAAACCCTGGCCTGGGTGCAGGTCAGGGAGGGTGATCCTTTGGAACATGGGAGTTAGCAGTATATCTTAATAAATCTCTTTCTTTATATCCTACCATGCATCCTATGAGTGTTTCTTACCGGTCAGATTCTACACTGGCGACGAGGCTGAAGTGGAGTTGCCGCTGGCACCATGTGTTCCACACCTTGACTACTTTGTCTAAGCCGCAAGAGGCCTTTCCTAAACCGTCTGTGGTGCCAAAATAGGACAGCTGGAGGCCTTTGATGAGAGTAACAATAATAGGGCTCAATATGCAGAGCATATGCAATTATTTTGGACCAACACCATAATCGGAGATGAATAGCAGCCTATAATGCTACTAACGGTGGTTGGCGGGCCAACGACCTGCAACGTCTGCATTTATCCAAAGTTTGACATCCGGATACGCCTGACACCCGGAGCTGGATTCTCCGGTCATCGCGTGATGTATCAACGGCCTCAGGACATTGCCTGAGGCCTGCCCCCCCATGCTGCGCCCCCGAACGGCCGTGTTCCAACTGCATCAGCCGCGTGTGGTCTGATCCATCAGGAACTCAGCATGGTGACTGCGGACTCAGTCCAGCACAGCTACAGTCGGGATAGGGCCGATCCGCAGGCAGGGGGGAATTGATCAGGGTCTGCGGGCACTGTGGGAGTGGTCCGGGGCATGCGAGCCGGCCAAAAGGGGCCACTATTTTGCGGCTGGGTTCCGCGAGTGGCCTCCGCCATGTAGCATGGTGCAGCCACTGCAGGCCGCTGCCATGTGCATGTGCGGCCACGGACCCGGCAATTCTCCGGGCCATATCAGCAGCTAGGGCCGGGTGCTCTACGCTGCCGGGATGCTAGCCCCCAGCCAAGCAGGGGATCGGTGGCCATTTTATGCCACCGTTCCCACGCCAGCATGGTGACATAGCCTCAGAATCAGAGAATTCAGCCCCCGATCTTTTGCAGCTTTGGTAATCCAAACCACCACTCATCGTTCCCCGATTCCACTTCCACACGGCCACCCAAGCCCAAAATGATTCAAACAGCAATTTTGTGGTGTGTTTAAGGAAGCTGGCTGAGACTTGTGAGTTTGGGCCTACCTTGTGCGAATCCCTTCTGAATTCTCCCTCTGTGTTCCCAAACAGGCGCCAGAATGTGCCGACTGGCAGCTTTTCAGAGTAACTTCATTGCAGTGTTAATGTAAGCCTTATCGTGTCAATAAAGATTATCATTAAATGGAAGCTTTGGAAGCACCGTGCTGCTTCTCTAATATCAGTGGTTTTATTAAACAGGAAATCATTCTTTTTCTTATCATTTAAATTCCTTTATTCCAAAGCTCCCGAATCCCTGAAGAAATTCAACACTGTCTCCATGAATAATCAAGGCCAATTCAAGGTGGTTCTGCGTTATTCAGGCCATTACCTTGGCTGTTGCCATTGCTACCTCAGCAATAAAAACCATGGAAGGTAAACTGCTTTGCCTGTGGGGTCCAGGACACCACCACACAGAGAAGTTCCCTTCACAAATGCTCATTAAAGAGTTCAATTGAGCAGGATGAGCGAGAAAATAGGAGACAGCAACACAACACAGCTGGGCTGCCTGTGGTGAATTCATCCAACTATGCTACTTCGGACAGTTCTGGTTGTCATATTACAAAGAGGATATTGAGGCATTGGACTGGGTACAGAGAAGATGTACAAGTATGATACCAGAACTGCATGTGCATACATATTAGGCAAGGATTAGTAGGCTGGGTCTACACTTTGGGGGAAAAAGGAGCTGAAGGGCTAATCAAGATCTTTAAAAATTATGAAAGGTTTTGATAGAGTAGATACTAGAGAAAATGTTTCCACTTGTGAAGAAGAGCATAGCAAGAGATCGTCAGTATCAGATTGTCATCAATCCAATGAGGAATTCAGACAAAACATCTTTACGCAGAAAGTGGCGAAAATGTGGAATTCACTACCATAGATGTTGGTCACGGTTCAGGAGGTGTGAAAAAGTCTTCGTACTCATACATAGGTGAACTGTAAGTCTTTATTAATTCTTCAAATTATTTACAAATATACAGTGAAGGGTTCAAGCTAGGAGCTGACTCCATGCTTGCAGGTACACACAGCTCTGTCCAACACTAGACTGACTCTGGGTGCAGCTCATGTCCTCTCTTACATCACTGTGGACAGTACATCACTCAGTCTCACATTAACCCTATAAGTGCCAGACCCCTATACTGCAGAAAAAGTGGTTACAGCAAATAGCATAGATGCATTTAAGGGAGAAAGAAAGCAACAGGTGGTTTTGACATGAGATTTAGATGAGGGAAGGTGATTCGAGTGGAGCACAATTGCCCACATGGACTGGTTGGGCCGAATGCCCTGTTTTGGTGTCACATAATCTACGTAAAGTGTTTCTCACAAAGAATAAATGCGTCACTGGAGCAGATAGAGGCTTCCCAGTTTTTTCAGTGGTTTACTGGAGGTGGAAAAGAGAAGAAACATTATGGTCGGTATTTTCAAAGCAGTTCGGTATGAGGATCGGCGCATGCAGTTTTCTACATTTGCAGTCCTGGAGGTTATCTCAACACTTATGGAATTTCGAATCTGGCAGCGGAAGGGTATTAAGGAGGGAGCGTGCCATCAATTAATGGTCCCTTCAGGTCCTGAAAGAACCTGTGAAGGTGAATGCAATTTTTAATTTTATTTTCTGGTGAGCCAGTGCAGTCTTGTGTATGTAAGTGCACAGTTCTCAGGTTCGCCGTGAGCAAATAAATCTCTCTGTAGTTGTCTGCAGCGATAATTAACATAGGTAGGAACAATGATCATGCCCATATCATGTCAGGACCCCAAATTCATCCGGATGTCGGGGCTCTGACACCACATGGAAAATCCAGTTGCATGTTTCTGCAGGAGACCAGAATGTTCTGGCATACACTGCAAAGAGAATGGGAGCAGATAACCAAAGATTTTTTTTTTTTATAAATTTAGATTACCCAATTATTTTTTCCAATTAAGGGGCAATTTAGCGTGGCCAATCCACCTACTCTGCACATTTTTGGGTTGTGGGGGCGAAACCCACGCAAACACGGGGAGAATGTGCAAACTCCACACGGACAGTGACCCAGAGCCGGGATCGAACCTGGGACCTCTGCGCCGTGAGGCGGTTATGCTAACCACTTGGCCACCGTGCTGCCCTACAGATAACCAAAGATAACCACAGAAATCAATTGGAGGTGTCTGGCCCCAATGACCAGGCTGCAATGCACAATAAATGTAATGACCACCCCACATCCCATGAGTTATCAAGCACAGTGATTGCATCTACAAATGCCATTTTGTATCCAATGCCCCACCAACTTCTCACTCCTATCAATGCACCACATCCCCATTGCACATCCATCAGGAGTCATGCCCAACATTCAAATATTCCATCTAATTCGAGCAGCTGATGGCGCAGAGGTCCCAGGTGCGATCCTGGCTCTGGGTCACTGTCTGTGTGCAGTTTGCACATTCTCCCCGTATTTGTGTGGGTTTCGTCCCCACAACCCAATGATATGCAGGGTAGGTGGATTGGCCATGCTAAATTGGCCCTTAATTGGAAAAAATTAATTGGGTACTCTAAATTACAAAAAAAATTCCATCTAATTCTCACGCTTACCACTCTTGCAAGCCTCATATCCATATCTTGCAACTTCCACATACCACCAGTTGTTCAGCCAAGCCACACACATCACTCAAACACAGTTTCCCCCGTCACTTTCCCCAGTCTCTAGTGGGACAAGGTGGCACATAACAGGTGGGAAAAGCACAGAACCAAGCGAAAACCCGCACAGCTATATCATAGAATCCCTACAGTGCAGAAGGAGGCCATTCAGCCCATCGAGTCTACTCCGACGCTCTGAAAGAGCACCCCACCTAGCCCCAATCCCCATCCTATTCCCATAACCACACTTGGTGCAATTTAGCATGGCCAAACCACCTAACCTGCACATCTTTGGATCGTGAGAGGAACCGGAGCACCCGGAGTAAACCTATGCAGACACTGAGAGAAAGTGCAAACTCCACATAGCCAGTCACCCATGGTCGGAATTGAACCTTGGTCTCTGGTGCTGTGAGGCAGCAGTGCTAACCCCTCCTAACCCCTATAGAATTTGGATATTTGGCACAGCAGTTGGGGTGACCAATACAATCAGTTTCGCTGAAATCATCTGGACGTCAATGTGTCCTGCCTTATGTACGTTCTCAAATCCTATTTCACCCTCATCTTACTATCTGGTGTGAAATGCAAGCTTTCTGTGGTGTGGCCATGGATCATTTGTTTTCCAGCCATTCCCCTTTCCTCACCTCAGCCTTCCTCTTCAGCATTTATTCTTTCAGATGCTCAAGAACTGGCCAACAACTGCAGTCTGCGGATGAGGAACGAGAAGAATAACCTTTGTTGGGTGAAGAGGCATTGTCGCTTGATCTGACTTTCACGGCCACCATCTCAGTGGAAGTACAGACAGAGCTATACTTGTTACCACACAAGCCCAGCTTGGTGCCATGCAGAGCCAGGCTGTTGGCATCATGGCTGCAGGCTCCAGGATATTTAGAAAATCATAATTAAATAAAGCAGAGTCAGCATTGTTTTGTGAAAGGGAAATCATGTTTGATTAATTTATTTGAGTTCTTTGAAGAAGTAGCAAGTAAGATCGATAGAGGTGAACCTGTAAATGTGGTATACGTGGATTTCCAAATGTCATTTGATGATATGCCACATCAAAGATAACTGCACAAAATAAGAGCTCATGTGTAGAGGCAACATATTAGCATGGATAGAGGATTGGTTAGCTCAAAGGAATCCGAGAGGAGGGATAAATGAGCCTTTCTCAGGTAGCAAGCTATAACTAGTGGCGTCCCATAAGGATCAGTGCTGGGACCTCAACTTTGTACAATCTATATTATTGAGCTGGATGAAGGGACAAAACATACAATAGGTAAATTTGCTGATGACACAAAAATAGGGAGGCAACTAAGTCGTCAAAATTACAGAAAGGCTTAGATTTTTGTTAATGAATTGGGTGCGCAGAGTGAGGAGAATTCCAAGCTCTCCGAGCCCCTATTTAAAAATGGCTGCCTAGATGTCAGATTTTAGGTCTGCGGTCATGGGCTCGATTAGAAGTTGGGCTGGGTGACATCAGAAATTGTGAGGAGGATGACGATTATGGAAGTGGGCTGGGTTGAAGGCTCCAGAGCTGTGTCCAAAATAGATTAAAATGTGAAACATCCCTTCACCCTCACACACTTTCCATTTCCCGTTTAAGACAACCTATGCTGTCTCATGCCTTGTACCTACCCCCATGATCACTTATACCCTCCATATCAACCCATGCCCTCTACCCACCCTCAAGGCCTTTTATAGCCTATGCCAACTTAGTGCCAACACATGCCAATCCATTCCCACACCATTTTCATTTACACCTATCATGCCAACTTACCAGTAGCCACCAGGGGAAGACCTCAGGACCCATGCAGAGAGAGGATTAAATAAACATCTATGAAATAAAGTTCTAAGTGTCTATTGTAGACTTCACTATATTGAAAAAAACATTTATTTCTAAAGTCCATATACTAGATTTACATTCATTCAACCAAATAAAGCCTCATAACAACATAATTTATCCAAGTGAACAATTCCTTATAACAACAGCCATTAGAATTCATATTCATACATGAAATAGTCCACAATCACTTGTAGCTGTCAATCAAACTATGAAACGGCAGGAAACCTATTGTGATAGCCTCAGGATAATGCCAATAGACAGAGTGAAATAGCAAGCAGGATTTATTTTACATTAAGATCTTTTCTTTCAAATATTTAAAGGGCAGGACTTTTAAATGCCTTGAAAGCTTGCCAACTCCCTTTGACGGTTTTGACAGTTCCTCTTGACATTTTTTGTATGTCCTCTTGCCAGGTCCTCTTGACAGTTTGACAGTTGATTTTGACAGGTCCATTTGGAGTTATAGTGAGTTTGACAGTTAAGTCTTTTATGCATATTCAAAACTACTTGAACAATTCCAAAGGGCATATTATTTCCCCCAGTGGACACCGGAACTCCCCCAAAGGGCACTTGATCCCCACCAAAAGGCATCTGACCTCCCCAGAGGAATTACAGGTCCAGATCCAAATGACTACCTTATTTCTCCAAAGGGGTATCCTGGCTATCCAAGTTAATCCACAAAGTTCAGACCTGGTCTTACCAGCTCTAACCTGCACACATCAGGTTTCACATTCCTGGGCTACCAAAGTCACACTTCAGTGGAGGCAGCTGGTTATTTAAATGGGCATTTGTCGCCATAAACCATGCATGTACGAAACATGAACCTCCCCCATTCCTGCCCCCACAGAAATGGGAAGTACCATGTTTGGGGATGGGACTTGTGATTTTCTGTCACTTCTGCTATTTTTGCCATGATGGGGAGGTGCTCCTTCATGACAAAAATGCAAGTCAAAGACTCTGCGAAGGAATAGCAATAGGCTAAGTGAGGGGGCAAAAATCTGGCAGATGGAGTATAATGTGGGAGAATGTGAACTTGTCCACTTTGGCAGGAAGAACAGAATAGAAGCATATTATTTGAATGGGGAACTCCGCAGTTCAAGCAGTCTGGGTGTCCTTGGACATGAATCACAAGCAGTTAGTATGCTAGTGCAGCCAGTGATTAGGAAGGCAAATCTAATGTTTGTGTTTATTGCAAGGGTAATGGAGTATAAAAGTCAGAAACTGTTGCCAAAATTGTACAGAGCTTGAGTGAGACCACTACTGGAGTACTGTGCATAGATTTGGCCTCCTTACTTAACAAACAATATAATTGCATCAGAAACAGTTCAGAGAAAGTTCACTCTCCTGATTCCTGAGACAAAAGGGTTTGTCCATGAGGAAATGTTGAGCAGGTTGGGCCTGCATCCATTTTCGAAGAACTGTATCCAGTTTAGAAGAATGAAAGGTGATCTGATTGAAACAAATAAGTTTCTGAGGGGGCTTGACAAGGTAGATGCTGAGATGTTTCCCTTTGTGGGGGAGTCGTGAATCAGGGAAATAGTTTACCTAAGACTTCACTGAGAGGAATTATTTTCTCTCAGAAGGTCATTGTCTGTGGAATTCTGTCCCCCAAGAGTAGTGGAGGCAGGGTTATTGAATATATTTGAGGTTGAGTTGGATAGATTTTTGATCAACAAGGGAGTCCAAGGTTATGGGGGGCAGACAAGACGTTGAGGCTGCAGTCAAATCAGCCATGATATTGAATGGCAGAATGGGCTTGAGGGGCCTACTCCTATTTCTTATTATTGTGTATAGATTACAATTGCCTTGGAGGTATGAGTCACTGTCTTGCCCAGAATATACATGTCACAAGAGCTCGAATTTGCATGCTTGGAATTTCTTTTACAAAACTGTGCTTAATTTGTTGATAACCCAGGTTATGAACCACATTTTGTTGGCGTACAGTTCCACCAGGCACTTGTCCAAGCATGATTTTACAGTAAGTTTTGGCAGGCTATTCCACAATGGGAGCTATCACAACAATACCAATCCTGTTCTCATCCAATATTTGTGCATGTTCATTTTCCCAAAAGACATGCTGTTAGGTCATTTGGACATTCTGAATTCTCCCTCTGTATACCCGAACAGGTGCCGGACTGTGGCGACTAGGGGCTTTTCACAGTAACTTCATTGCAGTGTTAATGTAAGCCTACTTGTGACAGTAATAAAGATTACATTATTATTATAATTTTCCAGCGCAGGTTACAGGGTAGCACAGTTGTTAGCACTGTGGCTTCACAGCTCCAGGGTCCCAGATTCAATTCCTGGTTGGGTCACTGTCTGTGCGGAGTCTGCATGTTCTCCCCGTGTCTGCGTGGGTTCCCCCGGGTGCTCTGGTTTCCTTCCACAAGTCCTGAAAGATATGCTGTTAGGTAATTTGGACAGTTTGAATTCTCCCTCTCTGTACCCGAACAGGCGCCACAATGTAAGCCTACTTGTGACAATAAATTGTGATAATAATTATTACTATTATAACAGGCAGCCATAGGAGCCCTGCCTGACTTTCCTCTCCATAATTGGGAATACTGACCTGCATTGCCACACCACCATTCCAGTTGAAATTATTTAATCCAGCTCAAAACAGGGGTGCAGACCTGTGACCTTATTGATCAACCTGCTTCCTGGATAAATTTACTGAACCTATAATTAGCTTCAGCTAGATTTTTTGAAACATTCTTCAGTGCCTTATTTGCATTCGCAGTCCTGTGCTAAACATGTCAAAATTTCCAAGCGTTAACCATATTTGCAATTCTGTGCTGTAGTCCTGTGCAAAAATCTCTCCAGAATGTGTTTCTGCACATTGAAACAATCAGATTAAAGCATTTAATGAATATTAAGTTCTTAATTTTTCATATAAAGGGTCTCATTAACATGGTCTCATTAACATACCCTCTTTATGGGAAGAATCTTCTGTTTTTTAAAGCCTGATGTTTCTCATGCATGGTTCAAATAGTTCTGAAACATGAGACTCGAACAAAGGCTAGGTCTTTGCTGCCCTTATCAGCCCTCCTCCCACAGCCCACTACATCAATGAACACACACACTCAATAAACAGCTCAGGACAATTCAGTGAAAAGACTTTGGGCTTATACAGTGAGAGTAACACACTACCAGTAGCCACAAGTATAGACATAACATCAACTGCATCTTCAGAACATCACACGTTTGTTTCAATTTCTATGATGAAAAAGCTTTTAGGCTTGATCAAGTGAATGCTTATGTTTGGAATTATTTTCAATTTAACTGTTGGCAAGAATATTTTTAGTACTTACTAACCAAATTATCACAGAGATTATTGAGCATAGACTGAGTAAAATGGTTGCCATTCATAAAAAAATTATAAATACAGGTTAGATAAAGCTACAAAACTGCATTATTTCTAAACTGTGGACTAAATGCACCTCTAGAATACTGCTTGATTGATGTATTGTTGAAAATAAGCATTAGTCATGTCCAAGTGAGTCTGAGAAACTAATACGGGCTCATGTTTTATTGTTTCCAAAGCCAATTTATAGACAAGACATCAGCAGCTTTCTCACGCTAAATACACAAGGTTGTTTCTGGAAGCCCAGCAGGAAATCTCACACTTGAAAATAAACAAAAAAGCATTTCAATTGACCTTGAAAGCTGAGAAAAGAAGCTATTCATACCTTTCATCACTCGCTACCCCTGAAGCTTTTCTGTTGAAATTGACACAGTTCTACAGGATGTATAAATGATAAGGGGTGTAGAATAATGGGAAAACTGCTATTATTTCATGATGCAGATTCTGACAGGTCAAAACACCAACTAAAAAGAAGATTAGGCAGGATTTGGAACAACACTGAATTTGGCTCTCATCTATATCCCTCAAAGAGTCAGTAATATATAGAAGCGTGGACATCTCTGCATTGCCCCAAACTAATCTCAAATACAGTTTGTCTGAAATTCCTCCCTATCTACCATTGGCCTAGTGAATATCAAAAAATGCTTTAGAAAAATGAGGTTTATATATTGATGGAGATGTCATAGCACTTTGACATAGAAGTCATTCATCAGATAGAAAATTACCGACCAAGTGTTTTCTGAGAAAAATGACTGTGGTTAAATTACATTAATGCAATTGTAAAGAAGAAGAGTCTTCTTTTCCATTTTTAATCAATCATTTGGGTTTGTCTTTAGAAGTAGCACTACAATTGAAAATAGTAAACATGATATTTTTGTTCTATATCACATCTTTAAAAGGAGAAACACATGCCATGATTGCATGTAAATCACAGATCTAAAATGTAAACAGCCTAATTGATAAATATTCATTACACCATGAACAATATTTCAATAATTAGTTGTCATGCGTTAAGTTCCCACCCCTTCTTCCACCCATGAAATTCCTGCCTTGTATATTTTTCCTTAGTCATCTATCTAATACCACTGAGCAGTGATCGTCAGATTGCTCTATGAAACTTGAGCAATTGAATTAGAGGTTTGGGCTGAGGCTTGGAGGCTTTAATCACTTGCAGGAATTGTTTTTCTGCAAATGGTTTATAAGGAACTTTTAATGGTTGTGTTACAGTCCCATCTGGCTCTGTTACCATTTAAAGAGAGATACAAACAGCCAGCAATTAACTGACAAAGCAATGCACACAATTTATGCACAAAAACAAACTTTATTGTACATAAAAATTAAACAAAACAAGCAATGCCAATTTAACACTGTAGTTTATTGCTAGTTTATAAACTCTGTTCTACTTTTTACTTCCTCACAAGAATTCTCTTATCTTACAAATTCTTGAAGGTTCATTCACTATTTCTGGGACCAACACAGAGGTATGTCATTGTTCTCCAAAATTTACTTTAATTTTCCTCAGTATTTTAGCTTTCCCCAAGGTACATGATTTACTGGGATCCTTCTATTAGCTTTTGGATAAGTAACCCTCCAATTTTTTTTCCAGCACTTCAAGCTCCTTGTCCTGGCTTTGGACATAATGGTCTATTTTTTTCACAGAATGTTCCCACAGCTATTGCATGGCTTTTTCCAAGCTAACTATTAAAGCTAACTGCTTTCCACCACAAGGATCTATGAGGACCACCATAAATATAATTAGCCTTCCAGCTTCTTTTGCCCTTATGAATTCAAAGCCGAGCTTGAACGCTTACCCACATTCCATGTTGTGAACAATAAAATTAGAATGTTCTCTCCTAAAATGCAGTCCTGACTCACATTTATTTTCTCTGGAACTCTTGACTCAGTGACTCTGCAACTGCCTCTGTTTGTTTCCAAATGAACTGTTTGCTTATATCAGCAACACACACACAAATAAATTAAACAAAACACCTTCTGCCTCCCACATCCCATCTCCATGACAATGTAGCATGCTCTGGGATGCTCTCAAACAGAAACTACATTAATTGTTTTACCTTTAACACAACCCTTTGAGTCTGTCACCCATATGAGTAATTTCTATTTTTAATAGAGTTTTATACCCCTCTTTCCTAAAATTGCTAGATTTTAGCTTCTTCTATGGAGAAAAGAATAAACACCCTGGCTCTACCAACAAGTTCAGGAATTGGTCATTTATATTTAGAATTTATACTTCTAACTCTGCCTTGCCATAGGTTTTCTTCCAACTGTAATTGACTCCATGTTTGTTTGAATTATATTTACTTCAGGATTGTTTATCAATAAAAGCCCTCATTTATCTTACAGTTACATCTTTATTTCTGAAAACTAAAAGTTATATTCTAAACTATATAAACTATGAACTAACCTTTTGATTCAGTTGTAATTTATTTTTAACATTAAAGCCGTTAGAACTTCCATATTTTTAATGAAGAAATAAGAAACAAGGGAGAATAATTAATTGCACAAATGGGCCGGGATTCTCCCCTACCCGGCGGGGCGGGGGGTCCCGGCGGGATGGAGTGGTGTGAACCACTCCGGCATCGGCCACCCCAAAGGTGTGGATTTCTCCGCACCTTTAGGGGCCAAGCCCTAACCTTGAGGGGCTAGGCCCGTGCCGGAGTGGTTGACGCCCTGCCGGGTGGTGGAAAAGGCCTTTGGCGCCACGCCAGCCGGGGCCGAAGGGATTTTGCCGGCCGGCGGAAGTCCGCGCATGCGCCGGACGTCAGCGGCTGCTGACGTCATCCCCGAGCATGCGCAGGGGAGGGGGCCACTTCTGTGTCTGCAATCGTGAAGGCTATAGCCAACGCGGAAGGAAAAGAGTGCCCCCACGGCACAGGCCCGCCCGCCGATCGGTAGGTCCCGATCGCGGGCCAGGCCACCATGGGGGCACCCCCCGGGGCCAGATCGCCCTGCGCCTCCCCCCCACCCAGGACCCTGGAGCCCGCCCGTGACGCCAGTCCCATCAGTAAGGGAGGTGTTTTGATTTCCACAGGCGGGACCGGCATGACAGCAGCGGGACTTCGGCCCGTCGCTGGCCGGAGAATCGCCGGGGAGGGCCCGCCGACAGGCGCAGCACGATTCCCACCCCCGCCAAATCTCTGGTGCCGGAAACTTCGGGAGACAGTGGGGGCGGGATTAATGCCACCCCCCGGCGATTCTTTGACCTGGCGGGGGGTCGGAGAATCCAGCCCCTGATTGCTACATTACAACGCTTTGCTAAATATGCTAATTATTTTTAGTCCTTCATATAGTCATTGATTCATAGAATGGTTACAACATAGAAGATGTAACATTCGGCTCCTCATAATGTTTTATATTTCAGATGCTTCTACAATTCCCTTTTGAAAGCCATGTTTTCATTTGTCTTAATCAAACTCTCAGGTAATGCATTCAAGGCTTTAAGCATTCATTGCATTAAAATGTTTTTCTTCATGATGCTTTTGACTTTTTTGCCAATCACCTTAAAGCAGGAAAACAGGTGGGAGCTCATGGGCAGATTATAAAGAACAAATTTGTCAGGAATTAAATCAAGGCTGGAAGATTAGCCTAGCTTTAGTTCGAGGGAGAGGCCTGAAGGAAAACAGAAAGACAGTTCTGGGGTTAAAGTTTCTAGGTTTGGCAAGGATAAGATCAGAAGTAAACCCTTAGGAGCTAAGAATTAATTTGGACAGATTTTGGGAAACTAAAGGTCTACTTAAGGACAGTGTAAAGGACATTGTTTCATGGCAAGAAACAGCATGGAGAGAGGTGGACCCAGTGAACTAAGACAGCAGGGAAGGGGGGGACGATGTGGGGACAGCGGGGACTGTGGGGAGGGGGGGTCGATGTGGGGACAGTGGGGACTGCGGGGAGGGGACGGGAGGGACGATGTGGGGCCAGCGGGGACTGTGGGGAAGGGAGGGACGATGTGGGGACTGCAGGAACTGCGGGGAAGGGAGGGATGATGTGGGGACTGCGGGGACTGTGGGGAAGGGAGGGACGATGTGGGGACTGCGGGGACTGTGGGGAAGGGAGGGACGATGTGGGGACTGCGGGGACTGTGGGGAAGGGAGGGACGATGTGGGGACAGCGGGACTGTGGGGAAGGGAGGGACGATGTGGGGACAGCGGGGACTGTGGGGAAGGGAGGGACGATGTGGGGACTGCAGGAACTGCGGGGAAGGGAGGGACGATGTGGGGACTGCAGGAACTGCGGGGAAGGGAGGGACGATGTGGGGACTGCGGGGACTGTGGGGAAGGGAGGGACGATGTGGGGACAGCGGGACTGTGGGGAAGGGAGGGACGATGTGGGGACAGCGGGACTGTGGGGAAGGGAGGGACGATGTGGGGACAGTGGGGACTGCGGGGAAGGGAGGGATGATGTGGGGACAGCGGGGGCTGTGGGGAAGGGAGGGACGATGTGGGGACAGCGGGGACTGTGGGGAAGGGAGGGACGATGTGGGGACAGCGGGACTGTGGGGAAGGGAGGGACGATGTGGGGACAGTGGGGACTGCGGGGAAGGGAGGGACGATGTGGGGACAGTGGGGACTGCGGGGAAGGGAGAGACGATGTGGGGACAGCAGGGATTGCGCGGAAGGGAGTTGATGCACGATCAATTGCATGAAATACTCAGATTGGTACAACTGTGGTTTATTACAGTCAGATGTGTGGCCTCCTACTGCAGCTGGCGAAATGGCTGATCAGGAGGAGGTCACGCATATTAATACGGCTCCTTGTGGGCGAAGCTAGCCAGCAGGGGCTACCGGCAAACCTGTAGTGCATGTCCTACCGTACATCCCCTAATACAGGTGCACAGTGGTTCACCACATTCACCCCCTGTTAAAAATGAATCCGGCGGGTGTGGCGTGGAACTATATACAGATTTACAAATAATTTACAGTGGGGAGGTGAAGACAATATGTCCATTTTGGTAGTCCGGTGCCCGTCAGAGGTTAAGTCGGTCTGGGAGCGATGTAACGGTGGCGGCGATGTTGGAGCTGGCGGTGCTGGCTTCGCCGACGTCGGTGCTGGCGATGTTGGTGCTGGCCAGTAGTCGTATGACTCCGGGAGCGTGCCAAAATCTTTCTCGCCCTCTAGCGTGGGCAGCGGAAGGAGGGATGGACCTGGTGGGTGTGGTAGCATGACTAGGGGTATTATGGTACCTAGGAGTGTGAGTTGCCATTGGTGCAGAGGACTCGCTGCCCATTGGCCCAGATTTGTCATGTGCCTCTCAGCCGATTGGCTGAGAGGAACGTAGCTCAGCCTATGAGGTGGGGTATAAGAACCTGTGTTCTCCGGCAGTCAGCCATTGTTCTGTACGTCTCCTACCGGGTCCACTTCTTCCATATTAAATTGATGCACAATCCATGGACACGAAACGTAGATAAGGGCTTCTTATCATATTACGCCCAGTGGGTCCCCAATTACGCCGACAAAGCCCGTCCCTCATCCAATCAACCACTTTTCCCCTGTCGATGGAGGCCCGCCTGGCCTTCAGCCGCATCAAAGCAGACATTGCAAAGGCCACGATGCGCGCTATCGATGAGTCCATTCCCTTCCAGGTGGAGAGCGACGCGTCAGATGTAGCTCTGGCAGCCACCCTCAACCAAGCGGGCAGACCCGTGGCCTTCTTCTCCCGTACTCTCCACGCTTCCGAAATCCGCCACTCTTCGGTGGAAAAGGAGGCACAGGCCATAGTAGAAGCTGTGCGACATTGGAAGCACTATCTGGCCGGCAGGAGGTTCACCCTCCTCGCAGACCAACGGTCAGTGGCCTTCATGTTCGATAACGCACAGAGGGGCAAGATAAAGAACGACAACATCTTGCGGTGGAAGATGGAACTGTCCACCGACAACTACGACATCTTGTATCGTCCTGGGAAGCTAAATGAGCCTCCCGATGCCCTGTCCCGCAGCACCTGTGCCAACGCACAAGTGGACTGCCTCCGAACCCTCCACGTGGACCTCTGCCACCCGGGGGTCACCCGCTTTTTCCACTTTATAAAGGCCCGCAACCTGCCCTACTCCATCGAGGAGTATCCTGCCGTATCCTGGCAGCCGTCAGGGGACTCCACATAGGCAGACTGGGGGTTGGCGTGGAGCAAGTGTACCCTGTCCACCAAGGGGTCCGCCATGCATAGAAGGACCGGTCCTGGAGCTGCGAGCCAAGCCGGGAGCGACACCCCGGATGTGGACTTCCTGGGGAAGGTAAAAACAAGTTCATGGGGTATGTTATTTGTGGCGGTGCACAGTAGAGACCGTATGGAGTGTAGTGCATCAGGGAGGACCTGCTGCCAGCGAGAGGCTGGGAGGTTTCTGGACCATAGGGCCAGCTGCTGGTCGTCCTGCTGGAGGTGATACCCTTGCTGAGCAGGAACTGAAGCAGCTCATCGCTCATGAATGAGGATCCTCTGTCGCTGTGGATGTAGTCGGGGAAACTGAACAGAGCGAAGATGGTGTTGAGGGCCTTGATGACGGTGGCAGGCGTCATATCCGGGCATGGAATGGCGAAGGGGAACCTGGAGAATTCATTGACCACACTAAGGATGTAGGTGTTGTGGTCGGTGGAGGGGAGGGGCCCTTTGAAATCCACGCTGAGGCATTTAAAGGGGCGGGTCGCTTTCACCAGGCACGTGCGGTCCGGCCGGTAGATGTGCGGCTTGCACTCCGCACAGACCTGCCAGTCTCTGGTGACTGTCCGTACTTCCTCAACGTACTCCGGGGCAGATTGCGGGCTTTGACGAGGTGATACAACCGAGTGACCCCCGGGTGGCAAAGGCTGTCGTGCAGGGCACGGAGCTGGTCTACTTGTGCGCTGGCACATGTACCTCGGGAGAGGGCGTCTGGGGGCTCGTTGAGTTTGCCGGGGCAATACAGAATCTCATAATTATAGGTGGAGAGCTCGATTCTCCACCGCAAGATTTTATCATTTTTGATCTTGCCCCGCTGCATGTTGTTGAACATGAAGGCTACCGACCGCTGGTCACTGAGGAGAGTGAATCTCCTGCTGGCCAGGTAATGCCTCCAGT
Organism: Scyliorhinus canicula; assembly: GCF_902713615.1. Taxonomy (NCBI): domain Eukaryota; kingdom Metazoa; phylum Chordata; class Chondrichthyes; order Carcharhiniformes; family Scyliorhinidae; genus Scyliorhinus; species Scyliorhinus canicula. Next base: position 68,001,832 of record NC_052159.1, on the reverse strand, counting down.
GCCGCACCACTTCAATGATAGCCTGGGCCTCTTTTTCAACAGATGAGTGCCGAATTTCAGAGGCATGAAGGGTGCGGGAAAAGAATGCCACGGGACTGCCTGCCTGATTTAGAGTGGCGGCGAGGGCGACATCTGAAGCGCCGCTTTCTACTTGAAAGGGCAGTGTCTCATCTACTGCGTGCATCCTGGCCTTGGCTATGTCTGCTCTAATACGGGCGAATGCATGTTGTGCCTCGGCCGTGAGGTGAAATTGGGTGGACTGTATAAGTGGGCGGGCCTTGTCCGCGTAGTTTGGGACCCACTGGGCGTAGTAGGAGGAGAACCCAAGGCAGCGTTTGAGGGCCTTGGGGCAGTGGGGGAGGGGGAGCTCCATGAGGGGGCGCATGCAATCGGGATCAGGCCCCAGGAGTCCGTTTTGGACAACATAGCCGAGGATGGCTAGACGGGTCGTGCGGAACACACACTTCTCCTTGTTGTATGTAAGATTGAGGAGAGTGGCGGTGCGAAGAAAGTTGGAGAGGTTAGCGTCGTGGTCCTGCTGGTCATGGCTGCAGATGGTGACGTTCTCCAGGTACGGAAACGTGGCCTGCAGACCATACCGGTCGACCATTCAGTCCCTCTCTCTTTGGAAGACCGAGACCCCGTTAGTGACGCCGAAGGGAACCCTAAGAAATTGATAGAGCCGCCCGTCCGCCTCGAAGACAGTGTATGGACGGTCCGATTTATGGATGGGGAGCTGATGGTAGGCCGATTTCAGGTCAATTGTTGAGAAGACCCAGTACTGTACAATCTGATTGACCATATCAGATATGCGTGGGAGGGGGTACGCGTCGAGCTGCGTGTACCGATTGATGGTCTGGCTGTAGTACACAACCATTCTGTGTTTCTCCCCAGTTTTAACCACTACCACTTGGGCTCTCCAGGGGCGATTGCTGGCCTCGATAATACCCTCCCGAAGCAGCCGCTGGACCTCGGACCTGATGAAAGCCTTGTCCTGGGTGCTGTACCGTCTGCGCCTGGTGGCGACGGACTTGCAATCCGCAGTTAGATTGGTAAGGAGGGAGGGAGTGGTCAACCTTGAGGGTCGTGAGGCCGCTGGTCATGGCCGCAGATGGTGAGTGGAGGTAGGGGCCCGCCGAATTGGAGGGTGAGGCGCTGGAGATTACACTGAAAATCCAGACCCAGCAACAGTGCAGCGCAGAGGTTGGGGAGGACGTAGAGGCGGAAACTGCTGAATTCGACGCCCTGGACAGTGAGATTGATCACACAGAACCCTCGGATCGAGACAGAGTGTGATCCGGAGGCCAGGGAGATCCGTTGGTTGGTGGGGTGGACCGCGAGGGCGATTCAGGTCCTACCGTACATCACCTAATACAGGTGCACTGTGGTTCACCACAGGAGGGATGATGTGGGGACTGCGGGGAGGGGAGGGAGGGACGATGTGGGGACAGTAGGGACTGTGGGGACTGTGGGGAGGGGAGGGAGGGACGATGTGGGGACTGTGGGGAGGGGAGGGAAGGGAGGGACGATGTGGGGACAGCGGGGAGGGGAGGGGAGGGAGGGACGATGTGGGGACTGTGGGGACTGTGGGGAGGGGAGGGAGGGACGATGTGGGGACTGCGGGGAGGGGAGGGGAGGGAGGGACGATGTGGGGACTGCGGGGAGGGGAGAGGAGGGAGGGACGATATGGGGACTACGGGGAGGGGAGGGGAGGGAGGGACGATGTGGGGACTGCGGGGAGGGAGGGACAATGTGGGGACTGCGGGGAGGGGAGGGAGGGACGATGTGGGGACTGGGGAGGGGAGGGGAGGGACGATGTGGGGACAGCGGGGACTGTGGGGAGGGAGGGAGGGATGATGTGGGGACTGCGGGGAGGGGAGGGAGGGACGATGTGGGGACTGCGGGGAGGGGAGGGAGGGACGATGTGGGGACTGTGGGGAGGGGAGGGGAGGGACGATGTGGGGACAGCGGGGACTGTGGGGAGGGGAGGGAGGGATGATGTGGGGACTGCGGGGACTGTGGGGAGGGGAGGGAGGGATGATGTGGGGACTGCGGGGAGGGGAGGGAGGGACGATGCGGGGACTGTGGGGAGGGGAGGGGGGGAACGATGTGGGGACTGTGGGGAGGGGAGGGAGGGATGATGTGGGAACTGCGGGGACTGTGGGGAGGGGAGGGAGGGACGATGTGGGGACTGCGGGGAGGGGAGGGAGGGACAAAGCGGGGACTGGGGAGGGGAGGGAGGGACGATGCGGGGACTGCGGGGACAGTGGGGAGGGGAGGGGAGGGACGATGTGGGGACTGCAGGGAGGGAGGGACGATGTGGGGACTGCGGGGAGGGAGGGACGATGTGGGGACTGCGGGGAGGGGAGGGAGGGATGATGCAGGGACTGTGGGGAGGGGAGGGACGATGTGGGGACAGTGGGGACTGTGGGGAGGGGAGGGACGATGTGGGGACAGTGGGGACAGCGGGGACTGTGGGGAGGGGAGGGACGATGTGGGGACTGCGGGGAGGGAGGGACGATGTGGGGACAGTGGGGACAGCGGGGACTGCGGGGAGGGGAGGGACGATGTGGGGACAGTGGGGACAGCGGGGACTGCGGGGAGGGGAGGGACGATGTGGGGACAGTGGGGACAGCGGGGACTGCGGGGAGGGGAGGGACGATGTGGGGACAGTGGGGACTGTGGGGAGGGGAGGGACGATGTGGGGACAGTGGGGACATCGGGGACTGCGGGGAGGGGAGGGACGATGTGGGGACAGTGGGGACAGCGGGGACTGTGGGGAGGGGAGGGACGATGTGGGGACAGTGGGGACAGCGGGGACTGTGGGGAGGGGAGGGACGATGTGGGGACTGCGGGGACTGTGGGGAGGGACGATGTGGGGACAGTGGGGACTGTGGGGAGGGATGATGTGGGGAGGGGAGGGACGATGTGGGGACAGCGGGGACTGTGGGGAGGGACGATGTGGGGACAGCGGGGACTGTGGGGAGGGGAGGGACGATGTGGGGACAGCAGGGACTGCGGGGAGGGGAGGGACGATGTGGGGACAGCGGGGACTGTGGGGAGGGACGATGTGGGGAGGAACTCACCATAAACTGAGTGGGAAAGGCACAGGGTGACATCACAGCAACACTATTAGCTCAATTGCTGGTTAGTAATTGCTAAATTGAATTACGTATTCCAAGATGCTTTCAGATTAAAGGTAAAAAGGAGAAACAGCTGAATTGCATCACCACACCGCGGGTTCCCCCACATCAAAGTCACCATCCAGGTGAATGGTCACTCACTCATAATGGAAATGAACACAATCTCAGTTATAGGACAGCAAACTTGTGAAAAGATCAGGACAGGAATCCAATGTTTGAATGTCAGTGACACCGAGGCGATGTTGACAATGTACACAGGGGAACCATTAGCCGTCGGTGTACAACAATCACCCCAGTTGCCTATGGACAGCAGTCTATCAGGGTGCCCTTGAAAAAAAAAGTATGGGCCCCCGATCCGAGCCTGCTGGGCCATGATTGGCTGCAGAGGCTGCGTTTGATCTGGCAGCGGATTTTCAGGATGCGCATTGGAGGATTACATAAAGTCCTGGAGAAGTCCCAAAGGTTTTCCAGGAGGGCCTGAGTAAGATCAAAAATGCCATGGCCAAGATTCATGTAGACAATGAGGCCCAACCAAAATGCTTCAGGGCCCGCCCAGGCCCGCCCAGTTCCCCACGCATTGCTGACAAAAATAGAGGATGAGCCCAACCACTCGGAAAGCCTAGTAATCATCTGGCTGGTACAATTTGCAGATTGTAGTCCTGTACGTGCCTCTAGTCCCGGTACTGAAACCAGATAAAACTGCCCACCTGTGTGGAGATTGCAAGCTAACAGTGAATAAAGCCCCGTGTTTGGACAGATACCCGATGCCATGAATAGAAAAATATTAAAGCAAAGCTCTTTTTCTCAACTCGACATGACTCACACATACCTCCAATTGGAACTAGACACAGCTTCCAGAAAATTTGTCACCACTAATACCCACAGAGGCTTCTATGAATATGCAAGATTGCTATTTGGGGTGTCATTGGTTTGAGCTATTTTCCAGAATGTCATGGAGAACATCCTCCAAGGACTACTGTGATTGACCGTTTACTTGGATAAAAATAATTTTTATTAAGATTTTCACAAAATATACACAACAAAACAATATTAACCAAACAACCATAGTAAAAACCAAAGAACAAAAACCAACCCCCCCTCCAGCAACTACAAAAACAAACAAAAGAAAACAACAAAAAGGAGAGAGATAACACCCGCCACATCCAACAAACCCCTGTACACAATTCGCCCTCTCACCGAACCAAACCCCCCCCCCCCCCGGGTTGCTGCTGCTGCCGGCCTATTTCCCTACCGTTCCGCCAGGAAGTCCAGGAAAGGCTGCCACCGCCTAAAGAACCCTTGCACCGACCCTCTCAGGGCGAATTTCACCCTCTCCAACTTAATGAACCCCGCCATGTCATTGATCCAGGCCTCCACGCTTGGGGGCCTCGCATCCTTCCACTGAAGCAAAATTCTACGCCGGGCTACTAGGGACGCAAAGGCCTGAACACCGGACTCTTTCGCCTCCTGCACTCCCGGCTCCACTGCTACCCCAAATATCGCGAGTCCCCAGCCTGGCTCAACCCTGGATCCTACCACTCTCGACACCGTGCTTGCTACCCCCTTCCAAAACTCCCCCAACGTTGGGCATGCCCAGAACATATGGGCATGGTTCGCTGGGCTCCCCGAGCACCTAGTACACCTATCCTCGCCCCCAAAGAACCTGCTGATCCTCGTCCCGGTCATATGAGCCCTATGCAGCACTTTGAACTGTATGAGGCTAAGCCTCACACAAGAAGAGGAGGAGTTCACCCTTTCCAGGGCATCCGCCCACGTCCCCTCCTCAATCTCCTCACCCAGCTCCTCTTCCCATTTACCCTTCAGCTCCTCCACCGAGGCCTTATCCACCTCCTGCATAACATAATACACGTCCAAAATCTTCCCTCCTCCAACCCACACCCCCGAGAGCACCCTGTTCCGAACCCCCCACGGGGGCAACATAGGGAACCCCGCCACTTGTCTCCTGGCAAACGCCCAGACCTGCATGTACCTAAACATGTTCCCCGGGGGGAGCCCAACTTCCCCTCCAACTCACCCAGGCTCGCAAACCTCCCATCTACAAACAGGTCCCTCAATCTCCTTATACCTGCCCTGTGCCAGCTAAGAAACCCCCCATCGACGCTCCCCGGGACAAACCGGTGATTCCCCCGTATCGGGGACTCCATCGAGCCCCCCACCTCCCCCCTATGCCGGCTGCATTGCCCCCAAATTTTCAGGGTAGCCACCACCACCGGACTCGTAGTATACCTCGTTGGAGGGAGTGGCAACGGCGCCATTACCAGCGCCTCCAGGCTCGTATTCACACAGGACGCCATCTCCATCCTCTTCCATGCTGCCCCCTCCCCGTCCATTACCCACTTATGCACCATTGCTGCGTTGGCAGCCCAGTAATACCCACACAGGTTGGGCAGCGCCAGCCCCCCCCTATCCCTGCCCCGCTCCAAAAACACCCTTCTCACCCTCGGGGTCCCGTGTGCCCATACAAACCAACCGTTTACTTGGATGACATCCTGGTCACTGGAGCCACTGAAAAGGAACAGCTGAGCTATTTGGAGGATGTCCTCTGTCGGTTTTACGAGACCGGCATTTGCCTTAAGAGAGGAAAATGCATTTTTTATGCAAAAGAGGTCACGTACTTAGGGTACGGGGTCAACTGAGATGGCTTGCACCCGTTAGAAGAGAAGGTGCGAGCAATCAAACAAACGCCCATGCCTGAGAAAGTGACCAAATTGTCGTTGTTCTTAGGACTAGTGTATTATTACAGGAAGTGCATCCCTAACTTGGTGACCATCCTTGCACCACTGCATGCCCTATTGAAAAATAAACACCAGGAGTGTGTGTGGTGGGTGCCGCAGGAAGATATCTTTACCAAGGTGAAGCAGCAACTACAATCACCAGGGTTGTTGGCCCACTACAACCCCTCAAAGCCCCCTCCGGTCACTTGTGATGCCTCCCCATATGGAATCAGGTGGTGTTATCCCACCGCATGAACAATGGAGGGACTGATAACAAACTTCTACTATTGTGAAGCACAACTATGCTCAGATTGAGAAAGATAGGCTGGTTGTCATGTGAATTGCCCTTTCACGTATCTGATCGTCAGTCCAGAAGTAAAACACTCGAACACGTCAGTAACGAATATTTGTTTATTTACGGCCGGGACAAATCTCTAAGCAGTCGGGTAACCACCTTCGAGAAGTGCCAAAATCCCAGAATAAGGACGGTATCTTTATACATCTTACAGCTTAGGGGTGGACCCCTTAAATTCCTAGATACACCTATGATTTGGCAAGGATCCAGAACATGTACATATATGGAATTATTCTTCGAGGTCGGGAGGTTATTTTTGACATAATCATTAGCACAAGTCACTATCAATATTAATACAAAGGTCTTTGTATCCCATGGCCATCTGGCTTATCTCATTCCAAGGCCCTTCCTTTTACATTTCAATGTTTATTTGTTCCAACTGGTCAAACAAGCTTAATTACGTTATCTCTGCAATAAAGTAACGGTTCCCATTCATTCCATTCTTTGCCTTTTTGACCTCTCTGCTTTTACAGATGCGGGTCAGAACATTAATTAGTACCAAAGTCACACTCCCTATATTCCATCCCATAACCTTCTGACATCTTTGCTTTCACAGATGCCGGTCAGACACGCTCCCTTTATTTCATCCCTTGACCTGTTGACATCTCTTTCACAGAGCTTTTCAGAACTGTTATATTAACCCTATCAGCGAAGTTCCAAATGAAATCCACTTCTACATTCCCCCCTTTGATCATTCCTTGATCACATAACACTCAGGATACTTTAGATGGAAATGAGAGCGAGGCGGAGGTACTCCTCCTCTACTAGGCTCCGGCAGGATGCCACTTCCTCATATAGGTCAGGGGTATGGGGAACCAGGTTTTCTTGTTCGTCTAGGGCGGATCTCTGAAGCATCTGTGGTAATGCAGTGGCACCCAAATGGTTGCATAGGCATTTCACACCAGTAGCTATGATACAGAGCAACAAACAGATGGTAACGAAGATAATGAGCCCATGGAATAGGTAAGTGGCCCAAGAATTGGACCACATCCAGCTCCACCAGTCAGCCTGACCGGCGAGTCGCAAGCGCTGTACTCCATCTCTGATATGGGTTACCAGACGCGTGATATTCTCTGAACTGTCTGGAATATAACCCATTCAGCCGTCTGTTCGATCGAGAAAGGAACAGATATCAAGGGAATGCCTCCATGGGCATGGGTCGGGACCTCTGTACATACCCAGCAAGAGGAGACACCCACTTTCTTAGCATAGACATAGGACATAAACAGAAAAGAATTTGCCGTTACATGGTGCGTTGCCCGCTTCCTTCTGGAAGGCGAGTAGGGGTGAGTAGTCCTTGATGGTAAAATTTGTACCCTGTCCTTATCAATGCACCGGTGGTTCCACCTGCATGTGCGGCGATCGTACATTAGAACCATGTACGTAATCAGGAATCGGCGCTTCTGGTCATCGGGAGGACCGGTGGTTGGGCAGGTTTTGATAGCGGTGGTGATCCATCGGAGATCTGTCGTTGTTCCACATCGTGGGGTCCCTTCCCGGCACATGGGTGGGTGTCGGCTTCCGTACAGGCATCTACTTCCTTCGGATGCAGCGAGAGAGAGCAGGGTGGCGAGTATTGTGACGGCGAAGAGGGGCCTCATCCTGGTACTCGAGTTCCTAGGACTTAAAGGAAAAGTTTAGAACATCATGGATACTTAATTAACTTACAATGGTGCATATGTACCCATGCGTTCCGGCCCTCCACTTTTACTGCAGTGGGGGTAGTGAGTAGAACCTGTAGGGGACCCTCCCATCGAGGTTCCAAACCTTTACGTGTCCAATTTCGAATTAGGACATAATCCCCAGGGTTGATGGAGACGTCATGAGTAATGGAGGGGATTTCTTCCTGGGTGGCACGAACTCGGGAGTGTAATCCTTTCAAAATTCTAGTTAGTGTTAATATATAATTAGCCATCTCGGTAGTCATGTAATGGAATTGAACATTCCGTGGAACACTGCTGTCCCAAGGCGTTCGAAAGGGTCTGCCATATAGTATTTCCGCTGGGCTTAGGCGAGTTTTTCCTGCGGGGGTGGCACGTAGCTGGAAGAGTGCTAAAGGCAGGAGTTTGAGCCAAGTGGCCCCAGTGTCTGCTTGTAGTTTAGCGAGTTTAGTCTTTAGAGTCTGATTAGCCCTTTCCACCACTCCAGCGGCTTGTGGTCTGTAGGCACAATGAAACTGTTGCTTTATTCCAAGCAGAGCACAGAATTCCTTATTGATTTGACCTATGAAGTGGGGACCATTGTCAGAGCTCAGCCGGGCTGGAATTCCAAATCGCGGAACAATTTCTCGCATTAACACCTTAACTACTGTCGAGGCCTTGTTATCCGTAGTCGGGTAGGCCTCGATCCATTTGCTAAAAGTGTCCACAATGACTAACACATATTTATAGCATTGACATCTTTCCAACTCAATGTAATCCATTTGTAGGGTCTCAAATGGACCCTCAGGTAAGGGGGTTGTGCCAGGATCACAGGGGACGGCCTTACCGGGGTTGTGCTGTTGACAGATTAGGCACCGACTGCTAATTTGTTGGGCCATTTCTTGCAGTCGTGGGTGCCACCAGCTTTTTAACAATATGTCCCCTGTGGCACGAGCTCCACAGTGAGTTGCAAAGTGTACACATTCGGTCACCCAGGCTGCTAATGCATCGGTCATACATGTTTGTCCTACCGGGGTGACCCACAGCTTATTTTCGATATCATATATACATCCTAAGTTTTTCCACATATTTACAGCAGTTGCAGGAGCGTCCTCCTGCATTTGGATTATGTCAGCAATGGTTGGCATAGGTTTTTCAGAGGGGGACTTTCCCGAGGGGGTTTTAGTCTGCCTCATCATTCTAGGCACCATTAGTTTGCCAGATTTAGAAATTTCTTTTGCCTTCTCGTCCGCTCTCCTGTTGCCCGTTTCCACCAGTCCTGTGCCTTTTGTATGCGCTGCGCATTTTATCACCGCTATCTTGTCTGGGAGCATAAGGGCCTGCAATAACTGGGTTACTAACTGCTGGTGTGAGATGGGTGTACCAGCGGAGGTTAGAAATCCTCTGTTTTTCCATAATTGCCCGAAATCATGTACTACCCCGAAGGCGTATCGGGAATCTGTATAAATATTAACCTTCCTCCCCTGTGCCAATATGCATGCTCGTATTAACGCAAACAATTCTGCCTGTTGGGCAGAAAAGGGAACTTCAAATGCTGCTGCTTCTACTACGTCACCGTCTTGATCGATGATTGCATAGCCAGATTGTCTATCCCCCCTTTCGCCGACGGAAGAACTTCCATCGGTGAAAAAGGAACAATCTGCACTTGGGAGGGGTATATCGGAGAGGTCGTCTCGAACCGAGGAGACTTCTTGCAACAGTTGCAGACAGTCATGAGTTGGGTCGAGCATGTCTGTGGGAGGATGCGTCAAAAAGTTAGCAGGGTTGATAGTGGTGCAGTGGGCAAACTGGACCTTTGGGTTATTAAGGAGAGCAATCTCATATCTATTCTGACGAGCCATCGTGAAATGCTGAGTCTGTAGCTGTCCCAAAAGGGCCGTAACAGAATGGGAACTATAGACAGTAATATCTTGTTGGAGGGTAATATTAGCAGCCGATTGCAGGCTGTTGTAGATAGCTGCATGAATTTGGGTACAGATAGGATAGCCAAGGGCCACCGGATCGAGTTTAGAGGAGTAGTATGCAACCGGGCGACAGCGGTCGCCGTGGCGTTGGGTCAGGACAGCTGTGGCGCAGTCGGCAAGGACTGTGCAATAGAGCTGAAAAGGGCGATCAAATAAGGGTCGACCAAGGGCAGGGGCCTGGAGGAGTGCCTCCTTGAGGCGGTTCTGCTAGTGACTGTTTGTGATCAGCGGGCACTAGGACCCTGCGGAGCCATGCAGTGTCAATTTCAACGCAGCAGTTTCGAAACTGCCCAGCACAAATTCTTTATCTGTTTATTCTGAGACCAATGTAGTTCTGAACATACTGAGTTACTCATAATACTGATCACATTCCAGGGGCGGTGGCGGAGGTGGCTGTGGGGGCTGTGGAGGCTGTGGGGGCTGTGGGGGCTGTGGAGGCTGTGGGGGCTGTGGGGGCTGTGGGGGCTTCTGACGTCCCCCGCAATTGAACAGATGTTCCTCATCCCCATCGTCCCCCTCCTCCCAACCTTGCTTCGCATTGCTGACCGGCGCCGGGGTAGGATTAGCAGTCTTACGTTTCTTATATTCTTTACATTCCCTTTTTAAGACCTCTACTGTTTTAACAATTCCCCCTTCAGTGAGGCCAATACCCAATTTTGAGGCATTTTCCTGCCAGCTAGCCAGTATAGATGCATCTTTCATTAACTGACAGTATTCCCTCCACAAGGCAATTAATTTCTTTGCGGTGGGTTCTTGATAATACAGAAAAATGTGTCATTTGAAACATGAAAGTCTGGCAATATCTGGTTTAAGAGGGTACAGGGAAAGATCCCACAAAAGGTTAATAGCAGCTGCAAAGAGCAGGGTTATAAAATGCAGATTCCTGCGCACAAGCAGATTTCAGCAGACACACAGGCTTCATGTGGTAAGCTAAAACAATGGCTCACACCTTCATGGAATGTAACTATCTCAGGAAGCATCTGAAAAGCATTAATGAGAGTTTCAATTGCATTAAGTGACGAATGTTTAAAACAGGCAAGTCTTTCAAGTCACAACCAAGTTAAATTTTAGCATACAGCTAAGAGCAAAGTTTCACACCTTAATTGAAATAAACTCTCTTAGTAAACAGCTGGAAAGAATGGAAGATGCTCAGTCGAATTTAGTGTCAATTTAAGGGGTAAAATTCTACGAACATCAAGTTAATTAAAAGAAAATTGGAGATGACCTGGCTACGAGAAACATCATTTTAGTCAAAATCAAAGGCAAAGTTATGAACTGGGGACAATTGGAAAATTAAACGATTTGAAATCACAGAAATAAAAGTTAACTATTGAAACAAAAGCATTTTTTAAATCAAATCTGAGAGGAGACGATATGCCTGAAATGAATAACGAGTTGTAGTAAGATGTTTACATCAAAGATACTTTTAAACTATCAAAGTGAAACAAGCCCATATACAATACAGTCGTTAAAACTTAATAACTCTTCGAAAGAGAATATAAACCCAGGGAGCAGAAGCAGCAGCACTCTGCAACAGCAACAGGAGAGAGAGAGAGAGAGAGAGAGAGAGAGAGACGCAGCCTGCTGGAGAAAGACAAGGAAAGCAGCCGAGTTTAAACAGCTAATACAACTCAAGAAGACCAGATTTTAAGTGGTTATTAGCTTACTTCACTTCCTTAATAACACAGGACCCAGGACACCAATGCTATTAAGGGGTAAGTAGGTAAAATTCTTCGGTGAAGGTATGGGTTATACCGGGGGATAGGCTCCGAGAACCCCGCCCGTAACTTCCAGAGAACGCTGCCTGGAATCACGGCGGCAGTCCCGTCCGGAGCCCACAGCCCGGAATCGTCCCCTAGCAGTCCTGAGAACCCCGCCCGTAACTCCAGCGAACGCTGCCTGGAATCACGGCGGCTCCTCAGGCTGCCCCTAGCAGTCCTGGCAACCCCGCCCGTAACTCCAGCGAACGCTGCCTGGAATCACGGCGGCAGTCCCAGGCTGCCCACAGCCCGTTAACCGTCCCCTAGCAATCCTGAGAACCCCGCCCGTAACTCCAGCGAACGCTGCCTGGAATCACGGCGGCTCCTCAGGCTGCCCCTAGCAGTCCTGGCAACCCCGCCCGTAACTCCAGCGAACGCTGCCTGGAATCACGGCGGCAGTCCCAGGCTGCCCCTAGAGACGATAACCACAGGGTTCACTCACTTACCCTCTTTAAAACGGGTTCGCTGGACTGACCTGGATCTCGCAGAGGCTTCTCGACAAACCAACGGCAAGGCTGAGCAACGTTCAAACTAGTAGTAGGCGAATACCAAGGTGGAAAAGAAATTTTTACTCACGTTGGGGGCCAAATTCGTCCTCTACTTTGAACAAGCTCAGTCGATTACGCCGGTTAGTTGCGCAGACCCCTCTGGAGATCCCCGTACGGGCCACCAAATGTGAATTGCGCTTTCACGTATCTGATCGTCAGTCCAGAAGTAAAACACTCGAACAAGTCAGTAACGAATATTCGTTTATTTACGGCCGGGACAAATCTCTAAGCAGTCGGGTAACCACCTTCGAGAAGTGCCAAAATCCCAGAATAAGGACGGTATCTTTATACATCTTACAGCTTAGGGGTGGACCCCTTAAATTCCTAGATACACCTATGATTTGGCAAGGATCCAGAACATGTACATATATGGAATTATTCTTCGAGGTCGGGAGGTTATTTTTGACATAATCATTAGCACAAGTCACTATCAATATTAATACAAAGGTCTTTGTATCCCATGGCCATCTGGCTTATCTCATTCCAAGGCCCTTCCTTTTACATTTCAATGTTTATTTGTTCCAACTGGTCAAACAAGCTTAATTACGTTATCTCTGCAATAAAGTAACGGTTCCCATTCATTCCATTCTTTGCCTTTTTGACCTCTCTGCTTTTACAGATGCGGGTCAGAACATTAATTAGTACCAAAGTCACACTCCCTATATTCCATCCCATAACCTCTGACATCTTTGCTTTCACAGATGCCGGTCAGACACACTCCCTTTATTTCATCCCTTGACCTGTTGACATCTCTTTCACAGAGCTTTTCAGAACTGTTATATTAACCCTATCAGCGAAGTTCCAAATGAAATCCACTTCTACAGTCATTTTTGAGGTGAAACAATTCCACAGTTTGTGTATGGACATTGTGTTTCACCATCATAACGGTCCACAGCCATTGCTCAGATTATTTAAAGAGGACAAGACGATTCCGCCAATAACGTCTGCCCAGATACAGCGTTGGTCCCTATTGTTAGTAGCATATGAGTATGGCATGGTAGCACAGTGGTTAGCAGTGTTGCTTCATAGTGCCAGGGTCCCAGGTTCGATTCCCGGTTTGGGTCACTGCTTGTGCGGAGTTGGCATGTTCTCCCTGTGTCTGCGTGGGTTTCCTCCGGGTGCTCCGGTTTCCTCCCACGAACCCCAGAAGACACGATGTTAGATAGATTGGACATTCTGAATTCTCCCTCTGTGTACCCGAACAGGCGCTGGAGAGTGGCGACTCGGGGATTTGCACAGTAACTTCCTTGTAGTGTTAATGTAAGTGTTAATGTGACAATAATAAAGATTATTAGATTAGTGAGCATTACCCGGGCATGCAGATAACAAATGCGGATGCCTTGAGCTGGCTCCCATTGTCGACATGCTCCCCATCTCCACCAAGGACTGACTAGGGTGTATCAACATTTAGGTTTATTAATATCTTGCCGGTCACTGTTGCACAAGTTCGCGATTGGATAGAGAAGGACCCAGTTCTGCCATGTCTTCTTACACGGGGGCCAGGAGGGTGCTACGGGAGTTTGAGATCAAGCAGCAATGTGGAGGACAGCAATTATAGGTTACAGCTTTTACACAAGGTTATAGATATCAACGAAAGATAATGTCAATAATGATGTCTACATTTATGCAATTTTACTTTCACCTTGTCGGCAAAGTTTATCGAAAGATATCCAAACAAATATATGAAAGAAAATGATACTCATAAGATCCAATATGATAAGTGTCTCTGTCTTAGTTCTCGGAAATCAAGCAGTGAGTTCAACTTGATCTAATGTTCTAAAGTTGATTGAATCACGGCTGACTAAAATGTATCCTCAGCCATGCATCTTCCTTACAGAAATTTTTTTACAGAGACCAAAAGGCCTTCAATTGTGTATTACATATTGTGTTAGTGATAGACATCTTCTCTAAAAGCAACCTTGGTTCAAAACAGCTTAATTCATAGAGGTTTGAACTCCAGACATATAACTGGCACTTCTGGCTGCATCCCAGATTTCACAGTCTGAAGGTTATGGTGTTTTCACTTGACTTACTGATAACAATTCAAGTCCTCAGCCATTTTATATAGCTATTTTATATTGCTAATCTGGGATTAACACATGAAGATACTCGGTTCGCCATCAAATTTGTGCGTTTTTTAACATGTGTATATAAAAAAGTCACCCAACTTTAGAATACTTAATTGTGAGTAATGTCAAGAAGTTTCTCAAAGTCATGCAAAAACACCATCTAAAAGGAAGTCTTACTTTAAGAGCACAAAAAAAAATGAATTGAAAAGTGGGGGGAGGGAATGAACAGCAAGGATACAAGGCCAGGAGAAAGGAATAGGACCAGCAATCTTGTCTGAGGGTGGACTGGGGATTGGCAGTGACACTAAGGGATAGCAAGGACAGCAGGCAGGCTGAAGACCATCTGTAGGAAGTTATTTTCAAGGAAGGACAACATTAACAGGGAGTGAGATCCAGCTGAGGCGGGCTTGTGAATTGAAAAAACAACCTTGACCTGAAAAGGCTAAAGCTGAGGCCAAGATACATCACAAGACATAATGTGAGGTTTGGGGATTACTGGGGATTGAAGATTTCCAGGGGTTGGAGCTACAGAATGGTATCACCTTGTTCGATGTTTAAATCATTTTTTCACAGAAATATTGTTGTAATGGAACTAGTTTTCAGTTGGGTTTTGTAATGCAATGATTTTAACTTGGTTTCAAATTCTGTCTGGTCATATATTGCAACCCAGCTAGATATTGAAGAAGTATATTAAAGTTAGACAGACCAGTTTGTGAAATATCATTGCTCAACAACCACTTGGAATTGAGTCAAGAAGAATCACTTGGCGTATCTCAGACTTATTGGGCTGAATTTTACGCTATAAGTAAGTAAAGTCGCCATAGTTCCAGATGATCATAGGCTGTTTCCCCTTTTGAGGGGGAGAGTTGACTGGTGATGATTTCGCCTGAGGATCACCACACCTCAGGCAATGTTGAGAAGGTGGGGCCTTCATGAATAACCTCAGCCGTTACAGGAATTGAACCCTTGCTGCTGGCCTTCTGCATCATGAATCACTGCCTAGCCAACTGAGTTAAAGGTGAAGGGGTGGACTGGTCCACTTAATTCCGTCCCTGCTGTTTGACCACACTGAATAAAGTATGTTGCGGTGGGAATGTGGCCAACTGGCTGAGATAAGGGGGCTCCACACCAAATTGGGTGTTGAAGGCAGGATGGCCAGTGAGAGGGGTCAGGATATGAACTGGAAGTTACCATGGCAACCCATTTAGAAGCACTCTGGTATGGGTTGTGACAGTTGCTGATCAAGAAATTTACCTGTGTAAGAAGGGAATTGAAAGAAGCCCATTTAATCCTTTGATTTATTGGAGCTGCAGCATGTAAGCATGTTTTCCAAATTTGATGACTGTTGTGCCAGCAGTTTTTCAATCAGGACCCCTCATAAGTTCATAAGATATAGGGAATAGAATTAGACCATTTGGCCCATCGCATCTTCTCCACCATTGTCCTCCATGTCAGGAAGGAAAGGACATCTTTGCACATCTGTCCCATTTGCCTTCCAAATAAAGGATCCATCCATTTATCGGAGACTGGGATGGTGGGTCTGGCATTCAGAGAGTGCTGGAGGCTACCTAGATGCTGGGTCCCAGGCTGATGGTGAGCCTTTGGAAGTGCCCATTAAGAAGAGATGCTGGTCATGCAGTGCAAAGTATGTGGAGATGTGACAGAGATTCCCGAGGGATTGGGTGCACTGTGGAGGAGTCTATCCAGGCGAAGAGTGCTGTGATCATCTGCTTTTTCCGCTCTTCAGAATACATGGCTTCCGCCATTGAAGGATTACCTTGGAAGGCCAAACCCAGCATCTCATTAATGGGGTACTGAGCATACATTCTGACTAGCATTTCTGAGATCGTTGCCTAGGGCCAATGTGAGAAGGGGGATGTGCATCTGGAGTTGCAGCCAGGTCCTGGTTCCTCTAAGGAAAGCAGGGTGGGCCTAATGGGCCTAATGAGTAGTGGAAGGGCAGTTGCTGCCAACATTGGAATGCAGGGTTTCTGATAAGGACAGCCTCTCCCATCTGCCAATGGCATCAATGCCTCAGCATGCCATGGTGAGATATGAGACTCCTGCCACCATGCAGCAGACTGCCACCACATCTTGGCCCTTACTCCACTTACTCCAGTCAATGGGGCATAAGGGTCAACAACCTGCCTCCAGCATGATTGGCCATGTAGGAAGAGAATCATGCTGTAGCACCTGGAAAAGAATTAAGAAAATACATTAGTTAAAAAAAATTAAGAATATACATTAGTGATACATGGGTTCACAAGGGTAATTGACTAGACTTTTTTGTTTGGGCAAATTTTACTTCCATTACGTATTAAATTATGGTGTTATGTGTTCCTGTCACTCCAGCTTCATTTGGGTTTCATGTATGTGGTGGCTTGGTTTCAATTTTCATTGGCTAACTGCTATTACTGGAATTTGTGCTCACATGGTCCCCTTTGAATAGCCTCATATTGTGTCTCATCTACATGCACATCCAGCCCTGTGTAGGAGGTATCAAGAGGAGGTGAGTGATGCAAAGATGTAATCGCTTAACAAATTCCAAATTTCTAGTTAACATATTGCATTATAAGAGATCCTGGCATTTCTCCGCCACCCAAAGCCTGTTCTACACCAGCTTCCTCTGCTAACTGACCTGCCTCCTCCTCCTCGTCCTCAGACCTATCCTGAGACTCGTCGTCAGAGGATGCAGCTTGCTCCAGCAGATTATTCTCAATTAGAGCCTCCCCTGTCTGGAGTGTCAGGTTGTCTAAGGTGCAGAAAACCACAGAATCTTTCTGGTACACTGGCTCTCCCTGTAGCCTTGAACATTCTTTAATTCCAGATAGCAACCCAATTGCCTTTGAATACCTAAATTGAACTTGCCTCCACCAGCCTCTCAGGAAATTTGTTCCAGACTCCAACTTCCTCTGGATAAAAGATTTTTCCTCATATCACTTTTACTCTTATTGCCAATTATTTTGAATCTAGTTTTGATGTTCCCTGAGTGAGAACATCTTCTCACTAGTTACCCTGCCCATAGCTCTCAGGACCTTGATACCCCTATCAACTCTCATCCGAGCCCTTTTTTTATCCAAGGAAAACAGTCCCAATCTCTCCATAGCTGCAGTTGTTTATCCACGGAATCATTCTTGTGAATCAATTCTGTACACTCTCCAATGCCTTCCTCAAGTATGGTGCCCAAAACTAGATGCAGCATTCCAGATGAGGCTTAACTAATGTCTTATACAAGTTCAACATGACCTCCTTACGCTTGTACTCAGTGCCCTTATTAATAAAGCCAAAGATACCATATGCTTTGTTAACAGACTCTGCTGCAAAACAAACCATGGTCCCACTTGCAGGCCTTTTTATCCATCCTTGTACTGCCTCCTTATACCTGGTGTGATTCCCTCCCAACAATTATTGATGCAACAAGCAAAAAATAGAGTGGACCCCATTAAATCTCAGTTGATTATCTTTTTAACAAGCTGAATTCCTTGTTATTTTGTTTATTAAAAATGATGGGCAGGTTGCTCACTTTGGATCCCAAGTGCCTCCCATATGATGACAGACTGGCATGGTGATGGTGGGTTGGCAACCCAATGCCATTGTGCCACAGCAGGGGCACTGCACCCGACTGGGCAACATCAAATCCAGCTCCTAGATTCTCATCTTTTCAATGTGGATGCTTTGCGTCACCTGCCTGGAGTGTGTAGAAACATCTGCCAAAAAAGGAGTGCTTGCTGCATGCTGTTAACAGAACCTGCATGATTTTCCTTCTATTTAAATTAATGGAAGGAAAATCCATCAAACTCCAAAGGGAGAGAGACTCTTCCAACCAGAATACGTCTCCAAAGCGATCCTTAATGCCCAGTCACTGGAACTAAATATCTGCCCCATTCAGGTTGGTTCCTGTTTTATTTATCTCAGAGCAATGCAGAGATTCCATTAGGTTCAAATTGTGAAACAGATTTAGTTCCAAGAGATTTAAAATATATCTGCAATCACAAAAAAATTACACTTGTGCTTACAACTTAGTATCTAGTAGCTTTTATGTTTATTCAAGCTCTCTGTACACTCCCAGGCTTAAGCAATCAAGCACAGTGAGCATGGATCAGCTACGAGAACCACACAATCAAACACAGAAAGGGGATCATGTGATGTGAGCGCAAGAGCAGCGGTATTTTCACGAGCTCCAGCTCTGCTCATCTTTCAATCTTTGTTTTTAGCCTGGTGCTCTTTTTTGTCTTTTGTCAGTATACATGACTTTTACTACATGCTGATATATTTTTTATAAATTTAGAGTACCCAATTAATTTTTTCCAATTAAGGGGCAATTTAGCGTGGCCAATCCACCTAGCCTGCACATCTTTGGGTTATGGGGGTGAAACCCACGCAAACACGGGGAGAATATGCAAACTCCACACGGAAAGTGACCTAGAGTTAGGATCGAACCTGGGACCTCGGCACCGTGAGGCAGCAGGGCTAACCCACTGCACCACTGTGCTGCCCCAACATGCTGATATTTGTTGGTAAATGTTTTAACACTTTCAAGTCGAGAAAATATGCTTTAATCCTCATTGATTCATGGTGGCTGGAGGCAGGTCGGGTGGGGCCTAGTCTTTAGTGGCACAGCTGCCTTTGAGAGGTTTCCTGCTCTGACAATACAATGCACACCGATGGAAGATGGCTGCTCGTGCCCCCCACACACACTCTTCTCCCCCCACACACTATGTCCCCCCACACACTCTCCTCCCCACACACACTCTCCCCCCCCACACACTCTCTCCCCCCACACACACTCTCCTCCCCACACACACTCTCCCCCCCCACACACTCTCTCCCCCCACACACTCTCCTCCCCACACACACTCTCCTCCCCACACACACTCTCCCCCCCCCACACACTCTCCTCCCCACACACACTCTCCTCCCCACACACACTCTCCCCCCCACACACACTCTCCCCCCCACACACTCTCTCCCCCCACACACTGTCCCCCCCACACACACTCTCCCCCCCCACACACTCTCCTCCCCACACACACTCTCCCTCCCACACACTCTCCCCTGTTGAAGGTCTGATCGTCTTGACTCTGCGGTGCGGGATGTTAAAGCCCATTTTCAAGAATTGCAATGCATCTTTATAGGGGCGGTGACGGCACACAAGGAGGTCGCCGTAGCAGAGAAAGCACTGTCTCTGGTTGAAGCCTGCCTCCGCATGGTTGAGTTCCTGTTGCATGGCCTGCCGTCGATCATAAGGGGTACAGGTGAGGATGAAGGGCATCCAATGAAGAGCCCTGTCATGCCTGGAGCTCCAGTGAGATAGTGGAGACGTTCCCAGCCGAGTGTGGGAACTGGTTGCCATGTTTCAGGAATCTTAATCTGGATGCTAGGCAGCTCAAATTCAACGGAGCACATTTAATCCTGTCTCCGAAGCCTGGGGTCAGGTTGGCCATCCAACCTCTGGGTCTGTGTGCTCTTGTTCCTGTTGTCAGTCAAGAGGGTTGGGGTTGCCTGAGCTCGCCGGAGCCTGGGTAGTTGATCGTTTGGGCTTGGTCGAGTTGGCATGTTGAAAGTAATGGGGTTTGTGTTCCGATCGTTAGAATCCTTGGAATATCCTGAAGAGTGCTCTCTGTTTCAGATCCTGCTTTATTCTGGATGTCTGGAAGCAGACATCCAGAATCAGGTTTTTATCCTGATGTCTGCCTTGTTTCTCACTTGTTATCCTGGCCTTTACTCCCTGTTAATCATGTTGTTAATGTTGTAAACGTATCTGCTTGCAGAGAAGTAAGTATTTTGGGTGTGATGTCCTGCATCGTTGGTTATGTGATTGCACTGGAGAGGTTGCAGAGGAGATTCACCAGGATGTTGCCTGCGATGAAGCATTTGAGCTATGAAGAGAGGCTGGATGTACTTGGGTTGTTTTCTTTAGAGCAAGGAAGGCTGAGTGGAGACCTGTATTACAATTGCAGCAGACCAGAACCCAAATAGTGGCTGGGACACAGGCCAGAAACCCCAATATTTTATTTTAATTTTGTAAGACTGTGAGGAAAGTATATTTCACTTCAGGAGTGATTGCTTGAAGAAATAGGGATGTGGTATATTAAAACCAACTTTATTACTAATACAGTATTAAAATCTTTAACATCACACCAGAAAATAGCTTATGAAATGAATGAAAAATGAAAATCGCTTGAATCGGTCTAGGTGCGGCGCCAGTTTTGCAGTCGTGGAAAAACAAAGAACAAAGAAAAGTACAGCACAGGAACAGACCCTTCGACCCTCCAAGCCTGTGCCAACCATGCTGCCCGTCTAAACTAAAATCTTCTACAATTCCGGAGTCCGTATCCCTCTATTCCCATCCCATTCATGTATTTGTAAAGATGCCCCTTAAATGTCCCTGCTTCCACCACCTCCTCTGGCAGCGAGTTCCAGGCACCCACTACCCTCTATGTAAAAAACTTACCTCGTCCATCTCCTCTAAACCTTGCCCCTCGCACCTTAAACCTATGCCCCCTAATATTTGACCCCGCTACCCTGGGAAAAAGTCTCTGACTATCCACTCTGTCTATGCCCCTCATAATTTTGTAGACCTCTACCAGGTCTCCCTTCAACCTCCTTCGTTCCAGTGAGAATAAACCAAGTTGATTCAATCGCTCCTCATAGCTAATGCCCTCCAACACAGGCAACATCCTGGTAAATCTCTTCTGCACCCTCTCTAAAGCCTCCACATCCTTCTGATAGTGTGGCGACAAGAATTGAACACCATACTCCAAGTGTGGCCTAACTAAGGTTCTATACAGCTGCACCATGACTTGCCAATTTTTATGCTCAATGCCCCGGCCAATGAAGGCAAGTATGCCGTATGTCTTCTTGACTACCTTCTCCACCTGTGTTGCTCCTTTCAGTGACCTGTGGACCTGTACACCAATATCTCTCTGACTGCCAATACGCTTGAGGGTTCTACAATTTACTGTATATTCCCTACCTGTATTAGACCTTCCAAAATGCATTACCTCACATTTGTCTGGATTAAACTACATCTGCCACCTCTTCACACAAATCTCCCAACTAAATCCTGCTGTATCCTCTGACAGTCCTCATTGCTATCCGCAATTCCACCAACCTTTCTGTCGTCTGCAAACTTACTAATCAGACCAATTACATTTTCCTCCTAATCATTTATCTATACTACGAACAGCAAAGGTCCTAGCACTGATCCCTGCAGAACACCACTAGTCACAGCCCTCCAATTAGAAAAGCACCCTTCCATTGCTACTCTCTGTCTTCTATGACCTAGCCAGTTCTGTATCCACCTTGCCAGCTCACCCCTGATCCCGTGTGACTTCACCTTTTGTATCAGTCTACCATGAGGGACCTTGTCAAAGGCCTTACTGAAGTCCATATAGACAACATCCACTGCTCTACCTGCATCAATCATCTTTGTGACCTCCTCAAAAAACTCTATCAAGTTAGTGAGGCACGACCTCCCCTTCACAGAACAGTGCTGCCACTCGCAAATGCGTCCACTTGCTTCCAAATTGGAGTAGATCCTGTCTCGAAGAATTCTCTCCAGTAATTTTCCTATCACTGACGTAAGGCTCACCCGCCTGTAGTTCCCTGGATTATCCTTGCTACCCTTCTTAAACAAAGGAACAACATTGGCTGTTCTCCAGTCCTCTGAGACATCACCTGAAGACAGTGAGGATCCAGAGATTTCTGTCAAGGCCTCAACAATTTCCTCTCTAGCCTCCTTCAGTATTCTGGGGTAGATCCCATCAGGCCCTGGGGACTTTTTTGCCTTAATGTTTTTCAAGACGCCCAATACCTCGTCTTTTTGGATCTCAGTGTGACCAAAGCTATCTACACACCCTTCTCCAGTCTCAACATCCACCAATTCCTTCTATTTAGTGAATACTGATGCAAAGTATTCATTTAGTACCTCGCCCATTTCCTCTGGCTCCACACGTAGATTCCCTCCCCTGTCCTTCAGTGGGCCAACCTTTCCCTGGCTACCCTCTTGCTTTTTATGTACGTGTAAAAAGCCTTGGGATTTTCCTGAACCCTATTTGCCAATGACTTTTCGTGACCCCTTTTAGCCCTCCTGACTCCTTGCTTAAGTTCCTTCCTACTTTCCTTATATTCCACACAGACTTCGTCTGTTCCAAGCCTTCTAGCTCTGACAAATGCCTCCTTTTTCTTTTTGACGAGGACTACAATATCTCTTGAAGTCGACGACATCTGCCCCGGCGTCAACACTTAGAGTGGAATTCTCCGCTCCCCACGCCGGGTGCGAGAATCACGGTAGGGCCGGACGACTCAAGACGCGCCGCCCTGGCACCCCCCGCGATTCTCCCACCCCCCCCCCCCCCGCTCGCAGAATTGCCGCTCGCTGTTTGTCACGGCTACTGGCGATTCTCCTGCCCGGATGGGCGGAGCAGCCTGACGTTCCCGACCTGTTCACGCCAGCGGCAACCACACCTGGTCACTGCCGTCCTGAACATGGCGCCAAATCTTCATTTGTGGCTTGTGGGGAGCGGAGAGGGGAGTGAGCACCACGGCCGTGCTCGGGAGGGGACTGGCCCGCGATCGGTGCCCACCGATTGTCGGGCCGACATCTCCCAGCGACGCACTCTTTCCCCTCCGCCGCCCTGCAAGATCAAGCCGCCACGTCTTGTGGGGCAGCGGAGGGGAAAACGGCAACCGCGCATGTGCGGGTTGGAGTCGGCAGCCAGCGTGACGTCAGCCGCGCATGCGCGGATTGGAGCCGGCCAACCTGTGTATGCGCGGCTGATGTCACTTAGGCGCCGCCGTCGCGTCATTCTCGGCTCACAAGCGTCAAGGCCTGGCGGCCGAGATTTACGGAGCGCCGCTCCCAGCCCCCTGGGGGGGGGGGGGGGTGAATAGGATGCAAGGAGCGGCCTCCGAGGCCGTCGTGAAACTCGGCCGAGTTCACGACGGCCTTCACGATGCCGCGCGGGAGCGTAGAATTCCGCCCTTAGTCTCAGGAATGGAGAATTCTGCCGTAAATGCTTTTGTTCATGGTTATTATGATTACTTTGAACTGAACAAAAATTTCCTCATTGAAAAAATTTCCTTCAAAGCATGTCATCTAAAATCAATGGAACCAAGGGCGGCCCCAGGTCACTGTCCTTGTTGAGTTTGCACATTCTCCCTGTGTCTACGTGGGTCTCATCCTCACATACCAAAAGATGTGCAGGGTAGGTAGATTGGCCACACTAAATTGCCCCTTAATTGAAAAAAAAGATTGAATAAAATTAATTTACAGGATGTGGGTATCGGTGGTTAGTCCAGCATTTATTGCCCATCCCTTGTTGCTCTTCAGAAGATGGTGATGAATTACCTTCTTGAATGCCTGCAGTTTTTCATTTGTAGGTACACCCACTGTGCTATTAGGGAAGGAGTTCCCGGATGTTGTCCCAGCGACAATGAAGGAACGGTGATATATTTCCAAGTCAGGGTGGTGAGTGACTTGGAGGGGAACCTCCAGGTGATGGGGTTCCCAGGTATCGGCTGCTCTTGTCCTTCTTGACTGTCATGGTCATGGGTTTGGAAGGTGCTGTCTCAGGAACCTTGGTGAGTTACTGCAGTGCAACTTGTAGATGGTACACACGGCTGCCACTGTTTGTCGGTGGTGGAGGGTTTGAATGTTTGTGTAAGGGGGAGCAATCAAGTGGGCTGCTTTGTCCTGGATGGTGTCGAGCTTCTTGAGTGTTTTTGGAGCTGCACTCATTCAGGGAACTGGAGAGTATTCCATTACACTCCTGACTTTTGCCTTGTAGAGGATTGACAGGCATTGGGTACCAAAACCAATTGGATACTTTAAGTTTATTTTAAAAACATAAAATCAATAGGATCCATCCAGATTGAGATAATAGACATAATTTTCTGGAATGTTGATGCTGGGGAGAAAGCCGCGGAGGATCCTGTTGCCGCTTTAAAAAGTTTAAATGTTTTTTGCACAGTTTCATACTGTGTTCATGGTGGCTTGCCTCTAATACTCACGCCCCGAAACCTAGTCTCGGTAATCAGTGAGACACTCCTTTTAAATGTCTCCCTATCCTCTGCCTGTGATTAACCAGACATCCAGCAAGGAAGGCCGCCATACCCACCTGGAAGCGGGGATATGAGGAGCAGAATATTTATTAGCAGGTCCATGGGGAGTGGGCGGAGGAGGGGTTGTGGTCGGGAAGGGTGGCATTACAAGTCTTGGACCCGTAAGGTGGCTGGGGGTGAGATCACCGTGGAAGGGTGATGTGTGTATTATGGTTGTAATGGGAGACAAGAGGAGATAGACCTACTCTGGCTGCACGAAGAAGGTCATTTATTTTAAATCTGTGCCCTCTCCCTTTCGATCCTTTCCTGTGTAGGAACAGTTTATCCGTATTTACTCTGTTCAGATATTGAATACCTCTACCAATTCGCCTGTCAATCTTGTTTTTTTTGAAAATCCCTTATATGCAGAAGGCCAGAATGACACTCAGTGCAGTGAGGAGGGACCTTCACAACTCTCTCCCTCCTTAAAAGGTGGATAGGTAATGGATTTTCTGTCTACTCCAGGAACTGGATGCTGGAGAAGTGGTTGATGAACTTTAAGTACCCTCCTGCTGCTCTAGTGTTATAACCTGCCTGCTTACCACTGGCTGGGGACTAATGGCAATCCCACAATCCTTTGGGAGTATGAGCTTTCTCAATGAGGGGGGGGGGCGGAGAAATCATTAGCAGATACCCTGCATAAATAAAGCTGGCAAGTTTGGAACCGGCTAGAGGAGAGTGAGCAGCAAAGGAGTTACTGCTGTTGTATATATGTTATTGTAAATAAATGTTATTTCTTTCTATCCTTCAACTCGTGCTGGATTCTTCGTGGCCCTCATAAAACCTAGTAAATTGGTCAATTCAACACGAGCGGGTACTGCAGAGAGCAAACCCGTTCTAATTATGGTATTCCAGCCCAACTGGGATTTTGGCACAATTATAGACAACGGTGTAGAGCTCATTTTGAAGTTTGTTTGTTTAAATCATGTTCAGCACCTTAAGGGGTTTGGCCATTTTAACCACAGACTGCATGTCTGACTGATGTCTGTGTTCTCGATTTAGAAAATTCATCCGCTCTTCTACCTCATGACACAATGCAGATGCAGATTTTGTTGCACACAGTGGTTTTAGGAACTGACAATCTGTAATCAATGTTATGTTTCAGCTGACAATGCAAGCGGCTCTGGATAAATTAAGCTGAACGCTGTACTGGCACGAGTGGTGTGACAGAAGGAGTCCCTGTTAATTCAATTTTTTGCATCGAGAAGAACAGCTGAGAAACAAAATCTCATTTCTGCACCTTCAAATTACTTCTAAATCATTTCTGTACAGCAAATGACTTTGCTGACTTCCAATAAAATAAGCATCACATTTCAAATCTGATTTCCCAAAGTCTGATTGACTAAAAAATTAGATTACTTGCATACTGACCTACTGTCATGTAGGTAATGGCCATTCTAAGTCCAGGAGTAGAAATGCAGTTCTTTTCAATTTCTGACATAGATTTAATAACGTTGAAGGCACCAACCTAGCTGATCAGCTTCCCAATGGCTCTTTGTGTCACTCTGAGTCATCCAAGCCAGGCACGTCTCAGCTTTCATTTCTATTCGGGGGCTCGGTGGCAAATCTACAATTGGCTCCGGTATCTCTGGGCTATTGAAGGAAAACAAAATCAGCCATAATCCAAGTCGAAAATTACTTCTGAAAAATGTGTCATGTGTGCACACCAAATCAGACTTAACTGTTACAACCCAGGTCAAATCGCCCTGCCAATCTTCACTGTCTACTCTCACACATGAATAATAACTACTTGGATGAGGGGCCATGATCTATGCAAATCAGAATTTTCATCCTGCCTCCTATTTACCTTCAACATTTGTCACATTTTAAATTATTTTTACAGAATTTAATTAGAAAAGTTTGCCAATGAAATATATATATATATATATATATATCTCATGTATTCTGATAAATATTTTTCTGTATACTATATAACCTTATTGTGCAAGGCTTATTTCCTAACGATTACCACATTCAAGAAATCACGCATCTCCCTCACAATTAAACACAATTTGCTGCCTTCCGGCACCACCAACCCACCCCACTCTCCCCACCACCATCATTGTTGGGATGTGGGTCTCGTAAAATCATTTCCTATTAAACAAATGGGGCCTGTAGTATTCAATGATTCAATTGTTCTGTGTTTGAGTATGTGAATCTGATAACTGATCCATGCTCACTGTTCTTGATTAGTGAAGCCCGGGAGTGGACTCAGAGCTTGAGTAAGCACAGAAGCTACTCAAAGTTGAGCTGTAAGGGGCGGCATGGTGGAACTATACTTATCTCTACCGCTTCACAGCGCCAGGGACCTGGGTTCAATTCTGACCTTGGGTGACTGCCTTGTGGTGAATTATACCGCATTGTAATTCACACTGTATTGCATTGTGTTGTATTATGTCCTTGTGGGCTCTGTATGTGCGCCGTTGCGCGGCTCTGCCCATAGGGGGAGATGAGGAGCTTGTACTGGGCTTCACCCTTGGCTCCGCCCATGGCTCCTCCCACTAACCAGAACTATAAAGTGCTGCAGCCGTAAGCCTGCTCTCAGTTCCTCTGGTCGCAGGCTGGCTCAGTTGTAAGACTATTAAAACCACAGTTTACTTCCAATCATGTGTCTAGTGAATTGATGGTCACATCAATTTAATAGTCTTAGAAAACTTGAAGAAAACTACTATGGAATCAGCCCTCAAACCTGATCGACTAGAACTCTACCCGCAGGCTGCAGAGGCGAAAGAAATCTTTCAACACTGGCTTCGATATTTCAAGGCCTACCTGGCTGAATCAAGCACTTCCGAGACGACAGAGGAGCAGAAACTCAGCCTACTGCACGCAAGGGTGAGCCATAGTATCTCTACGCAACTTAATTGTACCAACTCATATACTGAGGCCCTGGCCATGCTCGACCCAATGTACGTGAGACCGATTAACGAGGTCTACGCGCGGCACATTTTCACGACCCGCCGCCAGCGCCCTGCGGAGTAGCTAGAAGACTTTTGGCGCGATTTAAAAGCCCTTGCTCGGGACTGCAATTTTCAGGCTGTAACAGCTGCCCAGCATATGGAACTCGCTGTCCGTGATGTATATGTTGCAGAGCTCAGGTCTAACTATGTGCGCCAGCGATTGCTTGAAAAAGGGGCCCAGAACTTGGAGGACACTGTAGAGTTAGCTACAACTATGGAGGTCGCGTTCCGCAGTTTGAACTCATTCCCCGCGGACCAAGCGACCCCATCGTGGGCCCCCGACCAGTGACAGCCCCAGGCCTGCGGCGCATGGCCACCCACCCACTATGCAGCGCCAGCGTGCCATTTTGTGGACAGCCCCAACACCCACGGCAGCACTGCCCGGCCCGCAACGCGACCTGCAGCAGCTGCGGTCGCAAGGGACACTATGCCCGAGTATGCCTGGCAAAGTCGAAAACTCCAAACTCCCCCGCAGTCTAAAGCACTCGCCTCCCAAACTCACAGGCCCGCAGGCCCCGTAATGCTGCAGCGTGTCTCCACCTGACATGTGCGACTCACGGGGGCCGCCATCTTGGCAACCCTCCTCCATGCGGCCGGCCACGTGCGATTCATGGGGGCCACCATCTTGGACGTCATCTTCCTCGCCGCCCGCCACGTGGGATCCACGGGGGTGGCCATCTTGGACGCCATCGTCTCCAGCCTCCGAACCTCATCTCGACGACTATGACCTCAGCAGACAGTCATCACGGGGCCACTCCAGCACAGCTGATCGAGCCGCCGACTACCCGCAACTCAACGCAGTCACGTTGGACCAGTCGCGTCCGAAGCACCTCCAGAGCTCGATGATATCTGTTAAAATCAACGGGCACAGGACACCGTGCCTCTTCGACTTCAGGAGCACCGAAAGCTTTGTACATCCTGACCTGGTAAGACGCTGTTCGCTCCCTATCATCCCTGCACGATAAACTATCTCCCTCGCCTCGGGCGCCAGCTACTCTAATTTCCAGCTGTACGTACTCCCCGACCTCTGCGCCCACTCTTACTTGGACTTGACTTCCAATGTAATCTCAAGAGCCTCACACTCAGCTTCGGCGGACCCCTACCTCCACTCACTATCTGCAGTCTAGCGACGCTAAAAATCGACCCCCCTCCACTCTTTGCTAACCTTACTCCGAACTGCAAACCCGTAGCCACTCGCAGCAGGCGGTATAGCCTGCAGGACAGGGTATTTATTAGAGCTGAAGTCCAGTGGCTCCTACGTGAGGGAGTGATAGAGGCCAGTAACAGCCCCTGGAGAGCTCAGGTGGTGGTCGTCAAGACCGAGGAAAAGTTCCGAATGGTGGTGGATTATAGCCAAACCATTAACCGGTTCACGCTCCTCGATGCGTACCCCCTCCCCAGGATTGCAGGCATGGTTAATCAGATCGCCCAGCACCGCATATTCTCCACGGTGGATCTGAGGTCTGCATACCACCAGCTCCCAATCCGCCCGGAGGACCGCCACTACACGGCGTTCGAGGCAGATGGCCGCCTCTTCCAATTCCTCCGGGTCCCCTTTGGCGTCACGAATGGGGTCTCGGTGTTCCAACGAGCAATGGACCGAATGGTGGACCAGTACGGGCTGCGGGCCACGTTTCCATAGTGGATAATGTCACCATCTGCGGCCATGATCAGCAGGACCACGACGCCAGCCTCCACCGATTTCTCCAAACCGCCCAGAAACTCAACCTCACTTATAATACAGAGAAATGCATTTTCCGCACTACCAGACTAGCCATCCTCGGCTATGTCATGGAAAACGGAGTCCTGGGCCCCGACCCGGACCGTATGCCACTTACAACTCTTACAACTCCCTCTCCCTCATTGCCCCAGGGCCCTCAAGAGGTGCCTGGGATTTTTCTCTTATTATGCCCAGTGGGTCCCCCAGTATGCGGACAAAGCCCGCCCACTATTTAAGACCACACTCTTTCCACTGTCAGCTGAGGCCCGCCAGGTCTTCAACTGCATCAAGGAGGACATCGCCAAAGCCGCCATGCGGCCGGTGGATGAATCCGTCCCCTTCCAGGTGGAAAGCGACGCCACAGCGGTCGCTTTCGCCGCCACTCTGAACCAGGCAGGGAGACCAGTCGCCTTCTTCTCCTGAACCCTCTCCGCTTCGGAACTTCGACACTCCTCAGTCGAAAAGGAAGCTCAAGCCATTGTGGAAGCCGTACAGCACTGGAGGCACTACCTCGCAGGTAGGAGGTTTACCCTCATCACCGACCAAAGATCGGTTGCCTTCATGTTTGACAACTCGCAAAGGGGCAAAATTAAAAATGATAAAATCCTGCGGTGGAGGATCGAACTCTCCACCTATAATTACGATATTATGTATTGACCGGGGAAGCTCAATGAGCCCCCGGATGCCCTGTCCCGCGGCACGTGTGCCAGCACGCAAGACGACCATCTGAAGGCTATCCACAATGACCTCTGCCACCAGGGGGTCACCCGGCTCGCCCACTACGTCAAAGCCCGAAATCTGCCTTTCTCCACCGAAGTGATAAAAGCCATCACCAGGGATTGCCCGATCTGCGCGGAGTGCAAACCGCACTTCTACA
This sequence comes from Scyliorhinus canicula, assembly GCF_902713615.1. Taxonomy (NCBI): domain Eukaryota; kingdom Metazoa; phylum Chordata; class Chondrichthyes; order Carcharhiniformes; family Scyliorhinidae; genus Scyliorhinus; species Scyliorhinus canicula. The sequence continues at coordinate 67,971,939 of NC_052159.1, read as the reverse complement.
GACCAGACAGGGCCCACCTAGTAAAGGCCTCCCGGCCCTTTGAACGCCTGGGCATCGATTTTAAAGGGCCACTCCCCTCAACCAATCGAAATGTGTACTTTCTGAACGTCATCGACGAATTCTCCCGCTTCCCGTTTGCCATCCCGTGCCCCGATATGACCTCCCACACAGTCATCAGAGCCCTGCACAGTGTCTTCACCCTGTTCGGTTTCCCCAGCTACGTACACAGCAACAGGGGTTCGTCCTTCATGAGCGACGAGCTGCGTTAGTATCTGCTCGACAAGGGCATCGCCTCGAGCACGACTACCAGCTACAACCCCAGGGCGAACGGGCAGGTGGAGAGGGAGAACGCGACGGTCTGGAAGACCGTCCTACTGACCCTCCGGTTCAGGAATCTCCTGACCTCCCATTGGCAGGTGGTCCATGCAATTAGGTCCCTCCTGTGCACTGCCACCAACCAGACCCCTCACGAACGACTATTTGTTTTCACTAGGGGCACTACCACGGAGGCTTCGCTCCCATCCTGGTTGAGGACACTGGGCCCGGTTCTCCTCCGGAAGCACGTCAGGGCACACAAAACAGATCCGCTAGTAGAGAGAGTGCTACTGCTTCACTTGAACCCCCAATACGCCTTCATTGAATACCCGACGGCCGTCAGGACACCGTTTCCCTCCGGGACCTGGCGCCTGCAGGATCCACCACCACCACCACCGCCACCGCTGAGGTACCCCTCTCACTACACTCCACACAACTCCCCACGCCCTGCGCCCCTGCGCCTATAGGTTCCCTGCCCATGCTCGGCGCCCCCGCGCCTATAGGTTTCTTGCGCCCCCCCGTTGCCCGTCGCACCGGTCAGGAATGAAGCTCGGGCCAAACTCCCCCGGAGTCCACCCTCGTACCCACACCGATCATCACCACCCAGTCACCTGAAGAGGCTGCAACCCCGGTGCTCCGCCGATCGAAAGGACGACTCGGCCACCGGACCGACTCAATTTGTAGATCCGTCACCCCCGCCGGACTTGATTTTTTACAGGGGGTGAATGTGGTGAATTATACTGCATTGTAATTCACACTGTATTGCATTGCGTTGTATTATGTCCTTGTGGTCTCTGTATGTGAGCCTTTGCGCGGCTCTGCCCATAGGGGGAGATGAGGAGCTAGTACTGGGCTTCACCCTTGGCTCCGGCCATAGCCCCTCCCACTAACCGGAAGTATAATGTGCTGCAGCCGTAAGCCTGTTCTCAATTCCTCTGGTCGCAGGCTGGCTCAGTTGTAAGACTATTAAAACCACAGTTTACTTCCAATCGTATGTCTAGTGAATTGATGGTCACATCATGCCTCTGTGGAGTTTGCACATTCTCCCCGTGTCTGTGTGGGTTTCGTCCGGGTGCTCCGGTTTCCTCCCACAGTCCAAATATGTGCAGGTTAGGTGGATTGGCCAAACTGTTTGCCCCATGATGTCCAAAAGGTGAGGTGGGATTATTGGGTTACGAGGATAGAATGGAGATGTGGACCTAGGTCAGGTGCTCTTTCAGAGAAGGTTGGTGTAGGCTCAATGAGCTAAATGTCCTCCTGCACTACAGTGATTCTGTGATTCTATGTAAGCATGGATGCAGACATTTGGTGATTACAGAGATATTTAAAAACTCATGTAAATAAACGTGTTGCACATTTAGAAATTGCTCTGAAATAGATAAAACAGGCAACTAAACTGGCAACCTGAATAGTTGAGAAAAGTTTAATTTTTCCAATTCCAGCAGTGTTTATTTCATTGCCATGAGATCCACCCATCATAGGATTGATGGATTTTGGGATTAAAGACCTACTTGTTCTCTGCGGGCTGGACAGTCTGGATGTAGTGGTGATCGCTAGAAGGCAATACTCATAAACTGTCTCAACATAGAAGGTCAGTTAATATTCATTCAGTACACAGAAGACATGTTTATATTTGATATGGCAGTAAGTGCTCTCAGAATATACCTCAGGCCAAATAAAGGTGTGCTGATCAAGCAACATGCATTCTGCCAGGGAAATGATGAGCCCCTAAAATAATACATGGCACCATTGTGGCAATTGGCTTTTACAGGAAAATTTGACACACTCGACAACTAATTGATGACAGAATCAAACAGAAGTGCACCCTCAGATTCAGGGATGCAGACACATCTTTCCCAACCAGCTTATGTGCAAGGGTTATGGACAAAGAAATCTCCGTAGTCTCATTAACACATGCGGCTGAAATGGATTATAACTCTAGCCCAAAATACAGACTACCCTAGATCAGGAGCAGTCCCTCAGCAATCACCCTCACCTGAGTTCAATGCAGCAGTTTCACGCTGACATCCTGATATCTATTTTGGGGGACAACCTCTACCATTGGTATTTTTTGCAATTTTAACTCAGTCCTGTGACAGACACTCTTCAAACTCACAATGACTCAATTATTCTGGTTTTAGGAATAATCACCATTCCTGTCCTGTTTCACTACAGGTTCATATTCCATGTATCTAAGGGCAATAAAACATCAGGATAAACATTTTTAATAGACTTGGATGCAAACTTGAAGACCCCAGTAGAGCACCTATTGAAATGATCAATGACATATGGACTTTACATGCCAATATCCTTCTTTATTTATGGGATTCGGGGAGATTATAGAGTATAGTATGCTCCTCGTGTTGACACTTCAATTCTGCCAGTTTCACAAAATTTGAGATGGTTGGCACTTGCAATTTGTGCTGAAGTGCCACAGGAGCTGAAACAACTAGGAACAGACTGTATTAGTGAGCGAGTCACTCATCGCCGTGGATACCAAATCTAGTTATTGCATGACAAAAAGATGGCAAATTTACACAATGGAAATTAACCTTAAGGCAGCCAAAAAAGCTAGCATTCCAGACAAGTGTCCATTACCCACAATCCAAGAACTATTAGCATCGTTTCTTGACTCCTGGCAGCAAGGAGAGCAGCTCCGAGATTAACGGACACTGAACTTGAGACCCTCCTGGACGCCATGGAGGAGAGGGGGGCGAACCTGTACCTCAGTACGGGAAGGACGCTGCCAGCCACCGTCATTCGCCGTGCCTGGGCACAGGTGGCAGAGACAGTAAACCCCTCTAGTGCCAGGAGAAACTACACAACCTCCTCAGGGCAGCCAGGGTGAGTGGAGGCAACACTGTGCCCCTCGCACTAACCCTGTCCCACACACACCCCTCACCAGGAGAGTGGCTGAACCTCCACCCTGCAACACATGTCGGCACCCATACCAGCCACCATGCCCGGGTGACCTGGCCACTGAGTCCACCAACTACCCACTCCCTGGGCTGCATGCATCGGACTGTCTAACTTTAGAATTTAGAATTTAGAACAGTACAGCACAGAACAGGCCCTTCGGCCCTCGATGTTGTGCCGAGCAATGATCACCCTACTCAAACTCACGTATCCACCCTATACCCGTAACCCAACGACCCCCCCCTTAACCTTACTTTTTAGGACACTACGGGCAATTTAGCATGGCCAATCCACCTAACCCCGCACATCTTTGGACTGTGGGAGGAAACCGGAGCACCCGGAGGAAACCCACGCACACACGGGGAGGACGTGCAGACTCCACACAGACAGTGACCCAGCCGGGAATCGAACCTGGGACCCTGGAGCTGTGAAGCATTGATGCTAACCACTATGCTACCATGCTGCCCCAAACATTGAGTATTTTCAAGGGGCAACCCTTGCACAAGTGCCAGAGCCACTTGGACATTGCAGCGGCGCTCCTGAGCGTGGCCCAGTCACAGCAGGTTGCGCCTGAGAGTGTCAGCGACATTGGCCAGGCACTGGCTGACCTGGCACAGCCGCAGAGAGAGGTAACCCAGTCCCAGAGGGAGATGGCGCAGTCAATGGCTGTTGTGGTACAGACCCAGAAGGTCACAGCGTGATGTGGCACAGTCCTAGGCGGACGTGGTCCCCTCTCTATGCTCCATGGCCGCGAGCATGGAGACCCTGGTTGAGGCGGCAGCGGGTCTCCATGCAGTGTCGATGGTTCGAGAGCCTCAGGGGATAGTTCCACTTGCTCCTCTGTCCCATGCAGTTGCCCGAAAGCCAACAGGCACCCCCAGGGAGGAGGAGATAGTAGGGCCCGTGCCAGTAATTCCCGCAGGGGAGGTGCCAGAATACTGTAGCACCGCGGACTCCCCCAACCCCCACGCTGTTCCTGGCACATCTGGTGGACAGCGGGCAGAATAAGGCGGCATCATGCCACCTGGGACATCCAAGCAGCAGCCGAGCCCTTTCCAGGCCTTCTCGCCCCACAAGTCAGCTACCAATGGGAACCCAGGTTGCAGGGCAGGAATCACAGCAGGCCACCTCCACTCCTGATATACTGTCTGTTGTTTCACCTAGATGTAGCATTAAGAACAGTGATGCGACCATCAATTCATGCAAGACAGAGAGTTGAAGTGAACAGTGGCTTTAATCGACTAGAACAGTGCCTGCCTGCGACTGCTCTGCTAGTGAGAACCGCCTACAGGGCAGCTACTCTTTATACATCTCCTCAAGAGGGCAGAGTCAGGGGCGGAGCCCACAAGGGCACCAACATGATACATTCCATGTAGTACAGTACAATGGTCATAGGTGGAGCCCACATGGGCAACAGCGTGATACAGTGTAATACAGTGGTGAATGGTTAGTACAATACGTTTACCACAGACAGTAAGGCCAGAAAGTTAGACACCAGTTAAGTTGGCACAGGTGCAGGGCACAGTTTAGTAATTAGGGCTAGGGCATGGATCTGTATATATTTGTTCATATTAAACACCCGTGTACAATGTTACAATCTGCCTCGGTGCTCTGTCAAAAGAATGTGAGGGGTGGGTTGGTCTGGGCTGACCAGAGACGGGGCGCGGGTGGTGGAGGGGTGGGGTACTGGACATACATTGTGAGTGGGCTTGGCTTAGGGACCGCATTTCAGCCAGTGCTCAATGCTTCCGTGTCCCCACACTTCCCACATCCTCCACCCCAGGGATTCAATGGCACCATGTGATGGAATGGCCAGCTCGCATGCAGGAATCACCCAAGTGGACAGTGGAAAGTGCTGCCGTGGTCAGGAGTCAGACGTTGTCAAAAGATGCAGAGCACCAGAGCTCATCGCTGAGCGGGTCACCTACATCCTCCATTCCACTGTTACTGCCAACCTGGGGCCTGTACCCCGTAGTGTGGCAAGCATGTATCATGGAGGCGTTTGCAGAGGGGGGGGGGGGGGGGGGGGGGGGGGTGGACTGGCCAGTGGGGGGGGTGGGATTTGGATGCGGTGTCCATGCCCCTGGCCAGTGCCCGCCTAGTTGGTGAACCTGGAGGTGATCAGAGCGTCCCATGCACGTTGGCCCTGGTGCAGTTGTGGCTAATGACGCCTATCCAGTCGCCACAGACTGACACGGAGACCCGCTACAACGATGCCCTAGCAGCAACCAGGTGCTTGATCGAGTTGTGCTTCAGCATTCTGAAGATACGGTTGAGGTGCATGGACCGCTCTGGAGGGATCCTCCAGTATGATACTGGGAGGATCGCCCACCTCATGGTGGCCTGCTGTGTCCTCCACAACATCGTGCAGCAGAGGGGCGACATGCTGGAGGAGGAGGATAAACGCCAGCCCTCGTCCGATGAGGAGGATGCGGGGGAGGGCTGGCATTTATCCTCCTCCTCCAGCGGGTCTCCGTGTCAGTCTGTGGCGACTGGATAGGCATCATTAGCCACAACTACAGCTGGTAACCCCTGTTGCCCAGGAGCCAACCTCTCAGCTGGAAGTGCACCTCGAAGAGGCCGGGAATCGTCGAGAGTGCCAGAATGACGTTGTGCACACTGCCCGGGTCTCGGGCGCAGACGTGCATGATGCGCATCTGATAGTCAGATAGTGTACGTTTGTCTTGGGGAACCCCTTTGGTTGGTGTAGAGGGGCCTGCCATCTGCAGGTGCCCTCGAGCAACATGCATCCCGTCGGTCACCCCCTGGACCTGGGGCATCTCGCCAAGGCAGCAAACCCCTTTGCCCTAACATCCACATTCAGAATGGAATTCCACATTGGAATGGATGTATTGTGTTGACTGGGCATACAGGGCCTCTGTGATGGCACGGATGCACCTGTGCACCGAGGTCTGTGAGGTCCGGACATGTCCCCGCTTGCCGCCTGGAAGGACCCCTTCTCGGGGTGACCATCACACTGATGGCCAGCGGGAGTGGATGTCCTCCCCATTCCCCTGCAGTGCCATAATCTGGCAGCTATGTCGCACTGTCCCCCTGCTCAGCCAGAGTCTGCCAGGATGGCAGTGCCAATCTGCCCAAGTGCTAGGTAGGCATTGCTAGAGAGGCCTTGCCAGGTAGAGGGGAAATGAGGGGAGCCTAACGAGATTTGGGCGGCAGTGATGATGGGGTCAGAAGAGCAGGGGACAGGAGGAGATCGGGACTGCCAGACAAAATGGTGCCCCGATCTGCGAGGAGCCTTTCCTGTTGATGAGCTTCAGCGTGGCAGCAGGAAATCCGCTAAGTGTGGCCTCAGTGGGGAGAAACTACCCGAGGCCAAAAAAATGGCAAAGTGCCATTGGATAGTGAGGTGTTTCTCGGCACTGCAGCTGCCCAGATATATGGCACTAAATGCGTTATTCAGTGCCTTTAACTTGAGTCTGCTGAATCGTGCCCAAAAACTGTTATTGGCCTGAACATACAAGCACAAGGGACAGAGTTGCTACTGGCAGCAGTTCTGAGCTAACCTTATTACTGCAGTCTTTCCGCAGAAAGAATTCATCATCCCTGTAGAATATAACACAATAATCCAGGAAAATGAGCAATAAATAATTAAAGCATTCATGGCTTGTGCATTTTCAGAAGCTCAAGTGAATTACTGTGCACTGAGAAACTTAGACTGGACGTGATGAGCTGATGCCAGACCTTGCAGTGTAAATACTGAATTATTTTTGGTCCAACAATTGAATCCTAGTCAATGGATGGCACTGCTTTTTATTGCAATAAGACCAAGAACTTAGAGCAGATCCTGGAGGTAGATTTCAAAGGGAGTGATCCAGCCCCCATTGAGTAGAAAAATTGGAATGGGAAATGTTAGGATCATAAATGGTATTTGGGGACATCAAACTTGCACATTTTTGATTGACATTAATGCCTACTCCTACTCGCTATCTCCCTCACTCACCTCTTTCTATATAAATACTTTAAGTAACTTCTTCAGTCTATTTATATGTCCAAGGCCCAACCATCCTCAGCTGCTTCATCAATGACCTTCCTTCCAACATCAGGTCAGATCTTGGGATGTTTGCTGATGATTGCACAATATTCAGGACCATTTGCGACTCCTCAGGCACTGAAGTAGTCCACGTGCAAATGCAGCAAGACCTGGACAATTCCAGGCTTGGCTGGCAAATGGCAAGTAACAATTGCAATTGCAAAGATGCAATTCTAGACCTAGTCTTGGGGAATGAAGAAGGGCAAGTGGGTGAAGTTGACAGTTGGTGACCATATCGGGGATAGTGTTCACAATTCAGTTAGATTCAGTGTTACCAAGGAAAAAGATAGAGATAAAGCAGGAGTAAAGATTTTGAACGAGGGAAGCCAAAATTTGTAGAAATGAGAAGGTGGACTGGCCAGCACTGGAGCAGATAAATCAATGGAAAGCCAGTGGGAAGCACTAAAAGGAGAGATGCAGAGGGACAAAGTAGATATGCCCCCCCTCCCCCAAAATAAGAATGGTACTGCCAAATCCAGACCCCCCCCCCCCCCCCCACCCCCGGTTGTCTGGAGGAATGCATGGAAAGATCACACAGAAAAAGAAAATGTACGATAGAGATAAAGAACTAAGCACTGCAGATAGCCTAGACAAGTGTAGGAAGTGCAGGGACGAAGTCAAAAAGAAAATAAGGAAATCAAAGAGAGAGCAATGAAAAAAGATGAGCAAGTAAAAGTTAAAGGAAACCCAAAGATGAATTACCAATATATTAATGGTGAAAGGTTAGGTCCCACTTCTTCATTAACTATCAAAGATGAAGAGGGGAAATTGTGTGTAGATGCAGAGGCGTGGGAAAGGTTTTTAATTAATATTTTGTCTCTGTGTTTACAAAGAAAATGGATGATGCAGATATAGTAGTCCAGGAGGAACATTGTGATATACTGGATGGGATAATCATAAAGAGAGAGGAAGTATTTGAAAGATTGAAATCCTTCAAAGTTGATAAGCTACCAGGGCCAGAAGGATTGTTTACAAAACTACTGAAGAAGGTCAGGGAGGAGATACCAGATGCACTGAGGATGATATTCCAATCCTCACTAGACACAGGGGAATACTGAAGGACTACGAAATGCAAACATGGTTCCATTGTATAAAAAGGGATTGAAGGAAATGCCGATCAATTGTAGGCCAGTTAGTCTTACCTCATGGTGGGCAAGTTAGTAGAATCAATCCTGAGAGATAGGATTAACTGTCACATAGATTTTTTAAAGGAAGGTCTTGCCTCACAAATCTGATTGAATTCCTTGAGGAAGTGACAAGTAGATTGATGAAGTTAGTGCAGTTGATGTTGTGCACATGGATTTAGCAAGGCATTTGACAAATTCCAACATGGCAGATTGGTCAAGAAAGTGAAAGCCCATGGGATACAGGGAAATATGGCAAACTGGATAAAAAGATGGCTTAGTAACAGGAAACAAAGGGTAATGGTCGATGGCTGCCCTTACAATTGGAAAGTTGTTTCAAGTGGTGTTCCACAGGGCACGGTGTTGGGACCTTTGTGTTATATATTAATAATGTGAACGTGGGGAGCACGATTGGGAAATTTGCAGATGACATAAAGATTGGCCGAGTGGTGGACAGTGTAGAGGATAGCTATAACCTTCAAAACCATATAGATGGGTTGGTGGAGTGAACAATAAAGTGGCAGCTGGAATTTAGCACAGAGAAGTGTGAGGTTATGCCTTTAAGGAGGTGGAACAGTTGTAGGGAGTACACAATAAATGGGAATATACTAAGAGGGGGTAGATGAAGTGATCTTGGCGTACAGGTACACAGGCAGCAGTTCAAGTTGACAAGGTTGTAAAGAATGCTCTCATCTTTGGCAGAGGTATAGAATATAAAAGTAAGAATATAATGTTAGAATTGTATAAAACACTGGTGAGGCCACAACTGGAATATTGTGTGCAATTCTGATCACCACATTACAAGATTGTTCTGGAGAGAGTGCAGAAAAGGTTTACAAGAATTTTGCCGGGGCTAGAAAAGTGTAGCTACGAGAAAAGATTGGATAGGATGGGGTTATTTTCCTTGAAACAAAGAAGGTTGAGGGGTGACTTAATTGAGGTATGCAAAATTATGGGGGGAAGAGATAGGGTGGACAGGATAAAATTGTTTCCCTTAGTGGAGAATTCTAGAACCAGGGGACATAGATTCAAGATAAGTGGCAGAAGGTGTAGAGGGGACATGAGGAAATCCATTTTATGCAGAGGGTAATGGGAGTCTGGAATTCGCTGCATGAGTTGCTGGTGGAGACAGAGACCTGAAACTCTAAAAATACCTGGGTCTGCAACTTAAGTGCTCTAAGCTACAGGGCTATAGACCGGGTGCAGGAAGGTGGGATTAGAAATGGCACCTGAGTGTCCTCGGGCTGGCATGGACAAGATGGGTTGAATGGGTTGAATGGCCTCCTTCTGTGCTGTAACTTTTATATGACTCTAACAGTCACGGCACACAAGTGACAAGCAATGATTATCTCCAATAAGAGAGAATCAAACCATCGCCTCTTGACATTCAATGGCATTACTATCACTGAATCTCCCACTACTAACATCCTGGGGATTGCCGTTGACCAGTAACTGAACTGGACTAACCATATAATATATGGCTACAAGAGCAAGTCAGATGCTAGGAATCCTGTGGCGAGTAACTCACCTCCTGACTCCTCAAAGCCTGTCCACCATCCACAAGGCACAAGTCAGGAGTGTGATGGAATACTCCCCACTTGCCTGGATGAGTGAAGCTCCAACAACACTCAAGAAACTCAACACCATCCAGGACAAAGCAGCCCGCTTGATTGCCATCTTTTCCACAAATATTCACTCCCTCCACAACCGCCGAACAGTAGCAGCAGTGTGTACCATCTACAAGATGCACTGCAGGAACTCACCAAGGCTCCTTAGGCAGCACCTTCCAAATGCACGTCCACTACCATCTGGAAGGACAAGGGCAGCAGATACATGAGAACACCACCACCTTGAAGTTCTCCTCCAAATTCTCCTCATTATCGTGAATTGAAATATATCGCCATTCCTCCCGTGTGTGCGTGGGTTTCCTCCGGGTGCTCCGGTTTCCTCCCACAGTCCAAAGATGTGCAGGTTAGGTGGATTGGCCATGATAAATTGCCATTAGTGTCCAAAATTGCCCTTAGTGTTGGGTGGGGCTACTGAGTTATGGGGATAGGGTGGAGGTGTTGACCTCGGGTAGGGTGCTCTTTCCAAGAGCAGGTGCAGACTCGATGGGCCGAGTGGCCTCCTTCTGCACTGTAAATTCTCTGATAATCTATGATTAATCTAGGACAAAAGTTCGGCACAACATCGTGGGCCGATGGGCCTGTTCTGTGCTGTATTTTTCTATGTTCTATGTTCTATGTTCATTGTCGCTGGGTTAAAATCCTGGAACTCCCTCCCTAATAGCACAGTGGGTGTACCTACATCACATGGACTGCAGTGGTTCAAGAAGGCAGCTCACCACCACCTTTTCAAGGGCTAATTAGGGATGGGCAACAAATGCTGACCTAGCCAGCGAAACCCATATTCCATAAAAATGTATTTTAAAAATGTTTCAATAAATTTGCTATTTTGTATTTTATTGTGTTACAATTTGTACAAAGACTTCAATTACACTTCTTATCCCAACATATCGATTACTCTTTGTATAAAATAATTCTAAATTACCTGCTTACTCCTAATCACTTTATCTTTGAAATATATCCCCTAGTTTAGAAGCCTGTGAACATTTCATCGAACTCAAATTGATGCAAAACCCTTCAGTTTTGAAAATAGTGCAATTAGGTCTTGCGATAAACTCAACTTTCTGAATCATTCCTTATGAATTTGATTGTGTGTAGCAGATATCATTCTGTTTTGCACCACATTCATCACTAATCATTAGTTACACTTTGCATGATTTATTCATTCTTAATGAAATAGTCATTGAGAAGATCATTTATTCCAGTCACCAATGTGCGATGGGATTTGCTTGTAGGAACCATTGGAATGGGAATTAATTGGCACCACTAAGCAAAGCAAACCCAATGCAAGGAATTATTCACTCAGCTAAGCCTCAGGCCTCATTTCAAATTATTTTTATGGATTGAATTTGGGCAGGATGCCTTGTCAGGAGAGGTCCTCGGATAAAACTTGCGTTGGGTTGAGGGGATGGGGTGCGGTGATATTGAGAAAGGAAAATAGAAAGGGGAAAATTGTGGTTAGCAACAGCCCTCAGTTTGGAGCCGGGAGCAGGCTCCACATTAATTTTGAAAAATTGTCCCTTTTGTTGGCAGCTCCTTGGTAGGTCATATCCACAGCAGGAAATCCTGTGTAAACTAGGATGAATTTTAGGGATCCCAAATCAAAGTGCTGAATGCACTTTGTCATAATGAGGACGTTTCTCTGGCCACGTTGAACCCAGCACAGATCCCGCTATGTCTGGAGAACAGCGGGTGAGCCCCTAAATGGCGGTTGCGCCGGGCACCAACCAGTGTGCAATGTTCCCGGCACGTCCCAACTGACATAATCGGGTTGGCTCGTTCCCTGGGTGATTTGCGTATTTAAATCATCATTTTAAAATGGCTGGGATGGACAGAAGCCAGATTCTCTTGGCTTCTCCCAAACCCCTGTGCAGCGTGAAGTCGGCGGGAATCACGCGTGGTCTTCACCACCGGAGATCAGACATGATGACCACGCCCGGGGGGCGGGGGGGATCTGAGGACAATGGAGCTTCCGAGTGGTCAGGGACATGGAAGGGCGGCACCAGGTTGGCACCGCCAAGGGGCCGATAAGTGGCAGAACCTGAAAGAGGCATGACGTGAAAGGGTTGCCTAAAAGAGGGGGTGTATGAAGGCAGTTGGCATTTAGCGACCCCTTAGCAGTGTGTTGCTCACTTGGGGAAGTGTACTGGTACTGGCGATTGGTGGGGGGGGTGGGGGGGGGGGCTTGGTTGGGGGGGGGGCTGATGCCACCAAGAAGGGGGGTGCCTGAGGGAGACCATTGGGATGGCGCTGTGCCAGCAATCCTTGAGGGTGTGGGGGTGGATGATAATGTGTTGGTGCTGCTGAAGCTCCAATACCGGCGATGTTGGGGGCCTAAACTGTCACTTTGAGATTGAGGCGCCCTTTAACAATAGCGCCCTAATCTTTGTGAAGCTGGGCATGCCGGTGTGTTTTAGCACTGTCCCTCTCAATGCAGGTACAAATCATGCTCCCCTCCAAAAGAATGACTAAGTCCGAAAAAATTGCGATGGGAATCATTTGCACCGATTTACTCGCCTGGGAATTACCAGTCATTTTTTTGGGAGAATTCCACCCAATATGCCAAATCCTTCATACTGGTTTCAGATAGTTTCCAGCGACACCTGAAAAATGACCTGATTCCAATCTGGCGTTGCACCTATTTCAGATTTCTTCGAGGCGTGGGGCATTGACCTGCAAAATGGGTCCTTCTTGCCCTCAATTTCGACTGAGTAACTGGTAGGGGGCATGGTGGCACAGTGGTTAGCATTGCTACCTCATAGCCCCAGGGTCCCAGGTTCAATTCCAGCCTCGGGTGATTCTCTGTGTGGAGTTTGCACTTTCTCTCCCTGTCTGCGTGAGTTTTCTCCGGGTGCTCCGGTTTCCTCCCGCAGTCCAAAGACGTGCAGGTTAGGTGGATTGGCCATTCTAAATTGCCCCTTAGTGTCCAAAAGGTAGGTGGGGGTTACAGGGCTATGATGGAGGTGTGGGCTGAAATAGAGTGCTCTTTCCAAGGGCCGGTGCAGACTTGATGGGCCGAATGACCTCCTTCTGCACTGTAACTTCTATGAATTATTAGATCTGATTTCAACCTCATTAACTATTCAATATGTAGGTTAAATACAGCATGATCAGCTCTCAGTGCACACTCTGCATATTAAAGGAGTTACCAAATATTAATCTCCTGGCTTTGCATTGAGTCAGCTGTAGAGATGACCAAAGTCTTTCTGAATCTTCAGCTCTTCTGCCAACACTGGGAGTTTGCGTCTCAATTATAAAAACATCATGCCAGCATGTTTACATCGTGCTGCAAGCACAATAATGCACATTTGGCGTAATGCCTTTTTACAGAATCTCTCACATATGAGGACACTCAATGCCTCAGGAGTGTTACATTTATTTATGTTTAGTTCCAGGGAGAATGAATATTCTCTTCACCCTTCACACATGCACATTTCCTGCAGTGTTTCTCAAGACATCAACACTTGCACGAACCGGAATTCTTCCGTTTTGGGAGTTGATCTGGTTTACACGGAGACTGATACCATTTCAATGAGTGAACACAGCACAGGAGTGCACACAGCTTATTTTATATGAGCCTAACAAAAAGTTAAAGCATGAGGGCCTTATGATCCTGCAGCGAGTAAGGATAAAAATGTCTTTGTGTGTTTAAGCACTGGAGTTCAACAGCCCTTTTGAATGACCTCAGGTCTGAGATTGGGGAGTGCTTGTGATTTGAGCTAATTCAGAATTCTCGATTTAGTCGGGTGGACAAAATGGATATTTGACTTGGATAAGTTTGAAATTTTTAAAGCCAACCCTAAATCTCTTTTATGAACAAGTATAATGTCCTCACAGTTTGTCTGAATTTGGCTACACCACCATAAACATTTTAGAAACTTTAAGCACAAGCTACATCACATGAAAGTCACATTTTGTAACATTTAACACTGTTTAAAAAAAAACATTGTGTAGTAATCCACGGGAGGCAGGAGTTCCGTCACCACATCAATATTTATTTACAATAACGATATTACAGGAGCAGCTACAAACAGTGCTGCTAGCAGTCCAGTCAACTTAAGACTGGCTCACAAAGCCTACACAGGTGATTATATGGGCCCCCTCAGTGAGCTATCATTGAGAGAGCTCATACTCCAATTGGCCAACCAATAAAGCCAATTGGAGTTCATTACACATTGGGTGGGATCTTCCCACCCCATTGCACTCAGCGCCATTGTGTCAGGTGAATAGCGGGAGGGGCCAAAATCAAGATTCGTATTAATCCACTCCCGATGGCGAGATCTGAATCTCCCAATGGCGAGAAGCTCATTAAGCCTAATTTGCTTTCATTTCAATCTTGCTAATGGAGGGGGGAGGGGCGTGTTGGGGTTGTTCAGGGTCTTGGAGGGGGCCACGTTGTCGCTGGGCAATGGGATGAGGGGGAACCTGTGACAATATTTTTAAATATTGTGGAGACATAACAGGGACACAGCTGCAGCCTATGAGTCCTACCAAACACTTCAAGGACACAACCTTGCTGCAGCTGTCTCACAAAGTCAATTTCACCACCTTTGACTGGGAGCAGCCTCTAACTTCACAGCTGAAGGCTATTCCAAATAAGCCTTCATGCTCCCTGAACTCTCAAGTGCCTCGTTGAAGGAACAGGTGCCCTTTCTGAGAGGATGATTAGTGAACTGGAGCAGCATACAGGCAGCTGCAAACAACCAAACGGTAAAGAGAAGGCTTCACTACTGAAGAACCTTTCATGGCTAAAGTGGCTGATGAGCAGAGGACAGCTGAGCACAACCCTCCTAATGTTGCTGGCAAAGGTCTGGGGTCTAGGCGCTCCTGATCTGGACAGGAGTGAGTGTGCGGAGCAAAGTTTGCCAGCACAACATTGGTTGGGACTCTGAGAGAAGTCAGGACAGTCATGGTAAGGGTGGGGGAGGCTGGAGATATAAGAGTCCTGGGATAGAAGCCAAAACTGATTGTCAGTCTCTCTCTTTTTCCAATTCCTTCCAGATACAAAAATTAATGTTAGTGTTGATCCCGCAGAAGCTGCCTTCACCGTGCTAGTCGCAGCCGAGGTAGGCAGATGCTGACGAAGACAGCAAGGCCTTTGCAGGCTGGAGGCACCACTACTTGTGCAGGATTCTCTCAAGGCAAAAGGGTAAGTGTCTTAAGAGTGCAGGACAGCTGAGCATGACGCCCATTAATGTTACTGACAGAGATCTGGGGGTCTAGGGGCTCCTGATCTGGACAGGATGTATACTGTCAGGTTGCAGAGGGGGCCGAAGGGGAGGCCATAAATGTGTGAGGTTGTACAGGAGAAGTTGGTCCTTCACTGAGCTGACGACAGCATTTGCCATAGAAGACTGTGCTTCAACAGATAGACAGTGAGGTACATGTGCCACGTCCTCACAGACATGACATCCCGAGGGGGAGGACAGCCGCTCCCAGTTGCCATGAAGGTCACAGCAGCCCTACATTTCTACTCCACCGGGTCATTCCAGGGCTCGAGTAAGGACTTGTGTGGCATTTTACACTCATCAGCCCACAGGTGCTTTCGGGAGATGACAGTTTCTCTGTATGGCCAGGCATCCAACTGCATCACCTTTAACCTGGGCTAGGCCTACCAAGATCAGTCGGCTGCAGGACTCATTGCCGCTGCCATGATGCCACAGCTCTAGTGGGTTATTGATGGCGTTGTCACCCTGTGAGCACTGGGGCATCAGGGACTGCCCTATATCAACAGGAAGGGGTTACATTCCCTGAATGTTCAAATTCTCCACAATCACCTCAGGATCATGCACGTATGTCCGCTACCCTGGGTGTGGCATGACAGCTACATCCTGGAGCACTCGGAGATCCCCGGTATCTTCGAGGACTACGCCAGGATGACAGGTTGGCTTATGGGGGACAAGGAGTATCTGCTGAGGTGGTGGCTGATGACACCAGTGTGGAGGCCTGAGGCCGAGACAAAGACCTGAATAAATGAGTCCCACATTGCCACCTGTACTGTCTTTGAGTGGTGCATCAGGGTGCTGAAAATATGATTCCGATGCCTGGACCTCTCTAGCGGAGCTCTACAGTACACTTCAGAGGATCTCCTGTTTTGTCGTGATCTTCTGTGCCCTCCACAATCTGACATAGCAACTGTGTGACATGCTGGACGCGGAGGATGAGAAGGAGGTGTTATATTACGAGGTAGTAATGTATATATTACTCTTTTTATCTAGCCGCGTTGTTGTTGAAATATAGCCGTAGTCTTCCAGTGATGATAAAGTAATTTAATGTGTAATATAAAATAATCTCGTGAGTTCTTTTTACTTAATACTGAACTAGTAAACAAACAAATAACTGTAGATCAAACTATTAAATAAGATAAAACTAATTGCTGATATCTATTAACTTTTTCTCTCCAGCTCTGCACACTCTGCACTCCAGACACTCACTCCTCTAAGAGCCAGAAAACATTTATATAGGTCCCGATACTGTGACCATCTAGTGTTCAGTTGCCTGTACTAGCTTAACATAGTCTGATCATGTATTACTACAGAGATCATTGTAGGAGGAACAGCAACCTCATCTGAAGAGGAGGACTAGGAGGCACTGGAGGATGAGCCCCAGGAGGAGCCCAAGGATGGAGGACAGATGGCGGCAGAAAGGGTCCAGGGAGGCCCACATCGTCTCCAGATTCTCATGAGATGAGGCTGTGTCTGTCATCTTAACAGCCCCATCCTGTCACATCACACCGTCCCATCCCCGACCACTCTATTTCCCCCTACAAGGGTCTGTGTAACATCACTCCATGGTGCTGGGCCTGTGTCGGCACTGTCGGCGGGTTAATATACAAAGAGAGTGATGATCACTGGCTGGGAAGAAAGCTCTGGTGCTCCTCAGATTCTGCAAAAGTCACACTCTTGTCTTTCTGCTGACAGCGCATTCACACCCATCCTCGTGACGGTGAGCTTTTGGTCTTGAACCACATTGACAGGCGGGGATGGGATGGTTGCGGGTAGGCCCACTGCGAAAATTAAAGGCTTCACATGTATCATGTGTGATAATTTTGAGTGGTGAACATTTTACTGAGACAGATTTCCATTTCCACTAGCTATGGACAGTGTCCTCACCAGTGCCAATCAGTGTTCCTCACTCTTCTTGATCTTTCGCAGTTTAGTGCTACATTTAGGTGTGTCCCCAGGATGCACATCAGAGGTGGAAGGAGCCTGTTGCTTTCTGCCCTTGGCAGTCATCGTCAGAAGATTCGGGAGCCGGAGTGTCCTGGCCGATTTATCAGTGTCACAGGCATCGCCATGTCGCCCTGTTCTGGCCACTGCCCTGGAGTTGCACCGGTGTTAGGAGGAAGCGATTCAGAGAAACTGGAGACTGCCAGAAATGCTTCTGATTTCCTTGGTGGCAGGCTCCAGGATCGGTTCCAGTCATTTCTCTACCCTGAGAGTTCCCACAGGGCCCTGGATGACTCCACGGGATAGAGAGACAGCTGGATTGAAATCTAGAAGCTTCTGAGTCATCTGACACTGGCAGTGTTGAGGCTCCCCATTGTCTGCACCATGGTGTCAATGCCCTCAGCGGTGGTCCTCAGTGAGTGGACCATGCTCTGGAGTGCTTCGGCAAAGTCCAACTGTGTCTGGGACATGTCCCTCAGTGACCGGAATGTCAAGGCCTTCAGTCATGGTTGTCACAGACTGAGCCATGTCTTGGACGCCACCACTCAAGGCATGGATGTCGTCCTCCAGGTTTTCCATGGCAGTCACCATCCTAGCAGTGTTGACCTGGGTGCCTCACATTGTTGGTAAAATCTCCTGTGCCAGAAGGCTTTGGGACTCCTCCAATCAGCCTTGCAGTCACTGGAATGCCACTGACCACCCCCCCCCCCCCTCCTGAATGTCAAGGCTGTGTCCGATCATCTGCATCAGCTCCGGGAGAACCTTGTCCAGTGACTCAACATCTGGCTGGGACACAGCTGAGTCCAGAAATCCTGCAGACTTCTGATTGCTATCTCCTTTGGCTGTAGCTGCCTGTACTTGATATGCATCAGCAGCTGTGTGGTGCTCATCAGATAATGCCACCGATGTCTGTCCACTAATGTCACCCACCGAGGTGTAGGTCTCTGCGCTGGAAGACCATAATACATGGGTGCAGACCATCAAAGGACACAAATAAGGTGGAAAGAACCGCCCAGTGATCGAGGCCATCGAGGAAGACCATAATACATGGGTGCAGAATTAGACCATTCGGCCCATCAAGTCTGCTCCACCATTCAATCATGGCTGATATTTTTCTCATCCCCATTCTCCTGCCTTCTCCCCATAACCCCTGGTCACTTTATTAATCAAGAACCTATCTATCTCTGTCTTAAAGACACTCAGTGATTTGGCCTCCACAGCTTTCTGCAGCAGAGTTCCACAGATTCACCACTCACTAGCTGAAGAAATTCCTCCTCATCTATGTTTTAAAGCGTCGTCCCTGGATTCTGGCTGCTAAAGAAACCAGACAGCATTGTAACTAACAAGCTGCGCATATTAAGTGAGCGATTCCCGGTGATTCCCAGGCACAATGGACACAACAATTAGAAGAGATTGAAACATTCTATAGCAGGTCAGACATCCCGGCGCCAGTGGAGTCTGAGAGAAAGGACACAAATAAGGTGGAAAGAACCGCCCAGCGATCGAGGAACAGCCCCGTTATTGGGGAAATTCAAATCAATCGATTGGGAAGAGACCCAATCGATTGCAAGTTTATAGAGGGTCCGCCCAGAAGGGCGCGAAGCCCCTGGAACCTATAAAAGTCAGGTCCCAGGACTGATTCTTTCCTCTTGACCAGCCGGCCCTCCCAGCAGAACACCTTTGCAGCAGAAGACCAAGAGAAGGAGAGGCCTGGTCAGCAGCCGCCATCAAGTAAGTGTCATACAACGCACGCTACGAGAGTAGACACGCCTGACCCCTTTAGTTCACACCAACTGGAAGCCTGCGGATCCAGGACAAAGCAAGAGGCCATTGTTCCCTGATCCGGCAGTTCCCTTATTCCAGATAAGTATTGGCCTGTCAGTGGTAGGAATAGCCTAGTCTTTTAGTGTTATATGCATGAGTAGTAAATAACTGTGTAATAATAAACGTGTCTTGTTTGAACTTACTAACTGGTGTATTGAGTCATTGATCTGAACTTGAACTTGAATCTTGTGGCGGTATCATAAGGATACCTGGCGACTCTAGAGCTAAGGAATAAAACAGAGCCAATTGAGTGTAAAGCACACTCACCCAGAACGAGCAACGCCTCTGCTTCTAGTTTTTCCTACAAGTGGAAACATCCTCTCCACGTCCACTCTATCCAGGCCTCGCAGTATCCTGTAAGTTTCAATAAGATCCCCCCTCATCCTTCTGAACTCCAACGAGTACAGACCCAGAGTCCTCAACCGTTCCTCATACAACAAGCTCTTCATTCCAGGGATCATTCTTGTGCACCTCCTCTGGACCGTTTCCAAGGCCAGCACATCCTTCCTTAGATACGGGGCCCAAAACTGCTCACAATATTCCAAATGGGGTCTGAACAGAGCCTTATACAGCTTCAGAAGTACATCCCTGGTCTTGTATTCTAGCCCTCTTGAAATGAATACTAACATTGCATTTGCCTTCCTAACTACCAACTGAACCTGCACATTAACCTTAACAGAATCGTGAACAATAACTCCCAAGCCCCTTTATGCTTCTGATTTCCTAAGCATTTCCCTATTTAGAAAATAGTCTATGCCTCCATTCCTCCTTCCAAAGTGCATAACCTCACACTTTTCCACATTGTATTCCATCTGCCACTTCTTTGCCCACCCTCCTAGCCTGTCCAAGTCCTTCTGCGGGTTAGGTGGATTGGCCATGCTAAATTGCCCGTAGTGTCCTAATAAAAGTAAGGTTAAGGGGGGGGGGGTTGTTGGGTTACGGGTATAGGGTGGATACGTGGGTTTGAGTAGGGTGATCATGGCTCAGCACAACATTGAGGACCGAAGGGCCTGTTCTGTGCTGTACTGTTCTATTAATGGTCCCAGCATCGACCCCTGAGGCACACCACTAGTCACCGGCTGCCAACCTGAAAAAGACCCCTTTAACCCCACTCTGCCTTCTGCCAGTCAGCCAATCCTCTATCCATGCCAGGATTTTACCCTGAACACCATGGGCTCTTAACTTATTTAACAATCTTCTATGCGGCACCTTGTCAAAGCCCTTCTGGAAATCGGATTATATCACGTCCACTGCTTCTCCTTTGTCTAACTTCCTTGTTAGCTACTCAAAGAACTCTAACAGATTTTCATACATGACCTCCCCTTGACGAAGCCGTGCTGACTCAGTCCTATTTTAACATGCACTTCAAAGTACTCCGCAATTTCATCTTTAATGATGGACTCTAAATTCTTACCAATGACTGACCGGTCTGTAATTTTATGTCTTCTGCCTCCCTCCCTTCTTAAACAGCGGTGTTACATTAGTCACTTTCCAGTCCTCTGGGACCCTTCCTGCCTCCAGTGATCCCTGAAAGATCACCACCAATGCCTCTACAATCTCCTTAGCTATCTCTTTTAGAACCCTGGGATGTAGTCCATCCAATCCAGGTGATGTATCCACCTTCAGACCTTTCAATTTCCACAGAAACTTCTATTTAGTGATGGCCACTGCACTCACCTCTGCCCTTGATTCTTCTCAAGCTCTGGCATCCCACTGGTGTCTTCCACTGTGAAGACTGATGCAAAGTAACTATTCAGTTCCTCTGCCATCAGTTTGTTTCCTATTATTACTTCGTCAGCAACATTTTCCAGGGTCCTATGTCTATTTTTGCCTCTCTCTTACCTTTTATATATTGAAAAAAACTCATCCTATCTTATTTTATATTACTAGCTAGCTTGCACTCATATTTAATCTTCTCCCCGCTTATTTCTTTTTTAGTTGTCCTCTGCTCACTTTTAAAGGCTTCCCAATCCTCTAGCTTCCCACTAATCCTCGCCATTCTGTATGCTTTTTCTTTAGCTTTTATGCTGTCCTTGACTTCCCTCATCAGCCATGGATGCCTTGTCCTCCCCGTAGCATGTTCCCTCCTGCTTGGGATGAATTCCTGTTGTGCTTCCCGAATAACCCCATAAAACACATGTTATTTTTGTTTCACGTCTTCCCTGCTAGGCTCCTTTTCCAATCAACTCAAGCCAGTTCCACCCTCATGTGTAATTGTAGTTACCCTTATTTAATTGTAATACCGTTACATCTGATTCCAGATTCTCCCTCTCAAACTGCAGGGTAAATTTTATCATATTATAGTTATTGCTCCCTAAGGGTTCCTTCACCTTAAGTTCCCTAATCAAGTCTGCCTCATTACACTTCTACCAAATCCAGATTTGCCTGTACCCTAGTAGGCTCTGTCACAAGCTGCTCCAAAAAAACATCTCCTAAACATTCCACAAATTCCTTTTCTTGGGATCCACTAGCAACCTGATTTTCCCAGTTGAGGAACCCTCAATTAAGACGCGAGAGCGAGGTCGGTAATCAAAAGGCTTTAATCTACAGAGAACTGAACAGCATCCGAGAGAAGTGTGCTCACCACATGGAGCCTTATCCTATATACCGTTTCCTGCAGGGCATAGCCAAAGGCGGAGTCCCCCAGGGTTCCAAGCCTCTTAAAGGGGCAAGGTATTAAAGGTCAGGTACCATTTATGGCAGTTATTAATACCGTTCATCACACCAGTCCACCTGCATATTGAAGTTCTCCATGATTATTGTAATATTGCCTTTTTTACATGCCTTTTCTATCTCCTGCTTTATTTTCTGCCCCACATCCTGACTACTGCTAGGGGCCTGTATATAATTCCCATCAGGGTCTTTTTACCTTTGCAATTCCTCAACTCTACCCACAGAGATTCTATGCATTCTGATCCTATATCACTCCTTGCTATCGATATAACTTCATTCCTTACTAAAAATGCAACACCGTCCCCTTTGCCCACCTGCCTGTCCTTTCGATAGGATACATATCCCTGTATATTTAGATCCCAGCCCTGATCCCCTTGCAGCATCGTCTCTGTGATGCCCACAACATCGTACCGGCCAGTTTCAATATGCGCAACAAGCTCATTTACCTTGTTCTGTATACTGCGTGCATTTAGATACAACACCCTCAGTCCTGAATTGACCACCTCCCTTCTCACACTTGTCACCTTTTTTGCTCTGCCCGAGGGTGATGTTGTTCTCTTATTTTGTTCACTATTTCACCTTCAGTTATTACACCTTCTAAGCTAACACTAGTTCCCACCCCCTGCCATAGGCGTTTAAATCCTCCTGAAGAAGGTGGATAGCTGTGACACATCGCCGGTGTTGTCCTCGGACCTCTCCTCAGAAGTGATCTCTTGGGCGAGGGGGACGGATACCACTCCTGATGGCCCGGTCTCATCAGATGGAGATCCTGCAAGACATTGGGAATGTGGTCAGTGAAAGGGAATTTTGTCTGACATAAACTATTCATTGAGACAGTTCATCTTGGTGAAGGGACAGTGGATCCTCACTTCTCTGGCGTGGCCAGCCTCTCTGTCGGTGACTGCTAGCTCCTTGGGCAACCCCACAGGGCCCGTTCCTCATTGGGAGTGAGGACTCGGATCTCTAGTATCCCACCCCCTGTCTTCATCCTTTCCCTCTTATTATGGGCTATCTTCTCTTGCGGGAACGTTATGAGCCACACTTTTGATGGTTTGGGGGGTCAATAGCAGGTGGCATGTGTGGGCAACACAACTATATATGACGGGGTTGTCATGGGGAGTATCAGGGGGTCCTGAGGAACAAGCTTGGAGATCAGATGTTGGGAGGGTGTGAAATGTCAGTCAGTAGATTGGGGGGGGGGGCATTGGGAAATTGAAGGGTAGCAGGCATGATTGATGTCAGGAGAGAGGTGGAGCGCGTTGGAGATTGTTCACCTTCCTACATTGGATGGTAGACCTCCTGGTCATGCTGCCGCACTCACTGCTGTTGCCATTGCCTCCTAGGTGGCATTGCTAACTCTGCTCGTGGTTAACCACCCTCTCGGAACAGGGTGGCCCGCCTCTCATCCTTGCCATCGAGAAGTCTGGCCAGGTCGGCATCACCAAAGTGAGGAGCAGGTCTCCACGCTGCATCCCTGAGATTTGACTGGGAGTGAGTGCTGAGGGAATATTTAGAAGCAGCTCCCCCTTGTTAGCAGGAAGCAGCAGAGGCACGAGTCGGGCAAGGAAGTCGGGCATGGTGAGATTCACTTGTGAGCTCGCTTTTTGCACACAGTGTGGCTGAATGCAGGTCACAATCTCACCAAAAAAGCCAACGTGAAACACCCTGCCAACTCGCCCAAAATGACAGTCATTTTTGGGTGGATCATGACCCATATTTGTAAAGAGTTTGCATGAGGACAACAAACTAACGTCAGAACCATGCAGAGAAGGCAAATCATGTTGTCAATCAGTGGGCAATCCTTCTTTGACATAAATTGTCCCACCATTTTTAGCTCCACACTCCAGGCTAATGCTGTCTCTTCATGTTAGAGTGATTTCAAGGTTTCTGGTGGTAGGCTGCACACTGCACAACCTGGTTAATATAAAGGAATAACCATTGCCATCATATAGCTGGTGAAAAGTGTTGGAGCAGGAACACAAAGAGGTCAAGGAGGAGGAGCAAGTCAAGAAGGCGAATTTGGAGCAGGAGAAAGTGGAGGAAAAGGAACAAGAAGACAAGTAGTTGCAACATAGTCATCCCCTTTTCTGTCCAGGCTCTAAGTGATAAAAAAAATGAATGAATGACGCCAGTAACAAAGCCACAATTCCCCATTACACCAACAGTCACATATTCCTTTGTGCGATTGTCCGTTGAGAGACTCGTGCTGACAACGGGATTGTTCCACAGTCCTGATGGGGGTGCGACTGCCGGAGCCATTAGGGACATGCTAATGGGCCAGCACTCATTCCACGTGGAACTATTCCAATCCACGCCGGCATGTGATCCACTGGGATTGTGAATGGAACTCGAGAGCCTTACAAACTGCAACTGCTTATAAGCACTCAGCTCCCACACATTGTCATTCCTGCCAAGAAGCTAGCACCCCGGAGAGTGGCCCTGAGTTTGTGGACGCAGAGCCGGAGATATTGTTGGATGTCATGGAGGAGAGGTGGGACATCGTATTCCCCAGGGTAGGAAGGAGGCTGCCACCCGTCAATGTCAATCATGTCTGGGTGGAGGTGACAGAGGCCATGAGCCTCATGGGCCCCACCACGAGGACCAGACAGCTGTGCCGTAAGAAGCTGCACAACCTCTTCAGGGCAGCTCGGATGAGTCACCAGCTCCATGCCCCTGGCACCAGCCCCCATCCCACGCACCCCACATTCATCAACACACCTGCCTCCCCCTGATTGCGGCACCCACCAGGCAGATCGGTAGACAGTGCTGGGTGAGGATGGGCAACCCCCCAGGCCAGCCAGGGTGAGTCTCCACCACAATGTTCTGAGAACCACCCCTGTCCCACACTCTCGTAACCCACCCCCTCCTAGGGAGTGACCAAACCCCAACCACCAGCTCTCTGTGCGCACCCTACTCTGCACCACATGCCAACACCCATACCGACTGCCATGGCCGAGCACCCTGCACACTGGACGTTAGCTGCGGACCCCCTGTGCGGCCACATCCGAATGTCTCACAAAGTGCATTATCTGTCGTCCTAGGAGAAGGTGACCCACAACTTCTGGGACCGGGAGAAAACTGGAGGGGGCCCGCTGGACTGCGGCTCCTCACCATTGCGGAGCAGAGGGCGATGGACCTAGTTGGCAGGGTGGAGAGTGGGCAGCCGCAGAGGTGGAGGTCAGCAGGTGTGAACCAAGTAGGTCCCCAATGCGTTACGATGTCCCTATGGCACGTCAGTCACCCCTCCACCCCATACACCACGCCTACCAATGATCCCATCATGCGTCCTGTCTTCTGTCTTGTGTCTTGCAGGGTCACCTCACAAGGAGGTGGAACTGGCTGGTATCCCTTGGTCCACAGCCGCAACAACACAACTCACCTGGTGATGAGGCAGGACCATCTGGGTCCCTCTCCCCCAGCCGCCACAGCGCAACATCCCAGAATACCAGTCCGGGGACGACAAAGACTTCTCGTCACTGCTGTCACCAACATCCCCCACCATCCCAGAGACACTAGCATTATCATAGAATCATAGAATTTACAGTGCAGAAGGAGGCCATTCAGCCCATTGAGTCTGCACCGACCCTTGGCAAAAGCACCCTACATAAACCCTACGTCTCCACCCTATCCTCCTTTATCCCCGTAACCCAGTAACCCCACCTAACCATTTTGGACACTAAGGGCAATTTAGAATAGCCAATGCACCTAACCTGCACATCTTTGGACTGTGGGAGGAAATCGGAGCACCCGGAGGAAACCCACGCAGACATGGGGAGAACGTGCAGACTCCACACAGACAGTGACCCAAGCCAGGAATCGAACCTGGAACCCTGGAGCTGTAAAGCAACTGTGCTAACCACTATGCTACTGTGCTGCCCTTCGTTGGTCATTTTAGTGAAGAGGAGGGGGTTGCCATGTGGCGCAGTGGTTAGCACTGGGATTACAGTGCTGAGGACCTGGGTTCAAATCCCGGCCCTGGGTCACTGTCCGTGTGGAGTTTGCACATTCTTCCCGTATCTGCGTGGGCTTCACCCCCATAACCGAAAAATGTGCTGATTACGCGGATTAGCCACGCTAAATTGCCCCTTAATTGGAAAACAAAAATTTGTTTCTCTAAATCTATTAAAAAAAATTTTTAGTGAAGAGGCTCCTGGGACACGCTCTGGTGTACACAACACATGCAGCGGTACGTCAAGTGGAAGTAGGAACCCCTGAGGTGGCGGACAATCGGAGGGCGAGACGGCCCCAAGGATTGGCTGCTGTTCAGACAGGTCTCAGGCTTCTGGAAAGGGCGGAGTTGGAGTTGGAGTTCAATGCTGGAGTTGGAGGCACAGAGCCAGGGACTACAGGAGGGGGTGTCAGCAACCATATAGCGCCTGCAGGTGTAGTTGGAGGAGTCCAACAGCTTAAAGGGGTAGGAGGCAGTGCCGACCATGCGTGCTACACAGGCCAACACAGCACGGATGGCGTCCGCAGTGGAAGCTTTGGCTGCAAAGGTATTGGCCATGATTCAGGATGTCCAAGGCCTGGGGCACACTTCATGGCATAAGGCACAGAACAGGATGGCCATGTCACAGGCAGCCATGTACCATGGCCACATGGACACTGCTGCGGTGCTCCAGAGCATGGCCTAGTCACAATGGGCCATGGTTACGAGCACAAGAGAATTGGCCTGGCTGACCTGAGCCAGTCGCAGAGGGTCCTGGCACAGTCACAGCGACGTGGCCCAGACCCAGAAGGAAGTAGCACAGTCCCTGTGCTCCATGGCCATGGACATGGAGACCCTGGTTAAAACGAGAGCGGGCCTCCAGGACTGGCAGTGTCAGGTGAAGGCGGAGCTCCTGTAGCTTGCTCTGGCTGCACCCCCTTCCCTCGGTGTAGCCCGGGAGCCATCGGGCACCCCGAGGGAGGAAGAAGTAATGGGGCCCAGACTGATGACTCCCGCAGGGGAGGTGCTGGAATCATAGAATCAACAGTGCTGAAGGAGGCCATTCGGCCCATCAAGCCTGCACTGGCCCAACACCTCCACCCTATCCCCGTAACCCAGTAATCCTTCCATAACCTTTTTTTTGGACATGAAGTGCAATTTAGCATGGCCAATCCTCATAACCTGTATATGTGGCAGCACGGTAGGATTGTGGATAGCACAATTGCTTCACAGCTCCAGGGTCCCAGGTTCGATTCCCGGCTTGGGTCACTGTCTGTGCGGAGTCTGCACATCCTCCCCGTGTGTGCGTGGGTTTCCTCCAGGTGCTCCGGTTTCCTCCCACAGTCCAAAGATGTGCAGGTTAGGTGGATTGGCCATGATAAATTGCCCTTAGTGTCCAAAATTGCTCTTAGTGTTGGGTGGGGTTACTGGGTTATGGGGATAGGGTGGAGGTGCTGACGGAATGGCCTCCTTCTGCACTGTATATTCTATGATTCTATGATAATCTTTGGCCTGTGGGAGGAAACCGGAGAACCTAGAGGAAACCCACGCAGACACGGGGAGAATGCACAGGGCGCGACTCTCAGCTCCCCACGCCGCATGGGAGAATCGCGGGAGAACCCCCGAAAAATTTCACGTCCCCTCGCACCCCCCGCGATTCTCCCCCCCGCCCACTCGGAAGAATCGCCGCTAGCCGTTTTTCACGGCGACCGCCGATTCTCCGACCCGGATGGGCCGAGCGGCCTGCCGTTTGCGACCGATTCACGACAGCGGCAACCACACGTGGTCGCTGCCGTCGTGAAACGGGTGTGGAGATGCCCGTTTTGGGCTTGTAGGGCGCCTGGTGGGGAATGAGCACCACGACTGTGCTCGGAGGGGATAGGCCCGCGATCGGTACCCACCGATCGTTGGGCCGGCGTCTCAATCAGATGCACTATTTCCCCTCCGTCGCCCCGCAAGATCAAGCCGCCACGTCTTGCGGGGCGGCTGAGGGGAAAGACGGCCACCGTGCATGCGTGGATTCAAGCTGTCAGCGTCGTGACGTCAGCCGCGCATGCGCGGGTTGGAGCCGGCCAACCTGCGCATGCGCGGCTGTCATCATTAGGCGCGCCGGCCGCGTCATTCCCGGCGCGACGCCCCCGCGGAGAAGATTTACGGAGCGCCGCTCCTAGCCCTGGCGGCAGGGGAGAATAGGGGGCGAGGAGCGGCCTCCGACGCCGTCGTGAAACTCGGCTGATTTTTCCCGGGAGCGGAGAATTCCGCCCATGGACTCCACACAGGCAGTGGCCCATGCCAGGAATCGAACCTGGGACCCTTGAGCTGTGAAGCAACAATGCTAACCACTGTGCTACCATGCTGCACACGTGCTGGAACACCGCAGCGCCTCTGCATCCTCCCCCACCTGCTCCTATCACATCCAATGGGAAGTGGGCAGAACAAGGTGGCACTATGCCATCTGCAACACCTGGAAGGCTGCTGGCCCCATTCCTGTCCTGGCATTCCAGAGGAGTGGGCGGGTAGGGTGGTGTTAGGGGCCTATGATGTGGGTGCGGGTGTTGGCGAGCCGCCAGGACAGTTGGGGGTAACTACCGGGGTTGCACTCGGAGGCGGCAGGGTACTCCGCCAGTGATGTGGTAGGACCTACCCGCTGAGTGACGCATCACCGCTCGCCACCCCTAGGACCACACGTTGCCCCAGCCCCAGACCCCATACCCGCCCCAGCCCCTGGCCCCATCCCAGCCCCCCCTCCCTTGATTGGCTATGGGCCAAGTGATGGGCTGGTTAGCATGCATTCAGGGATTATCCGGGCGAACAGTGGAACCAGGGTCTCAATGTCCACGGCCATGGAGCACAGGGACTGTGCTACTTCCTTCTGAGTCTGGGTCATGTCACTCAGTGACTGTGCCAGGACCCTCTGCTACTGGCTCAGGTCAGCCAGGCCAATGCTCTCAGGGCAGGAGTCAGATTCTGTAAAACAATACGGGCACAAGTGCCCGGACCAGACCCGCTGATGTTGCCAACCCAGGGCCAATATCCTGTGGTGGAGCTGGTGGGAAGCTTGTGGGAGGATGAAAATGCTGAGGTGGGGGGGAGGGGGGGGGGGGGGAGGATAGCAGGTAGGGGATACAGGAAAGGGGGTGGGTGGTGGGTATATGGAGGTGGGAGGGATAGATGTGCTGCTGGTGGGCAGGCCTAGTCGGCGAACCTGGAAGTGATTAGGTTGTCCCTTGTGCGGCAGACCAGGTGCACAAATTGTGCGGCCTCCTGTGCCTGCCTGGGCATCCTGGCTCTCCTGTGCATCCTACTCATCAAATGAGGCATTGCATTCATCCTCCTCCTCCAGCATGCTGCCCCTCTGCTGCATGACATTGTGGAGGATGGAGCAGGCCACCATGATGTGGGAGACCCTCCAAGGGCTATACTGGAGGACTCCACCAGAGCAGTCCAGGCACCTGAACCGCACCTTCTGGACGCTGATGCACCGTTCAACGATGCTCCTGGTTGCTACATGTTATAGCAGTTCTCCACGTTGGTCTGGGGCCACAACCACAGTGGTAACTCCTGTCACCCAAGAGCCAACCCCTCACCCGAGGCAGTACCTCGAAGGTGTCAGGCACCGACGAGTGCACCAGAACAAATGTGTCTTGACCGCTGCCTGGGTATCAGGCGCAGACCTGCATGATGTGCAAACGGTGGTAACACACCAACTGCACGTTCATCGAGTGGAAGCCCTTCCAGTTGATGAAAGGCACCTCCTCATTCATCGGTGCTCGTAGGGGTACATGTGTACCATTGATCACCCCTTGGACCTGAGGCATGCCTGTGATGGCTACCCACGCAACCTGGTGGGCTCGGTCGACATTGAAGTTCATATAGGGCATCCGTGATGCTGCGGATGCATCTATGACGTCTGCGATATCCCAAACAGGTTCCCACTCGGCACCTGGAAGGACCCAGTGGCATAAAACTTCAGGTAGACCATCACCTTGATGGCCATCGGGAATGAGTGTCCTCGCTTATACCCCCACGGTTCCAGATGTGTCATAATCCGGCAGAGGTGCTGCACGGTCTCCCTCCTCAGCCGCAGTCATCGGCAACACGCTTAGTCCGGCAGGTCCTCGAATGACAGATGCTGCCAATATACACGAGGCCTGATGCAACATCTCCTTCCCACCTCCTCTTCAGCCTGTTAGACGGCAGGCACTCCACCTCACCTTGCTGGCCCCTGCTCCTTGGGGGCAGACACCTGTTTGCAGGGTCCTTCCCAAGCAGCTCCTGTTTGTGCAGACTCACTACATCTGCCACATGCAGCGGCCAGGCAGATGCCAACCATTCCTGGCTGGACTCCAAAATCCATTGTCTGCAGGGGGTTAAGGGCGGACATGTTAGCATGGTGAGTACTCATGTGCCCATCTCAGTCCAACTGGCTAGGCGGTGGCCCTGACCTGTACTGCAGCCCCTGCCCCGCATGTCCCCCTCCCGATCCCACCCCCACCCCCTGCCGTTCCCCCCAACACTTTTACTTCTGCACCGCAGCCCTGGTTCTCCCGGTACCTGGCACCCGGGTACCCCTGCCGGCAGGGGTAATAGTGGCTGCCGCTACCCATGCCAGCAATATGCTCTGAGGCCCCTGTCCTCCGCCTTCCTGGGGGTCTACTGTGGGTGTCCTCCTTGGGTGGATTGTGTGATGCCATGCCCGTACGCCTGGTGGCACTCTGCACATTTATGGGTCACAGTGGAGAAGTCAGTGGAGTGTGTAGCCAGGTGGCTGCCTTGCAGGCCGTGGCATCGGTGGTCCGTGCCTCGAAACCCCCATCCAGGGAGACACCCTGAACCCACGTCCCATCTCCTGGTCGACCCCGCTAGCCCCTCCGGCCCTGGCAGATGCCACCCAGCCAGTGGCACAACTGTCAGCCCGCCGTTGTGCCTTTGGAAACTTTTCTTACCTCCTCTCTCTCCCTCAGTAGCCATGGCGCCTGGTCCCTCTTTTTAAATACCACACGTGAACCGTGCCCGCGTCACCTCCACCTTAGAGGCCGGAGAATATCGGGTCGTACCCGTTAATGAAATCTTAACAAGTGCTGCTGTACGTTTTGCATGCCCACACCGACCCGGAGTGTGGAAAACACCCACACTGCCATCGAGGCACCGGAGCATGGCGCTCCATTGTGTACCCTGCGTCAAACTCGATTTTCACCTGACACCCGATTATCCGCCCAATCGCGATTCGCGATTCCGGCATCTCTGGACGGAGAATCCCACCCCTTATCTTTCCTCTGACACTGATTATCACATTGTCCTGTTTCCAAAATACAAAAATGAAAGTCAATGCGCATTCCAATCCAAATTTATACATCAAATTGTTACATAACGCATGCTAAAATAAACAACAATGAGCTTCCCCAATGTCTATAGCACTGGTAGAAAGCTGCTGACTTTCACCTGAGATGGTGTGGGAGTGCATCTCAAACATCCCTGGGACAATAAGGCCCAATCTCAGACTGCATCACCTCGTCATGGGTGCCCACAGACTGGGATGGCTGACTGATGGACGACAACAAGGGCACTGGTGGATTGTCAGGTGAAGGAAAATAAATGCTGTCATCCTAGGAGAGGAAAGTAAGTTTCTTATCCATGGAGACACTGCCACCATCCTAAAGCAATGTTAGTGATCCTGGTGATCTGCTTGAAGACAGATGCTGAAATGATGTGACACCCTGCAAATCTGCAATCCAGAGCAACGATGGCAGCAATCGGAACTTACATTACAGCTGCCTGAGTTTCCACTTTAGCACTCAGACATTTGTTGAAAGCTGCTTACGCTGCAATGGAAGCTCAGACGTCAACCATTAAATACTGCCTCAATGTGTTTCCGTAGTTTTACCGGTAGAAGTGGCTACCAGTTCCATTTTGGGGAGGATGAGCTCTGAGATCAGCACAAAGCAGATCTGCCAAGTTGCTGCTTGACTCTCCCATGCTTCTTGACATGAAGCATAAGCTTTCAACAGCATTTCCAGTGCACCTTCTTCTATGGACCTCAGTCGAGTCATTTCATAGATTTCATAAAATTTACAGTGCAGGAGGAGGCCATTCGGCCGATTGATTCTACACTGGCCCTTGGAAAGAGAACCTTTCCCAAGCCCACACCTCCACCCTATCCCTCCACCCTATCCCCATAACCCAGTAACCCCACCCAACACTAAGGGCAATTTTGGACATTAAGGGCAATTTAGCATGGCCAATCCACCTAACCTGCACATCTTTGGACTGTGGGAGGAAACCGGAGCACCCGTAGGAAACCCACGCAGACACGGGGAGGATGTGCAGACTCCGCACAGACAGTGACCCAAGCCGGGAATCGAACCAGGAACCCTGGAGCTGCGAAGCAATTGTACTAACCACTATGCTATCTGCAGAAGAAATGATGTGTGAACCCACCCTGGGGTGAGCTGTCCCCATGAACTATTCCTTCTTCCTGCCCTAGCTCCTGTATTTGTGCCCAACGCCAACCTCTCCTATATCTCAACCTCTACACTACTTGCAGGATCAGTGTCTCAGCTTGTTGGTTACAGCTGTGAAATGGAATGATGGTGTCTCTTCATCCTAATTTCCTTCTTGGCCGTCCTCCACTTCCTGGGCAGTTTCGAGTTCTCAAGTGTCTGAAATGTGTCTGAAATGTGTTGGGTTGTGGTGAGGGCAGAGGAATACGTAATTAGTGCATGTTTACACAATCAGCAGCTTCAGAGTCAGAAGAGATTGAGCAATGAGGGAGAGGTCAGATGAGGAGAAGGATTGAGTATGCAAATACCTTCATCTTAAATCACTTCAGTCCCACCAATGACCAGCGTCTTCATGATGGCCCTTCCCATGATGGCCAGCGCTGTCTCACCCAGTGGGCTGTGTGCTTGTCCTTCAGCTCATTGCTGTGTCTCCTTTTATGTGTGACCTTTGCTGCAATTGTATCAAAAGGAGAGACTTAGAATGTAGTCACATTGTGTCACAAGTCTGAGGCTTGGGAACATTTTAAACATAAAAAAAGAACAAGAAATTGATAAAAAGGGAGAAAATAGAATATGAGGGTGAACTAGCAAGGTATATATGTGGTGAACGTATTATAGTAACAATTCACCACTATTACATTGTACCACGCTGTTGCCCATGTGGGCTCCACTTATGGACCATTGTACTGTACTACACTGATTGTATCATGTTGGTGCCCTTGTGGGCTCCGCGCTGGCTCCGCTCGCTTGAGGGGAGGTATAAGAGCAGCTGCCCTGTAGGCGGCTCTCAGTGCAGTGCAGTCGCAGGCAGGCACTGTTCTAGTTGATTAAAGCCACAGTTCACTTCCATTCTCTGTCTCGTGTGAATTGATGGTCGCATCAATATATCAAAACAGATTGTAAGAAAGTTTGCATGTGTGGTAACGTGAGGAAATTAGCAGAAGTACACTGGTTCAAGGAGCTGCGCTCCGAAAGCTTGTGTTTGAAACAAACCTGTTGGACTTTAACCTGGTGTTGTAAGACTTCTTACTGTGGTTCATTTAGAGGCAGAAAGAAGAGAAACTATAATGGGAAAGAAGAAGTGGCAAAGGAATTAAGCAATTATTTTATACCAGTCTTCTCGGTAGAAGTCACGAAGAGCACATCAGAAAGTGTGTGGAACCAAGGGCATAATACAGTGAGGACTTAAAATAAGCAATATTAGAAAAGAAAAATGTTTTCAACAATTAGGTCCTCCATCAGAATTTCTCAAAGCCTGTTTAACTGTGACAAGACACAAGTTAAGAATGGTGATCGAATACTCTCCAATTGCTTGGATGAGTACAGCACCAACAACACGCAAGGATATCGTCACCACCGATGCACAGTGCCACCAGAGCGTACCATCTACAATGTACACTGCAGCAACTTGCCAATGTTCCTTTGACAGTGTGAAGACCCAAGAAGCAAAGTAGAGTAAACAGTGGTTTATTCAAGGTCAAAGGGATCAGCCGCTACGGCTATCAGTCGGGACTCCCAGAATGCTGGTTCCTGACCGGGTCAGCTTTTATATAGCCTAATGACGAGCCCCAGCTGGTCAGGCCTCCACCCACTAGGGGGAGGCTCGTATCCCACGGGTCCCCCGGAGAGATCGGGCAGCACGGTAGCATGGTGGTTAGCATAAATGCTTCACAGCTCCAGGGTCCCAGGTTCAATTCCCGGCTGGGTCACTGTCTGTGCGGAGTCTGCACGTCCTCCCCGTGTCTGCGTGGGTTTCCTCCGGGTGCTCCGGTTTCCTTCCACAGTCCAAAGATGTGCGGGTTAGGTGGATTGGCCATGCTAAATTGCCCGTAGTGTCCTAAAAAAAAAGTAAGGTTAAGGGGGGGTTGTTTGGGTTACGGGTATAGGGTGGATACATGGGTTTGAGTAGGGTGATCATTGCTCGGCACAACATCGAGGGCCGAAGGGCCTGTTCTGTGCTGTACTGTACTGTACTGTACTGTGGGCCTCGTGAGGGTTATTACACACAGCATCTTCTAAGTCCCCCAACCTCAACCATGTAGAAAGACAAGGGCAGCAGATACATATGGATACCACCACCTGCAAGTTTTTCAAAAATTAATTTACAGGATGTGGGTGTCGCTGGTTAGGCCAAAACTTATTGCCCATCCCGAGTTGCCCTTCAGAAGGTGGTGATCAGTTGCCTTCTTGAATCATTGCAGTCCTTGAGGTGTAGGTACACCCACTGTGCTGTTAGGGAAGGAGTTCCAGGATTTTGTCCCAGCAAAAGTGAAGGATATA
This sequence comes from Scyliorhinus canicula, assembly GCF_902713615.1. Lineage (NCBI taxonomy): Eukaryota > Metazoa > Chordata > Chondrichthyes > Carcharhiniformes > Scyliorhinidae > Scyliorhinus > Scyliorhinus canicula. The sequence goes on along the minus strand of NC_052159.1, from coordinate 67,937,534 downwards.
TTTCCAAGTCAGGATGGTGAGTGACTTGGAGGGGAACCTGCAGGTGATGGGGTTCCCAGGTATCTGCTGCTCTTGTCCTTCAAGATGGTAGTGGTCGTGGGTTTGGAAGGTGCTGTCTAGGTACCTTGATGAGTTACTGCAGTGCATCTTGAAGATGGTACACACGGCTGCCATTGTTCATCGGTGGTGGAGGGGTTTGAATGTTTGTGGAAGGGGGAGCAATCAAGAACTTTGAACAATGAACTGTGAACCATCCTGACTTGAAAGTATATTGCCATGTGTTCATTGTTGTTATTGAACTCCCTCTCTAACAACTGTGGGCATGGACTACAGCAGTTCAAGTTGGGCTCAACACCAGTTTATCAACTGCAGTTAGGGATGGACAATAAATGTTTTCCTGACCCGCAATACTCAAACCTCACAAATGAATAAAAAGACTGCAAGTTCAGTGAAGACTGGTGCTATCTACTTTTACTGATGAACATTGAAGTCCCCCATCTATTCAGTGTTCTTTCCTTTTCCAATTGGCTTTCAACATTGAGGAGTACCGATTGGGTACCGATTGAGGGAGGTGGTATTCAATAGGAACTTGCCTTGTCCGTGGAGTCCGGACGCAATGTGGGGGGCAGAGCTGGCAGGGGGGTTGGCGGGGGATAATGGGACTGTGAGTGGTGGAGTGCAGAGGGAGAAATGGACTGTGAGTGAAGGGGCGCAGGGGTAGATGGGGGACTGTGAGTGAAGGGGTGCAGGGGAGAAGGGGACTGTGAGTGAGGGGGTGCAGGGGGAGAAGGGGACTGTGAGTGAGGGGTGTAGAGGGAGGAGGGGACTGTGAGTGAGGGGGTGCAGGGGAGAAGGGGACTGTGAGTGAGGGGTGTAGAGGGAGGAAGGGGACTGTGAGTGAGGGGGTGTAGAGGGAGGAGGAGACTGTGAGTGAGGGGGTGCAGGGGAGACGGTGACTGTAAGTGGGGGGTGCATGGGGGAAGGGGACTGTGAGTGGGGGGGTGCAGGGGGAGAAGGAGAATTTGAGTGGGGGGGTGAAGGGGAGAAGGGGATTGTGAGTGGGGGGTGCAGGGGGAGAAGGAGACTGAGTGGGGTAGTGCAAGGGGAAATGGGGGATTGTGAGTGAGGGGTGCAGGGGGGAGGGCGACTGTGAGTGGGGGGGGTGCAGGGGGGAAGAGAAATGTGAGTGGGGGGTGCAGGGGAGAAGGGGACTGAGTGGGGTAGTGCAGGGGGGAATGGGGGATTGTGAGTGAGGGGTGCAGGGGGGAGGGCGACTGTGAGTGGGGGGTGCAGGGGGGAAGAGGACTGTGAGTGGGGGGGGGTTCAGGGGGAGAAGGATAATTTGAGTGGGGGGTGAAGGGGAGAAGGGGATTGTGAGTGGGGGGTGCATGGGGGAAGGGGACTGTGAGTGGGGTAGTGCAAGGGGAAATGGGGGATTGTGAGTGAGGTGGTGTAGGAGGAAAAGGGGACTTTGTGTGGGGGTAGGGTACAGAGGGAGGTGGATGTGGAATCAATTGATGAATTTGGGGGTTAAAATGGAGGAATATGTTGCAGAATGCATTTGTGACTGTTAACAGGGCAGTGCTATGTGTTAGGGCGAACATATGAACTTAAGAACAGAAGAACTAGGAGCAGGAGTCAGCAATTCAGCCTCTTGAACTTGCTCCGCCGTTCAATATGATCTTGGCAGATCTCAACTCCACTTTCCTGCCTGTTCTCCATAATTCTTGAACACATTGCTAACTAAAAATCTGTCTATGCTAATTAAAAATCTGTCTATCTTCTCCTTAAATTTACTCAATGTTCCGACATCCAATGCAGTCTGGACAGCGAATTCCAGATTCACAACCCTTTGAGTGAAAACATTTTCATCGTTTTTGTTTTAAGTCTACAATCCCTTATCCTAAAACTATGTCCTCTCGTTCTCGATTGCCCCAACAAAGGAAGATTATGCTCTATTGGGCAGCACGGTAGCATTGTGGATAGCACAATTGCTTCACAGCGCCAGGGTCCCAGGTTCGATTCCGGCTTGGGTCACTGTCTGTGTGGAGTCTGCACAATCTCCCCGTGTGTGCGTGGGTTTCCTGCGGGTGCTCCGGTTTCCTCCCACAGTCCAAAGATGTGCAGGTTAGGTGGATTGGCCATGCTAAATTGCCCTTAATGTCCAAAATTGCCCTTAGTGTTGGGTGGGGTTACTGGGTTATAGGGTTATGGGGATAGGGTGGAGGTGTTGACCTCGGGTAGGGTGCTCTTTCAGAGAGCCGGTGCAGACTCGATCGGCTGAATGCCCTCCTTCTGCACCGTAAATTCTATGATAATCTATGATGTCTACTTTGGTAATATCTTTTATCATCCCATAAATCTCAATTAGACCTCCTCTCATTCTTCTTAACTCAAGACAGCATGGGTCTAAACTGCTCCATCTCTCTTCATAAGACAAACCCCTCATCTCTGGCATCAATCTAGTGAAACTCCCCTGAACGGCCTCCAATTTAACTACATCCCTCCTCAAATAAGGGGACAAAAACTGTACACAGTACTCCAGGTGCAGTCTCAGCAATGCTTTGTACAGTTGCAGCAACACTCCCCTACTTTTATACTCTATTCCTTTAGCTTTAAAGGCCAAAATTCCATTTGCCACCTTATTATCTGCTCCACCTGCATACTAGTTTACTGAGATTCATGTACAAGGACACCCAGATCCCTCTGCACCAAAGCATTCTGAGGTTTCTCTCCATTTAGATAATAAGTTGTCTTTCCATTTTACCGACCAAAATGGATAACTTCACACTAATCTACGTTAAACTCCATCTGCCATATTTTGGCCCATTCACCTAATCATTTGCAATTTTCTTATTCCCTCATTGCAACTTACTATCCCATCTACTTAAGTGTCATCTGCAAATTTGGCGATAGTAGAACAAAGAAAAGTACAGCACAGGAACAGGTCCTTCAGCCCTCCAAGCCTGCGCCGACCATGCTGCCCGAAAAAACTAAACCCTTCTATACTTCCTGGGTCCATATCCCTCTATTCCCATCCTATTCATGTATTTGTCAAGATGCCCCTTAAACGTCACTATCATCCCTGCTTCCACCACCTCCTCCGGCAGCTAGTTCCAGGCTCCCACTACCCTCTCTGTAAAAAACCTGACTCGTACATCTCTCAACCTTGCCCCTCGCACCTTAAACATATGCCCCCTTGTAATTGACCGCTCTACCCTTCCCCACATCCATTGTAAATAGTTGAGGCCCGAGGTCCGAAACCTGTGACACCCCACTCAGTACATCTTGCCAAACAGAAAAAGATCCATTTAGTCCAACTCTGTGTCCATTAGCCAGTCTTTAATCGAAGCTAAGAAATTACCCCACATTCCATGTGATCTTATATTGTGTATGAACTTTTTGTGCGGCACCTTATCAAATGTCTTCTGGAAGTCCAGATATACTGGGCTGGATTCTCCGCTGTCGGAATTCTCTGTTGCACCGGCAGCGAATCCACACCCGGGGATTTCCCAACCAGAAAACTGGTGCAGCAGGCCGGAGAATCCTGCCCACGACACCTACAGGATGCCCATTATCCACTTGGTTTGTTGCACCTTCAAAGAACTCTAGCAAATTATGCCTTTTGATTTTCTAAATGTCCCGTTATTACTTCCCTGACAATGGATTATAACATTATAACAATTTCCCAAAGACAGATATTAAACTAATTGGTCTATAGTTTCCAACTTTCTGCCTCCCTCCCTTTTTGAATAAGGGCACTACAATATCATTTTTCTAATTCAGTGAAACCTTTCCCAAATCCAGGGAATTTTGGAATATTATAACCAATGAAACAACTATCTCCACTGTCACTTCCTTTAAAATGTAGGATGTCGGCTATCAGGCCCTGGGGACTTGCCTGCCTTCAATCCCAATAGTTTGTTTAGTACTTTTCGCTATTGATGATGATTGTTCCAAATTCCACCGTTTCTATTACTTTTGCATTACCTGTCACTATTGAATAGTTTCAGTCTCCTCCTTCGTGAAAATTGAGCCAAAACGCTCAATCTAACAGCTGCGTCATGCCGAGCGCGAATCCACGCGAGCCAGTTTGATCGCACGAGAGCCCGAAATCGGGAACCATGCTGGATTGGTTTACGATCTAACTGGCCCCCTCCCATTGGCGAGATCCGAATCCCACCACGGTGTGGCAAGAAACCAAGGACAGCAATAAAGACCAATCTCCAACCCATTAATGGGAAGGAAGCCCTATCTCAAGGCCTTCTGTGGTCTAACCGACTGCCCAGTGAGCGTTCACACAGATGCCGTTTAATACACCTATTTAAAGATGTGAAGTTAATGCAATGGCTGGTGTGGGGATCGGAGGAGGTGAGTAGCTATCTTGAGATTTGAGCACCAGGTCTGCTGCCAGGGCATGGAACAACATTGCCGCAACCTGGAAAGCAGCCATGCGCCCGCCGCTGACTGCCCACTGTGAACCTAGTGCCACAGGCCGTATGGGTGTCCCCCAGGCCACCCCTGAGTCATCCCCTGGCCTCAGCCAACCCATCAACAGGATGGGTGAACCAGTGCCATCTTACTGGCTGAAATGAGTTTGTGTGGGGAGTGGAGTGCTAATATGCGCCTGCAGCTTGTCAGCACCTCGAGTGCCAATCGCAACCCCGGCGAATTGGACATTGTTTTTCATTGGAATCGCTTGTGTGCTAACTCTCTAATGGTTCCGGAATTGCATCGGTTCCGGTGCCATTTCGCTGTTATAGCAGTCCACTGATTCAGTCCCGGCGTCAGCACTTAGTCTCTTAAATGGAGAATCCCGCCCCAGGAGCCTGCGATCAAAAGTCTTGAACACTGATCTGTTCAGAAATTTTTATTACAAGTTATTTAGATCTCCAAATAACAACAAAAAATAGAAAATATATTTTTATTTACAATTTTTAATATTTAGTAATACAGAAATGCCAAAAATGAATGCGACATTTTAACAAGTAACTATGGAGAATCTATTGTGGAAGTGGCATTGCCCGTGAGAGTCGGCCATTTTGTAAAAGTGAGTCACCAGAATAAAGGTTTGAAAAAACACTGAAAAGCACTGCGGCAACTCACTCTTATTCCTTTGACAACAATTTCCAAACCCACCTCTACCACCTAGAGGGACAAAGGCAGCTGATGCATGGGGACACCACCGCATGTAAGTTCCTTCCAATCTGCACACCATCATATCCTGACTTGGAATGATATCATTATTGCTTCACTGTTGCTTGGTCAAAAACCTGGGTCTCTGTTCCTAACAGCATCCTGGGTGCACCTACACAAGATGGACTGAAGGTGTTGCATAACCACCTTCACAAGAGCAATTAGTGAAGGGTACTAAATGTTGGCCTTGCTTCTGACACCCACATCCCATGAAAGAATGAAAAAGACTGAGCTGAATTGATTGGACATTTCAGAATTATAAAGGAAATTGACAAAATTGACCTGAAGAAATGGTACCAGGGACACCATTTTATAAGTATAAATTAAGGTTGCAGCATGGGTCGGTGCAAAGGATAAAACATTAATGATCTTCTCTGGATCTTGTATTTAAATCCAGCCAGTTTCATCTGGCTGCTTGCTGGCTCCAACGGTTAAACAAATTTAAATAGTTTCATTTCCGTTCCTATTGAGCATTATTTCCTGCTTCATTATGTGTTTGGGGTCAACATGGCATTCTTTGGGGTTTGTCCATTCTCCAAAAGTAAGCTGCTTGAGACTGTCATCTGTCTTTATTTCTATAGAATCCCTACAGTGCAGAAGGAGGCCATTCAGCCCATCGAGTCTGCACCGGACTTCCGAAAGAGCACTTTGCAGCTACTCTACACATATTAGGACCTCTGCATGAGGTTGGAACTTCGCCTTGCTCCAGATCTCTGTTACTCAATCATGTAATGTTACATCATCATTACATCAGCATCATGTCTTATTCTCCCCCAAAGTCCCCCAAAATACAGAGTGACTTCCTTTGACATCAAGGTAGCATTTGACTGAGTATGGCATCAAGGAGCCCTTGCAAAACTGGAGTCAATCGGAATCAGATAGGGAAAAACTCTCCATTGGTTGGAGTCATATCCAGCACAAAGGAAGATAGTTGTTGGGGGTCCATCATCTCAGTTCCAGGACATCACTGCAGGAGTTCCTCAAGGTAGTTTCCTACGCCCAATCATCTTCAGCTGTTTCATCAATGACCTTCCTTCCATCATAAGTGTTTAAAACAGAGAGAGTAGAGCTGGGAGTTTCAGTGTTTAAAACAGAGTGAGGAGGGCCGGGTGTTTCAGTGTTTAAAACAGTGCGAGGAGAGCCGGGAGTTTCAGTGTTCAAAACAGCGAGAGGAGAGTCGGGAGCAGAGAGGAGTGGAACTGCGTGGGACACTGCTGCAGGTAGGACAGCTGCTTGTCTGTTTGTTTATTTCAAATTGAAAAAAACAAGGTAAAGTGACGTCACTGGAGACTGTGACCTGATTGGCTGAAAGGCAGACTGGGCTAAATTTGAATATTTGTGGAGTTACTAGTTTTAATTTGATTTAAATTACTATTTTTAAGTTGATTTGAATTAGTATTTTTAAAATTTGACTTAAATTACTATTTTAAAGATGATTTGAATTACTATTTTAAAATTTTTAAATCTCACTTAAATAACTATTTTGGGTTGATTTAAATTACTATTTTTAAGTTGATTTAAAAAACTTTTTCAATTTAATTAAATAACATTTTAATTTCAATTAAATAACTATTTAATTTGTTGTCAGATCAAGCAAGATAAATACTCAGGGATTAAGCTAATTAAATAGTATACAGGAGATTGGATATAATCCGACACAAAAACATCTTTCCAAAGTTTAATTTCAAACATTTAATTTAAAGGAATAAATCATGGCAGGACAGCTCCAAGGCGTGGTCTGCTCCTCTTGCTCCTTGTGGCAGGATGGGGACAGTTCCAGTCCCCAGGGTCAGTATGTGTGCGGGAATTGTCTCCGGTCACAGCCCATGGAAGCTCGAGTTTCAGAGCTGGAGCGGCGGCTGGAGACACTGTGGAGCATCCGCAAGTCGGAGCGCAACAAGAAGGAAGGATGGTAGAAAGAAGGAAAATCAAAATCCTATATATTCTGTCATATCTAAGGAAATAAGGGAGATTATCAAATTGAAGGAAAAAGCATACAAACTGGCAAAGATTTGTGGGAGATGAGAGGACTGGGAAATCTTTAGGGGGCAACAGAAAGCTAATAAAAAAGCTATAAAGAAGAGTAAAATAGATTACGAGAGTAAACTTGCTCAGAATATAAAAACAGACAGTAAAAGTTTCTACAAATATATAAAACAAAAAAAGGATGGCTAAGGTAAATATTGGTCCTTTAGTGCAGTGCTTCTCAAGGTTTGGTACGCGTACTGGTGCCGGTACTCAGGCCATCGTCTGCCGGTACTTGGAGTGTTTCCAGAAAAGAAAGAGACAGTAATCCTGGATTGGCTTGTTTCGCTTACCGGTCCCTGGCACATTGAAAAAAAAAACTGCCGGTACGCCACATCAGATAGTTTGAGATGCACTGCTTTAGAGGATGAGAAGGGAGATTTAATAATGGGAGACGAGGAAATGGCTGAGGAACTGAACAGGTTTTTTGGGTCGGTCTTCACAGTGGAAGACACAAATAACATGCCAGTGACTGATGGAAATGAGGCTATGACAGGTGAGGACCTTGAGATGATTGTTATCACTGAAGAGGTAGTGATGGGCAAGCTAATGGGGCTAAAGATGGACAAGTCTCCTGGTCCTGATGGAATTCATCCCAGAGTGCTAAAAAAGATGGCGAGGAAAATTGCAAATCTAGTGATAATTTACCAAAATTCACTATACTCTGGAGGGGTCCTGGTGGATTGGAAATTAGCAAACGTGACACCACTGTTTAAAAAAGGAGGTTGGCAGAAAGCAGGCAATTATAGGCCAGTGAGCTTAACTTCGGTAGTAGGGAAGATGCTGGAATCTACCATCAAGGAATAAATAGCGAGGCATCTGAATGGAAATTGTTCCATTGGGTTCCTAAAGGGCGGGTCATGCCTAACTAATTTAGTGGAATTTTTTGAGGGCATTACAAGTGCAGCAGACAACGGGGAGCCAATGGATGTGGTATATCTGGATTTCCAGAAAGTTTTTGACAAGGTGTCACACAAAAGGGTGCTGCATTAGATAAAGGTGCATGGCATTAAAGGTAAAGTAGTAGCATGGATAGAGGATTGGTTAATTAATAGAAAGAAAAGAGTGGGGATTAATGATTGTTTCTCTGGTTGACAATCAGTAGCTAGTGGTGTCCCTCAGGGATCAGTGTTGGGCCCACAATTGTTCACAATTTACATAGATGATTTGGAGTTGGGGACCAAGTGCAATGTGTCCAAGTTTGCAGATGACACTAAGATGAGTGGTAAAGCAAAAAGTGCAGAGGATACCGGACATCTGCAGAGGGATTTGGATAGGTTAAGTGAATGGGCTCGGGTCTGGCAAATGGAATACAATGTTGACAAATGTGAGGTTATCCATTTTGGTAGGAATAACAGCAAAAGGGATTATTACTTAAATGATAAAATATTAAAACATGCTGCTGTGCAGAGAGACCTGGGTGTGCTAGTGCATGAGTCACAAAAAGTTGGTTTACTGGTACAACAGGTGATTAAGAAGACAAATGTAGTTTTGTCCTTCATTGCCAGAGGGATGGAGTTTAAGACTAGGGAGGTTATGCTACAATTGTATAAGATGTTAGTGAGGCCACATCTGGAGTTTTGGTCTCCTTAACTGAGAAAGGACGTACTGGCGCTGGAGGGTCTGCAGAGGAGATTCACTAGGTTAAACCCAGAGCTGAAAGGGTTGGATTATGAGGAGAGGTTGAGTAGACTGGGACTGTACTCGTTGGAATTTAGAAGGATGCGGGGGGGGGGGGATCTTATAGAAACATATAAAATTATGAAGGGAATAGATAGGATAGATGCGGGCAGGTTGTTTACACTGGTGGGTGAAAGCAGAACTAGGGGGCATAGCCTCAAAATAAGAGGAAGTAGATTTAGGACTGAGCTTAGGAGGAACTTCTTCACCCAAAGGGTTGTGAATCTATGGAATTCCTTGCTCAGTGAAGCAGTTGAGGCTCCTTCATTGAATGTTTTTAAGATAAAGATCGATAGTTTTTTGAAGAATAAATGGATTAAGGGTTATGGTGTTCGGGCCGGAAAGTGGAGCTGAGTCCACAAAAGATCAGCCATGACCTCAGTGAATGGTGGAGCAGGCTCGAGGGGCCAGATGGCCTACTCCTGCTCCTAGTTCTTATGTTCTTATGTTCTTATAAGGTCAGAAGTGGGGATGGTTGGTGATGATTATAAAATATTCAGCACCATTCGTGATTCCTCAGGCACTGAAGCAGTTCATGTCCAAAAGCAGAAAGACCTGTATAATATCCAGTCTTGGACTGGCAAGTGGGAAATGGTAAGTAACATTTGTGCCACTTAAGTGCCAGGCAATGACCATCTTGAACATGCGAGAATCTAATAATCGTCCCTTGACATTCAATGGCATTTCCATGGCTGAATCCCCACGGTCAACATGATGGGGGTTACCATTGACAAGAAGGATAACTAGACTAACCATATAAATACTGTGGCTACAAGATCAGGTCAGAGGCTAAGAATTCTGTAGCAAGTAACTCGTCTCCTGACTTCGCAAGGCCTGTCCACCATATACAAGGCACAAGTCAGCCGTATGATGGAATACTCTCCACTTGCCTGAATGAGTACTGCTCCAACAACACTGAAGCAACTGGACACCATCCAGGACAATGCAGCCCGCTTGGTACCCCATCCACAAACATTCACTCCTTCCACTGCAAACATACAGTAGCAGCAGTGTGCCATCTACAGGATGTACTGTAGGAACTCACAAAGCTTCTTTAGACATAACCTTCCAAACCAATGATGTCTATATCTAGATGGACAATGACAGCGGGCGTTTGGGAACAGTACCACCTGGACGTTTCTCTGTAAGCCACTCACCACCCTAACTTGGAAATATATCGTCGTTCCCTCACTCTCACTGGGTCAAAATCCTGGCACTACCTTCTTAACAGCACCCTGAATGTACCAACGCCACATGGGCTGCAGAAGTTCAAGAAGACAGCTCACCATCATCTTCTCAAGGACAACTAAAGGTGAGCAATAAATGCTCGCCTAGCAGTGAAAACCACATCCCATGACTGAATTAAAAGAAAACAATGGCAGGGTTCTCCATTGGCCGACTCCAAAATCGGGAAATGAGATTGGGTGGAGAATGGCATCTGATGCCAAAATCAAGGCAGGCACTGATTTGACGCCAAATCTCCCATTTTACGTCACCTCGAAAACGGTGTCAAAGCATTTCACTCAGCGCGTACAGTAGACACTGTTTGAATTTCATTTGTGTGCTCGAACCGGTATTCTCCGTGGCCTCCGCGATTTTCCACCTCTAATGGGCCAAGTTCCCAACACCTGGTTCACTTGTGCTTTTAAAAATTGTGAAACCGGCATGGCGGTTGCTGAGGCAGAGAGACGGGGTACGGAAGGTGTCCAACATTGTCAATGACAAACAAGTAATAGTGAAGTGTTTAAAGTCGAGAATGCTCAAAAGGTCAGAATTCACAGAGCACAGAGAACTTGGGTGTGGCGAGGGGAGGGTTGCAAATCTCAAGGAGAATATGGAGATTTGGAGGATAATGGAGGGATTGGAAAACAAGGACAAAAATGTAAAATTGAAACATTATTTAATCGGGAATGTAGGTCGGTGACCACAGGGGAGATGAATATGCGGGAGTGAAGACATGGACAGCAGAGCTCTGACTGGCCTCAAGTTTAATTATATTCATATAATTATACATTTCCTGCAGTATAACAGTGACTACACTTCAAAAAGCAGTTAATTAATTGTGAAGCGCTTTGGGAAGATCTGGGTTTGTAAAGACGCTATATAAACGAAAGCTCTTTCTTTACAAAAAAAAGTAGATTTTGGAGTGGTTGTTAACTGTTGTCATGATAATGGATCATAGTCACGAATTATGCATTTTTAAAATTCATTTACAGGATGTGAGCATCGCTGGTTAAGCCAGCATTTATTGCCCATCCCTAGTTGCTCTTCAGTGTGTGGTGGTGAGTTATCTCCTTGAACCACTGCAGTCCTTGAGGTGTAGTTACACCCACTGTGCTGTTACGGAGAGAGTTCTGGGATGTTGTCCCAGCGACAGTGAATGGACATATTGGAATTTTAAATAAGTTGGTTTTTTTTAACATTAAAAACTTACTGAGACTGCAAAATAACCACTTGGTGGAATTCCTATGTGAATTGTAGGACGTGATCCTCCAGCCGCGCTGTGCCCAAAAGGCAGCTCGCCGCAGCGCAGCGTGACCATTGATAGCCGGGAGACCCTGCTCCCGGGATCTACCCAGCTTGCAACGCCTCGTGTGATCCAATGCAATCTCGCGAGACGTTGTAAAGTGAAATCCCTTTTGTAGCAAATCTGCATATTAGAGCGAGGCAGTAAGCCTTACTCTAATGTGCAGAGTCCCGAGGTCTGAGACATTGGGTTTCAATCCCTTCGCCTTGGGGAGCTCTGGTGAGTGCCATTTGGTACTGGTCCCCACAAACGGGGATCAGGTGGAACAGCACTCATGAGGGTCTCCAGGGGGATCAACGGCCCCCAACTGCATGCCCTTTGGGCAGGGGGTGCCCTGGCACTGCTGATGCCACCTGGGGACTGTAGTGATCTCTGCATGTGTTAATACATGTTCAGTTAATGTAAAATAAGTACAGACCGATGATCACGAGATGGCAAAACTAACAGGAGCGATAAAAGGAGTTTCCCGTTCTTTTTTTACTTAGTGTGTGTGGAGAACAGCTAGAGTGAAGACGTGATCAAAATAAACGTGGTTTAATTTAAAATTACTTACTTGTTTTACTACTTTAGTACTGAAGTGAAAGAACTCACTAGTTTGTTATATATTACTCATTTGGAAGACTTTGACTATTTCAAATCAGAATTCAATACAACCCGGCAAGACAAAAAGAGTAATATTCGTATTACAATTTAGTAATATAACATGGTACCAGGTGAAAACAAACTTTAAGAACAACTAGTAAGCAAATTAGAAAAGAAAAGTTCCTATACTGACTGTTTGACTGTGGAAGTCATCGCAGCAAACGGATCCTCGACAGCAAATCGATTCGATGGACCAAGTGCAGGCTCCCAGACATCTGAAGACTACCGATAACTTAAATCTCAATTGGAAGTTATTTAAACAACAATTCCAGCTCTATCTCGAAGCTCATGACTTACATACAGCCTCTGAAGCTACACGCATAACTTTGCTTCTGTCCCTGGCAGGTCAGCAAGCTATCACAATTCGTTCATTTTTGCTGAAGGCGAAGATAAAAAGTAAATTCCGGGTCATTGTCGCAAAATTTGATGAACATTGCAAAATGCAAACCAATGAAATTTTGGAGCAATTCAGATTTCACAAATTTTTACAAAAGAATGGAGAACCATCGTTAGCTCTATCACTGACCCTAAACTTGTAGCCCAGACTTATAATTTTGTTGATTTGCATAACTCTCTAATCAGAGATCAGGGCCGGGATTCTCCCCTACCTGGCGGGGTGGGGAGTCCCGGCGTAGCGGAGTGGCGCCAACCACTCCGGCGTCGGGCCTCCCCAAAGGTGCGGAATTCTCTGCACCTTTAGGGGCTAGGCCCGCGCCGGAGTGTTTGGCGCCACGCCGACTGGCGGCAAAACCGGCGCCAACAGCCTTTGACGCCCGCAGCCCGGCGTCGGGGCTGGCCGAAAGGCCTTCGCCGGATCACGCATGCGGTGGTGCGTCAGCGGCTGCTGATGTCACCACCGGCGCATGCGCGGTAGGGTGGTGGGCTCTTCCGCCTCCGCCATGGTGAAGGCCGTGGCGGTGGTAGAAGAAAAAGAGTGCCCCCACGGCACTGGCCCGCGGAGAATTCTGGCCACAGCGGGGGTGGGATTTACGCCGATCCCTGGTGATTCCCCGACCCTGCGGGGGGTCGGAGAATTCCGCCCCAGATCATTTATTACGGCAAAATGAGTCAACTTTAAAAATTGATATCAAAAAGCGCATTTCAAATGAGCAGAGTAAAAACCAATACTTCGAATATTATCCATGAGAAAAAGGTGTGAAAGTCCACCACGAGTTTGAGAAAGTTAAAATGGTGTTGAAGGCAGCAAAGAAGCATGTACAAGAACGCGGCTATCTTGCGCATGCACATTCCAACTCGGGACATGCACAGTTTGTACTGAAATGCGACGCTCAACAAAAGAAGTCTGCGCATGAGTCAGAGTGACAACGTCATGACATGCTACAGATGTGGTAACGGCCACTTAAAGGGGAATTATTCTGCTCAAGGAAAATGGTGTTTAAGCTGTTCAAGATTAAACCATTTTGCTTCCCAATGCAAATCATCAGCAAATTTTCTCCCTGCCGCACAGAAACAGCATTATAATGTAAGGTCAATTGAAAAATGTGAAAGAATAAATTCACAAGAGAATTTTTCAGACGAAGATGAAAGTTTTTCTTTAGAAAACACATTTTTTGTTGGAGTCATTGAAGCATCAACAAAGACAGACCTTTAAGCAACAAAAACAGATCTTCAAGCAACAATAAAAGATCTCCATGCAACAAAGAAGGTTCCCCATAAAGTAAACATCATTAGTACTGACAATGAATGGACAATGACCGTGAATATTAACAACAGCCCTATAGTTTTTAGGCTGGGCACTGGAGCTTCCGCCAATTTGTTGAACTGTCAGGATTCATCATCCGTCCAAGAGGATTACAAGATTTTACCTGTGGCATGCACATTTACAGATTATAATGGCAATCAGATTGTGTCACATGGTTCGTGTCATTTAACATCTCTCAAGAGACATTCTGTCTCTGGGGCTTTTGGCAGTAACTTCATTGAAGCCTACTTTTGACAATAAGCGATTATTATTATAACACTGCGTTTTGAGATTGTGGATGACCACAGATCTTCGTTATTCGGTGCTCAGGCATGCAAAGAGTTGCAGTTGATTCAAAGGATCTTTAAGAGCACATATGAGACATCAAGATTAGAAAGATACAGTTACTCAGTGAATACTTCATGTTCTTCATGTTATGGACACATTGTCAAACCAATATAAAATTCTGCTAAAAAAGGATGCAAAGCCTATCATCCATCCACCCAGACACCTATTTATTGACTACAGCTCCGCCTTCAACACCATAATCCCAGCCAAGGTCATATCAAAGCTCCAAAACCTAGGACTTGGCTCTCCACTCTGCAACTGGATCCTCGATTTTCTGACCAACAGACCACAATCAGTAAGAATGAACAACAACACCTCCTCCACAATAGTCCTCAATACAATCTCTCCCTCAATGCCAGCAGAACTAAAGAGCTGGTCATTGACTTCAGGAAGCAAAGTACTGTACACACCCGTGTCAGCATCAACGGGGCCGAGGTGGATATGGTTAGCAGTTTCAAATTCCTAGGGGTGCACATCACCAAAAATCTGTCCTGGTCCACTCACGTCGACGCTATCACCAAGAAAGCACAACCGTGCCTATATTTCCTCAGGAAACTAAGGAAATTCGGCATGTCCACATTAACCCTTACCAGCTTTTACAGATGCACCATAGAAAGCATCCTATCGGGCTGCATCACAGCCTGGTATGGCAACTGCTTGGCCCAGGACCGCAAGGAACTTCAGAGAGTCGTGAATACCACCCAGCCCATCACACGAACCGGCCTCCCATCCAAGGACTCCATCTACACCTCCCGCTGCCTGGGGAAAGCGGGCAGCATAATCAAGGATCCCTCCCACCCGGCTTACTTACTTTTTCAACTTCTTCCATCGGGCAGGAGATACAGAAGTCTGAGAGTACGCACGAACAGACTCAAAAACAGCTTCTTCCCCACCATCACCAGACTCCTAAATGACCCTCTTATTGACTGACCTCATTAACACTACACCCTGTATGCTTCATCCGATGCCAATGCTTATGTAGTTACATTGTATATCTTGTGTTGCCCTATTAAGTATTTTCTTGTATTTTCTTGAAGTTTGTTTAATTCCCTTTTCTTCCCATGTACTGAATAATCTGTTGAGCTGCTCGCAGAAAAATACTTTTCACTGTACCTAGGTACATGTGACAATAAACAAATCCAATCCAATCCAATCCAGAGTACCAGTGCCTCTAAGAGAGATTGAAAGCATAATTAATGAGATTGCAATCTCAAGGAATCATATCCAAGGTAACACAGCCGACCGATTAGTTAGTTCCCTGGTCTGTGTGAAAAAACCGTCAGGAGATATCAGAATTTGCATGCATCCTAAGGATCTTAACAAGAATATATGTCGAGAACATTATCCTATACATTTTGCCATCATCTGGAAGACTTTGACTATTTCCAATCAAATTTCAACACAACTCAGCAAGACAAAAAGAGTAATATGTATATTACAATTTATTAATATAACAGGTACCCTGGCAGTGCCACCCTGGCAATACCACCTGGGTGCCAGCCTGGCACTGCAAAGGGACCCAGGTGGCATTTCCAGCTGACATGGATACTGCCAGGATGCCAAGTTGGCACAACTAGGTTGCCAAGCTCGCAACTTTTGCACGCGCGTGATCGGTCCGGGGTTTCCCGACGTTGGGGGATTGGGAGGGGCTCCAGGGACCCTCCCATATTGCGTTTGGGCTGGGGGGGAAGGTCTGGGATTCTTTTGGGGGCCTTGGAGATCGGGGCACCTTTTAAAAAGGGCATCCCGATCTCTCGCTACAATGGTGAATTCCGGCGAGCGGAACTCTCCTTTGTGAAAAACGGTGCTAAGTGCGGCGTCGGCCGTGCATTCCCCATTCAGGCTCCTTATTCAAAGCGAGCCGCATTCAATAGTCACGTGTTTCTTGGCACTACGAGTGCCAGGAAACATGCAGCTAAATGTGCTCGGTAGAGCCGTGTTTTTCAAACTTTATTTCCCAGGACTCACTTTTACCAACTGCCGAACCTTCAGGGCCCACGCTCGCTGACCTTACTGACCCATGCCAGCCACTGACCCTTTGCGACGCATGCTGGCCAACCTTTGCAACACAGCATTATTGCTTACGTTTTTACGTTTATTGCGGCAAGTGACCCTGCTTGGTCCTCACAATCTCTCTTGCTTTGTCATTCAATGTTGCATTCCTGCCAAGGGCTTCAACTGATCATATAAGTTCTTGCTGCATGCTTTGTTGAAAAAAATCAAAAGGATTGTCCTTGACCTCACCATGCTTCATCATCAAATGTCTTTGAAGACTTGAGGGTTTTAAACTTTCATTTGCGAGTACTTCCCTGCATGTAACACACATGGGGCGGGATTCTCCAACCACCCCCCCCCCCCCCCCCCCCCTCCGGGCCGGAGGGGGGGGGATGAATCCCAATCTGACGCCGGCTGCCGTATTCTCCGACGCTGTCTTCCCCCCGAGGGCAGGATTCCTGCCGCGCCGGTCAGGGGCTGCTGACAGCAGCCACCCCAGCGATTCCCCAGGCCCCGATGGGCCGAGCAGCCATCCATTTTTGGCCAGTCCCACCGCCGTGAATTACTCACCTTACGCATCAGCGGGACCTACCAGGTGAGTATGCGTGGGCGGTCCTTGGGGAGGTGCAGGGGGATCCGACCCGGGGGGGGGGGGGGCACGGTGGCCTGGCCCGCGATCGTGGCCCACCGATCTGCGGGCGGGCTTGTTCCATAGGGTCAATTCTTTCTTCCGCGCCAGGCCCCTTTCGGGCTCCGCCATGGCCGGCACGGAGAAGAGAACCCCCCGGGCATGCGCCAAAATACACCGACCTCTCTGCACATGCACGGAATCACACCGGCCGATCCGCACCTGCGCAAGATCATGCCGGCCCTTCAGCACATGCGCGAACAAGCGCCGTCCCTTCGGCGCCGGCTGGAGTGGCGCCAACCCCTGTGGCATCCACCTAGCCCCCGAAAATGCAGAGACACCGGAGCGGTTGCCGCCGGTTTTCCCGCCGGCGTGGGGACTTAGTCCTTAGAAGGGAGAATCCCAGCCATGGGCTTTGCATCCTGATTTGCATTGGCACAATTAAAGCTATACCTCAAGAAATCCTTTTCATACTGCTTTGTTCCCGACTTCTGTTTCTTCTTTTTAAAAAAATTTACGGTACCCAATTATTTTTCCCCAATGAAGGGGCAATTTAGCATGGCCAATCCACCTAACCTGTATATCTTTAGGTTGTGGGGGTGAAACTCATGCAGACACGGGGAGAATTGAACCCGGGTCATCAGCGCTCTAGGCAACAGTGCTGACCACTGCATCACTATGCCGCTCGTCAATTTCTTCTCAATTGCTTGTTCACCAGGAGCTCTGGATACAGCTCACATCAGCACTGCTTTATCCTGCCGTGGACTTTTCTGAGAAGCTCTCTCCAGCAGATTCAATTGTGAGATCCTGGCCTGTTTGTGTCTTTGACCCTTACTTCCTTATTATAAAACTGCTTTACAAACTATGACTTGAGACAAGATGAAGTAACTTGTCTAACACATACAGTGTCACAATATTTCTTACTGGTTCCACTGCATTGTACTATCCAAACATCCAAGGTATCTCCTGCTCCATTCTCACCAAAAACACTTACTTCCTGGTTTGCAGAGAATGGCGACTCAAAGCGATGACTGTGTAGGTTTCTTTCAGTGTTCACATGTGTCAGCCCTATTGACGTTTGATCGGTTTTCCTCGCCGACAAACCTGGCCTGGCTTCCGTCTCAATGGCCTGGCATCCACCCCAGTCACAGACCACTACCCTACCAATATTTCACATCGTGGGAGTGCAAACGGACGTTGTGCTGGCCGTTGAACTGCTTGACCACGGACCACAGGTCGCCTGCTGCCGATCGGTGGCGGGGGAAGAGCGGAGCAGTACACAAAGGACGGGCACCAGGGCAGAACTCCAAAATGGGACCACCACTGTTAGCATTGTGCTCATGTGGATGCCCATCAGCCCAGGCCCCACCCCCCGCACATGCGCGGTGACCAGTACACAGCCCAGCCTCGCGCCACCCCGCCTCCTATCGGGGACTGCCTGCAGCCAGCAATCGTAACAACTGCTTGCGGCTGTTGGGGACTTCTTCCCTTGATTGGGAATGCCTCAATCGATTGGTCCACCACCCTCCCGACACCCACCCATGGGTCGTGACCCTGGGTTTGAAAAACCCTCCGCTGGGGACATTGTTCCCTTTTGGCAAGATTGCACCTATTGTTAGTCCCAAGAGAGACAATGGAATTTCGCATCCATTTTCAGACAGAGACATTGCAAAGGAAGAGATGCAATGTAAAAACTGACTTGTAATCTTCTGCGCAGGATGGAAACTGATAACTCTCTCAGCAGGAACCACCTTCAGTGAGTTGTATTTCAGACTCCTTGGGCACGATTCTCCGAGCCCCGGGCCAGCCGGAGAATTGCCGCAACCGCGCCACGACGCCCGACGCCGGCGCGCAATTCTCCGAGGTGTGGAGAATCGGCGGCATTTGCTCCGGCGCGTTTGACGCGCGCCAGCCGCGGGCCGCTGGAATCGGCAGGGCTGCCGATTCTCCAGTCCGGATGGGGCGAGCGGCCACGCGGAAAAAGCAGAGTCCCGCCGGCACCGTTCACCCCTAATCGCTGCCGGCGGGAACTCTGCGCTAAGGGTCGGGGGGGGGGGGGGGGGCGGCCTGTGGGGCGGGGAAAAGCAGTCCTTTTCTGAGGAGGGCCTTCGATGAGGTCTGGTCCGCGATCGGGGCCGACCGATCAGCGGGCCGGCCTCTCCCCCCGGGCCTAATTTGTTGCGCGGCCGGCCCCTGAACCCCCATGCCATGTTGTGTAGGGGCCGGCGCGCTGAAGACGTCCCCTGCGCATGCGCAGGTTGGCGTGGCCCAACTGCACATGCATGGGTTGGCGTGGCGCCCATTTGGCGCCGGAAAGGGAGGCTGGAGCAGTGGGAACCACTCCAGCACCGCGCTGGCCCCCTGTGGGGGACAGAATCGGACGTCCACGTGCCCCTTTTGTGCCGTCGTGAAACGCGACGGCATTCACGACGGCACAAACACTTAGTCTCCATTTTGGAGAATCACCCCCCCCCCCCCCCCGTTCTTCGCCTTCCAGGAATACAGACGAGAAGGGGTTAAAAAACAACTATAACATATAACTATGGTCACTTTGTGCCAGTCTGGTATTCTATCTTTGCTTTACTAGTGTGTGCTATGAGGGCCACAGCTGAAGTATATATGGACACCCCTGGTCTTGTAGATTAAATGTTTCACTTTGTCTCTCTAATTGCTGGAAGCAAATCTGTCAGCAAAGCCACAATCGAAAAGGAAGCAGGCCACTTGCTTTCAGCTAACCTGCAGAACCAAGAATCTCCAAACCAACCGTTCAACTGCCAAAGTGCTATCGGAATCACCCAACTTAACGGCTGCAACTCTTCATTATCTAATCACAAACAAGACAAAATCTGATTCTTTTCACCTGATTACTTATATTTTTGGATCCAATTCTCATTTCTAATCTGTGTATACGTATGTTGTGTTTTCTTATTTTCTTCTATGCCTTTAGTGGCCAATAAACTCCCTATTTCTTTGACCCATGAAAGCCTGGATAAATCAGATGCTTTCAAAATATACACTTGGACTGAGAAAATATATCCAGCACAGTAGGCGTCCTTTTTAAATTAACCTTGCTACAACCAATCGAGGGTGTTGAATAAAGACAGGGAGCCAGTTTATCCCGCCTCACCCGACAGCATAACAATTTCGCGGTACCCCATCCAGAATCATGACAAAGTGGGGGACCACGCTTCGGGACCAGTCGTTGCAGTGTTCACTGAATGTATGTAACAAATGTAAATATTTTAACAAAAAGGCTAATCTTGATTGAAATATATCTTAAAAACATTTGACTGGGTTGAAACAGGTTAATCTTATTTTGTAATTTGACATCTGTCAGAGGGGAACTGTTAGAATCCATTAATAAGGCGTTTGTAGCAGGATACTTGGAAAATCATAATGTGATCAGGCAATATTAACATGTTTTTGTGAAAGGCAAAACATGTTTCACTAATTTAACCAATAGATTAGCGATCTTCTGAAGATGTAGCAAGCAAAGTGAATAAAGGGGAATTTGTAGATATGGGGCTGGATTCTCTGATTTTGTACCTAAGTGCCGACGCAGGTGTGGGAACTGGTGCCGAACTCTCACAGATTCTGAGACTGGTGAGGGGCTAGCCACGGCGGGTAAAACTCCGGGTCCGTGGACGAGTCCGTGGCCGCACATGCGATTTAGGCATCGGAAGGGATTCTCCACCCGATTGCCAATTATGATATTGGCGTCGGGCAATGGAGAATCCTACCCATGGTGTATGGTGTACCTGGATTTCTATAAGGCATTTGATAAGGTGCCGCAGCAAAGATTATTACATAAGATGAATATGATGAATACACATGACGGTGTAGGGGATAACATATTGGCATGAATAAATGATTGGTTAAGAAGCAGAAAGCAGGAATAGATAGCTCTTTTTCAGGTTGCAAACTTTAACTACTGGATGGTCACAGGGATCAAAGTCAGAATTCCACATCATGGGGATTCACTTAATAATAATAACAATAATCACTTATTGTCACAAGTAGGCTTCAATGAAGTTACTGTGAAAAGCCCCTAATCGCCACATTCTGGCGCCTGTTCGGGGAGGCCAGTATGGGAATTGAACCCGCGCTGCTGTCTTGTTCTGCATTACAAGCCAGCTATTTAGCCCACTGTGCTAAATTAGTCCCTTTTTCCACGGGCAACGTACCCCTGCCAACGGGTTTCGTGGTGAGGTGGTTACAGTGGGAAATCCCATTGACCAGTGGCAGGAAGATAGAATCTCGCCACCAATGAACAGCGCACGGCCGTGAAACACATGGCTGATGGACTGGAGAACCATGCCACATAGTTGGGACTGAGACAAATTACTGTCTATAACAATGACTTGGATGTGAGGCTGAGTGTATGGTAGCTAAATTTGCTGATGACAGGGTGGTTTATGGTTTGGAGGGGAACCTTTAGGTTTCGAGGTCCCCAGGCATCTGCTGCTCTTGTCCTTCTAGATGGTAGTGGGTTTGGAAGGTGCTGTCTAAGGAACCTTGATGAGTTACTGCAGTGCATCTTGTAGATGGAACACACGGCTGCCACTGTTCATCGCTGGTGGAGTGTTTGTATGTTTGTGGAAGGGGGAGCAATCAAGTGGCTGCTTTGTCCTGGATGACGTTGAGTCGCTTGAGTGTTGTTGGAGCTGCACTCATCCATGCAAGTGGAGCGTATTCCATTACACTCCCGACTTATGCCTTGTAGATATGGACAGGCTTTGGGGGTGTCAGGAGGTGAGTTACTCACTGTAGGATTCCTAACCTTTGACCTGCCCTGGTAGCCACAGTATTAATATAGCTAGTCCAGTTCAGTTTCTGATCAATGGTAACCCCCAGGTTGTTGATTGTGGGGGATTCAGCAATGGTAATGTCATTGAATGTCAAGAGGCGGTGGTTGATCCTCTCTTGTAGTAAGTGGTCATTGCCTAGCACGTGTATGGTGTGAATGCAACTTGCCACTTGTCAGCTCAAGCCTGGATATTGTCCAGATCTTGCTGCATTTGGATATGAACTGTGTTATTATCTGAGGATTCGCGAATGGTGCTGAACATTGTGCAGTCATCTGCAAACATCCCCACTTCTGACCTTATGATGGAAGAGAGGTCATTGATGAAGCAGCTGAAGATGGTTGGGCCAAGGACACCATCCTGAGGAACTCCTGCAGTGATGTCCTGAAGATGAGATGATTGGCCTCCAACCATCAGAACCATCTTCCTTTGTGCCAGCTATGACTCCAATTAGCGGATCTGGTTAGATCTCAGCTTTAGGATATAATGCAAGCACCGATTGAATTGAAATCCTGAAATTTAAGTCTTTCATTCATTACTCCACCACCAGCTGATGGAAATCCTATAACAAATTAGGGTTTGTGTCTGAGATGTAACTGGGTTATCTGATTTGAATGATAACTACAGTTGAACAACCAATCTGGTCCTGAAAAAATAATTTTATACAGTTGAACATTTATGAAAGCAATTGATCTAATCAGGCAGTAATTAGAATGGGATATGACTTGATTAAATGGGATGAGTAATGGAAGATAAATGCTCAGGACGAGTCCCTATGTAAAACAAATTAAGGTTAGAGGGGTTGAATGTGAATGCAGATTTATAATTTCATTTAAAATTGGTATCTGGACTGGAGATACAATTGTTTTCCTTCTCTTTGCTACACTAGTTAAAGATTAAATAGCAATGGCTTTGGCATAGCATTCAGAAAAGAAGATGTCATCCTTCATTCAATAGCAGCATTAACCATCATTCATAGGCTGGTATAGAACTCACAAACATATGCAAAGATGGAGTCCACATGAAGAACAAAGGTCAACTATGAGGTCTGTCAAAGTAGATTCATGTTCAAACCACTATTTTGTTCTGTTCGGTTCAGTGCTCATTCTTTCACCCAGCACTCACACATTTATAGTGATGCTGTCAGACCACCCTTCAGGAGCTGAGAACATAAAGGAGAAAATGAATGACAAAAACAGCGACTGAAGTGCAGCTGTTTTCATGAGCTATTCCCACTAACAACGACTGCATTGTTCATGGGTATAACCACTATTCTCAGGTAGCTGTGCACATGCAGGAGTGCCTCAATCAGAGCTGCTCTCTGAATAGACTGCTGAGAGACATCAGCTGCCTCCGTTATCATGGTGATTGGCTGCACCTGGCCCGCCTGCCTTGCAAAACCCACAAAGAGAATGAAGAACACTTGAAGCAACCAACAGTAAATAGGCACTTAAAAAACAGGTAGGTGTAACAAAATATAATGAACAGAGATGCACCAGATTTACTGAAAGTAATTAAATAGCAACATAATATTAGGGTACTGTAACATAATGATTATGGTAACGGATTAATAATCCAGAAACTAGGCCTAATGATTCTGAAAAATTAGTTCACAGCTCAGCACAACAACTGAGGAATTTAAATTCAAGAGTGAGCTGGAGGAAAACAATTCTGGAGACCAAGCGATAAAAGCCGTGGCAGGGAGTCAAGTGGGAGGCAAATCAAGAGAACAAATTGACAGAAATATCGAGGGATGGTACGACAGGACAGCAGGTAACGGATTGATTGTTGTGAGAATCTAAAGCTGAGGAGTGTGGACCTAAAGCAGCTCGGCGGTGGAGTAACAGGGGGGAGGGAAATGAACATCTGGGAATGAGGTAAACAAAAAACTAAACAGGTTGTCAGCTCAAGAGATGGTTCTGACGGGTGAAAAGCTGGTGAGGTTTTTTTACATAAGTCTTTCGCTTATTTCTGTTAAGTATATTTAGTCTCATAAATAGAGGCAGGACAGGGCATCACAGTCTCCTGGAATATCCTGTTTCATGTGGGAAACCCAGGATTTTTCAATGTCTTGGGCAACTATATGTGCAGCAAGCTTCATCAGCTGGAGGAGCATAAGCTCCAGATTTCAGAGCTTGAACGTCAACCGGTGTCACTGCAATGCACTTGCATGGCTGGAGCTGTGCTGATAGCATGTTTCTGGATGTGGAAAGGTGCATGGGCATAGAGGTTATAGGTGGCCACCAGGAAGTCAAGAAGGAGCAGGCCAGTAGTATAGGAGCCCCCTCCAAGCATCTCACTCTCTACAGGTATTTAGCTTGTAAGTATGATGGTTCATCTGGGCAGTGCAGCCAAGTCCAAGGCACTACAGGTTGTTCAGCTGTCTGGGGAAGGTTGAAGATTGGAAATGCAATATTGATAAGGGATTTTATAATTAGGAGAACTGATAGGTGTTTCCGTGGCTGTGGAAGTGATTCCTGGGATAGTATGTTTTCTCATTGGTGCCAGCGTCAAAGATGTCAATAAGCAGCTGCAGAGTACCCTAAAGGAGTGGGGGATAGGGTGGGGGGGGGGGGGGGGGGGGGGGGAGGTTAAGCATACAAGGTTTCAAGGGTACAAAGCATTAGTGAGATTATAAATTGTACATAACTGAATGGATAAAGCAGATGAATGCATGGCCGGAGAGCTGGTGCAGTGGGAAAGGCTTTAGATTCCTACAATGTTGGACGCGTTCAGGGAGAGGGGAGACCTGTACAAGCTGGAAGGCTTGAATCTCAACAGAGCCAGCATCAACCTGCACTGATCTGTCAGGTTTCTAGTGTTGTTGTGGAGGGTTTGAATGAACTGGGGTGAGAAATCAGGTTCAGCAACAAAAAGGTGAATCAGAGTGAACAAATGATTGGGAGAGGCAGATGGCACCAGTGTAAGAAATATTGAGGTATTAGATAAGCTTAGACAAAAAGGGCGGAATTTTCCCTGATATCGGCAAAGGCTGAGTGTGGGTGGGAAAAGCGGCGTTGGAGCCACCGTTTCTATGCCATATTATCCCGGACGTGATCTTAGAAAGGGGCGGGGTCCACGATGTACCGCTGGTAGGGCCGGCTTTGATTGAGCCCGTCTGCCTGAAACTTACTCCCTAAATGATCGGGTGCAATTTAAAAAAAATTTACTGCACCCAATTATTTTTTTCCAATTAAGGGACAATTTAGCGTGGCCATTCCACCTACACTGCACATCTTTGGGTTGTGGGGGTGAAGCCCACGCAGACACAGGGAGAATGTGCATACTGCACACAGACAGTGACTCGGTGCCGGGATCAAACCCGGGTCCTCAGCGTCGTAGGCAGCAGTGCTAACCACTGCGTACCGTGCTGCCCCAGTGCTGCAATTTCTAAAGGCAGTCTCAGCCCACAATAGTTCACTTGGAACCCCGCACACTCCTCCAGGCAGTGTCTGAACACTGTCCCTTGGCACTGCCCGGATGTTGCCCTCTGACACTGTCCCTGGCACTTCCCAGGCATTGCCAATGCTCAGGCAATGCTGAGGCAATGCCAAGTGTCAGTGCTGGGGGCAGTGCTAGTAGGCAGTGCCAGGGTTAAGTATCTGAGCATGAACTTCTCCTCCCTGAGCGATGTACTCACCCAAGCTCCTGTGCAAAGACTGCTGTCCAGGTGCACGCTTTCGGGGACCAGTCAGGTTTTACACTGCTCTGCCCTCACACTGATGTAAATGGACTTTCTTACAGGGTGGGAGTGGGGGGACAAAGAGAGTAGATTTAAGTCTAAATTAGGTTTATAGTGCATATATGTAAATACATAAAGTGTGGTAAGTAAGATTGGTTAGCTGCAGGTGCAGATTGTCGAGTAAAGCGTTAGCTTTAATGATAGTTACTGAGTGTGCATAAATAACTATGCCACAGTGATGTCACTGTCTGAGAGAAGGTAGCAAAGAAGCATCTTCGAGAGTAGCTCTATCTATGTCTTGTTCTAACTTAACCATTGTAAGTAGTTGGCATGTAAATAAATGTTTCCAACAAAATACCATTGTCTCCAGCAAGGTGTCTTCTGGTGTAAGAAACTAATGAATCCTGAGATAAAACCACAATAACAAACCGATAACCACATAGGAAAATGAAGTTGTGGCTCAAGAAAGGACAGAACCAGGTACAAAAAATTCCTGGTTGAAAGGGGCAGAATCTTACATCAGTATTTGTGTACCAGGGACAAGCGGGTGTGTGTCCTGACCCCAATAGCCTAGGAACTCCGCCTACCTGCATGAACTTCACAGAGATAACCAATTCAGAGGTACAGTGTGGTGAATGTATTATGCCAATAATCCACCATTGCATTTGTATGTGTGCTGTTGCCCTTGTATTTGTATCTGTGCTATGCTGTTGCCCTTGTGGGTTCTTCCTATGGGCCATTGTATGCCATTATCCACAGGGTAACATGTTGGGGCATGTATGGGCTCTGCCCATGGCTCCTCCCCTTAAACGGAGGTATAAAGAGCAGTCGACCTGTAGGCGGTTCTCAGTATTGGACCAGTCGCAGGCAGGAACTGTTCTCAGTTGATTAAAGCCATGGTTTACTTCTACTCTTGTCTCGAGTGAATTGGTCACATCATACAGTCCAGTTATGCTGTGGGTTGCTGGCAGCCTTGTGGTGAATGTGATTCACACTATATATAGTTGCCAATATCACTCCATGTATATGTTCGTTATCTACCTGTTGTAAGATCAATGCTGTATATAGTTGCCAATATAACTCCATGTATATATGTTCACTATCCACCATTGTAAGTGCAGTTGCACTATCCGACTATCAGTGGGAGTCGCTCTGGGAGTACGCGAGAGTTTGTACTGGGCTCCTCCCTTGGCTCCGCCCAGGACTCCTCCCCCTGGGACCGATGTATAAAGATCAGTGCCTTAGAGCCAGCCTGCCAGTTCATCTTGAAGTTCAACGACGAATAGGCTGGCTCTGTTGTAAGTGTATTAAAGCCTCTGTTCAGATCCAACTACACGTGTTCGCTGAATTGATGGTTCCATCAAGCCTCACAAACAGAAGTGGGTGCTGCCGGTGTAGGAGGGAGACTGCAGGGCCACAAAAAGATGGAGGTACCCTCTGAAGATATTTAAAATATTTTAAAATAAGTGTGGTGACAGGTGCCAGACGATCATTGTGGAAGGGGTGGCTCTTTCACAGGAAGATAAAACTCCGTTGGGGATAAAGCTGGGGGTTGGGGGGGATAACACTGATCCACGCTCTGCTGTCAGGATGCCACCTCTGGCCATACAGTGTAATTTAATTTCAGAGTGAGACCCACCTGCCGCCGGTAGGTTTGTGGTGTCAGTCAGCCTGGGAGGTTTCTCTATGTCAGCTGTGGCGTTCTCCTTCACTTTTCCAAATGACTTCCCAGCAGTCTTCAGGTGTTCCGGCCAGGCACTTCCGGAGGGCAATCCTCGAGTGGGTCTGGTGCCCCTGTTGCCCCTCTCCTCTCCCGGCTGGATTTCACCGCCGTTGTCTTCTGGTGCACGCTACCGCTTCAGCCGGCCCTCCCTTCTTCCGCCTGTATTCTCCTTTTTCTCTGTTCGTGTGGATGTCAAGTTGGTTAACGTTTCCCCCCCCCCCCCCCCCCCCTCCCCCACCTACCTCCCTGGCTCTCCTCTATTGTTCCCTGTCTCTTCCCTCCTCCCCCCCCTGCGGTTCGCCTTTCCTTCCCACGTTCCCCCCCCCCCCCACCTCCCTGGCTCTCCACTATTGTTCCCTGTCTCTTCCCTCCTCCCCCCCCTGCGGTTCGCCTTTCCTTCCCACGTTCCCCCCCCCCCCCCCCACCTCCCTGGCTCTCCACTATTGTTCCCTGTCTCTTCCCTCCTCCCCCCCCTGCGGTTCGCCTTTCCTTCCCACGTCCCCCCCCCCCCCCCCCCCCCCCACCCCATGGTTCTCCTTTCCTTCCACTTAGACTGATTTGTTCCCTACCCCCCCTCTCACGGTCTATCTCCCCCTCTCATGCTTTGGCTGCTTTCCCCTGGTTTCTGGCTACCTGGCTATTCTTCTGCTTGTTTGTTGGCCACAAACAAGTCCCGGAACAATTGGGAGAATGGCTCCAACGTTCTGTGGAAGCCGTCGTCTGACTCTCGAATGGCGAATTTAATTTTCTCCATTTGTAGAGATACCGAGAGGTCAGACAGCCAGTCTGCAGCTCTGGGCGGTGCTGCTGACCGCCAGCCAAACAGGATTCTACGGCGGGCGATCAGGGAGGCAAAGGCAAGGGCGTCCGCCCTCCTCCCCAGGAATAGATCTGGCTGCTCTGAAACCCTGAAGACCGCTACTTTCGGACATGGCTCCACCCTCACTCCCACCACTTTGGACATTGCCTCAAAGAAGGCTGTCCAGTACTCCACAAGTCTGGGGCAAGACCAGAACATGTGGGCGTGGTTGGCCGGGCCTCTTTGGCACCGTTCACATCTATCCTCCACCTCCGGGAAGAACCTACTCATACGGGTTCTTGTTAAGTGGGCTCTATGTACCACTTTTAGCTGCGTCAGGCTGAGCCTTGTGCAGGTGGAGGTGGAGTTGACCCAATGCAGTGCTTCGCTCCAGAGTCCCCAGCCTATCTCGATCCCCAAGTCCTCCTCCTATTTCATTCTTGTTGCGTCCAGTACGGTGTCGGCCCCTTCTACCAGTCGGTCGTACATGTCGCTATAGTTTCCTCTCTCTAATATGCTTGCGTCCAGTAACTCTTCCAGTGGTGTCTGTCGTGGCGGTTGCGGGTAAGTCCTTGTCTCCTTTCGTAGGACGTTTATGAGTTGCAGGTACCTTAGCTCATCCCCCCTGGCTAGCTGGAATTTCTCCATCAGTTCGTCCAGTGTTGCGATCCTTCAGTATAGGTCCCTTATTGTCAGTGTCCCCTCGTCCTGTCTCCACCTTTTGAAGGTGGCGTCAGTCAGTGCTGGTGTGAACCTATGGTTGTTGCAGATGGGAGCTTTGTCCGACATTTTGGTCAGGCCAAATTGCTGCCGCAGCTGGTTCCAGAACTGGAGGGTGGCTATCACCACCGGGCTGCTGGAGTGTTTTTTGGGTGGGGATGGGAGTGCCGCCATGGCGAGGGCTCGGAGGGAGGCCCTTTACAGGAGGCCTCTTCCGCGCGTACCCCTCCCCTCCCCTCCCCAATACAAACACCATGATTAGTTTGTCCAATGCTTTGAAAAAGGCCTTGGGGATGTAGATTGGGATGGATCTGAATAGGAAGAGGTACCTGGGCAGCACGTTCATTTTGATCGTCGGGACTCTCCCCGCAAGGGAGAGTGGGAGTGTGCTCCATCTTTGCAGGTCCTTTTTTACTTCCTCCGCCAGACTGGTGAGGTTCCATTTGTGGATCCCATTCCAGTCGTGGATCCCCTATTTGGATCCCCAGGTAACAGAATTTGAGTCGGGATTGTGTAAATGGCAGTCCCATTAGTACTGTCCCACCTACTTGTGGGCGCACCGGGAAGATCTCGCTTTTGCTCATGTTGAGTTTGTAGCCCGTGAAGGCGCCAGACTCTTTCAGGAGAGCGATGATTCCATCCATGCTGCTTTGTGGGTCTGAGATGTAGAGGAGCAGGTCATCTGCATAGAGTGAGACTCTGTGCTCTCTGCTGCCCCTTCGGATCCCCCTCCAGATGTTTGCCGCTCTGAGCGTAATTCCTAGTGGCTCGATCGCTCGGGAAAACAGCAGCGGGTGTCATAATATACACCTATGTATATAATGGAGTGCAGACAGGCAGTGATTGACACACAGAACAGAGCAGCCAATCACCAGACAGGACACTATCACTATAAAGCCAGAGGGCACTAGGTTTCCCGCTCTCTCTGGATTCAGCCACTGAGACAGTCAGAGCCCGTGAGCTAGCCAGTGCAAACACCATGCGGTAGGTAGTAAGTCTGGTCAGGCTAGTACAAGGTCTCCAGTCAAGTCAACATAGTGTCAACCCACAGTTGAACATGTATAGTAGTTAAGATGGTAAATAAAATCGTGTTGCATCTTATCAAGTGTTGGAGGTCTGTCTCTCGCTACACTGCATCAAGTACAGTCCACAGCAACCCAGCCTGCCCAACACATCAGCGGGGATAGTGGGCATCCTTGTCTGGTGCCCCTGTGCAGCTGGAAGCATCGGGGGTTGGTGTTATTTGTCCGTACGCTCGCCATGGGAGCGTTGTATAGGAGTTTTACCCAGGAGGTGAATCCTGTTCCAAGCCCGAACTGCTCCAGTACCTCTTATGAGGTATTTCCATTGAACTTTGTCGAAGGCCTTTTCTGCATCTAGGGAGACGATCACCTCTGATGTTCAATCCCCGGAGGAGGTCATAATCACGTTCAGCAGGCGCCTGATGTTGGAGGTAAGCTGTCTACCTTTGACAAAGCTCGTCTGTGATGTGTTGGGTAGGCTGGGTCTATGTGGACTGCGTTTGATACAGTGTAGAGTGAGACAGGCTTCCAACACTTGATGAAATGCAACACAATTTTATTTAACATCTAACTATATTACATGCTTAACTGTGGGTTGACACTATGCTGACTTGCCTGGAGACCTTTTACTAGCCTGACCAGACTTACTAGCTACCACATGGTGTTTGCACTGGCTAGCTCACGAACTCTGACTGTCTCAGTGGCTGGGTCCAGAGAGAGCGGGAAACCTAGTGCCCTCTGGCTTTATAGTGGTAGTGTCCTGTCTGGTGATTGGCTGCTGTGTTCTGTGTGCTCACTGGTCATCCTGTGTGTCAATCACTGCCTGTCTGCACTCCATCATATACACGGATGTATATTATGACAGTCTGGTCTTCTGCGACCACCACTGGCACATAGTTTTCTAGCCTTTTGGCTAGAACCTTGGCTAGTATTTTAGCATCTGCATTCAGCAGTGAGATGGGTCTGTATGAGCCATATTCCGTTGGGTCTTTATCTTTCTGAGGTATCAGTGAGATTGAGGCCTGTGCTAGCGTGGGTGGCAGTGTGCCCTTGGCTAGCGAGTCTGTGAACACCTCCCACATGTGCGGGGCCAGTGCTGTCGCAATTATTTTGTAGACGTCCGCCGGGAATCAATCCAGTCCCGGTGCTTTACCCCCCTGCATGGAGCTTATGCTGTCCATGATCTCTCCCAGTCCTAGTGGTGATTCCAGGCCCCGTTTTCTGCCCTCCCCCTGATGCACTACCAATTGTACGAAAGACTCGGATTGGTACAACAGAGGCTTTATTACAGTCAGATGCGTGGCCTCCTACTGCAGCTGGTAGAATGGCTGATCAGGAGGAGTCATGCATATTTATGCGGCTCCTTGTGGGCGGAGCTAGCCGACAGGGGCTACTGGCGAACCTGTAGTATAGGTACTACCGTACATCCCCTAATACAGGTGCACACAGTGGATCACCACATTCACCCCCTGTTAAAAATGAGTCTGGCGGGGGTGGCGTGAAACTATATACAGAATTGTGAATTATTTACAGAGGGGAGGGAAAAATATATATATAAGTCCATCTTTTAACACGGTGCCCGTCATAGGTTAAGTCTGTCCGGTGGTTTGACGGTTCGCTGGGAGCGACGTAGCGGTGGTGGCGATGTCGGTACTGACGGTGTCGGCGCGACGACGTTGGTGCTGGTGGTGTTGGTGCTGGCCAGTAGCTGGGTGACTGCGGGAGCGTGCCGAAATCTTCCTCGTCCTCTCGCGTGGGCAGGGGAAGGAGGGATGGACCTGGTGGGGCTGATGCTGGGAGCGCCGGGGGAGGGGAGGGTGGCACGTGGGTGGGGAAATGTGTGGGAGTGGGAGCGGAACCCGAGGGAGCCAGGTCCCTGAGTGAGACCATATCCTGGCGGCCGTCGGGGAACTCCACGTGGGCGTACTGCGGGTTGGCGTGGAGCAGGCGTACCCTGTCCACCAAGGGTGGAGTAGGACATGCCTACGTAGTAGAACCGGTCCTGGAGCTGTGAGCCAAGTCGGGAGTGACACCCCGGATGTGGACTTCCTAGGGAAGGTAAAAACACGTTCATGGGGTGTGTTATTCGTGGCAGTGCACAGTAGAGACCGGATGGAGTGCAGTGTATCTGGAAGTACCTGCGGCCAGCGAGCGGCTGGGAGGTTCCTGGACCGTAGTGCCAGCTGGACGGCCCTCCAAACCGTCCCGTTCTCCCTCTCTACCTGCCCATTTCCCCGGGGGTTGTAGCTGGTCATCCTGCTGGAGGCGATACCCCTGCTGAGCAGGAACTGACGCAGCTCATCGCTCATGAATGAGGATCCCCTGTCGCTGTGGATGTAGTCGGGGAAACCGAACAGAGCGAAGATGGAGCTGAGGGCCTTGATGACGGTGGCAGACGTCATATCCGGGCATGGGATGGCGAAGGGGAACCTGGAGAATTCATCGACAACACTGAGGATATATGTGTTGTGGTCGGTGGAGGGGAGGGGCCCTTTGAAATCCACGCTGAGGCATTCAAAGGGGCGGGACGCTTTCACCAGGCGCGCGCGGTCTGGCCGGTAGAAGTGCGGCTTGCACTACGCACAGACCTGGCAGTCTCTGGTGACTGTCCGTACTTCCTCGACGGAGTAGGGCAGATTGCAGGCTTTGACGAGGTGGTACAACCGAGTGATCCCCGGGTGACAAAGGCTGTCGTGCAGGGCACGGAGCTGGTCTACTTGTGCGCTGGCACATGTACCTCGGGAGAGGGCGTCTGGGGGCTCGTTGAGCTTGTCGGGGCGATACAAGATCTCGTAATTATAGGTGGAGAGCTCGATTCTCCACCGCAAGATTTTATCATTTTTGATCTTGCCCCGCTGCGTGTTGTTGAACATGAAGGCTACCGACCGTTGGTCACTGAGGAAAGTGAATCTCCTGCCGGCCAGGTAATGCCTCCAGTGCCGCACCGCTTCAATGATAGCCTGGGCCTCTTTTTCAACGGACGAATGTTGAATTTCGGAGGCATGGAGGGTGCGGGAAAAGAATGCCACGGGTCTGCCTGCCTGGTTTAGAGTGGCGGCAAGGACGACATCTGAAGCGTCGCTCTCTACTTGAAAGGGCAGTGTCTCATCTACTGAATGCATAGAACATAGAACGATACAGCGCAGTACAGGCCCTTCGGCCCTCGATGTTGCACCGACATGGAAAAAAAAACTAAAGTCCATCTAACCTACACTATGCCCTTATCATCCATATGCTTACCAATAAACTTTTAAATGCCCTCAATGTTGGCGAGTTCACTACTGTTGCAGGTAGGGCATTCCACGGCCTCACCACTCTTTGCGTAAAAAACCCACCTCTGACCTCTGACCTATATCTATTACCCCTCAATTTAAGGCTATATCCCCTCGTGCTAGCCACCCCCATCCGCGGGAGAAGGCTCTCGCTGTCCACCCTATCTAACCCTCTGATCATTTTGTATGCCTCTATTAAGTCAACTCTTAACCTTCTTCTCTCTAACGAAAACAACCTCAAGTCCATCAGCCTTTCCTCATAAGATTTTCCCTCCATACCAGGCAACATCCTGGTAAATCTCCTCTGCACCCGTTCCAAAGCTTCCACGTCCTTCCTATAATGAGGCGACCAGAACTGTACGCAATACTCCAAATGCGGCCGTACTAGAGTTTTGTACAACTGCAACATGACCTCATGGCTCCGGAACTCAAACCCTCTACCAATAAAGGCCAACACACCATAGGCCTTCTTCACAACCCTATCAACCTGGGTGGCAACTTTCAGGGATCTATGTACATGGACACCGAGATCCCTCTGCTCATCCACACTACCAAGAATTTTACCATTAGCCAAATATTCCGCATTCCTGTTATTCTTTCCAAAGTGAATCACCTCACACTTCTCCACATTAAACCCCATTTGCCACCTCTCAGCCCAGCTCTGCAGCTTATCTATGTCCCTCTGTAACCTGCAACATCCTTCCGCACTGTCTACAACTCCACCGACTTTAGTGTCGTCTGCAAATTTACTCACCCATCCTTCTGCGCCCTCCTCTAGGTCATTTATAAAAATGACAAACAGCAACGGCCCCAGAACAGATCCTTGTGGTACGCCACTTGTAACTGAACTCCATTCTGAACATTTCCCATCAACTACCACTCTCTGTCTTCTTTCAACTAGCCAATTTCTGATCCACATCTCTAAATCACCCTCAATCCCCAGCCTCCGTATTTTCTGCAATAGCCGACCGTGGGGAACCTTATCAAACGCTTTACTGAAATCCATATACACCACATCAACTGCTCTACCCTCGTCTACCTGTTCAGTCACCTTCTCAAAGAACTCGATAAGGTTTGTGAGGCATGACCTACCCTTCACAAAACCATGCTGACTATCCCTAATCATATTATTCCTATCTAGATGATTATAAATCGTATCTTTTATAATCCTCTCCAAGACCTTACCCACCACAGACGTTAGGCTCACCGGCCTATAGTTATCGGGGTTATCTCTACTCCCCTTCTTGAACAAAGGGACCACATTTGCTATCCTCCAGTCCTCTGGCACTATTCCTGTAGCCAATAATGACCTAAAAATCAAAGCCAAAGGCTCAGCAATCTCTTCCCTGGCTTCCCAGAGAATCCTAGGATAAATCCCATCCGGCCCCGGGGACTTATCTATTTTCACCTTGTCCAGAATTGCCAACACTTCTTCCCTACGCACCTCAATGCCATCTATTCTAATAGCCTGGGTCTCAGCATTCTCCTCCACAATATTATCTTTTTCTTGAGTGAATACTGAAGAAAAGTATTCATTTAGTATCTCGCTTATCTCCTCAGCCTCCACACACAACTTCCCACCACTGTCCTTGACTGGCCCTACTCTTACCCTAGTCATTCTTTTATTCCTGACATACCTATAGAAAGCTTTTGGGTTTTCCTTGATCCTACCTGCCAAAGACTCCTCATGTCCCCTCCTTGCTCGTCTCAGCTCTCTCGTTAGATCCTTCCTCGCTTCCTTGTAACTATCAAGCGCCCCAACTGAAACTTCATGCCTCATCTTCACATAGGCCCCCTTCTTCCTCTTAACAAGAGATTCCACTTCTTTGGTAAACCACGGTTCCCTCGCTCGACCCCTTCCTCCCTGCCTGACTGGTACGTACTTATCAAGAACATGCAATAGCTGTTCCTTGAAAAAGCTCCACATATCCAGTGTGCCCAACCCTTGCAGCCTACTTCTCCAACCAACACATCCTAAGTCATGTCTAATGGCATCATAATTGCCCTTCCCCCAGCTATAACTCTTGCCGTGCGGGGTATACTTATCCCTTTCCATCACTAACGTAAAGGTCACCGAATTGTGGTCACTGTTTCCAAAGTGCTCACCTACCTCCAGATCTAACACCTGGCCTGGTTCATTACCCAAAACCAAATCCAATGTGGCCTCGCCTCTTGTTGGCCTGTCAACATATTGTGTCAGGAAACCCTCCTGCACACATTGTACAAAGAACAACCTATCTAATGCACTCGAACTATATCTTTTCCAGTCAATATTTGGAAAGTTAAAGTCTCCGATAACAACTACCCTGTTACTTTCGCTCTTTTCCAGAGTCATCTTCGCCATCCTTTCCTCTACATCCCTAGAACTATTAGGTGGCCTATAGAAAACTCCCAACAGGGTGACCTCTCCTTTCCTGTTTCTAACATCAGCCCATACTACCTCAGAAGAAGAGTCCCCATCTAGCATCCTTTCCGCCACCGTAATACTGTCCTTGACTAGCAGCGCCACACCTCCCCCTCTTTTGCCCCCTTCTCTGAGCTTACTAAAACACCTAAACCCCGGAACCTGCAACAACCATTCCTGTCCCTGCTCTATCCATGTCTCTGAAATGGCCACAACGTCGAAGTCCCAGGTACCCACCCATGCTGCGAGTTCCCCTACCTTATTTCGTATACTCCTGGCATTGAAGTAGACACACTTCAAACCACCTACCTGAACACTGGCACCCTCCTGCGAAGTCAAATCTGTGCTCCTGACCTCTATACTCTCAATCTCCCGTACCCCAAAACTACAATCCAGGTTCCCATGCCCCTGCTGAATTAGTTTAAACCCCCCCAAAGAGCACTAACAAATCTCCCCCCCAGGATATTGGTGCCCCTCAGGTTCAGATGTAGACCATCCCGGCCTTGGCTATGTCTGCTCTAATCCGGGCGAAGGCCTTGCCCGCGTAGTTTGGGACCCACTGGGCGTAGTAGGAGAAGAACCCAAGGCAGCGTTTGAGGGCCTTGGGGCAGCGGGGGAGGGGAAACTCCATGAGGGGGCGCATGCGGTCGGGATCGGGCCCTAGGAGTCCGTTTTGGACTACGTAGCTGAGGATGGCTACGCGGTTGGTGCTGAACACGCACTTCTCCTTGTTGTAGGTGAGGTTGAGGAGAGAGGCGGTGTGGAGAAATTTGGCAAGGTTGGCGTCGTGGCCCTGCTAGTCATGGCTGCAGATGGTGACGTTGTCCAGGTATGGAAATTTGGCCCGCAGTCCGTACCGGTCAACCATTCGGTCCATTTCTCTTTGGAATACCGAGGCCCCGTTAGTGACGCCGAAGGGAACCATAAGAAATTGATAGAGGCGACCGTCCGCCTCGAAGGCAGTGTATGGACGGTCCGATTTACGGATGGGGAGCTGGTGGTAGGCGGATTTAAGGTCAATCGTTGAGAAGACCCGGTACTGTGCAATCTGATTGACCATATTAGATATGCGAGGGAGGGGGTACGCGTCGAGCTGCGTGTACCGATTGATGGTCTGGCTGTAGTCCACGACCATCCTGTGTTTCTCCCCAGTTTTAACCACTACCAATTGGGCTCTAAGGGGCAATTGCTGGCCTCGATAATACCCTCCCGAAGCAGCCGCTGGGCCTCGGACCTGATGAAGGCCTTGTCCTGGGCGCTGTACCGTTTGCTCCTGGTGGCGACGGGCTTACAATCCACAGTTAGATTGGCAAAGAGGAGGGAGGGTCAACCTTGAGGGTCGTGAGGTCACAAACGATGAGTGGGGGTAGGGACCCACCGAATTTGAGGGTGAGACTCTGGAGGTTACATTGAAAATCCAGACCCAGCAATGCACAGAGGTTGGGTAGAACGTATAGGCGGAAACCGCTGATTCTACGCCTTGGACAGTGATATTGACCAAACAGCAACCTCGGATCAGGACGGAGTGGGATCCGGAGGCCAGGGAGATCCATTGGTTGGTGGTGTGGACCGTGAGGGAGCAGCGCCTTACCGTGTCCGGGTGGATGAAGCTGTCGGTGCTCCCGGAGTCCAGTAGGCAGGAGGTCGCGTGGCTGTTGATTAGCACTGTCGTCGAAGCGGTGGCCAGGTTGTGAGGATGGGACTGGTCCAGTGTCATAGAGGCAAAATGGCGGTGATGGCGACGTCCGGAGGACCTGTGGGAGAGAAGATGGCGGCGCCCATGCAGTGCACATTTTGGGGGCGGGGCAAGATGGCGGCACCCATGGGCTGCACGTGGACCTGGGGGGAGAAGATGGTGGCGCCCACTGGTCGCACGTAGCCCCGAGAGCAGAAGATGATGGCGCCCATTGTGCGATCGGCTGGGGGAAGGGAGCGAATTCGGGCGCGATAGCGGCGACTGCACGGGCCTGGCACACCGCCACAAAGTGGCCCTTCTTGCCGCAGGATTTGCAGGTGGCGGCGCGGGCTGGGAAACGCTGGCGGGGGTGCTCCTGCTGGCCGCAGAAGTAGCAGCGGGACCCCCAGAGTGTGTGGTGTGGCGGGCAGCGCAGGCATATTGAGCAGGAGTGGCCCCAGTCGGGGGGTTCGTTTGCGGGGTCCAAGAGGGGTAGGAGGGGTGGACCGCGCGGCGAGCGGGATAGGGCTGGAAGTTGCGAAATGCGACCGTCATGGAGAGCGCTAAAGCTTTTGACTCCGCTAGGTCGAGCATGGCCCCTTCCAGCAGTCGTTGTCGGATGGGGTCCGATGCAATCCCCATCACGAATGCATCATGCATGAGGAGATTGGAATGTTCCGTGGCCGTGACGGCCTGACAGTCACAGTTGCGTACAAGTGAGATAGGGCCCGCCAGAAGTCTTCGATCGACTCACCAGGTAGTTATACACGAGTGGCGAGTACGTGCCTTATGAAGAGAGTGTTCATCTTCTGAACGTAGTTCTCTTTAAGGAGTTCCATGGCGTCTGCGTAAGTCGAGGCATCCTGGATCAGCAGGAACACGCTGGAGCTCAACCTGGAGTATAGAACTTGAATCTTCTGAGCTTCCGTCGGCGCAGGGGCCGCTGAGTTGATGTAGGCCTCAAAGCAAGCCAGCCAGTGATTAAAGTCCTTTCTGGCGTTTGGCGAGCGCGGATCCAGCTGCAGGCGATCAGGTTTAATCCTGATGTCCATAATGCAGAAAATCTGACTGTAATAAATTGATGCACTATCAATTGTACGAAAGACGGGGACTTCCGGTTGCGGTGATGCGGAGCTAAGCCGCACGTTCGGCATCTCCCGCTATCAAAGGACTTTCGGGCCTGTTTTAGGGCCCCAAATGGTGCTGTTTCGACAATTCCCGGTGGGGGAAGGTGTTTGGAGGAACATTCCCCGAAATTTATGGTGCGCACCCGGAGTGGGGCAAGGAAAAATGCTGCAGCAGCTCCCCAGAAAAAGCGGGGGAAGGAGGACAAAATGGCGGCCGGCGGAGCACCTGAGGATTGGTGGAAGTGGGCACAGGAGCAGCAAGCTGGTCTTCTGCGCTGTTTTGCGGAGCTGAAGGCTGAGTTGCTGGACTCCCTGAATGCAACTACCAGCAAGCTGCTTGAGACCCAGACAGCCATTCAGGAGTTGCAGCAGCAGGCTGCTGATCGTGAGGAGGAGGCCGTGGTCCTCGTGGGGAAGGTGGAGATGCACGAGGCACTTCATAAAAAGAGGCAAGACCGCTTGGAGGAGCTGGACTTTTGCACGAGGCGGAAGAATTTGAGGATCCTGGACCCGGCGGAGGGGCTGGAGGGGTCGGATCTTCCGTCCTATGTGGCCACGATGCTGAATTCATTGATGGGGGCGGGGTCCTTCCATCTGCCCCTGGAGATTGAGGGAGCCCACAGAGTACTGGCCAGGCGGCCTAAGGCGAATGAACCCCCGCGGGCGGTGCTGGTGCGGTTCCATCGGTTCAGTGACCGGGAGTGTGTGCTGCGCTGGGCCAAGAAGGAGAGGAGCAGCAAGTGGGAGAACTCGGTAGTGCGAATCTACCAGGACTGGAGTGCGGAGGTGGCTAAATGGCGGGCCGGGTTTAACCGGACGAAGGCGGTGCTGCATAACAAGCAGGCTAAATTTGGAATGCTGCAGCCTGCGCGTCTGTGGGTAACATATAAGGACCGGCACCACTACTTCGTCCCCGGAGGAGGCGTGGGCCTTTGTGCAGGCGGAGAAGCTGGACTCGAACTAGGGGGTGGGGTGGAGCTGGAATTTGGGAGCTGCGTCAGAAGGGTGGGGTGGGGCAGTGTGAAAGCGCGGGCTTTCCTGCGCTGCGGGGCAGGAGGGCTGGAGCTGGTGGTGGGGACGTGGCCTCTACTGTTTTTTTCCCGCGCTAGAGCGGTGCCAAGGAGGAGTGGCAGGAGGGGGGATGACCCCATGTTGGGAGGAGCCGGGTTTTGGAGGGGTTGCCGGGGTCAGCAGAAGTCAGCTGACTCACGGAAGTACCATGGAGGGTGCGTCGCGGCTAGGAGGAGTCCTAGCCTGGGGGGGGGGGGGGGGGGGGGGGGGGATACCGGGTTGCTGCTGGACTGGCCAGGAAGGAGCTGGTGTGGGCTGGGGGGGTAGGGGAGAGGCGCTATTGTCATGGGGAACGGGTCGGGTGGGGTGTGCTGGTCTGGGGCGAGCAGTCAATGAGCTATGGCTAGTCGGTGGGGGAGGGGGGCGGGGTGCCCTCTGATCCGGCTGATCACCTGGAACGTGAGGGGACTGAATGGGCTGGTTAAGCGGGCTAGGGTATTTTCTCATTTGAAGGGGCTGAAGGCGGACGTGGCCATGCTCCAGGAGACGCACTTGAAGGTGGCGGACCAGGTTCGTCTGAGGAAGGGGTGGATGGGGCAGGTTTTCCACTCAGGATTAGATGCGAAGAACCGGGGGGTGGCGATTCTGGTGGGGAAGAGGGTGGCGTTCAAGGCGTCTGAGGTGGTGGCGGACAAGGAGGGCAGATTTGTTATGGTGAAGGATAGGCTGCAGGGAGAGAAGATGGTGCTGGTAAACGTGTATGCCCTGAATTGGGATGACGCTGGCTTTATGAGGCGTATGTTGGGCCGCATTCCGGACCTGGAGGCAGGGGGCCTGATCATGGGGGGAGATTTTAACACAGTGCTGGATCCCCCACTGGACCGGTCCAGTTCAAGGACGGGTAGGATCCGGTGGCGGCCAAGGTGCTGAGGGGGTTTATGGACCAGATGGGGGGGGTGGATCCCTGGAGGTTTGGGAGGCCGAGGGCGCGGGAGTATTCCTTTTTCTCCCATGTGCATAGGGTTTACTCCCGAATAGATTTTTCCATCCTGAGCAGGGGATTGATCCCGAGGGTGCAGGATGCCGAGTATTCGGCCACAGCAATTTCAGACCATGCTCCGCACTGGGTCGATCTGGAAATGGGGGCGGTGCGGGACCAGCGCCCGCTGTGGCGTCTGGACGTGGGGTTGCTGGCTGATGAGGAGGTGTGTAGGAGGGTCCGGGGAAGTATTGAGGGGTATCTTGACACCAACGATACGGGGGAGGTCCGGGTGGGGATGGTTTGGGAGACTCTGAAGGCAGTGATCTGGGTGGAGCTGATTTCCATCCGGGCCCATAGGGAAAGGAGGGAGAGGAGGGAGAGGGAGAGACTGGTGGGGGAGCTCCTAGATGTAGATAGGAGGTACGCGGAAGCCCCGGAGGAGGGATTGTTGGGGGAACGGCGTAGCTTGCAGGCCAAGTTCGACTTGCTGACCACCAGAAAGGCGGAGACACAGTGGAGGAAGGCGCAAGGCACGGTTTATAAGTATGGGGAGAAGGCAAGCAGGAGAGCTTTATGAACAGGCTACGTTTCCCAAAGGTGTAGGAGGAGCTGGTGGAGGGGCTGGGGGTGCCGATTAGTTGGAGGAGCTAGTCAGGGGGATTGGTCAAATGCAGTCAGGGAAGGCGCCGCGGCCGGATGGGTTCTCGGTGGAATTTTATAAAAAGTATGCGGACCTGTTGGTGCGGGCCTTCAATGAGGCATGGGAGGGGCGTGGGGGGCTTTGCCCCCGACGATGTCACGGGCGCTGATTTCTTTGATCCTGAAGCGGGATAAGGACCCCCTGCAGTGTGGATCATACAGGCCAATCTCGCTCCTCAATGTGGATGCTAAGTTGCTGGCGAAGATCCTGGCCACCAGGATAGAGGACTGTGTGCCAGGGGTGATACACGAGGATCAGACAGGATTTGACAAGGGAAGACAGCTGAACACGAATGTGCGGAGGTTGTTAAATGTTATTATGATGCCGGCGGTTGAGGGGGAGGCGGAGATAGTGGTGGCGCTAGATGCAGAGAAGGCCTTTGATAGAGTTGAGTGGGGGTACCTGTGGGAGGTGCTGGAGAGGTTTGGATTTGGGGAGGGGTTCATCAAATGGGTGAGGTTGCTTTATGAGGCCCTGATGGCGAGTGTAGCTACTAATGGAAGGAGGTCAGAGTACTTCAGGCTCTACCGTAGGACCAGGCAGGGGTGCCCCCTGTCCCCCTTGCTTTTTGAACTGGCAATTGAACCTCTGGCTATGGCGTTGAGGGAGTTGGGGAGGTGGAGGGGTCTGGTGCGGGGTGGGGAGGAAGATCGGGTATCGCTGTATGTGGGCGACCTGCTGCTGTATCTGGCGGACCCAGTGGGGGGAATGCCGGGGGTGATGGAGCTGTTGGATGAGTTTGGGGGCTTCTCGGGCTATAAGCTGAATCTGGGCAAGAGCGAGGTATTTGTAGTGCACCCGGGTGATCAGGAGGAGGAAATTGGGAGGCTCCCGTTTAAGAGGGCAGTGAAGAGTTTCAGATACCTGGGGGTGCAGGTGGCCAGGAGTTGGGGGATTCTCCACAAGCTTAATTTTACCAGGCTTGTGGAGCAGATGGAAGAGGAATTTAAAAGGTGGGACATGGTACCGCTATCGCTGGCGGGTAGAGTGCAATCCGTCAAAATGACGGTTCTTCCGAGGTTCTTGCTCCTTTTTCAGTGTTTGCCCATCTTTATCCCTAGGGCCTTTTTTAGGAGGGTGACTAGCAGCATCATGAGCTTTGTTTGGGCGCATGGGACCCCGAGGGTGAAGAGGGTCTTCTTGGAGCGGGGTAGAGATGGTGGGGGGCTGGCGTTACCCAATCTCTCGGGGTATTATTGGGCGGCCAATGTGTCGATGGTGCGCAAGTGGGTGATGGAGGGGGAGGGGGCAGCATGGAAAAGGTTGGAGATGGTGTCCTGTAGAGGCACAACCCTGGGGGCCCTGGTAACGGTGCCGTTGCCACTCCCTCCTACGAGGTATACCACGAGTCCGGTGGTGGCGGCTACCCTCAAGATTTGGGGGCAGTGGTGGCGACATAGGGGGGAAGTGGGGGGCTCGATGGAGGCTCCGCTAAGGGGGAACTATCGGTTCGTCCCGGGGAACATTGATGGGGGGTTCCAGGGTTGGCACAGAGCGGGCATCAGAAAGCTAAGGGACCTGTTCATTGGTGGGAGGTTTGCGAGCCTGGGAGAGTTGGAGGAGAAATTTGAGCTCCCCTCGGTGAACATGTTCAGGTACCTGCAGGTAAAGGCGTTTGCTAGGCGGCAGATGGAGGGATTCCCTTTGCTTCCCACGAGGGGGGTGAGGGACAGGGTGCTTTCGGGGGTCTGGGTCGGGGATGGGAAGATATCTGATATCTACAAGGTAATGCAGGAGGTGGAGGAGGCGTCAGTAGAGGAGCTAAAGGCTAAGTGGGAGGGGGAACTGGGGAACAGATCGAGGATGGGACATGGGCGGATGCCCTGGAGAGGGTTAACTCTTCCTCCTCATGTGCGCGGCTTAGCCTCATCCATTTCAAGGTGCTGCACCGGGCCCACATGTCCGGGACTAGGATGAGTAGGTTCTTTGGGGGCGAAGACAGGTGTGTCAGGTGTTCGGGGAGTCCAGCAAACCATGCTCATATGTTCTGGGCATGCCTCCAGAACTCCTCCAGTACCGGGCATGCCCAGAACATACAGGTAAGGGGGGGAGGGGAAAGGGGGGGGAAGGGGGGGGAGGGGAAAGGGGGGGGGAAGGGGGGGAGGGAAAGGGGGGGGAGGGAAAGGGGGAGAAAGGGGGGGGGCGTTGACTATGTTTATTTAATTTTAATTTATTTTCAAGTTCTCTTGTTTACTGGGATTGGGGGGTGGGGGGTGGTTCGATATATGCGTTGCTACTGTCTTGGGGGTGTTATGCTTATTATGTTGTTTTATTGTTGCTTGTTACTGTTTGTTGTTATATACTTTGTAAAAAAAATTTCAATAAAAATTATTTTTTTTTAAATTGTACGAAAGACTCGGATTGGTACAACAGAGGCTTTATTACAGTCAGGTGCGTGGCCTCCTACAGCAGCTGGCAGAATGGCTGATCGGGAGGAGTCATGCATATTTATACGGCTCCTTGTGGGCGGAGCTAGCCAGCAGGGGCTACCGGCGAACCTGTAGTATTAGGTACTACCGTACATCCCTTAATACAGGTGCACACAGTTAACACAGTGGATCACCACACCCCCACGACTGGTATGTCCAGTTCATCAAGGAACCATTTCATCCCGGACTCCCCCATTGGGGGCTCTGAGGTGTACAGCCCTTAGTAAAAGGCCCTGAATGCTTTGTTGATCTTTTCTGGCTCTGTTTGTAATGCGTCTCTAGTATCCATGATTTGTGCAATTTCTCTGGTGGCTGCCTGCTTTCTCAGCTGGTGTGCCAACAGGCGGCTGGCTTTGTCTCCGTGTTCGTATAGGGTCCCACGGGCTTGGCGGAGTTGAAGTACTACTTTCCTGGTGGAGAGCAGATCAAAGTTCCTTTATAACGCTTTCCTCTCCGCCAGAAGCTCTACGGTTGGGGCCTCAGGATATTTACGGTCTACCTCCAGTATGGAGTCGACCAGCTGCTGCCCAGCCGCCCTTTCTTCCCTACCTCTTCGCGCTTTGAAAGCGATGATTACCCCTCTTAGTAACTTCCAGATCATGACACCTATACGCACACAGG
This sequence comes from Scyliorhinus canicula, assembly GCF_902713615.1. Lineage (NCBI taxonomy): Eukaryota > Metazoa > Chordata > Chondrichthyes > Carcharhiniformes > Scyliorhinidae > Scyliorhinus > Scyliorhinus canicula. The sequence goes on along the minus strand of NC_052159.1, from coordinate 67,893,819 downwards.
CAATTTGCAGATCATGATACCTCCACTCAAGACGGGGTAAATTGATTTTAAGTCCAGAGTCTTTACACTGTGACATTTCACTTTCCTCAATAGTGTTTCTCTGCAAAGGTATAACGATGACATCTATTGGTAGAAAAGTGCAATTGCAAACATTATGAAAGGAATTCCAATTCTCATCCTGTTTGTTCAGCGTACAATGGGTGTTCACCGAGATGGCCAGCTGACAAACACATGGGGTGGGATTTTCTCATTGTTTTGCAGAATTGTGCAGCGGGCGGGAAAAATGGGGTGGAAGCTGCAGGCCCCAAGGACGACGCCCTCCACTGCACTGTTAGGTACTCAGCGAAAAGAAAAGGTGCAGGGCAAGACCCACGACCTTACCAGCAACTTAGGTTTTTAAAAAAGGTGCATCGATTTTAAAAAAAATGAAAATAAAGCTCCCGCTCCCCAACCATGCAACTGCCCCCCCCCCCCCCCCCCCCCCCCCCACACACAACCAAAGAACTCTTCCCTGCCATGGAGTCCCCTCCTGACCACAGAATCCCCCCGTCCCCCATTGGAGCCACCAATGGATATAAAACACCGCCGCCACCCCCCCCCCCAACCCTCATGGAACACTGCCCCCTGGCATTGTCCCTGTAACTGCCCAGGCATTACCCTCTCCCCTGTGGGTTCTGGTGGGTTCTGCTCTTCAGGCATGGAGGACCTGTAATGATTCATGCTCACGTGAATGGACAATCTAATGTGTGGGCACTATCAGGCGTAAAGGCCTTATAATTATATTTAAATGGAGATAACATCAGGATACCCATTGTGATAAATTTGGGGGAACTTGGTGATGCCACTGTCTTTTCACATCATGACCTATGTTTAATCCTAACTATGGTTTATGCAAGAGATACTTCCCTTTCCCTCTGCTAGCCTGACAGATACTGCAGAGAACAATATTTGGACTGCGTTAAACTCAGTTCTCATTGGGCTTGGGGCCCAACCGGCCAACAAACACAACACCAGATTGCCAACCTCATTCTGAAAGGCCACATGAATGTCAGGTATGCAAAATGGAAAGGTCACATTGTGCCAATAGATAGTCACCTTCTTTTGGAACAGGGTGGGTCCCACTCCACTTATCTAAAAAAAAATTATTGATGAGTAATTCTGTTTTATCATTAGTCATACAGGGTTTCAGTGGCCACAGCCAGCAATAGTATCATCAATGACTTTTTGGTACTGATTCAAACATTGGCAGAAATGCTGTGAAATAGACTTGAATATTTCAGAAGTAAGGGAAGCAACATCACTGGCAGCATGTTGCAATGTTGTAACATCCCAGATGACCTGCACCATGTCTGCTACACAGTATCCCAAAGGCACATAGCCGTTCTGTTGACAGTTTTCTCTTTTCCTGCTAGTGAGAAGAGCAACTTTCAAAATCTAAGGTCCCAGTTATTCAGCCCGTGATGGGACAATAAGCTATCCATCTGCCCAAACCCATCTTTGAACAGGTTCTTTCTGCAGAGAAATCGGAAGGCTGTGCTTGTTCCCCCGACCAGCTCTGCCTGCCCTAGGGCTGGGACAGCGAAATTCCATTCCTAATAATTCCTGTGCCTTAAGTGCCAGACCAATATGCTGCATTTGGCCTTGACACCCTTACACAGAAACCAAAAGAGAAAATGCTGGAAAATCTCAGCAGGTCTGGCAGCATCTGTAAGGTGTGAAAAAGCTAACGTTTCGAGTCCAGATGACCCTTTGTCAAAGCTAAAAGGCATAGAAAGTGGGAGATATTTATTCTGTAGGGTGAGGGAATGAAAGATGAATCATAGCCACAGAAACAAATGGAAGAGAGTGCTAATGGCAGTCCCCAGAAAGAATAAAAAGTGTGAAAGGCCAAATGGCAGAGAAACTAAAATCAGAGGGTCAGCTGTGACAGAGGCCAAGGACAGACATGTGGGCATGGGAGCAGGGTCTTGTGTTAAAATGGCAAGCAACAGGAAGGTATGGGTCCTGAATGCACACAGACTGAAGGTGCTCAGCAAAGCGATCACCCAGTCTACGTTTGGTCTCTCCAATATAGAGGAGACCACATTGGGAGCAACGAATACAATAGACCAAATTGAAAGAGATGCAAGTGAAATGCTGTTTAACCAGTGTTTTGGGCCTGGGATGCTAAGCATGGAAGAGGTTAAGGGGCTGGTGTTACACCTTTTGTGGTTGCATGGGAAGGTGCCATCGTGATGGGGGGAGTGTTGGGTATGGTGGAGGAGTGGACTACATTATCCCGGAGGGAACGGTCTCTGTGGAATGCTGACAAAGAGAGTGAAGGGAAGATGTGTTTGGTGGTGGCATCACGCTGGATTTGGCAAAAATGGTGGAGGATTATGCTTTGCATACGGAGGCTGATGGGGTGAAATGAGAGAACTGGGAATTGTTCTGGGAGAGAGGGGATGGGGTGAGGGTAGTGGCACGGGAGATGGACCCCATGTTGTTGAGGGCCCTGTTAACAACTGTAGGTGGGAAATCATGTTTGAGGAAGAAGGAACACATTTTCGAAGCACCATTTTGGAAAGTGGCATCATCGGAACAAATGCGACTGAGGCGAAGCAGCTGAGAGAAAGGGATGGAGTCCTTACAGGATGTAGGGTGCAAGGCGCTGTAGTCCAGATAGCTGTGGGAGTCAGTGGGCTTGTAGTGGATATGGGGAGAGAGTCTATTGTCGGAAATGGAGAAAGGTGAAGGAAGGGAAGGGAAGAGTCTGAGATGGACCAGGTGAAAGTGATGGAGGGGTGGAAACTGGAAGCGAAGTTGATGAATATTTCCAGGTTCGGCCGAGAGCATGAAGCGGCCCCAAAATAGCCATCAATGTACCGGTAAAGGAGTTGTGGGAGGGGACCCGGGTGGGCCCGGAACAAGGAATGTTCCACATACCCCATAAAAAGACAAGCGTAGGTGGGAATTCTCCCTCAGTGTACCCGAACAGGTGCCGGAGTGTGGCGACTAGGGGATTTTCATAGTAACTTAATTGCAGTGTAATGTAAGCCTACTTGTGACACTAATAAAGATGATTATTATTACATGCACCCACAGGGATCCACTTGGGATGTGTGAATTGCTCACTTAACCACGATTGCCAATTCCCTTTGAGCAATAGCCTTCAGGCGCAGGACCAGTGTCCTTAAGGTCAGTGGGAGCCATGTGTGATTGTTGGGCAAATTGGCAGAGACAAGGGTTCCCCCGGAACGGGAACTCACGGTCCAGTGGTTGACATGGTCGGCCCTCTGCCTCCATCAGCGCGCCGGCCCTCCCTCAACTGGCGCTGCAACTCCCGGTTGCCCCCTCCCAACCCCCTGAGCACAGAGGCAGCATGCCCACTGCTGCTGGGCTCACTACCTGCGAGTGAAGATGGCTACTCACCTCCTCAGCTCCCCGCAGCAGCCCATCTGTCAGGTTCACGTTTTTCAATCGGTGCCAGTGTGACCACTTGCTGAGGAGGCCGTTGGATATGGGGGGCTGCCAATAATTGTATGGAAATAAGGATTAGGTGGTGAAAATTGGTTTCTTGCCACGCTATGATGGGATCTCGATTTTGCCTACGGGAGCAGGCCGGTTGCATGGAAATGGTTTGGCACCCGGTGCAGTTCGCATTTCTGGCCTTTCCCGCTATTCAGCGGCCTCCTTGCTGACGCGGAACAAGGCCAGGGAAGCTTTGAAACTGCAGTCAGTTCAGACAACAGTCTGCTGACCATTGATTTCATCACAGTCATAAAGATTAACATTTAAACAAACAATAGAGGTCTTTGCTTTGTACTTTATGGCCCAATTTGAACTCGATGCAAGTAGATAGGTTTTGAGTGAGTTAAAATCTTGCCATTTACAACCTGTCCAGCAACTGTCTGCAGCTATTTTTATTTTATTTTATAATTCCCTCCAAAGGTAATTTTTTACATGTCTCCTCTCTTTTCAGAAATGTTGACAGGTTTAACTTGGGAGAACATCTTTAGTTGTAAAGCCCTCAGCAATGGAATCCAGAGTGGAACAATCTAATGAAATGTTGCCATGGAAATGGAATGCCCTTAAGAATGAGACCAAACAGAAATATTTTAAAAGATACCAAGAAACACAAAGGAGCATGAAATGAGAGGTATAAAAAAGTAAGTGGAAATTAATTGAAACAAGTATTAGAAAGGGCAAGAAAGAATATAGGTTGTAGAAAACTGGAAGCAGATAAAGGAAGTTTATAACTATTATTAAATGGCAGCCTCAGGTCTCCATGGGCCTCTTACTGTTTCCACTGAGACTCCAGCACAAGGCCCAGAATTAAACCAAATCCAAAATACAGTGGGCCCCAACTTTCTCTGATGGGAAGCTCGTCCTGTCTCAAACAGGATTCACCATGTCATAGGAGATACAGCTGAAGAGAGGGGATTCCAAGGCCAAACTTTTTGTCTCCTCTGATCTGGCAAAAAGTTAGTAGTCAAAATGTAAAGAGGTATACAAGCTATTGGAGAGGAATGGGACAGTGGGGGGAGATCCAGTCCCATTGATCATGGATGGAATCTTTTTCAAAGGGTGACGGAGGAATTGCAGATGTTTCTATTTTGGACAGGGATGCCCTTAATTCCCAAAGTTATCAACATGCAGCACATGTTTTGACTGCCCTGATCAGATGGACACCCATAACCAAATTAAATGATGGTACAGGATCGAGGAGCAGAATGATCCACTGCTTCTCCTTTGTTCTTGTGTTTGTATATACAGACAGGTGATATAAGTTTTGTAATGGGAAGGCTGCTATTCATAACTCAATTGTCACAAAAAAATGTGGACGATGTATTAAGTGACACCTGAATTTTAATATAGATTCTTTTTTGATGCATTTGTCAGGATAAAAATCAGGGAAAAATAGAAATGACACTTGTGTTGTGACTTTGTGTCTTGAAGTTTCCTCAGTCTTCAAATATTTCTGTCCCTCACTTTAGGCTGGATTCTCCGAATTTAAGGCTATGTCCTCACGGCAGCATGGGAACTATGGCGTTTTACGACCGAACACTCGGCGCAAAAACGGCCACCGATGTCTGTTTGGCTGCAGGCTAGCAGCCGAGCAGCGTAGAGCACCCGGCTCTAGCTGCTGATATGGTCCGGAGAATTGATGGATCCGTGGCCGCGCATGCACATAGCCTGCAGCGGCCGCGCCATGCAACATGGCGCCAGCCAGGCGCAGGCCCGGCCTGCAAAAGAGTGCCCCCCCCCCCCCCTTTGGCTGGCTCGCGAGCTCCGGACCACCCCCCATAGAGGGGCCCATCTGCCTCGAACGCGGTGTACTTGCGGTCACTCGCGCGGATGGGAAGCTGGTGATAGGCGGACTTAAGATCCACCGTGGAGAAGACTTTGTATTTCGCGATCCTGTTAACCAGGTCGAAGATACGGGGGAGAGGATACGCGTCCAGCTGCGTAAACCTGTTGATGGTCTGACTGTAGTCAATGACCATTCGGTTTTTCTCCCCGGTCCTAACTACCAGCACTCGCCAGGGACTGTTGCTGGCCTCGATGACTCCTTCCTTCAATAGCCTCTGGACCTCGGACCTGATGAATGTCCGGTCCTGGGCACTGTATCGTCTGCTCCTAGTGGCGACTGGTTTGCAATCCGGGGTGAGGTTCGCAAATAAGGAAAGGGGGTCCACTTTGAGGGACGCGAGGCTGCAGACAGTAAGGGGGGGAATAGGGCCGCCGAATTTGAAAGTCAAGCTCTGCAGGTTGCACTGGAAATCCAGTCCTAAGAGTGCCGGTGCGCAGAGGCGGGGGATTACGAGGAGTTTGTAGTTTTAAAAAACTCTCCCTTGGACCGTGAGGTCCGCTACGCAGCACCCGGTGATGTGGACGGAGTGCAAACCTGAGGCTAGAGCTATATTAAGCTTGAGTGGGTGAACGGGGAGCGCGCAGCATCTTACCGTATCAGGGTGGACAAAACTTTCTGTGCTCCCGGAGTCTAGTGGGCAGCTCGTTTCGTGTCCATTGAGAAGTATCTGTGTCGTTGCCGTAGAGCGCGTGCGTGGTTGCGACTGGTCGACAGTCTTCAACAAGACGTCCCAACTCCTGTATTCAATATTCTGACCAATAAAACCTAGCATGCTGTATACCTTCTTCACCACCCTGTCCACCTGCGACTCCACTTTCAAGGAGCTATTGTCATGTGAGAGTACCTTTAAGAAATGGGTGTTTATAAATGAGTGTGTATATAAATATCTGCAGTGAGAGTACCTTTAAGAAATGGGTGTATACTACTGCAGTGATTTCAGAGAGTGGGTGGAGCTGGGTTGTCTGTCAGCTTTTAACTTTTGTTTTAGGCTGTTTGCTGCAGGATGTGTTTTAGTTTTCTTTTCAGTGTTGGAGCTGAAGCCAGACAGAGCAGGTGTACTGTTGAATTCTCTGCCATGAAAAGACTATCTCTTAATCATTTGGTGAATTCAGAATTTTAAATGTTCTCAGTAGTGAATGTAAACCTAATGTGCTTCTGTTAAAGCATCTGTCAAAATGTTGTTTGGGAACTTATTAAGGAATACTTAGTGTTGTATTCTTTGGGGGTTATATTTGAATTGATGGTTGCTAAGATGTTCACTGTATGTTTTAAAAAGGTTAACTGGAGTTTGTAGAATAAACATTGTTTTGCTTTAAAAAATACTTTTCCATTTCTGCTGTACCACACCTGTAGAGTGGGCCGTGGGCTCCCCATAGCACAATATAAGAAAGTTGTGGATCAGGTGAACTCCAGGATACACTTTGGGGTTCTCTAAACCCTGGACCATAACAAATTGGGGGCTCGTCCAAGATAAAAGTCTATCTATTGGATTGGCTTAGTGAACTTAAAGGCAGTGAGGGGTGATCATATTGTGGTTGCTTTTCAGGTGTGGTATTCTAGTTTAAGTGGGGAGTGTGTTGTGGACAATGGGGGTGAGGGGTGGGGGGATGGGTGGGGATGTGAGGTGTGGGGGGGTGGGTGGGGAGGTGAGGGGTGGCGGAGTGGGTGGGGGGTGAGGGGTGGAGGGGTGGGGGGTGGGGGGGTGAGGGGTGGGGGGAGCCGTGCCGCTTACCAGGGGGGACTGGTAGGGCGTGGTCCAGGGGTGGCGAGGGAGTGTCCAGGGTGGCAGGTCGGGTCCGCACATGGCTGGTACCATGTTGTACGGTGCGACTGCTGCAGGCCGTCGGCGTACTCATGCGTGGCCACGGACCCAGCAATTCTCTGGCCGTTTATTTTGTAAAGGCCATGTGTTTTACATGGGGCGGCTGCTAGCCCCTCGGTAGGTGCTGGGGCCTCGCCGATTTTTTCATCGTAGAACTAGACACTTCCTCCAGACATAGCCTTATAATCGGAAAATCCAGCCCTCGGCTTATCGGAGGCAGAGCATTGCGGAGGCCCCAGAGGATACCGGGTAGGGCCCTCTAATGATATGCAAATGGTGATTACTGTATGTGCGTTCCAGTCCACTCTGATGCCGCTGTTGAGGTAAATGGAGAATTGTGATTTGGCGTCAAATTGGTGCTCACCGGGATTTTGGGGGATTTTGGATTCTCCGCCCAATTGTGTTTCGCGATTTTGGATTCCGCCAATGGAGAATCCCACCCTGAATGTTTGAAATTTATAGGGCTGGAGGTGATTACAGACTTGGGGAGGTATCTGACTGGATTAGAACATACCTGGACATTTTTTATATTGTAGGTTGATGCTGCTGTCTTAGCATTGCTAAAACAGCTTGTCGAGGGATAGCTCTCTGCTTAAGTTTTAATCTGTTGATTGTGCTTAGTTCACTTGATATTGAACATTATATCACAGAACCACCATTACTAGAGGGCACATTAGCGCTAATTTTTTAAAAATTGTTTCATGGGATGTGGGTATTGCTGACAAGGCCAGCGTTTACTGCCCATTCCGAATTGCCCTTGAATTGAGTGGCTTGTTTTGCTATTTTTAGAGGGCAGTTCAGAGTCAACAATGTTGCTGTCGGTCTAAAGTCCAGGCCGGATAGTTTCTTGGTCACCATTGATGAGTCCAGCTTTTAACTTCAGATTTTCTTAATTGAATTGAAATTATAACAGCTGCTCTGGTGGGATTTGATCCTGTGTCCACAGCCATTACCCTGGGCCTTTAGTTCAGTTCTATTACCATTACACTGGCCTGCCCCCCAATGTAAGTTGTCCGCTCACTAATGTTTAAATGTTGCATGTGCACTATCACTATTGAACAAAACTGCAGAAAATCACCGAATAAATGAAATAAGGCTGTTCAGCTTTCTTTAAAACCACAAATACATTTATTTAGTTTAGGTAAATGTTAAGAGTTATTAAAATAATTGTTCTACATTACAAATTATATAAAAGGAATGTACACAATAGCAGTCGTATGTCCCCACCAAAGAACTCTGCATGCCAAGTCTCAACTATCTTTCTCTGACAGTATGGACTGCAAACAATGTCGCCCTCCCTGTGTGGTTTTATATCAGGATGCTGCTCCACAGAGCATGCTGTATTCTGAGAACTGCAGAACATTGGCTGGGGTTACCATACCAAGGTGCTATTTCATTTTTGAACATGTTTGTTGGGCAGACAGTGTTAGATGGTGCAAGCTGTATCCTGATATCAGTGCTTAAGTTTTCAAGAAAATTGAACCTGAATAAAGGGGTGCAAAACCATTGCTTCTGGTCAAATGACTATAAGAACATTCCTTATTCATCCAAGGCACAAGTGGAATAATCATATGAAGCTACCACTAGATGGCTGCGTATGTCAACGATTCCCAGAACCCATGTTACAGCAATTGAAGGAGACGCTGCAGATTATTCCTCCCTCTTGAAAAACTGTCTCGATTTGACTAGTGGCAAAGTGATTTCCCAGTCTCGGCTGCTTAAAGAAAATATCAAATGTGGGGGAGATACTGCTGACTCAATCAAAGCTAGGTAGTGTTCATAGAATCATAGAATCTACAATGCAGAAGGAGGTCATTCGGCCCATCAAGTCTGCACTGGCCCTTGGAAAGAGCATCCCAATTAAACCCACACCTCCACCCTATTCCCATAACGCAACCTAACCTTTTTAGACACTAAGGGAAATTTTGCATGGCCAATCCACCTAACCTGCACATTTTTGGACTGTGGGAGGAAACCGGAGGAAACCCACGCAGACACGGAGAGAATGTGCAGACTCCACACAGACAGTGATCCAAGGTGGGATTCGAACTTGGGACCCTGGAGCTGTGAAGCAACTGTGCTAACCATTGTGCTACCAAGTTGCTCTCTTTTCTTGACTGAGTGATATTTCATAATGTGAGAGACTTAAAGATGAGCAAATTCTAGGGGCCAACAATTCCATGTTGCCAAAAATAACACAAAAATTATTCTAAATTAAGAAAATGAAGAATTTATATTTAGATATCATCTTATAACATTTTCGCAATGTCTCAAAACACTTGAACAAATGGTTTAATTTTGAAGAGAAGCTTTAGTTTCTCTTGGGAGTTCAATAATGTTCAGGAGGTGAAGATCATTTTTGCTTAAACATAAACTAAAGCACCATGATGTTAAATATGCCAAGTTCACTGGCACCTTCTCTGTCTATTCTGGTCATTCCGGTGACAGTAAAACATTTCATCGCTTTATTGAAAGAATAGAAGGGAGTTATCCTAGTTTTCTGATATTATTCATCCTTCAAATAGCACTTGATCCACTTAGACCATAGAACATAGAAAAATACAGCACAAAACAGGCCCTTCGGCCCACGATGTTGTGCCGAACTTTTGTCCCAGATTAAGAAAATTTAATCTACACCCCATCATTCTACCGTAATCCATGTACTTATTGATGTGACCATCAATTCACTCGAGATACGATAGGAAGTAAACTGTGGTTTTAATAGACTGACAACTGAGCCTGCCTGCGACCAGAAGAACTGAGGACAGGCTCACAAGGCTGCAGCACTTTATACTTCCGGTAGTGGGAGGGGCCATGGCGGAACCATGGGTGGAGCCGAGGGTGGAGCCCTGTACAAGCTCATCTCCCCCTGTGGGCAGAGCTGCGCAACGGCTCACAGACAGAGCCCACAAGGACACAATACTATACAGTGTGAATTACATGAAGTACATTAACCACATTTACCCCCTATAAAAACAATCAAGTCCGGCACTGGTGACGGGTCTATAGGTTGAGCCGGTCCGGTGGCCGAGTCGTCCTTTGGGATCGGCGGAGCACCGGGATTGCAGCCTCTTCGGGTGGCTGCGTGGTGACGGTCAGTGTGGGTATGAGGGTGGACTCCAGGGGTGTTTTGGTCCGAACTCTGTTCCTGACCGGTGCGACGGACGAAGGGGGGCGCAGGAAACCTATAGGCATGGGGGCGCAGGGAGTGGGGGGGTTGGGTGGGGTGTAGTGTGAGTGGTACCTCGGCGGTGGTGGTGGTAGTGGTGGATCCTGCAGGCGCTAGGTCCCGGAGGGAAACGGTGTCCTGACGGCCGTCGGGGTGTTCAATAAAGGCGTAGTGTAGGTTCGAGTGTAGCAGTAGTACCCTTTCTACTAGCGGGTCTGTTTTGTGTGTCCGGATGTGCTTCCGGAGGAGAACCGGGCTCGGCGTCCTCAACCAAGATGGGAGCGAAGCCCCCGTGGTAGTACCCCTAGGGAAAACAAATAGTCGTTCGTGAGGGGCCTGGTTGGTGGCAGTGCATGGGAGGGACCTAATTGCATGGAGCTCATCGGGGAGGACCTCCTGCCAGTGGGAAGTCAGGAGATTCCTGGACCGGCGGGTCAGTAGGACGGTCTTCCAGACCGTCACGTTCTCCCTCTCCACCTGCCCGTTCCCCCTGGGGTTATAGCTGGTAGTCCTGCTCGAGGCAATGCCCTTGTCGAGCAGGTACTGACGCAGCTCGCCGCTCATTAAGGACGAACTCCTGTTGCTGTGAAGCTGGGGAAACCAAACAGGGTGAAGACACTGTGCAGGGCTCTGATGACTGTGTGGGAGGTCATATCGGGACACGGGATGGCAAAGGGGAAGTGGGAGAATTCGTCTATAACGTTGAGGAAGTACACATGGCCGGCCATATGGGGGAAGGATTGCCAAGATGGCGGCCCCCATGAGTCGCACATGTCGGGCGGAGGCGGAGTCGGCAGACACGCTGCAATGTTGCGGGGCCTGTGGGCCTGCAAGTTGAGGGAGCGATTGCTCTGGACTGCGGGGAGTTAGAGGGTTTCGATTTCGCCAGGCATACTTTGGCATAATGTCCTTTTCGACCGCAGTTGCTGCAGGTCGCGTTGCGGGCCGGGCAGTGCTGCCGTGGGTGTTGGGGCTGGCCACAGAAATGGCAAGCTGGCGCTCCATAGTGGGTGGGTGGCCGTGCGGCGCAGGCCTGGGGCAGTCGCTGGTCGGGGGTCCACGATGGGGTCGCTTGGTCTGCGGGGAATGAGTTGAGACTTTGAAAAGCGACCTCCATTGTGGTGGCTAGCGCTACCGTGTCCTGCAAGTTCTGGGCCCCTTTTTCGAGTTGTCGCTGGCGCACATAGTTAGACCGGACCCCCACAGCGTACATATCACCGCCAGCGAGTTCCATATGCTGGGAGGCAGTTACAGCCTGAAAGTTGCATTCCCAAGCAAGGGCTTTTAAGTTGAGCAGGAAGTCCTCTAGCGACTCTGCGGGGTGCTGGCGGCGGGTAGCGAAAATGTATCTTGCGTAGACCTCGTTTACCGGCCGCACGTATAATCGGTCGAGCATAGCCAGGGCCTCGGTATACGAGTCGGTACAGTTGAGTTGCGTAGAGATGCGATGGCTCACCCGTGTGTGCAGTAGGCTGAGTTTCTGCTCATCTGTAGTCTCGGAGGTGGTCGATACAGCCAGGTAGGCCTTGAAACACCGAAGCCAGTGTAGATAGATTTCCTTCGCCTCTGCAGCCTGCGAGTCGAGTTCTAGTCAATCAGGTTTGAGGGCTGATTCCATAGTAGTTTTCTTAAGTCTATTAAATTGATGTGACCATTAATTCACACGTGACATGATAGGAAGTAAACTATGGTTTTAATAGACTTAAAACTGAGCCGGCCTGCGACCAGAAGAACTGAGGGCAGGCTCACAAGGCTGCAGCACTTTATACTTCCTGGGCGGAGCCATGGGCGGAGCCGAGGATGGAGCCCTGTACAAGCTCCTCATCTCCCCCTGTGGGCAGAGCCACGAAACGGCTCACAGACAGAACCCACAAGGACACAATACTATACAGGGTGAATTACATGAAGTACATTCACCACACCTATCCAATAGCCGCTTGGAGGTCCCTAATGTTTCCGACCCAACTATTTCCACAGGCAGTGCATTCCATGCCCCCACTACTCTCAGGGTAAAGAACCTACCTCTGACATCCCCTCTATATCTACCTTAAATTTATGTCCCCTTGTAATGGTTTGTTCCACCCGGGGAAAAAAGTCTCTGACTGTCTACTCTATCTATTCCCCTGATCATCTTATATACCTCTATCAAGTCGCCCCTCATCCTTCTCCATTCTAATGAGAAAAAGACGAGCACCCTCAACCTTTCCTCGTAAGACTCTCCATTCCAGGCAACATCCTGGTAAATCTCCTTTGCACCTTTTCCAAAGCTTCCACATCCTTCCTAAAATGAGGCGACCAGAACTGCACACAGTGCTCCAAATGTGACCTTACCAAGGTTTTGTACAGCTGCATCATCACATCACGGCTCTTAAATTCAATCCCTCTGCTAATGAACGCTAGCACACCATAGACCTTCTTCACAGCTCTATCCACTTGAGTGGCAACTTTCAAAGATCTATAAACAAAGACCCCAAGATCTCTCTGCTCCTCCACATTGTCAAGAACCCTAAAGGGTTTAAAGGGGCATCACAGCTGATAACATTCAGTCAGATCTCCATGGCATCCATTATGCCTCAGAGTTTGTGGCCCCAAACCTTTGCCTTGAAACCCCATTAGGGTTTGTGACCCTCAGTTTAGGAAGCTCAGACCTCGGATGTTTTTTCGCAAGTTGCTGTGGGATCAAGGGGTTGGTGTGCTCACACAGAAAAACGATGGCCCTTCGTCCAGCTACTAGTGAATGTTACAGTAGCTCAGCACAGCTGGGGGAATGAGGTAGGGGAATTCTCTGGTTTCTAGTGCAAGCATCTCTGCAAATGTTATTGTGCATCCAGATTATAATATTAAAGCTACAGGTTTCGACTTTCTTCTTTCTGCCGATGAAGTGGCAGGATGAAGCCACGGCATAACCCCGACCAGTTTTCTCTGTTGGGCTGGTTTAGCATACTGGGCTAAATCGCTGGCTTTTAAAGCAGACCAAGGCAGGCCAGCAGCACGGTTCAATTCCCGTACCAGCCTCCCCGAACAGGCGCCGGAATGTGCCGACTAGGGGCTTTTCACAATAACTTCATTGAAGCCTACTTGTGACAATAAGCGATTTTCATTTCATTTTCATTTCATTTAACTCTGTATTTCTCATTCATATTTGTCCTTCCAAAATGGACAACCTCACACTTTTCAGGGTTAAACTCCATCTGCCACTTCTCAGCCCAGCTCTGCATCCTATCTATGTTTCTTTGCAGCAGACAATAGCCCTCCTCATTATCCACTTGATCCATCAACCTTTTACTAATATAGTTTATGACAACTTAATTACTTCCCCTTTGGCCAAAGTTCATGAAAAATGTTCCTTAATTTATTAATTTAGTTTTACTGATTTGCTATGGAATAGGATATTGCAACCCACGTCCTCACCTGAAACATTATTATTCTACACATTCCCAAAAATATTTCCCCTTCTTGGTGCACACACCCACCCTCTGGTCGCGGAAACGTCCCCGGTGCTGGGGCCCTGCCCCTAGGTGTTTGGATGTTGGCTGCTCCGTCCGTGGTATTTCTTCCTGCAGTGTTCTGGATCACGGTCTGATTGGGATGCTGGGCAATAGTTCGCACACACCACCTGGCACCTGGCACACTACTCACGGGAATTCATTTGGGAGCGGTGCAGTTCTCACTGAACGATGATTGTCAATTCCCTATTAGCAATAGCATTCAGCCGCGCTGTCTGAGGCCGCCATGGTCAGTGGGAGTTATGAGTGGTTGATGGGACAGCCGGACATGAGTTGGAGTTGCTTCCATTATGGGTACACATGATCCAGCAGGTGGCATTGCGGATCCCTGGGTGCTGAGGCACCCAGCACATACCTCGCCCTACTGATGGCAGCCCACCAACCCCCCCCCCCCCCTGCCCCCCCTGCCCCCAAAGTGCTGTCCTTGATTCCGTTCTTTTCTTCTCTACCTCTCATTGACTTTTTCTGGAAGCTTGGGGATAATATTGAAATGTACAATATATCAATAACAGCAAGTTCAATCTTTTTTTCTCCCACCACCAACTCCACAACTGTTTCTGTGCTGACTGACTTTTTTCTGGGTTTTTCTGGGCCCCAAGTGGCAAGGTTGGCCGGGGTGGGGGGGGGGGGGGGGGGGGGCAGTGGCTGGAAACAGTTCTAATTCCCAATGCTGGGAATTAGAACTGGAACAATGACAGGCTGGTTGGTGAGCACCAGGGAATTTTCCCAGCATTGACTGTGAGGTGATTGGCTAGCCATTCTATGTGATTTGCACAATTAAAGGCTCTATTAAGGGGATTTTTTGATGGGCCACTGGCATTTTCTAAATGGGGGGTGCCCCATCTGCTCAATGAAGAAGCTGCCAGCTTCATTAAGTCTTTGCGCCTTTCCTTCAGTCTTATGGGGCCTACCACCCCATGCCCCCTGAATACTAATTTTACTTGCCTGTATGGGGGAACCTCCATTTTGAGGTGTCTTGAAGCCTCTGCCCTCCTCAGCAACTACCCCATTGGCATTGCTGAGGCTTCAGATTTGCTGGGCCTCTGATTTTGCTGGCAACAACAACAGCCCACTGCCCACTGTCCTTAATTGGCCCACTGTCCACCACAGGCAACCAATTAGCGAACAGTAAAATAGCTGAGCTGCCAGCAAGTGTCGGCTCAGTGTTCACTGTTTGACCAAATGCCCAAGTCCTGAGGCGACCAATAACTTTTTAAAAATAAATAAATTTAGTGTACCCAATCCATTTTTTCCGATTAAGGGACAACTTAGCGTGGCCAATCCACTGACCCTGCACATCCTTGTGTTGTGGGGGCGAAACCCCCGCAAACACTGGGAGAATGTGCAAACTTCACATGGACAGTGACCCAGAGTCGGGATCAAGCCTGGGACCTCGGTGTCGTGAGGCAGCACTGCTAACCACTGCGCCACCGTGCTGCCTGGCTGCCAGTAAATTTTAATCCCAAATCATGGATGAAACAAACATTGCCCTCACCAAACAGAAGAAAGATTGAAGCTATCATGTTTGGTTCACATCTCTTCATCCCTTTATTCCATCCCTTTTTCTACTGCTTACTCAGTATGAACTAGACATGATCAACCCAGACGTCTTGCTCATTTCTAAGCTGAAATTTCACAGCGTCAACTGCTTCATCAGTGACTTTCCCTCCATTATAAGGTCAGAAGTGGCGATGTTCACTGATTATCACACATTTACAACTCTTCAGATCCTGAAGTAGACAACATTCAGTCTTCATGTGCAGGAAGTGTGTCCAACTGCAGCTCCTGTCAAACCGCTTGATGGCTCTGGAGCTTCAGGTGGATCTACTTGAGAGCATCCATGATGCTGAGGAAATTGTGGATAGCACGCTCAGTTGGTCACACCGCAGTTAAAAATTACAGAGGAAGATAGGGAATACGTGACCACCAGACAGAGGAAGAGTAGGAAGGAAGTGCAGGGGTCCCCTTGCGGTCATCTCCCTCCAAAACAGCCTGACATCGGTGGTGGGGAAAATGCTGGAGTCAATTATTAAGGATGAAATAACTGAACATTTGGAAAGCGGGGACAGGATCGGTCCAAGTGAGCATGGATTCACTAAAGGGAAATCATGCTTAAAAAATCTTCTGGATTTACTTTGAGGATGTGACCAGTTGAGTGGACAAGGGTGAACCAGTGGATGTTGTGTATTTGGAATTTCAAAAGGCCATACAAGAGATTAGTGAGCAAAATTAAAGCTCATGGTATTGGAAGTAATTGTGGAAGCAAACTGGTTGGCAGACAGGAAGCAGACAGTTGGAATAAACGGGTCCATTTCAGAATGCAGGCAATAGGACTAGTGGGATACCGCAGGGTTCAGTGCTGGGACCCCAGCTGTTCACAATATACATTAATGATTTGGATTCATAGCTTTAAATTGAGGGGTGATAGATATAGGACAGATGTCAGAGGCAGTTTCTTTACTCAGAGAGTAGTAGGGGTGTGGAACGCCCTGCCTGCAACAGTAGTAGACTCGCCAACTTTAAGGACATTTAAGTGGTCACTGGATAGACATATGGATGAAAATGGAATAGTGTAGGTCAGATAGGCTTCAGATGGTTTCACAGGTCGGCGCAACATCGAGGGCCGAAGGGCCCGTACTGCGCTGTAGTGTTCTATGTTCTATGTTCTATGTTCTGTTAACTCTTTTTGGAGGGGGATAAATATTCCAAGTATTACAGAATAAGTCCATGAATGAGAAAAATACACATTCAGGATGTAGGAATTGCCAAACTTATAAACAACACTAGCTGGGTGGCAGTGTGTGCTGTGAGGAGGATGCAAGGAGGCTGCAGGATGACTTGGACAGGCTGGCTGAGCGGGCAAATACTTGGCAAATGCAATATAATGTGGGTAAATGTGAGGTTATCCACTTTGGTGAAAAAAACAGGAAGGCAGATTATTTTCTGTCTGGTGGCAGTTTAGGAATAGGGGAAGTGCAACGAGACCTGGGTGTTATGTAGAACAGCTGCTGAAGGTTGCTTGCTGGTACAGCAGACGGCGTGGAAAGCTAATGGCATGCTGGCCTTCATAGCGAGAGGATTTGAGTGTAAGAGTGGCGATGACTTGCTGCAGTTATACAGGGCCTTGGTGAAACCACATCTTGAATATTGTGTGCAATTTTGGTCTCCTAGTTTGAGGAAGGACATTTTTCCTATTGAGGGTGTTCAGCAAAGTTTCACCAGACTAATTCCTGGTTTGGCAGGACTGACACATGAAGTAAGATTGGATTGACTGGACTTGTACTAACTGGAGTTTAGAAGGAGAGAGGATCTCAAAGAAACATATAAAATCCTGATGGGACTGAACAGGCTAGACGTGGGAAGAATGTTCCCAATGTTGGGGATATCCATAACTAGTGGTCACAGCCTAAGAATAAGGGGTAAATCATTCAGGATTGAGATGAAGAAGAACTTCTTCCCTCAGAGAGTTGTGAACTTGTGGAATTCTCTACCACAGAAAGCTGTTGGGGCCAGTTCATTGGATATGTTCAAGAGGGAGCTGGATGTGGCCCTTGCGGCAAAAGGATATGGAGAAAAAGCGGCTGTGGGATATTGAATTTGCATGATCATACTGAATGGTAGTGCAGGTTCAAAGGGCCGAATAGCCTACTCCTGAACCGATTTCCTATGTTTCTATGTTTCCCATCTCAGACACACATTATTCTGATTTAGAACTATATTGTTATGCCTTCAATGTCGCTGGGTCAAAATCCTGGTACCACCCCCACCCCCAAATAGCACTGTGGGCGCATCTCCACCAGATGGAATGCAGAGTTTCAAGAAGGCAGCATACCACTAGCTTCTTATTGGGGAAGGGCAATAAATGTTGGTCTTGCCCAGACTCCATTAAAGAATTTTTAAAAGTGCAACTCTAAAACTGTTCACTTTCACCTCTGCAATATTGCCTGCCAGTACCCCTTATCTCATTTACTGCCACCAAATCACTCATTCATACTTCTGTCACCACCATACTCTGTGTCCTCCACACTCCTTACATTTCCTCCCTAACCCCCACCCTGTACAATATTCAACTAATTTTGAACTTGTTGTCTTTTGCTAGAAATTGGTCATCCATCATCTATGGGTTTCCTCCGGGTGCTCCGGTTTCCTCCCACAGTCCAAAGATGTGCGGGTTAGGTGGATTGGCCATGCTAAATTGCCCGTAGTGTCCTAAAAAAGTAAGGTTCAGGGGGGGTTCTTGGGTTACGGGTATAGGGTGGATATGTGGGTTTGAGTGGGGTGATCATTGCTCGGCACAACATCGAGGGCCGAGGGGCCTGTTCTGTGCTGTACTGTTCTATGTTCTATGTTCTTACTAAATTCCACTGACTGTTGTACATGTTGCAATTACTTTAAAAGCCCTTCATGGACTCCCTCTGTCCTGTCTCTACAATTTCTACAATCTTAAATCCTCATACCTTCCACTCTTTTGACAAAAGGGTAAATTGCTCTGGTTGCTGGAAATTTAAAATAAAAAATACTGGAAATTCTCATCAGGTCTTCCTGCTGAGCATTTGTTGCCTTTTCTGTTTTTAACTCACATCAGTGATCAAGCTTTCAACCATCTTCTTTTCATAATTTTTCTTTTCATAATTACAGTAACCTTGCTGTATCTGTCCCTAATTCTCCCAAACCTATTTCTTCGACTTTGCCTCTGGTTCTAGCACTTGCTCATCATTAGCCTAATGAAAATTTGAAATATGAGCCCCGACAGAGCACCATGAGACATCATCATGTGTTAAAGTTGTGATGAGGGCAATTGAAAAATTTCGAGCAGTAGAATTATATTCATGGCTTGAAAAATACGTGATAAAAAATTTGCATGGTGAATGCCAGAGTAAGATGTCATCTGTACAAAGTGATCATTTGTATTCCAGGTCTCTAAATTGCTATGGAACCATAAGCTCGTTTTTATGATAGTTGCAAATGTTTCAATATGTTGTACAGAGAGGACAATAAACTGATCTCAACCTGGTAGTAAAATGTTGGCCGCACAAGTCTATTTTTGTTTGTTGAAATAAGAGGGGGGGGGGGGGGGAATTTACTGGCTGTTCACGCCGGTGGGATATTCCGGTCCCACAACTGCGCATGGGTTTCCCAGCAAAGAGGGGTGCAGTCAACTAGAAATCCCGTTGAGAAATGCGGGACCAGAAATCCCGCTGGTGGCCGCCTCCGCCACCAGAAAACACGTGCGGGTTGCGGGGTAAATCCCTCAATCATATCGGAGGTTTTGTGGCGGGGTGAGTAGTGACTCTGCGGCCGGGATTCTCCCCTACCCGGCGGGGCGGGGGGGGGGTCCCAGCGTGTTGGAGTGGCATGAACCGCTCCGGCATCGGGCCGCCCCAAAAGTGCGGAATTCTCCACACCTTTAGGGGCCAAGCCCTCACAGTGAGGGGCTGGGCCTGCACCGGAGTGGTTCCCACTCTGCCGGCTGGCGTGAATGGCCTTTGGCGCCATGCCAGCCGGGGCCGAAAGGACTTCACCGGCCGGAGCGTCAGCGGCTGCTGATGTCATACCGGTGCATGCGCAGGGGAGGGGGTCACTTCCGCCTCCGCCATGGTAAAGACCATGGCGAAGGCAGAAGAAAAAGAGTGGCCCCACGGCACAGGCCCGCCCTCCGATCGATGGGCCCCGATCGCGGGCCAGGCCACCGTGGGGGCAACCCCCGGAGTCAGATCGCCCCGCGCCCACCCCCCAGGACCCCGGAGCCTGCCCGCGCCGCCAATCCCGCTGGTCAGGTAGGTGGTTTAAACCACGGCGGCGGGAGAGGCCTGTCAGCGGCGGGACTTCGGCCTATTGCGGGCCAGAGAATTGCCGCAGGGGGCCCGCCGCGGCGCAATTCCCGCCCCGCCGAATCTCGGGGGGCGGAGAATTTGGGACACGGCGGGGGTGGGATTTACGCCGGCCCCGGGCGCCCTGCCTCTGAGCCAGAAGCTCCGGATTCAAATCCTACCCCAGTACCTGATGGCCATGAAAGGTGCGTTCATAGCACAGCCAAACAGGTTGAGTATCAATCTGCAAATCCTTCCAACATGTGGCTGAGAGTCAAGTGATGGAGAGAAAATTGGGAACCTATCCATTGCTCTGTACTACAACATGCATGTCGAAGTGCTGGTTTGTTCAGCTGCTGGATGGCTGGCGTGGATCAGATTGGTGCTGGCAGCATGGGCTTTGATCTTGGCTGTGGTCTATTTCAGATTTCCTTCCTTGCTCTACATGTAGTGAAGATTGTGGTGCTGTGGGCCAGATCTTTCTTTGGGCAAAGAATTGTAGAAGAGTGCAATAAATGTTATTTTCATAAGTAAGAAAAATGGGTGATCTCTGTTGTGTCTATTAGTCTTTTCCTGTTTATTCTAATCTCTGGGTTGGTGTTATGAGTGGTTTAGAAATGGATTTCACTCTTATCTGATATTTATCCATTATATAATTACTGATGCATTGCTTCTGTGTTGTTTTATTTAGCCATTGGTGACAGCATTCTACACGAGCTACATTTTCAATTGAAAAATGAGTGTCGACATTGGAGGACTAGTTGCAATCATCCTGTTCTATTTGGCAATCCTATTAGTTGGAATATGGGCAGCCTGGAAAAATAAAAATAAACCGCACCATGGTGAACTGCTTCGAAATGAGGTTATAATGATAGGACGAAGAGACATAGGCTTACTCCTTGGTATTTTTACTATGACTGGTGAGATTATTCATTTATACTTTTACACTTCCCAAAGATTAAAAGTGATATTAAAATTTTAAATATAGATCTAGAGAAAAATTGTCCACTTTTGTGAGAACTTTTCTCACTATCTTACTATTATTTCTGACATAGGTGAGGATTATCCAGGCAGGAAAATGGAACACTTTCAATTTCAGGGTCGAAGTGTCGGCGATAGTAATTCCCACAACATGTATAAATTGTTTGAGGGACAGTAAACTTTCCTTTCCTTAGTTCCAGCCAATAGACTCTTGTACCAATTACAACTGGGTCCACAGCAAATGGGAGTCTAAATAAAGCCTCCAAGCTCATTTCTTATATGATCTTTGCAGTCAGCAAACAGGACAGACTTGCTCACTCTGGCACTGGATTTAAATGCAAGTCCCAGAAGCCTAATGTCTATTCTATTGCAATTCTCATTCCACTCAATAATGAAATAGTTAAGAAATGAAATATGGATTTCCGGTGGCGGTGATGCTTGGGTGAGCCGCACATTCGGCGGCCTCTCACTCCGGCGGGGCTTTGGAGCTGATTTCCCGCGATAGCGGGACCATGGAGTGGCAAAAAGGCTGCCGCGAAAGGGCTGGAGAGCGGGCTGCAATCGATGGAACCGTGGGAGGCCAGCAGGTAGGGGAAGAAAGAGAGAAAGAGACAGAGGCAAGGAGCAGAGGAAACTGAGCTGAAACGTAAGATGGCGGACCCACGGACCTTCCTTGCCCCAGGAGAAGAAAAACAGGTTTGGAGTCGCTGAAGCAGGACAACTTGGACCCACTTCAGATGCTCAAGAGGTAAAAGTTAAGGAGCTGGGCGAAGGAAGGCGGCAGTGAAAGTGCTGAGGAGCGGGCTGCGGCACATGGAACAGCGGGAGTCCAGAAGGCAGAAGAAAAAGGAGAAAAAGGGACAGAGACAAGGACCTGAAGAAAATTACCGGGGACCTAAGATGGCGGACACACGGACCCCGGACTCAGCAATCCAACAGGCGCTGGATAACATGCTCCAGGTAATGAAGTCCAGTTTTGAAGCGCTGAAGCGGGACAGCTTGGACCTAATCCAGAAAGCGGTGGATCAGCTGAACCAGAGGCTGGATGCGCAAGATGTTAAAGTTAAGGAGCTGGGAGAGGCGGTGGAGGAGCAGGCGGATGCGCAGACGGTTGCGGCACTAGAATTTGACGGGCTGAAAGAGCGGCAGAGAAGACTGCTGGACAGAGTGGAGGAGCTGGAGAATAGAGTCCGCAGGAACAACCTGAGGATGGTTAGCCTCCCGGAGGGGGCTGAGGGAGCTGATGCTGCAGCGTTTGTAGCAGACCTGCTGAAGCAGCTGATGGGGGCCGAAGCCTTTCCGCGACCGCCGGAGCTGGAGGGGGCACACAGAGTGCAGGCAAGGCAGGGGCAGCCGGGCGGACCCCCCCCTCCTCCCGCCCGATGGTGATTAGGTTCCACGGGTTCGTGGACAAGGAGCGGGTGCTGCGGTTGGCAAAGAGCGCCAGGAGCAGCACGTGGAACAACAATGTTATCCGCATTTACCAGGACCTAGTTGCAATCATCCTGTTCATAAAGTATATTCTAGGATAGATTTCTTTGTACTACGCAGGGATTGTATAGGGGAGGTAAAGAACACGGAATATTCGGCAATTACTATCTCAGACCATGCCCCGCATTGGGTAGACCTGCAGATCGGGGGAGCGAGCTACCAACGCCCACAATGGAGGCTAGACGTGGGACTGCTGTCGGAGGAGGGGATCTGCGAGAGGCTTCGGAGATGTATGCAAAATTACCTGCAGGTGAATGACATGGGGGAGGTCTCAGCGGCGACCCTGTGGGAGGCGCTAAAGGCAGTAGTGCGGGGGGAGCTGATTTCAATTGGGGCCCACAGAGCCAAGGCAGACCGGGCAGAGATGGATAGATTGGTCAGGGAAATGGGTCGGATAGATGAAGAGCACGCGGAGTCCCCGGGGGAGGTTTTACTCAGGGAAAGGCGGAGGCTACAGGCGGAACTGGGGGCACTATCCACGAGTAGGGCCGTGGAACAGCTTAGGAAGGCACGGGGAGTGGTGTACGAGCATGGGGAAAAGGCTAGCAGACTGTTAGCGCAGCAACTCAGGAGGAGGGAGGCGGCCAGGGAAATAGGTAGAGTGAGGGATGGGGGCGCAAAGTGGAGGACCCGGCAGGATTGAATAAGGTATTCCGGGACTTCTATCGTAAGCTGTATACTTCGGAGCCGCCGGAAGAACCGGAGGGGCTGAAAAGGTTTCTGGACGGGTTAACCTTCCCAACAGTAGGTGGGGGGGGGGGGGGGGGGGGGGGGGGCGAGTGGATGAGCTGGGTGCCCCGATTAGAGTAGAGGAGGTATTGGGGGGCCTTAAGGCTATGCAGTCGGGGAAGTCCCCGGGGCCGGATGGATACCCAGTAGAGTTTTATAGGAAGTTCTCTGAGCTGGTGGGCCCGGTCTTGGCGAGGGTTTTCAATGAGGCAAGGGACAGAGGGACCCTGCCACCGACAATGTCGCAAGCCACTATATCACTGATATTGAAGCGGGGTAAAGACCCGGAGGCGTGCGGGTCCTACAGGCCAATCTCCCTGATTAATGTTGACGCCAAGCTCCTGGCAAAGGTACTGGCAGTTAGAATGGAGGACTGCGTACCGGAGGTGATTGGGAAAGACCAAACTGGGTTCGTGAAAGGTAGGCAGCTGGCGGCCAACCTGAGAAGATTACTTAATGTGATAATGATGCCCCCGGTGGGTAGGGAGGTGGAGGTAGTGGTGGCAATGGACGCCGAGAAGGCCTTTGACCGGGTGGAGTGGGACTATCTATGGGAGGTGCTCGGACGGTTTGGGTTCGGGGAGGGATTGGTGGATTGGATCAAATTATTATATCAGGCCCCGAGGGCCAGCGTCAAGGCTAACAGAGAAGTGTCGGAGTACTTTAGGTTGTACCGAGGGACGAGACAGGGCTGCCCGCTCTCCCCGCTGCTGTTTGCGCTGGCCATAGAGCCGCTGGCGATTGCGCTGAGAGCCGCAGAGGGATGGAAAGGGATGGTGAGGGGCAGGGTAGAACATAGGGTCTCTCTTTATGCAGATGACCTGCTCCTGTACGTGTCGGACCCAGTGGCCAGGATGGGAAGTATACTGGGAATGCTGAGGAAGTTCGGCCAGTTCTCAGGATACAAATTAAATACGGCCAAGAGTGAAATGTTTGTGGTCCAGGCAAGGGGCCAGGAGAACCGATTGAGAGGGCTACCGTTTAGGCTGGTTGAGGAAACTTTCCGGTATTTGGGAATCCAGGTGGCACGAGACTGGGGCAGGCTGCATAAGTTAAATTTGGCCAGGGTGGTGGAGCAAATGAAGGGAGAGTTTCGGAGATGGGATGCACTCCCGCTGTCGCTGGCAGGGAGGGTGCAGACTGTAAAGATGTCAATCCTCCCTAGATTTCTGTTTATTTTTCAGTGCCTCCTGATCTTTATCCCACAGTCCTTCTTCAAAAGAGTTAACGGGCTGATCATGAGCTTTGTCTGGGCGGGAAAATCCCCGCGGGTGAAGAAGGCGATGTTGGAGAGGAACCGCAGCGAGGGAGGGCTGGCTTTGCCGAGTCTGATTAATTATTACTGGGCGGCCAACATCGCTATGATAAGGAAGTGGATGGTGGTTACGGGGTCTATTTGGGGGCGGGTGGAGGCGGCTTCGTGCAGGGGCTCCAGCTTGGCAGCCCTGGTCACGGCTCCTCTACCGCTACCGCCGGCCAAGTACACCACCAGCCTGGATATGGGGCCAGTGGAGGAGGCATGTAGGGGAGATTGTCTGGGCGCCAATCTGCGACAACCATCGGTTTGCCCCCGGGAGTATGGATGGGGGGTTCCGAGTATGGCGGCGGGAAGGGTGGGTGATATGTTCCTGGAAGGGAGCTTTGCGAGTTTGAGAAGCTTGGAGGAGAAATTTGGGTTGGTAAGGGGAAATTATTTTAGGTACCTACAGTTGCGGGACTTTGTTCGTAGACAGGTCCCATCTTTCCCACGCCGCCCGCCAATGGGGATCCTAGACAGAATAGTCTCTAGGAGGGAAGAAGGGGAGGGTAGAGTCTCGGGTATTTATAAGGTGCTCATGAGGGAGGAAGGGTCCCAGACAGAGGAACTGAAACTTAAATGGGAGGAGGAACTAGGCGGGGAAATGGAGGATGGGCTGTGGGCAGAGGCCCTGAGTAGGGTAAATTCGACCGCGACATGTGCTAGGCTAGGTCTGATTCAATTTAAGGTCGTTCACCGGGCCCATATGACGGTGGCTCGGATGAGCAAATTCTTCGGGATAGAGGACAAATGCGCTAGGTGCGCGGGGGACCAGCGAACCACGTTCACATGTTTTGGGCATGCCCTAAGCTGAGGGGGTACTGGGAGGGATTTGCGGGGGTCATGTCCCGGGTGCTAAAAACAAGGGTGGTGATGAGTCCAGGGGTGGCAATTTTTGGGGTTTCGGAAGACCCGGGAGTCCAGGGGGAGAAAGAGGCCGATGTTTTGGCCTTTGCTTCCCTGATAGCCCGGTGACGAATACTATTGGCGTGGAGGGACTCAAAGCCCCCGAAGACTGAGTGGTGGCTTGCGGACATGTCGAGTTTCCTGGGTATGGAAAAAATTAAGTTCGCCTTGAGGGGATCTGTGCAGGGGTTCGCCCGGAGGTGGCAACCATTTATTGACTTCTTTGCGGGAGAGTGAGCGTCAGCAGGGGGTGGGGGGGGTTGGGTAGAGTAGAGAAGGAGGGAAAATATGGCGGGTAGTACCGGTGGGAGAGGAGCGGGCTTGTGCAGTATGTTATGATGGAAGTATTGAAAGTACGTGGATGTTTGCACATTTTTGCCTTTTTTGCTTTCTTTCTGTTGATGTCTGTAACTGTTTATAAAGCCAAAAACTACCTCAATAAAATTGTTTATTTAAAAAAAAATAAATGAAATATGTAATAATACGTATCTGCTGCCAAAGCCTTTCCACGCTCCACAATGCTCCTGATTCTGACGGCCCAATCAGAGGGCCTCAGCAGTGTCACAGGGAGATTGGGTGCAGCTGAGGCAGGTCAAACTCTTCTGTGTGTCTTTAAATAGAGACACTCAGACGTCCATGAAAGGTGGACATGAAACCTGTCTGCAGAACCACTGCAATCTCTCTTCATTCTTCAAATTGAATAGCGACTGGGTGTGAGAGCAGAAAGATAAGGTGGAAGGTCCAAATATATTCTGTTTCCCACTATCCAAACAACTACCCAAACCTTCGCCTATTGCATGCAAGAAGAGGCCTTCTTTCACACTTCACCCAGGTCTGAATGCTGAAAATCTTGAAGCAATGTCAAAATGGCAGATGCCCTGCCTCAGGCTCTGCACAAGCCCTTATATTTAATTATGTTAGGAATCAGTATTCCCCAAGTATTAATCACAGAATAATCAGATAATCTCCTCAACGTTATAGATAGGTAGGCCCCAACCAGGGGACCATGAAGGGTCTCCAGGGGGTCCGCGACGCTGGTGGCTGCCATGTGAGTGGTAAAGGCCAGTTCAAACGTGCAACATTTAAAAAGAATTAGATGAATCAAATGAACCAGAGGGTTGTATGTCTGAGGATGTGAGTGTGTTTTTGTGTGTGTGAGGATGAGTATGTGTCTTTGTGTTTGTTTATGTGTGTGTGAGGAAGTGTGCGTTTATGTGTGCGAGGATGAGAGTGTGTTTGTGTGCATGTGAAGATGAGTGTGTGTGCATGAGAGGATGTGTGTGAGGATGTGTGTTTACGTGTGTGTAAGGATGAGTAAGTTTGTGTGTGTGTGTGAGGATGTGTGTGTGCGAATATGAAAAAGAGAGGTGTGAGGGAGGTGATTGTGTGCATGTGTGAACATGTGCGTGTGTTTATATGTGAGTGTGTGCATAAGAGGGTGTGTGTGTGAGGATTTTAGGGTGAGTGTGTGAATGTTGATGTGTTGGGTAAGCTGGGTCTATGTGAACTGCGTTTGATGCAGCGCAGAGAGAGACAGGCTTCCAAAACTTGATGAGATGCAACACGATTTTTATTTAATATCTAACTATATTACATGCTTAACTGTGGGTTGACACTATGCTGACTTGACTGGAGACCTGAGGCTAGCCTGACCAGACTAACTGACTACCACATGGTGTTTGTACTAGCTGCTGCTCACGAGCTTTGACTGTCTCAGAGGCTGGATCCCAAGAGAGCAGCACGGTAGCATGGTGGTTAGCATAAATGCTTCACAGCTCCAGGGTCCCAGGTTCGATTCCCGGCTGGGTCACTGTCTGTGCGGAGTCTGCACGTCCTCCCTGTGTGTGCGTGGGTTTCCTCCGGGTGCTCCGGTTTCCTCCCACAGTCCAAAGATGTGCAGGTTAGGTGGATTGGCCATGCTAAATTGCCCGTAGTGTCCTAAAAAGTAAGGTTAAGGGGTGGGGGGTTGTTGGGTTACGGGTATAGGGTGGATACGTGGGTTTGAGTAGGGTGATCATGGCTCGGCACAACATCGAGGGCCGAAGGGCCTGTTCTGTGCTGTACTGTTCTATGTAGAGCGGGAAAACTGGTGCCCTCTGGCTTTATAGTGGTCATGTCCTGTCTGGTGATTGGCTGCTGTGTTCTGTGTACTCACTGGTCATCCTGTGTGTCAATCGCTGCCTGTCTGCACTCCAACATATACATGGATGTATATTATGACATCTCCCCCCCCCCCCCCTTTTAAAAAAAAAATGTGTTCAGGTAATAAATATTGAGGTGCGTGTGCGTGAAGATGTGTACAGATACTTGACTATATACAGAACATCCTCTTAACCTTATCTAACGAAAACAGCCTCAGGTCCCTCAGCCTTTCCTCATAAGATCTTCCCTCCATACCAGGCAACATCCTGGTAAATCTCCTCTGCAACTCCTCCAATGCTTCCACACCCTTCCTATAATGCGGCGACCAGAACCACAGACAATACTCCAAATGCGGCTGCACCAAAATTCCGTACAGCTGCAACATGACCTCATGGCTCCTAAACTCAATCCCTCTACAAATAAAAGCCAACACACCGTACGCCTTCTCAACAACCCCATCAACCTGGGTGGCAACTTTCAGGGATCTACGTACATGGACACCGAGATCTCCCTGCTCATCCACACTACCAAGAATCTTACATTAGCCCAGTAATCTGTATTCCTGTTACTCCTTCCAAAATGAATCACCTCCCACTTTTCTGCATTAAACTCCATTTGCCACTTCTCAGCCCAGCTCTGCAGCTTATCTCTGTCCCTCTGTAACCTGCAACATCCTTCCGCACTGTCCACAACTCCACCGACTTTCATGTCATCTGCAAATTTACTCACCCATCCTTCTACGCCCTCCTCCAGGTCACTTATAAAAATAACAAACAGCAGTGGCCCCAAAACAGATCCTTGTGGTACACCACTAGTTACTGAACTCCAGGCTGAATATTTCCCATCAACCACCACCCTCTGTCTTCTTAGAGCTAGCCAATTTCTGATACAAACTGCTAAATCACCCTCAATCCCATGCCTCCGTATTTTCTGCAGTAGCCTACTGTGGGGAGCCTTATCAAACACTTTAATGAAATCCAAATACACCACATCAACTGCTTTACCCTCGTCCACCTGTTTGGCCACCTTCTCAAAGAACTCAATAAGGTTTGTGTGGCACGATCTACCCTTCACAAAACCATGTTGACTATCCCTAATCAAATTATTCCTTTGTAGAAGATTATAAATCCGATCTCTTACAATCCTTTCCAAGACTTTGCCCACAACAGAAGTAAGGCTCACTGGTCTATTGTTACTAGAGTTGTCTCTACTCCCCTTCTTGAACAAGGGGACAACATTTGCTATGCTCCAGTCTTCTGGCACTATTCCTGTAGACAATGACGACATAAAGATCAAAGCCAAAGGCTCAGCAATCTCCTCCCTAGCTTCCCAGAGAATCTTAGGATAAATCCCATCCAGCCCAGGGGACTTATCTATTTTTACACTTTCCAGAATTGCTAACACCTCCTCCTCCTTATGAACCTCAATCCCATCTAGTCTAGTAGCCTGTATCTCAGTATTCTCCTCGACAATGTTGTCTTTTTCCTGTGTGAATACCGATGAAATATATTCATTTAGCGCCTTTCCTACCTCCTCGGACTCCATGCACAACTTCCTACTACTGTCCTTGACTGGCCCTACTCTTATCCTAGTCATTCTTTTATTCCTGACACACGTATAGTAAGCTTTAGGCGTATCCTTGATCCTACCTGCCAAGGACGTCTGGCTCTTCTTAGTTCTCTGTTCCTTCCTGGCAAACTTGTAACTCAAGCACCCTAACTGAACCTTCACGTCTCATCTTTACATAAACCTCCTTCTTCCACTTGACAAGTGATTCAACTACTTTAGTAAACCACGGTTCCCTTGCTCGACCACTTCCTCCCGACCTGACAGGTACATATTCAGTAGCTGTTCCTTGAACAAGATCCACATTTCAATTGTGCCCATCCCCTACAGTTTCCTTCACCATCTGATGCATCCTAAGTCTTGCCTCATCGCATCATAATTGCCTTTCCCCCAGCTATAACTCTTGCCCTGCGGTATATACCTATCCCTTTCCATCGCTAAAGTAAATGTAACTGAATTGTGGTCACTATCACCAAAGTGCTCACCTACCTCCAAATCTACACCTGTCCTGGTTCATTACCCAGTACCAAATCCAATGTGGCCTCACCTCTTGTTGGCCTATCGACATACTGTGTCAGGAAACCCTCCTGCACACATTGGACAAAAATGGACCCATCTAAAGTACTCAGACTATAGCGTTTCCAGTCAGTATTTGGAAAGTGAAAGTCCCCCATAACAACTACCCTGTTACTTTCGCTCCTATCCAGAAGCACCTTTGCAATTCTTTCCTCTACATCTCTGGAACTTTTCGGAGGCCTATAGAAAACCACTAACAGGGTGACCTCCTTTCCTGTTTCTAGCCTCAGCCCATACTACCTCAGTAGACGTGTCCTCATCAAACTTCCTTTCTGCCACCGTAATACTGTCCTTGACTAACAATGCTACCCCTCCCCCTCTTTTACCACCTTCTCTGAGCTTACTGAAACATCTAATCCCCGGAACCTGCAACAACCATTCCTGTCCCTGTTCTATCCATGTCTCCGAAATGGCCACAACATCGAAGTCCCAGGTGCCAACCCATGCTGCAAGTTCACCCACCTTATTCCGGATACTCCTGGCGTTGAAGTAGACACAACACAAACCATCTTCCTGCCTGCCGGTACACTCCTGCGACCTTGAAACCTTACTCATGACTTCACTACTCTCAACCCTCAACCTGGAGCTACAATTCAGGTTCCCAACCTCTTGCTGAATTAGTTTAAACCCTCCCGAAGAGCATTAGCAAATCCCCCCCCCCCCCCCCCCCCCCCCCGCGCCCTTTCCAGGATATTGGTATTCCTCTGGTTCAGATGTAGACCATCCTGTTTGTAGAGGTCCCACCTACCCAAGAATGAGCCCCAGTTATCCAGGTATCTGAATCCCTCCCTCCTGCACCATCTCTGTGCACGACAACGCAGAATCACCGAGCAGAAATGAATAGCCAAGTTCCGCACACGAGTACGGCCTCAGCTGGGACCTTAGATTCATGTCTCACTACTTTAACTCCCACCATCTGGCCTGGGCTTGCGAAATCCTACCAACTGTCCTGGCTTGAGACAATTCACACCTTTTTAACCTGTGATTATCCCTCTTGCCAGTCGCTCCGTCTGGACCAGTAAAGACTTAATTACCTGCAAAGACTCGCATTCAAAGTATCTTCTTGTATCATTGCATTTGTCTACATATATGTTTCTGGAACCCACCTCTTCATTCACCTGAGGAAGGAGCTGCGCTCTGAAAATTTGTGATTCAAAACTACATTGATAACCACATTAAATTAAATAGGACCAAATCCATCTCCCCTTCCACGCCGTGGGAGATTCTTGAGGATGTCCTCAGGGGCAAAATTATTTCTTATCACGCACATGTGATAAAGATGAAGGAATTAGCACAACAGAGGCTGGTGGGCTCCATTTTGGAGGTAGATCACCAGTACTCACTCAATCCCATACCCAAATTATATGTAAGCAGACCAAAGTTGCGAACCCAGTATGAGCTATTGACCACCAATAAGGCCGTATGTCTGCTGCAGTACTCCAGGGGTATTTTCTACGAATATGGGGAGAAGGCAAGCTATCTTTTAGCACAACAACTTGAATTCCAATCAGCTTCCCGTGAGATCCCCCAGATACTCAACCCGGGTGGCAACCTAATTTCCAGCCCGTTCAATGCGGCTTTCACATCCTACTACTGTGACCCCTATAAATCTGAGCCTCCCACAGACAAGTCGATCATGTCTGATTTCCTGGACATGCTGCTAATCCCATCTGTAAAAAACAGTCAAGATTGGTGAGTTGGACTCCCTGTTACGCCCCAGCAAGATTTTAAAATGCATTGGTCTCATGCAGGTTGGTAAGGCCTCTGTCCCGGATGCTTTTCCAATCGAGTTTTACAAGAAATTCTCAGAACAATTTACACCTTTGCTCTTAGATATGTTCAATGCCTCCCTATCATTGCATCCAACCCTTACTCAAGCCTCTACTTCCTTGCTCCTTAAGAAGGACAAAGACCCAACCGAGTGCGATTAATAGCGACCCATCTTGCTCTTAAACGCACATGTGAAGGTGCTTGCTAAGGTACTAGCGTTTTGGTTAGAACCTTGCATTCCAAGCATAATTTCAGAGGACCAAACAGGTTTTGCAAAGGGCCATCAGTTGTCAGCTAATATATGTCGCCTTTTGAATATTATATTTTCTCCCTCTCCTGCACCCGAGCCAGAGGTGATGGTATCTTTACAGCAGAGAAAGCACTTGACAGGGTAGAATGGGGCTACCTGAGAGTCTTGGAAGATTTGCAATTGGCCAATAATTGTCTCATCGGTCCGTTTACTACACAATGCCTCCACTTTTATTCGCCCTGGAAATAGAGCCTCTCTCTATAGCTTTGAGAGCTTCCAATCAATGTAGGGGTATTAATCCAGGTGGGGTAGAACATTGGGCATCTCTTTATGCAGATGAACTACTTTTATATATTACAGACCCAATGACCTCCAACAATGGCATAATGAAGACACTCGGCTGCTTCTCTGGGCTATAAATTAAATCTGGCTATGAGTAAATGTTTTCCAGTTAATCCCTCTGGAAGATGGACCCGTTACCCATTTTCTTCTCCAGTACACGTTTTGTTACTTGTGGGGTGAGGGTGGCCCATAAATGGGCCTCACTCCACAAATTGAATTATTCTAGCCTGCTCAAAACTGTTGGAACAGACCTACGGAGATGGAACAACCTTCCTGTATCTTTGGCTGTCAGGATTCAAACAATAAAAATAAATATTTTCCTTAGATTTTTCTTTTTCTTTCAATGCCTCGCCATTTTCCTGCCCAATTCCATTTTTAACAAGGTTAACAAATTGTTTTTCGCCTTTATCTGGGTGGATAAGAATCCCAGAATCTGTAGGTTCTACTCCAGAAGGATAGACAGACAGAGGACTTGGCCTTTCCAAACTTATTTGATAGGATTCTCTCTTTCTGAGACTGAGGGCTGGATTGTCCGATTGCCGACGCTGGAATCGTGTTCGGTGATCGGCCGGACAACCTGTGTTTATGTCGGAATTGGGGGCGGCATCGTTTTTCGGACGCTACTCCCCCTCAAAAACAACGTACATGAGGAGTATGGCGCACACACTGGTCTGGGTTAGCCAAGAGGGGGGGGGGGGGGACAATGGGCAGACATTGTGCGTGGTCTAGGCACCCCACTGTCACCCCAGGGATCCGATGAGACCATGTGATGGAATGGCCTGCCCGTATGCAGGAATCACCCAGGTGGACGGTGGAAAGTGCTATCGTGGGCAGGAGTCAGACGTTGTCAAATGATGCGGAGCTCCAGAGATCATCGCAGAGCAGGTTTTCATCACCCCCATGCAATTGGCCAGACCCGCTGCAACTGCCAACCCAGGGCCCACACCCCATAGTGCAGCTGGTGTGTATCACAGAGGGGGTTGCAGTCAAGGGGGCGGCCGGTGGGGGGGGTGGGGGGGGGGGGGGGGATGCGGTGCCCATTTCCTTGGCCTGCAGGAATCATTGCGTGTGCCAGGATGAAGGTGTCGTGCACACTGCCCAGGTATCAGGTGCAGACATGCATAATGCGCAGCTGATGGTTACATGTCAGCTGCACGTTCATCGAGTCGAACCCCTTTCAGTTTGTGACGAGTTGTTGAGTGGCTTGTATCTGCAGGTACTTGTAGGAGGACATGCATCACCCCTTGGACTGGGGCATCTTATTGATGGCGGCGAACCCAGCTACTCGGGCATCCTGGTGGGCCTGGTCCACATTGAAGGGCTGCAGCGGCTAGCAGGAAGGCCATCATTGCTGGTTAAATTCCATTATCGGCAGGGAGTGAAAGGCCAATAATTAGCATGATGCGTACCCCCGTGCCCAACATGGCTCAATGGGCCGTGCCCCCTTCCCATTGCCCCCCACCCCCTCCACCTCTGCAGCCCTGGCCCGTCGGTGGCCGGTCCCTGGTCTGGCGCCCGCCCCCGCTGCCAGGAGTACAGCTCTGGGAGCTCTTCCGGGGCAGGTGTGACCTGTATCAGAAGGACGGGTTGCATCTGAACTGGAGAGGCATAAATATCCTGGCCACGAGGTTTGCTAGTGTCACACGGGAAGGTTTAAACTAGTATGGCAGGGGGGTGGGTACAGGAGCAATAAGTCAGAAGGGGAAAGCATTGAGCGAGAACTAGGGTTTCTACATGTACATAAAAAGCAAGAGGGTAGCCAGGGAAAGAGTTGGCCCACTGAAGGATAGGCAAGGGAATCTATGTGTGGAGCCAGAGGAAATGGGCGAGGTACTAAATGAATACTTTGCATCAGTATTCACCAAAGAGAAGGAATTGGTGGATGGTGAGTCTGGAGAAGGGTGTGTAGATAGTCTGGGTCACATTGGGATCCAAAAAGACGAGGTGTTGGGCGTCTTGAAAAATATTACGGTAGATAGGGCCTGATGGGATCTACGCCAGAATACGGAAGGAGGCTAGAGAGGAAATTACTGAGGCCTTGACGGAAATCTTTGGATCCTCACTGTCTTTAGGTGATGTCCCCGAGGACTGGAGAATAGCCAATGTTGTTCCTTAGTTTAAGAATGGTCGCAAGGATAATCCAGGGAACTACAGTGCTGGGACCTTTGCTGCTCGTAGTATATATTAATGATTTGGAGGAAAATATAACTGGTCTGATTAGTAAGTTTGCAGATGACACAAAGGTTGGTGGAATTGCAGATAGCGATGAGGACTGTCAGAGGATACAGCAGGATTTAGATCATTTGGAGACTTGGGCAGAAAGATGGCAGATGGAGGTTAATCCGGACAAATGTGAGGTAATGCATTTTGGAAGGTCTAATGCAGGTAGGGAATATACAGTGAATGCTAGAACCCTCGGTTTGTTCTCAATGGAACGATTGAGGTTGAGGGGCGTCCTGATAGAGGTCTACAAAATTATTAGGGGCAAAGACAGATAGTCAGAGGCTTTTTCCCAGGGTAGCGGGGTCAATTACTGGGGGCATAGGTTAAAGGTGCGAGGGGCAATGTTTAGAGGAGATGTACGAGGCAAGTTTTTTACACAGAGGGTAGTGGGTGCCTGAAACTCGCTGCCGGAGGAGGTGGTGGAAGCAGGGACGATAGTAACATTTAAGGGGCATCTTGACAAATACATGAATAGGATGGGAATAGAGGGATACGGACCCAAGAAGTGGAGAAGATTTTAGTTTAGATGGGCAGCATGGTCGGCACAAGCTTGGAGGGCTGAAGGGTCTGTTCCTGTGCTGTCCTTTTCTTTGTTCTTTGGTCTTTGTACATTCAGCTGGCACTACCCTTGCAGCCGCACAGGTACGTTCTGCAGCCCCCGCCGGGCGCCCCTGTAGTGGCTACAGTGGGCGTTGCCCTGGGTGGGCTGCCGACGGGGGCGGCTGGGTGGGGTTGGCGGCTGGGTGGGGTTGGGTATGGCGGTTTTGGAGGGTGGGAGGGGTGTGGGCTCCCATATGGCCGGTGCCACTCTGCAGAACCAGTGGCCATGATGGGTGGTCAGTGGGGTGTGCAATAAGATGGCTGCCTTGCAGGCCGTGGAAATGGCAGTCCATGACTGGACACCACCCCAATCCCATACGGGGTCACCCAGGCTGTCATGATATGCAGACACACACATAATGATATCCAGACAAGCAGCTAATGGACACAAAGAAGAGGACAGGACCAATAAGCAGGCTGGACACTCAGGGGTGGGATCTGACTGTAAAAGACACGAGGCACTCACACTCCGCCTCTTTCCACTGATGAACATCTAGAGAGTCGGTCAAGGGTGTTGTTACAATCTCAGACCTCCACCACGTGGCTAAGAGCTAGTCTAGTTCAGTCAGACAGCGTAACCACACTTAAGGTAGCAGAGAGTCGAACTCACAGAGAATTGCGTTAACTGTGCTACAGGTTCAATAAATCAGATTGAACGAACAAGGTCTGGAGTATCTTTCTTATCTAAGCTGCATCCAGTTGCAGCCAGAGTTAGACCAGCGTACCTAACACGACATGATACCAGGAGACTTCTAATTTAAGGTGGCTTAAGGTGGCTTACCTCAGTTCGTTCCGTGATGACCACAAAATGTATCCCGGCACCATGGAGAAGATTCAGGCTCCTCACCAGCTCAGGACCTCTGGCAATCTCAGTGCCAACTGGCGGACATTCAAGCAAAAGTTTCTGCTATACATCGAAGCCTCAGACCTTCCGTCTGATGCAAGAAAGATAGCGCTTCTCCTCTCAATAGCGGGTGATCAAGCCATTGAACTCTTCAACTCGTTTAACTTCACCGAAGGCCAGGACAAGTTCAGACTCATCCTGGCCAAGTTCGACAGACACTGTGAAATGGACACCAATTAAATCTTTGAGCGCGACATATTCAAACTTCTTCAAGGTAAAGATGAATCTTTCAATGCCTTCTTAACTAGACTCCGCTAGCGCTGTCCTGCAACTTTGATGATATTGCTGAATCCATGATCAGAGACCAAATCGTGTCTGGAGTTCATTCTGATCCTCTGAGAGAGCAGCTCTTAAAAATCAAGCATATGACCCTGCCAGTCGTGATTGAAACATGTACAGTGCATGAGCACGCAAAAAAACGGTATTCCCAATACAAATCGGCTGAAAATGAGAAACTTGCCTCCCACGAGGCAGTGAGTGTGCAGGCCATCTCCCGGATGCAGCGCCTCAGCATTGAAGACAGCGGCCATCTTGCGCACTTTACCCGGAGCCCTGCGCATGCGCGATGCGAACGGGATAACGAAGTGGCCGACACCCACACTGCGCAGGTGCAGAAATCTGCCGACTGCACTGTGCATATGCAACGCCGTACACCGTGTCACGACGCTGACATCATGACGTGCCCAAACTGTGGCAACTCCCACTTAAAGGGACACTGCCCTGCAAGAGGCAGGCAATGTTTAAACTGTGGGAAGCCTGGACACTATGCAGCCTTCTGCACCACCAGTCAGAGGCCAGCGCTCCCAATTCCGACGATGGTGCATCCAGAACGTGCAACGACGATAACAGGATTCTGATCCTGTCAGTACAACGGATCCAGGGGACGAGTGCCTGGAGTCCAACTACCAAATGGACATCATTACCACATGTGAACATGCCACACCTAACTCATCTTGCATTCAGTCCTTCTCACTGTCGATTCAGAGGACGAATGGTGTGCGGTGATGCAGGTCAACCGCTGCTCCATCCAGTTCAAGCTGGTCACAGCTGCTTCTGCCAACCTCCTCTCACAGACAGACTTCAAACACATCAAGAAGCCCCCCCAAGATCCTTCCAGCAGCCTGCCAGCTCCTGGACTATAACGGTAATGCCATCATGGCACTGGGATCCTGCCATCTACTTGTCTCCAACCGGAGTACCCATGCATGGCTAAGGTTTGAAATTGTCAAGCCGGACAGGGCATCCCTACTGGGCGCGCATGCCTGAAAAAAGCTAAACCTGGTGCAGCGGGTTTATTCAACGATATCCTCTAACGTGGATCTTCAAGCTGGCATTGACGACATCCTCGCTCAATATCCAGATGTGTTTGATGGGATGGGCACTTCGCCATATCGATACAAGATCCTACTGCGACCTGATGCCAAGCCAGTGGTCCATGCACCACGCCGGGTCCCGGCTCCGCTGAAGGAGCGCCTGAAGGAACAGCTCAAGGAACTGCAGCAGCAAGGGATCATTTCCAGGGTAACCAAACCGACTGACTGGGTCAGCTCGATGGTGGTGGTTAAAAAACCCTCTGGAGACCTGCGCATCTGCATTGATCCCAAGGATCTCAACCAGAATATAAAGCGTGAACACTACCCCATCCCGAAGCGGGAGAAACTCACCAGTGAGATGGCACATGCATGGTTTTTCACGAAGTTAAATGCGTCACATGGATTCTGGCAAATCCAGCTGGATGAGTCCAGCAGAAGGCTCTGCACCTTCAACACACCATTTGGCAGGTATTGCTATAACTGTATGCTGTTCGGCATTGTCTCGGCATCGGAGATATTTCATTGCATCATGGAGGTCATCGAAGGGGTTCGTGTTTACGTGGACGACGTAATCATATGATCGACGTCCCCTGAAGAGCATGTTTCCTGACTCCAGCAGGTATTCCGCCGTGTCCACGCCAATGGCCTGAAGCTGAACAGGGTCAAATGTTGCTTTGGCATGTCGACACTCAAGTTCCTGTGAGACCAGAGCTCTCAGCAGGGCATGTGCCCCGACATAGACAAGGTCAAGGCCATCGCAGCCGTGACCGTCCCGGAAGACAAGAATTGCGTTTCCTAGGCATGGTCAATTTTCTGGGCAAGTTCATCCCAAACATGGCCTCACAAACCATGGCCCTACGAAACCGAGTGAAGAAGTCCACTGCCTTCGATTGGAAGGCGGCCCATCAGGCAGAGTGGTTGGAGCTGAAAGCCAAATTCACCACTGCAGCCGTATTGGCATTTATCGACCCAGACAGGGAAACGAGAATCTCAGCAGATGCGAGCCAGGATGGCATTGGTGCGAGCCCTGCTGCAATGTCATGACACTTCATCCTGGGCACCGGTTGCCTACGCATCAAAGGCAATGACACCCACCAAACAAAGGTATCCACAAATCGAGAAGGAATTCCTGGCCTTCTCACTGGCATTCTCAAGTTTCACGACTATGTCTGCAGCCTGCCGACATTCACAGTCGAGACGGATCACAGGCCCCGGGTCAACATTCCCGTACCAGCCTCCTGTACCGGCCTCCCCGGACAGGCGCCGGAATGTGGCGACTAGGGGCTTTTCACAGTAACTTCATTGAAGCCTACTCGTGACAATAAAGCGATTTTCATTCATTTTCACATTATCCACAAGGACCTTAATGACATGACGCCTCGGTTGCAGCGCAAACTCCTCAAACTCAAAAGGTATGACTTTGACCTGGTCTACACGCCTGGCAAGGAGTTCATCATTGCCGATACACTGTCCCGCTCCATCACCGTGCCTAGTGAATCACTGAAAGTCATCCAACAAATTGAGTCACAGGTTGAGTCACAGGTGCAGCTGTGTGCCAGCACCCTCCCGGCATCTGATGAGAAGGTGATTTGTATCCGTGAGGAGACAGCCAAAGACCCCCTCTTACAGCGTGTCATGCAACACCTAGCCAATGGCTGGCAAAAAGGGCAGTGCACTCAATTTTTCAATGTAAAGGATAACCTGACGGTGGTTGATGGTATCCTCCTCAAACTGGACCGGATTGTAATTCCACACAGTCTCCAGAGCTTGGGGCTCCGTCAAATTCATGAAAGCCACCTGGGTGTGGAAGAGTGCAGACTCAGAGCCAGGTAGGCTGTCTATTGGCCCGGGATCAGCCAGGTCATCGCGAACATGGTCCTTAACTGTGCGACATGTCAACGCTCCCAGCCAGCGCAGAGTAAGGAGACACTTCAGCAGCATGAAATCGAAACGTTTCCGTGGTCCAAGGTTGGCATCGACCTCTTTAATGCAAATGGGCGTGATTACGTGTTAATCATTGATTACTTTTCCAATTACCCTAAAGTCGTGAAGCTCTCAGACCTCACATCTCGGACCGTCAATAAGGCCTGTAAGGAGACGTTCTCCAGGCATGGTACCCCACTCAATGTCATGAGTGACAATGGCCCGTGCTTCAGCAGCCATGAATGGTCTCTGTTTGCCCAGTCGTATCAGTTCAAACACGTCACTTCCAGCCCGTATTACCCGCAGTCCAATGGGAAGGTTGAGAAAGGGGTGCACATAGTGAAGCAGCTCATCTGCAAGGATGCGGATTCTGTGTCTGACATTCATATTGCACTACTTGCGTACAGGGCGACTCCACTGTCCACTGGCATGTCGCCGGCTCAACTCCTGATGAACAGGGATCTGGAACAACACTTCCAGCCATACATGTGCCCAACCTGGATCACCACCCGGTGCTGCAGAAGGTGCAGCAACTCCGAGACCGGCAAAAACAGGGCTATGATGTTCATGCCACCGATTTGCCCGTGTTATCCCCATCAGACACTGTTTGGGTCAAGATCCCTGATGGAGCCTGGTCAGTTCCAGCTGTTGTTGTTCGACAGGCTGCCCCCCCCTCGTATGTTGTGCGTCTGGCTGATGGTTCTGTTATGCGACGAAACAGATGGGCACTGCGCAAAGTTGCCTGCCCGCAACCACATTCTTCACCATTTCCTTCTGTTGTTTTGCCACATCCTGATACCTCGACTCAGGAGGCCACCAGTCAGGCTTCAATCCTGCCAATCAAGGCGCTGTCGTCCCCACCACCACCTCTCTGGCGGTCGACCAGGATCAGACGTAAGCCACAGAGACTGGACTTAGGAACATTTGTTCTGTTTGCTATGTCCTGTGTTCTCGCATTAGACAGCTGTTTTCACATGTACATATGTTCACATCCACTGCATGTATACATGTTAATATTGCCCTATTCTTGTAAATACGTTCACATATGTCATACAAACATTAAAAAAATGGGAGATGTCATGATATGCAGACACACACATAATGATATGAAGACAAGCAGCTAATGAAATGGAATAAAATGAAAATCGCTTATTGTCACAAGTAGGCTTCAATTGAAGTTACTGGGAAAGAGGTGGAGTGTGAGTGCCTCGTGTCTTTTATAGTCAGATCCCACCCCTTAGTGTCCAGCCTGCTTTTTGTTTGTGTCCTGTTCTCTACAGGCTAAATCGCTGGCTTTGAAAGCAAACCAAGGCAGGCCAGCAGCACGGTTCAATTCCCGTACCAGCCTCCCCGAACAGGCGCCGGAATGTGGCGACTAGGGGCTTTTCACAGTAACTTCACTGAAGCCTACTCGTGACAATAATCGATTTTCATTTCAAGGTCGAACGACCCGAAACCAGATGCTCATAGGAACCTCACATTTTCAAGTTCTCTCACATCATCATTCTCCTTCTCCCTCTTGGCTCAGTTGGAGCCAAGACAGCTGGTTTGTGATGCAGCAGCGTGGGTTCAATTCCCATACCAGCTGAGAATTCTGAATTCTCCCTCTGTATACCCGAACAGGCGCCGGAATGTGGCGACTTGGGGCTTTTCACAGTAACTTCATTGCAGTGTTAATGTAAGCCTACTTGTGACAATAAAGATTATTTATTTATTTATTATTTATTATTATATTCTAGAATTGACTTTCTTGTGGTGAGCCGGGAGATTTTGGTCGGGTGGAGGGGGCAGAGTTCGCAGGGTTAGTAATTTTGGATCATGCGCCCCATTATTGTCTGAAGATTCAGCTTGGATCGGGACAGGAGCAGAGACCAGGGTGGAGGCTCAATTTGGGATTCTTGGCAGATAGAGGGTTTTGTGACAAAGTGCGGGCCGTGATTAAAGATTATGTTGAATTGAACCAAAATGAGGAGGTGTCAGCAGCCACTTTTTGGGAAGTGCTAAAAGCAGTGGTCAAGGAGAGATTATCTTGTTCAAGACATATGTGGATAGAAAAAGGAGGGAGGAATATGAACGGCTAATGAACAAGATAATGGAGGTGGATAGGGAGTATTCAGCCTGCCACAGAGAGATTAGCGAGGAGGAAAAGATTACAGGGGCAATTTGATAGGCTGACAACAGAGAGGGCTGTAAGACAGCTACATAGGGCTAGAGGGGTGCAGTACGAATATGGAGAGAAGTCGTGTTGAATGTTAGCACATCAGCTGCGGAGGCAGGCCGCGTCCAGGACAATATTGAAGATACGGATTGGGACTGGGGGTGTGGTGTCGGAGGCAGGGAAGATAAATTAGGTGTTTAGGGATTATTATAAGGAGCTGCACAGGGCAGAGCCCGGGGAGGGGGGGGGGGGGGGGGTGAAGATGGGGATATGGGACAGTTCTTGGATGAACTGGAGTTCCCACAGTTGGAGGAAGGAAAGAGGCAGTTGCTAGAAGAGCCCTTGGGGCTGAGGGAGGTATTAAATAATATAAGGTGTATGAAGTCGGGGAAGGCACTGGGGCCTGATAGCTACCCGGCGGAATTTTATAAGGAGTTTGCGACAGACCTGACACCACATCTATTGGGGGGCATTTAATGAGGCGATGGAGAAGATGGAGCTGCCGGAGACGATGATGCAGGCACCGATCATGTTAATACCAAAAATGGGGAAGGACCCATTGGAACGTGAGTCACATAGGCTCTTACTGCTGTTAAATACAGATGTGAAAGTGCTGGCTAAATTGGTGGCGGGAAGGGTGGAAAGTTGTGTCCCAGGGGTGGTTGCGGAGGACCAAACAGGCTTTGTAAAGGGCAGGCAGCTTTCTAGTAATATAAGGAGGCTGTTAAATGTGATTTTGACCTCATTGGGAGCTCAGGTACAGGAGGTAGTGGTGTCCATAGATGTGGAGAAGGCATTCGACCGGGTGGAGTGGCGGTACCTGTTTGAGGACCTGGGAAGGTTTTGGGGTTTGGGCCAAAGTTTATAGCATGGGTGCACCTGTTATATGTGGCACCGAGGACAAGTGTGCGGGCCAATGACGTGGGTTCACGGAACCTTGAACTACACAGGAGAACAAGGCAGGGGTGCCCGCTGTCACCGCTGTTGTTTGCACTGGCTATAGAGCCTCTGACAATGGCTCTGAAGGGGTCGGCAGAGTAGCAAGGGATTATGAGGGGACAAAGGGAGCATCGGGTGTCACTCTATGCTAACAACCTACTATTGTACGTTTCGGATCCGTTGGAGAACATGGAGTGGATCATGGACCTGTTGGGGAAGTTCTCAGGATATAAGTTAATGTAGGGAAAAGCAAAGTGTTCCCAGTGAATGAGTTGGGTCAGCGAGCCAATTTAGGGGGGATGCCATTTAAGGTGGCTAGAGACAGGTTTAGATACATGGGAATTCAGTTAGAGAGGGAATGGCCAATGTGCCACAAATGGAATTGAACAAAACTGGTGGAGGAGGCTAGGGAGGATCTCAAGAGGTGGGGCACACTGCACTTGACTTTGGCAGGGAGGGTCCAAGTGGTGAAGGTGAACATTCTGCCGAGGTTCCTGTTCACACTCCCGATCTTTATGCCGAAGGCCTTCGTTCAGAAACTGGGCACAATTATTTCGGACTTTGTATGGGCAGAAAAGTGCCAAGGGTTAAAGGGACCCTGTTACAGAGGCAGAGGCAGCTGGAAAGGGTTGGCATTGCTGAACCTGCTACATTACTGTTGAGGCAGCGAACGCGAAGAAGGTGGGGCGATGGTGGGAAGGAGAGGGGGTAGAATGGGTTAAGATAGAGGAGGAATCCTGAAGGGGGTCCAGCTTAAGAGCTACGGTGACGGCAGCTTTGCCAATGACACTCAGGGAGCCCAGTGGTGCAGTCCACGGTGAACATCTGGAACCAGCTGAGGAGACTCTTTAAGATAGAGGGGATGCCAGTGTTCAAGCCGTTGTGTGAAAACCATAGTATTGTGCCGGGGGGATTGATAGTACGTATAGGAAATAGAGAGAAGTGGGACTGGTTAGGGTGAAGGATTTGTATCTGGAAGAAGGGTTTTCCAGTATAGATGAATTGAAGGAGAGGGTAGATCTCCTGAGAGGTAGTGAGTTCAGGTACCTGCAGGTAAGGAGCTTCTC
The DNA here is from genome assembly GCF_902713615.1 of Scyliorhinus canicula. Classification (NCBI taxonomy): domain Eukaryota; kingdom Metazoa; phylum Chordata; class Chondrichthyes; order Carcharhiniformes; family Scyliorhinidae; genus Scyliorhinus; species Scyliorhinus canicula. The sequence goes on along the minus strand of NC_052159.1, from coordinate 67,850,982 downwards.
ACGGAAGGTTCAGAAAGAGTTTCCCAGGTTGCCGAGGTCCACCCTGCTGGAGCAACTGCTGCTTCCAGATGTGGAAGGAGAGAGCAGGATTGGAGACATATACAGGTGGCTGGGAGTCCTGGGAGGTGAGGAGGTGGTGAAGGTTAAGAAAAAATGGGAAGGGGAGTTGGGAGGGGAGATTAACTGGGAAGTGTGGAGTGAGGCGCTACAAAGGGTAAATGCGACCTCCTTGTGCGCAAGGATGAGCCTGATACAGTTCAAGGTCATACACAGGGTACATATGACGCAGCCAAGAATGAGTGGGTTCTTTCATGGGGTGGCAGACGAGTGTGAATAGTGTGGGCGGAGACCAGCGAATCATGCACAAAAGTTCTGGCGCTGCGAACATTTAGAGGAATTCTGGGCAGGAGTGTTTGTGGTGCTAACTAGGATAGTGGGGGAGGAGGTTGAACTGGACCCTTTGGTGGCGATATTTGGGGTACTGGAGAAGCCGGAGATGATGGAGGGGAGGAAGGCCAATTGCCCGGCAACTAATTTTATTGGAGTGGCGGTCAGCAATGCCACCGGGAGTGGTGGTCTGGCTGGGTGATTTATGACTTTCTTCAGCTGGAAAAGATTTAATACGAGTTAAGAGGTTTAGCGGAGGGTATTGAGGTAAAGTGGGGATGTTGATGACCATGTTTGAAGAGTTGTTCGTTGTGGGGGGCGAGGGGGGTGAGGTGTGGAGGAGGAGGGGGGCGATAAAAGGGGAAAAATTTGTACAAACTGTATAGTTGTGCGTTGGGAAGTTTGTTTCCCGAACTGTTTCTGTGTTGTAACTTTTCATATACGTTTGGAATAAAATACATTTAATCGCATCAAAAAAAAGTGTGGGGATATGAGGGTGAGTGTGATTCTGTCTGCGTGTGTGAGGATGTGAGTATGTTTCTGTGTGAGGATGCGAGGGTGAGTGTGCTTGAATTGGTGATGATGTAATGGTGAATGTGTGTGTAAGGATGACAGTCAGATTGTGTGTGAGGATGAGAGTATGATGGCATGTGTGTGAGGATCAGATTATGATTGCATGTGTGTGAGGATGAGAGTGTGATTGCATGTGTGTGAGGATGAGAGTATGATTGCATGTGTGTGAGGAGAGTATGATAGCATGTGTGTGAGGATCAGATTATGATTGCATGTGTGTGAGGATGAGAGTGTGATTGCATGTGTGTGAGGATGAGAGTATGATTGTGTGTCTAGATGAGAGTATGATTGCATGTGTGTGAGGATGAGAATATGATTGCATGTGCGTGAGGATCAGATTATGATTGCATGTGAGTGAGGATGAGAATATGATTGCATGTGCGTGAGGATCAGATTATGATTGCGTGTGCGTGAGGATGAAAGTATGATTGCATTTTTGTGAGGATGAGAGTGTGATTGCATGTTTGAGAGGATGAGAGTGTGATTGTGTGTGCATGAGGATAAGAGGGTATGAGGATGTGAGAATATGAGTTTGTGAGCATGTAAGTGTGTGAGGATGTGTGAGAGAGGATGTGTGTTTGAATGGAGAGGACGTGAGTGTGTGTGAGAGGACGTGAGTGTGTGGGAAAGAGGATGCATGTTCGTGTGTGAGAGGATGTGAGTGTGTGTGAGAGGATGTGAGTGTGTGTGAGAGGATGTGAGTGTGTGGGTGAGGATGTGAGTGTGTGTGAGAGGATGTGAGTGTGTATGTAAGAGGAAGTGAGTGTGTGTGTAAGAGGAAGTGAATGTGTGGGAGAGGATGTGAGTGTGTGGGAGAGGATGTGAGTGTGTGGCAGAGGATGTGAGTGTGTGGGAGAGGATGTGAGTGTGTGGGAGAGGATGTGAGTGTGTGGGAGAGAGGATGCGTGTTCATGTGTGAGAGGATGTGTGTGTGTGAGGATGTGTGTTTGTGTGTGTGAGGATGTGTGTTTGTGTGTGTGAGGATGTGTGTTTGTGTGTGAAAGGATGAGTGTGTGAGAAGATGTGAGAGGATGTGTGTGTGAGAAGATGTGAGAGGATGTGTGTGTGAGGATGTGAGTGTGTGAGAAAGGATGCGAGTGTGTGAGGATGTGTTTGTGTGTGAGAAAGGATGTGAGTATTTTGAGAGGATGTGTGTGAGAAGATGAGTGTGTGTGTGAGAGGATGTGAGTATGTGTGAGAGGATGTGAGTGTATGTGAGAGAATGTAAGTGTGTGGGAGAGGATGTAAGTGTGTGGGAGAGGATGTGAGTGTGTGGGAGAGGATGTGACTGTGTGAGAGGATGTGACTGTGTGTGAGAGGACGTGACTGTGTGGGAGAGGATGTGAGTGTGTGTGAGAAGATGTGTGTGTGTGGGAGAGGATACGAGTGTGTTTGTGTGAGAGAGGATGCGTGATCATGTGTGAGAGGATGTGAGCATGTGTGAGAGGATATGTGTGTGTGAGGATGTGTGTTTGTGTGTGAGAGGATATGTGTGTGCGAGGATGTGTGTTTGTGTATGAGAAAGGATGTGAGTGTGTGTAAGGATGCACGTGTGAGAGAGGATGTGAGTGTGTGTGAGGGTGTATTTTTGAGAGGATGTGAGTGTGTGCGAGTGTGCGTGTGAGAGGATGTGACTGTATGTGAGAGGATATGAGTGTGTGTTTGAGAGGATGTGCGTGTGTGTGAGAGCATTTGAGTGTGTGTGTGAGACCATGTGAGTGTGTGTGTGTGAGAGAGGATGTGAGTGTGTGTGACAAAGGATGTGAGGTGTGAGAGATAATGTGAGTGTGTGTGTGAGTGGATGTGAGTGTGTGTGGGAGAGGATGCGAGTTTGTGGGAGAGGATGTGAATGTGTGTGAGAGGATGTGACTGTGTGTGAGAGAATGTAAGTGTGTGTAAGAGGATGTGAGTGTATGTGAGAGGATGTGAGTGTGTGTGAGAGAGGATGTGAGAGTGTGTGTGAGAGAGGATATGAGAGTGTGTGAGAGAGGATGTGTGTGTGAGGGTATGTGTGAGAGAGAATATAAGTGTGTGAGGGTGTATTTGTGAGAGAGGATGTGAGTTTGTGCGAGTGTGTGTGTGGGAGGATGTGAGTGTGTGTGAGAAGATGTGAGTTTGTGGGAGAGGACGTGAGTGTTTGTGTGTGTGTGAGAGAGGATGTGAGTGTGTGTGTGTGTGTGAGAGAGAGGATGCGTGTTCATGTGTGAGAGGATGTGAGCACGTGTGAGAGGATATGTGTGTGAGGATGTGTGTTTGTGTGTGAGAGGATGTGAGTGTGTGAGGATGTGTGTTTGTGTGAGAGGATGTGAGTGTGTGAGGATGTGTTTGTGTATGAGAAGGGATGTGAGTATTTTGAGAGGATGAGTGTGTGTGAGAAGATGTGAGTGTGTGTGTGAGAGGATGTGAACGTGTGTGAGAGGATGTGAGTGTGTGTGAGAAGATGTGAGTGTGTGTGAGAGGATGTGAGTGTGTGGGAGAGGATGTGAATGTGTGTGAGAGGATGTGAATGTGTGGGAGAGAATGTAAGTGTGTGTGAGAGGATGCGAGTGTCTGTGAGAGAATGCGAGTGTGTGGGAGAGGATGTGAGTGTGTGTGAGAGGATGTGAGTGTGTGTGAGAGGATGTGAGTGTGTGTGAGAGGATGTGAGTGTGTGTGAGTGTGTGTGAGAGGATGTGAGTGTGTGTGAGAGGATGTGAGTGTGTGTGAGAGGATGTGAGGTGTGTGAGATAATGTGAGTGTGTGTGAGAGAGGATATGAGAGTGTGTGAGAGAGGATGTGTGTGTGAGGGTATGTGTGAGAGAGAATGTAAGTGTGTGAGGGTGTATTTGTGAGAGAGGATGTGAGTGTGTGCGAGTGTGTGTGAGAGTATGTGAGTGTGTGTGAGAAGATGTGAGTGTGTGGGAGAGGACGTGAGTGTGTTTGTGTGTGTGAGAGAGGATGTGAGTTTGTGTGTGTGTGGTGAGATAACCACTATAGTTATGTGTACTGCAGTAGGGGGATGTATGCCTGTACCTGTAATACAGGTTCCTCTGGTCAGCCCCTGCCGGCTAGCTCCGCCCACAGGGAGCTTATGTATAAATGTATGAGAGCTGCTCAGACCCTCAGTCTACAGTTGCGGATGGAGGGACAACATCGTACAGCAATAAAGCCTCTATTGTACTAGTCTCTCGGCTTTGAGTATAATTGTTAGCGCCACAATTTATTGCTGTACGATTTCCCAGTCACCATGGACATCAGAGTCAAGCCTGACCGTCTGCAGCTGGATCCACATTCGCCTCACGCCAGAAAATACTTTGATCACTGGCTCGCAGTCTTCGAGGCCTACATCTCTTCAGCACACCCTCCCCCGACGGAGGCTCAGAAAAGGCAACTCCTGTACTCCAGACTTAGCTCCAGCGTCTTTCCGCTCATTCGAGATGCGACCGACTACACCGCAGCTATGGAACTGCTCAAGGAGAATTATGCACCATCGACGAACACCCTGTTTGCGAGGCATCAACTTTCTACTCACGTCCAGCAGCCGGGTGAGTCGATTGAGGACTTCTGGAGGGCCCTTATACCTCTGGTACGAGACTGCGACTGCCGGGCCCTCACAGCCGCGGAACATTCGGATTTACTCATGCGCGATGCCTTCGTTACAGGCATTGCATCGGACCCCATCCGGCAACGACTGCTGGAAGGGGTCGCCCCTGACCTCGCGGTCGCAAAGGCCCTGGCGCTCTCCATGACGGCCGCCTCCCGTAGTGCGCACACTTACTCCGCTAGCCACTCGGCCCACCCGTCCTACCCCTCGTGGACCCCGCAAACGGCTCCCCAGGCCCATCCGTCCCACCCCTCGTGGACCCCGCAAACGGCCCCCCCAGCAGCCGCCCACGCGCACTATGCCTGCGCTGCCCGCCGCACCGCACCCCCTGGGGGTCCCCACTGTTACTTCTGCGGCCAACAGAAGCACCCTCGCCAACGCTGCCCGGCCCGCACAGCGACCTGCAAAGCTTGTGGAAAGAAAGGCCACTTTGCAGCGGTGTGTCAGTCCCGGACGGTCGCCGCTATCGCGCCGCCGGTCCCCACGCCTCAGCCGCTCCCTCAATGGGCCCCGCCGTCCGCTTCCCCCGACCCCACGTGCAATCAGTGGGCGCCGCCATCTTTTGCCGCCCCCGCCACGTGCGCCCCATGGGCGCCGCCATCTTCATCCACCACAGCCATGTGCGTTCCATGGGCGCCGCCATTTTGTTCCGACCCCATAACGTGCGCTCCATGGACGCCGCCATTTTACCCACAGGCACTGCGGATGCCGCCATCTCGTCTTCAGGGGCCGCCATAACGGGACACGGGTCGCTACCGCTCCTCGTCGGACTCATCTGACTCAACCGCCGACCAACCACTGCTCGCCTCCGTTACGCTCGACCAGTCCCGTCCTCGCAACCTGGCACCCTCTTCCAAATCGGTGCTGGTCAACGGCCATGTGACCTCCTGCCTCATCGACTCCGGGAGCACCGAGAGCTTCGTCCACCCGGACACGGTAAGGCGCTATTCCCTTGCGATCCATCCCGCCGACCGGCAGATCTCCCTTGCCTCCGGTTCCCACTCTGTCCCGATCCGGGGTTTCTGCCTGGTTAAACTCACTGTACAGGGTGTGGAATTCGACCGTTTCCGTCTGTACATTCTCCCCGACCTCTGCACTTCACTCCTACTAGGCCTGGATTTCCAGTGCAATCTCCAGAGCCTCACCCTCAAATTCGGTGGACCCCTACCTCCCCTCACCGTTTGCGGCCTCGCGACCCTCAAGGTCGAGCCCCCCTCCCTCTTTGCCAATCTGACTGTGGATTGCAAGCCCGTCGCCACCAGGAGCAGACGGTACAGCACCCAGGACAAGGCCTTCATCAGGTCCAAAGTCCAGCGGCTGCTTCGGGAGGGTATCATCGAGGCCAGCAACAGCCCTTGGCGAGCCCAGGTGGTAGTGGTTAAGACCGGGGAGAAGCACAGGATGGTCGTGGACTACAGCCAGACCATCAACCGGTACACGCAGCTCGACGCGTACCCCCTCCCCCGCATTTCTGATATGGTCAATCAGATTGCACAGTACCGGGTCTTCTCTACTATTGACCTGAAATCCGCCTACCACCAGCTCCCCATCCGTAAATCGGACCGTCCCTACACTGCCTTTGAGGCGGACAGTCGTCTGTACCAATTTCTGAGGGTTCCCTTCGGCGTCACGAATGGGGTCTCGGTCTTTCAGCGAGAAATGGACCGAATGGTTGACCGGTACGAATTGCAGGCCACCTTCCCGTACCTCGACAATGTCACCATCTGCGGCCATGACCAGCAGGACCATGATGCCAACCTTTATAAATTCCTCCACACCGCATCTCTCCTTAATCTCACGTACAACAAGGAGAAATGCGTGTTCCGCACAGACCGCTTAGCCATCCTTGGCTACGTAGTCCAAAACGGACTACTGGGGCCCGATCCCGACCGCATGCGCCCCCTCATGGAGCTCCCAATTCCCCACTGCCCCAAGGCCCTCAAACGCTGCCTTGGGTTTTTCTCTTATTACGCCCAGTGGGTCCCGCAATACGCAGACAAGGCCCGGCCACTTATCCAGTCCACACATTTTCCCCTCTCGGCCGAGGCACAACAGGCCTTCGCCTGCATTCGATCTGACATAGCCAGGGCGGGGATGCACGCCGTAGACGAGATTCTGCCTTTCCAAGTAGAGAGCGACGCTTCAGATGTCGCCCTTGCCGCCACGCTGAATCAGGCCGGCAGACCCGTGGCATTCTTTTCACGCACCCTCCACGCCTCCGAAATTCGGCATTCCTCTGTCGAAAAGGAAGCCCAGGCAATCGTTGAAGCGGTGCGGCACTGGAGGCATTACCTGGCCGGCAGGAGATTCACTCTCCTCACTGACCAACGGTCGGTAGCCTTCATGTTCAACAACACGCAGCGGAGCAAGATCAAGAATGACAAAATCTTGCGGTGGAGAATCGAGCTCTCCACCTTTAACTACGAGATCTTGTATCGCCCCGGCAAGCTCAACGAGCCCCCAGACACCCTCCCCCGAGGTACATGTGCCAGTGCACAAGTGAACCAGCTCCGTGCCTTGCACGACAGCCTTTGCCATCCGGGGGTCACCCGCTTGTACCATCTGATCAAAGCCCGCAATCTGCCCTACTCCGTCGAGGAAGTACGGACAGTCACCAGAGACTGCCAGGTCTGTGCGGAGTGCAAGCCGCACTTCTACCGGCCAGATCGCGCGCACCTGGTGAAAGCAACCCGCTCCTTTGAACGCCTCAGCGTGGACTTCAAAGGGCCCCTTCCCTCTACCGACCGCAACACCTACATCCTTAGTGTGGTCGATGAATTTTCTAGGTTCCCCTTTGCCATCCCATGCCCAGATATGACGTCTGCCACCGTCATCAAGGCCCTGGATTCCATTTTCGCCCTGTTCGGTTTCCCCGACTATATCCACAGTGACAGGGGATCCTCATTCATGAGCGATGAGCTGCGTCAGTTCCTGCTCAGCAGGGGTATCGCCTCCAGCAGGACGACCAGCTACAACCCCCGGGGAAACGGGCAGGTAGAGAGGGAGAACGGGACGGTATGGAGGGCCGTCCAGCTGGCCCTACGGTCCAGGAACCTCCCAGCCGCTCGCTGGCAGCAGGTCCTCCCTGACGCGCTCCATTCCATTCGGTCGCTACTGTGCACCGCAACTAACAGTACACCCCATGAACGTGTTTTTGCCTTCCCTAGGAAGTCCACATCCGGAGTGTCGCTCCCGACTTGGCTCACGACTCCGGGCCCAGTCCTTCTCCGTAGGCATGTACGGCACCACAAGGCGGAACCCCTGGTGGACAAAGTACGCCTTCTCCACGCCAACCCTCAGTATGCCTACGTGGAGTTCCCCGACGGCCGCCAGGACACAGTCTCGCTCCGGGACCTGGCTCCCTCAGGGGCCGATCCCATGCTCACACCCCTTCCTGCGCCAACCCCAGCGCCCCCCTATTCGTCCCCATCAGGTCCATCCCTCATCCCCCTGCCCACCCTGGAGGACATGGAAGATTTCGGCTTGCTCTCGGAGTCATCCCGCCAGCAGCCAGCACCAACACCGCCAGCACCTGCACCATCGGGGCCATCACCGCCTCTGCCGACGTCACCACCACAGCTACGCCGCTCACAGCGGAACGTTCGACCACCGATTCGGCTCAACCTGTAACCTGCTAACCGGATGGACTCTTGATTTTCCTTGTTGGACCCTCTTGTAAATAGCATCCTTTGTATTAGAGGTACATGTCACCCCCGCCGGACTCATTTTTACAGGGGGTGAATGTGGTGAGATAACCACTGTAGTAATGTGTACTGCAGTAGGGGAATGTATGCCTGTACCTGTAATACAGGTTCCTCCGGTCAGCCCCTGCCGGCTAGCTCTGCCCACAGGGAGCTTATGTATAAATGTATGAGAGCTGCTCAGACCCTCAGTCTACAGTTGCGGATGGAGGGACAACATCGTACAGCAATAAAGCCTCTATTGTACTAGTCTCTCGGCTTTGAGTATAATTGTTAGCGCCACAGTGTGTGTGTGAGAGAGGATGCGTGTTCATGTGTGAGAGGATGTGAGCGTGTGTGAGAGGATGTGTGTGTGAGGATGTGTGAGCGTGTGTGAGAGGATGTGTGTTTGTGTGTGAGAGGATGTGAGTGTGTGAGGATGTGTGTTTGTGTGAGCGGATGTGAGTGTGTGAGGATGTGAGTGTGTGTGAGAAGGTGTGAGTGTGTGTGAGAGAGGATATGAGTGTGTGAGAGGATGTGAGTGTGTGTGAGGATGCACGTGTGAGAGAGGATGTGAGTATGTGAGGGAGGATTTGTGTGTGTGTGAGGGTGTATTTTTGAGAGAGGATGTGAGTGTGTGTGAGAGGATGTGACTGTATGTGAGAGGATGTGAGTGTGTGTGAGAGGATGTGAGTGTGTGTGAGAGAGGATATGAGAGTGTGTGTGAGAGGATATGAGAGTGTGTGAGAGAGGATGTGTGTGTGAGGGTATGTGTGAGAGAGAATGTAGGTGTGTGAGGGTGTATTTGTGAGAGAGGATGTGAGTTTGTGCGAGTGTGTGTGTGGGAGGATGTGAGTGTGTGTGAAAAGATGTGAGTTTGTGGGAGAGGACGTGAGTGTTTTTGTGTGTGTGAGAGAGGATGTGAGTGTGTGTGTGAGAGAGAGGATGCGTGTTCATGTGTGTGAGGATGTGTGTTTGTCTGAGAGGATGTGAGTGTGTGAGGATGTGTTTGTGTATGAGAAGGGATGTGAGTATTTTGAGAGGATGAGTGTGTGTGAGAAGATGTGAATGTGTGTGTGAGAGGATGTGAACGTGTGTGAGAGGATGTGAGTGTGTGTGAGAAGATGTGAGTGTGTGTGAGAGGATGTGAGTGTGTGGGAGAGGATGTGAATGTGTGTGAGAGGATGTGAATGTGTGTGAGAGAATGTAAGTGTGTGTGAGAGGATGTGAGAGGATGCGAGTGTGTGTGAGAGGATGTGAGTGTGTGTGAGAGGATGTGAGTGTGTGTGAGAGGATGTGAGTGTATGTGAGAGGATGTGAGTGTGTGTGAGAGGATGTGAGTGTGTGTGAGAGAGGATATGAGAGCGTGTGAGAGAGGATGTGTGTGTGAGGGTATGTGTGAGAGAGAATGTAAGTGTGTGAGGGTGTATTTGTGAGAGAGGATGTGAGTGTGTGCGAGTGTGTGTGTGAGAGTATGTGAGTGTGTGTGAGAAGATGTGAGTGTGTGGGAGAGGATGTGAGTGTGTGTGTGAGAGAGGATGTGAGTGTGTGTGAGAGAGGACGTGAGTGTGTGAGAGAGGATGTGAGTGTGTGTGAGGATGCACGTGAGAGAGAGGATGTGAGTGTGTGAGAGAGGATGTGAGTGTGTGTGATGATGTATATGTGAGAGAGGATGTGAGTTGTGCGAGTGTGTGTGTGAGAGGATGTGACTGTGTGCGAGGGAGGATGCGTGTGAAAGAGGATGTGAGTGCAGGAGAGGATGTGTATGTTTGTGAGGGTGTGAGAAGATGTGAGAGTGTGTGAATGAGGATGTGATTATGTGTGTGAGAGGATGTGAGTGTGTGTGAGAGGATGTGACAGTGTGTGAGAGGATGTGAGTGTGTGTGAGAAGGTGTGAGTGTGTGAGAGAGGATATGAGTGTGTGAGAGAGGATGTGAGTATGTGTGAGGGAGGATTTGTGTGTGTGTGAGGGTGTATTTTTGAGAGAGGATGTGAGTGTGCGAGCATGTGTGTGAGGATGTGACTGTGTGTGAGAGGATGTGAGTGTGTGAGAGGATTGAGTGTGTGTGAGAGGATGTGAGTGTGTGTGTGTGTGAGAGGATGCGAGTGTGTGTGAGAGGATGTGAGTGTGTGTGTGTGAGAGAGGATGTGAGTTGTGCGAGTGTGTGTGTGAGAGGGTGTGACTGTGTGAGAGAGAGGATGCGTGTGAAAGAGGATGTGAGTGCAGGAGAGGATGTGAGGGTGTGAGAAGATGTGAGAGTGTGTGAATGAGGATGTGAGTATGTGTGTGAGAGGATGTGAGTGTGTGTGAGAGGATGTGACAGTGTGTGAGAGAGGATGTGTGTGAGAGGGGATATGAGTGTGTGAGAGAGAATGTGAGTGTGTGTGAGGATATGTGAGTGTGGGAGAGGATGTGACTGTGATAGGATGTGAGTGTGTGTGAGATGGTATGAGTGTGTGTGTGAGAGGATGTGAGTGTGTGTGAGAGAATGTGAGTGTGTGTGAGAAAGGATGTGAGGTGTGTGAGATAATGAGAGTGTGTGTGAGAAATAATGTGAGTGTGTGTGAGAGAGGATGTGAGTATGTGTGAGGGTATGAGTGAGAGAGGATTTGAGTGTGTGTGATGATGTATTTGTGAGAGTGTGTAAGAGAGGATGTGAGTATGTGTGTGAGAGATGATGTGTGTGTGAGAGGGTGTGAGTGTGCAGGAGAGAGTGTGTGAGGGTGTGAGTGTGTGTGTGTGTGAGGGTGTGAGTGTGAGTGAGGAAGTGTGTTTGTGTGAGAGAGGATGTGTGTGTGAGAGAGGATATGAGAGTGTGAGCGAGGATGTGAGTATGTGAGAGAGGATGTGAGTGTGTGTGAGAGGATGTGAGTGTGGGAGAGATGTGAATGTGTGAGAGGATGTGAATGTGTGGGAGAGGATGTAATTGTGTGTGAGAGGATGTGAGTGTGTGGGAGAGGATGTGAGAGGATGTGAGTGTATGTGAAAGGATGTGAGTGTGTGTGAGAGGATGTGAGTATGTGTGAGAGAGGATATGAGAGTGTGTGAGAGAGGATGTGTGTGTGAGGATATGTGTGAGAGAGAATGTAAATGTGTGAGGGTGTACTTGTGAGAGAGGATGTGAGTGTGTACGAGTGTGTGTGTGAGAGGATGTGAGTGTGTGTGAGAAGATGTGAGTGTGTGGGAGAGGATGTGAGTGTGTGTGTGTGTGTGAGAGAGGATGTGAGTGTGTGTGTGTGTGTGAGAGAGAGGATGCTTGTTCATGTGTGAGAGGATGTGAGCGTGTGTGAGAGGATATGTGTGTGAGGATGTGTGTTTGTGTGAGAGGATGTGAGTGTGTGAGGATGTGTTTTGTGAATGAGAAGGGATGTGAGTATTTTGAGAGGATGAGTGTGTGAGAGAAGATGTGAGTGTGTGTGTGAGAGGATGTGAATGTGTGTGAGAGGATGTGAGTGTGTGTGAAGATGTGAGTGTGTGCGAGAGTGGATATGAGTGTGTGAGAGAGGATGTGAGTGTGTGTGAGGATGCACGTGTGAGAGAGGATGTGAGTATGTGTGAGGGAGGATTTGTGTATGTGTGAGGGTGTATTTTGTGTGAGTGTGTGCGAGCGTGTGTGAGAGGATGTGAGTGTGTGTGAGAGGATGTGAGTGTGTGTGTGAGAGAGGATGTGAGTGTGTGTGAGAAAGGATGTGAGATGTGTGAGATAATGTGAGTGTGTGTGAGAGATAATGTGAGTGTGTGTAAGAGAGGATGTGTGTGTGAGGGTATGTGTGAGAGAGAATGTAAGTGTGTGAGGGTGTATTTGTGAGAGAGGATGTGAGTTTGTGCGAGTGTGTGTGTGAGAGGATGTGAGTGTGTGTGAGAAGATGTGATTTTGTGGGAGAGGACGTGAGTGTTTGTGTGTATGTGAGAGAGGATGTGAGTGTGTGTGTGTGTGTGAGAGAGAGAGGATGCGTGTTCATGTGTGAGAGGATGTGAGCGTGTGTGAGAGGATATGTGTGTGAGGATGTGAGTGTGTGAGGATGTGTGTTTGTGTGAGAGGATGTGAGTGTGTGAGGATGTGTGTTTGTGTGAGAGGATGTGAGTGTGTGAGGATGTGTTTGTGTATGAGAAGGGATGAGAGTATTTTGAGAGGATGAGTGTGTGTGAGAAAATGTGAGTGTGTGTGTGAGAGGATGTGAGTGTGTGTGAGAGGATGTGAGTGTGTGTGAGAAGGTGTGAGTGTGTGTGAGAGAGGATATGAGTGAGAGAGGATGTGAGTGTGTGAGGATGCACGTGTGAGAGAGGATGTGAGTATGTGTGAGGGAGGATTTGTGTGTGTGTATTTTTGAGAGAGGATTTGTGTGTGCGAGCGTGTGTGAGAGGATGTGACTGTGTGTGAGAGGACGTGAGTGTGTGTGAGAGGATGTGAGTGTGTGTGTGAGAGGATGTGTGTGTGTGTGTGAGAGAGAGGATGTGAGTGTGTGTGAGAAAGGATGTGAGGTGTATGAGATAATGTGAGTGTGTGTGAGAGATAATGTGAGTGTGTGTGAGAGAGGATGTGAGTGTGTGTGAGAGAGGATGTGAGTGTGTGTGAGAATGCACGTATGAGAGAGGATGTGAGTGTGTGTGAGAGAGGATGTGAGTGTGTGTGAGAGAGGATGTGAGTGTGTGTGAGAATGCACGTGTGAGAGAGGATGTGAGTGTGTGTGAAAGAGGATGTGAGTGTGTGTGATGATGTATATGTGAGAGAGGATGAGAGTTGTGCGAGTGTGTGTGTGATAGAATATGTGTGTGTGTGAGAGGATGTGACTGTGTGTGAGAGGATGCGACTGTGTGAGAGGATGTGAGTGTGTGTGAGGGGGGATGCGTGTGAAAGAGGATGTGAGTGTGTGTGAGGATTCACATGTGAGAGAGGATGTGAGTATGTGTGAGGGTACGTGAGTGTGTGTGAGAGGATGTGACTGTGTGTGAGAGGATGTGACTGTGTGTGAGTGGATGTGAGTGTGTGTGAGAGGATATGAGTGTGTGTGTGAGAGGATGTGACTGTGTGTGAGAGGATGTGAGTGTGTGTGAGAGGATGTGAGTGTGTGTGAGAGAGAGGATGTGAGTGTGTGTGAGGATGCACGTGTGAGAGAGGATGTGAGTATGTGTGAGGGAGGATTTGTGTGTGTGTGAGGGTGTATTTTTGAGAGAGGATGTGAGTGTGTGCGAGCATGTGTGTGAGAGGATGTGACTGTGTGAGAGGATGTGACTGTGTGTGAGAGGCTGTGAGTGTGTGAGAGAGGATGTGAGTGTCTGTGTGTGAGAGAGGATGTGAGTGTGTGTGAGAGGATGTGAGTGTGTGTGTGTGTGAGAGGATGTGAGTGTGTGTGAGAGAGGATGTGAGTGTGTGAGAAAGGATGTGAGGTGTGTGAGATAATGTGAGTGTGTGTGAGAGAGGATGTGAGTGTGTGAGAGAGGATGTGAGTGTGTGAGAAGATGTGAGGATGTGAGTGTGTGTGTGTGTGTGTGAGAGAGGATGTGAGTGTATGTGTGTGTGTGAGAGAGAGGATGCTTGTTCATGTGTGAGAGGATGTGAGCGTGTGTGAGAGGATATATGTGTGAGGATGTGTGTTTGTGTGAGAGGATGTGAGTGTGTGAGGATGTGTTTGTGAATGAGAAAGGATGTGAGTATTTTGAGAGGATGAGTGTGTGTGAGAAGATGTGAGTGTGTGTGTGAGAGGATGTGAATGTGTGTGAGAGGATGTGAGTGTGTGTGAGAAGATGTGAGTGTGTGTGAGAGAGGATATGAGTGTGTGAGAGAGGATGTGAGTGTGTGTGAGGATGCACGTGTGAGAGAGGATGTGAGTATGTGTGAGGGAGGATTTGTGTATGTGTGAGGGTGTATTTTTGAGAGAGGATGTGAGTGTGTGCGAGCGTGTGTGAGAGGATGTGAGTGTGTGTGAGAGGATGTGAGTGTGTGTGAGAGGATGTGAGTGTGTGTGAGTGTGTGTGTGAGAGAGAGGATGTGAGTGTGTGTGAGAAAGGATGTGAGGTGTATGAGATAATGTGTGTGTGTGAGAGATAATGTGAGTGTGTGTGTGATAGAATATGTGTGTGTGTGAGAGGATGTGACTGTGTGTGAGAGGATGTGACTGTGTGAGAGGATGTGAGTGTGTGTGAGGGGGGATGCGTGTGAAAGAGGATGTGAGTGTGTGTGAGGATTCACATGTGAGAGAGGATGTGAGTATGTGTGAGTGGATGTGAGTGTGTGTGAGAGGATGTGAGTGTGTGTGAGAGGATGTGAGTGTGTGTGTGAGAGAGAGGATGTGAGTGTGTGTGAGAAAGGATGTGAGGTGTGTGAGATAATGTGAGTGTGTGTGAGAGATAATGTGAGTGTGTGTGAGAGAGGATGTGAGTGTGTGTGAGAGAGGATGTGAGTGTGTGTGAGGATGCACATGTGAGAGAGGATGTGAGTGTGTGTGAAAGAGGATGTGAATGTGTGTGATGATGTATATGTGAGAGAGGATGAGGGTTGTGCGAGTGTGTGTGTGATAGAATGTGAGTGTGTGTGAGAGGATGTGACTGTGTGTGAGAGGATGTGACTGTGTGAAAGGATGTGAGTGTGTGTGAGGGGGGATGCGTGTGAAAGAGGATGTGAGTGTGTGTGAGGATTCACATGTGAGAGAGGATGTGAGTATGTGTGAGGGTATGTGAGTGTGTTTGAGAGGATGTGAGTGTGTGTGAGAGGATGTGAGTGTGTGTGAGAAAGGATGTGAGGTGTGTGAGATAATGTGAGTGTGTGTGAGAGATAATGTGAGTGTGTGTGAGAGAGGATGTGAGTGTGTGTGAGAGAGGATGTGAGTGTGTGTGAGGATGCACGTGTGAGAGAGGATGTGAGTGTGTGTGAAAGAGGATGTGAGTGTGTGTGATGATGTACATGTGAGAGAGGATGCGGGTTGTGTGAGTGTGTGTGTGTGTGATAGAATGTGACTGTGTGTGAGAGGATGTGACTGTGTGAAAGGATGTGAGTGTGTGTGAGGGGGGATGCGTGTGAAAGAGGATGTGAGTGTGTGTGAGGATTCACATGTGAGAGAGGATGTGAGTATGTGTGAGGGTATGTGAGTGTGTTTGAGAGGATGTGAGTGTGTGTGAGAGGATGTGACTGTGTGTGAGGATGTGACTGTGTGTGAGAGGATGTGAGTGTGTGTGAGAGGATATGAGTGTGTGTGTGAGAGGATGTGAATGTGTGTGAGAGAATGTGAGTGTGTGTGTGAGGATGTGTGTGTGTGTGAGAGAGGATGCGAGTGTGTGTGAGAAAGGATGTGAAGTGTGTGAGATAATGAGAGTGTATGTGAGAAATAATGTGAGTGTGTGTGAGAGAGGATGTGATTGTGTTTGAGGATCTGTGTGAGAGGATGTGAGTGTGTGTGAGGATGCACGTGTGAGAGAGGATGTGAGTATGTGTGAGGGTATGTGTGAGAGAGGATTTGAGTGTGTGTGATGATGTATTTGTGAGTGTGTGAGAGTGTGTAAGAGAGAATGTGAGTATGTGTGTGAGAGGATGAGTGTGTGAGAGGGTGTGAGTGTCTGTGAGAGAGGATGTGTGTGAGAGGGGATGTGTGTGAGAGTGGATGTGAGTGTGCAGGAGTGAGGGTGTGAGTGTGTGTGTGAGGGTGTGAGTGTAAGTGAGGAAGTGTGTTTGTGTGAGAGAGGATGTGTGTGTGAGAGAAGATATGAGAGTGTGAGCGAGGATGTGAGTATGTGAGAGAGGATGTGAGTGTGTGTGAGAGAGAATGTGAGTGTGTGAGAGAGGATGTGAGTGTGTGAGAGAGGATGTGAGTGTGTGAGAGAGGATGTGAGTGTGTGAGAGAGGATGTGAGTGTGTGAGAGAGGATGCGAGTGTGTGAGAGAGGATGCGAGTGTGTGTGAGAGGATGTTAGTGTGTGTGAGAGAGGATGTGTGTGAGAGTGGATGTGAGTGTGCAGGAGAAGATGTGTGAGGGTGTGAGTGTGTGTGTGTGAGGGTGTGAGTGTGAGTGAGGAAGTGTGTTTGTGTGAGAGAGGATGTGTGTGAGAGAGAGGATATGAGAGTGTGAGCGAGGATGTGAGTATGTGAGAGAGGATGTGAGTGTGTGTGAGAGAGAATGTGAGTGTGTGAGAGAGGATGTGAGTGTGTGAGAGAGGATGTGAGTGTGTTAGAGAGGATGTGAGTGTGTGAGAGAGGATGTGAGTGTGCGAGAGAGGATGCGAGTGTGCGAGAGAGGATGTGAGTGTGAGAGAGAGGATGCGAGTGTGCGAGAGAGGATGTGAGTGTGCAAGAGTGGATGTGAATGTGTGAGAGAGGATGTGAGTGTGTGAGAGAGGATGTGAGTGTGTGAGAGAAGATGTGAGTGTGTGAGAGAGGATGTGAGTGTGTGAGAGAGGATGTGAGTGTGTGAGATAGGATGTGAGTGTGTGTGTGAGAGAGGATGTGAGTGTGTGTGAGAGAAAGGATATGAGAGTGTGTGAGAGAATGTGTGAGAGAGGATGTGAGTGTGTGTGAGGACGTATTTGTGAGAGAGGATGTGAGTCTGTGCAAGTGTGTGTGTGTGATAGGATGCAAGTGTGTGTGAGAGGATGTTAATGTGTGTGAGAGAGGATGTGCGTGAGAGTGGATGTGAGTGTGCAGGAGAAGATGTGTGAGGGTGTGAGTGTTTGTTTGTGTGTGTGTGAGAAGATGTGAGAGCGTGTGAGAGAGGATGTGAGTGTGTGTGAGAGTATGTGAGAGAGGATGTGTGTGAGAGAGGATGTGAGTGTGCAGGAGAGGATGTGTGTGTGTGAGTGTGTGAGTGTGTGAGAAGATGTGAGTGTGTGAGGATGTGAGTGTGTGTGTGAGAGGATGTGAGTGTGTGTGAGAGGATGTGAATGTGTGTGAGAGAATGTAAGTGTGTGTGAGAGGATGTGAGAGGATGCGAGTGTGTGTGAGAGGATGTGAGTGTGTGTGAGAGGATGTGAGTGTGTGTGAGAGGATGTGAGTGTATGTGAGAGGATGTGAGTGTGTGTGAGAGGATGTGAGTGTGTGTGAGAGAGGATATGAGAGCGTGTGAGAGAGGATGTGTGTGTGAGGGTATGTGTGAGAGAGAATGTAAGTGTGTGAGGGTGTATTTGTGAGAGTGTGTGCGAGTGTGTGTGTGAGAGTATGTGAGTGTGTGTGAGAAGATGTGAGTGTGTGGGAGAGGATGTGAGTGTGTGTGTGAGAGAGGATGTGAGTGTGTGTGAGAGAGGATGTGAGTGTGTGAGAGAGGATGTGAGTGTGTGTGAGGATGCACGTGAGAGAGAGGATGTGAGTGTGTGAGAGAGGATGTGAGTGTGTGTGATGATGTATATGTGAGAGAGGATGTGAGTTGTGCGAGTGTGTGTGTGAGAGGATGTGACTGTGTGCGAGGGAGGATGCGTGTGAAAGAGGATGTGAGTGCAGGAGAGGATGTGTATGTTTGTGAGGGTGTGAGAAGATGTGAGAGTGTGTGAATGAGGATGTGATTATGTGTGTGAGAGGATGTGAGTGTGTGTGAGAGGATGTGACAGTGTGTGAGAAGGTGTGAGTGTGTGAGAGAGGATATGAGTGTGTGAGAGAGGATATGAGTGTGTGAGAGAGGATGTGAATATGTGTGAGGGAGGATTTGTGTGTGTGTGAGGGTGTATTTTTGAGAGAGGATGTGAGTGTGCGAGCATGTGTGTGAGGATGTGACTGTGTGTGAGAGGATGTGAGTGTGTGAGAGGATTGAGTGTGTGTGAGAGGATGTGAGTGTGTGTGTGTGTGAGAGGATGCGAGTGTGTGTGAGAGGATGTGAGTGTGTGTGTGTGAGAGAGGATGTGAGTTGTGCGAGTGTGTGTGTGAGAGGGTGTGACTGTGTGAGAGAGAGGATGCGTGTGAAAGAGGATGTGAGTGCAGGAGAGGATGTGAGGGTGTGAGAAGATGTGAGAGTGTGTGAATGAGGATGTGAGTATGTGTGTGAGAGGATGTGAGTGTGTGTGAGAGGATGTGACAGTGTGTGAGAGAGGATGTGTGTGAGAGGGATATGAGTGTGTGAGAGAGAATGTGAGTGTGTGTGAGGATATGTGAGTGTGGGAGAGGATGTGACTGTGATAGGATGTGAGTGTGTGTGAGATGGTATGAGTGTGTGTGTGAGAGGATGTGAGTGTGTGTGAGAGAATGTGAGTGTGTGTGAGAAAGGATGTGAGGTGTGTGAGATAATGAGAGTGTGTGTGAGAAATAATGTGAGTGTGTGTGAGAGAGGATGTGAGTATGTGTGAGGGTATGAGTGAGAGAGGATTTGAGTGTGTGTGATGATGTATTTGTGAGAGTGTGTAAGAGAGGATGTGAGTATGTGTGTGAGAGATGATGTGTGTGTGAGAGGGTGTGAGTGTGCAGGAGAGAGTGTGTGAGGGTGTGAGTGTGTGTGTGTGTGAGGGTGTGAGTGTGAGTGAGGAAGTGTGTTTGTGTGAGAGAGGATGTGTGTGTGAGAGAGGATATGAGAGTGTGAGCGAGGATGTGAGTATGTGAGAGAGGATGTGAGTGTGTGTGAGAGGATGTGAGTGTGGGAGAGATGTGAATGTGTGAGAGGATGTGAATGTGTGGGAGAGGATGTAATTGTGTGTGAGAGGATGTGAGTGTGTGGGAGAGGATGTGAGAGGATGTGAGTGTATGTGAAAGGATGTGAGTGTGTGTGAGAGGATGTGAGTATGTGTGAGAGAGGATATGAGAGTGTGTGAGAGAGGATGTGTGTGTGAGGATATGTGTGAGAGAGAATGTAAATGTGTGAGGGTGTACTTGTGAGAGAGGATGTGAGTGTGTACGAGTGTGTGTGTGAGAGGATGTGAGTGTGTGTGAGAAGATGTGAGTGTGTGGGAGAGGATGTGAGTGTGTGTGTGTGTGTGAGAGAGGATGTGAGTGTGTGTGTGTGTGTGAGAGAGAGGATGCTTGTTCATGTGTGAGAGGATGTGAGCGTGTGTGAGAGGATATGTGTGTGAGGATGTGTGTTTGTGTGAGAGGATGTGAGTGTGTGAGGATGTGTTTGTGAATGAGAAGGGATGTGAGTATTTTGAGAGGATGAGTGTGTGAGAGAAGATGTGAGTGTGTGTGTGAGAGGATGTGAATGTGTGTGAGAGGATGTGAGTGTGTGTGAAGATGTGAGTGTGTGCGAGAGTGGATATGAGTGTGTGAGAGAGGATGTGAGTGTGTGTGAGGATGCACGTGTGAGAGAGGATGTGAGTATGTGTGAGGGAGGATTTGTGTATGTGTGAGGGTGTATTTTGTGTGAGTGTGTGCGAGCGTGTGTGAGAGGATGTGAGTGTGTGTGAGAGGATGTGAGTGTGTGTGTGAGAGAGGATGTGAGTGTGTGTGAGAAAGGATGTGAGATGTGTGAGATAATGTGAGTGTGTGTGAGAGATAATGTGAGTGTGTGTAAGAGAGGATGTGTGTGTGAGGGTATGTGTGAGAGAGAATGTAAGTGTGTGAGGGTGTATTTGTGAGAGAGGATGTGAGTTTGTGCGAGTGTGTGTGTGAGAGGATGTGAGTGTGTGTGAGAAGATGTGATTTTGTGGGAGAGGACGTGAGTGTTTGTGTGTATGTGAGAGAGGATGTGAGTGTGTGTGTGTGTGTGAGAGAGAGAGGATGCGTGTTCATGTGTGAGAGGATGTGAGCGTGTGTGAGAGGATATGTGTGTGAGGATGTGAGTGTGTGAGGATGTGTGTTTGTGTGAGAGGATGTGAGTGTGTGAGGATGTGTGTTTGTGTGAGAGGATGTGAGTGTGTGAGGATGTGTTTGTGTATGAGAAGGGATGAGAGTATTTTGAGAGGATGAGTGTGTGTGAGAAAATGTGAGTGTGTGTGTGAGAGGATGTGAGTGTTTGTGAGAGGATGTGAGTGTGTGTGAGAAGGTGTGAGTGTGTGTGAGAGAGGATATGAGTGAGAGAGGATGTGAGTGTGTGAGGATGCACGTGTGAGAGAGGATGTGAGTATGTGTGAGGGAGAATTTGTGTGTGTGTATTTTTGAGAGAGGATTTGTGTGTGCGAGCGTGTGTGAGAGGATGTGACTGTGTGTGAGAGGACGTGAGTGTGTGTGAGAGGATGTGAGTGTGTGTGTGAGAGGATGTGTGTGTGTGTGTGAGAGAGAGGATGTGAGTGTGTGTGAGAAAGGATGTGAGGTGTATGAGATAATGTGAGTGTGTGTGAGAGATAATGTGAGTGTGTGTGAGAGAGGATGTGAGTGTGTGTGAGAGAGGATGTGAGTGTGTGTGAGAATGCACGTATGAGAGAGGATGTGAGTGTGTGTGAGAGAGGATGTGAGTGTGTGTGAGAGAGGATGTGAGTGTGTGTGAGAATGCACGTGTGAGAGAGGATGTGAGTGTGTGTGAAAGAGGATGTGAGTGTGTGTGATGATGTATATGTGAGAGAGGATGAGAGTTGTGCGAGTGTGTGTGTGATAGAATATGTGTGTGTGTGAGAGGATGTGACTGTGTGTGAGAGGATGCGACTGTGTGAGAGGATGTGAGTGTGTGTGAGGGGGGATGCGTGTGAAAGAGGATGTGAGTGTGTGTGAGGATTCACATGTGAGAGAGGATGTGAGTATGTGTGAGGGTACGTGAGTGTGTGTGAGAGGATGTGACTGTGTGTGAGAGGATGTGACTGTGTGTGAGTGGATGTGAGTGTGTGTGAGAGGATATGAGTGTGTGTGTGAGAGGATGTGACTGTGTGTGAGAGGATGTGAGTGTGTGTGAGAGGATGTGAGTGTGTGTGAGAGAGAGGATGTGAGTGTGTGTGAGGATGCACGTGTGAGAGAGGATGTGAGTATGTGTGAGGGAGGATTTGTGTGTGTGTGAGGGTGTATTTTTGAGAGAGGATGTGAGTGTGTGCGAGCATGTGTGTGAGAGGATGTGACTGTGTGAGAGGATGTGACTGTGTGTGAGAGGCTGTGAGTGTGTGTGAGAGGATGTGAGTGTCTGTGTGTGAGAGAGGATGTGAGTGTGTGTGAGAGGATGTGAGTGTGTGTGTGTGTGTGAGAGGATGTGAGTGTGTGTGAGAGAGGATGTGAGTGTGAGAAAGGATGTGAGGTGTGTGAGATAATGTGAGTGTGTGTGAGAGAGGATGTGAGTGTGTGAGAGAGGATGTGAGTGTGTGAGAAGATGTGAGGATGTGAGTGTGTGTGTGTGTGTGTGAGAGAGGATGTGAGTGTATGTGTGTGTGCGAGAGAGAGGATGCTTGTTCATGTGTGAGAGGATGTGACTGTGTGAGAGGATGTGACTGTGTGTGAGAGGCTGTGAGTGTGTGTGAGAGGATGTGAGTGTCTGTGTGTGAGAGAGGATGTGAGTGTGTGTGAGAGGATGTGAGTGTGTGTGTGTGTGTGAGAGGATGTGAGTGTGTGTGAGAGAGGATGTGAGTGTGTGAGAAAGGATGTGAGGTGTGTGAGATAATGTGAGTGTGTGTGAGAGAGGATGTGAGTGTGTGAGAGAGGATGTGAGTGTGTGAGAAGATGTGAGGATGTGAGTGTGTGTGTGTGTGTGTGAGAGAGGATGTGAGTGTATGTGTGTGTGTGAGAGAGAGGATGCTTGTTCATGTGTGAGAGGATGTGAGCGTGTGTGAGAGGATATATGTGTGAGGATGTGTGTTTGTGTGAGAGGATGTGAGTGTGTGAGGATGTGTTTGTGAATGAGAAAGGATGTGAGTATTTTGAGAGGATGAGTGTGTGTGAGAAGATGTGAGTGTGTGTGTGAGAGGATGTGAATGTGTGTGAGAGGATGTGAGTGTGTGTGAGAAGATGTGAGTGTGTGTGAGAGAGGATATGAGTGTGTGAGAGAGGATGTGAGTGTGTGTGAGGATGCACGTGTGAGAGAGGATGTGAGTATGTGTGAGGGAGGATTTGTGTATGTGTGAGGGTGTATTTTTGAGAGAGGATGTGAGTGTGTGCGAGCGTGTGTGAGAGGATGTGAGTGTGTGTGAGAGGATGTGAGTGTGTGTGAGAGGATGTGAGTGTGTGTGAGTGTGTGTGTGAGAGAGAGGATGTGAGTGTGTGTGAGAAAGGATGTGAGGTGTATGAGATAATGTGTGTGTGTGAGAGATAATGTGAGTGTGTGTGAGAGAGGATGTGAGTGTGTGTGAGAGAGGATGTGAGTGTGTGTGAGGATGCACGTGTGAGAGAGGATGTGAGTGTGTGAAAGAGGATGTGAGTGTGTGATTATGTATATGTGAGAGAGGATGAGAGTTGTGCGAGTGTGTGTGTGATAGAATATGTGTGTGTGTGAGAGGATGTGACTGTGTGTGAGAGGATGTGACTGTGTGAGAGGATGTGAGTGTGTGTGAGGGGGGATGCGTGTGAAAGAGGATGTGAGTGTGTGTGAGGATTCACATGTGAGAGAGGATGTGAGTATGTGTGAGTGGATGTGAGTGTGTGTGAGAGGATGTGAGTGTGTGTGAGAGGATGTGAGTGTGTGTGTGAGAGAGAGGATGTGAGTGTGTGTGAGAAAGGATGTGAGGTGTGTGAGATAATGTGAGTGTGTGTGAGAGATAATGTGAGTGTGTGTGAGAGAGGATGTGAGTGTGTGTGAGAGAGGATGTGAGTGTGTGTGAGGATGCACATGTGAGAGAGGATGTGAGTGTGTGTGAAAGAGGATGTGAATGTGTGTGATGATGTATATGTGAGAGAAGATGAGGGTTGTGCGAGTGTGTGTGTGATAGAATGTGAGTGTGTGTGAGAGGATGTGACTGTGTGTGAGAGGATGTGACTGTGTGTGAGAGGATGTGACTGTGTGAAAGGATGTGAGTGTGTGTGAGGGGGGATGCGTGTGAAAGAGGATGTGAGTGTGTGTGAGGATTCACATGTGAGAGAGGATGTGAGTATGTGTGAGGGTATGTGAGTGTGTTTGAGAGGATGTGAGTGTGTGTGAGAGGATGTGAGTGTGTGTGAGAAAGGATGTGAGGTGTGTGAGATAATGTGAGTGTGTGTGAGAGATAATGTGAGTGTGTGTGAGAGAGGATGTGAGTGTGTGTGAGAGAGGATGTGAGTGTGTGTGAGGATGCACGTGTGAGAGAGGATGTGAGTGTGTGTGAAAGAGGATGTGAGTGTGTGTGATGATGTACATGTGAGAGAGGATGCGGGTTGTGTGAGTGTGTGTGTGTGTGATAGAATGTGACTGTGTGTGAGAGGATGTGACTGTGTGAAAGGATGTGAGTGTGTGTGAGGGGGGATGCGTGTGAAAGAGGATGTGAGTGTGTGTGAGGATTCACATGTGAGAGAGGATGTGAGTATGTGTGAGGGTATGTGAGTGTGTTTGAGAGGATGTGAGTGTGTGTGAGAGGATGTGACTGTGTGTGAGGATGTGACTGTGTGAGAGGATGTGAGTGTGTGTGAGAGGATATGAGTGTGTGTGTGAGAGGATGTGAGTGTGTGTGAGAGAATGTGAGTGTGTGTGTGAGGATGTGTGTGTGTGTGAGAGAGGATGCGAGTGTGTGTGAGAAAGGATGTGAAGTGTGTGAGATAATGAGAGTGTATGTGAGAAATAATGTGAGTGTGTGTGAGAGAGGATGTGATTGTGTTTGAGGATCTGTGTGAGAGGATGTGAGTGTGTGTGAGGATGCACGTGTGAGAGAGGATGTGAGTATGTGTGAGGGTATGTGTGAGAGAGGATTTGAGTGTGTGTGATGATGTATTTGTGAGTGTGTGAGAGTGTGTAAGAGAGAATGTGAGTATGTGTGTGAGAGGATGAGTGTGTGAGAGGGTGTGAGTGTCTGTGAGAGAGGATGTGTGTGAGAGGGGATGTGTGTGAGAGTGGATGTGAGTGTGCAGGAGTGAGGGTGTGAGTGTGTGTGTGAGGGTGTGAGTGTGAGTGAGGAAGTGTGTTTGTGTGAGAGAGGATGTGTGTGTGAGAGAAGATATGAGAGTGTGAGCGAGGATGTGAGTATGTGAGAGAGGATGTGAGTGTGTGTGAGAGAGAATGTGAGTGTGTGAGAGAGGATGTGAGTGTGTGAGAGAGGATGTGAGTGTGTGAGAGAGGATGTGAGTGTGTGAGAGAGGATGTGAGTGTGTGAGAGAGGATGCGAGTGTGTGAGAGAGGATGCGAGTGTGTGTGAGAGGATGTTAGTGTGTGTGAGAGAGGATGTGTGTGAGAGTGGATGTGAGTGTGCAGGAGAAGATGTGTGAGGGTGTGAGTGTGTGTGTGTGAGGGTGTGAGTGTGAGTGAGGAAGTGTGTTTGTGTGAGAGAGGATGTGTGTGAGAGAGAGGATATGAGAGTGTGAGCGAGGATGTGAGTATGTGAGAGAGGATGTGAGTGTGTGTGAGAGAGAATGTGAGTGTGTGAGAGAGGATGTGAGTGTGTGAGAGAGGATGTGAGTGTGTGAGAGAGGATGTGAGTGTGTGAGAGAGGATGTGAGTGTGTGAGAGAGGATGTGAGTGTGTGAGAGAGGATGTGAGTGTGTGTGAGAGGATGTTAGTGTGTGTGAGAGAGGATGTGTGTGAGAGTGGATGTGAGTGTGCAGGAGAAGATGTGTGAGGGTGTGAGTGTGTGTGTGTGAGGGTGTGAGTGTGAGTGAGGAAGTGTGTTTGTGTGAGAGAGGATGTGTGTGAGAGAGAGGATATGAGAGTGTGAGCGAGGATGTGAGTATGTGAGAGAGGATGTGAGTGTGTGTGAGAGAGAATGTGAGTGTGTGAGAGAGGATGTGAGTGTGTGAGAGAGGATGTGAGTGTGTTAGAGAGGATGTGAGTGTGTGAGAGAGGATGTGAGTGTGCGAGAGAGGATGCGAGTGTGCGAGAGAGGATGTGAGTGTGCGAGAGAGGATGCGAGTGTGCGAGAGAGGATGTGAGTGTGCAAGAGTGGATGTGAATGTGTGAGAGAGGATGTGAGTGTGTGAGAGAGGATGTGAGTGTGTGAGAGAAGATGTGAGTGTGTGAGAGAGGATGTGAGTGTGTGAGAGAGGATGTGAGTGTGTGAGATAGGATGTGAGTGTGTGTGTGAGAGAGGATGTGAGTGTGTGTGAGAGAAAGGATATGAGAGTGTGTGAGAGAATGTGTGAGAGAGGATGTGAGTGTGTGTGAGGACGTATTTGTGAGAGAGGATGTGAGTCTGTGCAAGTGTGTGTGTGTGATAGGATGCAAGTGTGTGTGAGAGGATGTTAGTGTGTGTGAGAGAGGATGTGCGTGTGAGTGGATGTGAGTGTGCAGGAGAAGATGTGTGAGGGTGTGAGTGTTTGTTTGTGTGTGTGTGAGAAGATGTGAGAGCGTGTGAGAGAGGATGTGAGTGTGTGTGAGAGTATGTGAGAGAGGATGTGTGTGAGAGAGGATGTGAGTGTGCAGGAGAGGATGTGTGTGTGTGAGTGTGTGAGTGTGTGAGAAGATGTGAGTGTGTGAGGATGTGAGTGTGTGTGTGAGAGGATGTGAGTGTGTGTGAGAGGATGTGAGTGTGTGTGTGTGAGAGGATGTGAGTGTGTGTGAGAGGATGTGAGTGTGTGTGTGAGTGGATGTGAGTGTGTCTGTGAGAGGATGTGAGTGTGTGTGTGAGAGGATGGGAGTGTGTGTGTTAGAGGATGTGAGTGTGTGTGAGGGGATGTGTGTGTGCATGTGTATTGTTGCTATATTTACTCGTTATAAATATGGCAGTCAATAAGATTGCCCTTCTTTTGTCCAGATATTGAGATTATATTGCTTTCGGAGTCACCAGATATCAAATGATACCACCGCAAGGTTCAACCGGATATCGATCAAAGACCCAACAATCAGTTAGTTAGTTCAAGTTCAATAATATGTTATTTACCCACATGATTAACTCACACATGCAACATAAACACTACGAGCTAAATTACACCTAACACTTGACAACCTATACTTAACTTCAGACACCCGGCTTTGGTCAGAGGAACAGTGGCCTTTGTTCAAATATGGATCTGCTGGATTAGGAGAAGTAACTGCGGTTCAGCTTGGCTCATCCATCTGGCAGCGAGTGTTGAAGTTGGACTTGCTTCTGGTCATGGTACGACAGTTGGAGATAGATGTTGCCAGAGTGCCAGGTCCAAAAGAGATTGAACACATGGCAGTGTCTCTCTTGGGGAGTTTTGTGCTCTTTTGGGCGGTCCTTAGGTGTGGACCCAATAATTCGGCTGACTTTGATCACTGCTTTTGATCTGAGCCAATAAAGGGGTGGGTGCCTTGATGGCTGGGCGTGTCCTAAGCGGTCATTGACCTTGGCTGTTTATGCTTCCCAAGTAAAGGGAGTGGCGCCGATGTGTCTGGAATTGTATCTGGAATTATATGAAAAAGTAAGGTTAGGGGGGGGTTGTTGGGTTACGGGTATAGGGTGGATACGTGGGTTTGAGTAGGGTGATCATTGCTCGGCACAACATCGAGGGCCAAAGGGCCTGTTCTGTGCTGTACTGTTCTATGTATCGGGTACCTGAGTACCAGTGCTTTGTCTTAGGGAAATGGGTCATTGGAATGCAAATCGGCTGGGGGTTTCAATACTGTCTGGTTGTCTGCTTACAAATATACATTTAGGCTCTGAGCCTGCCTCAATCTTGTATTGTCCATATTTCCCTTGAGTCTCTGCAAATGTCCAAGTTTCTTAGTAAGTGGCCATCCCAGATGTCTACAGTCCGTCCTCTTGACCCTGTTGCACGTTTTACTTGAGTGTATTACGCGTTTTATTGGAGTGTATTAACACTCCTCCGTTTAAAGGCCGTGTGCTTAACACTACTACAGCTCTGTGTATGTAATTATGCTCGGAGTCGCCAGGTGCCGGATTTAGACACCTCACAAGTATATCAAGGTCAGGTTCAAAGTAATAAATCTGTACACCGATTAGTAAGTTCAAACGATTGATATTTATTATAACAAATATAATAAATACACATGCATACGTTAAAGAGACTAAGTTACTTCTAAACTAAACGACTAAAATACTTATCTAAACAGGAACAGGCAAGGTCAGGGAGCGAGGCCTTCGTCCCGTTCTTGGTCTGCAACTCTCAAAGTGTTAAGGTCATCAGGGTCTAGCAAGTCTGGCTCACGTAGCGATCGTTGTGGTGACACTTACAGTTCGATGGCTGGTGGCTCAACGGCTGGTGATGGAACTGGAGTCAGGATGCGATGTATCAGCAAAGCGATGAAGACAGCAGAGAGCCGGAGCAACAACAGGAAGCCGGAGCAACAACAGGAAGCCGGAGCCAAACAACAGACCGGACCATGTGCGGGGTCTACTTTTATAGGTCCCCCCAAAGTCCGTGCCTCTTCGGGGCGGTCTCTACCTGCTGTATATCGATTGGGTCTTCTCCCAATCGATATTTTCCAAACCCCCCAATCTGAGGGTCGCTTCTCGATGGGTGGGGCGGTCTCTATGGTGCTTTGTGATGGATACTTATGGTGCCGTTTCGTCTGGGCGTCTACTCAAAGTATCCATTCAAACCTAAATGTTTCTATTGTGTGGGCCTGGATCTAGATCACCTCATTACTATGCAAATCATTGTTGCCATTTACACCTTTAGCTGAGATTCTGCACCTGGCCATAAACTGGTTTCTGTACGTGCAGAATGCTAATTAGCCTTCTGCAAACTGCTTGTCCTTGCTAAGACTGTTTTCTCCCTGCAGCCTTAGCAGTTCTCCATTTTGTAGCCCAGTGTCCATCTTAGGTGGCTACAACCCTAAACGCAAAGCGTGGTGGATCACACTACTGAATCTTCATCTGTTCTTTGGTGTGTCAGGTAGCCTTAATCAAGGACTGGTTCTAATCTACTCTGTCCTATGGATTGGAACATTTACATAAGTTTTTAATATATCACACATCTATAAAAATTCTTAGGGGGCACTATAACATTCAATCATTCATTTAACTTCTTTACACAAAGGGGGACCTCTAACTGCCCTTACCTAAACTACACTTATGCTGCTAGCTAATAACCGAAAGAACTTATATTACAGTACAAAAATTTAAACAATAGCAGCATCACATTGCTACTTAAACTTATCACATTTACAGAAAATGCAACTTTTATTGAAAACCACAGAATTTATTAGTCAGAAAAAGGGTTCAAAAAGAGTGTAGGGTCTGTTGAAGTCTGAGAAAGTGGCTCTGAGTGTATATGTTGGGGAGCGGGAGGCACTCCTTCGCCATTTCTGAAGTCTAAGTGACCGAGCAACACTGCATAGTATTGTAAAACTATTAGGGCTTCTACTGTGTATGAGAGGGAATACCATTTTATGATGTTATCGCACCATGTGGGGGTATCAATGTTTATTTCCATGTGAGGTGTGGTGTCCGGGCTAGGGGTATCGTGTGGTATGGTTGTGTTTGGGGCCAATGTCGTGTGGGATGCAGGGGCCGTCGACGCGCGCAACTGTAGTGATCCGACGAGGATCATGATGGAGGTCATCAGTTCTGTCTTCATCTTGCCTTTTCTTTGTATCTTCATATATTCCTGGGGCTGCAAGCATAATATCTATTATTACCTTTGTTTAATATCTCGTTTGTCTGTCCATTTCTCCTTAATATCAATTTCCGATTAGAATTGTCACCATGTGTGATTCCCTCATTTTAAAAAAAGAAACAACCGTTTTGGAGACAAGACATCCAAGAAAAAAAATTCTGTCACAGTGCGAGCAATCTCGCAGCCTGACTGAAGGGTCGTTGGAAAGCAAAAAAAAAAACTGTGGCAAAGTGCATTCTTTAAACCACACCAAAAAAAATGCTAAAAGAGTTTTGAAAAGAACTTTCCAAATCAGTGGGACATGGGGTGCGTACGAGCTGTGGCAGGGCAAGAATGGGTGGAATCCCCAGGTAGGGCGTTGATCAGTGCCGTTGCTCCACTACCCAAGCTTGGCTGATCAAATACATAGGGGGTCCTCAGGCAGGACGGGGATTAGTGCCGTTACTCCAGTGCCTGGGTGACCTTACAAGAACGGACGGAATTTAAATATCTATGGACGTCCGACAAATTTGTTCCTTTAACTACCATTTTGGCGTCAAAAGAGTAGTTATGACTGCATCAAGAAATTTAGCATGAGACCGAAAGAAGAAACTGTATCAAAAAATTTAGTGAGAGGTCGACACAAATAGTCATATAAAAGACAAACATTCAACATTTAAAAATAACAAATGAAAGAAAGAAAAGTGGGCAGACTCCATCAGAGGATAGGACACTGTAAATCTCAATCGGTTCCTCTCTCTCATCATCTGGGCTCCATTCCGAAAAG
Organism: Scyliorhinus canicula; assembly: GCF_902713615.1. Classification (NCBI taxonomy): domain Eukaryota; kingdom Metazoa; phylum Chordata; class Chondrichthyes; order Carcharhiniformes; family Scyliorhinidae; genus Scyliorhinus; species Scyliorhinus canicula. The sequence goes on along the minus strand of NC_052159.1, from coordinate 67,821,586 downwards.
GGTCGTAAAGGGGTTACCATGGTGGGAGTCAGACTCTGAGTCATCACCATCTCCCGGTTGCCAAACTTGTGTCTGGCGTTTCTGTGCCATGGCCGTCGTGGGATCCATTTCATAATTTCTTGGGCAGCACGGTAGCATGGTGGTTAACATAAATGCTTCACAGCTCCAGGGTCCCAGGTTCGATTCCCGGCTGGGTCACTGTCTGTGCGGAGTCTGCACGTCCTCCCCGTGTGTGTGTGGGTTTCCTCCAGGTGCTCCGGTTTCCTCCCACAGTCCAAAGATGTGCAGTTTAGGTGGATTGGCCATGCTAAATTGCCCGTAGTGTCCTAAAAAGTAAGGTTGGGGGGGGGGGGGGGTTGTTGGGTTACGGGTATAGGGTGGATACGTAGGTTTGAGTAGGGTGATCATTGCTCGGCACGACATCGAGGGCCAAAGGGCCTGTTCTGTGCTGTACTGTTCTATGTTCTATGTTCAATTTCTTGTCAACCGGCAAGAATTATCGCGGTGCCATTGTTTCTTGGCAAAGGGGGAGGTTGTATCGTCGGGCGGTGCGTCTGGTTCTGGTTGAGGCTATTAGATGATAACTGAGGGGCCAAACATATCTTGGTCAGTGTTCCTGGGGCTGTAGTGACTGGGGCCTGGTCTGTTTTGCCATTGATCGGGGATCTCAAGTACGTCCGTTGTGATGTCGCTCTCGCTATCGGTCGAATCAAGTCCGAGGTGGAAACTCGTCCCTGGGGGCGGAGTCAAAGGCGTGTCTGTGGACGTGCTGTACCGGCTGGGGGAGGGTTGGATTGGGTTGCCAGTGGACGGGTCATCGTTGCCTGCTGTTGCCAGTGAAATGTGGTGTGAGTGGCTGCACTGAGTTCCATAAACCTTAATTTGGTTGATATGAAACCATCGGATTTTCCGTTTGGATACGTAATTTTATATACTGAGGGGCTTAATTTATCAGAAATCGATTTAGGGTCCTGCAAATTAGGGAGAGAGGAATGAACTCGGATTACATAGGGAGACCATCACCTGCTGTCCAACTGTATATTCTACGGGGTGTACTGTTTTATCAAAGCAGGCCTTACTCTGCTTTTTCCCAGCACCTAGTCGAACAGCTGCAGCGAGCTGTACTGCTTTAATATTTTCCATTACATTACTTGTTGGACCGCTTTTTCGTGGGTAAGGGCGGTGACTGTGGGGCTGGCCAAATAAAGTCCAAATAAATATTTGGTACCCTTCATGGGTCGACCGGTCATGAAGCTGTGGGGGGTGTAGCCTGTTTAACTGTGTGAGGCAAGTGTGGGTGTGTGAGGGCACGGGTGGGTGTGTGAGGCAAGAGTGGATGTGTGAGGCAAGAGTTGGTGTGTGAGGCAAAAGCGGGTGTGTGAGGGCACAAGTGGGTGTGTGAGGCAAGAGAGGGTGTGTGAGGGCGCGAGTGGGTGTGTGAGGCAAGAGCGGGTATGTGAGGGCGTGAGTGGATTTGGGAGGCAAGTGTGGGTGTGTGAGGCAAGAGTGGGTGCTTGAGGGCGAAATTGCTTGTGTGAGGATGAGAATGCATTTGTGTTTGTGTATGTGGTTGAGAATGTGTGTGTGTGTGGATGAGAGTGGGTTTGTGTGTGTGTGTGTGGTTGAGAGTGGGTTTGTCTGCAGATGAGAGCGTGTTTGTGTGTGTGAAGATGTGTGTGTGAGGATATGAGAGTGTTTGTGCATGTGTGTGAAGATGAGTGTGTGTTTGGGTGTGTGAGAGGATGGGAGTGTGTGTGTGGGGAAATGAGGGTGCGAAAGATTAATGTGAGAAAGAGGTGTGAGTGAGAGAGTTGTGTGTGTGTGTGTAAATCTGAGAGGGACTTGAGTGTGTGTGTGTGTGTGTGTGTGAATGTGAGTGAGAGGACGCGAGTGTGTGTGTGTGAATGTGAGTGAGAGGACACGAGTGTGTGTGTGTGAATGTGAGTGAGAGGACGCGAGTGTGTGAATGTGAGTGAGAGGACGTGTGTGTGTGTGTGAATGTGAGTGAGAGGACGTGAGTGTGTGTGTGTCTGAATGTGAGTGAGAGGACGCGGGTGTGTGTGTGTGTGTGTGAATGTGAGTGAGAGGACGCGAGTGTGTGTGTGTGTGTGTGTGAATGTGAGTGGGAGGACGCGAGTGCGTGTATGTGTGTGAATGTGTGAGAGGACGCGAGTGTGTGTGTGTGTGAATGTGAGTGAGAGGACGCGAGTGTGTGAATGTGAGTGAGAGGACGCGAGTGTGTGTGTGTGAATATGAGTGAGAGGACGCGAGTGTGTGTGTGTGTGTGAATGTGAGTGAGAGGACGCGAGTGTGTGTGTGTGTGTGTGTGTGAATGTGAGTGAGAGGACGCGAGTGTGTGCGTGTGTGAATGTGAGTGAGAGGACGCGAGTGTGTGTGTGAATGTGAGTGAGAGGACGCGAGTGTGTGTGTGTGTGAATGTGAGTCAGAGGACGCGAGTGTGTGAATGTGAGTGAGAGGACGCGAGTGTGTGTGTGTGTGAATATGAGTGAGAGGACGCGTGTGTGTGTGTGAATGTGAGTGAGAGGACGTGAGTGTGAGTGTGTGTGTGTGTGTGTGAATGTGAGTGAGAGGACGCGAGTGTGTGTGTGTGAATGTGAGTGAGAGGACGTGAGTGTGTGTGTGTGTGAATGTGAGTGAGAGGACGCGAGTGTGAGTGTGTGTGAATGTGAGTGAGAGGATGCAAGTGTGTGTGTGTGTGTGAATGTGAGTGAGAGGACGCGAGTGTGTGTGTGTGTGTGTGAGAATGTGAGTGAGAGGACGCGGGTGTGTGAATGTGAGTGATAGGACGCGAGTGTGTGTGTGTGTGAATATGAGTGAGAGGACGCGAGTGTGTGTGAATGTGAGTGATAGGACGCGAGTGTGTGTGTGTCTGAATGTGAGTGAGAGGACGCGAGTGTGTGTGAATATGAGTGAGAGGACGCGAGTGTGTGTGTGTGAATGTGAGAGACATACGCGTGTACGTGTGAGGGAGAGGGAATGGCGTGTGTCCAATATTAGAATCAGCTTTCCAGCATCATTCCCCCCATTAAAAGTGATAAAAGGTACACATTTTAATCAGAGAAACTTTAATTATTACCAAATTAATATGTGCATATATATATATATAGCTAGAAAAGACTTGCTTACATTTGATTTATATGTTCGCACCTATTTTGTGGCAAAAAAAGGTGTCAACATTATGAGATTACTGGAGGTTCCCCAATGCTCACCTGGGAGGTCATTTGGGATTCTGCGGCCCAAAATTTGGGAAACCCTGTTGTAGACTATGTATATTGTATGTAGAAATGAACTGAAATAAATGACAGATATAGTTTCTAATCATCTTATATCTGTTACATAGCCACGTGGGTTGGTGGTGCTTACATTAATGGCACAGCAGAAGCAGTCTATGTTGTTGGACTTGGATTCATATGGACACAAGCACCCATAGGATATGCAGTAAGTCTTATCATCGGTAAGGAAATATTGTTTTTTACAAACGCTTTGCATTTTGTTATTGATGTAAAAACATTAATTTGGAAGGACATGTTTTGGGTCAAACAATAATTAGTTTTCATTTCTATCATTATGCCCTGTCACTCATTTCATTATTTTCTTTGCAATATGCAATGGTACAATTTTTCTTCAAAACCAAAAAGGAATTAAATTAGCAAGAAAAACTAGACTATTTTAAATTACGTTATGCTAGAACAGTTTAACTTTTTTTTTGCTCACCCAGATATAGGGTTGAATTTTCCACTTCCATCAACACATTGGAATCGTGGTGGGTGGGGCACTACATAGAACATAGAACGATACAGCGCAGTACAGGCCCTTCGGCCCTCGATGTTGCACCGACATGGAAAAAGACTAAAGGCCATCTAACCTACACTATGCCCTTATCATCCATATGCTTATCCAATAAACTTTTAAATGCCCTCAATGTTGGCGAGTTCACTACTGTTGCAGGTAGGGCATTCCACGGCCTCACCACTCTTTGCGTAAAAAACCCACCTCTGACCTCTGTCCTATATCTATTACCCCTCAATTTAAGGCTATGTCCCCTCGTGCTCGCCACCTCCATAAATCTGGTGCGATGGAGAAAGTTAGTTTCCCGGCAGCAGGAAATGAGTTTGGAATTTATTCTCCTGACTTTGATGGTGGGTTAAAGTTCCCCACTGATTAATGTCAAAAATTACATTTAAATTCATGAGCATTTCATGAATGCTCAACTTGCTGGAGTTACATTCTCTCTCCAAACTAAGAACCCCCCTCCCTCCCAGCAGATAATTATAACAAGCTGTTTCCTAACAATGTAAGGGGTGCACCTGGTGAGCTTCACTTCATCCATGAAGTCAGAAGGTAATTCTTTCACCCTCATTTAAGAATGTTTCTCTGAGATATTGGGTACCTACGGCATAAGCTTTGCCCAAGGCTGGGCAGGGATGAAATGGAGGCAGGACTGGGGGAGTGACTGGGTGGAGTAGAGGGGATGGTGTTGAAACTGAGAGGGAAGGAGCTAGTTAGAAGTGGACAGAAGGGCGAACGTAGATCATGAGAGGGGAGGGGGAAACAGGGAAACAGAGGCAGGACGGGTAGGTCATTTGTAACACATCAGATGTGGGGGAGACGGGTGTTGTTCTAGACAGGGAAGATGAGAGTTGTGGGGGAGAGACAGATGTTCGCATCCGGCTGCTGTTGAGTAAAGATTCAAGAGTTCTCCACCTTTTCACAAACATCTTTATTTTCCTTGAGCACAGCTCTGTCCAAAACTCTTATCACCACATCCCATGCTCCACAAAGACTACCTGCAGCCACTTTACATATCAGTGTCAATTATTGGACACTTAATATGAACGAGACATCTAATTGGAATGACTCTGAACCCATTCCTTGACAACAGAGGCAGAATTGGGGACAGTCAAAGAACAGACTGGAGTAGTGAAAGACTGTCTTGGGCCTGAGGGAATGCTGTCGGAAGCATCGTGAAGCAACTACCCTGGGGATGAGGCTATGCTGTTGGTGGGATATTGAATAGACTATCCTAGGACTGAGGCTATGCTTTTGCAGGTCTATTGAAGAGACTATACTGGGCTGAGGCCATGCTGCTTGGTCCAAGGTGGACCAGGCCATCAACAGCATTACCCTCATCAACCCTTTCTGTTGGCTCCTCCAAAAACTCCAGCAAGTTAGTAAAACACGATTTCCCATGTAGAAATCCAAGCTGGCTCTTCCTAATCACACCATGTTATTCCATGTGGCTATTAATTTTATCTGAATAATTGTTTCCAGAAGCTGACCCACTACTGATGTTAAATTGACCGGTTTGTAATATCTGGGGCTGTCGTTGCAACCAGTTCTGAACAAGGACGTAACATTTACAATTCTCCAATCCTCTGGCAGCTCCCTGAGCCTAGGGAAGACTAAAAGATTATGGCCAACACCCCTACAATTTCCACTCTCATTTCCTTCAATATTCTTGGATGCATCTCATCTGGTCCCGGTACCTTGTCAACTTTCAGTACTGACATTGTATTCAACACTTCCTCCTTATTAATTATGAACCCTTCCAGGGACAGAGTTTCCTCATCTGTCACTACGTCCTGGGGAGTATTTAGCTCCTTGTTAAAGATGGAAGCAAATTTATAATTTAATACCTCAGACATGCCTCCGCCTCCATTTGTAAATTCCCTTTTAGGTCCCTAATCAGCCCTACTCCTCCTTTTACCACCCTTATACTATTTATATGCCTGTAGAAGACTTTGAGCTTTGACAAACAGTCATCGGACTTGAAACGTTAGCTCTTTTCTCTCCCTACAGATGCTCCCAGACCTGCTGAGGTTTTCCAGCATTTTCTCTTTCGTTTGAGATTTCCCTTTATATTAACTGTTGGTCTTTTTTCATCATCCCTCTTCGCTCCTCTAATGTGCTTCACCTCGCCTCTGAACCATATTTCTCTTTGTTCTCAACTTTATTTTCTACTTGACATCTTTCATAAGTACACTTTTTCTTCCTTATCTTAACTGTTATCCCCTTTGTCATCCAGGAAGCTCTGAATTTGTTTGCCCTCCCTTTCGCTTTTAAGGAGCATTTCTGTTTTGAAGGTAGCCCATTGTTCAGCTACAATTTTTCCCACCAATCTTTCAATTCCAGTCTAATCAGCCAAGCTCCGTTTTGCCCCATTGAAGTCGGCTCATCCCAGTTAATTATTTTTACTCAGGATTGCCTATTATCAGGTGGCAAAGTGGCACAGTGGTTAGCACTGCTGTCTCATGGCACTGAGGGCCTGGGTTCGATCCTGGCTCCGGATCACTGTCCGTGTGGAGTTTGCACATTCTTCCCATGTCTGCGTGGGTTTTACGCCCACAACCCAAAGATGTGCAAGGTAGGTGGATTGGCCACGCTAAATTGCCCCTCAGTTGGAAAACTCTAAGTTTATAATAAAACATAGGATTGCCTATTATCTTTTTCTATCATCATCCTAAACCTTGCAATACAATGATCACTGTCTGCTAAATGTTTTCACGCTGACGCTTGATCTACATGGCCCACCTCATGTCCAAGCACCAGGTCCAACAGTGCATGCTTTATTGTTGGATGACACACTGCTGTAGAAAATTGTCCTGAACACAATCTCGGAACTTTTCCCCTTCTCCATCCTTCACATTACAACTGTCCCAGTCTACATTCAGGTAATTAAAGTCCTCCATTATAACTTGTATAATGTTTGCATCGCTCTGTAATTTCACTGCAGACTTGTTCTTCGACATTCTTCCCAATGGTTGGCGGTCTATAGACTACACCGAGTAATTAACTGCATCCTTTTTCTTCCTTAATTTTAGCCAAATTGATTCTGTCTTTGAACCTTTTGTGCATCCTCTTTCTGCAGCACAGCAATGTTCTCCTTAAACAACCACCACCCCTTCTCATTTCCTATCTTTTCTGAACACTTTGTACCTAGCAATCTTCAGCACCAAGTCTTGCCCTTTCTTAGGCCCGGTCTTTGTTATCTCCACAACATCATATTTCCACAAATCAACCTGTGCACGTAACTCCCCAATCGTATTGACTATATTTTGTGCAATCACACACATGCACAGTATCCCCGATTTAAAATGTCATTACTTTCTCCCAGGGGCATATTGAAGAGACCGTCCTAGGGCTGAGATCCTGCTATCAGGGTCATATTGACAAAACTATGCGGGGGCTAAGGCCACACTGCCAGGAGCATATTTAAGAGACTGTCCTGTGGCTAAAGACATTGTGTCAGGGGTATATTGAGAAGACTGTCCTGGGGCTGTACAGGCCATGTTCGCAGATTGTGTAACATACCTTCTTGGTCCCGGCTTTGCCTCTCTGGGCAATGATAAGGTGCACAGAACATGGTCTATCACCTAAGTAATTTGCTCCCAGGGGGTTTGTGGTAGTCGCCACTGTTGTATATACATCACATATGAGGTGTGATACGGTAAGGCTCCTGTACTACAGGTACGGGAGTAGATCGCTGCCTGCTGGCTCCGCCCAGTAGGCGGAGTATAAATGTGCGTGCTCACCAAGCTGCAGCCATTTTGGCAGCAGCTGCGGGAGGCTCCACATCTCTGCGTAATAAAGCCTCGATTACACTCTACTCTCGTCTCGTCATAATTGATAGTGCATCAATTTATTAAGCAGAGATTTTACAACAATGGATCTCCGCATCAAGCCGGATCACCTGCAGCTGCACCCTCAAGCAGACAATGCCAAGTCAGCCTTGGCGCATTGGCTAGCTTGCTTGAAGCCTACATCGGATCTGCGACAGAATCACCCTCAGAGGCACAGAAGCTCCAGATCCTGTAGACGCGGCTGAGCTCTGATATCTTTCCCATCATCCGGGACACGCCTACCTACGCTGAGGCCATGGCGCTACTGAAAGAGTACTACACTCAGCAGACCAACAAAATCTACGCCAGGCACCTCCTGTCCACATGGCATCAACTCCCTGGTGAGTCTGTGGAAGATTTCTGGCGTGCCCTGCACGCCCTGGCGAGGGACTGCAATTGCCAGGCCATTTTGGCCGTTGAACATTCCGAACTCCTAATTAGGGACGCTTTCGTTACGGGCATAGGGTCGGCGTACATCTACCAGAGCCTCTTAGAAGGGGCTACCCTCGACCTCGCGGCGACCAAGAAACCCGCGACCTCACTAACGGTCGCCTCCTGTAATGTACAAGCGTACACACCGGACCGCATGGCGCCCCCCTCCTGGACATCATGGACCCCACCTGCGAACACCCCATCGTGGACACCACCAGCGACCGCCCCAGTCAACCCCAAGCCTGTGCCGCGCGGCAGCCAACCCCGGGGTACCCAAGTGGTACTTCTGCAGACAGACAAAGCACCCCCGGCACGGTGCCCAGTGCGGAGCACGCTCTGCAAGGCCTGCGGGAAGAAAGGACATTTCGCTGCTGTGTGCCAGGCTCATTGTCCCTGCACTCCCCACGTGCGAACCGTGGGCACCGCCATTTTTGCCTCCGCAACCTACGTGCGGCCCGTGGGCGCCGCCATCTTCCTCGCATCAGACCACGTGTGGCCTGTGGGCGGCGCCATCTTCCTCGCCTCTGACCACGTGCGGCCCTTGGGCACCGCCATCTTGCTTGCTTCAGGACACGTGCGATCTTCCCCCCCATCAGGCCTCGTACGGCCCGTGGGCGCCGACATCTTTAACGCCACACGCCACGTGCACCCCGTGGGCGCCATCTTCTTCCCCGCTTCAGGACCCCTGCTCGTCGGGCACCTCACGGGCTGCTCATCACTTGCAACTGTCGCCGACCAGCCAGGGGCTTTCCAGCACCAGCCACGCCTTACCTACATCACGATCGACCAGTTCCGATTGCACAACCACGCGACCGCATCGATGACAGTAAAGGTCGATGGGCACAAGACACCATGCCGTCTTGACTCTGGGAGCACTGAGAGCTTCATCCACCCCAATACAGTAAGGCACTGCTCCCTCACGGTACACCCATTATCCAGAGAATCTCCCTGGCCTCTGGATCCCACTCCATTGCGATCCGGGGGTACTGCACTGCCACCCTCACCATCCAGGGTGTAGAGTTCAGTGACTTCCGGCTCTACGTCCTCCCCAACCTCTGCGCTGCCTTGCTACTGGGGCTGGACTTCCAGTGCAACCTCCAAAGTCTAACCCTGATATTTGGCGGGCCGCTACCACCCCTTACTGTCTGCGGTCTCACGACCCTGAATGTCGACCCACCTTCTCTCTTTGCAAACCTCACCCCGGATTGCAAACCCATCGCCACCAGGAGCAGACGGTACAGTGCCCAGGACAGAACCTTCATCAGGTCTGAGGGCCAATGGCTGCTGCGGGAAGGTATTACCGAGGTCAGTAACAGCCCCTGGAGAGCCCAAGTGGTAGTTGTGAAAACTAGGGAGAAAAACAGGATGGTCGTTGACTACAGTCAGACCATCAATCGGTACACGCAGCTTGACGCGTACCCCCTCCCATGCATATCTGATATGGTCAATCAGATTGCACAGTACCAGGTCTTCTCGACTGTGGTACTGAAATCTGCCTACCACCAGCTCCCCATTCACAAGGCGGACCGCCCATACACCACATTTGAAGCGGACGGCCACCGTTACCACTTCCTTAAGGTTCACTTCGGCGTCACTAACGGGGTCTCGGTCTTCCAACGGGAGATGGACCGAATGGTTGACCGGTACGGACTGCGGGCCACCTTCCCGTACCTGTATAACGTCACCATCTGCAGCCACGACCAACAGGACCACAACGCTAACCGTTCCAAATTCCTCCACACCGCCAAACTCCTCAACCTAACGTACAACAAGGAGAAGTGCGTGTTCAGCACTAACCGATTAGCCATCCTCGGCTATGTGGTTCAGAACGGAGATCTAGGGCCCAACCTGATCGCATGCTCCCCCTCATGGAGCTCCCTCACCCCACTGCCACATGGCCCTCAAACGATACCTGGGGTTCTTCTCATACTACGTCCAGTGGGTCCCGAACTATGCGGACAAGGCCCGCCCACTCATTCACTCCATTGTTTTCCCACTGATGGCTGAGGCTCACCAGGCCTTCAACCGTATCAAGGCCGGTATCGCCAAGGCCGTGATGCACGCGGTCGACGAGACACTCCCCTTCCAAGTCGAGAGTGATGCATCAGATATCGCTCTGGCCACCACCCTCAACCAGGCAGGCAGGCCCGTGGCAATCTTTTGACGCACCTTCCAACCCTCCGAAATTCAGCACTCCTCCATCGAGAAGGAGGCCCAAGCCATCGTAGAAGCTGTGCGGCATTGGAGGCATTCCCTGGCCGGCAGGAGATTCACTCTCCTCACTGACCAACAGTCAGTTGCCTTCATGTTCAACAACACACAGCGGAGCAAGATCAAAAATGATAAAATCTGCAGGTGGAGAATCGAGCTCTCCACCTACAATTATGAGATTTTGTATCGCCCCGGTAAGCTCAATGGGCCCCCCCGATGCCCTATCCCGAGGTATATGTGCCAGCGCACAAGTGGACCGGCTCCGAACCCTACACAACGCTCTCTGTCACCCAGGGATCACCCGGTTCTTTCACTTCATAAAGGCCCGCAACCTGCCCTACTCCATTGAGGAGGTCAGGGCTGTCACTAGAGACTGCCAGGTCTGCACGGAGTGCAAACTGCACTTCTACCGGGCAGACCGTGCGCGCCTGGTGAAGGCCTCCCGCCCCTTTGAACGCCTCAACGTGGATTTCAAAGGACCCCTCCCCTCCACTGACCGAAACACGTATTTCCTTAATGTGGTTGACGAATACTCCAGACTCCCCTTCGTCGTCCCATGCCCCGATATGACGTCTACCACCGTCATCAAAGCTCTCAACACCATCTTCGCTCTGTTCGGTTTCCCCGCCTACGTTCACAGCGACCGGGGATCCTCATTTATGAGCGATGAGCTGCGCCAGTAACCTGCTCAGCAAGGGCATCGCCTTGGGGTACGACCAGCTACAACCGCCAGGGAAACTGGGGAATGGGACGGTCTGGAAGGCCGTCCAGCTGGCCCTGCGGTCCAAGAATCTCCTGGTCTCCCGCTGGCAGGGGTTTCTCCCCATCGCCCTTCACTCCATTCGGTCGCTAGTTTGCACTGCGACTAATGCAACCCTCCATGAACGTCTCCTTGCCTTCCCCAGGAAGTCCACCTCCGGGGTTTTGCTCCCAACGTGGCTGGCTGCTCCGGGACCTGTTCTCCTCCGCAAGCACGTGCGGCTCCACAAGGCGGACCCGTTGGTCGAGCGGGAACAGCTACTCCATGCAAACCCGCAATACGCCTTCCTGGCGTACCCCCGAAGGCTGCCAAGTCACAGTCTCCCTCAGGGACCTGGCACCAGATGAGTCCCCACCCGCCCCTCTGCCCCAGTGCCACCCTTCCTCCCCCCAGCGCCCCCCACCACAGCCCCCACTCCAGGATGATCCGTCCTCCCCTTGGTCCCACTCGGGGATGAAAATGAGGTATATCTGCTCCCGGAGTCACCGGCGACTGAACCGACGCCTGCATCGCCACCGGGACTGCGGCGCTCACAACGGCGGATCAAGGCACCCGATTGTCTTAATTTGTGAACTTTTCCCAAAATGTTAACCGATGCATGTAAATAGTCTTCCACCACCCCCACTGGACTTCTTTTTAACAGGGGGTGAATATGGTAGTCACCACTGTTGTATATATATTGCATATGAGGTGTAATACGGTAAGGCTCCTGTACTACAGGTATGGGGGTAGATCCCTGCCTGCCGGCTCCGCCCAGTAGGCGGAGTATAAATGTGTGCGCTCTCCGAGCTGCAGTCATTTCGGCAGCAGCTGCGGGAGGCTACACATCTTTGCTTAATAAAGCCTCGATTACACTACTCTTGTCTCGTCGTAATTGATAGTGCATCAGGGTTCGAAGCATGGCATTGTGAAGCAGAGGGTGCAGTCACGGGCACGGTAGGCATCTGGATCCTGTACGTCAGTAGCTGAAAAGATGTGGGGAGGGTATTGGATGGTCTCTGGAGGGTTCCACAAGATGGTCTCATGGGTGCATGCGGCTCAAGAAGGGGAGGGTTAAGTTTGGCCAATGACAAACCAAGGGTATCAGGGAAGGCTGAATGGTAGCAGGGGGAATTTGAATGAGGAGGCAGTAAGTATGGAGGAGAATGGGAGGACCATGGTGGGTGATAGGGGGAGGTTGGAAGCTGTTCTCCCAGGCAAAGGTCAGCAGCACCATTTTTGATTTCACCTGAGAATAATCGATCTTGTAGATTCTTGTGGTATCTGGGAAGATTTCAGCACACGCTTTTTGGCCGATTGATGGAGTACCCTATAAATTTCCTGCATAATCCATGGAGAGCATGGCTCAGCTGAGTACTGGACTCAAGGGTCTGATGCACAATGATCAAGCTTGGCTTCTTAACTAATTTGCATATTCAGGCGAGAATTCATTAAGTTTAGGTGTTGCAGTGCATATGGTCCTAATTGGCATCTGATCCTTACAGAGGCATGTCAAAATGGATGTTGGGTCAAAAAAAAATCAAGGGCCATTTCTGCTGTGCAGAGGCAACATGGGTACTAGTAGTCTCCATGTTCCCAGTGGTCTAGTTATGGCATCCACGGAACCATGCTGGAAGTCATGACATAAGTAAAAGTATTGGAATCCACAGTTGTTGTCAAGGTTACTGGAGGACAACCACCAGGTGCCTGACTGTGGTTCATAGGACTTGGGTCTTCTGACTCTGGTTAAAACCCTAATTGTGAATGTGCAGTCACATCTGAGGGGAATGCTCTGCCACCTGATATCGTCCAGAATGTTCTCCTGTGAGGGGTGGTCTTGGTATGTGGTGTGCAGATTGAGGGCAAATCCAGAGCTAGAGATTACACTCCTTCCTTGTAAATGGAGGCAGACCATTCAACAGGAACTGACATTAATTGCTCAATTGTAAACATTCAGAGATACAAGGAGAAATGCAGTCTGCAGCCAATGCTGCCTTGTTAATAGCTATGATTGGAAGGATAAGAAGGGCCCATCTCTAATTGGCACAACTCAGGAAAGATCGTCATCCTGAGTATCGGGAGCAAGCATGGCCCCAGGACATCTCAGATGCTAATGAAAAACAGCCAAATCCATGAAAATGTTTGGTGTAACCAAGGGTCTACAGAAGATGCAGCTCATACATGGAGATGAAAGACAATGCTGCAGGTGCCTTCGATTGTCCATGGATGAGGTAGCTCATAACTGCCATTTTCTCCATAAGGAACTCGTGCCACATGGACAGGAAGGGCATCCAGTGCCAATTGTTCTCAAATATTTTACCAGTGGGTCAAGCCAGGTCTCCCCCAGGAACATTTGCACAATGTCACAATTTGCAACCGACAAATGTATATGGGAGATAACAGATGCCTTTTTCAGTAAAACTCCCCATTGTTTGTGTGCATTACATGGATGGAGCAAACTGTAATCTCGAGCTTTCCACAAGTTCAGGATGCCATTGGCTGCACACACATGCCCTTGAGGACCCTGGCAGCAACCTGTGAGATCCATTAATATAGAAGGAATTCACTCCCTGAACGCCCAGTTCATTTGTGATTCCAGAAACCAGATTCCAGCATGTCTGTGCTAGATAACCAGGGGCATGGCTCCTGGTGCCAGAGATATATGAGGGACCTTGGCACTGAGAGGGTTGGTTCCTCAGTGATAAAGGGTACTTGCACTTCCGGTGTTTGGAATGTTCTTCTCTCCCTTATGTAATACAGAGAATATTCTGTACCATCGTTGTTTGTTGTGTCTTGTACAACATTGTGTGCAAAGGAGAGATGATTGGCCACAGGGAGACAAAAAGGAGATAGACATCGCCTCAGACGAGGATGACTTGAAAGGGGATGAATTTGAAAAGGACAAGGATTTAGCCGAGCCACATGAGGATGCTATTGTATGGGCACAAAGTAGCAGACGTGCTCATGACAACCTTGGAGCTACAGCATTCATAGAACACAGAACATACAGTGCCAAAGGAGTCCATTCGGCCCATCGAGTCTGCACCGACTCACTTAAGCCCTCACTTCCACCCTACCCCGTAACCCAATAACACCTCCTAACCTTTTTGGTCACTAAGGGCAATTTATCATCGACCTAACCTGTGCATCTTTGGACTGTGAGAGAAAACTGGAGCACCCAAAGGAAACCCATGCAGGCACGGGGAGAATGTGCAGAATCCGCACAGTGACCCAGCGGGGAATCGAACCTGGGACCCTGGCGCTGTGAAGCCACAGTACTATCCACGTGTGCAACCGTGCTGCCCTTGATACAGACATTGAGAATCTGGTGAAGTAGTGCTCCATGTGTAACTATGGGACTGGCCAGGAAGACCATGGGTACCGGTGCACAGTGAACTTCGCAGGCCTGTTCTTGGAATCGATGTTCCTTCTTATGGTCGACGCGCACTTGAAATGGTTAGAAGTACATCGTATTTCCTCCATGACGACACATACAACAATAGAAAAACTCCAGCAAACTTTCTGTACCCACGGCATACCAGAAGTCCTCGTATGTGATAATGGGACTTCTTTACCAGTGGAGAATTTCAGGCAAACATGAAGTTGAACGGCATTAAACACTCAGGTGCCTCCCTGATTCCTCGAGGAGAAGGGGAACGTGCAGAGTGATAGTGTACAGATCCAAGGTGGATGAGCCTTTAATGCCCTCACATGCTGGAACCACAACATCAAACAGAACATGGACATGTCTGGTGACGAGCTTTGACAATGTTCCCTGCCTGTCTCTGCATTTCCAACATTGCCCTCAGGGCTGATTCCAGATTCAGATTTTGCAGGGGACTGGTCTGCAGCAATCCTCCAAGTATCAGAGACCTCAGCTGCCACTGCCTACTGTGGATGGGCCTGTGAGATGATCACTAGATTGTGACCTAAAACCTACTCTGGAACTAGGTCCTACTGAGATATGTGTATATCCGTGTAGGTGAACATAGTGACAAATTTTAATTTAACGGTTCTTCGGCATTTTCATCTGGAATGATTTGGGATGAGGCTGACCTTTACCTTTTCTTGCTGACAGTTGGAATAGAGAGAAGAGATGATTAGTCATTGGCTGGGCAGGCCCTCACATTATAGGTCACTCACAGTCATTGCCGCATGTACACTGGATGGACCCTCATTGGTTCAGTATGCAGGAATGAGCTCTATCCTCTTCAAAGACCTCCGCCGCCGGCTCCACATGGATACAGAATGTCTTCAACTCCAGGGTCTACCCCTGACTCCTCAGTCTTGGCTCTCTCCCATCTGTTGTGCAGATCTTGGCCTGCATAAAGACAGATGGATTGATTGTAAACACTGGATGAAAGAGCAGTTCAGAATCATGCATGCCTGTTGTGTGTGCTGAGCCCTCGCCACCAAGGAATTAAGATGCTGTTTGCGCAAGAACATGGATGACATAATGAGCTTAAAGTAGCTGGCAGAGTTTTAATGCTGATATCCAATCTGTCGCTAGTCATGTTTGGCATCCCTGTGGACTCTAACCCTTAGATTGCCTCATATCTTTATGAGATTGAAAGTTTGGAGTGAGTAGAAATTTAATTTACCTTCGCAGAGCCAATCAGATCATATATCGTTTTCCTTCACTGCAGTGCAGTCCTTTTAATTTGGCCACAGGTGCTGACATCCATGTGACCTCCTCTCAGGGCAGCATGATCTGGTGGGAGGACCTCATGATCCTATCCCGAGGAAATAGACACTCCTGCCTTTCCTGAATGGCCTGCAGGAGAATTATGGAGTGGAGCATTTGGTTCTTTGTGGCAGCATTGAGAACCAGATCAAAACAACATACTTTTTTTTTAATAAATGTTTTTTATTGAGTTTTCATATTTTATATATGACAAATTACAAATTGTTAGAGAGAGAAAAAAAAACAAAAAAAAGGAAAACACAAAAATTTAACATGAATATTTACAGGTAAGCATCTTCATAACAACAATTGTGGCCGCCCCCTTTAGCCAGCATACATATTTTACATTCCCCAATATGGCCGAGGCACATGTTTATAGGCATTTATTTATAGTTTGGTTTTGGGCCTTGGCTTGCCATCAAACCCCCATACATACTTGACCTGCAGTGAGTGAATGCTTGTGTGGGTGCCATTTAAATATGGCATCGGGACCTTCGTCCCCTGAGGTAACGGCAGACATGAGATTTGACAAGATCCTTGATGATGCGTATCCAAAGGGCTGATAAGTAGAAGATTGCATGTATTAATCCAATTCACTGCCCAGCGGGAATCATACACTTTGCCTTCAGAATGGAACGTTCTGCCTATAGTCTTTGAGTTTATAATTATGATTTTTAAAATCGTAATGTTTGGCACAGTAGTTGCAGTGGTGTCCAGCTTTTGATCTGAAAAGCCCCGAGCAAATACTGACATAGACCTGTGGATTTCAGATTCTAACTTCAGGGATCTTAATGAATCAATAGAAAGCAGTGGTATCAAGGCAAAATAAAATATATAGCAAATTAATCAAACAATACAGAAACAATATGTTGAATTCTTAAGTTAGCAAACACAAGATTCTGATACCCTCATTTTCATACATCGATAAGGCTTGGTTTGAAATTTTATGTTTTAGACAGATCTAGGAAAACTACTTAGGCTGTCCATTTTGTATTGGATAAAGAATAATTAAAGTAATAAAGGCACTCAACGATTAATAATAAATTCATTGCTGTAATATGAACATTGACTACTAAAATAAATACCTAAAACAATATTTACATGAAATGTTTTTAAGTTATAGGTAAACCTTGATATGATCCCTGAGCAACTGATATTTTTGTTTAAATAGATTCAAATTAGTTGAAAGAATGACACAAGATATCATCTTTTAAAACGCTCACTGTGACTAAAAGCTCCATTGACTAAACACCATCTTTGTCAGCAACTTGTACTTCAACCCACAGAACAGAATGCACCATTTTTTATTTTAGCACGACTAAGAAAACACACTTTACATGTATCCATTACACTTTAAGTAGACATTCATAGAATCATAGAATTTACAGTGCAGAAGGAGTCCATTCAACCCATCGAGTCTGCACCAGCTCTTGCAAAGAGCACCCTACCCAAGGTCAACAACTCCACCCTATCCCCATAGCCCAGTAACCCCACCCAACAGTAAGGGCAATTTATCATGCCCAATCCACCTAACCTGCACATCTTTGGACTGTGGGAGGAAACAGGAGCACCCGGAGGAAACCCACGCACACATGGGGAGGATGTGCAGACTCCGCACAGACAGTGACCCAAGGCGGAATCGAACCTGGGACCCTGGAGCTGTGAAGCAATTGTGCTATCCACAATGCTACCGTGCTGCCCTCCATAATCAATTCCTCCATAATCAGTCCAAAGTGATTCTTAGCTCCCAAGGGTTTACTTCCGATCCTTTCCTTTCCCAAATTGGAAATGTTTAACTCCAGAACTGTCGATCATGGTGCAAGCTTTTCTGACAATTTTCCTTCAAGCTAAATCTAGGTAAACATTCCAGTCTTGTTTTACCCCCACCGTGAATTTCGTCTTTTCAATGTGAGCACCCACCCATCCTGTTCCATCTTTAGGTCTTTTTCTCCCAAACCTGGCAGAATAAACCATCAGCCAGTAACATTCAGTGATATTTTAGGAAGGTTTGTAAACTGATATTTACAATGGTTTCCTCTGCACCCCACCTCATGTCAAGGTTCATTGCATGGCCAGTTTCCCTCCCCTTCCTTGATCTTTCTGTCTCCATTTCCGGCAATAGACTATCTACTAATATCCACTACAAGCCCAGACTCCCACAGCTATCTAGACTGCAGCTCTTCACACGCTACATCCTGTAAGGACTCCATCCCTTTCTCTCAACTCCTTCGCCTCCGTTGCATTTGTTCCGATGATGCCACTTTCCAAAATGGTGCTTCGAAAATGTGTTCCTTCTTCCTCAGGCTGGCTTAGCCGCAGGCTGGCTTAGTTGTAAGACTATTAAAACCACAGTCTGGTGAATTGATGGTCACATCACCCCTCTCCCCTCCCTCCCAGGACAAGGATAGAGTCCCCCTCGTTCTCATATTTCACCCCATCAGCCTCCGTATGTAAAGCATAATCCTCTGCCATTTTTGCCAAATCCAGCGTGATGCCACCACCAAACACATCTTTCCTTCACTCTCTCTGTCAGCATTCCGCAGAGACCATTCCCTCTGAGACAATGTAGTCCACTCCTCCACCACACCCACCACCTCTCCCATCACCCAAGGCACCTTCTCATGCAATCGCAGAAGGTGCAACACCTGCCCCTTTACCTCTTTCATGCTTAACATCCCAGGCCCAAAACACTCATACCAGGTTAGGCAGCGTTTCACTTGCACCTCTATGCCTACCCTGAATTGCATGGGCTTTGCATCCAGATAAAACTGCTGGTTAACTCATCTTTAAATCCTAACTCTATCATTTAATCAAATGGACAGTTCAAAATATACCACTTTACAACCTGACATTCTTAACACTTCCTTAGCACATGGAGACAGGCAATCTGTCCACTGGCAACACAGCTGTCTTTGCTGTTGTCTGAAAGTGCGAATACCTTGCACCATTTTCCCGGTAAAATATTCTTGCCATTCCTTTACCTTTTAGTACGTTCATCACCCAGACCCATTGTCAGGCAGACTTCAGCACAGGTTTCATGATCCCATTCATTTTACCCTAAATCGAAACACAGTCCCAAATAATCTTCTAAAACTTACAATTGTAACAATGTAACCGATCCAAAAACAACATGCCCCATCAATTTCCCCCCGCATTCTGCCCTGTGAGTTTTTATTTTTCAATTTAATGTTAAGATTTCTAAAACTTTGGATCTGAAAAAACTTGCTGTTTATTTTAACATTGAAATCTTTAATTCACTGTTTGTATTTAGTTTCCCTCCACTCTCCATACAATAACTGAAAGATGGATTTTAATGCTTTGGGAGCAAAACTCAGGAAAGATATTTTGCCTTGCATTACAGATTCATCTGAACTAAACCAGACTTTAAATGGTTAAATTATGAGGAAATGTTGCATAAACCTGGTTTGTGTTTCCTTGGGTTCCTATGAAATTTGGTAAGGTAAACACAAAGTAATTATTTCCTCTGGTGGAGGAATCTAGAGCAAAAGTTTACAAAACTATAACCGAAGCCAGAATGCACCTATTCTTGTGAACTCTGCCAAAAGGTGTGAATGATGGGTCCATTGAAATTTTCAGGCCCACAAATTGATCTCTTTTTCTGAGCTGAGTGTATAATGGGATATAAATGAAGATTGAATAAACAGATTTGAGATGCAGATCAGCCACAATCTAACTGAGTGACAGAATTGGCACATGGTCCAAATGATCTTAAGACATTTTAAAAAAGAAATCAGGAAGATATGTGAAAATATTAACAAGGAGTTTCTGCCACATACAAATAGCAAATGCTTAAGTGGCATCTAAAATGGTAAATTTAATCCATGATTGGCGCATGAAACATTGGGTTAAATTCATGTCTTCATTGCCTAGGTGGTAAATCCAGCACAGGAGTTCATTTGTCTGCACTCTCCCCACTTGTGTCAGTGGGAGCGCATCCCACCTCCGGAACTCGACCCTCATTTGCTCCACCAATCGAGATAAGTTCAACTTGTGCAACCGGCCCAAGTCCCTCGCCACCTGTATATCCAAGTATCTACAACTGTCCCCTACTAACCTAAACGGCAGCCCCTCAGCCAACCCTCCTGGCCCCTCGCCTGGACTACAAACAACTCACTCTTTGCCATGTTCAGTTTATACACCGAGAACCGGCCAAATTCCCTAAGGATTCCCGTGATTTCATCCATCCAACCACTAGATCCGTGATGTATAAGAAACTCTGTCCCCCCCCCCCCCCCCCCCCCGTAACCTACCCCTTCCAACCCCTAGAAACTCGGGAATACACCTTATGAACATGCGAACAGAACGAAAACTCTTCCCTGTCAGCCGACCAGCCCTCCATGGGTCAGACCCCCCCCCCCCCCCCCCCATTTGCTCCATGAACACCCTCAGTTCCTTTGCCATTGCCTGCACCCTACCCGTTTGTGAACTCGACCGGTCCAGGCCGGGGTCAAGGACTGCGTTAAAATCACCTCCCATAATCCGCCTGTGCGAGTCCAGGTCAGTTATCTTCCCCAGTAGTCTCTTAATAAAATGCACATCATCCCAATTTGGGGCATATACATTGACCAAAACTACCCTCATCCCCTCGAGCTTGCCACTCACCATGACAAATCTGCCTCCCCCATCCGAGATTGTGCTACCCACCTCGAATTGCAACCGTTTGTTAGCCAAAATCGTGACCCCCCTGTTTTTAGTATCCAGCCCCGAGTGGAAGACCTGGCTAATCCAGCCCTTCCTTAATCTGACCTGGTCAGTTACTTTCAAATGAGTCTCCTGAAGCATTATTACGTCCGCCTTCGGCACCCTCAGATGGGCGAACACACGTGCCCTCTTTACTGGCCCGTTTAACCCTCTAACGTTCCAGGTGATCAGCCTGATTGGGGGGCACCGTGCCCCCCCCCCTCTGATCAGCCATCTCCTTTATTGGGGCCGCCCCAGCCCCTGTGTCATGCTTCCCCTGGCCCGCCTCCTGGCAGCCCCCACCTCCGACTTCCTCCATGTTACCAAACCCATGTCCCACCCTCGTCAAACTCCCCTTCTACCCCCAGCAACAACACCCTGTAACCTAACTGAAGTGTTGGCTAGTGTAGACTTGAGAGATGAACAGACACTTCCAACTCTGATGAAGGTTCAACTCAATTTTATTAACTACTTCTAACTAACTAACACACGATGATTGTGGGTCTAAATGATGCTGACTTAAACGAGAGACCTAAGCCTTGTCCGAACCAATTGATTCTCTCAGCACGTGTTGTAAGTCTGTGCTGGGCTGGATGAGTTCCTGTTACATTCAGAGGCAGCACCCAGAATGAGCGGGAACCGTGGTGCCCTCTGCCTTTATTCTAACTGGTGATTGGCTGCGGTGTTTGTACATGTTGATTGGTCCCTGTGTGTGTCCATCAGTGTATGTCTGCACCATGATATACTGGTGTACATTATGACATCCCCCCTATTAGAAAAAAAATGTTGATATAGACATGTGATAATAAATAGTGTGGGTGTGTGGAGAGTGTACCTAGCTACGTGTGAGGTGCGAAGGCATATGTACAAAGCTATATACAGGGAACAAGACTATTTACAGAGGAAGGTGCCTGGTGCAGATGACTACCATGAACTGGGACAACCAACAAATCTATTTACAAATCACTGGATAACGAATGCAACAATAAAGGATATAGGAAAAAGAACATTTCAGAGAGTCTACATGTGTACAGAGTACATAAATTCAGTCTCTGAGGTGGGCGACGAACTCTGGTTGACCGTCTCAAGGGTGGGGCAATGGCTGGCGCCTCAGGAGCCGTGAGGGCTGCAGCATAGTCAGGGGCAGGCAGAGCGACCGGAAGCGCCACACAGTCCTCGGCGGGATCAGTAGAAGAGCTGGTCGGAGGATCCCGTGACGACCCTGGAACCAGACGAAGAGCACGCCTGTTGAGGGGCCGAATGGATTCATCTGGTAAGCGAACCAGGAAGGAGCGGGGGGCCACCTGCCTTAGAACAACAGCAGGCGCAGACCAGCCACCATCCGGGAGGTGGGTGCGAACCTTGTCACGTGGATAGATGTCGGGAAGGTCAGCAGTCCGTGAGTCGTAGGAAGTTTTCTGCTGCAGTTGAGACATGTGCATGCGGTGGAGCACGGGGACATAATCGAGGTTGGGAGCGAGAATTGATGGCACCGTCGTTCTGAGGGTGCATTTCATTAGTAGCTGAGCAGGCGACAGGCCGTGGAGAGCGGGGCGGAGCGATAGGCCAGCAGAGCGAGATGGAAATCTGAGCCAGCGTCGGCGGCCTTGCTGAAGAGCCACTTAATGATGTGGACCCCCTTTTCCGCCTTCCCATTGGAATGGGGGTATAGGGGACTGGATGTAGCGTACTCGAAGTTGTAGTGTCAGGCGAAGCCGGCCCATTCCTGGCTCGTGAAACAGGGGCCATTGTCTGACATGACCGTCAGCGGAATGCCATGTCGGGCAAATGTCTCCTTACACGCCCTGATCACAGCTGAGGATGTGAGATCGTGCAGCCTGATGATGTGCGGGTAACTGGAGAAGTAGTCGATGATGATGACGTAGTCCCTGCCCAATGCATGGAACAAGTCGATGCCGACTTTGGTCCAAGGCGATGTGACGAGCTCATGGGGCATCAGGGTCTCCCGTGGTTGGGCGGGCTGAAAACGCTGGCAGGTAGAGCAGTTGAGCACCACATTGGTGATGTCATCATTGATGCCCGGCCAGTAGACGGCTTCTCTGGCTCTGCGGCGGCATTTCTCGATCCCTAAATGCCCTTCATGGAGCTGCTCCAACACTAGCTGACGCATGCTTTGTGGAATGACGATGTGATCCAATTTCAGGAGCACCCCATCGACAACCGCCAGGTCATCTTGGACATTATAAAATTGTGGGCATTGGCCCTTGAGCCACCCGTCCGACATTAGGCGCATCACCCGTTGCAGAAATGGATCAGCCGTCGTGATCACACGGAGTTGTGATCGACCTTGAGAGAATATCGACAACGGCAAGGTCCTTGCCAGGAGTATAGATCAGTTGAAAGTCGTACCTGCGCAGCTTGAGCAGGATACGCTGGAGGTGAGGCGGCATGTCATTCAAGTCCTTTTTGATAATATTTACAAGGGGGCAGTGGTCGGTTTCAATCGTGAACTGCAGAAGTCCATAGACGTACTCGTGGAACTTCACGACTCCAGTGAGAAGCCCGAGACACTCTTTCTCAATTTGCGCATAGCGCTGCTGCTCTGTGGGGGTCATCGCCTGCGACGCATACGCAATGGGGCCCCATGACAAGGCCTCGTCTCGTTGCAGGAGCACGGCACCAATCCTCGACTGACTGACATCAGTAGAGATTTTGGTCTCTTTGGTCGGGTCGAAAAAGGCCAACACTGGGGCTGTGGAAAGCTTGGCCTTCAGCTCCTGCCATTCACGCTCGTGGGCAGGGAGCCATCGGAAATCGGTGGTTTTGCGAATCAGGTCTCTGAGGGCTGTGGTGTGCGAGGCGAGATTCGGGATGAACTTCCCGAGGAAATTCACCATACCCAGGAACTGGAGGACCGCTTTCTTGTCCTCGGGCGTCCTCATGGACGTGATTCCTGCAATCTTGTCCTCGTCCGGACACACCCCCTGGTGGGAGATGTGATCCCCCAGAAACTTGATACTTGACTGGCCAAAGGAGCATTTGCCCCTATTGAGGCGGAGGCTGTGTTCGTGGATGCGCCTGAGGACATGCTGAAAGCGGGCAATGTGTTCCTGCGGGGTGGTTGACCAGATAATAATGTCATCGACATATGCCCGGACGCCGTCGATTCCCTCCATCATCTGCTCCATGATCCGGTGGAAAGCTTCGGACGCAGAAATGATGCCGAATGGCATCCGGTTGTAGCAGAACCTGCCAAAGGGTGTGTTGAACGTACACAGCTTCCTGCTTGACTCATCTAGTTGGATCTGCCAGAAACCCTTCGAGGTATCCAGTTTTGAGAATAGTTTGGCGTGGGCCATCTCGGACGTGAGCTCCTCACGTTTCGGAATCGGGTAGGGCTCCCGCATGATATTCTGATTTAAATCTTTATGATCAATACAGATCCGCAGCTCGCCGGACGGCTTCTTGATGCAGACCATGGAGCTTACCCAGTCTGAAGGTTCTGTGACCCTAGAAATGACTCCTTGGTCCTGCAGGTCCTGGAGCTGTTGCTTGAGGCGGTCCTTGAGGGGACTCTGTGAGGTGCGTGAACGACAGGCGTGGCGTTGGGCTTGAGTAAGATTTTGTACGTGTAAGGGAGCGTGCCCATGCCTTCGAAAACATCATGGTATTGCTGGATGATGGACTCGAGCTGCGCCCTGAAGTCTGTGTCAGAGGATGCAGACACATCGCTTGAAGAGAGAGAGTGTACTCTCTGCACTAAGTGGAGCAGCTTGCATGCCTGCGCACCAAGCAAGGAGGCTTTTGAGGCAGCAACAATCTCAAACGGGAGAATGACTGTGTGAGCACGATGTGTCACCTCAAGGCGGCAGGATCCGCTGGCGGCGATGGCATTGCCATTGTAGTCCAGCAATTTACACGCAGATGGCAGGACAGCAGGCTGTACGCAGAGCTTGCGGAAATCAGATGACGCAATGAGATTGGCAGAAGCGCCAGTGTCCAGACGGAACCTGACGGGACCGGTTGACCGTAAGGGTGGCACACGACTCATCATCCTGGCTGACGCTGTGGACGTGGACTGGTTCAGTGTCACGGTTGGGGGACATCCTGTTGGTAGTAATGACGCTGATTTGGAACGGGATCTGTGGGTCATTGCAGGCATAGTCAGAATCAAGGTGTAGAGTAGGTTCATTGATGGCAGGCTGGATAGCCCTGACGTCTCTGTGGGGCTGGGTGGACCTTCAAAGAGCAGCAGGCAGGGAAGATCTGCACATTGCAGCGTAGTGGCCTCATTTGTCACACTGCAGGCAGCGTCGGGACTTCGCGGTACATTGTCGCTTTAAGTGGGCGGAGCCGCAGTTGCCGCACGCCGGAGCGTTGGGACGTTCATTGCGCCACCGCGCATGCGCGGGGTGATCCAGTGTAGTGAACATCTGTGCGAAGTGGTCCGTGACGTCAGCACGCTCGCTGCGTGTAAGCGCAGGACTCCGCGAAAAGCGCGCGAAATGGCCTCCATCATTCAGATCCAAAGCCTGAAAAGATTTAATCATTTGGACCCATTCTGCCTCGTAAGGGGCTTGCCGCGCCGTTTCAGCAGCTTGGATGCAGGAGTAGCGCGTGGAAGCATTTTCATGAAGTACACAGGTCTCAATGGCCGTAGAGAGAGTGAGCTGCTTTACTTTTAGTAGCTGCTGGCGCAGAGCCTCAGATTGAACACCAAAAACAATCTGGTCACGGAGCATGGAGTCAGAGGTGGACCAGTAGTTGCAGGACTGCGCAAGGACGCGGAGGTGGGTAATAAAGGACTGGAAAGGCTCGTCCTTACCCTGAATTCGTTGCGGAAACGTGTATCTCTCAAAGCTCTCGTTGACCTCGACCACGCAGTGGCTGTCGAACTTCAGAACCATGGTCTTGAACTTCGATTTGTCCTCCCCCTCATCGAAGGTGAGCGAGTTGTAAATGTGCGGAGCGCGGTCACCGGCTGTGAAGAGGAAGAGAGCAATCTTCCGTGCATCCGAGGCAGCTTCCAGGTCCCTGGCTTCGAGGTACAGCTGGAAGCGCTGTTTGAAAAGTTTCCAGTTCGAGCACAGATTCCCTGCAATGCGGAGAGGCGGCGGCGGGTGAATGGAGTCCATTCTGTAGGATGGCACGAGACTGGTGGAAGGTAGATCACTGAAAAGTAGGTCTCAGAAATGCGAGCATCCCTCAACTCCTGGTATCATGAAGTGTTGGCTAGTGTAGACTTGAGAGATGAACAGACACTTCCAACACTGATGAAGGTTCAACTCAATTTTATTAACTACTTCTAACTAACTAACACATGATGACTGTGGGTCTAAATGATGCTAACTTAAACTAGAGACCTAAGCCTTGTCCAAACCAATTGATTCTCTCAGCACGTGTTGTAAGTCTGTGCTGGGCTGGATGAGTTCCTGTTACACTCAGAGGCAGCACCCAGAATGAGCAGGAACCGTGGTGCCCTCTGCCTTTATAGTGTGTGTATTCTAACTGGTGATTGGCTGCGGTGTTTGTACATGTTGATTGGTCCCTGTGTGTGTCCATCAGTGTGTGGCTGCCCCATGATATACTGGTGTATATTATGACACTAACCCCAGCCATAAACCAGCTATATACACACCCCCACCTAGCTTCCGTAGACCAGCTGACCCAGCTAGCCTGGTGACTCTCGATTCCGTCACCAACAAGTCTCCTACCTGTTGTTCCCTATGTGCCATGCCCCCCCCCCCCCCCCGCCCATCGATACCACTTCCCCAAACCAGACTCGAGCAATTGCTCTGAAAAAAACCAATGAACAAAGAAAACCCCGACGCTAGTGCAAATCAAGTAGTACAAAATAAGTAATAGGCACTTCCAACCACCCCGATCAGAACACAAAAAGCCCCCAGCACCAAATACCTTAACATCCCTCTTTTCCAACAAAAACTCGAATACAGAAGAAAAAAACAAAAAACAAGAAAAACATGTAAACACCACTCAGTAACTTTTAAACTTAAATCCAAAAGTCCTCAGTTCGGCGCCAGCCCTTCTCTCTTGGCCAGTTCCATCACGTCCACGGGCTCCTCAAAATGATGGTGCTGTCCCTCGTGCATGACCCAAAGGTGCACTGGGTACAGCAGCCCAAACTTCACCTGCTTCTTAAACAAAATCACTTTTACTTGCCTGTAGCCTGCCCTCCTTCTGGCCATCTCCGCGCTCAGGTCCTGGTAGATGCGCAAGTCACTAATGTTCCAATTGCAGCTCCGTGTGCGCTTGGCCCACTGTAGCACCCGCTCCTTGTCCAGGAACCTGTGGAACCTGACAACCATCGCTCAGGGGGGCTACCCGCTCGCGGCTGCCTAGCCAACGTTCTGTGCACCCTGTCCACCTCCAACGGGCGAGGGAAGTCATCATTCCCCAACAGCTTCTGGAACATGTCTGCCACATACGCGGCGGCATCCTCTCCCTCAGCCCCGTCCGTGAGACCAACGATTCTTAAATTCTGCTGGCGGAATATATTTTCCAGGTCCGCGACCTTTTCCAAAATCCTTTTTGTTGGTCTTTCAGACTCCCCATCTCCACCTCCACCACTGTTTGGTTATCCTTCTGCTCCTCCAGCATCATCTCCAGCTTCTGGATCGACCGATCCTGGGCTCCAGGTGCTCGATTGATTTCTGGATCGGGTCTAAACGGTGAAGCCCTCTTGGATGACCTTCGCAGAGGCTTCATTGTTGGCTGGGTTGTCTGCCCCGGGGTCCGGACATCGGCCATATTGTCCTCAGCAGCAGCTTCTACACTGCCCTTGTTTGCCCACTTCTTCAACTGTTTATGATACTTTCTGCTTCTTAATTCCATACATCTATATCTGCAGTCAGTGCCTGAGTGCCTATGCCTTCAGATCCAGCACTCAAAAGTCCGACCGGAGCGAGAGCCACCAAATGTGCGTCTTACTCCCTTATGGCCGCCATCGGAAGTCTGTCCACTGAAATTTCCGACCAGTTGTATGTGAACCATCAGTCCATCAGTGGAGCAATCACGCTGCTAAAATTTGGCACAAATGTTCGATCAAATCCACACATGCCAAGGAATCGCATTATTTTCCTTTGTCTCAAGGGTATTGGAAACTCCTCAATAACTTTTGTTTTCACATCCCGTGGGACCATTTGACCCTGTCTGATTGTGTGGTCAAGGAAAGTGACTTGGACTTTTCCAAATTCACTTTTGGCTAGGTTTACCACCAAACCCGCCTCCTGAAGTCGATCGAATAACTCCATCAGATGTTTTAAATGTTCTTTCCATGCCTGGCTGTAAATTACCAGATAGTCGATGTATACCGCACAATTGGGGAATTCTGAAACGACTTGGTTAGTTAACCGTTGAAATGTGCTTGGGGAGTTTTTCATGCCAAATGCCATAACTTTGAATTGGTATATACCATCTGCAGTCACAAAAGCTGAAATCTCCTTCGCCCTTTTGGTAAAGATACCTGCCAGTAACCTTTCAGTATACCCAATTTGGAAATAAAAGCGGATTGTCCCACCTTCTCAATGCAATCCTCCAAATGTGGGAGAGGATAAGAGGCCATTCCTGTAACTACATTAACCTTTCTATAGTCCACACACGACCATTGGGTACCGTCTGGTTTAGGTACCATCACTATGGGTGAAATCCATTGGCTGCAACCCACTTCAATTATGCTATTTTTAAGCATACTTTCAATCTCTTTTTAACTTGTGCCAATTTTAAAGGGTTAACTCAAAATGGATGTTGTTTAATTGGAACACCATTTCCCACATCTACATGTATAGCTATTTTAGTGCTTTCCAACTTATCTCCACAAGCTTGCCCATGTGATATCAATAACTCTTTCAGGTCAGTCTGTTTTTCCTCTGAAAGGTAACTCAACAATTTATCCCAATTTTTAAGAACATCCTCGTTTTCCAATTTAATTGAGGTATGTCAAATTCAAAGTTATCTGGATTCGGTTCGTCACTTTGAGTTAGAATCATTGACACCTTCCTCCTTTTGCTCTCCTTCCCTTTCAAAGTACCTTTTAAGCATATTCACATGACACACTCGGTGAGTTTACCTTCTATCTGGCGTTCTTGCCACATAATTCACCTGACTTAATTTCCTTTCAATCTGATAAGGTCCAAAAAATTTGCTTTTAAAGGTTCACATACAACTGGTAACAATACTAAAACTTTATCTCCACTGGCAAAACTACAAACTTTTGCTTTCTTGTCTGCTACCTGTTTCATTAATGTTGTGCAACTTCTAAATGTTGTCTAGCCAATTCACCTTCTCTATTTAATCATTCCCTAAAATTTGACACGTAATCCTATAATGTAAGTTCCAATTTTTCACTCACCAACTTTTCTTTAATCAATTTAAGTGGTCCTCTTACCTCATGACCAAAAATTAGTTCAAAAGGACTGAATTTGGTTGACTAATTAGGTGCATTCCTAATTGCAAACAGTACAAATGGAATTCCTTTCTCCCAATCCTCTGGATAATCTTGACAATAAGCCCTCAACGTTGTCTTTAGTGTTGGATGACACCTTTCTAATGCTCCCTGCGATTCTGGATGGTACACAGTTGATTTAAATTGTTTTATTCCTAAGCTATCCATAACTTCCTAGAATAACCTTGAGGTAAAATTTGATCCTTGATCCGATTGTATTTCTGTGGGTAGTCCATATCTAGTAAAGAATTTAAGTAACTCCTCCACAATCTTTTGAGCTGTAATATTGCGTACTGGAATGGCCTCTGGAAACTGAGTAGACACATCCATTATAATCAAAAGAAATTGATTACCACTTTTTGTTTTAGGAAGCGGTCCTGCACAATCCATTAAGACCCTTGTAAAAGGTTCCTCAAATGCTGGAATGGGTATTAAGGGTGCTGGTTTTATCACTGCTTGGGGTTTCCCTATCACTTGACACGTGTGACATGATCGACAAAATGTCCAGGCCAATAAAAATAGTTTTGGATTTTAGCTTGAGTTTTCCTTACGCCCAAATGACCTCCCACTGGTACCTCATGCGCTACTCTCAACATCTCCTTTCTATACCTTACCAGCAATACTACTTGATAAACTTCCGCCCCTTTTTCATCTACCTGCATAGTTAAAAGTCTCCATTTTCTCATCAAGACATCACCTTTACGATAATAACATTCTGGTATACATGCAGATTCCTCTTCCGCGTATGCTTTCTGATATATCTGTTTTATTTCAATATCGTTCTGTTGTAACTCCGCCCATTTTCCTGAAGTAAAAATATCCGCCTCATTCTGTTCTTGTTCTTTTTCAACCATCTGATCAAAAATCGTTTCTGATAATTGCACTTCAACTTCATCTTCACTCTGATTTCTCCTCTTGTCTTAACCTGTGACTTTGCAACCTTGTTACGACACAATCTGGAAAAATCCCAGGATACTTGTCCTTTAACATTTCAGTTTTCTGGTTTTCCACTGGCTTATCATCCCCAGTAGGCATCACTCCCATCTGTGATCCAGCTATATCATTACCCAAGATAAACTGTATTCCTGGACAAGATAGTTTCTCTATTACCCCTACTAC
This sequence comes from Scyliorhinus canicula, assembly GCF_902713615.1. NCBI lineage: Eukaryota > Metazoa > Chordata > Chondrichthyes > Carcharhiniformes > Scyliorhinidae > Scyliorhinus > Scyliorhinus canicula. Next base: position 67,791,638 of record NC_052159.1, on the reverse strand, counting down.
CACTTCACCACTCGTGATTGGACTTTCCAACCTTACCTTATATAATGGAAAACTACTCTTCTCACCCTGAATTCAACATATTACCACCTTTCCTGGAAATATTCTTCCCAAACTACATAACTCATCATCTCTAACCATTAAAGATTGACTAGTGCCTGTATCTCTTAAAATTGTGACTTCTTTACCTGCTCCTCCTGATATACGAGTAACCTTTACCCACACAAGTAAATTATTTGACGAGATCTGGCACGTTCTTATCAATCACCTCTTGATCAGGCTGTGCAATCTTTTGCACCTCCTTTGCTTCACTTGGGCTTTCCTTTACCACTATAACAAAGCTGACTGACTTACCACATCAGCCTTCCCAGTGCTTCTCTTCAATCACCAACACTGTGACTTTGCATGGCCTAGTTTCTCACAGTGAAAACATTTGAAACTTTTCATTTCTCTTCCACCCTTCTGGATTTCTTTTTAAATCTGAGGCACACTCTCGTTATTATCTTCTATCAGATCTCCTTTACCTCTACCACTTGAGTATTTCTCTTTCCCCCAGTTTTTATCCTTCACAGGCTGAAACTGATGTTGGAAACCAAGCTTTGATTTATGAACCATTTCATAATCATCGGATATTTCTGCTGCTAACCTCGCAGTTTTAACCCTCTGCTCTTCCACATGAGTTCTCACTACATCAGGAATTGAATTTGTATAATTTCTCTGAGAGCTTCATACGTTTGCTCTATTTTCAAGCCCTGATCCACCTATCAAAATTACTCTGTTGGATCCTTTCAAACTCCATGTATGTTTGACCAGGTTCTTTCCTTAAATTTTTGTATCTTTGTCTGTAGGCTTCAGGCACTAGTTCATATGCACTGAAGATGGATTTGTTTACCTCCTCATACATCCCAGATACCTCCTCTGATAGTGATGCAAACACTTCACTAGCCCTACCTACCAGCTTTGTTTGAATCAGTAATACCCACATGTCCAGTGGCCATTTCATTTGTTTAGCTACCTTCTCAAATGAAATGAAAAAGGCTTCTACATCCTTCTCATCAAACCTTGGCAATGCTTGGACATATTTAAATAGATCCCCACCAAGCCTTTAACTATGACGCTCTTTCTCTTTCTCCTCATCATTATCCACCAACTGTACGTTTCCCTTTACACCCGCCAATTTTAACTGGCTGTCATGTTTCATGGCCATTTTCTGAAGTTCAAACTCCCTTTCTTTATCTTTTTCCCTGATCTGTATCTCCCTTTCTTTTTCTTTTTGTTATGCTAGGGCTATTCTTTCCTTTCTCCTTTCTTCTCTCTCCTTTTCTTTTTCCTCTCCCTCTCTTTCTTTTTCCTCTCTCTCTTTTTCTTTTTTGTTTTGCTAGGGCTATTCTTTCTTTTCTCCTTTCTGCTCTCTCCTTTTCTTTTTCCTCTCTATCTCTTTCTCTCTTTTTTCTCCTTCCTCTCTATCGTATTCAAGCTGCTTTAATTCTTTTTCATGTTCAAATTGCATAATCTGCAACTGAATCTTTGCTATATCCAATGAATCAGACTGTATCGCAGACAAATTTAAATGCTCAGCTACCGCGGTAAGTACCTCTTCTTTTCACATGCTGTCAGGTAACGTTAACTGCAGTGTTTTTGCCAAATCGAAAAGCCATTTTTTAGTCTCTGTTCATAAGGTACTGTATGTGACCTTCTCCACTCCCAAAAACTTCCAAGCCTTTGAAAGAGCCATTGTCCACAACACACTCCCTACATAAACTGAAATACCACACCTGAAAAGCAACCACAAATATGCTCACCCCCTCACTGTCTTTAAGTTCACTAAGCCACCCAACAGATATACTTTCATCCCCCTCCAACCCCCAATTTGTTATGGGCCAAGGTTTAGAGAACCCCAAATGTATCATAGAGTTCACCTGACCCACAACTTTTAATAGAGTGTGGTTATGGGGAACATACGGGCCTCCTTTCCAGGTGTAGTGCAACAGAGAGTTAAAGTACTTTTAAATTAAAACAATGTTTATTATGAAACCAGTTAACACTTTATAAACCCACAGTAAACATCTTAACAACTATCAACACCAATCATCCCCACAGATACAATATTCTATACGTAACCCTTAATCTTTCCTTGCAACATCCATAAGACAAAAGAACCTTTTTAACACAGAGATCCAGTTTAAATTCTCTACTGAGAGCAATTATCACTTTGAAATCACCCAAATGATCTGGAGATAGTCTTCAGATTGTAGAGAGATCCTTATACAGCTGCTTGCTTTTCCTACAGCTATCCAGCTCTCAAAATGAAACTAAAAACACACTGTAGCTGCCTGCTCAAAAACGAAAGTGAAAGACAGACAGCCCAGCTATACCCACACTCTGACATCACTGCAGCTGTCTGACCAACACACATTTCTTAAAGGTACACCCACTACAGCAATTCGATAAAAGCCATTTCTTAAAGATACTCGCATATGACATTTTACCAGCTGTAGGGGCCGGGATTCTCCCCTACCCGCTGGGGTGGGGGATCCCGGCGTATCGGAGTGGTGTGAACCACTCCGGCGTCAGGTCTCCCCAAAGGTGCGGAATTCTCTGCACCTTTAGGGGCTAGGCCCACGCCGGACTGGTTTCCACTCCGCCGGCTGGCATGAATGGCCTTTGGCACCACGCCAAACAGGCGGCGTAAGTCCGTGCATGCGCCGGTGCGTCAGCAGCTGCTGATGTCATACCAGATCATGCGCAGGGGAGGGTGTGTCTTCCGCCCCCGCCATGGTGAAGGCCATGGCGGGGGCAGAAGAAAAAGGAGTGCCCCCGCGGCAAAGGCCCGCCTGCCGATCAGTGGGCCCTGATCGTGGGCCAGGCCACCGTGGGGGCACCCCCTGGGGTCAGATCGCCCAGCGCCCCAACCCCCCAGGACCCCAGAGCCTGCCTGCGCCACCAATCCCACCGGTACCAGAGGTGGTTTAAACTACGCCGGCGGGAAAGGACTGTCAGCGGCGGGACTTTGGCCCATCGCGGGCCAGAGAATTGCCACAGGGGGCCCGCCGACCGGCGCGGCGCAATTCCCGCCCCCGCCGAATCTCGGCCCAGAGTTGGTGTTGGGCAGCCTACTCACCTGTGGGCAGCGGTTTGTACAATCCTTTTCTTAACTATCCCAGTCAGAAAGTCCAGACTCTGTTTCAGAGATTTACCTTTAAATTCTAAAGGGAATTTTCCACTCACGCCAATGGCAAGAATCATGCTGGGCAGAGCACTAAATTTGGTCTAAAATAAAAGTCAGCATCCCGCTGAACAATTAGTTTGGAAATTTGTTCTCTTGACTTTGATGGTGGGTTAAATGGTCACGTTTCCTAGCAAGCTAGGTCGGGAACCATGTTTGCATTCATTTATACTGTTTTTCATGAATGCTTATTAAAAGACCAACCCACCAGAATTTTCATTCCCCCTCCAAATTAAGTGCCCCCCCCAATGGACAATTAAAATGGTCCAATTTACGACTATACAACCAGTGAGCTTCAGTTCATTCCCAATTTGGAGGTCAGCAGATGACGCTTTAGCCTTCTCGAGTCCCCAAAGTGGTTTTGCATGTTGCCTCGAGAATGGGGAATGGGAGGTGTCTGGTCAACAAATGGCATGTGGACATCAACATTGAAGGTTTCAAGAGGAGAACAGAAATAGCCTCATGAACAATGATGGGGTCAAGAGTAACAGAGGGAGGCTGGATATTGAGAGGAAGAATGAGAGTTCGGAGGGAGTGAATATGGAGGACAATGGGAGGAACTTAGTGAGTGAAAGGGGGAGGCTAGAAGCTGGTCTCACTGACAAATGTTAAGACCACCTTTTTCACAATTACTGAAGAATGACGCAGCTTAAAAAAACCTGAAGAGCATAGATAGGGGAGGGGTCTGAAGGAGTGTGGAAGTCGTCCAGCTAAGCAATTTAGGGCTGATTGAAGGGGCAGCCTATAAAGTTCCTATTGAAACTTTGGTTCAGCTGAGTGGTGTAATCAATTGTCGAATGCAGAATGAACAAGTTTGGCCCCATTATGAATGATCACATTCAGGCAAGAATCCATTAGATTTAGGTTCTACGTTGCATTTGGCCTTAATTGGCATCTGATCCTTACAGTGGCATATGAAAATGGATGTACGGGTAATAATCAAAGGTCACAGCTGCTGTACAGAGACAATATGCACCCTACAAGACTTCATGTCCCCAGTGTACTGATCATGGTATTCAAGGTACCATGCTGGCAGTCCCAGATGTTACTGAGGAAGGACAAAATCCACAAAGACGTTTAGTGCAACCAAGGGTCTCCAGCAGATGCAGCTCAGACATGGAGGTGAGCGAAATACAATGCAGTAGGTGCCTTCACTTGTTCAAGGGATGTGGCAGCTCATATTTGCCACCTTTTTATGAGGAACCCAAGTTGCAAGGACTTGGAGGACATCCCAGCCAGCTGCTTTGAAGGTTACTACTGCACTGAGCATTTTTGCCAGCAGGTCTTTCCAGGGGACCTTTACACAATATCACAAGGGAAGTGACAGATGCCCTTTTCAGTACAGATCACCATTACGTGCAGTTCCACATGAGTTGCACAAGCCAGGCTTCCAGAGCTGCTGGATTCGCTGTGATATCATTTTCCACCCTTGTGCCATTTTCTGCACATATGTGGCCTTGGGAAACTCATTAATAGAAAAGGATTTCATTATCTGAACACTCAGCCAATTTGTGTTAATAGAAATCAGCTCCAGCATGTTTGTGCTAGGTACTCAAGGAGCTCATATGACTTCTGGGCATGGGAACCTGGATTGTAGTTTTGGGGTGCGAGAGATTGAGAGTAGAGAGGTCAGGAGCACAGTTTTGACTTCGCAGGAGGGCGGCAGTGTTCAGGTCTGTGGTTTGAAGTGTGTCTATTTCAATGCCAGGAGTATACGAAATAAGGTAGGGGAACTGGCAGCATGGGTTGGTACCTGGGACTTCGATGTTGTGGCCATTTCAGAGACATGGATAGAGCAGGGACAGGAATGGTTGTTGCAGGTTCCGGGGTTTAGGTGCTTTAGTAAGGTCAGAGAAGGGGGCAAAAGAGGGGGAGGTGTGGCGCTGCTAGTCAAGGACAGTATTACGGTGGTAGAAAGGATGCAAGATGGGGACTCTTCTTCCGAGGTAGTATGGGCTGAGGTTAGAAACAGGAAAGGAGAGGTCACCCTGTTGGGAGTTTTCTATAGGCCACCTAATAGTTCTAGAGATGTAGAGGAAAGGATGGCGAAGATGATTCTGGAAAAGAGCGAAAGTAACAGGGTAGTTGTTATGGGAGACTTTAACTTTCCTAATATTGACTGGAAAAGATATAGTTCGAGTACATTGGATGGGTCGTTCTTTGTACAATGTGTGCAGGAGGGTTTTCTGACACAATATGTTGACAGGCCAACAAGAGGTGAGGCCACTTTGGATTTGGTTTTGGGTAATGAACCAGGCCAGGTGTTAGATCTGGAGGTAGGTGAACACTTTGGAGACAGTGACCACAATTCGGTGACCTTTACGTTAGTGATGGAAAGGGATAAGTATACCCCGCAGAGCAAGAGTTATAGCTGGGGGAAGGGCAATTATGATGCCATTAGACATGACTTAGGATGTGTTGGTTGGAGAAGTAGGCTGCAAGGGTTGGGCACACTGGATATGTGGAGCTTGTTCAAGGAACAGCTATTGCATGTTCTTGATAAGTACGTACCAGTCAGGCAGGGAGGAAGGGGTCGAGCGAGGGAACCGTGGTTTACCAAAGAAGTGGAATCTCTTGTTAAGAGGAAGAAGGAGGCCTATGTGAAGATGAGGCGTGAAGTTTCAGTTGGGGCGCTTGATAGTTACAAGGAAGCGAGGAAGGATCTAAAGAGAGAGCTGAGACGAGCAAGGAGGGGACATGAGAAGTCTTTGGCAGGTAGGATCAAGGAAAACCCAAAAGCTTTCTATAGGTATGTCAGGAATAAAAGAATGACTAGGGTAAGAGTAGGGCCAGTCAAGGACAGTGGTGGAAAGTTGTGTGTGGAGGCTGAGGAGATAAGCGAGATACTAAATGAATACTTTTCGTCAGTATTCACTCAAGAAAAAGATAATATTGTGGAGGAGAATGCTGAGACCCAGGCTATTAGAATAGATGGCATTGAGGTGCGTAGGGAAGAAGTGTTGGCAATTCTGGACAAGGTGAAAATAGATAAGTCCCCGGGGCCGGATGGGATTTATCCTAGGATTCTCTGGGAAGCCAGGGAAGAGATTGCTGAGCCTTTGGCTTTGATTTTTAGGTCATCATTGGCTACAGGAATAGTGCCAGAGGACTGGAGGATAGCAAATGTGGTCGCTTTGTTCAAGAAGGGGAGTAGAGATAACCCCGGTAACTATAGGCCGGTGAGCCTAACGTCTGTGGTGGGTAAAGTCTTGGAGAGGATTATAAAAGATACGATTTATAATCATCTAGATAGGAATAATATGATTAGGGATAGTCAGCATGGTTTTGTGAAGGGTAGGTCATGCCTCACAAACCTTATCGAGTTCTTTGAGAAGGTGACTGAACAGGTAGACGAGGGTAGAGCAGTTGATGTGGTGTATATGGATTTCAGTAAAGCGTTTGATAAGGTTCCCCACGGTCGGCTATTGCAGAAAATACGGAGGCTGGGGATTGAGGGTGATTTAGAGATGTGGATCAGAAATTGGCTAGTTGAAAGAAGACAGAGAGTGGTAGTTGATGGGAAATGTTCAGAATGGAGTTCAGTTACGAGTGGCGTACCACAAGGATCTGTTCTGGGGCCGTTGCTGTTTGTCATTTTTATAAATGACCTAGAGGAGGGCGCAGAAGGATGGGTGAGTAAATTTGCAGACGACACTAAAGTCGGTGGAGTTGTAGACAGTGCGGAAGGATGTTGCAGGTTACAGAGGGACATAGATAAGCTGCAGAGCTGGGCTGAGAGGTGGCAAATGGAGTTTAATGTGGAGAAGTGTGAGGTGATTCACTTTGGAAAGAATAACAGGAATGCGGAATATTTGGCTAATGGTAAAATTCTTGGTAGTGTGGATGAGCAGAGGGATCTCGGTGTCCATGTACATAGATCCCTGAAAGTTGCCACCCAGGTTGATAGGGTTGTGAAGAAGGCCTATGGTGTGTTGGCCTTTATTGGTAGAGGGATTGAGTTCCGGAGCCATGAGGTCATGATGCAGCTGTACCAAACTCTGGTACGGCCGCATTTGGAGTATTGCGTACAGTTCTGGTCGCCTCATTATAGGAAGGACGTGGAAGCTTTGGAACGGGTGCAGAGGAGATTTACCAGGATGTTGCCTGGTATGGAGGGAAAATCTTATGAGGAAAGGCTGATGGACTTGAGGTTGTTTTCGTTAGAGAGAAGAAGGTTAAGAGGTGACTTAATAGAGGCATACAAAATGATCAGAGGGTTAGATAGGGTGGACAGCGAGAGCCTTCTCCCGCGGATGGAGGTGGCTAGCACGAGGGGACATAGCCTTAAATTGAGGGGTAATAGATATAGGACAGAGGTCAGAGGTGGGTTTTTTACGCAAAGAGTGGTGAGGCCGTGGAATGCCCTACCTGCAACAGTAGTGAACTCGCCAACATTGAGGGCATTTAAAAATTTATTGGATAAGCATATGGATGATAAGGGCATAGTGTAGGTTAGATGGCCTTTAGTTTTTTTTTTCCATGTCGGTGCAACATCGAGGGCCGAAGGGCCTGTACTGCGCTGTATCGTTCTATGTTCTATGTTCTATGTTCTTTTTAAATTCACTCCCAAGTGCCACAGTTGGACACTTAAGAGGGTTGACTCTTCGATGACAAGGAGTCACCTGGAAGACATGGCCAATGATAGCCATAGTTCAGGACAGAGTATATCTGGGGAGAGAAACAATGCTCCACATTCTGCCACAAGGCATTGACTAGAGCTAACAATTGGTCTCCTGAAGATGTATTTCTGATATTTGGACTGATCAGGTGAGACTCTCCGATGCTCACTATAGAGTCTCTCCTGCATCATCTTTATTTACTGTCCCCGACACAACCTGGTGCTGCAAGGGGAGGATTTGTTATCAGAGGGAGACATTGAAGAGCTAGTTGTCTCCTCTGATGTGGAGGATTTAGAAGGGGATGGCACTGAAGAGGGCGAGGATTCCAACGAACCATATGAAGATGTCAGTGCATGGGCACAAGATGGCAGAATGTGACAATCTCATAGCTACAAGATACCAGGAGGAATATGGTGAAGATATGTTTTCACAATCTACGTTCTCTTCAACCTTCAATGCAGTGGACACAATCATACCTTCATTCTCAGCATGAATGTATCAGGAAAGGTCAGGAATCTCACAATGATCACAGAAGCAGCATAAGTCACCTTCTGCTCTAACCATCCTTGGAAGACATAGTAGTCTTGACAACATGTTGTTGCTGTGGAATGTGATTATCACTTCAAAAAACACATTTTCTTCAGCAACTCCACAGAGTTCGGTCCTTTCAACCATGGTGTCAACAAGTCAGTTAGCACGGCAGCTTTCAACCAGCTAAAATCACAAGCACTCATGGATGCATTCATATCAGTCTGACCGCAGCTTAACAAGGCAAAAAAAAAAACATCAATGGTTAATGCTTGACCACCCCAAGAGGGAGCAGCATCTGGTGAACATCATCTCTCCAATTTCCTGTTCTTATGGTGAATAATGCAGGGACATCGTGATATTAACCTCCAAGGGCCTTTGGACATCAAGGTGCAGTGACCTGTAACTCTTATACCATGCACCCAAAGCTGCAAATTGCGTTTGCATTGTCCTCACAGAAAATACCTCACCAGAACCATGGTTTGATCTGTTATAAACATTCAGGATGCTGTATTCATCCAAAGCCTGCAAAGCTCCTTCCCTGGATAACCTTAGCATTAGGGAGAAAAATGGCCTATTCTGTATGACATACTTCTTCCCTTCATAGACACTGCTGAGGACTGAGGAGATGTGCAAAAGCCTTATTTACAGAGCATGACATGTCTTGACAATGGTCTAGCTCACAAAGGATAATCCTTTCTATGTACCCTAAGTCATACAATGAATTTCACATCGAGTTGAATACAGACGGATCACATAAAGTACCATTAGGCAGTCATCCAGGAACACAATAAAATCCTAAAAAGGTAAAGAGATTACTTCATGAAGAAGAGCATATACCTCTCACAGCACACACTAATTCCCCTTTTGCAGGTATTTGTAATGGTCCCGAATGATCCTAGATCCACCATTCAGAGTCAAGCATGAGGAGAGTGAAAACTAAGCATGAAGTAACATTCCGCCTGAAGAGAGCCATGAAAACCTATAGTGCGTGATGATGGATACTACTTTTTCCAAAAACACAAACTTCATAAAAGAAATACCATTGCTAAGTACACTTTGGAGAAACAATTATAACCTTTGTTGCAGCAAACACTTGTGCCATCCGCAAACAACAGACATGAGTGCAAAAGCATTAGGATAATTACTAACCTTGAGAAGCAATTCTTCTGAGCGGAAATAATGTCTCCCTGAAATCCAAAGGTTGGCGATATATTGGCCACCAACTATCATTGTCACATATAATGGGCATTTCGTGATGGCGCAGGTGCACAAATAAAGGATACTCACTTTGGTGAGATTGTGTAATAATTAAGACAACTGAGGATCCAGGCGGGAGTAAATTTTGGGTAAGGGGAAGGGTACATTTTGACTCTTGAATGAAAGTAGGACCTTGAATCACAACAGGTAGCCACTGAATTTCTAAGACTTGGAGATGCATTGATGCAAAATATATGTTCAAAATTTTAAAGTGTATACACTAAGTAAACATTTGTGCCATCAGGCGGCATTTAAACCTTCTTTAATTTTTTTACTCCTACCACCATATCCCGATGCATCCCTGACATTCACAGAGGTGGACTGGCCTGCTGTCTGAGATGATGTCGGTAGGCGGTCTTTGGCAGCCCCTGCTATGGGTCTCATGCTCTGGGGCAGGTGCACCCACCTCAGCCAGCCCTCCCGGAGTTGATGAGGTAACTGGAAGAGGGCAGTTGGAGTGGCAGAACACCATTGAAATGTCCTGTTTGGATGACTCCTGGATGCTTTGCTGGGGCTCCTCCTCCCTTTGCCTGCCTAATGGTCCCTCTCTGACTTTATGAGGAGTAGGGGCATCTGGAGGGAGGTCGAAATGCCCCTTCCCCCTCTCACGTAGCCACTGCTGGATCGCCCCCAAGACTAGAACAATGGTGTTAAGGTCCGAGCACAAATCTAGCAAAAACTGCTGGACCTGTGTCTCCAAGTTGGCTGCCTCCCTACTAATATGTCTTTGATGCACTTGCATGCCAGTGTCACAACATCAGACAGAACATGAGTGATTCCTCCATCCTTCACTCCAGTCGGCTATGGCCTCTGACAACTTTCCCTGATGTTCTCCTACTTGGCTCTGCATCTCTGGGGCTCTAACCCATTGACTGCCTGATGAGACTGTGACTTTGGAACATCTACATGTTTCATTTATCCTGAGAGAGCAAATTCATCCTTTAGCAGCACTGCAACACGGTCCTTTTTTGTTTCCACAGATGCTAACTTCCCTGACGATCTCAACCCAGGCCTGTGTGGTCAGGCGGGAGGACCTCCACTCCCGCCTTTCCTGGTTGACCTGGAGGAGAAGCCCAGGGAAGTGTTGCTGATTCATAGTGCTGATGGTTTTTCGTGCAATGGATTACCTGACCAACAGAACACCTGGGCTGCAGTGAGTAATTTCCTTTGTGGGTGCCATTTACAAATGGTGCCAAGACCCTCAACCCCATGAGGTGGGATGGATGAATTATTGCCAGCCCTGCCATGAGATTCACCAAGCACCTCGCTGATGCAGAATTAATAAGTGGAAGATCCTGTTTGTTCAGCCAACTTGCCAGCAGGAATCACATTAATGGTCCTGCATGCTATCACACTTGCACTCCAGAATGAACATTCAACCCTACGTTACCATCTGTAAGCAGAAATTCCAATACCACGAGACCTGTGGCCTTGATGCTTTCATGTGGGCCTGAGAATCTATAGTCTCAGCAAATGTCAAACTTGCAAATTAACTTGAAGGGCTAATGTGCTTTAGCATATTCTGAAACCTGACTCATAGACTAGCCAAGTAACAGCCTGACATGGTCATACTCATGGAATCATAACTTACAGACAATATCCAGGACAACACCACCATCATCCCCAATCAGTAATACCATTATTGACCGAGCTTGCCGAGTCCTATAAAATATAACCGCCAGACTGGTTCTTTTCAAGCGGGAAGGAATAAACAAGAGAGAAAAAACAACTTTACCTCCATCTTCACAAATTTATCTTCACAAATGTATCTGTCCATGACAGTATCAGTAAGAGTGACCACTTCACAATCCTTGTTGGAGACAAAGTCCTGTCTTCATATCGAGGAGACCCTCCGTTGTGTTATGTGGCACTACCACGGTTCTAAATGGGATAGATTTTGAAAAACTGGTTATCCATGAGATGTTAAGGGCTGTGAGCAGCAGCAGAATTGTAGATAACCACATTCTATACAATCATCACCCTGTATATATCCCCTCTACCATAGAATGGTAAAATCATCACTAGAGTGCACCATTCAGCCCATCAGGTCTGCACTGACACTCTGAAAGAGCACCCTACCCGGGTGCCCACCCTATCCCTGCAACGCCAATCAACCCGCTCATCCCTGGACACTAAAGGGCAATTTAGCAATACCAATCCACCTAACCAGTACAACTTTGGACTGTGGGAGGAAACCTGAGAACCCGGAGGAAACCCATGCAGACACAGAGAGAAAGTGCAAACTCCACATAGTCACCCAAGGCTGGTATTGAACTTGGCACAGTGAGGCAGCAGTGCTAACAATTGTGCCACCGTGCCACCCTACCACTATGATCAAACTAGGGGATCAACACTGGTTCAAAGAGGAGTGCAGGAAGGAAAGCCACGAGCAGCACCAAACATACCAAACATGAGGGGTGGAATTCTCTGCTCCCAGGAAAAATCGGGAAGGCCTTCGTGAAGTCGGCCGAGTTTCGCGCCGGCCTCGGAGGCCGCTCCTCTCACCGTAATCATCCCCACCTGGGGGGCTAGGAGCGGCGCTCCATTATTCTCAGCGGCGCGCCGAGAATGACGTGACGGCGGCGCCTATGTGACGTCAGCCACGCATGCGCAGGTTGGCCAGCTCCAACCCGAGCATGCGCGGCTGACATCACGACGGCTGACGGCTCAAACCCGCGCATGCACGGTGGCCGTCTTTCCCTCCGCTGCCCCACAAGACGTGGCAGCTTGATCTTGCAGGACGGCGGAGGGGAATGAGTGAGTCCCTTTGAGAAGCCGGCCCGTCGATCGGTGGGCACTGATCGCGGGCCAGTCCCCTCCCGAGCACGGCGGTGGTACTCACGCCACTCTCCGCCCCCACAAGCTTCAAACGGGCCATTGGCGCCCATGTTCACGACGGCAGCGACCAGGTGTGGTTGCCGCCGTGTGAAACGGCCGCGAACGGCATCCGGGTTGGCAAAATGGCGAGCGGCGATTCTTCCGAGCGGGGGTTGGGAGAATCGCGGGGGGCGCCAGGGGGGCGTGAATTGAGTCGCCCGGCCCTCCCGCGATTCTCCCACCCGGCGTGGGGAGCGGAGAATCGCGCCCGAGGTATCAACCTGGTGAAGCTACAACACAGGACTACTTGCATGTCAAATAGCAGAAGCAGTATACGATAGGCAGAATTAAGGGATCAGATCTCTGCAGTCCTGCCACATCTAGTCCTGAATGATGGTGGACCATTAAACCTCAAATGGAAGGTTGAATAATTCCATCCTTAATGGTGGGGAAGCCCAGCACATCTGTGCAAAAGACCAGGCTGAAGCATTGTCAACAATCTTCAACCTAAAGGGCCAAATGGATGATTCATCTTGGTCTCCTACTGAGGTCCCCAACATCACAGTCTTCAGCCAATGCAATTCATTCCATCGGATGCTAAGAAATGGCTGAAAGTACTGGATACTGCAATGGTTATGGGTGCTGACAACATTCTGGCAATAGTACTGAAGACTTGTGTTCCAGCACTTGCCGCACCCAGAGCCGAGCTGTTCCAATACAGCTACAACACGGATATCTGCCACAAAAATCAGGACAAATCCAACCTGGTCAATTACCACCTCATCAGTTTATTCTCCTTCTTCAGGAAATTGATGGAAGGAGTAATCAACAGTGCTATCTAATGGGACTTGCGGGGGGAGGGGGGGCTGGTTTAGCTCAGTTGGCTGGACAGCTGGTTCGTGGTGCAGAGCACTGCGAGGGTTCAATTCCCGTACCAGCTGGGTTATTCATGAAGGCTCTACCTTCTCAACCTTGCCCCTCACCTAAGGTGTGGTTAAATCTGGTTAAATCACCACCAGTTAGCTCTCCCCCTCAAAGGGAAAAGCAGCTTATAGTACTCTGGGAGTATGGCAACTTTACCTTACCGTTATCTTAGCAACAACACTCTCACTGGTGCTCAGTTTGCATTCTGCCAGGGCCACTCACGTCCTGACCTCATTATAGCCTTGGTCTGAGTAACTGCCCTTAACATCAATGTAGTATTTGACCAAGTGAGACATCAAGGAGCCCGAGCAAAACTGAAATCAATGGGAATAGGGAGAAAACTCTCCACTGCTTGGAGTCATAACTTGTATAAAGGAAGATGGTTGTAGTTCTTCGAGGTGAATCATCTCAGTTCATGGCCGTACTGTCCTAGTCCTAACCATCTTTAGCCTTCCCTCCATCATAAGATCAGAGAGCAGCTGTTCATGGATGATTGCACAATGTTCATTAACATTCGCGACTCCTCAGATCCTCAGATGCTGTCCATGTCCACCTGCAGCAGGTCTTGGACATTAGGCAAGCTTGGGATGATAAGTGACAAGTGACATTCACACCACAGAAATGTCAGCTAATGAACACCTCCAACAAGAGAGAATCTAACCAATGGCCTTATAATTGCTGAATCCTCCATTATCAACTTCCTGGGGTGACTATTGATCAGAAACTGAACTGGACCAGCTATATAAATACTGTGGTTACAAGAGCAGGTCAGACACTAGGAATTCTGCGGAAGCTAATTTGCCCTCAGCCTCTCCAAAACCTGTCAACTATTTACAAGGCACAAATCAGGTGAGTGATGGAATCTTCTCCACTTCCCTCGATGAGTACAGCACCAAGAAGCTGGACACCGTGCAGTATAATCAATCCACATGATTGGCACCCCATTCACCACCTTCAGCATTCACTCCCTTCACCATTACCAAGCAATGGTAGCAGTGTGCACCATCTACATGATGCACTCACCTAGGTTCCTTCAAATACACTTTCCAAACCCATCTAAAAGGACAATGGCAGCAGATGCATGGAATCACTTTCAGGTTCCCTTCAAGTCACATACCAAAATGTCTTGGAACTGGATTACTGTTCCTTCCTGTCGCTTCAAATCCTGGAATTTCCTCCCTTACAGCACTGAGGGTTCACCAATACCATACAGATTACATCAACTCAAGAAGGCACTACATTCTCAATTAGGGATGGGCAATAAATGCGATGCCCACATCCCATGAACAAATATATTTTAAAAATCTGATGGTTGGAATTATAGAGCTCAAAAGACCATGAGGCAGGGCACATATGAAATCAATTTAAATCAAATAGCTATACTTGTGGTTCTAAAAAAAACTGACAGATTTAGAAGCATGTGGTGAAGATGGGCACACTATGCCACATTACACCTTTCCAATAGATTATTTGAACTTTGCTGACTAGCAAATTCTGAAATTAATCAGCAATAAACCTGCAACGGAAGTTCTCATCTTTTATATTTTATTTACATAATTGATTACCGAAAACTCCCTTTTTTTTGCCTTAGCTAAATAAATACACAAGGACTTGTTGAATTTTAACCTCCCTTGCTCTTATCCATTAGAAGTTTGGTCGATTGCGGCACCAGATAAAGCGACTAATGCACTCCTAGTTCTGGTCCCTGGCATTAACCTCTGCTGGTCATACTTCAGTGAAACCATTCCAAAAACATGTGAATGTTTACAAGAATACATGAGTGAATAAATTCCATTATCGCAAGGTGATATGGAAATTGAGAAACATTATCATAGACAGATGTTTCTATTAGACTTAATTTACATTCCTAAAACAGGTGTGTTCTGTCGATTTAATCCTTTGTAATGAAATTTTTGAACAGCACCATTTTGATATAAATTATATGGCGTTTCTTCATATGCTAAACAATCTTTAAATGTGACTTTTGCACGGGCAGCATGGTGGAGCAGTGTGTTAGCACTGCGGCCTCATGGCGCCGAGGTCCCAGGTTCGATCCCGGCTCTGGGTCACTGTCCGTGTAGAGTTTGCACATTCTCCCCATGTTTGCGTGGGTTTCGCCCCCACAACCCAAAAATGTGCAAGCTAGGTGGATTGGCCACGCTAAATTACTCCTTAATTGGAAAAAATGAATTGGGTACTCTAACATATTTTGTCCTCCAACATATTTTATGTAAACATGCTCTTTGCATCATAGTAACCTTACCTGAGGTTGACAATTTCTGCATTCTAGGTTTATATTTTAATGATTTTCTTTTTGGGAAAGGCTTATAACAAATAGTGAAGCAGTTACTCTGCGTAAAACAGCTTTGCAACATGTCATACCTTTCAATCAAACCATTAAATTTAGGTAATTTAAAAAAAAGATATTATAGCATCACATGACAATTTTAAATGTCATATACCAGATTTCAACATCCATCTTTTCTAAATGTTGCAGAACGTTGGAAAACTTTAAAAAAAATTTAGAGTACCCAATTCTTTTTTTCCAACTAAGGGGCAATTTAGCATGGCTAAGCCAGCTACCCTGCACATCTTTGTGTTGTGGGGGTGAGACCCATGCGGAATGTGCAAACTCCATACGGACAGTAACCCGGGGCTGGGATTGAACCCGGGTCCTCGGTGCCGTGAGGCAGCAGTGCTAACCACTGCGCCACCGTGCCGCCCTCGATAAAATTGGTTTTAACATCTTCACCTGATGCCCATAGTATTCCACAGCTAAAGAAGAATCTTTACTGTGTCGTGGGTGGAATTTGAGTCACTCAGTTCTGAAAAAGCCACGGAGCACATTTAATTTTGCAATATGATTGTACCATTACATCAAAAACTCATTAGAAATAGGAGCAGGAATAGGCCATTTATCCCATTCAACCTGCTCCGACATTCAAAATAGTCATGGCTAATCTGATTGTGACCTTAACTCCACTTTCTTGCCTGCCCTCATAACCTTTGACTCGCTTGTGAATCAAAAATACGTCTAACTCAGCCTTGAATATATTCAATGACAATTCTCTGTGGAAGAGAATTTGAAAGACTAACAACCCTTTGAGAGAAGATTTTTTTCCTCATCTGCATCTTAAATGAGAGACCCATTATTGTTAAACAGTGTCCCCTTAATTCTAGAATCCCTCATGGGTACAAACATGCTTTCAGTATCTGGCCTGTCCTGCCCTCTCAAAATCATACATGTTTCAATAAAATTAATGCTCATTTTCCCACATAATATTTCACCTACCAAATTTATGCACAGTCAACTAATCTTTGCAGATTGTTTCTATCTTTCTCACAACTTGCTTTCCCACCTATCTTTATATCAAAGTCAAATTTACAGGTCATTAATTCCAAGTCATTAGTATAGATCATAAATAGCTGAGGCACCAGTACACACCCAAGTGACATAATGATATTATGAAATGAAATGACAACAGTAACTGCATTAGCAATGTGACTGGTAATATTATACCAAGAATTGTGTAATTGCGCAGCATGCATCTTTTAGTTCTTAACTGTTCTGATCACAAATATTTGCAATATATATTACTGCCAGTAATTGTCATTATAAACAAAGGAATCCAATATAACAAAATGGTTTTTCAATAACATTTTTACAGGCGGTTTATTTTTCGCTAAAACAATGCGTTCCAGGAGGTATGTGACCATGTTGGACCCCTTTCAGGAAACCTATGGTGGAGGGATAGGTAGCCTGATGTTCATCCCTGCTGTCATGGGAGAGCTGTTTTGGTCAGCAGCTGTTCTATCAGCTCTTGGTGAGAAAATATGGCATTAATTATTAGTACTTTCTTGATTTTAACATGTAAATAATGAAGAAATGGTTCCAATGAATGTTCTTTGTTAGTTTTGAAGCAAGCAGGAACATACTGCAGTCCCAAATAGGTGGGATTCTACTCCAAGCACAGAATCTGGCCAAGCAAGTAGAAATTAAACTGGAGTTCAGCCCACCTCCTTCAATATATTCCCAATTATATTGTCATAAAAATCGATGGTAAAATTTCATGAACATCAAAAATTGGGCACAATGACTTCTTTGCCTGATTCTCTCAAGAGTATTCTTATTAAGCACAGCTTTACATTGAAAACAGTCTCATGAGTTCAGAATTTATGTGTCTCCTTTGAGCACAGGAGATTAAAAAGATATATGATACAGGTGTGAAATGTTATGAATGATATTGATAAGGAGAAATGGTGTCTAGTGGCAGATAACAGAAGACAAATTTAAAGTGATTCACAAGGAATGAATTGAGGAGCCATTTCTTACACAATTGTGATCTGGAGTGGACTTCCTGAAAGGGTGGTTGAAGCAGATTCAATAAGAAAAATTAAAAGGAAATTGGATAAATACCTGAAGGGAGAAATATTCTACAAGGCTACGGGTGAAAGGGCATGGAGCTAGGATTAATTGGCTCGCTCTACCAAAAGATAACACAGGCGCAATGGGCAAATTATGTCTTTTTGGGCTATATTATTCTCTGGTTCTATAATCCATTTGAAAGAACCTCTGACAGATGGATTACAATATTTCTAAGCATATTAAGTCATATGCTCAATTGCTGGAATGGGATTTGAATCTCTAACCTTATGACTGAAGAGATGAGAGTGCTAACAACAGGGGGATTGACTGAACTGACACCACCCATAGTTTTACACATAAATTTCCACAGCCAACAGGCATTGGGCATGTTTCATTCCATCAATTTGAACACTGCAATTTTAACAAATTTAAATAATAAAGTCATGTGACCAGCAAGTAAATGTGCATTTATAGGAAGAAGCAAAGACTATGGAAGTAAAGTATGTGAGATCCCACAAAAAAAATGAGGTAGCATGGGGGAAGTATAAAGTTTGACATTTTCGGAAGTGCATGGGGTGGCATATTACAGCTCAGGAGGAGAGGGAACCAAAGCTCTGAGGAATTCTGGCCATGTCATGCAGGAAAGAGAAGTAGGAAGGATTATAATAGAGATAGCAGAAAAAAGAGATGTGGGAGGGGTTCCCTATCATACCAAAATCTTTTTTTTTGCAGACTTGGAAGCAACATTCAAATCTTGCAATGGCTTGCGATTTCTAGTCAATTAGCTGTCAAAAGGAAAAGAAAATTGGCATGAAAAGCAGGGCAAATCCTATCTGGCCATTTACTGCACGATCAGTCTAGTGTCAATCAACAGCAAAGTTGTTGACAGTGAAGGTGTAATTGACAATGCTATAAAGTGGCACTTACTCAACAATAACATGTTTACTGATGGTTAATCTGCTTGGGGAATTTGACTCCTGACTTCAATACACCTTTCGTCCAAACATGGAAAAAGAGAACTGAATTTGAGAAGTGAGGTGAGAGCAACTGTCCTTGACATCAAGGCAGCATTTGACCAAGCGTGTTATCATGGTGTTCAAACAAAACTGAAGTCACTAAGAATCAGGGAGAAAATAGTTGGAGTAATACGTAGCTCAAAGGAAGATGGTTGCAGAGGTTGGAGGCCAATCAGCGCTGCAAGAGTTCCTCAGGGTGGTATCCTAGACCCATCCATCTTCAGCTGCTTCATCAATAACTTTCCTTCCACCATAAGATCAGAAATGGGGATGTTTGCTTTTGATGCACAATGTTCAGCCCCGTTCATGACTCCTCAGATACTTGACCCTATGCAGTTGGTGCAACAAAGGACAATATTCAGGCTTGAGCTGGAAGTTGCAACTAACATTCAGGCCATGCAACTGCCAGGCAATGATGATCTCCAACAAGAGAGAATCTAACCATTACCCAGTTTTACCATCATGAAACCCCCACTATCAACATCCTAGGGGTTACCATTGAATTAAAAAAAAAATTCATTTCTTACACAACCAATGCCTAGTGTTAGCATTGTGTAACATATACAAGATGCACTGCAACAACTTGTCAGGCATCCTTCAATAGCATCTTCTAAACTTGTGACCTCTACCACATAGAAGGACAAGGATAGCAGATCCACGGCAACATCTGGAAGTTCCCTTCCAACCCACACACTATCCTGACTTGGACCTACACCACCATTCCTTCACTGTTGCTGGGTCAAAATCTTGGAACTACCGTCCTAACAGCACTGTGGGTGTATCTCCAACAGATGGATTGGGGCGGTTCAAAGAAGGCAGCTTACCAACACCTTCAGAAGGGCAATGAGTAACGAGTAACCTTTGCCAATGATGCTCACATTGTAAAAGGAACTGGCAATGGGGTCCTTGCCTAACGCTTGAGTTTGAAATTGTGAATGTGGTTGTGGCTGGTGTTTTTTAGGCCAGCACAGATGCAATGGGCAAATGGGTTGCTACAGTTCCACTACAGCTATCTCTTTTAGAACCCCGGGTGTAGATCTAAGGATTTGCCACACGTAAACACTTAATTTTCTCCAATATATTTTCTCTTCGGATATTCATTTCTCTAATTTCCTGACACTTTTTAGCTCTAGGCTTCCATCTATTTCTGGAATGAAACTTGTGTCTTCTCCTGTGAAAACAGGCACAAAGTATTTGCTCAATGCCTCTACCATTTCCTAATTCCCCATGATAATTTCTCCTGTCTCTGCTTCTAAATTTGGCAGATGGAGTTTAATATGGATAAGTGTGAGGTTATCCATTTTGGCCAAAAGAATAGTCAGGCAAATTATTATCCAAATGGAAAGCAGATTCAAAATGTGTCTGGGCAGAGGGATCTGGGTGTCTTTGTTCATGAATCGCAGAAAGTCTGTATGCAGGTAGAAAATGTAATAAGAAAGGCAAATGGAATGTTAGCGTTTATTGCAAAAGGACTGGAGTATAAATGCAGAGAAGTATTGTTGCAATTGTCTAGAGTGTTTGTGAGACCACATCTGGAGTATTCTGCCCAGTTTTGGTCTCCTTATCTGAGGAAGGATGTGGTGGCATTCAAAGCAGTTCAGAGGAGGATCACCAGATTGATTCTAGGGTGAAGGGGTTAACGTATGAGGAAGGATTAAACAATTTAGGCTTATAATCGTTGGGAGTTCAGAAGGATGAGAGGGGATCTGATTCCCGAGGTATATAAAATACCATAATCTACGAAACTCGATGGCAGAGGTCCATATCAATGGGTACAAAACGCCATGCCTCTTCGACTTCAGGAGCACGGAGAGCTTCATACATCCAGACCTGGTAAGACGCTGTTCATTCCCCGTTTCGCCCGTGCAGCAAACTATCTCGCTCGCTTCAGGCTCCCATTCGGTCCAGATCCAGGGGCGCACCGCCGCGACACTCACAATCCGACGCGCTAGCTACTCGAAATTCAAACTCTACATTTTGCCCGAACTCTGAGCGCCACTCTTATTAGGCCTAGACTTCCAATGTAACCTCAAGAGCCTCACCCTCAGCTTCGGAGGGCCCCTGCCCCCACTCATGATCTGCAGCCTCGCTACGCTGCGAATTCCCCCCCTCCTCTCTTCGCCAATCTCACAAAGGACTGTAAACCCGTAGCCACTCGTAGCAGGCGGTATAGCCTGCAGGATAGGATATTTGTCAGAGCAGAGGTCCGAAGGCTACTCAGTGAGGGGGTTATAGAGGCCAGCAATAGTCCCTCGAGAGCTCAGGTGGTGGTCGTGAAGAACGGGGGAAAATTCCGTATGGTGGTCGACTACAGTCAGACCATAAATAGATTTACGCTCCCCGACGCATATCCCCTCCCCAGGATTGCAGACATGGTAAACCAGATTGCCCAGTACCGGCTCTTTTCCCCGGTGGATCTGAAGTCTGCATACCACCAGCTCCCAATCCGCCCGGCGGACCGCCACTACACGGCATTCGAGGCCGATGGCCGCCTCTTCCATTTCCTCCGGGTCCCTTTCAGCGTCACTAATGGGGTCTCGGTGTTCCAATGAACAATGGACCGAATGGTGGACCAGTACGGGCTGCGGGCCACGTTTCCGTACTTGGACAATGTCACCATCTGCTGCTATGACCAGCAAGACCATGACGCCAACCTCCACCGTTTTCTCCGGACGGCACAGAAACTGAATCTCACGTACAACAAGGAAAAATGTGTTTTCCGCACAACCAGACTAGCCATCCTCGGCTATGTCGTGGAAAACGGAGTCCTGGGCCCAGACCCGGACCATATGCGCCCCCTCTTAGAACTCCCCCTCCCCCATTGCCCCAAGGCCCTCAAACAGTGCTTGGGCTTCTTTTCTTACTACGCCCAGTGGGTCCCTCAATATGTGGACAAAGCCCGCCCACTCTTTAGGCCACACGATTTCCCCTATCAGCCGAGGCACGCCAAGCTTTCGACAGCATCAAGGAGGACATCGCCAAAGCGGCCATGCGGGCGGTGGATGAATCCACCCCATTTCAGGTAGAGAGCGACGCCTCAGAGGTAGCTCTTGCAGCCACATTAAATCAGGCAGGGAGACCAGTTGCATTTTTCTCCCATACCCTCTCCGCTTCAGAACTCCGACACTCTTCAGTCGAGAAAGAAGCACAATCCATTGTGGAGGCTATCCGTCAATGGAGGCACTACCTCGCAGGTAGGAGGTTCACCCTCATCACCGACCAAAGATCGGTTGCCTTCATGTTCGACAACTCGCAAAGGGGCAAAATTAAAAACGACAAAATTCTGAGGTGGAGGATCGAACTCTCCACCTACAATTACGATATCAAATATCGACCCGGGAAGCTCAACGAGCCTCCGGATGCCCTATCCCGCGGGACATGCGCCAGCGCGCAGATCGACCGATTAAAAGCCATCCACAATGACCTCTGCCACCCGGGGGTCACCCGGCTCGCCCACTACATCAGGGCCCGAAACCTGCCTTTCTCCAACGAGGAGGTAAAAGCGGTCACCAGGGACTGCCCGATCTGTGCGGAGTGCAAACCGCACTTCTATAGACCAGACAGAGCCCACCTGGTCAAGGCTTCTAGGCCCTTTGAACGCCTCGCGATTGATTTCAAAGGGCCACTCCCCTCAACTAACAAGAACGTTTACTTTTTAAACTTCGTAGACGAGTTCTCACGTTTCCCATTCGCTATCCTGTGCCCTGACATAAGAACATAAGAACTAGGAGCAGGAGTAGGCCATCTGGCCCCTCGAGCCTGCTCCGCCATTCAATTAGATCATGGCTGATCTTTTGTGGACTCAGCTCCACTTTCCGGCCCGAACACCATAACCCTTAATCCCTTTATTCTTCAAAAAACTATCTATCTTTACCTTAAAAACATGTAATGAAGGAGCCTCAACTGCTTCACTGGGCAAGGAATTCCATAGATTCACAACCCTTTGGGTGAAGAAGTTCCTCCTAAACTCAGTCCTAAATCTACTTCCCCTTATTTTGAGGCTATGTCCCCTAGTTCTGCTGTCACCTGCCAGTGGAAACAACCTGTCCGCATCTATCCTATCTATTCCCTTCATAATTTTAAATGTTTCTATAAGATCCCCCCTCATCCTTCTAAATTCCAACGAGTACAGTCCCAGTCTACTCAACCTCTCCTCATAATCCAACCCCTTCAGCTCTGGGATTAACCTAGTGAATCTCCTCTGCACACCCTCCAGCGCCAGTACGTCCTTTCTCAAGTAAGGAGACCAAAACTGAACACAATACTCCAGGTGTGGCCGCACTAACACCTTATACAATTGCAACATAACCTCCCTAGTCTTAAACTCCATCCCTCTAGCAATGAAGGACAAAATTCCATTTGCCTTCTTAATCACCTGTTGCACTTGTAAACCAACCTTCTGTGACTCATGCACTAGCACACCCAAGTCTCTCTGAACAGCGGCATGCTTTAATATTTTATCGTTTAAATAATAATCCCGTTTGCTGTTATTCCAACCAAAATGGATAACCTCACATTTGTCAACATTGTATTCCATCTGCCAGACCCGAGCCCATTCACTTAACCTATCCAAATCCCTCTGCAGACTTCCAGTATCCTCTGCACTTTTCGCTTTATGACCTCCCACACAGTCATTAGGGCCCTGCATAGCATCTTCACCCTGTTTGGTTTCCCCAGCTACGTACACAGCGACCGAGGCTCGTCCTTCATGAGCGACGTGCTGCGTCAGTACCTGCTCGACAAGGGCATTGCCTCGAGCAGGACTACCAGCTAAAAACCCCAGGAGGAACGGGCAGGTGGAAAGGGAGAACGCAACGGTCTGGAAGACCGTCCTACTGACCCTTCGGTCTAGAAAGCTCCAAGTCTCCCAGTGGCAGGAAGTCCTCCCAGACGCGCTCCACGCTATTAGGTCCCTTTTGTGCACGGTGACCAACCAGACCCCTCACGAGAGGCTCTTCATTTTTTTCCAGGGGCACTACCACGGGGGTCTCACTTCCAGCATGGCTGAGGACGCCGGGCCCCGTACGTCTGAGGAAACACGTCAGGGCGCACAAAACCGACCCCCTTGTTGAAAAGGTGCGCCTGCTCCACTCCAACCCCCAGTACGCATTCGTCGAGTTACCTGACATACCTCCGGGATCTGGCACCCGCCGGATCCAGCGCCCCCTCTACCCCCACAGAAGGACCTCTCACCCTACACCCCATGCTGCCGCCCCCTAGCGCTCCCGAGCCCATGAGCTCGCTCCACCAGTTCCGCGCCGGCCAGCCCCCAGTCCCCGGTCGAACCAGGAGAGTATGAAGCTCGGATAGAACCCTCCCTGGAGTCCGTCATCGTACCCCAGCACACAACACCCATCCAGCCACCGCAAGAGGCAGCCCCGGTGCTCCGCAGGTCACAGCGGACAATTTGACCACCGGACAGACTGACGTTGTAGGCCACCACCCCCGCCGGACTTGTTTTTTTTTGCAGGGGGTGGATGTGGTGAATGTAATATATATATGTATATATGATAATTCACACTGTCTTTGTAAGCACAGTAGCACTATCCTACCACTAGAGGGAGTAGCTCTGGGAGTTCTATGATAAGACTATGATCTATGATAAGTACTCAGGAACTTGTACTGGGCTCCACCCTTGGCTCCGCCCATGACTCCTTCCCCTAGTGCAGCTGTATAAATACCTTTGTCCAGAGTCAGCCTGAGTTCACTAAGAGTTCATCAACGGGTAACAGGCTGGCTCTGAAGTAAGTCGATTAAAGCCTAGATTCATATCGGAAACACGTGTCTGGTTAATTGATGGTTCCATCAACCTTATATAATGGAACGTGACTCCTCTCACCCTGAATTCCACATATCACCACCTTTTCTGGCTACATTCTTCCCAAACTACATAATTCCTCATCTCTTACCATTAAACATTGACTAGCCCCTGTATCTCTTAAAATTGTGACTTCTTTACCTGCTGATCCTGATACACATGAGCAAACATTACCCACACAACTAAATTCTTTAAAGACATCTGGCACCTTCTTAACAATTACTTCTTGAACAGGCTGTACAATCGTTTGCACCTCCTTTGCTTCCCTTGGGCTTTCCTTTGCCAGTCTAACAAATCCTACTGTCTTATCCTGTTTTACCACATCAGCCTTTCCAGTGCTTTTCTTCAACCACCAACACTGTGACTTTACATGGCCTAGTTTATTACAGTGAAAACATTTGAAACTTTTCATCTCTTTTCCACCCTCCTGGATTTCTTTTTTCAATCTGAGGTACAGTCTCTTTATTGTCTCCCATCAGATCACCTTTACCTTTACCACTTGAGTATTTCTCATACCTCCAGTTTCTATCCCTCACCGGCTGAAACTGATGTCGGAAACCAAGCTTTGATTTATGAACCAATTCATAATCATCTGCCATTTTTGCTGCTAATCTCGCAGTTTTAACCCTCTGCTCTTCCACATGAGTTCTCACTACATCAGGAATTGAAATTTTAAACTCCTCCAAAAGTATAATTTTTATGAGATCTTCATACGTTTGATCTATTTTCAAAGCCCTTATCCACCTATCAAAATTACTCTGTTTGAGCCTTTCAAACTCCATGTATGTTTGACCAAATTCTTTCCTTAAATTTCTAAACCTTTGTCTGTAAGCTTCAGGCACTAGCTCATATGCACTCGAGATGGATTTCTTCACCTCCTCATACGTTCCAGATACCTCCTCCGGTAGTGATGCAAACACTTCACTAGCTCTACCTACCAGCTTTGTTTGAATCAGTAACACCCACATGTCCTGTGGCCATTTCATTTATTTAGCTACCTTCTCAAATGAAATGAAAAAGGCTTCGACTTCCTTCTCGTCAAACTTTGGCAATGCTTGGACACATTAAATAGATTGCCACCAAGTCTTCGACTATAATGCTCCTTCTCACTATCCTCATCATTATCATCCAACTGTACGCTTCCCTTTATGTCTGCCAATTTTAATTGACTTTCATGTTTCATGGCCATTTTCTGAAGATCAAACTCCCTCTCTTTATCTTTTTCCCTAATCTGTATCTCCCTTTCTTTTTCTTTTTGTTCTGCTAGGGCTATTCTTTCTTTTCTCCTTTCTTCTCTCTCCTTTTCTTTTTCCTCTCCCTCTCTTTCTTTTTCCTCTCTCTCTCGCTCTCTTTCTTTTTTCTCTCTCTCTCTTTCTTTTTCCCCTCCCTCTCTCTATCTCTCTCTTTCGTATTCAAGCCGCTTTAATTCTCTATCTCTCTCTTTCGTATTCAAGCCGCTTTAATTATTTCTCATGTTCCATTTGTTACATTTGCAACTGAAGTTTTGCCATTTCCAATGAGTCAGACTCTATCTCAGGCAACTTTAAATGCTTAACCACCGCCATAATTACCTCATCTTTTTGCATTTTAAACACAAAACAATGTTTATTCCATGAAGTCAACTTAACCTTTTTAAATAAACATTGGATCCCTTAACACCCCTTACTTCAAAGATAACCGAAAATAATACAACGCTAAATAATCCCTCAAAATGTTCCTTCAAATCTCCAAAGACTTCACCTTTAACAACAGACATGAGGTTACATTCAATATACTTATAGTCTTTGGATTTTCAGACATCAACAGACCAGTTCTGTGTTTTCTTCTTGTAGCTTTTTGCAAAACACACAAACACACCCAGCTTTCTTCTTTCAAACAGCTCACAGCAAACCAGCCAGGCACTTTTCAGCTGCTCTCTCTCAAAACTGAAACCTAAACACTGCAAAATTGCTGAGCTAAGAAACCCAGCTCCACCCACCCTCTGACATCACTTCAGTAATATGAGCTGCTCCATTTCTTAAAAGTACATTGCTTAAACATCCATTGCTTAAAGGTACTCTCACATGACAGACCAACATTTATTTTTAGCTATGCTATATTTGAAAAAAGAGGGAGAGAAAAAAAGGAGAATCACAGACCAGTTAGCCTGACATCAGTTGTCAGGAAGATGCTCGAGTTGTGATTAAAGACATGATAACAGAATATTTGGAAAGCAAAGTATTAACACGAGATCGGACAAAGTCAGCATGAAAGCCAAATCATGCTCATCAAATCTACTGGAGTTCTTGCTGGATATAACTAGGAGAATAGAGATGCGAGAACCAGGGGATGTGGTGCATTTGGACTTTTATCTGGCTTTTGATAATAATAATAATCACTTATTGTCACAAGTAGGCTTCAGTGAAGTTGTGAAACTGTGAAAAGCCCTGAGTCGCCACATTCCGGTGCCTGCTCAGGGTGGATGGTACGGGAAGGTCCAGCCGGTACAGGAAGGTCCTTCAGAAGAGGTTAGTGGGCAAAATAAAAGCACATGCAAGAGGGGTCAATGTTTTGGAATGGATCGAGAATTGGTTGACAAACAGAAAACAGAGAATAAAAATAAATGGGTCTTTTTCCAAGTGGCAGTCTGTGACTAATGAGTTACTGCAGGAATCAGTGCTGTTCACAATATATATAAATTACCTAGAAGAGGGAACCAACTGTACCATTTACAGGTTTGCTGACGACATAAAGCTGGGTGGAATTGTGAGTGGTGAGGAGGTTGCAAAGAGGCTTCATGGTGATTTAGACAAGTTGAGTGAGTGGGCAAACACATGGTAGTACAGTGTGGCTAAATGTGAAGCTAAACACTTTGGTGTGCAAATCAAGAAGAATATTATTTAAATGGTGATATATTGGGAAGTGTGGATGTACAATGGGATCCTTGTACACCAGTCAATGAAAGAGGAGAGGCAGGTGCAGCAAGCAATTAAGAAGGCAAATGGTATGTTGTCCTTCACTGCAAGAGGTGTTGACTTCCAAAGTAGGGATATCATACTTCAGTTGTACAGAGCATTGGTGAGACCACACCAGGAGTATTGCATGCACTACCTAAGAACGGATATACTTACTATAGAGAGAGTGCAGAGAACGTTCTCGAGGCTGAAACCGGAGTTGGCGGGACTGTCCTATGAGGAGAGATTAGTTCAACTGGGTTTGTATTCACGAAAGTTCAGAAGGCTGAAAAGAGCCTGATTGAATGTAGAAAATTACAAAATGGCTAGAGAGACCAGTTGCAGGGACGATGTTTTCACTAGAACCAGAGGACATAGTCTCAGTTTGTGGGGTAGACCATTTAGGACTGAGGTGAGAAAAAATGTCTTCACTCAAAGGGTAATGAATCTGTGGAATTCTCTGCTACAGAAGGCTGTGGAGGCCAATTCACTCAATATGTTCAAGGAAGAGATAGATCATTTTTTAGGTTTTAATGGAATAAGGGGTATGTGGAGAAAGCAGGAATATGGCATTAAGATCGAGGGTCAGCCATGATCATATTGAATACAGTAAGAAGTCTTACAACACCAGGTTAAAGTCCAACAGGTTTGTTTCAAACACTAGCTTTCGGAGCACTGCTCCTTCCTCAGATGAATGGCTATCATATTGAATGGTGGAGCAGGCTCAAAGGGCCAAATGGCCTTTCCTGCTTCTTGTGTCTATGTTTTGACTCCGAAATCAGGAAACGCGATTGGGCGGAGAATTGGTTTTGACGCTGAAATTCTATGGGCACCGGTTAACGCCAAATCGAAATTCACTGGTGCCTTGACAGTGGGGTCAATGTGCTCCAGAACGTACATATACAGTAAATGCTGGGGTCTCCATGATGCTCCGACTCCACTGGAGAAAAGTCCCAACGGCGAGGTTCACTTGTGCTTTTAAAAATCGTGAGACAGGCGCCGTGGCTGACGAGGGAGCGGGGATACGGGAAGTGTCCAACATTACCATAGTTTGCGAACAGTTATGCTGCAGACTGGGGCCTTCCACCAGGGCCAGGGGGAGTAGCAGAAGGTGGTGGTCAGAAGGTGGGCTGTGGGGTCAGGCTGGATTGGCATGGAGCACCATTGCTGCAGTCTGCAAGGCAGCCATGCAGCTGCACATGCCGCTAACTGCCCACTGTGAACTTAGGGCCACTGGTCGTGTGGGTGTCCCCCCTGTCCCCCCCAGTGGGGTTGGAGAGCAGGCAGCCGCCAAGGCGGAGGTCAGCATCAGGGAAACAAGTGAGCCTGAAATGAATAGCAATGACCTGATGGCACATATGACACACGACCTCCACCCGGGGGATAACCATGTGCCTTGTATTTTGTCTTGTGGGTCATCTGGCGATGAGGCGGGTCCTTCAGGGACCCCATCGCAGGCTGAAACCCCAAGACTCATTCGGCAACAAGGCGGGACCTATTGACCTATGCCTTCAGTCACAATCCTGCGATATCCTGAAGCACATGACCGGAACACCAACCTCTTGGCACTACTGTCACCGACACCCTCCACCAGAGAAATTTACCTCGATTAGGGACTTTAGTGAAGAAACTACTGGGGCACTATCGGATACACACCACACACAAGCTGCAGAACATCAGGTGGAGGTAGGAACCCCGAGGGAGCGGACAGTCAGAGGGTGGCTCGACTCCAGGTACTAGCTGCCGTCCAGACGGGTCTTGGGCTTCTGGAAAGGTAAGTCCCATCAATGTTGGAGATGCAGGCGCAGAGCTGGGGATACATGAGGGGTTGTCAGCAACCATCCAGCGCCTGCAGGTGCAGTTGGAGGAGTCCAACCACCTGCAGGAGCAGGCGGTGGTGCTGACCATGCGTGCCACCCAGGCCAACACCATATGTCCTCAGGCCTTGGGTGCAATGTTATTGGCAATGGGTTAAAATGTCCAAGAACTGTGGTGCTCAGGGTCGCCATTTCACAGTCACAGGCAACCACGTACCAGGGCTATATGGATACGCTGTGGCCTGCCAGAGCATGGTGCAATCACAATGGGCAATGGCTGAGGGCATCGAGAGCATTGGCCAGGTACTGGCTGATCTGAACCAGACACAGAAGGACCTGGAATGGTCCCTGAGTGACATGCCCATCCTGGCCCTCCTCCGCATCCTCCTCATCGGACAAGGTCTGGCATTCCTCTTCCCTCCTCCAGAATATTGTCTCTCTGCTGCGCAACTGGATCCTTGTTGCAACTGGATCCTTGGCTTTCTGACCAACAGACCACAGTCAGTAAGAATGAACACCAACACCTCCTCCACAATAGTCCTCAATACCGGGGCCCCGCAAGGCTGCGTACTTAGCCCCCTACTCTACTCCCTGTACACACACGACTGTGTGGCAAAACGTGGTCCCAACTCCATCTACAAGTTTGCTGACGATACGACCATAGTGGGCCGGATCTCTAATAACGACGAGTCCAAATACAGGAGGGAGATAGAGAACCTAGTGGAATGGTGTAACGACAACAATCTCTCCCTCAATGCCAACAAAACTAAAGAGCTGGTCATCGACTTCAGGAAGCAAAGTACTGTACACACCCCTGTCAGCATCAACGGAGCCGAGGTGGAGATGGTTAGCAGTTTCAAATTCCTAGGGGCGCACATCACCAAAAATCTATCCTGGTCCACTCACGTCGACGCTATCACCAAGAAAGCACAACAGCGCCTATACTTCCTCAGGAAACTAAGGAAATTCGGCATGTCCACATTAACCCTTACCAACTTTTACAGATGCACTATAGAAAGCATCCTATCGGGCTGCATCACAGCCTGGTATGGCAACTGCCCAGGACCGCAAGGAATTTCAGAGAGTCGTGAATACTGCCCAGTCCATCACACAAACCTGCCTCCCATCCATTGATTCCATCTACACCTCCCGCTGCCGGGGGAAAGCGGGCAGCATAATCAAGGATCCCTCCCACCCGGCTTACTCACTTTTCCAACTTCTTCCATCGGGCAGGAGATTCAGAAGTCTGAGAACACGAACGAACAGACTCAAAAACAGCTTCTTCCCCACCGTCACCAGACTCCTAAATGACCCTCTTATTGACTGACCTCATTAACACTACACCCTGTATGCTTCAACCGATGCCAATGCTTACGTAGTTACATTGTATATCTTGTGTTGCCCTATTATGTATTCTCATGTATTTTCTTGAATTTTGTTTAATTCCCTTTTCTTCCATGTACTGAATGATCTGTTGAGCTGCTTGCAGAAAAATACTTTTCACTGTACCTTGGTACACGTGACAATAAACAAATCCAATCCAATCCAATCCAATGTTGTGGAGGATGCAGCAGGCCATCAGGATGTGGAAGACTTTTCTGAGGCTATACTGGAGAACCCCAACAGAGCAGACTAGGAATCAGAACCCATTCTCAGAAGCCGATTGCACTACTCGATTATGCTCCACCATGGCATGGGCATAGTTGTAGCATTGGTGTGGGGCCTCCAGATAGGCGGCATCAGTCACGACTGCAACAGATCAACCTGTCACCCAGGAACCAACCCCTCACCCGGGGATGCATGTCGGGTACCATTGATGTTGCCAGGATGAAGGCGACTTGCACGCTGCCCGGGTATTGGGCGTCGCAGTTCATGATGTGCAGCTCACGGTCACACACCAACTGCACATTCAAGGAGTGGTGTCCCTTCCGGTTTGTGAAGTGCACCCCCTTTTGCGGTGGTGCTCATAGGGGGACACGGTTCTCAATAAACCCTTGGACCTTGGGTATCCCAATGATGGCGGCGAACCCCACTGCCTGGGCCATCCGGTGGGCTCAGTCTATATTGAAGTTGATGTATTGTGCCAAATGGGTATACAGGGCATCCAGAACAACGCAGATGCAGTTATGCACAGAGGTCTGTGAGATTCCAGACAGGCCCCACTCTGCGCCTGGAAGGACCCCGTCATGAAAACGTTCATGGCAAATGTCACTTTGATGGCCACCAGGAGCGGGTGTCCTCCCCCATACCCCCGCGGTTCCAGGTGTCCCATGATGCAGAAGATGTGCCAGACAGTCTCACTGGCCAGCCAGAGTCTTCAATGACACACCCGGTCCGGCAGTTCCCCAAACGACAGGCATTGCTGCTACACACGGGTCCTGATGGGGCGGCACCTTCCCACTTCCTGGGTGGCCAGCTCACCGGCCTCACCTGCTGGCTCCTGCTCCTCTGGGAAAGGCTCCGGTGCTGCAGGGCCCTTCCTGAGCAGCTCCTGCTCCTACAGCTGCAGTGCATCCACCAGGGTTGCATTAGCCAGGCAGATGCCAACCATTCCTGGTTGGATGCTGAAATCCCTTGTCTGCAGGGGGTGAAAAGCAGACATGTTTGCAGGTTGTGTACCCTCGTGCCCCCCAGTTCCAACAGGCTACATGTGATCCCAGCTTTCATTGCTTTATCCATCTAGCTAGTACACCCTGCTAGTTGCCCCTTATGCTCCCCCCCCACCGTTCCCACCACCACCCTCGACCGTTCCCCCTGCTATGCCTACCGCATCGCATGCCTGACCCCATCAGGGCCTGGCACCGGGGGGGTGGGGCCACAGGCACAGATACCGGTGACTGCACAGCCCATGCCAGCGGTATGCTCTGCGATCCTGTCATGCGACATCCTGTGTCACTACCGCAGGTGTCCTCCTCAGCTGGGCCGTGTGATGCCCCGGCAGACAGGTGAAATGCTGTTGTATGTGGGGGTGGGGGGGGGGGTTGCATAGCAGCCAGTGTCGCTCTACAGACCCACAGGCCACAGTCAGTGGTCATTGGAGTGCGCAGCCAAATGGCTGCCTTGCAGGCCATGGAAATGGGGTCCATGTCTGGACATCCCAGTTCTGGGGGGAGACCCTGACCCCATGGCCCATCCCCTGGACACCCCCTACTACGCCCCTCGGCCCTGACAGATGCCCCACAGCCAGTGCAGCGGCAGGATTGGCGGCCTCCGGCTGCGTCTTTGGGAACATGTCTTCCTCCCTCTCACCCTCAGCAGCCACAGTGCCTGTTTCCCGAATTTAAATCCACAAGTGAATCTCAACGTCGATAATTCCTCCTGGCAGAGACCGAGCATCGCGGGGGCCTGGAAATTGCCGTGTCAGGCCAATTAATGATATACCAACTGCGTTTACTGTGAGCCGTGGAATGTACTATTGTCGCTGTCAAGGCACCAGAGCATGGCATTCCGTGGGGCACCCAGCGCTGGCCTAGATTTTCAGCTGACCCACAATTCTATTCCCAATCGCATTTCGCGATTCTGGCATTGCTGGGCAGAGAATCCACCCCATCAGACTTTTTGTTCAGCTTTTTAGTCGAGATTTTCTTTTGGTTGTTAGAATCTCAGACTGCTTCTCTCTATAAGCTTTTATTTGCTATGTTCCAAGGATAGCATCCTTTAATCAGATTTGAACTAAACTATAGGCTATTCCTGGGAACATGATGTTATTGGTATTACTGAGACTTGGTTGAGGGAAGGGCAAGACTGGCAACTAGATATCCCAGGGTATAGGTGCTTCAGGAGGGATAGAGAGGGAGATAAAAGGGGTGGAGGAGTTGCATTACTGGTCAGAGATTATATCACAGCTGTGATTAAGGAGGTCACGATGGGGGATTCGAGCACCGAGGCAATATGGGTAGAGCTAAGAAATAGGAAGGGTGCAGTAACATTGTTGGGACTTTACTACAGGCCTCCCAAAAGCGAGCGTGAAGTAGAGGTACAAATGTGTAGACAGATTATAGAAAAATGTAGGAGCAATAGGGTGGTCGTGATGGGAGATTTTAACTTCCCCAACATTGAATGAGACTCATGTCGTGTTGGAGGCGTAGATGGAGGAGAATTTGTAAGGAGCATCCAGGAGAGTTTTTTAGAGCAGTATAAATAGTCCAACTCGGGAAGGGGCCATACTGGACCTGGTATTGGGTTATGATCCCGACCAGGTGTTGAAGTTTCAGTCGGTGATTACTTTGGGAATAGCGATCACAATTCCGTAAGTTTTAGAATACTCATGGACAAAGGCAAGAGTGGTCCTAAAGGAAGAGTGCTAGATTGGGGAAAGGCCAAGTATAACAAAATTCGGCAGGAGCTAGGGAATGTGGATTGGGAGCAGCTGTTCAAGGGTAAATCCACATTTGAAATGTGGGAGTCTTTTAAGGAAAGGTTGATTAGAGTGCAGGACAGACATGCCCCTGTGAAAATGGGATAGAAATGGCAAGATTAGGGAACCATGGATGACGGGTGGAATTGTGAGCCCAGCTGAGATGAAAAAGGAAGCATACATAAGATCAAGTCGACTTAAAAATGATGAAGCTTTGGAGGAATATCGGGAAAGTAGGAAAAATCTCAAGCGCGCAATAAAGAGGGCTAAAAGGGGTCATGAAATATCTTTGGCTAACAGGGTTAAGGAAAATCCCAAAGCCTTTTATTCATATATAAGGAGCAAGAGGGTAACTAGAGAAAGGATTGGCCCACTCAAAAACAAAAGAGGGAATTTATGCGTGGAGTCAGAGGAAATGGGTGAGATTCTTAATGAGTACCTTGCATCAGTATTCACCAAGGAGAGGGATATGACGGATGTTGAGGCTAGGGATGGATGTTTAAATACTCTAAGTCCATAAGGAAGGGGGAAGTTTTGGGTATTCTAAAAGGCATTAAGGTGGACAAGTCCCCAGGTCCGGATAGGATCTATCCCAGGTTACTGAGGGAAGCGAGGGACGAAATACCTGGGGCCTTAACAGATATCTTTGCAGCATCCTTGAGCATGGGTGAGGTCCCGGAGGACTGGAGAATTGCTAATGTTGTCCCTTTGTTTAAGAAAGGTAGCAGGGATAATCCAGAGAATTATAGACCTATGAGTTTGACGTTAGTGGTAGGCAAACTGTTGGAGAAGATACTGAGGTATAGAATCTATTCATATTTGGAAGAAAATAGACTTATCAGTGACAGGCAGCATGGTTTTGTGCAGGGAAGGTCATGTCTTATAAACCTAATAGAATTCTTTGAGGAAGTGACAAAGTTAATTGATGAAGGAAGGGCTGTAGACGTCATATACATGGACTTCAGTAAGGTGTTTGATAAAGTTTCCCATGGTAGGTTGATGGAAAAAGTGAAGTTGTGTGGGGTTCAGGGTGTACTAGCTAGATGGATAAAGAACTGGCTGGGCAACAGGAGACAGAGAGTAGTGGTGGAAGGGAGTCTCTCAAAATGGAGAAAGGTGACTAGTGGTGTTCCACAGGGATCCGTGCTCAGACCACTGTTGTTTGTGATATACATAAATGATCTGGACGAAGGTATAGGTGGTCTGATTAGCAAGTTTGCAGATGATACTAAGATTGGTGGAGTTGCAGATAGCGAGGAGGACTGTCAGAGAATACAGCAAAATATAGATAGATTGGAGAGTTGGGCAGAGAAATGGCAGATGGAGTTCAATCCAGGCAAATGCGAGGTGATGCATTTTGGAAGATCCAATTCAAGAGCGGACTATACGGTCAATGGAAGAGTCCTGGGGAAAATTGATGTACAGAGAGATCTGGGAGTTCAGGTCCATTGTACCCTGAAGGTGGCATTGCAGGTTGATAGAGTGGTCAAGAATGCATACAGCATGCTTGCCTTCATTGGACAGGGTATTGAGTACAAGAATCGGCAGGTCATGTTACAGTTGTATAGGACTTTGGTTAGACCACATTTGGAATACTGCGTGCAGTTCTGGTTGCCACATTACCAGAAGGATGTGGATGCTTTGGAGAGGGTGCAGAGGAGGTTCACCATATTGTTGCCTGGTATGGAGGGTGCTAGCTATAAAGAAAGGTTGAGTAGATTAGGATTGTTTTCGTTGGAAAGACTGAGGTTGAGGGGGGACCTGATTGAGGTCTACAAAATTATGAGAGGTATGGACAGGGTGGATAGCAACAAGCTTTTTCCAAGAGTGGGGGTATCAATTACAAGGGGTCACGATTTCAAGATGAGAGGGGGAAAGGGAGATGTGCGTGGAAAGTTTTTTACGCAGAGGGTGGTGGGTGCCTGGAACACTTTGCCAGCGGAGGTGGTAGAGGCGGGCACGATAGCATCATTTAAGATGCATCTAGACAGATATATGAACGGGCGGGGAACAGAGGGAAGTAGATCCTTGGAAAATAGGCGACATGTTTAGATAAAGGATCTGGATCTTTGTATATCCAGGGATTGAAAACAAAACACTCTATGTTGGTTTGCTAGTTTTATCATAGGTGCTTCCAATATGTATCTGAACTTCAGAAGAGAGCAGGGTACATATAACAGTTGTAAGTGGCTTGGGCTTTAACTGACAGCTAAATTTATTAAACTGTAAAATAATAAGTGGCACGGTGACACAACATAGAATTTATACTTACTGAAGTTAATTGTGAGGTTGAAGCCCATGAAATAATAATAAGAGTGGCAGCATTGATGTGAAGTTGGCTGAGTGATAGGAAACAAGGGAGTAATAGGGAATGTTGTTTTTTGGGACTGGAGGAAGGTGTACATTCAAGTCCCCCAGGTATCGGTATCAAGACAAATGCATATGACACATATGAATAACCTAGATTTAAGTGTACAATTCAAAATCTGCAGATAGTACAAAACATAGATGTTGTGTACAGTGTAAAGGATGGTGTT
The DNA here is from genome assembly GCF_902713615.1 of Scyliorhinus canicula. Lineage (NCBI taxonomy): Eukaryota > Metazoa > Chordata > Chondrichthyes > Carcharhiniformes > Scyliorhinidae > Scyliorhinus > Scyliorhinus canicula. The sequence goes on along the minus strand of NC_052159.1, from coordinate 67,755,423 downwards.
ACATTTCTAGAGGGCAACAGTAGGCTGATGGAATGTGCAGACATCTGGTGAATGAAATTTAATGCAGATAAGTGTGAAGTGGAACATTGTGAGAGGCAATATCAAATAAAGGGCATAATTCGAAATGTGGGTGCAGGAGCAGAGAGACCTCCGGGTATATACGCACAAATCATTGAATGTGGCAATGCAGAAAGTCATTTATTGATTACACCAGAAGGTAGATACTTGTGGTGAAAATATTCCACTTTACATTGCTGTGGCATACCTGCCCCGGAAGCTAAAGGAACATTTTCCGTGCTTTTTTTCCCCCTAGTTTCTTTCCAAATCATCGTGTGAAGATGCAGGGGGTAAAACTGAGCTCTTTAGTGTCTGTTATTATCGACACTAAGAGACCTTGTAAGCATCAAAAATTCATGCATGCTTCTGAGAGTAAGTGCGTCCAACCCCTTCCGCATCCTCATGAAGGTTTTTGTATGTGCTTGCCTGGTGTTCACCAGCAGCATACAGAGCATGCAGATCAAAAATGCCTTTTTGGAGATCCACACTATGGTGTTTCTTAAACTCAAAGAGCTGAAAAGAATTTAAACAGCATAAAGATCACAGTCCCCACCCCGCCAATGCAATTGGAGGAGATCATCAACTACTTGCAGATTGGTTGCTGGAGAGTTTTTGACTACTGCTGCAATTACATACGTTTTTGTGCTTTCTTTAGTTGAGGTGCTGAAGTATTTTTTGTTGACTTCTGTAAAGACCAGTTGGTTCAAGACATGGCTGGAGAACAAGGCCTTCCTCCAGGCATTGAATATGACTGGGGGAATGAGCAAAGGACAACCAGATCAGGATAAGCTACTTAGAAGAGAGAGGGGGAAGGAAGACTCACACCAGAGAACCATATGGTACTTAGGGAGATGTTTACCTGCTGATCTTCAGTGATGATCACTACCTGAGATGTCTGCGCCTCACTAAACTGCATAAGGAAGTCACTGAGTCTCTCTGCAAGAGAGACATTTTCACTGCATTTTATTTTGTATAAATAAACAGGCAGAGTGAGCTTGAGCATTTGGCAGAACTGTAGGATTGCCTATGGTGCAGGATGGCATTAACTATGCACACAATGCTGCGCATGTGCCTCATTGGCATTATTGAATAGCTACCAATGTGTGAAAGCTGTGATGTGGATTTGAGGGTGAGGTGAAGCATATGAATGGTGAGTTTGAGCCCAGATTAATAGTTTGTTGGTAGGTAAGTGATGGTGAGGTGGTGAACAGAGCAGTTGCTGAGGCCAGGAGTGCAGTTGCTAGGGTATGGCATTTGAAGATACATTCATTGAATTTGATTTCTCATGCAAGCTCACCTTCTTCCTGCACTGCCTCCGTTGATCTCTCCAGCTACCTCTTGTCAGTGCCTTCTGACCAAGTGCCCAGAGAGTCTCTTAACCCCCTGATGATACAAGCATCTCTCCTCTATTCCACCCTCTTAATCAAGACTTCCAGTGGGCTGTATTAAAACCTTGGCGCACACACTTTCCCATGGTCAGCCATTTTTGATTGCTGCACAGCATACTATTCCCAATGAGATCAGCACCTCTAAGGAATGCAATGTTCCCTCCTCTTTAGGGGGTATAGTCTAGCTTTAAATATGCATGCAACCAATGAGCCATTCAGAAAGTGCTGGTTGCAAGCATAAATCATGGCGATGTGAAGACTACACAAGGTTTATGCCCTGTTTGCATTTCAATCGTTGTGTACAGGCTATTGCACATCACAATCCTTGTGTCCATTTTGGAAGTTAATCAAGTTAACCCCCCTTAAAATCCTCAGTGAAGTATGACTCCACATGCATCCTTCACTAGTCAAACTATTTATTTTATTTGTTCTCATTTCTACTGTAGATGGTGACAAAGTTGTGCTATCTCTCTGGCGTTGCTCACTGATGGGCTTTCTGCTTTAACTGTTGCAGTCCTTGTGGTGATAATGCTGCAATGATGATGCCAGGAAGGAAATTATAACATATTGATCAAACAACAGTGGAGGAATGAAGATGTGTCAAGTTCAAAATGTTGTGTGCTTTTTGAGCATTTGCACATGATGATGCTTCCATAAGACGACTACTCTTGTCCTCTCCCAAAGTGGAGATTGGAGGATTGAGATATTGTTGTGCTTGTAACGTTGCTGAACTATATTGAAGAACAAAGAACAATGCAGCACAGGAACAGGCCCTTCGGCTCTCCAAGCCTGTACCAGTCACGATACCACCCTTGACCAAATCCCCACCACTTCCTAGTGCCGTATTCATCAATACCCATCCTATCCATGTATTTGTCGAGATGCTTTTTGAAGTCGTTAATGTATCTGTTTCCACAACCTCCCCTGGCAACGCCTTCCAGGCACTCACCACCCTGTGTGTAAACAACCTGCCTCGCACATCTCTAAACTTTGCCCCATGGACCTTAAACCTATGCCCCCTGGTGACTGACCCCTCCACCCTGGGAAAGAATGCCTGCCCATCAATTCTATCCATTCCCCTCATAATCTTGTAGACCTCTGTCAGGTCACCCCTCAACCTCTGTCTTTCTAATGAAAAGAGTCGGAGTCTATTCAGCCGCTCTGCATAGCTAACACCCTCCAGGCCAGGCAACAGCCTGGTAAACCTCCTCTGCACCATCTCCAAAGCCTCCACATCCTTCTGGTAATGTGGCGACCAGAATTGTGCTCAATATTCCAAGTGCGGCTTATCAAGATTCTATACAACTGGAGCATGACTTGCCAGTTTTTATACTCGATGTCCCATCCAATGAAGGCAAGCATTCCGTATGCTTTCTTGACTACCTTGTCCACTTGTGTTGCCACTAGAACTGTTATTAGAGACAAAATGACTGAGCATGTAGACAAATATGAACAGATTTGGGAGAACAGTATGAAGTTGTAAAAGGAAAGTCATGCCCCATGATCTTGGTTTAACTTTTTGAGAAGGAACTAAAATGATTGATAAAGGACTGTCCTTGGACGTTATTTATATGGACTTCCGGAAGACATTTAATAAGGTTCCACACAAGATACTGTTAAAAACAAAATGAGAGCAAGTGGAATTAGAGATATCATACTGACATGGATATGGAACTGTTTTGCAAGTAGAAAACAGACTGTAGTGTTAATAGGTATGTACTCAAATTGGAAAGATGTGGCTTGTCCTGTCCATGAGGGATCAGTACTTTAGCTTTTCACTATATTTGTAAATGACCTAGAAAAAGGAACAGACAACAATAGTTTACTCTAGGTTTGCCAATTACACTAAGTTTGGGAATAGAATAGATAGTGCAGATGGGAGCAGAAAGTTGTAAAGAGACAATAGATGAAGTTAGTGCACAAAACCATAGCAGATGGAGCTTAATGTAGATAATGTTTAGGAAGATCAAAGTCAGATCAACGTATTTTCTAAATAGTGAGAAAGCAGAAATTGTAACCAAACAGAGATTTTAGAGTCTATGCACAGGCATTACCAAATGCTAGTGAGTACAAAACAACAATTCAAAATATCTGAAGAAGTGCTACATGGACTCACATTAACTCTGTTTCTCTCTCCACAGATACTGGCAGACCTGCTGAGTTTTTCCAGCATTTTCTGTTCATTTCAGATTTCGAGCATCTGCAGTATTAATTAAAACATTCAAAAGGGTATTGGCCTTTATCTAAATGGGACCAAAATGCAAAGGATTAGAAGTAATGCAACAATTAGACAAACCTCCATTTGGCACCCAGTCTGCATCCAGTTCTGGGCACCACAACTCAGGAAGGACATATTAGCCTTGGAAAGAGTGTAATGCAGATTCATCAAAAACAATATCGGGTCTAAAAGATTAAATTATGAGGACATGTCACATAGATAAGGTCTGTTTCCAAGAGGTTTCCCAGAGTACAGAAGTTTGAGCAACAACCAACCTAATTGAAGTGGTTAAGACAGTTAAAGGTTTAGATAGAGGAAAACCGGGAGACAGATGCTGACGGTTGTGATCTCTAGGGGCTGACTGTTTGGAAGGGCATTCCGAGAGGAAGCAGAAATTAAAAGATCAGCTGGGTGAAAGATGGCCCGGTGAAAACAGAAGCCAGCAATTCAGGCACCTCCTCAGCCCATTGTCTTAATCTACAGTAAATACAGCAGAAATTGCAATGCCAGTGGGGAACTCCTGAGCTACACGAGGCGATGCTTAGCACAGAGTTTACCAAAACAACACAAATCATCATCTTAAGAGCTGGAAGGTTGACACCTAAAGAGGAGACAAAAAATAACTATTTCCTCTTGTGGGGAACCCTGAGCAACAGGCTTTAACTATTATGATCCCAGACCAAACCCCAACTGTGGCTGGGATACCGTATGGAAACCCCAATATTTAATTTTAATTTTGTATGACTGAGGAAAGGATACTTTGTGCCAGGCGCGATTGCACAAAGAAATAGAGATATGTGGTATTTAAAACAAACTTTATTATGAACACAGTATTAAAATCTCCAACATCACACTAGAAAATAACTTCCAAATGCCCCTTAAACAATACTACTCAATACCATGAATACAATATCCTTAATTGCCATCTTTATTTCAACTTAAACAACAAGGGAAAAAAACATCTCAGCTCCCAATTCACTTTAAATGATGCTGGCACCCAGGAATACTTGCTTTTAGAGAGGTTCTTTGAGAGAACTGTACTGGCTGTATGTCTCAGCTTGTTTCAGCTCTCTCCTTGTTCTCAGACAAGTCTACATGGCTTTAAAGACTGTTAATCTCTTTTAACTAAACTGCAAGGAGAAATCTCCCTGACTTGTCTTCACAGCTTCATCCAAAACTGCACTGACCTGCTTTTCCTACAAAATACCTGATACCTTAGCTCCACTCAGTAACCATGATGTGGAGATGCCGGCGTTGGACTGGGGTGAGAACAGTAAGAAGTCTTACAACACCAGGTTAAAGTCCAACAGGTTTGTTTCAAACACGAGCTTTCGGAGCACTGCTCTGAAAGCTCGTGTTTGAAACAAACCTGTTGGACTTTAACCTGGTGTTGTAAGACTTCTTACTGTGCCCACTCAGTAACAACATCACGTTACCAAGCTGAAATGTAATTAACGCCACAGGAAATCCCCTTAATGAAAATAAAATTCCATTAGCCCAAGCTTTTTACAATGGTTTAATTGCACCCTGGCACCAAGGCTTTCAAACCAAGATTATTTTAAAAACATGACTGCAACAGTCAAACATACTGTAACCCAGGCTTTTAACCATTCCTGCACCAAATATCTATAATACAATACATATGAAATTCCTACATTCATCACACCTCCCCCTTTAAAAAACAGGAACCAGCAATATAAAATGTTGGCTTCATTCCAATGTCTTTTAACTCTAATCATTCCTCATTATTAAACACAACCAATATGCTATAAGATACAAATCATGTTACATTTTATACATGCAAAAACTCTTATAGTCCAATTCAGTCTTTCTTTTCTACTTTTGAACATTCCAATCTCCTCATCGTCAATCACATTTTTCTTCCTGCTACGTGTGTAATTTTAAGTTAACTGGTTGCAACAATAAACTCCATCTGAACAGTCTTGCACTGTGATCCCTAAACTTTTCTAAAAATAAAAATGGATTATGGTCTGTGTATACAATTGTCTCCGAAGAATGGTTGCCAGCATAAATGTTGAAACGCCAGTACCAAACTGAATGTCTCCTTTTCGATGACTGAATATTTCTTTTGATGAATATTTAGTTTCTGAGAAAAATAACCAACAGGCCATTTTATTATTTAATTATCTTCCTGCAGCAGTACAGCACCAACATCCACATCACTCGCATCAATTGCCACCTTAAAAGGGTTAGCATAATTAGGTGTAATCAACACTGGTGTGGTGGTTAAGACAGTTTTCAGATTATCGAGTGACTCCTAACATTCCAAAGTCCACTATATTTCCTCTGCTTTTTCAAAAGTTCAGTTAGCGAGCAACCATGCTGTTGAAATTTGACACAAATTTCCAGTAGAAACCCTCATACTCAGAAATATGAGAACTTTCGTCCTCTTTGATGGTATTGGAAACTCCCCAAACGCTTTTGTTTTCACATTCTATGGGGCCATCTGACTATGTCCAGTTTTATGGCCAAAAAATGTAACTTGAGCTTTTGCATATTCACTTTTAGCTAAGTTCACCACTATTCCAGCTTCCTGTAGTCAATCGAATAATTCCTTTAAATGTTCCAAATGTTCCTTCCAAGTTTGACTGAACACTACCAAATCATCAATGTACACTGCACAATTGTTTAGCCCAGAAATTATCTTGTTGGTTAATCTTTGGAATGTTGCTGACGTACTCTTCATTCCAAATGCCATGACTTTAAATTGATACAAACCATTTGGTGTCACAAAAGCCAAAAAGTCCTTCACCCTATCTGATAAAGGTACTTGCCAATATCCTTTAAGTAAGTAAAGTTTGTTCATAAAATTTGCTTGTCCCACCTTTTCAACAGTCTTCTAAATGAGGAATTGGATACAAATATGACTTTGTAACTGCGTTGACTTTTGAATAGTCCACACACAATCATGTCTTCCATCTGGTTTTGATACCATCACAGTAGATTAGATCCAATCGCTGTGATATCATTCTTAAACATGCTTTCAATCTCCTTTTGTACCTGTGTTAACTTTAGTGGATTGAGGCTGGATGTTGTTTAATTGTAATAGCATTTCTTTCATTGTGCATAATTACTTTTGTACTACTCAGTTTATTCCCACATCCAGCATTATGTGACTGTAATAACTGTGTTAGGTCATTTTGATTTTCCTCTGGAAGGTCATCATATAATTTATCCAAATTTCTTATGAATTCCTCATTCTCCAATCTAATTTGAGGAATGTCAAATTCAGAATCATCTGGATTTATCTCTTTTCCCTGAGTTACAATGATTAACACATCTGTCTTCTTTCCTTCTCTATCAAAATTACTTTTGAGCATACTAACATGACACACTCTGAGTTTGCCTTCTACCTGGTATTCTTCTCAAATAATTCAATAATTCACCTCACTCAATTTCCTTTCAATTTGATAAGGCCCACAAAATCTTGCTTTTAATGGTTCACTGATGATTGGTGACAATACTAGTATTTTCTCCCACTAACACTTTTTCATCACATGTTCTGACAATTTAAAATATTTCCTAGCCAACTCACTAGCACTAGTTATCTCTCCCTAAAGTTTGACACACAGTCCAACAATGTAGTCTCTGAATGCTGACTCATCAACTTCTCTTTGACCAATTTAAGCGGTCCTCTTACCACATGACCAAAAATCCAATTCGAAAGGACCAAATTTAGTTGACTCATTTGGTGCATCCCAAATTGCAAATAGTACAAATGGAATTCCTTTATCCCAATCCTCTTTATAACCCCAACTATAAGCCTCTCAACATGGTCTTTAAAGTTTGATGCCACCTTTCTAACACCGTTGTGATTCTGAACGATATGCAGTTAAGTTAAATTGCTTTATTCTTAAGCTATCCATAACTTCCTTGATTAACTTTGATATAAAATTGGATCCCTGATCTGGTTTAGGTAGTCCACATCTAATAACAAAAATTGGTTAATTCCTCTGCAACTCTATTAGCTGTGATGTTTCTTAATGGAATGGCCTCTGGTAACCTAGTAGACACATCCATTATGGCCAATAAAAACTGATTCATACGTTTTGTCTCAGACAGGGGTCCCACACAATCAATTAGGACCCTAGTAAAAGGTTCCTCAAAAGCTGTAATGTGTATTAAAGTTGCTGGATTGATTACCACTCAAGGTTTCCCTATTCACTGACATGTACGGCAAGATTCAATTATATCTTTATGCAGTCCAGGCCAATAAAAATGTTTTTGCATTTTTACTTTAATTTTTCTTACTTCTAAATGACCCCCTACTTTGGGTCTTTGGCCAATTCAATTGTTTAACCACTTTCTCAAATGAAAAAAAGGCTTCCTCATCTTTCTCATCAAATCTTGACAGTGCTTGAATACATCCCTACTAAGATATCCCAACTAAGCTTTTGACTAGGAAGTGTTTCTTCTTCCTCTAGACCTTCCTCAGTTTCTGCCTTTAACTCCAACATTTTCTGTTTATGTTCTTGGATTGGATTTGATTGGTTTGTCATATGTACTGAGGTACAGTGAAAAGTATTGTTCTGTGTACAGCTCAGACAGATCATTCCGCGCATGAAAAGAAAATACATAATAGGGCAATCATAAAATACACAATGTAAATACACAGACACAGGTATCGGGTGAAGTATACAGGAGTGTAGTACTACTTGGTAGAGAAGATGTGTGAAGAGATCAGATCAGTCCATAAGTTCATCTGTTAGCGTGTGTTCTCAGCATTCTGTATCTCCTGCCTGATGGAAGAAGTTGGAAGAGTGAGTAAGCCAGGTGGGAGGGGTCTTTGATTATGCTGCCCGCTTTCCCAAGGCAGCGGGAGGTGTAGACAGAGCCAATGGATGGGAGGCGGGTTTGCATGATAGACTGGGCTGTGTTCACGACGCTCTAAAGTTTCTTGTGGACTTGGGATGAGCTTTGCCATATCAGGCTGTGATGCAGCCAGATAGAATGCGTTCTATAGTGCACATGTAAAAGTTGGTAAATCTATGTGGACATGCCGAATTTCCTTAGTTTTTTGTGGAAGTATAGGCGCTGTTGTGTTTTCTTAGACGTAGCCTCGACGTGGGTGGACCAGGACAGATTTTTGGTGAGGTGTACCTTGGAATTTGATGCTGTCAACCATCCTCCACCTCGGCCCCATTGATGTAGACAGGGGTATGTTCAGTACTTTGCTTCGTGAAGTCAATGACCAGCTCTTTAGTTTTGCTGGCATTGAGGGAGAGATTGTTCTCTTTGCAGTTCCAGTTTCTCTCTCCTTTTCCTTTGCTTTTGCCATTGCCAAACTCTGTTTTGCCTTCACTCTTTCTTCCTTTGCTAATCTTTCCATTTCTACCTCAACCTTCCATTCGAATAGCCCTCTTTTTTTTCTTCTCAGCCCTCACTTTTTCCTTTTCTTTTATTTCCAATTTCTTCAATACTATGGGCGGGATTCTCTCAGCCCAGGGCCGGGACGGAGAATCCCCATGACTGGCACGAATCGCGCCACACTGCCCAGATGCCGGCAAGCGATTCTCCACAGAGCGGAGCTATCGCCATTGGCGCTGGCGTGGTTGGTGCGGTGCCGGTTGGGGGCTGCTCTACACAGGCCACCCCACCGATTCACAGCCCGGGATGGGCTGAGCGGCTGTCATAAAAAAAACCCGAGTCCTGCTGCCGCCGTTCACACCTGCTCTCAGCTGGCGGGACCTCGGCCTGGAAGGGTCCGGGGGTGGTCTCCGATGTGGCCTGGGGCTCACCAATTGGCAGGCCGGCCTGTCTGGCTGGGGGCCTCCTTCCTTCCCCACCAGACCCTGTAGCCCTGCACCATGTTGCGTCGGGGCCAGCACGGCGAAGGGAGCCACTGTGCATGCGTGGACCCCGCAACGCCCAGTTCATGCCAGGATCAGCAGCTGGAGCAGCGGGGTTCGCTCCAGTGCAGTGCTGGCCTTATGTAGGGGCCAGAATTGCTGATCCTGAGGCCGTGTTGACGCCATTGAGAAACGTGAGCCTCAAGAGCACAGAAACCCACCCAGTACCTTGCTGTTTATCTTTGTCCTGCATTTCTAATTGTTTCATTTGTAATTGAATTCTAGCTAATTCTAATGATTCAAGCTGTGTCTCCAATAGATCAGGCTGAGCTATTGTTTGTATTATCTCCACCTTCCTTACCCCTTCAGATAAGGATACCTGCAGCTTTTCCGCCAAACCCAAAAGTTTTGTTTTAGTCTCACTTTCTAAACAATCAACCGTAACATCATCCACAGCCAGGAAAATGTTCAATGAAAGAGCCATCTCCAATCATTCCCTATTTAAACTTCAAAACCTGAAAGAAAGCAGCCATTCCACACACATTCACTGTCTTTTAAATTCAATAATCCCAAGCCAAACAAGAAATTATACATTTAAATTCCCGGCAAAGACCCCCCAGTTTTATTATGATTCCAGACCAGATCCCAACAGTGACTAGGATACCACACAGAAACCCCAATATTTTATTTCACCTTGGTAAGATTGTGAGGAAATTAAAATTTGCTCCACAATACATCATTACACAAAGAAATAGATAATTTTTAAAGCAAACTTTATTTTGAACACAGTATTATATTCTTCAACATAACAGTAGAAAACAGCTTATAATTTTTTTTTATTCGCTCATGGGACGTGGGTGCCGCTGGCTGTGCCCGCATTTATTGCTGTGGGTCTGGAATCACATGTAGGCCAGACCAGGTAAAAATGGCAGATTTCCTTTCCTAAAGGGCATTAGTGAACCAGAATGGTTTTTCTGACAATTGACAATGGTTTCATGGTCATAGGTCTCCGGATTACTAGCCCAGTAACAATATCATTGTGCCACCACTTCTCCAATTACCCCTTAAACTCAATACCGTGAATACAATACCCTTAATTGCTATCTTTATCCCATTTATCCTACAAAAAGAATCTCAGCTCCCAATCCACTTTAAAGACCACTGGCATTCAGGAATACTTGCTTTCTTTACAGAGATGTTCTTTGAGAAAGGGAGATCCCTTAATGCGGCTCTCAAGGCAAGATCGGACTCCTATCAGCCCCAAGCCAAAACTCTGGTAATATCTCTTCAGAAGCTGTTTCTCAGCTTGTTTCCCCCCCCCCCCCCCCCCCCCCCCTGTTCTGAGACAGGTCTTCACTGCTTTAAAAATTGTTAATCTCTTTTAACTGAAATTTGCCTGACTTATGATCACAGTTTCATCCAGAACTGCACTGACCTACTTTTCCTACAAAATGCTTAATGCCTTAGCTCCACCCAGTAATGACATCACCTTACCAAGCTGAAACCTAATTAACTCCACAGGGAATCCCCTTAATCAAAACAAAATCCCATTAGCCCAAGCTTTTTATGATGGTTTAATTGCACCCCTGGCTCCCAATCTTTCAAACCAAGATTCTTTTAAAAACATGACTGCAGCAGTCAAACATACTCTAACCCCGCCATTTAAACCATAATATCTATCATGCAATATACCTGAAATTCCTACATCCATCATATTAACCTTAAAATTAGAGCTGTGTAGTTCAGGGCTGATGTCAGCATACACCACTTCACACTTCCTTGCACTCACAAAGTATGTTGTTAGACACGAGTATTAAGTGAACCAAGGTGGTTACATTGAATCAAGAGACAATTAACCATTAATTGAATGGGGGAACAAGCTTAAGTGACCGGAAAGCAATTTAATCATCGTATGTTCTTTTGAGAAATTAGGAAGTGTCATTTGTCATATGATAACCGACCTCTGTCCTACTCAGTGTTGGCATAGCAGATCCAGTAATCACTGCTAACTCCCAACTTGTTGGTGGTGACAGGATTGGTAATGATGGCGTTGTTGAAAATATGGCAGAGATGGCTGGGATATTTCTTAGTTGAGATAGTCAATGCCTGTCACTTGTCAGCCCAATCCTGAATTTTATTTAGGTCTTGCTGCAGTCTGGCAATTTAATTTACACAGTAGTGTATCATTATTGAATCATCAGCCAACAGCCTCATTTCAGACCTCAGAATAGAGAAAAGGTCAATGATGGTTGGGCTGAAAATGCTTCCATGGGACAATGTCCTCAGGCTACCATAATTGATCACTGACAACTACAACCGCCTTCCTTTGTGCCAGGAGTATTCCAGTCATTGCAGAATTTTCCACTTGCCTCCAATAGCTTTCAGCTTTGCTAGGACTTCCTACTGCCAAATATTCTGCTTTGGTGTTGAGGGCAACTGTTTTTAGCTTTCCTCTAGCAGTCAACTCTTCTATTCATATCTGTATCAAATGTGTAATGATATTTGGAGCCATGTGCTCCTGGTGGAATGTATACAGAGAATCAATCAGTAGGTATCACTTGCTACCACCCTTAATGTTTCCTTATAGCAAATTACTGATGATTGGAAGGAGGTGGATAGTGGGGGGTAATTGGGACATAGCTCTCTCAGAGGTGATATTTACCATTGCAGTAAATCAGTAGGGTGGATCGCGCAGCCATTATGGAACCCATCCAATCTTCACTGATCACTGGGTCTTCACTCTAAAATAAAGATGGTATTCCTGGCATACCCTTCTGAGTTCACCATTGAAGTAAGGTTGGTCTTCGAACTTCATGGCAATGCAAAAAAGTGAGGAATATGCAGGACCAAGAGTTTGGTCATTAAATGAAACTTTGGTTTCTGTTGATATGTTTGCTCACATGAAAAGTAATCTCTGTGATGGTTTTATCAGTTCATAACCACAAATTGATACTGATACTGATCTATTACATAAAAATTCATAACGAATGAACATTATCTCCCTCAGGTTCATCATTGAGTGTGATTTTTGAAATCAACGTTGAGTTGGCCATTATTATTTCGACTGTGATAGCAGTTGGTTATACTCTGATTGGTGGTTTATACTCAGTTGTCTACACAGACATGGCCCAACTGTTCTGTATCTTTGTAGGATTGGTGAGTTTATAAAGGTATTTGAAATTATTGAAAGTGTTAAGTTTCAAACAACTGGATATACAGAATGCATTTAATAGTGGATTAAGATTTCTTGCTTTGATTCTTCATGCAGTACATTAGCCTGCCTTTTGCTGTTTTAAATCCTGCCGTTACAAGTATTACCATCACCGCTACCAAGTATGTTTATCGTGAACCATGGATTGGAACCATAAGCCCTGGAAATGCTTGGATTTGGGTTGACAATTACTTTCTGATGGTATGTATGTAGTATTAATTATTACAATCTGTGTAAGGTAAATGAAGTGACATTACGTCTGCAAAGACACCAGGATCAAGCTAAATATTTTCCCCCTGTACAGCAGCATGGTATTTCAGACTGCCATTGTCTCTTACAGCACAGATCGTTCCCCTCATTAACCCGCACAGAGTTATCCAATCATGGGTATTAATTACAGTACTCATATTGCAGGTTTAAATTTATAGATCCAAATAGGCAGTAGCATAGTGGTAATGTCACTGGACTAGTAATCCAGAGACCTAGGGACATGTTACTTCAGTTAATAAATTGAGAGTAATTGTGACCATGAAAGCAGTGCCGGTTGTTGTAAAATCCCATCTGTTTCATTAATTTCTTACCTAGTCTGGCATACATGTGACTCCAACCCCACAGCAATGTGGGTGACTTGTAAATGACCGAGCAAACCACTCAGTTGCATCAAGCCATTACAAAGCAAAAAGAGAATGAAACCAGAGGGACCCCCTGGAATTGACCGAGGCACCGGAAACAACAATGGAAAACCCAACTCTCCAAGCCATTCTTACTAATATCTGGGGGCTTGTGCCAAAATTGAAAGAGCCATCCCACAGATGAGTTAAGCAACAACTTGACATAGCTGTACGGAATCTCACATTACAAATAACAGGCGTGAGTTCCCTGCATTGCGTAAAGTGCAGCAGTGGGTGTGAAAAACAGCATCTTACCCACTGACCACAGTAGCAGGTTATCACACTCTATGGTCTATCTTCCACCATATTAATTATGCATGAACAGGAAGAACACCAGACCGTGGGTGAGTGGCCCCTGATTTACATGGCCACCATGAGCTCATTGCGTCCTCATTCTGGACGGCATATTTAAACAGATCTGTGAACAGCTTTTTCAATGAATGCAGCCTCAGCTGAGAGATATGACTCCAAAAGGGACGAAGGCAGCTGTGTCCAAATCCAGTGATGCCTCCCGGGAATGTCTGCTGGACACAGTCGAGGGCTGCCGCGATGTCCTCTACTCTCATGAGTTAATAACATTTTTCCAATTAAGGGGCAATTTTAGCGTGACCAATCCACCTACCCTGCACATCATTGGGTTATGGGGGAGAGACCCACGCAGACATGGGATGACTTTTATTTTAAATGTACCTTCACACCTCACCCTTCAGAACATTTTGGGAATAGTGGGGAATTGGTGGGAGGATTCCAAAGCTGATTATCAGCCTGTTGAACTGTGTTATGAATGCTCTTTCCATGGCCAACAAGTCCTGGCATTGAACTCGAACCCAGGGCTTCTGTTCCAGTGGTAGGGGTGCTATAACTGTGCCACATGGAGGAGATCCACCAATCTCACCATTCTGGCCTGAGAGGTGGTGGTAGCGATGGCCACTGCCAATGCAGCAGACAAGGCGTCATCCAGCCAGTGCAGAAAGAAGATTAAAGATATCATTTGTGGTTCCAGGGTATGTCAATCATTTCATCACTCTCAACTCGTACACTCACCAGCCCATCACACATTCACTGGCATCTCACATGCTGCTAGACCAAGGGACATCACCACTCATTCTGTCGCACATGCTCCACATCTCTATCTGGACACATATCCTCTGTAGTTTGCATTCTCATCTTGTCCATAGCTGTACTCACCATCCAAACATAGCAGGCACCCTCATTATTTGCCCTCAGGTCCATAGCAGGCAGAGGCAGGGACATCCAAGGTCACCAGCACTCAGAGGATTGTTGGTGGCCGGGAATTTGCATAGTCAAGAGTCTGATGACGAGCCTCTGGACTCAGCCCTAAATAAATTGCTGGAGGTGCAGCAACACTCGCGGAAACATCAGGAGAGGATGTCAGCTACATTTTATAGGTTGGAACAGAGGGTGGAGGAGACCACTGGCCTTCAGTATGAGGCAATAGTACCAGCAGGACAATGCCATGGAGACCTTGGTTTAGAACATCGGTCCTGCACTGCTGCAGGAACAGCACTCCATCACTTTAGCCATTGGTGGCATTCATCAGTGACTCCGAAAGAGAGAAATGGTCATCCAGATCTCAGTCCAACTGCTTCTTCTCCTCAAGAGTAAGCCATGACACCCTTGGCACCTGCTGGGAGGAGGACCAGCAGCTGGATTATCCAGAGTATCCAGAGTATCCACCCAGGTGATTGCAAGAGCGCCCGACTGATCCAAATCCCCTCTCCCTGTGATCTCCATCACCTCCATCTCCACACGCCCAGGAGGGTGCACCTGCCCTGCAGCTGGACACCCAAAGCAGACCGCGCCCCCTCAAAGTACTGGTCTCCCCAGAAGATGCCTCAAAGGTCTTCAAAGACAACAGGATGTAGCAGTCAGCACCTCCACCTCCACTGTGAATGTTGGGGAAGCAGGCAAACAAAGCGGTAGGGTTAGGAGAGTTACAAAAATATTTAGAAGCACAGTGGTGGCACGGATGTTCACAACATGTATATAATGTATATAATGAGGGGCAGCACGATGGGACAGTCATTAGCACTGCTGCTTCACAGTGCCAGAGACCCAGGTTCAACTCTTACCTCGGGTGACTGTGGGGAGTTTGCACATTCTCCCCGTATGTGCATGGATTTTCTCCAAGTGCTCCGTTCATCCCACAGTCCAAAGATGTGCAGGTTAGGTGGATTTGCCATTCTAAATTGCCCCTTAGAGTCCAAATATTAGGTGGGATTATGGTTATTCATGGGATTATGGAGGGATTAGCCTAGGTAGGGTGCTCTTTCAAAGGGTCGCTGTAGACTCAATGGGCCAAATGGCCTCATTCTGCACTGTAAGGATTCTATGAATGTTTACAAAGGTAAATATAATTGCACCCATTTCATATCTCATGTCCCCTTCTTATGATGTGCTGTCAATCAGGTGCGATACCATGGTCTTTCCCATCAAATGAGAGTCCCACGATCGTGAAATCAATGTAGAATGCTTCCATTTCACCACTGTGTGTGGCCCTTTTCCTAATCATTCTACACATCAGTGATGTCTCGACCTTAATATTAAATGTGCTTGTGGAAGGAACCTCATTTATATGTTTTGCAATGTCATGTTATGTTTATTATTGGCTCTGTAAGATTGAGACAGAGGGGTTCTTCTACCTTGTCTACATTCTTGAAAGGTGAAGGAGTGGTGTACAAGGAGAGATGTGTTCCTACACAGACCAAGGTCATAAATTGTGCAAATCCTCTGTTCTCAGGTTTACTGAGAGGGTCTTCCTGCTATAAACTCATAGAGCTGTGTGCATTTCCATATGCCACCCACATTTCCCACTTTCTGCATATACACCTGTTAAGCTCACTAATAAGTGGGAGATGACAAAGTTCTGCCCCCTCAGCCACTTTATTGCCCTGGTGCCCGAACGTACAACATTGAGCATTTTCTAACCTGCAATTGTCTGGATTGTAGCTACAAGGTTCTTGTCACAATGTTGGGATGCAGCACCTTGTGACTTATCACTTGAACAGTAGCTGAGACCGTGCAATGCAAATTGTTAATGTTGACATTGGTGGTCAGTACAGCCTCTGTGCATGCTCTGGAAGCGCCCATCATAGCTTTAGATAATGATTTTAAAAATATTTTTATTGACATTTTTACCTTTTATACACTGTACATTCAACAAGGGTACAACGGTCGATTACACTATACAAGGCCTTTTCCTAATATCTGTTTCGGCTGTTTTACGGTTCCCCTCCTCTCCCTCTGGCCTCTTCCTCCTCCCTTCCCTGTCCATTCCTTGCTGTCTCCTAGGCTCCCGTGCGTTCCCCTCCGCTGTGTGTTTTTCGGGGTCAAACTGTGGTCTCCTTGCGGATAGCAGGTTAAGGTCCATTTATAGCTTTCTTCCCTCCACCAGAGGCTCTACGGTCGGGGCCCAGAAGTATTTTCTGTCAACCTCTAGAATGGAGTTGATCAGTTGTTGCCTGGCCAGGGCAGCACGGTGGCCTAGTGGTTAGCACAACCGCCTCACGGCGCTGAGGTCCCAGGTTCGATCCCGGCTCTGGGTCACTGTCCGTGTGGAGTTTGCACATTCTCCCCGTGTCTGCATGGGTTTCGCCCCCACAACCCAAAAATGTGCAGAGTAGGTGGATTGGCCACGCTAAATTGCCCCTTAATTGGAAAAAATAATTGGGTAATCTAAATTTATAAAAAAGAAAGTTGTTGCCTGGCCAACCTCTCTTCCCTGTCCCTGCATGCTTTTTAGGCGATAATGTCTCCTCTAATCGCAGCCTTGTGGAAGCTGTCCCTCCCCAGTAGGTTGCCCAGCATTTGGGCCATGTAGCCGGTCTTCTGGCAGGCCCACTATTTGGATGCTCAGCCACCTCAATCGATTAACTTGTCCTCGACCTTCTCTTTCAGGCTCACTGGGTCAATACCAACCTCTTCATTTCGCCCTCCAGGGCGACGATTCGGTTGCTTTGGTCTGTCGAGGCTTTTTCCAGCTCTTTAATTGTGCTACCCTGGGCTTCCAATCTCTTTCCCATGTCGAGAGCTATCTGCATGGCCACCAGAGCCTCCACCACTGCCACACCTTGACATACTTTATCTCAGCCTTGATGTCATCCCTCATCACCTTCAGTTTCCTGATGAGGAACATCTTCCATCCATCATCTGGTGGATGAGGGGGCGTGAAAAAGAGGGAGCTGTTTGGGCCACCAGTTTCCCTTTCTCGGGGTGGCCAGGGACCCCTCACCTGGTGGGTCCGCAGGCCCATTTGCTCGCAATTCCTGTTCCTTGCCACAGTTCTTGGTGCTCCTGTGACCTTTTGAGCTGCTGTTTCCTGGCATTTTTGCTGTATAGCTCAACATTGAAGGTGAGGGGATGTTTTATTCTGATTTTGCAGGCTAAATTTGGTCAAAATTGCCTATTTTGTTGTCTTACAGAGGAGAGCCACCTGACGTGTGACTACTCAGCACATCCTCATCAGCTGGAAGTCTAGCTTTAGATAATGTTGAGGGGAGCAATGAGATAGGTGCAAGGAGGGTGGCATGTTGGCACAGTGGTTAGCATTGCTGCCTCACAGCGCGAGGGAACCAGGTTCAATTCCAGCCTCTGTGGAGTTTTCACTTTCTCCCTGTGTTGGTGTGGGTTTCCTCTGCTTACTCTAATTTTCTAATAAGCATGAGGAAAAATGTTTAGTCACAAAAATAGATTATGTTAGAGGGGACCTGAGGCTTCTCTTCTGTTAACTTGCCATGACTCTAATATGATTCTGAAGTTTATTCAAACATCCAATTGCTCTACAGTTTATCGCAATGGGAGGTTTCGATGCTGTCAACAAAGGGTTAATTACAAAGAGATTGATTACTGCCACTTTACGGGATTAGTCTTGCATGATTACGCATCATTGCTTTACTTTCCCAATTCCCTCACCAGCAAACTTTCTCCTCATTTTCATTTTGTACTGTGCCATCGCAGCAGGTTGGAAGATGGCGCTCCTGTCTCACTACCAGACCAATGTGTGAGTGTGGAAATCGCTACCGGCACCCTGGAGGAACTTAATATTCAGGTTTCCCTTCCTCACAGACCTCTCAGTCCTAACCTTGTATTCCTGTTATTATTCCCTGTTAATAAACTCCATTGTTAATGCTGGAAGCCTTCAAAATATTATCTCAAGCCACCATACCTACCTTTATCCCCAGTGAAGCTCTTGCCCTGTAACCCTTGTTGTGTTGTGCTTCTTTATGTAGCATAAGCTGCTTCCTTGATGTATGCTCTGACAAAGGAAGGTTCAGACTTGGAGATAGGTTTAACACATTTATTGAACAGTTAACAATTCTCCTACTTGAGTTTGACTCTCCTGCTAATCTTACTATAGGAACTCAATCTAACTAACCAGTCTGCTCTAATCCACGCGGTGGGTGTGATGCTTCCGATCTGCCCCTGTGTCTCTGAGTGTCGCCTATGGAAAGAGAAAGAGTATGTGTGCCCTGTCCTTTTATGTGGGTTGCCCCCTTGTGGTAGTGTCACCTCTGTGTTCATTAACTGTATGTCTGCATGTCATGATGTCTCTGGTGCTCCCTCAAGTGTTTACTCAGTATTAGTGTATTTGCATTAACCCCTTGCGTATTTACAGTGATGCATATCACCACAGCCCTTTTCCATGCTTCAGGCCAGTTTGCCCCCCACCCCTCCCCACGCCAGTCTCCAGTGGAGCCCTAGCCCTGCACCCATGAAAAGCCATCCCCACCTTACCACTGATCTGGTAGGTAAGGGCTTGCCTGTGACAACTCACTGAATGTGATGTGGTGTTGCCTACAAAGCCTGGCACTGATTATTGGGAGCACTGCGTGATGCAAGTGGACAAAAAGAGCTCAAAGTCACAAGTAAAGTGCACGTTGGGGCATGTATGTCCCTTATGTACCATTGTGAAACACGTTCTTCTAATTACACACTGACGTGCCCTGATGATCCAGTGTGAGTGAATGATATTGGCGAGCTGTCCTCATAATTAGATGCAAATGCATTGCAATGACGTTTCCGCTTGCCATGGGGGAAACACGGCCCACAATGAAGGTTCCAGCACACAATTGTGAACTGGTTTCACGGTGATGTAAAACTGATTTCTGGCCACATCAGAATATTTTCTGCTCCTGCGCACCCTGACTCCCACAATCCATGAAGTCTCATGGCATCAAATCATACATGAGTGAAGAAACCTCCAGCCAATTACCACCTACCACTACACCACCTCTCTCCCCAGATGATGAATCAGTGCCCCTCCATTGAACACTAACTGGAAGAAGCACTGAGTGTCAAGAGCACAGAATGCACATTATTGTCCATTACTCAGAGTGACTCAGTAACATCACTACTGGCCAAGTTGGCTGAGCCCTGAAGGAAATAACTGCTAGACTCAGCCGTTGGCAGGTGATAAGGCAACCAGCAAGCGGGAAAAACCTACTAACATGGCACTACTAACATGCTAAATTAATAATAAGAATAATCGCTTATTGTCACAAGTAGGCTTCAATGAAGTTACTGTGAAAAGCCCCTAGATTGGATAGTTAACAGACCTAGCAACTCAATACTAGACAATAATCAGGTGCTGTGGGTCATCAGCAGAGGCAGAAGAATTGTACTCAACCACATTGTGTAATCTCATGCCCAGAATATCTCTCACTCTACCATGGAGATAAAGCCAAGGGTCCAAACTTGGTTCAATGAAGAGCGCAAAAGGGTATGCCAGGAGCAGCATCAAGTATACCTAAAAATGAGGTGTCAAACTGTTGAAGCTACTATACAAGACTACTTGTGTGCCAAATAGCAGAATCAGAAGAATTAAGCACGACCAACACATAAGTTCTGCCACATCCAATGGTGAATGGTGGTGGACAATTAAACAATTAACTAGAGGAGGGGGGAGGAGACTCCACAAATATCCCCATCCTCAAAAATGTGGGATCCCAGATTATCAGTGAGAAGACAGGGTTGAAGCATTTGCAACCAATTTCAACCAGAGGTGCTGAGTGGATGTTCCATCTTGGCTTCCTCCTGAGGTTCCACAGATGCCAGTCCTCAACCAATTCATACCAGGGCAGCACGGTAGCATAGTGGTTAGCGCAATTGCTTCAGGGTCCCAGGTTCAATTCCTGGCTTGGGTCACTGTCTGTGCAGAGTCTGCACGTTCTCCCCATATGTGCGTGGGTTTCCTCTGGGTGCTCCGGTTTCCTCCCACAGTCCAAATATGTGCAGGTTAGGTGGATTGGCCATGCTAAATTGCTCTTAGTGTTCAAAATTGCCCCTTAGTGTTGGGTGGGGTTACTGGGTTATGGGGATATGGTAGAGGTGTGGGCTTGGGTAGGGTGCTCTTTCAAAGAGCTGGTGCAGACTCGATGGGCTGAATGGCCTCCTTCTGCACTGTAAATTCTACAAAATACTCCACATGATAAGAAACTGCAGAGGACACTGGATACTTCAATAGCCACAGGCCCTGACAATATTTCAACGCTGGTATTGAAGACTTGCGCTTCAGAACTAGCCACGCCCATAGTCAAGCCATTCCAGTACAGCTACAACACTAGCATCGAATTGAAAATGAGGAAAATGCCCAGCTATGTTCAGTCCCCAAATACCAAGGAAAACCTAAACAAATCTGTCCCTCAATCTACTCTCAATCATCATCAAAGTGATGGAAGGCTTGGTTGGCAGTACTATCAAGCTGCGCTTGCAAAGCAAAACCTGCTCAAAGATGCTCAATTTGGATTCCTTCAGGGCCACTCAGATCCTGACCTCATTACAGCCCTGGGTCAAACATGGATGAAAGAACTGAAGTGAAGAAAGACAGAAGATTGACTGCCCTTAATATAGAAGCAGTATTTGACTGAATGTGGCATCTAGGAACCTGAACAAAACCTTCTCAAAGGTATTTAAGGATGGACAGTAATGATAACTTAACCAGTGATGCCCACATCCTGTGAATACATTTAAAAAAAAACTAAATTATGCTTTATTATAAAATGATTTAGGTGGAAATCATTAGATCTACAGGGAGAAAGGATTAATCTACACAATGGAAGCACATTAATCACTTTCCCAGAGTTTAAGCACCATGCATTCTTTCTCAAAATGGCAACAATTTGTAGCGTTTGGGGATTTCATAAACGCGTTGTCCTTATTTAAGTTTTAAAAATTCATAGTGCTGATAAATCAAAGTCAATGGAGAGTAAATCAGCATATCAGCTATCCACCCAGCCATGAACATGAAAATTATGAATTAACAAACTGAAAAGAATTTTACATTCCATGACTGCTATGGATGAAGTAATTAATACTTACAAAGCTCATTACAACATTAAATGTTTACTCTTTACCTTTTGGAGATTATGGTCTGGATTTTGTTCTGGGATCAGTATCCTGACCTCGGGTGAATTTCCGAGCCCCACTCCTGCGTCACAGGGGCACCTGAGGCCTGATATGACCTTTCACCAAGTGGCCAATCAGAGGTGCACGCTTTCCATCCAGTTACAAATGGTGAGCAGGTTCCCTAAACCAGAAAGCCAATAGGAGTCCATCCAACAATGACAGATTATCAGGTCCAGGTAGAAGCTGCTGAGTAACAGAGAGTGAGAGAGAGAGAGAGACTACACCTCATGATGGAGAATTCATCTGAAGACATTCTTAAAATTGTGATCATGACAAAAGGTCACAGCCCAGCCGGTTGTCAATGTGGGGGTTAAACCCTCCATTGGATGGCCATCTGTTGCAGATGTGGTTGGACACCAATGAAGATATAGGCATGTTCCCACCTGGATTTGCCGCCAAGAGGCTGTTTCCATCGTTTGGCCATATTCTGGTATCAGATTGGGGCCCACAAGCCAGCTGGGAAGTTGTAATCAACTTCCATTAACTGGCTGCAATTGGGCATTTCATTGGCTTAATCACTTCCAGTCCTAACTCTGCAATCATTTAAAAACTTGTCCTTAGGACTGTGAATTTCCAAATTGAATTAATAATCGCAAGCATCTGCCACATTGTATGAAAATTAGGAGAGGGGTCTAACAGCTTTGCTGTCCTACGGAATTCTCCGTACTGAGACTAAGTGTTGACACCGGGGCAAGATAAACAGAGTTCTACAACAGCAAAACCGACGCCAGACCTGGACCAATTCAATGACCGTTAAGGGGCTAGCACTGGCGCCATGTGGAACACCATCAATTCCAATGAGAATCGGTGCGGGATTCGCCGGATTTGCGATTGACACTCAAGAGGCCGAAAAGCTGCAGCCACATACACTTCACTCCCCACACACTCCATCCCAGCCAACAAGATGGCAGCGCGGAGAGCGGCACCTCGTTTTATGGACGCTATGCTTGAGACCCTGCTGTACGGCGTGGAGGAGAGATGGGCAACCCTGTACCCCAGCCCAGGAAAGAAGCTGCCAGTCCTCACCGTTCACCGTGCCTGGACGTAGGTGGCAGAGGCGGTCAGCACCATGAGTAACACTGTCCAAACCAGCCAGTCGTGCTGAAATAAATTGCAGGACCTCCTCAGGGCGGACAGGGTGAGTTGTCAGCACTGTGCTCCTAGCACTAGACCACAACCCACATACCCGTTACCCCATCCCCCTTACCCGGAGGGCTGAACCCCCACACTGCACCACGTGCCAGTACCCATACCAGCTGCCATGGCCAGGTGCCCAGGCCACTGAAGCCACCAGCTACCCATTCCTGGGCTACATGTGTCGGATTGCCTAACTGTGTGTTTTCTGTTTCTCCCTTCCCCACCGCAGGAGATGGCAACCCATCACCGCCGGGAGCAGGAAAAGACTGGAGTGCGAGATCTGCGGCCCCTGACCATGGCTGAGCAGAGCGCCCTGGATGTGGTCGAAGTCCCAGAGGAAAGGGAAGTCGCCAAGGTGGAGATCGTCCATGGGCGAGGAAGTGTGATCCTGCCGTGTTACAGTTACACATGGCACATGTATCAACCCCATCCCCACCACCACCACCCTCACACCACCCTCAGCCCCACCCCACCCTCACACCTCCACCACCCCTATTTCCCCTCCTAAACACATTTCACACCCACCACCACCACTGCACTCGGACTGCGGTCGAATCTTGCATCTTGTCTTGCGTTTGTTAGGACCTGCTGGTGATGGGGTGGGTCCTTTTTGTGTACCCCTCCCCCAGCTATAGCCACAGACAGAGCCCCAGGTGCCCACCAGTGACAAGCACACTGACACGGACTTGAGATATAAACACAAGACCCGGAGCACGAGTCCGATGATGACACTGATTTCCCATCACAGCTGTCTCCAACACCCTCCATCATCCCAGAGATGCTCACCTCGGTTGGGCTCATTAGTGAATAGGCTCTTGCGACGCTATCTGGTGTGCACCACACATATGCTCCGGTACAGCAGGTGGAGTTGGAACATCTGAAGGCGCCAATGGTCGGAGAGGGGGCCAATCCCGGGGACTGGCTGCCGTCCAGATGGGATTTGGGCATCTGGAAAGTACAGTCCCATCGATCGTGAAGATGCTGTCACACAGCCAGGGACAACATGAGTTGTCGGTGAGCATCCAGCACCTGCAGGCACAAGTGGAGGAGTCCAACCATGTGCAGGACCAGACATGGTGCCAGCCATGCATGCCACCCAGGCCAAAACCACACTGGTGGAGTCTGCGGTGGCAGCCTTGGGGGCGAGTGTTTCGGCCATGGATCAGCATGTCCAAGGCCTGGGGCATTTGGTGCAGGTGGTGGCCAAGGCCCAGGACAGGGTTGTCCTTTCCAAGGAAGCCTTATGCAAGGGCCACCTGGACATCGCAGAGGCACTCCTGTGCATGGTTCAGTGACAGCGGCCACGACCAGTCAGCGGCATTTTCCAGGCGCTGGCCAACATGGTGCAGACACAGTGGGAGGTGATCCAGTCCCAGAGTGAGACTGGCTGATGTGACACAGACCCAGAAGGTAGTGACACAGTTGCACCATGATGTGGCACAGTCCCAGATGCCGATGGTCCACTCCCTGTGCTCCGTGGCCGCAAGCATGCAGACCCTGGCTGAGGCGCAGCAGGCCTCTAGAACTGGCAATGCCAGGTGGTGGGAGAGCCTAAGGATTCACTCCGCTCAAACCCCCATCCCATAGAGTGGCCCGAGGCCCATCGGGCACCCCGAGGGAGGAAGCAGAAATGGGGCCCATGCCGGTGACTCCCACATGGGAGGTGACGGAACACCGCAGCAGTCTCCATCTCCCCCCAAGTCTTTATCCTGATCAAAATCCATCCTCCTAATTCTCTCCCAGTGTCTCAGACTTTTAGTCTCAAAGGTGCCTTAACCAATATTCTTGAATCTGGTTCATGTCTCTTTCTGAGGTCAAGACTATTACAGACTCGCCCATCTGTCAGTGTTTGTGTTCTTCTCCTGGGTGGTCATGGAGCTTAGTCTTACTTCTTCCTGGATGGAATTTTCTAGTGCCACCAATGCCAGGTTTTGTGGCAAATGGGAGCGTAAAATTTGGAGAGGGGTCAAAAGTCCGAATCGTGGTGATGAGAAATCAATTCAGAATTTTCCCCTCACCACTTTCCTAGTGAATGGCAGGTAGATTCCCCGTTGATTCATGTTGGGAATTATATTTATATGCATTATCACTTCATCAATACTCAATAAAAACACCCTGTATGGGAATCAAATTCCATCTCACAATTACATGTGGAACTGGTGGGAAATTAGGCCACTCATGACTTCATTTTCATCATGAATTTGAGGTTAGTGCAACATTCAAAATTTACTTGCGCCAGTGCTGCTTTGGTTTCTCAAAAGTGTCAGTGTTATGCCACACTGGTGGGGTTTAAGGGTTTGTCTGCTCACGGTCGGTGCTACGGGCATTGAGCTGGGCTGCTCTCGCTGGGTGGCTCTGTACTCCAAGAGGACAGCACAGTGTGAGCTCTGAGTATCAGGCAGGGCTGCACTATTGTGAGAGGGAGTGGTGGAGACGGGGGAACCAGAAGGATGGCACAGGCATGGGGGTTGGGAGACAGGAATTACAGCAGCAGAGTGGCACTGAGTGGGGGAAGCTGGAACACAGACACTGAGTGGGGGGAAGATGAGAATCGAACGGTCTGAATAGGAAGGGATACATACAGACCAGAGAATGAGGAATTGGGGGGAAGAGTGTTGTGTTAGTGTGGCACAAAACAGAAGGTTGCACAGAGACTCCTGGAGGTGGGGAGAGGAAAGGCTTACATATGAAGTATGGATTGTACAGAGACTCATGGGTGGAAGGTGGAGGGAGACTATAATCTGATCAATCTTTTTTTTATATAAATGTTTTTTATTGGATTTTTGAACAGAGTATATTTTGCCGTTGTGTTCACAGGATATGATATGTAAGTCGGCATCCGTTTGTGCCGGCGAGGCACTTCCAGAGGGCAATCCTCGTGTGGGTCTGGTGCTGGTGGGCTGGATTCTCCCCTACCCGGCGTGACGGAGGGTGCCGGCGTAGGGGAGTGGCGCCAACCACTCAGGGGTCGCGCCTCCCCAAAGGTGGGGAATTCTCCCCACCTTTGGGGGCCAGCCCCGCGCCGGAGCAGTTTGCACCGGTAGACTGGCGCAAACACCCGGCGCCGTCGGAAGCGGGGGTGGCCGAAAGGCTTTCGGCGGTCGGCGCATGCGCCGGCAGTGACGTCAGCGGCAGCTGGCCGCTGACGTCACTGCCGGCGCATGCGCGATGCGGGGTTCTCCTCCGCGTCCGCCATGGCGGAGGCCGTGGCGGAGCGGAAGGAGAAAGAGTGCCCCCACGGCACTGCCCCGCGGAGTGAGCGGGGGGCCCCGATCGCGGGCCAGGCCTCCGTGGGGGCACCCCCCCGGGTCTGATCGCCCCCCGCCCCCCCAGGACCCCGGGGGCCCGCTCGCGCCGCTGAGCCCGCCGTTTCAGAGGTGGTTTAAACCTCGGCGGCGGGAGAAGGCCTCCCAGCGGCGGGACTTCGGCCCATCCGGGCCGGAGATTTAAGGTAAGTTTTTTAAAAAATGAAATCCCGCCGGCGCCAGCTGTTTTCACAGGCTGCCGGCGGGATTTGCACAACGCCGGTTTATGACCGGCGGGAGAATTACCAAACCTGCGGGAGCGGAAATAACGCCGCTTCCCGCCAATTCTCCGACCCTGCGTGGGGTCGGAGAATTTCGCCCGGTGTTGCCCTTCGCTTCTCCCGGCCAGATTTCTCCTCGTACACGCTGCCGCTTCAGCCGGCCCTCCCGTCTTCCACCTGTATTCTCCTTTTACTCTGTTCCTGTGGATGTCAAGTTGGTTAACGTTTCCCTGCCTCCACCGCCTCCCCCCCCCCCCACCTACCTCCCTGGCTATCCTCTATTGTTCCCTGTCTCTTCCCTCCTGCCCACCCCCCTCCCTCCCCTGCGGTTCGCCTTTCCTCCCCCCCGTAGTCTAATCTGATCAGTCATGAAGGAAAGGGAGAGCTCATTCAAAGGCAATCATAGGCCCTGGTCTGGGAACAAAGGAGCAGAGAAGATTAAGGGTCTTGTGGATCTCATAGTCGGGATGAGAGATTAAAGGTGGGATTAAAGAGATTTGTGATCATGTTACAGGTTTATGCATTGCACGTACATTGTATTTCCACTGCACGGGGAGGGACAAGGGCTGTGTGCTAAATTGGGATAAGGCATGGTTTGTTCATTGTTTTACAGTCGGTGGCGATGAGGTTGTCTGGCTCACTATTGGGCTGCTAGAAAGGATGGCCATGGTCAGGAGAGGCGTATTGTGGTAATCACCACTGTTGTATATATTAGGAGGTTTGTAGTAAGACCCAGTACTACAGGTACGGGGGTAGACCCTGCCTGCTGGCTCCGCCGAGTATGCGAAGTACAAATATGTGTGCTCCCCATACAGCAGCCATTTCACCAGCTGCTGTAGGAGGCCACACATCTTAGTGTAATAAAGCCTCGATTGTATTCAACTCTCGTCTTGTGCAATTGCTCGTGCATCAATTTTTTAAGCTAAAGTTTTCAGTAGATGAACCTCCGCATCAAGCCAGATCGCCTGCAGCTGGATCCGCAGTCAAGCGACGCCAAAAAGGGCTTTCAACATTGGCTAGCTTGTTTCGAAGCTTACATCAGGTCTGCAGCAGACCCAATTCCAGAAGCTCAGAAGATCCAGATACTCTACTCGCAGCTGAGCACCAACGTATTTCCTCTTATCCAGGACGCGCCGACCTACGATGAAGCCATGGTGCTACCGAAAGAGAATTACGCCCAACGGACGAACATGCTCTTCATCAGACATGTACTCTCTACTCGTAGGCAACCGCCTGGTGAGTCCGTAGAAGATTTCTGGTGTGTTTTAATTCCCCTGGTCAGAGACTGTGACTGTCAGGCCGTCACGGCCACAGAACATTCAAACCTCCTCATATGGGATGCTTTCGTTACGGGGATAGGGTCAGACCTCATACGCCAGCTGATGTGTTGGGCTGGCTGGGTCGATGTGGACTGCACTTGATGCAGTGTAGCGAGATACAGACTTCCAACACTTGATGTGATGCAACACGATTTTATTTAACATCTAAACTATAATACATGTTCAACTGTGGGTTGACACTATGCTGACTTGAATGGAGACCTGACACTATCCTGACCAGATTTACTAGCGACCACACGGCGTTTGCACTGGCTAGCTCACGAGCTCTGACTGCCTCAGAGGCTTGGTCCCAAGAGAGCGGGAAAACTGGTGCCCTCTGGCTTTATAGTGGTCGTGTCCTGTCTGGTGATTGGCTGCTCTGTTCTGTGTGCTTACTGGTCATCCTGTGTGTCAATCACTGCCTGTCTGCACTCCATTATATATATAGATGTATATTATGACAACAGCGACTTTCAGAAGGGGCCACACTCGACCTCACAGAAACCAAATAGCTGGCGCTATCGATGATGGTCACCTCGCGCAATCTTCAGGCCTACACTCCTAGCCCCGCGGTCCACCCCTCCGGCGCATCATGGACTCCACAGTCGGCCGCCCCACCGGGGACCCCACTCAGCCAACTCTACGCCTGTGCCACCCGCCAATGCTGCCCGGCCCGCAGTGCCCTTTGCAAGACCTGCCGGGGACCTCACTCAGCCAACTCTATGCCTGTGCCACTCGCCAATGCTGCCCGGCCCGCAGCGCCCTTTGCAAGCCCTGCGGCAAAAAGGGGCACTTCGCTGCGATTTGGCAGGCCCGCACAGTCGCAGCAATCGCCCCGACCCCCCTCGCGTACAAACAGTGGGCGTCGCCATCTTCCCCTCCTCGGACCACGTGCGGCCAGTGGGCGCCGCCATCTTCCCCTCCTCGGACCACATGCGGCCCATGGGTGCCGCCATCTTTGTCAACCCCCGACACGTGCGGCCCGTGGGCGTGGCCATCTTGTCCACCCCAAGATCATTTGGTGCCGCCATCTTGTCTTCCCCACGGCACATGGGCGCCACCATCATTCCAGGGCCCGTGCCCCCCAGGCACCCCATCGTTCAACACCAGCGACAACCAGCCGCAACTCGCCTCGGTCACGATTGACTAGTCTTGTCCACACAATCTAGCCACCGCCTCGACAAGCGTGAAGATCGATGGGCATGTGATCTCCTGCCTGTTGGACTCCGGGAGCACCAAAAGCTTCATCCATCCAGATACGGTAAGGCACTGCTCCCTTGCGGTACACCCCGCCAATCAGAGAATCTCCCTGGTCTCCGGGTCCCACTCCGTGATGATCCGGGGGTAATGTATAGCGACACTCACTGGGCATAGAATTCAAAGGCTTCCGCCTCTACATCCTCCCCAATCTCTGCGCTGCCCTGCTACTCGGCCTGGACTTCCAGTGTAACCTCCAGAGCCTAACACTGAAATTCGACGGGCCCCTACCACCCCTTACTGTGTGCGCCCTCGCGATCTAAAGGTCGACCTACCTTCCCTATTTGCAAACTTAACTCCGGATTGCAAACCCGTCGCCACCAGGAGCAGATGGTACAGCGCCCAGGACAAGGCCTTCATCAGGTCCAAAGTCCAGCGGCTGCTTCGGGAAGGCATTATCGAGGCCAGCAACAGCCCCTTGGGAGCCCAAGTGGTAGTGTTGAAACTGGGTTGAAGCACAGGATGGTTCTGGACTGCAGCCAGACCATCAACAGGTACACGCATCTCAACGTGTACCCCCTCCCATGCATATCTGATATGGTCAATCAGATTGCACAGTACCGGGTCTTCTCAACTGTGGACCTGATATCTGCCTACCACCAGCTCCCCATCCGTAAGGCGGAACGCCCATACACTGCCTTTGAGGTGGATGGCCGCTTCTACCATTTTCTCAGGGTTCCCTTCAGCGTCACCAATGGGGTCTCGGTCTTCCAAAGGGAGGTGGACCGAATGGGCGACCGGTATGGTGTGCGGGCCACTTTCCCGTACCTCGATAATGTCACCATCTGCGGCCACGATCAGCAGGACCACGATGCCAATCTTGCCAAATTTCTCCACACCACCTCCCTCCTAAACCTCACCTATAGCAAAGAGAAGTGCGTATTTAGTACGAACCGCTTAGCCATCCTCGGCTATGTGGTCGAGAATGGAGTTCTGGGGCCTGATCCCGACTGCATGCGCCCCCTCATGGAGCTCCCCCTTCCCCACTGCCCCAAGCTCCTCAAGCACTGCCTGGGTTTTTTTTCGTACTACGCCCAGAGGGTCCCACACCATGCGGACAAGGCCCACCCACTCATCCAGTCCACCCTTTTTCCCCTGACAGCCGAGGCTCAACAGGCCTTCAACCGTATTAGAGCCGACATCGCTAAGGCACGCAATCGACGAGATATTGCCCTGTCAGGTGGAGAGCGACGCAACAGACGTCGCTCTAGCCGCCACGCTCAATCAGGCAGGCAGGCCCGTGGCATTCTTTTCCCGCACCCTTCATGCCTCCGAAATTCGGCACTTCTCCGTTGAAAAAGAGGCCCAAGCCATCGTTGAAGCTGTGCGACATTGGAGGCATTACCTGGCCAGCAGGAGATTCACTCTCCTCACTGACCAACGGTCGGAAGCCTTTATATTTGACAACACACAATGGGGCAAGATCAAGAACGATAACATTTTGAGGTGGAGGATCGAGCTCTCCACCTACAACTACGAGATTTTATATCACCCTGGTAAGCTCAACAAGCCCCCAGATGCCCTATCCCGAGGTACATGTGCCAGCATACAAGTAGACCGACTCCAGACCCTGCACGACAACCTTTGTCACCCGGATGTCACAAAGTTGTACCACTTCATCAAGGCCTGCAATCTGCCCTACTCCGTCGAGAAGTCAGGACAATCACCAGGGACTGCCAGGTCTGTGCTGAGTGCAAACCGCACTTCTACCAGCCGGACTGCGCGCTCCTGGTGAAGGCCTTCCGCCCCTTTGAATGCCTCAGCGTGGACTTCAAAGGGCCCCTCCCCTCCACCGGCCGGAACACGTATTTCCTCAGTGTGGTCGATGAGTACTCCAGATTACCCTTCGCCATCCCATACCCCGACATGACGTCTGCCACCGTCATCAAAGTCCTCAACACTATCTTCGCTCTGTTCGGCTTCCCCACCTACATCCACAGTGACAGGGGATCCTCATTCATGAGCGATGAGCTGTGTCAGTTCCTGCTCAGCAGGGGTATCGCCTCCAGCAGGACGACCAGCTATAACTCCCGGGGAAACGGGCAGGTGGAGAGGGAGAATGGGACGGTCTGGAGGGCTGTCCAGCTGGCCTTTCGGTCCAGAAATCTCCCCACTTCCCACAGGCAGGAGGTCCTCCCCGATGCACTGCAATCCATTTGGTCGCTCCTATGCACTGCGACTAATAACACACCCCATGAACGTCTCTTTGCCTTCCCCAGGAAGTCCACATCCGGGGTCTCGCTCCCGACTTGGCTCGCAGCTCCAGGACCCGTTCTCCTCCGTAAGCACGTATGACTCCACAAGGCGGATCCGTTGGTGGAAAGGATGCAGTTACTCCACGCTAACCCCTAATATGCCTAAGTAGCGTACCTCGACGGCCGCCTAGATACACTCTCCCTCAGGGACCTGGCACCAGCAGGTTCCACACATACACCCCTCCGGCCTGGCGCCACCCTCCCCTCCCCCCGTGCACTCAGCAGCACCCCCCCCCCAGGACCATCCGATCTTCCCCTGCCCACGCCCGAGGATGAAGAGGATTTTGGCACGCTCCCGGAGTCACCGAGGACCAGACCGACACCGGAATCAGCGCCACCACTGCGTCGCTCCCAACGTCACATTAAGGCTTTGGACCGGCTAAACCTGTAATTGGTTCAGGACTGTTAAAGCACCTTGTACTGGACTTCAAAAAAAATTATTTTTTGCCTCTCTATATTAAACTTGTTCTGTATATAGTTCTCCGCCACCCCCGCCAGACTCATTTTTAACAGGGGGTGAATGTGGTAATTACCACTGTTGTATATATTAGGAGGTGTGTGGTAAGACCCGGTACTACAGGTACGGGGGTAGTCCCTGCCTGATGGCTCCGCCCAGTAGGCGGAGTATAAATATGTGTGCTCCCCATACAGCAACCATTTCGCCAGCTGCTGTAGGAGGCCATACATCTTAGTGTCATAAAGCCTCAGTTGTATTCAACTCTCGTCTTTGTGCAATTGATCATGCATCACGTATACAGCCTGTGAATGAGGAAAAGTTAAATAAAGGGGGAGGGGTGGGAACTTGCAGTTCTCCCAGAGAGGGGTTATCCTCTGCAAGTTACTGTGCACATGGTGTCAAGTTGGGAAAGTGTGAGATCCACATGTGACATGGGGTATCGACAGTGATGGGCTCAGTGGGGAGGGCTGGAATGTCTACCACAGTGTCAAAGGAATCCAGAGTTACAGGAGGGAAGTCTACCTGTACATCATGAAGTTCCAGGAATGAATGGAGTGACCCAAACATGGCCAAGGGGAGGATCAAAGCTAGTCTCGAACTAGAAATGGAGTAGAAACCTTGAAACCCTGAAGTCATTGCACAGTTTAAAATCAAAGGGAGGGACATACAGCTGGACTAAAAATCATCCCTTTCAGGGACAACGTCAAACTGCCTCGAGTCGCAGCATTGAAACAGAGTTAGAGCTGAGAGAATCTAGAAACCCTACAGTGCAGAAGAAGGCCATTCAGCTCATCGAGTCAGCACCAACCCTTTGAAAGACCACCCAACCTAGGCCCAATTCCCCACCCTATTGTTGCACCCCCACCCTAAGGGGCAATGTATCATGGCCAATCCTGCACATCTTTGGACTGTGGGAGGAAACCAGAGGACCCGGAGGATACCCACGCAGACATAGGGAGAACACCCAGACTCCGCGCAGACTGTCACCGGAAGTTGTAATCGAACCTGGGACCTCGGCGATGTGATGCAGCAGTGCTAACCACTGTGCCACCGTGCGGCCCAAGAAAAGACCAAGGCCGCCAGTAGCGGAGTTACTGATGAGACGGAGAATCCATTGTCGGAGGTTTCCGATACTCCAACCCCCCTGGTGGCATTGGGATCAAAGTTCGCGTCTCAAGTTCATGGGAGGATGACTTCCGGTGGCAGTTATGCAGCAATAAGCCACACATGTGGGAGCTCCCGTTTTAAAGAGATTTTTCGGCTCTTTTGAGAGCCCAAAACGGAAATTTTTCGACGTCTCCCGGTGGGGGAAGGTGTGCTGAACGACTTTCCCTGCAGTCCATGACTCGAACTCGGAGTGGAAAGGTGGAAAAAACAGCAGCAGCTCCTCAGAAAAAACGGGGGAAGGGATCCAAGATGGCCACCGACAAAGCTCCAGGGGAGTGGAGACTCTGGGCCCAGAAACAACAAACTGATCTCCTGCGCTGCTTTAAAGAATTCAAGGATGAAGTACTGAGCTCTCTGCAGGAAACAAACAGAAGGCTGTCAGAGATTCAGTCCACCCAGGGTGCTGCCATCAAGAAGTTGCAGACGCAGGCCATTGAACGAGAGGAGGAGGCCGTGGTCCTCGTGAGTAAGGTGGAGGGGCACGAAGCACTCCACAAGAAGTGGCAGGAACGCTTCGAGGAGCTGGATCACCGCATGAGGCGGAAAAACCTGCGGATCTTGGGCCTTGCGGAGGGGCTGGAGGGATCGGACCTGACAGCCTATGTGGCTGTAATGCTGGGTTCGCTAGTGGGGGCCGGGTCTCTCCATCTGCCCCTGGAGCTGGAGGGAGCACACAGAGTACTGGCCAGGAGGCCTAGGGAGAATGAACCCCCGCGTGCGGTGCTGGTGAGGTTCCACCGGTTCAGTGATCGGGACTGCGTGCTGCGCTGGGCCAAGAAGGTGAAGAGCAGCAATTGGGAGAATGGGGTAGTGCGGATCTACCAGGACTGGAGTGCGGAGGTGGCTAAGCGGCGGTCCGGATTTAATCGGACGAAAGAGGTGCTTTATAGAAAAAAGATAAAGTTCGGAATGTTGCCGCCCGCGCGCCTGTGGGTAACTTATTCGGACCGGGACCATTATTTCGATTCCCCGGAGGAGGCATGGGCCTTCGTGCGGACGGAGAAACTGGACTTGAACTAGGGGTTGGGGGTTGCGAGGTCGGCTGTAAGATATTAGTGCTGGATTCGGCTGTTGCTGTGTTCTCTTTTTCTTCTGTTTTTTTCTTCTTGTTTTAATACTTTTGCAATTTTGATATGGTTATTTACGGGGGGGTTGTTCTGCTATGTTTTTGTTTTTGTGCTTGGGGCATTGTTTGGGCTGTGTATCTTGCGGGGAGGGTCGGGGGGGTATGTTGTATTCTATGTCGGAGTGGGGATATGGAGGGGGGCTGATATTTGGGAGCTGCGTCAGAAGGGTGTGGTGGGGCAGGGCGAAAGCGCGGGCTTTCCTCTGGTTTCCCGCGCTGCGGGGCTGGGGGGGCGGAGATGGTGACGGGGGAGGTGGGGCCTTAACTGGTTCTTCCCCGCGCTGGAGCGGTGCCAGGAGGAGGGATAGATTGGGGGATGATCCCACTTCGGGAGGGGTCGGGCTATTGGCGGGAGTTTCCAGGGTCAGCAGAAGTTAGCTGACCCACGGAAGTACAATGGAGGACGGTTCGCGGCTGGGAGGGTTCCTAGCCTGGGGGGGAAGGGAGGGGGGGAAAGGGGAATACCGGGTTGCTGCTGGTAGGGTCAAGAAGGAGCTGGTGGGGGCTGGGGGGACAGAGGTGAGGGGTTGTCGCTATGGGGACGGGGTCGAGCAGGGGACGCTGGCCTGGGGCGGGCAGTCGACGGGCTATGGCTAGCCGACGGGGGAGGGGGGGCGGGACGCCCTCTGATCCGGTTGGTCACCTGGAATGTGAGAGGGTTGAATGGGCCGGTGAAGCGGTCAAGGGTACTGGCTCACCTGAAGGGGCTAAAGGCGGATGTGGCAATGCTTCAGGAGACCCACCTGAGGGTGGCGGACCAGGTCCGCCTGAGGAAGGGATGGGTGGGGCAGGTTTTCCACTCGGGGTTGGATGTGAGGAACCGGGGAGTGGCGATTCTGGTGGGGAAAAATGTGTTGTTTGAGGCATCGGAGGTGGTGGCGGATAAGGGGGTAGGTATGTGATGGTTAGGGGCAGGCTACAAGGAGAGAAGGTGGTACTGGCTAGTGTGTATGCCCCAAATTGGGACGATGCGGGCTTTATGAGGCGTATGTTGGGACGGATCCCGGATCTGGAGGCGGGAGGTCTGATCATAGGGGGGGACTTTAATACGGTGTTGGATCCTTCACTGGATCGGTCCAGCTCTAGGACGGGTAGGAGGCCGGCGGCGGCCAAGGTACTGAGAGGGTTTATGGATCAGATGGGTGGAGTGGATCCATGGAGGTTTGTGAGGCCGAGGGCACGTGAGTACTCTTTCTTCTCCCACGTACATAGGGTCTACTCTCGGATAGATTTCTTCGTGGTGAGTAGGGGACTGATTCCGAGAGTGGAGGAGGCCGAGTATTCGGCCATTGCAATCTCTGACCACGCTCCGCATTGGATAGAGTTGGAAATGGGGGAGGTGCGAGACCAACGTCCGTTGTGGCGGTTGGATGTGGGGTTGTTGGCGGAGGAGGAGGTGTGTAGGAGGGTCCGGGCAAGTATTGAGGGGTACCTTGAGGTGAATGATACGGGGGAGGTTCAGGTGGGGATGGTCTGGGAAGCCCTGAAGGCAGTAATTCGTGGGGAGCTGATATCCATCCGGGCACACAGGGAGAGGAGCGAGAGGAGTGAGAGGGATAGACTGGTGGGAAAGATGCTGGAGGTGGACAGGAGGTATGCAGAGGCACCAGAGGAGGGACTGTTGGGGGAGAGGCGCAGCTTGCAGGCTAAATTTGATTTGCTGACCACTAGAAAGGCTGAGGCACAGTGGAGGAAGGCACAAGGGGCAGTGTACGAACATGGTGAAAAGGCGAGTAGGATGCTGGCTCATCAGCTCCGTAAGCGGGATGCGGCTAAGGAGATTGCTGGAGTGAGAGACAAGAGTGGGAATGTGGTGCGGAAGGGGGTAGAGGTGAATGAGGTCTTCAAGGACTTTTACGGGGAACTGTACCAGTCGGAGCCAACGGGGGAGAGGAGGGGAATGGAGAGGTTCCTTGACAGGCTTTCTTTCCCGAAGGTGCAGGAGGAGAAGGTGGAGGGGCTGGGTGCGCCGATTGAGCTGGAGGAGCTAGTTAAGGGGATCGGGCAGATGCAGTCAGGGAAGGCACCGGGGCCAGATGGGTTCCCGGTGGAATTTTATAAAAAGTTTGTGGACCTAGTGGGCCCCTTGCTGGTGTGGACACTCAACGAAGCGTGGGAAGGGGGGACTTTGCCCCCGACGATGTCACGGGCGCTGATCTCGTTAATTTTAAAGAAGGACAAGGACCCCCAGCAGTGTGGTTCATACAGGCCCATATCTCTCCTCAACGTGGATGCTAAGGTGCTGACAAAAATCCTGGCCACCAGGATAGAGGACTGTGTGCCAGGGGTTGTGCATGAGGACCAGACAGGTTTTGTGAAGGGAAGGCAGCTGAACACGAATGTGCGGAGATTGCTGAATGTCATTATGATGCCGGCGATTGAGGGGGAGGCAGAGATAGTGGTGGCGCTGGATGCGGAGAAGGCCTTCGATAGAGTGGAGTGGGGGTACCTATGGGAGGTGTTGGGGAGGTTTGGATTTGGTGAAGGGTTCATTAGATGGGTAAGGCTGCTATATGAGGCCCCGATGGCATGCGTGGCCACGAATAGGAGGAGGTCGGAGTACTTCCGGCTTTACCGAGGGACCAGGCAGGGTTGCCCCTTGTCCCCCTTGTTGTTTGCACTGGCAATCGAGCCGCTGGCGATGGCATTGAGAGATTCAGAGAGGTGGAGAGGCTTGGTGCGAGGTGGAGAGGAACATAGGGTGTCGTTGTATGCCGACGACCTGTTACTGTATGTGGCGGACCCGGTGGGAGGGATGCCGGGAGTGATGGAGTTACTAGCCGAGTTTGGGACCTTCTCAGGTTATAAATTAAACTTAGGCAAGAGCGAGGTGTTTGTGGTGCACCCTGGAGACCAGGAGGAAGGAATTGGTAGGCTCCCGCTTAGGCGGGCAGGGGAGAGCTTTAGGTACCTGGGGGTGCAAGTGGCCAGGGACTGGGGGACTCTCCACAAGCATAACTTTACCAGACAGGTAGATCAGATGGAGGAGGAGTTCAGGAGGTGGGACATGCTGCCATTGTCGTTGGCGGGGAGGGTGCAGTCCGTCAAAATGACAGTGCTTCCGAGGTTCTTGTTCCTTTTTCAGTGCCTGCCCATATTTATCCCCAGGGCCTTCTTTAGGAGAGTGACCGGCAGTATTCTGAGCTTTGTGTGGGCACATGGGACTCCGAGAGTGAGGAGGGTATTCCTGGAGCGAGGAAGGGATAGAGGCGGGCTGGCGCTGCCCAACCTTCTGGGGTACTATTGGGCAGCCAATGTGTCAATGGTGCGTAAATGGGTGATGGAGGGGGGAGGGGCGGCGTGGAAAAGAATGGAGATGGCGTCATGTAGAGGTACAAGCCTGGGTGCCATGGTAACGGCACCGTTGCTGCTCTCCCCCAAGAGGGTTACCACGAGCCCGGTGGTGGCGGCGACCCTAAGAATTTGGGGACAGTGGAGACGGCATCGGGGGGAAACAGGGGGCTCGATGGAGGCTCCACTGGGTGGCAACCATCGGTTCATCCCGGGGAACACGGATGGGGGATTCAGGGGATGGCAAAGGGCGGGCATCAGCAAATTGAGGG
Source organism: Scyliorhinus canicula (assembly GCF_902713615.1). Lineage (NCBI taxonomy): Eukaryota > Metazoa > Chordata > Chondrichthyes > Carcharhiniformes > Scyliorhinidae > Scyliorhinus > Scyliorhinus canicula. The sequence continues at coordinate 67,717,837 of NC_052159.1, read as the reverse complement.
ACCTGTTTATTGGCGGGAGGTTTGCGGGCCTGGGGGAACTGGAAGATAAATTTGGCCTTCCCCAGGGGAACATGTTCAGATACCTGCAGGTAAAGGCGTTTGCTAGGCGACAGGTAGAGGGATTCCCTTTGGTGCCCTCGCAGGGGACGATGGACAGAGTGCTTTCGGGGGTGTGGGTAGGAGAGGGGAAGGTGTCTGACATCTATAAGGTAATGCAGGAGGTGGAGGAGTCATCAGTGGAGGAGCTGAAGGCTAAATGGGAGGAGGAACTCGGGGAGCAGATAGAGGATGGGACTTGGGCGGAGGCCTTGGAGAGAGTCAACTCCTCCTCCTCATGTGCGAGGCTTAGTCTCATCCAATTTAAGGTGCTGCACCGGGCACATATGTCCGGGACTAGGATGAGTAGGTTCTTCGGGGGTGAGGACAGGTGGACCAGATGTTCGGGGAGTCCTGCGAACCACGCCCATATGTTCTGGGCATGCCCAGCACTGGAAGAATTCTGGAAGGGGGTGGCGGGGACGGTGTCGAGGGTGGTTGGATCCAGGGTCAAACCAGGGTGGGGACTCGCGATTTTTGGGGTTGGGGTGGAGCCGGGAGTGCAGGAGGCGAAAGAGGCCGGTGTCCTGGCCTTTGCGTCCCTAGTAGCCCGTCGAAGGATTCTGTTACAATGGAAGGATGCAAGGCCCCCAAGCGTGGAGACCTGGATCAGTGACATGGCGGGATTTATAAAATTGGAAAAGGTCAAATTTGCCCTGAGAGGATCAATACAAGGGTTCTATAAACGATGGCAGCCTTTTCTGGACTTCCTGGCTCAGAGATAGGTAACTGGGTCAATAGCAGCAGCAACCCGGGGGGGGCGGGGGGGTGCATTATTGTAGTGTTTATTCTGTAACTTTATAGTGTGTTAATTTGCGTTGTTGTTAAAATGCTGGGTTGTTCATGGGGATGGGCCAAATGTATATGATTGTTAATATTATTGTTATTTTCGGTATTTTACTAAGGTGCGTTATTGTTGTATAAAATCAAAATTTCTCAATAAAAATTATTTAAAAAAAAAAAGTTCATGGGAGGATGCAAATCGGTCATTGGGACCCTTTTTAAAAAAATAATTTTTATTGAAAAATTTTGAATTTATACAACAACAACAACGAACCATAATAAAATACCAAAAATAACAATAATATTAGCAATCATAAACATTCGCCCCACCTCCATGAACAACACAGCATTTTAACAACAACGCAAATTAACGCAATATTAAGTTACATAATAGAAACTACAATAAGGAACCCCCCACCCCCTGGGTTGCTGCTGCTATTGACCCAGTTACCTATCTTTGAGCCAGGAAGTCCAGAAAAGGCTGCCATCGTTTATAGAACCCTTGTATTGATCCTCTCAGGGCAAATTTGACCCTTTCCAATTTTATAAATCCCGCCATGTCACTGATCCAGGTCTCCACACTTGGGGGCCTCGCATCCTTCCACTGTCGCAAGATCCTTCGTCGGGCTACTAGGGACGCAAAGGCCAGAACACCGGCCTCTTTCGCCTCCTGCACTCCCGGCTCTACCGCCACTCCAAAAATCGCGAATCCCCACCCTGGTTTGACCCTGGATCCAAACACCCTCGACACCGTCCCCGCCACCCCCTTCCAGAATTCTTCCAGTGCTGGGCATGCCCAGAACATATGGGCGTGGTTCGCTGGACTCCCCGAACATCTGGTGCACCTGTCCTCACCCCCAAAGAACCTACTCATCCTAGTCCCGGACATGTGGGCCCGGTGCAGCACCTTAAATTGGATGAGACTAAGCCTTGCACATGAGGAGGAAGAGTTGACTGTCTCCAAGGCATCCGCCCAAGTTCAGTCCTCTATCTGCTCCCCGAGTTCCTCCTCCCATTTAGCCTTCAGCTCCTCCACTGACGACTTCTTCACCTTATAGATGTCAGACACCTTCCCCTCTCCGACCCACACCCCCGAAAGCACTCTGTCCATCGTCCCCCGAGAGGGCAGCAAAGGGAATCCCTCTACCTGTCGCCTAGCAAACGCCTTTACCTGCAAGTATCTGAACATGTTCCCTTGGGGAAGCCCAAATTTATCTTCCAGTTCCCCCAGGCCCGCAAACCTCCCGCCAATAAACAGGTCCCTCAATTTACTGATACCCATCCTCTGCCACCACCTAAATCTCCCATCCCTGTTCCCTGGGATAAACCGATGATTGCCATCCAATGGAGCCTCCATTGAGCCCCCTGTTTCCCCCTGATGCCGTCTCCACTGTCCCCAGATTCTTAGGGTCGCCGCCACCACTGGGCTCGTGGTAAACCTCTTAGGGGAGAGTGGCAACGGCGCCGTTACCATGGCACCCAGGCTCGTACCTCTACATGACGCCATCTCCATTCTTTTCCACGCCGCCCTTCCCCCCTCCATCACCCATTTACGCACCATTGACACAGTGGCCGCCCAATAGTACCCCAGAAGGTTGGGCAGCGCCAGCCCGCCTCTATCCTTCCCTCGCTCCAGGAACACCCTCTTCACTCTCGGAGTCCCATGTGCCCACACAAAGCTCAAAATACTGCTAGTCACTCTCCTAAAGAATGCCCTGGGGATAAAGATGGGCAGGCACTGAAAGAGGAACAAGAACCTCGGAAGCACCGTCATTTTGACGGACTGTACCCTCCCCGCCAACGACAATGGCAGCATGTCCCAGCTCTTGAACTCCTCCTCCATCTGATCTACAAGTCTGGTGAAATTATGTTTGTGAAGAGTCCCCCAGTCCCTGGCCACCTGCACCCCCAGGTACCTAAAGCTCTCCTCTGCCCGCCTAAGCGGGAGCCTACCAATTCCTTCCTCCTGGTCTCCAGGGTGCACCACAAACACCTCACTCTTGCCTAAATTTAGTTTATAACCTGAAAAGGTCCCAAACTCAGCTAGCAGCTCCATCACCCCCGGCATCCCTCCCACCGGATCCGCCACATACAGTAACAGGTCATCGGCATACAACGACACCCTATGTTCCTCCCCACCTCGCACCAAACCCCTCCACCTCTCTGAATCCCTCAACGCCATCGCCAGCGGCTCGATTGCCAGTGCAAACAACAAGCGGGACAGGGGGCAACCCTGCCTGGTCCCTCGGTAAAGCCGGAAGTACTCCGACCTCCTCCCATTCGTGGCCACGCACGCCATCGGGGCCTCATATAGCAGCCTTACCCATCTAATGAACCCTTCACCAAATCCAAACCTCCCCAATACCTCCCATAAATACCCCCACTCCACTCTATCGAAGGCCTTCTCTGCATCCAGCGCCACCACTATCTCTGCCTCCCCCTCAATCGCCGGCATCATGATGACATTCAACAATCTTTGCCCATTTGTGTTCAGCTGCCTTCCCTTCACGAAATCTGTCTGGTCCTCGTGCACAACCACTGGCACACAGTCCTCTATCCCGGTGGGCCAGGAATTTTGCCAGCACATTGGCATCTACGTTGAGGAGAGATATGGGCCTGCTGGGGGTCCTTGTCCCTCTTTAACATTAACGAGATCAGCGCACGCGACATGTCGGGGGCAAAGTCCCCCCTTCCCAATCTTCATTGAGTGTCCGCACCAGCAAGGGGCCCACTAGGTCCACAAACTTTTTATAAAATTTCACCGGGAACCCATCCAGCCCCGGTGCCTTCCCTGACTGCATCTGCCCGATCCCCTTAACTAGCTCCTCCAGCTCAATCGGCGCACCCAGCCCCTCCACCTTCTCCTCCTGCACCTTCGGGAAAGAAAGCCCGTCGAGGAACCTCTCCATTCCCCTCCTCTCCCCCATTGGCTCCGACCGGTACAGTTCCCCGTAAAAGTCCTTGAAGACCTCATTCACCTCTGCCCCCTTTCGCACCACATTCCCACTCTTGTCTCTCACTCCAGCAATTTCCTTAGCCGCATCCCGCTTACGGAGCTGATGAGCCAGCATCCTACTCGCCTTTTCACCATGTTCGTACACTGCCCCTTGTGCCTTCCTCCACTGTGCCTCCACCTTTCTAGTGGTCAGCAAGTCAAATTTAGCCTGCAAGCTGCGCCTCTCCCCCAACAGTCCCTCCTCTGGTGCCTCTGCATACCTCCTGTCTACCTCCAGCATCTTTCCCACCAGTCTATCCCTCTCACTCCTCTCGCTCCTCTCCCTGTGTGCCCGGATGGATATCAGCTCCCCACGAATCACTGCCTTCAGGGCTTCCCAGATCACCCCCACCTGAACCTCCCCTGTATCATTCACCTCGAGGTACCCCTCAATACTTGCCCGGACCCTCCTACACACCTCCTCCTCCGCCAACAACCCCACATCCAACCGCCATAACGGGCGCTGGTCCCGCACCTCCCCCATCTCCAACTCTATCCAATGCGGAGCATGGTCGGAGATTGCAATGGCCAAATACTCGGCCTCCTCCACTCTCGGAATCAGTCCCCTACTCACCACGAAGAAGTCTATCCGAGAGTAGACCCTATGTACGTGGGAGAAGAAAGAGTACTCGCGTGCCCTCGGCCTCAAAAACCTCCATGGATCCACCCCACCCATCTGGTCCATAAACCCTCTCAGTACCTTGGCCACCGCCGGTCTCCTACCCGTCCTAGAGCTGGACCGATCCAGTGAAGGATTCAACACCGTATTGAAGTCTCCCCCCATGATCAGACCTCCCGCCTCCAGATCCAGGACCCGTCCCAACGTACGCCTCATAAAGCCCGCATCGTCCCAATTTGGGGCATACACACTAGCAAGTACCACCTTCTCTCCTTGTAGCCTGCCCCTAACCATAACATACCTACCCCCCTTATCCGCCACCACCTCCGATGCCTCAAACAACACATTTTTCCCCACCAGAATCGCCACTCCCCGGTCCTTCACATCCAACCCAGAGTGGAAAACCTGCCCCACCCATCCCTTCCTCAGACGGACCTGGTCTGCCACCTTCAGGTGGGTCTCCTGAAGCATTGCCACATCTGCCTTTAGCCCCCTCAGATGAGCAAGTACCCTCGACCACTTCACCGGCCCATTCAATCCTCTCGCATTCCAGGTGACCAACCGAATCAGAGGGCGTCCGGCCCCCCCTCCCCCGTCGACTAGCCATAGCCCGTCGACTGCCCACCCCAGGCCAGCACCCCCTGCCCGACCCAGTCCCCACAGCGACAACACCTCACCTCTGTCCCCCCAGCCCCCACCAGCTCCTTCCTGACCCGGTATTCCCCTTTCCCCCCCTCCCTTCCCTGCCAGGCTAGGAAACCTCCTAGCCGCGAACCGTCCTCCATTGTACTTCCGTGGGTCAGCTAACTTCTGCTGACCCTGGAAACTCCCGCCAATAACCCGACCCCTCCCAAAGTGGGATCATCCCCCAATCTATCCCTCCTCCAGGCACCGCTCCAGCGCGGGGAAGAACCAGTTAAGGCCCCACCTCCCCCGTCATCATCTCCGCCCCCCCAGCCCCGCAGCGCGGGAAACCAGAGGAAAGCCCGCGCTTTCGCCCTGCCCCACCACACCCTTCTGACGCAGCTCCCAAATACCAGCCCCACTCCATACCCCCAACCCGACATAAAATACAACAAACCCCCCCAACCCTCCCCGCAAGATACAAAACTCAAACAATGCCCCACAGCAAAAAAAACATAACAGAACAACACCCCCATAAATAACCATATCAAAATTGCAAAAGTACAAAAAAAAAGAGAACACAGCAACAGCAGAAACCTGCAATAAAGCATTACAACCGACCCCGCAACCCCCAACCCCTAGTTGAAGTCCAGTTTCTCCGTCCGCACGAAGGCTCACGCCTCCTCCGGGGAATCGAAATAATAATGCCGGTCCGAATAAGTTACCCACAGGCGCGTGGGCTGCAACATTCCGAACTTTATCTTTTTCCTGTAAAGCACCTCTTTCATCCGATTAAATCCGGACCGCCGCTTAGCCACCTCCGCACTCCAATCCTGGTAGATCCGTACTACCCCATTCTCCCAATTGCTGCTCTTCACCTTCTTGGCCCAGCGCAGCACACACTCCCGATCACTGAATCGGTGGAACCTCACCAGCACCGCACGCGGGGGTTCATTCTCCTTAGGCCTCCTGGCCAGTACTCTGTGCTCCCTCCAGCTCCAAGGGCAGATGGAAAGACCCGGCCCCCACTAGCGAGTTCAGCATCATAGCCACGTAGGTTGTCAGGTCCGACCCCTCCAGCCCCTCTGCAAGGCCCAAGATCCGCAGATTTTTCCGCCTCATGCGGTGATCAAGCTCCTCGAAGCGTTCCTGCCACTTCTTGTGGAGTGCCTCGTGTCCCTCCACCTTACTCATGAGGATCCCGGCATCCTCCTCTCGTTCAGTGGCCTGCGTCTGCAACTCCTTGATGGCAGCACCCTGGGTCGTCTGAGTCTCCGACAGCCTTCTGTTCATTTCCTGCAGAGAGCGCAGTACCTCAGCCTTGAAGTCTGCAAAAAAGCGCAGGAGAGCAGCTTGTTGCTCCAGGGTCCACTGCTTCCACTCCTCTGGAGCTCCGCCGGCCGCTATCTTGGATTCTTTCCCCCGTTTTTTCTGGGGAGCTGCTGCCGTTTTTTCCTCCTTTCCACTCCGAGTTCGAGTCATGGACTGCGGGGAAAGTCGATCAGCACACCTTCTCCCACCGGGAGACGTCGAAATATTTCCGTTTTGGGCTCTAAAAAGAGCCGAAAAGTCCACTTAAAACGGGAGCTCCCAAATGTGTGGCTTCCTACGTCATCGCCGCCACCGGAAGTCATTGAGACCCATTTTTAACCACTTACTGGACCAGTCACCATATTCTCCGAGCCCGCAGAATTTGCTGGTCCTCTGGTTCGGCACTCATGTGGGCAAGAATTACGACTGCACCTGACAAACATGTAACGGGCACGGTAGACCTTACGGTGGACCAGTGGGTAAATCTTTAAGGGAGTAGCCCACAAAGTCCATAGAGGGCCACCTTCCCCCCCCCCCCCATGTAGAACCTGCCCACCCCACTTGTCCCCTCCCCCCCCAACAGAGACCCCCAAAATAATGACATCCCTAAAAGGCCTCCTAAATAAGTAGGTTCCCCAGAGGCCCCTAAATAAAGACACCTCTCCAGAGACCCCTTAAATAAACATTGCTGTTTTTTTCTCTAAAGTGAGGCTCATCATTATGTGGACTTAGCACTTGATGAAGCTAGCCAGGTTCATGGATTCCTGGGATTTGCAGCACCTCAGCCTTCTCTGCAGTACAGAGTACAATAAATTGCACACTTTTCTCTTTGAGAGCTCTATGGTAGCAGCTCCTGATGTTCATTAACAGGAAAATGTTCCACTCCCTGAATGTTCAACTGGTGTGCACTCATCAGTGGCACATGCTGCATTTGTGCTGGGCGGGACTGGCTGTTGAGGATAAAGGGTATCTGTTCAAATAATACATCCTGATAGCTCCTCAAATGATGAGGAGCAGAAAAGGCAGGAACCTGAAGAAGGAGATGAGGGTCTGCTTCCATGAGAGGATCCCATCAAAGAAGCACGACGTGGAAGGTATGCCAACATCACACTAATCGTCACAAGATTCCAGGAGAACTAAAGTGCAGACAATGGGAGACAGCCACATTCCTTCAGTCCCTCGGTCCTCGGTGTCATGCCAGTGCCCTGAAAGGTCTTTGCAACCAGTAACAGTGAGAGCAAGTTCGGCATTCAGACTTGCGCCTTCAACCCTCAAGATTCACCAGGCCCCAATCCTTTGAAAGGCCAGTGCTTAACTCTGTTTCTGTGCGCTCTGGAAAGTGAAAGTTGGCACACCAGTGCAAATGCTGCATCAAAGGCCGTGACACAATTATCACCACCTTAAAGAGAAACTTTTAGCATACTCTGGGATGCACGCATGGTTACAGAGACCATCATGGCTGCAGGTCTTGTGCTTTGGTACTATCAATGAAGACAGCCATCTGATTTTGAGAAACAATTGCAGCTAACCGACTAGTGAGCAACCTAACTTCATGTTGTCTTGTAAGTTGCAGAGGTTACTAACGTATTTTGCAAATATTTCCAGTAGAGGGTGATGCATCTCCCTGACACAAGGGTCCAGTAACTATCGTGACTCAGCTGCACATCACATATGAGGCTCAGAAAGGGGTTGATCACTGAGTGGGAGTAAGGCTCACCCTTGCATTAAGAGGGCACATGGATGCATATACATGATGCTTTCAAATGACAAAACCATTCTCATGAACAACAAATGTATTTACAAAGGCACATGATTGAACTCCTATGACTCAGAAGTGATGTAAAGTTTTGTAATTTTTCTAACCCTATCGCTATGGCTTGGTGATCCCCAACATCTGTGTGGTGAACGTATTGTACTAACCATTCACCACTGTATTACACTGTAGCACACTGTTGCCCATGTGGGCTCCACCTATGGACCATTGTACAATATTACACACAATGTATAGGTCCCTCCTTTGCACAGCCACAAACGAGACCCCTCATGATCGCCTGTTTGTTTTCCCCAGGAAATCCACCTCCGGCGTCTCGCTTCCGTCCTGGCCAAAGACACCGGGGCCCATACTACTCCGCAAAGACATAAGGAGCCATAAGTCCGACCCCATGGTCGAGTGGGTCCAGCTCCTACACACCAACCCCCAGTACGCATACGTAGAACACCCCGACGGCCGACAGGATACGGTTTCCCTCCGGGACCTGGCACCCGCAGGTTCCCCTACCACCACCCCAACCTACCCCCCCCCCCCTCCCCCAAAACCTCCACCGAACATCGCCCCCGCCCCTACATGGCCTCCACACCCCCTCCTATACTCCCTTCCCCCTTCACCGACCCACCGAACGAAGCTCCAGAAGACATGCTCCCGGAATCCACGTGTGTGCCTGCACCGGCGAGTTCACCACCCACGCCAGCACCGATGAGTTCGACACCCAGGCCAGCTGTGATACCAGAGCTCCGGCAATCGCAGCGCACTATCAGGGCACCGGACAGACTGAACCTGTGAACACTTCACCCCCGCCAGACTTCATTTTTTTAACAGAGGGTGAATGTGGTCAAGGTATTGTACGAACCATTCACCACTGTATTACACTGTATCACGCTGTTGCCCGGCCTGCTGTAGGGCAGATACATGTTTCTCGGCCTGTAAAAATGGAGGGCCACAGGCAGAGGGAATTGGGTAAAGCTGGAACTCTCTGAGTCACTCGGATGGCTGGCCTTGAGGTCTCCAGTTGCTTGACCTCCTACCGATGCATGCTGAGGGCCCCTGCCTGACTCCCTGAGGAGAACAGGCTTCTGGAGGGAGGACAAAGTGCTGTCCACAAACAACCCCCCACCACACACCTCCCCCTGCCCTCACCCAGCTACTGATGGAGTCCACTAATACCTGGAGTGACGGAGTTCAGGTCTGAGCGCAAATCCAGCAGAACCTGCCCGATCAAGGTCACCAAGGCAGCTACCACCTTTCCTATAAAGATATCAAAGTGCTCGCATATTGAAGCCATGACACCAATCAGGACTCCATCTTTCATTCTAGTCTGTTCACTGCCTCCCACAGCACTACCTGATTTTCCAGCACATGCCATTGCATTTCCTGTATTCTGCAGATGGCCACTTATGGAAGCTCATCATCTGACTCAAACTCAACAGGTGCCTAATTTTCAGGCCAGAGACCTGGGGGCTGTCTCTGCCTCCAGCTACTGCAGAGACGTATCAGTGAGGTGTTCCCTAGAATGTGACCCCCGAGCCTCAGGGAAGGTCCATGACCTACCAGAATGTGCATCTCTGCACTGGTGGAGGGCTCAGGTGAATGCAGTAAAGGGTCTTCATGTGATGCATCCTTAGCTTCTTCCACTGAGATAGCCGGCAGCAGGAGCTTGCGACTGGGCCTGTTGGTGCCTGTAAGAGAGTTTAGTCCATAAGCAGGCATGTCACTCACTGTGATTATCAATATGTGATAAATTCATGGAGGACTCATTCATGCATGCTTGCTGGTAGAGGCCGATCTCGCTTTGCCCACAGGAGCGATCCTTGTCTTTGACTGTCATCTCAGCATCCTCCTCCTCAAACTGGGACTGCTGTTGGACCCCCGCCAATCAAGCTCCTATCTGGGATACCGCCCTTTGGTTGTGGCGAACTTGGGCATCTTGAAGATGAATGGAATGTGATGAAAAGAGATGGAGAAGACGTCGGAAAGCATACAAGCCTTCTGTGTGTACTGAGTCCTCCATATTAAGGGCTGAGAATGGAGTTTGTGTGGGATGATGGTTGCGATGCTGGTGATTTTAAAGCGTCCATGAGACATTCAATGCTGATGTCTCCTCCGCTAATACTGTGCGAGATCCCTGAGCAGTGTAACCCTTTGAGTTTGTGATATCACTATAAGCGTGTGAGTTTGGAGTGAGCTAAAGGTTGACTTACCCTGGCAAAGCTTATGAGACAATTCATCCTATTCCTGTACTGTATGGCATTTCTCAGGATGGTGCTTGATGAGCTGATCTCCCTTGAAATTGCATTCCAGGCTGGCAAGTTGAGGCCAGGGGCCATACCTGTGTAGAAGACATCTCGATTGTTGTCGCAGGAGATAATACGATGAGGTGGAGTTAAATCACAACAGCAATTTTATTGATAAAGAGAACTTTGGATATACAGACGAACACAACCCAACACTGGGGACTAGTGCCATCGACCTCCAGACTTATGATAATGACCCCCATTACCCGATCCGTCCCTTGGCACACAATAGGCTCAGGTTCACATGCTCTGTTCCCATAGGTGCTGGCCCACGAAGAATGACCCCTTTAAGGGTCTACGCCATTACATTTACCCTCCCCACCCGGGAAGATTTTGCTTTTACCACCACCGATTCTGTGGCTTGTACACTAGCAACTACCAAGGGATCCACATTCCTCACTCTGGGAGCTGCAGCTTCCCACCTTCATATATGATATATACGTTTCGGACTTTGCAGCCCTATAGGTCAACAACACAACACACTCAGTCAGTTCTTACAGTAGCTCCCCCGGATATCAAAGCTGGTCAACTCCAAAATTATGGCCAAAAACTAAATCCGCTGCTTCAAACAACCTGTTTGCCTTGGCTGAGTTGTGGGACTCCTTCGGGAGGCTTGCTTAGGCTCTACCCTCCCCAGGGAAACAAGGGCAAGGCAGATCCTCAGGGATCAACACATCAACAACTCGGCCGGAGTCACCCTAACCTCGGTGGCAGCATGTCGGGTCACGTTGTATGTGAGTAATCTCAGCCGGAGTAACCCTGGTGGTAATATGTGAGGTCATGTTGTGTGTGAGTAAACGTTGCCTGCGTAACCCCAGTGATAGTGAATGCGGTATTATCATAACTGTAAGAACTGCAAGGGTTAATGAAATATCTAGAGTAACCACAAATGGGAGCCACAGTTACAAGTATATAAGACAGTGATGCTAAGTCTTGTGGAGGTATTTGAGCAGGAGTTAACTAGAAAGAGTCAGAGGTACAAATAGTGTGAGTGAGAGCAGATCATAGTTTAAATCAGTATTAAATTAGCTGTACATGAGTGTAGTTTAAATCTGAATAATCAACTGTGTATTCTTTAGGAGTATGTGTCGAATCCAAATTAGTAGTGTTAATAAATTTATAGCTTTATTGAAGTTCAAACTATTTTATGGTCTTTGTGAACACTACGCCAACCTTCATGAATGAGGCAACACAAAGAACACGACATGGTACCAGAAGTCTATTTCTATTAGCAAGCAACAGTTAGATTAGAAAATATTGCAATAAGGAGATTGAAGAAACAATCAAGAAGCTACAAAACTCAGAAAATTTACAACGAAAACTAATCAGAAGATGGAGGGTCTCAAGAAGCCTGACCACTTCAGGACTATGCCAAAACTGGGCATTCTATAAAGAGCAGCTTGAAGTTTTCCTTTCTGCCTCCGTGCTTTAATGTGCCAAAGCAAACCAAAGGAAAATAGCACACTTATTAAATTTGGCTAGACGGCAATCATTAGAACTTTATAATTTGCTTGAATTCAGTGCTGATGAGGGTAAAACTAACTACAGCATGGTGCTACAAAGGTTCGATATACAATGTAAGGAGCAGGTGAATGAGACCCATGTGTGCCATATGTTCAGAAAAAGGCTGCAGTTAAGAGGGGAGTCAGTAGATTCTTTCATAACAGCTTTAAAGTTGCAAGTGCAGTCCTGTAACATTTCCTCAGCATCCGATTCAATGTTGGATGAGCAAGTTGTCTTTGGGATAAATGATGAACATTTGCGCGAGAAAATGCTAAGGTGACCAGTTTTACTGCTAGAAGATGCGATTAATATGTGCAAGGCCAGTGAACAGGCATCGACTGAGTATGCAGAGTTAGTGGCAAATAAAAAGAGTGCAAAATTGGGAAACGTGGTTGACGCCATTAATGCTGTGTCGCAGCAAAGAAAACTGCGTACACGGCTGGTGGCCATTTTACTGTGTGGCCACGACCGCAGTAAAATTAATTGTCTAGCAAAAGGCAAACAATGTTCCAATTGTTGCAAGTTCAACCACTTTGCAGCACCCTGTCGTTTCTCAGCAACTTCTCTAGTAACCAAATTTAAAAAGTCCTATAGGGATTGCAGATGGATCCTAAGTGTTAAGAGTGAAGATAAAAAAATCCAATATCTTAACTGATAGAGAGGATTGCTCACTGTACACACTTCTGGATACTGGTCTCTAGGATTAATTTACTGGATCGCAATCATAGACCAGTACAAGATCTTTTGAAGATAATTAAGGGGCGGACTGTATCATTAGAAATTAATGGCAAACAAATACCATTTAAAATTGATGCAGGAGTACATGTAAATATCATCACAGAAAGATATTGAAGGCAAGCTTATAAGACACCACTGATAAAACAATCTACTTGTCGGCTCACAGATTACAATGGTCACAAGGGGATCCTGCTGTCTCGGTGTTAGAAATGGGGACATTGAGATACTCATTGACTTCGAGATAGTGGAGGATGAGAAGTCATCGTTAATTGGGGTGGATGCTTGTGAAAGATTGCAGCGAATTGAAAGGGTTCACTCAACCAGTATTTCAACTGACCGAAATGAACAGTTAACAGAAGATTTAAGTGTTGTGGGAAACCTCTCCAAAGCAACCACTGATGCTGAAACATCAGAACCAGAGGTAGTCCAAATAATGGAATCTCAAGCCTCTTTCTTAACCGAGATACTACCAGTTTCTGACCAAAAACTACACATAATCAAAGCCGAAACTAAAAAGGATTTGACGCTCCAGAAGGTGAAGAAAAACCTAAAAGAAGGATGGCCTACTGGATGTCGATCTGCCTTTTTAGGTCTAAGAGATGATATTTCTGTAATAGATGGTTTCCTACTCAAGGGAGACAGGAATATGATTCCTGCCAGTTTACATTTAGGGATTCTGCAGCAGATTCACGACGGTCATCAGGGCATAGAAAAGTATTGTAGAAGAGCCAGACAATCGATGTATTGGCCAGGAATCAACAGAGATGTTGATCAATATGTACAAGAATGCACAATCTGCCAGATGCATCAGCCAGTACAGAGCAGAGAAAGCATGAAAGAGATTGAATTCGTGACCAGTCCATGGAGCAAAGTGAGCACAGATTTGTTTTATTTCCAAGGTCGTGATTATTTAGTGGTCATAGACTATTACTCCAACTATCCAGAGGTGATGATGCTAAATGATTCGACAGCCAGCTCTGTCATAAGGTAAATAAAATCAATTTTTGTACGCCATGGGATACCTTTAAACGTTGTCTCTGACAATGGTCCGTGTTTCTCAAATTGGTAGTGGACACAGTTTGTGCAGCAACACAACTTCAATCACATTACTTCAAGCCTATGTTATCCTCAGTCAAATGGCAAAACAAAGAAAGGAGTAGGAATAATAAAGAAATTGTTCCACAAAGTGATTGATGATAATCAAGATCTATCGTTGGTGTTGTTGGCGTATAGAGCAACACCACTGTCAACTGGATTATCACCTGCTCAGATGCTAATGGGTAGACGACTTTGCACCACATTACCTGAGATCACCATTCCAGATATGGATAATCAAGAGATACATAAGTGTAGTACATCAAAGAAAAATAAGCAAAAAGAGGACTATGATAAACGAACCAAACCTTTGTCTGAACTAAAAGAAGGTGACTTTGTACAGATTCAGAATCATGAAGAAGGATGGCAACACATCGCAAAAGTTGTAAGACAAGGGGGCTACAATCACAAGTATATAGGGCAGTGATGCTAAGCCTTGTGGAGCGTGTGTGCAGGAGTTAGCTAGAGAGAGTCAGAAATACAAATAGTCTGAGTGAGAGCAGATCATAGTTTATATCAGTATTAAGATTAGCTGTACAGAGTGTAGTTTACATGTTAATAATCAACTGTGTATTCTTTGGGAGTACATGTCGAATCCCAATTAGTAGTGCTAATAAATTTATAGATTTGTTGAAGTTCAAGCTATTTTGTGGTCTTTGTGAACACTATGCCAACCATTCTGAATTAAGCAACACAAAGAACATCACAGTGTGAAGGGTCTTGTTCTGTGAGAGTAAACTCATCCAGAGTAATCCCGGTAGTAACTTGTGGCGTTCTGTTGTATATGAGAGTCAGACTACAGTCAGACTAACCTCGATGGTAATGCGTGGCATTGTGTTGTATGTGAGAGTAAATTCAACCAGACAAGCTCTGGTGGTGGCGTGTGGCATTGTATTATATAAGAGTAAACTCGGCCAGAATAACCCCAGTGGTAGCCTGTGGCATTGTGTTGTATATCAGTACACTCAGCCAGAGTAACCCCAGTGGTGGTGTGTGACATTGTGTTGTATATCAGTAAACTCGGCCAGAGTAACCCCAGTGGTAGCCTGTGGCATTGTGTTGTATATCAGTAAACTCGGCCAGAGTAACCCCAGTGGTAGCCTGTGACATTGTGTTGTATATCAGTAAACTCGGCCAGAGTAACCCCAGTGGTGGTGTGTGGCATTGTGTTGTTTATGAGTAAACTCGGCCAGAGTAACCCCAGTGGTGGTGTGTGGCATTGTATTATATAAGAGTAAACTCGGCCAGAGTAACCCCAGTGGTAGCCTGTGGCATTGTGTTGTTTATGAGTAAACTCGGCCAGAGTAACCCCAGTGGTGGTATGTGGCATTGTGTTGTATATGAGTAAACTCAGCCAGAGTAACCCCAGTGGTGGTGTGTGGCATTGTGTTGTATATCAGTAAACTCGGCCAGAGTAACCCCAGTGGTGGCGTGTGGCATTGTGTTGTATATCAGTAAACTCAGCCAGAGTAACCCCAGTGGTGGTGTGTGGCATTGTGTTGTATATCAGTAAACTCAGCCAGAGTAACCCCAGTGGTGGTGTGTGGCATTGTGTTGTATATCAGTAAACTCGGCCAGAGTAACCCCAGTGGTGGTGTGTGGCATTGTGTTGTATATCAGTAAACTCGGCCAGAGTAACCCGGTAGTAGTGTGTGGCATTGTGTTGTATATCAGTAAACTCAGCCAGAGTAACCCCAGTGGTGGTGTGTGGCATTGTGTTGTATATCAGTAAACTCAGCCAGAGTAACCCCAGTGATGGTGTGTGGCATTGTGTTGTATATCAGTAAACTCAGCCAGAGTAACCCCAGTGGTGGTGTGTGGCATTGTGTTGTATATCAGTAAACTCAGCCAGAGTAACCCCAGTGGTGGTGTGTGGCATTGTGTTGTATATCAGTAAACTCGGCCAGAGTAACCCCAGTGGTGGTGTGTGGCATTGTGTTGTATATCAGTAAACTCGGCCAGAGTAACCCGGTAGTAGTGCGTGGCATTGTGTTGTATATCAGTAAACTCAGCCAGAGTAACCCCAGTGGTGGTGTATGGCATTGTGTTGTATGTGAGAGTAAATTCAACCAGAGTAACCCCAGTGGTGGTGTGTGGCATTGTGTTGTATATCAGTAAACTCAGCCAGAGTAACCCCAGTGGTGGTGTGTGGCATTGTGTTGTATGTGAGAGTAAATTCAACCAGAGTAACCCAGTGGTAGCGTCTGGCATTGTGCTGTATGTGAGTAAAGTCGGCCAGAGTAACCCGGTAGTAGCGTGTGGCATTGTGTTGTATGTGAGTAAACTCACCGGTGTAACCCGATAGTAGCGTGTGGGTTTATTTTGTGTGAGAGTAAAATATTGGCCAAACGGAGCAGCAGTGGTCAGTTGGTCTGCTTCCTCATTGAAGCTATAAAGGTTTGGACTGCTCGCTCCACCAGCCCATTGGAAGTGTGGGAGGTGGTAGGGGGTCGTATGTGTGTGCTCCATGCCATTCGATTTGATAAAGAGTTGCAACTGCTCGGCTGTGAAAGCAGTGCCATTATTAGAAATGATCAGCTCCGAAATAGTGTGTAATGCGAAAATCTGTCGAAGCTTGTCGACCATGGCTGATACAATCATTGAATGTGTGAGTTGGACGTCTATCCATTTTGAGTGAGCACCCACAACAATCAAAAACATCATTCCTGTAAAAGGGTCCGCAAAATCGATGTGGAGCCTCGTCCACAGATGACCTGGCAACTCCCAAGGGTGTAGTTTAGCTGCAGGTGGAAGGGTCTGCTGTGTCTGGCAATGTTCACAATGGTTGGCTGCACTCTCTATTTCTTTGATTATCCCTGGCGACCAAGTGTAGCTCCTAGCCAACATTTGCATCTTGGTTTGGCCAGTATGCGCATTGTGCAACTCCTGGAGTTGTCCCCCTGGTATGGCACTATCACACTGTACATCCGTAAAAGAACACCATCTTCACAACTACTTTTACCCCTATGCTACAAGTAGCATCTGACTTTCTCTGACTAATCAAAATGCCAGCCAGTTAGAGTCATCCGTTTAAACTTTGAGAAAACTGGGTCCCAGTCTGACAAAATGAGGAAAGTGTCAAGAAAATATAGAGCAAGGACGATCTCCTGTGGAATAGAAGGAGCAGATGCTGTCTGTGGAAGTGGAAGACAGCTTAAAGCATCAGCATTTGAAATCTGTGTACCAGGTCTATGTTCAAAAGTGTAACAATATGCAGCCAACAGTAATGCCCATCATTGGACTCTGGCTGATGTTATCAGCGGAACCACTTTATTCTTGCGGAAAAGCTCAAGTAACGGTTTATGGTCCAAGACAATGGTGAAGTGGCGGTCATAAACATATTGGTGGAAATTTTTTATGGTATATATGCCTGCCAAACTCTCTTTATCTATCTGCGAATACTTCCTTTCAGCACCAGACAAGGTTCTGCAAGCAAAGGCAACAGGCCACTCCACATCGTCTTCCATCTGATGTGAAAGTACCACCCCTATGCGACACCGATGCACCACACATCACCATTATGGGTTTGTCTGGGTTGAAGTGGACACGAAGGTCGATGATTGGAGGGCCTTTTTCACTTGGTTAAATGATTTTCTCTGGGAATCTTCCCACTTCCAACGTTGATGCTTCTTCAGCAGATGGTTCAGGGGCACCAAAATTGTAAACAGGTTTAGTAAAAACCTGTCATAATAATTGACCATCCCTAAAAAGGATTTGAACTCAGTCACGTTCCTTGGTGCTGGCACCCTTTTTTAATCACTTTTGTCTTGTCCTCGGGTGGATGTACGCCTTTTGCATCAGCTTTGAACCCTAAATATGTGACCTCATCAGCCTGAAATGTTTACTCTTCATCTTTCAAGCATATATCAGCTTTTCTGAATCTCCTAATCACCTGAAGAAGAGCACTGTGCTCTTCGGGTGATGCTCCCGTTGCTAAGACATTGTTCAGATACGCAACAACTTGTGGTATCCCTTGTAAAAGACTCTATATCATGTGCTGAAATATAGCGCAGGCAGATTAAATACCAAAGGGAAACCTTGTATATTGGAATAAGCTTTTGTGTGTGTTTATGGTGAAGAATTTATTTGATTCTTCCTCCAACTCAATCTGCTGGTATGCATGGCTTAGATATGATTGCATAGAGGTCTCCTCTGTCCTAGGAATAGGAAATCTATATATTTTAGCAGCCCTGTGCACAGTCTTATTGTAATCATTGCAAATCTACACTGTGCAGTCAGCTTGAACACTGGGACTATTGGTGCTGCCCATTCTGTAAATAATACCGGTGTAATTATCTCCAGGTTTCCCAGAGGTTGAAGCTCCGCTGCAGCTTTTTGTTGCAGAGCATTGGGCTCTAAATGTTTTTTGTGGTGCATCAGACTCTATGTAGATTTTTATGCACCCCAGTTCTGTCTGAAAAACTTTGTGATATTTAGAGAGAAATTTCAGGAAAACCCCATCCATGATGCTGAATATCCAGTTTAGCCTGATTTTCTTCAACCAAAATCGCCCCATGAGGCTTAGTCTCTATCCTTTTACTACGATTAAGGGCAACTGGGCAGACTGGTGCCGGTATTATACTGGTGTTGACATTGCCCATTATCTTCAAGGCCTGCCCAGTATCAGTGTCTAAAGTGGCCATTACACTGCTGAGTCTCAAGGATTGCCGCCCTCCCTGTAAATACGTACATATCAGGACTTCCGTTGGCGCTGCTGATGGTGGTGATGTTTGAGGAGGCGATAGGGCAGGGGGTATTGACACAGACTTTGGGGCAGTCATCAATCTCCCTGTTGCTCAAGAAGGATAAGGGTCCGACAGAATGTGGGTTGTGTAGGCTCATATCATTTTTGAATGTGGACGCAAAGGTGTTGGCAAAGGTATTGGCGGGTAGGTTGGAGGAGTGCCTCCCAAAGGTGATAGCGGAAGATCAGATGGGGTTCATGAAGAGGTGACAGCTCTTTTTGAACATTAGGAGGGTATTGAATATGGTTATGGCGCCGCGGTGGGGGAGGAAGTCAGAAGTGTTTGTGGCATTGGACGCCGAGAAGGCGTTTGACCAAGTAGAGTGGGGGTATTTGATGGCAGTTCTGGAGCGGATTGAGATTGGGCCACGATTTGTAAATTGGGTAAGGCTGCTGTGTAAGGAGCCGAGGGTGAGTGTCCGTACGAATAACATGAATTTGGGTTATTTTGCTCTGCACCATGGAACCAAGCAGTGATGTCCTATGTCCCCCCTGTTGTTCTCACTTGCGATTGAGGAGTGGGGGAGTTTGGAGATGTGGAAAGGGATAGTGTGGGACAGAACATAGGGTATCTATGTACGCGGACGACTTGCTGTTGTATGTATCGGAACCAAGTGTGTCGCTGGGGACAGCATATTGGAGCTTCGAGTGTTTGGGTCTTTTTCGGAATTTCAACTAAATTTAGACAAAAGTGAATATTTTGTGGTGGCTCGGCCAAGGGTGCGGGCAGGGATGGGGGGGGCTACCATCCCATAGGGCGAGGACTCACTTTAGATATCTGGGTGCAGGCGGCATGGGATTGGGGGCGGGGGGCCTCCGTAGGTATAATATTACTAGTCTGGTAGGGAGGGTGAAAATAGATCTGGCAAGGTGGGATGGTCTCCCTCCGTCGCTGGCAGGCCAGGTACAGGCAATTAAAATGAACATATTGCCGCGATTCTTGTTTATTTTTCAGTGCCTGCCGCTCTTCCTGCCAAAGGCATTTTTCAAGGGGGTCGAAACGATGATTACCTCTTTTATATGGGGGGGGGGGAAGGCGGCTAGGATTAGGAATGTGTTTGTGGTGATATGATCTGCATATTCGTCTGCCATTGGGCCAGAACGTCGGCTTACCATTGGCCCTGGTCGGTCATGTGCCTCTCGACCGATTGGCCGAGAGGCTGAGTTAACCACGCCTCTATTAACAAGGTATAAATGCTCAGACGCCTGACGATCGTCCCTTTCCACTGTAGACGATCGCAGAGCTGTGTTCTAGTCAATTAAAGCCAGACTTTGGTAAATCACTCGCCTCGCGTACAATCGATGGTACATCAGTGTTGTTGCAGAGAGGACGGCACTCAGGGGGTTGGGTCTTCCGAATTTAGTGTATTATTACTGGGCGGTGAATGCAGAGAAGGTGGACTAGAGGGGAAGACTCCCAGTGGGTTAGAATGGAGGACAGTCTGTGTAGGGGGCCGGGGCTAAGGGTGTTGGCAATAGTACCACTCCCGATGGCCCCGGGAAATACTCAGGGAGTGCGGTAGAAGTAGCAGCATTGAAAATCTTCAGGCAGTTGTGCCAATACTTTAGGCTGGGGGCAGGGTCAAGTTAAATGCCGATTCAGGGGAATCACAGATTTGAGCCAGGGAAGTGGGATGGGAGTTTTCGGGGATGGGAGGACAAGGGAGCAGGGCACTAAAGGATTTGTTTCTGGGGGGCCGGTTTGCGGGACTGAAGGAGCTGGAGGCGAAATATGGGTTGAGGCAGGGGGGAATGTTTAGGTATATGCAGGTCTGAGATTTCACAAAGAATATGCAGAGCTTTCTGGTGGCGCTGGCCTCCACACTGTTGGAGGCGGTGCTGACGACAGGGGGAATGGAGAAGGGGTGGTGTCGGCGATTTATGGGGTGATTCTGGGAGAAGAGAAGGCACCGCTGGAGGGGATTAAGGCAAAGTGGGAGGAAGAGTTGTGAGAGAACTTGGAGGAGGGGTTGTGATGTGAGGTGCTCTGGAGTATAAATGTCTCAACTTTGTGCATGAGGTTGGGGCTGACACAGCTGAAGGTGATATATAAGGCGCACCTCAGAAAGGCCCAAAACATATGAACACGCCCCCGCCCCGTGTTCATATGCCCCCCCCCCCCCCCCCCCCACCCCGTGTTCATATGTTTTGGTCCTGTCCAAAGCTGGAGGGGTATTGGAGGAAAATGTTCAGGTGGTACAAGTGAGGCTTGAGCCGTGTCCTCTGGAGGCCATATTCGGCGTATTTGATTGGCCGGGGTTGAAAGCGGGTGCGGAGGCAGATATTTTAGCCTTCACCTCGTTGATCTAACAAAGGTGGATCCTGTTGGGGTGGAGGTCAGTTTCTCTACCCTGTGTCCTGGCGTGGCGGGGGGGATCTGTTGGAATTTTGTACACTCTAGAAGGTGAAGTTTGAGTTGACGGGAAGGATGGAAGGGTTCTACAACTCATGGGCTTTGTTTATTATGCACTTTCAAGACTTGGATGACATCGAATATTAGGGGGAGTTAGGGTGGTGGGAGAATGGGGGGAGGGGGGGGGGTTGTGGTGGGATGGGGGGGGTGGTTGGACCCTATGCTGTTGGTGACTATGAATGAGTGGATGGTGGATTCCTGAATCCCTTTCTTTGATGTTTGTCTCTAAAATGTTGAGGGTTGTTTGGGGGTTGGTGGGGGAGAGGAACTGTTGGCCAGGGGATTGACATTGTATTTGTTGATTGTTTGTTGGTGGGTGTAAATTTGGATGAAAATGTGACAAAGGAGAATAAAAATATTTATTTAAAAAAATACTTGCATATCTGTCCTCCTGCCACCGTGGCAGCCACACCTGTATCGACCTCCATATTTAATGGATGGCCATTAACAATGAGGACAATTTTGATGGGGGGCTTAACTTCACAATATTGAGCTTATAAGCTTATGACTTCACTTCCAGGTTTTCCACAAGCTTATTCACTGAGGTTGCCGATGATTCTTTTGGGAACGAGGTTCAGTTTGTCTGACTCTGCATCTGGCTTGTATATGGCCTTTTCTACTGCATCTAAAGCAAATTAACTCTTTACATTTGCCTCTGCCTTGGGGATTGTCTCCCCCACAATGAAAATAAGCCTCAAGACCTGTGACTGACAGTCATTCTTCCTTTTCCCAGGCTCCGCTGCACCTTCATTATGGGTACTTTGAGCAGCTGCTATTTTCCACCATAACTGATTTACCTCTCTTTGCATGGTTTGCTTCAGCCAATTCAACCACTTTGTCTGAGGATATTCTGATTTCTGCCAGCAACCTCTTCTGGAAGATATAGGGGGGCTGTCAGAGGTAGTTTCTTTACCCAGAGAGTAGTGGGGGCAAGGAATGCACTGCCTGTGGATGTAGTTGAGTCGGAAACATTAGGGACCTTCAAGCAGCTATTGGATAGGTACATGGATTACGGTAGAATGATGGGGTGTAGATTAATTTGTTCTTAATCTAGGATAAAAGTTCAGCACAAACTACATCGTGGGCCAAAGAGCCTGTTCTGCGCTGTATTTTCTTTGTTCTAAATGGTCATGTAAATTATCACTGAGAGACAGACCGAAATCGCAGTGCTCAGCTATCTATCAAAGCCTGGCTACGAAAGCTGTTTCTCCAGGGCTCCGAAAAGCTGAATGGAATTTACAATGCTGCATAATAATGGAGGGTCAGGCATTGTAGTGATCTCTCACTAGTTGCACTAATTGATCAAAGGATGTGGTATACGGAGCCTCCAGGGATGTTCGGCTTCTCACAGGTTATATGTTTTGGGCCTCAAACTGTGAGTAATATATGGGCGTGATTCTCCGCTGCCCACGATGGGTCGGAGAATAGCGGGAGGGCCTTCCCGACATTTTTTCCGCCCTCCCGCTATTCTCCCCCCCCCCCCCCCCCCCCCCCCACGGCCGCCCCACAACACGAATCGCTGCTCGCCGTTTTTTACGGCAACAGCGATTCTCCCCAGGCCTTTACGGCCGTTTTAACGAACGCAATCACACCTGCTCTCACCGTTCGTGAAAACGGCCGCAAAGTGCCGTCACAGACAACCATGGCACCGAAGGGTGGCATGGGCCTGCGATCGGTGGGCACCGATCGCGGGCAGCGGGTCCGATACCCGCGCCTTATTTGTTCTTCCGCCGCCCCGTAGGATCAGTCTGCGGGGCGGCTGAGGGGCATGACGGCCCGCGCATGCGCGGGTTTGACGCGTCTGCGTGATGACATCATCCGCGCATGCGCGGGTTGGAGCCGTCCAACCCGCGCATGTGCGGCTGACGTCATCGTGCACGTCAGCCGGCGTGACGCTTGGCGCATGGACTTAGCGACGGTCACTAAGCCCGCGATGCCGTGCTCCCCCCACCCGGGGGGGAGAATCGGGTCCTGGGAGGGGGCGCGGATGTTGCCGTGAAACACAGCCAGTTTCACGGCAGCCTTTACGACTCGCCGCATTTGCGGAGAATCGCGCCCATAACCTTTTGCTTGTGTTCTGCCGTGATTTCATTGGCAATGAAAAAGATTCAAAGCCTTTCCACATATTGGCCCCGACGTTCAAACTCAGATCGAACGGGCCAATTTTGCCAAGCAGTGGCATATTCAATTGTGATTGATTCTTTACCTTCTTTCAGGACATCAAAGGCCATTCTTCCCCCACCCCCCCCAAAGGTTGACAACTTCTCCTTTTTGTCGAGTCTGATTTATTCCTGTTGCCAATGTTGTAGCGTGAGTTAATCTGACGAGGCAGTTAAATCACAACGGTGATTTATTAACAAAGGAAGAACTTTCATGTCCAGATCACGCAACTCCAACACAGGACAAGTCGCACCAACTCTCAATCTTACTCGGATGTTTTTAAAAATAATAATAATCTTTATTGTCACAAATACACTGCAGTGACGTTACTGTAAAAATCCCCTAGTCGCCACATTCTAGCACCTGTTCAGGTACGCAGAGGGAGAATTCAGAATATCCAATTCACCTGACAGCACATCTTTTGGGACTTGTGGGAGGAAACTGGAGCACCCGGAGGAAACCCACACAGACACAGGGAGACCGTGCAGGGTCCGCACAGACAGCAACCCAAGCCGGGAATCGAATCTGGGGTCTTGGAGCTATGAAGCAACAGCGCTACCCACTGTACTACCCTGCCGCCCAGGTTTGACATCGGTTTTCTATCCTCCGCCACCTCCGAAATGGCATCATCGCGTCGGACGCGGCATGCCGTTGGAACGGCATTGCCGGGTCACCTGAAGGCCCTCCCCTGATGCCCCGCTCCCAGTGGGCCAAGTTCCGGACTGCGCAGGGGACGTGTGGTCTCAGCGATCGGGGACCCGGAGTGGCGGCTGAGGACTATGTCCAGTGCCGGCACTTAGGGCCAGGAGCCATGCTGCTGGCCAAGTGGGGGGACTGGTGGTGGATGGCCAGGGGGGCAGTATTTTGAGGTCAGGTCCACACACGCCTGCGCCATGTTTAACGGCGCGACCGCAGTAGGTCATCGCTGTGCGCATGCACGGCCATGGACCCGGCTATTCTTAAGCCGCTTTTGTTGTGGGAGCTGGATGTTTTACCCAGCGTGGCTGCCAGCCCCACTAGCCCCTCACCGGTTGCAGGATCGGTGAGGGTTCGGCGTCGATTTTGGCATCGTAAAACACCACGGTCCCCACGCCAGCGTCAGCAATTAGCCTCAAAATCGGAGAATCCAGCCCTATGTTTTCCCTCCAGAGCTGAATTGTACCTGAATTGCATTCAATCTGGGAGCACAAATCAGGATGTGATTCCCAATCCATGCAAACATTTGCAGGGCAAGGGTTACAAGGGATTCCCTAGATAGGGAGATAGGGAGATCCCGCGGCCGGGCACCCCTCCCATCTCAATGCAATTCAGCCTATTCCCTGTCACAGCATAATTCAGCCCCCTCGCCGGAATTTCTGGGTCATCTCCCACCCCGCCAGTATGGAGATGACCAACTCCCCTCCCCCCACTGCGTCCCTCACCAGAGACCCTCTAATTAAAGAGACCACCCACAGAGACCCTTCACAGTTGAGGGACTTTGAAGTGGTCAGTTGTGAAACAAATAGAAAGTACTTAACTCTGTTTATAGTGGTCCAGGAGTTGTCAATTAAATTGATGTTTATAAACATTGCAGTCAGTTTCACAGCTGACAACTTCAAAGTTACTCGACCATGAAGGGAGATGAATTGCACAATTCTGAAAGCTGGGTGTGTGCAGAAGCTGTCAATCACAGCCTAGTAAATTCAATATCAAAGGGAAATGAATGAATGGCTTGCAGATCAAAGATCTGAGAGGGTTTAAACCCTGCTGACTGGTTTTCTCTTTCCAGGAATTGACAGGTGCTGCTTCCTGTGCCTGAGCCAGCAGGTTTATTGCCCAGGTGAGTTTCAAAGTAGTGATTGTTTTGTCATTGCCTCTGTCTGGACTGTTCTCTAGTTTCCAGACAGGGGTTTCTCCTCTGGGGGGGAGGGAGGGAGAGGTGGGGTGGCTTCCAGACAGGTGTTTCACTATTGAGGAGCTCGGGGGGTTTGGGGGCTATTTAATGATAGGGTTTCTGTGGGGGTCTATTTATTTAAGGGGTTTATGAGGGATCTCTTTATTTGGGGGCTCTTTGTGGGGGTCTCTTGACTTAGCGGGTCATCTTGGGGGGTCTTTTTATTTGAGGGTCTCTAGTGAGGTCTCTTTAATTGCAGAGTGTCTGGTGAGGGGTCAGATCTTATCTTTTGGTGGTCTTGCATTGTGGCCGTCAGGTGGACTTTTGGGGAAACTCCCTTAAAATGTGATCCCCTTGACCGACCCCGAGGGCCACCGTGTCAGGTACACACTTGTCAGAACCAGCACGAATTCTCACCCACGTGATTCCCGGCCCAGAGGACTGGAGAATCATGAGGGCCTGGAGAATATGGTACCAGGCCTGGTAATTGGATGCTAATGGGTCATTGAGACCTAGATTAAGATCTATAATCTCAGGGTGTGAATCTTGATCCCGACGCCAGCGGGGTCTGGAGTATCGGAAACAGATTGGTGCCGGGCACTGATCCCATTTTTTCCCGATGCTGGAGCCTCCACCACATCAGCAACTTCTTTACCAACAGCACGCAGCTGAGAATCCAGCCCAGCATCTTTGGTGGAGTTACCTGTACACAGCTGGCCAGCTGAGAGTAATGTGTATCTTCAGTTGCTAGTTAAATGTGCTACCCAGACTTTTGACCCGATTTAGGTAACAGCAGGACAGACAGATCAGTACCCATCCCACCATTTGACTTCCAGGTGCATAAATAAAAGCTTCCGAGCTTGCAATCGGGCACAATTCCCCAACCCACCATCCAGCAGGAAACATGCCATGAAACCCACCTGACACCGCACTCAGTCTTTGGTATGGAAAATTCCACTGCTTCCTTCTCTTCAGCATCTGAGTAGTTAATCTAATGTTCTGTTGACTTTCTTTCCAATGGATATTAAGGCGCTACGGTTTTTTCTTATGATACCCTGATCTGTATGATCTTGGTTGGGGAGTTCTTCCAGTGCTGATACCTTCCCTTGATCCCAGACATAATCCCAGGCTTCAGCACTGGTGATTGACATGTTCTGCATCTATGGTTAAGGTTTCAAGCCTGTTTGTTTCACATTGTGCTTTACCGTCTTATGATCGTTCATGGTGATGTTGGGTTTAAGTTTTTGTTTCAGATGGAAGCTGTATTCTCACTCTCCTTCCCATTAATATCTCTGATGGTCAGAAACAATTTTGTAGTGCTGAAGTTTGATAGCTCAGAAAAGCTAGATTTTCTTCAGCAAGTCTTTACCTCCTCACAGCTTTTTCATTTGCTCGAGGATAACAAAGTGAACTGGTTACATAAACAAAGCCATATTCCTTTGTGCAATTTTGGAGTAACTCATTAGCACATTGCAAACCTTTGTCTGACACTACATCATCTGTTGTATTGCATAAATTATTTTGAGTGATTGAATGGCTGTTTCAGTAGTGATGCTATGCCACTTCCATCCATCATAAGTAATAATCAATGATAATTAGGAATGTTTTCCCCTTAAATTCCATTAAGTCCATTCCCAGACATCCCACTGCCTTGATGGAAAAGTAGAGGGAATTGTTCTTTCTCTTGATTTTTTACTGCACATGTGGGACAATTAAAGATCATTTCTATTATATATTGAGTAATGCTTGGCCATCAGACTGATTCCTGGGGTCTCGTGTGACATTTTTCTGTTCTTAAATCATCCTGGTGAAGTTTTTTTAAGAATATCAAGCAGAAATGCACTCAGAAAAACTATTCACTTGTTGAAGACAAGTAGATTGTCAATAACAGTAAAGTGCTTGCACTGTTCAAAGTATTGACATAATACCAGATTACTGGGATACACCCTGGCCACCTGTCCAGGTAATATTCTAGTTTTTAGGCATTCTTTGTTTTGCTGCTGCACTTGTTTTGCCAATGCTTCCTTTACAATTGTGCCACATCTTTGTTCTGTTTCTGTTCGTGACCTTGAGGCATAACAGACTGCTGTATGCTTGCCATTTCTCTGCACTTGTAATAGGACTGCCTTGAGACCATATAAGGTCGTCCAATTCGGCACCAACCATTAAGACCCGGTTGGGTGTACTATACATAACCTTGTAAATAAACCTATGTTTCTTTAACACAACTCAGTATGGACTCACCATACTCATAATAATAACCTCTTGCTGCTGCTTCTTCGCAATTTCACCCTTAACTTTGTCCAAGAGGAGGTGAAGGACTTTCCTTGGTGTACAGAGGCAAATTGGCATCAGCTAATAGGGTGATGTAGTAATCGGTCTTTAATTTCTCTCGTCCTGTGAGCAATTTTGGAAATTCATATCTGAATGTAGTGCTGTATTTCTCAGCCGCAACTTAATCTCCGTTAAAGATTAACTTCAATTTTAAACATGCCTTTCGACTTAGGAGAGAGCAGTCTTGATTTTGAATGACATGATTTGAGGACTTCTCTATCTTTATCCTTCAGCTTTGCCATGACTTGGCCCTTAACCTTTATTTAGTCCCTCAAGGACCCTGCAGTTTGACAGGTGAGGGTTCCAATGTAATCTTTTTGAAACAGTTGACCATCTGAAAAATCATTTATCTGCTCTAGGTGGGTTACTTCATTTGTTTGTGGTTCTTCCACTACTTATATGTAGCTCTGTTTTAAAATGTTATGCCTCTTATTACAGATTGTCAGCATTATTGAATGACAGACAATTTTGAAGTGGCCTACTTTTCTGCAGGTGTTGTACTTTGTGATGTACCATCAATTGTACGCGAGGCGAGTGATTTACCAAAGTCAGGCTTTAATTGACTAGAACACAGCTCTGCGATCGTCTACAATGGAAAGGGTCGATCGGCAGGCGTCTGACCATTTATACCTCGTTAATAGAGGCGTGGTTAACTCAGCCTCTCGGCCAATCGGTCGAGAGGCACATGACCGACCAGGGACAATGGTAAGCCGACGTTCTGGCCCAATGGCAGACGAGTATGCAGATCATATCACCACATTCACCCCTTACGGAGAAGGAAGGCGGGGGGGTGGGTGTGAACGAGACCCAGGGTGGGGTGGGGGGGGGGGAGAAGAACTGGTGATATGAGTAGCCGTTGGAGAATAAATTTTCTCTCCGTATCTTTATCGAATTTGGGGGCTTCCCACTGGCCCAGACATAACGATATTTACAAAAAGAAAGTCCATGGGGCTGTAGAACTCTAGAAGGATTCGATCAGTCTTTTGGTGGTCCTTGACGTCCTGGCCGAGCGCCGCAGTGGAGGAGTTGTCATCGGATCGGCTGATGGTCCTGCTGATGTCCTGGAGTCCGGGAGCGATAGACTTCGAGTAGTCTCCGTCACCTGAGCTGGCCGCGGAGACGCCATGGATGAGGGATGGGGAAGCTGAGTGGGGTGCTTGGGTGAAAAAGGGGAGGGGGGTCTGTGGTGGGGGGGCCGCACGCCGGCGGGTGCCAGGTCCCGGAGGGAGACCGTGTCCTGCCGACCGTCGGGGTACTCCACATACGCGTACTGCGGGTTAGCGTGGAGTAACTGAACATGCTCCACCAACGGGTCGGACTTGTGCACCCGCACATGCTTCCGGAGCAAGATGGGCCCGGCGGTGACCAGCCACGTCGGGAGAGGGGATCCGGAGGACGACTTCCTGGGGAAAACAAGAAGACGTTCATGAGGTGTCTGATTAGTTGCAGTACAGAGGAGTGAGCGGATAGAGTGCAGGGCATCGGGGATCACCTCTTGCCATCGGGAAATAGGGAGATTTCTGGACCGGAGGGCCAGTAGTATGGTCTTCCAGGTGGTACCATTCTCCCGCTCGACCTGTCCGTTACCCCGAGGGTTATAGCTGGTCGTCCTGCTAGAGGCGATGCCCCTGTCGAGCAGGAATTGACGCAGCTCGTCGCTCATAAATGAGGACCCCCGATCGCTGTGCATGTACGCGGGGTAGCCGAACAGTGAGAAGATGGAGAGTAGGGCCTTAATGACGGTCGATGTGGTCATGTCGGGACAGGGAATGGCGAAGGGGAAGCGGGAGTGTTCGTCGATAACTGCCACGAAGTAAATGTTGCGGTTGTTAGAGGGAAGGGGCCCCTTGAAGTCAATGCTAAGACGTTCGAAGGGGCGGGATGCTTTGATCAGGTGTGCGCGCTCGGGGCGGTAGAAGTGCGGTTTGCACTCGGCGCAGGTGTGGCAGTCACGGATTACTGACCTGACTTCCTCGATGGAGTAGGGCAGGTTGCGGGCCTGAATGAAATGGTGTAGGCGGGTCACCCCTGGATGGCAGAGGTCTGCGTGGAGGGAGCGGAGGCGGTCTGTCTGCGCGCTGGCGCAGGTACCGCGGGACAGGGCATCAGGAGGCTCATTGAGCTTCCCAGGACGATACAAGATATCATAGTTGTACGTGGACAACTCGATCCGCCACCGTAAAATCTTGTCATTTTTGATCTTGCCCATCTGTGCATTATCAAACATGAAGGCTACTGACCGTTGGTCTGTGAGGAGGGTAAACCTCCTGCCGGCCAAATAGTGCCTCCAATGTCGCACGGCTTCGACTATGGCCTGGGCTTCCTTTTCCACAGAGGGGTGGCGGAGTTCGGAAGCCTGGAGAGTTCTGGAGAAGAAGGCCACGGGTCTGCCTGCTTGGTTCAGGGTGGCCGCCAGAGCTACTTCTGATGCGTCACTCTCGACCTGGAAGGGGAGGGCCTCGTCGATGGCGCGCATCGTGGCCTTTGCAATGTCCGCTTTGATGCGGCTAAAGGCCTGGCAGGCCTCCGTCGATGGCGGGAAGGTCGTGGTTTGCATGAGGGGATGGGCCCTGTCAGCGTAGTTGGGGACCCATTGGGCGTAGTATGCGAAGAACCCCAGGCAGCGTTTGAGGGATTTGGGGGTATTGGGGAGAGGGAGTTCCATCAGGGGGCGCATGCGTTCGGGGTCGGGGCCTATCACTCCGTTACGCACTACGTAGCCGAGGATGGCTAGGCGGTCAGTGCTAAACACGCATTTATCCTTATTGTACGTGAGGTTAAGGAGTTTTGCGGTTTGGAGGAATTTCTGGAGGTTGGCGTCATGGTCCTGCTGGTCGTGGCCACAGATGGTGACATTATCAAGATACGGGAAGGTAGCCTGTAATCCATACTTGTCGACCATTCGGTCCATCTCCCGTTGGAAGACCGAGACCCCATTTGTGACACCAAACGGAACCCTAAGGAAGTGGTAGAGGCGCCCATCAGCCTCGAACGCGGTGTACAGTCGGTCACTCGCGTGGATGGGGAGCTGGTGGTAAGCGGACTTAAGGTCCACAGTGGAGAAGACCTTGTATGTCGCAATCTCGTTTACCATGGTAGAAATACGGGGGAGAGGATACGCGTCCAGTTGCGTAAACCGATTGATGGTTTGGCTATAATCGATAACCATCCGGTTTTTTTCCCCAGTCCGGACCACCAGCACTTGGGCTCGCCAGGGACTGTTGCTGGCCTCGATGATCCCTTCCTTCAGCAACCTCTGGACCTCGGACCTGATGAAGGATCGGTCCTGGGCGCTGTACCGTCTGCTCCGTGTGGCGATGGGTTTGCAATCGGGGGTGAGGTTAGCAAACAGGGAGGGGGGGTCCACTTTGAGGGACGCGAGGCTGCAGACAGTGAGGGGGGGTATAGGGCCGCCGAATTGAAAGGTCAAGCTCTGCAGGTTGCACTGGAAGTCCAGTCCTAGGAGTGCCGGTGCGCAAAGGTCAGGGAGGACAAGGAATTTATAATTTTTTAAAACCTTCCCTTGGACCGTGAGGTCCGCGATGCAGCATCCGGTGATGTGGACAGAGTGCGAACCTGAGGCTAAACCGATTTTGCGTGTTACGGGATGGACAGGGAGCGCGCAGCGTCTTACCGTGTCAGGGTGAACGAAGCTTTCCGTGCTCCCGGAGTCCAGCAGGCAGTCCGTCTCGTGGCCGTTGAGGTGGATCAGCGTAGTCATTTCGGCGAGCGTGCGTGGACGAGACTGGTCGCGTTGAACGGCCGCGAGCCGTGGAGAAAATCCATCGTCGCCATCCGATTCGATGCTGGAGGGACCTTGCGTGGCAGACCTGGAAGTCGGTGGCCAGGATCCATATATGAGGTCTGCTCCCCAAGATGGCGGCGCCCAGGATCCGCACGTGGGGTCGGGGCCCCAAGATGGCGGCACCCAGGACCCGCACGTGGGGTCGGCACCCCAAGATGGCGGCGCCCAGGAAGCCCTCGTGGCCGCTGGTGGCGGAGCTAGCGTTGCCGGCGCTGCGAGCGGATGAGGTGAGGCGCGCATGCCGGCTCCAGGAGGCCAGTTAGATGCATCAGCTGTGGGGACGCGCCGGCTCCAGGAGGTGAGTTAGATGCATCAGCTGTGGGGACGCGCAGGCCGGCTCCAGGAGGTGAGTTAGATGCATCGGCTGCGGGAGAAGGTAAGGCGCTCAGGCCGGGTGCGGGAGGCCGGGGGCGGGGGGGAGAAACGTGCGGGGCAGGCCGGCAGAGGCCTGGAGGGGCCGGGGAGGTGCGCTTGTCGGCCCGCGGGGCGCGAGTCGGGAGCGGCTGGGGCGGCCCTGGGGGAGAGAGAGAGGCACACAGGCCGTTCGCAGAGGCCTGGGGGCGGGGGGGGAGAGTACTGTGCAGCTTCCAGAAGCGCCGCAGCCAGCATTTTGGCCTGGCAGACCGTGGAGTAGTGGCCCTTCTTCCCGCAGCTCTTACAGAGGGCGGAGCGGGCTGGGCAGCGCGAGCGAGGGTGTTTAGCGTACCCGCAAAAGTAGCAGCAGGGCGTCCCGCGGCACAAGCCTGAGGGAGGTCGGGAGTGGCGGGTGGCGGGTGGGAAACGTGCCAGGAGGCGGCCTGGCCAGGGTCATAGGTGCGAGCGCTTAGACCTGCGACCTCCAGGGAGGCGGAGAGAGTCAGCATCTCAGTTAAACTGAGTTCGTCTCTTTCCAGCATCCGCTGCCGAATCACGGGAGACAGCATCCCAGCCACGTAAGCGTCTCTGATCAGTAGCTCCATGTGCTCTGTAGCGGACACCGCTACACAGGAGCAACCTCTCCCCAGGGCATAGAGAGCCCGGGCGTATTGGACTAGAGACTCACCGGGGACCTGCTTTCTGGTGGCCAGCAGATGTCGAGCGAATACCCTGTTGACCGGTTTGATGAATTGTCCCTTAAGCTTTTGTATAGCGTCATCATAATCCGTTTCCTCTTTGATTATTGCGTAAGCGTCAATACCCACGCTGGAGTGGAGGACGTGCAGCTTCTGTGCCCCGGTGGGGGGGGGGGGGGGGGGGTGGTTTTAGATGCTAGGAACCTTTCGCGGCAAGTCAGCCAGAGTTGGAAAAGTTCTGCAGAGTTCGGAGTTTGCGGGCTGATGCGGAGGCA
The DNA here is from genome assembly GCF_902713615.1 of Scyliorhinus canicula. NCBI lineage: Eukaryota > Metazoa > Chordata > Chondrichthyes > Carcharhiniformes > Scyliorhinidae > Scyliorhinus > Scyliorhinus canicula. Next base: position 67,685,349 of record NC_052159.1, on the reverse strand, counting down.
TTCGGGCTTGATGCGGAACTCCATCTTCAAAGTCGTAGTCAATTAAATTGATGTACCATCAATTGTACGCGAGGCGAGTGATTTACTAAAGTCAGGCTTTAATTGACTAGAACACAGCTCTGCGATCGTCTACAATGGAAAGGGACGATCGTCAGGCGTCTGACGATCAGCCCGATCGATAGAACAGTACAGCACAGAACAGGCCCTTCGGCCCTCGATGTTGTGCCGAGCCATGATCACCCTACTCAAACCCACGTATCCACCCTACACCCGTAACCCAACAACCCCCCCCCCCCAACCTTACTTTTTAGGACACTACGGGCAATTTAGCATGGCCAATCCACCTAACCCGCACATCTTTGGACTGTGGGAGGAAACCGGAGCACCCGGAGGAAACCCACGCACACATGGGGAGGACGTGCAGACTCCGCACAGACAGTGACCCTGCCGTGAATCGAACCTGGGACCCTGGAGCTGTGAAGCATTTATGCTAACCACCATGCTACCGTGCTGCCCTTACTGCCTTACATGCTTGTTACTTGTGTGCACTGTTCCCACCAAGCCAAAGATTCTTATCTGAATTGCAATTTCAAGATTGCAATTGGCATGCTTTTTCCCATTTTGTCTGACATGCTCTGCCTCTCTTTGCCTACAAACTGGAATGGTCTAACTTGATCTTCCTTACAAGACTTCTCCTTTTCCATGACCTAACACCCAATTTTGTTTTCCAAATTCAATTAGCCTGGCAATTTAGAACATAGAACATAGAACATTACAGCGCAGTACGGGCCCTTCGGCCCTCGATGTTGCGCCGACCTGTGAAACCATCTGAAGCCTATCTGACCTACACTATTCCATTTTCATCCATATGTCTATCCAGTGACCACTTAAATGCCCTTAAAGTTGGCGAGTCTACTACGGTTGCAGGCAGGGCATTCCACACCCCTACTACTCTCTGAGTAAAGAAACTGCCTCTGACATCTGTCCTATATCTACCACCCTTCAATTTAAAGCTATGTCCCCTCGTGTTGGTCATCACCATCCGAGGAAAGAGACTCTCACTGTCCACCCTATCTAACCCTCTGACTATCTTATATGTCTCTATTCAGTCACCTCTCAGCCTTCTCCTCTCTAACAAAAACAACCTCAAGTCCCTGAGCCTTTCCTCGTAAGACCTTCCCTCCATACCAGGCAACATCCTAGTAAATCTCCTCTGAACCCTTTCCAAAGCTTCCACATCCTTCCTATAATGTGGTGACCAGAACTGCACGCAGTACTCCAGGAGCGGCCGCACCAAAGTTATGTACAGCTGCAGCATGACCTTGTGGCTCCGAAACTCAATCCCCCTACTGATAAAGGCTAGCACACCATATGCCTTCTTAACAGCCCTATTAACCTGGGTGGCAACTTTCAGGGATTTATGTACCTGGATGCCGAGATCTCTCTGTTCATCTACACTACCAAGAATCTTGCCATTAGCCCAGTACTCTGCATTCCTGTTACTCCTTCCAAAGTGAACCACCTCACACTTTTCCGCATTAAACTCCATCTGCCACCTCTCAGCCCAGCTCTGCAGCTTATCTATGTCCCTCTGTATCCTATAACATCCTTCAGCACTATCCACAACTCCACCGACCTTCGTGTCATCTGCAAATTTACTAACCCATCCTTCTACACCCTCTTCCAGGTCATTTATAAAAATGACAAACAGCAGTGGCCCCAAAACAGATCCTTGCGGTACAACACTAGTAACTAAACTCCAGGATGAACATTTCCCATCAACCACCCCCCTCTGTCTTCTTTCAGCTAGCCAATTACTGATCCAAACCGCTAAATCACCTTCAATCCCATACTTCCTTATTTTCTGCAATAGCCTACCGGGGGGAACCTTATCAAACGCCTTACTGAAATCCATATACACCACATAAACCACTTTACCCTCATCCATCTGTTTGGTCACCTTCTCAAAAAACTCAATAAGGTTTGTGAGGCATGACCTACCCGTCACAAAACCGTGTTGACTATCGCTAATCAACTTGTTCTTTTCAAGTTGATTATAAACCCTATCTCTTATAACCTTTTCCAACATTTTACCCACAACCGAAGTAAGGTTCGCAGGTCTATAATTACCAGGGTTGTCTCTACTCCCCTTCTTGAACAAGGGGACAACATTTGCTATCCTCCTGTCTTCCGGCACTATTCCTGTCGACAAAGACGACATAAAGATCAAGGACAAAGGCTCTGCAATCTCCTCCCTGGCTTCCCAGAGAATCCTAGGATAAATCCCATCTGGCCCAGGGGACTTATCTATTTTGACATTTTCCAAAATTGCTAACACCTCCTCCTTGTGAACCTCAATTCCATCTAGCCTGGTCGACTGAACCTGAGTATGCTCCTCGACAACATTGTCTTTCGCCAGTGTAAACACTGACGAAAAATATCCATTTAACGCTTCCCCTATCTCCTCTGATTCCACACACAACTTTCCACTACTATCCTTGATTGGCCCTAATCTTACTCTAGTCATTCTTTTGTTCCTGATATACCTATAGAAAGCCTTAGGGTTTTCCTTGATCCTATCCGCCAACGACTTCTCGTGTCCTCTCCTCGCTCTTGTTAACTCTCCCTTTAGGGCCTTCCTGGCTAACTTGTAACTCTCAAGTGCCCTAACTGAGCCTTCATGTCTCATCCTAACATAAGCCTTCTTCTTCCTCTTGACAAGTGCTTCAACTTTCTTAGTAAACCACGGTTCCCTTGCTCGACAACTTCCTCCCTGCCTGACAGGTACATACTTATCAAGGACACGCAGTAGCTGTTCCTTGAAAAAGCTCCACATTTCGATTGTACCCATCCCCTGAAGTTTCCTTCTCCATCCTATACATCCTAAATCTTGCCGAATAGCATCATAATTGCCTTTCCCTCAGCTATAATTCTTGCCTTGCAGTATATACCTATCCCTGCCCATTGCTAAAGTAAACATAACCGAATTGTGATCACTATCACCAAAGTGCTCACCTACATCTAAATCTAACACCTGGCCGGGTTCATTACCCAGTACCAAATCCAATGTGGCCTCGCTCCTTGTTGGCCTGTCTACATACTGTGTCAGAAAACCCTCCTGCACACACTGCACAAAAACTGACCCATCTTTGGTACTCGAACTATAGTATTTCCAGTCAATATTTGGAAAGTTAAAGTCCCCCATAACAACTACCCTGTTACTCTCGCTCCTGTCGAGAATCATCTTTGCAATCCTTTCCTCTACATCTCTGGAACTATTCGGAGGTCTACAGACAACTCCCAACAGGGTGAACTCTCCTCTCCTGTTCCTAACCTCGGCCCATACTACCTCAGTAGACGAGTCCTCAAACGTCCTTTCTACTGCCGTAATATTTTCCTTGATTAACAATGCCACACCCCCTCTCTTTTACCATCTTCTCTGTTCTTACAGAAACATCTAAATCCTGGAACCTGCAACAACCATTCCTGTCCCTGCTCTACCCATGTCTCCGAAATCGCCACAACATCGAGATCCCAGGTACCAACCCATGCTGCAAGCTCACCCCCCTTATTCTGGATGCTCCTGGCGTTGAAGTAGACACACTTCAAACCAGCGTCTTGCTTGCCGGTGCCCTCTATTGAACATTTAACCCTATCCCTGACCTCACTACTCTCAACATCCTGTAAACTGGGACTACAATTTAGGTTCCCATCCCCTTGCTGAATTAGTTTAAACCCCCCCGAAGAGCACTAGCAAATCTACCCCCCCCAGGATATTGGTACCCCTCTGGTTCCGGTGAAGACCATCCTGTTTGTAGAGGTCCCACCTACCCCAGAATGAGCCCCAATTATCCAGGAAACCAAAACCCTCCCTCCTGCACCATCCCTGTAGCCACATGTTCAACTCCTCTCTCTCCTTATTTCTCACTTCGCTAGCACGTGGCACGGGTAACAACCCAGAGATAACAACTCTGTTTGTTCTAGCTCTCAGCTTCCACCCTAGCTCCCTGAATGTCTGTCTCAAATCCCCATCTCTCTTCCTACCTATGTCGTTGGTACCTATGTGGACCACGACTTGGGGCTGCCCCCTCCCCCTTAAAGATCCCAAAAATACGATCAGAGACATCACAAACCCTGGCACCTGGGAGGCAACACACCAACCGTGAATCTCTTTCGTTCCCACAGAACCTCCTGTCTGTTCCTCTAACTATGGAGTCCCCAATGACAAGTGCTCTGTTCCTCTTCTTCCTTCCCTTCTGAGCAACAGGGACAGATTCTGTGCCAGAGACCTGTGCCCCATTGCTTACCCCTGGTAAGTCGTCCCCGTAACAGTATCCAAAACGGTATACTTGTTATAGAGGGAAACGACCACAGGGGATCCCTGCACTGCCTGCCGGTTCCCTCTCCCTCCCCTGACGGTAACCTATCTACCTTCTTCTTTTACCTGAGGTGTGACTACCTCCCTATAACTCCTCTCAATAACCCCCTCCGCCTCCCGAATGATCCGAAGTTCATCCAGCTCCAGCTCCAGGTCCCTAACGCGGTTCTCGAGGAGCTGGAGTTGGGTGCACTTCCCACAGAAGTAGTCAGCAGGGACACTCGAGGTGACCCTTTCCTCCCACATTCTGCAGGAGGAACATTCAACTGCCCTAGCCTCCATTCCCACTGAACTAACTTCCCAACTACTGAAAACTAAAAACTAAAAAAAAACTTGTTAGTTTAGCAATCCGACGGACAGAACTTTTTTTTTGGTTAGAGGAGGAGGATGGGTGGGAGACACTACGTAAGTAGTGTTTCGGGTAAAGCTGTCACTCGAGAACAGCCCCTTCACAAACCACCTTCAACTTACTCTGACCGTACTGCACGTAAGCAAATCTCCCCGGAACTGCCAATCAGAAGCTCTGCTCTGCTGCCCTCTGGGAATTTGTATTGCTTTTCGTAGTGTTAAATCCTTTCTTATCTGTAAGAGATCTGATAATGATTTGTCTAGAACCCCGACTATGATTCTGTCATGAATCAACTTGTCCTTTAAGATTCCATTATCACAGTTCCCTGCCAGCCTATGAAGATTACAGATGAATAATTCCACACCTTCTCCTCTTTGGGTTCTGAATTTAGCCCATTCAATTATTAAGTTTCTACGGCACTGAAATACGGATCAAAAGCATGAAGTCTCATCAACTCACAGCCTTTCTATCGCACCATCAGCAATAGATCCGACTACAACGAGTAGTGTACTGACTTGGTCTTTTTGATCTTTTTTGGAGAAGCCAGAAGCAGTGAACATCTCTCTAGTTGTCCCAGTTCTGAGGCTGTTGCTAGCTTTCAGCACTCCCAACGTTTTCCTGGGAGCTGTAGTATGGGTTTTATGCTTTGACATGCCCTGGAATTGTTGCTGCTTCACTGGTGCAGCTTGTTACTTCAGGTCTGTTCTCACTGCCTCTGGACTCCGAGTCTGTGTCTTAGCTTGCACCTGCTGCACCCATGATGGTCCGACTCTGTGGTGAGTTTACATTTGTTCATTTGTTCCTTTTACTGATGTTTTGACTTGCCAGGTCTGTAGGCTCTTTTCTTAAAATTTAGAATGAGAAAAACAGAGTTTTGCATATATATGACACTACTCCAACAGTGATAATGGTACAAAATAAAAATAGAAACAAGAAATGAGCCTTCGCTATCAACAGAACCGTGACTGAGGCTCCAATACTAATTTACATGTTCACAGCAGTGTTCATTTTTACAGTGTTTTGACAGGTTCCTTCCTGGAACTGCAACCGCTTGATGGTCGAATTCTGTCCCAGCTTTACCCTGCATATGTACAGATATAGTTGTCTCCATTTCACTGCGGGGGGAAGGAAGTTCCGTTCCCCCCATGAATTTGAGTTATCGAGGGAGGGTTTGTTTGTTTTCCCGGTTTCTCTCTGTGTGGGAGGGGTTTTTGTTCTCTCCTGTGGGTAGCCCTCCTCCCCGTTCTTTCTCTGTTCCTCGCGAGCTTCCCGCCCTCTAGGTGACCTTCCATGCCTCCATCTTTTCTCTTTTCTGCCCTCCCCGCCTCTTCCCACCCCCCACCCCCCCCCCCCCCCCCCCCCCCTCTCCTTCCCCAGCTATTTTCCATGTCTGAAACCCTGGGGGAACGTTTTTGCCTCCTTGAGGAGAAAGTCACGTGAATGAAATGAAAATGAAAATGAAAATGAAAATCGCTTATTGTCACGAGTAGGCTTCAAATGAAGTTACTGTGAAAAGCCCCTAGTCACCACATTCCGGCACCTGTTCGGGGAGACTGTTACGGGAATCGAACCGTGCTGCTGGCCTGCTTGGTCTGCTTTCAAAGCCAGTGATTTAGCCCTGTGCTAAACAGCCCCAGTACCTGCAGTACCTAGTACCTGCAGGTATCTAAGCTCATTCCATTGTGGTAGTTGCCGCCTCTCTGTAAGTTCCCCCAGTGTCCCCAGTCAGTCGTCTATGTGCATTCCTCTACTGTCAGCGTCCCTCTGTCCTCCTCCAATGTCCCAAATACAACGCCTTTCCTCACTGGTGTGAATCTGTGGTTGTTGCTGATTGGGGCACACATGGACATCTCGCCAATTTCAAAGTGGTGCCTAAACTGGTTCCATGTCCTTAGGGTGGGTAGTACCACTGGACCCCTGAAGTGTGTGTGTGTTTTGGGGGGGGGGGGGGGCAGGAGTGCCGCTGACGCCAGGGCTTGGTGAGACGTCCACATGCAGGAGGCCTCTTCCATTTGGACCCAGTCCACATCCAGCTCCCTTAGCCACCCCCTCACCCTCTCCACGTTGGCCGCCCAGTGGTGTGGTGATTTGTCTGTGAATAGTATTGTATGCAGGTAGCAATACGACTTCCAACCAGCTGGTGGTGTCAGACCTTGGTTCCGTGAGGTGGCAGGCTCATCAGTTGGTAGTAAAGCATACATCAGGACAGTCGCACATCGGGTAGTTCCAGAGCAACTTAGTCCGTGTAGTATTCTGTATGTTACCCTTCCACGTGTTCATCAATAAAGCATCATTCGAAGTAAGTCACCAGTAGTTCTGTGAGAATCATTGCAACAGCAAGACAACAGAACTTAATAAGTGGTAGAGCAGAAAGTTTGGTAGGGCCAGGCCTCCCACGTTCCGTCCTAATTGTAGAATAGGCTTAAATACCCTAGGAACTCTTCACCCCCCCCCCCCCCCCCCCCACCCCCCCAGACGAAGGCCATGATTAACCTGTCGACCCTGTTAAGAAGGGTTTGGGTTAAGCAGCATATCCATTTTGTCTGCCTGAGTTCTTCCAACCAGTGAAAGAAGGAGTGAGTCCATCTTTGCAGGCCCTTCTTCACTCCTCCACCAGGCTGGACGGGTTTCTGGTGTGGAGCCTCTTCCGTGTGTGGGCCACTTGCATGCCTAGTTGCCTGAACTTGGTCTGGGTTACTTTAAACGGCAGTTCTTCCAGCTCCGCTCCTCCCTCTTGGGGGTTTACCAGAAAGATTTTGTCCTTTCCCAGGTTGAGTTTGTAACCTGAGAAGGTGCCGAACTCCCTAAGGAGTTTGGTTATCTTTCCCATACTGGCTAGGGGGTTTGATATGTAGATGAGTAAGCCATTCGTATAGAGTGAGACTCTATGCTCTCTGCCCCCTCCCTGAAAGCCCGTCCACCAATCCGTCAATCTAAGGGTGATCGCCATTGTGAACAGGAGCGAGATTAGTGGGCACCCATACCTTTTTCCCCTGTCCAGCCAGAAGTATTCAAAGCTGGTTGTGTTTGTCTGCCTGCTTGCCATATGAGCACTGTGCAGAGGTTTCACCCACATGGTGAACCCAAACCATTCAAGGACCTCCATGAGGTACTTCCATTCTACTTGATCGAAGGCTTTCTCAGCATTCAGGGTGTCTTCTCCCTGGATGGGGTCATTATTACATTCAGTAGGTGCCTGAAGTTCGTTGTTAGCTGTCTGCACTTAACAACCCCGGTCTGATCCTCCACAATCATCTCTGGCAGGCACCTTTCCAGTCGCCTCGCCAGAGCTTTTGCGAAGTTTTTTGCATCAGTATTTAAGAGAGAGATGGGCCTGTATGTTCCACAGTCTGTCGGATCTTTGTCCTTTTTGGATATCAATGTGATCGATGCCTGGGCCAGCATGGGCAGCAGGGCCCCCTTTGACAGTGAGTCATTGAACATCTCTGGCAGGTGGGGACCAGCTGAGAATTTTTTGTGAAAGTCCAGCAGGAACTCAACTGGTCCTGGAGCTTACCCTGACTCATGGAGTTGATGCACTCCATGATTTCACCCAGCCCTAGCTGTGCTTCCAGTATTTGTTTCCTGTTCTCCTGCACCACCAGTATATCCAGTTTGTCAAGGGACTGTTCCATCCCCGAGACCTCGCCGGGGACTGGAAGGTGCATAGCCCTCGGTAAAAGTTTGTAAAAGCCTTATTGACCTTGTTTGGGTCTGCTACCAACCTACCGTTTATCTCCCTAACTTGTGCTACCTCTTTTACGGCCACCTGTTTTCTCAATTGGTGAGCCAGCATGCGGCTGGCCTTGTCTCCATGTAAAACGCCCACCGTGCCTGTTGGAGCTGGTGGACTGCCTTTCATATGGTGAGCAGGTCAAATTCCATCTGCAGCTTTTTCCTTTCCACCAGCAGTTCCACGGTTGGGGCTGTGGTGTAGAGTCTTCTTAATGTTCTCTGCGTTTTTTACTTTCTGTCCACTGTCACTATATTTTGTTGTGTGGTAAGGGTGTAGACATGCTTCTTTGAGGCTTGCCTAATCTTCCAAAGTAAGCTGCTCAATACTACAATTTCTTAAAACTATTACTCTTTATTTGCAGCTCCTCGGGCAGAACGGGAGCACAGTGGTTCGCACTGTGGCTTCACAGCACCAGGATCCCAGGTTCGATTCCCGGCTGCGTCACTGTCTGTGCGGAGTCTGCACATTCCCCTTGTGTCTGCGTGGGTTTCCTCCGGGTGCTCCGGTTTCCTCCCAGAAGTCCCGAAAGACGTAGTGTTAGGTAATTTGGACATTCTGAATTCTCGCTCTGTGTACCCGAACAGGTGCCGGAATGTGGTGACTAGGGGCTTATCACAGTAACTTCATTGCAATATAAGGCTACTTGTGACAATAAAGATTATTATTATTTTGTACATATTGCGAATTCTATGCAAGGTTGAAACTTCTCCTCCTTCCAGACCTCTGTTACTCAGTCTTGTGATGTGATGTTGTTATTATTTCGGCATCATGTATGCTTCTGATTTTAATCCTTTATAGAGTGGATGGAAGGCGGAAAACCTATGCAACATCTCTTCAATGACACATTGGTCTGCTGAGAGAAATTCCCAGGTTGTGGGCCATCCTACCATGGAGGAGCAACAAATTGAGCTAGGTGACACTAAACTACCGCTTTCAAGCACCAGCAGCCGACCAAATGGCCTGTTTTATGGGATTGAGACTGAGTCTTCGGGCTGGATTCTCCATTTCAGCGGCTAGGTGCTGGCTCAAATGGAGAATTCATGGGAGGTTTGTGATGAAAAGATGGGCGCCGACCCCTCACCAATTTCGGGACAGATGAAGGATTGCAGCAGCGCCACGTGAAACTCCCGACTCCCGCGCCGAAAATGGTCGGAGAATGGCCAGAAACCGGGCCGCGCATGCACACGGCTGCCGACCTGCAGCAGTCGTGCAACATCCAACATGGCGCCGGCCGAGTGCGGACCCGACCCGCCATGCGCGACCCCACAGGCCACTCCCCACCATCCCCCCAGCACTCGCGGAAGTTCCCTGGCCAGCGGCACGGATCCTGGCCGAGTGCGGCGGCGCTGGACACAGTCTGCAGCTGCCACACTGGTTTCCGACCACTGAGACCACAGGTGTCCACGTGATCAGGAACTCGGCACATTGGGGGCGGAGCATCCCAGGAGGGCTGGCTGATGACACGCCAACGCCGTTGCAACAGCACAGGACACGTGCCGCAATTATGCCATTTCCGAGAGGGTCGAGCATGGCTAACCAGAGTCAAACCGGTGGCGGCCCCGATTTGGAGTCCGAGTCGATTCTCCGCCCAATCGCCAATTACGATATTGGATTCAGGCAATGGAGAATCCAGCCCTTCATGCTACCACTCTGCTTTCACTGGCTGAGTGGTTAAGAGATCTTACTCAACAATAGCAATGAAAATAATCAACAAAAAAATCTTTATTAGTGTTAGAAGTAGGCTTACATTAACCCTGCAATGAAGTTACTATGAAAATCCTCCAGTCGCCACACTACGTCACCTGTTCAGATACATTGAGGGAGAATTCAGCATGTCAAATTAGCCTAACAAGCTTGTCTTTTGGGACTTGTGGGAGGAAACCATAGCTCCCGAAGGAAACCCATGCAGATACGGGGAGAACGTGCGGACTCAGCACAGACAGTGACCCAAGCGGGATTTCAATATGGGTCCCTGGTGCTGTAAAGCAAAAGTACTAACCACTGTGCTGCCAGGCCACTATTTGTGACGAGAAAAACTGGAATTTTTTAGCACCTTCCTGTCCCAAGGCACTTCACTGGAATGTAATCAAAGTTTATCAAGCATCATGAGGAGATATTAGGAGGTAGAAAATAAGGAGCCTCTCAAAGGAGGAAATAGTGGTTGGGGCGGAAAGGTTTAGGGAATAAATTCCAAAGCTTTAGAGCATAGTCTCTAAAGACATAGCCAAAGATATTGGGGTGAGAAAATTAGGGATGTGTCAGAAAACATATTGAGTGCAGAAGCCTAGGAGGGGTGTATTAGATTTCACAGAAAAGGTCGAGAGAGAGACCTTGGAAGGATTTGTACATAACAATGAGAATTTCAAATCTGAGACTCAGCGAGCATGATAAACCAGACTTGGTGAATGTTAGGAAGCTGACAATTGACTTTTGGATGAGCTGAAGTCCACAAAAAGTGAAATATTAGTGGTTAGGCAGAAAAACATTGATATAGTTGAGTCTGGAATTTCTAAATGCTTAAATAAGGGTTGCAGTAGCAGATTTGCTAAAGTTCGAGTGGAAAAGACAATCTTGGTGCTGAAGACAAGATAGACTAATAGTTCAATAAGGATCAAAGACATTGAGATTGACAGTGTCCAGGGAATCATTAGGATGGATGGTTGGAATCAGGGGTGTAATACATGGCCAGGCTATCATAGTTGTGGCAAGAACCAAAAACAATGGCTTTGGTCTTCCAACTCTTTATGATAAAATATATGTAATTTATTGAAGTATCAAGGGAAGAAATCTATTACTATTTAGTTAATTGTAGCACTTCACACACTAGAAAACCTTTATCAGATCATCCTTCAGTCTTCTCAGATTCAGTGAAATGGATCCTTAATTTCTCAACTCTCCGTTGATAAACTTAGGCAGTCAAACTTGGTAACATTCAATCGAATGTGTTGCAAAGTATTTTTTAGAATTCTTTCTTCCCACCTGCAATATCACACTCCAGGAGTCTGCGGACATGTGATTCTTTTGTCGGGGATTTATAAAACAAACTATGCACACATGTTTTTCCTTTAAAATTTTACAAAACTTGAATATTGATGTAAAAAGTGACATATTACTGAAGCTTTTCATCTGCACTCAACAGGACAAATGCAAGAATTGCAAATTTCAGTCAATCACAACAGGTTGTACTACAAGACAAAAAGATGCTGATTGATTGGCAGTAAATTCTGATTGGCCAAGGTTTTGTCATGGCGAAAGCAATGGGGAAACTAGGCTCCCCAAGATCCCAGATAATTTTAAAAGGCACAAGACTTGAACATATTGCTTTTGCTTGCAAGAACAGTTCCTTTAATATGAATGTATGTTGCTTATAATAAGCATGAATATGCCATGTTATGAGCACGGCTGACTACCTTAAATTGATTGTTAGTGTAACTATTAGCACACTCTGGATTGTTCAGCAAGTGTTGCCCAATTACAGAATCATAACTCGCTGTAGATGTTTTGTTTTGGGTTTTGCAAGCACAGGGTGGTTGCATACAGCGAACAATCAAAGGAATATGTTATTTGATTGGATCAGCCAACCTCTAGGAGTTATGACCTCTGTATCTGAAATCACACATGAGCATTGAAATTCATAAATGATGCTCCGCAATTGTGTGGTGGGAAGAACATTGTTTTGGACTAATGGCAGTATCATTTTAATAGAAATGCCATTTGTGTAACCACTGCATAGCAACAGAGCAAAATCACTTCCATAACCTGTTGTTTACATTTTTGAGATTCTTTGCCTTTCCAGGATAATTTGAGATGACTGGTTACTTTGGACAACAGGTCAAGGAAATTGTTTCATGCTGCTGCTGTGCAATGGCAATGTAAATGTTATTTTCCGGCAACAGGTGCTGCTGTTGGTTCAAAAGGATGTTTTAGCAACCACACAATTGAGGAACGTGTACAAATTTCAGTGCTGGTGTGAGTCCAGGTAGATCAGCCATACGTTCCTTCAGGTTTAGCTCACTTGGCTAGACAGCTGGTTTGCGATGCAAAACAAGGCCAGCAATACGGGTTCAATTCCTGTACCAGCTGAGCTTAATCATGAAGGCCCTGCCTTCCCAACTTTGCCCCTCACCTGAGCTATGGTGATCCTCAGGTTAAATCACCACCAGTCAGCTCTCCCCCTCAAAGGGGAAAGCAGCCTGTGGTCATCTGGGACTATGCCGACTTTACCGTACCTTCCTTCAGACTTCTGTAATATAAAGAACAGGTCGTATTCAATCAGCCCACAATCACAAAATTCAAAATGAAACATCTACTGGTAGATGTGATTTCATGATTGAACATCACTTGCTGAGTGTACCAATAACTACACTAACAGCTAATTTAATCTAATCAGTCAAACTCATAACATATCTGGAAGTGACATACATTTATTTGCAGGGACCGTTCTCTGCAAACAAAGGAATATATTCGAGCCTTGCACTTTAAAAAAAATACCTAGGAGCTTGTAAAAACCAATAGTTCCCCATTGCTTTCTCCGTGGCAACACCCCAGCCAATCAGAGTTGTCGTGCTAACCAATCGACACCATTTCTATGTGATCGTTAGAAATTTGGCATTTTTCCATTTGCCCTGTTGAGTGTAAGAAGACAAGCTTCAGCAACATCTCTTTCCATTAATATCCAAAAGATTTTAATGTATCTTCAAGACTGATTCAAAATCACCACTACTACACAATACATAATTCTTATGAAACACTACAACGTGATAATACAGTAATGGTGTTCCAAGAAATAATCATACAAACAACCACAGATGATCAGTCTTTGTTGGTTTTAGGACCTCAAGGCAACTGACCAAATCACCTCCTCCCATCTGCAGTAGAGATTCCATTAACATCCACTTGTTATACCTTCTTTCAAGCCAGCCCTTTGAGTACAGGCTAGATGGCAAGAAAAATGGTGCAGGTAAACATTGAGTGGCAAGTCCAAACACTTCCCATTGCCATTCCATATTGTCAGAGGCAAGAAAGGTGCCAGGCAGCTCATCCAGTGTCTAATTGAGTCACTTACATGACCAATTAGCAGTGTTTTTCTGCTTCCACTGGCATTTTACCAGTGGGTGGGGACGTCCAGCACCAAATGGGGAGATTATAAGGTTCAACTGGTGGCCTCCCAACAGGCTCTATTGAGAGGGTGTGAGGGATATAGATAGGGCCTTCGTTTTGGCCACTCTTTAGCCGATGGAGTGCCACCCTTGTGACAATGGCTGCCCCTATGGATTCAGTGCTGCCTACCCTCAGCAGCTCACCTGCCTTTGCTGAGACCTGCCTTTTTGGCTGCGACAATTCAGTCCCAAGTACCCCACCCCCACCCGCTGAAGTTTGATAGCTATCCACTTTCAGCCGTAGGGGGGGACATCTGCTGAATTTGCAGAATTACAGTCAATGTTACACTGATAGAATAACAATTTCCAGCATTATAAATTATTACATGTTCTTTGTTTGAACCATGGAGTTAAAACCTGGCATGACAGTATCCATCCTCCACGAGGTTCTAGAACTCACACACATACCTTCTCAGTGTCAGTGGATAGCCAAGAGAGGAGCTGGGGGGCTATAGCTCCCAGTACATATAGACGATAATGCCCCAAATCTGCAGGGCGCTTCAGATTGAGGACAAGTGAAGCCTCCCCGCCCACAAACACTTCCCACTGCAGATGGAAAATGTTAACTTTTTCAGTTTGGCATCTTGTTCTCACAAGCACTCACCAGCCTAAAACTTGAGGTTGGGTGGGAAAAGGCTCTTAAGTATTCAGGGCCTTAATAGGGTCATGGGCAATCTTCCTGTCCGAGGCCCTGACTGCCTTACTATGAAATTGCATCTAGGTCAAGGAAGACGGGAACCTGGAGGGAATCCCAACCATGTAATTTTATGTTCTCGCTCCATCACAGAAACCATCAGGGGGATTGTAAAATTCTGGCCATAAAATTGTCTTTAAATCAAGACTACATACCAAAGTCATGTGTCATATAAATACCATCCTTATTTTCAAATTAATAAAGTACATATATTTCTATATCATGGACCCACAGAATGTAGTATGAAGCAGTGTCATAAGTGAAGCCTAAACAGCCATTGTTTCCCCCAGACTTTAGGAGGAATTCCTTGGCAGGCATATTTTCAGAGGGTGCTTTCTGCCTCCACAGCTACTCAAGCACAAATACTCTCCATTGTGGCTGGTTTCAGCACTTTAATACTGGCTATTCCATCTGTAATCATTGGTGCAATAGGAGTATCGACTGGTAATGTGAAACTTTTCATCAATATTAGAATTATTTAGTGTCTAATCAGCCGGAAACATTTAAATATATATTTATATGTTTATAGACATCAAAATTATCCAAGCGTATGTTCATTAATTGAAGGTGCCAAAGAAGAGTCATTGGACTCACAACGTTACCTCTCTTTCCACAGATTCTGCAAGTCCCGTTGAGTTTTTCTGGCACTTTATGTTTGTTTTTCTGGTACTTTATGCTTGTATTTCAGCATCAACAGTATTTTGCCCTTATTATTTATTTTAAGTAGCTTATTGGGCGTCCAGTGACAGTGATGTGCTGACCAGCACAGATCAGGTGGCTCTCCTCCAGACCAGAACCAAATAGGCACTTTTAGGTGAAACTTCCCCGAAAATTCAAAAGCAACTCAACCTCAACCGAGAAAAGGATAGATTAGAACTAGAATAGAATGGGAACTTGACGCTTTCCGGGGAGAGAACACCAGAGGTGATCGTCTCCCTGGATGAAGAAAAGGCCTTCGACAGAGTCGAATGGAAGTACCTCATCGAGGTACTGGAACGGTTTGGACTGTGGACGGGGTTCACATCATCGGTGAAACTCTTCTATGCCCCCCAAAGTGAGCGTTCAGACCAACATCACCAGCTCTGAATATTTCCAGCCGCACAGAAGCACAAGGCAGGGATGCCCACTATCCCCACTCCTGTTCGCCCTGGCAATCGAACCCCTGCCGATCGCCCTGTGGGATGCAAAAGGCTGGGGGGGCATCCGAAGAGGAGGCAGAGAGCACAGAGTTCATCTATGTGGATGACCTGCTCCTCTACATGTCGAACCCACAGAATGGCCTGAAAGCAATGGAGCTCCTGGAAGAGTTTGGGGCCTTTTCAGGCAACCTGGGCAAGAGCGAGGCATTCAAAGTGAGCCCGAGCAGGGGAGGGACAGAGCTGTGGGATCGACCATTCAAACTAGACCAAAGCAAATTCCGCTACCTGGGAATCCAGATAGCCTATGACTGCACACAGATCCACAGGTAGAACCTGACCAGCCTGGCGGAGAAAGTTAAAAAGGACCTACAGAGATGGGATGCACTCCCACTTTCCCTGACAATGAGGGTGCAGCCAATCAAGATGAACGTACTGCCGAGGTTCCTCTTCCTGTTTAGATCAATGCCAATCTTCATCCCCAAGGCTTTTTCCAAGGAATAGACAAAATGATCATACCGTTTGTGTGGGGGAGAGAATCCAAGTATCCCCAAGTCGACACTGCAAATGAGTAAATATATGGGTGGCCTGGCTCTACCAAACCTGTAATACTACCGCTTGGCAGCCACAGCCGAGAGGGTGAGGGGATGGATGTAAGAACCCAGCATGGAATGGATGAAGCTGGAGGAGTCCTCCGGCAAAGGAACGACCCTCCGGAACCTCACTACGGCAGTGCTCCCATCCCCCCCCCCCCCCTCCCCCCCCGACAAAATACACACTCTGCCCAGTGGTGATTGCCATATTGAGGACATGGAACCAAATGAGGCCTCCATCTGCGGCAACGACAAATTCCCACCAGCCATGCTCGACACCACCTCAAAAAATGGAGACAGGACAAGGCGACGCTAGCAGTCAGGGACTTTTACATAGGAGACAGACTCACGACCCTGGACAAACCCCGGCACCTTCAAATCAAACACTTCCTCAGCAAGGAGACGACGAGGTACCAGTAGGCCGAAAGAGACACTCTTCTGGAGAAGTTAATAAACATAGACAGTAAGGGCGGGGGAACTGTGGGGACATCCATGGAAGACTTCTGGAAAGGGCAAGGGCTCCACTGGATGGAGCTCGGCATACTGGGAGGTGGAACTTGGGATGGAAGTGGATTGGGGACTCTGGAGCAAAGCACTGAGCAGGGCCAACTCCATCTCTTCCTGTGCAAGGCTAAGCTTCATGCAGTTTAAAGTGGTGTAGAGTGCACCCAAACAAAACCCGAACAGATTTGTCCCAAAGGTGGAGGATAAAAATGAATGGTGCCAGGGAGGCCTGGCCAACCACGCCCACATGTTCTAGGCCTGCTCCAGACTTGTTCGGTTCTGGACGGTCTTCTTCGAGATGATGTCTAAGGTTGTGAGGGTGAGGGTGGGACTATGCCCAAGAGTGGCAGTCTTTGGGGTATTGGACCAGCCAGATCTTCATATGGGGAAGAGGGCTGATGCCCTTGCCTTTGCTTCCTTAATCGCCCTCCAGAGAATCCTGCTCAGCTGTCGATCAGCAGTACCACCCACGGCTACAAAATAGCTGGCAGATCCATCAAAATTTCTCCACCTGGAGAAGATCAAGTCCACTATCCGAGGGTCGGTCGAGGGCTTCCACAAAGCATAGGGGCCATTCATCGGCCTGTTCCAAGTCCTGTTCGAAGCCAATAGTGACTACTGGGGGGAGGGGAGGGTCGGTGAGGAGGGAACCCAAGGGAGTCACAGAGAGAAACAAGGGGGGAAATGGGAGCAGGGGAGAGGGGAAGAGCCCCCCTCACCCCCACCGAACCCACAAAGCCAACAACAAGAACTGCAGGAGAGGGTAGCGGACCACAGTAATACGACACCCAGCGCAAAAGTTGGTGCCAGGATAGAACCAGACTACCAATGGAGGAGCAGGGGAGGGGGAGGGGGGAGCAGGGAGGGGGAGAGTGGGTGGAGAGAATGTATGTAAAATTTGTGAATAAGGAACATCGCAACTATCAGGTGTGTAACTATCAGGTGCACTGTATATTAAATTGTTATTTTGCAAAAACTGGACAAACGCCAATAAGATATTTCCAAAAAAATTTAAGTAGCCTATTAAAGATCAATACGTATCTTCAGGACAGGAAATTATATAATGCTAGATTGAATTTCCAATGTGTTTTGAAATTTCAGCCACTAAAATGTGATTAAACAGAGGATTCCCTTTGTTAGCTGTCTAAGGGTTACATTTGATTTTTTTACAGACTGGAATCAGACTGAGTATGGTCTTCCAGATCCTATGGACAGGAATGAAACTCAGATGATTTTGCCTCTTATACTACGGTACCTTTGTCCAAGTTACATTGCATTTTTTGGCCTTGGAGCTGTCTCTGCTGCAGTGATGTCATCAGCTGACTCTTCCATCCTATCAGCAAGTTCCATGTTTACTCGGAATATTTATCATGGTGTATTTAGGCGTGAAGTGAGCATGCCTTAAATCTACAAGTATTCAAGTTTATTCATTGTACATATTTACTTTCTTTTGCAATGTTACAAATGTTTTACCAAGTAATACATTTTTGATAAGTTAGATGAAAGATGGCGATTGCTCAATACGGCATCTGGGTAACAAACTCAGTTTATCCAATTACATTAAATAGATTGACTACTATTACTGAAAGAAGTTTGTTTTAAAATATATGTGGTTAAATTATCAATATCCTGATCTCAAATGGCCAGATTGGGTTCCCAAAAAGTGAAGAGAGAATTTGAACTCTTCAGCAGAAAGCCAAAACGAGTATAAAGCTTGTCTGCTGGCAAACAAATCTTGAGTGGCTCAGAGAGCCCTCCCCAGTCCTTGTGATAGTTAAGGTTGGTAACACTACAGGAATGCCCTGGAGTCTCCAGAAATTAAAAATTAATCACCCAGACACGGTTGGCAGTCCCAGCAGGAAAATCATAAGGACATTAAGAGATATGGTGCATTTTTTCCATTTCCTTTAAATTTAATTTATTGGTTAAAAAAGTTGGAGATGGATAGAAAGAAAACCTGTCTATTTTAGCAGGGTGAGAGCATTAGAGTTGAAATGTCCATGAATACATCCAAATAGGGGCTGGTTCACGAAAGTTTTAGTTGTGGGAAGGGAGGGTGACCAGGGCAGCAACTTATTGGGCCTGGAGCAACATTCCAGTTCCCCTGGCCCAAGAAAAATTGTTTAAATCTTTACCTTTTAGAGCCTCTCTTCTTCCCCAAAAGGTTTTACTGATCGCTACACGGCAGGAATCTGGCAGCAAATAGAGCTGCTTGATCATAAAACACCAGTTCACCCAGAATCTGCTGAACAGAGGAATTTTAAATTCCTCCTTTGGTTTCAAAGCTAAGTGGTAGAATTAAATCACTCTACACTAGCCATAACAATGCATTCACACACAATTTATTGAACAGGCAGCGTAATGCCCAGTTTGAGTGAAGAGTGAGTTGAAAAGTATGTTAGAGAATTTGTGGCAGACATTTAAGGAGTTATTTCATAACTCTCAACAAAAATACATTCCATTTTGAAGGAAGGACACTTTGAGAAGCAACACCATTTGTGGCTAACTAAGAAAGTTTTACGGAAGGTATCAAATTGAAAGAAAAGATGTACGATACCACAATAAATAGTGGTCGACCAGAAGTTTGAGAAACAATCAGAAACCAGCGAAAGATGACTAAAAATTTATTAAGAGGGAGAAACAATGAATATAAACACAAAGAGCAATAGCTATTAATAGTATATGAGCGCAATTGAATGGAAACATTTCAAAGTCCAGTTTTGGGAATGTTTGGCAGGGAGTTTCACGACGGCTGCATTGGCGCGATCGTGGCCCATATTCAACAACACTGAGTGCCAAAAAGGAGCCCCCATGAGATTCTTGACATTGTCTCCAGAGCTGACTGAATCTCCTGAATCCCGTCTCAGCAGCTTGCACTAACACGGGGAAACTGCTTTTAAACGTTCCCTCACTACTCACTCCCAGTCAGCAGACAAAGATGGCAGTGCAATCCTGTTCTTCACTTTGGGGATGCCGAACTGGCCAGGTTTCTTGACACTGTGGGTGAGAGGGGAGGGCACCCTGTTCCCCTGAGGGAGCAGGAAGCTCAGGAAGCTGTGTCAGTAATGCCACCTGGGAGGCAGTGCAGTGGCTGTCAGTGCGGGTAGCATGACAAGGAGATCCGCCCTGCAATGCAGGAAGAAGACAAACGTCCTCCAATGAGCTGCAAGGGTAAGTTACCACTTCTCTTCTGCCATCAGTTCCGCCTGCCACCGTCAAATTCCTAAACCTCACAAAATCACTGACTGGCACCTCGCAGCCTCTCCACATCTAGGGTGGGATTCTCCGAACCCCCGGGGTCAGAGAATCGCCTGGGGCCGGCGTCAATCCCGCCCCCGCTGTGTCCCGAATTCTCCGCCCCCCGAGATTCGGCGGGGACGGGAATCGCGCCGCGCCGGTCGGCGGGCCCCCCCGTGGCGATTCTCCGGTCCGCTATGGGCCGAAGTCCCGCCGCTGACAGGCCTCTCCCGCCGTCGTGGATTAAACCACCTACCTGACCGGCAGGATTGGCGGCGCGGGCCTCATAATGCACCTCCCTGCCATATCCCTTTACCCTGTTATTTTTATTAGAAATATAGAAATATTAGCTGTCATGCATGCTCCCTGGGTAGCGGGCACAGTCCTTGGGTTGTGGGCACATACTTGCATGATTCAAAGGCAGTAGTCACACATGGTCTGAACATTCAGGGATTGGAACCCTTTCCTGTTCATATAGGGAACCCCCTGATGCCCCGATGCTCGCGGGCAACTTGCGTGACATTGAAGGCCCCCTGGATCTGGGCATCCCACCGATGGCACCAAACCCTGCAGCACAGCCATCTTGGTGGGCCTGGTCCAACTTGAGGGTGATATAGTTGGATGACGTGGCAAACAGAGCATCCGTAACCTCCTGGATGCACCTGTCAGCTGACGTTTGGGATAAGCCACACAGATTGTCGCTAGAGCCCTGTAATGACTCAGCGGTATAAAGGTTCAGGGCTGTAATCACCCTCACAGGCACCGGAAGCGGTATTCCTCCTCCTCCATGGGCTGCCAAGTCCGCAAGGATGTAGCACGGGTGCCGCACTATCTCTCTGCTGAGACGCAGTCTTCTCCGGAACATGGTGTCCGTCAGCTCATGAATGACCATCGATGCCTGTATACCATGGGTCATCACTGGCTTTCCCTTCTGGGTCCATCCCCAGTCTGATGGGCCACCAGGTCTTCAAGGTGTGCAGCGACTCCCTTTCACATGGGGTTCCGCCTCCAGCCTGGGTTTGCCTTGCTGACATATCTGGCATCGGCCTATCTCGGCTGCCACAAGCAAAATGAGGGCAGTCGCTACGGGATCAATTCCAGCAAACATTGTTATGTCTGTAAATAATGGGAGGAGGGAGACTGACAATCAGTTAGGGCTTCCACCGTGGGACCCTCAAATCTCCCAGGCCACCCCCACCCTTAAGTGTCCTGCTTTCTCTCAGAGAGCCATCCAGCGAGCCAGTTGTGCTAGCAACCTTTCTCTGCACATTCACCCCCAACCACATCAGGAACCCCTAGACCCCAGAGCCCAGAACTCTGCTGGGAACAAGTGGGTGACTGTGCTCCTCGCCCTCCAGTCATCCATACACTTAGCCTCTGGCTGCGAGAAGACTCTCAGTGCTGAAGTCCTGCTCGTTAGTGTTTGATTGTTGCAGCTGCCTCTATGGTGCTAACACTCCTAGAGTTCAGACATACCATTCAGACATCAAAGGTTACTGGACATGCAATGCACTAGTCATCCTCTGGGACATGGCACATGTGCCGTTGGAGAGGCACCTGAGAGTTAAGGGGTGTGAAGTGCTATCACAACTAACAAGGCTAATTCCTCATTTGAAATAGCCTTCAACTGCGAATCTAGAGGCTGCTCACAGTCAAAGGGAGTGAAATTGAATTTCAGGATCGACGCCGCAGCAGAGATCTGTCCTGGAAGGGTCTGGTAGGACAGACAGGCTCCAGCTGTGATTGCCCTTGTTATGCCCCTGGTGCGGCATGGTAATGCAGTGGTTAGCACTGCTGACTCCCAGCGCCAAGAACCCAGGTTCAACTCCGATATCGGGTGAGACGCCGATATCGGGTAACTGTGTGGAGTTTGCACTTTCTCCCCGTGTCTGCTTGGGACTCCTCCGGATGCTTCGGTTTCCTCCCATAGACCACAAATGTGCAGGTTAGGTGGATTGGCCATGCTAAGTTGGCCCTAGGTGGGGTTATAGGGATAGTGTGAGGTTTGGGCCTAGGTAGGGTGCTCTTTTGGAATGTCAGTGCAGATTTGCTGGGCCGAATGGCCTCCTTTTGCACTGTAGGGATTCTATGACTCTAAGACTCTATGATATGGGTCTCCGCAATATTTAAAGATGGGTTGAAGACCTAACAGGCACAAAGCCCCTTACCTCCTGGCCCAGGGATGATGCCAGACCTAGAACGCCTCAGCCCAGTCCCGAACACTGGAGCAGCAGCTCTGGTGCCCTTGAGCTGCATGCCGGAAAATAGAAATGGCTACTCATCTCCTGACTTCCCCTCAGTAGCCATTGCCCCAGCTTCCCGTTTTTGAAAAGGAGGGCTAAACAATGCCCACGTGACTTCCAACTGAGGAGTCGGGTAATTCCCAAGAGGCTGCTGGTTCATGATATTCTTGCCATTTTTGGGTGTGATCCGGAACTTCCCATTGGGGGGGTCATATAAAAAGGTTTGCGCCCAGTGCAAATCTAGATTTTGGCCTTTCCCGCTATTCAAACAGCGCACTGAACGCAATGCGGCAGTTGACTCGTGCCCTATAAAAAGGAAAACAGTAGCTACAGTGAGCATTGATTCCTCAGAGGATGAGACCAGGGAATTAATAATGAGAAAAAAAAAATGGCATAGACTTTGAACAAGTATTTTAAGGTCGGAGAATCAGCGCGGCACTGCGCGAATCACGCCACGCCGCCCCGATGCCGGGACACAATTCTCCGCAGTGCAGAGAATCTGTGCCATCAACACCGGTGTGGTCGGCAGGGCGCAGTCAGGATTTGCGGCGACTCTCCAGCCCAGGCCAGCACAGGCCGACGCGCCGATTCTCCGACCCAGATGGGCTGAGCGGCCGTCAACAAAAAGCCGAGTCCCTCTGGCGCCGTTCTGTCATCCTCTGAGCCGGTGGGACCTTGGTTGAAGGGTCCGGCGGCGGCCTGTGGGGAGAGGGGTGTCCGACCCCGGGGGGGGGGGGGGGGGGGGGGGGGGCTTCCGTAGTGGCCTGGCAGGCCTCTGCCCCCCCAGCCTCCTTTCCTCTGCACCGGCTCCTGTAGCCCTGTGCCATTTGGCATCGGGACCGGCGCGGGGAAAAAAGCCACTGCGCATGCGCTAGTTGGCGCCGGCCCAGTTGCGCATGCGCAGACCCCGCGATGCCGGGTTCAGGCCGGCATCGGCAGCTGGAGCAGCGTAGGCCACTCCAGCGCTGTCCTAGCCCCCTGTGGGCCGCAGAATAGGGTCCCGGAATGGGAGCCGACGCCGGAGTTAAACACTCCCGTTTTACTCCGGCGTCGGCACTTAGCCGCCCTTTGTGAGAATCCCGCCCTTTGTGTCTGTCTTCACTGTAGAAGTCACAAAAAGCATCCCACAAATAGAAGGACAGAAGGAAAAAGGGAGGGAGAAACTTTGATTAATCACTGTCATTGAGAAAAAGTCCGAGGAAAACTAATGAGACTTTTTCAGAGGGTTGGTGAAGACTTGCTGGGTTGAATGGCCTCCTTCTGCACTGTCGGGCTTCTAGGACTCTCTTACAAGATAAGAGCTCATGGTGCTGGGGTGATGTATTAGACTGGATAGAGGATTGGCTAATTAATCAATAACAGACACTCAGAATTCAGGTATATAATGGGGATCAGAGCTGGAGCCTCAACTGTTGATGATCTACATTCATGTCCTGGATCAAAGGATAGAATGTATGGGAGAAACATTTGCTGATGATACAAAGAAAGATAGGAAATTAAGTTGTGTAGTGGATACAAATACTCTGCAAAGGGATTTAAATAGTTTAAGTAAGTGGACAAAAGTTGGCAGAAAATATGAGATTGCCCACTTTGGCAAGAAGAACAGAAAAGTAGAATATTATTTAAATGAAGAGAGACTGTAGAATGTCACAGTAGAGTGGAATCTTGTCCTTGTACATCAATCGCAATATGTTGGAATGCAAGGGCTTGATTCTCCGTTTAGGAGACTATGTTCTCCCGCTGGAGTAGAATCACTCCTGGTCTGTGCTGGTGCTACGAGCAGAGCCCAGCAGTCATTCCTTCTCCCTTGCCATGCAATTTCTGCATGGCGGAAAGTTGAGGATTCCGTTGGAATCCCAATATGGGATCACCATTTTGAACGGGTGGCCCAAAACCAAGGTCTGGAGCCATCCCCCCTCCACAATGCAAATCCTGCCCCCACCCCCAACCGACTGGCACGTAGGAACATCTTCCCCCCATAATCACGTGAAATACGTGTCATCACCACCCTGTCATTTAGTACTCCTTCTGAAAAATGGGAAGCTGGCACAATGGCTACTGAAGGGAAGTGAGGTGGTGACTAGCCCTCATGCACGTATGTGAGTGACCCAATCTCCCCCATCGATCCCCCATAAGACCCCCATATCAGAGACCCCCCATTAGTGACCCCTGCCTGGAAGCTAAGGAGACGTCCAGGCAGAGACAGTGAAAAATCCCAGCTTTTTCAATTACTAGTCACTTACACTTGCTGCCTCAGACTGAAAGCAGCAGCTGTTCCTTCATAGAAAGCAAAAATACATCTCAGGCTTTAAAACTCCTCAGACCCTTTGACCTGGGCGGTTTCTCTTAATTTTCAAAGAGAAATAGCTTTTAGTAGGCTGTAAAAGATAGAGTAATAGCTTCCAGATAGCCAGGTATCTGGATTGTTTATTTTTATTTCCCTTCAAGCTTGAATGTATCTCACGTACCCTGCTGTGAAGCTAACAACAATATTGATAAGTATCGGAAAGATAAGTGCTTTCACTTCCTCTTCCCTTCAGCAGTGAGCTCTTAACTTCTTTTGATGTGGTGAAGACTTGTCAAACATAGCTAGGTCTTTATAAACATCTGTGTTATTGGGAAAGGGACTATCTAATTGACTTTGGCGGCACCAACATTAAATATGGACTCCCTTGACCCACCGCAGAGCCCACTGCATCAAGGCCATGCGTGAAAATGCTACTGCTAATCAATGCCCGCATGAATCTTGGGCAGAAGGGTTGGAGCTTCAAGGGGTCATGGAGAAGCAGGCCTCCAGCCCATTAATCAGATGCAAATGGGTTCAAATGGCCTAGTTGTATCTTTCTGCCGACCTGGGGCATGTAGCTTGCAATTCGGTGGGGGACCGAAGCATCGGAATAGGGTTGGCACCGTTGTTGCCCGAGTCTCAATTCACCGCTGGATCAGGAACCCTGCTATTGGCAGCAGGCTGCAGAGAATCCACAATAATTATAGCAAGTAATTGGCAATGCAAATCGAATATTGACCTTTAGTGCAAGGGGGTTAGAGTATAAAAGTCGAGAGTCCTGCCATAGTTGTTCAGGGCATGGTTGAGACCACACCTGGAGAGCAGTTTTGGTCTCTTTACTTAAGGAGAGATATACTTGCATTGGAAACAGTGTTGAGATGTTTCATTAGGCTGATTCCTGGGATGAAGGTGATGTCTTTTGTGGAAAGGTTCTGTAGGTTGGGCCTATTCTCATTGGCGTTCAGAACAATGAATAATTTCTTATTGAAGCACAGTGGCAGGATTCTCCCTTAGTTGACACCAAAATCTGGAAACGCAATTGAGCGGAGAATAGCTTCCGACGCCAAAACCGCGGAAGGCACCAATTTGACGCCAAATTGCAATGCTTCAGCACCTCGACAGCGGAGTCAATTCGATTCAGAACGCATTTACAGTATATCATTGGCAGGACCAACCCAGTATTCTCCGGGGCCTCCGTGATTCTCCACCTCCGATAGGCCGAGTTGCTGACGGCATGGTTCACTTGTGCTTTTAAAAATCGTGAAACCAGCGTAGCGGCTGCTGAAGTAGAGAGAGAGCGTACTAACATCGGGGTGTCCATTGAGAGTTTCCAACATCGTCACAGTGTGCTGACGGTTACACTGCTGGCTAGGGGGCTTCTGCCAGGGTTGGGGAGAGTAACAGGGGGGGGGGGGGGGGGGCAGTAGGTAAGCATGGATGGGCATGGAACACCATTGCCACAGCCAGCAAAGCAGCCATGCAACTGCGCACACTGCTAACAGCCCACTTTGAACCTAATGCCATGGGTCGTATAGTTGTCCCCCCAGGGCACCCTCTGGGTGCCCTCTGGCCCAAGCCAACCCATCAGCTATATGTGCACACTCCAGCACAACCAGTGCCATCTTGTTGGCTGGGGTGAGTGTGTGTGCGGAGTGTCATTTGTATGTGTGGCTGCAGCTTGTCAGCCTCCCGAATGTCAATCACGGGCCCGGCAAAGCCCGCACCATTTTTCATTGGAATCAATTGTGTTCCACCCGGCACCAGTGCTAGCCCCTTAATAGTAACGGAATCAGTCCAGGTGTGGAGCAGGTTTTTCTGTCATGAAAGTCCACAGATTCTACGTTGGCGTCAACACTTAGTCTCAGAAATGGAGAATCGTGCCCATAAGATTCATAGAGAGTTTGACAGGGTAGATGCCGAGAGCATAGGCTGGATTCTCTGCTGTCGGGATTCTCCGTTTCACCAGTAGTCCGGGGATTTCCCGACAGCGTGGGGCTGCCCACAATTGGAAACCCCATTGGCCGGCTGGCGAGACGGAGAATTCCAGGGGTGCACCGGACGGGACGGAGAATCCCACCCCATGTCTTCTATCACCTAGAAGTAGAGGCCTGGTTTAAAATTATGGCATCATCCATTTTAGACAAAGGTGAGGAAGATTTTCTTCTCTCAGAGGCTCGTTAGTCTTTAGAATTCTCTTCCACATAGAGCTGAGGAGGCTGGAACATTGAAGGCTGAGTTAGATTTTTGCCCTACCAGGGTGTCAAAAGTTATGGGAGGACATGCAAGAAAGTTGTGTTAAGGCAACAATGAGATTAGTCAGAACTCAATGGGCCAAATAATAATAATATAATAATAATCACTTATTGTCACAAGTAGGCTTCAATGAAGTTACTGTGAAAAGCCTCTAGTCGCCACATTCTGACGCCTGTTCGTGGAGGTCGGCCTCCCTATTTCCATTTCTTATAAGCCTACAATTAATAGTTAAATAATTCTGAGCAATAAAAGGTGAGAACGTTAAACAAAGTTCAACGCAAAAAAAAGCGATTTATAAATAAAGTTAGCAAATGCAG
Source organism: Scyliorhinus canicula (assembly GCF_902713615.1). Taxonomy (NCBI): domain Eukaryota; kingdom Metazoa; phylum Chordata; class Chondrichthyes; order Carcharhiniformes; family Scyliorhinidae; genus Scyliorhinus; species Scyliorhinus canicula. The sequence goes on along the minus strand of NC_052159.1, from coordinate 67,658,463 downwards.
CAAACTTGCTCTCCTTTAGTAGAGATTTCTTGGAAAAACTGCTTGGAGAGAGGGAGAGACCCTTTCAGACACCAGCTGCAAATCTTTGCTGTCTTTGGGGAACTGCTGTTTAACATGACAGGCCTTGGCAAAAGCTCCTGCTCACATTCAAGCTCCTAGCAAAACTAAAATCTAAACTATCTGCTACAGACCTGATTCCTCCCATTAATTCCATAATTTCTAACCCACTAACTGGTTTATGACCATCTTACTGAGGCGATTAACTAAACCCTAGGGACTCTTTTTTTCTATAAACAAAATTCCATTAAACCTATGTAGCTAAACAATTACATGGTTGGAATGAATGATGACTTAACTTTTATGACATCTTAATTGCATCTTTTGGATCCACAATTAACCTAATAATATTTAATAATATTGCTGCAACCGATATTATATACCTGAACTCAGCCTTTTCAAACATTACTGCAACAGATATAAAATATAAATATACCAATTTCTTACATTCATCACATGTGGAACAAATTACTAAACACACTATTCAACCAAAATTGGTGGTCTCAAAGATGTGCTAACACTAACTGATGAAAGATGAATTCATATATTACTGATACTCTTTTGATATTGGATTAAATGTTGATTATTGGATAAAGAGAGTTTTACTCTGATGGGGGCCATTCTATGGCGTATATGATAATGTAATAATAATCACTTATTGTCACAAGTAGGCTTCAATGAAGTTACTGTGAAAAGCTGTTTAGCACAGGGCTAAATCACTAGCTTTGAAAGCAG